>NC_142710.1:6839100-9824220 GCF_055471065.1 Atractosteus spatula | reverse complement strand
AAGATAGAGAGGGGAGAGAAGAATAGATAGGAGAGAGAGAGGGTGAAAAGATAAGATGGGTGAGAAGATAGAGAGGGGAGAGAGGAGAGGGAGGGGAGAGAAGATAGAGAGGGGCGAGACGAGAGAGAGGGAGAGAGGAGAGAGAGGGGTGAGAAGATAGAGAGGGGAGAGAAGATAGAGAGGGGAGAGAGGAGAGAGAGAAGAGAGAGGGGCGAGAGGAGAGAGGGGTGAGAAGATAGAGAGGGGAGAGAAGAAAGAGAGGGAGAGAGGAGAGAGAGAAGAGAGAGGAGCGAGAGGAGAGAGAGGGGTGAGAAGATATAGAGGGGAGAGAGGAGAGAGAGAAGAGAGGGGCGAGAGGAGAGAGAGGGGTGAGAAGATAGAGAGGGGCGAGAAGATAGAGAAGGGAGAGAGGAGAGAGAGGGGCGAGAGGAGAGAGAGGGGAGAGAGGAGAGAGAGGGGGTGAGAAGATAGAGAGGGGAGAGAAGATAGAGAGGAGAGAGAGGGTGAAAAGATAAGAGGGGTGAGAAGATAGGGGAGAGAGGAGAGAGAGGGAGAGAGGAGAGAGGGGTGAGAAGTTAAGAGGGGTGAGAAGATAGAGAGGGGAGAGAGGAGAGAGAGGGGAGAGAGGAGAGAGAGGGGTGAGAAGATAAGAGGGGTGAGAAGATAGAGAGGGGAGAGAGGAGAGAGAGAAGAGAGAGGAGAAAGAGGAGAGAGAGAGACGAGAGGAGAAAGAGGGGTGAAAAGATAGAGAGGGGCGAGAAGATAGAGAGGGGAGAGAGGAGAGAGAGGGGAGAGAGGAGAGGGAGGGGAGAGAGGAGAGAGAGAAGAGAGGGGCGAGAGGAGAGAGAGGGGTGAGAAGATAGAGAGGGGCGAGAAGATAGAGAAGGGAGAGAGGAGAGAGAGGGGCGAGAGGAGAGAGAGGGGAGAGAGGAGAGAGAGGGGTGAGAAGATAGAGAGGGGAGAGAAGATAGAGAGGAGAGAGAGGGGTGAAAAGATAAGAGGGGTGAGAAGATAGGGGAGAGAGGAGAGAGAGGGAGAGAGGAGAGAGAGGGGTGAGAAGTTAAGAGGGGTGAGAAGATAGAGAGGGGAGAGAGGAGAGAGAGGGGAGAGAGGAGAGAGAGGGGTGAGAAGATAAGAGGGGTGAGAAGATAGAGAGGGGAGACAGGAGAGAGAGAAGAGAGAGGAGAGAGAGGAGAGAGAGAGACGAGAGGAAGAAAGAGGGTGAAAAGATAGAGAGGGGCGAGAAGATAGAGAGGGGAGAGAGGAGAGAGAGGGGAGAGAGGAGAGGGAGGGGTGAGAAGATAGAGAGGTGAGAGAAGATAGAGAGGAGAGAGAGGGTGAAAAGATAAGAGGGGTGAGAAGATAGAGAGAGGAGAGAAGATAGAGAGGGGAGAGAGAGAGAGAAGAGAGAGGGGCGAGAGGAGAGAGAGGGGTGAGAAGATAGGGGAGAGAAGATAGAGAGGGGAGAGAGGAGAGAGAGGGAGAGAGGAGAGAGAGGGGTGAGAAGATAGAGAGGGGAGAGAGGAGAGAGAGGGGTGAGAAGATAAGAGGGGTGAGAAGATAGATAGGGGAGAGAGGAGAGAGAGGGGAGAGAGGAGAGAGAGGGGTGAGAAGATAAGAGGGGTGAGAAGATAGAGAGGGGAGAGAGGAGAGAGAGGGGAGAGAGGAGAGAGAGGAGAGAGAGGGGCGAGAGGAGAGAGAGGGGTGAGAAGATAGAGAGGGGCGAAGATAGAGAGGGGTGAGAGGAGAGAGAGGGGCGAGAGGACAGAGAGAGGCGAGAGGAGAGAGAGGGGCGAGAGGAGAGAGAGGGGAGAGAGGAGAGAGAGGGGTGAGAAGATAGAGAGGGAGAGAAGATAGAGAGGGCGAGAAGATAGAGAGGGGAGAGAGGAGAGAGAGGAGTGAGAGGAGAGAGAGGGGCGAGAGGAGAGAGGGAGAGAGGAGAGAGAGAAGAGAGAGGGGCGAAAGGAGAAAGGGGAGAGAAGATAGAGAGGGAGAGAGAAGAGACAGGGGCGAGAGAGAGAGAGAGGGGAGAGAGGGAGAGAGGGGTGAGAAGACAGAGAAGGGAGAGAGGAGAGAGGAAGAGAGAGGGGCGAGAGGAGAGAGAGGGGTGACAAGATAGAGAGGGGAGAGAAGATAGAGAGTGGAGAGAGGAAAGAGAGAGAAGGAGAGAGGGTGAGAGGAGAGAGAGGGGTGAGAAGATAGAGAGGGGCGAGAGGAGAAGAGGGGCGAGAAGATAGAGAGGGGAGAGAGGGGAGAGAGGAGAGAGGGGTGAGAGGGGAGAGAGGAGAGAGGGGCGAGAGGAGAGAGGGAGAGAAGATAGAGAGGGGCGAGAAGATAGAGAGGGGAGAGAGGAGAGAGAGGGGAGAGAAGATAGAGAGGGGCGAGACGAGAGAGAGGGGAGAGAGAGAGAGAGAGGGGTGAGAAGATAGAGAGGAGAGAAAAGATAGAGAGGAGAGAGGGTGAAAAGATAAGATGGGTGAGAAGATAGAGAGGGGAGAGAGGAGAGACAGGGAGACAGGAGAGAGAGGGGTGAGAAGATAGAGAGCGGAGAGAAGATAGAGAGGGGAGAGAGGAGAGAGAGGGGAGAGAAGATAGAGAGGGGCGAGAGGAGAGAGAGGGGAGAGAAGAGAGAGAGAGGCGAGAGGAGAGAGAGGGGCGAGAAGATAGAGAGGGGCGAGAGGAGAGAGAGGGGAGAGAGGAGAGAGAGGGGTGAGAGGAGAGAGAGGGGCGAGAGGAGAGAGAGGGGAGAGAAGATAGAGAGGGCGAGAAGATAGAGAGGGGAGAGAGGAGAGAGAGGGAGAGAAGATAGAGAAGGTCGAGAGGAGAGAGAGGGGAGAGAGGAGGAGAGAGGGGAGAGAAGATAGAGAGGGGCGAGACGAGAGAGAGGGAGAGAGGAGAGAGAGGGGTGAGAAGATAGAGAGGAGAGAAAAGATAGAGAGGAGAGAGGGTGAAAAGATAAGATGGGTGAGAAGATAGAGAGGGGAGAGAGGAGAGACAGGGGGAGACAGGAGAGAGAGGGGTGAGAAGATAGAGAGGGGCGAGACGAGAGAGAGGGGCGAGAGGAGAGAGAGGGTTGAGAGGAGAGAGAAGATAGAGAGGGGCGAGAAGATAGAGAAGGGAGAGAGGAGAGAGAGGGGAGAAAGGAGAGAGAGGGGCGAGAAGATAGAGAGGGGAGAAAGGAGAGAGAGGGGCGAGAAGATAGAGAGGGGAGTGAGGAGAGAGAGGGGCGAGAACAGAGAGAGGGGTGAGAAGATAGAGAGGGGAGAAAGGAGAGAGAGTTGAGAGAAGATAGAGAGGGGAGAGAGGAGAGAGAGAAGAGAGAGGGGCGAGAGGAGAGAGAGGGGTGAGAAGATAGAGAGGGGCGAGAAGATAGAGAGGGGAGAGAGGAGAGAGAGGGGAGAGAGGAGAGAGAGGGGCGAGAAGATAGAGAGGGGAGAGAGGAGAGAGAAGGGAGGGAGGGGAGAGAGGAGAGAGAGGGGCGAGAGGAGAGAGAGGGGAGAGAGGAGAGGGAGGGGAGAGAGGGAGAGAGGTGAGAGAAGATAGAGAGGGGAGAGAGGAGAGAGAGGGGAGAGAAGGGAGAGAGGAGAGAGAGGGGGAGAGAGGAGAGAGAGGGGAGAGAGGTGAGAGAAGATAGAGAGGGGAGAGAGGAGAGAGAGGGGAGAGAGGGGAGAGAGGAGGGGGAGAGAGAGGAGAGAGGGGCAAGAAAATAGAGAGGGGCGAGAAGATAGAGAGGGGCGAGAAGAGAGAGAGGGGAGAGAGGAGAGAGAGGGGAGAGAGGAGAGAGGGGAGGGGGAGAGAGAGGAGAGAGGGGCAAGAAAATAGAGAGGGGCGAGAAGATAGAGAGGGGCGAGAAGATAGAGAGGGGAGAGAAGATAGAGAGGAGAGAGAGAGGTGAAAAGATAAGAGGGGTGAGAAGATAGAGAGGGGAGAGAGGAGAGAGAAGGGAGAGAGGAGAGAGAGGGTGAGAAGATAAGAGGGGTGAGAAGATAGAAAGGGGAGAGAGGAGAGAGAGGAGAGAGAGGGGCGAGAGGAGAGAGAGGGGTGTAGTGTTTCATAGCCGTTCAGGGACGCCAAATATGTAATCATAGTGGCTCTCTGAAGGCACCAGTTCTGTAGGGTTTGGGCATTTACTGAGACAATTATTAATTGTAGCAGTAAATCACAAAATTGATTCTTTTGATGGCTTTAGAATCCAACCATGCGACATAACTCAAACAACGCACACACACAGGTACTAATACACGAGGATACATT
Organism: Atractosteus spatula; assembly: GCF_055471065.1. Taxonomy (NCBI): domain Eukaryota; kingdom Metazoa; phylum Chordata; class Actinopteri; order Semionotiformes; family Lepisosteidae; genus Atractosteus; species Atractosteus spatula. The sequence goes on along the minus strand of NC_142710.1, from coordinate 9,819,966 downwards.
TATTAATACATAGAATATGCATGTAAACCTAACAGATCTTATCGAGAAGGTTATCAGAATACAAAAGATATATATTCAATCAGTTACGAAGAGTTACATATATCAAGAGGACATACGTTCAGTATATCATTCATTAAGACCGTTTCGTAAAGTGAACTTGGTTACAACTTCTACATTAGATACTCAAAACAAGTACATAACTCTTAGGAATTAAATTGATATCAACTGGTTGGGATAACAATTGAATTCTCGAGCTGTAATGCATTGAAGTTGAATACTCATCCAATCTCTGGGGATTCAGATCTCCTGCGGGCACAAAGAAACAGTTGCAGGCTGTTGCTGTCCAATCCGCGCTCTCTGGCTCGGTGCCAGGTTGTGCTGTGCGGCTTGCGACGGTGCGCTGCAGATGCTCACTGGCCGGCTAGTTAGTGTTGGTTTTAACTAGCAAAGTTTGTGCACAGGAGAAAAGATGACTGTGGGTCCCAGCAAGTCAGGAAGAGGACCGGTTCGTTCCTGATGAAGCGCTAGTTCTGAATAATGATTCAGCTGTCCACAGTTCCGACCTGTTCACGAGGCCTGCTGCTGGTTACTCTCTGGCAACCTCCACTCTAGACTCTTAGAACAAAGGAAAGTTCTGGCACTCGGACACACTGGCCGTTCCGTGGTTGTCCGGGCTGAGTCTCAGGATGGTCAGGAGGCGCGCTGCGAGAATGTCCTGCCCTTGGGAGCCTTCTGCTCCTGGGCCGTCCTGCCCTGGAATTCTCCTTTGAATTCCCTTTAGAACAGTCCACAGAATCCTCTCCAGAATCTTACTGAATCTCCCGAATCTGAATCTTGTTGAATCTGAATCTTGTTGAATCTGAATCTCCAGGCCTGTGTTGCCTGTTTTTACCTGGAGGAACTTCAGCTTGTTGATTGGCTGAAAGTTCCATGGGCATCAGAGTCCCACGTGGGTTACTCAGCCCTACCAGTCCCTGATTGGTTGATCAAGGTGAGATATGAGTCACTTAGTCCTGACACTTAGTAATGCAGTCCAGATGTCCATCCGGCACTCCCTAGACTGATAGGCGCCAGTGGATGACCATTGATCATGATAGCCAGACTTAGCTAAGTGCATCCCCCTTTGGGAGCTGTCCTAGGAAACCTTAAATCATCTTGCATGAATAGTTTCTCTGTGGCTGCACCACAGAGATGAACAGAGAAATGGGGCCTCATTTGGGAAGCTCAGAAACTCTTAATTCTGCCTTATTATTAAGCCTCGCCGCTACAGGGGAGAGAGGGGAGAGAAGATAGAGAGGGGAGAGAGAAGAGACAGGGGCGAGAGGAGGGAGAGGGGAGAGAGGAGAGAGGGGTGAGAAGACAGAGAAGGGAGAGAGGAGAGAGGAAGAGAGAGGGGCGAGAGGAGAGAGAGGGGTGACAAGATAGAGAGGGGAGAGAAGATAGAGAGGGGAGAGAGGAGAGAGAGAAGAGAGAGGGGTGAGAGGAGAGAGAGGGGTGAGAAGATAGAGAGGGGAGAGAGGAGAGAGAGGGGAGAGAGGAGAGAGGGGTGAGAGGGGAGAGAGGAGAGAGGTGCGAGAGGAGAGAGGGGAGAGAAGATAGAGAGGGGCGAGAAGATAGAGAGGGGAGAGAGGAGAGAGAGGGGAGAGAAGATAGAGAGGGGCGAGACGAGAGAGAGGGGAGAGAGGAGAGAGAGGGGTGAGAAGATAGAGAGGAGAGAAAAGATAGAGAGGAGAGAGAGGGTGAAAAGATAAGATGGGTGAGAAGATAGAGAGGGGAGAGAGGAGAGACAGGGGAGACAGGAGAGAGAGGGGTGAGAAGATAGAGAGGGGAGAAAGGAGAGAGAGGGGCGAGAGGAGAGAGAGGGGTGAGAGGAGAGAGAAGATAGAGAGGGGCGAGAAGATAGAGAAGGGAGAGAGGAGAGAGAGGGGAGAAAGGAGAGAGAGGGGCGAGAAGATAGAGAGGGGAGAAAGGAGAGAGAGGGGCGAGAAGATAGAGAGGGGAGTGAGGAGAGAGAGGGGCGAGAACAGAGAGAGGGGTGAGAAGATAGAGAGGGGAGAAAGGAGAGAGAGTTGAGAGAAGATAGAGAGGGGAGAGAGGAGAGAGAGAAGAGAGAGGGGCGAGAGGAGAGAGAGGGGTGAGAAGATAGAGAGGGGCGAGAAGATAGAGAGGGGAGAGAGGAGAGAGAGGGGAGAGAGGAGAGAGAGGGGCGAGAAGATAGAGAGGGGAGAGAGGAGAGAGAAGGGAGGGAGGGGAGAGAGGAGAGAGAGGGGCGAGAGGAGAGAGAGGGGAGAGAGGAGAGGGAGGGGAGAGAGGGGAGAGAGGTGAGAGAAGATAGAGAGGGGAGAGAGGAGAGAGAGGGGAGAGAAGGGAGAGAGGAGAGAGAGGGGAGAGAGGAGAGAGAGGGGAGAGAGGTGAGAGAAGATAGAGAGGGGAGAGAGGAGAGAGAGGGGAGAGAGGGGAGAGAGGAGGGGGAGAGAGAGGAGAGAGGGGCAAGAAAATAGAGAGGGGCGAGAAGATAGAGAGGGGAGAGAAGAGAGAGAGGGGAGAGAGGAGAGAGAGGGGAGAGAGGAGAGAGGGGCGAGAGGAGAGAGAGGGGAGAGAAGATAGAGAGGGGAGAGAGGAGAGAGGGGTGAGAGGAGAGAGAGGGGAGAGAGGAGAGAGAGGAGCGAGATGATAGAGAGGGGAGAGAAGAGAGAGAGAGGAGAGAGAGGAGAGAGAGGGGGGAGAGGAGAGAGAGGGGAGAGAGGAGAGAGAGGGGTGAGAAGATAGAGAGGGGTGAGAAGAAAGAGAGGGGTGAGAGGAGAGAGAGGGGAGAGAGGAGAGAGGGGCGAGAGGAGAGAGAGGGGAGAAAGGAGAGAGAGGGGTGAGAAGATAGAGAGGGGTGAGAAGATAGAGAAGGGAGAGAGGAGAGAGAGGGGAGAGAGGAGAGAGGGGCGAGAGGAGAGAGAAGGGAGAGAAGATAAAGAGGGGAGAGCGGAGAGAGAGAGGAGAGAAAGGAGAGAGAGGGGCGAGAAGATAGAGAGGGTCGAGAAGATAGATAAGGGAGAGAAGATAGAGAAGGGCGATAGGAGAGAGAGGGGAGAGGAGAGAGAGGGGCGAGAGGAGAGAGAGGGGCGAGAGGAGAGAGGTGAGAGAGGAGAGAGAGGGGCGAGAGGAGAGAGAGGAGAGAGAGGAGAGAGAGGGGCGAGAAGATAGAGAGGGGAGTGAGGAGAGAGAGGGGCGAGAACAGAGAGAGGGGTGAGAAGATAGAGAGGGGAGAAAGGAGAGAGAGTTGAGAGAAGATAGAGAGGGGAGAGAGGAGAGAGAGAAGAGAGAGGGGCGAGAGGAGAGAGAGGGGTGAGAAGATAGAGAGGGGCGAGAAGATAGAGAGGGGAGAGAGGAGAGAGAGGGGAGAGAGGAGAGAGAGGGGCGAGAAGATAGAGAGGGGAGAGAGGAGAGAGAAGGGAGGGAGGGGAGAGAGGAGAGAGAGGGGCGAGAGGAGAGAGAGGGGAGAGAGGAGAGGGAGGGAGAGAGGGGAGAGAGGTGAGAGAAGATAGAGAGGGGAGAGAGGAGAGAGAGGGGAGAGAAGGGAGAGAGGAGAGAGAGGGGAGAGAGGAGAGAGAGGGGAGAGAGGTGAGAGAAGATAGAGAGGGGAGAGAGGAGAGAGAGGGGAGAGAGGGGAGAGAGGAGGGGGAGAGAGAGGAGAGAGGGGCAAGAAAATAGAGAGGGGCGAGAAGATAGAGAGGGGAGAGAAGAGAGAGAGGGGAGAGAGGAGAGAGAGGGGAGAGAGGAGAGAGGGGCGAGAGGAGAGAGAGGGGAGAGAAGATAGAGAGGGGAGAGAGGAGAGAGGGGTGAGAGGAGAGAGAGGGGAGAGAGGAGAGAGAGGAGCGAGATGATAGAGAGGGGAGAGAAGAGAGAGAGAGGAGAGAGAGGAGAGAGAGGGGGGAGAGGAGAGAGAGGGGAGAGAGGAGAGAGAGGGGTGAGAAGATAGAGAGGGGTGAGAAGAAAGAGAGGGGTGAGAGGAGAGAGAGGGGAGAGAGGAGAGAGGGGCGAGAGGAGAGAGAGGGGAGAAAGGAGAGAGAGGGGTGAGAAGATAGAGAAGGGAGAGAGGAGAGAGAGGGGAGAGAGGAGAGAGGGGCGAGAGGAGAGAGAGGGGAGAGAAGATAAAGAGGGGAGAGCGGAGAGAGAGAGGAGAGAAAGGAGAGAGAGGGGCGAGAAGATAGAGAGGGTCGAGAAGATAGATAAGGGAGAGAAGATAGAGAAGGGCGATAGGAGAGAGAGGGGAGAGGAGAGAGAGGGGCGAGAGGAGAGAGAGGGGCGAGAGGAGAGAGGTGAGAGAGGAGAGAGAGGGGCGAGAGGAGAGAGAGGAGAGAGAGGAGAGAGAGGGGCGAGAGGAGAGAGAGCGGAGAGAAGATAGAGAGGGGAGAGTGGAGAGAGAGAGGAGAGAGAGGAAAGAGAGGAGAGAGAGGAGGGGGAGAGAGAGGACAGAGGGGCAAGAAGATAGAGAGGGGTGAGAGGAGAGAGAGGGGCGAGAAGATAGAGAGGGGCTAGAGGAGAGAGAGGGGTGAGAAGTTAAGAGGGGTGAGAAGATAGAGAGGGAAGAGAGGAGAGAGAGGGGAGAGAGGAGAGAGAGGGGAGAGAAGATAGAGAGGGCAGAGAGGAGAGAGAGGGGCGAGAAGATAGAGAAGGGCGAGAAGATAGAGAGGGTCGAGAGGAGAAAGGGGACAGAGGAGAGAGAGAGGAGAGAAAACAGAGAGGGGCGAGAGGAGAGAGAGGGGTGAGAAGATAGAGAAGGGCGAGAGGAGAGAGGGAGAGAAGATAGAGAGGGGCGAGAAGATAGAGAGGTGAGAGAAGATAGAAGCGAGAGGAGAGAGGGGAAAGAGGAGAGAGGGGCGAGAAGATAGAGAGGCTCGAGAAGATAGAGAGGGGCGAGAAGATAGAGAGGGGCGAGAGGAGAGTGAGGGGCGAAAAGATAGAGAGGGTCAAGAGGAGAAAGGGGACAGAGGAGAGAGAGAGGAGAGAAGATAGAGAGGGGCGAGAGGAGAGAGGGGAGAGAAGATAGAGAGGGGCGAGAAGATAGAGAGGGGAGAGAGGAGAGAGAGGGGAGAGAAGATAGAGAGGGGTGAGACGAGAGAGAGGGGAGAGAGGAGAGAGAGGGGTGAGAAGATAGAGAGGGGAGAGAAGATAGAGAGGAGAGAGAGGGTGAAAAGATAAGATGGGTGAGAAGATAGAGAGGGGAGAGAGGAGAGAGAGGGGAGAGAAGATAGAGAGGGGCGAGACGAGAGAGAGGGGAGAGAGGAGAGAGAGGGGTGAGAAGATAGAGAGGGGAGAGAGGAGAGAGAGAAGAGAAGGGCGAGAGGAGAGAGAGGGGTGAGAAGATAGAGAGGGGCGAGAAGATAGAGAAGGGAGAGAGGAGAGAGAGAGAGTTCAATCAAACTTTATTTGACAGAAAAAAAAACAAAAGTATTAATCAAGGGTCTTAAAACTCCATTTTAAGAATTAAGAGGAAAAAAAAAACAAAAAATAAAAAAATAAATAAATAAAAATCATAATTGGAATAAAATTCTTTCATTATTTATGATCCTGCACAGGACATTTCCAAAACACCAAAACATTTCGAATGTTCTGAGGTCATTATGCGATTTATAAAACAAAAATTCTAACGATATCCTGCTCTTCACCAACCCTTCGAACACCCTCACCAAGTCTACAGACCCGGAACCAGAGATCTTATTTTTCCGAGTCTTGTAGATGGTGAGTTTGGCCTGGCCCAGCAGAAAATTAGCGAGGAGGGTCTGAGTTTTCCGTTTTTTTGTATGACCTACCCCAAACACGAAAATAACATTGTTGAAGGCCAGGCCAAGGTTGGTGAAGAGCCGGATCAGTACGGCAAACATGGGTGACAGGCGGGGGCAGGCGCTGTAGCAGTGGAACACCGTCTCCCTCTGAGCGCAGAAGGGACAGGCGTCAGACACCGCCGGGTCCAGAACCGACACAAACGAGTTGACCCCCAAGATGGTGTGCAGGACCCTCCATTGCAGATCACCAGCCCTCTTGTTGAGGGGAAGCCTGTAGAGGCTACCCCAGGCAGGCCGGACGTCATCCGGCACTCCCAGACGAGCCCTCCAGGGAGTGTCAGGGAGCGCGGACAGCTGGGCCTGGTGCCTAGATGTTACGACTAGTCTGTACAGACATTTCCCCCCAACACCAGCTAGAGACCTCTCCTCTGAGGCAAGGGGCTCAAGGAGAGATCCCGTCGGTCCGGGACTGAGCGCAGGAGACACCAGCAGACCAGGGAAAGGAGGCTGTGTGGTTGGAATGCGATGATCCTCAAACAGACCCTGGATCAGCAGCATCTCCTGGAGAGGCAGAGCAGAGCGAAGCTGACTGAGAAACCTGTCTACACACCGCCGCGAGTGTAGTCCCAGCGCGTCACATGCCCAATCCACGCTGCGCCAGCAGCCCTGATCCACGTCCAGCAGGTGGTGGAGCTGTGTGATGTTGGCGTGGACCAGTCTGCTGGTAAAGTCCAAGGAGCAGCCCGGTCCTATGTCCATTCGTAGATTGTGTATTAATGGTTCTCTGAGTGTCCAGTATAGACTGGGCCGCTCCTCTTCCCTCTGCACGCGCAGATGCCGCCAGGCCTCCAGGAGACTGCGCTGGAAAGGCGGCAGTGGAGACAGGTCAACCCTGCTGGTGTCCATCAAGAAGAGTACACAGTCGAGCCCGAGGTGTCCTGCTCGACGCAGCAGGGTGAAGGTCAGCTCCCTCCAGGACAGCGAGGCCGGGCCGAACAGCAGCTTCTGCACTGCCTGCAGGCGAAAGGCGTCCACCCGGCTCCGGATGTCGATGAGTCCTTGCCCTCCGTCCTCTCTGGGCAGATAGAGGACGCCCCTCCGCAGCCAGTGCAGTCCGTCCCAGAAGAAGTCGAGGAGCGTGGCCTGCAGCTCCTCGACCAGTCCGGCTGGTGGCTCCAGACACACCAGGCGATGCCACAACATCGAAGCCACCAGGGTGTTGACAATCAGAACCCGGCCTCTGTAGGAGATCTGGGGGAGCAGCCAGCGCCAGCGGTCCAGACGACCTTTCACTTTTTCAAGGAGCCCCTCCCAGTTCTTTTTCACGCTGGCCTCATCCCCCAGGTGCACCCCCAGGTATTTGAGTCCCCCTCTGGTCCAGCTGAGCGTCTCTGGCAAGACTGGGGGACCCATCTCGCTCCACTCCCCCAGGAGTAGGGCGCTACTCTTGGCCCAGTTTACTTTGGCTGATGATAGCCGTTGGAAATCGCTCAAAGTTGTCTGTAGCGCCCTGACATCCTGTTCTCCACTGACCACAACCATGATGTCATCAGCGTACGCCGAGATCTTGACAGTGGAATCGGGGCAGCCCGGGATGGACAGCCCCTTGATGACCCGGCGCAGCTGATGTAGCAGAGGCTCGATGGCAAGGGAGTAGAGCATTCCTGAGAGTGCACAGCCCTGCCTGACTCCCCTCCGCACTGGAAACGGAGCACTCAGCCCTCCGTTGACCTTTAGCACACTGAAGATGTCACTGTACAGCACCTGAATCATGGCAACAAAGACGGGGCTGAACCCGAAGGACCTCATGGTCCTCCACAAATACTGATGTTCAACCCTATCGAAGGCCTTTTCCTGGTCTAACGAAATGAGACCAGTGTCTAAACCCAATAGTCTGGAGGTGGCCAAAACATCTCGAATCAGAAAAATGTTATCAAAGATTGACCTTCCGGGCACGCAGTACGATTGGTCGGAGTGCACCACAGACCCCAGCACCACCTTCAGCCTGTTGGCCAGAGCCTTGGACAGGATTTTATAATCCACACACAGCAGGGCAACAGGTCTCCAGTTCTTAATGTCACACAGGTCCCCTTTCTTGGGCAGCAGGGTGACAACAGCTCTCCTGCAACTCAGTGGCAGATCCCCCTGCTCCAGACTTTCCAAATATACATCGAGCAGGTCAGGACCCAGCACAGCCCAGAAGGCACGGTAGAATTCGGCCGGCAGGCCATCGAGACCAGGGGTCTTGCCATTACTCAAGCCACTGAGTGCGGTGGAGAGCTCCTCCAGGGAGAGCGGCCTCTCCAGCCCTGCCCTCTCCTCTTCGGGGACCTGTGGAAGGTCTTCAAGGAACCTGCGTGTGCGGACCGAGTCCTCACTAGCCTCGCTGGAGAAGAGCGCTTTGTAGAACTGCACGGTCCTCTCCTGGATCTGCCCGGCCTCGTGCAGCTCCTGCCCTGTCTCCGAGCGCAGGCAGTGGATCTGCCGGCTCTGGCCCGGTTTCTTCTCTAGGCCGAAGAAGTAGCGAGTCGGGGCGTCTACCTGTGATACACTCTGAACCCTAGAATTTATTAGAGCTCCTTGTACTTTTGTGTCCAGAAGGCCAATGAGTGATTCTTTTTGGGTGTGGACGTCATCAATTAGCCTCCTGTCTGCACGACACTCCAGAGCCTGGTGGAGCTCCAGAATGTCTCTCTCCAGAGCCTTCATGGACTCACGGATACCTCTCGTGACACTTCCAGTGTACTGCTGGCAGAACTGGCGAATCTGCACCTTGCCAATATCCCACCACTGCCTCAGGGAGACAAAGTGGGCCTTCTGACTCCTCCACTGCTGCCAGAAGAACACGAGGCAGTTGCAGAAGTGCGCATCGTCAAGCAGCTGGGTATTAAAGTGCCAGTAGGCACTGCGGGACCTCACTGATGGCACAGCGACTGTGCAGACAGTGAGACAGTGGTCCGACAGGCCCACTGGACAGATTGAGCACTGCTTGACGATGCTGTAATGATGTTTACGGCAGTAAAGTCGGTCTAGCCTGGCCAGAGAGAGGGTATTCCCCCTGACCTGGGCCCAGGTGTACTGCCTCGTGTCCCCATGACATCTCCTCCAGATGTCAGTGAGGTCAGACTTGACGAGGATTCTGCGCAGCTCCCTGGCCGATGGGCCATGTGGCTCTGCGTGATTCCTGTCCAGTGTGCTGCTCTCTGTGCAGTTGAAATCACCCCCCAGGAAGACCAGCTCTTCAGGCTGGCAAGTCGCCAGTGCATTTTCAAGCTCCCTGAACAGGGTGACCCTCTCCCCGCCGTCGGTGGGTGCGTAAACGTTAATAAAAACAAAGGTTTTCTTTCCGACAACTACTCGCACGAGTAGCAGGCGACCCTTCACCACCTCCTGGACGGCGATAGAGAGGGGCTTGAACCCCACAGAGAACAGCACCGCGACCCCCGCGCTCACAGGGGACCCGTGACTGTAAACGATGTCCCCCTGCCACTCCCGCTGCCAGGCGACGATGTTGGAGCTGTCGGTGTGGGTCTCCTGCAGGAAAGTCACCTGCAGGCTCTTTTCTTTGATGACCTCCAGCACCGCAGCTCGCTTCAAAGCCCTCCTGCACCCATTGGTGTTCAAACTCCCTATCCTAATGTCGCCCATGTTTGCGGAAAAGAAAAAAAGAAAAAACATAAAACACGAACAGACATTTAGCACGCAGACGGATAGTGATGTGATGTGAGGGACAGGACTCATTCGTGCTGAGGTGCGTTCCGCGGTCCTGCCTTGATCTTACCTAAAAGGCTCTTCAGGCGCCATCTCTCCTGATCGCTGAAGTCATTCGCACCCGAGCCCCTCTTCAGATGGCGCGTCGCGGAGAGGACAAAGAGCTCGGTGTCGGGAAAAAAGTCCTCGACCACAGTTCCCCTCTTACCTTTAGTCTTCTCTAAGAACTCCCTAATGCTCTGGAAACTGTAGCCTCCTCTGCAGCTCCGCCGGGCCGAGGAGCCCGAGGCGAGAGAGGAGTCGGTGAAGCCGCCCTCGTCGTCGCTCCCGGACTCCGAGGAGCTCCGGGCGGCGGCGGCGGTGGCGGCGAGGACACTCCAGCGCGTCCTCACTCTCCCGGTGTCGGAGTCACTCGCGGCCCCCGGGCCGGCGACAGAGCCGCCCTCCACCGAGCTCTCTGTGCTGCGCTTCTTCTGCACCGCACTCTGCACAGATTTTTTCGTGCGCTTTCTCTTAAAACCATCATCTATTTTTTCAGATAATTCATTTCCTCCCCACACCGTGTCTACAATTTTCGCTGGCGCTTGAGACGCGTTTTCCCCTGTTGGTGTCACTACCTGCTCTCTCTCTCCCTGACTCTCCTGAGCAGCGCTCATCTCTCCACCAGCGCTCATCTCTTGCTCTCCGGTGTGGGGGGCTCCCTGCTCTTCTGAGGGCTGCGGTGGTCCACTCTTTACTATCTGCTCTCCTGCTTGGGACGCCACCGGCTCGGGCTCACCTGCTCCCTCCAGCGATCTCCTCTCCTGCACCCCGGCCGTGGGCTCTGACTCCCCGCTGCCTCCCTGCGCTGCTCCGCTCCCCGCTGCCTGACGCTGTCTGCTGGGCTCCTGTGCGCCCTGGGCCTGAGGCTCCCTGCCCGTCTCGTCCTCCACCTCCGGGCAGTTCTTCACCACATGCCCCTCGCTCCCGCACCTGAAGCACTTCATCGATTCCGAAGTCACGAATACAACATAGTCACAGCTGTCAATACGAAATTTAAGGGCCACATTGATCTCTTCCGTGGGGTTTTTTAGGATGACGTAGACCTGTCTCCGGAAAGAGACGACGTGCTTCAGCTGCGGTGCCCTGCAGCCCAGAGGGACCCTCCTGATCGGAGAGACCACCTGTCCGTACCGGGACAGCTCCCTCTCCAGCAGCTCGTTCCTCATGAACGGAGGCACGTTGGAGAGGGTGATCTTTCGAGCCGGGGCCGCGAGAGGCAGTACCGGGGTGAAGGTGCCGTCCAGGACGACTCCCTTCTCCACCAGGGTGTTTGCCAAATCGGTAGACTGCAGGAAAATGACTATACCTCCACTCATGCGGGAAGCGGACCTGATGTTCCTGCAGCCCACGACCTCCCCGACCGCAAGAACGCACCTCTCCAGCGGACAGAACTCCGCAGGGGAGATTTTCACACCATGGCGTCGAGTTAGTTTCTCAAAGGAGAGGTCTGGAGGATCAGAGCCTCCAGAACCAGCCATGATGAGAAAATAAACCCCGCTTTTCCCCCAAAAAAACAGAAAAACACAAACCCAGTGAAGAAAACACCGCCACACGATCAAACCCACCGAAGCTCCGCCCACTCACTCACTCAGTCTCGCGAGAAACACACAGAGAGAGAGAGGGGAGAGAGGGGAGAGAGGGGCGAGAGGAGAGAGGGGAGAGAGGAGAGGGAGGGGAGAGAGGGGAGAGAGGTGAGAGAAGATAGAGAGGGGAGAGAGGAGAGAGAGGGGAGAGAGGGGAGAGAGGAGAGAGAGGGGAGAGATGAGAGAGAGGGGAGAGAGGGGAGAGAAGATAGAGAGGGGAGAGAGGAGAGAGAGGGGAGAGAGGGGAGAGAGGAGGGGGAGAGAGAGGAGAGAGGGGCAAAAAGATAGAAAGGGGAGAGAGGAGAGAGAGGGGCAAGAAGATAGAGAGGGGAGAGAGGAGAGAGAAGGGAGGGAGGGGAGAGAGGAGAGAGAAGATAGAAAGGGGAGAGAGGAGAGAGAGGGGCGAGAAGATAGAGAGGGGAGAGAGGAGAGAGAAGGGAGGGAGGGGAGAGAGGAGAGAGAGGGGCGAGAGGAGAGAGAGGGGAGAGAGGAGAGGGAGGGGAGAGAGGGGAGAGAGGTGAGAGAAGATAGAGAGGGGAGAGAGGGGAGAGAGGAGAGAGAGGGGAGAGAGGAGAGAGAGGGGAGAGAGGGGAGAGAAGATAGAGAGGGGAGAGAGGAGAGAGAGGGGAGAGAGGGAAGAGAGGAGGGGGAGAGAGAGGAGAGAGGGGCAAGAAGATAGAGAGGGGAGAGAAGAGAGAGAGAGGAGAGAGAGGAGAGAGAGGGGCGAGAGGAGAGAGAGGGGAGAGAGGAGAGAGAGGAGTGAGAAGATAGAGAGGGGCGAGAAGATAGAGAGGGGTGAGAAGAAAGAGAGGGGCGAGAGGAGAGAGAGGGGAGAGAGGGGCGAGAGGAGAGAGAGGGGAGAAAGGAGAGAGAGGGGTGAGAAGATAGAGAGGGGCGAGAAGATAGAGAGGGGTGAGAAGAAAGAGAAGGGAGAGAGGAGAGAGAGGGGAGAGAGGAGAGAGGGGCGAGAGGAGAGAGAGGGGAGAGAAGATAGAGAGGTGAGAGCGGAGAGAGAGAGGAGAGAAAGGGGCGAGAAGATAGAGAGGGTCGAGAAGATAGATAAGGGAGAGAAGATAGAGAAGGGCGATAGGAGAGAGAGGGGAGAGGAGAGAGAGGGGCGAGAGGAGAGAGAGGGGCGAGAGGAGAGAGGTGAGAGAGGAGAGAGAGGGGCGAGAGGAGAGAGAGGAGAGAGAGGAGAGAGAGGGGCGAGAGGAGAGAGAGCGGAGAGAAGATAGAGAGGGGAGAGTGGAGACAGAGAGGAGAGAGAGGAAAGAGAGGAGAGAGAAGAGGGGGAGAGAGAGGACAGAGGGGCAAGAAGATAGAGAGGGGTGAGAGGAGAGAGAGGGGCGAGAAGATAGAGAGGGGCTAGATGAGAGAGAGGGGAGAGAGGAGAGAGGGGTGAGAGGAGAGAGGGGAGAGAGGAGAGAGGTGAGAGAGGAGAGAGAGGGGAGAGAAGATAGAGAGGGGTGAGAAGATAGAGAGGGGCGAGAAGATAGAGAGGGGCGAGAAGATAGAGAAGGGCGAGAAGATAGAGAGGGTCGAGAGGAGAAAGGGGACAGAGGAGAGAGAGAGGAGAGAAAACAGACAGGGGCGAGAGGAGAGAGCGGGGTGAGAAGATAGAGAAGGGCGAGAGAAGAGAGAGGAGAGAAGATAGAGAGGGGCGAGAAGATAGAGAGTCGAGAGAAGATAGAGGCGAGAGGAGAGAGGGGAAAGAGGAGAGAGGGGCGAGAAGATAGAGAGGCTCGAGAAGATAGAGAAGGGCGAGAAGATAGAGAGGGTCGAGAGGAGAGTGAGGGGCGAAAAGATAGAGAGGGTCAAGAGGAGAAAGGGGACAGAGGAGAGAGAGAGGAGAGAAGATAGAGAGGGGCGAGAGGAGAGAGAGGAGAGAGAGGAGAGAGGGGGGAGAGGAGAGAAGGGAGAGAAGATAGAGAGGGGCGATAAGATAGAGAGGGGTGAGAAGATAGAGAGGGGCGATAAGATAGAGAGGGGAGAGAGGAGAGAGAGGAGAGAGAGGAAAGAGGGGGGAGAGGAGAGAAGGGAGAGAAGATAGAGAGGGGCGAAAAGATAGAGAAGGGCTAGAGGAGAGAGAGGGGCAAGAAGATAGAGAGGGGTGAGAGGAGAGAGGGGGGAGAGAGGAGAGGGGAGAGAGAAGAGAGGGGCGAGAAGAAAGAGAGGGGCGAGATAATAGAGAGGGGTGAGAGGAGAGAGAGGGGAGAGAGGAGAGAGAGGGGCGAGAGGAGAGAGGGGGGAGAGGAGAGAGGGGAGAGAGGGGGGAGAGGAGAGAAGGGAGAGAAGATAGAGAGGGGCGAAAAGATAGAGAAGGGCTAGAGGAGAGAGAGGGGCAAGAAGATAGAGAGGGGTGAGAGGAGAGAGGGGGGAGAGAAGAGAGGGGAGAGAGGAGAGAGGGGTGAGAAGATAGAGAAGGGCGAGAGGAGAGAGGGGAGAGAAGATAGAGAGGGGCGAGAAGATAGAGAGGTGAGAGAAGATAGAGAGGGGCGAGAGGAGAGAGGGGAAAGAAGATAGAGAGGCTCGAGAAGATAGAGGGGGCGAGAAGATAGAGAGGGGCGAGAGGAGAGAGAGGGGAGAGGAGAGAAGGGAGAGAGGAGAGAGGGGCGAGAAGATAGAGAGGGGCGAGAGGAGAGAGAAGGGAGAGGAGAGAAGGGAGAGAGGAGAGAGGGGCGAGAAGATAGAGAGGGGCGAGAAGAGAGAGAGGGGAGAGAGGAGAGAGGGGGGAGAGGAGAGAGAGGAGAGAGAAGAGAGGGGCGAGAAGACAGAGAGGGGCGAGATAATAGAGAGGGGCGAGAGGAGAGAAGGGAGAGAGGAGAGAGAGGGGCGAGAGGAGAGAGGGGGGCGAGAAGACAGAGAGGGGCGAGAGGAGAGAGAAGGGCGAGAGGAGAGAGGAGAGAGAGGGGTGAGAGGAGAGAGAGGGGCGAGAAGATAGAGAGGGGCGAGAGGAGAGAAGGGAGAGAGGAGAGAGAGGGGCGAGAGGAGAGAGAGGGGCGAGAAGATAGAGAGGGGAGAGAGGAGAGAGAGGGGAGAGGAGAGAAGGGAGAGAGGAGAGAGGGGCGAGAAGATAGAGAGGGGCGAGAGGAGAGAGAGAGTTCAATCAAACTTTATTGACAGAAAAAAAACAAAAGTATTAATCAAGGGTCTTAAAACTCCATTTTAAGAATTAAGAGGGAAAAAAAAAAAATCATAAATGGAATAAAACTCTTTCATTATTTATGATCCTGCACAGGATATTTCTAAAACACCAAAACTTTTCAAATGTTCTGAGGTCATTATGCGATTTGTAAAACAAAAATTCTAACGATATCCTGCTCTTCACCAACCCTTCGAACATCCTCACCAAGTCTACAGACCCGGAACCAGAGATCTTATTTTTCCGAGTCCTGTAGATGGTGAGTTTGGCCTGGCCCAGCAGAAAATTAGCGAGGAGGGTCTGAGTTTTCCGTTTTTTTGTGTGACCTACCCCAAACACGAAAATAACATTGTTGAAGGCCAGGCCAAGGTTGGTGAAGAGCCGGATCAGTACGGCAAACATGGGCGACAGGCGGGGGCAGGCGCTGTAGCAGTGGAACACCGTCTCCCTCCGAGCGCAGAAGGGACAGGCGTCAGACACCGCCGGGTCCAGAACCGACACAAACGAGTTGACCCCCAAGATGGTGTGCAGGACCCTCCATTGCAGATCACCAGCCCTCTTGTTGAGGGGAAATCTGTAGAGGCTACCCCAGGCAGGCCGGATGTCATCCGGCACTCCCAGACGAGCCCTCCAGGGAGTGTCGGGGAGCGCGGACAGCTGGGCCTGGTGCCTAGATGTTACGATTAGTCTGTACAGACATTTCCCCCCAACACCAGCTAGAGACCTCTCCTCTGAGGCAAGGGGCTCAAGGAGAGATCCCGTCGGTCCGGGACTGAGCGCAGGAGACACCAGCAGACCAGGGAAAGGAGGCTGTGTGGTTGGAATGCGATGATCCTCAAACAGACCCTGGATCAGCAGCATCTCCTGGAGAGGCAGAGCAGAGCGAAGCTGACTGAGAAACCTGTCTACACACCGCCGCGAGTGTAGTCCCAGCGCGCCACACGCCCACTCCACGCTGCGCCAGCAGCCCTGATCCACGTCCAGCAGGTGGTGGAGCTGTGTGATGTTGGCGTGGACCAGTCTGCTGGTAAAGTCCAAGGAGCAGCCCGGTCCTATGTCCATTCGTAGATTGTGTATTAATGGTTCTCTGAGTGTCCAGTATAGACTGGGCCGCTCCTCTTCCCTCTGCACGCGCAGATGCCGCCAGGCCTCCAGGAGACTGCGCTGGAAAGGCGGCAGTGGAGACAGGTCAACCCTGCTGGTGTCCATCAAGAAGAGTACACAGTCGAGCCCGAGGTGTCCTGCTCGACGCAGCAGGGTGAAGGTCAGCTCCCTCCAGGACAGCGAGGCCGGGCCGAACAGCAGCTTCTGCACTGCCTGCAGGCGAAAGGCGTCCACCCGGCTCCGGATGTCGATGAGTCCTTGCCCTCCGTCCTCTCTGGGCAGATAGAGGACGCCCCTCCGCAGCCAGTGCAGTCCGTCCCAGAAGAAGTCGAGGAGCGTGGCCTGCAGCTCCTCGACCAGTCCGGCTGGTGGCTCCAGACACACCAGGCGATGCCACAACATCGAAGCCACCAGGGTGTTGACAATCAGAACCCGGCCTCTGTAGGAGATCTGGGGGAGCAGCCAGCGCCAGCGGTCCAGACGACCTTTCACTTTTTCAAGGAGCCCCTCCCAGTTCTTTTTCACGCTGGCCTCATCCCCCAGGTGCACCCCCAGGTATTTGAGTCCCCCTCTGGTCCAGCTGAGCGTCTCTGGCAAGACTGGGGGACCCATCTCGCTCCACTCCCCCAGGAGTAGGGCGCTACTCTTGGCCCAGTTTACTTTGGCTGATGATAGCCGTTGGAAATCGCTCAAAGTTGTCTGTAGCGCCCTGACATCCTGTTCTCCACTGACCACAACCATGATGTCATCAGCGTACGCCGAGATCTTGACAGTGGAATCGGGGCAGCCCGGGATGGACAGCCCCTTGATGACCCGGCGCAGCTGATGTAGCAGAGGCTCGATGGCAAGGGAGTAGAGCATTCCTGAGAGTGCACAGCCCTGCCTGACTCCCCTCCGCACTGGAAACGGAGCACTCAGCCCTCCGTTGACCTTTAGCACACTGAAGATGTCACTGTACAGCACCTGAATCATGGCAACAAAGACGGGGCTGAACCCGAAGGACCTCATGGTCCTCCACAAATACTGATGTTCAACCCTATCGAAGGCCTTTTCCTGGTCTAACGAAATGAGACCAGTGTCTAAACCCAATAGTCTGGAGGTGGCCAAAACATCTCGAATCAGAAAAATGTTATCAAAGATTGACCTTCCGGGCACGCAGTACGATTGGTCGGAGTGCACCACAGACCCCAGCACCACCTTCAGCCTGTTGGCCAGAGCCTTGGACAGGATTTTATAATCCACACACAGCAGGGCAACAGGTCTCCAGTTCTTAATGTCACACAGGTCCCCTTTCTTGGGCAGCAGGGTGACAACAGCTCTCCTGCAACTCAGTGGCAGATCCCCCTGCTCCAGACTTTCCAAATATACATCGAGCAGGTCAGGACCCAGCACAGCCCAGAAGGCACGGTAGAATTCGGCCGGCAGGCCATCGAGACCAGGGGTCTTGCCATTACTCAAGCCACTGAGTGCGGTGGAGAGCTCCTCCAGGGAGAGCGGCCTCTCCAGCCCTGCCCTCTCCTCTTCGGGGACCTGTGGAAGGTCTTCAAGGAACCTGCGTGTGCGGACCGAGTCCTCACTAGCCTCGCTGGAGAAGAGCGCTTTGTAGAACTGCACGGTCCTCTCCTGGATCTGCCCGGCCTCGTGCAGCTCCTGCCCTGTCTCCGAGCGCAGGCAGTGGATCTGCCGGCTCTGGCCCGGTTTCTTCTCTAGGCCGAAGAAGTAGCGAGTCGGGGCGTCTACCTGTGATGCACTCTGAACCCTGGAATTTATTAGAGCTCCTTGTACTTTTGTGTCCAGAAGGCCAATGAGTGATTCTTTTTGGGTGTGGAGGTCATCAATTAGCCTCCTGTCTGCACGACACTCCAGAGCCTGGTGGAGCTCCAGAATGTCTCTCTCCAGAGCCTTCATGGACTCACGGATACCTCTCGTGACACTTCCAGTGTACTGCTGGCAGAACTGGCGAATCTGCACCTTGCCAATATCCCACCACTGCCTCAGGGAGACAAAGTGGGCCTTCTGACTCCTCCACTGCTGCCAGAAGAACACGAGGCAGTTGCAGAAGTGAGCATCGTCAAGCAGCTGGGTATTAAAGTGCCAGTAGGCACTGCGGGACCTCACTGATGGCACAGCGACTGTGCAGACAGTGAGACAGTGGTCCGACAGGCCCACTGGACAGATTGAGCACTGCTTGACGATGCTGTAATGATGTTTACGGCAGTAAAGTCGGTCTAGCCTGGCCAGAGAGAGGGTATTCCCCCTGACCTGGGCCCAGGTGTACTGCCTCGTGTCCCCATGACATCTCCTCCAGATGTCAGTGAGGTCAGACTTGACGAGGATCCTGCGCAGCTCCCTGGCCGACGGGCCATGTGGCTCTGCGTGATTCCTGTCCAGTGTGCTGCTCTCTGTGCAGTTGAAATCACCCCCCAGGAAGACCAGCTCTTCAGGCTGGCAGGTCGCCAGTGCATTTTCAAGCTCCCTGAACAGGGTGACCCTCTCCCCGCCGTCGGTGGGTGCGTAAACGTTAATAAAAACAAAGGTTTTCTTTCCGACAACTACTCGCACGAGTAGCAGGCGACCCTTCACCACCTCCTGGACGGCGATAGAGAGGGGCTTGAACCCCACAGAGAACAGCACCGCGACCCCCGCGCTCACAGGGGACCCGTGACTGTAAACGATGTCCCCCTGCCACTCCCGCTGGCAGGCGACGATGTTGGAGCTGTCGGTGTGGGTCTCCTGCAGGAAAGTCACCTGCAGGCTCTTTTCTTTGATGACCTCCAGCACTGCAGCTCGCTTCAAAGCCCTCCTGCACCCATTGGTGTTCAAACTCCCTATCCTAATGTCGCCCATGTTTGCGGAAAAGAAAAAAAGAAAAAACATAAATCACGAACAGACATGTAGCACGCAGACGGATAGTGATGTGATGTGAGGGACAGGACTCATTCGTGCTGAGGTGCGTTCCGCGGTCCTGCCTTGATCTTACCTAAAAGGCTCTTCAGGCGCCATCTCTCCTGATCGCTGAAGTCATTCGCACCCGAGCCCCTCTTCAGATGGCGCGTCGCAGAGAGGACAAAGAGCTCGGTGTCGGGAAAAAAGTCCTCGACCACAGTTCCCCTCTTACCTTTAGTCTTCTCTAAGAACTCCCTCATGCTCTGGAAACTGTAGCCTCCTCTGCAGCTCCGCCGGGCTGAGGAGCCCGAGGCGAGAGAGGAGTCGGTGAAGCCGCCCTCGTCGTCGCTCCCGGACTCCGAGGAGCTCCGGGCGGCGGCGGCGGTGGCGGCGAGGACACTCCAGCGCGTCCTCACTCTCCCGGTGTCGGAGTCACTCGCGGCCCCCGGGCTCCACCGAGCTCTCTGTGCTGCGCTTCTTCTGCACCGCACTCTGCACAGATTTTTTTGTGCGCTTTCTCCGCGGCGTCTTAAAACCATCGTCTATTTTTACAGATGATAATTCATTTCCTCCCCACACTGTGTCTACAGTTTTCGCTGGCGCTTGAGACGCGTTTTCCCCTGTCGGTGTCACTACCTGCTCTCTCTCCCTCACTCTCCTGAGCAGCGGGGCTCTGCCGCTCCCCTGCTCCGCCAGCGCTCGTCCCTTGCTCTCCGGTGTGGGGGGCTCCCTGCTCTTCTGAGGGCTGCGGAGGTCCACTCTTTACTGTCTGCTCTCCTGCTTGGGACACCACCGGCTCGGGCTCACCTGCTCCCTCCAGCGATCTCCTCTCCTGCACCCCGGCCGTGGGCTCTGACTCCCCGCTGCCTCCCTGCGCTGCTCCGCTCCCCGCTGCCTGACGCTGTCTGCTGGGCTCCTGTGCGCCCTGGGGCTGAGGCTCCCTGCCCGTCTCGTCCTCCACCTCCGGGCAGTTCTTCACCATATGCCCCTCGCTCCCGCACCTGAAGCACTTCATCGATTCCGAAGTCACGAATACAACGTAGTCACAGCTGTCAATCCGAAATTTAAGGGCCACATTGATCTCTTCTGTGGGGTTTTTAAAGATGACGTGGACTTGTCTCCGGAAAGAGACGACGTGCTTCAGCTGCGGTGCCCTGCAGCCCAGAGGGACCCTCCTGATCGGAAAGACCACCTGTCCGTACCGGGACAGCTCCCTCTCCAGCAGCTCGTTCCTCATGAATGGAGGCACGTTGGAGAGGGTGATCTTTCGAGCCGGGGCCGCGAGAGGCAGTACCGGGGTGAAGGTGCCGTCCAGGACGACTCCCTTCTCCACCAGGGTGTTTGCCAAATCGGTAGACTGCAGGAAAATGACTATACCTCCACTCATGCGGGAAGCGGACCTGATGTTCCTGCAGCCCACGACCTCCCCGACCGCAAGAACGCACCTCTCAAGCGGACAGAACTCCGCAGGGGAGATTTTCACACCATGGCGTCGAGTTAGTTTCTCAAAGGAGAGGTCTGGAGGATCAGAGCCTCCAGAAACGGCCATAATGAGAAAATAAACCCCGCTTTTCCCCAAAAAAGACAGAAAAACAGAAAAACACAAAACCAGTGAAGAAACACCGCCACGCGATCAAACCCACCGAAGCTCCGCCCACTCTCAATTCTCAATTCAAGGTGCTTTATTAGCATGACCGATGGGTACAATCAGTGTTGCCAAAGCAAATGAAAGTAATGATATTTACATGAAACAAAACAAAAATAGAAGTAAAATAAAATCTACAGACATATTACAGACATTTACAACAAAGACATATTATACAATATTGACATATTCTGTAGGCGGCTGGAGCATTATTGGGAGACAGACTCACTGTTCCTCAGGCTGTGACAGGAGATCACATACTGGGCTGCCAGTTCAACTGAGTTCCCTCCTCCCTCTCCCAGTAGGATTGGGACCCGTTGTGATTCTGGCAGGTGTGGGAACTCTGGGATTAGATTTCTGAATTTAGGGAAGAATGTTTCTCTAATCCAAGAGTATCTGTCACAGTGCAGTAGGAAGTGCACCTCTGTCTCTATTTCTCCCCGCTGGCAGTGGGAGCACAGCCTGTCCTCTCTGGACAGCCAGGTCTGCCTGTGTCGCCCAGTTTCTATGGCCAGGTTGTGGTCACTGAGCCTGTACTTCGTCAGGGTCTGTTTCTGTTTGTTATTTTTTATTTTGGTCAAATATTCAGCTAGTGTGTATTGTCTGTTTAAGGTTCTGTAACATTCCAGTTTATGTTGTGTCTGTGTGTGTGTGTCCCAGTGTGTGAGATATTGCTGTTTGATCTGTGCTGTGATGTGGTTGAGTCTGGGTTGTGGTGCTCTAGCAGTGCTGTCCTGAGGCTGGTTAGTGTCGGTGTGGCTCAGGTCGGTGAGCCTCAGGACCAGCTGGCTCAGGGGGCTCTGTTTTGGGCTCAGCTCTTGGCTCAGCAGGGCTTTGTGGTGGTAGGAATTTTGGTCACTGTTTTTTAGGTGTAGCCAATACTTGAATATTCTTTTCTGTATGTTTATCAATAGTGGGTACTGGCCTAATTCGGCCCTGCACCCGTTGTTAGGAGTTCTTCTCTGCACACGGAGGATGTTTCTACAGATCTCCATGTGCAGAGTTTCTGTGGGGTGTTTGTCCCATTGGGTGTAATCCTGGTCTGTGAGGGGACCCCACACTTCACTGCCGTATAGGGCAATGGGTTGGATTACACTTTCAAGTATTTGGAGCCAGATTCTTGTTGGTGGGTTGATGTTGAAGAGCCTCTTTCTTATTGCGTAGAAAGCCCTGAGTGCCTTCTCCCTCAGTGCCTTCACTGCCAGGTCAAAACTCCCGGAAGAGCTGATGGTGAGACCGAGATATGTGTAGCTGGATGTGTGCTCCAATGTGTTGTTGTTCAGTGTGAATTTGTACCTGTTTCCCTGAGGTCTGGCTTTCTTCTGGAAAACCATAACTCTGGTCTTGTCCAGATTGACTGTCAGTGCCCAGGTCTGACAGTACTGCTCCAACAGTGCCAGGTTCTGCTGCAGCCCCTGTTCTGTGGGCGACAGCAGGACCAGGTCATCTGCGTAGAGCAGGAACTTGATTTCTGTGTCGTGTAGTGTGAGACCAGGAGCTGCAGACTGCTCCAACATTCCTGCTAATTCGTTGATATAGATATTGAACAGTGTTGGGCTCAGGCTGCAGCCCTGTCTCACCCCGCGGCCTTGGGTGAAGAATTTAGTCCTTTTGTTTCCAATTTTCACTGCACATTTGCTCTCTGAATACATTGATTTAATTATGTCGTACACTTTGCCCCCTATGCCGCTTTGGAGTAGTTTATAAAACAATCTCTCATGCCAAATCGAGTCAAATGCTTTTTTGAAATCGACAAAGCAGGCAAAAATTTTTCCTTTGTGTTTTTGGTGGACGTGTTTGTCTATCAGTGTGTGCAGGGTGTAAATGTGATCAGATGTGCGGTGATCTGGCAAGAAGCCAATCTGACTTTTACTCAGGACATTGTGTTCGGTAAGGAAGGCCAGTATTCGTGTATTCAGGATACTGCAGAATACCTTCCCCAGGTTACTGTTCACACAGATGCCCCGGTAGTTGCTGGGATCGAGTTTATCTCCACTCTTATAGATGGGCGTGATCAGTCCTTGGTTCCAGGCCTCGGGGAAACATCCAGCTGTCATGATGAGATTGAGGAGTTTGAGCAGGGCTTGTTGCAACTTTGGGCTGCTGTGTCTCAGCATCTCATTTATGACACCATCATGGCCACAGGCTTTGCGTGGTCTGAGGGCCTGGAGTTTGTCCAGTAGCTCCTGCTCAGTGATTGGGGAGTCTAAGGGGTTTTGGTTGTCTTTGATAGCCAATTCCAAAATTTTGAGTTTTTCATAAATGGTGTTTTGGTCTGATTGATTTGTATTTGGGAGCTTTTCATACAGATTTTCAAAGTATGTTTGCCAGATTGTTCCATTTTGGATGGCCAATTCTTCTGGTTTTGATTTGTTTAAGTTGTTCCACTTCTCCCAGAAACAGTTCTGATTTAGTGACTCCTCAATTTCTGCAAGTTGTTTGTCTATGTATGTGTTTCTTTTCTTTTTCAGCGTGTGTTTGTAAAGTTTTACCATGTCACAGTACCTGAGTCGCAGATCTGTGTTGTGTGGTTGTCTGTGTTTTTCATTTGAGACTTTTCGTAGTGCATTTCTGATGTTTTTGCACTCCGTATCAAACCACTTTTCTTTTGCTTTTGTTTTTTGGTAGTTTTTTGATTTAGTTGTTTTTAGCTTAGATTTTGATCTAACCACTCACTCACTCAGTCTCGCGAGAAACACAGAGAGAGAGAGAGAGAGGGGAGAGAGGGGAGAGAGGAGCGAGAAGATAGAGAGGGGTGAGAAGATAGAGAGAGGAGAGTAGATAGAGAGAGGCGAGAGGAGAGAGAGGGGCGAGAAGATAGAGAAGGGCGAGAAGATTGAGAGGGGAGAGATGATAGAGAGGGGAGAGGAGAGAGAGGGGTGAGAAGTTAGAAAGGGGGGAGAGGAGAGAGAGGGGAGAGAAGATAGAGAAGGGCGAGAAGATAGAGAGGGGCGAGAGGAGAGAGAGGGGAGAGAGAAGAGAGAGGGGAGAGAGGAGAGAGAGGGGAGAGAAGATAGAGAGGGGTGAGAATATAGAGAGGGGAGAGAGGAGAGAGGAGAGAGAGTGACGAGAAGATAGAGAGGGGTGAGAGAGAGAGAGAGGAGAGAAGATAGAGAGGGGAGAGAGGAGAGAGAGGGGAGAGAAGATAAAGAGGGCGAGAGGAGAGAGGGGAGAAAAGATAGAGAGGGGAGAGAGGAGAGAGATGGGCGAGAAGATAGAGAGGGGCGAGAGGAGAGAGAGGGGAGAGAAGATAGAGAAGGGCGAGAGGAGAGAGGGGAGAGAGGAGAGAGGGGAGAGAAGATAGAGAGCGGAGAGAGGAGAGAGAGGGGTGAGAGGAGAGAGGGGCGAGAGGAGAGAGAGAGGAGAGAGGAGAGAGAGGGATGAGAAGATAGAGAGGGGTGAGAAGATAGAGAGGGGCGAGAGGAGAGAGAGGGGAGAGAGGAGAGAGAGTTGAGAGGAGAGAGAGGGGAGAGAAGATAGAGAAGGGCGAGAAGATAGAGAGGGGCGAGAGGAGAGAGAGGAGATTGAGGGGAGAGAGGAGAGAGAAGGGCAAGAAGATAGAGGGGGCGAGAGGAGAGAGAGGAGATTAAGGGGAGAGAGGAGAGATAGGGGCGAGAAGATAGAGAAGGGCGAGAAGATAGAGAGGGGCGAGATGAGAGAGAGGGGAGAGAGGGGAGAGAAGACAGAGAGGGGAGAGAAGATAGAAAGGGGAGAGGAGAGAGAGGAGCGAGAAGAGAGAGAGGTGCGAGAATATAGAGAGGGGCGAGAAGATAGAGAGGGGAGAGAAGAGAGAGAGGAGAGAGAGGGGAGAGAGGAGAGAAATGGTTGAGAAGATAGAGAGGGTTAGAGGAGAGAGGGGCGAGATGAGAGAGACAGGTGAGAGGAGAGAGGGGCGAGAAGATAGAGAGGGGAGAGAGGAGAGAGAGGGGAGAGAGGTTAGAGGGGCGAGATGAGAGAGAGGGGAGAGAGGAGAGAGGAGGGAGAGAGGAGAGAGAGGGGAGAGAGGAGAGAGAGGGGCGAGAAGATAGAGAGGGGAGAGAAGATAGAGAGGGGAGAGAGGAGAGAGAGGGTAGAGAGGAGAGAGAGCGGAGAGAAGATTGAGAGAGGTGAGAAGATGAGAGGGATGAGAAGATAGAGAGGAGAGAGAGGAGAGAGGAGAGAGAGGGGCGAGAAGATAGAGAGGGGAGAGAAGATAGAGAGGGGAGAGAAGATAGAGAGGGGCGAGAAGATAGAGAGGGGTGAGAAGATAGAGAGGGGGCGAGAAGATAGAGATGGAGAGAGGAGAGAGAGGGGCGAGAAGATAGAGAGGGGAGAGAGGAGAGAGAGGGGAGAGAGGGGAGAGAAGATAGAGAGGGGAGAGAGGAGAGAGAGGGGAGAGAGGGGAGAGAAGATAGAGAGGAGAAAGAGGAGAGAGAGGGGAGTGAAAATAGAGAGGGGTGAGAAGATAGAGGGGGCGAGAGGAGAGAAAGGGATGAGAAGATAGAGAGGGGAGAGAGCAGAGAGATGAGAGAGGAGAGAGAGAAGGGTGAGAAGATAGAGAGAGGAGAGAGGAGAGAGAGGGGCGAGAAGATATAGAGGGGCGAGAGAAGAGAGAGGGGAAATTGGAGAGAGAGGAGAGAAGAGAGAGAGGGGAGAGAAGATAGAGAGGTGTGAGAAGATAGAGAGGGTGGTGAGGAGAGAGAGGGGCGAGAAGATAGAGAGGGGCGAGAAGATAGAGAGGGGCGAGAGGAGAGAGAGGGGTGAGAAGATAGAGAGGGGAGAGAGAGAGAGTTCAATCAAACTTTATTGACAGAAAAAAAACAAAAGTATTAATCAAGGGTCTTAAAACTCCATTTTAAGAATTAAGAGGGAAAAAAAAAAATCATAAATGGAATAAAACTCTTTCATTATTTATGATCCTGCACAGGATATTTCTAAAACACCAAAACTTTTCAAATGTTCTGAGGTCATTATGCGATTTGTAAAACAAAAAGTCTAACGATATCCTGCTCTTCACCAACCCTTCGAACATCCTCACCAAGTCTACAGACCCGGAACCAGAGATCTTATTTTTCCGAGTCCTGTAGATGGTGAGTTTGGCCTGGCCCAGCAGAAAATTAGCGAGGAGGGTCTGAGTTTTCCGTTTTTTTGTGTGACCTACCCCAAACACGAAAATAACATTGTTGAAGGCCAGGCCAAGGTTGGTGAAGAGCCGGATCAGTACGGCAAACATGGGCGACAGGCGGGGGCAGGCGCTGTAGCAGTGGAACACCGTCTCCCTCTGAGCGCAGAAGGGACAGGCGTCAGACACCGCCGGGTCCAGAACCGACACAAACGAGTTGACCCCCAAGATGGTGTGCAGGACCCTCCATTGCAGATCACCAGCCCTCTTGTTGAGGGGAAGCCTGTAGAGGCTACCCCAGGCAGGCCGGACGTCATCCGGCACTCCCAGACGAGCCCTCCAGGGAGTGTCAGGGAGCGCGGACAGCTGGGCCTGGTGCCTAGATGTTACGACTAGTCTGTACAGACATTTCCCCCCAACACCAGCTAGAGACCTCTCCTCTGAGGCAAGGGGCTCAAGGAGAGATCCCGTCGGTCCGGGACTGAGCGCAGGAGACACCAGCAGACCAGGGAAAGGAGGCTGTGTGGTTGGAATGCGATGATCCTCAAACAGACCCTGGATCAGCAGCATCTCCTGGAGAGGCAGAGCAGAGCGAAGCTGACTGAGAAACCTGTCTACACACCGCCGCGAGTGTAGTCCCAGCGCGTCACATGCCCAATCCACGCTGCGCCAGCAGCCCTGATCCACGTCCAGCAGGTGGTGGAGCTGTGTGATGTTGGCGTGGACCAGTCTGCTGGTAAAGTCCAAGGAGCAGCCCGGTCCTATGTCCATTCGTAGATTGTGTATTAATGGTTCTCTGAGTGTCCAGTATAGACTGGGCCGCTCCTCTTCCCTCTGCACGCGCAGATGCCGCCAGGCCTCCAGGAGACTGCGCTGGAAAGGCGGCAGTGGAGACAGGTCAACCCTGCTGGTGTCCATCAAGAAGAGTACACAGTCGAGCCCGAGGTGTCCTGCTCGACGCAGCAGGGTGAAGGTCAGCTCCCTCCAGGACAGCGAGGCCGGGCCGAACAGCAGCTTCTGCACTGCCTGCAGGCGAAAGGCGTCCACCCGGCTCCGGATGTCGATGAGTCCTTGCCCTCCGTCCTCTCTGGGCAGATAGAGGACGCCCCTCCGCAGCCAGTGCAGTCCGTCCCAGAAGAAGTCGAGGAGCGTGGCCTGCAGCTCCTCGACCAGTCCGGCTGGTGGCTCCAGACACACCAGGCGATGCCACAACATCGAAGCCACCAGGGTGTTGACAATCAGAACCCGGCCTCTGTAGGAGATCTGGGGGAGCAGCCAGCGCCAGCGGTCCAGACGACCTTTCACTTTTTCAAGGAGCCCCTCCCAGTTCTTTTTCACGCTGGCCTCATCCCCCAGGTGCACCCCCAGGTATTTGAGTCCCCCTCTGGTCCAGCTGAGCGTCTCTGGCAAGACTGGGGGACCCATCTCGCTCCACTCCCCCAGGAGTAGGGCGCTACTCTTGGCCCAGTTTACTTTGGCTGATGATAGCCGTTGGAAATCGCTCAAAGTTGTCTGTAGCGCCCTGACATCCTGTTCTCCACTGACCACAACCATGATGTCATCAGCGTACGCCGAGATCTTGACAGTGGAATCGGGGCAGCCCGGGATGGACAGCCCCTTGATGACCCGGCGCAGCTGATGTAGCAGAGGCTCGATGGCAAGGGAGTAGAGCATTCCTGAGAGTGCACAGCCCTGCCTGACTCCCCTCCGCACTGGAAACGGAGCACTCAGCCCTCCGTTGACCTTTAGCACACTGAAGATGTCACTGTACAGCACCTGAATCATGGCAACAAAGACGGGGCTGAACCCGAAGGACCTCATGGTCCTCCACAAATACTGATGTTCAACCCTATCGAAGGCCTTTTCCTGGTCTAACGAAATGAGACCAGTGTCTAAACCCAATAGTCTGGAGGTGGCCAAAACATCTCGAATCAGAAAAATGTTATCAAAGATTGACCTTCCGGGCACGCAGTACGATTGGTCGGAGTGCACCACAGACCCCAGCACCACCTTCAGCCTGTTGGCCAGAGCCTTGGACAGGATTTTATAATCCACACACAGCAGGGCAACAGGTCTCCAGTTCTTAATGTCACACAGGTCCCCTTTCTTGGGCAGCAGGGTGACAACAGCTCTCCTGCAACTCAGTGGCAGATCCCCCTGCTCCAGACTTTCCAAATATACATCGAGCAGGTCAGGACCCAGCACAGCCCAGAAGGCACGGTAGAATTCGGCCGGCAGGCCATCGAGACCAGGGGTCTTGCCATTACTCAAGCCACTGAGTGCGGTGGAGAGCTCCTCCAGGGAGAGCGGCCTCTCCAGCCCTGCCCTCTCCTCTTCGGGGACCTGTGGAAGGTCTTCAAGGAACCTGCGTGTGCGGACCGAGTCCTCACTAGCCTCGCTGGAGAAGAGCGCTTTGTAGAACTGCACGGTCCTCTCCTGGATCTGCCCGGCCTCGTGCAGCTCCTGCCCTGTCTCCGAGCGCAGGCAGTGGATCTGCCGGCTCTGGCCCGGTTTCTTCTCTAGGCCGAAGAAGTAGCGAGTCGGGGCGTCTACCTGTGATGCACTCTGAACCCTGGAATTTATTAGAGCTCCTTGTACTTTTGTGTCCAGAAGGCCAATGAGTGATTCTTTTTGGGTGTGGAGGTCATCAATTAGCCTCCTGTCTGCACGACACTCCAGAGCCTGGTGGAGCTCCAGAATGTCTCTCTCCAGAGCCTTCATGGACTCACGGATACCTCTCGTGACACTTCCAGTGTACTGCTGGCAGAACTGGCGAATCTGCACCTTGCCAATATCCCACCACTGCCTCAGGGAGACAAAGTGGGCCTTCTGACTCCTCCACTGCTGCCAGAAGAACACGAGGCAGTCACAGAAGTGAGCATCGTCAAGCAGCTGGGTATTAAAGTGCCAGTAGGCACTGCGGGACCTCACTGATGGCACAGCGACTGTGCAGACAGTGAGACAGTGGTCCGACAGGCCCACTGGACAGATTGAGCACTGCTTGACGATGCTGTAATGATGTTTACGGCAGTAAAGTCGGTCTAGCCTGGCCAGAGAGAGGGTATTCCCCCTGACCTGGGCCCAGGTGTACTGCCTCGTGTCCCCATGACATCTCCTCCAGATGTCAGTGAGGTCAGACTTGACGAGGATCCTGCGCAGCTCCCTGGCCGACGGGCCATGTGGCTCTGCGTGATTCCTGTCCAGTGTGCTGCTCTCTGTGCAGTTGAAATCACCCCCCAGGAAGACCAGCTCTTCAGGCTGGCAAGTCGCCAGTGCATTTTCAAGCTCCCTGAACAGGGTGACCCTCTCCCCGCCGTCGGTGGGTGCGTAAACGTTAATAAAAACAAAGGTTTTCTTTCCGACAACTACTCGCACGAGTAGCAGGCGACCCTTCACCACCTCCTGGACGGCGATAGAGAGGGGCTTGAACCCCACAGAGAACAGCACCGCGACCCCCGTGCTCACAGGGGACCCGTGACTGTAAACGATGTCCCCCTGCCACTCCCGCTGCCAGGCGACGATGTTGGAGCTGTCGGTGTGGGTCTCCTGCAGGAAAGTCACCTGCAGGCTCTTTTCTTTGATGACCTCCAGCACCGCAGCTCGCTTCAAAGCCCTCCTGCACCCATTGGTGTTCAAACTCCCTATCCTAATGTCGCCCATGTTTGCGGAAAAGAAAAAAAGAAAAAACATAAAACACGAACAGACATGTAGCACGCAGACGGATAGTGATGTGATGTGAGGGACAGGACTCATTCGTGCTGAGGTGCGTTCCGCGGTCCTGCCTTGATCTTACCTAAAAGGCTCTTCAGGCGCCATCTCTCCTGATCGCTGAAGTCATTCGCACCCGAGCCCCTCTTCAGATGGCGCGTCGCGGAGAGGACAAAGAGCTCGGTGTCGGGAAAAAAGTCCTCGACCACAGTTCCCCTCTTACCTTTAGTCTTCTCTAAGAACTCCCTAATGCTCTGGAAACTGTAGCCTCCTCTGCAGCTCCGCCGGGCCGAGGAGCCCGAGGCGAGAGAGGAGTCGGTGAAGCCGCCCTCGTCGTCGCTCCCGGACTCCGAGGAGCTCCGGGCGGCGGCGGCGGTGGCGGCGAGGACACTCCAGCGCGTCCTCACTCTCCCGGTGTCGGAGTCACTCGCGGCCCCCGGGCCGGCGACAGAGCCGCCCTCCACCGAGCTCTCTGTGCTGCGCTTCTTCTGCACCGCACTCTGCACAGATTTTTTCGTGCGCTTTCTCCGCGGCGTCTTAAAACCATCATCTATTTTTTCAGATAATTCATTTCCTCCCCACACCGTGTCTACAATTTTCGCTGGCGCTTGAGACGCGTTTTCCCCTGTTGGTGTCACTACCTGCTCTCTCTCTCCCTGACTCTCCTGAGCAGCGCTCATCTCTCCACCAGCGCTCATCTCTTGCTCTCCGGTGTGGGGGGCTCCCTGCTCTTCTGAGGGCTGCGGTGGTCCACTCTTTACTATCTGCTCTCCTGCTTGGGACGCCACCGGCTCGGGCTCACCTGCTCCCTCCAGCGATCTCCTCTCCTGCACCCCGGCCGTGGGCTCTGACTCCCCGCTGCCTCCCTGCGCTGCTCCGCTCCCCGCTGCCTGACGCTGTCGGCTGGGCTCCTGTGCGCCCTGGGCCTGAGGCTCCCTGCCCGTCTCGTCCTCCACCTCCGGGCAGTTCTTCACCACATGCCCCTCGCTCCCGCACCTGAAGCACTTCATCGATTCCGAAGTCACGAATACAACATAGTCACAGCTGTCAATACGAAATTTAAGGGCCACATTGATCTCTTCCGTGGGGTTTTTTAGGATGACGTAGACCTGTCTCCGGAAAGAGACGACGTGCTTCAGCTGCGGTGCCCTGCAGCCCAGAGGGACCCTCCTGATCGGAGAGACCACCTGTCCGTACCGGGACAGCTCCCTCTCCAGCAGCTCGTTCCTCATGAACGGAGGCACGTTGGAGAGGGTGATCTTTCGAGCCGGGGCCGCGAGAGGCAGTACCGGGGTGAAGGTGCCGTCCAGGACGACTCCCTTCTCCACCAGGGTGTTTGCCAAATCGGTAGACTGCAGGAAAATGACTATACCTCCACTCATGCGGGAAGCGGACCTGATGTTCCTGCAGCCCACGACCTCCCCGACCGCAAGAACGCACCTCTCCAGCGGACAGAACTCCGCAGGGGAGATTTTCACACCATGGCGTCGAGTTAGTTTCTCAAAGGAGAGGTCTGGAGGATCAGAGCCTCCAGAACCGGCCATGATGAGAAAATAAACCCCGCTTTTCCCCAAAAAAGACAGAAAAACACAAACCCAGTGAAGAAAACACCGCCACACGATCAAACCCACCGAAGCTCCGCCCACTCACTCACTCAGTCTCGCGAGAAACACACAGAGAGAGAGAGAGGGGAGAGAGGAGAGAGAGGGGAGAAAGGGGAGAGAGGTGAGAGAAGATAGAGAGGGGAGAGAGGAGAGAGAGGGGAGAGAGGGGAGAGAGGAGAGAGAGGGGAGAGAGGGGAGGGAGGGGAGAAAGGGGAGAGAGGAGAGAGAGGGGAGAGAGGGGAGAGAGGAGGGGGAGAGAGAGGAGAGAGGGGCAAGAGGATAGAGAGGGGAGAGAAGAGAGAGAGGAGAGAGAGGAGAGAGAGGGGCGAGAGGAGAGAGAGGGGAGAGAGGAGAGAGAGGGGTGAGAAGATAGAGAGGGGCGAGAAGATAGAGAGGGGTGAGAAGAAAGAGAGGGGCGAGAGGAGAGAGAGGGGAGAGAGGAGAGAGGGGCGAGAGGAGAGAGAGGGGAGAAAGGAGAGAGAGGGGTGAGAAGATAGAGAGGGGCGAGAAGATAGAGAGGGGTGAGAAGAAAGAGAAGGGAGAGAGGAGAGAGAGGGGAGAGAGGAGAGAGGGGCGAGAGGAGAGAGAGGGGAGAGAAGATAGAGAGGTGAGAGCGGAGAGAGAGAGGAGAGAGAGGAGAGAAAGGGGCGAGAAGATAGAGAGGGTCGAGAAGATAGATAAGGGAGAGAAGATAGAGAAGGGCGATAGGAGAGAGAGGGGAGAGGAGAGAGAGGGGCGAGAGGAGAGAGAGGGGCGAGAGGAGAGAGGTGAGAGAGGAGAGAGAGGGGCGAGAGGAGAGAGAGGAGAGAGAGGAGAGAGAGGGGCGAGAGGAGAGAGAGCGGAGAGAAGATAGAGAGGGGAGAGTGGAGAGAGAGAGGAGAGAGAGGAAAGAGAGGAGAGAGAAGAGGGGGAGAGAGAGGACAGAGGGGCAAGAAGATAGAGAGGGGTGAGAGGAGAGAGAGGGGCGGGAAGATAGAGAGGGGCTAGAGGAGAGAGAGGGGAGAGAGGAGAGAGGGGTGAGAGGAGAGAGGGGAGAGAGGAGAGAGGTGAGAGAGGAGAGAGAGGGGAGAGAAGATAGAGAGGGGCGAGAAGATAGAGAGGGGCGAGAAGATAGAGAAGGGCGAGAAGATAGAGAGGGTCGAGAGGAGAAAGGGGACAGAGGAGAGAGAGAGGAGAGAAAACAGAGAGGGGCGAGAGGAGAGAGAGAGGAGAGAAGATAGAGAGGGGCGAGAAGATAGAGAGTCGAGAGAAGATAGAGGCGAGAGGAGAGAGGGGAAAGAGGAGAGAGGGGCGAGAAGATAGAGAGGCTCGAGAAGATAGAGAAGGGCGAGAAGATAGAGAGGGGCGAGAGGAGAGTGAGGGGCGAAAAGATAGAGAGGGTCAAGAGGAGAAAGGGGACAGAGGAGAGATAGAGGAGAGAAGATAGAGAGGGGCGAGAGGAGAGAGAGGAGAGAGAGGAGAGAGGGGGGAGAGGAGAGAAGGGAGAGAAGATAGAGAGGGGCGAAAAGATAGAGAGGGGCGAGAGGAGAGAGAGGGGAGAGAGGGGCGATAAGATAGAGAGGGGTGAGAAGATAGAGAGGGGCGATAAGATAGAGAGGGGAGAGAGGAGAGAGAGGAGAGAGGGGGGAGAGGAGAGAAGGGAGAGAAGATAGAGAGGGGCGAAAAGATAGAGAAGGGCTAGAGGAGAGAGAGGGGCAAGAAGATAGAGAGGGGTGAGAGGAGAGAGGGGGGAGAGAAGAGAGGGGAGAGAGAAGAGAGGGGCGAGAAGAAAGAGAGGGGCGAGATAATAGAGAGGGGTGAGAGGAGAGAGAGGGGAGAGAGGAGAGAGAGGGGCGAGAGGAGAGAGGGGGGAGAGGAGAGAGGGGAGAGAGGAGAGAGGGGCGAAAAGATAGAGAAGGGCTAGAGGAGAGAGAAGGGCAAAAAGATAGTGAGGGGAGAGAGGAGAGAGGGGGGAGAGGAGAGAGGGGAGAGAGATGAGAGGGGCGAGAAGATAGAGAGGGGCGAGAAGATAGAGAGGGGCGAGAGGAGAAAGAGGGGCGAGAAGATAGAGAGGGGCGAAAGGAGAGAGAGGGGAGAGAGGAGAGAGGGGAGAGAAGATAGAGAGGGGCGAAAAGATAGAGAAGGGCTAGAGGAGAGAGAGGGGCAAGAAGATAGAGAGGGGTGAGAGGAGAGAGGGGGGAGAGGAGAGAGGGGAGAGAGAAGAGAGGGGCGAGAAGAAAGAGAGGGGCGAGATAATAGAGAGGGGCGAGAGGAGAGAGGAGAGAGAGGGGTGAGAGGAGAGAGAGGGGCGAGAGGAGAGAGGGGGGAGAGGAGAGAGGGGAGAGAGGAGAGAATGGCGAGAAGATAGAGAGGGGCGAGAGGAGAGAGAGGGGCGAGAAGATAGAGAGGGGCGAAAGGAGAGAGAAGGGCGAGAGGAGAGAGGAGAGAGAGGGGTGAGAGGAGAGAGAGGGGCGAGAAGATAGAGAGGGGTGAGAGGAGAGAGAAGGGCGAGAGGAGAGAGAGGGTCGAGAGGAGAAAGGGGACAGAGGAGAGAGAGAGGAGAGAAGACAGAGAGGGGCGAGAGGAGAGAGAGGGGTGAGAAGATAGAGAAGGGCGAGAGAAGAGAGGGGAGAGATGATAGAGAGGGGCAAGAAGATAGAGAGGTGAGAGAAGATAGAGAGGGGCGAGAGGAGAGAGGGGAAAGAGGAGAGAGGGGAAAGAGGAGAGAGGGGCGAGAAGATAGAGAGGCTCGAGAAGATAGAGGGGGCGAGAAGATAGAGAGGGGCGAGAGGAGAGAGAGGGGAGAGGAGAGAAGGGAGAGAGGAGAGAGGGGCGAGAAGATAGAGAGGGGCGAGAAGAGAGAGAGGGGAGAGAGGAGAGAGGGGGGAGAGGAGAGAGAGGAGAGAGAAGAGAGGGGCGAGAAGACAGAGAGGGGCGAGATAATAGAGAGGGGCGAGAGGAGAGAAGGGAGAGAGGAGAGAGAGGGGCGAGAGGAGAGAGGGGGGCGAGAAGACAGAGAGGGGCGAAAGGAGAGAGAAGGGCGAGAGGAGAGAGGAGAGAGAGGGGTGAGAGGAGAGAGAAGGGCGAGAGGAGAGAGAGGGGCGAGAAGATAGAGAGGGTCGAGAGGAGAAAGGGGACAGAGGAGAGAGAGAGGAGAGAAGACAGAGAGGGGCGAGAGGAGAGAGAGGGGTGAGAAGATAGAGAAGGGCGAGAGGAAAGAGGGGAGAGAAGATAGAGAGGGGCGAGAAGATAGAGAGGTGAGAGAAGATAGAGAGGGGCGAGAGGAGAGAGGGGAAAGAAGATAGAGAGGCTCGAGAAGATAGAGGGGGCGAGAAGATAGAGAGGGGCGAGAGGAGAGAGGGAGGAGAGGAGAGAGAGGAGAGAGAAGAGAGGGGCGAGAAGATAGAGAGAGGCGAGAGGAGAGAGAGGGGAGAGAGGAGAGAGAGGGGAGATTGGAGAGAGAGGGGCGAGAAGATAGAGAGAGGCGAGAAGAGAGAGAGGGGCGAGAAGATAGAGAGAGGCGAGAAGAGAGAGAGGGGCGAGAAGATAGAGATGGGTGAGAGGAGAGAGGGGCGAGAGGAGAGAGGGGTTATAAGATAGAGAGGGGTGAGAAGATAGAAAGGGGCGAGAGGAGAGACAGTGGCGAGAGAAGAGAGGGGCAAGAGGAGAGAGATGGGCGAGAGGAGAGAGGGGAGAGAAGATAGAGGAGGGCGAGAAGAGAGGGGAGAGAGGAGAGAGAGGGGCGAGAAGATAGAGAGGGGCAAGATAATAGAGAGGGGCGAGAGGAGAGAGGGGAGAGAGGAGAGAGAGGGGCGAGAGGAGAGAGGGGGGAGAGGAGAGAAGGGAGAGAGGAGAGAGGGGCGAGAAGATAGAGAGGGGCGAGAGGAGAGAGAGGGGAGAGGAAAGAAGGGAGAGAGGAGAGAGGGGCGAGAAGATAGAGAAGGGCTAGAGGAGAGAGAAGGGCAAGAAGATAGAGAGGGGAGAGAGGAGAGAGGGGGGAGAGGAGAGAGAGGAGAGAGAAGAGAGGGGCGAGATAATAGAGAGGGGCGAGAGGAGAGAGAGGGGCGAGAGGAGAGAGGGGGGAGAGGAGAGAGGGGAGAGAGGAGAGAGGGGCGAGAAGATAGAGAGGGACGAGAAGACAGAGAGGGGCGAGAGGAGAAAGAAGGGCGAGAGGAGAGAGGAGAGAGAGGGGTGAGAGGAGAGAGAGGGGCGAGAAGATAGAGAGGGGCGAGAGGAGAGAGAAGGGCGAGAGGAGAGAGAGGGGCGAGAAGATAGAGAGGGGCGAGAAGATAGAGAGGTGAGAGAAGATAGAGAGGGGCGAGAGGAGAGAGGGGAAAGAGGAGAGAGGGGCGAGAAGATAGAGAGGCTCGAGAAGATAGAGGGGGCGAGAAGATAGAGAGGGGCGAGAGGAGAGAAAGGGGAGAGGAGAGAAGGGAGAGAGGAGAGAGGGGCGAGAAGATAGAGAGGGGCGAGAAGAGAGAGAGGGGAGAGAGGAGAGAGGGGGGAGAGGAGAGAGAGGAGAGAGAAGAGAGGGGCGAGAAGACAGAGAGGGGCGAGATAATAGAGAGGGGCGAGAGGAGAGAAGGGAGAGAGGAGAGAGAGGGGCGAGAGGAGAGAGGGGGGCGAGAAGATAGAGAGGGGCGAGAGGAGAGAGAAGGGCGAGAGGAGAGAGAAGGACGAGAGGAGAGAGAGGGGCAAGAAGATAGAGAGGGTCGAGAGGAGAGAGAAGGGCGAGAGGAGAGAGGAGAGAGAGGGGTGAGAGGAGAGAGAGGGGCGAGAAGATAGCGAGGGGCGAGAGGAGAGAGAAGGGCGAGAGGAGAGAGAAGGACGAGAGGAGAGAGAGGGGCGAGAAGATAGAGAGGGTCGAGAGGAGAAAGGGGACAGAGGAGAGAGAGAGGAGAGAAGACAGAGAGGGGCAAGAGGAGAGAGAGGGGTGAGAAGATAGAGAAGGGCGAGAGGAGAGAGGGGAGAGAAGATAGAGAGGGGCGAGAAGATAGAGAGGTGAGAGAAGATAGAGAGGGGCGAGAGGAGAGAGGGGAAAGAGGAGAGAGGGGCGAGAAGATAGAGAGTCTCGAGAAGATAGAGGGGGCGAGAAGATAGAGAGGGGCGAGAGGAGAGAGAGGGTAGAGGAGAGAAGGGAGAGAGGAGAGAGGGGCGAGAAGATAGAGAGGGGCGGGAGGAGAGGGGGGAGAGGAGAGAGAGGAGAGAGAAGAGAGGGGCGAGAAGACAGAGAGGGGTGAGATAATAGAGAGGGGTGAGAGGAGAGAGGAGAGAGAGGAGAGAGAGGGGCGAGAGGAGAGAGGGGGGAGAGGAGAGAAGGGAGAGAGGAGAGAGGGGCGAGAAGATAGAGAGGGGCGAGAGGAGAGAGAGGGGAGAGAAGATAGAGAGGGGCGAGAGGAGAGAGAGGGGTGAGAAGATAGAGAGGGGCGAGACGAGAGAGAGGGGCGAGAGGAGAGAGAGGGGTGAGAGGAGAGAGAAGATAGAGAGGGGCGAGAAGATAGAGAAGGAAGAGAGGAGAGAGAGGGGAGAAAGGAGAGAGAGGGGCGAGAAGATAGAGAGGGGAGAAAGGAGAGAGAAGGGCGAGAACATAGAGAGGGGAGAGAGGAGAGAGAGGGGCGAGAGGAGAGAGAGGGGAGAGAGGAGAGGGAGGGGAGAGAGGGGAGAGAGGTGAGAGAAGATAGAGAAGGGAGAGAGGAGAGAGAGGGGAGAGAGGGGAGAGAGGAGAGAGAGGGGAGAGAGGAGAGAGAGGGGAGAGAGGGGAGAGAAGATAGAGAGGGGAGAGAGGAGAGAGAGGGGAGAGAGGGGAGAGAGGAGGGGGAGAGAGAGGAGAGAGGGGCAAGAAGATAGAGAGGGGAGAGAAGAGAGAGAGGAGAGAGAGGAGAGAGAGGGGCGAGAGGAGAGAAAGGGGAGAGAGGAGAGAGAGGGGTGAGAAGATAGAGAGGGGCGAGAAGATAGAGAGGGGTGAGAAGAAAGAGAGGGGCGAGAGGAGAGAGAGGGGAGAGAGGAGAGAGGGGCGAGAGGAGAGAGAGGGGAGAGAAGATAGAGAGGTGAGAGCGGAGAGAGAGAGGAGAGAGAGGAGAGAAAGGGGCGAGAAGATAGAGAGGGTCGAGAAGATAGATAAGGGAGAGAAGATAGAGAAGGGCGATAGGAGAGAGAGGGGAGAGGAGAGAGAGGGGCGAGAGGAGAGAGGTGAGAGAGGAGAGAGAGGGGCGAGAGGAGAGAGAGGAGAGAGAGGAGAGAGAGGGGCGAGAGGAGAGAGAGCGGAGAGAAGATAGAGAGGGGAGAGTGGAGAGAGAGAGGAGAGAGAGGAAAGAGAGGAGAGAGAGGAGGGGGAGAGAGAGGACAGAGGGGCAAGAAGATAGAGAGGGGTGAGAGGAGAGAGAGGGGCGAGAAGATAGAGAGGGGCTAGAGGAGAGAGAGGGGAGAGAGGAGAGAGAGGGGTGAGAGGAGAGAGGGGAGAGAGGAGAGAGGTGAGAGAGGAGAGAGAGGGGAGAGAAGATAGAGAGGGGTGAGAAGATAGAGAGGGGCGAGAAGATAGAGAGGGACGAGAAGATAGAGAAGGGCGAGAAGATAGAGAGGGTCGAGAGGAGAAAGGGGACAGAGGAGAGAGAGAGGAGAGAAAACAGAGAGGGGCGAGAGGAGAGAGAGGGGTGAGAAGATAGAGAAGGGCGAGAGGAGAGAGAGGAGAGAAGATAGAGAGGGGCGAGAAGATAGAGAAGGGCGAGAAGATAGAGAGGGTCAAGAGGAGAAAGGGGACAGAGGAGAGAGAGA
This sequence comes from Atractosteus spatula, assembly GCF_055471065.1. Lineage (NCBI taxonomy): Eukaryota > Metazoa > Chordata > Actinopteri > Semionotiformes > Lepisosteidae > Atractosteus > Atractosteus spatula. Next base: position 9,782,913 of record NC_142710.1, on the reverse strand, counting down.
GGATAGAAGATAGAGAGGGGCGAGAGGAGAGAGAGGAGAGAGAGGAGAGAAGGGGGGAGAGGAGAGAAGGGAGAGAAGATAGAGAGGGGCGAAAAGATAGAGAGGGGCGAGAGGAGAGAGAGGGGAGAGAGGGGCGATAAGATAGAGAGGGGTGAGAAGATAGAGAGGGGCGATAAGATAGAGAGGGGAGAGAGGAGAGAGAGGGGCAAGAAGATAGAGAGGGGTGAGAGGAGAGAGGGGGGAGAGAAGAGAGGGGAGAGAGAAGAGAGGGGCGAGAAGAAAGAGAGGGGAGAGATAATAGAGAGGGGTGAGAGGAGAGAGAGGGGAGAGAGGAGAGAGAGGGGCGAGAGGAGAGAGGGGCGAGAGGAGAGAGGGGAGAGAGGAGAGAGGGGCGAGAAGATAGAGAGGGGCTAGAGAGGGGTGAAAGGAGAGAGAGGGGAGAGAGGAGAGAGGGGAGAGAAGATAGAGAGGGGCGAAAAGATAGAGAAGGGCTAGAGGAGAGAGAGGGGCAAGAAGATAGAGAGGGGTGAGAGGAGAGAGGGGGGAGATGAGAGAGGGGAGAGAGAAGAGAGGGGCGAGAAGAAAGAGAGGGGCGAGATAATAGAGAGGGGCGAGAGGAGAGAGAGGGGCGAGAGGAGAGAGGGGGGAGAGGAGAGAGGGGAGAGAGGAGAGAGGGGCGAGAAGATAGAGAGGGGCGAGAGGAGAGAGAGGGGCGAGAAGACAGAGAGGGGCGAACGGAGAGATAAGGGCGAGAGGAGAGAGGAGAGAGAGGGGTGAGAGGAGAGAGAGGGGCGAGAGGAGAGAGGGGGGAGAGGAGAGAGGGGAGAGAGGAGAGAGGGGCGAGAAGATAGAGAGGGGCGAGAGGAGAGAGAGGGGCGAGAAGATAGAGAGGGGCGAAAGGAGAGAGAAGGGCGAGAGGAGAGAGGAGAGAGAAGGGCGAGAGGAGAGAGAAGGGCGAGAAGATAGAGAGGGTCGAGAGGAGAAAGGGGACAGAGGAGAGAGAGAGGAGAGAAGACAGAGAGGGGCGAGAGGAGAGAGAGGGGTGAGAAGATAAAGAAGGGCGAGAGGAGAGAGGGGAGAGATGATAGAGAGGGGCGAGAAGATAGAGAGGTGAGAGAAGATAGAGAGGGGCGAGAGGAGAGAGGGGAAAGAGGAGAGAGGGGAATGAGGAGAGAGGGGCGAGAAGATAGAGAGGCTCGAGAAGATAGAGGGGGCGAGAAGATAGAGAGGGGCGAGAAGAGAGAGAGGGGAGAGAGGAGAGAGGGGGGAGAGGAGAGAGAGGAGAGAGAAGAGAGGGGCGAGAAGACAGAGAGGGGCGAGATAATAGAGAGGGGCGAGAGGAGAGAAGGGAGAGAGGAGAGAGAGGGGCGAGAGGAGAGAGGGGGGCGAGAAGACAGAGAGGGGCGAAAGGAGAGAGAAGGGCGAGAGGAGAGAGGAGAGAGAGGGGTGAGAGGAGAGAGAAGGGCGAGAGGAGAGAGAAGGGCGAGAGGAGAGAGAGGGGCGAGAAGATAGAGAGGGTCGAGAGGAGAAAGGGGACAGAGGAGAGAGAGAGGAGAGAAAACAGAGAGGGGCGAGAGGAGAGAGAGGGGTGAGAAGATAGAGAAGGGCGAGAGGAGAGAGGGGAGAGAAGATAGAGAGGGGCGAGAAGATAGAGAGGTGAGAGAAGATAGAAGCGAGAGGAGAGAGGGGAAAGAGCAGAGAGGGGCGAGAAGATAGAGAAGGGCGAGAAGATAGAGAGGGGCGAGAGGAGAGTGAGGGGCGAAAAGATAGAGAGGGTCGAGAGGAGAAAGGGGACAGAGGAGAGAGAGAGGAGAGAAGACAGAGAGGGGCGAGAGGAGAGAGAGGGGTGAGAAGATAGAGAAGGGCGAGAGGAGAGAGGGGAGAGAAGATAGAGAGGGGCGAGAAGATAGAGAGGTGAGAGAAGATAGAGAGGGGCGAGAGGAGAGAGGGGAAAGAAGATAGAGAGGTTCGAGAAGATAGAGGGGGCGAGAAGATAGAGAGGGGCGAGAGGAGAGAGAGGGGAGAGGAGAGAAGGGAGAGAGGAGAGAGGGGCGAGAGGAGAGAGGGGGGAGAGGAGAGAGAGGAGAGAGAAGAGAGGGGCGAGAAGACAGAGAGGGGTGAGATAATAGAGAGGGGCGAGAGGAGAGAGGAGAGAGAGGAGAGAGAGGGGCGAGAGGAGAGAGGGGGGAGAGGAGAGAAGGGAGAGAGGAGAGAGGGGCGAGAAGATAGAGAGGGGCGAGAGGAGAGAGAGGGGAGAGAAGATAGAGAGGGGAGATTGGAGAGAGAGGGGAGAGTGGAGAGAGAGGGGCGAGAAGATAGAGAGAGGCGAGAGGAGAGAGAGGGGAGAGAGGAGAGAGAGGGGAGATTGGAGAGAGAGGGGCGAGAAGATAGAGAGAGGCGAGAAGAGAGAGAGGGGCGAGAAGATAGAGATGGGTGAGAGGAGAGAGGGGCGAGAGGAGAGAGGGGTGAGAAGATAGAGAGGGGTAAGAAGATAGAAAGGGGCGAGAGGAGAGACAGTGGCGAGAGAAGAGAGGGGCAAGAGGAGAGAGATGGGCGAGAGGAGAGAGGGGAGAGAAGATAGAGGAGGGCGAGAAGAGAGGGGAGAGAGGAGAGAGAGGGGCGAGAAGATAGAGAGGGGCAAGATAATAGAGAGGGGCGAGAGGAGAGAGGGGAGAGAGGAGAGAGAGGGGCGAGAGGAGAGAGGGGGGAGAGGAGAGAAGGGAGAGTGGAGAGAGGGGCGAGAAGATAGAGAGGGGCGAGAGGAGAGAGAGGGGAGAGGAGAGAAGGGAGAGAGGAGAGAGGGGCGAGAAGATAGAGAAGGGCTAGAGGAGAGAGAAGGGCAAGAAGATAGAGAGGGTAGAGAGGAGAGAGGGGGGAGAGGAGAGAGAGGAGAGAGAGGAGAGGGGCGAGATAATAGAGAGGGGCGAGAGGAGAGAGAGGGGCGAGAGGAGAGAGGGGGGAGAGGAGAGAGGGGAGAGATGAGAGAGGGGCGAGAAGATAGAGAGGGGCGAGAAGATAGAGAGGGGCGAGAGGAGAAAGAGGGGCGAGAAGTTAGAGAGGGGCGAAAGGAGAGAGAGGGGAGAGAGGAGAGAGGGGAGAGAAGATAGAGAGGGGCGAAAACATAGAGAAGGGCTAGAGGAGAGAGAGGGGCAAGAAGATAGAGAGGGGTGAGAGGAGAGAGGGGGGAGAGGAGAGAGGGGAGAGAGAAGAGAGGGGCGAGAAGAAAGAGAGGGGCGAGATAATAGAGAGGGGCGAGAGGAGAGAGAGGGGCGAGAGGAGAGAGGGGGGAGAGGAGAGAGGGGAGAGAAGATAGAGAGGGGCGAGAGGAGAGAGAGAGTTCAATCAAACTTTATTTGACAGAAAAAAAAACAAAAGTATTAATCAAGGGTCTTAAAACTCCATTTTAAGAATTAAGAGGAAAAAAAAAACAAAAAATAAAAAAATAAATAAATAAAAATCATAATTGGAATAAAATTCTTTCATTATTTATGATCCTGCACAGGACATTTCCAAAACACCAAAACATTTCGAATGTTCTGAGGTCATTATGCGATTTATAAAACAAAAATTCTAACGATATCCTGCTCTTCACCAACCCTTCGAACACCCTCACCAAGTCTACAGACCCGGAACCAGAGATCTTATTTTTCCGAGTCTTGTAGATGGTGAGTTTGGCCTGGCCCAGCAGAAAATTAGCGAGGAGGGTCTGAGTTTTCCGTTTTTTTGTATGACCTACCCCAAACACGAAAATAACATTGTTGAAGGCCAGGCCAAGGTTGGTGAAGAGCCGGATCAGTACGGCAAACATGGGCGACAGGCGGGGGCAGGCGCTGTAGCAGTGGAACACCGTCTCCCTCCGAGCGCAGAAGGGACAGGCGTCAGACACCGCCGGGTCCAGAACCAACACAAACGAGTTGACCCCCAAGATGGTGTGCAGGACCCTCCATTGCAGATCACCAGCCCTCTTGTTGAGGGGAAATCTGTAGAGGCTACCCCAGGCAGGCCGGACGTCATCCGGCACTCCCAGACGAGCCCTCCAGGGAGTGTCGGGGAGCGCGGACAGCTGGGCCTGGTGCCTAGATGTTACGACTAGTCTGTACAGACATTTCCCCCCAACACCAGCTAGAGACCTCTCCTCTGAGGCAAGGGGCTCAAGGAGAGATCCCGTCGGTCCGGGACTGAGCGCAGGAGACACTAGCAGACCAGGGAAAGGAAGCTGTGTGGTTGGAATGCGATGATCCTCAAACAGACCCTGGATCAGCAGCATCTCCTGGAGAGGCAGAGCAGAGCGAAACTGACTGAGAAACCTGTCTACACACCGCCGCGAGTGTAGTCCCAGCGCGCCACACGCCCACTCCACGCTGCGCCAGCAGCCCTGATCCACGTCCAGCAGGTGGTGGAGCTGTGTGATGTTGGCGTGGACCAGTCTGCTGGTAAAGTCCAAGGAGCGGCCCGGTTCTATGTCCATTCGTAGATTGTGTATTAATGGTTCCCTGAGTGTCCAGTATAGACTGGGCCGCTCCTCTTCCCTCTGCACGCGCAGATGCCGCCAGGCCTCCAGGAGACTGCGCTGGAAATGCGGCAGTGGAGACAGGTCAACCCTGCTGGTGTCCATCAGAAAGAGCTCGCAGTCGAGCCCAAGGTGTCCTGCTCGACGCAGCAGGGTGAAGGTCAGCTCCCTCCAGGACAGCGAGGCCGGGCCGAACAGCAGCTTCTGCACTGCCTGCAGGCGAAAGGCGTCCACCCGGCTCCGGATGTCGATGAGTCCTTGCCCTCCGTCCTCTCTGGGCAGATAGAGGACGCCCCTCCGTAGCCAGTGCAGTCCGTCCCAGAAGAAATCGAGGAGCGTGGACTGCAGCTCCTCGACCAGTCCGGATGGTGGCTCCAGACACACCAAGCGATGCCACAACATCGAAGCCACCAGGGTGTTGACAATCAGAACCCGGCCTCTGTAGGAGATCTGGGGGAGCAGCCAGCGCCAGCGGTCCAGACGACCTTTCACCTTTTCAAGGAGCCCCTCCCAGTTCTTTTTCACGCTGGCCTCATCCCCCAGGTGCACCCCCAGGTATTTGAGTCCCCCTCTGGTCCAGCTGAGCCTCTCTGGCAAGACTGGGGGACCCATCTCGCTCCACTCCCCCAGGAGTAGCGCGCTACTCTTGGCCCAGTTTACTTTGGCTGATGATAGCCGTTGGAAATCACTCAAAGTTGTCTGTAGCGCCCTGACATCCTGTTCTCCACTGACCACAACCATGATGTCATCAGCGTACGCCGAGATCTTGACAGTGGAATCGGGGCAGCCCGGGATGGACAGGCCCCTGATGACCCGGCGCAGCTGATGTAGCAGAGGCTCGATGGCAAGGGAGTAGAGCATTCCTGAGAGTGCACAGCCCTGCCTGACTCCCCTCCGTACTGGAAACGGAGCACTCAGCCCTCCGTTGACCTTTAGCACACTGAAGATGTCACTGTACAGCACCTGAATCATGGCAACAAAGACGGGGCTGAACCCGAAGGACCTCATGGTCCTCCACAAATACTGATGTTCAACCCTATCAAAGGCCTTTTCCAGGTCTAACGAAATGAGACCAGTGTTTAAACCCAATAGTCTGGAGGTGGCCAAAACATCTCGAATCAGAAAAATGTTATCAAAGATTGACCTTCCGGGCACGCAGTACGATTGGTCGGAGTGCACCACAGACCCCAGCACCACCTTCAGCCTGTTGGCCAGAGCCTTGGACAGGATTTTATAATCCACACACAGCAGGGCAACAGGTCTCCAGTTCTTAATGTCACACAGGTCCCCTTTCTTGGGCAGCAGGGTGACAACAGCTCTCCTGCAACTCAGTGGCAGATCCCCCTGCTCCAGACTTTCCAAATATACATCGAGCAGGTCAGGACCCAGGACAGCCCAGAAGGCACGGTAGAATTCGGCCGGCAGGCCATCGAGACCAGGGGTCTTGCCATTACTCAAGCCACTGAGTGCGGTGGAGAGCTCCTCCAGGGAGAGCGGCCTCTCCAGCCCTGCCCTCTCCTCTTCGGGGACCTGTGGAAGGTCTTCAAGGAACCTGCGTGTGCGGACCGAGTCCTCACTAGCCTCGCTGGAGAAGAGCGCTTTGTAGAACTGCACGGTCCTCTCCTGGATCTGCCCGGCCTCGTGCAGCTCCTGCCCTGTCTCCGAGCGCAGGCAGTGGATCTGCCGGCTCTGGCCCGGTTTCTTCTCTAGGCCGAAGAAGTAGCGAGTCGGGGCGTCTACCTGTGATGCACTCTGAACCCTGGAATTTATTAGAGCTCCTTGTACTTTTGTGTCCAGAAGGCCAATGAGTGATTCTTTTTGGGTGTGGAGGTCATCAATTAGCCTCCTGTCTGCACGACACTCCAGAGCCTGGTGGAGCTCCAGAATGTCTCTCTCCAGAGCCTTCATGGACTCACGGATACCTCTCGTGACACTTCCAGTGTACTGCTGGCAGAACTGGCGAATCTGCACCTTGCCAATATCCCACCACTGCCTCAGGGAGACAAAGTGGGCCTTCTGACTCCTCCACTGCTGCCAGAAGAACACGAGGCAGTCACAGAAGTGCGCATCGTCAAGCAGCTGGGTATTAAAGTGCCAGTAGGCACTGCGGGACCTCACTGATGGCACAGCGACTGTGCAGACAGTGAGACAGTGGTCCGACAGGCCCACTGGACAGATTGAGCACTGCTTGACGATGCTGTAATGATGTTTACGGCAGTAAAGTCGGTCTAGCCTGGCCAGAGAGAGGGTATTCCCCCTGACCTGGGCCCAGGTGTACTGCCTCGTGTCCCCATGACATCTCCTCCAGATGTCAGTGAGGTCAGACTTGACGAGGATCCTGCGCAGCTCCCTGGCCGACGGGCCATGTGGCTCTGCGTGATTCCTGTCCAGTGTGCTGCTCTCTGTGCAGTTGAAATCACCCCCCAGGAAGACCAGCTCTTCAGGCTGGCAAGTCGCCAGTGCATTTTCAAGCTCCCCGAACAGGGTGACCCTCTCCCCGCCGTCGGTGGGTGCGTAAACGTTAATAAAAACAAAGGTTTTCTTTCCGACAACTACTCGCACGAGTAGCAGGCGACCCTTCACCACCTCCTGGACGGCGATAGAGAGGGGCTTGAACCCCACAGAGAACAGCACCGCGACCCCCGCGCTCACAGGGGACCCGTGACTGTAAACGATGTCCCCCTGCCACTCCCGCTGCCAGGCGACGATGTTGGAGCTGTCGGTGTGGGTCTCCTGCAGGAAAGTCACCTGCAGGCTCTTTTCTTTGATGACCTCCAGCACCGCAGCTCGCTTCAAAGCCCTCCTGCACCCATTGGTGTTCAAACTCCCTATCCTAATGTCGCCCATGTTTGCGGAAAAGAAAAAAAGAAAAAACATAAAACACGAACAGACATTTAGCACGCAGACGGATAGTGATGTGACGTGAGGGACAGGACTCATTCGTGCTGAGGTGCGTTCCGCGGTCCTGCCCTGATCTTTCCTAATAGGCTCTTTAGACGCCATCTCTCCTGATCGCTGAAGTCATTCGCACCCGAGCCCCTCTTCAGATGGCGCGTCGCGGAGAGGACAAAGAGCTCGGTGTCGGGAAAAAAGTCCTCGACCACAGTTCCCCTCTTACCTTTAGTCTTTTCTAAGAACTCCCTCATGCTCTGGAAACTGTAGCCTCCTCTGCAGCTCCGCCGGGCCGAGGAGCCCGAGGCGAGGGAGGAGTCGGTGAAGCCGCCCTCGTCGTCGCTCCCGGACTCCGAGGAGCTCCGGGCGGCGGCGGCGGTGGCGGCGAGGACACTTCAGCGCGTCCTCACTCTGCCGGTGTCGGAGTCACTCGCGGCCCCCGGGCTCCACCGAGCTCTCTGTGCTGCGCTTCTTCTGCACCGCACTCTGCACAGATTTTTTCGTGCGCTTTCTCCGCGGCGTCTTAAAACCATCATCTATTTTTTCAGATGATAATTCGTTTCCTCCCCACACCGTGTCTACAGTTTTCGCTGGCGCTTGAGACGCGTTTTCACCTGTCGGTGTCACTACCTGCTCTCTCTCTCCCTGACTCTCCTGAGCAGCGGGGCTCTGCAGCTCCCCTGCTCCGCCAGCGCTCATCTCTTGTTCTCCGGTGTGGGGGGCTCCCTGCTCTTCTGAGGGCTGCGGTGGTCCACTCTTAACTATCTGCTCTCCTGCTTGGGACGCCACCGGCTCGGGCTCACCTGCTCCCTCCAGCGATCTCCTCTCCTGCACCCCGGCCGTGGGCTCTGACTCCCCGCTGCCTCCCTGCGCTGCTCCGCTCCCCGCTGCCTGACGCTGTCGGCTGGGCTCCTGTGCGCCCTGGGGCTGAGGCTCCCTGCCTGTCTCTTCCTCCACATCCGGGCAGTTCTTCACCACATGCCCCTCGCTCCCGCACCTGAAGCACTTCATCGATTCCGAAGTCACGAATACAACGTAGTCACAGCTGTCAATACGAAATTTAAGGGCCACATTGATCTCTTCCGTGGGGTTTTTTAAGATGACGTAGACTTGTCTCCGGAAAGAGACGACGTGCTTCAGCTGCGGTGCCCTGCAGCCCAGAGGGACCCTCCTGATCGGAGAGACCACCTGTCCGTACCGGGACAGCTCCCTCTCCAGCAGCTCGTTCCTCATGAACGGAGGCACGTTGGAGAGGGTGATCTTTCGAGCCGGGGCCGCGAGAGGCAGTACCGGGGTGAAGGTGCCGTCCAGGACGACTCCCTTCTCCACCAGGGTGTTTGCCAAATCGGTAGACTGCAGGAAAATGACTATACCTCCACTCATGCGGGAAGCGGACCTGATGTTCCTGCAGCCGACGACCTCCCCGACCGCAAGAACGCACCTCTCCAGCGGACAGAACTCCGCAGGGGAGATTTTCACACCATGGCGTCGAGTTAGTTTCTCAAAGGAGAGGTCTGGAGGATCAGAGCCTCCAGAACCGGCCATGATGAGAAAATAAACCCCGCTTTTCCCCAAAAAAGACAGAAAAACACAAACCCAGTGAAGAAAACACCGCCACACGATCAAACCCACCGAAGCTCCGCCCACTCACTCACTCAGTCTAGCGAGAAACACACAGAGAGAGAGAGAGGGGAGAGAGGAGAGAGAGGGGCGAGAGGAGAGAGAGGGGAGAGAGGAGAGAGGGGCGAGAAGATAGAGAGGGGCGAGAGGAGAGAGAGGGGCGAGAAGATAGAGAGGGGCGAAAGGAGAGAGAAGGGCGAGAGGAGAGAGGAGAGAGAGGGGCGAGAGGAGAGGGAGGGGTGAGAAGATAGAGAGGGGCGAGAAGATAGAGAAGGGAGAGAGGAGAGAGAGGGGCGAGAGGAGAGAGAGGGGAGAGAGGAGAGGGAGGGGTGAGAAGATAGAGAGGTGAGAGAAGATAGAGAGGAGAGAGAGGGTGAAAAGATAAGAGGGGTGAGAAGATAGAGAGGGGCGAGAGGAGAAAGAGGGGCGAGAAGATAGAGAGGGGAGAGAGGGGAGAGAGGAGAGAGGGGTGAGAGGGGAGAGAGGAGAGAGGGGCGAGAGGAGAGAGTGGAGAGAAGATAGAGAGGGGCGAGAAGATAGAGAGGGGAGAGAGGAGAGAGAGGGGCGAGAGGAGAGAGTGGGGAGAGAGGAGAGAGAGGGGTGAGAAGATAGAGAAGGGAGAGAAGATAGAGAGGAGAGAGAGGGGTGAAAAGATAAGAGGGGTGAGAAGATAGGGGAGAGAGGAGAGAGGGGAGAGAGGAGAGAGGGGTGAGAAGTTAAGAGGGGTGAGAAGATAGAGAGGGGAGAGAGGAGAGAGAGGGGAGAGAGGAGAGAGAGGGGTGAGAAGATAAGAGGGGTGAGAAGATAGAGAGGGGAGAGAGGAGAGAGAGAAGAGAGAGGAGAGAGAGGAAAGAGAGAGATACGAGAGGAGAAAGAGGGGTGAAAAGATAGAGAGGGGCGAGAAGATAGAGAGGGGAGAGAGGAGAGAGAGGGGAGAGAGGAGAGGGAGGGGAGAGAGGAGAGAGAGAAGAGAGGGGCGAGAGGAGAGAGAGGGGTGAGAAGATAGAGAGGGGCGAGAAGATAGAGGAGAGAGAGGGGAGAGAGGAGAGAGAGGGGTGAGAAGATAGAGAGGGGAGAGAAGATAGAGAGGAGAGAGAGGGGTGAAAAGATAAGAGGGGTGAGAAGATAGGGGAGAGAGGAGAGAGAGGGGAGAGAGGAGAGAGAGGGGTGAGAAGTTAAGAGGGGTGAGAAGATAGAGAGGGGAGAGAGGAGAGAGAGGGGAGAGAGGAGAGAGAGGGGTGAGAAGATAAGAGGGGTGAGAAGATAGAGAGGGGAGAGAGGAGAGAGAGAAGAGAGAGGAGAGAGAGGAGAGAGAGAGACGAGAGGAGAAAGAGGGGTGAAAAGATAGAGAGGGGCGAGAAGATAGAGAGGGGAGAGAGGAGAGAGAGGGGAGAGAGGAGAGGGAGGGGTGAGAAGATAGAGAGGTGAGAGAAGATAGAGAGGAGAGAGAGGGTGACAAGATAAGAGGGGTGAGAAGATAGAGAGGGGCGAGATGAGAAAGAGGGGAGAGAGGAGAGAGAGGGGTGAGAAGATAGAGAGGGGAGAGAAGATAGAGAGGAGAGAGAGGGTGAAAAGATAAGAGGGGTGAGAAGATAGAGAGAGGAGAGAAGATAGAGAGGGGAGAGAGGAGAGAGAGAAGATCACACTCTACATGAAGAGAGCACACCAGTACAGAGACACACTGACACAGCCCAGCCAGCTGTATGACCTCAACCAGGCGTACAGATGGGACACAGACAGCCTGGACAGATACCAAACTGCACTGGGCGATGACGAAATTCAGACACTGATGGACACATTCCTAAACACTCCGTATCAAACCAACAAATTAGGCATCAACTTGGCCACACAAAAACTAAATCACCTATTCCACAAACTAGCATCAAAATCTAAGCTAAAAACAACTAAATCAAAAAACTACCAAAAAACAAAAGCAAAAGAAAAGTGGTTTGATACGGAGTGCAAAAACATCAGAAATGCACTACGAAAAGTCTCAAATGAAAAACACAGACAACCACACAACACAGATCTGCGACTCAGGTACTGTGACATGGTAAAACTTTACAAACACACGCTGAAAAAGAAAAGAAACACATACATAGACAAACAACTTGCAGAAATTGAGGAGTCACTAAATCAGAACTGTTTCTGGGAGAAGTGGAACAACTTAAACAAATCAAAACCAGAAGAATTGGCCATCCAAAATGGAACAATCTGGCAAACATACTTTGAAAATCTGTATGAAAAGCTCCCAAATACAAATCAATCAGACCAAAACACCATTTATGAAAAACTCAAAATTTTGGAATTGGCTATCAAAGACAACCAAAACCCCTTAGACTCCCCAATCACTGAGCAGGAGCTACTGGACAAACTCCAGGCCCTCAGACCACGCAAAGCCTGTGGCCATGATGGTGTCATAAATGAGATGCTGAGACACAGCAGCCCAAAGTTGCAACAAGCCCTGCTCAAACTCCTCAATCTCATCATGACAGCTGGATGTTTCCCCGAGGCCTGGAACCAAGGACTGATCACGCCCATCTATAAGAGTGGAGATAAACTCGATCCCAGCAACTACCGGGGCATCTGTGTGAACAGTAACCTGGGGAAGGTATTCTGCAGTATCCTGAATACACGAATACTGGCCTTCCTTACCGAACACAATGTCCTGAGTAAAAGTCAGATTGGCTTCTTGCCAGATCACCGCACATCTGATCACATTTACACCCTGCACACACTGATAGACAAACACGTCCACCAAAAACACAAAGGAAAAATTTTTGCCTGCTTTGTCGATTTCAAAAAAGCATTTGACTCGATTTGGCATGAGAGATTGTTTTATAAACTACTCCAAAGCGGCATAGGGGGCAAAGTGTACGACATAATTAAATCAATGTATTCAGAGAGCAAATGTGCAGTGAAAATTGGAAACAAAAGGACTAAATTCTTCACCCAAGGCCGCGGGGTGAGACAGGGCTGCAGCCTGAGCCCAACACTGTTCAATATCTATATCAACGAATTAGCAGGAATGTTGGAGCAGTCTGCAGCTCCTGGTCTCACACTACACGACACAGAAATCAAGTTCCTGCTCTACGCAGATGACCTGGTCCTGCTGTCGCCCACAGAACAGGGGCTGCAGCAGAACCTGGCACTGCTGGAGCAGTACTGTCAGACCTGGGCACTGACAGTCAATCTGGACAAGACCAGAGTTATGGTTTTCCAGAAGAAAGCCAGACCTCAGGGAAACAGGTACAAATTCACACTGAACAACAACACATTGGAGCACACATCCAGCTACACATATCTCGGTCTCACCATCAGCTCTTCCGGGAGTTTTGACCTGGCAGTGAAGGCACTGAGGGAGAAGGCACTCAGGGCTTTCTACGCAATAAGAAAGAGGCTCTTCAACATCAACCCACCAACAAGAATCTGGCTCCAAATACTTGAAAGTGTAATCCAACCCATTGCCCTATACGGCAGTGAAGTGTGGGGTCCCCTCACAGACCAGGATTACACCCAATGGGACAAACACCCCACAGAAACTCTGCACATGGAGATCTGTAGAAACATCCTCCGTGTGCAGAGAAGAACTCCTAACAACGGGTGCAGGGCCGAATTAGGCCAGTACCCACTATTGATAAACATACAGAAAAGAATATTCAAGTATTGGCTACACCTAAAAAACAGTGACCAAAATTCCTACCACCACAAAGCCCTGCTGAGCCAAGAGCTGAGCCCAAAACAGAGCCCCCTGAGCCAGCTGGTCCTGAGGCTCACCGACCTGAGCCACACCGACACTAACCAGCCTCAGGACAGCACTGCTAGAGCACCACAACCCAGACTCAACCACATCACAGCACAGATCAAACAGCAATATCTCACACACTGGGACACACACACACAGACACAACATAAACTGGAATGTTACAGAACCTTAAACAGACAATACACACTAGCTGAATATTTGACCAAAATAAAAAATAACAAACAGAAACAGACCCTGACGAAGTACAGGCTCAGTGACCACAACCTGGCCATAGAAACTGGGCGACACAGGCAGACCTGGCTGTCCAGAGAGGACAGGCTGTGCTCCCACTGCCAGCGGGGAGAAATAGAGACAGAGGTGCACTTCCTACTGCACTGTGACAGATACTCTTGGATTAGAGAAACATTCTTCCCTAAATTCAGAAATCTAATCCCAGAGTTCCCACACCTGCCAGAATCACAACGGGTCCCAATCCTACTGGGAGAGGGAGGAGGGAACTCAGTTGAACTGGCAGCCCAGTATGTGATCTCCTGTCACAGCCTGAGGAACAGTGAGTCTGTCTCCCAATAATGCTCCAGCCGCCTACAGAATATGTCAATATTGTATAATATGTCTTTGTTGTAAATGTCTGTAATATGTCTGTAGATTTTATTTTACTTCTATTTTTGTTTTGTTTCATGTAAATATCATTACTTTCATTTGCTTTGGCAACACTGATTGTACCCATCGGTCATGCTAATAAAGCACCTTGAATTGAATTGAATTGAGAAGAGAGAGGGGCGAGAGGAGAGAGAGGGGTGAGAAGATAGAGAGGGGAGAGAAGATAGAGAAGGGAGAGAGGAGAGAGAGGGGAGAGAGGAGAGAGAGGGGTGAGAAGATAGAGAGGGGAGAGAGGAGAGAGAGGGGTGAGAAGATAGAGAGGGGAGAGAAGATAGATAGGGGAGAGAGGAGAGAGAGGGGAGAGAAGATAGAGAGGAGAGAGAGGGGTGAAAAGATAAGAGGGGTGAGAAGATAGATAGGGGAGAGAGGAGAGAGAGGGGAGAGAGGAGAGAGAGGGGTGAGAAGATAAGAGGGGTGAGAAGATAGAGAGGGGAGAGAGGAGAGAGAGGGGAGAGAGGAGAGAGAGGAGAGAGAGGGGCGAGAGAAGAGAGAGGGGTGAGAAGATAGAGAGGGGCGAGAAGATAGAGAGGGGTGAGAGGAGAGAGAAGGGCGAGAGGACAGAGAGAGGCGAGAGGAGAGAGAGGGGCGAGAAGATAGAGAGGGGCGAGAGGAGAGAGGGGCGAGAGGAGAGAGAGGGGAGAGAAGATAGAGAGGGCGAGAAGATAGAGAGGGGAGAGAGGAGAGAGAGGGGAGAGAAGATAGAGAGGGGTGAGAGGAGAGAGAAGGGTGAGAGGAGAGAGAGGGGCGAGAGGAGAGAGGGGAGAGAGGAGAGAGAGAAGAGAGAGGGGCGGAAGGAGAGAGGGGAGAGAAGATAGAAAGGGGAGAGAGAAGAGACAGGGGCGAGAGGAGAGAGAGGGGAGAGAGGAGAGAGGGGTGAGAAGACAGAGAAGGGAGAGAGGAGAGAGGAAGAGAGAGGGGCGAGAGGAGAGAGAGGGGTGACAAGATAGAGAGGGGAGAGAAGATAGAGAGGGGAGAGAGGAGAGAGAGAAGAGAGAGGGGTGAGAGGAGAGAGAGGGGTGAGAAGATAGAGAGGGGCGAGAGGAGAAAGAGGGGCGAGAAGATAGAGAGGGGAGAGATGGGAGAGAGGAGAGAGGGGTGAGAGGGGAGAGAGGAGAGAGGGGCGAGAGGAGAGAGGGGAGAGAGGAGAGAGAGGGGTGAGAAGATAGAGAGGAGAGAAAAGATAGAGAGGAGAGAGAGGGTGAAAAGATAAGATGGGTGAGAAGATAGAGAGGGGAGAGAGGAGAGACGGGGAGACAGGAGAGAGAGGGGTGAGAAGATAGAGAGCGGAGAGAAGATAGAGAGGGGAGAGAGGAGAGAGAGGGGAGAGAAGATAGAGAGGGGCGAGACGAGAGAAAGGGGAGAGAGGAGAGAGAGGGGTGAGAAGATAGAGAGGAGAGAAAAGATAGAGAGGAGAGAGAGGGTGAAAAGATAAGATGGGTGAGAAGATAGAGAGGGGAGAGAGGAGAGACAGGGGAGACAGGAGAGAGAGGGGTGAGAAGAAAGAGAGCGGAGAGAAGATAGAGAGGGGAGAGAGGAGAGAGAGGGGAGAGAAGATAGAGAGGGGCGAGAGGAGAGAGAGGGGAGAGAAGAGAGAGAGAGGCGAGAGGAGAGAGAGGGGCGAGAAGATAGAGAGGTGCGAGAGGAGAGAGAGGGGAGAGAGGAGAGAGAGGGGTGAGAGGAGAGAGAGGGGCGAGAGGAGAGAGAGGGGAGAGAAGATAGAGAGGGCGAGAAGATAGAGAGGGGAGAGAGGAGAGAGAGGGAGAGAAGATAGAGAAGGTTGAGAGGAGAGAGAGGGGAGAGAGGAGAGAGAGGGGTGAGAAGATAGAGAGGGGAGAGAAGATAGAGAGGAGAGAGAGAGGTGAAAAGATAAGAGGGGTGAGAAGATAGAGAGGGGAGAGAGGAGAGAGAGGGGAGAGAGGAGAGAGAGGGGTGAGAAGATAAGAGGGGTGAGAAGATAGAAAGGGGAGAGAGGAGAGAGAGGAGAGAGAGGGGCGAGAGGAGAGGGAGGGGTGAGAAGATAGAGAGGGGCGAGAAGATAGAGAGGGGTGAGAGGAGAGAGAGGGGTGAGAAGATAGAGAGGGGAGAGAGGAGAGAGAGGGGCGAGAGGAGAGAGAGGGGTGAGAAAATAGAGAGGGGAGAAAGGAGAGAGAGTTGAGAGAAGATAGAGAAGGGAGAGAGGAGAGAGAGAAGAGAGAAGGGCGAGAGGAGAGAGAGGGGTGAGAAGATAGAGAGGGGCGAGAAGATAGAGAGGGGAGAGAGGAGAGAGAGGGGAGAGAGGAGAGAGAGGGGCGAGAAGATAGAAAGGGGAGAGAGGAGAGAGAGGGGCGAGAAGATAGAGAGGGGAGAGAGGAGATAGAAGGGTGGGAGGGGAGAGAGGAGAGAGAGGGGCGAGAGGAGAGAGAGGGGAGAGAGGAGAGGGAGGGGAGAGAAGGGAGAGAGGTGAGAGAGGGGCGAGAGGAGAGAGAGGGGAGAGAGGAGAGGGAGGGGAGAGAGGGGAGAGAGGTGAGAGAAGATAGAGAGGGGAGAGAGGAGAGAGAGGGGAGAGAGGGGAGAGAGGAGAGAGAGGGGAGAGAGGAGAGAGAGGGGAGAGAGGGGAGAGAAGATAGAGAGGGGAGAGAGGAGAGAGAGGGGAGAGAGGGGAGAGAGGAGGGGGAGAGAGAGGAGAGAGGGGCAAGAAGATAGAAAGGGGAGAGAGGAGAGAGAGGGGCGAGAAGATAGAGAGGGGAGAGAGGAGAGAGAAGGGAGGGAGGGGAGAGAGGAGAGAGAGGGGCGAGAAGATAGAAAGGGGAGAGAGGAGAGAGAGGGGCGAGAAGATAGAGAGGGGAGAGAGGAGAGAGAAGGGAGGGAGGGGAGAGAGGAGAGAGAAGGGCGAGAGGAGAGAGAGGGGAGAGAGGAGAGGGAGGGGAGAGAGGGGAGAGAGGTGAGAGAAGATAGAGAGGGGAGAGAGGAGAGAGAGGGGAGAGAGGAGAGAGAGGGGAGAGAGGGGAGAGAAGATAGAGAGGGGAGAGAGGAGAGAGAGGGGAGAGAGGGGAGAGAGGAGGGGGAGAGAGAGGAGAGAGGGGCAAGAAGATAGAGAGGGGCGAGAAGATAGAGAGGTGAGAGAGAGGAGAGAGAGGGGCGAGAGGAGAGAGAGGGGAGAGAGGAGAGAGAGGAGTGAGAAGATAGAGAGGGGCGAGAAGATAGAGAGGGGTGAGAAGAAAGAGAGGGGCGAGAGGAGAGAGAGGGGAGAGAGGAGAGAGGGGCGAGAGGAGAGAGGGGAGAAAGGAGAGAGAGGGGTGAGAAGATAGAGAGGGGCGAGAAGATAGAGAGGGGTGAGAAGAAAGAGAAGGGAGAGAGGAGAGAGAGGGGAGAGAGGAGAGAGGGGCGAGAGGAGAGAGAGGGGAGAGAAGATAGAGAGGTGAGAGCGGAGAGAGAGAGGAGAGAGAGGAGAGAAAGGGGCGAGAAGATAGAGAGGGTCGAGAAGATAGATAAGGGAGAGAAGATAGAGAAGGGCGATAGGAGAGAGAGGGGAGGGGAGAGAGAGGGGCGAGAGGAGAGAGAGGGGCGAGAGGAGAGAGGTGAGAGAGGAGAGAGAGGGGCGAGAGGAGAGAGAGGAGAGAGAGGAGAGAGAGGGGCGAGAGGAGAGAGAGTGGAGAGAAGATAGAGAGGGGAGAGTGGAGAGAGAGAGGAGAGAGAGGAAAGAGAGGAGAGAGAAGAGGGGGAGAGAGAGGACAGAGGGGCAAGAAGATAGAGAGGGGTGAGAGGAGAGAGAGGGGCGAGAAGATAGAGAGGGGCTAGAGGAGAGAGAGGGGAGAGAGGAGAGAGGGGTGAGAGGAGAGAGGGGAGAGAGGAGAGAGGTGAGAGAGGAGAGAGAGGGGAGAGAAGATAGAGAGGGGTGAGAAGATAGAGAGGGGCGAGAAGATAGAGAGGGGCGAGAAGATAGAGAAGGGCGAGAAGATAGAGAGGGTCGAGAGGAGAAAGGGGACAGAGGAGAGAGAGAGGAGAGAAAACAGAGAGGGGCGAGAGGAGAGAGAGGGGTGAGAAGATAGAGAAGGGCGAGAGGAGAGAGAGGAGAGAAGATAGAGAGGGGCGAGAAGATAGAGAGTCGAGAGAAGATAGAGGCGAGAGGAGAGAGGGGAAAGAGGAGAGAGGGGCGAGAAGATAGAGAGGCTCGAAAAGATAGAGAAGGGCGAGAAGATAGAGAGGGGCGAGAGGAGAGTGAGGGGCGAAAAGATAGAGAGGGTCATGAGGAGAAAGGGGACAGAGGAGAGAGAGAGGAGAGAAGATAGAGAGGGGCGAGAGGAGAGAGAGGAGAGAGAGGAGAGAGGGGGGAGAGGAGAGAAGGGAGAGAAGATAGAGAGGGGCGATAAGATAGAGAGGGGTGAGAAGATAGAGAGGGGCGATAAGATAGAGAGGGGAGAGAGGAGAGAGAGGAGAGAGAGGAGAGAGGGGGGAGAGGAGAGAAGGGAGAGAAGATAGAGAGGGGCGAAAAGATAGAGAGGGGTGAGAGGAGAGAGAGGGGTGAGAAGATAGAGAAGGGAGAGAGGAGAGAGAGGGGCGAGAGGAGAGAGAGGGGTGAGAAAATAGAGAGGGGAGAAAGGAGAGAGAGTTGAGAGAAGATAGAGAAGGGAGAGAGGAGAGAGAGAAGAGAGAAGGGCGAGAGGAGAGAGAGGGGTGAGAAGATAGAGAGGGGCGAGAAGATAGAGAGGGGAGAGAGGAGAGAGAGGGGAGAGAGGAGAGAGAGGGGCGAGAAGATAGAAAGGGGAGAGAGGAGAGAGAGGGGCGAGAAGATAGAGAGGGAAAGAGGAGATAGAAGGGAGGGAGGGGAGAGAGGAGAGAGAGGGGCGAGAGGAGAGAGAGGGGAGAGAGGAGAGGGAGGGGAGAGAAGGGAGAGAGGTGAGAGAGGGGCGAGAGGAGAGAGAGGGGAGAGAGGAGAGGGAGCGGAGAGAGGGGAGAGAGGTGAGAGAAGATAGAGAGGGGAGAGAGGAGAGAGAGGGGAGAGAGGGGAGAGAGGAGAGAGAGGGGAGAGAGGAGAGAGAGGGGGGAGAGGGGAGAGAAGATAGAGAGGGGAGAGAGGAGAGAGAGGGGAGAGAGGGGAGAGAGGAGGGGGAGAGAGAGGAGAGAGGGGCAAGAAGATAGAAAGGGGAGAGAGGAGAGAGAGGGGCGAGAAGATAGAGAGGGGAGACAGGAGAGAGAAGGGAGGGAGGGGAGAGAGGAGAGAGAGGGGCGAGAGGAGAGAGAGGGGAGAGAGGAGAGGGAGGGGAGAGAGGGGAGAGAGGTGAGAGAAGATAGAGAGGGGAGAGAGGAGAGAGAGGGGAGAGAGGGGAGAGAGGAGGGGGAGAGAGAGAGTTCAATCAAACTTTATTTGACAGAAAAAAAAACAAAAGTATTAATCAAGGGTCTTAAAACTCCATTTTAAAAATTAAGAGGAAAAAAAAAACAAAAAATAAAAAAAATAAATAAATAAAAAATCATAATTGGAATAAAATTCTTTCATTATTTATGATCCTGCACAGGACATTTCCAAAACACCAAAACATTTCGAATGTTCTGAGGTCATTATGCGATTTGTAAAACAAAAATTCTAACGATATCCTGCTCTTCACCAACCCTTCGAACATCCTCACCAAGTCTACAGACCCGGAACCAGAGATCTTATTTTTCCGAGTCCTGTAGATGGTGAGTTTGGCCTGGCCCAGCAGAAAATTAGCGAGGAGGGTCTGAGTTTTCCGTTTTTTTGTATGACCTACCCCAAACACGAAAATAACATTGTTGAAGGCCAGGCCAAGGTTGGTGAAGAGCCGGATCAGTACGGCAAACATGGGCGACAGGCGGGGGCAGGCGCTGTAGCAGTGGAACACCGTCTCCCTCCGAGCGCAGAAGGGACAGGCGTCAGACACCGCCGGGTCCAGAACCGACACAAACGAGTTGACCCCCAAGATGGTGTGCAGGACCCTCCATTGCAGATCACCAGCCCTCTTGTTGAGGGGAAATCTGTAGAGGCTACCCCAGGCAGGCCGGACGTCATCCGGCACTCCCAGACGAGCCCTCCAGGGAGTGTCGGGGAGCGCGGACAGCTGGGCCTGGTGCCTAGATGTTACGATTAGTCTGTACAGACATTTCCCCCCAACACCAGCTAGAGACCTCTCCTCTGAGGCAAGGGGCTCAAGGAGAGATCCCGTCGGTCCGGGACTGAGCGCAGGAGACACTAGCAGACCAGGGAAAGGAGGCTGTGTGGTTGGAATGCGATGATCCTCAAACAGACCCTGGATCAGCAGCATCTCCTGGAGAGGCAGAGCAGAGCGAAGCTGACTGAGAAACCTGTCTACACACCGCCGCGAGTGTAGTCCCAGCGCGCCACACGCCCACTCCACGCTGCGCCAGCAGCCCTGATCCACGTCCAGCAGGTGGTGGAGCTGTGTGATGTTGGCGTGGACCAGTCTGCTGGTAAAGTCCAAGGAGCGGCCCGGTTCTATGTCCATTCGTAGATTGTGTATTAATGGTTCCCTGAGTGTCCAGTACAGACTGGGCCGCTCCTCTTCTCTCTGCACGCGCAGATGCTGCCAGGCCTCCAGGAGACTGCGCTGGAAAGGCGGCAGTGGAGACAGGTCAACCCTGCTGGTGTCCATCAGAAAGAGCACGCAGTCGAGCCCGAGGTGTCCTGCTCGACGCAGCAGGGTGAAGGTCAGCTCCCTCCAGGACAGCGAGGCCGGGCCGAACAGCAGCTTCTGCACTGCCTGCAGGCGAAAGGCGTCCACCCGGCTCCGGATGTCGATGAGTCCTTGCCCTCCGTCCTCTCTGGGCAGATAGAGGACGCCCCTCCGCAGCCAGTGCAGTCCGTCCCAGAAGAAGTCGAGGAGCGTGGCCTGCAGCTCCTCGACCAGTCCGGCTGGTGGCTCCAGACACACCAGGCGATGCCACAACATCGAAGCCACCAGGGTGTTGACAATCAGAACCCGGCCTCTGTAGGAGATCTGGGGGAGCAGCCAGCGCCAGCGGTCCAGACGACCTTTCACTTTTTCAAGGAGCCCCTCCCAGTTCTTTTTCACGCTGGCCTCATCCCCCAGGTGCACCCCCAGGTATTTGAGTCCCCCTCTGGTCCAGCTGAGCCTCTCTGGCAAGACTGGGGGACCCATCTCGCTCCACTCCCCCAGGAGTAGGGCGCTACTCTTGGCCCAGTTTACTTTGGCTGATGATAGCCGTTGGAAATCACTCAAAGTTGTCTGTAGCGCCCTGACATCCTGTTCTCCACTGACCACAACCATGATGTCATCGGCGTACGCTGAGATCTTGACAGTGGAATCGGGGCAGCCCGGGATGGACAGGCCCCTGATGACCCGGCGCAGCTGATGTAGCAGAGGCTCGATGGCAAGGGAGTAGAGCATTCCTGAGAGTGCACAGCCCTGCCTAACTCCCCTCCGTACTGGAAACGGAGCACTCAGCCCTCCGTTGACCTTTAGCACACTGAAGATGTCACTGTACAGCACCTGAATCATGGCAACAAAGACGGGGCTGAACCCGAAGGACCTCATGGTCCTCCACAAATACTGATGTTCAACCCTATCGAAGGCCTTTTCCTGGTCTAACGAAATGAGACCAGTGTTTAAACCCAATAGTCTGGAGGTGGCCAAAACATCTCGAATCAGAAAAATGTTATCAAAGATTGACCTTCCGGGCACGCAGTACGATTGGTCGGAGTGCACCACAGACCCCAGCACCACCTTCAGCCTGTTGGCCAGAGCCTTGGACAGGATTTTATAATCCACACACAGCAGGGCAAAAGGTCTCCAGTTCTTAATGTCACACAGGTCCCCTTTCTTGGGCAGCAGGGTGACAACAGCTCTCCTGCAACTCAGTGGCAGATCCCCCTGCTCCAGACTTTCCAAATATACATCGAGCAGGTCAGGACCCAGCACAGCCCAGAAGGTACGATAGAATTCGGCTGACAGGCCATCGAGGCCAGGGGTCTTGCCATTGCTCAAGCCACTGAGTGCGGTGGAGAGCTCCTCCAGGGAGAGCGGCCTCTCCAGCCCTGCCCTCTCCTCTTCGGGGACCTGTGGAAGGTCTTCAAGGAACCTGCGTGTGCGGACCGAGTCCTCACTAGCCTCGCTGGAGAAGAGCGCTTTGTAGAACTGCACGGTCCTCTCCTGGATCTGCCCGGCCTCGTGCAGCTCCTGCCCTGTCTCCGAGCGCAGGCAGTGGATCTGCCGGCTCTGGCCCGGTTTCTTCTCTAGGCCGAAGAAGTAGCGAGTCGGGGCGTCTACCTGTGATGCACTCTGAACCCTAGAATTTATTAGAGCTCCTTGTACTTTTGTGTCCAGAAGGCCAATGAGTGATTCTTTTTGGGTGTGGAGGTCATCAATTAGCCTCCTGTCTGCACGACACTCCAGAGCCTGGTGGAGCTCCAGAATGTCTCTCTCCAGAGCCTTCATGGACTCACGGATACCTCTCGTGACACTTCCAGTGTACTGCTGGCAGAACTGGCGAATCTGCACCTTGCCAATATCCCACCACTGCCTCAGGGAGACAAAGTGGGCCTTCTGACTCCTCCACTGCTGCCAGAAGAACACGAGGCAGTTGCAGAAGTGCGCATCGTCAAGCAGCTGGGTATTAAAGTGCCAGTAGGCACTGCGGGACCTCACTGATGGCACAGCGACTGTGCAGACAGTGAGACAGTGGTCCGACAGGCCCACTGGACAGATTGAGCACTGCTTGACGATGCTGTAATGATGTTTACGGCAGTAAAGTCGGTCTAGCCTGGCCAGAGAGAGGGTATTCCCCCTGACCTGGGCCCAGGTGTACTGCCTCGTGTCCCCATGACATCTCCTCCAGATGTCAGTGAGGTCAGACTTGACGAGGATCCTGCGCAGCTCCCTGGCCGACGGGCCATGTGGCTCTGCGTGATTCCTGTCCAGTGTGCTGCTCTCTGTGCAGTTGAAATCACCCCCCAGGAAGACCAGCTCTTCAGGCTGGCAAGTCGCCAGTGCATTTTCAAGCTCCCTGAACAGGGTGACCCTCTCCCCGCCGTCGGTGGGTGCGTAAACGTTAATAAAAACAAAGGTTTTCTTTCCGACAACTACTCGCACGAGTAGCAGGCGACCCTTCACCACCTCCTGGACGGCGATAGAGAGGGGCTTGAACCCCACAGAGAACAGCACCGCGACCCCCGCGCTCACAGGGGACCCGTGACTGTAAACGATGTCCCCCTGCCACTCCCGCTGCCAGGCGACGATGTTGGAGCTGTCGGTGTGGGTCTCCTGCAGGAAAGTCACCTGCAGGCTCTTTTCTTTGATGACCTCCAGCACCGCAGCTCGCTTCAAAGCCCTCCTGCACCCATTGGTGTTCAAACTCCCTATCCTAATGTCGCCCATGTTTGCGGAAAAGAAAAAAAGAAAAAACATAAAACACGAACAGACATTTAGCACGCAGACGGATAGTGATGTGATGTGAGGGACAGGACTCATTCGTGCTGAGGTGCGTTCCGCGGTCCTGCCTTGATCTTACCTAAAAGGCTCTTCAGGCGCCATCTCTCCTGATCGCTGAAGTCATTCGCACCCGAGCCCCTCTTCAGATGGCGCGTCGCGGAGAGGACAAAGAGCTCGGTGTCGGGAAAAAAGTCCTCGACCACAGTTCCCCTCTTACCTTTAGTCTTCTCTAAGAACTCCCTAATGCTCTGGAAACTGTAGCCTCCTCTGCAGCTCCGCCGGGCCGAGGAGCCCGAGGCGAGAGAGGAGTCGGTGAAGCCGCCCTCGTCGTCGCTCCCGGACTCCGAGGAGCTCCGGGCGGCGGCGGCGGTGGCGGCGAGGACACTCCAGCGCGTCCTCACTCTCCCGGTGTCGGAGTCACTCGCGGCCCCCGGGCCGGCGACAGAGCCGCCCTCCACCGAGCTCTCTGTGCTGCGCTTCTTCTGCACCGCACTCTGCACAGATTTTTTCGTGCGCTTTCTCCGCGGCGTCTTAAAACCATCATCTATTTTTTCAGATAATTCATTTCCTCCCCACACCGTGTCTACAATTTTCGCTGGCGCTTGAGACGCGTTTTCCCCTGTTGGTGTCACTACCTGCTCTCTCTCTCCCTGACTCTCCTGAGCAGCGCTCATCTCTCCACCAGCGCTCATCTCTTGCTCTCCGGTGTGGGGGGCTCCCTGCTCTTCTGAGGGCTGCGGTGGTCCACTCTTTACTATCTGCTCTCCTGCTTGGGACGCCACCGGCTCGGGCTCACCTGCTCCCTCCAGCGATCTCCTCTCCTGCACCCCGGCCGTGGGCTCTGACTCCCCACTGCCTCCCTGCGCTGCTCCGCTCCCCGCTGCCTGACGCTGTCGGCTGGGCTCCTGTGCGCCCTGGGGCTGAGGCTCCCTGCCCGTCTCGTCCTCCACCTCCGGGCAGTTCTTCACCACATGCCCCTCGCTCCCGCACCTGAAGCACTTCATCGATTCCGAAGTCACGAATACAACATAGTCACAGCTGTCAATACGAAATTTAAGGGCCACATTGATCTCTTCCGTGGGGTTTTTTAAGATGACGTAGACTTGTCTCCGGAAAGAGACGACGTGCTTCAGCTGCGGTGCCCTGCAGCCCAGAGGGACCCTCCTGATCGGAGAGACCACCTGTCCGTACCGGGACAGCTCCCTCTCCAGCAGCTCGTTCCTCATGAACGGAGGCACGTTGGAGAGGGTGATCTTTCGAGCCGGGGCCGCGAGAGGCAGTACCGGGGTGAAGGTGCCGTCCAGGACGACTCCCTTCTCCACCAGGGTGTTTGCCAAATCGGTAGACTGCAGGAAAATGACTATACCTCCACTCATGCGGGAAGCGGACCTGATGTTCCTGCAGCCGACGACCTCCCCGACCGCAAGAACGCACCTCTCCAGCTGACAGAACTCCGCAGGGGAGATTTTCACACCATGGCGTCGAGTTAGTTTCTCAAAGGAGAGGTCTGGAGGATCAGAGCCTCCAGAACCGGCCATGATGAGAAAATAAACCCCGCTTTTCCCCAAAAAAGACAGAAAAACACAAACCCAGTGAAGAAAACACCGCCACACGATCAAACCCACCGAAGCTCCGCCCACTCACTCACTCAGTCTAGCGAGAAACACACAGAGAGAGAGAGAGGGGAGAGAGGAGAGAGAGGGGCGAGAGGAGAGAGAGGGGAGAGAGGAGAGAGGGGCGAGAAGATAGAGAGGGGCGAGAGGAGAGAGAGGGGAGAGAAGATAGAGAGGGGCGAGAAGATAGAGAGGGGTGAGAGGAGAGAGAGGGGTGAGAAGATAGAGAGGGGCGAGACGAGAGAGAGGGGCGAGAGGAGAGAGAGGGGTGAGAGGAGAGAGAAGATAGAGAGGGGCGAGAAGATAGAGAAGGGAGAGAGGAGAGAGAGGGGCGAGAGGAGAGAGAGGGGTGAGAAGATAGAGAGGGGAGAGAGGAGAGAGAGGGGAGAGAGGGGAGAGAGGAGGGGGAGAGAGAGGAGAGAGGGGCAAGAAGATAGAGAGGGGAGAGAAGAGAGAGAGAGGAGAGAGAGGAGAGAGAGGGGCGAGAGGAGAGAGAGGGGAGAGAGGAGAGAGAGGAGTGAGAAGATAGAGAGGGGCGAGAAGATAGAGAGGGGTGAGAAGAAAGAGAGGGGCGAGAGGAGAGAGAGGGGAGAGAGGAGAGAGGGGCGAGAGGAGAGAGAGGGGAGAAAGGAGAGAGAGGGGTGAGAAGATAGAGAGGGGCGAGAAGATAGAGAGGGGTGAGAAGAAAGAGAAGGGAGAGAGGAGAGAGAGGGGAGAGAGGAGAGAGGGGCGAGAGGAGAGAGAGGGGAGAGAAGATAGAGAGGTGAGAGCGGAGAGAGAGAGGAGAGAGAGGAGAGAAAGGGGCGAGAAGATAGAGAGGGTCGAGAAGATAGATAAGGGAGAGAAGATAGAGAAGGGCGATAGGAGAGAGAGGGGAGAGGAGAGAGAGGGCGAGAGGAGAGAGAGGGGCGAGAGGAGAGAGGTGAGAGAGGAGAGAGAGGGGCGAGAGGAGAGAGAGGAGAGAGAGGGGCGAGAGGAGAGAGAGCGGAGAGAAGATAGAGAGGGGAGAGTGGAGAGAGAGAGGAGAGAGAGGAAAGAGAGGAGAGAGAAGAGGGGGAGAGAGAGGACAGAAGGGCAAGAAGATAGAGAGGGGTGAGAGGAGAGAGAGGGGCGAGAAGATAGAGAGGGGTGAGAGGAGAGAGGGGAGAGAGGAGAGAGGTGAGAGAGGAGAGAGAGGGGAGAGAAGATAGAGAGGCGTGAGAAGATAGAGAGGGGCGAGAAGATAGAGAGGGGCGAGAAGATAGAGAAGGGCGAGAAGATAGAGAGGGTCGAGAGGAGAAAGGGGACAGAGGAGAGAGAGAGGAGAGAAAACAGAGAGGGGCGAGAGGAGAGAGAGGGGTGAGAAGATAGAGAAGGGCGAGAGGAGAGAGAGGAGAGAAGATAGAGAGGGGCGAGAAGATAGAGAGTCGAGAGAAGATAGAGGCGAGAGGAGAGAAGGGAAAGAGGAGAGAGGGGCGAGAAGATAGAGAGGCTCGAGAAGATAGAGAAGGGCGAGAAGATAGAGAGGGGCTAGAGGAGAGTGAGGGGCGAAAAGATAGAGAGGGTCAAGAGGAGAAAGGGGACAGAGGAGAGAGAGAGGAGAGAAGATAGAGAGGGGCGAGAGGAGAGAGAGGAGAGAGAGGAGAGAGGGGGGAGAGGAGAGAAGGGAGAGAAGATAGAGAGGGGCGAGAGGAGAGAGAGGGGAGAGAGGGGCGATAAGATAGAGAGGGGTGAGAAGATAGAGAGGGGCGATAAGATAGAGAGGGGAGAGAGGAGAGAGAGTTGAGAGAAGATAGAGAGGGGAGAGAGGAGAGAGAGAAGAGAGAGGGGCGAGAGGAGAGAGAGGGTGAGAAGATAGAGAGAGGCGAGAAGATAGAGAGGGGAGAGAGGAGAGAGGGGGAGAGAGGAGAGAGAGGGGCGAGAAGATAGAAAGGGGAGAGAGGAGAGAGAGGGGCGAGAAGATAGAGAGGGGAGAGAGGAGAGAGAAGGGAGGGAGGGGAGAGAGGAGAGAGAGGGGCGAGAGGAGAGAGAGGGGAGAGAGGAGAGGGAGGGGAGAGAGGGGAGAGAGGTGAGAGAAGATAGAGAGGGGAGAGAGGAGAGAGAGGGGAGAGAAGGGAGAGAGGAGAGAGAGGGGAGAGAGGAGAGAGAGGGGAGAGAGGGGAGAGAAGATAGAGAGGGGAGAGAGGAGAGAGAGGGGAGAGAGGGGAGAGAGGAGAGAGAGGGGTGAGAAGATAGAGAAGGGCGAGAAGATAGAGAGGGGTGAGAAGAAAGAGAGGGGCGAGAGGAGAGAGAGGGGAGAGAGGAGAGAGGGGCGAGAGGAGAGAGAGGGGAGAAAGGAGAGAGAGGGGTGAGAAGATAGAGAGGGGCGAGAAGATAGAGAGGGGTGAGAAGAAAGAGAAGGGAGAGAGGAGAGAGAGGGGAGAGAGGAGAGAGGGGCAGAGGGGAGAGAGGGGGAGAGAAGATAGAGAGGTGAGAGCGGAGAGAGAGAGGAGAGAGAGGAGAGAAAGGGGCGAGAAGATAGAGAGGGTCGAGAAGATAGATAAGGGAGAGAAGATAGAGAAGGGCGATAGGAGAGAGAGGGGAGAGGAGAGAGAGGGCGAGAGGAGAGAGAGGGGCGAGAGGAGAGAGGTGAGAGAGGAGAGAGAGGGGCGAGAGGAGAGAGAGGAGAGAGAGGGGCGAGAGGAGAGAGAGCGGAGAGAAGATAGAGAGGGGAGAGTGGAGAGAGAGAGGAGAGAGAGGAAAGAGAGGAGAGAGAAGAGGGGGAGAGAGAGGACAGAAGGGCAAGAAGATAGAGAGGGGTGAGAGGAGAGAGAGGGGCGAGAAGATAGAGAGGGGCTAGAGGAGAGAGAGGGGAGAGAGGAGAGAGGGGTGAGAGGAGAGAGGGGAGAGAGGAGAGAGGTGAGAGAGGAGAGAGAGGGGAGAGAAGATAGAGAGGCGTGAGAAGATAGAGAGGGGCGAGAAGATAGAGAGGGGCGAGAAGATAGAGAAGGGCGAGAAGATAGAGAGGGTCGAGAGGAGAAAGGGGACAGAGGAGAGAGAGAGGAGAGAAAACAGAGAGGGGCGAGAGGAGAGAGAGGGGTGAGAAGATAGAGAAGGGCGAGAGGAGAGAGAGGAGAGAAGATAGAGAGGGGCGAGAAGATAGAGAGTCGAGAGAAGATAGAGGCGAGAGGAGAGAAGGGAAAGAGGAGAGAGGGGCGAGAAGATAGAGAGGCTCGAGAAGATAGAGAAGGGCGAGAAGATAGAGAGGGGCTAGAGGAGAGTGAGGGGCGAAAAGATAGAGAGGGTCAAGAGGAGAAAGGGGACAGAGGAGAGAGAGAGGAGAGAAGATAGAGAGGGGCGAGAGGAGAGAGAGGAGAGAGAGGAGAGAGGGGGGAGAGGAGAGAAGGGAGAGAAGATAGAGAGGGGCGAGAGGAGAGAGAGGGGAGAGAGGGGCGATAAGATAGAGAGGGGTGAGAAGATAGAGAGGGGCGATAAGATAGAGAGGGGAGAGAGGAGAGAGAGGAGAGAGAGGAGAGAGGGGGGAGAGGAGAGAAGGGAGAGAAGATAGAGAGGGGCGAAAAGATAGAGAAGGGCTAGAGGAGAGAGAGGGGCAAGAAGATAGAGAGGGGTTAGAGGAGAGAGGTGGGAGAGAAGAGAGGGGAGAGAGAAGAGAGGGCGAGAAGAAAGAGAGGGGCGAGATAATAGAGAGGGGTGAGAGGAGAGAGAGGGGAGAGAGGAGAGAGAGGGGCGAGAGGAGAGAGGGGGGAGAGGAGAGAGGGGAGAGAGGAGAGAGGGGCGAAAAGATAGAGAAGGGCTAGAGGAGAGAGAAGGGCAAGAAGATAGAGAGGGGAGAGAGGAGAGAGGGGGGAGAGGAGAGAGAGGAGAGAGGAGAGAAGGGCGAGAAGATAGAGAGGGGCGAGAAGATAGAGAGGGGCGAGAGGAGAAAGAGGGGCGAGAAGATAGAGAGGGGCGAAAGGAGAGAGAGGGGAGAGAGGAGAGAGGGGAGAGAAGATAGAGAGGGGCGAAAAGATAGAGAAGGGCTAGAGGAGAGAGAGGGGCAAGAAGCTAGAGAGGGGTGAGAGGAGAGAGGGGGGAGAGGAGAGAGGGGAGAGAGAAGAGAGGGGCGAGAAGAAAGAGAGGGGCGAGATAATAGAGAAGGGCGAGAGGAGAGAGAGGGGAGAGAGGGGCGATAAGATAGAGAGGGGTGAGAAGATAGAGAGGGGCGATAAGATAGAGAGGGGAGAGAGGAGAGAGAGGAGAGAGAGGAGAGAGGGGGGAGAGGAGAGAAGGGAGAGAAGATAGAGAGGGGCGAAAAGATAGAGAAGGGCTAGAGGAGAGAGAGGGGCAAGAAGATAGAGAGGGGTGAGAGGAGAGAGGGGGGAGAGAAGAGAGGGGAGAGAGAAGAGAGGGCGAGAAGAAAGAGAGGGGCGAGATAATAGAGAGGGGTGAGAGGAGAGAGAGGGGCGAGAGGAGAGAGAGGGGCGAGAGGAGAGAGGGGGGAGAGGAGAGAGGGGAGAGAGGAGAGAAGGGCGAGAAGATAGAGAGGGGCGAGAAGATAGAGAGGGGCGAGAGGAGAAAGAGGGGCGAGAAGATAGAGAGGGGCGAAAGGAGAGAGAGGGGAGAGAGGAGAGAGGGGAGAGAAGATAGAGAGGGGCGAAAAGATAGAGAAGGGCTAGAGGAGAGAGAGGGGCAAGAAGCTAGAGAGGGGTGAGAGGAGAGAGGGGGGAGAGGAGAGAGGGGAGAGAGAAGAGAGGGGCGAGAAGAAAGAGAGGGGCGAGATAATAGAGAAGGGCGAGAGGAGAGAGAGGGGCGAGAGGAGAGAAGGGGGAGAGGAGAGAGGGGAGAGAGGAGAGAGGGGCGAGAAGATAGAGAGGGGCGAGAGGAGAGAGAGGGGCGAGAAGACAGAGAAGGGCGAAAGGAGAGAGAAGGGCGAGAGGAGAGAGGAGAGAGAGGGGTGAGAGGAGAGAGAGGGGCGAGAGGAGAGAGGGGGGAGAGGAGAGATGGGAGAGAGGAGAGAGGGGCGAGAAGATAGAGAGGGGCGAGAGGAGAGAGAGGGGCGAGAAGACAGAGAAGGGCGAAAGGAGAGAGAAGGGCGAGAGGAGAGAGGAAAGAGAGGGGTGAGAGGAGAGAGAGGGGCGAGAAGATAGAGAGGGGCGAGAGGAGAGAGAAGGGCGAGAGGAGAGAGAGGGGCGAGAAGATAGAGAAGGGCGAGAGGAGAGAGGGGGAGAAGATAGAGAGGGGCGAGAAGACAGAGAGGTGAGAGAAGATAGAGAGGGGCGAGAGGAGAGAGGGGAAAGAGGAGAGAGGGGCGAGAAGATAGAGAGGCTCGAGAAGATAGAGGGGGCGAGAAGATAGAGAGGGGCGAGAGGAGAGAGAGGGGAGAGGAGAGAAGGGAGAGAGGAGAGAGGGGCGAGAAGATAGAGAGGGGCGAGAAGAGAGAGAAGGGAGAGAGGAGAGAGGGGGGAGAGGAGAGAGAGGAGAGAGAAGAGAGGGGCGAGAAGACAGAGAGGGGCGAGATAATAGAGAGGGGCGAGAGCAGAGAAGGGAGAGAGGAGAGAGAGGGGCGAGAGGAGAGAGGGGGGCGAGAAGACAGAGAGGGGCGAAAGGAGAGAGAAGGGCGAGAGGAGAGAGGAGAGAGAGGGGTGAGAGGAGAGAGAGGGGCGAGAAGATAGAGAGGGGCGAGAGGAGAGAGAAGGGCGAGAGGAGAGAGAAGGACGAGAGGAGAGAGAGGGGCGAGAAGATAGAGAGGGGCGAGAAGATAG
Organism: Atractosteus spatula; assembly: GCF_055471065.1. Classification (NCBI taxonomy): domain Eukaryota; kingdom Metazoa; phylum Chordata; class Actinopteri; order Semionotiformes; family Lepisosteidae; genus Atractosteus; species Atractosteus spatula. Next base: position 9,752,728 of record NC_142710.1, on the reverse strand, counting down.
AGAGGTGAGAGAAGATAGAGAGGGGTTAGAGGAGAGAGGGGAAAGAGGAGAGAGGGGCGAGAAGATAGAGAGGGGCGAGAGGAGAGAGAGGGGAGAGGAGAGAAGGGAGAGAGGAGAGAGGGGCGAGAAGATAGAGAGGGGCGGGAGGAGAGAGGGGTGAGAGGAGAGAGAGGAGAGAGAAGAGAGGGGCGAGAAGATAGAGAGGGGTGAGAGGGAAACAGGTACAAATTCACACTGAACAACAACACACTGGAGCACACATCCAGCTACACATATCTCGGTCTCACCATCAGCTCTTCCGGGAGTTTTGACCTGGCAGTGAAGGCACTGAGGGAGAAGGCACTCAGGGCTTTCTACGCAATAAGAAAGAGGCTCTTCAACATCAACCCACCAACAAGAATCTGGCTCCAAATACTTGAAAGTGTAATCCAACCCATTGCCCTATACGGCAGTGAAGTGTGGGGTCCCCTCACAGACCAGGATTACACCCAATGGGACAAACACCCCACAGAAACTCTGCACATGGAGATCTGTAGAAACATCCTCCGTGTGCAGAGAAGAACTCCTAACAACGGGTGCAGGGCCGAATTAGGCCAGTACCCACTATTGATAAACATACAGAAAAGAATATTCAAGTATTGGCTACACCTAAAAAACAGTGACCAAAATTCCTACCACCACAAAGCCCTGCTGAGCCAAGAGCTGAGCCCAAAACAGAGCCCCCTGAGCCAGCTGGTCCTGAGGCTCACCGACCTGAGCCACACCGACACTAACCAGCCTCAGGACAGCACTGCTAGAGCACCACAACCCAGACTCAACCACATCACAGCACAGATCAAACAGCAATATCTCACACACTGGGACACACACACACAGACACAACATAAACTGGAATGTTACAGAACCTTAAACAGACAATACACACTAGCTGAATATTTGACCAAAATAAAACATAACAAACAGAAACAGACCCTGACGAAGTACAGGCTCAGTGACCACAGCCTGGCCATAGAAACTGGGCGACACAGGCAGACCTGGCTGCCCAGAGAGGACAGGCTGTGCTCCCACTGCCAGCGGGGAGAAATAGAGACAGAGGTGCACTTCCTACTGCACTGTGACAGATACTCTGGGATTAGAGAAACATTCTTCCCTAAATTCAGAAATCTAATCCCAGAGTTCCCACACCTGCCAGAATCACAACGGGTCCCAATCCTACTGGGAGAGGGAGGAGGGAACTCAGTTGAACTGGCAGCCCAGTATGTGATCTCCTGTCACAGCCTGAGGAACAGTGAGTCTGTCTCCCAATAATGCTCCAGCCGCCTACAGAATATGTCAATATTGTATAATATGTCTTTGTTGTAAATGTCTGTAATATGTCTGTAGATTTTATTTTACTTCTATTTTTGTTTTGTTTCATGTAAATATCATTACTTTCATTTGCTTTGGAAACACTGATTGTACCCATCGGTCATGCTAATAAAGCACCTTGAATTGAATTGAATTAATAGAGAGGGGTGAGAGGAGAGAGGAGAGAGAGGAGAGAGAGGGGCGAGAGGAAAGAGGGGGGAGAGGAGAGAAGGGAGAGAGGAGAGAGGGGCGAGAAGATAGAGAGGGGCGAGAGGAGAGAGAGGGGAGAGAAGATAGAGAGGGGCGAGAAGATAGAGAGGGGTGAGAGGAGAGAGAGGGGTGAGAAGATAGAGAGGGGCGAGACGAGAGAGAGGGGCGAGAGGAGAGAGAGGGGTGAGAGGAGAGAGAAGATAGAGAGGGGCGAGAAGATAGAGAAGGGAGAGAGGAGAGAGAGGGGCGAGAGGAGAGAGAGGGGTGAGAAGATAGAGAGGGGAGAAAGGAGAGAGAGTTGAGAGAAGATAGAGAGGGGAGAGAGGAGAGAGAGGGGTGAGAAGATAGAGAGAGGCGAGAAGATAGAGAGGGGAGAGAGGAGAGAGAGGGGAGAGAGGAGAGAGAGGGGCGAGAAGATAGAAAGGGGAGAGAAGGGAGGGAGGGGAGAGAGGAGAGAGAGGGGCGAGAGGAGAGAGAGGGGAGAGAGGAGAGGGAGGGGAGAGAGGGGAGAGAGGTGAGAGAAGATAGAGAGGGGAGAGAGGAGAGAGAGGGGAGAGAGGGGAGAGAGGAGAGAGAGGGGAGAGAGGAGAGAGAGGGGAGAGAGGGGAGAGAAGATAGAGAGGGGAGAGAGGGGAGAGAGGAGGGGGAGAGAGAGGAGAGAGGGGCAAGAAGATAGAGAGGGGAGAGAAGAGGAAGAGGAGAGAGAGGAGAGAGAGGGGCGAGAGGAGAGAGAGGGGAGAGAGGAGAGAGAGGGGTGAGAAGATAGAGAGGGGCGAGAAGATAGAGAGGGGTGAGAAGAAAGAGAGGGGCGAGAGGAGAGAGAGGGGAGAGAGGAGAGAGGGGCGAGAGGAGAGAGGGGAGAAAGGAGAGAGAGGGGTGAGAAGATAGAGAGGGGCGAGAAGATAGAGAGGGGTGAGAAGAAAGAGAAGGGAGAGAGGAGAGAGAGGGGAGAGAGGAGAGAGGGGCGAGAGGAGAGAGAGGGGAGAGAAGATAGAGAGGTGAGAGCGGAGAGAGAGAGGAGAGAGAGGAGAGAAAGGGGCGAGAAGATAGAGAGGGTCGAGAAGATAGATAAGGGAGAGAAGATAGAGAAGGGCGATAGGAGAGAGAGGGGAGAGGAGAGAGAGGGGCGAGAGGAGAGAGAGGGGCGAGAGGAGAGAGGTGAGAGAGGAGAGAGAGGGGCGAGAGGAGAGAGAGGAGAGAGAGGGGCGAGAGGAGAGAGAGCGGAGAGAAGATAGAGAGGGGAGAGTGGAGAGAGAGAGGAGAGAGAGGAAAGAGAGGAGAGAGAAGAGGGGGAGAGAGAGGACAGAGGGGCAAGAAGATAGAGAAGGGTGAGAGGAGAGAGAGGGGCGAGAAGATAGAGAGGGGCTAGAGGAGAGAGAGGGGAGAGAGGAGAGAGGGGTGAGAGGAGAGAGGGGAGAGAGGAGAGAGGTGAGAGAGGAGAGAGAGGGGTGAGAAGATAGAGAGGGGCGAGAAGATAGAGAGGGGCGAGAAGATAGAGAAGGGCGAGAAGATAGAGAGGGTCGAGAGGAGAAAGGGGACAGAGGAGAGAGAGAGGAGAGAAAACAGAGAGGGGCGAGAGGAGAGAGAGGGGTGAGAAGATAGAGAAGGGCGAGAGGAGAGAGAGGAGAGAAGATAGAGAGGGGCGAGAAGATAGAGAGTCGAGAGAAGATAGAGGCGAGAGGAGAGAGGGGAAAGAGGAGAGAGGGGCGAGAAGATAGAGAGGCTCGAGAAGATAGAGAAGGGCGAGAAGATAGAGAGGGGCGAGCGGAGAGTGAGGGGCGAAAAGATAGAGAGGGTCAAGAGGAGAAAGGGGACAGAGGAGAGAGAGAGGAGAGAAGATAGAGAGGGGCGAGAGGAGAGAGAGGAGAGAGAGGAGAGAGGGGGGAGAGGAGAGAAGGGAGAGAAGATAGAGAGGGGCGAAAAGATAGAGAGGGGCGAGAGGAGAGAGAGGGGAGAGAGGGGCGATAAGATAGAGAGGGGTGAGAAGATAGAGAGGGGCGATAAGATAGAGAGGGGAGAGAGGAGAGAGGGGGGAGAGGAGAGAAGGGAGAGAAGATAGAGAGGGGCGAAAAGATAGAGAAGGGCTAGAGGAGAGAGAGGGGCAAGAAGATAGAGAGGGGTGAGAGGAGAGAGGGGGGAGAGAAGAGAGGGGAGAGAGAAGAGAGGGGCGAGAAGAAAGAGAGGGGCGAGATAATAGAGAGGGGTGAGAGGAGAGAGAGGGGAGAGAGGAGAGAGAGGGGCGAGAGGAGAGAGGGGGGAGAGGAGAGAGGGGAGAGAGGAGAGAGGGGCGAAAAGATAGAGAAGGGCTAGAGGAGAGAGAAGGGCAAGAAGATAGAGAGGGGAGAGAGGAGAGAGGGGGGAGAGGAGAGAGAGGAGAGAGAAGAGAGGGGCGAGATAATAGAGAAGGGCGAGAGGAGAGAGAGGGGCGAGAGGAGAGAGGGGGGAGAGGAGAGAGGGGAGAGAGGAGAGAGGGGCGAGAAGATAGAGAGGGGCGAGAAGATAGAGAGGGGCGAGAGGAGAAAGAGGGGCGAGAAGATAGAGAGGGGCGAAAGGAGAGAGAGGGGAGAGAGGAGAGAGGGGAGAGAAGATAGAGAGGGGCGAAAAGATAGAGAAGGGCTAGAGGAGAGAGAGGGGCAAGAAGATAGAGAGGGGTGAGAGGAGAGAGGGGGGAGAGGAGAGAGGGGAGAGAGAAGAGAGGGGCGAGAAGAAAGAGAGGGGCGAGATAATAGAGAGGGGCGAGAGGAGAGAGAGGGGCGAGAGGAGAGAGGGGGGAGAGGAGAGAGGGGAGAGAGGAGAGAGGGGCGAGAAGATAGTGAGGGGCGAGAGTAGAGAGAGGGGCGAGAAGACAGAGAGGGGCGAAAGGAGAGAGAAGGGCGAGAGGAGAGAGGAGAGAGAGGGGTGAGAGGAGAGAGAGGGGCGAGAGGAGAGAGGGGGGAGGGGAGAGAGGGGAGAGAGGAGAGAGGGGCGAGAAGATAGAGAGGGGCGAGAGGAGAGAGAGGGGCGAGAAGATAGAGAGGGGCGAAAGGAGAGAGAATGGCGAGAGGAGAGAGGAGAGAGAGGGGTGAGAGGAGAGAGAGGGGCGAGAAGATAGAGAGGGGCGAGAGGAGAAATGGGACAGAGGAGAGAGAGAGGAGAGAATACAGAGAGGGGCGAGAGGAGAGAGAGGGGTGAGAAGATAGAGAAGGGCGAGAGAAGAGAGGGGAGAGATGATAGAGAGGGGCGAGAAGATAGAGAGGTGAGAGAAGATAGAGAGGGGCGAGAGGAGAGAGGGGAAAGAGGAGAGAGGGGAAAGAGGAGAGAGGGGCGAGAAGATAGAGAGGCTCGAGAAGATAGAGGGGGCGAGAAGATAGAGAGGGGCGAGAGGAGAGAGAGGGGAGAGGAGAGAAGGGAGAGAGGAGAGAGGGGCGAGAAGATAGAGAGGGGCGAGAAGAGAGAGAGGGGAGAGAGGAGAGAGGGGGGAGAGGAGAGAGAGGAGAGAGAAGAGAGGGGCGAGAAGACAGAGAGGGGCGAGATAATAGAGAGGGGCGAGAGGAGAGAAGGGAGAGAGGAGAGAGAGGGGCGAGAGGAGAAAGGGGGGCGAGAAGACAGAGAGGGGCGAAAGGAGAGAGAAGGGCGAGAGGAGAGAGGAGAGAGAGGGGTGAGAGGAGAGAGAAGGGCGAGAGGAGAGAGAAGGGCGAGAGGAGAGAGAGGGGCGAGAAGATAGAGTGGGTCGAGAGGAGAAAGTGGACAGAGGAGAGAGAGAGGAGAGAAGACAGAGAGGGGCGAGAGGAGAGAGAGGGGTGAGAAGATAGAGAAGGGCGAGAGGAGTGAGGGGAGAGAAGATAGAGAGGGGCGAGAAGATAGAGAGGTGAGAGAAGATAGAGAGGGGCGAGAGGAGAGAGGGGAAAGAAGATAGAGAGGCTCGAGAAGATAGAGGGGGCGAGAAGATAGAGAGGGGCGAGAGGAGAGAGAGGGGAGAGGAGAGAAGGGAGAGAGGAGAGAGGGGCGAGAAGATAGAGAGGGGCGAGAGGAGAGAGGGGGGAGAGGAGAGAGAGGAGAGAGAAGAGAGGGGCGAGAAGACAGAGAGGGGTGAGATAATAGAGAGGGGCGAGAGGAGAGAGGAGAGAGAGGAGAGAGAGGGGCGAGAGGAGAGAGGGGGGAGAGGAGAGAAGGGAGAGAGGAGAGAGGGGCGAGAAGATAGAGAGGGGCGAGAGGAGAGAGAGGGGAGAGAAGATAGAGAGGGGAGATTGGAGAGAGAGGGGAGAGTGGAGAGAGAGGGGCGAGAAGATAGAGAGAGGCGAGAGGAGAGAGAGGGGAGAGAAGATAGAGATGGGTGAGAGGAGAGAGGGGTGAGAGGAGAGAGGGGTGAGAAGATAGAGAGGGGTGAGAAGATAGAAAGGGGCGAGAGGAGAGACAGTGGCGAGAGAAGAGAGGGGCAAGAGGAGAGAGGGGAGAGAAGATAGAGGAGGGCGAGAAGAGAGGGGAGAGAGGAGAGAGAGGGGCGAGAAGATAGAGAGGGGCAAGATAATAGAGAGGGGCGAGAGGAGAGAGGGGAGAGAGGAGAGAGAGGGGCGAGAGGAGAGAGGGGGGAGAGAGGAGAGAGAGGGGAGATTGGAGAGAGAGGGGCGAGAAGATAGAGAGAGGCGAGAAGAGAGAGAAGGGCGAGAAGATAGAGATGGGTGAGAGGAGACAGGGGTGAGAGGAGAGAGGGGTGAGAAGATAGAGAGGGGTGAGAAGATAGAAAGGGGCGAGAGGAGAGACAGTGGCGAGAGAAGAGAGGGGCAAGAGGAGAGAGGGGAGAGAAGATAGAGGAGGGCGAGAAGAGAGGGGAGAGAGGAGAGAGACGGGCGAGAAGATAGAGAGGGGCAAGATAATAGAGAGGGGCGAGAGGAGAGAGGGGAGAGAGGAGAGAGAGGGGCGAGAGGAGAGAGGGGGGAGAGAGGAGAGAGAGGGGAGATTGGAGAGAGAGGGGCGAGAAGATAGAGAGAGGCGAGAAGAGAGAGAAGGGCGAGAAGATAGAGATGGGTGAGAGGAGACAGGGGTGAGAGGAGAGAGGGGTGAGAAGATAGAGAGGGGTGAGAAGATAGAAAGGGGCGAGAGGAGAGACAGTGGCGAGAGAAGAGAGGGGCAAGAGGAGAGAGGGGAGAGAAGATAGAGGAGGGCGAGAAGAGAGGGGAGAGAGGAGAGAGAGGGGCGAGAAGATAGAGAGGGGCAAGGTAATAGAGAGGGGCGAGAGGAGAGAGGGGAGAGAGGAGAGAGAGGGGCGAGAGGAGAGAGGGGGGAGAGGAGAGAAGGGAGAGAGGAGAGAGGGGCGAGAAGATAGAGAGGGGCGAGAGGAGAGAGAGGGGAGAGGAGAGAAGGGAGAAGGGAGAGAGGGGCGAGAAGATAGAGAAGGGCTAGAGGAGAGAGAAGGGCAAGAAGATAGAGAGGGGAGAGAGGAGAGAGGGGGGAGAGGAGAGAGAGGAGAGAGAAGAGAGGGGCGAGATAATAGAGAGGGGCGAGAGGAGAGAGAGGGGCGAGAGGAGAGAGGGGGGAGAGGAGAGAGGGGAGAGAGGAGAGAGGGGCGAGAAGATAGAGAGGGGCGAGAAGATAGAGAGGGGCGAGAGGAGAAAGAGGGGCGAGAAGATAGAGAGGGGCGAAAGGAGAGAGAGGGGAGAGAGGAGAGAGGGGAGAGAAAATAGAGAGGGGCGAAAAGATAGAGAAGGGCTAGAGGAGAGAGAGGGGCAAGAAGATAGAGAGGGGTGAGAGGAGAGAGGGGGGAGAGGAGAGAGGGGAGAGAGACGAGAGGGGCGAGAAGAAAGAGAGGGGCGAGATAATAGAGAGGGGCGAGAGGAGAGAGAGGGGCGAGAGGAGAGAGGGGGGAGAGGAGAGAGGGGAGAGAGGAGAGAGGGGCGAGAAGATAGAGAGGGGCGAGAGGAGAGAGAGGGGCGAGAAGACAGAGAGGGGCGATAGGAGAGAGAAGGGCGAGAGGAGAGAGGAGAGAGAGGGGTGAGAAGAGAGAGAGGGGCGAGAGGAGAGAGGGGGGAGAGGAGAGAGGGGAGAGAGGAGAGAGGGGCGAGAAGATAGAGAGGGGCGAGAGGAGAGAGAGGGGCGAGAAGATAGAGAGGGGCAAAAGGAGAGAGAAGGGCGAGAGGAGAGAGGAGAGAGAGGGGTGAGAGGAGAGAGAGGGGCGAGAAGATAGAGAGGGGCGAGAGGAGAGAGAAGGGCGAGAGGAGAGAGAAGGGCGAGAGGAGAGAGAGGGGCGAGAAGATAGAGAGGGTCGAGAGGAGAAAGGGGACAGAGGAGAGAGAGAGGAGAGAAGACAGAGAGGGGCGAGAGGAGAGAGAGGGGTGAGAAGATAGAGAAGGGCGAGAGGAGAGAGGGGAGAGATGATAGAGAGGGGCGAGAAGATAGAGAGGGGCGAGAGGAGAGAGAGGGGAGAGGAGAGAAGGGAGAGAGGAGAGAGGGGCGAGAAGATAGAGAGGCTCGAGAAGATAGAGGGGGCGAGAAGATAGAGAGGGGCGAGAGGAGAGAGAGGGGAGAGGAGAGAAGGGAGAGAAGAGAGAGGGGCGAGAAGATAGAGAGGGGCGAGAAGAGAGAGAGGGGAGAGAGGAGAGAGGGGGGAGAGGAGAGAGAGGAGAGAGAAGAGAGGGGCGAGAAGACAGAGAGGGGCGAGATAATAGAGAGGGGCGAGAGGAGAGAAGGGAGAGAGGAGAGAGAGGGGCGAGAGGAGAGAGGGGGGCGAGAGGAGAGAGAGGGGCGAGATAATAGAGAGGGGCGAGAGGAGAGAGGGGAGAGAGGAGAGAGAGGGGCGAGAGGAGAGAGGGGGGAGAGGAGAGAAGGGAGAGGAGAGAGGGGCGAGAAGATAGAGAGGGGCGAGAGGAGAGAGAGGGGAGAGAGGGGCGATAAGATAGAGAGGGGAGAGAGGAGAGAGAGGGGAGATTGGAGAGAGAGGGGAGAGTGGAGAGAGAGGGGCGAGAGGAGAGAGAGGAGAGAGAGGAGAGAGGGGGGAGAGGAGAGAAGGGAGAGAAGATAGAGAGGGGCGAAAAGATAGAGAGGGGCGAGAGGAGAGAGAGGGGAGAGAGGGGCGATAAGATAGAGAGGGGTGAGAAGATAGAGAGGGGCGATAAGATAGAGAGGGGAGAGAGGAGAGAGGGGGGAGAGGAGAGAAGGGAGAGAAGATAGAGAGGGGCGAAAAGATAGAGAAGGGCTAGAGGAGAGAGAGGGGCAAGAAGATAGAGAGGGGTGAGAGGAGAGAGGGGGGAGAGAAGAGAGGGGAGAGAGAAGAGAGGGGCGAGAAGAAAGAGAGGGGCGAGATAATAGAGAGGGGTGAGAGGAGAGAGAGGGGAGAGAGGAGAGAGAGGGGCGAGAGGAGAGAGGGGGGAGAGGAGAGAGGGGAGAGAGGAGAGAGGGGCGAAAAGATAGAGAAGGGCTAGAGGAGAGAGAAGGGCAAGAAGATAGAGAGGGGAGAGAGGAGAGAGGGGGGAGAGGAGAGAGAGGAGAGAGAAGAGAGGGGCGAGATAATAGAGAGGGGCGAGAGGAGAGAGAGGGGCGAGAGGAGAGAGGGGGGAGAGGAGAGAGGGGAGAGAGGAGAGAGGGGCGAGAAGATAGAGAGGGGCGAGAAGATAGAGAGGGGCGAGAGGAGAAAGAGGGGCGAGAAGATAGAGAGGTGCGAAAGGAGAGAGAGGGGAGAGAGGAGAGAGGGGAGAGAAGATAGAGAGGGGCGAAAAGATAGAGAAGGGCTAGAGGAGAGAGAGGGGCAAGAAGATAGAGAGGGGTGAGAGGAGAGAGGGGGGAGAGGAGAGAGGGGAGAGAGAAGAGAGGGGCGAGAAGAAAGAGAGGGGCGAGATAATAGAGAGGGGCGAGAGGAGAGAGAGGGGCGAGAGGAGAGAGGGGGGAGAGGAGAGAGGGGAGAGAGGAGAGAGGGGCGAGAAGATAGTGAGGGGCGAGAGTAGAGAGAGGGGCGAGAAGACAGAGAGGGGCGAAAGGAGAGAGAAGGGCGAGAGGAGAGAGGAGAGAGAGGGGTGAGAGGAGAGAGAGGGGCGAGAGGAGAGAGGGGGGAGGGGAGAGAGGGGAGAGAGGAGAGAGGGGCGAGAAGATAGAGAGGGGCGAGAGGAGAGAGAGGGGCGAGAAGATAGAGAGGGGCGAAAGGAGAGAGAAGGGCGAGAGGAGAGAGGAGAGAGAGGGGTGAGAGGAGAGAGAGGGGCGAGAAGATAGAGAAGGGCGAGAGGAGAGAGAAGGGCGAGAGGAGAGAGAAGGGCGAGAGGAGAGAGAGGGGCGAGAAGATAGAGAGGGTCGAGAGGAGAAAGGGGACAGAGGAGAGAGAGAGGAGAGAATACAGAGAGGGGCGAGAGGAGAGAGAGGGGTGAGTAGATAGAGAAGGGCGAGAGAAGAGAGGGGAGAGATGATAGAGAGGGGCGAGAAGATAGAGAGGTGAGAGAAGATAGAGAGGGGCGAGAGGAGAGAGGGGAAAGAGGAGAGAGGGGAAAGAGGAGAGAGGGGCGAGAAGATAGAGAGGCTCGAGAAGATAGAGGGGGCGAGAAGATAGAGAGGGGCGAGAGGAGAGAGAGGGGAGAGGAGAGAAGGGAGAGAGGAGAGAGGGGCGAGAAGATAGAGAGGGGCGAGAAGAGAGAGAGGGGAGAGAGGGGCGATAAGATAGAGAGGGGTGAGAAGATAGAGAGGGGCGATAAGATAGAGAGGGGAGAGAGGAGAGAGGGGGGAGAGGAGAGAAGGGAGAGAAGATAGAGAGGGGCGAAAAGATAGAGAAGGGCTAGAGGAGAGAGAGGGGCAAGAAGATAGAGAGGGGTGAGAGGAGAGAGGGGGGAGAGAAGAGAGGGGAGAGAGAAGAGAGGGGCGAGAAGAAAGAGAGGGGCGAGATAATAGAGAGGGGTGAGAGGAGAGAGAGGGGAGAGAGGAGAGAGAGGGGCGAGAGGAGAGAGGGGGGAGAGGAGAGAGGGGAGAGAGGAGAGAGGGGCGAAAAGATAGAGAAGGGCTAGAGGAGAGAGAAGGGCAAGAAGATAGAGAGGGGAGAGAGGAGAGAGGGGGGAGAGGAGAGAGAGGAGAGAGAAGAGAGGGGCGAGATAATAGAGAGGGGCGAGAGGAGAGAGAGGGGCGAGAGGAGAGAGGGGGGAGAGGAGAGAGGGGAGAGAGGAGAGAGGGGCGAGAAGATAGAGAGGGGCGAGAAGATAGAGAGGGGCGAGAGGAGAAAGAGGGGCGAGAAGATAGAGAGGTGCGAAAGGAGAGAGAGGGGAGAGAGGAGAGAGGGGAGAGAAGATAGAGAGGGGCGAAAAGATAGAGAAGGGCTAGAGGAGAGAGAGGGGCAAGAAGATAGAGAGGGGTGAGAGGAGAGAGGGGGGAGAGGAGAGAGGGGAGAGAGAAGAGAGGGGCGAGAAGAAAGAGAGGGGCGAGATAATAGAGAGGGGCGAGAGGAGAGAGAGGGGCGAGAGGAGAGAGGGGGGAGAGGAGAGAGGGGAGAGAGGAGAGAGGGGCGAGAAGATAGTGAGGGGCGAGAGTAGAGAGAGGGGCGAGAAGACAGAGAGGGGCGAAAGGAGAGAGAAGGGCGAGAGGAGAGAGGAGAGAGAGGGGTGAGAGGAGAGAGAGGGGCGAGAGGAGAGAGGGGGGAGGGGAGAGAGGGGAGAGAGGAGAGAGGGGCGAGAAGATAGAGAGGGGCGAGAGGAGAGAGAGGGGCGAGAAGATAGAGAGGGGCGAAAGGAGAGAGAAGGGCGAGAGGAGAGAGGAGAGAGAGGGGTGAGAGGAGAGAGAGGGGCGAGAAGATAGAGAAGGGCGAGAGGAGAGAGAAGGGCGAGAGGAGAGAGAAGGGCGAGAGGAGAGAGAGGGGCGAGAAGATAGAGAGGGTCGAGAGGAGAAAGGGGACAGAGGAGAGAGAGAGGAGAGAATACAGAGAGGGGCGAGAGGAGAGAGAGGGGTGAGTAGATAGAGAAGGGCGAGAGAAGAGAGGGGAGAGATGATAGAGAGGGGCGAGAAGATAGAGAGGTGAGAGAAGATAGAGAGGGGCGAGAGGAGAGAGGGGAAAGAGGAGAGAGGGGAAAGAGGAGAGAGGGGCGAGAAGATAGAGAGGCTCGAGAAGATAGAGGGGGCGAGAAGATAGAGAGGGGCGAGAGGAGAGAGAGGGGAGAGGAGAGAAGGGAGAGAGGAGAGAGGGGCGAGAAGATAGAGAGGGGCGAGAAGAGAGAGAGGGGAGAGAGGAGAGAGGGGGGAGAGGAGAGAGAGGAGAGAGAAGAGAGGGGCGAGAAGACAGAGAGGGGCGAGATAATAGAGAGGGGCGAGAGGAGAGAAGGGAGAGAGGAGAGAGAGGGGCGAGAGGAGAGAGGGGGGCGAGAAGACAGAGAGGGGCGAAAGGAGAGAGAAGGGCGAGAGGAGAGAGGAGAGAGAGGGGTGAGAGGAGAGAGAAGGGCGAGAGGAGAGAGAAGGGCGAGAGGAGAGAGAGGGGCGAGAAGATAGAGTGGGTCGAGAGGAGAAAGGGGACAGAGGAGAGAGAGAGGAGAGAAGACAGAGAGGGGCGAGAGGAGAGAGAGGGGTGAGAAGATAGAGAAGGGCGAGAGGAGAGAGGGGAGAGAAGATAGAGAGGGGCGAGAAGATAGAGAGGTGAGAGAAGATAGAGAGGGGCGAGAGGAGAGAGGGGAAAGAAGATAGAGAGGCTCGAGAAGATAGAGGGGGCGAGAAGATAGAGAGGGGCGAGAGGAGAGAGAGGGGAGAGGAGAGAAGGGAGAGAGGAGAGAGGGGCGAGAAGATAGAGAGGGGCGAGAGGAGAGAGGGGGGAGAGGAGAGAGAGGAGAGAGAAGAGAGGGGCGAGAAGACAGAGAGGGGTGAGATAATAGAGAGGGGCGAGAGGAGAGAGGAGAGAGAGGAGAGAGAGGGGCGAGAGGAGAGAGGGGGGAGAGGAGAGAAGGGAGAGAGGAGAGAGGGGCGAGAAGATAGAGAGGGGCGAGAGGAGAGAGAGGGGAGAGAAGATAGAGAGGGGAGATTGGAGAGAGAGGGGAGAGTGGAGAGAGAGGGGCGAGAAGATAGAGAGAGGCGAGAGGAGAGAGAGGGGAGAGAAGATAGAGATGGGTGAGAGGAGAGAGGGGTGAGAGGAGAGAGGGGTGAGAAGATAGAGAGGGGTGAGAAGATAGAAAGGGGCGAGAGGAGAGACAGTGGCGAGAGAAGAGAGGGGCAAGAGGAGAGAGGGGAGAGAAGATAGAGGAGGGCGAGAAGAGAGGGGAGAGAGGAGAGAGAGGGGCGAGAAGATAGAGAGGGGCAAGATAATAGAGAGGGGCGAGAGGAGAGAGGGGAGAGAGGAGAGAGAGGGGCGAGAGGAGAGAGGGGGGAGAGAGGAGAGAGAGGGGAGATTGGAGAGAGAGGGGCGAGAAGATAGAGAGAGGCGAGAAGAGAGAGAAGGGCGAGAAGATAGAGATGGGTGAGAGGAGACAGGGGTGAGAGGAGAGAGGGGTGAGAAGATAGAGAGGGGTGAGAAGATAGAAAGGGGCAAGAGGAGAGACAGTGGCGAGAGAAGAGAGGGGCAAGAGGAGAGAGGGGAGAGAAGATAGAGGAGGGCGAGAAGAGAGGGGAGAGAGGAGAGAGAGGGGCGAGAAGATAGAGAGGGGCAAGATAATAGAGAGGGGCGAGAGGAGAGAGGGGAGAGAGGAGAGAGAGGGGCGAGAGGAGAGAGGGGGGAGAGGAGAGAAGGGAGAGAGGAGAGAGGGGCGAGAAGATAGAGAGGGGCGAGAGGAGAGAGAGGGGAGAGGAGAGAAGGGAGAAGGGAGAGAGGGGCGAGAAGATAGAGAAGGGCTAGAGGAGAGAGAAGGGCAAGAAGATAGAGAGGGGAGAGAGGAGAGAGGGGGGAGAGGAGAGAGAGGAGAGAGAAGAGAGGGGCGAGATAATAGAGAGGGGCGAGAGGAGAGAGAGGGGCGAGAGGAGAGAGGGGGGAGAGGAGAGAGGGGAGAGAGGAGAGAGGGACGAGAAGATAGAGAGGGGCGAGAGGAGAAAGAGGGGCGAGAAGATAGAGAGGGGCGAGAGGAGAAAGAGGGGCGAGAAGATAGAGAGGGGCGAAAGGAGAGAGAGGGGAGAGAGGAGAGAGGGGAGAGAAGATAGAGAGGGGCGAAAAGATAGAGAAGGGCTAGAGGAGAGAGAGGGGCAAGAAGATAGAGAGGGGTGAGAGGAGAGAGGGGGGAGAGGAGAGAGGGGAGAGAGACGAGAGGGGCGAGAAGAAAGAGAGGGGCGAGATAATAGAGAGGGGCGAGAGGAGAGAGAGGGGCGAGAGGAGAGAGGGGGGAGAGGAGAGAGGGGAGAGAGGAGAGAGGGGCGAGAAGATAGAGAGGGGCGAGAGGAGAGAGAGGGGCGAGAAGACAGAGAGGGGCGATAGGAGAGAGAAGGGCGAGAGGAGAGAGGAGAGAGAGGGGTGAGAAGAGAGAGAGGGGCGAGAGGAGAGAGGGGGGAGAGGAGAGAAGGGAGAGAGGAGAGAGGGGCGAGAAGATAGAGAGGGGCGAGAGGAGAGAGAGGGGCGAGAAGATAGAGAGGGGCAAAAGGAGAGAGAAGGGCGAGAGGAGAGAGGAGAGAGAGGGGTGAGAGGAGAGAGAGGGGCGAGAAGATAGAGAGGGGCGAGAGGAGAGAGAAGGGCGAGAGGAGAGAGAAGGGCGAGAGGAGAGAGAGGGGCGAGAAGATAGAGAGGGTCGAGAGGAGAAAGGGGACAGAGGAGAGAGAGAGGAGAGAAGACAGAGAGGGGCGAGAGGAGAGAGAGGGGTGAGAAGATAGAGAAGGGCGAGAGGAGAGAGGGGAGAGATGATAGAGAGGGGCGAGAAGATAGAGAGGGGCGAGAGGAGAGAGAGGGGAGAGGAGAGAAGGGAGAGAGGAGAGAGGGGCGAGAAGATAGAGAGGCTCGAGAAGATAGAGGGGGCGAGAAGATAGAGAGGGGCGAGAGGAGAGAGAGGGGAGAGGAGAGAAGGGAGAGAAGAGAGAGGGGCGAGAAGATAGAGAGGGGCGAGAAGAGAGAGAGGGGAGAGAGGAGAGAGGGGGGAGAGGAGAGAGAGGAGAGAGAAGAGAGGGGCGAGAAGACAGAGAGGGGCGAGATAATAGAGAGGGGCGAGAGGAGAGAAGGGAGAGAGGAGAGAGAGGGGCGAGAGGAGAGAGGGGGGCGAGAGGAGAGAGAGGGGCGAGATAATAGAGAGGGGCGAGAGGAGAGAGGGGAGAGAGGAGAGAGAGGGGCGAGAGGAGAGAGGGGGGAGAGGAGAGAAGGGAGAGGAGAGAGGGGCGAGAAGATAGAGAGGGGCGAGAGGAGAGAGAGGGGAGAGAGGGGCGATAAGATAGAGAGGGGAGAGAGGAGAGAGAGGGGAGAGAAGATAGAGAGGGGCGAGAGGAGAGAGAGGGGAGATTGGAGAGAGAGGGGAGAGTGGAGAGAGAGGGGCGAGAAGATAGAGAGAGGCGAGAAGATAGACAGGGGCGAGAGGAGAGATAGGGGCGAGAAGATCGAGAGGGGAGAGAAGATAGAGAGGGGAGAGAGGAGAGAGAGGGGCGAGAGGAGAGAGAGGGGAGATTGGAGAGAGAGGGGCGAGAAGATAGAGAGAGGCGAGAGGAGAGAGAGGGGCGAGAAGATAGAGATGGGTGAGAGGAGAGAGGGGCAAGAGGAGAGAGGGGGTGAGAAGATAGAGAGGGGTGAGAAGATAGAAAGGGTCGAGAGGAGAGACAGTGGCGAGAGAAGAGAGGGGCAAGAGGAGAGAGATGGGCGAGAGGAGAGAGGGGAGAGAAGATAGAGGAGGGCGAGAGGAGAGAGAGGGGAGAGAGGAGAGAGAGGGGCGAAAAGATAGAGAAGGGCGAGAGGAGAGAGAGGGGCAAGAAGATAGAGAAGGTTGAGAGGAGAGAGGGGGGAGAGAAGAGAGGGGAGAGAGAAGACAGGGGTGAGAAGATAGAGAGGGGCGAGAAGATAGAGAAGGGCGAGAGGAGAGAGAGGGGAGAGAGGAGAGAGGGGGGAGAGGAGAGAAGGGAGAGAGGAGAGAGGGTTCAATCAAACTTTATTGACAGAAAAAAAAACAAAAGTATTAATCAAGAGTCTTAAAACTCCATTTTAAGAAAATAAAAATAAATAAAAAATCATAATTGGAATAAAACTATTTCATTATTTACAGTCCTGCACAGGACATTTCCAAAACACCAAAACTTTTCAAATGTTCTGAGGTCATTATGCGATTTATAAAACAAAAATTCTAACGATATCCTGCTCTTCACCAACCCTTCGAACATCCTCACCAAGTCTACAGACCCGGAACCAGAGATCTTATTTTTCCGAGTCCTGTAGATGGTGAGTTTGGCCTGGCCCAGCAGAAAATTAGCGAGGAGGGTCTGAGTTTTCCGTTTTTTTGTATGACCTACCCCAAACACGAAAATAACATTGTTGAAGGCCAGGCCAAGGTTGGTGAAGAGCCGGATCAGTACGGCAAACATGGGCGACAGGCGGGGGCAGGCGCTGTAGCAGTGGAACACCGTCTCCCTCTGAGCGCAGAAGGGACAGGCGTCAGACACCGCCGGGTCCAGAACCGCCACAAACGAGTTGACCCCAAGGATGGTGTGCAGGACCCTCCATTGCAAATCACCAGCCCTCTTGTTGAGGGGAAAACTGTAGAGGCTACCCCAGGCAGGCCGGACGTCATCCGGCACTCCCAGACGAGCCCTCCAGGGAGTGTCAGGGAGCGCGGACAGCTGGGCCTGGTGCCTAGATGTTACGACTAGTCTGTACAGACATTTCCCCCCAACACCAGCTAGAGACCTCTCCTCTGAGGCAAGGGGCTCAAGGAGAGATCCCGTCGGTCCGGGACTGAGCGCAGGAGACACTAGCAGACCAGGGAAAGGAGGCTGTGTGGTTGGAATGCGATGATCCTCAAACAGACCCTGGATCAGCAGCATCTCCTGGAGAGGCAGAGCAGAGCGAAGCTGACTAAGAAACCTGTCTACACACCGCCGCGAGTGTAGTCCCAGCGCGTCACACGCCCACTCCACGCTGCGCCAGCAGCCCTGATCCACGTCCAGCAGGTGGTGGAGCTGTGTGATGTTGGCGTGGACCAGTCTGCTGGTAAAGTCCAAGGAGCGGCCCGGTTCTATGTCCATTCGTAGATTGTGTATTAATGGTTCTCTGAGTGTCCAGTATAGACTGGGCCACTCCTCTTCTCTCTGCACGCGCAGATGCCGCCAAGCCTCCAGGAGACTGCGCTGGAAAGGCGGCAGTGGAGACAGGTCAACCCTGCTGGTGTCCATCAGGAAGAGCACACAGTCGAGCCCGAGGTGTCCTGCTCGACGCAGCAGGGTGAAGGTCAGCTCCCTCCAGGACAGCGAGGCCAGGGCAAACAGCAGCTTCTGCACTGCCTGCAAGCGAAAGGCGTCCACCCGGCTCCGGATGTCAATAAGTCCTTGCCCTCCATCCTCTCTGGGCAGATAGAGGACGCCCCTCCGCAGCCAGTGCAGTCCGTCCCAGAAGAAGTCGAGGAGCGTGGCCTGCAGCTTCTCGACCAGTCCGGCTGGTGGCTCCAGACACACCAAGCGATGCCACAACATCGAAGCCACCAGGGTGTTGACAATCAGAACCCGGCCTCTGTAGGAGATCTGGGGGACCAGCCAGCGCCAGCGGTCCAGACGACCTTTCACTTTTTCAAGGAGCCCCTCCCAGTTCTTTTTCACGCTGGCCTCGTCCTCCAGGTGCACCCCCAGGTATTTGAGTCCTCCTCTGGTCCAGCTGAGCCTCTCTGGCAAGACTGGGGGACCCATCTCGCTCCACTCCCCCAGGAGTAGGGCTCTACTCTTGACCCAGTTTACTTTGGCTGATGATAGCCGCTGGAAATCACTCAAAGTTGTCTGTAGCGCCCTGACATCCTGTTCTCCTCAGACCACGACCATGATGTCATCAGCGTACGCCAAGATCTTGACAGTGGAATCGGGGCAGCCCGGGATGGACAGGCCCCTGATGACCCGGCGCAGCTGATGTAGCAGAGGCTCGATGGCAAGGGAGTAGAGCATTCCTGAGAGTGCACAGGCCTGCCTGACTCCCCTCCGCACTGGAAACGGAGCACTCAGCCCTCCGTTGACCTGTTGTACAGCACCTGAATCATGGCAACAAAGACGGGGCTGAACCCGAAGGACCTCATGGTCCTCCACAAATACTGATGTTCAACCCTATCAAAGGCCTTTTCCTGGTCTAACGAAATGAGACCAGTATCTAAACCCAATAGTCTGGAGGTGGCCAAAACATCTCGAATCAGAAATATGTTATCAAAGATTGACCTTCCGGGCACGCAGTACGATTGGTCGGAGTGCACCACGGACCCCAGCACCACCCTCAGCCTGTTGGCCAGAGCCTTGGACAGGATTTTATAATCCACACACAGCAGGGCAACAGGTCTCCAGCTCTTAATGTCACACAGGTCCCCTTTCTTAGGCAACAGGGTGACAACAGCTCTCCTGCAGCTCAGTGGCAGGTCCCCCTGCTCCAGACTTTCCAAATATACATCGAGCAGGTCAGGTCCCAGCACAGCCAGAAGGCACGACAGAATTCTGCTGGCAGGCCATCAAGACCAGGGGTCTTGCCATTGCTCAAGCCACTGAGTGCAGTGGAGAGCTCCTCCAGGGAGAGAGGCCTCTCCAGCCCTGCCCTCTCCTCTTCGGGGACCTGTGGAAGGTCTTCAAGGAACCTGCGTGTGCGGACCGAGTCCTCACTAGCCTCGCTGGAGAAGAGCGCTTTGTAGAACTGCACGGTCCTCTCCTGGATCTGCCCGGCCTCGTGCAGCTCCTGCCCTGTCTCCGAGCGCAGGCAGTGGATCTGCCGGCTCTGGCCCGGTTTCTTCTCTAGGCCGAAGAAGTAGCGAGTCGGGGCGTCTACCTGTGATACACTCTGAACCCTAGAATTTATTAGAGCTCCTTGTACTTTTGTGTCCAGAAGGCCAATGAGTGATGCTTTTTGGGTGTGGAGGTCATCAATTAGCCTCCTGTCTGCACGACACTCCAGAGCCTGGTGGAGCTCCAGAATGTCTCTCTCCAGAGCCTTCATGGACTCACGGTTCCCTCTCGTGACACTTCCAGTGTACTGCTGGCAGAACTGGCGAATCTGCACCTTGCCAATATCCCACCACTGCCTCAGGGAGACAAAGTGGGTTTCTGACTCCTCCACTGCTGCCAGAAGAACACGAGGCAGTCACAGAAGTGAGCATCGTCAAGCAGCTGGGTATTAAAGTGCCAGTAGTCACTGCAGGACCTCACTGATGGCACAGCGACTGTGCAGACAGTGAGACAGTGGTCCGACAGGCCCACTGGACAGATGGAGCACTGCTTGACGATGCTGTAATGATTTTTACGGCAGTAGAAACGGTCTAGCCTGGCCAGAGAGAGGGTATTCCCCCTGACCTGGGCCCAGGTGTACTGCCTCGTGTCCCCATGACATCTCCTCCAGATGTCAGTGAGGTCAGACTTGACGAGGATCCTGCGCAGCTCCCTGGCCGACGGGCCATGTGGCTCTGCGTGATTTCTGTCCAGTGTGCTGCTCTCTGTGCAGTTGAAATCACCCCCCAGGAAGACCAGCTCTTCAGGCTGGCAGGTCGCCAGTGCATTCTCAAGCTCCCTGAAGAGGGTGACCCTCTCCCCGCCGTCGGTGGGTGTGTAAACGTTAATAAAAACAAAGGATTTCTTCCCGAGAACTACTCGCACGAGTAGCAGGCGACCCTTCACCACCTCCTGGACGGCGATAGAGAGGGGCTTGAACCCCACAGAGAACAGCACCACGACCCCCGCGCTCACAGGGGACCCGTGACTGTAAACGATGTCCCCCTGCCACTCCCGCTGCCAGGCGACGATGTTGGAGCTGTCGGTGTGGGTCTCCTGCAGGAACGTCACCTGCAGGCTCTTTCCTTTGATAATCTCCAACACCGCAGCTCGCTTCAAAGCCCTCCTGCACCCATTGGTGTTCAAACCCCCTATCCTAATGTCGCCCATGTTTGCGGAAAAGAAAAAAAGAAAAAACATAAAACACGAACAGACATGTAGCACGCAGACGGATAGTGATGTGACGTGAGGGACAGGACTCATTCGTGCTGAGGTCCTGCCTTGATCTTACCTAAAAGGCTCTTCAGGCGCTACCTCTCCTGATCGCTGAAGTCATTCGCACCCGAGCCCCTCTTCAGATGGCGCGACGCGGAGAGGACAAAGAGCTCGGTGTCAGGAAAAAAGCCCTCGACCACAGTTCCCCTCTTACCTTTAGTCTTTTCTAAGAACTCCCTGCTGCTCTGGAAACTGCAGCCTCCTCTGCAGCTCCGCCGGGCCGAGGAGCCCGAGGCGAGAGAGGAGTCGGTGAAGCCGCCCTCGTCGTCGCACCCGGACTCCGAGTGGACACTCCAGCGCGTCCTCACTCTGCCGGTGTCAGAGTCACTCGCGGCCCCAGGGCTCCACCGAGCTCTCTGTGCTGCGCTTCTTCTGCACCGCACTCTGCACAGATTTTTTCGTGCGCTTTCTCCGCGGCGTCTTAAAACCATCGTCTATTTTTCCAGATGATAATTAATTTCCTCCCCACACCGTGTCTACAGTTTTCGGTGGCGCTTGAGTTCTGTTGTTTTCTGTCGGTGTCACTGCCTGCTCTCTCTCTCCCTGCTCCGCCAGCGCTCGTCCCTTGCTCTCCGGTGTGGAGGGCTCCCTGCTCTTCTGAGGGCTGCGGTGGTCCACTCTTTACTGTCTGCTCTCCTGCTTGGGACGCCACCGGCTTGGGCTCACCTGCTCCCTCCAGCAATCTCCTCTCCTGCACCCCGGCCGTGGGCTCTGACTCCCCACTGCCTCCCTGCGCTGCTCCGCTCCCCGCTGCCTGACGCTGTCTGCTGGGCTCCTGTGCGCCCTGGGCCTGAGGCTCCCTGCCCGTCTCGTCCTCCACCTCCGGGCAGTTCTTCACCACATGCCCCTCGCTCCCGCACCTGAAGCACTTCATCGATTCCAAAGTCACGAATACAATGTAGTCACAGCTGTCAATCCGAAATTTAAGGGCCACATTGATCTCTTCCGTGGGGTTTTTTAAGATGAGGTAGACTTGTCTCCGGAAAGAGACGACGTGCTTCAGCTGCGGTGCCCTGCAGCCCAGAGGGACCCTCCTGATCGGAGAGACCACCTGTCCGTACCGGGACAGCTCCCTCTTCAGCAGCTCGTTCCTCATGAACGGAGGCACGTTGGAGAGGGTGATCTTTCGAGCCGGGGCCGCGAGAGGCAGTACCGGGGTGAAGGTGCCGTCCAGGACGACTCCCTTCTCCACCAGGGTGTTTGCCAAATCGGTAGATTGCAGGAAAATGACTATACCTCCACTCATGCGGGAAGCGGACCTGATGTTCCTGCAGCCCACGACCTCCCCGACCGCAAGAACGCACCTCTCCAGCGGACAGAACTTCGCAGGGGAGATTTTCACACCATGGCGTCGAGTTAGTTTCTCAAAGGAGAGGTCTGGAGGATCAGAGCCTCCAGAACCGGCCATGATGAGAAAATAAACCCCGCTTTTCCCAAAAAAAGACAGAAAAACACAAAACCAGTGAAGAAACACCGCCACACGATCAAACCCACCGAAGCTCCGCCCACTCACTCACTCAGTCTCGCGAGAAACACATAGAGAGAGAGAGAGAGAATGAGAGAGAGAGAGAGAGAGGGGTTAATACATACACACTGACTGGACACTCCAGTACATTAACACTGCACTGAGAGAGAGGGGGGTTCATACAGACACACTGACTGGACACTCCAGTACATTAACACTGCACTGAGAGAGAGAGAGGGGTTAATACACACACACTGACTGGACACTCCAGTACATTAACACTGCACTGAGAGAGAGGGGTTAATACAGACACACTGAGTGGACACTCCAGTACATTAACACCGCACTGAGAGAGAGGGGGGTTAATACACACACACACTGACTGGACACTCCAGTACATTAACACTGCACTGAGAGAGAGAGAGGGGTTAATACAGACACACTGACTGGACACTCCAGTACATTAACACTGCACTGAGAGAGAGAGGGGTTAATACAGACACACTGACTGGACACTCCAGTACATGAACACTGCACTGAGAGAGAGAGGGGGGTTCATACAGATGGAGTGAGAGAGAACCTTTATTTCTCTCGTTATGATCCTGCGCGTGTTTATGGTGTGGGTGGCGGGTGGTAATGATTAACAGGAGAGAGAGGCGTGTCTCACTCCGGTGGCACACCTGATGGCAGCCCCCTGTCTGGGCAGCAGCGCGCCGAGAGCACAGACGAACCACAGACGTGCAGCTCAGCTCCGCCACAGTGAAACAGGACACAGCGCACGCGCTCAAACAGCAGCGAGAGACACGCGTGACGAAACAAGCTGAGAGGAAGTCGAGGAGTCTGGGACGTGTCACCATCCCCATCCCTCCTCTAGGGGGCGCTCCGGTCCTCTCCGATCTTCCCTGGTGACGTGCCCCTGCCCCCAGGCCTGCCCCTCCCGCTGTTCCGGGCTCAGCACTGGGAAGACCCGCCTGCCAGCAGCTCCAGGAGAGCCCCGACGGCACAGGCTTCACCCCGACTTCACCCTGACCCCTGAGTCCGGGGCTCGCAGCGCCTGGTTTGAGTCCCTGTCCCTGCCCCGGATCCCGTTCCGGATCGGAACCCGTCTGTCTCGGATGGATCCCCTGGCTCCTGTTTCAATAAGTTTGAAACATTTATTTTCATTCTCTTGCAAAAGCAAGTGAACGTTTGTTCTATGTAAAAAATAATCTTCTTATATAATTTCCTTCATCATCTCTGGCGGTTAATTGTTTTTTTTCTGATTGTGTCTTTTTCCTCTTGTACTTGTTTCTGCTCCTCTAGTTGTAGTTGTATCTGTAAATTCTTTAAACCCTTAATAATTAAAAAAAAAACAACGAAACCAGCCCTGCTCAAACTCCTCAATCTCATCATGACAGCTGGATGTTTCCCCGAGGCCTGGAACCAAGGACTGATCACGCCCATCTGTAAGAGTGGAGACAGACTCCATCCCAACAACTACCGGGCATCTGTGTGAACAGTAACCTGGGGAAGGTATTCTGCAGTATCCTGAACACACGAATACCGGCCTTCCTTACTGAACACAGTGTCCTGAGCAAGAGTCAGATTGGCTTCTTGCCAGATCACCGCACATCTGATCACATTTACACCCTACACACACTGATAGACAAACACGTCCACCAAAAACACAAAGGAAACATTTTTGGCTGCTTTGTCGATTTCGAAAAAGCATTTGACTCGATTTGGTGTGAAGGACTCTTTTACAAAGCCCTCCAAAGTGGTGTAGAAGACAAACTCCACAACGTCAATGTGCTCAGAGAGCAAATCCCAATCAGATCTTATGATGTTGGCACAGCTTTGCACCACATGCATATTATATTTGGAAGAACAAAGATAAAATAATAATAATAATAATAATTGCTGACACTTCTATAGCGCTTTTCTGGACACTCCACTCAAAGCTCTTTACAGGTCATGGGGATCCCCTCCACCACCACCAGTGTGCAGCCCCACCTGGATGATGCACCAGTACACTCACCACACACCAGCTCTCAGTGGGAAGGAGAGCAGAGGGAAGCCAGTTCTGAGAGGGGGGTTATTAGGAGGCCATGATTGGTAAGGGCCAATGGGAAATTTGGCCAGGACACCCCTACTCTTTTCGAGAAACACCCTGGGATTTTTAATGACCACAGAGAGTCAGGACCTCGTTTTTACGTCTCATCCGAAGGACGGCGCCTGTTTTACACTATAGTGTCCCCATCACTATACTGGGGCATCAGGACCCACACAGAGCGCAGGGAGAGAGCACCCCCTGCTGGCCCCACTCACCCCTCTCCCAGGAGTCTCCCCTCCAGGTACTGGCCAGGCTCCCCCTGCTGGGCTCCAGTGGGCTGGGAGCTGGGTGAGAGCGCCCCCTGCTGGCCCCACTCACCCCTCTCCCAGGAGTCTCCCCTCCAGGTACTGGCCAGGCTCCCCCTGCTGGGCTCCAGTGGGCTGGGAGCTGGGAGAGAGCGCCCCCTTCTGGGCTCCAGTGGGCTGCCAGTTGTGAGCTGCAGAGTGACCTGGCTGCTGTCCAGATCAAAACGTGCCAAACCTTTGGAAAGAACTAATAATGCAATTGGAGACTTGTCGATTGAGGTAATACGGCACATCTTGAGAGCTACATAGCTCAGTAGCTACGGCGAGCAATGAAGAGATTCGGAGCGCCTAAAAGCTGTTTGTGCAGAGGTACATCCCCTTCTACCCAAACCCATCCAGTCCTGTAGCACTACCCGTTTGGACATAACTTCTACAGAGGAGACAGCTCTAAAGTCAGGACTCCGCGACCCGGCAGTGGTGTTTTGTGGCTGTAAGTGACTGAACACGCGGTCTCAGAAGTGGTGGAAAGACCGACCCCCGACTAACGTCAAGCGTCCGCACGTCAGTACAAGACTTGGACTTGCGAAAGCACTTTTTGCTGAGGGGCAGAATCAGAGAATGTGGGGGCAGGCAGGAGGTGATGTGATGGTCAGGGGTGCTGCAGCAGAACCTTGAACCTGAACTTGAACTTTACTGCCACATGTAACCGGTACTGGTCCAATGGAATTCTTACTGACAGGAAGTCTCTCGATTGTAAAACAGGTGTAAAAAACAAGACAAAGTGCAAACAGTGCATCAGGACAATACAGATACAGACAGTAGACAGTGTGCAAGTCAACATGCAGACAGTTTGAATGTAAACAATACAGACGTGTAAACAGTGCCTGGAGATGTGCGATAGATAAGGAATCACAATGAGGTAGATGGTGATGGTGTGGGTGTGGTCCGAGGGGCCTGGCTCAATGTGTTCGCCAGTCTCACTGCTTGTGGATAGAAGCTATTGAAGAATCTGGTGGTCAGTGTCCGTGTGCTCTTGTATCTCTGGCCTGAGGACAGTGGGGTGAAGAGCTCATGCCCGGGGTGGTGACTGTCCTCTGTGATGGCCAGAACTCTGCCACGGCAGCGGTCCTCATAGAGCTGTTTAATCTCGGTGAGACCGCAGCCGATGATCTTCTGGGCCATATTGACCATTCTCTGCAGTGCCTTTCTCTCTGGAGAAGAGGTGTTGCCGTACCACACGGTGATCCCGTTGGTGAGGACGCTCTCGATGGTGCAGCGGTTGAAGCTCACCAACACAGGTACTGGCATCCCCCATCGCTTGAGGCACCTCAAGATATAAAGGCGCTGCTGAGCCTTCTTCATGATAGAGCCAGTGTTCCCAGTCCAGGTTAGATCTTTAGAGATGTGAATTCCCAAAAACCTAAAGCTGGTGACTGTTTCCACTTCCATTCCATCAATACTGAGTGGGCTGTGAGTGTGTGGCCTGTGTCTCCGAAAGTCCACTATTAGCTCTTTCGTTTTCTTTACGTTCAAGTCCAGGTTATTGCTATGACACCACCTAAGCAGCTGTACGACTTCATCCCTGTAAGTGGACTCGTCATCATCGCTGATCAGTCCTATTATAGTGGTGTCATCAGCAAACTTAATGATGCGGTTGTTGCTGTGTCTTGCTGTGCAGTCGTGAGTAAATAGGCAGTACAACCTTGGACTCAGACAGCAGCCTTGTGGGGTTCCAGTGCTCAGGGTGAGTGGTGTTGATGTTTTATTGCCTATCCGCACCACCTGTGGTCTCTCGCTAAGAAAGTCCAGCAGCCAGTTGCAGACAGAGTTGCACAGACCTAATCCCCTGAGCTTTGTCACCAGTTGACTGGGTATGATGGAATTGAATGCTGAACTGTAGTCCACAAACAGCATTCTCACATACGAGTTCGTAGTGTCCAGGTGTTCCAAGGCTGTATGCTATGGAAGCCCGTTTCCGCCAGGGAGTAAAAAAAAAACGCGCTATGGTATCTCAGAATTCCGACTTAGTATCTCAGAATTGCGACTTAGTAACTCAGAATTGCGACTTAGTAACTCAGAATTGCGACTTAAAATCATTCATAAATCGTACAAGATCTAAAGGCATGGAGAGTTGTATTGTCAAGTGCCCTGATAAAAATCAAATCAATGCAGGTCTACAATAGTTTTGCTCGTTATAATCCCTACACGGTTTGCAAGATGGACACCATTATAGAGGACTTATTTTGTCGTGGTTACACAAACCATGAAATTTTGGTGTTATTGGAGGAATCACACAATGTAAAACTGAGTCTTCGGACCTTGGAAAGAATGCTGTGTAAGAATCAGCTCTGGCGAAGGCGAAACAAGACAGATGAAGAATAAAATAAAGAAAAGACTAGAAAGAAGCATCCACTTTTCCCTGGATCACGATCAGAGATCAAATAAAACGTCTCTCACAAACCACCACAGTAAAAATAAACCCCAAACGAACATAAAATACTGAATATAGTCATGTATCCCTGTATTAAAGGGAGCCGGGTATTAGACTGGCTGGAGCTGGTAACAGAATCAGCGCAGCCTACAAACTACAACTCCCATAACCACCCTGAGCCACTTCCTGTCTGCGTCACAGTCCCTGTTCCTCCTGGCTGTGGTGACGTCAGCGGGTCCCTCCCCGTTCTGGCAGCTTCACAGTCACCGGCGCGCGCAGGAGAGACTCACACGGGATTTCATTTTTAAAAGTTTATTTTCTCAAAATTAGAAAAAAAACACGGGAGGGTTTCCAGAGATATTTACAAGTCAGGAGTACAGCAGGCTGGTAGCGAGTTATCTCGCCCTCTCTCGTACATGTTATTTTTCCCCGTTTAAATGTGTTATAGTAAATAAAAAAATTAAACACGACACAACATCATCATTTCTACAATTCCTACTATATTTCTGACCTCACCTCACTGCCCGTCAGTAAACCCGTCTCCCAGTGTGAGCAGTGGACAGAGAGCTGGGAGAGAGTCAGCCTGTGTTCATGAGTCAGTGACGGGTTTAATCTCCACACTGACAGCAGGCAGCAGCTCAAGGGCTTTATCTGAATCCCGGGTACCGAAGACAGGATAGATCTTCTCCCCCTGAGTGAAGACCATGTCAGTGAAAGTGTAGAGATGAGCTCTGGACTCCACTGTGTAAAAGGAGACCTTCCTCTCCTCAATATCCACACATACCCCCAGCTTCCTGGGCCGCAGACTGAGGGGGAGACGGGTCCGAGGGGCAGTGAGAGCAAAGAAACCAGCAAACGGGAAAGAGTTAGACTCCAGACACCAGTAACCCTGCTGGGGAGAGAAGCTGAACCCCCCTTTCCTCTTTGCAGACTCTCTGGTCACTCCTATTCTCCACTCATCATTCACCTCCACCTCCCAGTAGTGTCTCCCTGAGGTGAAGGCCTCCCTGCTCACGACACAGTAATTCCAGTAATGAAACCTGTGAGGATTGTCAGAGAGACTCTTCCTCTGTCCCCGTCTCACTCTCTTCCCATCCTCAGACAGGCTGAGCTCACAGTGAGCTGTATCAGGGTCCAGAGTCACAGCAGCTGGGGAATAAAACACAAACATCACAACAGGCTCCTGCCGATCACAGTCCAACTCAACTCCATCAGACTGTGAAATGTCTTTGTCCCCAAACACATCGAGAGAGAAACACCAGTCAGTTACTAATGACTGCTCTTCCCTTCCAGAGAAACGACATCTTCTTCACTGTTTCACTAGTGTTACACATGGGAGTGATCCCAATATCCTCTAAATACAAACATTAAACACTTGTTTTCACAGCGATGAAACTTTATTTTTTTAAACGACATTATTAATAAACACAGGACCGACCGGACTGCAGGAGAAACTACAGCCCGACCACTCGCTTTCAAACACTTCACAACCCACCACAGCGACCTGTATACTGTAAGAAACTGGACAGCCTGTCTGTTAAACCGGTTTATTTCAAATCCCAGTTCAGCAGCTCGTTCATCTTCTCTGAGACCATTTTCCTGACGACGCAGAATAAGAAAGTGCTGAATTCAAAGACTGCATAATGCTCGTTTTTACAGAAAAAAAATATAATGGAAAAAGCAAAACCTTGCTGAAATATAATAAAGCCTTAACACTTCCTTTGAAAATGTGAAGAAATATCCAAAGTGTTCAGTTTAAAGCAGAAATAACATCCAGAAACCCGGAGAGAAAGACGAGAGAAACAGAGGCGCTCATACTGACTTCAGACTGCTCGCGCTCACTGTCCGCCTCTCTGATAGGAGACACCAGCTGTCAATCAGTGAGCTCTGACCACTGAGAGACGGAGGGCGGGGCTAATACATGCCCAGAGCGAATGGGGGTTTTAATCCCAAGAAGCTTTATTCGCATGACTAATGAATACTGACTTAACACTCTCCTCATACTTAATACTTCAGTGTAAACTATTAATACTTAATATTGAGTAAATACTCCCCTTTGCCTGTCTGCCTGTCAATCTAGTGAAGATCAAAGATATTCTTATCAGCTCTTATTTTTGGACTCCTGGAGCCTAGAAAGGCTGACACAGTCACCTACATGAATTTATAAAAACACCAGCAGCCATATCACTCTGCAACTCACAACTGGCAGCCCACTGCAGCTCAGCAGATATGAGCCTGGTCAGCACCTGGATGGGAGACCTCCTGGAAAAAACTAAGGCTGCTGCTGGAAGAGGTGTGAGTGGGGCCAACAGGGGGTGCTCACCCTGCAGTCTATGTGGGTCCTAATTCCCCAGTATAGCAATGGGGACATGATACTGTAAACAGGCGCTGTCCTGTGGATGAGACTTAAAACCAAGGTCCTGTGTGGTCATTAAAAATCCCAGGGTGTTTCTTGAGAAGAGTAGGGGTTTAACCCTGGTGTCCTGGCCAAATTTCCCCCTGGCTTTTACCCATCATGGCCTCCTAATAACCCCCCTCTCTGAACTGGCTTCATCACTCTGTTCTCCTCCCCACTGAGAGCTGGTGTGTGGGGAGTGTTCTGGCACACTATGGCTGCAGTCGCATCATCCAGGCGGGGCTACACACTGGTGGTGGTGGAGGGGAGTCCCCATTACCTGTAAAGCGCTATATAAGTGTAAGCAATTATTATTAATACCTGAATTCATTTCTGGGCTCAGAGCGCCTTTATTTCAGTGATGAGAGAGGTCGCCCTCTTCTGGACACTGCAACTCTGAAGCCATCATGACAACATCTTCCACTGATATTTCACACTTATTCTGTGTAGAACAGGACAGTGTCAAACACTGACTTACTCCACAGGAGAGTCTATCAGTCTGGAAACACAGACACCCTCTAGATCACTCCTGTTTGAAACGAGGTCCCCAATATCGCAGGCAAACACCCCAATACACACTCACTCTGGTGGGACTAGTGAAATAATATTGACACTCCAGTGTCATTCTTAGTGAAACACACCACTGGGTCTCTTAATGACCAGGACCATGTGAGAACACCAGCTGGGCTGAAGAGAAAGACCCCAAAGTTATTACCCCTGGCCAGTAAGAGGAGCCCTACAGCCCCAGTAAATACCCCTCTTAAACTAACCATGAGCACCTGACCCTGACATGTCTGAGCTGCTCTGAGGAAAACAGGCCACAGAGACACTGACTGACTTCATGTCACTGAAACACTGTCAGTAAAGAGAGATCAGAATTAATTACCCCCTGTCCTGAGAGGAGGGCAATTCTCAGCTCAATACTCTACTGCCCCTTCCTTTCACAGTGCTGGCATGAGTAACTGAACTTCTTATTTTGGCAGGAAATACATTATTTATTGTATTACTCTTGGCCTAGGAATAGTCCCTCAATTCAAATTACATATCCCCAACTGTTATAGTTGTTTTTTTTCACACATAGATTCTTAGACACACAGTCACTGTGTCACACTAAGGAGATAAAGACCTGTCTGATATGGAAACACAGAAGCTAAATTTACTCCCCCTGCCCTGTGAAGAAACACCCAAATCTGAGGTAAAAACCCCAATCTCTACTGACAGTAGTGATTAATGAGCTGATGTTGAAATGACTGATCTATTCTGAGACAAACACCCCACTGAGTATCTTACTGAACCCCCATCACTGCAGCCTGTCTCAGTAGAGCTCACAGCTCTCAGGTTTATTCCCAGATCAATCACAGCCTCAGGGAGCGCAGTGGGAAGGGTCTGATTTCCTAGCGCAGCACAGTGGGAAAAAGACAAAGTGTAGCTACAGTTTCCCTGGAAAAGCAATGCAAAAGAGGGAAGAAACACCAAACAAGATGAATAAGGCCACAAACTGTACAAAAAGAAAACAATCCTTACCATGGAGAAAAACACAAAAATAATCCTTATATTGCAAAAAACCCTCAACTGACTTCCAAGGATTTAGCACCAGCTTTAAAGCCCTTTAAGAGAAACAGTGCTTCTCTTGTGCCTTCAGGCAATCCTGATCAGACCTGCCTTCACTCCCCTTTCATACACTGCAGGGCTGTATAGACTGAAACACACACTGAGACTGGGGAGCATATGGGGAAAAACATTCATGCCCAGATGAAAATAAACTTTTCTTACTTGATACATCCTCCTGTAAATCAGGACATATAAAAACAGAGAAAAATGGGGTTTGTTGTGTGTTCTGTGTTTTGGCCCAGTCTTACAAGACGTACGGTAATCTGAAAAAGGGCACTGCTGTTAGGAGACATACGGTAGTTAAACAGGTACAGGCAGCAAAAATTGTCCCCAGGTACAAGGATGCGTTTACAGGGATTCAAATCAAGTTTATGTCATTTTCAGATAGGAAACTGTTTTTTAAACATGGAATGGGAAGATATTGTTTTAAAACCCAGAGTAAGAGAGAGAGAGACAGAGGACAACAAGCTGCAGGAGAGCCCAGAGTAAGAGAGAGAGAGAGACAGAGGACAATGACCGACACTAACAGAAAGATTACAGCAGCTGAGAAATGAGCAGAGACTGTATTTTTTATATTATCTGTACTACAAAAGGTGAAGATGTTGCTGTTATTTTTTTCATGTATAACAGTCATGTACCCTAGGATTTGGACAGCTGATTGTTACTGGCTCTGCTCCTGATTCCTCCTGATATTTCACATTTATTCTCAAAATCCAGGGTCACAGGCTCTGCAAAATTCAGCCTGAAGACCCTCATGAAGGAGTGACACTGACAAAGGAGTGAGCAGAGCTCACAGGACATGGCCTTTGGGTAGAACGAGTTTTGGAACACCTTCAGCCCCTCTGGAAGAACTTTCTGCTGGCCACTAGGTGAACATCTCTTAAAGATCCCAATAGGATTTCATGCACTACATTACAGACGTGACACTGAAATACATCTTCTTTTTACCGAACAGGAACAACCAATTAACACTAAAGAGATCGTCTGAGAGTGTATTCAATAACCTCTGACACGAGGGCTTAAAACAGCCCCTGTGTCATCAAGAGGAAACAGACCTACCTGCAGCACTGCAGATCCACTGCCATTCTGAAACACAGAGATACAGACACTGTTAATCACAGTCACACACTGGAACACAGAGATACAGACAGTGTTAATCACAGTCTCACACTGGAACACAGAGATACAGACACTGTTAATCACAGACACACACTGGAACACAGAGATACAGACACTGTTAATCACAGTCTCACACTGGACCACAGAGATACAGACAGTGTTAATCACAGTGACATACTGGAACACAGAGATACAGACACTGTTAATCACAGTCACACACTGGACCACAGAGATACAGACACTGTTAATCACAGTCACACACTGGTAATAAGATGTCAGTACAGTCAGTGCTGTCAGATTGCAGAGTTTCACACAGTGTACATACGTGATTTAGGGATAGGAGCTCGCTTCACAGCATCTACAGAAAGAGAGAGTAGTTCTTTATTGTATTAAAGAGCTATACTGCTTCTTACCTGTTATTATACCAGAGTTTATCCTACAATCTGCAGTCAGTCCATTTCAGGATCCCCAGTCTCCACTGCAGTGTGGATCAGAGTG
Organism: Atractosteus spatula; assembly: GCF_055471065.1. NCBI lineage: Eukaryota > Metazoa > Chordata > Actinopteri > Semionotiformes > Lepisosteidae > Atractosteus > Atractosteus spatula. The sequence continues at coordinate 9,721,291 of NC_142710.1, read as the reverse complement.
TCAGTGAGTGTGAGCAGCAGTGGCTGTAAGACTGGAGTCTCACTCAATAAGACTGAGCAGCACAAGGCACTAAGACACACAGCCACATCACAGGACACCCTGGAGTCTGGTGCTTGAGCCACTGAGAGATGAGAAAATTAACAGTCTGCTGTTAACAACAGTGAGGAATATTTCACATTTAAAGACCAATCATTGATACTGAAAACTGTTCCTTGTTCAGTCAGATGAGTGAAAGTGTTGGCAATTCTCACACAGCCTGAGTGACCCGTCCCCACAGTGACCAGTATCACTGACTGAGATACAGAGATGTCCTGCTCACTGGTCACACTGCCTGATCTCTGGACATCAGCTGGACAGTGAGAGATGACCAGTTACACTCGATGGTGAGCACATCTACACCAGGCCTGATCCAGGAAGACTGACACACAGACAGTACGCTCCTGTGTTTTTGTGTATGGCTCATGCATTCATCAAGACATCTCAGACAACCTCATCCATCGTACACATGTGTAGAATATATAATAAATGATATATAGTATCTTACAAAAAATGGTAATTGTACCTAATTTGTATACATTAAAATATCTGCTATCCCAAACACAGAATATTTCAGAAAAACCTGAATGTAAAACAAGATGCAAGCTATTATTTATGATGAGAAAAATCTCCTCGGGTTATATTTCTAGTTCACAATGGTCTAAATCATAGAGTTTAAGGAAAGTGAATAGGTTTATGGTGTGGGAAATATGTCAAATATTTAAAACATAATCTTCTACTTATGTGTGTAGAGTGGGAGAGCTGTATAAGCTGTTGCAGGTTGCAAAAGAAAAAGAAGAAGTTAATTCTAGGCTGCAAAGTAATGTAAGACAAAAAAATATGCAACATTTCACCTTTGAAGTCTTCATGCATTTCATAGAATTAAACCTAATTTGTAACTTCCAGTATTCCGTTTCCTTGTTTATTTTTTAATAGAATCTCTTCCATTATGTTTTTAAACAGGTTTTTGCTCCCCTTTCTTTTTAAACCTCTCTCACACTCACTCTGGTGGGACTAGTGAAATAATATTGACACTCCAGTGTCATTCTTAGTGAAACACACCACTGGGTCTCTTAATGACCAGGACCATGTGAGAACACCAGCTGGGCTGAAGAGAAAGACCCCAAACTTATTACCCCTGGCCAGTAAGAGAGCCCTACAGCCCCAGTAAATACCCCTCTTAAACTAACCATGAGCACCTGACTCTGACATGTCTGAGCTGCTCTGAGGAAAACAGGCTGTACTGTGACCCCAAGCTTCTCTCTGTCTGTGTGTCTGTGTCTCATGGAGAGCAAGCTGGGGTCCTGTATGTGAAAAGATGAATTCCTAATGCAAGAGATTGTATATGGCAAATAAAGAGATCTTGATCTTAAACGTGTGTCATTTTTACCATTTCTGTGACAAGTAGAATTGACACAGCTTTCCAAACATCTGTTCTTCTTGATGTGAAACTGCAGAAACATGTCCTGTACAGAGTGTTTGCTCACTCTTTCAACACTGAACAGAATACATTTACGATGACTTATACCTGCTGTTGGCTTCCTGTTACTGTTGGTCCCAGTAAACAGCAAGCCAGCAATGAACAAACTGTGTAACGGGTTGTGTGTCGTCCTGAATTCTTTTTTTTTTGTCTGTCATTCCTCTATCTCTTCACATTCATCTGCGCAAAATACAGAGAAATACTGTTTTTTCCCCCTTCAACTTATACCTCTCCTGCATTTTACCGTGTAATTCCCAATTCAAGTGTATTTGATGTCTGCAGACTGTAGTCTAAAAGCGTTTGAGGTTTTTGTGCTTAAAGATTTAGTGACTGACCAACAATAACCTAAGACATTCTTATTTTGGCAGGATATCAAGAACAAATGATGTTGGGTTTTCCTATCGCTCTGTTTGTTCAGACAGATCAAGTCCTGACTGTTTCTTCCTGCTGACCCATCAGCCTGGTTGATGTGTGAAGAGAAGCAGCCATTTCTCAGACAAGAGAGAGGCCTACAGGCCCCAGAGGAGCCCCTGTACCAGAGTCACACTGCTGCTGCTCACAAGAGGCTGTGTGTCTGTGAAGCTGCAGGGGAAGAGCACTGTCATCATACCATCATTATTGTGAGACTGGCTCTGCTCCTGAATATTCCAGTTATTCACAAATCCAGGGTCTCAGACTCGGACACATTCTGACAGATGGAGAATGGCAAAGGGCTGTGGCAAGACGGACTTCCCAAGGAATTCTACACCTGCTTCTGGGACACCCCAGTGGCAGACCTGGTGGAGGTGGAACAAGAGCTCCTTCATCAGCAAAAAGCTTGGACACAGGATGAGGGAAGGTGTCATCTCTCAGCACTTCAGGAGGGGTTCAAAAGATGCTCTGCATGGACATCAAGATCGTGTCCAAGCTACTGGCCATTAGACTGAGGACCGCCCTGCCCCACTTCACCAACAGTGACCAGACATGTGGGGTGGGAGGGTGATAAGTCAGCTGGAACCTCCAGCTCACCAGAGATGCCATCACCTGGGCCGAGGACCAGAACGTGCCCATGATGGTGGTGAGCCTGGACCAGGAGAAAGCCTTCGACACAGTAAACCACAGCTATCTGTTCAGAGGGCTGGAGCACTTCAGATTCTGAGAAAGTTTTAGCTGCTGGACAGAGATACTGTACTCTGAAGTGGGCAGTAGGGTCAACATGAACAGACATCTTTGAGATTTAATCCCCCAGGAATCTGGAGTAGGACAAGAGTGTCCTCTTTCACCTCTTCTCTATGTTCTCATTACAGAGCTGTAGGCAGAGGCACAGGGGAAGTCCTCAAGATCTCCCAGTACACATGACGCTGTTCCTGATTTCAGACAGGGGGTTGCAGAGTGGGCTGCAGGTTAGGGAGCAGTACTTCAGGGCCTCAGACTTGAGGCTAATAAACAGAAAGAGCAAGGGCAAGCTCTTTGGACCCTGGAGGGACAGGAACATGCCGCCAGAAGGTCTCAAGCTTTGCATGGAGCCCCTAATGATACTGGTGGTTTCATTCCAGAGCCGGGACAACAAGAACATAAACTGGACAGAGAGGACCGTCAAGGTCAACGTGTAACTGGGCCTGTGGAAGACTCGCACGCTGACTCTCATGGGGAAAGTGAGGGTGCTGAAGGCAGACACCCTGCTGGCTTTAGCTGACCTGGTCGTGGTGTACCCTCTGTCAGCCAGACTCAGACAAGCGCTGCAAGGGATGGTGGAACAGGTACGAGTACATCACAAGGAGCCAGATGTGCCAGACAGTGAGGAAGGGGGAGAGATGTGCCGAATTTCCCCCTGAAACTCCACTGCATCTTCTTCTGCAACCTCTGTCATTAGGGGCTGGACCCCATCAGTCACAATTCTCAGTACTTTGTCAGGCTGTGGTTCTCCCTCCCAGTGAAGCATCTGATCCAGTGTCAAACACTAGTCCTGAAGCAGAAAACTGACCGGAGACCTACTAGGAGGTATGAGGCCATGAGACAGCCAGAGCTCTACACCAACAAAAGGCACTATACAAGGAAGAGGAAGGAGGAACTAGTCACCAGGGAGAGACAGATGATCCTACAGGTCACCGGGGAGGGGCTGACGATCCCATGGGAGACCTGGGTAAAGACTCAACCCAGAGGACTAGACAACAAGCTGAAGGCCCTCAGCTGGATGACTGTGCACCAGAGCTGGTGACCAGAGAGGTGTCATGGCCTCTGCAGCCAAAGGGCGCTCCTACTCTGTCCTGTCCCTAGTTCCATGTGCTTTGCTGTCCTTCCGGTGTCTCTGTCTCTGGGGATATATATGTCCAGGTCTCTCATTCCCCTTCGCTCATCATTGACGTTCGGATGTCCTGAGACCCGCCCAGCACCAGGTCGCCCCACGTCCGCTGCCTGAGGACATTGGTTTCTATACGACTCCTGAACAGCTGAGCCCAGGCTGATCCCTGTTCCACCACTACGCATAGGGTCTTTTTCACTCTCCTGCCTCTCCAGGATTTGTCCCCTCCGACATCCGTGACAGAACGCCGAGCCTCCTACTGACCCTGCGAGCGGCGCTTTTTTGTTTTTCCGCAGTTTTTTTTCCTCTGGGCTTTTTTTTTCTCTCAGCTCTCCTATTCTAATCGCGAGATTCTTTTTCCGACTCCTGTGTTGTGAGCGGGCCGTGTGCCTGGCTTTCCTCGGGTTGTCCACTCCGATATCAGTGATAGAATGTTGAAGGTGCCTATTGCCCAGTCTGCGGTATTTTTCCCGGGTTTTTGTCCTTTTGTTTGTTTCTGCCTGGTGTTTTGCTTTTTTCACTTCCTGGTTTCCCCTTCTCTCTGGTCCCCCTGTCCCCTGTGTTGTAGAACTCTTGGTTCCTATCTGTTTATTGTGGTTTGTTACCCTGGTCTCCCAGGTTTATTTCTGTCATTGTTTGTGCTTGTTTACTTGTCTTTTTTTTTTGTCTCCGGAGCACTACCCCGGCCCCCCCTTCCTCTACCCAATAAAGGTTTCTACCCTGGAGGAGGGGGTAGCTGTCAGCAGTGGACTCCCGGAGGTTTCCTTTCAGTTAAATGAGGTTTTTCCTCCCCCCAGTGCTGTGCAGCTCGCTTATTTGTATGGGCGTCAGGAGCCGCCCATGAAGGGGAGGGGGTACTGTCATGGCCTCTGCAGCCAGAGGGAGCTCCTACTCTGTCCTGTCCCTAGTTTCCTGTGCTTTGCTATCCTTCCGGTGTCTCTCTCTCTGGGGATATATATTTCCGTGTCTCTCATTCCCCTTGGCTCAGCATTGACGTTCGGATGTCCTGAGACCCGCCCAGCACCAGGTCGCCCCACGTCCGCTGCCTGAGAGCATTGGTTTCTATACGACTCCTGAACAGCTGAACTGTTTCATCAGAGCCCTGGACAGTACTGAGGGCTGAAGAAAACCCAGAAAAACCTGTTCTTTAGTGCTCCTTTTGAGAAATGGACAATCGCAGTTTCAGAGCCAGGACTGCAGCCAGTGGTAACACCCAGGAGGCTTGGAGGGGCTCTTATTGTGTGAACCAGCCTCACTGACCACTTGCAAAATAGAATGATTGATAATGGACAATCACTCTTTTTGAGACGATTTAAATTCTGTAGAAGAGTTGTTGTCAGAATTGTATTCTCTGTAAGCACTGTGCACTGCACATTGGTGTAATAAAGTGCATTTTCTTAAATCAACTACACCCACTGGAACTTCTGTGTCCATCTGTGTGTTTGACACAGTGTGTCTCTGATCCACACAGAGTGACTGTCTGCAAGCTTGACTTTCTGAATTCAGACGTGTATCAGCATGTATCAGAGTGTGAATCAGTGTGTGTGTGTCAGAGTGTGTATCAGTTTCTGTATCACTGTTCCTGCTGTGTGTTTGAGCTCCAGGTATATTTCAGAGGGGAACTGTTGTGAAAACAGACTCACAGTGGAAAAGCTGTGCTATGGACCCGGGCTCTGGAGTCAGCAGACTGTAGACTTCAATCACTGGGGAGACACACAGAGAAATGTCTCATCAGGGCTGCAGTAACAGAGTATCAGGAATAACATGTTCTACTGGACTGGGACTGTAGCCCCTATTAAAACGTTCCTGTTAAACTATATACAGCACAATATAACAACACACTTACTGTCATAAAGAATTGTGAGATTGGAGATTTTAAGATATTTCACCTAGAATTTGAATCATTGACTGACAAGCTGCTCTGATAAATACAGTCACTGCACAGAAAATCCATTGACAATATAAGAGAGAAACAGGAAATATATAAGCTGTCCAGAATCTTACATCAGTGTGTTTCTCTACTAACCTTTAATGGAAATCTTTATTGATTCCTTCTTGCAGAGATCCTCCAGTCGCTCTTTCAGTCCAGAGACAGCTCTCCTCACTGCCTCAGGAGAGAAGTGTGGACGGACAGGGACACTGGGTGAGTCTCCAGCTCCAGGGGGGACACATACAGACTGGAAATTCTGCAGCAGGTAAGAAAGAGGAGTTTCCAATCAAACACAGCACACATTCCTGGGGAGAAGCCAGGAGCGGCTCTGTGTGAGAGACACCCTTCTGTACTGCAGAGTCACAGAGCAGAGATGTTACCTGGAGGAAATGGATGTGATCCTCTGTGTGTGAGAGCTGGTTCAGCTCAGTGTCTCTCCTCTTCAGCTCAGCGATTTCCTTCTCCAGTTGCTCTAGAAGTCCTTCAGCCTGACTCACTGCAGCCCTCTCTTGAGCTCTGATCAGCTGTGTGACCTCAGAGCGTGTTCTCTCAATGGAGCAGATCAGCTCAGTAAAGATCCTGTCAGTGTCCTGTACTGCTGTGTGTGCAGAGCTCTGAGGGAGGAGACAAACACTGGATTATTGCACAGGAAAACACTCAAACTACATTATGCTGTATGCTCTGTTTCCAAAGGGTACTGTCCAGTGTCCAGCAGTGCAAATGTGTGTCTGTGTGTCCACTCCTCTGATGAATACCCACTCTGAGTGACTCCACAGCCTGTCTCAGCTCCTGCAGCTTCTTCTCTCTCTCCTGGAGTCTCTGCTGGGTTTGTGTCTGTGTCTCCCCCAGCTGCTTCTATGGAGAAACAGAGACACTCAGGACAATTCTTCTGTAAGAGAATCACATCACAGAGACACCCCTTAGAGTCACCCTGGGAAATCCACACTCTGTATCCCTGATGTCTTATCCACACGAGATGTGTTTCCTGGTCCTGTCTGACATGCTCCTGTTTCATGTCTAATCAACACTGGCAGCGTGTGCAGCGCAGCAGACACCTGACACCTGGGTCTGCACATCTGTATGTGAGGTGAAATGTAAAAAGGAGATAATTGTGTTTCAAATGATATATAAAACATCATCTAGAGATAGTTCAGGTGGGGAGCTGCGTCAGCATGCGTAGGCTGCAAAGGAACAAGCAATAGGTTTATTCCATACTGAAAAAAAGAAGAAAGAAAACACAACGTTTCGGCCGTGGAGCCTTCTCACACCTGAAGAAGAATAAACCTATTACTTGTTCCTTCATAATCTAGAGATTTCAGATTTCAATCATCTCAATATACACTAGTGTCCTGACTGCTCTCGGCATCTCAAAACAGAGGACTACAGCAGTGCTGATGAGCCTTGCTGCCACTAGTTTCTCTGAGTGCTCAGAGGAGACCCTGTGGCTGACGTGCTTGACCGCTGGATGAGGTTCTGGACCAGGCAGACCCTGTGTCCGACCACATCTCACATCCTGTCTGCTTCTGGGAAAATTCAGATCATTTCAGAGGAGAAAAGGAAACATGTTCTGTGTCAGATTGACTCCAGCAGAGCCCAGCGTGAGTCTTGTATTTAATAAAGCAGGTGAAGGTATTATACCACAGTTAACTGGTTTATGTGTCTGAGATCCACCACCTGCCTATTAGATCCCCTTCCCAGCACTTTATTTAAATCCTGTTTCTCTGCTTTCTGCCCCATAGTCCTCAGTATAAGAAATGAATCCTTGAGCACTGATGTGGTACCAGTGGCTTCACAGCTGCTGCTGTTCCCCCTGTGTGAGAAAGAGAATCACGGCTCTGGACAGCCTGAACAACTTTCACCCTCTCTCCAACTTTCATACCCTTTCATTACCTGTTCATGCAGAAAGTTTACAGTGTGCTGTTAGATTTCAGTTAAATAATCCTCTTTGAACTCCAATATGGTTTCAGACAACCTCACAGCACAGAAAGTGCAGAAAGTCACTAACGATCTTCTAACGGCTTCTGATTCTCGTTCTCTTTCTGTCCTCATTCTTACTGAACTCAGTGCTGCTTTCCACACTGTCAGCCATGACCTCTCACTTTCTTGTCTTGAGACGGTGTTTGGAGTTTCTGACACTGCTCTTCAATGGTTCCAGTCTTACCTCACTGATCACTTTCACTCTGTCTCTCTCGGCGATTGTAGCTCTGAAATTGGACTCATTAAGTCTGGTCTTCCTCAGGGGTTGACACTGGGCCCCCTACCCTTCAGCATGTATGAGTTCTGATGATACTCAAATCTGCAGTACAGTACGTCCATACTAAACTGACACTGACATGTCTCTGCTCTAATTGCTTCTCTGACATAAACACATGGATGACTCACAATTTCCTTCATTTAAACTGCTACAAGACAGAAGTCATGCTTCTTGGCACACCAATGCAGTATCCTTATCTGTGGATGACACTGTACTGGAGTCACAGTCAAAATTGAAGAACTTGGGGGTGATATCTGATCCAGGATGACACATTCAACAAATGATCAAAACATCATTCTTCCACCTCAGAAATACTGCCAGGCTGCGTCCTATGTTATATCTAATTGTTGCTGAAAAGCTGGTCAACTCTTTCATCTTTACTCATATTGACTACAGTAACGCTCCACTCGCTGGGGTATCTAAACCCACAGTGAACAAACTTCAGTATGTCCAGAATTCTGACCAGGTCTAGTGCAAGTGATCACATTACTCCTGTCCTGAAGTCCGTGCACTGGCTTCCTATCGGGTTTCATGTTGACTTCAAAGTCCTCATGATCCCCTAAAAGTCTCTGCATGGCTCGACACTTCAGTACCTGTCAGAGTTACTATCATCCTACTCCCCACCTCACAACCTTCACTCTTCTAATTCTGGTCTCCTGTCTGTCCCCCAAGCCAGCACTCTGGGTGACAGGGCTTCTCCTGCTGCAGCCCAGAGCTCTGGAACTCTATCCCTGTGGATATCATAGAGTCACCTTCCCTGAGCTCTTTCAAATCCAGACTCAAAATCTTCTGTTTCAGAAGGGTTTTAATTTAACTGGGTCTGTTTCTGCTTCTTTGCTTTTATACTGTTTTCCAAAACCCCCTTCTACCTTCTACCTTTTGTGTTCTGTAAAGTGGTTTGAGAAGCCATTTTAAATCTATCATATAAAAATAGAGTTTATTATTATAAATAATAATACTATTGTGCTTAAATTAAAGCAGGACTACATTAATGAGGGTGCAGTCTGTTCTAGAGATGTTGAGTATGCTGTGCATTAATGAGGGTGCAGTCTGTTCTAGAGGTGTTGAGTGTGCTGTGCATTAATGAGGGTGCAATCTGTTCTAGAGGTGTTGAGTGTGTTGTGCATTAATGAGGGTGCAGTCTGTTCTAGAGGTGTTGAGTGTGCTGTGCATTAATGAGGGTGCAATCTGTTCTAGAGGTGTTGAGTGTGCTGTGCATTAATGAGGATGCAATCTGTTCTAGAGGTGTTGAGTGTGTTGTGCATTAATGAGGGTGCAGTCTATTCTAGAGGTGTTGAGTGTGCTGTGTGCAGTTGTACAGGTTCACTGGTGCTTCATGAGGACAGTAAAGAGGGAAACAGTGAAGGAGAGGAGGAGGAGATAATGAACAACAGACAGTAGAACAGGAGACACTTCAGAAACACAACCAGTGTGGATCACAGCTGAGTACATGAGCAGGACTCAGCAGTGGAGATCCAGCATTACAGATACAGTAAATACAGTCCAGAGATCACTTAGAGCCCCAAATATCCTTAATATCCTTTTTACATGTTGTACTAGACACTTTATGAACAGACACAAACTCCTCACCTGTTTCTCAGTCCTTCCTGCTGCAACTGAGACAGTATCATGGCCTCTGTGTTCATCCATTGCACAAAGATAACAAACACACTTCTCATCAGTACGGCAATAGAACTCCAGCAGTTTGTCATGAGTGGAGCAGATCTTCTCCTGCAGTTGTCCTGTGGCCTCAACCATCTTGTGTCTCTTGAACGCAGGAGATTCATAGTGAGGCTGGAGGTGAGTCTGACAGTAAGAGGCCAGACACACCAGACAGGATTTCACAGCTCCCCTCTTTCTCCCAGTGCAGACATCACACAGCACATCTCCAGGGCCAGCAGGACTGTGAGCAGGAGGAGGGCCACTGAGCCCTGTCTCCTTCAGTTTCTCCACCACTTCAGCCAGGATGGTGTTTCTGTGAAGATCAGGTCTTGGGGTGAAGGTCTGTCTGCACTGGGGGCAGCTGTAGATCCCAGTCTGATCTTCCTGATCCCAGCAGTTCTTAATACAGCCCATACAGTAACTGTGTCCACAGAGCAGAGCCACTGGATCCTTCAGCAAATCCAGACACACTGAGCAGCTGAACTGGTCCTGAGAAAATGGAGAAGTGCCTTCTGCCATTTTTCTGACAAGTAAAACCTACACAGAGAGGAGCAGTGGAGACGTAGCAGTAGTGAGGCTGTTTCTAGTAAAACGAAACTGATCTCTGAGTTTCACTTCCTGGATCTGCACAGAGCTGCAGGGTTGTGATTATTAGGGGGTGTGGTTGTTAGGGGTGTGATTAGGGTTGTCAGGGGGTGTGGTTTAGAGCTGCAGTTATGAAACAGCTTTGGTGGTTGTTGTTTGGGGAAGGTGTGGGGTTGTAAGAGAAGTGACTTTCTGTGTCATTTTGGACTCAGCCTGACAGAGAGAAGTTGTTTTAATAAACGTCGATGTCAGTAGCTGCTCAGGTGAAGTCAATCCAGTTGTTTGTGTTCCCAATAATCAAAACAATAAAATACTAACTCGCTCACACAGCATGAGAAGATCAGAGCATGATGGTGACAGACAAGAGGAGGCCAGCTGGCCCATCCAGCTGTTTAATCGTTGGGAGTTATTTGGCTCCAGGATCTCCTCCAGCTGTGTTTTGACACAGGGGTGTCACAGCTCCACATGGTGCAGAGGATTTCACTGTCCGGGTGTGAGCTCTTACTGCGAGCAGTCCAGCCTGCTGTGTCTCTCTCTCCAGGCCAGTGAGCCCAGCCTGCTGTCTGGCTCTGCCCTGCAGCATGTGGGCCAGCAGGGTACGTCCAGGGCTTCGTGCCTCACCTGCGCAGTGACCTCCCTGTGAGCCGCACAGACCTGCGGAGCGCTGCAGAGCATCACGAGCCCATCTCTCCCCCGAGAGACGCTAGAGGAGCAGATGGACAGGGCAGTGTCATGTGGGTGTGATTGTGATCTCCATCCACCCAGCGCAACAGCGAGCCCCTGATCTCTGTGTGCAGCAGCTCTCCTTCCATCCACAGGGACTGACAACACCCCGCATGTCTGATAATTACTAGAAACTCATTAGTCTGACCATCTCATCTCATGTTACTCTAATTGGTTGTGGAACCTGTTTCACACTCCCACCACTGTTTGTGTAAAGCAGTACTCCTGTGCTGTGATGGAAACCCACTTTCTTGTCAACACCTCTGAGAAGTTAATCAGTCTGGATACAGTAAGTCCCTCCTGTATCTCCTGCAGCTGAGATTCACTGGTGTTCAGTGTGACGTTTTCAGAGGTCGTCTGGTCACAACCAATTGGAATCTCAGGGCTGTACTCCTGAGAAAAGCCAGGATTTCGTCCTCAAGTCTTTTACAACAAAGGCATCCAAAAACACAAGCAAGTTCCCTCTTTTAGGAAGAGAACCACAAGCAAATGGAATCCTTAATACAAACACCTGTCAGGCTCGTAAGCCCCTCCTCTTAAGGAGGCTCCAGCCCTTCCTAGTTTAGTGTTGATCTCCTGCACCTGCCTCCGGTTCCTGCCCCCCGTGCTGTACAAGCCAGGCGTTCCTGCCAGTCTGGGCTCAGCTGTGGAAGATGGACACCCGGAAGTCCAGGAGCGACTCAGCGGCACAGGCTTCATCACGGTGTCCTGATCTTCTGGGTCCGGGATGAGGGAGCATCTGGCCCCGTGACCCCCTTTTATTCCCCCGACCCTCCGCCAGATCCCGCTCCGGCTTGTAACTCCGTTCGTCTGTCAGGAGGGATCACCCGGTCTTGGACTATTGCTACACTCACGGATTCACCTCGGACTCCCTTGGACAGTTTGCCTCGGACACACCTCCCCCGAACACGCTTGTGGCGTTGTGTAGGAGGAGCTCCCCTCTTGGGGAGTACACTTCGGGGGGAGAAGCCCTCCAGAGGCTCAGCCCCGGCGGATTTAGACGACGCGACTATCCATGTGGAGATGTCCCGGAGACCGCCGTTGAACTCGGAGTAGTCTCTCTCCCCTGTCCACCACGTCGGCCTGCCCCTGCCCGTCCATATCGGGCTCCGGCGTCCTGGCTCTCTGCGGAGCTCGGCTAAGCCGGCCGATGGGACAGCCAGTCTGACCCAGGCTCACACCCCGGGATCACCAGACCCCCTAGGGGTATAATACAGAGCGCTAAAACCCACGGCGGACACGATCGCCTACCCTCTGACGCAAATACACACTTGTGTGCACATATTTCGGACACGAGGGGGCCTCGGAGGCGGAAATTTGGACCCAGAGACGCCGGACCAGTTGGGAAGGTGGGGGCAGGATATCGCAACTCAGAACGACAGACCATTGGCTCAGAAGGGGGCGGGACATCCAACACATAACGGGCGCCTGTTGGTTGAAAAAGGGGGGCGTGGCACCTGTCAAAAAGTTTGATGGAAGGTGTTGCTTCTCCCTACTACAGTGTGTGATCTCCTGTCCCAGCCTGAGGAACAGACAGTGAGCCCGTCTCTCAATAATAATAATACAGTGTGTGATCTCCTGTCCCAGCCTGAGGAACAGTGATCCTGTCTCTCAATAATAATAATACAGTGTGTGATCTCCTGTCCCAGCCTGAGGAACAGTGAGCATGTCTCTCAATAATAATAATACAGTGTGTGATCTCCTGTCCCAGCCTGAGGAACAGTGAGTCTGTCTCCCAATAATAATAATACAGTGTGTGATCTCCTGTCCCAGCCTGAGGAACAGACAGTGAGCCCGTCTCTCAATAATAATAATACAGTGTGTGACCTCCTGTCCCAGCCTGAGGAACAGTGAGCCTGTCTCTCAATAATAATAATACAGTGTGTGACCTCCTGTCCCAGCCTGAGGAACAGACAGTGAGCCTGTCTCTCAATAATAATAATACAGTGTGTGATCTGCTGTCCCAGCCTGAGGAACAGTGAGCCTGTCTCTCAATAATAATACAGTGTGTGATCTCCTGTCCCAGCCTGAGGAACAGACAGTGAGCCCGTCTCTCAATAATAATAGTGTGTGATCTCCTGTCCCAGCCTGAGGAACAGTGAGCCTGTCTCTCAATAATAATACAGTGTGTGATCTCCTGTCCCAGCCTGAGGAACAGACAGTGAGCCTGTCTCTCAATAATAATAATACAGTGTGTGACCTCCTGTCCCAGCCTGAGGAACAGTGAGCCTGTCTCTCAATAATAATAATACAGTGTGTGACCTCCTGTCCCAGCCTGAGGAACAGACAGTGAGCCTGTCTCTCAATAATAATAATACAGTGTGTGATCTGCTGTCCCAGCCTGAGGAACAGTGAGCCTGTCTCTCAATAATAATACAGTGTGTGATCTCCTGTCCCAGCCTGAGGAACAGACAGTGAGCCCGTCTCTCAATAATAATAGTGTGTGATCTCCTGTCCCAGCCTGAGGAACAGTGAGCCTGTCTCTCAATAATAATAATACAGTGTGTGATCTCCTGTCCCAGCCTGAGGAACAGTGAGCCTGTCTCTCAATAATAATACAGTGTGTGATCTCCTGTCCCAGCCTGAGGAACAGACAGTGAGCCTGTCTCTCAATAATAATAATACAGTGTGTGACCTCCTGTCCCAGCCTGAGGAACAGTGAGCCTGTCTCTCAATAATAATAATACAGTGTGTGACCTCCTGTCCCAGCCTGAGGAACAGACAGTGAGCCTGTCTCTCAATAATAATAATACAGTGTGTGATCTGCTGTCCCAGCCTGAGGAACAGTGAGCCTGTCTCTCAATAATAATACAGTGTGTGATCTCCTGTCCCAGCCTGAGGAACAGACAGTGAGCCCGTCTCTCAATAATAATAGTGTGTGATCTCCTGTCCCAGCCTCAGGAACAGTGAGCCTGTCTCTCAATAATAATAATACAGTGTGTGATCTCCTGTCCCAGCCTGTGGAACAGTGAGCCTGTCTCTCAATAATAATACAGTGTGTGACCTCCTGTCCCAGCCTGAGGAACAGTGAGCCTGTCTCTCAATAATAATAATACAGTGTGTGACCTCCTGTCCCAGCCTGAGGAACAGACAGTGAGCCCGTCTCTCAATAATAATAGTGTGTGATCTCCTGTCCCAGCCTGAGGAACAGTGAGCCTGTCTCTCAATAATAATAATACAGTGTGTGATCTCCTGTCCCAGCCTGAGGAACAGTGAGCCTGTCTCTCAATAATAATACAGTGTGTGATCTCCTGTCCCAGCCTGAGGAACAGACAGTGAGCCTGTCTCTCAATAATAATAATACAGTGTGTGATCTCCTGTCCCAGCCTGAGGAACAGACAGTGAGCCCGTCTCTCAATAATAATAATACAGTGTGTGATCTCCTGTCCCAGCCTGAGGAACAGACAGTGAGCCTGTCTCTCAACAATAATAATACAGTGTGTGATCTCCTGTCACAGCCTGAGGAACAGACAGTGAGCCCGTCTCTCAATAATAATAATACAGTGTGTGACCTCCTGTCCCAGCCTGAGGAACAGTGAGCCTGTCTCTCAATAATAATAATACAGTGTGTGACCTCCTGTCCCAGCCTGAGGAACAGACAGTGAGCCCGTCTCTCAATAATAATAATAATACAGTGTGTGATCTCCTGTCCCAGCCTGAGGAACAGACAGTGAGCCTGTCTCTCAATAATAATAATACAGTGTGTGATCTCCTGTCCCAGCCTGAGGAACAGTGAGCCCGTCTCTCAATAATAATAATACAGTGTGTGATCTCCTGTCCCAGCCTGAGGAACAGACAGTGAGCCCGTCTCTCAATAATAATAATAATACAGTGTGTGATCTCCTGTCCCAGCCTGAGGAACAGACAGTGAGTCTGTCTCTCAATAATAATAATACAGTGTGTGATCTCCTGTCCCAGCCTGAGGAACAGACAGTGAGCCCATCTCTCAATAATAATAATAATACAGTGTGTGATCTCCTGTCCCAGCCTGAGGAACAGACAGTGAGCCTGTCTCTCAATAATAATAATACAGTGTGTGATCTCCTCTCCCTGTCTGAGGAACAGTGAGCCTGTCTCTCAATAATAATAATACAGTGTGTGATCTCCTGTCACAGCCTGAGGAACAGACAGTGAGCCCGTCTCTCAATAATAATAATACAGTGTGTGACCTCCTGTCCCAGCCTGAGGAACAGTGAGCCTGTCTCTCAATAATAATAATACAGTGTGTGATCTCCTGTCCCAGCCTGAGGAACAGTGAGCCTGTCTCTCAATAATAATAATACAGTGTGTGACCTCCTGTCCCAGCCTGAGGAACAGTGAGCCTGTCTCTCAATAATAATAATACAGTGTGTGATCTCCTGTCCCAGCCTGAGGAACAGTGAGCCCGTCTCTCAATAATAATAATACAGTGTGTGATCTCCTGTCCCAGCCTGAGGAACAGACAGTGAGCCCGTCTCTCAATAATAATAATAATACAGTGTGTGATCTCCTGTCCCAGCCTGAGGAACAGACAGTGAGTCTGTCTCTCAATAATAATAATACAGTGTGTGATCTCCTGTCCCAGCCTGAGGAACAGACAGTGAGCCCATCTCTCAATAATAATAATAATACAGTGTGTGATCTCCTGTCCCAGCCTGAGGAACAGACAGTGAGCCTGTCTCTCAATAATAATAATACAGTGTGTGATCTCCTCTCCCTGTCTGAGGAACAGTGAGCCTGTCTCTCAATAATAATAATACAGTGTGTGATCTCCTGTCCCAGCCTGAGGAACAGTGAGCCTGTCTCTCAATAATAATAATACAGTGTGTGATCTCCTGTCCCAGCCTGAGGAACAGCCAGTGAGCCCGTCTCTCAATAATAATAATACAGTGTGTGATCTCCTGTCCCAGCCTGAGGAACAGACAGTGAGCCCGTCTCTCAATAATAATAATACAGTGTGTGATCTCCTGTCCCAGCCTGAGGAACAGACAGTGAGCCTGTCTCTCAATAATAATAATACAGTGTGTGACCTCCTGTCCCAGCCTGAGGAACAGTGAGCCTGTCTCTCAATAATAATACAGTGTGTGATCTCCTGTCCCAGCCTGAGGAACAGACAGTGAGCCTGTCTCTCAATAATAATAATACAGTGTGTGACCTCCTGTCCCAGCCTGAGGAACAGTGAGCCTGTCTCTCAATAATAATAATACAGTGTGTGACCTCCTGTCCCAGCCTGAGGAACAGACAGTGAGCCTGTCTCTCAATAATAATAATACAGTGTGTGATCTGCTGTCCCAGCCTGAGGAACAGTGAGCCTGTCTCTCAATAATAATACAGTGTGTGATCTCCTGTCCCAGCCTGAGGAACAGACAGTGAGCCCGTCTCTCAATAATAATAGTGTGTGATCTCCTGTCCCAGCCTCAGGAACAGTGAGCCTGTCTCTCAATAATAATAATACAGTGTGTGATCTCCTGTCCCAGCCTGTGGAACAGTGAGCCTGTCTCTCAATAATAATACAGTGTGTGACCTCCTGTCCCAGCCTGAGGAACAGTGAGCCTGTCTCTCAATAATAATAATACAGTGTGTGACCTCCTGTCCCAGCCTGAGGAACAGACAGTGAGCCCGTCTCTCAATAATAATAGTGTGTGATCTCCTGTCCCAGCCTGAGGAACAGTGAGCCTGTCTCTCAATAATAATAATACAGTGTGTGATCTCCTGTCCCAGCCTGAGGAACAGTGAGCCTGTCTCTCAATAATAATACAGTGTGTGATCTCCTGTCCCAGCCTGAGGAACAGACAGTGAGCCTGTCTCTCAATAATAATAATTAAGTGTGTGATCTCCTGTCCCAGCCTGAGGAACAGACAGTGAGCCCGTCTCTCAATAATAATACAGTGTGTGATCTCCTGTCCCAGCCTGAGGAACAGACAGTGAGCCTGTCTCTCAATAATAATAATACAGTGTGTGATCTCCTGTCCCAGCCTGAGGAACAGACAGTGAGCCTGTCTCTCAATAATAATAATACAGTGTGTGATCTCCTGTCCCAGCCTGAGGAACAGACAGTGAGCCCGTCTCTCAATAATAATAATACAGTGTGTGATCTCCTGTCCCAGCCTGAGGAACAGACAGTGAGCCTGTCTCTCAACAATAATAATACAGTGTGTGATCTCCTGTCACAGCCTGAGGAACAGACAGTGAGCCCGTCTCTCAATAATAATAATACAGTGTGTGACCTCCTGTCCCAGCCTGAGGAACAGTGAGCCTGTCTCTCAATAATAATAATACAGTGTGTGACCTCCTGTCCCAGCCTGAGGAACAGACAGTGAGCCCGTCTCTCAATAATAATAATAATACAGTGTGTGATCTCCTGTCCCAGCCTGAGGAACAGACAGTGAGCCTGTCTCTCAATAATAATAATACAGTGTGTGATCTCCTGTCCCAGCCTGAGGAACAGTGAGCCCGTCTCTCAATAATAATAATACAGTGTGTGATCTCCTGTCCCAGCCTGAGGAACAGACAGTGAGCCCGTCTCTCAATAATAATAATAATACAGTGTGTGATCTCCTGTCCCAGCCTGAGGAACAGACAGTGAGTCTGTCTCTCAATAATAATAATACAGTGTGTGATCTCCTGTCCCAGCCTGAGGAACAGACAGTGAGCCCATCTCTCAATAATAATAATAATACAGTGTGTGATCTCCTGTCCCAGCCTGAGGAACAGACAGTGAGCCTGTCTCTCAATAATAATAATACAGTGTGTGATCTCCTCTCCCTGTCTGAGGAACAGTGAGCCTGTCTCTCAATAATAATAATACAGTGTGTGATCTCCTGTCACAGCCTGAGGAACAGACAGTGAGCCCGTCTCTCAATAATAATAATACAGTGTGTGACCTCCTGTCCCAGCCTGAGGAACAGTGAGCCTGTCTCTCAATAATAATAATACAGTGTGTGATCTCCTGTCCCAGCCTGAGGAACAGTGAGCCTGTCTCTCAATAATAATAATACAGTGTGTGACCTCCTGTCCCAGCCTGAGGAACAGTGAGCCTGTCTCTCAATAATAATAATACAGTGTGTGATCTCCTGTCCCAGCCTGAGGAACAGTGAGCCCGTCTCTCAATAATAATAATACAGTGTGTGATCTCCTGTCCCAGCCTGAGGAACAGACAGTGAGCCCGTCTCTCAATAATAATAATAATACAGTGTGTGATCTCCTGTCCCAGCCTGAGGAACAGACAGTGAGTCTGTCTCTCAATAATAATAATACAGTGTGTGATCTCCTGTCCCAGCCTGAGGAACAGACAGTGAGCCCATCTCTCAATAATAATAATAATACAGTGTGTGATCTCCTGTCCCAGCCTGAGGAACAGACAGTGAGCCTGTCTCTCAATAATAATAATACAGTGTGTGATCTCCTCTCCCTGTCTGAGGAACAGTGAGCCTGTCTCTCAATAATAATAATACAGTGTGTGATCTCCTGTCCCAGCCTGAGGAACAGTGAGCCTGTCTCTCAATAATAATAATACAGTGTGTGATCTCCTGTCCCAGCCTGAGGAACAGCCAGTGAGCCCGTCTCTCAATAATAATAATACAGTGTGTGATCTCCTGTCCCAGCCTGAGGAACAGACAGTGAGCCCGTCTCTCAATAATAATAATACAGTGTGTGATCTCCTGTCCCAGCCTGAGGAACAGACAGTGAGCCTGTCTCTCAATAATAATAATACAGTGTGTGACCTCCTGTCCCAGCCTGAGGAACAGTGAGCCTGTTTCTCAATAATAATAATACAGTGTGTGATCTCCTCTCCCTGTCTGAGGAACAGTGAGCCCGTCTCTCAATAATAATAATACAGTGTGTGATCTCCTGTCCCAGCCTGAGGAACAGACAGTGAGCCTGTCTCTCAATAATAATAATACAGTGTGTGATCTCCTGTCCCAGCCTGAGGAACAGCCAGTGAGCCCGTCTCTCAATAATAATAATACAGTGTGTGATCTCCTGTCCCAGCCTGAGGAACAGACAGTGAGCCTGTCTCTCAATAATAATAATACAGTGTGTGATCTCCTGTCCCAGCCCGAGGAACAGACAGTGAGCCTGTCTCTCAATAATAATAATACAGTGTGTGATCTCCTGTCCCAGCCTGAGGAACAGACAGTGAGCCTGTCTCTCAATAATAATAATACAGTGTGTGACCTCCTGTCCCAGCCTGAGGAACAGACAGTGAGCCTGTCTCTCAATAATAATAATACAGTGTGTGATCTCCTGTCCCAGCCTGAGGAACAGTGAGCCTGTCTCTCAGTAATAATAATACAGTGTGTGATCTCCTGTCCCAGCCTGAGGAACAGTGAGCCTGTCTCTCAATAATAATAATACAGTGTGTGACCTCCTGTCCCAGCCTGAGGAACAGACAGTGAGCCTGTCTCTCAGTAATAATAATACAGTGTGTGATCTCCTGTCCCAGCCTGAGGAACAGTGAGCCTGTCTCTCAGTAATGCTCTACATGCTGTATGTAAATGTACTATGATGTGTTCATTGTATATGCTTTGGCAACACTGCAAATCAGCAGTAATACCAGTAAAGCTGCTTACAGTGTGGAGAGAGAGGAAAGAGGAGAGAGGGAGGAGAGAGGGAGTGTGGAAAGAGGAGAGAAAGAGGAGAGAGGGAGTCTGGACTCAGTGTGTGGGAGACAGGGAACAGAGACACTGGACACCACCTGCCCCAGCAGGGGGTGTTAATTGTTAATAAGAATCAATCAAGTTTATTTATGGGATCTCCAAACAGGCGCCCAGCTTGTGGGAGCTCTGGGTCAGCAGGTGCTCACAGCCGGTCAGACCAGAGGCGAAGGCCGGGAGACAGAGGCACTGCGATCCTTGAACTCCAGTGAAGAAACGTCACAGGACTGACAGGGAGCTGTGAAGCAGCTACTGAGAGTCCCCGCGCTGCTTCCCAGACAGGAAGGTTTCTGTGCTCACCTGCAGGCCTGGACCCTGACCTGTGTGGACACACGTCTCCCCCCCGGAGTCCCAGAGTGTCTGGGAGACGGCCGAGGAAAACCAGCTGTCGGAGGAGCTGGCTGACCAGCAGGGGGCACTCTCCAATCAGGACCGTGACTGTGGTCACATTCAGAGTAAGGGTGTCGACCCCAGCGTCCCAACTGGGATCCTGACTGGGATTATAATCAGACTCCACTGACACTGACAGAGCAGTCTGAGACTCTCCATGCTGGACTGGACTGACTGGACTGGGAGCTGGATTAGTTCTGAACTGGGATTATAATCAGACTCCACTGACGCTGACAGAGCAGTCTGAGACTCTCCAGGCTGGACTGACTGACTGGACTGGGAGCTGGATTACTTATGAACTGGGATTATAATCAGACTCCACTGACACTGACAGAGCAGTCTGAGACTCTCCAGGCTGGACTGGACTGACTGGACTGGGAGCTGGATCAGTTCTGAACTGGGATTATAATCAGACTCCACTGACACTGACAGAGCAGTCTGAGACTCTCCAGGCTGGACTGACTGACTGGACTGGGAGCTGGATTACTTATGAACTGGGATTATAATCAGACTCCACTGACACTGACAGAGCAGTCTGAGACTCTCCAGGCTGGACTGGACTGACTGGACTGGGAGCTGGATTAGTTATTCACTGGGATTATAATCAGACTCCCACTGACCCCAGAGAGTTTTTAGTACGTTAAATAAAAATTAAATGATATAAAAAGAGTAAAAAGGCACTAAGGAATGATGATGAATAAAATATGATTCTCCAGGGGGAGGAGTCAGGTCGCCGTGGAGACTCTCCTCTCGAGGGGGAGGAGTCATGTCGCCATGGAGACTCTCCAGGGGGAGGAGTCAGGTCGCCATGGAGACTCTCCTCTCCAGGGGGAGGAGTCAGGTCGCCGTGGAGACTCTCCAGGGAATCAGGGAAGTGTGCAGAGATAGTTGTGTAGCGGGATGGCGGTCAGGCCAGACAGAGCGATGCCCACCGAGTCGCCCACGCTGGCCGTGGCCATGGCGAACTCCCTGTGCCGGTCAGCACTCTGGAGAGAGAGACGACGTTCAGGCTCAGTGACCACAGCCTGGACACACACACTGGACACAGGCAGACCTGGCTGTCCAGAGAGGACAGGCTCAGTGACCACAGCCTGGACACACACACTGGACACAGGCAGACCTGGCTGTCCAGAGAGGACAGGCTCAGTGACCACAGCCCGGACATTCACACTGGACACAGGCAGACCTGGCTGTCCAGAGAGGACAGGCTCAGTGACCACAGCCTGGACACACACACTGGACACGGGCACACCTGGCTGTCCAGAGAGGACAGGCTCAGTGACCACAGCCTGGACACACACACTGGACACGGGCACACCTGGCTGTCCAGAGAGGACAGGCTCAGTGACCACAGCCTGGACACACACACTGGACACGGGCAGACCTGGCTGTCCAGAGAGGACAGGCTCAGTGACCACAGCCTGGACACACACACTGGACACAGGCAGACCTGGCTGTCCAGAGAGGACAGGCTCAGTGACCACAGCCTGGACACACACACTGGACACGGGCACACCTGGCTGTCCAGAGAGGACAGGCTCAGTGACCACAGCCTGGACACACACACTGGACACGGGCACACCTGGCTGTCCAGAGAGGACAGGCTCAGTGACCACAGCCTGGACACACACACTGGACACGGGCAGACCTGGCTGTCCAGAGAGGACAGGCTCAGTGACCACAGCCTGGACACACACACTGGACACGGGCAGACCTGGCTGTCCAGAGAGGACAGGCTCAGTGACCACAGCCTGGACACACACACTGGACACGGGCAGACCTGGCTGTCCAGAGAGGACAGGCTCAGTGACCACAGCCTGGACACACACACTGGACACGGGCAGACCTGGCTGTCCAGAGAGGACAGGCTCAGTGACCACAGCCTGGACACACACACTGGACACAGGCAGACCTGGCTGTCCAGAGAGGACAGGCTCAGTGACCACAGCCTGGACACACACACTGGACACAGGCAGACCTGGCTGTCCAGAGAGGACAGGCTCAGTGACCACAGCCTGGACACAGGCAGACCTGGCTGTCCAGAGAGGACAGGCTCAGTGACCACAGCCTGGACACACACACTGGACACAGGCAGACCTGGCTGTCCAGAGAGGACAGGCTCAGTGACCACAGCCTGGACACACACACTGGACACAGGCAGACCTGGCTGTCCAGAGAGGACAGGCTCAGTGACCACAGCCTGGACACAGGCAGACCTGGCTGTCCAGAGAGGACAGGCTCAGTGACCACAGCCTGGACACAGACACTGGACACAGGCAGACCTGGCTGTCCAGAGAGGACAGGCTCAGTGACCACAGCCTGGACACACACACTGGACACAGGCAGACCTGGCTGTCCAGAGAGGACAGGCTCAGTGACCACAGCCTGGAGACAGGGCTGTCCAGAGCCCCTCTCTCACCTCCTTGGTGACGTTGTTGAAGGTGTTGACGTACGCAGCCCCCCCCAGCAGCCCCTCGTACAGCACGATGGCGAACAGGAGCCAGATGCTGGGCAGGAACTGGAAGCAGACGGCGAAGAGGAGGAACACAGCGTTCACACACTGGGAGAGAGGAGAGAGAGAGAGACGGGTCAGCACTACAAGACACTGGATATCACAGGACACAGTGCTCACACACTGGGAGAGAGGAGAGAGAGAGACAGATCAGCACTACAGGACACTGGATATCACAGGACACAGCGTTTACACACTGGGAGAGAGGAGAGAGAGAGACGGGTCAGCACTACAGGACACTGGATATCACAGGACACAGCGCTCACACACTGGGAGAGAGGAGAGAGAGAAACGGGTCAACACAACAGGACACAGTGATCACACACTGGGAGAGAGGAGAGAGAGAGACAGGTCAGCACTACAGGACACTGGATATCACAGGACACTACAGGGCACTGGATACCACAGGACACTACAGGGCACTGGACATCACAGGACACTACAGGACACTGGACATCACAGGACACAGGACACTGGATACCTGTAGCAGCGCCAAAATCCAAACCTTCCTGATCTGGAAACAGAACAGAGAGGAGCGAGACAGAAAGACTCCGATCTGATAGAGAGTCTGGTACCTGGAGAGAGGAGAGAGAGAGGGGGGAGAGAGGAGAAAGAGGGATTACAGAGAGGAGAGAGAGGGGGAGAGAGAGAGGAGAGAGAGAGAGGGGGGAGAGAGAGGGGGGAGAGAGGAGAGGGGGAGAGAGAGGGAGGAGAGAGAGGGGCGAGAGGAGAGAGAGGGGAGAGAGGGGTTAGAGAGTAAATCTTAATTATAATTAATTAATATAATTGTTAATTATATTCTGTTTGATAACTGGCGGTACTCACCAGCGGTACTGTTCTGAGTGTGTCAGAGAGAACTGAGGGAAATACAGCAGCTCCAGCTACAGAGAGAGAGAGGGGTTAATACACACACACTGACTGGACACTCCAGTACATTAACACTGCACTGAGAGAGAGAGGGGTTAATACACACACACTGACTGGACACTCCAGTACATTAACACTGCACTGAGAGAGAGAGGGGTTAATACAGACACACTGACTGGACACTCCAGTACATTAACACTGCACTGAGAGAGAGAGAGGGGTTAATACAGACACACTGACTGGACACTCCAGTACATTAACACTGCACTGAGAGAGAGAGGGGTTCATACAGACACACTGACTGGACACTCCAGTACATTAACACTGCACTGAGAGAGAGGGGGGTTAATACAGACACACTGCACTGAGTGACTCACCAGTCCCTGGTTGATGAAGTACTCAGCATAGTAAACCACACACAGGGGCACAACGTACTTCAGCAAACCCTGGGAGATACACAGAGAGAGAGACAGTGTCTGGAGACCCTGAGGCAGAGAGATCAGCTCACTCCAAAGCCACAGACAGGGAAGAGAGAGACAGGGGAGATGGATTAACGAGAGGGAGAGGCAGGGAGACA
Organism: Atractosteus spatula; assembly: GCF_055471065.1. NCBI lineage: Eukaryota > Metazoa > Chordata > Actinopteri > Semionotiformes > Lepisosteidae > Atractosteus > Atractosteus spatula. The sequence continues at coordinate 9,697,358 of NC_142710.1, read as the reverse complement.
GGGAGAAGAGAGACAGGGGAGATGGATTAACCAGAGGGAGAGGCAGGGAGACAGGGAGAAGAGAGACAGGGGAGATGGATTAACGAGAGGGAGAAGCAGGGAGACGGGGAGAAGAGAGAGACAGGGGAGATGGATTAAAGAGAGGGAGAGGCAGGGAGAGGGAGGAGAGAGAGACAGGGACTCACTCTGATTACAATCAGTTTCTCCTTGCAGGTCAGGGGCTCGGTGCTCCTCAGGTCTGGGAAAGAGACACAGATGGAGACGTGTCAGAGTCTCTGCAGATCTGTAAGGGAGCTGGGCGGGTCTGAGGGACGGACAGACAGACAGACAGACAGACAGACAGACAGACAGACAGACAGACAGACAGACAGACAGACAGCTGTGTAGAGGGACAGACAGCTGTGCAGAGAGACAAGCAGGAGGGCAGACAGACAGGCACAGCTAGGCAGAGAGAGACAGGCAGGAGGGCAGACAGACAGACAGCTGTGCAGAGACAGACAGAGAGGAGGGCAGAGAGACAGACAGACAGATGGATAGAACTGCAGGGTAGAGACCCCCCACTGTCACGTGCTGATAACTACCATCTCTCTCTTACCTGGGCTGCCCTCGGAGTCGTCAGACAAGAGGGGGCGCCTGTCAGCGGAGTCAGGGCGCACTCCTCCGGGCCCCTCTGCCTGGCTCCAGTTGGGGAGAGAGGGGGGACGCACCAGGAGCACAAAGTAACTGGGGGAGACAAGGAAGATGGGACTGGGAGTTATACTTGGAGGTCAATCAGAGGGCAACGGGGACCAGTCTGATCAATCAGAGGTCACTGGGGACTAAATAGGTCAATCAGAGGTCAACAGGGACCAGTCAGGTCAATCAAAGGTCACTGGGGATTGAAGATGTCACTCAGAGGTCATCAGGGATATGTGGGGTCTGTTGGTCATCAGGTCTAGTTAGAACAGTCAGCTTTCACCAGGACCAGTCAGGACCAGTCTGCGGTCATCAGGACCGATCAGGACCAGTCTGCGGTCATCAGACCAGTCTGTTGTCAGACCAGTCTGTGGTCATCAGCACTAGTCAGGACCAGTCTGTGGTCATCAGGACCAGTCGGGACCAGTCTGTGGTCATCAGGACCGGTCAGGACCAGTCTGTGGTCATCAGCACTAGTAAGGACCAGTCTGTGGTCATCAGGACCAGTCAGGACCAGTCTGTGGTCATCAGGACTAGTCAGGACCAGTCTGTGGTCATCAGGACCGATCGGGACCAGTCTGTGGTCATCAGACCAGTCTGTTGTCAGACCAGTCTGTTGTCATCAGCACTAGTGGGGACCAGTCTGTGGTCATCAGGACCAGTCGGGACCAGTCTGTGGTCATCAGGACCAGTCGGGACCAGTCTGTGGTCAGACCAGTCTGTGGTCATCAGCACTAGTCAGGACCAGTCTGTGGTCATCAGGACCAGTTGGGACCAGTCTGTGGTCATCAGCACTAGTCAGGACCAGTCTGCGGTCATCAGGACTAGTCAGGACCAGTCTGCGGTCATCAGACCAGTCTGTGGTCAGACCAGTCTGTGGTCATCAGTACTAGTCAGGACCAGTCTGTGGTCATCAGCACTAGTCGGGACCAGTCTGCGGTCATCAGGACCAGTCGGGACCAGTCTGTGGTCATCAGCACTAGTCGGGACCAGTCTGTGGTCATCAGGACCGGTCGGGATGAGTCTGTGGTCATTAGTACTGGTCGGGACCAGTCTGTGGTCATCAGGGACAGTGAGTAACTGGTACAGAGGGGGACGGCGAGGCAGGGGGTCGAGTCAGAGCAGGAGGGCTGGTGAACCAGAGGTGAGCAGAGCTGACGAGAGTAACCGAGAGTAACTGAGAGTAACCGAGAGGACGTTGCTGGAGACCGGAGGGGACGACACTCACAGCTCAGGCTACAGGAGCGACACGGGGGGGCACTGACCTCAGAGCCAGGGTGGCGGGGATCACGAGCATGACCTGCAGAGTGACCCGGGGTCCCAGGCCCAGCTGGGTCAGCGCCGAGTACGATACCGCCCCCAGAACCCCAGCACCTCCGGTCCCAGAGGACCAGCCACACACCACCCCACTGAGAGAGAGAGAGGGGTCACTACACACTGACTGGACACTCCAGTACATTAACACTGCACTGTGAGAGAGAGAGGGGTTAATACACACACACTGACTGGACACTCCAGTACATTAACACTGCACTGAGAGAGAGGGGGGTTAATACAGACACACTGACTGGACACTCCAGTACATTAAAACTGCACTGAGAGAGAGGGGGGTTAATACAGACACACTGACTGGACACTCCAGTACATTAACACTGCCCTGAGAGGTTGGGGTACCTGTGGAAGAAGGTTGTGAGGGACAGGAAGGACAGCTCTCCCAGGCCGCCGGACACACTGGCGAACACCACCCCTGAGAAGCGTGTTGGGGTAGAAACCAGAGAGAGAACCATGATCAGTGGCAACAGCACCCCCAGGTGTCACAGGCCCAGAGGGGGGACCCTCAGCACCTGTAGCTTTCATCTAGACCACGACAGCTACCCTGGACAACGGCCACTGGAGCCCAACCCGTATCTACACTGCTACAACATCCAGCGCTACATCATGCAGGCCAGCAGCCATGTCACCCTGCAGCTCACAGCTGGCAGCCCACTGGAGCCCAGCAGTGTGAGCCTGTCAGTACCTGGAGGGGAGACTCCTGGGAAAAGAGTCAGGGTGTTACCCCTGTGTCCTGGCCAAATTTCCCCCTGGCCCTTACCCATCATGGCCTCCTAATAACCCCCCTCTCTGAACTGGCTTCATCACTTTGCTCTCCTCCCCACTGAGAGCTGGTGTGTGGTGAGTGTACTGGTGCATCATCCAGGTTGGGGGACACACTGGTGGGGGTGGAGGGGATCCCCATTACCTGTAAAGGGCTTTGAGTGGATTGTCTAGAAAAGCGCTATATAGTGTAAGCAATTATTATTATTATTATTATTATTATCCCTAACCCTAACCCGCTGTCCTTATTGAGCCCACAAGACCCAACAAGTGCTCCTGCTCCTCTGATCAAGAACCTCCCGCAACACCACCCTGATGTCAGAGCCACTGGTGACATCACCGCCACCGATGACATCACCGCCGCGGACGAGGTCGCCGTTACCCAGAATGCTCATGCCGACGCTGGTGGAGAAGGAGACGATCAGGAAGCTGCCGGCCGCCGTCAGGACACACAGCACCACGCGCCACCTGCGCCAGGGGAGAGACACGATCACGGAGCGCACGCGACGCGCAGACACCCCCCCCCCCGCAGGGAGATGCCGAGGTGTTATTTTATGATAGGAATCTGTGCTGATGAGCAAAATTTAAACGTTAAGCGCAAGAAAAGTGACATGAACACAGTCATGTGTAAAACCTCCGATTTGCATCTCAGAATAGAGGAAGTTTCCAGGTCTGCGCAGCGCCGTGGTCTGTGACGCACAACGAGGCCACAACACTGCCGGTGAGGTGTTGGGGCCCTGTGACACTGTCAACAAGCAGGCTTGTGAGTCCACCTCTGAATCCAGTAGACACACTGCTCTCGACTTTGAGACCGTTCTGTTGACAAATACTGCTTACTTATTAACTCTGCACGCAGATCGCCTTGGAACATCGTCACGGTGAAGCATCTGCTGCACAGCCTGTACTTACTCACTCGTTCATCACAGTACATCTATCGTGACTGAGACTAGTGAGCAGGAAGGGCTACCTCACATCACAGTACAGCAGTCAGTACAGGCACTAGTGAGCAGGAAGGGCCTCTTGACATCACAGTACAGCAGTCAGTACAGGGACTAGTGAGCAGGAAGGGCTACCTAACATCACAGTACACCAGTCAGTACAGGGACTAGTGAGCAGGAAGGGCTACCTCACATCACAGTGCAGCAGTCAGTACAGGGACTAGTGAGCAGGAAGGGCCTCTTCACATCACAGTACATCAGTCAGTACAGGGACTAGTGAGCAGGAAGGGCCTCTTCACATCACAGTACACCAATCAGTACAGGGAGTAGTGAGCAGGAAGGGCCTCTTCACATCACAGTACAGCAGTCAGTACAGGGCCTAGTGAGCAGGAAGGGCCTCTTCACACCACAGTAAATCAGTCAGTACAGGGACTAGTGAGTAGGAAGGGCTGCTTCACATCACAGTACAGCAGTTAGAACAGGGACTAGTGAGCAGGAAGAGCCGCTTCACGTCACAGTACATCACTCAGTACAGAGACAAGTGAGCAGGAAGGGCTGCCTCACTTACCAATTCCCACGAGCTCTTGCTCTCGCTGGAGAGACCAGGGCTTCGTGACGAAATGGCGACTTACAGCACTTTCACAAATGTCCCCATTTGGTGCTTCGCTCAGAAATCAGTAGCAAGCTGTTTATACCCCGTCAATGAACGTACTTGGCATCGGAGATCTAGTGACCGGTCTGCGAAAGAGGGCGACCTTACCCGTAGGGCAGGAGGTGAATGAAGAAGGGAGCAGCGAACTTGATGACCATAGTGGGGAGCACGTCAGCCAGCAGGATCGCCTGTCGATCACAGAGCAAGCGATCAGCCCGACTCTTGGCCCGAGAGAGAAGACGTCGCGGGCGTTTCAGATCACACGGCGGCGGAGGAGGGGAGGAGGAGAGGATGAACCTTCCTCCTCCCCCTCCGGACAATAAGAATCAAGAGAGGCGGAGGCGCACTGACCGCGGTGGAGATGGGATTGCAGTCGTATCGGCTGCCGTTGCGGCTGCCGTTGCCCCACGACAGGACGGGGTGGTGGGAGTGACTGCGGACGCTGGGCAGGGCGGGGCCTGGGGTCTGACAGAGAGAGAGAGATTAGAGAAACTGGGATTAGAGAAACATTCTTCCCGAAATTCAGAAATCTAATCCCAGAGTTCCCACACCTGCCAAAACCACAACAGGTCCCAATCCTACTGGGAGAGGGAGGAGGGAACTCAGTGGAACTGGCAGCCCAGTATGTGATCTCCTGTCCCAGCCTGAGGAACAGTGAGTCCGTCTCCCAATAATGCTCCAGCCGCCTACAGTATATGTCAATATTTTATAATATGTCTTTGTTGTAAATGTCTGTAACTTCTATTTTACTTATTTTACTTCTATTTTTTGTCTTGTTCCATGTTAATTTTATTATTTTTATTTGCTTTGGCAACACTGATTGTACCCATCGGTCATGCTAATAAAGCACCTTGAACTGAACTGAGAGAGAGAGAGAGAGAGAGTCACTGCCACTATCTAGTCCCAGAGTTCCCACACCTGCCAGAATCACAACGGGTCCCAATCCTACTGGGAGAGGGAGGAGGGAACTCAGTGGAACTGGCAGCCCAGTATGTGATCTCCTGTCCCAGCCTGAGGAACAGCGAGTCTGTCTCCCAGTAACGCTAAATATGTTTACAGTATATGTAAATATTTTATGATATGTGTTTGTTGTAAATGTCTGTAGATTTTATTTTACTTTTATTTTTTGTTTTGTTTCATGTAAATTTCATTATTTTATTTGCTTTGGCAACACTGATTATACCCATCGGTCATGCTAATAAAGCACCTTGAATTGAATTGAATTGAGTCAGTGTGTCAGCAGCCACGATCAAAGACAGAGAGTCAGTGTGTGTGTCTCACTCTGGATTCTGAGAGAGAGAGAGAGAGAGAGTCAGTGTGTGTGTCTCACTCTGGATTCTGAGAGAGAGAGTCAGTGTGTGTCTCACTCTGGATTCTGAGAGAGACAGAGAGAGTCAGTGTGTGTGTCTCACTCTGGATTCTAAAAGAGAGAGAGTCAGTGTGTGTGTCTCACTCTGGATTCTGAGAGAGAGAGAGAATCAGTGTGTGTTTCTCACTCTGGATTCTGAGAGAGAGAGTCAGTGTGTGTGTCTCACTCTGGATTCTGAGAGAGAGAGTCAGTGTGTGTGTCTCACTCTGGATTCTGAGAGAGGGAGTCAGTGTGTGTGTGTCTCACTCTGGATTCTGAGAGAGGGAGTCAGTGTGTGTGTCTCACTCTGGATTCTGAGAGAGAGAGTCAGTGTGTGTGTCTCACTCTGGATTCTGAGAGAGAGAGAGAGTCAGTGTGTGTGTCTCACTCTAGATTCTGAGAGAGAGAGTCAGTGTGTGTGTCTCACTCTGGGTTCTGAGAGAGAGAGAGTCAGTGTGTGCGTCTCACTCTAGATTCTGAGAGAGAGAGAGTCAGTGTGTGTGTCTCACTCTGGATTCTGAGAGAGAGAGAGTCAGTGTGTGTGTGTCTCACTCTAGATTCTGAGAGAGAGAGAGTCAGTGTGTGTGTCTCACTCTGGATTCTGAGAGAGAGAGTCAGTGTATGTGTGTCTCACTCTGGATTCTGAGAGAGAGAGTCAGTGTGTGTGTGTCTCACTCTGGATTCTGAGAGAGAGAGAGAGAGTCAGTGTGTGTGTCTCACTCTGGATTCTGAGAGAGAGAGTTAGTATCTCTGACCCCATCAGAATGTTAGAGGGTCAAAGAGTCAGTGCCTCTGTCACAGGGTCAGTCAGTGCATCAGAAGTGTGTCAGAGTGTCAGCAGTGTGTTAGACATGGTCACTGTGTCATCAGTGTGTCAGAGTGTCAGTCACCTGTCAGTGTTACACCAGTATGTCAGACAGTCAGTCAGTCTAGCAGAGTGTCAGTCAATCTGTCAGTCTGTCAGACGTGTGTCAGTGTTACACCACAGTGTCACGAGTGTCAGTGAGTCATTAGTTTGTCAGAGTGGCAGTATGTCAGAGTTTCAGAAGTATGTCAGTGTGTCAGACAGTGTCAGAGAGTCTCACCGGCGCAGTGCTGTTGTCCGTCCTCTCCTGCTGGGACAGGATGTCATGGGCAGCACTCAGCATCACTACATAGGCAAAGTTATTACACAGTCCCAGGAGCCTGGACACAGAGAGAGAGAGTTACTGTCCACACACACTGTCCACACACACTGCCCTCCACAGCCCCAGAGCCTGGACACAGAGAGAGAGTTACTGTCCACACACACTGCCCTCCACAGCCCCAGAGCCTGGACACACACACACAGAGAGAGAGTTACTGTCCACACACACTGTGTGTTCCAGACCCCCCAAACCCACACTTCCCCAGACAGGGGACACCTACCAGAAACCAGCCAGGTTCCTCCAGTGAGCCACTCGCCCTGAAGACACAGGGGGAGACAAGTTACAAACTACAGCGACCATGGGGTACAGTACACAGAGACAGTGGGGTACAGAGCTGACACAGTGGGGTACAGAAGAAGGATTCTGGGGTACAGTACACAGAGACAGTGGGGTATAGTATAAACATGGTGGGGTAGAGCACAGCGATCATGGGTTACAGTACTGAGACAGTGGGGTACAGTACACAGAGACAGTGGGGTACAGTATAAACATAGTGGGGTAGAGCACAGCGATCATGGGTTACAGTACTGAGAGAGTGGGGTACAGCACACAGAGACAGTGGGTACAGTACAGCGGGGTACAGCACAGAACCAGTGGGGATAGAATACAGTAACAGGAGGTCAGAAGAAGGAGTTTGGGGTACAGCACAGTGACAGCGCGGTACAGAAGAAGGATTCTGGGGTACAGCACAGTGACAGCGGGGTACAGAAGACTTAAAGGCAGGGCGGGGGCTGCTCAGACAGCACGCTCGCCCATAGCGGCACCGGGAAGGGGAAACACACACCAGCCCGCCCCGGGGGGGTCTCACCTTCGCCCCGGCCGGCCGCGGGGTCGGTGTTGATGCTCTCCGCGCCCTCCTCCATAGCCTGCGGATCAGCCGGACCTTCCGGAGAACAGCCGAAATCACAACTCAAGTCGAAACTAAAACCCGCATCCCGACAAATCTAGCGGCGCCGTGACACTTCGACGTATCGGTTTCTTTCTCTCTCTCTCGCCTCTGCCGCTGTTCCGCTTTCGGCGTGAGTCGAGTCTCACCGCTGCAAAACCAGCAGCGCAGCAAAAGCAGAGATTGTTTACACCGGCGAGCGGTGTCACACCGAAACCCTTCCCCCCCCCGCTGTGTCTCCTGTCCGCCGTCCCCCCGGACACCGGGGCCGCCGCGCAGAGGGTTCCGGGAGGGAGTGAGTCAGCCTGTAGCCGTGAGCCCATACAAAGCCCGTTTATAAACTGCGCAACTTATCTCTGAACTTCGGGTACAACTGAAACTGTTCTCGTTGCCGGTCAGAGGGCGAAATCATTGAACTGGCGGAGGGGAGGGATCTGTCTGTTCATTTTTCCACGAACACCTCGGGCTATCTCTTATGAACTTTAACCCTGCCTCGGCACAACCCTGTTTTGTTCTCGCCTGCCGTCTGGCAGCCGGTCAAAGGCCGAACAGATGACGGGACAGCCCCCACCTCCAGGCAATCAGACTGCTGGACAGCCAAGCTGCGGTCACCGTCAGCAGGTCACCCTAGCGGGCACTGATAACTGGACAGGTGGACACCGACATACAGTGTGTAATTGTGTTTGGCACACTGCAAATTGCACTATTTGGGCATAATACATCGCATACACGCTGGACATATAGCAGTTCTAGTACTTTTCAGTTTCATTTTATAATAATAATAATAATAATAATAATAATAATAATAATTGTTTATATAACCTGGAATAACCAGCATAGGACACAAATACATTTTGGGGTTCTATATTTCCAGGTAAGTATGGTGTCTGATCTGTTTTGTAAGTTTGGAGAATAATTAAAAAAACAAAAACAAAATAAATGACATATAATGATATTTTTGCCTGAACAACATACAGCAGCGGCAATTTCACGCAACGCGTGCAGAAAGGTCACCTCTCAGCTCTACCCTCACCGAGAACGGTACAACTCAATTCAATTTTTCAATTCCAGGTGCTTTATTAACCCTTTATTATGGCCAGCAACCATGTCACCCTGCAGCTCACAACTGACAGCCCACTGAAGCCCAGCAGTGTGAGCCTGTCAGTACCTGGAGGGGAGACTCCTGGGACAAACTAAGGCTGCTGCTGGAAGAGGTGTGAGTGGGGCCAGCAGGGGGTGCTCACCCTGTGGCTCATGTGGGTCCTAATGCCCCAGTATAGTGACGGGGACACTAGACTGTAAACAGGCGCCATCCTTCGGATGAGACGTAAAACCGAGGTCCTGACTCTCTGTGGTCATTAAAGATCCCAGGGCGTTTCTCGAAAAGAGTAGGGGTGTAACCCCGGCGTCCTGGCCAAATTTCCCATGCCTCCTAATAATCCCCCTCTATGAATTGGCTTCATTACTCTGCTCTCCTCCCCACTGATGGCTGATGTGTGGGGAGCGTTCTGGCGCACTATGGTTGCCGTCGCATCATCCAGGTGGGGCTGCACACTGGTGGGGGTGGAGGGGATCCCCATTACCTGTAAAGCGCTTTGAGTGGAGTGTCCAGAAAAGCGCTATATAAGTGTAAGCAATTATTATTATTATTATTATTATTATTAGCATGACCGATGGGTACATCAGTGTTGCCAAAGCAGATAAAAACAATGAAATTCACAAGAAACAAAACAAAAAATAAAAGTAAAATAAAATCTACAGACATATTATAAAATATTTACATATTATATATATTTACTTATTAACTATATACATCTAGTTACAACTCTGCAGAGATTTGGTTGTTTTAACTGTACCTCACTGCTTCCTAGTCCCTACTGCCCATGCGCAGGACGCTGAACCCGGAGACACCGCGAACTAAGAGGCAGCGCCATCTAGTGGATTTGGCAAAACAGACAGCTCTTCACCACTGGGTCACACATTACATTACTCTTCTGGAAACTCCACTCAGAGTGCTTGACAGGTCATGGTGATCCCCTCCACCCCCACCAGTGTGCAGCCCCACCTTTATGCCGTGTTGTTCAGTTCTTCCTGTGTTATTTATTATGTCATTTGATTTTGTAACTTTTATTCTCTTTCCTCACGGTGACCTTGCAGAAAAACAAACAAACCCCACAACAACATTTCATTGGCAGCCATCGCTGCCATGGGCCAGATTGACGTGCGTTTGACAAATAAATCAACTTTGAACTTCGAGCTGTATTCACGATTTTAGATCAGTTTCAGATTTCCCTCGAACTGTTTGACCAGGATTTAAAAAAAAAAAACAACCGAATATGAACAATAAAAAAGTGGACCCCAAAATGAGACCCCCGCTTTTACATAGAACAGTGTCGTATCTACATATTTATCCGATATTTTAACTGGCCAAAGTGGCCTTTTTTTGTGGATTTTATACGGATTGGCCGTCGGCAGTCACTCCGGTGTTAGGACGACGGCCGACAGCGCCACATCGCGCCCGTGTGGTGTCTTTTCAAGACGGTACCGCGGGGACACGGCGGATGAACAGGACACCGGCACCGCGGGGATACGGCGGATGAACAGGACACCGGTACCGCGGGGACACGGAGGATGAACAGGACACCGGCACCGCGGGGACACGGCGGATGAACAGGACACCGGCACCGCGGGGACACGGCGGATGAACAGGACACCGGTACCGCGGGGACACGGAGGATGAACAGGACACCGGTACCGCGGGGACACGGCGGATGAACAGGACACTGGTACCGCGGGGACACGGAGGATGAACAGGACACCGGTACCGCGGGGACACGGCGGATGAACAGGACACCGGCACCGCGGGGACACGGCGGATGAACAGGACACCGGCACCGCAGCCTTAAACTCGTGAGTTATACTTCCGCGTCGCCTGTTTCAGTCCAGCTCAGACGCATCGTATTGCGGACAGGCGCTCGTCGAGTCGGTGATACAAATATCGATCTGCACTCCCAGAATGGGTATCGGGTCTGGGGCGCGTGTTCACAGGGACGCGGGATTTGCCCGGGGGGATAAGGGGGGCTAGGACGATTTAATGGGGGTCTATAAGACGTCAGCCAGCGCTTTTCGGCGAGCTCGGGAGCAAGTCCGCATTACTGTTAAAGCATCTGGTGGATCACCGGATAACAGCGCCACATTGCTCCACAGGATCACACAGCCCAGGGAGCTCTGCAGAGGAAAAAGACTGGATGATCTGAAGCAAATATTGGATAACTCATGAGGTTAAGGAGGTATCATCGTATTGTCGTGGGAACTTCTTCCTCAGAGGGGCAGGGCACAGCCTTGTGCAGAGTCGGTTTTATTGAGCCCAGTAGGTCCGACAACGCGCGCCGGGTCTGCCCCGCAGAACAGACACACTGCAGGGGTCTCCCAGCTCTTATATACAGCCGGGGGAGAGTCTGTGTCACGATCTGAGAGCTTGTCCTGTTCTCTGATATGTCATTTCTTCTGGTCCTGCTCTGTCTTGCTCTCGGTTCTGTCCTCTGATAGGCAGCAGACATTGGCCTGCTGTGTCCTGTTTGTGGGTGTTGTTCCTGTCTTTTATTGTGTAGCGTGAAGCCACTGGGGCCAGTCAGCTTTATGGCATCTTAGTGTAACTTTTGTTTGAGGCTAAATTAACAGACCCCAGCAACAGCTCTCACAATGTGCTGAAGGGTTGATACATACATGTGAGATAGTGAGATACATACATGTCCGCCTTCAGTCTTAACCCAGTAAAGATAGATAGATAAGACTTTTTTGATCCCGTAGGGAAATTGATGAATAAAGACCCTGATTGTGCAGCCATTTATAATGGATATAGATGGTGACTGTGCCTTGTGTGAAAGTAGCCCTGAAACATTTATTTAGGTCGTGTCCCGTTGTGAAATCCTTCTGCAGTGATTGACAAACTTGTATTAAAAAAAGAGGCTCATATTGATATTATTTTTAAAGCAATAGACGTGATGTTCAGCTTCAATCCCACTGGAAATAATACGAAAATAACTATTGCAATTGGCTGAATTATAATTATTAATAATAATTCCTCACACTTATATAGCGCTTTTCTGGACACTCCATTCAAAGCGCTTTACAGGTAATGGGGATCCCCTCCACCCCCACCAGTGTGTAGCCCCACCTGGATGATGCGACAGCAGCCATAGTGTGCCAGAACACTCCCCACACACCAGCTCTCAGTAGGAAGGAGAGCAGAGGGATGGAGCCAGTTCAGAGAGGGGGGTTATTAGGAGGCCATGATGGGTAAAGACCAGGGGGGAAATTTGGCCAGAACACCGCTACTATTTTCGAGAGATGCCCTGGGATTTTTAATGACCACAAAGAGTCAGGACCCCGGTTTCACGTCTCATCTGAAGGACGGAGCCTTCTTACAGTCCAGTGTCCCCGTCAGTGTCCAGCCCTACTCTTTTATAGCTCACCATCACTGTACTGGGGCATCAGGACCCACACAGAGCGCAGGGAGAGAGCACCCCCTGCTGGCCCCACTCACCCCTCTCCCAGGAGTCTCCCCTCCAGGTACTGGCCAGGCTCCCCCTGCTGGGCTCCAGTGGGCTGGGAGCTGGGTGAGAGCGCCCCCTGCTGGCCCCACTCACCCCTCTCCCAGGAGTCTCCCCTCCAGGTACTGGCCAGGCTCCCCCTGCTGGGCTCCAGTGGGCTGGGAGCTGGGTGAGAGCGCCCCCTGCTGGGCTCCAGTGGGCTGGGAGCTGGGAGAGAGCGCCCCCTGCTGGCCCCACTCACACCTCTCCCAGGAGTCTCCCCTCCAGGTACTCTTACAACCCACCTGAGCGCGAGATGTTTTGTGATGTGTTATAAATGTTACCTGTTGTTCTGTGTTATACTGTACAGGTGCAATAGAGTGATGTGCAATGTCTTTCTTATTTTTTGTAATAGAATAATGTGCAATGTCTTTCCTCTCTTCTTTTTTTGCCTTCTATTTAAACGGGGACAATAAAATCCGATCTCTCTGTCTTTTCCCTCGTGTGACAGTCGTCGTCCCTATGCTGAAAAGCGACCATGAATCTGGGGCTGTTAATAGGAATTTCTCAAAGTGTGTAAAGCGGATAGTTCTGGTCCTGGAACCCGATCGGCTATACGCACAGCCCGGAGGAGTTTGGACTTTTTAACTGTGTGATAAGGAAACTAAGGTTGCTGCTGGAAGATGTGCAAGAACACACCTGTCCTTTGAGGACTGAGGGACACTCTGACTGTGTTACTGCTGTACACTACACAGTCACAAAGAGGAAAAGAGCACATTGTCACAACTATTATAAGTAACTACTGAGAAATCTAGATGCAATAGGTAACACCTGTCTATATGGCCAGCAGCCAAATCACCCTGCAACTCTCAACTGGCAGCCCCACTGGAGTTCGGCAGGTGTGAGCCTGGTCAGTACCTGGATGGGAGACCTCGTTGGAAAAACTAAGGTTGCTGCTGGAAGAGGTGTTAGTGGGGCCAGCAGGGGGCGCTCACCCTGCGGTCCATGTGGGTCCTAATGCCCCAGTATAGTGACAGGGACACTATACTGTAAAACAGGCGCCGTCCTTCGGATGAGACGTAAAACCGAGGTCCTGACTCTCTGTGGTCATTAAAAATCCCTGGCCAAATTTCCCATTGGCCCTTACCAATCATGGCCTCCTAATAACCCCCCTCTCTGAACTGGCTTCATCACTCTGCTCTCCTCCCCACTGAGAGCTGGTGTGTGGGGAGCGCACTATGGCTGCCGTCGCATCATCCAGGTGGGGCTGCACACTGGTGGGGGTGGAGGGGATCCCCATTACCTGTAAAGCGCTTTGAGTGGAGTGTCCAGAAAAGCGCTATATAAGTGTAAGCAATTATTATTATTATTATTATTATTATTATCATCAATGATAAATAACAGTCAATCAAATCAATCGAATAGGCTTTTAAAGACTGCTGCTGGGCGTAGATATAAAAGCTTGGATTCTCAGGTTTTGGATACTGGATTTATATGATTTTATATGACTTATATGATTATAAGATCTATAATCTTTTTTGGGTCTCTTTGTCGCGCTCTTTTTGGACTCTTTGTGTCGCGTAGTTGAAGTCATGTTCATTCTTGGACATGATCACACGCTCGCTTACAAGCCAGGGGGGTGATGTCCGTCGTAGTGGAAATAAGAACGTACCCAGTTCTGACGACGGACAGCGCTGGCGTGATATCCTGGCGGGCACTGGGACAAGCAGCAGTGGGCGCGCTCCCGACGAGCTGGGGGCAGGACAGTTTTTCCCTGCAGGTGGTGCGAGCCGGCTGGCCAGCGCGGTGACGTCGCCGCCCTCCCCGGCGAATTTTCTTTTCTATTTGTTTTTATTGATGCTTAACAGAATAACAAAAATTACAATACGAACAAGAGCACATATAACAATTCGAGACAAGAAGGTCGTCGGGGGTACATATGACTACGTCAATTCAAGTTATGAGAAAAGATTAAACAAATGAAATAAAAATTATGTCCTTCCTATCTTTGCATTTCGAAATAGTCTGCAAATACCCCCTTATTTCCATTTTAAAATGCTCAGACAAAGGGCTCTTCCCAGACCACTTCATTTTATGAATGTAATAACGTGCCGTCATAATAATTAAACTTATTACACACTGCATTTTAATATTGTTTTCGATGGGGCTGAAACTCTTCCCTGTGAATAGCAGGGACCGCAGCTGCCGGGCTGAGAGGAGATCTCTCTTTAACTCAGCTGGCTGGGTCCCTGTTGAGTGACGCCGGAGGCCAGGGTTCGAGTCCCTGGCGGGTACCCCTAACCCCTAATGACCTCTGACCTGTCCTCATCGCTCTGCTCTCCTCCCCACTGAGAGCTGGAGTGTGTGGGAGCGGACTGGAGCATCATCCAGGTGGGGGGACACACTGGTGGTGGTGGTGGAGGGGATCCCCATGACCTGTAAAGCGCTCTGCGTGGAGTGGGAAAAAAAATGTGGATGATGCCCACTAAATATTGTATAACTAATACGGTTAGGGAGGTTTCATACAAAATAATTCATCGAATTTCCCCGGTTAAGTCTCTTGTTCTCCAGCGATTTAAAATTCAAATAGATGATAAACGTGTTTGATTTATTTTGGTTCTGTCCCAGGGTAGAAACTTTCTGGACCGAGTCGCGCACACATCTTCAAAACGAGACCCATGCGGATATTTGTTCCTGAAGAAAACGACGTGATGCAAAGCTCCAGCCCCGTCGGATGCGAAACGGAAATACCGTCTGTAATCGATGTCATGATGATAAGGGCACGACACTGCAGGGGTCTGGGAGGAATCCCACGCCTGAGCGCTGTAAGACGGATGTAGAGGAGTACTCTATCTCCAGGCTCTTCCACAGTGTAAACACGAGAAAGCGGGTGCGGACGTCACCTGTGTTTCATTCGGTTAAACTTTTTTCAGAATTGGAAATTATTTTGCACTGTGTAACCCCCCCCCCGCCCCGACGATGTTTGTGTCTGGAAATGTTATCTATCCTCCTGTTTGGATTCTATTTTCTGGCGGGGGTATTATTTGTGCATGAATAAAAACATTTTTACAAGATGATGACTGTTATCATCATCATCATCATCATCGCTGTCGCGAACAGGAAGACCCCGCTCGGCTCTGCTGCAGAGGAAACGAAAGCGAAAGCTGATGTCCAGGAGCAGGATGGCGGCGGCGGCGGCGGCGGCGGCTGCGCCCGGGTCCGAGGGCGCGATGCAGCAGCACAAGACGGTCCAGGACGTGCTGGTCGAGGCGCTGGACAACCTCACCCGCGACGCCAGGAAGCGCTTCCGGATGAAGCTGTGCGACACGGCGTTCAGGTTCGACGGGCTGGCGGCCATGACGCGGGAGCAGGTGGAGAAGGCGAGGCACAGCACCGACCTGGCGGCGGCCCTGCTCCGGTACTACACCGAGCGGCGCGCCCTGCCGCTGGCCGCCGCCGTGATGGCCGCCGTGGGCGAGAACCAGCTGGCCAAGACGCTGAGGGAGGAGGCCGCCAGGAGAGGTCGGGGCTCGCTCCTGCCGTCTCGCCGGACTCGTCCGTTTTGAGTGTGAAGTTATGGGCAGAGAGTGAGGGGGGAGAGGAGCTCATTGCTATATCAAGTTTATTGTCATCATACTCGCACACAGGTCTAGGGTGTAGTGAAATGCTATTTAGCCACAGTAGCAGTACAGGAAACAACAACAATACAATTGTGTAAGAAAAGACGGAGACAACGGGCAAAGTGCCACACAACAACACATCATGTGCAAAACAACAACAGGTAACAGATAATGTGCACAACAGCAATAGATAATGTGCACAACAGCAATAGATAATGTGCACAACAGCAACAGGTAATGTGCACAACAACAGGAAACAGATAATATGCAAAACAACAACAGATAATGCGCACAACGTTCTTGTGTGTTTTGAAAGTGAACTTCTGGGCAGAGAGTCTGGGCAGCCAGGGAGAGGGGAGAGAGGAGAGAGGAGCTCATTGCTATATCAAGTTTGTTGTCATCATACTCACACACAGGTCTAGGGTGTAGTGAAATGCTATTTAGCTACAGTAGCTCTCAGACGGTAAGCAGCACAGGAAACAACAACAATACAATTGTGTAAGAAAAGACAGAGACAACAGGCAAAGTGCGACACAACAACAGGAAACCGGCACTGTGCACAACAGCAAGAGTTGTGCAAAATCACACGTCATCAGAATGAAAAGGATGTGAAATTATGGGGAGTGAAGGTCTTGACCTGTGAGGCAGAGGCAGGTGTCAGTGTGATGAAGAGAGAGGCACTGTGAGGTTCAGAGGCTGGGAGTTGAACAGTTTGACAGTGCGGGGGTAAACACCGTCTCCGAGTCTGGTAGTCCAGGCCTGGATGCTCCTGTACCGTTTTCCAGATGGTAGAGGGTCATACAGTCTGTAGCTGGGGTGTGTGGGGTCTTTGATGATGCTCAGAGCTTTCCTCAAGCACCGTCTGTCATCAATGTCCTGTATAGATGGGAGGGCAGCCCCAGTGATGGACTGGGCAGTGTCCACCGCCCGCTGTAGGGCTCTGCGGTCAGCAGTACCTCAGTTGCCATACCACACTGTGATGCAACCTGTCAGTGTGCTTTCTGTGGTGCATCTGTAAAAGTTAGTGAGGATCTGGGCACATATCTCAGCCTCCTTCAACCATCTGAGGAAGTACAGGCGCTGTTGCGCTTTCTTGATCAGACAGGTGAAGTTACTGACCCTTTCATTTAGATGGGATGTACAGATAGATAACACTTTATTGATCCCGTAGGGAAATTGATTGATCATTACATTGGCATCCTTATTCGCGTTGATCTCTGGGGACAGACAGAACACGACAGATAAAACAGTACATCACAAACAAATGAATAAATCAGGACAGGAACAATAAACAAGTTGTGGGACAGTAAAATGGGTTCGTGAGATGAGAAGGGCAGGCTGGTGGACTATGGAGACAGGTCATGGTCTGTTGAGGAGGTGGACTGCCGTGAGACAGCAGCTGTTCCTCAGTCTGGTGCTCTGTGCTTTAACAGTGCGGTACCGCTGGTCAGAGCACAAGGGGGCCGGGCTGGGTGTGACAGCCAGGTCTGCCTGTGTCCAGTGTGTGTGTCCAGGCTGTGGTCACTGAGCCTGTCCTCTCTGGGCAGCCAGGTCTGCCTGTGTCCAGTGTGTGTGTCCAGGCTGTGTCACTGAGCCTGTCCTCTCTGGACAGCCAGGTCTGCCTGTGTCCAGTGTCTGTGTCCAGGCTGTGTCACTGAGCCTGTCCTCTCTGGACAGCCAGGTCTGTCTGTGTCCAGTGTGTGTGTCCAGGCTGTGGTCACTGAGCCTGTCCTCTCTGGACACTCAGGTCTGCCTGTGTCCAGTGTGTGTGTCCAGGCTGTGGTCACTGAGCCTGTCCTCTCTGGACAGCCAGGTCTGCCTGTGTCCAGTGTGTGTGTGTCCAGGCTGTGGTCACTGAGCCTGTCCTCTCTGGGCAGCCAGGTCTGCCTGTGTCCAGTGTGTGTGTCCAGGCTGTGGTCACTGAGCCTGTCCTCTCTGGACAGCCAGGTTTGCCTGTGGCCAGGCTGTGGTCACTGAGTCTGTCCTCTCTGGACAGCCAGGTCTGCCTGTGTCCAGTGTGTGTGTCCAGGCTGTGTCACTGAGCCTGTCCTCTCTGGACAGCCAGGTCTGCCTGTGTCCAGTGTCTGTGTCCAGGCTGTGTCACTGAGCCTGTCCTCTCTGGACAGCCAGGTCTGTCTGTGTCCAGTGTGTGTGTCCAGGCTGTGGTCACTGAGCCTGTCCTCTCTGGACACTCAGGTCTGCCTGTGTCCAGTGTGTGTGTCCAGGCTGTGGTCACTGAGCCTGTCCTCTCTGGACAGCCAGGTCTGCCTGTGTCCAGTGTCTGTGTCCAGGCTGTGTCACTGAGCCTGTCCTCTCTGGACAGCCAGGTCTGTCTGTGTCCAGTGTGTGTGTCCAGGCTGTGGTCACTGAGCCTGTCCTCTCTGGACAGTCAGGTCTGCCTGTGTCCAGTGTGTGTGTCCAGGCTGTGGTCACTGAGCCTGTCCTCTCTGGACAGTCAGGTCTGCCTGTGTCCAGTATGTGTGTCCAGGCTGTGTCACTGAGCCTGTCCTCTCTGGACGGCCAGGTCTGTCTGTGTCCAGTGTGTGTGTCCAGGCTGTGTCACTGAGCCTGTCCTCTCTGGACAGCCAGGTCTGCCTGTGTCCAGTGTGTGTGTCCAGGCTGTGGTCACTGAGCCTGTCCTCTCTGGACAGCCAGGTCTGCCTGTGTCCAGTGTGTGTGTCCAGGCTGTGTCACTGAGCCTGTCCTCTCTGGACAGCCAGGTCTGTCTGTGTCCAGTGTGTGTCCAGGCTGTGGTCACTGAGCCTGTCCTCTCTGGACAGCCAGGTCTGCCTGTGTCCAGTGTGTGTGTCCAGGCTGTGGTCACTGAGCCTGTCCTCTCTGGACAGCCAGGTCTGCCTGTGTCCAGTGTGTGTGTCCAGGCTGTGTCACTGAGCCTGTCCTCTCTGGACAGCCAGGTCTGCCTGTGTCCAGTGTGTGTGATACAGGGGTCACTGACAGGAGGCACACAGGAGACTCTCCTTCATTGCTCCTCTTGACCTTCTCTCCTCTTTTCTGCTCCAGCCCCGAAACGGAAGCGCCGTGCGACTGACCCGCCAGCGGTCAAGCCTGAAGGTGAGGGGCGCGCCCCGTCCATCCTGTCCAGAGCAGGGGCGCCCCAGTGCACCCCAGTCCACCCAGCCCCTGGTCGGTTTCGGCCTTGTTCCAGCAGAAGCAGCGCTGATCGCTGCCCTCGGCTCCGAGACCCCTCTGTCACTGGTGGGGGGCACACGGAGCACCAGCATGGCGCCACAGCAGAGTCTGCGTGTTCTCCCTGTGCTCGTGTGGGGATCCCCCCCCCAGCCCAAAGACAGGCTGGGGGTGAAGTGGCTTCTGGTGTCCATATGCATGTCCTGTGATGGACCGGTGTGCTGTCCAGGGTGTGTGTGTGTGTCCTGTGATGGACCGGTGTCCTGTCCAGGGTGTGTGTGTGTGTGTCCTGTGATGGACCGGTGTCCTGTCCAGGGTGTGTGTGTGTCCTGTGATGGACCAGTGTGCTGTCCAGGGTGTGTGTGTGTGTCTCCTGTGACGGACCCGTGTGCTGTCCAGGGTGTGTGTGTGTGTCTCCTGTGACGGACCCGTGTGCTGTCCAGGGTGTGTGTGTGTGTGTCCTATGACGGAGGAACTCACCCCCCCCCTCTCTCCCCCAGCTCCTGCTGCCAAGACCCCCAAAACCACCGAGGAGGTGAGTCCTGCACTCGTCGGGCCCCTCCCTGCTGGGGTTGGAGCGGGTGGGGTGTGTGTCCTGAGCTGGGCTCCTCGTGCCAGCAGGGACACGGGCCTGGTGACTGCGGCGTCTCTCACAGAGCCCGCCTTCGTGTTTCCTCACAGAGAGCGACGGTCGCCCAGCTGCTGGACTTTCCAGTGAACTCTTCCCCACCGCCTGTGGCAGTGAGGGTGGTGCAGAAATCCAAGCAGCTTCCCTACGGCGATGCTCAGGTACGCGAGCCGACCGTGATCACGCCCGAGTTCAGCTGAGGACTCCTGCCGCTCAGGGTCTGAGGGCGACTTCTGAGCCACACCTGAGCTCGGGCCGGGCCCCTCCTGAGCCACACCTGAGCTCGGGCCGGCCCCTCCTGAACTCACCTGTGGTCCTGTGGTTGACAGGAGAAGAAGAAGAGAGTCTGCATGTCGCTGGCCGACCAGGAGGGGGCGATCAGGGCGACGGCGTTCGATATGCAGAAGGCTCGCCTCCTCAGAAAGAACAAGTTCTTCGTCCTGAAGGGCTACAAGATGAAAGAATTCAAGGGCAAGCCCAGCCTGGCCATCGGGGAGAGGACGGAGGTGCGTCCGACACAGCTGTGGAGTGTGTCTGCAGGGTGAGGGCAGGGCCTGCTGACCTCTCTCTCTCTCTCTCACTCTCTCGCTCAGATCGTCGAAATGGAAGAGAAGATCCAGGTGCCCAGGAAAGTGCTGAACCAGGCTAAGAATATATACACAACCTGATCAGCCGAGCTTGTCCAGTCCCACTTCCCTGAGCCGGTCCGGTCTAGTCCCACTTCCCCGAGCCGGTCCGGTCCAGTCCTGCGTGACGCTGCCCCTTCCTCAAGCTGGTCCAGTTCTGATCCCGACCACCAGTTCCTGACTGGATCCACATCGTGCACCTCCTCCTCCTCCTCCTCCTCCAGCAAGCTGGTCCGGTCAGGTCCTGCCCCAGATCCTGGCTATTCCAGGAGCCACCCAAGACTGCCCGAGCTGGCCCGGTCCAGTCCTGCGTGGTCCTCCTCCTACTTCCCCAAACTGGTCCGGTTCTGACCTCGATCCCGGGTCCTGACCAGACCCACTACTCACAGGAGAATCTGAGTCCTCTGTAAAACTCCATTTTCATCGTGTGTCCAGAATTCGGCAGCCAGAATCCCCACCAGGCCTAGTGCAGGTGATCCCATCACTCCTGTCCTGGAGTCCCTGCACTGGCTTCCTGTCAGGTTTCATATCGCCCCCCAGCCTGAGCTCTTTTACATCGTCTAATTCTGCTCTCCTGTCTGTCCCCCAAGACTGTCCTGTCACCCCCAGAGTGTAGATGTCTCCTGCTGCACCCCAACACTCAGGAGCTGTATCCCCAGGGGTATCAGAGAGCCCCCCAGCCTGAGCTCTTCCACATCGTCTAATTCTGCTCTCCTGTCTGTCCCCCAAGACTGTCGACACTCTGGGGGTGACAGGGACTTCTCCTGCTGCACCCCAAAGCTCAGGAGCTGTACCCCAGGGGTATCAGAGAGCCCCCCAGCCTGAGCTCTTCCACATCGTCTAATTCTGCTCTCCTGTCTGTCCCCTAAGACTGTCGACACTCTGGGGGTGACAGGGTCTGCTCCTGCTGCACCCCAACACTCAGGAGCTGTACCCCAGGGGTAACAGAGAGCCTGAGCTCTGTCACACCCAGACTCACAAGCCTCTTCTTCCACAAGCCTCTTCGTTACCAGTTCCGTCGGCCCCGTCAGATCCCTGCACTGGCTCCAAACCCTTCTTGTCCTGCTGCGATACTCCAGTTCGCAGTCATGCTCCTTTTCTCCTTTTCTCACCTATAAAGACTTCAGAAGTGCCTTCTCCCAGATTCGGCACGAGATGAAGTCTCATCGATTGCCCTCGCCGGGCCCCGCAGGACCAGAACTGACCCGTGACACACAGGATTGACCGGCTGTGTTTGAGAAACGAGAGCTTTTTCTGGGGTGGCGTCGTGACCATCCACCTCCTGGCTGACCAGCTGCAGGGCGGCTCGAGAAGGGACGGACGGACGGACGGATGGGGAGGTCACTCCGACGCTGATCTCTCTGGCCTGGGGGGGGGGGGGGGGAGGGGGATGATGGGGAATTATGGTCAACCCACCCACCCTTGTCCATCTCGGTTGGCACCCTGCACCCCCATCTCCTACACCCCAGCAGCGCTGGAGAACAATAAATGTTTTTTAAACAATAAACAGATTTCTTTGATGGAGTTTTGTTTCACCCAAGTGACAGTCATCCTTCTGGTCCACCCCAACTGGATTTGAACCATCAGACCAGCTGTCCTGCCAGTCCCACAGGACGGCACCCCCTTTTAAGCAAAAAACACAAGACGTTCATGTCGGTGCCAGCAGCCAGGTCACCCTGCAGCTCCCAGCAGGGGGCGCTCTCACCCAGCTCCCAGCCCACTGGAGCCCAGCAGGGGGAGCCTGGCCAGTACCTGGAGGGGAGACTCCTGGGAGAGGGGTGAGTGGGGCCAGCAGGGGGCGCTCTCTCCCTGCGCTCTGTGTGGTCCTGATGCCCCAGTCCAGTGATGGTGAGCTATAAAAGACTAGGGCTGGACACTGACGGGGACACTGGACTGTAAGAAGGCTCCGTCCTTCAGATGAGACGTGAAACCGGGGTCCTGACTCTCTGTGCTCATGAACAATCCCGGGGTGTCTCTATAAAAGAGTCGGGGTGTTACCCCGGTGTCCCCCTGGTCTTGACCTGTCCTGGCCTCCTAGTAACCCCTAATGACCTCTGACCTGTCCTCCTTGCCCTGAGAGCTGCTGTGTGTGGGCGCACTGGTGGGGCTCCACACTGCTGCTGCTGGAGGGGATCCCCACAAACATGTGGGGCGTCCAGAAAGGCGTCCTCCTCGCTCTGAGAGCTGCTGTGTGTGTGAGAGTACTGGAGCATCATCCAGGTGGGCGTACACACTGGTGGGGGGTGGAGGGGATCTCCATGACCAGTAAAGCGCTCCGAGTGGAGTGTCCAGTAGAGCGCTGTAGGACCGTAAGGAATTACAAGTGTCAAGCGACGCTGCGCGTCAAAACCCCTTGATCTAACTGGGGAGAAAAATAAGTCTCCCGCGATCACTCCGGCGGCGCGGTTTGTCCATCGCGCTGCGCCGTAGTGCGGCTCACGGCGTTGCCCCGGTAACCGCCTCGGCAACCCTTCCGGCGCGACGGTCTGAAAAAAAAACACACACAACGGGGCGAAACGGGTTCCGAGGAATTAAAACCGCAACAGCGAGAACCGGCCCTTAAATCCGACTAAAATCAAGTCACGGCGCCCTGAAAGAAAGTGTCGCGGGAAGACGCCTGGGGGTGAAGCGGCGCCAGTGCGGGAGGTAGTGTTTGTGTACGAAACGGGTCTCGAAAACGAGAAATCAAGAGAGAGATTAATAATTAATAATTAATAATATGTCTTTGTTGTAAATGTCTGTAACATGTCTGTAGATTTTATTTTACTTCTATTTTTTGTTTTGTTCTATGTTAATTTTATTATTTTTATTTGCTTTGGCAACACTGATTGTACCTATCGGTCATGCTAATAAAGCACCTTGAATTGAACTGAATTGATTAAACTGTTCGAGGTCGTAAGCGACACGACAGCGCGGAAAAATGGGGGGTATCTACCGTGAGAGGCTATGACACGGCATGGTGAGGACCTTACCTCCGACCCGATCGGCTTCGGACACCGGAGCACATTTAAAAAAAACAACCAATAATACAAATTACGAGTTCAAAACCTTCTGATCAAATCACTCATGCGAAGCAAACAGCCCTCTCCATCTCTCCTCGGCGGCAGAAAAACCCCACCGTACGATGTCCCCTTTCAATTCTGCCGTATATGGACACATCGGCTCTGATTGTCCCCAGTCAGCTCCCCGCTGTGAAATCTACACCGTGCTCAACCGGTTCGTCCCCTGATGACCGACTGTGGGACTTGATCATACCAATCGTTGCCCAAAGCAGGAAGTTGACACTCCACTTCCGAACTCGTGGTAGTCACACCGGCGCACATACTGGAGAAACTGTCACGACAGACGGCGTAAAAAAATAAAATATAAGTACCCCAGAAACCCGTTTAAATACGACCTGCTGTAACAACCCACCCGCAGCGGGTCCTGAGATACCAAACCTCGTGTGAGAATCTGGCTCTCGGCCACTCACCCATTAACAGTCAATTAACACCCCACATCCAGCGCCGGGGCAGTGGAGCTGCTGTGGTCAACACCTCTCCTGGACACTGTCTCTCACCACTGTGTCCACTGTCCTCCTGTGATTGATATATCTGCTGTCTTCCTCTCTCTCTCCTGTGTGTCCTCTCTCACTGCTCTGTCCTCTGTCCTCCTGTGATTTATATATCTGCTGTCTTCCTCTCTCTCCTGTGTGTCCTCTCTCACTGCTCTGTCCTCTGTCCTCCTGTGATTGATATATCTGCTGTCTTCCTCTCTCTCCTGTGTGTCCTCTCTCACTGCTCTGTCCTCTGTCCTCCTGTGATTGATATATCTGCTGTCTTCCTCTCTCTCCTGTGTGTCCTCTCTCACTGCTCTGTCCTCTGTCCTCCTGTGATTTATATATCTGCTGTCTTCCTCTCTCTGGCCTGTGTATCCTCTCTCACTGCTCTGTCCTCTGTCCTCCTGTGATTGATATATATGCTGTCTTCCTCTCTCTCCTGTGTGTCCTCTCTCACTGCTCTGTCCTCTGTCCTCCTGTGATTGATATATCTGCTGTCTTCCTCTCTCTCCTGTGTGTCCTCTCTCACTGCTCTGTCCTCTGTCCTCCTGTGATTGATATATCTGCTGTCTTCCTCTCTCTCTCCTGTGTGTCCTCTCTCTCTGCTCTGTCCTCTGTCCTCCTGTGATTTATATATCTGCTGTCTTCCTCTCTCCTGTGTGTCCACTCTCTCTGCTCTGTCCTCTGTCCCCCTGTGATTGATATATCTGCTGTCTTCCTCTCTCTGGCCTCTGTCCTCCTGTGATTTATATATCTGCTGTCTTCCTCTCTCTGGCCTGTGTATCCTCTCTCACTGCTCTGTCCTCTGTCCTCCTGAGATTTATATATCTGCTGTCTTCCTCTCTCTCCTGTGTGTCCACTCAGATCAGAGATCCCCGCCGTAATAAGTCATCAGAGGGAGACGTGGCGGGGGACAGAGGGTTTGACAGAGGGCCGAGGACAGGGACCAGGACGCAGAGGGGCCGTTGACAGAGGAGCACCAGGAATGGCGGTGAGGAGTTCTCCACCCTGTCTCTCCTTCCTCGTCTCCTTGTCCCGTCTGGACTGACGGACGAGTGGACGTTGTAGTAACCCTCCCTCCCCTCCTCTCTCTCCCTCTCTCTCTCCCCCTCCCTCCATCCCCTCCTCTCTCTCCCCTCCCCCCCCCTCCCTCCCCTCCTCTCTCTCCCCCCCCCCCCGTCCAGCCTGTGTCTCTCCCCCCCGTCAGGCTGGTTGCCGTGGTGCCGGTGGCCGAGCTGGCTTTGCCCCTCCCTGCCATCGTGATGATCGGGGTCTGCGCCTACCTGCTCCTCCTGCTGGGGGCGCTGTGGTGCCGCCAGTGCCTGAAGGTAAGAGTGGGTGAGAACATTTAGTGTTAATGTACTGGAGTGTCCAGTCAGTGTGTCTGTATTAACCCCTCTCTCTCAGTGCAGTGTTAATGTACTGGAGTGTCCAGTCAGTGTGTCTGTATTAACCCCTCTCTCTCAGTGCAGTGTTAATGTACTGGAGTGTCCAGTCAGTGTGTGTATTAACCCCTCTCTCTCTCAGGTTCAGGGTCTGTGTCCAGCATGCTGTGACTGCACTAAGGGCCTCCCCTGTAACTGTGAGTACTGCTTGGCATGTGCAGAGTCATGCGACTGCAAAGTGCCCTCCCTCAGGGCCTGTCTGGACAGAAGCTGCCCCGCACCTTCGGTGAGTCCTCTGTCTCTGTTTGTTCTGGCCTGTATTGTGTCTGTGTGCTATGTTTTTATAGTGTTTATATCTTTATCAGTGCAGTGTTAATGTACTGGAGTGTCCAGTGTGTCTGTATTAACCCCTCTCTCTCTCTGTGTCAGGGTCAGTGTTGTTCCATGTGGGACTGTGCCTGTACTTGTCAGCCTCCAGAGTGTGAGAGTTTCAACTGTCTCTGCTTCGAGATCAAGTTCAGATAGACGTTTTGTTACCACAAACACCACAGACTGATGCTACTATAGACAGACTGACAGACTTTTGAGTGACTGAAACTAGAACAGACACACTGACACACACAGGCTGTAGAGTCACTAACACCAGTACAGACACACTGACACACACAGGCTGTAGAGTCACTGACACCGGTGCAGACACACTGACACACACACACAGGCTGTAGAGTCACTTACACCAGTACAGACACACTGACACACACAAGCTGTAGAGTCACTGACACCGGTGCAAACACACTGACACACACACACAGGCTGTAGAGTCACTGACACCAGTGCAGACACACTGACACACACAGGCTGTAGAGTCACTGACACCAGTACAGACACACTGACACACACACACAGGCTGTAGAGTCACTGACACCGGTGCAGACACACTGACACACACACACAGGCTGTAGAGTCACTGACACCAGTGCAGACACACTGACACACACACACAGGCTGTAGAGTCACTGACACCAGTGCAGACACACTGACACACACAGGCTGTAGAGTCACTGACACCAGTACAGACACACTGACACACACACACAGGCTGTAGAGTCACTGACGCCGGTACAGACACACTGACACACACAGGCTGTAGAGTCACTGACACCGGTGCAGACACACTGACACACACACACAGGCTGTAGAGTCACTGACACCAGTGCAGACACACTGACACACACACACAGGCTGTAGAGTCACTGACACCAGTACAGACACACTGACACACACACACAGGCTGTAGAGTCACTGACACCAGTACAGACACACTGACACACACACACAGGCTGTAGAGTCACTGACACCAGTACAGACACACTGACACACACAGACAGGCTGTAGAGTCACTGACACCAGTACAGACACACTGACACACACACACAGGCTGTAGAGTCACTGACACCAGTGCAGACTGTCTGCAGACTCATCAAACAGCAGCATATTAACACACAGCGATGACTCTCTGGGCCCAGTCTGGAAGCACTGGCGACCCTGTGGGACCAGTACGGCGGTCGTGTTGCTGTGTGAGCTGCAGGGATCTGCAGTGATGACCCGCGGCCCTCCCCAGTCCCAGCCTGACCCGGTGCCCTGAAGACTCGGTGAATTCGCGATCCAGACCGTGCCTCTCCTCTCCTGACGCGCTGTCCCCCCGGGAAGGGGTTCGGTTCCAGTACCAGACCCGTCGACTGCGGCCCGAGAAAGCTGTTGCGTGTTTGTTTTTTGTTTTTTTTTTAAATAAATATTTATTTTTCCACCTTGAATAAAAGCATTTAGTTTCTCACAGAAAGGGGGTGTCCGCTTGTTTTGTGTGCGCGCTCCCGGCAGAGACGGTCCTGCCGGATTGCTCCTGTGCTGTGCAGGCCGGTGTTTCCCGCTTTGTAAACACCTCCTTCAGGTGCAAAACACTCTCGGGGGAGGTCTGATGCTTTTGCCAGCTTCCGACTTATCTGGCGTTTTCTTCGACGGAGAATTCACGCGGGGATGTCTAAAATGCACCTGTTGTTGTTGTTGTTGAGAATGGAAGAGGACTCGCCCGCACTCCCGATTCTCCTCACTAGTTCAGCTCTCGGGCGGCGGCCCGGCGAGGGGCTTGAGCGCGGTGCTCCGGTGATAAACTCGCACCCACGTCCGCCCGGACACGCACAGCCGCCTTGTTTAATCGACCTGTCGGGGCAGTACACGTGTGACTCCCCCCTCGGGCTCCGGGGTGTCTACTTCTGTATATATTTCATTATTCTGCCTCCCTTTTTTTTTTATTTGTGGTGTTTCAATAAAAACGTGTTTTTTTTTTTAAAGTCAAGTCCGGGCTGGGCTGAGGGCTGTCGCTAGGCGCGCTGGTGTGGAAATGTCCGGCGTGGGGGGGGGGAGTGGTGTGCTTGTATAGGACGCGGGAGGGGCTTCTCCTACGGGCCCGGATAGCTCAGTCGGTAGAGCATCAGACTTTTAATCTGAGGGTCCAGGGTTCAAGTCCCTGTTCGGGCGGCCCGGATCTTTTTATTTCTTTTTTTTTTTCCTTTTATGAGGAATTAATTTTCCAATTAAACCAACGACAGAATCTCGCCTCCGCACGGGAAGGCTGTTGCATTTGCTGGTGAATCAAAAACAGTACCGATCTCGACACAGGAGCGACTTGAGGTCTGAGTTACGTCAAGGGGGAAGAATACGGACGAGGGTTGGGCCTGCGGCTCCCTGTTCGTTCACGGTAGTTTTCTGACCAATCACAGCCCGGCCTGCCGCCTAGATTGAGCCGTGAACTAGCCAATCAGAGTCCCTCGCTCGCCCTCCCGCCCACAGGTCTCCGTTCGAGCGTGGTGGTTCTGTCCAATCGCAGCCCGTTCTGCTCTCGGGTTCGAACCGTTAACCCACCAATCAGAGGAGGGGGGTCGAGTCCAATCACGGCTCAGGAATGGGGGAGAGGGGCGGGAGCCTCAGCTAATCACGTGTCCCAGAGGCGCTCGCTGGCGTACCAGCTGACGTAGCTGTCGGTGACGTCAACTCGCCGCGCCCACGCACGGGGGGGGTGTGCGGTGTCGCACGTTTCCCGTGGTGGTGTTTTAAAATAAATCCCTCAGGGGCGGAGGAAGAGGTCTCGGTGAAGATCTGATGCCCTTTTCCCCAGCCTCTGACCTGTCTGCCGTTTTCTTCGGCGGGGTTCTAACATTTCCCGTCGTACAAAATACGCTTTTTGTACTTCAAAAGTAGTTACAGTGTATATTCGGTACATACCGTGCAGCCTCGTCTGACTGTATACAGACGTGAATCTGCTTTGTTCTCGTCCAGTTGTAACATTTATACATTTATGTGTACATTGTGTGTGTATATATAAATGTATACATACATGTATATGTGACGTCGCCCCAAGCGGTACGTCGTCAAATCCACACGCGAAAACGTTTTTCTATTCTTTGTAAGATTGTGTTCGTATATCGACTCGATATCGCGACATACCGGTACTTGATAACGGAATCGATTAAACATTTGAACCAACACGGGTCACTTCTATTTTTTTTTTTACTGAGTTGTGTGTAAAGCAGACGTTTAAATCACGTATTGGGTCAAACTGGAGTCCTTTTCTTTCCGACTGTGTGATCCGCGTCGTGCCTTCTTAGTGAATTCATAAGTGTGAAACGAACTTGGTTTTCGAAACCTATGCCAGCAGACCTGTAAACGCCCAGCCCCATCTCGTCTCGTTCATGCTGAGTCATTTTCCGATTCTTTACTTCTGTTTGAGCGTCTTGGGAAAGCCCATTGAGATTCACCGTAATGAAATGTATTATTATTATTTTTAGAAAAACAGGAGCTCGGGCTGTGGTCTGTTTGTCCCAGCAGCTTCTCTGCGAACTGCAGGTCATCGGCTGACAGAGACAGTGTCACAGTGAAAACCGGCAGTCTGTCGTGAATGTCAGTGAAACAGTGAAGGACAACGAAAAACCGGGGGTCTGTCGTGAATGTTGTCAGTGAAACAGTGAAAAACCGTGTCTGTCGTGAATGTTGTCATTAAAAAAAATGTCCAAAAGAGAGAATCTCTCGTGGCGTGTCGGTGGGTCACCTGTCCGTGGACAGGTCTGGGTGGGGGGCTGTGCGTGTGTGTTTCACACAGGAGCCCGTGCTCTTAAAATACACCGTGACACTTCTGCGGAGCACCGGGCCCTGACCCCTGATCTCCGGGCGACAGGCGGTGTGAACTGGGAGGGACGGGTGAAGAAAGCTTCGGACCTGTGCCTGTGTTCTCTTTCCCCCTTCATGGAGCTCATAACATTGTTTTAAGCGATTGCATTGCAGGTCAGAAGATAAAACAGAATAGGAGCAGTGTTTGCTGATAAACCGAGTTGTTATTTTTTTGGTCCCTGTGATTAAAATCAAACAGACCCGTTCAGACTCCTCTATTCACAGAAGAGTTCACTCGAGGCCTGTATTGAATTACAGGTCGTGCGCAGTCGGACCATCGCTTTCTTCAAAGAAGCCCAAGGTGCTGAAGGAGTTCCCCCCCAGTGTGTTATCTGGGGGGGTTAGACGGGGCAGAGAGGAGCACACGGGCCGTGACGCCCAGAATCGCCACATCTCGGGTCATCGTGTCCGTCTCCTCCGGCCGGGGCGGCGGTGCGCGGCAGTTCGCCGAGCTCTCCAGCAGAGGGCGACATAACGCGTCTCCAAGTATAATAATAAGTAATAATTATAATCATAATAGGGAACGAGTAATAGGTTTATTCCCTGCTGAAAAGAGAGGAAAGAAAACACAAGGGCTCCAAGGCCGAAACGTTGTGTTTCCTCTCTTCTCTTCTCAGCAGGAATAAACCTTTACTGACGCAGCTCCCCACCTGATCTATAATAATAATAATGATTAATTCTTTCCACACTCGTAGGGCTTTTCAGGACACTCCACTCGAAGTGCTTCTCAGGTAATGGTGTTTTCGGTGCTGTACACACCCCCCTCCCCACACACACGCGGTATCCGAGCGAGTATACACGCCGGACACGCTGTACACACCCCCCTCCCCACACACACGCGGTATCCGAGCGAGTATACACGCCGGACACGCTGTACACACCCCCCTCCCCACACACACGCGGTATCCGAGCGAGTATACACGCCGGACACGCTGTACACACCCCCCTCCCCACACACACACGGTATCCCAGCGAGTATACACGCCGGACACGCTGTACACACCTCCCTGCCAACACACACGCGGTATCCGAGCGAGTATACACGCCGGACACGCTGTACACACCTCCCTGCCAACACACACGCGGTATCCGATGGAGAGGGACCCACCCGGGTGATGCAGTCATGGGGCACACAAGGACACGCTGGGTCTCCCCCAGACTCCTGGCTGCGGTGTGACCTTCAGGCTAGGCCGACAGGGGGATCGGGTTGCTGAGGGAGAGGGGGGAAAGAGCAGGGGGTCAGTGTGTGTGTCTGACCGCCCAGCGCCCAAGCGTGTTCCTATCTGGACAGGTAATAATGTTCTTCTTCACCGCTGTAACAAGACCAGATCACTTTATTGGTCCGATACAGTCTCTTGCGTGAGGAATCTGTCTTCTCACAGACCCCAGCTCGCTCTCCAGAGACACACACACACAGGGAGAGAGGAGCTGGGGGTCAGAGCGCAGGGTCAGACATTTATACAGGACCCCTGGAGCAGTTGGGGTTCAGGGGCCTCGCTCAGGGGCCCAGTGGAGTAGGATTCCTCTGCTGGCTGCAGGATTCGAACCGGCAGCCCTCCAGCCCCAGGCACAGCGCCTGAGCCCCTGAGCCCCTGTTATGGTCTAACGGTGTGGTGTGGGAGTTTGTCAGTCCAGTTAAGACCCATAATCACCCTGTTGTCCAAACAGCAGGGAGGGTTCTGGGAGCGAAGCAGCAGACGGTATCGGACCATCAGGGATCACGCGGGCGGAGAAAACGAGACCAGATCCCTTTCATGTCCTCAAGTCTGAACATCGGGTTCTTCCCTGGGGCAAACGCCTGAGGGTTCCCCCATGTAGATCAAAGAGATACTGATGTGGGTTTGTTCCTTCATCTATTAAAGCAATTAACACAGATCAGTGAGAAGTTTGACTGCAACTGGGTCAGTATTGAAATATTATACCAAATTCTTTATATGGAATTTTATGGAGTTTTATGGAATGAGTGTCTATTCATCTTGTCCTGTGAGGACACTGTCCCCAGTGTGAGTCCACTCTGTCCTGTGTGGAACGGCCTGTCCCCAGTGCCTGCCCACTCTGTCCTGTGTCCCCAGTGTCTGTCCGCTCTGTCCTGTATCCCCAGTGTCTGTCCACTTTGTCCTGTGTCCCCAGTGCCTGTCCACTCTGTCCTGTGTGGACACTGCCTGTCCTGTGTTCCTGTGTGGAACGCCTGCCTGTCCACTCTGTCCTGTGTCCCCAGTGTCTGTTCCCTCTGTCCCGTGTGGAACGCCTGTCCTGTGTTTCTGTGTGGACACTGCCCATCCCGAGTGTCTGTCCCCTCTGTCCTGTGTGGACCCTGCCTGTCCCCAGTGTCTGTCCCCTCTGTCCTGTGAGGACCCTGCCTGTCCCCAGTGTCTGTCCCCTCTGTCCTGTGTGGACCCTGCCGGTCCCCAGTGTCTGTCCCCTCTGTCCTGTGTCCCCAGTGTCTGTCCCCTCTGTCCTGTGTGGACCCTGCCTGTCCCCAGTGTCTGTCCCCTCTGTCCTGTGTCCCCAGTGTCTGTCCCCTCTGTCCTGTGTGGACCCTGCCTGTCCCCAGTGTCTGTCCCCTCTGTCCTGTGAGGACCCTGCCTGTCCCCAGTGTCTGTCCCCTCTGTCCTGTGTCCCCAGTGTCTGTCCCCTCTGTCCTGTGTGGACCCTGCCTGTCCCCAGTGTCTGTCCCCTCTGTCCTGTGAGGACCCTGGCTGTCCCCAGTGTCTGTCCCCTCTGTCCTGTGTCCCCAGTGTCTGTCCCCTCTGTCCTGTGTGGACGCTGCCTGTCCTGTCTGCTGGGGGATAACCTCTGTGCCGCCCGGGCGGCTGGAGAATGTCAGAGGGCCTCTCGAATTGCACGGCCCCCCTGGCTATTATTAGCTGCCCTGCCCAAATGCTAAGGGTCAAGCCAGCGATTTAAATACAGGCCTGCCGGGGCGTCCCAGCAGCGGATCGTCCCGACCCCCCGTCACTGTCAGCGCGCCCTCGTCCCGAGCCAGTCCTCCCAGCCCTGCGGTCAGCTCTGCATCTCTCTCGCTCGCCAGCGTCCATCTGCAGGTAAGAGCCGCCGCACTCTGTCATCCTGAGGAACGTGTGTTAGTTAATACTGACTGAACACTGACTGGACACTCCAGTACATTAACACTGCACTGAGAGAGAGGGGTTAATACACACACACTGACTGGACACTCCAGTACATTAACACTGCACTGAGAGAGAGAGGGGTTAATACAGACACACTGACTGGACACTCCAGGACATTAACACTGCACTGAGAGAGAGGGGTTAATACACACACACTGACTGGACACTCCAGTACATTAACACTGCACTGAGAGAGAGGGGTTAATATACACACACTGACTGGACACTCCAGTACATTAACACTGCACTGAGAGAGAGAGGGGTTCATACAGACACATTGACTGGACACTCCAGTACATTAACACTACACTGAGAGAGAGGGGTTAATACAGACACACTGACTGGACACTCCAGTACATTAACACTGCACTGAGAGAGAGAGGGGTTCATACAGACACACTGACTGGACACTCCAGTACATTGACACTGCACTGAGAGAGAGAGGGGTTAATACAGACACACTGACTGGACACTCCAGTATATTCCTGACACACAGAGAGCTTGCTTAACAGCTGCTCTGCTCTGCAGTGGGTCTATATTTAGACTGACCTTCAGAGAGAAAGGGAGAAGGTCAGAGTGTGACAGAGGGATGCCGAGGGTGAAGGGGAGAGAGGTTTCTTGAGGCTGGGGGGGGTCAGAGAACGTCAGGGAGAGACGCTCGCTCAGGAGGGGGATTGTGAAGGAGTCAGGCTAATGGAAAAACTGAGCGCTGTGACCGAGACAAGGAGACGGATGGAAACGAGACAGAGAGGCAGATTTTCCGAGCGAAGGAGCCCAGTGCTTAGAGCTGGGTTTTTTCAGAAATGCTGCCATCCATTGCCAGGAAGTGAAGAGGGGAACAGGATGAGTGCAACACCAGTTCAGCTTTGTTGAGCATGTTACATACAGCCCAGTCTTGTGTCACAGTGAAATATGTTGTACCCTCCGAGGACAATATTATCTCATAGCCACACTGCATGGGCTTGTGTCACAGTGAAATATGTCCTCCCAGTTCAGTGTTTCCTCATAGCCACACTGTAGGGGCTTGTGTCACAGTGAAATATGTCCTCCCAGTACAATATTACTTCATGGCCTCACTGTGGAGAGTCCCTACACAGGCTCTTACTGCTGAAGCCAGACAGGGGGGTTTTCAGTGCGTCAGTGAGTTGGCACATCGGCCAGTGTGCCAGTGAGTCAGGGATTCAGTGTGTTGGCTGGCCGGTGAATCAGTCAGTCACAGTAACAGAATGAGGTTGTTCTACAGTGGTGTAAAATACACAGCACTGCTGATCGTAGTACAGTAGTGATGCTCGACGTATAGGAGTGGGATTGTGATACAGTTGTGATTGTGATAACAAAGAGTTGTAATTGTGCTACAGTAGTGATTATAGTACAGGAGGGATGACTGTGGTACAGTAGTGGTGTTTGTGCTACAGTAGTGATTATAGTACAGGAGGGATGACTGTGGTACAGTAGTGGTGTTTGTGCTACAGTAGTGATTATAGTACAGGAGGGATGACTGTGGTACAGGAGTGGTGTTTGTGGCACAGAAGTGATTATGATCATGATACAGTAGTGATTGTAATACAGGAGTGATTATGATCATGATGCAGTAGTGATTGTAATACAGGAGTGATGATCATGGTAGAGTAGTGAATGAGATACAGGAGTAATTGTGGTACAGTAGTGATGTTGGTAGTGCAGCAGTGATTGTAATGCAGAAATAGTGACTGTGCTGCAGTAGTGTTGTGATGCAGCAGTGTTTGTGATACAGCAGCAGTGTTTGTGGTACAGCAGTGCTTGTGATACAGCAGCAGTGTTTGTGGTACAGCGGTGATTGTGGTACAGTGGTGATTGTGGTACAGCAGTGCTTGTGATACAGCAGCAGTGTTTGTGGTACAGCGGTGATTGTGGTACAGTGGTGATTGTGATATAGCAGCGGTGATTGTGGTACAGTGGTGATTGTGATACAGCAGTGCTTGTGATACAGCAGCGGTGATTGTGGTACAGTGGTGATTGTGATACAGCAGTGCTTGTGATACAGCAGCGGTGATTGTGGTACAGTGGTGATTGTGATACAGCAGTGCTTGTGATACAGCAGCGGTGATTGTGGTACAGCAGTGCTTGTGACACAGTAGGAGAGTGAGATGCAGGAGTGTGCTAGCGACAGCGAGGTCAGCTCTGCAGTGGGGGTCAGAGGGGCGCGGTGCTCGTGCCAGTCTGGCTTCAATGGCATTTCCAGGGGCACAGGCCGGCAGTATTGGGTGTTGTGTGTGGCCTTCAGTGACCTCTGAGCTATGTGTCTGTAATCAAACACGCTGCTCTGTCTCCACACTGGAGCGTGAGGCACTGGGTATTTATAGCAGCCCCAGGACAGGGGGAGAGGAGGAGAGACAGAGGAGAGAGGAGGGGGGGAGAGATAAAAGGGAGAGGGGGGTTAGAGAGAGGAGGAAGGAGAGAGAGGCGAGGGAGAGGTGGAGAAGAGGAAGGGGAGAGAGAGGAGAGGGGGAGCGAGATGGACGATGGAGAAAGAAATGCAGAGAGAAAGGAGAGGGGGTGAGAGAGATGCCTGGTGAGGAAGAGGGAGGAGAACAAGACTGAGAGAAAGGGGAGGTGAAAACTCTTCCCAGCCTCTGTGAGCACTGAGGAAAAGTCACGGAAAGGAAACTGCCGCTGTCGGGAACCCCCCTGCCCCCCCTCCCTTCCCCATCATGAACACGTGACAGGAAACAGGAAGGCAGTTCAAGGGCCGCTTGCGCGAGAGCGGATAGCGCGAGGCGTTGGTGGTATAGTGGTGAGCATAGCTGCCTTCCAAGCAGTTGACCCGGGTTCGATTCCCGGCCAACGCAGGCTCGAGCTTATTATTATTATTATTATAGTTTATTATTGATTTTTATTAATTTAATAATAAGCTTTATGTTGTATATCCCGCCTTTGAAGGCAGAATGACAACAACAATTAAATTATTTCCGTTTCTCCCACGAGTCTGTATCCGTTCGAAAACCCAAAAATACAAATACAGCCGGCCGAGCCGAGCGAGTAATAATAATAATAATAATTCCTTACAGTCCTATAGCGCTTTTCTGGACACTCCACTCAGAGCGATGAGGACAGGTCAGAGGTCACTAGGGGTTATTAATAATATCCTTATACTTATATAGCGCCTTTCTGGACGCCCCGCTGGTGGTGGGGATCCCCTCCAGCAGCAGCAGTGTGGAGCCCCACCAGTGCGCTCACACACAGCAGCTCTCAGGGCGATGAGGCCAGGTCAGAGGTCATCAGGGGTTATTAATAATATCCTTATACTTATATAGCGCCTTTCTGGACCCCCCTCCAGCAGCAGCAGTGTGGAGCCCCACCAGTGCGCTCAAACGCAGCAGCTCTCAGAGCGAGGAGGACAGGTCAGAGGTCATTAAGGGTTACTAATAATATCCTTATACTTATATAGCGCCTTTCTGGACGCCCCGCTGGTGGTGGGGATCCCCTCCAGCAGCAGCAGTGTGGAGCCCCACCAGTGCGCTCACACACAGCAGCTCTCAGAGCGATGAGGACAGGTCAGAGGTCATCAGGGGTTGTTAGGAGGAGTATGATGGAGATCAGACCGCGGACACCCGGGGAGCCGGGCTCTCAGGCGCAGGTCGCCTCTCTCCTGCCTCGGCGTGCCTGACCGCCTTCAGACACGGGGGCGGCGTTCAACCCCGAGCCTCTCGCTCACAATTACAGCCCATGAAAAGAAAAAAAAAGAATAGCTCGTTGTGGACCCGAGGACGGCCACGCACGCCCGTCCTTTCCTAAACGCTTTACGGGACTTTACTTCTGTTTGCGTTTGTTTGTTTTTTTCTGCCCGGCCATGTTGCGATACCGTGTTCTGTGGGGTCACCAGCGCTTGCGGGATGTGCGATGTGTCTGCTCGCTGCTTTAACGGAAGTATTTTTAAGCTGAATGAGACGGCGGGCAGGCAGGAGACCCGCATGTCTGAGCCTGACTGCGGTAGAGCCAGCAGGGCTGAAGCAGTAGCGCACACACACACACAGCCCGCCTCTCCAGCCTCTTGTCATGAATATCAATCACACGCTTCCCTAGCGCCGCCGCCGAGCGAGTGCCGGCTGTCACGTCCCCCCTTTTCCGGGCTCCTTCATCCCCATAGCAACGAGCGTGTCTTCCTCCCCCTCCCTCCCTCCCTACTGACGTCAACGCGCCCCCGGGCCCCGCCCACTCGCCGCGGCTCTCCAATCGAGCCGCAAGGGCCGCATCTCCACGCCCCGCCCCCTCCCCGATCGCTCTCCTGTCACCGTCCTCGCCTCCGGGAAGCCGCGCCCCCTGCCTTATTTGGGAGTGGGGGTGGGGGGGCAGCCACGCCCCCCTCCTCCCACACGCTGTTGCAAGAGTCGCCGCCGCACAGGCGCACAGATCTCTCACTCTGGACTGCGGCATCCCTGCGCCTGTCTCTCTCCAATCTCCTCCTCCGGGCTCGGCTGCCGAGAACAGTTCCCCTCCTCGCCTTGGGAAGAGAAAGTCAGTAAGTAAATCAGCCATAAGCCGTCGCCTTGCGCTCAGCAGCCGCAGCACCGAAGCCATAATTTCCCTCGGGCGGCCGGAGCTCAGGAGCCCCCGGGTGTCCGTGCTCCTGCGTGGCGTCATTTCGCTTCAAGGTCGGTTCCGGCCCGACAAGGGCGGCGGCGTGTCCGTGTCTCCCTCCCTCTCCCTGGCTCTTCCCCGGGTCTCGCCGGCTGCTCTTCCCGCTAGCCCAGCTGGGAAACCCGAAACGACCTTCTTTTTTCCTCCCCGGGACAGTATAACAACAACTACAACAACACAAAAAGTTAGGGTGTGACTTCGGCGTGGCGAGACGGGCGATCGCTTCGTCTCTCTTCTTGTCTTTATTTTTTCTAAAAACTTTTTTTCCCCCCACCTCTCCCTCCCTCTGTGCCTCGCGAGCTGCCGGAGGACGGAGAGGGGTAGCACGTGCCCGAGTCGACGCCCACTCGGGATGGGGGGGGTTCTCTCTCTGCCTCGCGCGCGTCCCACTTCCTCTAGGGGAGACGGACGCGGGGCTCACGTTCACTCCACGCGTGTCTGTTGACGGAGAATTTCGGCCTTTCGGCCTGCACCTGCTTTTATAAGAGACTCTGGGGCTCCTGTCTCTGTACACACCTGCACTGGCTTTTATAAGAGACTCTGGGGCTCCTGTCTCTGTACACACCTGCACCGGCTTTTATAAGAGACTCTGGGGCTCCTGTCTCTGTACACTCCTGCACTGGCTTTTATAAGAGACTCTGGGGCTCCTGTCTCTGTACACACCTGCACTGGCTTTTATAAGAGACTCTGGGGCTCCTGTCTCTGTACACACCTGCGCCGGCTTTTATAAGAGACTGGGGCTCCTGTCTCTGTACACACCTGCACTGGCTTTTATAAGAGACTCTGGGGCTCCTGTCTCTGTACACACCTGCGCTGGATTTTATAAGAGACTCTGGGGCTCCTGTCTCTGTACACACCTGCTCCTGCTTTTATAAGAGACTCTGGGGCTCCTGTCTCTGTACACACCTGCACCTGCTTTTATAAGAGACTCTGGGGCTCCTGTCTCTGTACACACCTGCTCCTGCTTTTATAAGAGACTCTGGGGCTCCTGTCTCTGTACA
Organism: Atractosteus spatula; assembly: GCF_055471065.1. Lineage (NCBI taxonomy): Eukaryota > Metazoa > Chordata > Actinopteri > Semionotiformes > Lepisosteidae > Atractosteus > Atractosteus spatula. The sequence goes on along the minus strand of NC_142710.1, from coordinate 9,659,132 downwards.
CACCTGCACTGGCTTTTATAAGAGACTCTGGGGCTCCTGTCTCTGTACACACCTGCACTGGCTTTTATAAGAGACTCTGGGGCTCCTGTCTCTGTACACACCTGCACTGGCTTTTATAAGAGACTCTGGGGCTCCTGTCTCTGTACACACCTGCGCCGGCTTTTATAAGAGACTCGGGGGCTCCTGTCTCTGTACACACCTGCTCCTGCTTTTATAAGAGACTCTGGGGCTCCTGTCTCTGTACACACCTGCACCGGCTTTTATAAGAGACTCTGGGGCTCCTGTCTCTGTACACACCTGCGCCGGCTTTTATAAGAGACTCTGGGGCTCCTGTCTCTGTACACACCTGCGCCGGCTTTTATAAGAGACTCTGGGGCTCCTGTCTCTGTACACACCTGCGCCGGCTTTTATAAGAGACTCTGGGGCTCCTGTCTCTGTACACACCTGCGCTGGCTTTTATAAGAGACTCTGGGGCTCCTGTCTCTGTACACACCTGCGCTGGCTTTTATAAGAGACTCTGGGGCTCCTGTCTCTGTACACACCTGCGCTGGCTTTTATAAGAGACTCTGGGGCTCCTGTCTCTGTACACACCTGCTCCTGCTTTTATAAGAGACTCTGGGGCTCCTGTCTCTGTACACACCTGCGCCGGCTTTTATAAGAGACTCTGGGGCTCCTGTCTCTGTACACACCTGCTCCTGCTTTTATAAGAGACTCTGGGGCTCCTGTCTCTGTACACACCTGCACCTGCTTTTATAAGAGACTCTGGGGCTCCTGTCTCTGTACACACCTGCGCCGGCTTTTATAATAAACTTTATTTTATATAGCGCCTTTAAAAGTGGCTTCTCAAAGTGCTTTACTGAATGACAATAAATAAGAATACACCAGATAAAACACAATGACAACACACAGGGGAGACCGGTGAGGGTGGTAGTGAGAAGAGCAGAGGGGTGAGGAACGAGACCAGTGAAGTACAGACTCTTCTAGAGAAGGAGGTTTGAGTCTGGATCTGAAGGAGTTGAGAGAAGGAGACTCTCTGATGTCCTTGGGCAGAGAGCGTTCCAGAGCTTGGGGGCGCAGCAGGAGAAGCCCTGTCACCCCTAGAGTGTAGACGGGCTTGGGGATGAGAGACTCTGGGGCTCCTGTCTGTTTTCACACACTTGATAGTTTCATTGTTTTTAAGGAGGAAATGTGTTGCAGTTGTTGCTGTGATTGTGAAAGGTATAGGAAATGACTTGGCATCTTGTCTGGAGGCCTTGCCCTGTGTTTCAGTGAAGTGTCAGTGTTGACACTACAGGGCTTGGTGCCACAGAAGATCCTATCGTAGTAGGAGTAGCGATTGCATTGTCTTGAACTGCAGTTTCTTGGCTCTGTTGTCCAGACCGAGGGGGTGCTGTTTCTCCCTGATCAGCAGCAGTATTATTATTAATGAGAGCTGTAATTCCCCCCACTGATCCTGTGCAGACTGAGGGGGCGCTGTTTCCCCCTGTTTGACAGCAGTATCATTATTAATGAGCTGTAATTCCCCCCCACTGATCCTGTACAGACCGAGGGGGCGCTGTTTCTCCCTGTTTGGCAGCAGTATTATTAATGAGCTGCTATTCCCCCGCCTGGCCTGTACAGACTGAGGGGGCGCTGTTTTCTCACCAGATTTCCCCTTCTGTCTCCCCCCCCCAGTCACCATGCCTCACCAGTACCCTTTCCTGACTCCGGAGCAGAAGAAGGAGCTCTCCGATATCGCCCAGCGCATCGTTGCCCCTGGCAAGGGCATCCTGGCTGCTGATGAGTCCACAGGTAGGGGCAGCTTGTTCGTTAGTTGGCTTGGTAATTGCTTAACGAGCGGTAGAGCGTCGTGTTCCCTGTAACCGAGGAGCACCGCCGTGTCTCCCCTCTCTCACCCCCTCGCCGTGTCTCCCCTCTCCCGCAGGCAGCATGGCGAAGAGGCTGCAGAGCATCGGGGTGGAGAACACCGAGGAGCACCGCCGCTTCTAACCTCCTCTCCCTCACTGTGTCTCCTCTCTCACCCCCTCGCTGTGTCTCCCCTCTCCCGCAGGCAGCATGGCGAAGAGGCTGCAGAGCATCGGGGTGGAGAACACCGAGGAGCACCGCCGCTTCTACCGCCAGATCCTGTTCTCCGCCGACGACCGCGTGAAGCCCTGCATCGGCGGCGTCATCTTCTTCCACGAGACGCTGTACCAGAAGGACGACTCGGGCAAGCTCTTCCCCCAGGTCATCAAGGACAAGGGCATCGTGGTGGGCATCAAGGTGAGAGACAGGAAACACACAGAGAACCCTTCCCCCAGGTCATCAAGGTGAGAGACAGGAGACACAGAGAGAGAAACAGGAGACACACAGAGAGAACCCTTCTCCCAGGTCATCAAGGAGGAGGGTATCGTGGTTGGCCTCAAGGTGAGAGACAGGAGACACACACAGACAACACTGTCTTACCCTCTGGGGGGGGGACACACCCCGACACAACATGGACTGCAGTGAAGGAGAGAGGAGACACTACTCTTGACACAAATTCATGGCCTCATCTGAGCACTTCAGGTCAGTGTGGTGTAATTGTGGGATTCACCTTAATTATTGTTAATTTTTTGTTCTTTGTTTCCAAACAGGTTGACAAAGGTGTTGTTCCCCTGGCTGGAACTAATGGAGAGACCACTACACAAGGTGAGACTGTAGTGTCCAGTCAGTGTGTCTGTATTAACCCCTCTCTCTCAGTGCAGTGTTAATGTACTGGAGTGTCCAGTCAGTGTGTGTGTATTAACCCCTCTCTCTCTCAGTGCAGTGTTAATGTACTGGAGTGTCCAGTCAGTGTGTGTGTATTAACCCCTCTCTCTCTCAGTGCAGTGTTAATGTACTGGAGTGTCCAGTCAGTGTGTCTGTATTAACCCCTCTCTCTCTCAGTGCAGTGTCAATGTACTGGAGTGTCCAGTCAGTGTGTCTGTATTAACCCCTCTCTCTCTCAGTGCAGTGTCAATGTACTGGAGTGTCCAGTCAGTGTGTCTGTATGAACCCCTCTCTCTCTCAGTGCAGTGTTAATGTACTGGAGTGTCCAGTCAGTGTGTCTGTATGAACCCCTCTCTCTCTCAGTGCAGTGTCAATGTACTGGAGTGTCCAGTCAGTGTGTCTGTATGAACCCCTCTCTCTCTCAGTGCAGTGTTAATGTACTGGAGTGTCCAGTCAGTGTGTCTGTATGAACCCCTCTCTCTCTCAGTGCAGTGTTAATGTACTGGAGTGTCCAGTCAGTGTGTCTGTATTAACCCCTCTCTCTCTCAGTGCAGTGTTAATGTACTGGAGTGTCCAGTCAGTGTGTCTGTATTAACCCCTCTCTCTCTCAGTGCAGTGTTAATGTACTGGAGTGTCCAGTCAGTGTGTGTGTATGAACCCCTCTCTCTCTCCCAGGGCTGGACGGGCTGTACGAGCGCTGTGCCCAGTACAAGAAGGACGGCGCCGACTTCGCCAAGTGGCGCTGCGTGCTGAAGATCACACCCACCACTCCCTCCCATCTCGCCATCATCGAGAACGCCAACGTCCTCGCCCGCTACGCCAGCATCTGCCAGATGGTACGAGCCGGGGTTGGGGGTTAAGAGACGCATTCAGTTCCGACATCAATTATATTTCTTTTCCCACTTGAATTGACACATCTAAAAGAGTTTACCCCATCTAATTCATTTTCCTAACACTCTGATTCTGACATAGTTTTGTAGGACACATCCTGTACTGTCTAATGCAGCACTAAGTATGTGGAAAAGCAGAAAATCACGATGGGCAAAAAGCATCGCTGTTTTCTGGACTTTACCTGGGCCCCAAAATACAGCGACGAGGTTAGAAATGTTCGAAGTACTAGCCGGATCCTGGCCCTAGCCCTAGCTGGGGTGTAAACCGAGAGATTCGGCAATGCGTTTCTGAAGCCTTCCCCTTAACAGGTTTAAAAAGAAAAGGTTCCTCAAACTAAAAAAAATAGGAACTTCAACAGTCAAATCCCAGTGGGACCGGTGGGCCCTGTAGTCAGTTGGACGTACTGGACTAGTTCAGGGTTTTGATTTGGAAGCAGTGCGTGTGCGTGCGTGTCAGTCTGTGAGCTCTGCCCCAGCCCGTGTTAACGCAGTGCCGTCGTGTCTGTGCTGCAGCATGGCATCGTGCCCATCGTGGAGCCCGAGATCCTGCCCGACGGAGACCACGACCTCAAGCGCTGCCAGTACGTCACTGAGAAGGTGAGAGAGTCGGGGCGCCGGAGGGGATGAGAGAGTCGGGGCGTTGGTGCGTTATTGTGCTACCCTTACAGTGAGCTGCAGTTCCCCTGCTGTGCCTGAGCACCATGGGGGCGCTGTTTCTCACTGGAATAATTCCACCGAGCTGCAGTTCCCCTGCTGTGCCTGAGCACCATGGGGGCGCTGTTTCTCACTGGAATAACTCCTTTGAGCAGCAGTTCCTCTGCTGTGCCTGAGCACCATGGGGGTGCTGTTTCTCACTGGAATAACTCCTTTGAGCTGCAGTTCCCCTATTATGCCTGAGCACCATGGGGGCGCTGTTTCTCATTGTAATAATTCCACTGAGCTGCAGTTCCCCTGCTGTGTCCATTCCTCGGTGAGTTTGTCTGCTTGCTGTTGTGACAAACGTGGCTGCTGTGCCTCCAGGTGCTCGCCGCGGTGTACAAGGCCCTCTCCGATCACCACGTCTACCTGGAGGGCACACTCCTGAAGCCCAACATGGTGACCCCCGGACACGCCTGCACCCAGAAATACACGCCCCAGGAGATTGCCATGGCAACGGTCACCGCCCTGCGCCGCACCGTGCCCCCTGCTGTGCCAGGTCAGGGGTCGTGGGAGTGTGAGGGGGGTTACATTTCGAGGGTGTGGGGTCTGGCAGTTGTGTGACACCCCTCTCTCTCTCCCTCTCTGTCCCAGGGGTGACGTTCCTGTCCGGTGGGCAGAGCGAGGAGGAGGCCTCCATCAACCTCAACGCCATCAACCAGTGCCCCCTGCACAAGCCCTGGGCCCTGACCTTCTCGTACGGCCGCGCGCTGCAGGCCTCCGCGCTGAAGGCCTGGGCAGGCAAGAAGGAGAACGCCAAGGCCTCCCAGGAGGAGTACATCAAGAGAGCAACGGTACTGACCCACTGACCCACTGTCTCACTGACAGACTAACTGACGTTCTGACACACTGACTGACCCAGTGACGCAGTGACTGACCCACTGTCACACTGACACAATGACATGGAGGAGAGCACCAAGCCCTCACAGGTACTGACACACCGACTGACGCACTGAAACCTGCCACAGAGAAACAGATCAGGACCGCTTCCTGCTTTTTAAGGAAATAAGTGCCCTGGACAGTCGATCAGTGAGTGTTTCCCTGGGGACCAGCAGTGAAGCCGGTTGGAGGGGCATTCTGCTGCTCGGACACTCTGTACTGAGCCGGTGCTGATATCTGTCTCTCCCTCTCTCTCAGACTAACAGCCAGGCTGCGGTTGGGAAGTATGTTCCCACCGGAGACAAAGGCGCTGCTGCTGGAGAATCCCTGTTCGTCGCCAACCACGCCTACTGAGAACACTCCACCCCCTGATGAAGACACGCCCCCTGTCGTGACATCGCGGTGGGGGCGGGACTCTTGAGGGGAGACGTGGCGAGACGGACAGCGCCTTCAGCCAATTGGGCGCCTGCGTTTGTGTAGTTAACTGTGCTGTCCTGGTAATTGTAGACCCTACTGTGTGATGTCACTTCCTGTTCCATGTTGTGCCTTCTCTCTCCTTTTTGCCTCTAATATTGGGGGAAAAAAAAAATAAAGGTAACCCACAAATGCTGGATTTTGAGTTTTATGGGGAGGTTTTGTCAAATTGTTTCGCTTCTGGAGCAATAAGTGTCCTTACTAGGACAGGAGAACTTACCCCTGTCTCCTGCAGTCAGTGAGCTTGTAACTGAGTCAGGACGTCCAGCAGTGATGTGGATTCAGGGTCACTCCTGAGACTACACTGTGTGAATGAAGACTGCTGGAGGTTCGAGGGGGCAATCTCACCCCTGGGCTGCTCAGGGACAGGTCGAGCAGAAGGAAAGTGTTTTGGCTGCAGAGTCTCTTCAGGCCTGAGGGAAGACGAGGAGAGCAGGAGAGTTCTGTGCTGGTGTCCTGAGACTGCTGTAGGGAGGAGGGGGTCAGTCCAGCTGGCTGTCTCTTGATTTCAAGCAGCTGAACTAGAACAGGCTAAACTCAGGCTCATAACTGAGGTCCTTAGGCAGTTTCCAGTAGCGTGAGTGATATTGACAGGCAGCCCTGAGCTTGATAGCTCTATTAACCAGTACTGGACACCACAGGAACACCGGTCAGCTCAGATACTTGACACAGCTGGGGCTGATGCTGACCTGCACACACTTCCACAGGAAGAAGCATTAACAGATAATTCCCCTCCGGTGTGTGTGTGTGACAACAGGACAGACAGGAGTCCTCTTGTGTTTGTGTGACAACAGGACAGACAGGAGTCCTCAGGTGTGTGTGTGTGTGACAACAGGAGAGACAGAAGTCCTCAGGTGTGTGTGTGTGACAACAGGAGAGACAGGAGTCCTCAGGAGTGCATGAAAACAAGAAGGACCATGTTTAAGGTTTTATTTATTCTCTTTGGCTATTTCAAGTAGTGAGTCAGAAATGGACTGTACAGCTGGTGTCACATCACTGCAGGATCCCAATAGAAAACTGAAAAACACTCTGGTCCCTCTTCCACAGTGATCTTGAGTGTGAGTTTCCTCTGTTCATCTCCTCACACACTGGCTGACCCTGACACTGAGACTCATGGGAGAACCAGCTGTGACACTGGGCAGAGAGAACTGAGACCCGTTCTTCAGCACAGGGACATTAAACTCTCAAATACATTTTCCATGCAAACAAGATTCTTCTCAAAATCGTGTGGCCCTTGTGTGTGTCTGAGAACCAGCCCTCTGGTTTGGGGGATTGAGAAGAATAAAAACCACACTGTTATCTTCATGAGAACTGAGACCACTGATGTAGAGAGGAACGTCTTCATGCTGGACCTCAGCAGACCTTTCTCTCATCTCATCCTGAGCTGCAGGAAACAGTGTGTGTATATATACGATGTGACCACGTTCCACAGACACCACCAGACAACTTCTGACGAGCTGAGTACAGACCAACAAGAACTTCTGAGTTGAAGTTCTGAGAGTTCTGTGAAAACCAGGAAGGTGAAAATGATTTTCCTGAACTTCCTCTCTTTGGGTATACATCTTAGACTTATTTGAAGATGAATGAGTTTGAATAAAATATAGTTTGTTGAGTTTAAAAATTAACTTAGAATGTCAATAACAATTTTGTGTCTGACCTCTGATGTTGTTTTCTATTTAGAGATTATTGATAAACTTTTGAAGCACTGTGTCTCCTGTCCTGTTGTGTGTTTATTAATGAGGGAGTCTTTGTGATCTACTCTCCCTCTCACTGTGTCTCCTGTCCTGTTGTGTGTGTTTATTACTGAGGGAGTCTCTGTGATCTACTCTCCCTCTCAATGTGTCTCCTGTCCTGCTGTGTGTGTTTATTACTGAGGGATTCTCTGTGATCTCCTCTCTCACTGTGTCTCCTGTCCTGTTGTGTGTGCTTATTACCGAGGGATTCTCTGTGATCTCCTCTCTCACTGTGTCTCCCGTCCTCTCTGGTGAGACTCTTGGCTCTGCTCTGCCTGCTGTAAGAGATCCCTTGTACTGAGACTCAATAAAGCTCCAAGCATTCACACTCCTGTCTGCAGTGATTTTATTGATCTTGTGGTCCAGGTCTGTTTGTAGTTTGTTCCGTCTCTCAACTGACTTTCCCCAGTTTCACAAATGCGGAAGGGACTTCGATGGAGTTTTTACATTTGTAAATGAACTTCCAGATCATTAGGATCACAATGCAAATGTAGAAATTAGACAGTGTTTCGGTAGAGAGGCTCGACGCAATGGAGGTGTTCAGGTGCAGAAGGCTGGCTGTACTTTTTCGAAAGGCAGAAGTCAAGACTAATTTTTCCTTGACTGACGTGACATCATTAATGACTGTACAATTGTAACGTGGAGAAAGCAAGTTTAAACGCTGCAAAGGACCCAGTGAAGGTTTCTTCCCTGTAACTGATCTCCCTGTAGCTGGTAGGGAGCTGTGTCAGCATGCGTAGGCTGCAAAGGAACCAGGAAGGGTTTATTCCTGCTGAAAAGAGGAGAAAGGAAACTGCAGAGATAATGTAGCAGGAGAAGAACAGCCAGGAGGCGGGAGAGGGGAGAGGGGAGAGGCAGAGAGACCACTCAGGAGGTGCTGCAAAGTGGAGAGGGGGAGAGAGACGTGTGAGAATAGAGACGATTACAGCACGTTTTGTTCCAAGGTAGAAAGAGGGACAAAATAATGAAAGGAAACAAATATACATTATTAAATTACACGAAAACCAGTCTGTCGTTGAGAGAAGGAGAAGGGGTTAATCAAATTTCAGGATCATTTTTGTTTCTGACGTCTTTCTGCTGTGGGGGTTGAGAAACCCTTCTTTGAGAATGCAGACAGAGAGATCGGTGTGATCATGGCCGTCTGAGGTGAAATGAGAAACTAGGGGCTTGGAGAGATCTTTCATCTTCACAACCCTGACGTGTTATCTGAAGCATCCCCGAGTTTCAATATTCCATACATTTTAATTATAATAAGTCTTACTTTTAGTTGAGTAAAGCAGCCATTTTAGTCATATAGACATTTTAGTCAAGAAGTTTAATTTATTTGCATAATAAGATGTATTTCTAAGAAAATATGTAACAGCTCGAAGTTCGATATTCATTTTGTCAACAGTGTTTTCCCGCGGTACAGCGCTGCGTCACGAAGCGAACAAAGTGAAATATTTCAGATGCGGTCGGAGAGGGCGGTACTGAGAGTCCTGAACTGGACGTTTCTCAGGTTGTTCTGAGAGTCTGGACTAAACACGGCTGGGATTAAAAAAAGGAGCGAATTGTAGCACGTTTTGTTCCAAGGTAGAAAGAGGGACAAAATAATGAAAGGAAACAAATATACATCCCAAAGTTACAAAAATAATCCCTCAGATAATGATGCTCATCCTGCTGAGTACATGAACTGCCGAAGCAGTGCAGTAATCTCCCGGTGCAGTCTCTCGTGTTTCGGGTTAGTTTATATATATTAAACACAGTTGAACTCACCAGGAATGAGTTTAACTTCACTTCTTACTTGAACAGCAGGTCTGTCGCCATCTTCTAACCCGCTTGCTCTAGGGAGCGTCTCACAACTACCACACTAACCAGCGCACAAGGGAGTGTGTTAAAACTACCTCTCATGACACAGTCCCTCTGTGGACAGAGAATCGTCCACATGAAATGTCCAAACGGCACGACGGAAGACAAGACTGACACGGAGCCCAAGTTTCTGTCCCTGAAGAAAAAAACTCGCCGCTGCCATAAACTTTTGGGCTTCATATGAAGGAAAACAGAGCTTCACTGGCCGATTATCACACTTCATTGGGAACCAAAGACCAGAAAAAAGAGTAACGGACACAGCGCGTCCACTTTCCCCTGGGTCAGAGATCACATAAAACTTCCCTCACACTAAGCAAAGCTCCACACAATAAACCCCATAAGAACATAAAATACACAATACTGAACATGCTGATGTGACCCTGACTAAGAGGAGCCGGCTATTAGACTGGCTGTAGCTGCTCACAGACGCAGCGCTGGTTATAAACTACAACTCCCATAAACACCCTGAGCCACTTCCTGTCTGCGTCACAGTCCCTATTCCTCCTGGCTGTGGTGACGTCAGCGGGTCCCTCCCCGTTCTGGCAGCTTCACGGTCACCGGCGCGCGCAGGTAAGACTCACACGGGATTTCATTTTTAAAAGTTTATTTTCTTAAAATTAGAAAAAAAACACGGGAGGGTTTCCAGAGATATTTACAAGTCAGGAGTACAGCAGGCTGGTAGCGAGTTATCTCGCCCTCTCTCGTACATGTTATTTTCCCCTGTTTAATTATTTATTTAATATAAACACGACACAACATCATCATTTCTACAATTACTATTATATTTATGACATATTTTAAATAAAAAAAAACACACGGGAGGGTTTCCAAAGATATTTACAAGGCAGGAGTACAGCAGGCTGGTAGTGGGGTCTATCTGCCTCTCTCGTACATGTTATTTTCCCCCGTTTAAAACATTTAAATACAACATCGTCATCATTTACAATTCCTACTATATTTCCGACCTCACCTCACTGCCCGTCAGTAAACCCGTCTCCCAGTGTGAGCAGTGGACAGAGAGCTGGGAGAGAGTCAGCCTGTGTTCATGAGTCAGTGACGGGTTTAATCTCCACACTGACAGCAGGCAGCAGCTCAAGGTCTTTATCTGAATCCCAGGTCCAGAAGACAGGATAGATCTTCTCCCCCTGAGTGAAGACCATGTCAGTGAAAGTGTAGAGATGAGCTCTGGACTCCACTGTGTAAAAGGAGACCTTCTTCTCCTCAATATCCACACACACCCCCAGCTTCCTGGGCCGCAGAATGAGGGGGAGACGGGTCTCAGGGTCAGTGAGAGCAGAGATATCAGACCGGCACTCCAGACACCAGTAACCCTGCTGGGGAGAGAATCTGAACCTCCCTTTCCTCTTTGCAGACTCTCTGGTCACTCCGATTCTCCACAGGTCATTCACCTCCACCTCCCAGTAGTGTCTCCCTGAGGTGAAGGCCTCCCTGCTCACGACACAGAGCCTTTGATCAAATCTGTGAGGATTGTCAGAGAGACTCTTCCTCTCTCCCCGTCTCACTCTCTTCCCATCCTCAGACAGGGTGAGCCAACAGTGAGCTGTATCAGGGTCCAGAGTCACAGCAGCTGGGGAATAAAACACAAACATCACAACAGGCTCCTGCCGATCACAGTCCAACTCAACTCCGTCAGACTGTGAAATGTCTTTGTCCCCAAACACACCAAGAGAGAAACACCAGTCAGTTACTAATGACTGCTCTTCCCTTCCAGAGAAACGACATCTTCTTCACTGTTTCACTAGTGTTACACATGGGAGTGATCCCAATATCCTCTAATTACAAACATTAAACACTTGTTTTCACAGCGATGAAACTTCATGTTTTTAAACGACATTATTAATAAACACAGGACCGACCGGACTGCAGGAGAAACTACAGCCCGACCACTCGCTTTCAAACACTTCACAACCCACCACAGCGACCTGTATACTGTAAGAAACTGGACAGCCTGTCTGTTAAACCGGTTTATTTCAAATCCCAGTTCAGCAGCTCGTTCATCTTCTCTGAGACCATTTTCCTGACGACGCAGAATAAAAAAGTGCTGAATTCAAAGACTGTATACTGCTCGTTTTTACAGAAAAAAATATAATGGAAAAAGCAAAACCTTGCTGAAATAAAGGACTTCACACTTACTTTGAACATGTGAAGAAATATCTAAAGTATTCAAATTAAACAGAAATAATAATAATAATTTCTGATATGAGACAGTAGGAGCAGTATTAACTCTTAATTCTTAATTCTTAATACTGAATAAATACTCTCCCTTTGTCTGCCTGTCAATTTAGTGAAAATCAAAGAGTTTCCTCTCAGGTCCTATTTTTTTTTCTTTACTCCTGGAGTCTAGAAAGGCTGACGCACCTACCTACATTAATTTATAAAAACCTGCATAATGCTAATTTTTTACAGAAAAAAATATAATGGAAAGAACAAAACCTTGTGAAATATAAGAAAACCCACCATACTTACTTTGAAAATGCCAAGAAATATCCAAAGTGTTCAGTTTAAAGCAGAAATAACACATCCAGAAACCCGGAGAGAAAGACGAGAGAAACAGAGGCGCTCATACTGACTTCAGACTGCTCGCGCTCACTGTCCTCCTCTCTGATAGGAGACACCAGCTGTCAATCAGTGAGCTCTGACCACTGAGAGACGGGGGCGGGGCTTATACATGTTCAGAGCGAATGGGGGTTTTAATCGCTCTTTCGCTGATCTGCCTGTCAATCAAGTGACGATCAAAGAGACTCTTATCAGCTCTTACTTTTTGACTCCTGGTGCCTAGAGAGGCTGACACAGCCACCTACATGAATTTATAAAAACACCTGACTCATTTCTAGACAGGGAGCCGCATTAGTTCTGTGATGATGAAGGGCGCCCTCTCCTGGACAAGAGTGGAAACCGCAGCCTGATCCGTGAAGCCGACATGACAACATCTTCCACTGATATTTCACACTTGTTCTGTGTAGAACAGGACACAGTGTCAAACACTGACTTAATCCACAGGAGAGTCTATCAGTCTGGAAACACAGACACCCTCTAGATCACTCCTGTACACACTCACTCTGGTTGGACTAGTGAAACAATATTGACACTCCAGTGTCATTCTTAGTGAAACACACCACTGGGTCTCTTAATGACCAGGACCATGTGAGAACACCAGCTGGGCAGAAGAGAAAGACCCCAAAGTTATTACCCCTAGCCAGTAAGAGGAGCCCTACAGCCCCAGTAAATACCCCTCTTAAACTAACCATGAGCACCTGACTCTGACATGTCTGAGCTGCTCTGAGGAAAACAGGCCACAGAGACACTGACTGACTTCATGTCACTGAAACACTGTCAGTAAAGAGAGATCAGAATTAATTACCCCCTGTCCTGAGAGGAGGGCAATTCTCAGCTCAAAAGTCTAGTGCCCCTTCCTTTCACAGTGCTGGCACGAGAAACTGAAATTTACAGAAGCTTTTTATAAGATCACTTAATTTGCCATATACAATTTCTTGAAGTAGGAATTTGTCTTTTCGCAGACCCCAGCTTGTTCTCCATGAGACAAACAGACAAGGAGAGAGAAGCCTGGGGTCAGAGAACAGGGTCAGCCATTGTATAGCACCCCTAGAGCAGTTGGGGTTCAGGGCCTTGCTCAGGGGCCCAACAGAGTAGGATTCCTCTGCCAGCTGCAGGATTTGAACCAGCAACCTTACAACCACAGGCACAGATCCTTAGCCATAGTGCCAGAGAGAGAAAGTATTTATTGTGGTTAGATGAGATAGTATTGTGTTTGAATGCAGTAGTTAATTTGTGAACAATGCTGCCTACTGTTTGAATATCTGGTATTATATCTGCAATAATATTGTCCTGTGTAAAGCAGCATCGACTTTAACAACAGAAGAATATCGTCACACTTCTCTTTCTGGAAATACAATAATCTAAAGGAGCACGTGAGTAACTGAACTTCTTATTTGGCAGGAAATACATTATATATTGTATTACTCTTGGCCTAGGAATAGTCCCTTAATTCAAATTAAATATCCCCAACTGTTATAGTAGTTTTTGTAAGTTACAAGACTTACGGTAATCAGAAAAAATAGCACTGCTGTTAGGAGACATACGGTAGTTAAACAGGTACAGGGAGCAAAAATTGCCCCCAGGTACCAGGACTGGTTTACAGGGAGTCAAATCTAGTTTATGTCATTTTCAGATAGGAAACTGTTTTTTAAACATGGAATGGGAAGATATTTTTTTAAAACCCAGAGTAAGAGAGAGAGAGACACAGAGGACAACAAGCTGCAGGAGAGCCCAGAGTAAGAGAGAGAGAGACAGAGGACAACAAGCTGCAGGAGAGCCCAGAGTAAGAGAGAGAGAGACAGTGGACAACAAGCTGCAGGAGAGCCCAGAGTAAGAGAGAGACACAGAGGACAACAAGCTGCAGGAGAGCCCAGAGTAAGAGAGAGAGAGAGACAGAGGACAACAAGCTGCAGGAGAGCCCAGAGTAAGAGAGAGAGACAGAGGACAACAAGCTGCAGGAGAGCCCAGAGTAAGAGAGAGAGACAGAGGACAACAAGCTGCTGACTGAAGTGTCAGGTGTGTTGACAGAAGAGTTCAGAAATTATTGGTGATATTTTTTTCTATTTTTTTCTTTCCTGTAAACAGATAAAGGTTACACATGCACAAATATATTTATGTTAAGAGAACCTTGCACCATAATTTTTATCTAGTCTGTAACACTATTTTCCCATAGGATTTGGACAGCTGTTTGATATGAGACTGGCTCTATACCTGATTCCTCTTGATATCCCACAGTTATTCCCAAATCCAGGGTCACTGGCTCTGCCACATTCAGCCTGTAGACCCTCAGTCAGGAGTGAGCAGAGACCAGAGCACATGGCCTTCAGGGAAAATTAGTTTTCTACACTGTCAGTCCCTCCAGGAGAGACTCCTACTGCCCATTAGACTGAAACACATTGGGGAAAAATGTTCCCCAGACTTTCAGCCCAGAGTAAGAGATAACTACTGGCCATCAGACTGAAACACACTTTGTAGACAGAATACACGTATTGAAGCTTGGATTGATCTTCACAGAATCCCAGTTAGATTTCATGTAGGATGTTACAGAAACACAAGACTGAAATACATCTACTTCAGTGTACACACCAAAACAATAGTCTCAAACAACAAAAAGATTCTGAGACTAAATGCAATAACCAAGGAAAACAAGCTTAATATCTTCATACCACAGGTGCCTCTGTTATCAAGAGCAGACAGACCTACCTGCAGCACTGCAGATCCACCTCCATTCTGAAACACAGAGACGCAGACACTGTTAATCACAGACACACACTGGAACACAGAGATACAGACACTGTTAATCACAGTCACACACTGGAGCACAGAGATACAGACACTGTTAATCACAGTCACACACTGGAACACAGAGACGCAGACACTGTTAATCACAGACACACACTGGAATACAGAGATACAGACACTGTTAATCACAGACACACACTGGAACACAGAGATACAGACACTGTTAATCACAGTCACACACTGGAGCACAGAGATACAGACACTGTTAATCACAGACACACACTGGGACACAGAGATACAGACACTGTTAATCACAGTCATTCACTGGAACACATATACAGACACTGTTAATCACAGACACACACTGGTAATAAGATGTCAGTACTGTCAGTCAGCAGCTTTTCATATGATATACATACGTGAATAAGGAATGTGCTTCAAAGCATCTGCAGAGAGAGAAAGTAGTTCTTTGTTGTATTAAATAGTATTGCTTCTTACTTATTATAACATGTTATTATAGCAGAGTTTATCCTACAGTCTGCAGTCAGTCCATTTCAGGATCCCCAGTCTCCACTGCAGTGTGATCAGAGTGTCAGTGAGTGTGAGCAGCAGTGGCTGTAAGACTGGAGTCTCACTCAATAAGACTGAGCAGCACAAGGCAATAAGACACACAGACACATCACAGGACACCCTGGAGTCTGGTGCTTGAGCCATTGAGAGAGAGAAGAAATAAACACAGTCTGCTGTCCATAGCAATGAGTATTGACAGCTCTCACACTGCCTGACTGACCTGTACCCACAGTGACCAGTATCACTGACTGAGTGACCTGTACCCACAGTGACCAGTATCACTGACTGAGTGACCTGTACTCACAGTGACCAGTATCACTGACTGAGTGACCTGTACAGTGACCAGTATCACTGACTGAGTGACCTGTACCCACAGTGACCAGTATCACTGACTGAGTGACCTGTACCCACAGTGTCCAGTATCACTGACTGAGTGACCTGTACCCACAGTGACCAGTATCACGGACTGAGTGACCTGTACCCACTGTGACCATTATCACTGACTGAATGACCTGTACCCACAGTACTTCTTATCCTCAGTGTCTGTTTTGACTGTGACTGAACTTTAATGTTGTGTTTAAGGGGATGAATATTCAGAAGACCTTCTAATGTAGCTGAATTCCAGCTCCACTACATCTGTATTTGGTGTACTTGGGAAAGTTATACACAGTAGAGTTTGGCTGAGAAAAGTTTTTTTTTCATATTATCAGGCTAGAGCTTTAAAAAACATGAAACACCAGAGAAGTTAAGAACTACATTGATCACTTGTTGGCTTTAAGAGTACAGCACACAGACTATAGAACACTTACCCAGTTCTCTCTCAAGTAAGGGGTTCACTGCAAATAATAAAGACATTCAATGGATAGTTTAGCGTGTGGAACAAGATTGAAAAATAATCTAATATTTCACACAATCCCGTTGAACTACAAAATAGTCCAAGGACTGAAAGAAAAATGCTTCTGTACATTGACAAAAAATATATGAAAAAACATTAAAAGAAAATCAAAACTGCATTTTGAATGTCGACTTGTCTTGAATCTTAGGCTTACTGTGCTTCAAAGAGTCTGTTATTTCAAATTACAGTGGTTACAATAAAGACTTAAAATTGCACAATTTACTTACCTTGTGATGCCAATAGTGTCTCCTGCTCTGTAAGAAACAGACAGTCAGTAACACTGATGCAGGCCTTTGCACTGGCACAGGTATTTATAATATAATATAATAATGTGACATGATTCAGATTCCCGCAGTGTCTCTCCATTCTGAAAACCAGACAGTAGAGGTCCTGTATTGACCATAGTCTAGAGTTCTGTCTTCAGTATGTGGAACAGAAACACTGCAACACTGCCACACTCTTAACAGCTCTTCAGAGCTGATCAGTACTACACAGGTCACTGAGCAGAAAGAGCCCCAGTCCTGAGGAACAGCTCCTCTCCTCAGCTCACACTGTCTCTCGCTCTCTCTGGCACAGGCTGAGTGAGGTTCTCCAGAGCTTCCAGAGTGGGTTCACTGAGAGAGCAAACCACAGCAGGGATCTTCTCTACTGGGCTCACTGGTTGGGATGAGTGTGTGTGCAGCTCGTGAGATGTGTGTACTTGGATTAAGAGAATTATTCAATTTACAATGTTACAAGTAAAGATTATTTCTTAAGGATAGTATCTAAGAGAACATCAGTTGTATTAACAGTGGCTGAGTTCCACGAAGTGCTCAATATAGCTGCTGAAATATAGAGAGTGGATCTCGCCAAGTGTTAGAGTTTTTCCACAGGAACACTGAACACACTCTGTTCAGAAATCTGTTCTGTTCTGAAATCAACATAACCACTAACCCACTCTTCTCCAAGGGGTAAGAGAAATTATGGAGCCCAGCAGGAAGATTCTGGATATGCTGGGCTGCTGTGAGTTTCCACACAGCTGAAAAGTTCAGATGTTCACTGTTGTCCATAGATGCTGATGAAACAACTTCTGACAACGTTTAGACTGACTCACCCCCACTATATAAAAGCTCACAGTGAGACTCACCTGAAGACAGAGAGCTGCTTTAACACTAGAGAGGCTGGTTCTGTAACTGCTAGGATGGCTGTTGTGGGCCGGTACTGGCTCTGACTGATAGGAATACTGTAGATCTCCCAGCACAGCCCTTTCTGAGAAGATGATCTCCTGGGGTCTACAGTTCTAGACATGGTGTCCGCACACTGAGTCCTGTTATCAGAGTTTGGTGTCTTGTGCTGCTCATACATTGTCATATAGTGGGATTTAAAACCGAACCTAACACACACATACAGCATCTATAATGAGCACATACTGTCCATTCTTCTCCACTGGATCACCAGAAGTACTGATGCTGCTACAGCAACAGCTGCTGTTAGGAAGAGAGCCACCATCCATCCAGAGGGAGCAGGGAAATAGTCTCCTGGAAAAGAGGACAGGAATATTATCCCACAGAAGCTCTTGTGTTAGGTGCTAATGAAATCTAACATACAGTAAATGAAAGAAAAAAAACATTTGGATTTGAATTTGAATTTCAATCTATATCTATTGAATTTGCAAAGGATTTTATCAATGGTTTAAATGTTTCACACTCATACTTTTTGGTTTGTTGAACATTTCAAAATCTGAAGACTGAAGGGCTTCAGAGACAGATTGAGGAACTGCTCGGTTGACACGCCAGCTAGGGTTAGGGTTAGCATTCCCACACTACTTCGATTATTATTACAATCAGCGCTGGATTTTGGGACCTAAGTCAGCTTTAGGATGTGATAATTTGCTGCTGGCTTTCTCCAAGTTTTCTTCAGAGACTGTTGGCTGCCTGGACAGTACAGTGCACAGTTCAGTAATACAATTACAAAACTGAGTCAGTCAGACACAAATTGTAAGAAAACATTATTGAATCTAATAAATTTGCAATCTGTCAGGTCCCAAAACAATTGCATCAATCTACTGTAATATGATTTGATTATCGTATTTCAGGAAAATATATTAGATTTTATATGTTACAAAAACATATAAAATACATAGCCTAACTACCATTTAAAATGTAATGTGGCTGTACAGAATTTGTTTTGGAAAAAAACATATTCATGGAAAAGTATTCAGTGAATGTCCACTGATGTCCACATCATCTACAATGTTGCTTCCTTTCATCTACATTGCCTAGAATAGATCATCTAGATGCCAATATTCACCCCACTGTTTTACAAGCAATAATTAAAATGATATAAAAGGCTTATCAGTGGTGTATGGAAGCCCGTTTCCACCAGGGAGTAGAAAAAAACACACTATGGTATCTCGCAATTGCGACTTAGTATCTCAGAATTACGACTTTATATCTTACAATTGCGACTTTTAATCTCACATTTGTGACTTCGAAATAGCCCATATTTCATCGTCTGTCCTTTTGTTATTGTAACGGATTCAGGTTCCAGGGCTTGTGTCCCTCGTCGCTCCCACCCTACTTCGTGCCTCACTGCATGGGCTCGAACCCAGGTCTTGCCAGCTGAGCTAAAGAAGACCTTCTTTTTGAAGTAAAAAAGGACATACAATGGAAATATGTAAAAAGTATAAGTTTCAGGTTATATAATTGTGAATTCCTCTGGATGTGAAGTGTCTATTTCTGTATCTTTTTTTCATATTCTGTCTCCTTTATTGTATTTCTGGTGTTTAAATAAAAGCTTTTTAAAAAAAGCCCACCGTGCACTATTCCATCCAGGTACTATGGAAGCCTCACTGGCAGAAATGGGATTCTATAAAAATTAGTGTAATTAATTTGATTTTTATCAGGGCACTGTACAGGACAAGTCTTCAGGCTTATAGATCCCATGATCCTGTACGATTCATGAATATAGTGTAACGGACCTGCCATCATACAGGCTGTACGATCTGGTTGAGCATAACAGGGATGCTGGCTACTGGGGCTAAAGAAAGTGTTCTTTAGCTCAGCTGGCAAGACCCGGGTTCGAGCCCATGCAGTGAGGCACGAAGTAGGGTGGGAGCAGCGAGGGCACAAGCCCTAGAATGACAAAAGGACAGACAGTGAAATGTGGGCTATTTCGAAGTCGCAATTGCGAGATATAAAATCATAATTCTGAATTTTTAAGTCACAATGCTGAGATACTAAGTTGGAATACTGAGATACTAAGTAGCAATTGCGAGATACCATAGCTCATTTTTTTTTACTCCCTGGCGGAAACGGGCTTCCATAGTGGTGCATAATGTACTTCAACAATATTATGGTAAATTGCAATTTAAATATATTGATATAACTACGGTGCAGAATTGTGTGAGCTACAATGCATGCAATGACAAAATCATTCAAATCCAAACTTTTTTGCTATTGCATGTTTTTTTTCTTTTAAATATTGTATGTTTTTGAAGCCACTATTTCAACACTACCAAATCAAATGATCTGCTTTCTAATTACTATTTATACACAATTATTGATAAATCTATATAATTCTGTTACTATCGAATATATATATAATTCGATTAGTGCTATACAGTATCTTATTTGGAGTTTTTCAAAATCATGTTATTTAATTGAACTGTTTTTCTCTAGTACAGTTTGTAGACAGTATGAATACAGTATACAGTATTTTCGCAGAAAGCACTAATAGACTAATAAGCATTTACTGTACTGCTTTGTCTGACAATCACGAGCAACTGCAGGACTGTAAGGATCCACTGCGCCACCTGGAAGTTATACAGAGTAATGCAGTCCTGCATCAGATCATTAGAAAAATAAAAAGGCGATCCCATGCTGGAGTCTGTGACACCGCAGTGACTGATGCAGTAAATCTACTGACTCCTTGTGCATTGTAGATGGCCACCTCCAGAATTCAAACAGTTTTTAACAACCATGAAGTCTCTGTGTGTAAAAACAGGAAGGTACAGCACTGACAGTGACTATAGAATGTCATTTTAATGAATTATCACCTTATTGTCAGGTTAACAGGCTGTAGAAACAGCAAACAGATTTAATTAGTTTAAATCTTAAATGTTCAGGATAAATTAACACTTAATAAATAAACACTTAGACACATCTAATACTTTCATGAAGGTAGTGTCACGGATGTCGGAAGGGCATGCCGTGGAATGACAAGGTGAGCAGTAGAGACCCTATGCCTAGCGGTAAAAGGGGCAACACAGGGGTTAGCCCAGGCTCAGGGGTCAGACGACATCAGAATAGAAACCTGTGCCCTCAGGTCATGGACAGGAGTGACCTGGTGCTAGGCGGGTCTCAGGACATCCGTACCCTCACTGCTGAGCGAGGAGCAGAGCAGAAGCAGGAAGTAAATAGGCTACACAACAAGACACACCAGGAAGACATGAATAATCACAGGGAACTAGGAACAGGACAGAAGCAGAGCGCCCTCTAGGAGGACAGGGCGTGACAAGGGCGGCTTCTGATGCCCAAAAAAGAGCTGCACAGCACTGGGGGGAGGAAAAACCTCATTTAACTGGCTGTGGGAGGGAGAGGAAAATAATTTCAGGAAATTTCAGTAAATCCTGATTTTCAGGAAATCAGGAAATCATTTCAATTTTCTCTCTCTCACACCTGAAGAAGTCTCCACAGCCAAAAACTTGTGTTTTTTTTCTTTTTAGCATGGATTTAACATTTAACACTTGTCATGAATTCATGAATACAAATTAGGTGAGCATTACAGAGCAGAGTAAATATTAAGCCTTGAGTGATGATAATAAGCTCCTCGTGCAGGTTGTGTTCAGTGTCCCAGGTGTGTTATATCCTGGGTGTGTGTTATACCTCAGCTGTGTTGCAGGTGAGCTCCAGTGTTCATGTTTAATACTCACTGGGTATGTGGAGCTGAGATTCCCAGTCTGCCTTGGGCTGTGTGCTTCTCACCAGGCAGGAGAAGATGTTGGACTCCTGTTTGACTGGGATGTAGCTGCTGACACTGAGGAACCCCTGACTGTCCGTGTCCACTGTGGGGGGCTGTGATGTCACCTCGTTTCCATCCCTGTCTGTCCAGATCACTGCAGGTTGAGGGAACCAGCCCTCTGATCTGCACAGCAGCTGGGCCTGATCTCCTCCAGGGGAGTGGAGAGACACTGAGGGCTGGGAGCCCAGGGCTGTGGGTTCAACACAACAGGAGACGTTTCACAGCTGATGAAAGTACACTGGAGTAAATGCAGTTGTATTCATGCTTTGCTTATAGACATTATATAAGAAAATGTAGATAGAAATTATAGACATGTTTAGGATCAAGAGTTTAAAGTTGTTTCTTAGTCAGGATTTAAACTTCCAAATGTAGTTTCACCATTCAGAATACAGCTGATTTACCAACAAATGAACTGAAGAGTTGAAATATCAGTGTTGTCTGTGTGTAGAGAGGGGGATCAGTGTCACAGTGACACAAGACTGGAGCAAGACTTGATTTTCTGAGTGATGTGTACTCTCAGTGTAGTGTTCTGTACAGTTGGTAGTTTAGATGTGTGTTTTGTTGCAAAGCACTATGCAGTGTACTGGATTGTGATATGCAATGTTGTGCTGTTTTGAGTTGTGATTTTTATGCACGGGTGACTGGTAGCTCAGTTGTCCCGGGACACAGTAACATTCTCACACACAATTGCATTCAAATTGTCGGTACAGTCCTCCAATCCTCCAACCAGTCCACTCAATCATCCTGTTGATCTCATCTATTTAACACTGTCTGCGCTACTCGATTGCTGCTCTGACATTCTGTGCTTTTTTCAGGAAGTGCTTCACCCTTCCTCTGCTCTGAAAAACACCTGAAGTCCTGTGAACCTGAAATATTCTGAAACCTGAGATGTGGAACCTGGAACCTGAAACCTGATCTGAGTCCTGAGAACCGACACCTGACACCTGACACCTGAAACATGACATCTAAAATCTGAGACCTGAGTCCTGTTACCTGGGAGCCAAGACCTGAAATATGAAATCAAAAATCTGTAACCTGAGACCCGAGATCTGAGACATGGAACCTGATCTTTCTGAACTCTTGTTGCATTCAAGCCCTGATCTTCCCACAGCCGCCTGCTTTCAGTTTCTCTAATCCTTTCCTCAGTCTGCTATATCCCAGTCTCATCCCTGTTCCTGTCCGGCTGTCTCTGGTGAGTCTCCAGCTCTTTCTCCGCCAGCTGCTGAGGATCCCCGAGTCCCTGCATCTGGGTCCCTGTCAGTCCGCATCACCAAGCCGCGCTGAAACAGTGTTGAGTTGTATTGCACTTCGTGGTGTTGAGTTGGTGTTGCTGTATGACACTGAGTTGAGTTCTACTGTGATGTGTAGTGTTCTGTGTTGTCATGTAGTGTTGTTGTGTAGTGCCGTGCTCAGCTGTGTTGTGTTGATGATGAGACACAGAGGTGATGTGAAATTTTGCTGCTCCTGTGGGATCTGACAGGAGCCGAGACACTGGGGGTCAATTACAACAGACTGGAAGCAGTAACTAACTGGAGTTCAGCCCCAGTTTAACATGCAGCTTCTACAAACTACTGCTCCTCCTTCAGACCAACTGACCGCTGAAATAAGACTGTAACACTGGATCACTGGATCACATTAGAACATTCCCAAATATACAGCAGTGGAAATAATACTGTCACTATGGAATGGATTTCACTCTTGGAAAATTATTGTAATATTTAACTAAAATTGCTTTCCAGTCACACCACACGTATTCATAAAGCAGTTATTATAATACATACATTTATTAATACGTGTCATTTATTAGTTAGGAGCCATAATGTTTATATTTATTTGTAGCTGTAAATGGAGTCTTTAGCCAAAAAGTAAATTACCAGATATCCTGGACAGTGAAGAGAACTGAAATACATATTTAGATGGGGTGTAAATCTTAAATGTGCGCCCTCACATCTCACATCGGTATAACAGAGTTATTGTATTTTATAGTGATGGGACTCTACACTTGTAGCTTTCATGGGAAAACAGGGATAATGAGGAATTGGGGGGACAGAGATTTTGGCAAATGTAAAAGAATGATAAAGAAAAAACTCTTATTGGCATCCTTTTAAAAGACAGTTCTTCGGCTGTGATCCAGTAATAATTCTGGTGAAACAGCTGGAAGGTGTGGAAGGTGTTGGAGACGAACAGGAGGCTCATCCAGTCGAGAGCCAGGCTGTGTTAGACTACACACGCCCCAGTGACAGTGTGACTCTTACTGGACTGGTACACAGACCCAGCGACGGTGTGACTCTCACTGGACTGGTACACACGCCCCAGTGACAGTGTGACTCTTACTGGACTGGTACACAGACCCAACGACAGTGTGACTCTACCTGGACTGGTACACACGCCCCAGTGACAGTGTGACTCTTACTGGACTGGTACACACTCCCCAGTGACAGTGTGACTCTTACTGGACTGGTACACAGACCCAGCGACGGTGTGACTCTCACTGGACTGGTACACAGACCCAGCGACAGTGTGACTCTCACTGGACTGGTACACAGACCCAGCGACAGTGTGACTCTCACTGGACTGGTACACACGCCCCAGTGACAGTGTGACTCTCACTGGACTGGTACACACGCCCCAGTGACAGTGTGACTCTCACTGGACTGGTACACACGCCCCAGTGACAGTGTGACTCTCACTGGACTGGTACACAGACCCAGTGACAGTGTGACGCTCACTGGACTGGTACACAGACCCAGCGACGGTGTGACTCTTACTGGACTGGTACACAGACCCAGTGAGAGGCGAGCAAAACGCTGGTTTACACAAGGACAGGTCAACAACAATAAACTGTAACGACCTGGAAAAGATCTCTTACAGAAGTCTCCTAAGTTTAAATTTGTTTTTTACTTGTAGATGAAATCCACTACCACCAGCAGCTTATATTAATGCTAATTCTGTTTAAGAAATAAAATTACTGATACTATTGGGCATTAGATAGTGCTTTTGTAATGATATGCTAATCCGCTGTAAGAAATATGCAGTACATACCTTTGCCAGTCAGTGTTTGACACCCCTATAACTTATGTATCTAACTCACAAAAGATCCACAAACACAATTTAAAAACTCTTAGATGAAGAGCCACAGATGCAGCCCTGAAAATTTATAGTATTGCAGACACAAATGTAGCCTATAAATATAACCAAAACAGTGAAGGAAAAGGGTTAAGCACTCCCAGAAGCTCTGAACAAACTGTCCGCTTTCACAGGAATTCTCCTTTAATGTAGAAATATGTCAATAGGGGAAAACGTATCGGGAATTACTTTCGTCTTTTGTGCTTACTCTTGCATATAAACCACAGTTCTTCGACTCATACCTTGGGATCGCACTGCTACTTTGTGAGCATGTCATTCCTGTATGCATACACAATAAACTCTCTGCGTTTCTCACAGCGAACCTTTTTCTCCAACAGTGATGTGTTTGCTTATTCGTCTGTAGGATCTTAGTACGAATCTGTATCATTTATCAACAGAAATGGAAGCAGTTATAATACGATTCATGGTCAGCCTCAAACCCGCAGCTGCTGTACTTGTTTCTGTTGTGTAACAAGTAAAGGTTTATTCCAGCTGAAAAGAGAAGAAACACAACGTTTCGGCTATGGCGTCTTCTTCGGGTGTCATGATGCATTGCATTAGAATTATTTTAGCATGATGCAGGTCATAAAATAGTCGACAGGGACATGCAGTTATATATATATAAACATGAGACAGACTAATTATTATTTATTCGTGTGGTCTACATATTAATTTACTGATCAGATTAATTGAAATGTTCTGATTTGGTGTCCCTGCATGTTAATTAGAAAAACAACAATGTTGAGTCCTCAGCACCGCACCAAGCACAAGCACAAGCACAAGTTCAGCTGCTCTCCTTCTTTCTCTCATCATGTATATTTTAGCATGATGCAGGTCATAAATTAATTGCATTAAGCTGTCAGGGTAAATTCAGTTATATATAAACATGAGAAAGACAAAGTAATAATTCCACATCAACATGGCCTAAATATTCACTTGCTGATTAGATTAATTGATATGTTCTTATTCATGCTGATTAGATCAACAACAATGCTGAGCCTTTCACACAGCACTAAGCACAACTTCAACTTTGTTTCACAAGCTTGTTCATTGAGATTGAGCTCAGAGCTGGAGATGATCTCCAGATAGTACTGTATTAACTAGCCTGCAACTTAGTGCACAGCTAAATCCCAAAGTTAATTGCAATTGACCCCAAGTGTGCTAATGTGAGGACTGAACTGACATCACAACACAGGAACCTCAGTGCTCTCTAATGTCCCTGCCTGTGCAGACTGGGAAGTGTTGTACTGTGTTGTGTAGTGTCGTGTTGTACTGTGTTGTGTAGTGCTGTTTTGACACTGACTGAAAGAAAACCGAACCGAAAGACACTCACCTCTCACACCCAGGTCAATAACAGTGTCATCGTCCATCTGTTCAGACCCCACCATGCATGTGTACTGTCCATGGTCAGACCGTCTCACATCTCTCAGTGTTAAAGACACATTGCCTCTGTGGAGCTCCTCTGGGAATAGACCAGCCCTGTCCCTGTAGGCTGGACTCACACGGTTATACTGGCCTGATTTATACAAACACACAAGGTCAAAGTTATCCTTTCTAAACCACCTGATCTCTAGGTCCTCAGCACTGATGTCTGGTGAGAGGTAACAGGGCAGGACAGCGTCTTCACCAGGGAAAACAATCACAGGAACAGCTGGACCTCGAACCTCAAACCTCTCTGAAAGAGAAAGAGCACAGCTGACATGAGTCTTCAACCTCAACACAGAGAAACACTCTGAGACAAACTGTAGATCA
Source organism: Atractosteus spatula (assembly GCF_055471065.1). Lineage (NCBI taxonomy): Eukaryota > Metazoa > Chordata > Actinopteri > Semionotiformes > Lepisosteidae > Atractosteus > Atractosteus spatula. The sequence goes on along the minus strand of NC_142710.1, from coordinate 9,633,219 downwards.
TCACTGGCAGAATAAAGCAGAGCAGCTCAGTGACACAGTGTTTTCTACAAACAGCCCATCACTGATTCAGACCCACATGTGACTGAGGAGCACTGAAGATCAGTGAGTCTCATCTCACCATTTGCTCCTCTTCTTCACACCAGTGTTTCCCAAACTGGGGTCTGGATCTCTCACCCAGGACACTCAGATCCTCACCTTCACTCCCTGATAGAAGAGCTGTGACTGTGTTCACTGAGGGTCTGTTACTCTGCAGTGACAGTAGGGGGTTAAATCAGGCTCTTTTTCTGTGTCTGTCTCTCTGCTCTCTGGTCCTTTATATAGTGAAACACTTCACATACAGAACCCAGATTAAGCTGTTGATTAATACATCTGATAAACAACAGGCAAGATCCAGTCAGGCTCCTTCTACAAGTGTTGGCTGTAACATCTTTCCATCTTCCCCAAACACACTTCTGATATGTTGTAATGTCCTGTGTGGTTTGGGTCACTCCAGGACTGTCTCTGTAAGTGATGAGTACCTGATGTAGCCAACATTAGCTCACACACTGAGGCACAGACTGGCAGAGAGTGTAAAGCAGCTCTCAGGTCAGCAGTGTGACTTGGCCATGATTGACACTGTCTCTGAGTCTGTCAGCTCATCCCACAGGTGCTCAGGGGTCTGATGACAGAGTGACTCAGTGGAGGACATTGATCCCAGACTGACACACACCATCATGAGCAGAAGAAAGGCTGATGACAAGAACAGGCTGTTCAGCCCATCAGTGCTCATCACTGTCCTGCACTTTCACAGCACCAGGCTCAGATGTGAAAGTTCAGAGTCTGTGTCTCCACTGTGTGTCCTGGTGATGTGTTAATACCTCCCAGTGCTGCTGCTGACTTAGTCAGTCAGGTCACATGGGGCTCCAGTGCAGCTGATTGACCTAGTTTAGGGGTCTTGAGATCAAGACTGGGGCATCACCTAAAAAATGAAAGAATCTGAATCCAGGAATCTGGAACCCTGATCCAGTGGTGTCTTCCTGCAGCCGCCTGCCTTCAGTGTCACAAATCCTTCCCTCTGTCTGCTATAATCCAGTCACGGCACCATTCCTTCTCAGCTGTCTTCCCCATATTATAACCTAACTCCTCCTTTTCCTGCTCTTGCCCTCCTGCCTCTACCCCTGACATTCTGTCTGGTTCATTCCTGTATATTCTACCATGTTCAATATATTCAGATTTCTCTGTTTAGCAGCTGCAGCTCCTGATGCCACCTCTCCGGTCCATCTGGTGTCCTACCTGTAGAACATTAAGCAGGCATCCAACCATATCTTCTCTGTCCCCTGAAGTCCCACACAGCTTAATGGTAGTCCAGATTTTCCAGTTCCCTCAAGACTCATATTCCCTTGCTCCACAATCACAGCTCCTCGTTCCAAGGACTCTGGAATTCCTCTCCCTACACTCCCTACATGTCTTGATGCTCTTCCTGCCTCCTGTACCCCTCTTACTGCAGGAGCACATTAAACAAGGTGCAGACATGAATCTGGTCTGTCTCCTCATTCACTCTACTTGCCCCTTTCAAGCCAGAAAAGCTCACTGCAGCCTCTGTCTGCTCTTGTACTGAACCTCACTGTTCCCAGTGTGTCAAGATTCTTATCTTCTGTGATCTCTATTTAAAAAAACTGGAGCAGATAAAACATCTGCTCCTCCTGCCATCACTGAATTCCTTGGAATTACTCAGTTCAGAAGAGTTTTGTCTCCTTCCTTCACCAAAAAGTTTAACTGCATTCAGTTGAATGTTTTTAGCAATTTGTCCACTAGGTCTGCACAACCCTTGTCTTGCTCTTATCACTCTTGTCTTTGCTGGGTCAACTCAAGAATGTGATGAAAATCATTCCCAGAGACAGAATATCCATTTGTATTGTGTAGATCTAATCTAGACAACAGTCAGGTCAGATAAATGTTACAATCTTTATGTTATCAGCTTCAGAAATTTGATTCTTGGAAACTACTGAATTTTTCAGTCATCAGTGTGAAATCAGAGCTCTGGTCAGGTTATTGATTAAAACACCAATAAGAGTCTCTCTGTACCTGATCCTGAGACACAGGACTGGTGGAGAAATAGCAGAGTCAAAAAGAGCCACTGTGACTGGTCAGACTCCATCTCTGAAACAAAGAAACACTCTGAAGTAAGAAAAAAACACACTTATGAGTTACACTTCAGATCTGAAATAAAGAAATTCTCCAACAGAGATGAAATGTCACAGAAAGACACAGGTAGTACATTTTACTGAAACAGACACTCACCCTGACTTGTCACTGTGCCATATTCCCATTAAAAGAAGCACTGATCTTGCAGACTTTTTCACTGAAATCTATATCCAGAGCAAAAGTACTTCTTGCAGTAAGAAAGTTCCTCTCAATCTTAGTCCTGACCTGACTGTTCACTCACACACTGCTGTACCTGACTGATCTCACTGTCACTCCAGCACACAGCAGCTTCAGTCCTGACCTGACTGTTCACTCACACACTGCTGTACCTGACTGATCTCACTGTCACTCCAGCACACAGCAGCTTCAGTCCTGACCTGACTGTTCACTCACACACTGCTGTACCTGACTGATCTCACTGTCACTCCAGCACACAGCAGCTTCAGTCCTGACCTCACTGTTCACTCACACACTGCTGTACCTGACTGATCTCACTGTCACTCCTGCACACAGCAGCTTCAGTCCTGACCTGACTGTTCACTCACACACTGCTGTACCTGACTGATCTCACTGTCACTCCAGCACACAGCAGCTTCAGTCCTGACCTCACTGTTCACTCACACACTGCTGTACCTGACTGATCTCACTGTCACTCCAGCACACAGCAGCTTCAGTCCTGACCTCACTGTTCACTCACACACTGCTGTACCTGACTGATCTCACTGTCACTCCAGCACACAGCAGCTACTACTCTGACTCTACCCATGCACTATAAAGAAAGGAACAGCACTTTATTTTACAATACAATGTGTGAAATAGAGCAGGGTTTCCTGTCTCCATTTACAGATGGACAATGACCAGATTCACACTCACCTTTTTCTACACATACATTGTCATTGATCTCTGCAGTACTAAGCACATTTTACTAAATTAAACCTACAAGGTTCAGAAATATGTTTCTTGTCTTCTTACACAGCTCAACAATAACAAAGCAGATTTATACTCACCTGTTTTTATATTAACAGTATGTTTACAGTTTTAATTACAATCCAGATTCAGACCGAAGTTTTTTGTCTTTGCAGTGTTCAGAGATGTTGTTCTAAAAGCGGAGAGAAATGCCATTCAACTACAGGAAACACAAAGTGAAAGAAAAACCTTCAGCAGGAGCAATGAAATTTGCTGTTTGCCTGTTAGATCCAATACAGTGAAAATCCAGTGAAAACAGTGATATCTAGACCTTCAGATTCACATTAATATTTACATAGAAAATACAGTGAAAACTGTGATATTATACACCTTCAGATACACATTAATACTTAATCTGTCGTGTGAATATCTGTACGGTCTGACTGCTACAGAACAGGCCTCACCCTACAGTACACTGTGCTGTTAACTGGTGTGAGAATGACAGGATACTTACAGGCTGGATACTCTGATCATACCGGTCTGAGCTCCACTTTCTATTGTTCAGAAAGAAAATGAGATTGTCTGATGCCTTTTTCTGATTAGATTTGAAAAGCGACCTGCTCACTTTACTTCTGACACCGTCTTTATCGCAGTAAAGGACTATTTTCACTTTCACTTACAGAGAGGCAGGAGGATTCTGGGAAACTGGGCAGTGGCTTCAGGCTGTGTTGTTGTGATCATGCAGCTCGAGCACAGATCAGTGTTCAAGAACACAGGAGCTCTGGGACTTTTCTGTAGCTGAAGCCCAGCTCCTCTTGTCCACAGGCTGCAAGATGTGGCTCTTCTCTCTCTTAAAGGAGAAGTTCAGCTCCTGATTACCTGCCTGTGAGGGGGCGTTAGGCCCTGTGATGTGGTCATGTACCAGGATGACTGCTTGTTAACTGGAAAAATCTGTGGAATGAGGCAGAGCTGGTTTGAAGGAGTCTTTGGCCTTTTGAGGGAGTGAGATCCCAGGTGAGGCAAAGGAGGTTTATCAAGCTGAAGCCCAGCTCCTCTTGTCCACAGGCTGCAGGATGTGGCTCCTCTCTCTCTTAAAGGAGCCTCACTGAGGAGTTCAGCTCCTGATTACCTGTCTATGAGGAGTGAGGTCCCAGTTGAGGGAAAGGAGCTGTCAGGATAGGAGGTGTGTAGAATTAGCCTCCTCCTGACTAAATAAGACCTCTTGGGAGAAAAGGGATTTGTCCAGAGTCCAGTCTGGAAGGAGAGCGTGTGAGAGCTCCAGTAGAGAGATCTTGTCTCTAGTGATGATGAGGCAGGTTTACAGGCCTGTGGGCTCTGCAAGTGAGGGGTGCTTGAGAACAGAAGGGGCTCACAGGTGCTGGACAGGGGGGCTGTGTGCTGGTTCCTTTGCCAGGTTCAATGGTGATGAAGTGTGATGCCAAGGAACGTCAGCACCTGGAGGAGTGGAGCGTCTCTGGGTGAGGTAGAGTGTACCTTCCCCCCACAGCTGAGAGAGAGGAGTCCTGATGGCAAGGGTGGTCCCAAGTGCTCCCTGGGACTTCATATCAGCAGACTGAGGGGTGTCTCTAAACAGCAAAGCAGCTGCCCTGTATAAAAATCAGCTGCTCAGGGGCCCACTGGTCTAGGATTCCTCTGCCAGCTGCAGGATTCGAACCAGCAGCCTTCCAGCCACAGGCGCAGATCCTTAGCCACAAAGGTGCTCCCTAAAAAACCTCCGTTATTAAGAAGGGTTTCTTAACTCCTCTAGCAGAAAGACATCTGAAACCCAAATTATCCTGAAACTAGGATCACAGCTTCCCCCTTCTCTCAATGACAGAGTAGTTTTCTTCTAATCCTCTCTATTCATTTGCAGGTTTTGACTTCACAACACCTGAGTGTTACAATCGTCATCCCTCCTCTTGAGGACGCTCTGACACTTTCGTATTTTAGGTCATTACCTGCCCCCTGTTTGTCCATCATTATTTAAGCCTGGCGCTCCCGCTATGCCTGGCTCAACATTGGGAGATGGACGCCTGGAAGCCCGGAAGTCCAGGAGAGACCCGATGGCAAGGCTTCATCACGGCGTCCTGACTGTCTGAGTCCGGGGTTCGGGGTGCCTGGCCTCGTTACTGATTTTTTTCCCTGTCCCTGTTCCGGATCCACTTCCGGATTTTAACCTGGTTTGTCTCGTCTCGGATGGATCTCTCGACTCCTGGACCCTGGCCTGCGCCCCAGATTCCCCCCTTGGACTGTCAGGATCAGTTTGCCTTTGCCACGCCCCCCGAGCACCGGATCACCGTCGTCACGCCCCCCTGTCTGTCAACCCGTCCTGATCCTCTACGTCTCCTCCCTGTGTCCTTCTCCACTTACTCCCTGATTATACCGGCTGCACAGGGTCCTGAACTACGCTTCGCGGGAGCCTGGACCGGCTCCCCTTACCCACTTTGCCCCCCCCTGCTCCCGCCTCCTCCGCACTCTCGGCTTCTGTTCTCCTGTGCTGTATCATCTCTGCTGACTTCCGTCTGTCTCACACCCGAAGAAGGTTCCACAGCCGAAATGCTGTGTTTCTTTTCTCCTTTTTTCAGCATAAAATAAACCTTTAACTTGTTCCTATACAAATACACATTTATGAATTAGGAAAAAGAAACTTAGCATTTAATTTGTTAAACAAATTGCAAATTAAGGGGGATGTTATGCATAATGTTAAATAATTTTCTTTATATTTGACCAGCTCTATCAAAATCAAGATAGCTCTACACAATCTGAGGCTAATTATCAGGAACACGGACTGAAATCCGTGTCAGATCTTGTAGTGGACCCTAGGCGATGCGGTAAGAGCTGGAGAAAACAGGAGGCGTTGTAAAAGGGAACACACAGGGGTTTAATAGTGCACAAAATAATAGTGACAGTCCGTGAGACAGTGAACGGGGAAGACAAAATGGCATCCAAATCCAAACGGGTCCAAGGGCAGGACAAAGCACAGTCCAAGAGTCCATCAACAAGGAATCCATCCTGGGACGCGACAAAGTTAAAATCCCCGGGAGGGGGGAGCACATGGAGAAACAAAACATGGAGGTCCAAGGGTGACGAGGCAAGATCCTCCAGACCCCGGGCTCAGGAAGCGGGAGGTGTCAAGGATGAGGCCTATGCCCTCAGGAGACGGACGTAGGGTTTCCTGGTGCCCGGCGGGCCTCGCAACATCTTACCCTAATGATGAGCTCCGAGGACTGGAGGAGCTGGTCTTTAAATAATAACACTAAAAGGGTCCACCTGGAGAGCTTAATCACACGAACAATAATGAGAGCAGTGGAACGCCCTCCAGGGAGGGATGTCGGGCGTGACACTAATATTGATTTCTTTAAACTGTATTAAAGAAAAAGCAAATAACACAAATGATAACTTTCGGAATTTGTGTGCCAAAGAAATAACTATAACCGAGATCAAAACTGGCACTAATTAACTTAGAGATAATAAATCCCTTGATAATGATGGTTTGAACAGTTAATTTTATAAATGTTTTCAAGATAAAGTAGCTGAATTTCTTCTGCTTGTGGTTAATGAAGCCATAGAAGCCAAAGAATTGCCCCATTCAATGAAACAAGGACTAACATCACTTATACCCAAACCCAGTAAGGATACTATGGCGTTAGAAAACTGGAGGCCCGTAACCTTATTAAATAATGATGTAAAACTACTTGTTATATTTTCTAGCAGAATAAAAGAACAGTTAGACCAGATCATTGATGAATCACAATCAGGTTTTGTGAAGGGTAGGTATATTTGTAATAATATCTGCTTTATTTGGATTTGATAGATTAAAATGATTTTGTTAAGGATGACAGTGTTACGCATTTCACTCGCGTCTCTGTCCCTTCTTGCATTCCCACGTGCACACTCTTTAACAAACGCTCACGCCGCAAGTAACACACCTATCACCGTTTACTCCCGTCACTATTTCAGTTCTCCTCTTTCTCACTTCCCCACTCACTACTGAGGATACTCTTAGAGTTCCCAGGTGCGCGTTATACCCCTCTCTTCTCTCGGTATTGATCTTCTAGCCTGCTCTCCGTTTTCGACCTAGCCTCATGTGCTGGATTGTTGCCCTCTCGCTGTCTCTCCCGTGTCCAGACCTCGCTTCCTGGTATTCGTTTTTGCTTAGTGGTTCGGCTTGGTGTTTCTCTTTCCTGAGTCTTGCACAGGATCCTTCTACCTGACAGACAGCTTGATGTTACTTTTAGAATTTCACAATGCTTTTGATGCAGTTGAACAGAAATTTATTTTTAAGACATTGTAATTTTTTGGCTTTGGTCCATTCTCTCAGAAAGTTATATATAATATAATTATATAATAGATGCTACTGTGTAGTTCAATTACACTGTCTAATGAAACATCACCATGATTTGAAATGAAAAGAGGTACTAGGCAAGGCTGTTTGCTTTCCCCACTCTTGTTTTTATTGGTAATTTGCTGATGACACAAACATTTTTTTTAAGAAATGAGAAGGATGTAAAAAATATCAAGATCAAGGTGGCCTACATGTTCTGGATTTTAAGTTTTTAAAATTAATTGGATCAAAATTATTTTAAAAAAGACGTCATCCCTAAATTTGTTATTGAGAGGGTGAGTGGACTTGAGTTTTTGCTGAAATGCAATTTTGCTATTAACAAGATCCCTCTTAAGTTATCCAATTTTCATAAACAGGTACTTATATCTTGGACACTGGCCTATAAACACAATTTTTCCCCATAAAGTATAGTAAATACATATAGGATTTGGAATAACAAGGATATACGTTATAAAAATGTTCTTTTTAAGATGGTTTGATAATGGTATTATATTAGTGACAACATTACTAATGGAGAATGACATATAATTAACTTTTTTCAGAATTTTTCGAGACCTTTAAGGTTCCTGTTACACCTCAAGAATATGCAACAGTGTCTGACGCTGTTCCTAGAGGAGTTATTACTCTCATTAGGGGCAGTAACGGCTCATGTAATTACTCCATCAATCAATTAACATCTATTGTCTTATTGGGTTGTGTTAACATTTTCGAAAATAAATGTAATAATAATTATATTAAGAACATATGTTAACCAAAATATAATCCACCTGCAAAGACTTACTGGAATTCTAAATTTAATAATATTTATTGGCAGAAAGTATGGAAAATGGCAAACGTGTTGTCTTACCAATAAAATTACAGTCATATAAAATTATTCATAAAATGTATCCTGTTAAACAAACATTATCCAGATTTAAACTCAACTTAGATGATCAATGTGTATTTTGTAACATGAATAAGGAAACTGTCATTTGTTTTATCAATGTGTTCAAACAGAAAAGTTCTGAAGTGATTTGGAATTTTTCTTATTAAAATCTTTACATATCCAGGTTTCTTTTAATCGGTTTGACACCTTATATCCATAAGATGAAATGGACAAAGTCCACTCCAAATATTAACTTCTTTAAAATAGAAATTGAATTTTACATTAAAACTATTCAAAAATCAAAAATAAAAAAGCTAAATGAATCAATGATGTTAAGTTCTGTTAAGCTGTTTCTGTAAATTAGTTAAGTACCTCTGACTGTTCTTATTATGTATGTATACAATATTGTAGCGTTTACAGGTTCTTTTCAGAACAAAAGAACAGTGGAGACGCGATTACCAAACCAAGCGCTAGCTTTATTCATTAACAAACACACAAAACCAAACACAGGCTATACACGCACATGAGGAGACTGACGGAACACGTACACATCTTTAGGGTGGTAATTACCTAACAACACGCTATACTTTTACAAGACTACACAGGGCACTAGAACTACTAGGACATTATTTACACAGGTAGGGTCAGCCGCTGGTCATCGTGCTGACCCTCAGACTCTCCCCGGCTACCACTCCCAGCATGCCCAGCGGTACTACGAGCGTTTCCTCCTCACCACCAGGCGAGGGCGTTACACTGCCCCCACCTGAAGCGTCTGGCGTCTGGCATCTCGCTGACGTCGAACACCCCCCTCAGGCTGTACTCGTACTCGGCCAACTGCTGCGGAACCCTGTGTGAGCGGCCGCTGCGCCGCGGTGACGGCCGGTCACCCACGGACGCCCCACTATCGGCCGGCTCCAGCCCCGGCTGCTCCTCTAGAGCCCCCCCACACGGCTCCTCCTCCCGGGCCCGGTAGGGGGCCAGGCGGTCTCGGTGCAGGACCACCACTCTCCCCCGTGTTCAAAACCGGACACGGTAGCAGACCTCGCCCACCACCCCGAGGACCTCAGCGGGCCCCTCCCACGACGGCGCCAGCTTAGGGCTCAGGCCTTTGCGGCGGCGCGGGTTGTACACCCAAACCGAGTCCCCAGGCTGGAAGGCAGGCCCCCTGTAGTGCAGGTCGTAGTGCCGCTTCTGCCAGACCCCCGCCTGCGTCAGGTGGGTCCGTGCAAAGCTGTGCACCCGCCGCATCCGCTGCCGCAGATCCCACTCGTAGTCCGGTCCAGTCGGCGGCGCCGACCCGTCTCCGGGCCGAAGACCAGGTCCACCGGGGTTCGCATTTCCCGGCCCAGCATGAGCGAGGCCGGGGTGCACCCGGTGGATTCCTGGACCGCGGTCCTGTACGCCCAGAACAGTACCGTTGGTGCCGGGACACCAGGGTGGCCAGCTGGGTGGCTCCACCAACCCGTCGCTCTGGGGATGCAGCAGTGTGGTCCGCGTCTTAGTGATCTCCAGGCGCTGGCACACTCTGGCCAAGACCTGGGACTCGAAGTTACGCCCCTGGTCACTGTGTAACTCCTCCGGCACCCCCACCCTGGCAAACATCCCCTCCAGCAGAGCATCGGCCACCGTGGGGGCACTCTGGTCCGGGAGGGCGTAGGCCTCCGGCCACTTCGTAAAATAGTCCATGGCCACCAAGACGTAGCAGTTCCCGGCCTCGGTGCGCGGAAACGGGCCCAAGACGTCCACCCCCACCTGCTCCATAGGAGACCCCACCTGGTGTTGTTGGAGGGGGACCCCGAGAGCGCTCGGTGGGGCCCTTCTGTGCCACACACACCGCACACGTTCGGCAGTACCGCTCCACGTCCCGGTGGCAAAGACCCCAATAAAAATGGCCTCGGAGACGCTGCAGGGTTTTTTTACCGCCGAAGTGCCCCACGCCCGGCTGGCCGTGCACCTCTCGGAGCACCGCCCCGCGGAGCGACCGAGGCACCACCAGCTGCCACCGCACCTCGCCACTGGAGGGTACCCGCCACCCCCGGCGCAGCACCCCGTCCTTTACCTCCAAGGCCTCCCACAGGGCGCAGAGAGCCTTGACGGACTACCGCGTCCGGGCCGCGAGCTGGAACTGCGCCTCAAAGGTTTCCCAAGGCGCTTCCCCATCGTAGCGACCTGGTCGCACCCACGCCGATGGGTGTGGCAATCGCTGATCAGCTCCGGCAGGGAGGGTATCCTCTATCTGGAGCGTCCGCTGACCAGGAGTAGCGGCCAGTCGCCCCAATTCTACCGGCGGGACCACTACTGAGTCGCACCCAGGAGTTGTTCAGGCTCCCTATGTGCGCTGCCGATGGGTTCTGTTTCTTTCAGCGTCAGCCGGCGCTTAACAGAATCAGGTACTGTCTGCCACGATTTGTCCAACCTGCCCACTTCTGACACCAATGTAGCGTTTACAGGCTCTTTTCAGAACAAAGGACCAGTGGAGATGCAATTAACAAACTAAGCGCTAACTTTATTCATTAATAACCACACAAAACCAAACACAGGATATACACGCACATGAGGAGACTGACGGAACACGTACACAACTTTGGGTTGGTAATTACTTAACAACACGCTATACTCTTATAAGACTACACAGGGCACTAGAATTACTAGGACATTATTTACACAGGTAGGGTCAGCCGCTGGTCATCGTGCTGACCCTCAGACTCTCTCCGGCTACCACTCCCAGCATGCCCAGCGGTACTACGAGCGCCTAGGGGCGCTTCCTCCTCACCTACAAGGCGAGGGCGTTACAATACCAATAACAGCAACATACAGTTTACTTAATATGTTATTTTCCAAAATTAATATCGTTTATGACCTTTATGACCTTCGTTATGCTCTTCGTTAATGTCAAAGCCGGAACACATCATTATATCTCATTTTTTATTTTTTTAAAAAAATTAAAAATCGCTTGCCCAGCCTAACAGTATTGTTGTTATAGTTTGTATCCTGTAAAGCGCTTGGAGGAGCCACCTTTAAAGGCGCTATATACAATAAAGTTCATTATTATTACTATTGTTAATTTGCTGGACAGAGAGGTGAACATTATTATGCAGAAGACAAAGATAGTGATTTATGTTGCATTGTGCATTGTGCTGCTGTAATACAGTTTAAAATAATTAAAAGTCTATACAGTATCAGCTTTATGTATGGGTTGTAATTTTAAAAAAGTCAAAAACCGCACTCAAAATGCAATTTAGAGCTTCCTGGCAAGAGGAGACACCCAAATTAATAATGTAACATCCCACTGTTTGTGCATGAACAAGGTTATACTGCTATTTCCTTAGATATGCGATTCCATGTTTTTTTTTTTTGAATCCCCGGCGGAACCGGGCATCCATAAGAACCAAGTAACAGGTTTATTCCATGCTGAAAAACAGAAGAAAAAACACATTCCATAAGAATCAGTGCTTTTATATAGCGCCTTTAAAGGCGGCTTCTCAAAACGCTTTACAGGATAAAAACAACAATAACAACAACAACAATATTGTATTTCATTGCACTTTGACAGATCGTCCTTAAATCAATTGTTGATTTAAAGTTTGACAGTAACCCTAACACTAACCCTATTTTATTTTTTCAAAGAAATGTTTGTTAAAAAAAAAAGAAGTCTTTGCTCTGGCTGGATTCAAACACCCATTGTGTGATGTATAAGTCAGGAACCTAACCCACAGCACCACTGGCAAGGTCACATGAGGAGTGTTGAAAAAGCCCCACAGAAACAGTATCAACAGACATCGTACAGCATGTACTATTCTTGTGTTGCGGTACATGAATATAATTATATTGTTATTAAATTCTTTTGATATACGATTCCAGATTATATTCCCTTTTAATCAAATTCTAAAAGTATGCTTGTTGACTCCGGTATCACGTTAGTTAAAGAATGTTTAGGGAGAAATGGAATACTGGTGTAGCGGCGATGCTTGTTAATAAGACAGAATTAAGTGTTGCTGTGCTTTCCCAAATGAGGCCCCATCTCTCTCTTCATCTCTGTGGTGCAGCACGGCCCAGGAGCAGAAGGGTCCCAAGGGCAGGACATTCTCGCAGCGCGCCTCCTGACCATCCTGAGACTCAGCCCGGACCAACATGTAACAGCCAGTGTGTCTGAGTGCCAGAACTTTCCTTTGTTCTAAGAGTCTAGAGCGGAGGTTGCCAGAGAGTAACCAGAGGATCCACCCGAGGTTAGCACCAGCAGCAGGCCTCGTGAACAGGTCAGAACTGTGGACAGCTGAATCACTATTCAGAACGAGCGCTTCATCAGGAACGAACCGGTCCTCTTCCTGACCTGCTGGGACCCGCAGTCACTTTTCTCCTGTGCACAAACTTCGCTAGTTAAAGCCAACACTAACTAGCCGGTCAGTGAGCATCAGCAGCGCACCGTCGCAAGCCGCACAGCACAGCCTGGCACACAGCCAGAGAGTGCGGATTGGACAGCAACAAGCCTGCAGCTGTTTCTTTGTGCCTGCAGGAGATCTGAATCCCCAGAGATTGGATGAGTATTCAACTTCACTGCATTACTGCTCGAGAATTAAATTGTTATCCCAACCAGTTGATATCAATTTAATTCCTAAGAGTTATGTACTTGTTTTGAGCTTCCAATGTAGAAGTTATAACCAAGTTCATTTACGAAACGGTCTTAATGAATGATATACTGAACGTATGTCCTCTTGATATGTGTAACACTTTGTGACTAAATGAATATATATCTTTTGTATTCTGATAACCCTCTGGATAAGATCTGTTATGGTTACATGCACATTCTATGTATTAATAAATGTATCCTCGTGTATTAGTACCTGTGTGTGTGCGTTGTTTGAGTCGCATGGTTGGATTCTAAGACCAGACTGAGCAACAGAACCACTTCCCTCCAGGACTGAACTGAGACTTTACTGTACAGACCGCTTCACTAGATACAGATTCACTAGATTCACTGTGGGACACTCCCTTCAGACTAAAGAGACTCAGTTCCTTCAGCCTGTCAGTGTGAGACACTCCCTTCAGACTAAAGAGACTCAGTTCCTTCAGCCTGTCAGTGTGGGACACTCCCTTCAGACTAAAGAGACTCAGTTCCTCCAGCCTCTCAGTGTGGGACACTCCCTTCAGTCTAAAGAGACTCAGTTCCTCCAGCCTGTCAGTGTGGGACACTCCGTCTGTCAGTATCTATTAGTCAGTCACTTTCTAGTCACCAACATCTAGCCTAGCGGACTAAATTGTAATTATAATTATTAAAATTATAATAAGTATTTTAGTTGAGACCTGTCTAATATGGAACAGACCTTTTACAACATTGTTTTTACCACATTGTAGTCATAGAGACATTTTAGTCAAGCAGTTTAATGTATTTGTATAATAAAATGTATTTCTAAGAGAATAATTGAACAGCTCGAAGTTCGATATTCATGTCGACAGTGTTTTCCCGCGGTACAGCGCTGCGTGACAAAGTGAACAAAGTGAAATATTTCAGATGCGGTCGGAGATGCAGAATTAGGAGCTTTTCAGTTTGTTCTGAGAGTTTGGACACGGCTGGGATTAAAACAAAAGTGGCAAACAAGTAACGAATTGTAGCGCGTTTTGTTCCAATACCGGTCACCGGCACGGTCACCGGCGCGCGCAGGAGAGACTCGCACGGCATTTCATTTTAAAAGTTTATTTTCTCAAAAATTAGAAAAAAACACAGCAGGGTTTCCAGAGATATTTACAAGTCAGGAGTACAGCAGGCTGGTAGCGAGTTATCTCGCCCTCTCTCGTACATGTTATTTTTCCCCGTTTATTTTTTTTACTTCATAAAACACGTTTAAACGTTAACACAACATCATCATTTCTATAATTCTTATTATATTTCTGACATCACCTCACTGCCCGTCAGTAAACCCGTCTCCCAGTGTGAGCAGTGGCCAGAGAGCTGGGAGAGAGTCAGCCTGTGTTCATGAGTCAGTGACGGGTTTAATCTCCACACTGACAGCAGGCAGCAGCTCAAGGGCTTTATCTGAATCCCCAGTCCAGAAGACAGGATAGATCTTCTCCCCCTGAGGGAAGACCATGTCAGTGAAAGTGTAGACATGAGCTCTGGACTCCACTGTGTAAAAGGAGACCTTCCTCTCCTCAATATCCACACACACCCCCAGCTTCCTGGGCCGCAGACTGAGGGGGAGAGGGGTCTCAGGGTCAGTGAGAGCAGAGATATCAGACTGGTAAGAGTCCAGACACCAGTAACCCCGCTGGGGAGAGAAGCTGAACTCTCCTTTCCTCTTTGCAGACTCTCTGGTCACTCCTATTCTCCAGTATCGATTCACCTCCACCTCCCAGTAGTGTCTCCCTGAGGTGAAGGCCTCCCTGCTCACGACACAGTAATTCCAGTAATGAAACCTGTGAGGATTGTCAGAAAGATCCTGTTCCTCCTCTCCCCATCTCACTCTCTTCCCATCCTCAGACAGGCTGAGCCCACAGTGAGCTGTATCAGGGTCCAGAGTCACAGCAGCTGGGGAATAAAACACAAACATCACAACAGGCTCCTGCCGATCACAGTCCAACTCAACCCCATCAGACTGTGAAATGTCTTTGTCCCCAAACACACCGAGAGAGAAACACCAGTCAGTTACTAATGACTGCTCTTCCCTCCCAGAGAAACGACATCTTCTTCACTGTTTCACTAGTGTTACACATGGGAGTGATCCCAATATCCTCTAAATACAAACATTAAACACTTGTTTTCACAGCGACGAAACTTTATTTTTTAAACGACATTATTAATAAACACAGGACCGACCGGACTGCAGGAGAAACTACAGCCCGACCACTCGCTTTCAAACACTTCACAACCCACCACAGCGACCTGTATACTGTAAGAAACTGGACAGCCTGTCTGTTAAACCGGTTTATTTCAAATCCCAGTTCAGCAGCTCGTTTATCTTCTCTGAGACCATTTTCCTGACGACGCAGAATAAAAAAGTGCTGAATTCAAAGACTGCATAATGCTCGTTTTTACAGAAAAAAATATAATGGAAAAAGCAAAACCTTGCTGAAATAAAGGACTTCACACTTACTTTGAACATGTGAAGAAATATCTAAAGTATTCAAATTAAACAGAAATAATAATAATAATTTCTGATATGAGACAGTAGGAGCAGTATTAACTCTTAATTCTTAATTCTTAATACTGAATAAATACTCTCCCTTTGTCTGCCTGTCAATTTAGTGCTGAACACAACACCAGAAATGTGTTTAACTTCACTTTTCACTAGAACAGCAGGTCTGTCGCCATCTTCTAACTCGCCTGCTCTAGGGAGCGTCTCACAATTACCACACTAACCAGAGCACAAGGGAGTGTGTTAAAACTACCTCTCATGACACAGTCCCTCTGCGGACAGAGAATCGTCCACATGAAATGTCCAAACGGCAGGACGGAAGACAAGACCGACACGGAGTTCAGGTTTCTGTCTCTGAAGAAAAAAAAAAACTCCCCTTGGCTTTTCATATGAAGGAAAGCAGAGCTTTCACTGGCCCATTACCAAACTTTATTGGGAAATAAAATAAAGACTAGAAAACGATCAGAGATCAAATAAAACGTCTCTCACAAACTACCACAGTAAAAATAAACCCCAAACGAACAAAAATACCGAATATAGTCATGTATCCCTGTATTAAAGGGAGCCGGGTATTAGACTGGCTGTAGCTGGTAACAGAAGCAGATCTGCCTACAAACTACAACTCCCATAATCACCCTGAGCCACTTCCTGTCTGCGTCACAGTCCCTATTCCTCCTGGCTGTGGTGACGTCACCGGGTCCCTCCCCGTTCTGGCAGCTTCACAGCCGCCGGCGCGCGCAGGAAAGACTCACGGGATTTCATTTTTAAAAGTTTATTTTCTCAAAAATTAGAAAAAAACACAGCAGGGTTTCCAGAGATATTTACAAGTCAGGAGTACAGCAGGCTGGTAGCGCGTTATCTCGCCCTCTCGTACATGTTATTTTTGTTATAGTAAATAAAAAAATTAAACACGACACAACATCATTATTTCTACAATTCCTATTATATTTCTGACCTCACCTCACTGCCCGTCAGTAAACCCGTCTCCCAGTGTGAGCAGTGGCCAGAGAGCTGGGAGAGAGTCAGCCTGTGTTCATGAGTCAGTGACGGGTTTAATCTCCACACTGACAGCAGGCAGCAGCTCAAGGTCTTTATCTGAATCCCAGGTCCAGAAGACAGGATAGATCTTCTCCCCCTGAGGGAAGACCATGTCAGTGAAAGTGTAGACATGAGCTCTGGACTCCACTGTGTAAAAGGAGACCTTCCTCTCCTCAATATCCACACACACCCCCAGCTTCCTGGGCCGCAGACTGAGGGGGAGAGGGGTCACAGGGTCAGTGAGAGCAGAGAAACCAGACCAGTCAGAGTACAGACACCAGTAATCCTGCTGGGGAGAGAAGCTGAACCCCCCTTTCCTCTCTGCAGACTCTCTGGTCACTCCTATTATCCAGCTGTCATTCACCTCCACCTCCCAGTAGTGTCTCCCTGAGGTGAAGGCCTCCCTGCTCACGACACATTCCCAGTGATCAAACCTGTGAGGATTGTCTGAGAGACTCTTCCTCTCTCCCCATCTCACTCTCTTCCCATCCTCAGACAGGCTGAGCCCACAGTGAGCTGTATCAGGGTCCAGAGTCACAGCAGCTGGGGAATAAAACACAAACATCACAACAGGCTCCTGCCGATCACAGTCCAACTCAACTCCATCAGACTGTGAAATGTCTTTGTCCCCAAACACACCGAGAGAGAAACACCAGTCAGTTACTAATGACTGCTCTTCCCTTCCAGAGAAACGACATCTTCTTCACTGTTTCACTAGTGTTACACATGGGAGTGATCCCAATATCCTCTAAATACAAACATCAAACACTTGTTTTCACAGCGATGAAACTTTATTTTTTAAACGACATTATTAATAAACACAGGACCGACCGGACTGCAGGAGAAACTACAGCCCGACCACTCGCTTTCAAACACTTCACAACCCACCACAGCGACCTGTATACTGTAAGAAACTGGACAGCCTGTCTGTTAAACCGGTTTATTTCAAATCCCAGTTCAGCAGCTCGTTCATCTTCTCTGAGACCATTTTCCTGACGACGCAGAATAAAAAAGTGCTGAATTCAAAGACTGTATAATGTTCGTTTTTACAAACAAATATAATGGAAAAAGCAAAACCTTGCTAAAATATAAGAAAACCTTCCCACTTACTTTGAAAATGTGAAGAAATATCCAAAGTGTTCAGTTTAAAGCAGAAATAACACATCCAGAAACCCGGAGAGAAAGACGAGAGAAACAGAGGCGCTCATACGGACTTCAGACTGCTCGCGCTCACTGTCCGCCTCTCTGATAGGAGACACCAGCTGTCAATCAGTGAGCTCTGACCACTGAGAGACGGGGGCGGGGCTTATACATGCCCAGAGCGAATGGGGGTTTTAATCGATTCAAGAAGCTTTATTCGCATGAGCAATGAATACTGACTTAATACTCTCCTCATACTTCATACTTCAGTATAAGCTATTAATACTTAATACTCTCTCTTTGTCTGCCGGTTAATCTAGTGAAGATCAAAGAGATTCTTCTCAGTTCTTATTTTTTTACTCCTGGAGAATAGAAAGGCTGTAAAAAAGAGCCCATCTAGTGTACAATATATAAATATAAATAGATTGGACATGGCCTAGAAAAATAGGTATCTACATATGCTACATTTTGAAAAATCACTTTTGAAGAAATGAAAAGTGTTTTTTGGAGGGGTGGATATTTCTTCCTTGTGTGTGTACTGAGTAAGATATATAGAAATCTGATGTTTCAGACTTGAAGTCCAGGTGGTCCCTTGAATTCAGACCCTGAACCAGGCCTGGACTCTCTATCCTGTCCAAGATATTGCAAGATGTTCAGGCCACAAACACTCCAGGTGGGAATGACCTTTGAGGGGCTGGGGGTTAAAGAGGTTCAGCTCCTGAAAATTGGAAACTAGTAAATCCTGACTGAATCACAATTTATTAAACACAAAAAGCAACAACATGAACTATTTAGCAATAAAGTTTATCTGCCTGATAATGTTTATTATTCCCCCAGTCTGAACGTACTCTGTATAGAAGCACATCCTGCCTGTTCTGTGTTTGTATGAACATCCTATTAACACAGTCAGAGGAAAGAGGGAAACAGAAGAAGAAAAGGTGATTTTATAATGTTTCTTCCTGCTGACCCATCAGCCTGGTTGACATGTGAAGAGAAGCAGCCATTTCTCAGACAAGAGAGAGGCCTACAGGCCCCAGAGGAGCCCCTGTACCAGAGTCCCACTGCTGCCTCTCACAAGAGGCTGTGTGTCTGTGAAGCTGCAGGGGAAGAGTACTGTCATTATACCATCCTTTTATTCCAACCTTTAACAGTGTTTCTCCTTAGGATTTGAATGGCTTGTTATTATGAGACTGGCTCTGCTCCTGATTCCTCCTGATATTCCACAGTCATTCCCAAATCCAGGGTCACTGGCTCTGCCACATTCAGCCTGTAGACCCTCAGTCAGGAGTGAGCAGAGACCAGAGCACATGGCCTTCAGGGAAAATGAGTTTTCTACACTGTCAGCCCCTCCAGGAGAGACTCTGGCCATTAGACTGAAACACAGGATGGAGATAGAAATTCCCACCATGAAACTTTGATTGATCTTAACAGCCCACATGTAGGATTTTACAGAAACATGAGATTGAAATACTCTCCTTCTGTTTACAGACCAGGAATGACCATCTCACACTAAAGAGACCTTCTGGACTCAAGAACTCAATAACCCCAAACACTAGGGCTTAAAGCAGCATCTCTACCATCAAGAAGAGACAGTCCTACCTGCAGCACTGCACAGCCACTGCCATTCTGAAACACAGAGATACAGACACTGTTAATCACAGTCACACACTGGAACACAGAGATACAGACACTGTTAATCACAGACACACAGTGGAGCACAGAGACACAGACACTGTTAATCACAGACACACAGTGGAGCACAGAGACGCAGACACTATTAATCACAGACACACAGTGGAGCACAGAGATACAGACACTGTTAATCACAGTCACACACTGGGCTCCATAATCGAGACAGAGTTGTCACTACAGTTTTCATTATGAACCTCAAAGTACCAAAACTCAGGGGGTCAGAGGTAATGAAATTCACTGGAGACCACTAATGCTCTCTTGAACTGGTTTCTTTCAAGAGACTAAAAGTTAAAATTACAAGAGAACTTCAGACATACAGTATCAGTATTAAAAATCAGGAGCTCAGCTTCATTCACACTGAAACCAATGTGAAACCTCCTCTTTATTGATCATGTTCTAAGAATTGA
The DNA here is from genome assembly GCF_055471065.1 of Atractosteus spatula. Taxonomy (NCBI): domain Eukaryota; kingdom Metazoa; phylum Chordata; class Actinopteri; order Semionotiformes; family Lepisosteidae; genus Atractosteus; species Atractosteus spatula. The sequence continues at coordinate 9,613,512 of NC_142710.1, read as the reverse complement.
AAAAATACATTAGTAATATAGAAATATTTAAGAATGGACTTCTGTGATGTATTATTTTTATGGTTTATTGTTAGTGTTGCCCAGGTCTTCCTGATCCAACAGAATTGCCCTTTAGGGAGCTCCTGCCCCCCAGTTCCCCAGTTTAAATACCCCTCTGTCCTCCACACACACTGACAGGGAGAGAGCTGGAGCCCAGCAGGAGCTGTGACTTTACACACAGTGGACTTACGCAGGTCAGGGATGGGGCTGCCTTCACCTGTACAGAAGAAAGGAGAGGGTCAGTACTGAGCAGTAGTGTCCTGGTGGACACTGTGTCCAGCACAGACAATACTGGGGTTATACCACAGACAGGTGAACAGGGCAAAGGTCATGTAAAGATATAGTTTATAGTGTGACAGTGTGTGGGTTATCCGGCTGTGCTGTTTGCTGGATTTACGTCTAATATCCCTGAAGGAGATTGAGCAAAAGTGTGAAAACAGCTCACAACCAGCAGCCCACTGAGACCCAGCAGTGTGAGCCTGGCCAGTACCTGGAGGGGAGACTCCTGGGAGAGCTGAGGCTGCTGCTGGAAGAGGTGGTAGTGGGGCCAGTAGGGGGTGCTCACCCTGCAAGCCCCAGTACAGTGATTGGGACACATATTATTGTTATTATGTAGGATCATGAGGTCAGCAGTGAAATAGTGGTCTTACCATCAGTTGTGTAAATATTGTAATAACAGATTTTGTAATCTCTGTTTATTAACATGCTCCACTGTGTAGGACTCATGATTCGTACCCATGACATGTAGTCTCCTACAGACTGTGAGCTTTTCATAGTAAAAAGGTTTTGATTTCGGTTGGGTGATTTTATAGCTCAGTCAGTCCAGTACAGACATGACTCCACTGGCTGAATGACAACATGATCACTGTGAAAGGAGATGAGGTTTTCCACAGGAACACGATGTGAACCTGCAGTGAATCTCAGTTTACACTGATTCTCATTCTCCTTACTCTTTTATCAGTGTATTTCTCACCAGGAATCAATACTCATTAATATTAGTGCTCAATAGCAGTACTGTGTCTGTATCTTCAACAGGAAACAGACCTACCTGCAGAACTACACAGCCACTGCCATTCTAAAACACAGAGATACAAACACTGTAAATCACAATCACACACTGGAGCACAGAGATACAAACACTGTTAATCACAGTCACACACTGGAACACAGAGACACAGACACTGTTAATCACAGTCACACACTGGAACATAGAGATACAGACACTGTTAATCACAGACACACACTGGAACACAGAGATACAGACACTGTTAATCACAGTCACACACTGGACCACAGAGATACAGACACTGTTAATCACAGTGACACACTGGAACACAGAGATACAGACACTGTTAATCACAGACACCCACTGGAACACAGACATACAGACACTGTTAATCACAGTCACACACTGGAACACAGAGACACAGACACTGTTAATCACAGTCACACACTGGAGCACAGAGATATAGACACTGTTAATCACAGTCACACACTGGTAATAAGATGTCAGTACAGTCAGTGCTGTCAGATTGCAGAGTTTCACACAGTGTACATACGTGATTTAGGGATAGGAGCTCGCTTCACAGCATCTACAGAGAGAGAGAGAAGATCTTTATTGTATTAAAGACCATTATTGCTTTCTTACCTGTTATTATAGCAGATTTTATAGTACTAGTCTGCAGTCAGTTCATTTCAGGATCCCCAGTCTCCACTGCAGTGTGATCAGAGTGTCAGTGAGTGTGAGCAGCAGTGGCTGTAAGACTGGAGTCTCACTCAATAAGACTGAGCAGCACAAGGCAATAAGACACACAGACACATCACAGGACACCCTGGAGTCTGGTGCTTGAGCCATTGAGAGAGATACAGAATACAGTCTGCTTTCCACAGCAGTGAATGTTGTTTCATATTTAAAGAAACATCATTGTTACAGAATTCTGTTCATTGTTCAGTCAGATGATTAACAGTATAGCTGCTTTCACGGTGATCAGTATCATATTCATATCATATCATATTCTGTTCAGTAAAATATAATTAGTGTTTGTATTTGTGGATCTTTGATCATACACTCACAGAAGATCACTTACTCTGTTCTATAAGGATGACAGGGATGGCTTTAAGACTGAGCATTAGTGATGGTAATTTTGGGCCTGGAAATGTACTTGAGCTGTGCAACACAAGCTGTGCCACAGTAACACACAAACCCCCTGCTGGTGTGGATACTGACAGGGGGCTGACACACCATGTATATACACACCCACCTGACAGGTCAGTCTGAACATTTGATATAACTGGAAAAATGTATGAACTGTCAGGGTGTCTGTGGGGGTCAGTGTTAAAGAGGGATCTTTGAACTTCAATTTCTTTACAATTGTGACTCCTGATGTCTGTTTCCTGTTGCTATTGTTCCTCACAGCAGCTCAGGGGCAGCGTATGATCTCATTGACAAGAATGAAGACACAGGAAGAACATCCATCTGCCCATTTCTATCCACTGTGTCCAGTACAGGGAAGTGGAGAGTAAAGAGCCTGACCAGGCAAGCAGCGGGCACAAGACAGGTTACCCCTGACATGACCCCAGTCCATCGCAGGGCAGACAGAAACAGACACACTCACAACAGGGCTAGTTTTCCCTGAAGCCAGTTCACCCAGTATACCAGCATGACTTTGGACTGTGGAAGGAAACCCACTCAATCATGGGAAGAACATACAAACTCCACAGGGATAGCACAAGAGGTCCAGAACTGAACCCAATACTGACCACTGTGCCACCCTATTGCTCACACGAGGGACATGTTGACATGAAACCTAACAGCTCAGTGATGTGGAGTCTCTGTGTTCACATCACTGGCCCTCAGCTGTACTGTGTCTGTGTGTTAATAGAGCTCACTTCTCTGACAGAGTGAGCAGCACTGGAGTCCCTTGCAATCATCACATCACTGCTTTAACTCACAGGGTCAGGGTGTTAATCCATTACAGTCTGAGTGTGTTAGAGGGCAAGAGACACCTGTGGGAGTTACTGTAGGAAGTACAAGTTCAGTTCAGTTGAATTCATCTCAGTACAGGACAGTTCAGTACTCTACTCTTCAGTACTGTGGGGGTCACTGTCGTTCACACACTCTGAGGTTCTCACCCATTTCTGCTTGAACAACAGGAATTCCTGTAAATAATAATGTATCGATTAGACAATCCAGCACACTGATATAAAACAAAAAGAATTACAGTACATTGATATAATCTTTTAACAATCTTGTAATTGTAGTTTGACAAAAGTGTCTAATTACTTTCAGTCCATTTTTAGATGAAATTAAGTAATGCTGAGAAATGTACATTTTCCATAATGTGAGCAAAGTACAAAGAAACAAACAGGAAATTGTTTAATGTGACCACACTTCAGAATACCTCCAGAGAACACATTGATCTACTCACCATTTACTGCATTGATATAATATATTTCAGATTCCCACAGTGTCTCCTCTTCTGTAAGAAACAGACAGAGTCAGTATCACTGACACAGACTTCTGCACTGACACTCTCCTGGGGTCTACAGTTCTAAATATGATGTACACTCACCCCTGATATCGAGAGGAGGTATCCTGTGTTGCTCAAACACTGTCATATAGTGGGATTTTAAACCCATTCTAGCACAGATATTCAGACACACAAATACAGAATATTTAATGAGCACATACTGTCCATTTTTCTCCACTGGATTAGCAGAAGTACTGATGCTGCTACTGTAACAGCTGCTGTTAGGATGAGAGTCACCATCCATCCAGAGGGTGAGGGTGGAGGGAAATAGTCCCCTGTAAAACAGAATAAATAATTAGATTCATATTCGGAATAAACTATATGAATGTAGTGTGATGGAGTGACGGCAGCCGAACACACCCGTTCTGTGCTGTCAGTCAGTGCTGGTTTCCATGTATATGCAATCAGACAGGACACCCGGATCATCTGGGCAGTTTGCCTCAGGTGGGTCAGGTAATTTAAAGTCTGCTCTTACAGTGCTCTGGACTCTCATGTCGACAGTTCCTGTTTCCACTTGGATTCCTGACCTGGCTTGACTTGACCTCATTCCCAGATCACCCCTCTGCCTGTCCCCAGTCCTGTGTGTTTACTGCACACACTGCACCACCTGTCCCCACTCCTGTGTGTTTACTACACACACCACACTGCCTGTCCTCATTCCTGTGTGTTTACTACACACACCACACTGCCTGTCCCCACTCCTGTGTGTTTACTGCACACACCACACCACCTGTCCCCACTCCTGTGAGTTTACTGCACACACCACACCACCTGTCCTCATTCCAGTGTGTTTACTGCACACACCACACTGCCTGTCCCCTCTCCACCCAATAGCTGCAGTTCACTTGAGTTATTCTTAATTTTTTTCTGGATTTGTACTTTATCATCATTATCAGACAAAAGATTTGCACAAAGTTTCTTGTAGAGTGACTGTGTCCCAGATTGACTAGTGATGCAGGACTTTCTAATGGGTTTTAAGTGGAGTCTTTTGATAATAACTCTCTAGTGCAGGTTGTGCTTAGTGTCCCAGGTGTGTTATATCCTGGGTGTGTGTTATACCTCAGATGTATTGCAGGTGAGCTCCAGTGTTCATGTTTAATACTCACTGGGTATGTGGAGCTGAGATCCCCAGTCTGGCTCAGGAAGAGCACTTCTCACCAGGCAGGAGAAGATGTTGGACTCCTGTTTGACTGGGATGTAGCTGCTGACACTGAGGAGCCCCTGACTGTCCGTGTCCACTGTGGGGGGCTGTGATGTCACCTCATTTCCATCCCTGTCTGTCCAGATCACTGCAGGTTGAGGGAACCAGCCCTCTGATCTGCACAGCAGCTGGGCCTGATCTCCTCCAGGGGAGTGGAGAGACACTGAGGGCTGGGAGCCCAGGGCTGTGGGTTCAACACAACAGGATATATTTCACAGCTGATTGGAGCACGTTGGAGTAAATGTAGGTGTCTTAATGTGTGGCCTTCAGAACACACACAGAAATGATAAAGACATGTTTGCAATCAACAGTTTAAAGTTGTTTCTCTATCAGGTTTTAAACTTCTCAATGCTGCTTCTGCATTCAGGACAACAGTTGATTTATCAATAAATAAGCTGAAGAGTTGAAGTATCAGTGCTGTCTGTGTGTAGGAGAGGGGGCTCAGTATCACCTGCTGAGAGATGTGTTTGCTGTGTTTTATTTTGCTGTTCTCAGTTGGTAAAGAAGATGTGTGTTGTTTTTCATAGCAATATGCAATGCAATGCAATCCATTGTGTTGTGCAGTTTTGAGTTGTGTACATTTGTAATGTGCTTTGTTGAAATGTATACTGTTGAGTTATGTAGTGTTCTGTATTGTGTTGTGTAGTGCTGTGGTGTATTGTGTTGTGCTGTGTTGAGTTGTGTTCTGCTGTGTTGTGTTGTGTCATGCTGAGCTGTGTTCTACTGTGTCGATGAAGAGACACAGTAGTGTTGTGAAATAATGGAGTTGACAGTAGCTGAGACACCTAGTGTGTTAATGTGTGGACTGATCACAACACAGGAACCTCAGTGCTCTCTAATGTCCCTGTCTGTGCAGACTGGGGGTGTGTAGTGCAGTGTTGTACTGTGTTGTGTAGTGCTGTTGTCACACTGAGTGCGTTAATGTCAGGACTGAGATAACATCACAACAGGTATGTCAATGCTTTCTAAAGTCCCTGTTTGCCTGTGCAGACTGGGTGAGTGTGTAGTATAGTGTTGTTTTTTGCGGTGTTGTGTTGTACTGTATTTACTCTGAGTGTGTTAAAGGGAGAAGTGAGCTGACATCACAACAGAAAAACATCAGTGCTCTCTAATGTGCTCTCAAATTTATGGAAGCCCATTTCCGCCAGGGAGTTAAAAAAAAACGCGCTATGGTATCTCAGAATTCTGACTTAGTAACTCAGAATTCCGACTTTATATCTCACATTTTTGACTTCGAAATAGCCATATTTCATTGTCTGTCCTTTTGTTATTGTAACGGATTCGGGTTCTAGGGCTTGTGCCCTCGTCGCTCCCACCCTAGTTCGTGCCTCACTGCACTGGCTCACTTTCTTTAAGAACACTTTCTTTAACCCCGGTGGCCAGCATCCGTGTTATGCGCGGGGGAGGGGGGTGCCGTCACCACACTGCAACCAGATCGTACAGCCTGTATGTCGGCCTGTCCGTTACACTATATTCATGAATCGTACAGGATCATGGGATCTATAAGCCTGAAGACTTGTCCTGTACAGTGCCCTGATAAAAATCAAATTAATTACACTAATTTTTATAGAATCCCATTTCTGCCAGTGAGGCTTCCATAGTACCTGGATGGAATAGTGCACGGTGGGCTTTTTAAAAATAGTTTTTATTTACGTAGACAGAATATGAAATAAGATACAGAAATAGGCACTTCACATCCAGAAGAATTCACAATTATAAAAGCTGAAACATACTTTTTACATATTTCCATTGAATGTCCTTTTTTACTTCAAAAAGAAGGTCTTCTTTAGCTCAGCTGGCAAGACTCAGGTTCGAGCCAGTGCAGCAAGGCACGAACTAGGGTGGGAGCGGCGAGGGCACAAGCCCTAGAGCCCGAATCCGTTACAATAACAAAAGGACAGACAATGAAATATGGCTACTTCGAAGTCAAAAATGTGAGATATAAAGTCGGAATTCTGAGTTGCTAAGTCGGAATTCTGAATTACTAAGTCGCAATTCTGAGATACTAAGTTGGAATTCTGACTTACTAAGTTGCAATTCTGAGTTACTAAGTCGGAATTCTGACTTACTAAGTCGCAATTCTGAGTTACTAAGTCGGAATTCTGAGTTGCTAAGTCGCAATTCTGAGATACTAAGTCGGAATTCTGAGATACTAAGTCAGAATTCTGAGTTGTTAAGTTGCAATTCTGAGATACTAAGTCGGAATTCTGAGTTACTAAGTCGCAATTCTGAGATAATAAGTCGGAATTCTGAGTTGCTAAGTCGGAATTCTGAGTTACTAAGTCGCAATTCTGAGTTGCTAAGTCGCAATTCTGAGATACTAAGTCGGAATTCTGAGTTGTTAAGTCACAATTCTGAGATACTAAGTCGGAATTCTGAGATACTAAGTCGCAATTCTGAGATACTAAGTCGGAATTCTGAGTTGCTAAGTCGCAATTCTGAGATATTAAGTCGCAATTCTGAGTTGCTAAGTCGCAATTCTGAGATACTAATTGGGAATTCTGAGATACAAAGTCGGAAATCTGAGTTACTAAGTCGCAATTCTGAGATACTAAGTCGGAATTCTGAGTTGCTAAGTCGGAATTCTGAGTTGCTAAGTCGCAATACTGAGTTGCTAAGTCGGAATTCTGAGTTGCTAAGTCGCAATACTGAGTTGCTAAGTCGGAATTCTGAGTTGCTAAGTCGCAATTCTGAGATACTAAGTCGGAATTCTGAGTTGCTAAGTCGCAATACTGAGTTGCTAAGTCGCAATACTGAGTTGCTAAGTCGGAATTCTGAGTTGCTAAGTCGCAATACTGAGTTGCTAAGTCGGAATTCTGAGTTGCTAAGTCGCAATTCTGAGATACTAAGTCGGAATTCTGAGTTGCTAAGTCGGAATTCGGAGTTGCTAAGTCGGAATTCTGAGTTGCTAAGTCGGAATTCGGAGATACTAAGTCGGAATTCTGAGTTATTAAGTCGCAATTCTGAGATACTAAGTCGGAATTCTGAGTTGCTAAGTCGCAATTCTGAGTTGCTAAGTCGGAATTCTGAGTTGCTAAGTCGCAATTCTGAGATACTAAGTCGGAATTCTGACTTACTAAGTCGCAATTCTGAGATACTAAGTCGGAATTCTGAGTTGCTAAGTCGGAATTCGGAGTGGCTAAGTCGGAATTCTGAGTTGCTAAGTCGGAATTCGGAGATACTAAGTCGGAATTCTGAGTTGTTAAGTCGCAATTCTGAGATACTAAGTCGGAATTCTGAGTTGCTAAGTAGCAATTCTGAGATACGAAGTCGGAATTCTGAGTTGCTAAGTCGCAATTCTGAGTTGCTAAGTCGGAATTCTGAGTTGTTAAGTCGCAATTCTGAGATACTAAGTCGGAATTCTGAGTTGCTAAGTCGCAATTCTGAGATACTAAGTCGGAATTCTGAGTTGCTAAGTCGGAATTCTGAGTTGCTAAGTCGGAATTCTGAGTTGCTAAGTCGCAATTCTGAGATACTAAGTCGGAATTCTGACTTACTAAGTCGCAATTCTGAGATACTAAGTCGGAATTCTGAGTTGCTAAGTCGGAATTCGGAGTTGCTAAGTCGGAATTCTGAGTTGCTAAGTTGCAATTCTGAGATACTAAGTCGGAATTCTGACTTACTAAGTCGCAATTCTGAGTTACTAAGTCGGAATTCTGAGTTGCTAAGTAGCAATTCTGAGATACGAAGTCGGAATTCTGAGTTGCTAAGTCGCAATTCTGAGTTGCTAAGTCGCAATTCTGAGTTGCTAAGTCGGAATTCTGAGTTGTTAAGTCGCAATTCTGAGTTGCTAAGTCGCAATTCTGAGATACTAAGTCGGAATTCTGAGTTGCTAAGTCGCAATTCTGAGTTGCTAAGTCGCAATTCTGAGTTGCTAAGTCGCAATTCTGAGATACTAAGTCGGAATTCTGAGTTGTTAAGTCACAATTCTGAGATACTAAGTCGGAATTCTGAGATACTAAGTCGCAATTCTGAGATACTAAGTCGGAATTCTGAGTTGCTAAGTCGCAATTCTGAGATATTAAGTCGCAATTCTGAGTTGCTAAGTCGGAATTCTGAGTTGCTAAGTCGCAATTCTGAGATACTAAGTCGGAATTCTGAGTTGCTAAGTCGGAATTCGGAGATACTAAGTCGGAATTCTGAGCTGCTAAGTCGGAATTCGGAATTGCTAAGTCGGAATTCTGAGTTGCTAAGTCGGAATTCGGAGATACTAAGTCGGAATTCTGAGTTGTTAAGTCGCAATTCTGAGATACTAAGTCGGAATTCTGAGTTGCTAAGTCGCAATTCTGAGATACTAAGTCGGAATTCTGAGTTCCTAAGTCGCAATTCTGAGTTGCTAAGTCGGAATTCTGAGTTGCTAAGTTGCAATTCTGAGATACTAAGTCGGAATTCTGACTTACTAAAACGCAATTCTGAGTTACTAAGTCGGAATTCTGACTTACTAAGTCGCAATTCTGAGATACTAAGTCGGAATTCTAAGATACTAAGTCGGAATTCTGAGTTGCTAAGTCGGAATTCTGAGTTGCTAAGTCGCAATACTGAGTTGCTAAGTCGGAATTCTGAGTTGCTAAGTCGCAATACTGAGTTGCTAAGTCGGAATTCTGAGTTGCTAAGTCGCAATTCTGAGATACTAAGTCGGAATTCTGAGTTGCTAAGTCGGAATTCGGAGTTGCTAAGTCGGAATTCTGAGTTGCTAAGTCGGAATTCGGAGATACAAAGTCGGAATTCTGAGTTATTAAGTCGCAATTCTGAGATACTAAGTCGGAATTCTGAGTTGCTAAGTCGCAATTCTGAGTTGCTAAGTCGGAATTCTGAGTTGCTAAGTCGCAATTCTGAGATACTAAGTCGGAATTCTGACTTACTAAGTCGCAATTCTGAGATACTAAGTCGGAATTCTGAGTTGCTAAGTCGGAATTCGGAGTTGCTAAGTCGGAATTCTGAGTTGCTAAGTCGGAATTCGGAGATACTAAGTCGGAATTCTGAGTTGTTATGTCGCAATTCTGAGATACTAAGTCGGAATTCTGAGTTGCTAAGTAGCAATTCTGAGATACGAAGTCGGAATTCTGAGTTGCTAAGTCGCAATTCTGAGTTGCTAAGTCGGAATTCTGAGTTGTTAAGTCGCAATTCTGAGATACTAAGTCGGAATTCTGAGTTGCTAAGTCGCAATTCTGAGATACTAAGTCGGAATTCTGAGTTGCTAAGTCGCAATTCTGAGTTGCTAAGTCGCAATTCTGAGTTGCTAAGTCGCAATTCTGAGATACTAAGTCGGAATTCTGAGTTGTTAAGTCACAATTCTGAGATACTAAGTCGGAATTCTGAGATACTAAGTCGCAATTCTGAGATACTAAGTCGGAATTCTGAGTTGCTAAGTCGCAATTCTGAGATATTAAGTCGCAATTCTGAGTTGCTAAGTCGGAATTCTGAGTTGCTAAGTCGCAATTCTGAGATACTAAGTCGGAATTCTGAGTTGCTAAGTCGGAATTCGGAGATACTAAGTCGGAATTCTGAGCTGCTAAGTCGGAATTCGGAATTGCTAAGTCGGAATTCTGAGTTGCTAAGTCGGAATTCGGAGATACTAAGTCGGAATTCTGAGTTGTTAAGTCGCAATTCTGAGATACTAAGTCGGAATTCTGAGTTGCTAAGTCGCAATTCTGAGATACTAAGTCGGAATTCTGAGTTGCTAAGTCGCAATTCTGAGTTGCTAAGTCGGAATTCTGAGTTGCTAAGTTGCAATTCTGAGATACTAAGTCGGAATTCTGACTTACTAAGTCGCAATTCTGAGTTACTAAGTCGGAATTCTGACTTACTAAGTCGCAATTCTGAGATACTAAGTCAGGATTCTGAGTTGCTAAGTCGGAATTCTGAGTTGCTAAGTCGCAATTCTGAGATACTAAGTCGGAATTCTGAGTTACTAAGTCGCAATTCTGAGATACTAAGTCGGAATTCTGAGTTGCTAAGTCGGAATTCTGAGTTGCTAAGTCCGAATTCGGAGATACTAAGTCGGAATTCTGAGTTGCTAAGTCGGAATTCTGAGTTGCTAAGTCCGAATTCGGAGATACTAAGTCGGAATTCTGAGTTGCTAAGTCGCAATTCTGAGATACTAAGTCGGAATTCTGAGTTGCTAAGTTGCAATTCTGAGATACTAAGTCGGAATTCTGAGTTGCTAAGTTGCAATTCTGAGATATTAAGTTGCAATTCTGAGTTGCTAAGTCGCAATTCTGAGATACTAATTCGGAATTCTGAGATACAAAGTCGGAAATCTGAGTTACTAAGTCGCAATTCTGAGATACTAAGTCGGAATTCTGAGTTGCTAAGTCACAATTCTGAGATACTAAGTCACAATTCTGAGATACTAAGTCGGAATTCTGAGTTGCTAAGTTGCAATTCTGAGATACTAATTCGGAATTCTGAGATATTAAGTTGCAATTCTGAGTTGCTAAGTCGCAATTCTGAGATACTAAGTCGGAATTCTGAGTTACTAAGTCGCAATTCTGAGATACTAAGTCACAATTCTGAGATACTAAGTCGGAATTCTGAGTTGCTAAGTCGCAATTCTGAGATATTAAGTTGCAATTCTGAGTTGCTAAGTCGCAATTCTGAGATACTAATTCGGAATTCTGAGATACAAAGTCGGAAATCTGAGTTACTAAGTCGCAATTCTGAGATACTAAGTCGGAATTCTGAGTTGCTAAGTCGCAATTCTGAGTTGCTAAGTCGGAATTCTGAGTTGCTAAGTTGCAATTCTGAGATACTAAGTCGGAATTCTGACTTACTAAGTCGCAATTCTGAGTTACTAAGTCGGAATTCTGACTTACTAAGTCGCAATTCTGAGATACTAAGTCAGGATTCTGAGTTGCTAAGTCGGAATTCTGAGTTGCTAAGTCGCAATTCTGAGATACTAAGTCGGAATTCTGAGTTACTAAGTCGCAATTCTGAGATACTAAGTCGGAATTCTGAGTTGCTAAGTCGGAATTCTGAGTTGCTAAGTCCGAATTCGGAGATACTAAGTCGGAATTCTGAGTTGCTAAGTCGGAATTCTGAGTTGCTAAGTCCGTATTCGGAGATACTAAGTCGGAATTCTGAGTTGCTAAGTCGCAATTCTGAGATACTAAGTCGGAATTCTGAGTTGCTAAGTTGCAATTCTGAGATACTAAGTCGGAATTCTGAGTTGCTAAGTCGCAATTCTGAGATATTAAGTTGCAATTCTGAGTTGCTAAGTCGCAATTCTGAGATACTAATTCGGAATTCTGAGATACAAAGTCGGAAATCTGAGTTACTAAGTCGCAATTCTGAGATACTAAGTCGGAATTCTGAGTTGCTAAGTCGGAATTCTGAGCTGCTAAGTCGCAATTCTGAGATACTAAGTCACAATTCTGAGATACTAAGTCGGAATTCTGAGTTGCTAAGTTGCAATTCTGAGATACTAAGTCGGAATTCTGAGATATTAAGTTGCAATTCTGAGTTGCTAAGTCGCAATTCTGAGATACTAAGTCGGAATTCTGAGTTACTAAGTCGCAATTCTGAGATACTAAGTCACAATTCTGAGATACTAAGTCGGAATTCTGAGTTGCTAAGTCGCAATTCTGAGATATTAAGTTGCAATTCTGAGTTGCTAAGTCGCAATTCTGAGATACTAATTCGGAATTCTGAGATACAAAGTCGGAAATCTGAGTTACTAAGTCGCAATTCTGAGATACTAAGTCACAATTCTGAGATACTAAGTCGGAATTCTGAGTTACTAAGTCGCAATTCTGAGTTACTAAGTCGCAATTCTGAGATACTAAGTCGGAATTCTGAGATACTAAGTCGCAATTCTGAGATACTAAGTCGCAATTCTGAGTTGCTAAGTCGCAATTCTGAGATACCATAGCGCGTTTCTTTTTTACTCCCTGGCGGAAACGGGCTTCCATACAAATTGACTAATAGGAGGCAATTTAACAGAATATGGATTTATGTTAACATATATGTCAATTTGTATTTGACTGTTAAATTATGAGTTCTCTTGACTAAGAGCAGCTGAGCTCAATATATCAGTTTTCTTAAGTCATTATTTTATGTATCATAACTCATCATGTGTAATTGCTCATTTTTACTGCTCATTGAAGTGATCAGTGATTTACCACAAATGTAATTCTGGGAGAAAGACACTCACCTCTCACACTCAGGTCAATAATAGCTTCATCATCCATCTGTTCAGACATCACATAGCATTTGTACTGTCCATGGTCAGATCGTCTCACATCTCTCAGTGTTAAAGACACATTGCTTCTGTGGAGCTCCTGCAGGAATAGACCAGCCCTGTCCCTGTAGGCTGGGCTCTGTGCAGTATGGTCATATTTACGCTTTCGAAACAAACACACAGGGTTATTGTAATCCTCTCTGAACCACCTGATCTGTAGGTCCACAGCACTGATGTCTGGTGAGAGGTAACAGGGCAGGACAGCGTCTTCACCAGGGAAAACAATCACAGGAGCAGCTGGACCATGAACCTGAAACCACTCTGAAAGAGAAAGAGCACAGCTGACATGAGTCTTCAGCCTCAACACAGACAAACACTCTGAGACAAACTGTAGATCATCACTGTCAGAATAAAGCAGAGCAGCTCAGTGACACACAGTGTTTTCTACAAACAGCCCATCACTGATTCAGATCCACATGTGACTGAGGAGCACTGAAGATCAGTGAGTCTCATCTCACCATCTGCTCCTCTTCCTCACACCAGTGTTTCCCACACTGAGGTCTGGATCTCTCACCCAGGACCCTCGGATCCTCACCTTCACTCACTGATAGAAGAGCTGTGACTGTGTTCACTGGTCTGTTACTCTGCAGTTACTCTGGGGTTCAATACTTCCCACACAATCTGAACCCATATACAAATGGGGCACATGGATTGTAGTCATGGATCTGACTGATTCATTGTTTTATTCAGGAGTTTTTTAAAACACAAATGAAGATATTCTGCAATATCTAGACACATAATCCAGAATGGAGATAAACTACAGGCAAGATCCAGTCAGGCTCCTTCAACAAGTGTCAGTTGTAACATCTCTCCATCTTCCACACACAAACTTCTGACACATTGTAATGTCCTGTGTGGTTTGGGTCACTCCAGGACTCCCTCTGTAAGTGATGAGTACCTGATGTAGCCAACATTAACTCACACACTGAGGCACAGACTGGCAGAGAGGGTGAAGCAGCTCTCAGGTCAGCAGTGTGACTTGGCCATGATTGACACTGTCTCTGAGTCTGTCAGCTCATCCCACAGGTGCTCAGGGGTCTGTTGACAGAGTGACTCAGTGGAGGACATTGATCCCAGACTGACACACAACATCATGAGCAGAAGAAAGGCTGATGACAAGAACAGACTGTTCAGCCCATCAGTGCTCATCACTGTCCTGCACTTTCACAGCACCAGGCTCAGATGTGAAAGTTCAGAGTCTGTGTCTCCACTGTGTGTCCTGGTGATGTGTTAATACCTCCCAGTGCTGCTGCTGACACAGTCAGTCTGGTCACATGGGGCTCCAGTGCAGCTGATTGACCTAGTTTAGGGGTCTTGAGATCAAGACTGGGACATGACTGGGGGTTTGTGTGGGGTGAGAAAATATTATATCATTGATGTTGTTTGTATTTTAAATTTTATTTTTTAATTGTGTATATATTGTGAACACTTATTCTTAATTTTGTATGTATTTTAAACACCAAAAAAATGAAAGAATCTGAATCCAGAAACCCAAGACCTGAGACCAGAAATCTGGAACCCTGATCCAGTGGTGTCTTCCTGCAGCCGCCTGCCTTCAGTGTCACAGATCCTTCCCTCTGTCTGCTATCATCCAGTCACAGCACCATTCCTTCTCAGCTGTCTTCCCCATATTATAACCTAACTCCTCCTTTTCCTGCACCTGCCCTCCTGCCTCCTTCCTTTATGACATTCTGTCTGGTTCATTCCTGTTTATTCTAACATGTTCAATATATTCAGTCCTACCTGTAAACAGTAAGCAGGCATCCTCTCTCTCTCCTGTTCCCTGAAGTCTGACACACCTTACTAGTAGTCCAGATTTTCCAGCTCCCTCAAGTCTCATAATCCTCTGCTCCAAATTCACAGCTCCTCATCCCAAGGACTCATTCCTCTCCCTACACTCCCTACATGCCTTGATGCTCATCCTGCCTCCTGTTCCCCTCTTACTGCAGGAGCACATTAAACAAGGTGCAGACATGAATCTGGTCTGTCTCCTCATTCACTCTACTCGCTCCTCCCAATCCAGAAAAGCTCACTGCAGTCTCTGTCTGCTCTTTTGAAATGTACTGAACCACACTGTTCCCGGTGTGTCAAGATCCTTATCTTCTTGATCTCTATTTCAAAAACAGGAGTTCAGCTCACTGTGGATAAAACATCTGTTCCTCCTGCAATCACTGAATTTCTTGGAATTCCTCAGTTCAGAAGATTTCTGTCTCCTTCCTTCACCAGTAAGCTTGACTGCATTCAGTTGCATCTTTCTACTGCTTTTTCCACTAGGTGTGGCACAACTCTTGTCACTCTTGTCTTTGCTGGGTCAACTCAACAATTTGATTAAAATCATTCCTTGAGAAAAAGCATCCATTAGCATTGTCTAGATCTCATCTCATCAGATTACATCAGCATGTAGACCTCCTGTCAATATGATGAAAATTGTTCTTGTGTTTCCATGTGCACTGTGGAGATCTCATCTCTTTAGATATCTCATAACATCAGCATGTAATCCTCACTTCAAATTGGAAAGTAAAGCTTCAGCTCTGGTAGTTATCTTTGGAAATCTCGAATGGGCTGTCAGTCTTATAAGATGTGTTTCAATCATCTCCCACACACCTTCAGCTTTCTATATACTCAGCTCCTGTCATCTCCTTCAGAGTCTGTTATCAAGGTCACTGGTTCTCAGCACCCTGGTCCTCAGGCCCTTTTCCTCTCTCTCCCCTCCTGTATAGTCTTCCTCCTGTGTCTGATTATCATGGTTATTTGTCTGGGGGCTTGATAAACCAATCAATCATTCTTCATTCATTCAGATAAACCTTCCTCCTTAATCAAATTGTGACTGATTGTCATGGCCTCTTCTCCTGATGCTACATTTGGATAAAACAATCAGTCCTCATTCAGATAGACCTGCTGCTGTCTGTGTCATCAATAAGGAAGTTTGTTCTCCCTGCTTGTTATGTAACACCTCCATCTCCATCAGTTTCTCACTGTTCCAGTTCCTCAAATCCCAGGACACTTCAAGATAATCTCCCAGTGATTCTCTTTCCAATAAAGAGAAAGGCTTCCTGGTGTCTTGTTGCTTCTTTCTCTTAGCTTCATGAACTTTTAACTAAATCTGTATTTTAGGTAGAACAAATCTCTGGCTGCTCTTGTCACACTGGTACAGCCTCCTCAGTAACAGGTCGGCAACCCATCACCTCATGACACACCTATAACTCCAGGCCTTTCCTCTCACAGCACTACTATGATAACTTAATACTCCCAAATGTTCTTACTGAAGATGACAGAAGTGATGAAACAACAGATTTTAAGAGTTACAATTCTGTGTTATCAACTTCAGAAATCTGATTATTGGAAACTACTGAAATTTTCAGTCATCCGTGTGAAATAAAGGTTCCAGTAAGGTTATGCATTAAAACACCAATAACAGTCTCTCTGTACCTGATCGTGAGACACAGGACTGGTGGAGAAACAGCAGAGTCACAAAGAGCCACTGTGACTGGTCAGACTCCATCTCTGAAAGAAAGAAACACTCTGAAGGAAAACACACTTATGAGTTTCATTTTATCTTTAAAATAAAGGAAACCTCTGACAGAGATTAAATGTCTCTAAAACATGGAGACAGTAAACTTAACTGAAATACACACTCACCCTGTCTTGTAACTGTGCAATGTTCCCATTAACAGAAGCCCTGATCATGCCGACCTTTTCAATGAAATCTATGTCCAGAGCAAAAGTACTTCCTGCAGTGAGAAGTTCCTCTCAATCTTAGTCCTGACCTGACTGTTCACTCACACACTGCTGTACCTGACTGATCTCACTGTCACTCCAGCACACAGCAGCTTCAGTCCTGACCTGACTGTTCACTCACACACTGCTGTAACCAACCTGATCTCACTGTCACTCCAGCACACAGCAGCTTCAGTCCTGACCTGACTGTTCACTCACACACTGCTGTACCTGACTGATCTCACTGTCACTCCAGCACACAGCAGCTTCAGTCCTGACCTGACTGTTCACTCTCACACTGCTGGATCTGACTGATCTCACTGTCACCTTTTACAGATGGACAATAACATACCAGATTCACACTCATCTTTTTCTATACATACATTGTCATTGATCTCTGCAGTACTAAACACATCATACTGAATTAAATCTAAAAGGTTCAGAAATATATCATGTTTCTTGTCTTCTTAAACAGCTCGACAATAACAAAGCAGATTTACTCTCACCTGTTTTTATATTAACAGTATGTTTACAGTATTAATTACAATCCAGATTCAGAGCGAAGTTTTTTGTCTTTGCAGTGTTCAGAGATGTTGTTCTAAAAGAGAGAGAAACGCCATCCAGCTACAGGAAACACAACGTGAAAGAAAAACCTTCAGCAGGAGCCATGAAATTTACTGTTTGCCTGTTAGATCAAATGTGGCGCAAATCCAGTGAAAACAGTGATATCATGCACTTTCAGATTCACATTAATAATTACAGTGAAAATACAGTGAAAACTGTGATATTATACACCTTCAGATACACATTAATAATAAATCTGTCGTTTGAATATCTGTACGGTCTGACTGCTACAGGACAGGCCTCACCCTACAGCACACTGTGCTGTTAACTGGTGTACGAATTACAGGATACTTACAGGCTGGATACTCTGATCATACCAGTCTGAGCTCCACTTTCTATTGTTCATAAAGAAATATGTGATTCTCTGATGCCTTTTTATGATTAGATTTGAAAATCAGCTAGCTCTTTCTCACAGTAATGAACTAGTTTCACTTTCACTTCCTGCTGTAACACACAGAGGCAGGAGAGGATTCTGGGAAA
Organism: Atractosteus spatula; assembly: GCF_055471065.1. Classification (NCBI taxonomy): domain Eukaryota; kingdom Metazoa; phylum Chordata; class Actinopteri; order Semionotiformes; family Lepisosteidae; genus Atractosteus; species Atractosteus spatula. The sequence continues at coordinate 9,595,682 of NC_142710.1, read as the reverse complement.
CTGGGCTGCGGCTTCAGGGTGTGTTGTTGTGATCATGCAGCTCGAGCACAGATCAGTGTTCAAGAACGCAGGAGCTCTGGGACTTTTCTGTGAAACAGGTATATCAAGCTGGAGCCCAGCTCCTCTTGTCCACAGGCTGCAGGATGTGGCTCTTCTCTCTCTTAAAGGATGAGGCAGGTTTACAGGCCTGTGGGCTCTGCAAGTGAGGGGTGCTTGAGAACAGAAGGGGCTCACAGGTGCTGGGCAGGGGGGCTGTGTGCTGGTTCCTTTGCCAGGTTCAATGGTGATGAAGGAACAACCAGCTGCACCAGGGCTGACTGGAGGCGGCAGCACCTGGAGGAGTGGAGCACCGCTGGGTGGGGTAGAGTGTACCTGTCACCATCGTCATCCCTCCTCTAGAGGGCGCTCAGACACTTTTGTGTTGAGTTCATTATCACATTCAGCTGCCCGTCTTGTTTCTTTATTTAAACCTGGTGCTCTGGAAGCTCAGGGCTCTGCATTGGAAGACTGATGCCCGGAGGCCCTCCTACCATCAAGTCACCCTACGTCCGCGGCTTGAGGGCACAGGCTTCCTGACGCCGTCCAGACCAGCTGAGTCCGGGGCTCGGAGCGCCTGGCCTCGTCACTCCATTTTAATCTCCTTGTTCCATGTCCCTGTTCCTGCTTTTAATCGTCTTGTCTTGGATGGATTCCCTGGTTTTGGATTTTGGACTGCGCCCGGATTTCCTACATTGGACTGTTCCCTGGACGCCTGCGTTCCCCCCTTGCACCTGATCACCATCAGCACCGCCCCCTGTTCGCCATCCCTTCTCTTCCTGACTGTGTTTTCCCCGTAGCCCTTTTCCAGTCACTTCCGGATTATACCGTCTGCACAGGGTCCTAAACTACACATCCTTACAGTACCTGTCCCCCACAGCTGAGAGAGAGGAGTCCTGATGGCACAGGGGGAACCCAAGTGCTCCCTGGAGCTGAACATCAGCAGACTGAGGGGTGTCTCTGAACAGCAAAGCAGCCGCCGTATATAAAGATCTGCTGGGAAAGGTAGTGAAGAGAGCTGTCTGAGGACTGTGAGCATAATTTTGGTGTCAAAATTGGAGAAAAGATCAGGAAAGGAATATAAAACTGTTTCAAACTCTAAGCATCTCTTTGAGGTGAAGTGGATCAATCAGAGGGAGAAGAGAACCAGACACCACCTGGATCAGACTGTCCCTCCACACTGAGCTCACAGACAAGGAGCACACCGTGAGGACGACAGACACTGGAGGAGTTAGAGGACAGTGGCTGAGACTGGAGGATGTTGTCTGTGGCTCAACAATATTCCAGCACTCCACAGTGGGGCTTGAATGGATTTAAAAAAAGACATGTCTAAAATCCTGCATGGAGCTTTCATGAAGCACCTCAGTGATTCTGGGGATAAAAAATGGCAAAAGGTGTTGTTATATTAGACCCAATTGCAACTTTCTTGTATAAATGCTGAGTGTTACAGTACGTCTGACACAGACCCAGCACAGCAGATCTCCTGTCAGCACTGTCTCTGCAGACAAGCAGGGTGGGGACAGCATCATGCTGTGGGGCTGCTCCTCCTCAGCAGAGACTGTAGAGCTTGTTAGGATTGCAGGTATAATGGACAGAGCAAAGTACAGGCAAATACTGGAGGAAAATATGTTCCAGTCCACTAACGACTTAAATGTACTTGTAGCGGCGAGGTTTATTAAAGTACAGGAATTAAGGTTTCTGCTCCCTCGCCAGTCCCTCTCTCCTTCATCTCAGTGGTGCGTGATAAAGAGAGGCCATTCCATTTGGTTCAATCAAGGTTTTTCTAGCTGATAGAGTGTCCTGATAAGGAGCATCTCCCAAAGCTGGTACCCATCAACCACCTTAATAAATGCTCATTTGAGGCGCCTAAAAGTCTGAGATTTCAAGGGAAAGTGTTATTTAAAGTTGGTTTACGACCCTAAGGTCAGAGTGCATGGTTACTCATCATCAGCCAATCAGGAACTGGTAGGGCAGGTTAACCCCACGTGGGTCTCTGATGCCCAGGAAGCTTTTAACCAATGAACAACCTGCAGTGCCTCCAGGTAAAAACAGGCAACACAGAGCACAGAACAGTTCGTAAAATGGTTCCAAAGGGCAGGACGGCCCGCAGGGCAGGACAGTTGGGAAGGGCAGAACAGTTCCCAAGGGAACACAGTTCCCAAGCGCAGGACATTCAGCCTCAGAGCACCTCCAAAACATCCTGAGACTCAGCCCGGACCACCACGTAATGGACAGTGCGTCTGAGTGCAGGACTTTCTTTTGTTCTAAGAGTCGAGAGTGGAGGTTGCCAGAGAGTAACCAGAGTATCCACCCGAGGTTAGCACCAGCAGCAGGCCTCGTGAACAGGTCGGAACTGTGGACAGCTGAATCACTATTCAGAACGAGCACTTCATCAGGAACGAACCGGTCCTCTTCCTGACCTGCTGGGACCCACAGTCACTCTTCTCCTGTGCACAAACTCTGCTAGTTCCGCCAGCACTAACTAGCGAGTCTTCAGTGAGCACGTCGCAAGCCACACCGAGCACTGCTTGGCACCGAGCCAGAGAGCGCCGACTGGACACAGCAACCAGCCTGCCACTGTTCTTTGTGCCTGCAGGAGATCTGAATCCCCAGAGTTTGGATGAGTATTCAACTTCACTGCTTTACAGCTCGAGAATTCAATTGTCATCCCAACCAGTTGATATCAATTTAATTCCTATGAGTGATGTACTTGCTTTGAGTATCTAGTGTAGAAGTTTTTACGAAACGGTCTAAACGAATGATATACTGAACGTATGTCCCCCTTGGTATATGTAACTCTTCATGATTGAATATATACCTGTTGTATTCTGCTTACCCTCACTGTAAGATCTGTTAAGTTTATATGCACATTCTATGTATTAATAAATGTATTAGTACCCATGTGTGTGCGTTGTTCGAGTTATCCCGCAAGGCTGGATTCTAATGCCATCAAAAGAATCATTTTGTGACTTACTGCCACAATTAATAATTGTCCCAGTAAATGCCCAAACCCCTACATTACCGGTGCCTTGTGAGAGGATACTACACCAGCATGCAATGAGCACAAGATAGGATACACTCTTGACAGGACACTAGTTCATAACACACTGAGTCTTAACACAACTATAATATAAGATCCTCCAGAGGTACAAAAAGCCTGTACATCTTGTTTTCTGTCTGCAGTATGTCCTCTCTACCTGGCTCACACTGTGTGCAAGAACACATCTGTCCTTTGAGGACTGAGGGACACTCTGACTGTGTTAGTGCTGTACACTACACAGTCACAAAGAGGAAAAGAGCACATTGTCACAACTATTGTAAGTAACTACTGAGACATCTAGATGCAATAGGTTACAGATGGCTATATAGCCAGCAGTCATATCACCCTGCAACTCACAACTGGTAACCCACTGGATCTCAGCAGGTGTGAGCCTGGTCAGTACCTGGATGGGAGACCTCCTGGGAAAAACTAAGGATTCTGCTGGAAGAGGTGTTAGTTGGGCCAGCAGGGGGCGCTCACCCTGTGGTCTGTGTGGTCCTTATGCCCCAGTATAGTGACAGGGACACTGTGCTGTCCTTTGGATGAGATGTAAAACTGAGGTCCTGACTCTCTGTGGTCATTAAAAATCCCAGGGCGTTTCTCGAAAAGAGTAGGGGTGTTACCCCGGTGTCCTGGCCAAATTTCCTTCTGGCCTTTACCAAACATGGCCTCCTAATAATCCCCATCTATGAATTGGCTTCATCACTCTGCTCTCCTCCCCACTGAGAGCTGGTGTGTGATGAGCGTTCTGGTGCACTATGGCTGCTGTTGCATCATCTAGGTGGGGGGGACACACTGGTGGTGGTGGAGGGGAGTCCCCTTTACCTGTAAAGAGCTTTGAGTGGATTGTCCAGAAAAGTGCTATATAAGTGTAAGCAATTAGTATTATTATTATTATTGTCAACAGCTTCCAGTTCTCAGGAGCTTCAACAAAACAAAGAGATGTTTGCTGAGATTCAGGGGTGATCAAAGCAATAATAAAAATAAAGTTTACCTTGGTTAATTAAGTTCTAGGTAAATGATTTAGTGCCTGTTATGTCCCAGTGTGTGATCTGTGTGTTTTTTTTATGTTCTACACTGCTGACCCTTGATTGTTCTCCCTCCCTCATTGGCCCACTATTACACCACTGTTCTGTATGACAATTAGCTTCTCAGCCATTCAGAGTGCATTTTATTCACTATATAACATGGAGGTTTTCTGAAGGAAGAGGCCTTTTGTTTGACTTCGGCCCTGTTTGGTTTTGGTTATTGCTTCGGGTTTGTTGGTTTGTTGGTTTGTTGGTTTGTTGGTTTGTTGGTTTGTTGGTTTGTTGGTTGTACAGCTTCGGTTTTGTTGGTTTCTTTGTACTTTCGTTTGTTTGTGTGTTTATCCTTGTTTTGCCATTACCTTGCCCTGACGTGTTACATGTTCAACCTTTGTGTTCTTTTGTACCCTGTTCCTGTTGATTACTCTCGTTTTCCCTTATTTGTATTCCTAGTTCACTTGTTTTGGGTGAACTTTTGTATATAAGGTTAGTTTAGGTTGTTGGGTACATTCTACACACTTAGTTGTTTTTGTATTAGTAACACTAGTTTAGTACGATGAGTGCCGTTTGTCTTGTAAGGTTTTGGGTAGTCAGTGGAGGTTAGCCAGGGTGTTGAAGACGCTGGAGACCGTGTGTTTCGGGTTTTCTTTTGCAGTCAGGTTAGCTTTCCCTCACTTTCCTAGCCAGCTTCATTTTGTTTATTTTCTTTTCCTTTGGCACAACTTCCTTACCCCTGTGTGTTATTGTGTCTTACCAGTCACTTATTCAACTTAAAATCATCACTTTTGCACTCACCTTTGTTATCACGCTTCCTAGTCCCTCACCAGAACCCACCTGTTTCCAAAAGCATTATCCTAAATGTTACAGCCCTTTACCCCTAGACACTTGGGGTCGTAACAGTGCCTATCAAGAGTTCAGGAACAGGGTATAAAAACAAGCAGAAGAGAGGAAGACAAGAGGGGCAGGAGCACAGCAAGACAGAAGATCACCAGGAAAGAACAGGCCGGAGTTCAGTATTTGAATCCTATTAAGAGAGCTTGCTATCCTGAGGTTCTTATGGAGCTCTGATTTCCTGTGTAAATCCTTTGGTTAAAAGAGGCCTCTCCTGGCTAGTGTTAGTGTTAGTGTAGAAGAGGGAGATATGTTCCCTTTCATTCTGCAGCAGCTGGGTCTGCAGAGAGATTTAACCACATGTTGTGTTTTTAGTTCAGAAGGCAGCTTTCTCTTCTTTTGGCCTTTGGAGGTGTTAAATACATGGTAGCCGTCTGTTTTTCTCTGAATGTTTAGGATATGGGCCTCTGAAACACCTCCCTTAGAAATTTGTACATTGTGTAACTTGTGTGTTGTATGTTAACGTTGTGTGTTTAGTCTGTGTATTGCCATTGTTAATAAATATTTGTTTAACCAAGTTTGCCTGAATTACTACTCACCAATGTTGTGCTAGAGGACAAAGAGCTCGTCGGCCCCTAACTATACCAACCTCTCAGATATATTCTTGACAAAGCTCAATTAGGATTGTAAAGGGTTAAGATTATTAATTTACTTCTTGACTAACATGCTCAATCATTTCTGTTATTCTCCATTTTCATCATCCCTAATTGTAACAGTCTCATAATTTGGAGAGTCCTTCAGGCAGTGTGAGGACTGTGAGCACATGCAGGAACGCATGTCTACAGCACACCACACAGAGACGTGGTGTGTTCTTCTCTTTCTCTGAGAATGAAGTGATACAGGACTGGTGTCTGACAGATATGCTCTCAGCACTTCCCGTACTGAAACTACAGCTCGTATTTTTACTGCCTGCACTAAAGGATATGAAATGTCATGTGCCATGTTCTCTTTCTGAATTTTATGTGCTTTCTCTCCAGTGTTATGTTCTTATCATATCTACAAAACCACAAGTTTTCCGTCTTTACCAGAACCTAGAACACCACTATAAATCAAGAACACAATCTTTTGTCTCTTTCTCAGGGTTTCTCTGATGTTCAAGATCCAACATCTAAACTGCTTTTCCTAGACACAGAGAGAGTCTTTATTATCCCCAAGAGGCAGTTTGTTTTATAGAAGCAGAGAATATAAAGAAAAACACACACTGTACACAAAACAGATATACAGAGTGTTGTAATAAATGAGAACTGTAAACCTGTTTATCTTCAGAGAGGGAAATCTGTATCTGCTCTGTGAGGGGAGTATTTGGGATTCATTAAAAAAGGGAGTGAGGGGTCCTCTAGGATGGAATTTGCTTTAAGCAGGACTCATAACTGATAGACTTGGGGTACAGTAGGTGTGAACCATCAGTACTGAAGACTTTGTGACACAGCTTGACAGTACTCTTCACTTCGATCTTACTCCTCAGATTCACATTCACAAACCAGCTGATCAGGACAAAGAAAAGACTGGTAAAACGTTATCATCAACAAATTGTCAACTTAAATTATTTAAGCTTCCTTAACAAAAAATAGTTTTTTGAAAATAGAATTGACGTGCACCTCAAAATGTAACCACACTGATTCTCCCCTGATGCAGGTTCGAGTGGGGTCTGAGGGATCTTGTCTTGTGTTTGTTCTCAGAGACATTCTGCTTCTAGTAGTTCTGTTCACACTGAGTGACAAACTGAACAACATCATCAGAGTGGTTCTACTGTGAATGTCCAGTCGCTGTGCTCTATAGACCACACTGCATCTCTCTCCCAGCTTGGCTCCACTCTTCAACAAGCTTCAGTTCTCCAGCTCATCCTCAGAGCCATGAAGGCCCAAGAGAGTTCGACAACCCTGCTCCTCTCTGACAGGAGCTGCCCAGACTGTCTGATCGATCTGTCCTCTGCTATTCCTGCTGACTTGTCCTGTTGCTACTGTGTCTCGTATCAGCTCTGCGGGTTTCTCTTCTCATCATTATTTTAGAATTGTCTGATTGTTATAAGTGTATAATTGTCTGAAACCAGTTTGGAGATGTTTGAAGAGGTTATTTGCAATGAGATGTTTATTTAATTAAATAGCGACACCACATTCTATTGAGAATTAAAACAATGTATTAATTACTCATTTCACATTAAAACCAGAGTTATCGGCATCAAAGAGAGCTCTCCTGGAACTTTAACTTTTACAATGTCATTATCAGAATTAACAGAATATTAATTCTGTTACACAATTCAGTTCAGTTTATTGTCATCTACACAAGTGCAATGAGAGGCTTATTTGCATATAGGCTCCAATACAAGGACATTAAAGAAAATCATAAACACAGAACAGCAGCAGCAACAACGAGTTACATAACTTACAACTTAAAAAACATCAGTGTGAGCCAGTGGTAGATACAGAATACAGACGTCTTCTGTCCACAGAGGTTTTCAGTCTAGATGTGCCCTCAAGCTCTCCCATGTGTTAGAAACTCTGTCAGTCTGTAAGTTCTGCACCACCTGTGACCTTTCATTGACCTCAATAGCACTTCCTGTTGACCTTTCCACCTTCAGACTTTGCAATGTACTGAGGCATGACCTCTCACTGACCTCTATCCCACTCCTGTTGACCTTTTCACCTTCAGACTGGGTGATGAGCTGAGACGTGACCTCTCACTGTTCTCTGCCCTTCACTGTGCGGGAGTCTCTGATGTCTCTACATCAGCTACAATCTCTGCGACTTGTGTGAGTGTGTGTGTGTGTGTGTGTGTGTGTGTGTGTGTGTGTACAGTCTACCTGCTCTCCACCTTCTTCTTCTGTCACTGCACTACCTCTCTCTGTCCTTCCTGTCCTCTTCTGACCTCTAGAACTTAGTTTGCATGATCTAGAGGCAGCTTTTGAATGAATGGGGTTTACTTTCAACATCACAACAGAAAATAATTGCTTACATAGTTTTCTCTGTGGTCAGTGAGAAGTATTTTACAAGGTTTATAAAACCCAGGAAGCTGGAAGCAGAAATACACAAGGTCAGAGCAGCTCTGTAGTTTCATCATTCCCAGAACCTTACAACAAAGTGTGTGCTGTATAATAAACAGCTAATTCATCCAGGTAATATTGTCCCCTACCAGCTCGTCTGATACTCCTGGGGTGTCAATTCAAAATGACAGAAGTCAAGTTCCCCTGATTCAGCCCTCTGTCTGCTTTCACTCTGATCAGTTTCAGGCACCTCAGTGGCTCCTCCCACTGAACTGGGACCAGCCAATCATTCTGCTCTGAACTGGCTGAATACATCTGTCACTCATGTGTCTTCTGCTCTCTGATTAGCCTGCCAGTCTGTCAATCACCAGGACTCCCTGTTACATAATTGAAGTTGTAGATTATTGTGTCTTCCACTTTATCAAATGACTCTCTCTGAAAATCAACTCTCGTACCCAAGAGTGAAATTGGTACCATGTGTTACTGACAAGAGCCCAGCCCAGCTCACTGAGAGAGGAAACAGCACTCAAGAGCAACACTGAAGCTCAGAGTGAAGATCCTCAGTTCAACACTACCAACAAATATATATTAATGTTAAATATATCTGATATTGCTTTACAAAAAACTTGATTTTCCATCAAACACCTGACAATTGTAAATTTGTAATTTATATTTCTTTCACTAATGAACTGTCTTATGCAATATACTGTAATATCTTAATGGCAAAACAAAAGTGTACTACTTAATCATTTGCTCAAACATTTTTTTTTTATTTGAAAAACATTACATGTGTGACCTACTGTATAATTTAAACGTTTCCACAGCCAGATTAACAAACACTTTTCTACCTGTGAAGTTGTAACCCAGAAGATTTGCTCTTGAAGTGACACAGACCCTCAGTCAGTCCCCACAGTGAGCAGAGAGCAGCAAGCTGTCTTCATGACTTCTGCCTGTCAGCTGCTGACGTATTCAGTCCCCATCTCTCAGGGCTCAGTGCTGCTCTCAGTTCCAGGTCTCCAAGACCACAATAACCACATGTTGCAGAAGGGGTGGAGCTGAGATTGTACATGAGCAGACTTCCTCAGACAGTTCATGCACCTTCCTCATTATAACACTATGACAGCAACACGATCCTTATTCTAGAAGGACAATAATGACTGAAATATTACAACAGAAAAGACCTAGAACAGAATTAAAGACACCTCACAGGAAATACAAATAAATAAAGTACATCCTGAGACTTTGTGTGCACTGAATGGTTATTAAAATCAGTCATGAGAAGTGAGTCACAGCTGAGGGCAGTCTATACTCTGATGAGACACAGCTGTGGGAGGTCCTATAAGAGCAGGTTGGATATTTACCTCTGTGCTCTGATGAGACACAGCTGTGGGAGGTCCTATAAGAGCAGGTTGGATATTTACCTCTGTGCTCTGATGAGACACAGCTGTGGGAGGTCCTATAAGAGCAGGTTGGATATTTACCTCTGTGCTCTGATGAGACACAGCTGTGGGAGGTCCTATAAGAGCAGGTTGGATATTTACCTCCTGGGAGAACATACCAGGCTGCTGGTCCTGGGCTGGCCTCAGCTGAGAGAGGACAGAAGATTAAAGAGTCTCACACGTACAGTACCACACATGAGTGTGAACAGTAGACCAAGAGTAACACTGAAGCTCACAGTGAAGGTCTGCAGTTCCACATTATCAACAAGAACAGTGTCATAAACTCCAAACACCGTCTCAAGACAATCAAGTAAGATATCATGGCTGACAGTGTCGAAAGCAGCCCTGAGATCAAGAAGGATGAGGACAGAAAGAGAACCAGAATCAGAAGCCATTAGAAGATCGCTAGTGACTTTGACCAGGGCAGTTTCTGTGCTGTGTAAGTGTCTGAAACCATAATGGTTCAAATAGGTTATTTGCAGTGAGAGGATTATTTAATTAAATAACAACAACATGTTCTATCAAGAACTTTTGAAATTAAAAGAGGGTTTCAGCCTAATGAACCGATGTACTTATTACAGTTCACTCTGTGAGAAATGAAGGAGGCCACTAATTGATTCTCCTTCCCACATGCTCTCCTGTCCGCTGATTTGCTTCAGACTCTCTTTTGATTGAAATTCTGTGCTGTTTCTCCTCTCTTTTAACTTCTTCAACAAGTTTCTTCTTCTGGTTACTGTAATAACATTGGATGTGTCAATAAAATAAGTGAAATTAAAAAGAGCTCAGTTATGGGTGAAGCACTGCTACTGATCTCCATCTTATGTGCTGTGTTTCTAAAAAATAATTTTACCTTGTACCTTTTCAGCTCTGGAAAATAGCTCATTGTTAATCTTCTGAGCCAGAATCAAGCTGTGAAATCTTTGACTGTGGAGTCTTCCTTTCAGTCCCACACAGGAACTCAGTCTGGCTCAACTTTATTCATAGACTCTTGAGTTCTTTCTCCTGGTTTGGAAAAACACATTTAGAAAGACATGGAAGTGAATGAAACACACGTGGGAGACAACACAGTACACTGAATATGTAATAAACTGGTATAACTAATGTAAGTGTATTTTTGGAATAATAGGAAATATGCTTGTTACAATATATTATTGGCAATATATTTTTCATTATAATTCAAGTATAATTTAAGGAATTATGAGTTGATTTAAATATATATTTTCATGATATTGAAAGACACTGAATGTCCACATATTTTCATTATTTCCAATCTAATTTATATCCATAAATAGCTGGTGGGATGAGTGGATGACTGGTCTCTTGGCTTCATGATCTGTGTAACCGCTGACGATGGAAAATGAGGAAGAGTAGGCAGACTCCTCCAACACTCCCACACTGGAGCCACTGTTGTCACAGACAGCACAGCCCCAGAGCAGAGCTTCTGCACTAGAGACAGGAGAGGAGAGGCTGAAAACACCTGGGAGTCTGGCTGAGAGCCCACTGACTCTACACTGGACAGGGCTCAGCCTGTGTGCCACCACAGGGGAAATGATCCAGACTTGAACCTGTGATCACACAGCTCATCACTCTGGAGTGCCTGTACTTGTGAACACACTCAATAAACAAAGAGAGCTGGGCTCCAGCTTGATATACCTGTTTCACAGAAAAGTCCCAGAGCTCCTGCGTTCTTGAACACTGATCTGTGCTCGAGCTGCATGATCACAACAACACAGCCTGAAGCCACAGCCCAGTTTCCCAGAATCCTCCTGCTTCTCTGTGTTACAGCAGAAAGTGAAAATTGAAAGCAAAAATAATCCATTACTGCGATAAAGAGAGTCTCCGAAGTGAAGGTCACTTTTCAAATCTAATTATAAAGAGGCCTCAGACAATTATATATTTCTTCCTGAACAATAGAAACTGGAGCTCAGACCACAATTTTCAGAGTATCCAACCTGTAAGTATCCTGTGATTTTCATACCAGTTAACAGCACAGTGTACTGTAGGATTAGGTGCTGTCCTGTCGCAGTCAGACAGTACAGATATTCACACGACTGATGAATTATTAATGTGTATCTGAAGGTGTAAAATATCACAGTTTGTGCTGTATTTTCACTGTATTTGCACGGATAACAGGCAAACAATAAATCCCACGGCTCCGGTTGAAAGTTTTTCTTTCACTTTGTGTTTCCTGTACTTGAATGGTGCTTCTGTCTCTCTGGACAACATCTCTGAACATTGGAAAGATAAAAAACTTTTCTCAGCAGTCTGGACTGTAGTTAACACTGTAAACATCCCGTCAGTATAAAACCAGGTGAGTGTGAATCTGCTGAAAGTGAGGCTCCCCTCACTACCAAACTACAGCTGGATAATTCTCTAAGTGTCTGTTTCTGTGAAATCTTACCATCCAAAGTGTTACATTTGCAAGTCAGTAGTAAAGGCTGCCCATTAGAACATGTCTTTATCTTAGAACTGAAATCTGACATGAGTAACTGTTTATTTTAGAGATGAGCATTGATTTATCAGAGATTTTTTTTAAAGGTGAAATGACATTAGAGGGGTTTTATTTGAAATATCTGACTTTTTTCTATTTCATATGGTTCATATCAGACAAGATGTTTTTATATTTTAGTGATTATCCCTGACCCAGTCTGAGTATTTCTATACTTCTGAGTTGAAGTGTGACCAACCTGAATGTTTCTGTATTTCCAAGATGAATTCTTATTAATAACAGTGTTTTCTCCTCTCTGTTGTAGAGATGAATTGTGACTGATCAGTGTGTTTCTTCATATGAGAGATTAAGACTGCCCACTCAGAGTCTTTCATTATTCCAGGTATGCTGTCGACTAATCTCAGTGTTTCTGTATTGCAGGTATGAAGTCTGACAGTTCAGCGTGGCTCTCTGTGACTCTGTTGCTTCTCCTCCAGTCCTCTGCTTCAGTATCAGGTACAGTGAAGAGAGACTCTCTCATTTCATTAGCCATGTTTTTATATGACTGTAACAGAGGCTGTTTTCTGTGTCCTAATCAAGCAGACAGGAGCTTATTTTTAAATACCTTTCCTCACTCCTTAGACAATTTCACTAACCATGTCTCAGTAAGGCTCTCCTCCTGTGTGCCCACTGGAATTCCTCATGGACATGGAGCTGGTCAAGGGTGTTCCTTAGGGATCAGACAGCTGTGAGAGTAGTGGAGGGGAGAGGAGGGTGTACCTTCCCATTTAACCCCTTCAGTCTCTGCCACACTCCTCCCCTTCATCCTCATGTCCTTGTTTCCTTCTTCAAACCCCTGTGTTCATGATAATGTCCAGGATTGTCTGCAAGTTTAGTTCCAGTTGTTCATGGGATCGGAGAGCCAAAACACTCTCCCATGTGTCTCAAATATCCACACTGTCCCCTTCAAGCTCTCAGCTCACACAGATGACAGTCCACAAGTAATCCTCACAATAGCCAGAAGCAGTATAAACAGTCTTTATGACTTTTAATGAGTCACAGGGAAGCAATCCTCCTCAGTTTCCTAAGTGGTGGAGACATGAAGACTTGTTTGTTGGTGAGACCTAAACACACACGTACCCCAAACACAGATGGTTGATTTACACATCACTGTTCAATAAGCACAGAGTGTCTGTCTGAATAAACATTCCTGTTCAGTGTTACCAGAGTCATTCAGTTTTTAACCCCACATGATGGGAAAACATGTAGGAAACCTGTTAACATGAGAGTGAAACCACAGCTTATTTTCTGGATTATTTCTTTCCTAACAGACAGACCTCAATGTGTCAGATTCAACCAGCAGGGCAGCACAATGACATTGATCTCCACTGGCTCTGCTCAGGGCTCAGCCACTCCTCCTGCTCTTCTCACATTGTAGACAGGTGACTGGAGGAGCCCAGACCAGACATATGTTTACTCATGGGCTCTGATGACACAGTGCCTTGGGGCAACCTTGTTGTGCCTTTATATAGCAAAGAGTGATTGTAGACACGTCTATTCAAGAGGCTAAGCTCCACTCTACACTTGACAGCTTAGGCCTGTGGTACCAAGATCATTTCCTTCACTTGAATGTTAATAAAACAAAAGAAATGGCCTAATCATCAATACAAGAACACTCACAGTCCTAAAGCCATGATCATCAATAGCAGTACAAGAACACTCTCTGCAAACCATTTATAGATGTTTTATAGAATCGGTCCTTACATTCAGCATCCTGGTTTGGGTCTCTTAGTATCTCCAACCAGAACAGGTTGTGTCTCTCAGTGGTGTCTCTCAGTGGTAGAATAGTGAGCTCTAGACAGCATACTCTTAAAGACCTGTATTATTGTATAACACACATCTTGTACGATTTCAAAGTGTGTTTTATTGTAGTTTTTGTATTTGTATGCGTGTATTTCTGGTCAGTGTATAAATTCTGCGATCACATTGTCCTGGGTCCTATCACCCCCTCTGTATGTCCTTTTCCCACCTGTATCAGGACATGTTCCTGGCTGTGAAGACTAAGCCTGTCTGTCCAGCTTCATACCTGCATCCATTAGTCCACTGAAGTCTAAGGGTTTCCCTCTGTCTCCTTCTTCACCATGAAAAAGGAGATGTTAAGATTTATGAACATATCTCATCACCTCCTTCCTCTTATTCACCAGCGTCTTTATAATGAATTCACCTCTTTTATAAGCCTATTGGGTAATGTCAATATTTATATAATATATAACACACTTGCCTGTTGACTTTTTAAATTGTGTGTGATTTGGTTGTACGATCCATGTATGAAAGATGGGTTTTAATGTACCCAGCACCACAGGTGAAGTTCCATCTAAGTCTAACCCTCCTCTCAAATGAAGAAGAGCTGCACAGACACTGTTATGAAGCCCCTTTGCTGTGCAGGAATGCTAATTAGTCAGGGAAGAACCTTTGTCTTTGATGTCACATCGAATACAGGAGCTTCAGATACAACTCACATAATAGCCCAGAGAACACATTTTCACCTCCAAAGGTGTGAAAAAGTTCCTTCTCACCCTCCTCTCAAATGAAGAAGAGCTGCACAGACACAAAGCCTCTTTACTGTGAAGATAATCAGTCAGACAATCCTCAGGTCAGGGAAGAACCTCCTGCCCCAGGGACAGGACAGAGGAGCCTTCCAGAAAAACACTTCAGAAGCACCAGGGCCATGGGGAAAGGCCCGGCTTTAAAAACTCAGCTGACAGAAAGATGTATTTATTTGTGTATCCATATGTATGCAAAAAGGATACAGTGAGAAGCTCCTTAGATGACCCAGCTATGAGGTATCATGACATGCTACTTACATTCTTTTCAGAAAATACAATTGTTTGCTAAAGTTCCCTCTTAAAGGCTCAAATGGCAGCTCTTGTGGTGCATTAGGATACTGCAGACAGATGTCATTTCACATCCCCCTGCCTCCGGACTGGCTGAGAAAGCAAACAGCAGGCGCTGTCTAGGCAGTCACGTGACTTGAAAAATAAGACTCTTTATCTCGGGAACGAAAGCAGCTCGGAAGCTACTTTCAACAGCACAACCTAGCACAAACAGAGCACTAACAGATGAGGCTGGTTTGCTTCTCCTGCCCTGCTGTAGGGGGGCTGAGTGATGTCACACTCATGTAAAAACAAGGCGCTATACAATATCTTGAGCATGAACACATGCTGCTTCAACACCACAAACCAGTACAAACGCAGCACTAATGAATGTGGGGGGTTTCAATGTTTGTGTTGTTTGTGGGGAGGGGGGCAACTTCACAGAGCTTAAGGATTGAAATATACCATAACATGTACTGTACTGTTTAATATGATAATTATACTTATTTTCACTTACAACTAACAATATTAATGTTCTTAACATGACCACTTAATATATTTGACTGACAAGAATTCAGTATTCATATCTGACCCCCACAACCTCCAGTGTACACTTTATATACACTTTTAAACAAAGACAAACACTTAAACCTTTACCAATGAAACAATAACATCCCTAAATATTAACTTACTGACATTCCTTAAAGGAACTAACTCAGGCTGGTATGTTTGCTTAAAAATGAGACAGTACAATAGGAGGGTTTCCAATCAATCCAAGTGGGTTAAACCAAATCATCACTAAATCCTCACCAGTGACATTCCTGGGGTCAGTGTGGGGCTGGTCCTGAGACAGTGCTGGACCAGCTCACACTGTGAGCAGCTGTGTAGAGGGGGAGGCTCATGCAGACTGTGTGCTCTTTCTCTTTCAGAGGTGTTTCAGCTTGTTGGTCCAGCTGCTCCTGTAGTTGTGTCCCCTGGTGAAGACGCTGTCCTGCCCTGTTACCTCTTAACCAGAGAGAGTGTAGAGGACCTGGAGATCAGGTGGTTTAGAAAGGATTATTATACACCTGTGTGTTTGTACCAGAACAGCAGGTATAACTCTGACAGACAGGACCCAGCCTACAAGGGAAGGGTGGAGCTTTTCTCCAATGAGCTCTCCAGAGGCAACGTGTCTTTAACACTGAGAAACATCACTCGCTCTGATCATGGAAAGTACATATGTATGGTGCTGTCTGATTTCTGGGAAGATGACACTGTTATTGACCTGTCTGTTAGAGGTGAGTGTTTAAAATGTAACTAATCGTTTCCCACAAAATAATTATTGTGCTGCATAATAGCAATTCTATAAAACATTTGTATGATAATGTGGGTGTATTGAATATCACTGATAGATACTACATGTAATCGTAATAATAACCTTCACTGAGGAGCACTTCAAACACAGTCTGATAAAGCTGACATTAATAAGAAACCTGTCTGACTCTGAGCCCCAGCAGAGACAAATCACATGACAAACATCTCAGACCTTAGTGAGACTTTCTAACAGTAATTGTGGAAGTTTTAAGTGAAAAACCAAAACCTTCTCTTGAATTGTGTTCACTCTGAAACTCGGATCAGAACACAGAATTGTCATGTTTTCCCAAAAAGAATAAATTCACCTTTACTTGTTGAGCCCCTGTCACGCTCGTAAGCCCCTCCTCTTAAGGAGGCTCCAGCCCTTCCTAGTTTAGTGTTGATCTCCTGCACCTGCCTCCGGTTCCTGCCCCCCGTGCTGTACAAGCCAGGCGTTCCTGCCAGTCTGGGCTCAGCTGTGGAAGATGGACACCCGGAAGTCCAGGAGCGACTCAGCGGCACAGGCTTCATCACGGTGTCCTGATCTTCTGGGTCCGGGATGAGGGAGCGTCTGGCCCCGTGACCCCCGACCCTCCGCCAGATCCCTCTCCGGCTTGTAACTCTGTTCGTCTGTCAGGATGGATCACCCGGTCTTGGACTATTGCTACACCCATGGAAGTACTTATGTACTTAGAAATATAAAAAATGTCAATATAGTGCCCATAATATTTGCTATTTTAGTTTTTCAAAGAAATGTTTATTTGTTAAAAGAAAACTCATGGCGACAGCTGGGCTCATACCTCCAACCTCAGCCTTGTGAGTCAGTCACTTAAACCATCACACCACAGACGAAGTCATGTGCTAAACAGTGAAACAGAAGTACACATTCTGTATCAATAGAAAGTCTTATACTACTGTTTGTGTTACAGTACATGAATATAGTTACACCATTATTAATTTCTTTACATACGCGATTCCATATTACCTATTAATCAAATTCTAAAAGTATACTTTTGTTTACTCTGATAACGAGCGTATTTGCAGAAAAGGTTAAAACATTATCATTTTTCACAAAGTATATAAACTTAATGTGTAAGCTGGGGTCTGTGGAAAGACATATTCCTAATGCAAGAAATTGTATAGGGCTAATAAAGTGATCTTATCAGTTCATTAGGCTGAATCCCTCTTTTAATGTCAAAAGTTCTTGATAGAACATGTTGTTGCTATTTATTTAAATAACCATCTCATTGCAAATAACCTATTTGAACCCCTCCATAATGGTTTCAGACACTTACACAGCACAGGAACTGCCCTGTTTGATGGAAAATCTTTTTTGTAAAGGAATATCAGATATATTTAACATTAATATATTTTTGTTGATAGTGTTGAACTGAGGATCTTCACTCTGAGCTTCAGTGTTGCTCTTGAGTGCTGTTTCCTCTCTCAGGAAGCTGGGCTGGGCTCTTGTCAGTAACACATGGTACCAGTTTCACTCCACACTTTCCTGTTAATTGTCTGCTTGGAGGTTTTGTACTGTGTGGTAAAAGGTAGATTCACCTGTTTAGAAACCAAAGTTTTCTAGAGCAGTTGAGTACGAGAGTTGATTTTCAGAGAGAGTCATTTGATAAAGTTGAAGACACAATAATCTACAACTTCAATTATGTAACAGGGAGTCCTGGTGATTGACAGACTGGCAGGCTAATCAGAGAGCAGAAGACACATGAGTGACAGATGTATTCAGCCAGTTCAGAGCAGAATGATTGGCTGGTCACAGTTCAGTGGGAGGAGCTTTCAATCGCTTTCAGGAAGATCCCTCAAACCCCACTCGAACCTGCATCAGGGGAGAATCAGTGGAAGGGCTGAACTGCAAGTTAAAATTTCAAAAAAGGACAACAGCAACTATGTTTCTTAAGGAAGCTTAAACAATTTAAGGTTGACAATTTGTTAAAATGTTTTACCAGTCTTTTCTTTGTCCTGATCTGCTGGGTTGTGAATTTGAAGCTGAGGAGAAAGATCGAAGTGAAGAGTACTGTCAAGCTGTGTCAGAAAGTCTTCACACCTACCCCACGTCTATCGATTATAAGTCCTGCTTAAAGCAAATTCCATCCTAGAGGACCACTCACAGCCTTTTCTTAATGAATCCCGAATACTCCCCTCACAGAGCAGATACACTTTTTCACCTCTGAAGGTAAACAGGTTTACAGTTCTCATTTCTGACAATACAGTGTATATTTGTATTGTGTTCAGCATTTGTGTGTTTTTCTTTATATTCTCTGCTACTATAAAACAAACTGCCTCTTTGGGATAATAAATACTTTCTCTGTGTCTAGGAAAAGCAGTTTAGATGTTGGACCTTGAACATCAGAGAAACCCTGAGAAGGAGACAAAACATTGTGTTCCTGATTTATAGCGGTGTTCTAGGTTCTGGTAAAGACAGAAAACTTGTGGTTTTGTAGATGATACGATAGGAACATAACACTGGAGAAAAAGCAAATAGAATTCAGAAAGAGAACATGGCACATGACATTTAATATCCTTTAGTGCAGGCAGTAAAAATACGAGCTGTAGTTTCAGTACGGGAAGTGCTGAGAGTATATCTGTCAGACACCAGTCCTGTATCACTTCATTCTCAGAGAAAGAGAAGAACACACCATGTCTCTGTGTGGTGTCTGCTGTAGACCTGCGTTCCTGCATGTCCTCACAGTCCTCACACTGCCTGAAGGACTGTCCTCTCACAGAAACACGCGTGTGCCTTGACAGCTCAGGCCTCTGACTGGTGCAGACTGGGTGTGTGGTCACTCTGACATCCTGATCTGGAACCTGTGAGCGTGTGTTCACATGCTGCAGAGTGACGGGAGAGAATCAGGTGAGCTGATGGAGGGTTAATGAACTGAGAGAGGTGACAGACAAGGAGCAGGGCGAAGAAGAGCTGGGAGACAAAGCTGATATGAGCTCTGTTATATATTCATATATTTGGCTAGAAACTTCAGGGTGCTAGATTAGCTGATAAGAGATCATTTGACTTGTATTAATTCATTGTATTCTTATTTATCAAAATGTTTTGCATTGTTGTTAAATTTATATGTGCCAAATTATGAGACTGTTACAATTAGGGATGATGAAAATGGAGAATAACAGAAATGATTGAGCATGTTAGTCAAGAAGTAAATTAATAATCTTAACCCTTTACAATCCTAATTGAGCTTTGTCAAGAATATATCTGAGAGGTTGGTATAGTTAGGGGCCGACGAGCTCTTTGTCCTCTGGCACAACATTGGTGAGTAGTAATTCAGGCAAACTTGGTTAAACAAATATTTATTAACAATGGCAATACACAGACTAAACACACAACGTTAACATACAACACACAAGTTACACAATGTACAAATTTCTAAGGGAGGTGTTTCAGAGGCCCATATCCTAAACATTAAGAGAAAAACAGACGGCTACCATGTATTTAACACCTCCAAAGGCCAAAAGAAGAGAAAGCTGCCTTCTGAACTAAAAACACAACATGTGGTTAAATATCTCTGCAGACCCAGCTGCTGCAGAATGAAAGGGAACAAATCTCCCTCTTCACACTAACACTAACACTAGCCAGGAGAGGCCTCTTTTAACCAAAGGATTTACACAGGAAATCAGAGCTCCATAAGAACCTCAGGATAGCAAGCTCTCTTAATAGGATTCAAATACTGAACTCCGGCCTGTTCTTTCCTGGTGATCTTCTGTCTTGCTGTGCTCCTGCCCCTCTTGTCTTCCTCTCTTCTGCTTGTTTTTATACCCTGTTCCTGAACTCTTGATAGGCACTGTTACGACCCCAAGTGTCTAGGGGTAAAGGGCTGTAACATTTAGGATTATGCTTTTGGAAACAGGTGGGTTCTGGTGAGGGACTAGGAAGGGTGATAAAGGTGAGTGCAAAAGTGATGATTTTAATTTGAATAAGTGACTGGTAAGACACAATAACACACAGGGGTAAGGAAGTGGTGCCAAAGGAAAAGAAAATAAACAAAATGAAGCTGGCTAGGAAAGTGAGGGAAAGCTAACCTGACTGCAAAAGAAAACCCGAAACACACGGTCTCCAGCGTCTTCAACACCCTAGCTAACCTCCACTGACTACCCAAAACCTTACAAGACAAACGGCACTCATCGTACTAAACTAGTGTTACTAATACAAAAACAACTAAGTGTGTAGAATGTACCCAACAACCTAAACTAACCTTATATACAAAAGTTCACCCAAAACAAGTGAACTAGGAATACAAATAAGGGAAAACGAGAGTAATCAACAGGAACAGGGTACAAAAGAACACAAAGGTTGAACATGTAACACGTCAGGGCAAGGTAATGGCAAAACAAGGATAAACACACAAACAAACGAAAGTACAAAGAAACCAACAAAACCGAAGCTGTACAACCAACAAACCAACAAACCAACAAACCAACAAACCAACAAACCAACAAACCAACAAACCAACAAACCAACAAACCAACAAACCAACAAACCAACAAACCCGAAGCAATAACCAAAACCAAACAGGACCGAAGTCAAACAAAAGGGCTCTTCCTTCAGAAAACCTCCATGTTATATAGTGAATAAGATGCACTCTGATTGGCTGAGAAGCTAATTGTCATACAGAACAGTGGTGTAATAGTGGGCCAATGAGGGAGGGAGTACAATCAAGGGTCAGCAGTGTGGAACATAAATAAAACACACAGATCACACACTGGGACGTAACAGGCACTAAATCATTTACCCAGAACTTAATTAACCAGGGTAAACTTTATTCTTGTTATTGCTTTGATCACCCCTGAATCTCAGCAAACATCTCTTTGTTTTGTTGAAGCTCCTGAGAACTGGAAGCTGTTGACAATAATAATAATAATACTAATTGCTTACACTTATATAGCGCTTTTCTGGACACTCCACTCAAAGCTCTTTACAGGTATAGGGGACTCCCCTCCACCCCCACCAGTGTGTCTCCCTCACCTAGATGATGCAACGGCAGCCATAGTGCACCAGAACGCTCCCCACACACCAGCTCTCAGTGGGGAGGAGAGGAGAGTGATGTAGCCAGTTCAGAGATGGGGATTATTAGGAGGCCATGTTTGGTAAAGGCCAGGGGGAAATTTGGCCAGGATACCTGGGTAACACTCCTACTCTTTTCGAGAAACGCCCTGGGATTTTTAATGACCACAGAGAGTCAGGACCTCGGTTTTACGTCTCATCCAAAGGACAGCACAGTGTCCCCGTCACTATACTGGGGCATTATGACCCACACAGACCACAGGATGAGTGCCCCCTGGTGGCCCCACTAACACCTCTTCCAGCAGCAACCTTAGTTTTCCCAGGAGGTCTCCCATCCAGGTACTGACCAGGCTCACACCTGCTGAGGTCCAGTGGGTTACCAGTTGTGAGTTGCAAGGTGATATGGCTGCTGACCATATAGCCATCTGTAACCTATTGCATCTAGATTTCTCAGTAGTTACTTACAATAGTTGTGACAATGTGCTCTTTTCCTCTTTGTGACTGTGTAGTGTACAGCAGTAACACAGTCAGAGTGTCCCTCAGTCCTAAAAGGACAGATGTGTTCTTGCACACAGTGTGAGCCAGGTAGAGAGGACATACTGCAGACAGAAAACAAGATGTACAGGCTTTTTGTACCTCTGGAGGATCTTATATTACAGTTGTGTTAAGACTCAGTGTGTTATGAACTAGTGTCCTGTCAAGAGTGTATCCTGTCTTGTGCTCATTGCATGCTGATGTAGTATCCTCTCACAAGGCACCGGTAATGTAGGGGTTTGGGCATTTACTGGGACAATTATTAATTGTGGCAGTAAGTCACAAAATGATTCTTTTGATGGCATTAGAATCCAGCCTTGCGGGATAACTCGAACAACGCACACACATGGGTACTAATACATTTATTAATACATAGAATGTGCATATAAACTTAACAGATCTTACAGTGAGGGTTAGCAGAATACAACAGGTATATATTCAATCACGAAGAGTTACATATACCAAGGGGGACATACGTTCAGTATATCATTTGTTTAGACCGTTTCGTAAATGAACTTGGTTACAACTTCTACACTAGATACTCAAAGCAAGTACATAACTCTTAGGAATTAAATTGATATCAACTGGTTGGGATAACAATTGAATTCTCGAGCAGTAATGCAGTGAAGTTGAATACTCATCCAAACTCTGGGGATTCAGATCTCCTGCAGGCACAAAGAACAGTGGCAGGCTGGTTGCTGTGTCCAGTCGGCGCTCTCTGGCTCGGTGCCAAGCAGTGCACGGTGTGGCTTGCGACGTGCTCACTAAAGACTCGCTAGTTAGTGCTGGCGGAACTAGCAGAGTTTGAGCACAGGAGAAGAGTGACTGTGGGTCCCAGCAGGTCAGGAAGAGGACCGGTTCGTTCCTGGTGAAGAGCTCGTTCTGAATAGTGATTCAGCTGTCCACAGTTCTGACCTGTTCACGAGGCTTGCTGCTGGTGCTAACCTCGGGTGGATCCTCTGGTTACGTGCTGGCCACCTCCACTCTCGACTCTTAGAACAAAGGAAAGTCCTGCACTCGGACACACTGGCCGTTACGTGGTAGTCTGGGCTGAGTCTCAGGATGTTTTGGAGGTGCTCTGAGGCTGAATGTCCTGCGCTTGGGAACTGTGTTCCCTTGGGAACTGTTCTGCCTTTCCCAACTGTCCTGCCCCGCGGGCCGTCCTGCCCTTTGGAACCGTTTTACGAACTGTTCTTTGCTCTGTGTTGCCTGTTTTTACCTGGAGGCACTGCAGGTTGTTCATTGGTTAAAAGCTTCCTGGGCATCAGAGACCCACGTGGGGTTAACCTGCCAGTTCCTGATTGGCTGATGATGAGTAACCATGCACTCTGACCTTAGGGTCGTAAACCAACTTTAAATAACACTTTCCCTTGAAATCTCAGACTTTTAGGCGCCTCAAATGAGCATTTATTAAGGTGGTTGATGGGTACCAGCTTTTGGGAGATGCTCCTTATCAGGACACTCTATCAGCTAGAAAAACCTTAATTGAACCAAATGGAATGGCCTCTCTTTATCACGCACCACTGAGATGAAGGAGAGAGGGACTGGCGAGGGAGCAGAAACCTTAATTCCTGTACTTTAATAAACCTCACCGCTACAAGTACATTTAAGTCGTTAGTGGACTGGAACATATTTTCCTCCAGTATTTGCCTGTACTTTGCTCTGTCCATTATACCTGCAATCCTAACAAGCTCTACAGTCTCTGCTGAGGAGGAGCAGCCCCACAGCATGATGCTGTCCCCACCCTGCTTGCCTGCAGAGACAGTGCTGACAGGAGATCTGCTGTGCTGGGTCTGTGTCAGATGTACTGTAACACTCAGCATTTATACAAGAAAGTTGCAATTGGGTCTAATCTAACACCTTGTGCCATTTTTTTTTTCCCCAGAATCACTGTGGTGCTTCATGAAAGCTCCATGCAGGATTTTAGACATGTCTTTTTTCAGATCCATTCAAGCCCCACTGTGGAGTGCTGGAATATTGTTGAGCCACAGACAACATCCTCCAGTCTCAGCCACTGTCCTCTAACTCTTCCTGTGTCTGTCCTCCTCACGGTGTGCTCCTTGTCTGTGTGCTCAGTGTGGAGGGACAGTCTGATCCAGGTGGTGTCTGGTTCTCTTCTCCATCTGATTGATCCACTTCACCTCAAAGAGATGCTTAGACTTTGAAACAGTTTTATATTCCTTTCCTGATCTTTTCTCCAATTTTGACACCAAAATTATGCTCACAGTCCTCAAACACCTCTCTTCACTACCTTTCCCAGCAGATCTTTATATACGGCAGCTGCTTTGCTGTTTAGAGACACCCCTCAGTCTGCTGATGTTCAGGCCCAGGGAGCACTTGGGTTCCCCCTGTGCCATCAGGACTCCTCTCTCTCAGCTGTGGGGGGCAGGTGCTGTAAGGATGTGTAGTTTAACACCCTGTGCAGACGGTATAATCCGGAAGGGACTGGAAAAGGGCTACAGGGAAAACACAGTCAGGGAGAGAAGGGATGGCGAACAGGGGGCGGTGCTGATGGTGATCAGGTGCAAGGGGGGAGCGCAGGCGTCCAGGGAACAGTCCAATGTAGGAAATCCGGGCGCAGTCCAAAATCCAAAACCAGGGAATCCATCCAAGACAAGACGATTAAAAGCAGGAACAGGGACATGGAACAAGGAGATTAAAAATGGAGTGACGAGGCCAGGCGCTCCAAGCCCCGGACTCAGCTGGTCTGGACGGCGTCAGGAAGCCTGTGCCCTCAAGCCGCGGAAGTAGGGTGACTTGATGGTAGGAGGGCCTTCGGGCGTCTGTCTTCCAATGCAGAGCCCTGAGCTTCTGGAGCACCGGGTTTAAATAAAGAAACAAGACGGGCAGCTGAACGTGATAATGAACTCAACACAAAAGTGTCTGAGCGCCCTCTAGAGGAGGGATGACGATGGTGACAGGTACACTCTACCTCACCCAGCGGTGCTCCACTCCTCCAGGTGCTGACGCCTCCAGTTAGCCCTGGTGCAGCTGGTTGTTTCTTCATCACCATTGAACCTGGCAAAGGAACCAGCACACAGCCCCCCTGTCCAGCACCTGTGAGCCCCTTCTGTTCTCAAGCACCCCTCACTTGCAGAGCCCACAGGCCTGTAAACCTGCCTCATCATCACTAGAGACAAGATCTCTCTACTGGAGATCTCACACGCTCTCCTTCCAGACTGGACTCTGGACAATTCCCTTTTCTCCCAGGAGGTCTTACTTAGTCAGGAGGAGGCTGATTCTACACACATCTTATCTTGACAGCTCCTTTCCCTCACTCAGGATCTCACTGCCTCACAGGCAGGTAATCAGGAGCTGAACTTCTCCTTTAAGAGAGAGAAGAGCCACATCCTGCGGCATGTGGACCAGAGGAGCCTGGCTTCAGCTTGATATACTTGTTTTACAGAAATGTCCCAGAGCTCCTGCATTCTTGAACACTGATCTGTGCTCGAGCTGCATAATCACAACAACACACCCTGAAGCCACTGCCCAGTTTCCCAGAATCCTCTCCTGTCTCTTTGTAAGTGAAAGTGAACATAGTCCTTTACTGCAATAAAGAGGGTGTCAGAAGTAAAGTGAGCAGGTTGCTTTTCAAATCTAATTATAAAAAGGCATCAAACAATCTTATTTTCTTTCTGAACAATAGAAAGTGGAGCTCAGACCAGTATGATCAGAGTATCCAGCCTGTAAGTATCCTGTCATTCTCACATCAGTTAACAACACAGTGTACTGTAGGGTGAGGCCTGTCCTGTAGCAGTCAGACCGTACAGATATTCACACGACAGATTAATTATTAATGTGTATCTGAAGGTGTATAATATCACAGTTTTCACTGTATTTTCTCTGTAATTATTAATCTGAATCTGAAAGTGCAGGATATCACTGTTTTCACTGGATTTTCACTGTATTGGATCTAACAGGCAAACAGTAAATTTCATGGCTTCTGCTGAAGGTTTTTCTTTCACTTTGTGTTTCCTGTAGTTGAATGGCGTTTCTCTCTCTCAGAACAACATCTCTCAACACTGCAAAGACAAAAAACTTCACTCTGAATCTGGACTGTAATTAATACTGTAAACATCCTGTTAGTATAAAAACAGGTGAGTATAAATCTGCTTTGTTATTGTCTAGCTGTATAAGAAGACAATAAATGTTTTATATATATATATTTCTGAACCTTGTAGGTTTAATTCAGTATAATGTACTGCAGAGATCAATGACAATGTATGTATAGAACAAATTGAGTGTAAATCTGGTACAGTATGTTATCATCCATCTTTAAAAGGAGACAGGAACCCTGCTCTATTTCCACACATTGTATTGTCAAATAAAGTAGTGTTCCTTTCTTTATAGTGCACAGCTAGAGTCAGAGTAGTAGCTGCTGTGTGCTGGAGTGACAGTGAGATCAGTCAGATCCAGCAGTGTGTGAGTGAACAGTCAGGTCAGGACTGAAGCTGCTGTGTGCTGGAGTGACAGTGAGATCAGTCAGGTACAGCAGTGAATGAGTGAACAGTCAGGTCAGGACTGAAGCTGCTGTGTGCTGGAGTGACAGTGAGATCAGTCAGATCCAGCAGTGTGTGAGTGAACAGTCAGGTCAGGACTGAAGCTGCTGTGTGCTGGAGTGACAGTGAGATCAGTCAGATCCAGCATTGTGTGAGTGAACAGTCAGGTCAGGACTGAAGCTGCTGTGTGCTGGAGTGACAGTGAGATCAGTCAGGTACAGCAGTGTGTGAGTGAACAGTCAGGTCAGGACTGAAGCTGCTGTGTGCTGGAGTGACAGTGAGATCAGTCAGATCCAGCAGTGTGTGAGTGAACAGTCAGGTCAGGACTGAAGCTGTTGTGTGCTGGAGTGACAGTGAGATCAGTCAGATCCAGCAGTGTGTGAGTGAACAGTCAGGTCAGGACTGAAGCTGCTGTGTGCTGGAGTGACAGTGAGATCAGTCAGGTACAGCAGTGTGTGAGTGAACAGTCAGGTCAGGACTGAAGCTGCTGTGTGCTGGAGTGACAGTGAGATCAGTCAGGTACAGCAGTGTGTGAGTGAACAGTCAGGTCAGGACTGAAGCTGCTGTGTGCTGGAGTGACAGTGAGATCAGTCAGGTACAGCAGTGTGTGAGTGAACAGTCAGGTCAGGACTGAAGCTGCTGTGTGCTGGAGTGACAGTGAGATCAGTCAGATCCAGCAGTGTGTGAGTGAACAGTCAGGTCAGGACTGAAGCTGCTGTGTGCTGGAGTGACAGTGAGATCAGTCAGGTACAGCAGTGTGTGAGTGAACAGTCAGTCAGGACTGAAGCTGCTGTGTGCTGGAGTGACAGTGAGATCAGTCAGGTACAGCAGTGTGTGAGTGAACAGTCAGGTCAGGACTGAAGCTGCTGTGTGCTGGAGTGACAGTGAGATCAGTCAGATCCAGCAGTGTGTGAGTGAACAGTCAGGTCAGGACTGAAGCTGCTGTGTGCTGGAGTGACAGTGAGATCAGTCAGGTACAGCAGTGTGTGAGTGAACAGTCAGGTCAGGACTGAAGCTGCTGTGTGCTGGAGTGACAGTGAAATCAGTCAGATTCAGTGATTGAAGTCAGTGACAGCTGTTTCAGTAAGCTTTTTATTAAAGTGTACTGCCAGCATCTTCAGAGACATTTGATCTCCCTCAGTATTTCTTTATTTCAGAGATGATGTGTAAATAATAAGTGTTTCCTTATTTCAGAGATGGAGTCTGACCAGTCACAGTGGCTCTTTCTGACTCTGCTGTTTCTCCACCAGTCCTGTGTCTCAGGATCAGGTACAGTGAGACTCTTATTGATGTTTTAAGTGATAATCTAACTGAAATCCTGACCTCACACTAATGCCTAAAATTTCTTATAAGGTCTTAGAATCAAACTTCAAAAGCACATAGTTAAAAAAAACATAATGTTTTTAGGTTGTGTGTCTCTGCTCCTTATTGCTATTCAGTGGTATGAACATAAGGAAGTACCTAATGATCACAACAGTGCTCTGAGATGAGTCCTGAAGTGCTGAAAGCCTGTGGAAGAGGAGGCAGAAAGCTGATGAGGGCTTGTTGCAGGACAGCAGTTCTGGTTCTGTTGTGATACTGTTGCTCTGGTCACCTGTCGTTGGTGTGTCACAGTCAGCAGGGAGGACAGTCTTCCTAATTGATGACACGGATAGCTGGGAGTGCTGGGAACCAGTCACTTGATAACAAACACTGATAGGAGCTGAGCTTGTAAAAGCTGAAGGTCTATTGGAGACTCATCTATCAAGACTCATCTAATAAGAATGACAGAACTGTTTTCGAAAAATAAGTTCCATAACCAAAGCCATGCTTTGCAATTTGAAGTGAGGATTACATGCTGATGGAATCTGCTGAGATCTAGATAATACAAATGAATCTTCAGTGTTGTTGACCCTGCAAAGACAAGAGTTTCTCTTGTGTGTGAAACCTATTGGACAAGTCAGTAGAAAGATACAACTGAATGAAGTCCCCAATGGACTGAGCAGTCTGTTCTTGTTATCAGCTTTTCTTCTGTGTCTAGATGTTACAGAATATCTTAATTTGTGTTTAATAAACTTCTGCATAAATCCGTGAACCATTCAGGTCTCTGTAGAGTACAAACAGCTGTGCCTCCTTTGCTTATGGGTTCATCAACAGTTTAATCTGGGTTCTGTGTATGAAGTGTTTCAGTATATACTTATGGGCTGAACAGTCTGTTCTTGTCATCAACCTTTCTTCTGCTCATGATGTTGTGTCTCAGTTTGGGATCAATGTCCTCCACAGAGTCACTCTGTCATCAGACCCCTGAGCACCTGTGGGCTGAGCTGACAGACTCAGAGACAGTGTCAATCATGGCCAAGTCACACTATTGACCTGAGAGCTGCTTCACACTCTCTGCCAGTCTGTGCCTCAGTGTGTGAGTTAATGTTGGCTACATCAGGTACTCATTACTTACAGAGGGAGTCCTGGAGTGACCCAAACCACACAGGACATTACAACATGTCTGTAGTGTGTTTATGAAAGATGGAGTGATGATACAGCCAACACTTGTAGAAGAACCCTGACTGGATCTTGCCTGTAGTTCATCCCCATTCTGGGTTGTGTGTCTAGATGTTGGTGAATATCTTATTTTGTGTTGTAAAAAGTTCAAGTTTATTGTCATTATACTCATATACAGGTATATGGTATAATGAAATGCTATTTAGCTAGCTCTCGGACATAAGTAGTACAAAGAGAAAAAAAAACAACAACAACTATACAATTGTGTAACAAAAGAAAGACAGAGACAACAGGCAAAAAACAACAACAGACAACAGGCAAAAAACAACAACAGACAACAGGCAAAAAACAACAACAGACAACAGGCAAAAAACAACAACAGGCAATGTGCAAAACAGCAAAAAGGTAACAGGTTATGTGCAAAAATATGCATCAACAGAATGAAACAAAGGGATAGAAATTATGGGGAGTGAGCTTTTGACATGTTTGGTAGAGGTAGATTTTCAATGTGTGTTTGGGTTTTTGGTAAGAAAGAAAGAAAGGAAGAAGGAAGAAGGCACTGTGAGGCTCAGATCATAGGTGAGAGGTGAGAGTGAGAGTGAGAGAGGCTGGGAATTTAACAGTTTGATAGTGCTGGGGTAAAAACTGTCTCTGAGTCTGGTAGTCCGGGCCCGAATGCTCCGGTACCGTTTTCCAGATGGTAGCAGATCATGAAGTCTGTAGCTGGGGTGTGTGGGGTCTTTGATTATGCTCAGAGCTTTCCTCAAGCACCGTCTGTCATAAATGTCCTGGATAGATGGGAGGGCAACCCCAGTGATGGACTGGGCAGTTTTCACCACTCGCTGTAGGGCTTTGCAGTCAGCAATACTGCAGTTGCCATACCACACTGTGATGCAGCCTGTCAGTATGCTTTCTGTAGTGCATCTGTAAAAGTTAGTGAGGATCTGGGGACATATCTTAGACTTCTTCAACCATCTTAGTAAGTACAGGTGCTGTTGCGCTTTCTTGATCAGACAGGTGTTGTTGAGAGACCATGTGAGGCCCTCGGTGATATGGACACCAAGGAATTTAAAGTTTAAAGTGTCAGTCTGGGATCAATGTCCTCCACTGAGTCACTGAGTCATCTTTGTGGAAGATGGAGAGATGTTACAACTGACACTTGTTGAAGGAGCCTGACTGGATCTTGCCTGTAGTTCATCTTCATTCTGTGTTGTGTGTCTAGATGTTGGTGAATATCTTATTTTGTATTGTAAAAACTGCTGAATAAAACCTGGAATCATTCAGGTCCATGGCTACATCCCACTGTGCCTCCTGTGTTTATGTGTTCAGATTGTGTTGGAAGTTTTAATCAGCAGTCTGAGCTCTGTATGTGAATTGTTTCAGTAGATAAAGGACCCGAGGTCAGAGTCAAAGACACAGATAAAGAGCCTGATTTAACCCTCTACTGTCACTGCAGAGTAACAGACCCTCAGTGAACACAGTCACAGCTCTTCTATCAGTGAGTGAAGGTGAGGATCTGAGTGTCCTGGGCGAGAGATCCAGACCCCAGTTTGGGAAACACTGGTGTGGGGAAGAGGAGCAGATGGTGAGATGAGACTCACTGATCTTCAGTGCTCCTCAGTCACATGTGGGTCTGAATCAGTGATGGGCTGTTTGTAGAAAACACTGTGTGTCACTGAGCTGCTCTGCTTTATTCTGCCAGTGATGAGTCTACAGTTTGTCTCAGAGTGTTTGTCTGTGTTGAGGTTGAAGACTCATGTCAGCTGTGCTCTTTCTCTTTCAGAGAGGTTTGAGGTTCGAGGTCCAGCTGCTCCTGTGATTGTTTTCCCTGGTGAAGACGCTGTTCTGCCCTGTTACCTCTCACCAGACATCAGTGCTAAGGACCTAGAGATCAGGTGGTTTAGAAAGGATAACTTTGACTTTGTGTGTTTGTATAAATCAGGCCAGTATAACCTTGTGAGACAGAACTCCGCCTACAGGGACAGGGCTGGTCTATTCCTGCAGGAGCTCCACAGAGGCAATGTGTCTTTAACACTGAGAGATGTGAGACGCTCTGACCATGGACAGTACACATGCATGGTTGTGTCTGAACAGATGGAGGATGACACTGTTATTGACCTGGGTGTGAGAGGTGAGTGTCTTTCGGTTGGATTTTCTTTCAGTCAGTGTCAAAACAGCACTACACAACACAGTACAACACGACACTACGCAACACAGTGTAGAGGTTTGATGGGTTTACTGAGACAATTATTAATTGTAGCAGTAATCACGAGGTCGTTCGTTGTAGCTTTTAGAAAATCAATCGTCAGAACAACTAACAACGCACACACACGGGTTCAATACACGAGATACATTTATTAATATAAATTGTGCACCAAACATATACTAGTCTGCCTGGATACGAGCGGCAGACCTTACTGTGAGGGTTATCAATATACAAGGTATATAATCTCGAAGAGATGCAAACACAAAGAGATACACAACAGAGAATACATGTCAATATATATCGTTTGGTTACCAAATCGCTAATCAGTGTTATTACCCACTGTTACTCTAAACTCGGAAGTAAATACATTACTCATGAATTAAATTGATAACAACTTGTGTTGAGGTACAATTGAATTCTCGAGACGCAATGTAGAACATGGGGTTTACTTATCCACTGTGTATGGATTTGGAATTTCCCGGCACGAACACCAAACCAGCTGACAGGCTCTGTTGCAGCCTCTATTCCAGCGGTTGTCCAATGGGCATTGTCCCGGCGTCCTCTGGCTACCGGCCAACCAGTCGAGGCCCAGCTCGGAGTAGGACAGCCGGAGGAATCTGACTGCGGCGCGCAGGGCAGTCGTTGCTCCGAGGGGATCTACCAGCAGTCCGGCTGGCTAGTAGAAAGTCTCTATGCACAGAGTGTGACCGCGAGTCCTCACAAGTCACTCTTTTGCCTGGGAAGAAGCTGGTTCGTTCCCGGTCCAGCGCTGCTTCTGAATAAGCTATTCAGGTTGTCGACGAGGGTCCAACTGTAGGCTGCCGTTGATCAAGCGGAGCATTCACGTTGGTAGAATTCTGAGTACGTACGGGATCCTCGGCCTCGCGCTTAGAACAAAGTCCAAGTCCTTTTGCAGACAACAGCAGTTGTCACGTGATTGTCTCTGAGGATGCGCGAAAATGGCCAAGGAGAGCCCCGATCTGAGCTTGCGCTCCCTTTTTGATCAAGACCCAGATGTGTGCTGATTGGTTGAGAGTTTGGTGGGCATTGGAGACCCACGTGGTATTACCAGTCCCTGATTGGTTGGTCAAGGTGAGATATAAGTCACTTACTCCTGACACTTAGGAATGCAGTCCAGATGTCCATCTGGCACTCCCTAGACAGATAGGCGCCAGTGGATGACCATTGATCATGATAGCCAGGCTTAGCTAAGTGCATCCCCGTTTGGGAGCTTGCTTCTTATCAAAAGAAAACATCTTAAATCAGCCTGCATGAATACTTTCTCTGTGGCTGCACCACAGAGATGAAGGGTGAGATGGGGCCTCCTTTAGGAAAGCATACCAACGCTTAATTCTGTCTTATTAACAAGCATTGCCGCTACAACAGTACAACACTTCCCAGTCTGCACAGGCAGGGACATTAGAGAGCACTGAGGTTCCTGTGTTGTGATGTCAGTTCAGTCCTCACATTAGCACACTTGGGAACTTTGGGATTTAGCTGTGCATGAAGTTGCAGGCTAGTTAATACAGTACTATCTGGAGATCATCTCCAGCTCTGAGCTCAATTGCAATGAAAAAGCCTGTGAAACAAAGAAGGAGAGCAGCTGAACTTGTGCTTGTACTTGGTGCGGTGCTGAGGACTCAACATTGTTGTTTTTCTAATTAACATGCAGGGACACCAAATCAGAACATTTCAATTAATCTGATCAGTAAATTAATATGTAGGCCACACGAATAAATAATAATTAGTCTGTCTCATGTTTATATATATATATAACTGCATGTCCCTGTCGACTATTTTATGACCTGCATCATGCTAAAATACATAACTAATAAAATAAAAAATAAGTATGTAACTTGTAATGCAATGCATCATGACACCCGAAGAAGACTCCATAGCCGAAACGTTGTGTTTCTTCTCTTTTCAGCTGGAATAAACCTTTACTTGTTACAGAACAGAAACAAGTACAGCAGCTGCGGGTTTGAGGCTGACCATGAATCGTATTATAACTGCTTCCATTTCTGTTGATAAATGATACAGATTCGTACTGAGATCCTTCAGACGAATAAGCAAACACATCACTGTTGGAGAAAAAGGTTCGCTGTGAGAAACGCAGAGAGTTTATTGTGTATGCATACAGGAATGACATGCTCACAAAGTAGCAGTGCGATCCCAAGGTATGAGTCGAAGAACTGTGGTTTATATGCAAGAGTAAGCACAAAAGACGAAAGTAATTCCCGATACGTTTTCCCCTATTGACATATTTCTACATTAAAGGAGAATTCTTGTGAAAGCGGACAGTTTGTTCAGAGCTTCTGGGAGTGCTTAACCCTTTTCCTTCACTGTTTTGGTTATATTTATAGGCTACATGTGTGTCTGCAATACTATACATTTTCAGGGCTGCATCTGTGGCTCTTCATCTAAGAGTTTTTAAATTGTGTTTGTGGATCTTTTGTGAGTTAGATGCATAAGTTATAGGGGTGTCAAACACTGACTGGCAAAGGTATGTACTGCATATTTCTTACAGCGGAATAGCATATCATTACAAAAGCACTATCTAATGCGCAATAGTATCAGTAATTTTATTTCTTAAACAGAATTAGCATTAATATAAGCTGCTGCTACGTGGTAGTGGATTTAATCTACAAGTAAAAAAAAATTTAAACTTAGGAGACTTCTGTAAGAGATCTTTTCCAGGTCGTTACAGTTTATCGTTGTTGACCTGTCCTTGTGTAAACCAGTGTTTTGCTCGCCTCTCACTGGGTCTGTGTACCAGTCCAGTAAGAGTCACACTGCCGCTGGGTCTGTGTACCAGTCCAGTGAGAGTCACACTGTCACTGGGGCGTGTGTACCAGTCCAGTAAGAGTCACACTGTCACTGAGTCTGTGTACCAGTCCAGGTAGAGTCACACCGTCACTGGGTCTGTGTACCAGTCCAGTGAGAGTCACACTGTCGCTGGGTCTGTGTACCAGTCCAGTGAGAGTCACACTGTCGCTGGGTCTTTGTACCAGTCCAGTGAGAGTCACACTGTCACTGGGGCGTGTGTACCAGTCCAGTGAGAGTCACACCGTCGCTGGGTCTGTGTACCAGTCCAGTGAGAGTCACACTGTCGCTGGGTCTGTGTACCAGTCCAGTGAGAGTCAGACCGTCGCTGGGTCTGTGTAACAGTCCAGTGAGAGTCACACCGTCACTGGGTCTGTGAACCAGTCCAGTAAGAGTCACACCGTCGCTGGGTCTGTGAACCAGTCCAGTAAGAGTCACACCGTCGCTGGGTCTGTGTACCAGTCCAGTGAGAGTCACACCGTCGCTGGGTCTGTGTACCAGTCCAGTGAGAGTCACACAGTCGCTGGGTCTGTGTACCAGTCCAGTGAGAGTCACACCGTCGCTGGGTCTGTGTACCAGTCCAGTGAGAGTCAGACCGTCGCTGGGTCTGTGTACCAGTCCAGTAAGAGTCACACTGCCACTGGGGAGTGTGTACCAGTCCAGTGAGAGTCACACTGTCACTGGGGCGTGTGTACCAGTCCAGTGAGAGTCACACAGTCGCTGGGTCTGTGTACCAGTCCAGGTAGAGTCACACCGTCGCTGGGTCTGTGTACCAGTCCAGGTAGAGTCACACCGTCACTGGGTCTGTGTACCAGTCCAGTAAGAGTCACACTGTCACTGGGGAGTGTGTACCAGTCCAGTGAGAGTCACACTGTCACTGGGTCTGTGTACCAGTCCAGTAAGAGTCACACCGTCACTGGGGCGTGTGTACCAGTCCAGTGAGAGTCACACCGTTGCTGGGTCTGTGTACCAGTCCAGTGAGAGTCGCACCGTCGCTGGGTCTGTGTGCCAGTCCAGTGAGAGTCACACTGTCGCTGGGTCTGTGTACCAGTCCAGGAAGAGTCACACTGTCGCTGGGTCTGTGTACCAGTCCAGTGAGAGTCACACTGTCACTGGGGAGTGTGTACCAGTCCAGTAAGAGTCACACTGTCACTGGGGCATGTGTACCAGTCCAGTAAGAGTCACACTGTTGCTGGGTCTGTGTACCAGTCCAGTGAGAGTCACACTGTCGCTGGGTCTGTGTACCAGTCCAGTGAGAGTCACACTGTCACTGGGGAGTGTGTACCAGTCCAGTGAGAGTCGCACCGTCGCTGGGTCTGTGTACCAGTCCAGTGAGAGTCACACTGTCGCTGGGTCTGTGTACCAGTCCAGGAAGAGTCACACTGTCGCTGGGTCTGTGTACCAGTCCAGTGAGAGTCACACTGTCACTGGGGAGTGTGTACCAGTCAAGTGAGAGTCACACTGTCACTGGGTCTGTGTACCAGTCCAGTGAGAGTCACACTGTCACTGGGGAGTGTGTACCAGTCCAGTGAGAGTCACACCGTCGCTGGGTCTGTGTACCAGTCCAGGAAGAGTCACACTGTCGCTGGGTCTGTGTACCAGTCCAGTGAGAGTCACACTGTCACTGGGGAGTGTGTACCAGTCCAGTAAGAGTCACACTGTCACTGGGGCATGTGTACCAGTCCAGCGAGAGTCACACCGTCGCTGGGTCTGTGTACCAGTCCAGTGAGAGTCACACAGTCGCTGGGTCTGTGTACCAGTCCAGTGAGAGTCAGACCGTCGCTGGGTCTGTGTACCAGTCCAGTAAGAGTCACACTGCCACTGGGGAGTGTGTACCAGTCCAGTGAGAGTTACACTGTCACTGGGGCGTGTGTACCAGTCCAGTGAGAGTCACACAGTCGCTGGGTCTGTGTACCAGTCCAGGTAGAGTCACACCGTCGCTGGGTCTGTGTACCAGTCCAGGTAGAGTCACACCGTCACTGGGTCTGTGTACCAGTCCAGTAAGAGTCACACTGTCACTGGGGAGTGTGTACCAGTCCAGTGAGAGTCACACTGTCACTGGGTCTGTGTACCAGTCCAGTAAGAGTCACACCGTCACTGGGGCGTGTGTACCAGTCCAGTGAGAGTCACACCGTTGCTGGGTCTGTGTACCAGTCCAGTGAGAGTCGCACCGTCGCTGGGTCTGTGTGCCAGTCCAGTGAGAGTCACACTGTCGCTGGGTCTGTGTACCAGTCCAGGAAGAGTCACACTGTCGCTGGGTCTGTGTACCAGTCCAGTGAGAGTCACACTGTCACTGGGGAGTGTGTACCAGTCCAGTAAGAGTCACACTGTCACTGGGGCATGTGTACCAGTCCAGTAAGAGTCACACTGTTGCTGGGTCTGTGTACCAGTCCAGTGAGAGTCACACTGTCGCTGGGTCTGTGTACCAGTCCAGTGAGAGTCACACTGTCACTGGGGAGTGTGTACCAGTCCAGTGAGAGTCGCACCGTCGCTGGGTCTGTGTACCAGTCCAGTGAGAGTCACACTGTCGCTGGGTCTGTGTACCAGTCCAGGAAGAGTCACACTGTCGCTGGGTCTGTGTACCAGTCCAGTGAGAGTCACACTGTCACTGGGGAGTGTGTACCAGTCAAGTGAGAGTCACACTGTCACTGGGTCTGTGTACCAGTCCAGTGAGAGTCACACTGTCACTGGGGAGTGTGTACCAGTCCAGTGAGAGTCACACCGTCGCTGGGTCTGTGTACCAGTCCAGGAAGAGTCACACTGTCGCTGGGTCTGTGTACCAGTCCAGTGAGAGTCACACTGTCACTGGGGAGTGTGTACCAGTCCAGTAAGAGTCACACTGTCACTGGGGCATGTGTACCAGTCCAGTGAGAGTCACACCGTCGCTGGGTCTGTGTACCAGTCCAGTGAGAGTCACACAGTCGCTGGGTCTGTGTACCAGTCCAGTGAGAGTCACACCGTCGCTGGGTCTGTGTACCAGTCCAGTGAGAGTCACACCGTCGCTGGGTCTGTGTACCAGTCCAGTGAGAGTCACACAGTCGCTGGGTCTGTGTACCAGTCCAGGTAGAGTCACACCGTCACTGGGTCTGTGTACCAGTCCAGTGAGAGTCACACTGTCACTGGGGAGTGTGTACCAGTCCAGTAAGAGTCACACTGTCACTGGGGCATGTGTACCAGTCCAGTAAGAGTCACACTGTTGCTGGGTCTGTGTACCAGTCCAGTGAGAGTCACACCGTCGCTGGGTCTGTGTACCAGTCCAGTGAGAGTCACACCGTCGCTGGGTCTGTGTACCAGTCCAGTGAGAGTCACACAGTCGCTGGGTCTGTGTACCAGTCCAGTGAGAGTCACACCGTCGCTGGGTCTGTGTACCAGTCCAGTGAGAGTCACACCGTCGCTGGGTCTGTGTACCAGTCCAGTAAGAGTCACACTGTCACTGGGGAGTGTGTACCAGTCCAGTGAGAGTCACACTGTCACTGGGGCGTGTGTACCAGTCCAGTGAGAGTCACACAGTCGCTGGGTCTGTGTACCAGTCCAGGTAGAGTCACACCGTCGCTGGGTCTGTGTACCAGTCCAGGTAGAGTCACACCGTCACTGGGTCTGTGTACCAGTCCAGTAAGAGTCACACTGTCACTGGGGAGTGTGTACCAGTCCAGTGAGAGTCACACTGTCACTGGGTCTGTGTACCAGTCCAGTAAGAGTCACACCGTCACTGGGGCGTGTGTACCAGTCCAGTGAGAGTCACACCGTTGCTGGGTCTGTGTACCAGTCCAGTGAGAGTCGCACCGTCGCTGGGTCTGTGTACCAGTCCAGTGAGAGTCACACTGTCGCTGGGTCTGTGTACCAGTCCAGGAAGAGTCACACTGTCGCTGGGTCTGTGTACCAGTCCAGTGAGAGTCACACTGTCACTGGGGAGTGTGTACCAGTCCAGTAAGAGTCACACTGTCACTGGGGCATGTGTACCAGTCCAGTAAGAGTCACACTGTTGCTGGGTCTGTGTACCAGTCCAGTGAGAGTCACACTGTCGCTGGGTCTGTGTACCAGTCCAGTGAGAGTCACACTGTCACTGGGGAGTGTGTACCAGTCCAGTGAGAGTCGCACCGTCGCTGGGTCTGTGTACCAGTCCAGTGAGAGTCACACTGTCGCTGGGTCTGTGTACCAGTCCAGTGAGAGTCACACTGTTGCTGGGTCTGTGTACCAGTCCAGGAAGAGTCACACTGTCGCTGGGTCTGTGTACCAGTCCAGTGAGAGTCACACTGTCACTGGGGAGTGTGTACCAGTCAAGTGAGAGTCACACTGTCACTGGGTCTGTGTACCAGTCCAGTGAGAGTCACACTGTCACTGGGGAGTGTGTACCAGTCCAGTGAGAGTCACACCGTCGCTGGGTCTGTGTACCAGTCCAGGAAGAGTCACACTGTCGCTGGGTCTGTGTACCAGTCCAGTGAGAGTCACACTGTCACTGGGGAGTGTGTACCAGTCCAGTAAGAGTCACACTGTCACTGGGGCATGTGTACCAGTCCAGTAAGAGTCACACTGTCGCTGGGTCTGTGTACCAGTCCAGTGAGAGTCACACTGTCGCTGGGTCTGTGTACCAGTCCAGGAAGAGTCACACTGTCGCTGGGTCTGT
Source organism: Atractosteus spatula (assembly GCF_055471065.1). Taxonomy (NCBI): domain Eukaryota; kingdom Metazoa; phylum Chordata; class Actinopteri; order Semionotiformes; family Lepisosteidae; genus Atractosteus; species Atractosteus spatula. Next base: position 9,557,448 of record NC_142710.1, on the reverse strand, counting down.
GTACCAGTCCAGTGAGAGTCACACAGTCGCTGGGTCTGTGTACCAGTCCAGGTAGAGTCACACCGTCACTGGGTCTGTGTACCAGTCCAGTGAGAGTCACACTGTCACTGGGGAGTGTGTACCAGTCCAGTAAGAGTCACACTGTCACTGGGGCATGTGTACCAGTCCAGTAAGAGTCACACTGTCGCTGGGTCTGTGTACCAGTCCAGTGAGAGTCACACTGTCGCTGGGTCTGTGTACCAGTCCAGGAAGAGTCACACTGTCGCTGGGTCTGTGTACCAGTCCAGTGAGAGTCACACAGTCGCTGGGTCTGTGTACCAGTCCAGGTAGAGTCACACCGTCACTGGGTCTGTGTACCAGTCCAGTGAGAGTCACACTGTCACTGGGGAGTGTGTACCAGTCCAGTAAGAGTCACACTGTCACTGGGGCATGTGTACCAGTCCAGTGAGAGTCACACTGTCACTGGGGAGTGTGTACCAGTCCAGTGAGAGTCACACCGTCGCTGGGTCTGTGTACCAGTCCAGGAAGAGTCACACTGTCGCTGGGTCTGTGTACCAGTCCAGTGAGAGTCACACTGTCACTGGGGAGTGTGTACCAGTCCAGTAAGAGTCACACTGTCACTGGGGCATGTGTACCAGTCCAGTAAGAGTCACACTGTCGCTGGGTCTGTGTACCAGTCCAGTGAGAGTCACACTGTCGCTGGGTCTGCGTACCAGTCCAGGAAGAGTCACACTGTCGCTGGGTCTGTGTACCAGTCCAGTGAGAGTCACACTGTCACTGGGGAGTGTGTACCAGTCCAGTAAGAGTCACACTGTCACTGGGGCATGTGTACCAGTCCAGTGAGAGTCACACTGTCACTGGGGAGTGTGTACCAGTCCAGTGAGAGTCACACCGTCGCTGGGTCTGTGTACCAGTCCAGGAAGAGTCACACTGTCGCTGGGTCTGTGTACCAGTCCAGTGAGAGTCACACTGTCACTGGGGAGTGTGTACCAGTCCAGTAAGAGTCACACTGTCACTGGGGCATGTGTACCAGTCCAGTAAGAGTCACACTGTCGCTGGGTCTGTGTACCAGTCCAGTGAGAGTCACACTGTCGCTGGGTCTGTGTACCAGTCCAGGAAGAGTCACACTATCGCTGGGTCTGTGTACCAGTCCAGTGAGAGTCACACTGTCACTGGGGAGTGTGTACCAGTCCAGTAAGAGTCACACTGTCACTGGGGCATGTGTACCAGTCCAGTAAGAGTCACACTGTTGCTGGGTCTGTGTACCAGTCCAGTGAGAGTCACACCGTCGCTGGGTCTGTGTACCAGTCCAGTGAGAGTCACACCGTCGCTGGGTCTGTGTACCAGTCCAGTGAGAGTCACACAGTCGCTGGGTCTGTGTACCAGTCCAGGTAGAGTCACACCGTCACTGGGTCTGTGTACCAGTCCAGTGAGAGTCACACTGTCACTGGGGAGTGTGTACCAGTCCAGTAAGAGTCACACTGTCACTGGGGCATGTGTACCAGTCCAGTAAGAGTCACACTGTTGCTGGGTCTGTGTACCAGTCCAGTGAGAGTCACACCGTCGCTGGGTCTGTGTACCAGTCCAGTGAGAGTCACACCGTCGCTGGGTCTATGTACCAGTCCAGTGAGAGTCAGACCGTCGCTGGGTCTGTGTACCAGTCCAGTAAGAGTCACACTGTCACTGGGGAGTGTGTACCAGTCCAGTGAGAGTCACACTGTCACTGGGGCGTGTGTACCAGTCCAGTGAGAGTCACACAGTCGCTGGGTCTGTGTACCAGTCCAGGTAGAGTCACACCATCGCTGGGTCTGTGTACCAGTCCAGGTAGAGTCACACCGTCACTGGGTCTGTGTACCAGTCCAGTAAGAGTCACACTGTCACTGGGGAGTGTGTACCAGTCCAGTGAGAGTCACACTGTCACTGGGTCTGTGTACCAGTCCAGTAAGAGTCACACCGTCACTGGGGCGTGTGTACCAGTCCAGTGAGAGTCACACCGCTGCTGGGTCTGTGTACCAGTCCAGTGAGAGTCACACCGTCGCTGGGTCTGTGTACCAGTCCAGTGAGAGTCACACAGTCGCTGGGTCTGTGTACCAGTCCAGTGAGAGTCACACCGTCGCTGGGTCTATGTACCAGTCCAGTGAGAGTCAGACCGTCGCTGGGTCTGTGTACCAGTCCAGTAAGAGTCACACTGTCACTGGGGAGTGTGTACCAGTCCAGTGAGAGTCACACTGTCACTGGGGCGTGTGTACCAGTCCAGTGAGAGTCACACAGTCGCTGGGTCTGTGTACCAGTCCAGGTAGAGTCACACCGTCGCTGGGTCTGTGTACCAGTCCAGGTAGAGTCACACCGTCACTGGGTCTGTGTACCAGTCCAGTAAGAGTCACACTGTCACTGGGGAGTGTGTACCAGTCCAGTGAGAGTCACACTGTCACTGGGTCTGTGTACCAGTCCAGTAAGAGTCACACCGTCACTGGGGCGTGTGTACCAGTCCAGTGAGAGTCACACCGTTGCTGGGTCTGTGTACCAGTCCAGTGAGAGTCGCACCGTCGCTGGGTCTGTGTACCAGTCCAGTGAGAGTCACACTGTCGCTGGGTCTGTGTACCAGTCCAGGAAGAGTCACACTGTCGCTGGGTCTGTGTACCAGTCCAGTGAGAGTCACACTGTCACTGGGGAGTGTGTACCAGTCCAGTAAGAGTCACACTGTCACTGGGGCATGTGTACCAGTCCAGTAAGAGTCACACTGTTGCTGGGTCTGTGTACCAGTCCAGTGAGAGTCACACTGTCGCTGGGTCTGTGTACCAGTCCAGTGAGAGTCACACTGTCACTGGGGAGTGTGTACCAGTCCAGTGAGAGTCGCACCGTCGCTGGGTCTGTGTACCAGTCCAGTGAGAGTCACACTGTCGCTGGGTCTGTGTTCCAGTCCAGTGAGAGTCACACTGTCGCTGGGTCTGTGTACCAGTCCAGGAAGAGTCACACTGTCGCTGGGTCTGTGTACCAGTCCAGTGAGAGTCACACTGTCACTGGGGAGTGTGTACCAGTCAAGTGAGAGTCACACTGTCACTGGGTCTGTGTACCAGTCCAGTGAGAGTCACACTGTCACTGGGGAGTGTGTACCAGTCCAGTGAGAGTCACACCGTCGCTGGGTCTGTGTACCAGTCCAGGAAGAGTCACACTGTCGCTGGGTCTGTGTACCAGTCCAGTGAGAGTCACACTGTCACTGGGGAGTGTGTACCAGTCCAGTAAGAGTCACACTGTCACTGGGGCATGTGTACCAGTCCAGTAAGAGTCACACTGTCGCTGGGTCTGTGTACCAGTCCAGTGAGAGTCACACTGTCGCTGGGTCTGTGTACCAGTCCAGGAAGAGTCACACTGTCGCTGGGTCTGTGTACCAGTCCAGTGAGAGTCACACAGTCGCTGGGTCTGTGTACCAGTCCAGGTAGAGTCACACCGTCACTGGGTCTGTGTACCAGTCCAGTGAGAGTCACACTGTCACTGGGGAGTGTGTACCAGTCCAGTAAGAGTCACACTGTCACTGGGGCATGTGTACCAGTCCAGTAAGAGTCACACTGTTGCTGGGTCTGTGTACCAGTCCAGTGAGAGTCACACCGTCGCTGGGTCTGTGTACCAGTCCAGTGAGAGTCACACCGTCGCTGGGTCTGTGTACCAGTCCAGTGAGCGTCACACCGTCGCTGGGTCTGTGTACCAGTCCAGTGAGAGTCACACCGTCGCTGGGTCTGTGTACCAGTCCAGTGAGAGTCACACTGTCACTGGGGAGTGTGTACCAGTCCAGTGAGAGTCACACCGTCGCTGGTTCTGTGTACCAGTCCAGTAAGAGTCACACAGTCGCTGGGTCTGTGTACCAGTCCAGTGAGAGTCACACCGTCGCTGGGTCTGTGTACCAGTCCAGTGAGAGTCACACTGTTGTTGGGTCTGTGTACCAGTCCAGTGAGAGTCACACTGTTGTTGGGTCTGTGTACCAGTCCAGTAAGAGTCACACTGTCACTGGGGCATGTGTACCAGTCCAGTAAGAGTCACACTGTCGCTGGGTCTGTGTACCAGTCCAGTGAGAGTCACACTGTCGCTGGGTCTGTGTACCAGTCCAGAAAGAGTCACACTGTCGCTGGGTCTGTGTACCAGTCCAGTGAGAGTCACACAGTCGCTGGGTCTGTGTACCAGTCCAGGTAGAGTCACACCGTCACTGGGTCTGTGTACCAGTCCAGTGAGAGTCACACTGTCACTGGGGAGTGTGTACCAGTCCAGTAAGAGTCACACTGTCACTGGGGCATGTGTACCAGTCCAGTAAGAGTCACACTGTTGCTGGGTCTGTGTACCAGTCCAGTGAGAGTCACACCGTCGCTGGGTCTGTGTACCAGTCCAGTGAGAGTCACACCGTCGCTGGGTCTGTGTACCAGTCCAGTGAGCGTCACACTGTCGCTGGGTCTGTGTACCAGTCCAGTGAGAGTCACACCGTCGCTGGGTCTGTGTACCAGTCCAGTGAGAGTCACACTGTCACTGGGGAGTGTGTACCAGTCCAGTGAGAGTCACACCGTCGCTGGTTCTGTGTACCAGTCCAGTAAGAGTCACACAGTCGCTGGGTCTGTGTACCAGTCCAGTGAGAGTCACACCGTCGCTGGGTCTGTGTACCAGTCCAGTGAGAGTCACACTGTTGTTGGGTCTGTGTACCAGTCCAGTGAGAGTCACACTGTTGTTGGGTCTGTGTACCAGTCCAGTAAGAGTCACACTGTCACTGGGCAGTGTGTAGTCCAACACAGCCTGGCTCTCGACTGGATGAGCCTCCTGTTCGTCTCCAACACTTTCCAGCTGTTTCACCAGAATTATTACTGGATCACAGCCAAAGAACTGTCATAAATGATCACTTTTAAAAAGATGCCAATAAGAGGTTTTTTTCTTTTACATACCCCTAAATTTGCCAAAATAACTTTATATAACAGTATTATCTGTACTGCCAATTCTTGATTATCCCTGTTTTCCCATGATAACTACAAGTATAGAGTCATATAATTATACAAATACAATAAAATACAATAACCTATTCATTTTCTCAGAACACATGTAAGATGTGAGAGAACATATTTAAAATTTACACCCCATCTAAATATGTATTTCAGTTCTCTTCACTCCCCCATATATCTGATAATTTACTATTTCATATTTACTATTGTTTATTTCTTTCTAAAGGCTCCACATACAGCTACAAGTAAATATATGCATTAAAGTTCATTACTAAGAAATGACACTTATTGATAAATGCATGTACTAATAAACTGCATTATGAATAAATGTGGTTTGACTGAAAACCAATTTTAGTTAAATATTTCAATAATTTTCCAAGAGAGGGATGCATAAATCCATTCCATAGTGACAGTATTATTTCCACTGCTGTATATTTGGGAATGTTCTAATGTGATCCAGTGTTCTGTTCAGTACACTACTAACCACTTTGCTTAAAGCATGTGAAGAGGTATTTAAATTAGTCCCCCACTTCAGTGACCTCTAGAGGGCAGCAGCTGTTACTTTTGGTCCATTGTGATTAAGAACAGGTTTAGTATGGAGCTACAGTCTAATTTCAGCAGTCAGTTGGTCTGAAGGAGGAGCTGTAGTTTGTAGGAGCTGCATGTTAAACTGGGGCTGAACTCCAGTTAGTTACTGCTTCCAGTCTGTTGTAATTGACCCCCCGTGTCTCAGCTCCTGTCAGATCCCACAGGAGCAGCAAAATTTCACATCACTTCTGTGTCTCATCATCAACACAACACAGCTGAGCACGGCACTACACAACACACAACACACAACACTACACATCACAGTAGAACTCAACTCAGTGTCATACAGCAACACCAACTCAACACCACGAAGTGCATTACAACTCAACACTGTTTCAGCGCGGCTTGGTGATGCGGACTGACAGGGACCCAAGTGCAGGGACTCGGGGATCCTCAGCAGCTGGCAGAGAAGGAGCTGGAGACTCACCAGAGACAGCCGGACAGGAACAGGGATGAGACTGGGATCTGGCAGACTGAGGAAAGGATTAGAGATACTGAAAGCAGGCGGCTGTGGGAAGATCAGGGCTTGAATGCAACAAGAGTTCAGAAAGATCAGGTTCCATGTCTCAGATCTCGGGTCTCAAGTTACAGATTTTTTACATTTCATATTTCAGGTCTTGGCTCCCAGGTAACAGGACTCAGGTCTCAGATTTTAGATGTCATGTTTCAGGTGTCAGGTGTCAGGTGTCGGTTCTCAGGACTCAGATCGGGTTTCAGGTTCCAGGTTCCACATCTCAGGTTTCGGAATATTTCAGGTTCACAGGACTTCAGGTGTTTTTCAGAGCAGAGGAAGGGTGAAGCACTTCCTGAAAAAAGCACAGAATATCAGAGCAGCAATCGAGTAGCGCAGACAGTGTTAAATAGATGAGATCAACTGGATGATTGAGTGGGCTGGTTGGAGGATTGGAGGGCTGTACCGACAATTTGAATGCAATTGTGTGTGAGAATGTTACTGTGTCCCGGGACAACTGAGCTACCGGTCACCCGTGCATAAAAATCACAACTCAAAACAGCACAACATTGCATATCACAATCCAGTACACTGCATAGTGCTTTGCAACAAAACACACATCTAAACTACCAACTGTACAGAACACTACACTGAGAGTACACATCACTCAGAAAATCAAGTCTTGCTCCAGTCTTGTGTCACTGTGACACTGATCCCCCTCTCCTACACACAGACAACACTGATATTTCAACTCTTCAGTTCATTTGTCGGTAAATCAGCTGTATTCTGAATGGTGAAACTACATTTGGGAGTTTAAATCCTGACTAAGAAACAACTTTAAACTCTTGATCCTAAACATGTCTATAATTTATATCTAAATTTTCTAATAATGTCTATAAGCAAAGCATGAATACAACTGCATTTACTCCAGTGTACTTTCATCAGCTGTGAAACGTCTCGTGTTGTGTCGAATCCACAGCCCTGGGCTCGCAGCCCTCAGTGTCTCTCCACTCCCCTGGAGGAGATCAGTTCCTCAGTGTCAGCAGCTACATCCCAGTCAAACAGGAGTCCAACATCTTCTCCTGCCTGGTGAGAAGTGCTCTTCCTGAGCCAGACTGGGGATCTCAGCTCCACATAGCCAGTGAGTATTAAACAAGAACACCGGAGCTCACCTGCAACACAGCTGAGGTATAACACACACCCAGGATATAACACACCTGGGACACTGAACACAACCTGCACGAGGAGCTTATTATCATCACTCAAGGCTTAATATTTACTCTGCTCTGTAATGCTCACCTAATTTGTATTCATGAATTCATGACAAGTGTTAAATGTTTAATCCATGCTAAAAAGAAAAGAAACACAAGATTTTGGCTGTGGAGACTTCTTCAGGTGTGAGAGAGAGAAAAATTGAAATGATTTCCTGATTTCCTGAAAATCAGGATTTACTGAAATTTCCTGAAATTATTTTCCTCTCCCTCCCACAGCCAGTTAAATGAGGTTTTTCCTCCCCCCAGTGCTGTGCAGCTCTTTTTTGGGCATCAGAAGCCGCCCTTGTCACGCCCTGTACTCCTAGAGGGCGCTCTACTTCTGTCCTGTTCCTAGTTCCAAGTGATTATTCATGTCTTTCTGGTGGGTCTTGTTGTGTAGCCTATTTACTTCCTGCTTCTGCTCTGCTCCTCACTCAGCAGTGAGGGTACGGATGTCCTGAGACCCGCCTAGCACCAGGTCACTCCTGTCCATGACCTGAGGGCACAGGTTTCTATTCTGATATCGTCTGACCCCTGAGCCTGGGCTAACCCTTGTGTTGCCCCTTTTACCGCTACCCATAGGGTCTCTACTGCTCACCTTGTCATTCCACGGCATGCCCTTCCGACATCCGTGACACTACCTACATGAAAGTATTAGATGTGTCTAGATGTTTATTTATTAAGTGTTAATTTATCCTGAACATTTAAGATTTAAACTAATTAAATCTGTTTGCTGTTCCTACAGCCTGTTAACCTGACAATAAGGTGATAATTCATTAAAATGACATTCTATAATCACTGTCAGTGCTGTACCTTCCTGTTTTTACACACAGAGACTTCATGGTTGTTAAAAACTGTTTGAATTCTGGAGGCGGCCATCTACAATGCACAAGGAGTCAGTAGATTTACTGCATCAGTCACTGCGGTGTCACAGACTCCAGCATGGGATCGCCTTTTTATTTTTCTAATGATCTGATGCAGAACTGCATTACTCTGTATAACTTCCAGGTGGCGCAGTGGATCCTTACAGTCCTGCAGTTGCTCGTGATTGTCAGACACAGCAGTACAGTAAATGCTTATTAGTCTATTAGTGCATTCTGCAAAAATACTGTAAACTGTATTCATACTGTCTACAAACTGTACTAGAGAAAAACAGTTCAATTAAATAACATGATTTTGAAAAACTCCAAATAAGATACTGTATAGCACTAATCGAATTATATATCTATTCGAAAGTAATAGAATTATATAGATTTATCAATAATTGTGTATAAATAGTAATTAGAAAGCAGATCATTTGATTTGGTAGTGTTGAAATAGTGACTTCAAAAACATACAATATTTAAAAGAAAAAAAACATGCAATAGCAAAAAAGTTTGGATTTGAATGATTTTGTCATTGCATGCATTGTAGCTCACACAATTCTGCACCCTAGTTATATCAATATATTTAAATTGCAATTTACCATAATATTGTTGAAGTACATTATGCACCACTATGGAAGCCCGTTTCCGCCAGGGAGTAAAAAAAAATGAGCTATGGTATCTCGCAATTGCTACTTAGTATCTCAAAATTCCAACTTAGTATCTCAGCATTGTGACTTAAAAACTCAGAATTGCGACTTAAAAATTCAGGATTACGATTTTATATCTCGCAATTGCAACTTTGAAATAGCCCACATTTCACTGTCTGTCCTTTTGTCATTCTAGGGAATGTGCCCTCGCTGCTCCCACCCTACTTTGTGCCTCACTGCATGGGCTCGAACCCGGGTCTTGCCAGCTGAGCTAAAGAACACTTTCTTTAGCCCCAGTAGCCAGCATCCCTGTTATGCTCAACCAGATCGTACAGCTTGTATGTCGGCAGGTCTGTTACACTATATTCATGAATCGTACAGGATCATGGGATCTATAAGCCTGAAGACTTGTCCTGTACAGTGCCCTGATAAAAATCAAATTAATTACACTAATTTTTATAGAATCCCATTTCTGCCAGTGAGGCTTCCATAGTACCCGGATGGAATAGTGCACGGTGGGCTTTTTTTAAAAAAGTTTTTATTTAAACACCAGAAATACAATAAAGGAGACAGAATATGAAAAAAAGATACAGAAATAAACACTTCACATCCAGAGGAATTCACAATTATACAACCTGAAACTTATACTTTTTACATATTTCCATTGTATGTCCTTTTTTACTTCAAAAAGAAGGTCTTCTTTAGCTCAGCTGGCAAGACCTGGGTTCGAGCCCATGCAGTGAGGCACGAAGTAGGGTGGGAGCGACGAGGGACACAAGCCCTGGAACCCGAATCCGTTACAATAACAAAAGGACAGATGATGAAATATGGGCTATTTCGAAGTCACAAATGTGAGATTAAAAGTCGCAATTGTAAGATATAAAGTCGTAATTCTGAGATACTAAGTTGCAATTGCGAGATACCATAGCGTGTTTTTTTCTACTCCCTGGTGGAAACGGGCTTCCATACACCACTGATAAGACTTTTATATCATTTTAATTATTGCTTGTAAAACAGTGGGGTGAATATTGGCATCTAGATGATCTATTCTAGGCAATGTAGATGAAAGGAAGCAACATTGTAGATGATGTGGACATCAGTGGACACTCACTGAATACTTTTCCATGAATATGTTTTTTTCCAAAACAAATTCTGTACAGCCACATTACATTTTAAATGGTAGTTAGGCTATGTATTTTATATGTTTTTGTAACATAAAATCTAATATATTTTCCTGAAATACGATAATCAAATCATATTAGATTGATGCAATTGTTTTGGGACCTGACAGATTGCAAATTTATTAGATTCAATAATGTTTTCTTACAATTTTTGTCTGACTGACTCAGTTTTGTAATTGTATTACTGAACTGTGCACTGCACTGTCCAGGCAGCCAACAGTCTCTGAAGAAAACTTGGAGAAAGCCAGCAGCAAATTATCACATCCTAAAGCTGACTTAGGTCCCAAAATCCAGCGCTAAGCGTAATAATAATCGAAGTAGTGTGGGAATGCTAACCCTAACCCTAGCTGGCGTGTCAACCGAGCAGTTCTGCAATCTGTCTCTGAAGCCCTTCAGTCTTCAGATTTTGAAATGTTCCACAAACTAAAAAGTATGAGTGTGAAACATTTAAACCATTGATAAAATCCTTTGCAAATTCAATAGATATAGATTGAAATTCAAATTCAAATCCAAATGTTTTTCTTTCATTTACTGTATGTTAGATTTCATTAGCACCTAACACAAGAGCTTCTTTGGGATAATATCCCTGTCCTGTTTTCCAGGAGAAAACTCGGTCAGTGATACAGGTCACTGTGGGTACAGGTCACTCAGTCAGTGATACTGGTCACTGTGGGTACAGGTCACTCAGTCAGTGATACTGGTCACTGTGGGTACAGGTCACTCAATCAGTGATACTGGTCACTGTGGGTACAGGACAATGATGACTGAGCAATGATCAGTTCTCAGTATCACTGCTGGTTCTTTAAGAAATCACTGCTCACTGCTGTGGACAGACTGTGTTTATTTATTATCTCTCTCAGTGGCTCAAGCACCAGACTCCAGGGTGTCCTGTGATGTGTCTGTGTGTCTTATTGCCTTGTGCTGCTCAGTCTTATTGAGTGAGACTCCAGTCTTACAGCCACTGCTGCTCACACTCACTGACACTCTGATCCACACTGCAGTGGAGACTGGGGATCCTGAAATGAACTGACTGCAGACTGTAGTATAAACTTTGCTATAATAACATGTTATAATGTTATAAAGTAAGAAGCAATACTATTTAATACAATAAAGAACTACTTTCTCTCTCTGCAGATGCTTTGAAGCACATTCCTTATTCACGTATGTATATCATATGAAAAGCTGCTTATTACCAATGTGTGACTGTGATCAACAGTGTCTGTATCTTTGTGCTCCAGTGAGTGACTGTGATTAACAGTGTCTGTATCTCTGTGTTCTAGTGTGTGACTGTGATATACAGTGTCTGTGTCTCTGTGTTCCAGTGTGTGACTGTGATAAACAGTGTCTATATCTCTCTGTTCCAGTGTGTGACTGTGATTAACAGTGTCTGTATCTGTGTTCCAGTGAGTGACTGTGATTAACAGTGTCTGTATCTCTGTGTCCCAGTGTGTGTCTGTGATTAACAGTGTCTGTATCTCTGTGCTCCAGTGTGTGACTGTGATAAACAGTGTCTATATCTCTGTGTTCCAGTGTGTGACTGTGATTAACAGTGTCTGTATCTCTGTGTTCCAGTGTGTGATTGTGATTAACAGTGTCTGTGTCTCTGTGTTCCAGTGTGTGTCTGTGATAACAGTGTCTGTGTCTCTGTGTTTCAGAATGGAGGTGGATCTGCAGTCCTGCAGGTGGGTCTGTCTGCTCTTGATAACAGATGCACCTGTGGTATGAAGATATTAAGCTTGTTTTCCTTGGTTATTGCATTTAGTCTCAGAATCTCTTTATTGTTTGAGATTATTGTTTTGGTGTGTACGCTGAAGTAGATGTATTTCAGTCTTGTGTTTCTGTAACATCCTACATGAAATCTAACTGGGATTCTGTGAAGATCAATCCAAGCTTCAATACGAGTATTTCTGTCTACAAACTGTGTTTCAGTATAATGGCCAGTAGTTATCTCTTACTCTGGGCTGAAAGTCTGGGGAACATTTTTCCCCAATGTCTTTCAGTCCAATGGCCAGTATGAGTCTCTCTTGGAGGGACTGACAGTGTAGAAAACTCATTTTCCCTGAAGGCCATGTGCTCTGGTCTCTGCTCACTCCTGACTGAGGGTCTACAGGCTGAATGTGGCAGAGCCAGTGACCCTGGATTTGGGAATGACTGGAATATCAGGAGGAATCAGGTATAGAGCCAGTCTCATATAAAACAGCTGTCCAAATCCTATGGGAAAACAGTGTTACGGACCATATAAAAATGATGGTGCAAGTTTCTCTTAACATAAATATATTTGTGCATGTGTAACCTTTATCTGTTTACAGGAAAGAAAAAAATAGAAAAAAATATCATCAATCATTTCTGAACTCTTCTGTCAACACACCTGACACATCAGTCAGCAGCTTGTTGTCCTCTGTGTCTCTCTCTTACTCTGGGCTCTCCTGCAGCTTGTTGTCCTCTGTCTCTCTCTCTCTTACTCTGGGCTCTCCTGCAGCTTGTTGTCCTCTGTCTCTCTCTTACTCTGGGCTCTCCTGCAGCTTGTTGTCCTCTGTCTCTCTCTCTCTTACTCTGGGCTCTCCTGCAGCTTGTTGTCCTCTGTGTCTCTCTCTTACTCTGGGCTCTCCTGCAGCTTGTTGTCCTCTGTCTCTCTCTCTCTTACTCTGGGCTCTCCTGCAGCTTGTTGTCCTCTGTCTCTCTCTCTTACTCTGGGCTCTCCTGCAGCTCGTTGTCCTCTGTCTCTCTCTCTCTTACCCTGGGCTCTCCTGCAGGTTGTTGTCCTCTGTCTCTCTCTCTCTCTCTCTCTCTTACTCTGGGCTCTCCTGCAGCTTGTTGTCCTCTGTCTCTCTCTCTCTTACTCTGGGCTCTCCTGCAGCTTGTTGTCCTCTGTCTCTCTCTTACTCTGGGCTCTCCTGCAGCTTGTTGTCCTCTGTCTCTCTCTCTCTTACTCTGGGCTCTCCTGCAGCTTGTTGTCCTCTGTCTCTCTCTCTCTTACTCTGGGCTCTCCTGCAGGTTGTTGTCCTCTGTCTCTCTCTTACTCTGGGCTCTCCTGCAGCTTGTTGTCCTCTGTCTCTCTCTCTCTTACTCTGGGCTCTCCTGCAGCTTGTTGTCCTCTGTCTCTCTCTCTCTTACTCTGGGCTCTCAAGCAGCTCGTTGTCCTCTGTCTCTCTCTCTCTTACCCTGGGCTCTCCTGCAGGTTGTTGTCCTCTGTCTCTCTCTCTCTCTCTCTCTTACTCTGGGCTCTCCTGCAGCTTGTTGTCCTCTGTCTCTCTCTCTCTTACTCTGGGCTCTCCTGCAGCTTGTTGTCCTCTGTCTCTCTCTTACTCTGGGCTCTCCTGCAGCTTGTTGTCCTCTGTCTCTCTCTCTTACTCTGGGCTCTCCTGCAGCTTGGTGTCCTCTGTCTCTCTCTCTCTTACTCTGGGCTCTCCTGCAGCTTGTTGTCCTCTGTCTCTCTCTCTCTTACTCTGGGCTCTCCTGCAGCTTGTTGTCCTCTGTCTCTCTCTCTTACTCTGGGCTCTCCTGCAGCTTGTTGTCCTCTGTCTCTCTCTCTCTTACCCTGGGCTATCCTGCAGGTTGTTGTCCTCTGTCTCTCTCTCTCTCTCTCTCTTACTCTGGGCTCTCCTGCAGCTTGTTGTCCTCTGTCTCTCTCTCTCTTACTCTGGGCTCTCCTGCAGCTTGTTGTCCTCTGTCTCTCTCTCTCTTACTCTGGGCTCTCCTGCAGCTTGTTGTCCTCTGTCTCTCTCTCTCTCTCTTACTCTGGGCTCTCCTGCAGCTTGCTGTCCTCTGTGTCTCTCTCTTACTCTGGGCTCTCCTGCAGCTTGTTGTCCTCTGTCTCTCTCTCTCTTACTCTGGGCTCTCCTGCAGCTTGTTGTCCTCTGTCTCTCTCTCTCTCTTACTCTGGGCTCTCCTGCAGCTTGCTGTCCTCTGTGTCTCTCTCTTACTCTGGGCTCTCCTGCAGCTTGTTGTCCTCTGTCTCTCTCTCTCTTACTCTGGGCTCTCCTGCAGGTTGTTGTCCTCTGTCTCTCTCTCTCTTACTCTGGGCTCTCCTGCAGCTTGTTGTCCTCTGTCTCTCTCTCTCTTACTCTAGGTTTTAAAACAATATCTTCCCATTCCATGTTTAAAAACCAGTTTCCTATCTGATAATGACATAAACTAGATTTGACCCCCTGTAAACCAGTCCTGGTACCTGGGGGCAATTTTTGCTGCCCGTACCTGTTTAACTACCATATGTCTCCTAACAGCAGTGCCCTTTTTCAGATTACTGTACGTCTTGTAAGACTGGGCCAAAACACAGAACATACAGCAAACCCCATTTTTCTCTGTTTTATATATCCTGATTTACAGGAGGATGTATCAAGTAAGAAAAGTTTTTCCCCATATGCTCCCCAGTCTCAGTGTGTGTTTCAGTCTATATCAGTTTCAGACTGATAGACTCTCCTGTGGAGTAAGTCAGTGTTTGACACTGTGTCCTGTTCTACACAGAACAAGTGTGAAATATCAGTGGAAGATGTTGTCATGTCGGCTTCAGGGATCAGGCTGCGGTTTCCACTCTTGTCCAGGAGAGGGCGCCCTTCATCATCACAGAACTAATGCGGCTCCCTGTCTAGAAATGAGTCAGGTGTTTTTATAAATTCATGCAGGTGTCTGTGTCAGGCTTTCTAGGCTACAGGAGTAAAAAAATAAGAGCTGATAAGAGTCTTTGATCGTCACTTGATTGACAGGCAGATCAGCGAAAGAGCGATTAAAACCCCCATTCGCTCTGGGCATGTATAAGCCCCGCCCCCGTCTCTCAGTGGTCAGAGCTCACTGATTGACAGCTGGTGTCTCCTATCAGAGAGGCGGACAGTGAGCGCGAGCAGTCTGAAGTCAGTATGAGCGCCTCTGTTTCTCTCGTCTTTCTCTCCGGGTTTCTGGATGTGTTATTTCTGCTTTAAACTGAACACTTTGGATATTTCTTCGCATTTTCAAAGTAAGTGGGAAGGCTTTCTTATATTTCACAAGGTTATGTTCTTTCCATTACATTGTTTCTGTAAAAAATGAGCATTAAGCAGGTTTTTATAAATTCATGTAGGTAGCTGCGTCAGCCTTTCTAGACTCCAGGAGTAAAGAAAAAAAATAAGACCTAAGAGGAAACTCTTTGATTTTCACTAAATTGACAGGCAGACAAAGGGAGAGTATTGTAACGCAACGGGGGCTCAGGCGGGCGCCCTTGCCGCATCAGGTCGGCCCCACACCGTCCGGGGCTCGAACCCGGGACTCCCGCGTCTCTCTGCAGCGACCCAGCCCCGTGAGCTAAAGAGAGACTACCTCTCACGACACAGTCCCTCTGTGGACAGAGAATCGTCCACATGAAATGTCCAAACGGCAGGACGGAAGACAAGACTGACACGGAGCCCAAATTTCTGTCCGTGAAGAAAAAAACTCGCCGCTGCCACCAAACAGATGTAAAATCCTGGGTTCGGTTTAGGATTTTGGGCTTTCATATTGTAACGCTTCGGGGTTCAGGAAGGCACCCTTGCCGCATCAGGTCAGCCCTCCACCGTCAGGAGCTCGAACCCGGGACTCCCGCGTCACTCAACAAGGACCCAGCCCAGTGAGCCAAAGAGAGATCTCTGTACAGCCCACTAGCTGTGGCCCTGCTATCACAGGGAAGGGCGGCGACGTCACCGCTCTGGTAAGCCGGCTCTTACACACCCTGATGGCCGTATGCGTTACAATATGAAGGAAAACAGAGCTTTCACCGGGCGATTATCTCGATTTATTGGGAACTAAAATAAAGAAAAGAGCAGGAAAAAGGAGTAACGGGCACAGCGCGTCCACACCGCACTTTCCCCTGAGACACAGATCAAATAAAACTGATTTTATTTAAACATTAAACGTAACTCTAAGAGGAGCCGTGTACTAGATTGTCAGGGTCTGGAGCTGCTCACAGACACAGCGCTGGTGATAAACTACAACTCCCATAACCACCCTGAGCCACTTCCTGTTTGCGTCACAGTCCCTGTTCCTCCTGGCTGTGGTGACGTCAGCGGGTCCCTCCCCGTTCTGGCAGCTTCACGGTCACCGGCGCGCGCAGGTGAGACTCACGCGGGATTTCATTTTTAAAAGTTTATTTTCTTAAAAATGGGAAAAAAACACAGCAGGGTTTCCAGAGATATTTACAAGTCAGGAGTACAGCAGGCTGGTAGCGAGTTATCTCGCCCTCTCTCGTACATGTTATTTTTCCCCGTTTAAATGTGTTATAGTAAATTAAAAAATTAAACACGACACAACATCATCAGTTCTGAAATTCCTACTATATTTCTGACGTCACCTCACTGCCCGTCAGTAAACCCGTCTCCCAGTGTGAGCAGTGGACAGAGAGCTGGGAGAGAGTCAGCCTGTGTTCATGAGTCAGTGACGGGTTTAATCTCCACACTGACAGCAGGCAGCAGCTCAAGGGCTTTATACTGATCCCAGGTCCAGAAGACAGGATAGATCTTCTCCCCCTGAGTGAAGACCATGTCAGTAAAAGTGTAGAGATGAGCTCTGGACTCCACTGTGTAAAAGGAGACCTTCCTCTCCTCAATATCCACACACACCCCCAGCTTCCTGGGCATCAGACTGAGGGGGAGAGGGGTCTCAGGGTCAGGGGCTGTGGTCCTGCTATCACAGGGAAGGGCGGTGACGTCACCTGCTCTGGTACGCCGGCTCTTACACAGTACCTGTCGGCCGTAAGCGTTACAGTATTTATTCAGTATTAAGTATTAAGAATTAAGAGTTAATACTGCTCCTACTGTCTCCTATCAGAAATTATTATTATTATTATCGTTTAATTTGAATACTTTAGATATTTCTTCCCATGTTCAAAGTAAGTGTGAAGTCCTTTATTTCAGCAAAGTTTTGCTTTTTCCATTATATTTTCTTCTGTAAAAACGAGCAGTATGCAGTCTTTGAATTCAGCACTTTTTTATTCTGCGTCGTCAGGAAAATGGTCTCAGAGAAGATGAACGAGCTGCTGAACTGGGATTTGAAATAAACCGGTTTAACAGACAGGCTGTCCAGTTTCTTACAGTATACAGGTCGCTGTGGTGGGTTGTGAAGTGTTTGAAAGCGAGTGGTCGGGCTGTAGTTTCTCCTGCAGTCCGGTCGGTCCTGTGTTTATTAATAATGTCGTTTAAAAACATAAAGTTTCATCGCTGTGAACACAAGTGTTTAATGTTTGTATTTAGAGGATATTGGGATCACTCCCATGTGTAACACTAGTGAAACAGTGAAGAAGATGTCGTTTCTCTGGAAGGGAAGAGCAGTCATTAGTAACTGACTGGTGTTTCTCTCTCGGTGTGTTTGGGGACAAAGACATTTCACAGTCTGATGGAGTTGAGTTGGACTGTGATCGGCAGGAGCCTGTTGTGATGTTTGTGTTTTATTCCCCAGCTGCTGTGACTCTGGACCCTGATACAGCTCACTGTGAGCTCAGCCTGTCTGAGGATGGGAAGAGAGTGAGATGGGGACAGAGGAAGAGAGTGAGACTGGGACAGTGGAAGAGTGTCTCTGACAATCCTCACAGGTTTGATTACTGGTCCTGTGTCGTGAGCAGGGAGGCCTTCACCTCAGGGAGACACTACTGGGAGGTGGAGGTGAATGACTGGTGGAGAATAGGAGTGACCAGAGACTCTGCAGAGAGGAAAGGGGGGATCAGCTTCTCTCCCCAGCAGGGTTACTGGTGTCTGAGGTCTCTATGACTACAATGTTGTAAAATCAATGTTGTAAAAGGTCTGTTCCATATTAGACAGGTCTCAACTAAAATACTTATTATAATTTAAATAATTATAATTACAATTTAGTCCGCTAGACTAAACGTTGGTGACTAGAAAGTGACTAATAGATACTGACAGACGGAGTGTCCCACACTGACAGGCTGGAGGAACTGAGTCTCTTTAGTCTGAAGGGAGTGTCCCACAGTGAATCTAGTGAATCTGTATCTAGTGAAGCGGTCTGTACGGTAAAGTCTCAGTTCAGTCCTGGAGGGAAGTGGTTCTGTTGCTCAGTCTGACCCTCCTGTCAGATCAGGGTTTGTCCTGGAGGGAAGTGGTTCTGTTGCTCAGTCTGACCCTCCTCTCAGATCAGGGTTTGTCCTGGAGGCACCAGCTCTGTACGGGTTTGGGCATTTACTGGGACAATTATTAATTGTGGCAGTAAATCACAAAATGATTCTTTTAATGGTCTTAGAATCCAACCATGCGGTATAATTCAAACAACGCACACACACAGGTACTAATACACGAGGATACATTTATTAATACATAGAATGTGCATGTAAACATAACAGATCTTATCCAGAGGGTTATCAGAATACAAAAGATATATATTCATTTAGTCACAAAGAGTTAAACATATCAAGAAGACATACGTTCGGTATAGCATTCATTTAGACCGTTTCGTAAATGAACTTGGTCACAACTTCTACACTAGATGTAAAAATAAAATAAAAAATGAGATATAATGATGTGTTCCGGCTTAGACATTAACGAAGAGCATAACGAAGGTCATAAACAATATTAATTTTGGAACATAACATATCATGTAAACTGTATGTTGTTGTTATTGGTATGGTAACGCCCTCGCCTGGTGGTGAGGAGGAAGTGCCCCTAGGCGCTCGTAGTACCGCTGGGCATGCTGGGAGTGGTAAGTAATTACCACCCTAAAGATGTGTACGTGTTCCGTCAGTCTCGTCATGTGAGTGTATGTCCTGTGTTTGGTTTTGTGTGGTTGTTAATGAATAAAGCTAGTGCTTGGCTTGTTAATAGCATCTCCACTGGTCCTTTGTTCTGAAAAGAACCTGTAAACGCTACATTGGTGTCAGAAGCGGGCAGGTTGGACAAATCGTGGCAGACACTACCCGATTCTGTTAAGCGCCGGCTGACGCTGAAAGAAACAGAACCCATCGGCAGCGCACATAGGGAGCCTGAACAACTCCTGGGTGCGACTCAGTAGTGGTCCCGCCGGTAGAACTGGGGCGACTGGCCACTACTCCTGGTCAGCGGGCGCCCCAGATAGAGGATACCCTCCCTGCCGGAGCCGATCAGCGATTGCCACACCCATCGGCGCGGGTGCGACTAGGTTGCTACGATGGGGAAGCGCCTTGGGAAATCTACGAGGCGCAGTTCCAGCTCGCGGCCCGGACGAATGGCTGGAGCCGGGCGGAGATGGCCGGCCACCTGGCGGCGGCGCTGGAAGGAGCGGCCTGCCAGGTGCTCCTGGACGTCCCGGAGGAGGACAGAGGCGACTACACGGCGCTGGCAGCAGCTCTCCAGCTGCGCTTCGGTGTGGAGGAGGCGCTGGACCTGATGCGGGAGAGGCTGGCCCTGCGGTGGCGCCGACCAGGAGAGCGACTGGGCCCGGTCGCTGCGGATGTCATGTTCCTCGCCCGCCGAGGATACCCAACTTTCCCCCCGGGAGGCGCAGCAGGAGATGGCTCTCCAGGCCTTTCTCAAGGCCCTCTCACCCAGTAGCTGCGGCGCCACGTGCAGCTGGCCGCGCCAACATCGCTGGAGCAGGCCTTGGCCCTTGCTACACGGGCTGAGGCCGTGTTCGGGGTGGCTGGAAGCGCCAGCAGACGCAGTGCGCCCTGCCGGCTGACCGAGGCGGTGACGGAGGAGTCCAGCGAGGGGGAAGAGGAGCCAGCCCGGGCAGCGACCCCCGCGGAACAGCCCCGCACGCCGATTTGCAACCGCTGCGGGAAGAGGGGACACCGAGCCCGGTTCTGCCGGGCACCCGAGCCTTGCACTCCCCGATCGGCGTCGGGAAACGGGAACGGGGCGGCTCAGCGTGGGGAAGGCCGCCCCTTGAACACCTCAACCCCCGCTCCGGAGAGCGCTGTTAAGACCGGCGCCCCTCACGCCACCGTGGGGCAAGTCGGCTGTAGCCGGGGCCTGTACCTCCACTGCCGAATCGAGGACCAACCCTGCCTGGCCCTACTCGACACCGGTTCATCGGTAACCCTACTCCGGCCGGGCGTCCTCCCTGACACCAAGGGCACCAACCCCCCAGGATGGGAGGCCTCCAGCCTGCGACTGAGGACCGTGACGGGACAGCTCGCTGCAGTCCGGGGGAAACAGGTGCTTGCCTTCCGTCTGGGTGCAGCGACGGTGCGCCACCCCTGCTACCTCGCACCCATCCAGGAGGACTGCATTCTGGGGCTGGACCTACTGCAGCGAGTGGGGGCCAGTTTGGACTTGGGCCGGCAGGAGTTGGTGTGGCAGGGGGAGCGACTTCACCTGGTGGAGGGCAGGCCCGGCGAAGGCCGAGGGACGCGGGCTTGCCGGAGCCGGGGGAAAAAGAGGCAGTGGCGGCAGTCGCCAGGGCAGACCAGGCCTGTGAGCCGGGGAGCGAACGTGCTGGATCCTGCCCCCGAGTCGGCCGGGGGGCCAGACAAGGCGGCGGCGGCGGGGGCTGAGCGTTGCGTGGAAGCGAGGCGGGCCGTTGAGGACCTCTACCAGTGGAGCTGCGAGGGCCTCGATCAGGACCAGCAGCAGCGGCTCCAGGAGCTACTCGCCCAGAACGAGGATCTCTTTGCGGCGAGAGATGAGGACTGCACCCGCACTGCCCTGGTCCAACACGAGATCAACACCGGCGCCGCTCGGCCCATCCGCATCCCACCGGGACGCATGGTTCACGCCAAGCTGACCGCCGCCGAGGAAAAGATCCGGGAGATGGCCGCAGCGGGGGTGATTGAGCCCTCCGCGAGCCCGTGGTCGGCGCCAGCTGTACTGGTCAAAAAAAAAAAGACGGCTCGTGGAGGTTCTGCGTCAACTACCGCAAGCTGAACGAGGTCACCTGGAAAGATTCCTATCCCCTGCCGAGGATAGATGACAACCCTGGACTACATCACCGGGTCGACCTGGTTCAGCTCCCTGGACCTCCGCTGCGGCTACTGGCAGGTACCGCTTGCTCCCGATGCTCGCCCGAAGACGGCCTTTTCCACCGGCCAGGGCCTCTGGCAGTTTACTGTCATGCCCTTTGACCCGTGCAATGCCCCGGCGACGTTCGAGAGGCTGATGGAGAGGGTGCTGGCATCGGTCCCGCGGAACCAGTGTGTGCTGTATCTGGACGATCTGCTGGTTCATGCCCGGGGTTTCGACCAGGCCTTGACGAACCTCCAGGCGGTGCTGGCCTGCATCCGCCGTGCTGGCCTGAGGCTCAACCCCCGCAAGTGCGAGCTCCTGCGGGGGGAGGTGACCTTCCTGGGACATGTTGTTGGACCGCGAGGGGTGGCTACGGACCCAGGTAAGGTCGCCACAGTGAGGGGCTGGCCGACTCCATGCACCGTTGCGGAGCTGCGCAGCTCTCTGGGGTTGGCCTCGTACTACCAGAGGTTCGTCCGGGACTTTGCTCCACCGCCTCACTGACAAGGCCCGCCGTTTCGACTGGGACTCGGGCTGTGAGACGGCCTTCGGCCGGTTGCGTGAAGCTCTGGTGGGGGCCCCTGTGCTGGCCTACCCCGACCCGCGGTTGCCGTATGTTCTCGACACCGACGCGAGTGACTCGGGGGCGGGCGCGGTGTTGGCGCAGGAGGGGCCGGATGGGGAGCGCGTAGTGGCCTACTATAGTCGGGCTTTGACTAGGCCTGAGCGGAACTACTGCGTGACCCGTCGCAAGCTGCTGGCGGTGATGGCGGCGGTCCACCACTTCAGGCCGTACCTGTTCGGGACCCGGTTCCGGCTGAGGACCGACCATGTGTCCCTCACCTGGCTGCTCCACTTTAAGGAGCCAGAAGGGCAGATGGCGCAATGGATAGAGATCCTGCAGGAGTACGACTTCACTGTCGTGCACCGTGCGGGGTCTCGCCATCTCGATGCCGACGCTCTCTCGCGGCGCCCCTGCGAGGCCGCGGACTGCCACCACTGCGCCCGGCCGGAGCAGCGTGAGGGGACTGTCCGCACCGTGGCGGAGGTGAGCACCCCGGCCACGGCCCGGGAGGGGCCGCTGGGGGTTGGCCTGCCAGACCTGGCGCAGCGTCAGGCAGCTGATCCGCTGAAGGGGCAGCAGGAGTGCGGCCTACGAGAGAGGAGCTCGCCCTGCACCTGAAGTCCGTCAAGGCCCTCTGCGCCCTGTGGGAGGCCTTGGAGGTAAAGGACGGGGTGCTGCGCCGGGGGTGGCGGGTACCCTCCAGTGGCGAGGTGCGGGAGCAGCTGGTGGTGCCTCGGTTGCTCCGCGGGGTGGTGCTCTGAGAGGTGCACGGCCAGCCGGACGTGGGGCACTTCGGCGGTAAAAAAACCCTGCAGCGTCTCCGAGGCCATTTTTATTGGGGTCTTTGCCACCGGGACGTGGAGCGGTACTGCCGAACGTGTGCGGTGTGCGTGGCGCAGAAGGGCCCCCCCGAGCGCTCTCGGGGCCCCCCTCCAACAACACCAGGTGGGGGCTCCTATGGAGCGGGTGGGGGTGGATGTTTTGGGCCCGTTTCCGTGCACCGAGGCCGGGAACCGCTACGTCTTGGTGGCCATGGACTATTTTACGAAGTGGCCGGAGGCCTACGCCCTCCCAGACCAGAGTGCCCCCACGGTGGCCGATGCACTGCTGGAGGGGATGTTTGCCAGGCTGGGGGTGCCGGAGGAGTTACACAGTGACCAGGGGTGTAACTTCGAGTCCCAGGTCTTCGCCAGAGTGTGCCAGCGCCTGGGGATCACTAAGACGCGGACCACACCGCTCCTTCCCCAGAGCGACGGGTTGGTGGAGCCACCCAGCTGGCCACCCTGGTGTCCCGGCACCAACGGGACTGGGACCGCCACCTCCGCCTTGCTCTCTGGGCGTACAGGACCGCGGTCCAGGAATCCAACAGGTGCACCCCGGCCTTGCTCATGCTGGGCCGGGAAATGCGAACCCCGGTGGACCTGGTCTTCGGCCCGCCACCCGGAGACGGGTCGGCACCGCCGGCTGGACCGGACTACGAGTGGGATCTGCGGCAGCGGATGCGGCGGGTGCACAGCTTTGCACGGACCCACCTGACACAGGCGGGGGTCCGGCAGAAGCGGTACTACGACCTGCGCTGCAGGGGGCCTGCCTTCCAGCCCGGGGATTCGGTTTGGGGGTACAACCCGCGCCGCCGCAAAGGCCTCAGCCCTAAGCTGGCGCCGTCGTGGGAGGGGCCCGCCGAGGTACTCGGGGTGGTGGGCAGGGTCTGCTACCGTGTCCGGTTGCGATCACGGGGGAGAGTGGTGCTCCTGCACCGAGACCGCCTGGCCCCCTACCGGGCCCGTGAGGAGGAGCCGTGTGGTGAGGCTCTAGAGGAGCAGCCGGGGCTGGAGCCGGCCGATAGTGGGGCGTCCGTGGGTCGCAGCGGCCGCTCATGCAGGGTTCCGCAGCAGTTGGCCGAGTACGAGTACAGCCTGAGGGCGGTGTTCCACGTCGGCGAGACGCCAGGCGCTTCAGGTGGGGGCAGTGTAACGCCCTCGCCGGGTGGTGAGGAGGAAGCGCCCCTAGGCGCTCGTAGTACCGCTGGGCATGCTGGGAGTGGTAGCCGGGGAGAGTCTGAGGGTCAGCACGATGACCAGCGGCTGACCCTACCTGTGTAAATAATGTCCTAGTAGTTCTTCTGCCCTGTGTAGTCAATAAGAGTACTATAAGAGTATAGTGTGTTGTTAAGTAATTACCACCCTAAAGATGTGTACGTGTTCCGTCAGTCTCCTCATGTGCGTGTATATCCTGTGTTTGGTTTTGTGTGGTTGTTAAGGAATAAAGCTAGCGCTTGGTTTGTTAATTGCGTCTCCACTGGTTCTTTCTTCTGAAAAGAACCTGTAAACGCTACAATATTATTATTAATATATTCAGTAAAGGCTTTGATGTCTAAAATATTTCTGATAAAGGTAGGTTGTGCACTTTTGACCAACTAAGCAATGATGCTTTCATAAAATATACCAACTTCTTAATGACTGATGATTAACATGCTGTAATAATAATAATAATAATAATTGCTTACACTTATATAGCGCTTTACAGGTAATGGGGATCCCCTCCACCACCACCAATGTGCAGCCCCACCTGGATGATGCGACGGCAGCCATAGTGCGCCAGAACGCTCACCACACATCAGCTATCAGTGGGGAGGAGAGCAGAGTAATTAAGCCAATTTATAGAGGGGGATTGGAAAAGAGTAAGAGTAGGGGTGTAGAGTAAGAGTAGGGAATAGGAGAAGGAGGGATTGTTAGGATGCCATGATTGATAAAGGCCGATGGGAAATTTGGCCAGGACGCCGGGGTACACCCCTACTCTTTTCGAGAAACACCCTGGGATTTTTAATGACCACAGAGTATCAGGACCTCGGTTTTACGTCTCATCCGAAGGACGGCGCCTGTTTACAGTATAGTGTTCCCGTCACTACACTGGGGCATTAGGACCCACATGAGTCGCAGGGTTAGCGCCCCCCTGGTGGCCCCACTAACACCTCTTCCAGCAGCAACCTTAGTTTTTCCCAGGAGGTCTCCCATCCAGGTACTGACCAGGCTCACACCTGCTTCAGTGGGCTGCCAGTTGTGAGTTGCAGGTTGATATGGCTGCTGGCAATACACAGTTTAAATTTAAAAGCTCAAATGCTGTACATGAGAGGTTAAGCTTTATTGGCTCCTCCTGGCGGTTTTACAAGGTGATTCCAGGTACTTTCTGATATATCATATGACACGTGATACTGCGTCATGCCGTGTTAGGATGCGACACGCCCACTGCATGGTACAGTGGTGTACCTCACGTGTTTTCAATGGCTGCATCTGTAGGATCACTAACAACACATACTACAGTGCACATGAGATTCTCATTTGGTGAATAAGCTCATGTACACACTGTGTAAGTGCAATGCATGTCAAGGACAAGCACAAGGTGGAAACACAATGCAAGACCTGGAGACTAATGAGATTTAAACCAGTAAACAGACAGTGTGGATACCAAGCAGCAGTGAAAACGTTCTGACCAGATCTAAAATGACCAAGAGAAATAGAAAACTCTCACCACCAGCTTGAGAGTCAAGGACACTTATTTACTAATGAAAGTCTGGATGAACAGGAGCTGGAGAGAGGAGATGTGGGGAGATTTAAGACAAGCACAGAGGGGATGAGACACCAGTAGGGTTTGAATGAGACGTGTGTGGTCAGAGGGAGCCAGTGGACAGACTGCAGTGGGATTAACACAGCAGAGAGGAAGAGGAAAGACAGCAGAGCTGCAGACGGTCCAGTGAAGATGAAGGTAAACTAGTCTGAGAGAGAGAGAGCTCCAGGGCCAGGACTGGGAGTTGTGTGGAACAGTTAGTGAAAAAGGAGAACAATCGAGGAATGCTGCTCCAGGCGGGAAAGTGCCAAAGAAGGGAATAGGAGAAGGAGGGATCAAGAGTGATGCTGAGGTCCTGGGCAGAGGAAGAGGAGGGAGAGGACAGAGACAGAGTCGAGAGGAAGAGATGGAGAGATCCACACAGGGGGAATCAGAAAGAGAAGGAAAGGTCAAACTTTGAGAGCTGCATGTACGAGGGTAGAGTGCCCTCAGGAGGAGACAGCTGAGAGACAGGAGCAGACAGGAGAACTGAGTACCAGAGAGGGAAAGGAGAAGAAGACCTGAGCATCCTTAGTCTAAAAGTGATGTGAAGAGCTACAGGAAGAGATGAGAGGACACAGGGAGGGGGTACAGAACGAGAACAGTGGGGGACCCAGGACAGGGCCATGAGGGACAAACATTGAGAGAGAACAGGAGCAGAGCTTCGCCAGGTGACCTGATAGGAGATTTTTAGCTTGAACCTATTTTCCCAAATCAAGCTTTTTTCATTATAATGGTACACTTCATATATAACAGTAGAATTGTTTTCTTTTTTATTAGTGAGAGCTTGAGTGATTATTGTTTGAAAGTGTTGGTTTGATTGTCCCTGGTGAGAAATTACTGTACCTGGCTTTTCTGAGGACACACTGGACTGTCCCTACATCACCTCTCTTTAAGATGCTCTGATGTGAAGAAGATCAGACACTCATACCCTTCTCAGTGACATGTGGATTTGAATCAGAGAGGAGACTCTGGGATTGGCTGCTGCACGCAATGGGAACAGTGATCATTAACACAGTGCAGGACCAAATGGTTACTGAGCTGTTTTATTTAAGGAATTAGCTTCATAGTGTGTATGAATGTTCTGGGGTGGTGTGGTGGCTCTGTGGCTCAGGACCTGTGCCTGTGGCTGGAAGGCTGCTGGTTTGAATCCCACAGCTGGCAGAAAATTCCTACTCCATTGTGCTCCTGAGCAAGGCTCTTAACCCCCAACTGCTCCAGGGGTGCTGTACAATGGCTGACCCTGCGCTCTAACCCAAGCTTCTCTCTCCCTCTCTGTGTGTCTCATGGAGAGCAAGCTGGGGAATGGAAAAAGACATATTCCTAATGCAAGAAATTGTATATGGCCAATAAACATCTTATCTTATCGTACTATTACTAAGGTCTATAGAGTAAGAGAACTGGTCTTGATGTAGCCGGTCTAGTCCTGAATTCAGCAATTCAGCACAAACAGTAAGGGCATACTGGGTAGTCACAGCAGACTGTAGAAAGAGCTGGTATTATTGAGACTTTACACCTCTGGCCTCTCAAAACCAATCACTGTGTGTGGCTTATTGAACAATGACATGGGTTTGTATGGGCAGGTTACTGACTCATACCTTGCATTTTCCAATAAAATTTCCTGTATAGGAGTTTGATTGAATGTCTGAAAAGTCTGAAACCGTTTTCTTTCTCTTTTAGAGTTTCAGGTTGTTGCTCCAACTGATCATGTTGTTGCTGTAGCTGGCGAAGATGCTGTTCTGCCCTGTTACCTCCTTCCTGAAATCAGTGCTGAGGATCTACAGATCATGTGGGTTAAAGACAATTACCTTGCCCCTGTGTGTTTGTTTGAATTTGGCTGGTATAACTCTGAAGAACAAGACCTGTCCTACAGAGGCAGGACCGAGCTTTTCCTAGACGAGCTCCTATTCGGCAATGTGTCTCTAAAGCTGAGAGGAGTGCGCGGCTCTGATCATGGACGGTACAGATGCATGGTACAGTCTGAACGGTGGGATGATGATGCTGTTATTGACCTGGCAGTGAGAGGTGAGTGTGACAGACTGATATCCTCTCCAGGGTGTTGTACCCTGTGCTTCCTGGTTGCTATAGCCCTATTAGACAAAGTGTATTTTCTGATCATTGAGGAACCTTTAGTTTCTCATTGTTTATTTACTGTATTTTCCTCACTAAACCTTCTTAAAATGTACTATTTGATGAACGGTGTTATACATTAAACATATAAATTGGCTTATTGGTCTTTGATTATACTATGTTTATTGAGAACCAGCAGAGTGCTGTCAAAGATGTTTCTAGTTGCCCTCCATCATACTTCTCACTCTCAGAAATCTCTTGTGTTGAACCCGCAGCCCTGGGCTCCCAGCCCTCAGTGTCTCTCCACTCCCCTGGAGGAGATCAGGCCCAGCTGCTGTGCAGATCAGAGGGCTGGTTCCCTCAACCTGCAGTGATCTGGACAGACAGGGATGGAAACGAGGTGCCATCACAGCCCCCCACAGTGGACACGGACAGTCAGGGGCTCCTCAGTGTCAGCAGCTACATCCCAGTCAAAGAGGAGTCCAACATCTTCTCCTGCCTGGTGAGAAGCACACAGCCAGAGGCAGACTGGGAATCTCAGCTGCACATACCCAGTGAGTACAGAGCTTACCTTAATCATTACAGTAAGTAGACTATTAAATATATCAAATGATTTTGTAAAAGTCTAAAACAAACTTCACAGACATATTATTGAAGCAAACAATTGAGAATGAATTCCCCTTATAATAAAAACATTTATATGTAATGGTGCTGTTGTCATTAAGTCTAAATGATGAAACCTTTATGGGATTTATTGTTATAAAAACATTACAAAGAATATATTCATTTCTATGATGTAACTCTTTAGTTCCATGAGATTTTCTTTTACCATGTTGTTGCAGTAAAGCAGGAGTCACTCTTTCAGTCAAAGGCTTGCTTTGCACATGTTACGTTCCACATCCCTCCTCTAGAGGGCGCTCCTACCCCTTTCGGTTATGATTAATTTCTATTATTTCCTGGTGCGTCCTGTTTGCTTTTTGGTTAAAAGCCCAGCGTCTCTGCAGTTCTGGGCTCAGTATTGGAAGATGGACGCCACAAGGCTTGCTTATTTTCCAGGTTCTACGAAGGCAGGCCTTTTTCCCGGTGTCCTGACCGCCTGGGTTCGGGATGCAGACCCGTTATGTTTTTAGTTCCTGTTCCTGTTCCTGTGCCGGTTCCGACCCGGTTCCCCCTTTTAACCATTTGTCTTGGATGGATCTCCCGGCTCTTGGATTATAGACTGCGCCCTGACTTCTCTTTTGGATTTCTTTGGACTTGATTGCTACCTCATTTCCCCTACGGTCACCTCCCCCTGTCTGTCCACCCATCCTAACCTTGTCTTTTACGGATTATCCCGTCCGCATAGGGTCTTCACTAACGCACTCCACGGGAGTCAGAACCGGCTCTCGTGACAGCACACAGGAGAGTCTCAAGGGAAATTCTGAGATTCTTGAGCTCTCTCTGCCTGTTTATTTTGGTTCACATACAATTTCAATATGTTCCGTATTTTCTCTGGTAACACCTACTGATGATTATCTTTCTCATATAATTCTTGACATAAATTCTAAAAGATCAAACTTTACCTATCAGTCCATTCAGAGAGATCCCCTCTCTACGATATAGAGATTTTGTCTTGTGTATACCAGCAATATAGAAAATAAACAATATTTAGTTTTGAATACAGTTTAGGAAAAACAAATCTCTATAAAATACCTCCAGAATTCTCCCTCACGTGTCACTGACATTCTAGTTGTGATTTATTTGCTGCTACATTTTCTTACCCATTTTACCCATATTATTCTCACTTTAAACAAGTGTTACTTTACCTTTATTATTGCATGCCAGTAAGATTCCAGTATTCCATAAACTAGATTTCAACAAGACAGCTTCTCTACTGAACTGAACTGAACTGTGTTCATTACAGAAGACCCATCAAGTCTAGTAGGAGACCTTTCTCAGTCATTTGAAGAGCACTGTGACTATTTAAATCTCCAGGTGTCATGACTGGATCTTTACCTCTCAACAGCAGAGCTCTGTACTTCAGTCTGGCTCCATTGTGACATCATCACGTCAACTGGAGTGATTCAGCATCTGGGCTCAACCAGTCTCCCTGACTGAGACACTTCAACTGGCGCCAGTCCTATGGCTCCCTGTCTAGACAGAGTTTTCTGCTCCACACTGTAGTCTTTTGTGCTGGTGGCTCACTTGGCTCACACAGGTTTCCCTGCTGTGCTCGGAAGCTTCTGATAACTAAACTGCATGTTTATCCATCAAATCTGTCTTGCAGGCAGATGTAGTCAAACACAGAGTTGGTCAAAGGACTCTTTAATGACCTTTGACCAGTCTGACAGTGGTCAGTGATAAGGAAGACTTGACAACTGTCTGTGTGGGTTGGACACCTGTGTAATATGAATGTCATTTTATAAGAAGGACACCTGTGCAATATTGTCAATTATAATATTATTCTGTTTTTTAATCATTTAAAATGTACTGTATATGCATTGGTTGTGATTTGTCAGATTGTGATGTTATTTGTAAGTTGTGAATTATTTTACAAGACAATGACACAGGCTTCCTGGTTGACATGTCTACAGAGACTTGAGACCTGACACACATGGACCCTAACAGAATAATACTACCCAGTACAGAGTGATACCACAACCATACAAATAAAGAGAGTCATACCAGTATGACAGTACGAATAGAGGAGCAGTGGAGTATCACTCACACCCATACAAAAAGTACAATACTACTCTGGGCAGTAGAAACATGAAAAAGTGAGTGATTCTAAAACGATATTTCCCAGAAGAGTATGATATTGCAGGGTGTCTATTTCGGGTTGAATCAGTGTACAGCTAAACATCAATTCTACAGTATATGTACATTATATGAGAAATTGAACAAAAATCTTCCTTCACATTGACAGTAACAAACCCTACTAGTTGTGTGTCAGTGTCTGTGTGATAATATCCCTGTCCTGTTTTCCAGGAGACTATTTCCCTGCTCCCTCTGGATGGATGGTGACTCTCTTCCTAACAGCAGCTGTTACTGTAGCAGCATCAGTACTTCTGGTGATCCAGTGGAGAAGAATGGACAGTATGTGCTCATTATATATAGACATGTGTGTCTGAATGTCTGTGTCAGGAAGGATTTAAAATTCCTCTGTGTATGAGCAGATCAGGACATTCTTATTGATAACAACTGAGAATTTACAATGCAGCCAGTAGGAACTAAAAAACTAAAACTTTTAGCTCAAGAGCCAGAGCATCTTCCGCTACCTGGTCTTGATAGAGACCTACCCTCTATCAAGAAGTTTTATTTAATCTCTGACCCAGGGAAAAGTGTGGTGAGGACGGTTGAGGAGAGAATGCAGGCTCGCGCTGTGTCCGTTATTCTTGATTCTTTTTTTCTTTTTCTGGTTTGGTCGGATACTTTTTGTTTTTGTTTTATCAATAAAGTTTGATAATCGACCAGTGAAATCTCTGTTGTCCTTTACATAAATGCCTGAAACATTTTACCGAACCCAGGATTTTACAGCATTTTTTCTTTAAAATACCAATAACAGCAACATACAGTTTACATAATATGTTATGTTCCAAAATTAATATCGTTTATTACCTTTATGACCTTTGTTATGCTCTTCGTTAATGTCTAAGCCAGAACACATCATTATATCTAATTTTATATTTCTTTAAAAAAAAAATTATATCCTGTAAAGCGCTTTGAGGAGCCACCTTTAAAGGCGCTATATACAATAAAGTTCATTATTATTACTATTGTTAATTTGCTGAGGTGAACATTATTATAAAAAGAATAGGAGCATACTGTAACGCGTGTGAAGGCCATAAACGATATTAATTTTGGAACATAGCCATACAGTATATGGCTGGTCTCGGTACTTTAAAGAAAACACACACACCAGTATTCCATTTCTCCCTAAACATTTTAAGCATCGAAGTCTTTAACTAACGTGATACCGGAGTCAACAAGCATACTTTTAGAATTTGATTAAAAGGGAATATAATATGGAATCGCGTATCTAAAGAATTTAATAACAATATAATTATATTCATGTACCGCAACACAAGAATAGTACACGCTGTACATTGTCGATAATGTGCTTTTTCAGCACTCTGCATGTGACCGTGCTGGTGGCGCTGTGGGTTAGGTTCCTGACTCCTATGTCACATGGGCTGTGATCGAATCCCACTGGAACTATGAGTCTTTTTTTAACAAACATTTTTTTAACAAACATTTCTTTGAAAAAATGAAACGTTTCCCTTGGTCAGATTAAATAAAACCTCACTCGCACCAAACAAATTTATATTTCTAAATATCACAACATGATCGGATTTAAGTCTTTTTAATAACAATGAATAGTCACCTATGCGTTACAAAATAAACATTTATATTGATTTGAATCGTGTTTTGATTTAAATCGTAAACGCGTGTTTAAATATATGTGTTTAAAGGCGATATACTGTATAAAAGCGCTGATTCTTATGGAGTGTGTTCCGCCGGGGATTCAAAAAATTTATTTTTTTTAATCGCGTATCTAAGGAAAATAGCAGTATAACTTTGTTCATGCACATCATTATACAGTATCTCATTTTGTATTTCTATTTAAAAAATCGTTTGCCCAGCCACTATTGTTGTTATTGTTTTTATCCTGTAAAGCGCTTTGAGGAGCACAGCTTTCTCACCACTTAGATTACTTTTTGACACCATCCTTACACAAAGCAGAAACTGATTGTATTTTCCGATGACATACTGTACAAGTGCAAAGATTACAGATTTTAATCGTCTTTTTTCTGAACCAGGGAAAATCTGATCATGTTTCTCTATAACAATAATAAAAAACTTTATTTTACATATCACCTTTAAAAGTGGCATCTCACAACAATACAGTAGATGTAAACCACAGATTACAAAGTAAATACCCAGACCAACGCAAACGCGTTTTTAATAAAATGCTTTCATTCATTCAACAGAGAGAGAGCGTAAAACCTGGGTGTAACAGCTGTTCCTTTTTCTGATCACTCGCTCTCTGAGATACATGGGAATCCAGGCTTTTTTATCAACGCTTTCTTTTCCCTATACCAGATCTTATGGAACCACTTCAGAAGGGTGTCAGCCAGTCAGATTCCAGGAATCGGTACTTTAAAGGAAAAATACACACCGGTATTCCATTTATTCCTAAACATTTTAAGCATCGAAGTATTTAACTAACATGTGAAATAGCGTGTGAAAAAGTGGTAGTTTTAAGCTTTTCTGCTAATATAATATGGAATCGCGAATCTAAAGAATTTAATAATGTTATGATTATATTCGTGTACTGCGACAGGGCTGTGTAGGGCTGTTTCGCCTCTCTCTTCATGCGACTGTACCAGGTTTAAGAAGTAAAAACCTTACAGCGTACACAGATTTCTAAACTGATCAGGATCGTTATCTTTGTCTTATGCATAATAATGTTCACCACTCTCTCCAGCAAATGAATAATAAACTTTATTTTATATAGCGTTTTAAACGAATAAGTAATTAGATTGCTCATAAACCTAATCACTTGCTTTTTCTTTTTATTTAGGCTCAGATTTCAACTATAGATCGTATTATTAATAACCATAATAACAACCAACCAACAAAAACAACCATATAAACATAATACCAACCAAAAACATAGATAACAACCACAATACAAAATCAAATATATCAAACCATTATACTCTCGCACATTCCTCCAATTATCATAAGCCCGCCCCTTATGCAAAACCAAACCCTCCTCCCATCCCAGTTTATCCTGTTTATCATAAACAAAATCCACCTCAATTTTCAACATAAAGCATTACACAAAATCAATACCTCAACACTCCATACTCAACAACGATAATTCACAAGCAGCCAGAACATGTAACTCCACATTCCAAAACAGACCTCATTTCCATAGCCCCGCCCCTTATGCAAAACCAACATCCCTCCCCTGTTCTCTCTCTCCCCTGGCGTTTGTAATCGTTTTTATTTTCAAATAAATTTTAGCAAAGTAATGTATTTTAAAAAGATTTTTATATTTATGTCTTTATTTAGTGGTTTCATTAGTGACAAAGGCTAAACTTTCTTGGAAAAATGTCT
The DNA here is from genome assembly GCF_055471065.1 of Atractosteus spatula. Taxonomy (NCBI): domain Eukaryota; kingdom Metazoa; phylum Chordata; class Actinopteri; order Semionotiformes; family Lepisosteidae; genus Atractosteus; species Atractosteus spatula. The sequence goes on along the minus strand of NC_142710.1, from coordinate 9,524,278 downwards.
TTTATGTAAACCATGTTTGCTATTAATTTATTCAGGGCTAGAATATGTTCATTGTCTTCTAATGAAAGAAGGGTTCCTTTCGCCTTGGTCGGGTTGACATTAGAAGCTTGCCACGCCTGGACTGTTACACCAAAGCATTAGCATGTTAAAGCGATTTCATTGAGGAGCCTAGCTTTCTTAACTAGTACTGTACTTACTGGGTTTTTTTGGGGGGGGAGGTGTCTTTCGTTGGAAATCTCGCCCCCTTCTCCTTTGAAAATACCTGTGAAACCGGTTTAATTCGTCACAGCCAGCACTCCTGCAGAGAGGGGGGTTGTACTTGCAGTGTATACAGTACACGCGTTATGCTCTTCGTTAATGTCTAAGCCGGACACATCATTATATCTCATTTTGTATTTCTTAAAAAAAAAATTGTTTGCCCAGCCTAACAGTATTGTTGTTATTGTTTTTAACCTGTAAAGCGCTTTGAGGAGCCAGCTTTAAAGGCACCGTATACAATAAAGTTCATTATTATTATTCATTGTTATTAAAATGACTTAAATTCGAACATGTTGTGATATTTAGAAATATAAATTTGTTTGGTGCGAGTGAGGTTTTTTTCCCCCAACAACTTTCCAGAGGAGCTATAAATATTTTAAATAAATACACACAGTATTGCTCATAAGGTCTGCTATTTGAGGTCCAGTTATTTAGATGCATACATCTTATTTTATCTCAGCTTTTCAGCTGAGATACACAGATCATACATAAACAATGCAGTAAAAAAATGTCTCATCAAGTATTTAATCATTAGGTATAACAGTTTCCCTTTAGGCCTCTGAAAACACCACCTTCTACCTTGTGAATACCAGTACCTCCTAATTGTCTAAAGGCTTTATTTAAAATTTAAAAAAAAAAACTGATGTGCTGAAACAGTACAATTAAACACGCTCTGCAGAAAAGGGGATGGTTGTTAGGTCAGCTTCAGTTTAACACGTACAGTATACATTTGATTTCATTAAAATTATGAGGTACCCTGTATCTGCAGGACTCAGGAGGCTCTCAGTCATGTCACTTTGCAGTTGATGTCTCCTAGAGGTTCCTAGATTCTTATTGTAAATAAAAGGAACAGCATACAGTGGGACTTTTTCAGAAACGGGGAACAAATTTCAACATCCGACTGCACCGAGCACACAAATATTGGTTCTAGGCTCCTGAATCACTTTTGGTCCCTGGACCATTGCTTTTAACCATTTTCACAAGGTTTTTACTGTAAAGCACTTTCACAGCTCGACATAAATGGACCTTCTGGGGCACAGGCTTTAAAGGAGCTTTTTTTAAAAAAACAGACTTTGCATTTCCTGTTATAAGCTATTCTTTTAGCATATGACAAGCATGCCCTTATTATGGCGATATCCTCCTAAACATTGGAGAAATAACTCTAGAAGTTCAATTAAAACAGAAATGCTTCAAATCACTTGGGATACAACAAAAAAGTGGTGTATTATAAAGTGTGTTAAAAATGTAGCTAGTTTGTTTTCATACCTTTGATTATAATAAAACCTCACTATTTAACACCAACAGGTGTTTTCTTGAAGTCTGCTAGCTTCAAAGTTTATGGTTTGGCTTTTGTGTATAATGATAGTGAACTGCATTGGAAATGTAGGAAAGTAAGCATTAATAAGCAGGAAAATTAAACCAAGTAACACCTAAAGTACTGGACTATATTGCAGATAAACTACTGATCTACCTTTAAAGCCTGTACAACCTGCAGAACTCCAGCTTTAATTGATTGGACTCAACAGCCTAAGTTTTAAGGTTATCCTTACAATTGTGGAAAAGCATGGGCGTAATGTTGCAGCCTTCACTGTTGTTTTAGAAGTTGTTTTTTCCAGCTGTACATGAACATTTCTGTCTTGAGTCTTTCTTAACAATATGGTGTAAACAGTGTCTGGTTTCTACTGTGATCATTATTTCATTACTGAAGTAGCCTTTTGATATTTGCACAGTAATTTTTGTTGTTATGGCTGTTTTCATATTCGTAGTTTTCTTCTGTTAAAACTTAAAATCTCTCGCATTAAATTGGCTACAAATGCAAGAATTCAACCAGATATTCTTACTTGTAAAATGTCTACTGTTGCATTGCAGTTAGTTAATGTAGTTAGTCCATAGTCAGCAATCTAAACTTTATTGTTAAGCTTTAATGATTGATGTTGTACCAGTAACCTTTAGAAATACTATAGTACTTCACAAATTCTTTGTGTGTTTGGAAATCTTTTGAGTAAAAGCCTTATAAAAATAGGTGTAGTTTTTACAGTACATCACAAAGAAATAGGATGGTATAATTCTTATAATTGCTTAGTGATTGTATTTGGAAGATTATGGACTAAACAGACTTCAGGGATGCCAGTGGATCATTGTGCTATTTGGAATTATTCCAAAAATCAAGTGACCTCTTTGCTGTAGTATTTTTAGTATTATTTATTTAGTATTAATAAAGAATAGATTTATTAAAGTCATGCGATGTGTAAGTGGGATATGTAAAATAATGTAAAATAAAGTTTTTTATTATTGTTATAGAGAAACATGATCAGATTTTCCCTGGTTCAGAAAAAGGACGATTAAAATCTGTAATCTTTCCACTTGTATGTCATCGGACATTAACAAGTACAACCCCCTCTCTGCCGGAGTGCTGGCTGTGACCAATTAAACCGGTTTCACAGGTATTTTCAAAGTAGGAAGTACAGTGTTAACTAGTAGCTGGGCTCCTCAATGGAATCGCTTTAGCATGCTAATGCGTTGGTGTAACAGTCCGGGCGTGGCAAGCTTCCAATGTCAACTCGACTCGATTGGAAGACAATGAACGTATTTTAGCCCTAAATGAATTAATGGCAAACATGGTTTACATAAAAGACATTTTTCCAAGAAAGTTTATAATAATACGATCTATAGTTGAAATCTGAGCCTAAATATAAAGAAAAGGCATTTTCAGAGAGCAATCACGCTGTGTTTATGTAGAAAAAGCAATTAGGTTTATGAGCAACCTAATTACTTATTCGTTTAAAACGCTAAAATAAAGTTTATTATTAATTTGCTGGACAGAGCGGTGAACATTATTTTGGACAAGACAAAGATAACGATCCTGATCAGTTTAGAAATCTGTGTACGCTGTAAGGTTTTTACTTCTTAAACTTTTAAAATACACGTTTAGAATAGAAATAAATCATCTTCCTGGTACAGTATGTACAGTATAGCAAACCAGCGTGTCTTTTTTCTCCAATCAGAGGGGTTAGACGCTCGGTTAAAAGCAAAGGAGATTGTCTGTTATAGTGGACATAAAAACAAGAGTTCGCTGGCATTATATCCTAGAAGACACAGATCGGCGCCAGACCAGGAGAATGCCTGATGAACTAGGGATTGGACAGTTTCCAAGTGCTTGTACAATCGATGGAAATGTTCAAATAAATGTGCAAAAGAAATAAACAAAATAATCATTTATTTCTTTATCATATTGGCTAGCTAATGTCCTCTCTTTGCTAGTTAGTGGCTGTGTTTCTGCGTTGGGTAGCAACGGGTGACTGTTCTCAGGCGGAAGATGTAAACAGCTTAATTTTCGTGTTAAATAATTTTTTTTAATTAAAATTCATTCCATACAGCAATCGCATATTTGGGTACCGTTTCATAAAACTTTCATGCTTAAAATGTTTAGGGAGAAATGGAAGACTGGTGTGTATTTTTTCTTTAAACTACCAAGACCAGCCATACACAGTACAGTTTACATACATACAGTAATGTTTATGTTCCTAAATTAATATCGTTTATGACCTTCAGATGCGTTATGCTCCTCTTCTTATGCTCCTCTTCTTTTTATGCTCAGCTACTAAAAAAATTCCCTTTAGTGGTAAAATTCCATATAAATATTCAAAACTAAGCGGATTAAAATGTGCACAGTGAAGAGATTAAATGATTAAATCTTTTCACTACCAACCAATGCACCACGAGTGCCCCTGTCGGTCATTTTGGCCAGCCAATCACTTACCTTGTGGGCTTGTGGGTAGGTTACTGTACCGCGGGTTTGTACCGCACATTTTGAATGGCTGCATCTGTATAGTCCTCTGAAAACAGTGGGCCTGTCCGTTAACTTAGAACAGTAGCAATAACTCTAGATATTACTATTACTATAACAGTGCTACTGTTGCTACTGTTTCTGTTGCTAGTGCAGCTGACTGGATTAGTGATAGTTCTCATGTACTGTAGTAACTACTGCCAGTTCTATTCAAGCTGATATAACCTTTACCGCTACCTTTCCTATTTTTACATCTACTGTTTTCTGATACACTAGTATGAAGAGCTTTCTTCTGATATTGATTATACTGTTACTATTAGTGCTAATATTTCTGATAATTCAATGTTTTCTAGTACCAGTGAGGTGAAGGTGTCCCTGGGAGCTTTACAGCTGGTAAAGACACCAGAGTACCAGGGCTCTGCGAAAAGGATCATCACACATGAGAACTACACTCAGTTTACAAAGGGCTTTGACATCGGCCTGGTGGAGCTGGAGGACAAGGTGTCTTTCAGTCAGAGGATCAGTCCTGTGAATCTGCCCTCACGCTCTGAAAACATCAGTCCAGGCTTGCAGTGCTGGGCTACAGGCTGGGGGGATATTAGAGAAAACGGTAGGAGACTGCCCTCTGTGTCTCAGTCATGGTTCTGTGGGTAGAATAGAGGGAGGAGAGAAACAGGGAAAATGTCTTTACAGTGAGTTACAGACTATAGTTCACTGGGGGAAATATCTGTCTGTTACTGAACAATATAGATAGATAGATACTTTATTGATCCCGTGAGGGAAATTGCAGTGCAACAGCAGCTTAACACACACAACACAGCCACAATGTAACGAATTATATAATAATAGTACAATACATACAATACAGTACAAGAGTTACTCACAGTCCGGACGCACAAGAACAAACTAGAACAGAACAGTACACAGAAAATCGTATCACACTCATATCACACATATGAATATAAATATAGATATAACTGTAGATATAAATATAAATGTATTGCACAGGTCCTGGCATATATTGCACAGAAAGTGGTTGTAAACGGGAAAAAGAAAAAGAAAAAGAAGAAGAAGAGAACAGATGTAGCAGTAGATGTGTAGATGCGTTTAATCCAGATACAGGTCACTGTCGATGTTGCCTCTGCCAAGACGCAAGGTGGATGCGTTGTACAGTCTTATGGCAGACGGGAAGAATGACCTCCTGTAGCGCTCCCTGTCGCACCGTGGATGAATCAGTCTATTGCTGAACGTGCTCTTCATTCCTGCAAGCCTGTCATAGAGGGGATGGGAGAAGTTGTCCATGATGGCCTCTAGTTTGGACATCATTCTCCTCTCAGCCACTACCTCCAAGGAGTCCAGGTCAGACCCAATGACAGAGCTTGCTCTCCTGATGAGCTTGTTCAGCCTTTTGGAATCTACTGCTCTAATCCCCGAGCCCCAGCACACCACTGCGTAGAAAATGGCACTCGCTACCACCGACTGATAGAACATGTGTAGCATCTGTGTAGCAACATGTGTAGCATCAATATCTGTGACTCAATAAAGCTCCAAGTATTCAAACTCCTAATCTACAGTAATTACTGATCTCTAGTTTATTTCAGTCTTTCAACTGGAGGTTCAGAAATGCAGAAGAGACTCTGAAGAAGTTTTTAAATGACATTTGAAAATAAACTTCTATATCATCAAGATTATACTGCCAGAATTTTAGATAATAATACAGATTTGGCCCATGACTCTACACCTGTTTTGTGAGTCACTGGAAAATCTGATGTGGACATGACTTAAACTCTTCAAAATGCAGAATTAGAGATTAAATTTGTCCCTGACTGATCACGTCAAATATTGTGACCATTTACAGTATTGCTGCACTGATCACTGCTGGGTTTTTTTTTGTTAAAGTGCAGTAAGAAGCTACTATTGTTTAGGTAGTCAAACAGAATATGTAAATTGATTGAGCCTTTTCTGAATTTCCAAACTATTAAACCGAGTTCAGGGTGGCGCAGTGGCACAGTGTTCAGTGTTGTTGCTGCCAGAGCTGTTGTTGGGCCTGTGTGTCCGTCTGTCTTGACCTGGACTGGCGTCCTGCCCAGAGGGTGCCCTGCCTGGTGTCACGTATGTCCGAAAGGACGGACCGTGGAATGGCAGGAGAGTGATAAAGACCCTAGGCGTAGCGGCGAGACGGGGGTTAGCCCAGGCTCAGCTGTTCAAGAGTAGCTGTGTAGAAACCTGTGCCCTCAGGCCAAGGACAGGAGTGACCTGGTGCTAGGCGGGTCTCAGGGCAACTGAAGCAGGAAGCAGAGCAGAAGCAGGAAATAAATAGGCTACACAACAAGACACACCAGAAAGACATGAATAATCTAGTCTTAAACTGTGAAAACTGTGGAGATAGAAAACTATGAGGGATCACAGTTTGAAATATCCTAAATCCTCAAAGACACTGAAAAAGTCAATCCAACATGAACCAGAGGACACAAGTGGTACAGTACAGTATATTTGTACAGTATACACCACACTGCCGTGTGCGCGACTGTTTCAGTGTATCTGTGTGTCTGACTTCCTGTGATTGGCACGTGTGTACATAAAACTACAGTATAGCAGGGTTTCCTGTCTCCTTTTACAGATGGACAATAACATACCAGATTCACACTCACCTTTGTCTATACATACATTGTCATTGATCTCTGCAGTACTAAACACATTATACTGAATTAAACCTACAAGGTTAAGAAATATATAATGTTTCTTGTCTTCTTACACAGCTCGACAATAACAAAGCAGATTTACACTCACCTGATTTTATACAAATGGGGTGTTTACAGTGTTAATTACAGTCCAGATTCAGAGCGAATTTTTACACACTGATATTTTACACAGAAGACTGACACAGCTTTGTGTTGTGAATCTCTTTCTCTCGTGGTTTTATTGAATTTTTATTGAATCCCAGGCAGTGCACTGGGATAGGGGGAAGCTGTTCACGAGCCAATAGCATTTAAACACCCACACTGCTGCAACTTATTTTTATTTTTTTTATTTATGCCTAACAAAAGAACAAAACTTACAATACAAACAAGAGTACATACAACAATTCAAAACAAAAATATTGTCAGGGGTACATATTACTACATAAATTCAAGTTAAGAGAAAAGATTAAACAAATTAAATAAAAATAATGTCCGCACTGCTTTCATATTTTTGCATTTCGAAATAGTCTGCAAATACCCCCTTACTTCCATTTTAAAATAAACACAGGGTACTTCCCAGACCACTTCATTTTATGTATGTGAATGTGATAACGTGCCAGTATAATTATTACATTTATTACAAATGAAATTTTAATATTGTTTTCAATGGGGCTGAAACTTAACATAACATCTTCTTCATCAAAACAAATATCAATATTGTTCTCTTTTTAAATATAATTCTGCAACTTAGTCCAGAACATTTTTACCCTAGGACATAACCAAAACAAATACTGAATAGTTTCAGGGCTATTGTCACAAAAAAAACACATTTGTCATCTATATTAATTTTAAATCGTTGGGTAACAAGAGTTTTAACTGGGTACACTGCTGCAGCTAAGTGTTTTACACCCCGGGGTTTGTGCAGCAATAACCCAGAGAGCGATCTTGGGCAGCGCACACACAGCTCCTCATTACAGAGCTCCTGCAGCCTTTCTTCAGTGTCAGCCAGCACTCAGGGAAGAGACTTGTACAACCCTTTCGACAAGGGTGAAACACACACAAGGGCAGTCAAGTGTATGACATTACATGGACAGATCTGAATGACATTTTAGGCTCTTGAAAAATGTAAATAATTAAAGAGCCTATTTATTTTTTGACAAACATTCTTGCGATCGATTGACTGGCAAGCACTCCACGATCGACTGATTGGGCACCCTGGTTTATATAGATTAAACAAGGTTAAACATAACACCAGGAATGCGTTTAACGTCACTTTTTACATGAACAGTTAAGAAGCAGCTCAGCCATCTACTAACTCGCCTGCTCTAGGGAGCGTCTCACAATTACCACACTAACCAGTGCACAAGGGAGTGTGTTAAAACTACCTCTCACGACACAGTCCCTCTGTGGACAGAGAATCGTCCACATGAAATGTCCAAACAGCAGGATGGTTTCTGTCCGTGAAGAAAAAAACTCACCGCTGCCACCAAACAGATGTAAAATCCTGGGTTCGGTTTAGGGATTTGGGCTTTCATACAGTATGTCTGGAGCTGCTCACAGTCGCAGCACTGGTTACAAACTACAACTCACATAAACTGAGCCACTTCCTGTCTGCGTCACAGTCCCTATTCCTCCTGGCTGTGGTGAAGTCAAAGCGTCCATCCGGGTTCTGGCAGCTTCATGGTCACCGGCGCGCAGGACAGACTCACATGGGATTTCTTTTTTAAAAGTTTATTTTCTCAAAATTAGAAAAAAAAAACACAGCAGGGTTTCCAGAGATATTTACAAGTCAGGAGTACAGCAGCCTGGTAGCGAGTTATCTCGCCCTCTCTCGTACATGTTATTTTTCCCCGTTTATTTTTTTTGTATTTAATATAAACAGGACACGACATCATCGTCATCTTCTACAATTACTACTATATTTCTGACCTCACCTCACTGCCCGTCAGTAAACCCGTCTCCCAGTGTAAGCAGTGGACAGAGAGCTGGGAGAGAGTCAGCCTGTGTTCATGAGTCAGTGACGGGTTTAATCTCCACACTGACAGCAGGCAGCAGCTCAAGGTCTTTATACTGATCCCCAGTCCAGAAGACAGGATAGATCTTCTGCCCCTGAGGGAAGACCATGTCAGTGAAAGTGTAGACATGAGCTCTGGACTCCACTGTGTAAAAGGAGACCTTCCTCTCCTCAATATCCACACACACCCCCAGCTTCCTGGGCCGCAGACTGAGGGGGAGACGGGTCACAGGGGCAGTGAGAGCAGAGAAAGGGTGAGACTCAAGACACCAGTAACCCAGCTGGGGAGAGAAGCTGATCCCCCCTTTCCTCTCTGCAGACTCTCTAATCACTCCGATTATCCACAGGTCATTCACCTCCACCTCCCAGTAGTGTCTCCCTGAGGTGAAGGCCTCCCTGCTCACGACACAGTGACAGTAATCAAATCTGTGAGGATTGTCAGAGAGACTATTCCTCTCTCCCCGTCTCACTCTCTTCCCATCCTCAGACAGGCTGAGCCGACAGTGAGCTGTATCAGGGTCCAGAATCACAGCAGCTGGGGAATAAAACACAAACATCACAACAGGCTCCTGCCGATCACAGTCCAACTCAACTCCATCAGACTGTGAAATGTCTTTGTCCCCAAACACACCGAGAGAGAAACACCAGTCAGTTACTAATGACTGCTCTTCCCTTCCAGAGAAACGACATCTTCTTCACTGTTTCACTAGTATTACACATGGGAGTGATCCCCAATATCCTTTATTTTTTTAAACGACATTATTAATAAACACAGGACCTACTGGACTGCAAGAGAAACTACAGCCCGACCACTCTCTTTCAAACACTTCACAACCCACCACAACGACCTGTATACTGTAAGAAACTGGACAGCCTGTCTGTCTGTTAAACCGGTTTATTTCAAATCCCAGTTCAGCAGCTCGTTCATCTTCTCTAAGACCATTTTCCTGACGACGCAGAATAAAAAAGTGCTGAATTCAAAGACTGTATAATGCTAAGCATAAATAAAAAAAATAAAAAAAGACTGAATTTACACAAAAACAATACTGTATAATTACAAAAGCAAAAACTTGCTAAAATCTAAGAAAACCCACCATACTTACAACGAAAATGCCAAGAAATATCCAAAGTATTCAATTTAAAGCAGAAATAACACATCCAGAAAGCCGGAGAGAAAGACGAGAGAAACAGAGGCGCTCATACTGACTTCAGACTGTTTGCGCTCACTGTCCGCCTCTCTGATAGGAGACACCAGCTGTCAATCAGTGAGCTCTGACCACTGAGAGATGGGGGGCGGGGCTTGTACGTGTCCAGAGCAAATGGGGGTTTTAATCAATTCAATTCAAGAAGCTTTATTCGCATGACTAATGAATACTGACTTAATACTCTCCTGATACTAAGTAGGTAAGTATGAACTCTTGATATTTAATACTGAGTAAATACTCCCCTTTGCTTGTCTGCCTGTCAATCTAGTGAAGATGAAAGAGATTCTTATCAGCTCTTATTTTTTTACTCCTGGATAATAGAAAGGCTGTATAAAAGAGCCCATCTAGTGTAAAATATATAAATATAAATAGATTGGACATGGCCTAGAAAAATAGGTATCTACATGTGCTACATTTTGAAAAATCACTTTTGAAGAAATGAAAAGTGTTTTTTGGAGGGGTGGATATTTCTTCCTTGTGTGTGTACTGAGTAAGATATATAGAAATCTGATGTTTCAGACTTGATGTCCAGGTGGTTCCTTGAATTCAGACCTTGAACCAGGCCTGGCTGGGGGTTAAAGAAGTTCAGCTCCCGAAAATGGAATATTAACACAGCCAGAGGAAAGAGGTAAACAGAAGAAGAAAAGGTGATTTTATAATGTTTCTTCCTGCTGACCCATCAGCCTGGTTGACATGTGAAGAGAAGCAGCCATTTCTCAGACAAGAGAGAGGCCTACAGGCCCCAGAGGAGCCCCTGTACCAGAGTCCCACTGCTGCCTCTCACAAGAGGCTGTGTGTCTGTGAAACTGCAGGGGAAGAGTACTGTCATTATACCATTTTATTCCAACCTTTAACAGTGTTTCTCCTTAGGATTTGAATGGCTTGTTATTATGAGACTGGCTCTGCTCCTGATTCCTCCTGATATTCCACAGTTATTCCCAAATCCAGGGTCACTGGCTCTGCCACATTCAGCCTGTAGACCCTCAGTCAGGAGTGAGCAGAGACCAGAGCACATGGCCTTCAGGGAAAATGAGTTTTCTACACTGTCAGTCCCTCCAGGAGAGACTCATACTGGCCATTAGACTGAAACACAGGAAGGAGATAGAAATTCCCACCATGAAACTTTGATTGATCTTCACAGCCCACATGTAGGATTTAACAGAAATATGAAATTGAAATACTGTACATCTCTTTCTGTTTACACACCGGGAATGACCATCTCACACTAAAGAGACCTTCTGGACTCAAGAACACAATAACCCCAGACACTAGGGCTTAAAACAGCTTCTCTATCATCAAGAAGAGACAGACCTACCTGCAGCACTGCACAGCCACTGCCATTCTGAAACACAGAGACACAGACACACACTGGACCACAGAGATACAGACACTGTTAATCACAGTCACACACTGGACCACAGAGATACAGACACTGTTAATCACAGTCACACACTGGAGCACAGAGACACAGACACTGTTAATCACAGTCACAAACTGGAGCACAGAGACACAGACACTTAATCACAGTCACACACTGGAGCACAGAGACGCATACACTGTTAATCACAGTCACACACTGGAGCACAGAGACGCAGACACTGTTAATCACAGTCACACACTGGAGCACAGAGATATAGACACTGTTAATCACAGTCACACACTGGAACACAGAGACACAGACACTGTTAATCACAGTCACACCCTGGGCTCCATAATCGAGACAGAGGTGTCACTACAGTTTTCGTTATGAACCTCAAAGTACCAAAATTCAGGGGGTCAGGGGTAATGAAAATCACTAGAGACCACTAATGCTCTCTTGAACTGGTTTCTTTCAAGAGACTAAAAGTTAAAATTACAAGAACTTCAGACATACAGTATCAGTATAAAAGATCAGGAGCTCAGCTTCATTCACACTGAAACCTCCTTTATTGCTCATGTTCCAAGATTTGAAAAAAAAACATTAGTAATACAGAAGTATTTAAGAATGGACTTCTGTGATGAGTTATTTTTATGATACATTGTTAGTGTTGCCCAGGTCTTCCTGATCCAACAGAATTGCCCTTTAGGGAGCTCCCTGGCCCCAGTTCCCCAGTTTAAATACCCCTCTGTCCTCCACACACACTGACAGGGAGAGAGCTAGAGCCCAGCAGGAGCTGTGACTTTACACACAGTGGACTTACACAGGTCAGGGATGGGGCTGCCTTCACCTGTACAGAAGAAAGGACAGGGTCAGTACTGAGCTGTAGTGTCCTGGGGGACACTGTGTCCAGCACAGACAATACTGGGGTTATACCACAGACAGGTGAACAGGGCAAAGGTCATGTAAAGATATAGTTTATAGTGTGACAGTGTGTGGGTACTCAGGCTGTGTTGTTCGCTAGATTTACATCTAATATCTCTGAAGGAGATCGAGCACCAGTGTGAAAACAGCTCACAACCAGCAGCCCACAGAGACCCAGCAGTGTGAGCCTGGCCAGTAACTGGAGGGGAGACTCCTGGGAGAGCTGAGGCTGCTGCTGGAAGAGGTGTTAGTGGGGCCAGCAGGGGGCACTCACCCTGCAAGCCCCAGTACAGTGAGGAGGACACATGATATTATTCTTAATGTTATTATGTAGGATCACAAGGTCAGAAGTGAAAGTGTTCTTACCATCAGTTGTGTAAATATTGTAATAACAGATTTTGTCATCCATTTATTAAAATGCTCCACTGTGTAGGACTCATGATTTGTACCCATGACATGTAGTCTCCTACAGACTGGGAGCTTTTCATAGTAAAAAGGTTTAGATTTACGTTGGGTGATTTTATAGCTCAGTCAGTCCAGCACAGACATGATTTCACTGGCTGAATGACAACATGATCACTGTGGAAGGAGATGAGGTTTTCCACAGGAATATGATGTGAACCTGCAGTGAATCTCAGTTTACACTGATTCTCATTCTCCTTACTCTTTTATCAGTGCATTTCTCACCAGGAATCAATGCTCATTAATATTAGTGCTCAGTAGCAGTACTGTGTCGGTATCTTCAACAGGAAACAGACCTACCTTCAGCGCTGCACAGCCACTGCCATTCTGAAACACAGAGATACAGACACTGTTAATCCCAGTCACCCACTGGAACACAGAGACACAGTCACTGTTAATCCCAGTCACACACTGGACCACAGAGACACAGACTCTGTTAATCCCAGTCACCCACCGGTAATATAATGTCAGTAAAATCAGTGCCGTCAGTCAGCAGAGTTTCACAGTGTACATACGTGATTTAGGGATAGGAGCTCGCTTTACAGCATCTACAGAGAGAGAGAGAGTAGATCTTTATTGTATTAAAGACCATTATTGCTTCTTACCTGTTATTATAGCAGAGTTTATCCTACAGTCTGCAGTCAGTTCATTTCAGGATCCCCAGTCTCCACTGCAGTGTGGATCAGAGTGTCAGTGAGTGTGAGCAGCAGTGGCTGTAAGACTGGAGTCTCACTCAATAAGACTGAGCAGCACAAGGCAATAAGACACACAGACACATCACAGGACACCCTGGAGTCTGGTGCTTGAGCCACTGAGAGAGATAAGAAATAAACACAGTCTGCAGTCCCCAGCACTGAGGGATATTTCATATTTAAATAACCATCCATTGAGACTGAATTCTGTTCATTGTTCAGTCAGATGAGTGAAAGTGTGGGCTGCTCTCACACAGACTAAGGGTCCTGTACCCACAGTGACCAGTATCGATGTCTAAGTGACCTGTACCCACAGTGACCAGTATCACTGACAGAGAAACAGAGATGTCCTTCTCACTGGTCACACTGCCTGATCTCCGGACATCAGCTGGACAGTGAGAGATGACCAGTCACACTCCATGGTGAGCACATGTCCACACCAGGCCTGATCCAGGAAGACTGGCACACAGCCAGTATCAGTCTGACACAGACAGGGGCCCAGCTGGCTGAACACAAGCAGTCAGAGCAGTGTCACACTGCTGAGCATCTATTTTCAAAGAAGTGGACCCTACACAGGTATGATCATGTATGTGTCACGATTATAGTTCCCCCTCCTTAAGGATGCTCCAGCCCTTTCACTAAAGACTTTATTCTGTGCACCTGTTCCCTATTCCCAGCCCACCTTAAAAGCCAGGCGCTGACGCTCATCCGGGCTCTGCATCTGATTTCCGTATCGTGCGAGTCCGGGACCTGGAAGCGCCTGGTCCCGTTAAGGTTTTAACCTCTGTTCCCGTTCCTGTTCCCCGTCCGCTGGTTCCGACCCGGCCTTCGTGGTTTTTAACTTGCTCTGATGGATCTCCTGGTTTTGGACTTACCCTTGCGTTTTGGATAATCCCTAAGGACTACTCTCTCGGATTGTTCGCCTCGGCCACACCTTCCCCGTGCACCAGCGCACCTTGGACACGCCCCCCTGTCTTCAGCCCCGTTTTCCTGCATGACGTTTCCCCAGTGTTCCCCCACTCCGTCGGACTGTGTTGTCCACATAGGGTCCGGAAAGAACTGTTCGTTACAGTGTGAACAGTGAAATCCAAGGTCAAGGTCTTAAAACTAACAAAAGGTCAAAAACCAAAAGGGAAATTTAAACCCCAAAAATCCAAGACAAAATCCAGAAATCGAGGAGGAAAAGCAAGCCAAAAATCCAAAAACCTGGAGGGAGTCTTGGGAAGATATCATCACAATGAAAGAGCCATGTAGCTCTCAAGGTCTAACCCACTACTGAGCACTGTGGACACAGAGCAGGGTTCAGGTATGCTGGAGGGGAGGCCTGGTGATGGGTTAATGAGGTCTGATTAACCTACGCCTCCCCAGAGCAGATGAGGTACATGCAATCGGCTTGGGTGCCCTCTGGTGGCAGGATGCTGGTACTGTAACAACCAGCTGTGTTGTTCCAGCACTACAGACACTGTGTGTAACAGCAGGACACAGGCAGGACCCCCACAGTGTCAAGATACAGACTGTTCACTCAGGACAGGGGGCTGATGGCCTGTTGTCAGTCTGAAACGATCCTTTTCAGAGTGTCTTTGACACATTAGAAGAGAGCAAAGAAGACTGAAATTCATACAAGCAGCATTTCTTACTTTATAGTTTCTGCTGCCAGTTAGTTTCTTTCACGCATGCAAGTGGTCTAAAACTAAAGTTTTCATTAAAGTATTAACTTTGAAAATGTGCATTGGGACCAAACTGAGAGGGAGTCAAAACTGAGTAAGATCTCCTTATTTACATTGTGGTACAGGAATTTCTCTTTTTCTCTGTAGCTTCTATTGCTTTTGTAAATCTTCACAACTGATCAAATACCTGTGTGTATTACTGAAGAAAATAAAAGAAGGACACACTTCAGTGCAATATAGTTCATTACAGTAGAGTACAGTAAACTGCAGAACAACAGTGCACTCAAATATAATTCATTAGTGTTTATATCGGTGGATCTGTGATCTCACAGACACAGAAGATCACTTACCCAGTTCTGTGAGGATGACAGGAATGGCTGGAAATAATAAGACATGATTTAGACCATCAGAGCTCTGGTGTCTGATGACACTCAAATTGGTTTAAGTTTATTTCAAATTGGCAGTTAATAGCTCCTTCCATAAATAAACTGTCAATTATAAGAAAAGTGTTAATAAACAAGTTGTTCAATGTGGATCTTGTATCATAATAACATTTACAGAGGAGCTCCTGCTGAAATTACTACAGGACACAGCACAGAGAGTCTGACTGATTTACGCACCATTGAGTTTCTCCTGCCCTGTAAAGAAACACAGACAGGACAGTCAGTGACACAGGATCAGGGCTGCAGAAGCTGAAAAAATACATTAACCATGTTTTCTATTACAAATATTATATATTTCAATGAACAAAAGAACATAAGAGACAGAATACTAGCAGGTCATTCTGCTCATCTAGTCATCTGATCTAGACAATAGATCTTATTCAACCTTCTCTGCTGTGAACTTCCACAGAACTGACCCCTCTTACCTCAGATCTCTCTGATAGATTGGAAAGTCTGTTACTCTCTCCAGGTCATCTGTGATATCTGTGATAGATTAGCAGGTCTGACACTCTCTACCATTCATCTGTGATTTCCCCTTTAAGGGTCCCCACCCCCTCCTGTCACATGATCATGTTTGACCAATGAACACAGAGCTCATGAATACACTGTTCCAGACTGAGAGAGAGTCACTGCCATCAGGGTGAAATAGACAGGAAGGGTTGGGGGTCTTTGAATGGGCTTGGCTATGGTGACAAAGATAGATACTCTGGAATCAGAGGACTGCACTGCTCTGTAAGTGAATCGTTAAAATACTGCAGCTGTGTGTGGCTGTCAAATCTTATTCTAATATTAAAATTTAAATGAACAAGTAATAGGTTTATTCCATGCTGAAAA
The DNA here is from genome assembly GCF_055471065.1 of Atractosteus spatula. Lineage (NCBI taxonomy): Eukaryota > Metazoa > Chordata > Actinopteri > Semionotiformes > Lepisosteidae > Atractosteus > Atractosteus spatula. Next base: position 9,507,954 of record NC_142710.1, on the reverse strand, counting down.
AAAGAAGAAAGAGAACACAACGTTTCGGCCGTGGAGCCTTCTTCAGGTGTGAAATTTAAATATTTATTTACCTGTTAGTGCCTTTCTGCATTAATCATACTGTACATTAGCAATAAACAATCTCATGAAATACAATGATTACACACAACTCTGTACAAACTACTGTACAGTATTTCACAATATTCACAATATTGTGTAACACTGACAGAAATATTTTACACAGAGTACACAGAATTATTAGAAATTTTTTTTAAATAGTAATTAGAAAAAAAATAATTTGATTTTACATGTTGCTTATTAAAAATATACTATACACAGAGGCTTTAAGAACATATTGTATTGTAATTTATAGCAATTGTAACATTCCTGGAGTCTGAGCACCTGACCTTCATCGTCCAGCTTGCCCTCTCATCTCTCTATAAACAGAGTCCAGTTTCCTCTCTCTGTCTGTCTGGCCATCACTCTCTCCCTCTTTACCTTCTTCCTTCCTGTCCTATCTGAGTGACCAGCATGCCTGTGTCCCTAACAAGGACAAGAAGCCAGTTCACTGCACTCCCAGTCTCCTGCCTCTCTTGTCCTCCTGTTCAGAGGGAAACTACAGAGAATCGCTACAACATATTGTAGTTTCAAGACATGTGATCATTAGGCTAAGGAGGAAGAACAGATTAAATGAAGCTGCTTTCACAAGTGTCACCTGTTGATCTGTTTTGAGCAGACTGTTGACTGTTGACTGTTGCTCACTGGTATAATGCAGTGAGTTTATCTCAGGGTTTGCAGTGTATGATAGATGTTTGTATTACAGATAGCTGCATCAGTAGCTCTGCTGGGGTGTAGTTCTCTATCAAGACTAGAAGATGCTCTGGCTCATGAGCTAAAAGTTTTCGTTTTTTTAGTTCCCACTGGCTGCATTGTAAATTGTCAGTTGTTATCAATAGGAATGTCCTGAGCTGCTCATACACAGAGGAATTTTAAATCCTTCCTGACACAGACATTCAGACACACGTGTCTATATATAATGAGCACATACTGTCCATTCTTCTCCACTGGATCACCAGAAGTACTGATGCTGCTACAGTAACAGCTGCTGTTAGGAAGAGAGCCACCATCCATCCAGAGGGAGCAGGGAAATAGTCTCCTGGAAAACAAGACAGGAGTATTATCCTACAGGCACTGACACACAACTGTTAGGGTTTGTTACTGATAGTGTGAAGGAAGATTTTTTTTTCAATTTCTAATATAATGTACACATACTGTAGAATTGATGTTTAGCTGCACACTGATTCAACCCGAAATATACACCCTGCAATATCATACTCTTCTGGGAAATATCGTTTTAGAATCATTCACTTTTTTATGTTTCTACTGCCCAGAGTAGTATTGTACATTTTGTATGGGTGTGAGTGATACTCCACTGCTCCTCTATTCGTACTGTCGTGCTGGTATGACTCTCTTTATTTGTATGGTTGTGGTGTCACTCTGCAGTGGGTAGTATTATTCTGTTAGGGTCCATGTGTGTCAGGTCTCAAGTCTCTGTACACATGTCAACCAGGAAGTCTGGATCATTATGTCTTGTAAAAGAATTTACAGCCTACAAACAGCATCAAACAACATCACAATCTGATGAATTACAACTAATGCATATAGATAGATACTTTATTGATCCCGTGAGGGAAATTGCAGTGCAACAGCAGCTTAACACACACAACACAGCCACAATGTAACGAATTATATAATAATAGTACAATACATACAATACAATACAAGAGTTACTCACAGTCCGGACGCACAAGAACAAACTAGAACAGAACAGTACACAGAAAATCGTATCACACTCATATCACACATATGAATATAAATATAGATGTAACTATAGATATAAATATAAATGTATTGCACAGGTCCCTGGCATATATTGCACAAAAAGTGGTTGTAAACGGGAAAAAGAAAAAGAAAAAGAAAGAGAACAGATGTAGCAGTAGATGTGTAGATGCGTTTAGTCCAGATACAGGTCACTGTCGATGTTGCCTCTGCCAAGACGCAAGGTGGATGCGTTGTACAGTCTTATGGCAGACGGGAAGAATGACCTCCTGTAGCGCTCCCTGTCGCACCGTGGATGAATCAGTCTATTGCTGAACGTGCTCTTCATTCCTGCAAGCCTGTCATAGAGGGGATGGGAGAAGTTGTCCATGATGGCCTCTAGTTTGGACATCATTCTCCTCTCAGCCACTACCTCCAAGGAGTCCAGGTCAGACCCAATGACAGAGCTTGCTCTCCTGATGAGCTTGTTCAGCCTTTTGGAATCTACTGCTCTAATCCCAGAGCCCCAGCACACCACTGCGTAGAAAATGGCACTCGCTACCACCGACTGATAGAACACGTGTAGCATCTTACTACACACATTGAAGGACCTGAGCCTCCTCAAGAAGTAGAGTCGGCTCTGTCCCTTCTTATAGATGGCCTCGATGTTCTTAGACCATTCCAGTCTATCGTCGATGTGCACTCCCAGGTACTTGTACGAGCCCACCATCTCCACGCCACTCCCATGGATGTAGACAGGAGTAGGTTTGACCTTTTTCCTCCTGAAATCTACCACCAGTTCCTTTGTCTTTGTAACATTCAGTTCCAAGTGGTTAACCCCACACCACTCCACAAAGCTGCTGACCAGTCCTCTGTACTCCTCCTCCTGCTCACCCTTGATACATCCCACAATTGCAGAGTCTCCTCCAGCTTCCTCCTTAGAAGTAAGGGCTGGATGGTATTGAAGGCACTGGAGAAGTCGAAAAACATGATCCTTACAGTGTTGCCAGCCCTGTCCAGGTGTGAGTAGGCCCTTTGCAGCATGTAGATGATCGCATGCTCCACACCAACACTGTGCTGGTAGGCAAACTGTAGGGTGTCCAGTGATGAGCTGACCAGGGGTCTCAGGTGGGACAAGACCAGCCTCTCCAGTGTCTTCATGATGTGAGAAGTCAGTGCAACTGGTCTGTAGTCGTTGAGGACAGAGGGGCGCCCTTTCTTTGGTACCGGGACCAGGCATGATGTCTTCCAGAGCACCGGGACTCTTTCCAAGCGCAGGCTCAGGTTGAACAGTCGCTGGAGCACTCCGCTCAGCTGATCAGCACAGGCCCTCAGAACTCTGGGACAGATGTTATCTGGTCCTGTGGCCTTACCCTCGTGCAGCCTCTTCAGCTCCTTCTTCACCTGGTCAGCTGTGAGGGTCAGCCTGGCCTGGGGGATGGTGCTCATAGTGCTTTCAGTGCTGCAGGTGTTAATGGCGGAGGTGTTGGAGAGTGGCAGCTGTGGGGGATGGGTGGGTGAGTAGCCGTCGGGGGTTGTGGCTGTAGGCGGCCATGTTTGTGGGGGGATGGAGGAGGTATTGGGCAGTCGAAGCTGTGAAGGGTTAGGGAGCGTGTGGCTGTGGGGGGATGGGTGTTGCGCCACAGAGGGCCCAGAATCAAACCTGTTAAAGAACTGGTTCAACTCGTTGGCCATCTCCAGGTTCCCCTCTGTTGCACCCCCAGCCTGTTTGAAGCCAGTGATCTTTCTCATGCTGCTCCATACATCTCTCACCCTATTCCTTTGCAGCTTGTCCTCTACCTTCTTCCTGTATGCGTCCTTGCTCTCTCCTAACTTCTGCTTTAGCTCCCTCTGTACATGCTTGACCTCTTCCTTATCTCCCCTCCTAAAGGCTCTCTTCTTGTCATTCAGCAGAGCCTTCAGGTAGCTGGTGATCCAGGGTTTGTTATTGGAAAAGCAGTGTACGTCTTTGGTGGGGATGGTGTTGTCTACGCAGAAGTTAATATAGTCAGTGACACAGTCCACCATGCTGTCTATGTCGTCCCCATGTGGTTCGCACAGCACATCCCAGTCGGTGGCCTCCAAAGCACCACGTAGAACCTCCATAGCCTCCTGAGACCATCTCCTCACACTCCTCATGGTCGCAGGTTGGCGCTGAACAATAGGCGTGTACAGTGGTGTAAGCAAGACAAGGTTGTGATCTGATCTGCCAAGGGGGGGAAGGGCTGTGGAATTATATGCATCCTTAGCATTGGCATATAATAAGTCCAGTGTTTTGTTTTCTCTGGTCGGGCACTTAACAAACTGGTGTAAAGTAGGCAGAGTGGTGGAAATAGATACATGGTTAAAGTCCCCTGAAATAGCTATAAAAGCGCTTGGGTGCTTTGTTTGTAGCCTGGCTGTGACTGTGTTTATGACGTCACACGATTCATTTTTTAAACTGTTTTTTCAAAACAGAACAGTATAATATGTGAAGGAGTTTGTTGGACTTCACAATATTACAGTGTCCTTCTTATAAAATGACATTCATATTACACAGGTGTTCAACCCACACAGACAGCTGTCAGGTCTTCCTTATCACTGACCTCTGTCAGACTGGTCAAAGGTCATTAAACAGTCATGTGTGACCAACTCAGTGTTTGACTACATCTGCCTGCAAGACAGATTAGATGGATAAACATCATACACCTCAGACCACAAACTCAGCAGAGAAATCTGTGTGAGCCAAGTGAGCCACCAGCACAAAAGACTACAGTGTGGAGCAGAAATCTCTCTCTAGACAGGGACCCATAGGACTGCCGCCAGTTGAAGTCTCTCAGTCAGGGTGACTGGTTGAGCCCAGATGCTGAATCACTCCAGCTGATGTGATGATGTCACAATGGAGCCAGGCTGAAGTACAGAGCTCTGCTGTTGAGAGGCAAAGTTCCAGTCATGACAGCTGGAGAATTTTAATAGTCACAGTGCTCTTCAAATGACTGAGAAAGGTCTCATACCAGACTTGATGGGTGTTCTGTGATGAAGACATTCAGGTCAATAGAAAAGCTGTCTTGTTGAAATCTAGTTTGTGGAGAACTGTGTGTTTAAAACATCCTCAAGCTGACTGTCTATGCCTGAGCACATTACTGGACAGGGGTATCTCTCTGAATGGACTGACAGGTAAAGTTTGACCTATGTTTGACAAAGTTTGACTATGTCAACAATGATATGAAAAGAGTTTTATGAGAAAGATAGATAATCATCAATAGGTGTTACCAGAGAAAAACAATAACAGAGAATATTGAAGTTGTATCTGATCCAAAAAAACAGGACAGAGAGAGCTCAAGAATCTCAGAATTTCCCTTGAGATTCTCCTGTTCGCTCAGCAAGCCTTTGACTGAAAAGAGTGACTCCTGATTTACTGCAACAACATGGTAAAAGAAAATTTCATGGAACTAAAGAGTTACATGATAGAAATTTCTGTTTTATTCTTAATGTTTTTATAGCAATAAATCCCATAATTGTTTCATCATTTAGACTTAATGACAACAGCACCAACACATATAATGGTTTTGTTAGAAGGGGAATTCATTTTAAATTGCTCAATTTCAATCAGCTAATTGAGGCATATGTTTATTCAAACAATTCTAGATATCTGCTTCTATTATATGGCTGGGAAGTTTGTTCTAGACTTACACAAAAACATTTCTAAATTCAACAGTCTACTATTTAGTCTACTATCTGAATGCAAACTCAACTCTGTACTCACTGGGTATGTAGAGCTGAGATTCCCAGTCTGCCTCGGGCTGTGTGTTTCACACCAGGCAGGAGAAGATGTTGGACTCCTGTTTGACTGGGATGTAGCTGCTGACACTGAGGAGCCCCTGTCTGTCCATGTCCACTGTGGGGGGCTGTGATGTCACCTTGTTTCCATCCCTGTCTGTCCAGATCACTGCAGGCTGAGGGAACCAGCCCTCTGATCTGCACAGCAGCTGGGTCTGATCTCCTCCAGGGGAGTGGAGAGACACTGACACAGCTGCCAAGATTTAAAAGACTGTCACATATTTAACACTTAAAACAGAATTCTTCTGTTTTTTTTTCCAAAATGCTGGAAACAGGAATAAGGTGTTAATGATTCAAGTGGCTCAACAAGTCCAGGGCAGTTTTATACTTTTTGGAAACACATGGCATTTCAGTGCTGTCTTTTTTCAGAGTGAACAAAATGCAACAGATGGTTCTGTTTTTTTTTTCACTTAAATCTTCCACAATTGTTTTTAGAAAGTCTCATTTTCAAACATCACTAAGGTCTGAGATGTTGGTCAATGTGATTTGTGGTTAAATGACAACTATGCATCACTATTTGACTTTCAGCTCATGCTGCTGTGTTAAACCTCCATCTCTGTCTGCTATTGACCCTGCTGAACTTGATGAATGACACAGATCAAGGGTCTCTGGCTTCAGAGCTTGTGAAAATAATTAAACACAGTGGAGTGCAAACACTACTCATATACTAAAACTGGGAAAAGATTTCCAAGTTTAAGGGTAATAGCAAAAACGTTATGATAGCATGCTGAAAAAACATTATTCTACAATACTTATTTAATAGCAATGCAACAATAATCGCACAATATCACTACTCATTCAACACACCACACTGTAATTAAGCATAATGACTGAATTCATGGGGTAGAGCAGTAAAAACACAGGCTGTCCAAGAGAACTCAACCAGAACATTAAATACTAATAATGTCAGGTGGTAACTGCTCAGCTCCCAATCAAAGCAGGGAATACGTTTGAGTGAAGTAAAATAGTGTCAGAAGTAAGTGCTGTGGATCAGAATCAGTGAGGTGATGTAGTCCATCACTCCTGGGGATCAGAGTCAGTGAGGTGATGTAGCCAATCACTGCTGGAGATCAGAGTCAGTGAGGTGATGTAGTCAATCAACGCTGGAGATCAGAGTCAGTGAGGTGATGTAGTCAATCACCGCTGGGGATCAGAGTCAGTGAGGTGATGCAGTCTATCACTGCTGGGGATCAGAGTCAGTGAGGTGATGTAGCCATTATTATTATTATTATTATTATTATTATTATTATTATTATTATTATTATTATTATCCACAGAATCTAAAGAAGTTCATATGAATATTCTATCTTTGGTTCACAAGAGACAGTATAATTTCTCATTATATTTAGATATAATATTACTTATCTTTTATATAGTAAATATAGATTCACATTTCACAGACTTGTTATTATAGAGTATTATTATTACTATAGTTATTTTGCAGTACAATAATTTATGGTTAATGATTTGTTAAATCTCAAACACTCACCTCTAACAAACAGGTAAATATCAGCATCATCATCCCAGAGTCCAGACAACACCATGCATCTGTACCTTCCATGATCAGAGCGGGTGATGTTTCTCAGTGTTAAAGACACGTTGCCTCTGGAGAGCTCATTGGAGAAAAGCTCCACCCTTCCCTTGTAGGCTGGGTCCTGTCTGTCAGAGTTATACCTGCTGTTCTGGTACAAACACACAGGGGCTGTATAATCTCCTCTAAACCACCTGATCTCCAGGTCCTCTGTGTTGATGCTGGGTGAGAGGTAACAGGGCAGGACAGCGTCTTCACCAGGGGACACAACTACAGGAGCAGCTGGACCAACAAGCTGTAACACCTCTGGAAGAGAAAGAGCACACAGTCTGCATGAGCCTCCCCCTCTACACAGCTGCTCACAGTGTGAGCTGGTCCAGCACTGTCTCAGGATCAGCCCCACACTGACCCCAGGAATGTCATTGGTGAGGGTTTGGTGATGTTTAGTTTTAACCCACTTGGATTGATTAAAAACCCTCCTGTTGTACTGTCTCATTTATAACCAGAACTATTATCCTGAGTTAATAAGTTGAGGAATGTCAGCAAGTTAATATTTAGGGATGTTACTGTTTCATTGGTAAAGGCTTAAGTGTTTGTCTTTGTTTTAAAACTGTATATAAAATTTACACTGGAGGTTGTGGGGGTCAGATATGAATACTGAATTCTTGTCAGTCAAATGTATCAAGTTGTCAGGTAAATAACATTAATGTTGTTATAGTTCAGGTGGGGAGCTGCGTAAGCATGCGTAGTCTGCAAAGGAACAAGTAATAGGTTTATTCCATGTTGAAAAGAGAAAAAAGAAAATATGTTTCGGCTGAAACAGTTAATATTGTTTAATATTAATTAATATTGTTTTTATATTAATTAATATAATATTGCCTAATATTAATTAATAAACAATGAATCGTGTTACACATGTTATGGTATATTGGAATCCTTAAGCTCTGGGAGGTTGCCCCTCTTCCCACAAACAACACAAATGAAATGAAACCACATTCATTAGTGCTGCGTTTGTTTGTGGTGTTGAAGTAGCAGCCTTTCATTCTCAAGATATAGCGCCTTGTTTTTTTATGGGTGTGACATCACTCAGCCCCCCTACAGCAGGGCAGGAAAAGCAAACCAGCCTCAACTGTTAGTGCTCTGTTTGTGCCAGCTTGTGTGTTGAAAGTAGCTTCTGAGCTGCTTTCGTTCCCGAGATACAGAGTCTTATTTTTCAAGTCAAGTGACTGCCTAGACAGCGCCTGCTGTTTGCTTTCTCAGCCAGTCCGGAGGCAGGGGGATGTGAAATGACATCTGTCTGCAGTATCCTAATGCACCACAAGAGCTGCCATTTGAGCCTTTGAGAGGGAACTGTTGCAAACAATTGTATTTTCTTAAAATAATTTAAGTAGCATGTCATGATGCCTCATAGCTGGGTCATCTAAGGAGCTTCTCACTGTATCCTTTTTACATACATATGGATACACAAATAAATACATATTTCTGTCAGCTGAGTTTTTAAAGCCGGGCCTTTCCCCATGGCCCTGGTGCTTCTGAAGTGTTTTTCTGGAAGGCTCCTCTGTCCTGTCCCTGGGGCAGGAGGTTCTTCCCTGACCTGAGGATTGTCTGACTGATTATCTTCACAGTAAAGAGGCTTTGTGTCTGTGCAGCTCTTCTTCATTTGAGAGGAGGGTTAGAAGGAACTTCATTTGTATTGCTGGGGCACATTAAAAACATACAGGTATCAGAAAAACAAATCACACAATATTAAAAAAGTCAACAGTCTAGAGTGTTATACAATACTGTATATAAATATTGACATTACCAGGCTTATTAAACAGGTGAATATATTGTAAGGATGGTGGTGAATAAGGGGAAGGAGGTGATGAGATATGTCCATTAATCCAAGCATCTCCTTTTTCATGGTGAAGAAGGGACACAGGGAAACCCTTAGACTTCAGCGGACTAATGGACACAGCTATGAAGCTGGACAGACTGGCTTAGTCTTCACAGGCAGGGACATGTCCTGATCCAGGTGGGAAAAGGACATACAGAGAGGGTGATAGGACCCAGGACAATATCATTGCAGAATTTATACATTGACCAGACATACATGCATACAAATACAAAAACTACAATAAAACACAATAAGAAATCCTACAAGATGCTGTGTGTTCTACATAACACAGGTCTTTAAGAGTACGCTGTCTAGTGCTTACTATTCTACTACTGAGAGACACCACTGAGAGACACAACCTGTTCTGGTTGGAGATACTAAGAGACCCAAACCAGGATGCTGAATGTAAGGACTGATTCTAAAAAACATCTATACATGGTTTGCAGTGAGTGTTCTTGTACTGCTATTGATGATCATGGCATTAGGGCTGTCAGCATTCTTGTATTGATGAACCATTTATTTTGTTTTAGTAACATTCAAGTGAGGGAAATGATCTCGGCACCACAGGCCTAAGCTATCAGCTGTAGACGGGAGTTTAGCCTCTGACATAGACGTGTCCACAATCACTGTGTCACCAGACTCTGTCCTGGGCTCCTCCAGTCACCTGTCTACAATGTGAGAAGAGCAGGAGGAGTGGCTGAGCCTTGAGCAGAGCCAGTGGAGATCAATGTCATTGTGCTGCCCTGCTGGTTGAATCTGACACATTGAGGTCTGTCTGTTAGGAAAGAAATAATCCAGAAAATAAACCGTGGTTTTACTCTCATGATAACAGGTTTACTACATGTTTTACCATCATGTGGGGTTAAAAACTGAATGAATCTGGTAACACTGAACAGGAATGTTTATTCAGACAGACACTCTGTGCTTATTGAACAGTGATGTGTAAATCATACCATCTGTGTTTGGGGTACATGTGCTTAGGTCTCACTGCATGTCTACAGCACTTAGAAAACTGAATAGGTTTGTTCTCCCTGTGACTCCTTAAAAGTCATAAAGACTGTTTATGTTGTTGGTTATTGTGAGGATTATCTCACAATGCCAGCAGCCATATCACCGTGCAACTCACAACTAGCATCCCCTTGAAGCTCAGCAGGTGTGAGCCTGGTCAGTACCTGGATGGGAGACCTCCTGGGAAAAACTAAGGCTGCTGCTGGAAGAGGTGATAGTGGGGCCAGCAGGGGGCGCTCACCTTTCGGTCTGTGTGGGTCCTAATGCCCCAGTATAGTGACAGGGACACTGCTGTCCTTCGGATGAGATGTAAAACTGAGGTTCTGACTCTGTGGCCATTAAAAATCCCAGGGCACCTCTCGAAAAGAGTAGGGGTGTCACCCTGCTGTCCTGGCAAAATTTCACATTGGCCCTTACCAATCATGGCCTCTTAATAATCCCCATCTCTGAACTGGCTTCATCACTCTGTTCTCCTCCCCACTGAGAGCTGGTGTGTGGTGAGTGTTCTGGCGCACTATGGCTGCTGTCGCATCATCCAGGTGGGTGCTGCACATTGGTGGTGGTGGAGGGGATCCCCATTACCTGTAAAGCGCTTTGAGTGGAGAGTCCAGAAAAGTGTTATATAAGTGTAAGCAATTATTATTACCTGTGGACTGTCATCTGTGTGAGCTGAGAGCTTGAAGGGGACAGTGTGGATATTTGAGACACGTGGGAGAGTGTTTTGGCTCTACGATCACATGAACAACTGGAGCTAAACTTGCAGACAATCCTGGACATTATCATGAACACAGTGGTTTAAAGAAGGAAACAAGAAGGACATGAGGACAAAGGGGAGGAGTGAGGCAGAGACTGAAGGGGTTAAAGGGGAAGACATGTCTGATCCCTAAGGAACACCCTTGCCCAGCTCCATGCCCATGAGGAATTCCACTGGGCACACAGGAGCCTCACTGAGACATGGTTAGTGAAATTGTCTAAGGAGTGAGAAAAAGCGTTCTCAAAAAACAGCTCCAGACTCAAACAGCTCCAGACTCCCCTGTCTCATGCTGGGTGATTGTAACCATTGTAAGATGAATAAAGACCTGCCTTCATATTGTTTGCTTGACCAGGGCACAGAAAACAGCCTCTGTTACAGTCATATAAAAACATGGCTAATGAAATGAGAGAGTCTGTCTTCACTGTACCTGATACTGAAGCAGAGGACTGGAGGAGAAGCAACAGAGTCACAGAGAGCCACTCTGAACTGTCAGACTTCATACCTGCAATACAGAAACACTGAGATCAGTCAGACAGTGTATCTGAAATAATGAAAGACTCTTAAGTGAGCAGACAGAATCTTTGATATAAAGAAACAACCTGATTAATCAGAATTCATCTCAGAATTCAGATTTCAGATTAGTCAGAATTTAGGAATTTTCTCTGATTTGTAAGAACTAATCTTTTAATAATAATTAATGTTTGGTCACACTTCAACTCAGAAATACAAAAACTGGGGTGGGCCTAATCAATTACAGAAAAAAACTTCAGTCAGATATCATCTACAGTAGGAAAGAGAAAAAAAGTCAGATATTTCAAATTTAGTTTTTCAAATAATTAAACAAAAAACACCCGATGTTGGATTACATTTAAAAATCAACTGATAGGACAAGATTCATCTCTAAAATAAACACTGGTCAGATTTCATATCTAAGCAGCCTTTTCATTAAATTGCAATTGTAACACTTTAGGTACAGATGCAGCCATTCAAAGTGCGCGTCACAGACACGTACCGCAGGTGACGTCGCTCAGTATGACGCAAGATGACGCGTGGCACCGCAGTACGTGATTGGTTGACCGACAGGGGCACTCGTGGTCCGTTGGTCTGTCGTAGAAAGACTTACAGTAAAAACGTCTTTGCTGTGCCCGTTGTAGATATTGAATTTTACCACTGAAGGGAAATCTTAGTAGCTGAGCATAAAAAGAATAGGAGCATACTGTAACGCGTGTGAAAGCCATAAATGATATTAATTTTGGAACATAAACATACAGTATATAGCTGGTCTTGGTACTTTAAAGAAAAAAATACACACCGGTATTCCATTTCTCCCTAAACATTGTAAGCTTCGAAGTCTTTAACTAACGTGATACCGGAGTCAACAAGCATACTTTTAGAATTTGATTAAAAGGGAATATAATATGGAATCGCGTATCTCAAGAATTTAATAACGGTATGATTATATCCGTGTACTGCAGCAGGGCTGTGTAGGGCTGTTTCGCCTGCCTGCTCATGCGAGCTGTCTTGTAGCCGACTGGTCTAGGTGCGTGACTATCAACGGGCAGGTTGTGTGCTCGAATCCAGCTGGTGCTGGACCTTCCAGTTTTATTTATTTATTTTTTAATCGCGTAACATAAACATATTACCGTATGCAAACTGTACTGTATACAGTATGTATATGTATTGTAACGCTTACGGCCGTCAGGTACTGTGTAAGAGCCGGCGTACCAGAGCAGGTGACGTCACCGCCCTTCCCTATGATAGCAGGACTACAGCTACTGGGCTGGAGAGCGATCTCTCTTTAGCTCACGGGGCTGGGTCGCTGCAGAGAGACGCGGAAGTCCCGGGTTCGAGCCCCGGACGGTGTGGGGCCGACCTGATGCGGCAAGGGCGCCCGCCTGAGCCCCCGTTGCGTTACATTGGTGTCAGAAGTGGGATGGGATAGCCCTTCGCCGGGGACGGCGATTTAAGCGGGGGAGAGTGTAACGCTTACGGCCGTCAGGTACTGTGTAAGAGCCGGCGTACCAGAGCAGGTGACGTCACCGCCCTTCCCTATGATAGCAGGACTACAGCTACTGGGCTGGAGAGAGATCTCTCTTTAGCTCACGGGGCTGGGTCGCTGCAGAGAGACGCGGAAGTCCCGGGTTCGAGCCCCGGACGGTGTGGGGCCGACCTGATGCGGCAAGGGCGCCCGCCTGAGCCCCCGTTGCGTTACAGTATATTTAATGTCTTAACTGTGCCCGTTTAATTGAATTTAAAAAATTATTTAACACGAACATTAAGCTGTTTACATCTTCCGCCTGAGAACAGTCACCCGTTGCTACCCAACGCAGAATGGTGATTGGCTGACACCATCTGACACCCCTCTGATTGGAGAAAAAAGACGTGCTGGTTTGCTATACATACTGTACCAGGACGAGGATTTCTTTCTATTCAAAACGTGTATTTTAAAAGTTTAAGAAGTAAAAACCTTACAGCGTACACAGATTTCTAAACTGATCAGGATCGTTATCTTTGTCTTATGCATAATAATATTCACCGCTCTCTCCAGCAAATTAATAATAAACTTTATTTTATATAGCGTTTTAAACGAATAAGTAATTAGATTGCTCATAAACCTAATCACTTGCTTTTTCTTTTTATTTAGGCTCAGATTTCAACTATAGATCGTATTATTAATAACCATAATAACAACCAACCAACAAAAACAACCATATAAACATAATACCAACCAAAAACATAGATAACAACCACAATACAAAATCAAATATATCAAACCATTTTACTCTCGCAAAGTCCTCCAATTATCATAATCCCGCCCCTTATGCAAAACCTAACCTTCCTCCCATCCCAGTTTATCCTGTTTATCATAAACAAAATCCACCTCAATTTTCAACATAAAGCATTACACAAAATCAATACCTCAACACTCCATACTCAACAACGATAATTCACAAACAGCCAGAACATGTAACTACACATTCCCAAACAGACCTAATTTCCATAGCCCCGCCCCTTATGCAAAACCAACATCCCTCCCCTGTTCTCTCTCTCCCCTGGCGGTTGTAATTGTTTTTATTTTCAAATAAATTTTAGCAAAGTCATGCATTTTAAAAATCTTAAGATTTTTATATTTATGTCTTTATTTAGTGGTTTCATTAGTGACAAAGGCTAAACTTTCTTGGAAAAATGTCTTTTATGTAAACCATGTTTGCTATTTATTCATTCAGGGCTAAAATATGTTCATTGTATTCTAATGAAAGAAGGGTTCCTTTCGCCGTAGTCGGGTTGAAATTAGAAGCTTGCCACGCCCGGACTGTTACACCAATGCATTAGCATGTTAAAGCGATTTCATTGAGGAGCCTTGCTTTCTTAACTAGTAAGTACTGTACTTACTGGGTTTTTGAGGTGGGGAGTCGTCTTTTGCTGGAAATCTCACCCCCTTCTACTTTGAAAATACCTGTGAAACCGGTTTAATTCGTCACAGCCAGCACTCCTGCAGAGAGGGGGGTTGTACTTGCAGTGTATGCAGTACACGCGTTATGCTCTTCGTTAATGTCTAAGCCGGAACATATCATTATATCTCATTTTGTATTTCTTAAAAAAAATCGTTTTCCCAGCCTAACAGTATTGTTTTTAACCTGTAAATTTGCTGGACAGAGAGGTGAACATTATTACACAGAAGACAAAGATAGCGATTTACGTTGCATTGTGTATCGTGCAGCTTTAATACAGTTTTAAATAATTGAAAGTCTAAACAGTATCAGCTTTATTTATGGGTTTTAAATAAAGGTGATTTAAACGCGATTTAAATCAATATAAATGTTTATATTGTAACGCATAGGTGACTATTCATTGTTATTAAAATGACTTAAATTCGATCATGTTGTGATATTTAGAAATATACATTTGTTTGGTGCGAGTGAAGTTTTATTTAATCTCTGAGCCATACTGATTCTTCTGGAAGCCAGTTTCCGCCAGGGAGTAAAAAAAAAACACACTATGGTATTCTCTCCAATGCAGTGCAGTTAAAAACATACCTCTGATGCTGCTCCTAAATGAATATCGTTTATGACCATCAGAAGCTTTATGCTCCTTTTCTTTTTTCCAGTGGATTGAACAGGGAGGGGCATTTCATGATGTACTTTTCACTGATGAAACAACAGTGGCTCTGGAACAGTTTTCAACCATGTCGTTTTATAAAAAGGGGAGATATGTACACGTTACTGAAGCTAAAAGTTTAGCCTTTGTCACTAATGTAAACACTAAATAAAGACGTATAGAAATCCCTACGTTACAGACTGTATATGGCTGGTATTGGTAGTTTAAAGAAAAAATACACACCAGTATTCCACTTTC
Source organism: Atractosteus spatula (assembly GCF_055471065.1). NCBI lineage: Eukaryota > Metazoa > Chordata > Actinopteri > Semionotiformes > Lepisosteidae > Atractosteus > Atractosteus spatula. The sequence goes on along the minus strand of NC_142710.1, from coordinate 9,492,813 downwards.
TCCCTAAACATTTTAAGCATCAGAGTCTTACATGTGGTTATTTATTGCATAATTTAATTTTGAAAGCCACTGAGACATCAGGTACTACTGTTGTATTTATGAAAAAGAAACAAAACAAAAAACATACTAACAACTGTGCCATCCTACTCCTTAGTTAATACATTTTATTATTCATAAACAGTTAACATTGTTAGCAAAATATTTTGAATTATATTTAACCCTATTTTTTCTTTAGTTTTGTATTTAACTTATTATATGATAGTCAGACTTTATGTATATTTGAACAATGAAAATATATTTTTACAAGATTTTACATTAAGCACTTAAAATTAATATGGTTAATAATAGTAAACTGTAACATGCTGTAACAAGATCGGTTAAACTGCGAAGAAAATGCTTTCAGAGAAAATGTTTCAGGTGTGAAGAACATAGATCTCTAATGCAATTTCAACCAAACCTGTTCCCACACACCCTGCCCCCACTACCATTAGAATATACACAAACATTTTAGCGTTTCATTCTGAGCAGAAGACCCTCACACCTGAAGAGTGCTGGCTGTGACGAATTAAACCGGTCTTACAGGCTTCAATCACAGACCATGTGACATGGGACTCAGTAAACTAACAGCGCCACTGGATTTGATAATACCTAACCAAAATCCGCAATATGGAAACAGAACCTGTGTGATTGTTGACAGATGATGTACTCGTAACATTTTTTCAAGACGAACTACAACATTTAAAAAATGACTTGTATGTACTTGATATCTCTAATCAATCCACGGGTCCCAGCACAAAACGAAAGTAAAATGCATACCGTTTCGCGCTTCTTATTAGTTGCTCAAAAGTAATTTGACCGTATGAAATGCATAATATAAACCTAGAAACATATACGTGAGCAGTACTTAAGCACTGTAGTATCGGTGTTAAGACATACCTCTCAAATACTGTAAATCAAGTTAAAAATATCTCAAGACCGATTCTGGTCGTAATGAAACCATGTTTCGTGTATGTTTTCTTTTTCATCTTGAAATAACTCATTTCTAAATACCTTTTTCACTGTTAACATCTTGCAGCAACTTTGCGAACAAAATATACACTCTGACAGTTCATCCTGCTACCAACATTAAATAAAACAAATCTTAAGATTTCTATATTTATGTCTTTATTTAGTGGTTTCATTAGTGACAAAGGCTAAACTTTCTTGGAAAAATGTATTTTATGTGTTGCAGAAAAAACTGACTTGCTTTAACAAAATATGTTTACAAATCCTTTCACCTGGCATTTTCGTAGTTAGAAATTATGGAACGCTCTGTTAAAAGCAAGGGAGTTTTTATGTCCGTTGCAGTTCTTTTGCAACATGAATATAATTATATCGTTATTAATTTCTTGAGATATGCGATTCCATATTATATTCCCTTTTAATCAAATTCTAAAAGTATGCTTGTTGACTCCGGTATCACGTTAGTTAAAGACTTCGAAGCTTACAATGTTTAGGGAGAAATGGAATACTGGTGTGTATTTTTCCTTGTGATATTTTAAGCTCTAGTTGAATGATAGGTGTCGCATTTTAAATCATTTTCGTAGTTAGAAATTATGAAACGCCCTGTTAAAAGCAAGGAAGTTTTTATGCCCGTTGAAGTAAAACAAAATGCCTGACAAAGTATGGCTTGGACAGATTCCAAGTGCTTGTACAAATGTGCTAAAGAAATTATACTTTGAGTATACAGCTTGTCCAAAGTCATCCATTATTAATACTATTAGTAATATCTTCGGTAAAGGCTTTGATGCATAAATATTTCTGATAAAGGTAGGTTGTGTACTTTTGTCCAACTGAGCAATCTTGCTTTCATAAAATATACCAACATTTTAATGACTGAAGATTAACATGCTGTAATACACTGTTCAAAATTAAAGGCTCAAATGCTGTACATGAGAGGTTAAGCTCCCCCTGGCGGGTTTACAAGGCGACGCCGGATAGTTTCTGGCAGAGCGTCAAATGACGCGCGATTACCGTCATTTGTGTTACCGCGACACGCCCACCGGGGTATGCCGCAAAATAACTCACCCATTTTGAATGGCTGCATCTGTAGTAAGCCTTCAGTGAAACAGACACTAATAGTGAATGATCTAGCTGTAGTACAACAGTGAGGAGTGTCTCTGCTTCAGTCCTGACCTGACTGTTCACTCACACACTGCTATACCTGACTGATCTCACTGTCACTCCAGCACACAGCAGCTTCAGTCCTGACCTGACTGTTCACTCACACACTGCTGGATCTGACTGATCTCACTGTCACTCCAGCACACAGCAGCTTCAGTCCTGACCTGACTGTTCACTTACACACTGCTATACCTGACTGATCTCACTGTCACTCCAGCACACAGCAGCTTCAGTCCTGACCTGACTGTTCACTCACACACTGCTGGATCTGACTGATCTCACTGTCACTCCAGCACACAGCAGCTTCAGTCCTGACCTGACTGCTCACTCACACACTGCTGTACCTGACTGATCTCACTGTCACTCCAGCACACAGCAGCTTCAGTCCTGACCTGACTGTTCACTTACACACTGCTATACCTGACTGATCTCACTGTCACTCCAGCACACAGCAGCTTCAGTCCTGACCTGACTGTTCACTTACACACTGCTGGATCTGACTGATCTCACTGTCACTCCAGCACACAGCAGCTTCAGTCCTGACCTGACCGTTCACTCACACACTGCTGGATCTGACTGATCTCACTGTCACTCCAGCACACAGCAGCTTCAGACTTGAACGTTGAATCTTCTTCAGCATATAGATCAACTCTTTGATCAGTCTCTGTGTTGTCTCAATGCTGGTCTGTAATTGTTATTATGTGCTGTAAGGTGAAGTCTTTTCTCCTGTTTAATCCTCCATCTTATTCACAGTAACTGCTGTTCACTGCTACAGGGACACAGTTCTCTTCCTTCTTTCACTTTACCTGCACAGACCTGTTCTTTCAGCACAGACTCACCCAGCCTGCAGAGTAACATTCCCACTGAGCTGAGTCTGTGTTTGAGCAGTGAACAAGGGCAGGAAAGCAGGTGGGAACAGGCAGAGCTTGAATCTTGTTTATTGTTCCTTTTCTGTTGTTGGTGTTTTGTTTCATTTCCCAGGGAATTATTGATGATTTTAGATTTGTGAATGCTGAGTTTCATTTTGAAGTACCTGAACTCACAACTGAAGTCTCAGACATTGATACCCTTCACGTTACTATGCATCTTGTGTGACTTTCTTCTGTCTGCTTCTCAACCTGTCCTGACGAAATCTAGTCACACTGCTGTGTCCAGTCTATAGTACAGCCCTCCAAATTTCTGTTCACCTACCATGACACTCAGACACTGTTTTGAGCAGGCAGAGACACTCAGAGCTGTGGTCTGAGCTCTTTTCCAGAGACAGTACAGTGAGCAGGACAGGGACACTCAGAGCTGTGGTCTGAGCTCTTTTCCAGAGACAGTACAGTGAGCAGGACAGGGACACTCAGAGCTGTGGTCTGAGCTCTTTTCCAGAGACAGTACAGTGAGCAGGACAGGGACACTCAGAGCTGTGGTCTGAGCTCTTTTCCACAGACAGTACAGTGAGCAGGACAGGGACACTCAGAGCTGTGGTCTGAGCTATTTCTAGAGACAGTACAGTGAGCAGGACAGGGACACTCAGAGCTGTGGTCTGAGCTCTTTTCCAGAGACAGTACAGTGAGCAGGACAGGGACACTCTGTGATCATTAAAAAAAAAAACATTAATTAGGCAATGTTGTAACAAAGTAACATACCCTGATATCAACATGCAGGCTAGTATCATCTCTGGCCAAGATTTACACACAAGGGATGATCAATAGTATCAAATCTCCTTGCACTTGATGGTGCTACTGACAGTCACAGCGCCGGGGTGGACATGTAATGGGTCGTAATGTACACTGTTATTTCATGTCAATTTCATTGGGATGATATTTTGTTCAATCTGTTATCTGTTATCTACCCATAGAGTCTACATTCAGTTTCAATAGGTAATTTACTGCTTATGTCTGTGAAACACAGCAAGGGGGAGCTCCCACACCACACCAGCTGAGGAGTCAGATGTCTCTTGTTACTACTGTTGATCAGTTGATCTTGATGAAAATGCCAGGACAGGATCCCCATTTTCCAAGGGATCAAGGGAATAAGAGTGTTGTCTCGGATCCTTGGAACAAGTCAGAGGGGAAGGACGTTTACAGACAGGGTCTGTCTGCGTGGCTTTCAGATTACCTTTCCACCCCTTTTTGTTTTCCATTTGACTGGTCAGACTATCGTGAGGAGGTCTACCGAGGTCTACCGTGAGGAGCTGGGGGAGCCTGAACTGTGCGCTCCCCCAGTGCCAGGGCTTGCAGTGACTGTCCATAAATGGTAGGAAGCCCCGAGGGACGAAGTTACAGTCCTCTTCCTTAGTTTCCTCAGTGAGGCATGGGTCTGCCTTTTGGTCCTCCTTCTCGCACTGGGAACATCAAGAATACGGATGTCATAGTTTTTCTGGGTCTAAAACGAAAGCCTCTGCTCCCCTCATCCCCGCTCCACTCCCATCACTGCACAGTTCTCGGCGTACAGAAGACGCCCCCCTTTGTTCTTTGGAGAGTTTGGCTGCTGACATGTTCTTCTAAAGTCATCGACTGTCTGGGGGTCTGTCTGTCAGACAGTCTGTTCAACTTCTGGCGGTAGGTGGTGAAGATAAGTGTTGAGAAAAAGCTGTTCTTATTTGATTGTTGGTCAATGTTTCAGGTTCTAACCACATCTTAGCTAAATAAATTGGTTGTACATTTGGGAGCGAGCAGAGTCGGGGATCACAGCCCCAGTCATGGAAATGAGCCACAACACAGGTCGTGACTCCTTCCCTAGCAAGAATTTCAGCTCTAAAAACACATTATCAGAGTAAGCTGCACTGTCATAATAAGCCCTTTCTTTTTGCTCCTCACTGCATTGAAAAGGAAACACAATACTTGACCTCTGAGCCTGATCCCAAATCAGGCATTCAGCTGTCCTCTCAAATGTCCTCAGGCAGGCTTCCACATCGTCTTGGGGGGTCATCTTTTGCAAGATGTGAGAAGTTGGACCTGAACCTGAGTCGGAGTTTCTCAGAGGCTTTGGAGGTCTATCATCTGTCCTGTCATCTCCCAACAGTCTCTGGGTGGTCTCCACCTGTTCTCCAGGTAGTTTGCTGCCTTCTGGATCATGGAGAGTTGGTCCTGCAGGGTAATGTGGGCCTGATGCTCTAATTCTTTGGCCTCTATTTGTACTGACACCGGTTCGGACGGCACACTTCAGTAGAGAGAGATTATCAGCCATGACGATGCCGTAAGAGACACAGCCCTGTGTTGTACGCAACAATGTGATCGACTCTGAATTCACAGCTGCATCTTAACACCGATGTCTTTGTCTATATCCTGGGGAGCAGACAGAATATCGGTGAGGGCTCGTGCTTAAAAATTGAAAAGCTGTGAGGTGGATTTATTCCGTTGTCTCTCTGAGAGAGAGGTGGCATCTTGGCTTGGCACATCAGCTTGGCATCTTATACAGCAGGCCTTACAAGGCACCTCAATGACACAGATTCCCAAGCCTTGTAATTGTATTCCCAAGCGGGTGTCAAGGCGATGAGAGGTGAGCCAGTTTTGTTATTCTGCTATAGCCTCTACTGGTGATCAGTTTCAGATCAAAACAAAAAGAAAAGATCCCCTATTGTGCCAGAAAGCAAGGAGCTGTTGATGAATGTTCATAAACTGAGCACCATTAATGTAACTTTGATATGTAAAATTAAACCTGTTTTCTTTTGTTGACACAAGTCAATTTCATTATTAAAAAAACTGACCTGAAAGACAAGACAGATTGTTCGGCATGATCAACAGAGTTCAGTCATGAACGAGGAACACACAGCTGGACATATACTGATACCACCCTGATCTGTCCCTCACTCCTGTACACTTGTACTGTCTTCGTGCTCTTTGCACACGAATCAGGTCTGCAGTTCCGGAAAGATCTGTGGGGAACTTTACAGGTGAGACTCTAGGACACCTAACACAGATGTCCTGCTCACTGCAGTGTCAGTCAGTGTGACAGCAGGTGAACAGAAGATTTGAGGGCTGATCTATAGACTGGACAGAGCTGTGAGAGCAGATCTTGTCAGCACAGGATCTGGAGCTGTCAGGAGAGAGTAAAACAAAATACATAAAGTTTGTCTATGGTACAGATTAACATCATGAGTTCAGGCATCTGAAAATGTATTACAACATTCATATAACTACAAAGATCAACAACTGTCTGGAAAAAAACACAATCAAAGCAAGAGAAAAAGAAAACAAGATTCAAACTCTGTCAACCCACCTGCTCTGCTGCTCTTGTTCACTGCTCAGACACAGACTCAGCTCAGTGAGAATGTTGCTCTGCAGGCTGGGTGTGTCTGTGGTGAAAGAACAGGTCTGTGCAGGTAAACTGAAAGAAGGAAGAGAACTGTGTCTCTGTAGCAGTGAACAGAAGTTACTGTGAATAAGATGGAAGATTAAACAGGAGAAAAGACTTAGCCTTACAGCAGATAATAATAATTACAGACGAGCTCTGAGACAACACAGTGACTGATTCAAGAGTTGATCTATATGCTGAAGAAGATTCAGCATTCAAGTCTGAAGCTGCTGTGTGCTGGAGTGACAGTGAGATCAGGTTGGTTACAGCAGTGTGTGAGTGAACAGTCAGGTCAGGACTGAAGCTGCTGTGTGCTGGAGTGACAGTGAGATCAGTCAGATCCAGCAGTGTGTGAGTGAACAGTCAGGTCAGGACTGAAGCTGCTGTGTGCTGTAGTGACAGTGAGATCAGTCAGATCCAGCAGTGTGTGAGTGAACAGTCAGGTCAGGACTGAAGCTGCTGTGTGCTGGAGTGACAGTGAGATCAGTCAGGTACAGCAGTGTGTGAGTGAGCAGTCAGGTCAGGACTGAAGCTGCTGTGTGTTGGAGTGACAGTGAGATCAGTCAGATCCAGCAGTGTGTGAGTGAACAGTCAGGTCAGGACTGAAGCTGCTGTGTGCTGGAGTGACAGTGAGATCAGTCAGGTACAGCAGTGTGTGAGTGAGCAGTCAGGTCAGGACTGAAGCTGCTGTGTGCTGGAGTGACAGTGAGATCAGTCAGGTACAGCAGTGTGTGAGTGAACAGTCAGGTCCGGACTGAAGCTGCTGTGTGCTGGAGTGACAGTGAGATCAGTCAGGTACAGCAGTGTGTGAGTGAACAGTCAGGTCAGGACTGAAGCTGCTGTGTGCTGGAGTGACAGTGAGATCAGTCAGATACAGTGATTGAAGTCAGTGACAGCTGTTTCAGTAAAGTTATTATTAAAGTGTACTGCCAGCATCTTCAGAGACATTTGATCTCCATTAGTATTTCTTTATTTCAGAGATGAAGTGTAAATAATAAGTATTTTCTTATTGCAGAGATGGAGTCTGACCAGTCACAGTGGCTCTTTTTGACTCTGCTGTTTCTCCACCAGTCCTGTGTCTTAGGATCAGGTACGGAGAGACTCTTATTGGTGTTTTAAGTGATAACCTAACTGGACCCTGACCTCACACTAATGTCTAAAATTGCATATAAGGTCTTAGAATCAAACTTCCGAAGCACATAGTTAAAAAAAAATAACATTTTCTGTTGTGTGTCTCTGCTCCTTATTGCTATTCAGTGGTATGAACATAAGGAAGTACCAAATGATCACAACAGTGCTCTGAGATGAGTCCTGAAGTGCTGAAAGCCTGTGGAAGAGGAGGCAGAAAGCTGATGAGGGCTTGTTGCAGGACAGCAGTTCTGGTTTTGTTGTGATACTGTTGCTCTGGTCACCTGTCGTAGGTGTGTCACAGTCAGCAGGGAGGACAGTCTTCCTAATTGATGACACGGATAGCTGGGAGTGCTGGGAACCAGTCACTTGATAACAAACACTGACAGGAGCTGAGCTTGTAAAAGCTGAAGGTCTATTGGAGACTCATCTATCAAGACTCATCTAATAAGAATGACAGAACTGTTTTCGAAAAATAAGTTCCATAACCAAAGCCTTGCTTTGCAATTTGAAGTGAGGATTACTTGCTGATGGAATCTGCTGAGATCTAGATAATACAAATGAATCTTCAGTCTTGAGGAATGATTTTCCTGACATTGTTGACCCTGCAAAGACAAGAGTTTCTCTTGTGTGTGAAACCTATTGGACAAGTCAGTAGAAAGATACAACTGAATGAAGTCCCTAATGGACTGAGCAGTCTGTTCTTGCCATCAGCTTTTCTTCTGTGTCTAGATGTTACAGAATATCTTAATTTGTGTTTAAAAACTTCTGCATAAATCCGTGAACCATTCAGGTCTCTGTAGAGTACAAACAGCTGTGCCTCCTTTGCTTATGGGTTCATCAACAGTTTAATCTGGGTTCTGTTTATGAAGTGTTTCAGTATATACTTATTGGCTGAACAGTTTGTTCTTGTCATCAGCCTTTCTTCTGCTCATGATGTTGTGTGTCAGTCTGGGATCAATGTCCTCCACAGAGTCACTCTGTCATCAGACCCCTGAGCACCTGTGGGATGAGCTGACAGACTCAGAGTCAGTGTCAATCATGGCCAAGTCACACTGCTGACCTGAGAGCTGCTTCACCCTCTCTCCCAGTCTGTGCCTCAGTGTGGGAGTTAATGTTGGCTACATCAGGTACTCATCACCTACAGAGGGAGTCCTGGAGTGACCCAAACCACACAGGACATTACAATGTGTCAGAAGTTTGTGTGTGGAAGATGGAGAGATGTTACAACTGACACTTGTTGAAGGAGCCTGACTGGATCTTGCCTGTAGTTCATCTTCATTCTGTGTTGTGTGTCTAGATGTTGCTGAATATCTTATTTTGTATTGTAAAAACTGCTGAATAAAACCTGGAATCATTCAGGTCCATGGCTACATCCCACTTTGCCTCCAGTGTCTATGTGTTCAGATTGTGTTGGAAGTATTAATCAGCAGTTTAATCTGGGTTCTGTATGTGAAGTGTTTCAGTAGATAAAGGACCAGAGAGCAGAGAGAAACACACAGATAAAGAGCCTGATTTAACCCCCTACTGTCACTGCAGAGTAACAGACCCTCAGTGAACACAGTCACAGCTCTTCTATCAGTGAGTGAAGGTGAGGATCTGGGTGTCCTGGGTGAGAGATCCAGACCCCAGTTTGGGAAACACTGGTGTGAGGAAGAGGAGCAGATGGTGAGATGATACTCACTGATCTTCAGTGCTCCTCAGTCACATGTGGGTCTGAATCAGTGATGGGCTGTTTGTAGAAAACACTGTGTGTCACTGAGCTGCTCTGCTTTATTCTCCCAGTGATGATCTACAGTTTGTCTCAGAGTGTTTGTCTGTGTTGAGGTTGAAGACTCATGTCAGCTGTGCTCTTTCTCTTTCAGAGTGGTTTCAGGTTCATGGTCCAGCTGCTCCTGTGATTGTTTTCCCTGGTGAAGACGCTGTCCTGCCCTGTTACCTCTCACCAGACATCAGTGCTGAGGACCTAGAAATCAGGTGGTTTAGAAAGGATAACTTTGGCCTTGTGTGTTTGCATGAATCAGGCTGGTATAACTTTGAAGGACAGAGCCCAGACTACAGGGACAGGGCTGGTCTATTCCTGCAGGAGCTCCACAGAGGCAATGTGTCTTTAACACTGAGAGATGTGAGACGCTCTGACCATGGACAGTACAAATGCATGGTGGGGTCTGACCTGATGGAGGATGACACTGTTATTGACCTGGGAGTGAGAGGTGAGTGACGTTCAGTTTGGTTTTCTCACAGTCAGTGTCAATACTACACAACACAACACAACACTACACTACACACTCCCAAGTCTGCACAGGCAGGGACATGAGAGAGCACTGAGCTTCCCGTGCTGTGATGTCAGCTCAGCTCACATTAACACACTCAGGGTCTATACAACACAACACAGTACAACACTACACACTCCCAAGTCTGCACAGGCAGGGACATGAGAAAGCACTGAGCCTCCTGTGCTGTGTCAACTATGGGATTTAGTACACAGCTGTGTACTAAGATGCAGGCTAGTTCATACAGTACTATCTGGAGAACATCTCCAGCTCTGCGCTCAATTGGAATGATAAATCCTGTCAAACAAAGATGGAGAGCGGCTGAACTCGTGCTCAGTACAGTGCTGAAGACTCAGCATTGTTGTTTTTCTAATTAACATGAATCAGAACATTTCAAATAATCTAACCAGAAAGTGAATATTTAGGCCACAATGTAGAATAATTACTTTGTCTCATGTTTATATATAACTGAATATCTCTGACAGCTTAATCTAATTAATTTGTGACCTACATCCTGCTAAAAAATACATGAAGAGGATACATTACTAACACGATTCTCAAATTGCAATTAGCCACTAAAGAAACAATAAGAAACTTACTCAGACGAATAAGCAAACCCATCACTACTTTGGTTTTATGTATAGTGGATTTCATCTACAAGTAAAAAACAAATTTAACTTAGGATACTTCTGTAACAGACCTTTCATTTCAGTTTATTGTTGTTAATCTGACCTTGTGAGTCTTTGGAATTTTGTCTGCAATAATATAAATGTAAGCACTTTTACGGCTTTATTTGTTGCTCTTCATCTAAGAGTTTTTAATTTATGTTTTGCTGATCTTCTCCATTTGAGATAGTGAGTGAGATAATAATAATAAAAAACTTTATTTTATATAGCGCCTTTAAAGGTGGCTTCTCAAAGCGCTTTACAGGATGACAACAACAATAAGTAAGGAGAATACACAAGATAAAACACAATTACAACACACAGAGGAGAGTGTGGATGGTGGTACTAGGAAAAGCAGAGGGGTGAAGAGTGGAACAGTTCAGTAAAGGCTTTTCTGAAGAAGAGGGTTTTGAGTCTGGATTTGAAGGAGTTTAGAGAAGGTGACTCTCTGATATCCTTGGGGAGAGAGTCCCAGAGCTTGGGGGCATAGCAGGAGAAGGCCCTGTCACCCATACAATGTAGACGGGCCTGGGGGACAGTCAGGAGATCAGAATTAGAAGAGCGAAGGTTGTGAGGTGGGGAGCAGGGCGATAATAGTTCAGACAGGTACTGAGGCGCCGAGCCATGCAGAGCCTGATAGGCGTAGATAAGTAAGATAGGGGGATGTTGAACACTGACTGACAAAGGAAAGTACTGCATATGTCTTACAGCAGATTAGCAAATCGTTACAAAAGCACCAGCTAATATCCAACAGTGTGAGCAATTTTATTTCTTGAACAGAATTAGCGTTAATATAAGCTGTTGATACATAATAGTGGACAAAGTAAAAAACAAGTTTAAATTTAGGAGACTTCTGTAAGAGAGCTTTCTAACTTCAATTTATTATTGTTAATACAGTATGTCCTTGTGTAAAATAACGTTTTGCTCGCCTCTCTCTGGGTCTGTGTACCAGTCCAGTGAGAGTCACACAGTCGCTGGGTCTGTGTAACAGTCCAGGTAGTCACACTGTCGTTGGGTCTGTGTACCAGTCCAGTGAGAGTCACACTGTCACTGGGTCTGTGTACCAGTCCAGTGAGAGTCACACCGTCACTGGGTCTGTGTACCAGTCCAGTGAGAGTCACACCGTCACTGGGTCTGTGTACCAGTCCAGTGAGAGTCACACCGTCACTGGGTCTGTGTACCAGTCCAGGTAGAGTCACACTGTCACTGGGCAGTGTGTAGTCCAACACAGCCTGGCTCTCGACTGGATGAGCCTCCTGTTTGTCTCCAAGACTTTCCACACCTTCCAGCTGTTTCACCAGAATTATTACTGGACCACAGCCGAAGAACTGTCACAAATAAATAAATAATCACTTTTAAAAAGATAGCAGTAAGAGTTTTTTTTTAACATACCCTTAAATTTGCCAAAACATTCTCTGTACCACCAATTCTTGATTATCCCTGTTTTCCTTGTTTTGAACTACAAGTATAGAGTCATATAATTATAAAAAAAAACAATCTATTCAGCTGATTTTCTCAGAACATATGTAAGATGTGAGAGAACATATTTAAAATTAACACCCCATCTAAATATGTATTTCAGTTCTCTTCACTCCCCCGTATATCTGATAATTTACTATTTCATATTTACTATTGTTTATTTCTTTCTAAAGGCTCCACATACAGCTACAAATAAATCTATACACTAAAGTTCATAATGCACTAAGAAATGACACTTATTGATAAAAGAATGTATTAATAAACTGCATTATTAATAAATGTGGTGTGACTGAAAACCAATTTTAGTTAAATATTACAATAATTTTCCAAGAGATGGAATTCATTCCATGGTGACAATATCGTTTCCACTACTGTATGATTAGAAATGTTCTTATGTGATCCAGTGTTCTGTTCAGTAAACTACTAATTTGCTCAAACCATGTGAACAGGTGGTTTAAGTTACTATAGTCCCCTACTTCAGTGACCTCTAGAGGGCAGCAGCTGTTACTTTGGGTCCGTTGTGATTAAGAACAGGTTTAGTATTGAAGTAAGAGACAAGATGTTAAAAGGGTTAATAACTTAAGTCAGTTCTGCCTGAAAATTAGACTTCTAAGCAACAGGGGTTTATGGCAGGAAAGGGGGTTAACTGATAAGGATTCCAGATGCGAGCAAGGAACCCCCTGGGGGCATAATCTTAAACTGACCATTTGGCCAAATACCATGACCCCCCCCCCCCCTTACCATAACATCGAATGACGTCTGAAGCAGCAAGCAAGGACTACATAACCTAAAAGTTTGTACCGGCACATCGAACAATACTTCGGTTTTGTTGTTTCTTGCGGGAAACAAGACTTCGGCTTTATTGTTCCTTGCATGCAATAAACTCATCTGTTTTACTTCATCTCGGGATCAAGAACCTTATTCGTTCTGTTACAACAAATTTGGCGTAGTCGGCGGATGCTCCAGAAGGCGCGGAACTTCCCATCGGCAGGAGAGACGGTCAGAGCGCACATTACGAAGAGGTAAGGACTCCTCTTTTATTTAAAAGTCCCGACTCTCTCTGACCGATTGGGAAGTCTCTGCTCCCTGCGAGAATCGCCCGAGATGACGGAGTAAACGTGAGTTCCTGAATTCCTCTGGCCCGGGGAAGACACCGGTGTATGTAATGGGTTGTTTGCTGTAAGCCCAGAATTTGGTCTGGCAGGGGTTCCACGGTATTGTGTACAGGCGTTCGAAGCTGGTGTATGCCTTAATTGCGCGTGGAGTTTTTTGAACGGGTTTTTTTACCTTTACCGCGAAGTTCAGGACTGGTGTGGGCCTTAATTGCGCCCGGAGTTCTGAAGTTCAGGACTGGTGTGGGCCTTAATTGCGCCCGGAGTTCTGAGGCTCAGGATCGGTGTGGGCCTTAATTGCGCCCGGGGTTCTGGAGCTGAGTGGTGCATTAAATGCACGTATAATCCAGGATTGGTGTGGGCCTTAATTGCGCCCGGGGTCCTGAGATTAGCTACGTCTTGATCGTGCACGGATTGGCGTGGCGGGGTTATTTGTTTTAAAAGGAAACAGAAGTAGGAGTTATATATATGTATGTTTTTGGTGTTTTCCTTGTTTGTGAAATACATATACACACGCACGACACTAACATAAACACACCTCATAATAAAAGAGCAAAGCATTAAGTAGCAGGATTTAAAGGACGTTGAGACCCGAGAATCGCCCTGATTGAGCTCAGTGTGTAAGTCCACCCCGGGGCAAAAGCAGCGATGCTGGCGTTCTGGGGATGGTGAATTACTGATCAGGAAAGGGGGTTTTCGAGGTCTCGTCCCTTACCTGTGAACAGTGCGGTGTAAGTCCTCTCTAAAGTCTCTGAGAGGCATTTAGATCTGGAGGTAACAGACGCCCTTAGCTGAATGAGTGCAGGAATGCACAGGTTTTTCCAAGTGAAAACATCCCCCTACTGTATGAGCTGTTACCTCACGCACGACAAAAGTAAAAGAGACCAAACATGTGTACTAACTGATGGTTTGAGAAAGCGGTGGAAGGGTCCGTTTATATATCGGAAAAGTGTAAGTTGACGGAAAAGAAGGAGAAAAATATGGGAAAAGCTGAGTTTGTCAGAAGGAGTTTGGGGCGAAGACGCCTGTAAAGAAAGCATATGTGTATTGATTGGCAAAAGCACAAGCATGTAGCTCCCATCCTGGTGCACAGCCGGTACCAGTGGTGGCAGATACATGAGAGAAAAAAAAAAGAAATTGGGATGTGACTTCTTAAAAGTGTGTTTACGGGGAAAACAAAAACCCGGAAGAAAAGATACTTTACTCGCTACGAAAGAGTATGAACAAAAGCGAAAAGAGGCAGTGCAGGAGAATCAGAAACTAAAAGAAGAATTAGTTCCTGGTCGCACTGCACTAGTTAATGTGTTATATCCTGCTCTCCCATGGGGGAACAGACAGGCAGGAAATGAAAATAATTGGGATCAATTCCCACAGTGACCATATGGAGACAGGGGGTCTGAGTGGGATGACACCTGGTACGGGTGTGATAGAGATGGAACAGGAACTCCCTTCTTAAACAGAGGGCGCCCGCAGACCTGTACTCTCACCCTAAGTGGGAGAGGGCCTGATGTAGCGGGGGCTGGCGCTGTTGATGACAGCGTCACTCTAAGTGTCTTGCACCCCGTTGAGGGGGTCTGCACTCACACCTACCTTCCCTGATTCCACCATACGATCAAATCCAAAACCGGAAGATATTGACTGGTGGGCTAAAGTACCGCACCCGAAATTAGGAATGCAGCGAACCTGGAGTGCGCTTCAGGAATTAAAAGGATTCATGTAGAAGTAAAACAAGAATACAACACATTGTAGTACGAAGAGAAAAATATATTCTCGATGTGTATGTGTGTTTTATGAATTTGTGTGCCGGCATGTATGTGTGTAACTGTGAGTTTTGGTATACTAAATGACGGTGTGAGTGCCAGCGGGACTGGCTAGAGACGTAACTAAAGAGACTTGACGAAAATCAACTTAAGGAGATTGAAAAATATAAGAGCGTCTGAAACGTATAAGTACAGTACAGGTGGACGTGAAAGGAGTTAGATAAACAGTTTTTGTATTTTTATACAATTAGTTGCAATAGTGGAAAAAATTTGGATTTATTCGAATGTCTCAAAACCAGACATGCTGAAACGCTGTAGGTTTAGAATCGAGACTGGGGAGAATAACGTCTTGTGAGAAGATCTGTTTACCTAACGATTAGACCCTGTAAATCCCTTGTAGCCTCCCTAAGTCTGTCCCAGTCCAGTGGATAAAAATGTACTGTTAATGGAGTGTTGGTTTCTCTGTTAGGGGATACTGGAGCACTACTGTCATGCTTGTTTCACTCCTCTGTTCAACAGTGTGCTATAGAGTAATGTATATGGGGAGACGGCAGGAAGCCACAGGAGTATTGGGGCAGCAAGTTTTACTTGCTGAGTACCAGATTTTAACATTCACGTGCACTTATCACACGAATGTGGGTGGTTTTATCCCAGATCTATTGGGTTGGAATATTATGCATTACAAAGAATGACTATCCAGAACAGGGTATCACGTGGCTTCAACTGACTGTGATCACTCGGTATGTTGATGGTATTCTGAGTGCTTCCCCTGACGAGGAAACCCACAAGTCTGAGTTGCTTCAGCTTTAGAGTGTCTAATAGAAGCAGTTATGATAAGGCCCTTTTGTGTCTAGCATTGTGACATTTTAACAGGGCCTGGGTGCAATGTTTTTACGGGGTGCACAACTCTTAACAGATCTGCTTAAGGGGGGAGTGCAGTACAAGGACAAGATTGCCTTGGTTCCAGCAGCAAAAGCCGCCTGTAATAATTTGAAACAAGCTCTCTTACAGGTGCTGAGACTGGGGTTTCCTCAGATGGATCAACCATTCCTTTGTATGCAAGTGTGGAAAAAGGGTTCTGGGCAGCTGTGCTGACGCAGGAGCATGGGGGTAGGCACTATTATACCATTAGATGCTGTAGCCAAAAGGTGGGGGACAGTGAAAAATTTAAGAAAATATAATACTGTTTACTGATGGGTCCTCTCTGATGCATGAGGGAGAACAGAGATCAGGCTGAGCCGTTACAACAGAATTCGAGGTGCTAACAATCGGAAAATGCCCCTCCACTGCCTCAGCGCAGCAAGCCAGTTAAGAGCACTGATGGGAGATTGTGAAAAGAAAGATGTTAAAGGGTTAGTGTATATGTATATAATGTATGTATTTGTTGCATGTAGGCCACAATTCTGGATGGCTATGGAGAAATAGGATTCTCTCACAACGGCAGGGACTCCAGTTAAGAATACTGGGCTTGTCTCTGAACTGATTTGTAGTTTTACAGCTGCCGACAGAAGCAGCTTGAGTAAGTTGTAAATAACACAATAAATAAAGAATTCCAGTAACTCAAGGTAACAACCATGCAGATGCAGATGCCAGACGAGCGGCACTGGGAGAGCGGGAGTCTGAGACCCCTGTGAAACCTCTATTGGGGAAAAGGGAGAATTCAGGTTGAGGCCTTCAATAGATGTTTAATAGTGGTTAGAACAAATGTGTAAAGGGGTTGTATGATGATGGGATGTGGGCTGGCACATACCCAAGTGTATGACAAAGATGATCCCGTGGTACGGACTGCCCTGCCCCTTGGATACTGATCTAGGGGCATACTACACTGGGAAGGTGTGCCAGGCTGTAATTGCCTCACTAGGGGTAAGTTGGAAGTCACATTGCCCCCATCACCCATAGTCTGAAAGATCAACTGAAGGAACACCGTGGGTAGATGCTCTACCTGCAGTCCTGTGCGGTTTGCGGGCTGGAGCAAAAGGAACTGTGAGACTGAGCCCATTTGAGATCATCACGGGCAGCCAAAGAAACTCCCTGGAGGCCAAGTGTGGCTAACGCACTGATGAATTTACTAACTCTCTATTAAAGTGTTGTAGGTTTGTTAACTGAAGCGGTGCACAGGGCTCGTGAACAGGTGCCGGACGCTTGGGGACCTCCAGTAGAGGGGAGACACGACCGGATGCCTGGCGAGTGGGTGTAGGTGAAGAAGAGATACCCTGCCAGACGTTGCAATCCTGCTGGGAGGGACCATATCAAGTGCCACCAACTACTGACTGTGCCATCTGAGTGACAGGATGAGATCGCTGGATCCGCGCATCGCACTTTCACCGACCCACGGCACCAGAGACCGAGTGAACAGAAAGAAGGATGTTGTTACCGTTTCTGTGTCTGATGCTTCCTAAGACCAACAGTGTGCTTGTTAGGCCTGAGGAGCATTACTGGGAATATGGCATCAATACATTCCGGGTGTTGGCATATCTATTCAGCCAAAAAAATTATAATCGGAGTTGGGTCAATATTGCTGTTCCAAGATCCTGACGATAGATCTCCACATGACTGAGGTCTGCGTTTGGGTCCTGGGGTAGGACTTTATGTATTTATAGAATTAGGATTGTTTTAGGTGTATAATTGTAACTATCACTTGTACAAAAACATCAATAACATCTTGTTGTAACCATGGAACGCACAATGTCATGGTAATGCATGCCTGTACATCTAAAAAGGAAAGATCTGCCCTGACATTGTATGTGTAAAAATAGGCAGTCCTGACGTATGCCATATTTTATAAGGGGGGAATGAAGTAAGAGACAAGATGTTAAAAGGGTTAATAACTTAAGTCAGTTCTGCCTGAAAATTAGACTTCTAAGCAACAGGGGTTTATGGCAGGAAAGGGGGTTAACTGATAAGGATTCCAGATGCGAGCAAGGAACCCCCTGGGGGCATAATCTTAAACTGACCATTTGGCCAAATACCATGACCCCCCCCCCCCCCCTTACCATAACATCGAATGACGTCTGAAGCAGCAAGCAAGGACTACATAACCTAAAAGTTTGTACCGGCACATCGAACAATACTTCGGTTTTGTTGTTTCTTGCGGGAAACAAGACTTCGGCTTTATTTTTCCTTGCATGCAATAAACTCATCTGTTTTACTTCATCTCGGGATCAAGAACCTTATTCTTTCTGTTACAACAGTATGGAGCTACAGTCTAATTTCAGCAGTCAGTTGGTCTGAAGGAGGAGCAGTAGTTTGTAGGAGCTGCATGTTAAACTGGGGCTGAACTCCAGTTAGTTACTGCTTCCAGTCTGTTGTAATTGACCCCTAGTGTCTCGGCTCCTGTCAGATCCCACAGGAGCAGCAAAATTTCACATCACCTCATCATCAACACAACACAGCTGAGCACAGCACTACACAACACACAACACTACACATCACAGTAGAACTCAACTCAATGTCATACAGCAACACCAACTCAACACCACGAAGTGCATTACAACTCAACACTGTTTCAGCGCGGCTTGGTGATGCGGACTGACAGGGACCCAAGTGCAGGGACTCGGGGATCCTCTGCAGCTGGCAGAGAAGGAGCTGGAGACTCACCAGAGACAGCCGGACAGGAACAGGGATGAGACTGGGATATAGCAGACTGAGGAAAGGATTAGAGAAACTGAAAGCAGGCGGCTGTGGGAAGATCAGGGCTTTAATGCAACAAGAGTTCAGAAAGATCAGGTTCCATGTCTCAGATCTCGGGTCTCAGGTTACAGATTTTTGATTTCATATTTCAGGTCTTGGCTCCCAGGTAACAGGACTCAGGTCTCAGATCTTAGATGTCATGTTTCAGGTGTCAGGTGTCGGTTCTCAGGACTCAGATCAGGTTTCAGGTTCCAGGTTCCACGTCTCAGGGTTCGGAATATTTCAGGTTCACAGGACTTCAGGTGTTTTTCAGAGCAGAGGAAGGGTGAAGCACTTCCTGAAAAAAGCACAGAATATCAGAGCAGCAATCGAGTAGTGAAAACAGTGTTAAATAGAGGAGATCAACAGGATGACTGAGTGGACTGGTTGGAGGATTGGAGGACTGTACCGACAATTTGAATGCAATTGTGTGTGAGAATGTTACTGTGTCCCGGGAAAACCGAGATTCCGGTCACCCGTGTGTAACAAACAAAACAAACAGCACAGCATTTTATATCACAATTCAGTACAACATTCCATAGTGCTTTGCAAAACAAAAGACATCTACACCACCTATTGAACAGAATGCTACACTGACAGTACACATCACTCAGAAAATCAAGTCTTGTTCCAGTCTTGTGTCACTGTGAAACTGATCCCCCTCTCCTACACACTGACAGCACTGATACTTCAACTCTTCAGTTCATTTGTTGATAACTATCAACTGCATTTGTAAATTAAAAACCTAAAAAAGAAATAACTTTAAACTGTTGATTCTAAACATGTCTATAATTTATATCTACATTTTCTTATATAATGTCTATAAGCAAATAATGAATACAACTGCATTTACTCCAGTGTACTTTCATCAGCTGTGAAATGTCTCCTGTTGTGTTGAATCCACAGCCCTGGGCTCCCAGCCCTCAGTGTCTCTCCACTCCCCTGGAGGAGATCAGGCCCAGCTGCTGTGCAGATCAGAGGGCTGGTTCCCTCAACCTGCAGTGATCTGGACAGACAGGGATGGAAACGAGGTGACATCACAGCCCCCCACAGTGGACACGGACAGTCAGGGGCTCCTCAGTGTCAGCAGCTACATCCCAGTCAAACAGGAGTCCAACATCTTCTCCTGCCTGGTGAGAAGTGCTCTTCCTGAGCCAGACTGGGGATCTCAGCTCCACATACCCAGTGAGTATTAAACATAAACACTGGAGCTCACCTGTAACACATCTGAGGTATAACACACACCCAGGGTATAACACACCTGAACACTGAGCACAACCTGCACTAGGAGCTTATTATGAAAGAACTGAAACTTCATTGTATTATATAAATACTTCCAGAAATATTTAATACATAATAAAGGTATCTTGATAACTAACTTCGTACTACATGTGATGTCACTAAGGAGGAGCTGAGCAGTGGTCTGTGGGAGTAAAGTGAACCTGAGTGCAGAAGGGGAGCAGACTGGAGAGGGGACAGGCAGTGTAGTGTGTGCAGTAAACACACAGGAGTGGGGACAGGCAGCGTGGTGTGTGCAGTAAACACACAGGAGTGGGGACAGGTGGTGTGGTGTGTGCAGTAAACACACAGGAGTGAGGACAGGTGGTGCAGTGTGTGCAGTAAACACACAGGAGTGGGGACAGGCAGTGCAGTGTGTACATTAAACACACAGGAGTGGAACAGGCAGTGTGGTGTGTGCAGTAAACACACAGGAGTGAGGACAGGTGGCGCAGTGTGTGCAGTAAACACACAGGAGTGAAGACAGAAGGTGTGGTGTGTGCAATAAACACACAGGAGTGGGGACAGGCGGTGTGGTGTGTGCAGTAAACACACAGGAGTGAGGACAGGAGGTGTGGTGTGTGCAGTAAACAGACAGGAGTGTGAACAGGCAGGCAGACACAGTCCAGGGTTGTGGCCCTGTGAAACAGGTGTCAGATCCAAGAAAGCATGGAAGCGAAGCACCAGGAGATTCTGAATCCGAAGTCACATAGGCAAACAGAGTCCACAGCAGAATCCAGAAGACGAGGTCAGGATGAAGCAGGGTAGAAACCAAGTGAACACAGAGGAGTGTAACAGGCACAGGGGTGATCCGGGAACAAGGTCAGGAATCCAAATGAAGCACAAGCTGGGGAAACAGGAACTGTAGCCCCTGAGAGCTTAGGGTGCTGTCAGAGCAGAGTTTAAATATCCTGACTCATCTGAGGCTCCTTGAGCAGAATCTGTCCAGGTGATCCAGGTCTCCTGTCCGATTGCATATTCATGGCAACCAGCACTGATTGACAGTAGAGAAGGGGCATAGTCACTTTAGCATGAAACTTCATATACTGTATGTTTTATTCTGAAGATGCAACTATTCATTTATTCTGTTTTCCAGGAGACTTTTTCCCTGCTACCTCTGGATGGATGGTGACTCTCTTCCTAACAGCAGCTGTTACTGTAGCAGCATCAGTACTTCTGGTGATCCAGTGGAGAAGAATGGACAGTAAGTGCTCATTATATACGTGTTTGTATATTATATACTGCTCTTCACTGGAGTCCATTAATGACAAGTCAGTGCTACAGAGGACAATGAAAAAGAAATCAACGGCGAGATAAACAGTAGATTTTCATTCTGTTCTGAAATGAAGGGACAACAATGGCCTGAAAGTCTGAGAGACCTGGTGATACACGAGATGAAGAGCATCATTGTTCAGAGAAGTACAGTACCTCACACAGGGTGAAAGACTCACAGACCTCACTGCAGTCTGAGCTCAGTACATGACCAGTGCTGACAGCAGAGCCCTGCCTGTAGGAGTGTCCAGTGTCTGTTCTGTGTCACTTCTGCAGGTGAGACTGTAGTGAACACAGGGACAACACACACTGCAGTTCACCTGTAATCCCTTTCCTTTCAAATTTAATACATTTGAGTAGAGTTTACTAAAATAAATACATGCACTTAATTTAATAAAATAATATATCAGTAGAGACTAAATACAGAGACAAGGAAAATAAAAAAACAGACTGAGCTCCATCCAAACATTTTCTTACCTCTTACTCCTGGTGAGGGACACTGTGGTAACAGCTTGAGCAAAGCAGACCAGTCCCCAGCTCCTCCTGGGGGATTCCCAGCTGCTCCAGACCAGCTGAGAAATATAACTCCTCCAGTGTGTCCTGGGTCTGTGCTGGGTCTCCTCCCAGTTTGCCCATTACACCTCCAGCAGGAGGAGCCTGGAGGGGCTTCCTCACCAGATACCTGAACCAGCTCAACCAGCTCCTCTCGATCCAGAGGAGCAGTGACTCTGCTCCAAGGTCCACCCAGACTGCTGAGCTCTTCAATCTGTTATCACAGTCAGAGGAGACAACATCATCCTCAAACAGCAGAGACGCAGCCCTAAGACCCCCAGACTGGATTCACTCCAAACCTCGAATGAGCCTTGATATCCTGTCCTGAAGATTACTGTAAACTCACATCACTGAATCCACACAACTGCAGGATCCAGTCATCTGTCCAGTCTGTGCATGTGAGGATCAAGTGTATCTGCTGACACAGTGATCTATTCATCTGTAGTTCTGACCACTTCAATACCCAGTATACTCTCTGGGTTCTGATTAGAGAGCTCTTATCTCATGTGGAGCTCATATTCCAGCTTCACTTCGTGACTGATATCACTGATCTTACTGCTGGGTGGGATCCTCAATCAGCTGATACTGCAGGATCCACTGTCTTACTGATACATGAGGTCAAGGGTCAGGATGTGTCCACTGTGTTAAAGTCAGATCCCTACAGGGCAAGCCTGGAGCACAGGGAGAGGAGGGGGAAGTGGCTATGCAGTATATATATACACACTCTAAATATATGTATGCATAAAATATCTTCATTTTCACCATAGTCAAGACAATTCAAAAAGACCCCCATATCCATATCTTCCTGCCCATTTTACCCCCGGATGGCAGAGACTAACTTTCTCTCAGTCTGTCAGGCATGAGCTCTGTTTTCATTGGTCAAACATGATCATGTGACAGGAGGGGGTAGGACAACCCTTAAAGTGGAAATCACAGATGATATGTAGAGAATGCCAGACCTTCTAATCCATCACAGAAAAATGACTTAAGAGGTGTCAGTTGTGAGGAAGTGCACAGCAGAAAGAGCTATAAATTAACTACTAACATGGGCTGAATGAGCAGCAATGTTTCCTATTGTTGTGTAACTTAAGTTATTTTGTTCAGTGAAATATAGAATGTGTTATAATAGAAAAAATAGCTAAAATAATTGTCCAGATTCTGCAGCCTTAATTCTGTGTCACTGATTCCGTTGTCTGTGTTTCTTTGCAGGGGAAGAGAAACTCGCTGGTGAGTGAATCAGTTAGACTCTCTGTACACTGTGTGACAGCACTGACTGTACTGAACACACTGACTTATTAACAGTCTGTGATCCAGTGTGGAGCCACTGTGTGACTGATTCACAGTGTCTGCATCTCTGTGTTCCAGTGTGTGACTGTGATTACCAGTGTCTGTATCTCTGTGCTCCAGTGTGTGTCTGTGATTAACAGTGTCTGTATCTCTGTGCTCCAGTGTGTGACTGTGATTAACAGTGTCTGTATCTCTGTGCTCCAGTGTGTGTCTGTGATTAACAGTGTCTGTATCTCTCTGTTCCAGTGTGTGACTGTGAATAACAGTGTCTGTGTCTCTGTGTTCCAGTGTGTGTCTGTGATTAACAGTGTCTGTATCTCTGTGTTTCAGAATGGAGGTGGATCTGCAGTGCTGCAGGTAAGTCTGTCTTCTCTTGATAACAGAGGCACCTGTGGTACAAAGATATTAAGCTTGCTCTCCATGGTTATTGCATTTAGTCTCAGAAGGTCTTTATAGTTTGAGATTGTTGTTTTGGTGTGTACACTGAAGTAGATGTATTTCAGTCTTCTGTTTCTTTAACAACCTACATTAATACTGTAATAATTAATAAATGGGATACTGTGAAGATCAATCCAAGCTTCATGGTGTGAATTTCTGTTTCTAAACTGTGTTCCAGTCTAATGGTCAGTATGAGTCTCTCCTGAAGGGACTGACAGTGTAGAAAACTCATTTTCCCTGAAGGCCATGTGCTCTGGTCTCTGCTCACTCCTGACTGAGGATCTACAGGCTGAATGTGGCAGAACCCGGGATTTGGGAATAACTGTGGGATATCAGGAGGAATCAGGAATAGAGCCACTCATAACAAAACAGCTGTCCAAATCCTATGGAACAA
The DNA here is from genome assembly GCF_055471065.1 of Atractosteus spatula. Lineage (NCBI taxonomy): Eukaryota > Metazoa > Chordata > Actinopteri > Semionotiformes > Lepisosteidae > Atractosteus > Atractosteus spatula. Next base: position 9,469,059 of record NC_142710.1, on the reverse strand, counting down.
CACTGTTACAGACTAGATAAAAATGATGTTGCAAGGCTCTCTTCACATAAATATATCTGAGGTCTCCTGCAGCTTGTTGTCCTCTGTCTCTCTCTCTCTTACTCTGGGCTCTCCTGCAGCTTGTTGTCCTCTGTCTCTCTCTCTCTTACTCTGGGCTCTCCTGCAGCTTGTTGTCCTCTGTCTCTCTCTCTTACTTTGGGCTCTCCTGCAGCTTGTTGTCCTCTGTCTGTCTCTCTCTTACTCTGGGCTCTCCTGCAGCTTGTTGTCCTCTGTCTGTCTCTCTCTTACTCTGGGCTCTCCTGCAGCTTGTTGTCCTCTGTCTCTCTCTCTCTTACTCTGGGCTCTCCTGGAGCTTGTTGTCCTCTGTCTCTCTCTCTCTTACTCTGGGCTCTCCTGCAGATTGTTGTCCTCTGTCTCTCTCTCTCTTACTCTGGGTTTTAAAAAATATCTTCCCATTCCATGTTTAAAAACCAGTTTCCTATCTGAAAATGACATAAACTAGATTTGACTCCCTGTAAACCAGTCCTGGTACCTGGGGACAATTTTTGCTGTCTATACCTGTTTAACTACCGTATGTCTCCTAACAGCAGTGTCCTTTTTCCTGATTACCGTACGTCTTGTAAGACAGGGCCAAAACACAGAACATACAACAAACCCTCTTTTTCTCTGTTTTTATATATCCTGATTTACAGGAGGATGTATCAAGTAAGAAAAGTTTATTTTCATCTGGGCATGAATGTTTTTCCCCATATGCTCACCAGTCTCAGTGTGTGTTTCAGTCTATACAGCCCTGCAGTGTATAAAAGGGGAGTGAAGGCAGGTCTGGTCAGGCTTGTCTGAAGGCACAAGAGAAGCATTATCTCTCTTAAAGGGCTTTAAAGTTGGTGCTAAATCCTTGGAAGTCAGTTGAGGGTTTTTTGCAATATAAGGATTATTTTTGTGTTTTTCTCCATGGTAAGGATTGTTTTCTTTTTGTACAGTTTGTGGCCTTATTCATCTTGTTTGGTGTTTCTTCCCTCTTTTGCATTGCTTTTCCAGGGAAACTGTAGCTACACTTTGTCTTTTTCCCACTGTGCTGTGCTTGGAAATCAGACCCTTCCCACTGCGCTCCCTGAGGCTGTGATTGATCTGGGAATAAATCTGAGAGCTGTGAGCTCTACTGAGACAGGCTGCAGTGATGTGGGTTCAGTAAGAGACTCAGTGGGGTGTTTGTCTCAGAATAGATCAGTCATTTCAACATCAGTTCATTAATCTCTACTGTCAGTAGAGATTGGGGTTTTTACCTCAGATTTGGGTGTTTCTTTACAGGGCAGGGGGAGTAAATTTAGCTTCTGTGTTTCCATATCAGACAGGTCTTTATCTCCTTAGTGTGACACAGTGACTGTGTGTCTAAGAATGTACGTGTGAAAAAACTACTCTAACAGTTGGGGATATGTAATTTGAATTGAGGGACTATTCCTAGGCCAATTGTAATACAATAAATAATGTATTTCCTGCCAAAATAAGAAGTTCAGTTACTCATGCCAGCACTGTGAAAGGAAGGGGCAGTAGAGTATTGAGCTGAGAATTGCCCTCCTCTCAGGACAGGGGGTAATAAATTCTGATCTCTCTTTACTGACAGTGTTTCAATGACATGATGTCAGTCAGTGTCTCTGTGGCCTGTTTTCCTCAGAGCAGCTCAGACATGTCAGAGTCAGGTGCTCATGGTTAGTTTAAGAGGGGTATTTACTGGGGCTGTAGGGCTCCTCTTACTGGCCAGGGGTAATATCTTTGGGGTCTTTCTCTCCAGCCCAGCTGGTGTTCTCACATGGTCCTGGTCATTAAGAGACCCAGTGGTGTGTTTCACTAAGAATGACACTGGAGTGTCAATATTATTTCACTAGTCCCACCAGAGTGAGTGTGTATTGGGGTGTTTGCCTGTTATATTGGGGACCTCATTTCAAACAGGAGTGATCTAGATGGTGTCTGTGTTTCCAGACTGATAGACTCTCCAGTGGAATAAGTCAGTGTTTGACAGTGTGTCCTGTTCTACACAGAACAAGTGTGAAATATCAGTGGAAGATGTTGTCATGTCGGCATCAGGGATTATGCTGCAGTTTCCACACTTCTCCAGGAGTGGGCACCCTTTCTCATCACAGAACTAATGCGGCTCCCTGTCTAGAAATGAGTCAGGTGTTTTCATAAATTCATGCAGGTGTCTGCGTCAGGCTTTCTAGGCTACAGGAGTAAAAACAATACGAGCTGATAAGAGTGTCTTTGATCGTCGCTTGATTGACAGGCAGATCAGCGAAAGAGCGATTAAAACCCCACATTCGCTCTGAACATGTATGAGCCCTGCCCCGTCTCTCAGTGGTCAGAGCTCACTGATTGACAGCTGGAGTCTCCAATCAGAGAGGAGGACAGTGAGCGCGAGCAGTCTGAAGTCAGTATGAGCGCCTCTGTTTCTCTCGTCTTTCTCTCCGGGTTTCTGGGTGTGTTATTTCTGCTTTAAATTGAACACTTTGGATATTTCTTCACATTTTCAACTTAAGTGTGGTGGGTTTTCTTACATTTCACAAGGTTTTGTTCTTTCCATTATATTTTTTCTGTAAAAAAATTAGCATTATGCAGGTTTTTATACATTCATGTAGGTAGCTGCGTCAGCCTTTCTAGACTCCAGGAGTAAAGAAAAAATAAGACCTGAGAGGAAACTCTTTGATTTTCACTAAATTGACAGGCAGACAAAGGGAGAGTATTTATTCAGTATTAAGAATTAAGAATTAAGAGTTAATACTGCTCCTACTGTCTCCTATCGGAGATTATTATTATTATTTCTGTTTAATTTGAATACTTTAGATATTTCTTCACATGTTCAAAGTAAGTGTGAAGTCCTTTATTTCAGCAAGGTTTTGCTTTTTCCATTATATTTTCTTCTGTAAAAACGAGCACTATGCAGTCTTTGAATTCAGCACTTTTTATTCTGCGTCGTCAGGAAAATGGTCTCAGAGAAGATGAACGAGCTGCTGAACTGGGATTTGAAATAAACCGGTTTAACAGACAGGCTGTCCAGTTTCTTACAGTATACAGGTCGTTGTGGTGGGTTGTGAAGTGTTTGAAAGCAAGTGGTCGGGCTGTAGTTTCTCCTGCAGTCCGGTCCGTCCTGTGTTTATTAATAATGTCGTTTTAAAAATAAAGTTTCATCGCTGTGAAAACAAGTGTTTAATGTTTGTATTTAGATGATATTGGGACCACTCCCATGTGTAATACTAGTGAAACTGAAGAAGATGTCGTTTCTCTGGAAGGGAAGAGCAGTCATTAGTAATTGACTTGTGTTTCTCTCTCGGTGTGTTTGGGGACAAAGACATTTCACAGTCTGATGGAGTTGAGCTGGACTGTGATCGGCAGGAGCCTGTTGTGATGTTTGTGTTTTATTCCCCAGCTGCTGTGACTCTGGACCCTGATACAGCTCACTGTGGGCTCAGCCTGTCTGAGGATGGGAAGAGAGTGAGATGGGGACAGAGGAAGAGTCTCTCTGACAATCCTCACAGATTTGATGACTGGCCCTGTGTCATGAGCAGGGAGGCCTTCACCTCAGGGAGACACTACTGGGAGGTGGAGGTGAATCGATACTGGAGAATAGGAGTGACCAGAAAGTCTGCAGAGAGGAAAGGAGAGTTCAGCTTCTCTCCCCAGCAGGGTTACTGGTGTCTGGACTCTGACTGGTCTGGTTTCTCTGCTCTCACTGACCCTCGGACCCGTCTCCCCCGCAGTCTGCGGCCCAGGAAGCTGGGGGTGTGTGTGGATATTGAGGAGAGGAAGGTCTCCTTTTACACAGTGGAGTCCAGAGCTCATGTCTACACTTTCACTGACATGGTCTTCACTCAGGGGGAGAAGATCTATCCTGTCTTCTGGACTCTGGATCAGTATAGAGACCTTGAGCTGCTGCCTGCTGTCAGTGTGGAGATTAAACCCGTCACTGACTCATGAACACAGGCTGACTCTCTCCCAGCTCTCTGTCCCACTGCTCACACTGGGAGACGGGTTTACTGACGGGCAGTGAGATGATGTCAGAAATATAGTAGTAATTGTAGAAATGATGATGTTGTGTCGTGTTTAATTTTTTTAATTTACTATAACACATTTAAACAGGGGAAAATAACATGTACGAGAGAGAGCGAGATAACGTGCTACCAGCTTGCTGTACTCCTGACTTGTAAATATCTCTGGAAACCCTGCTGTGTTTTTTTCTAATTTTTAAGAAAATAAACTTTTAAAAATGAAATCCCGTGTGAGTCTCTCCCGCGCGCGCCGGTGACTGTGAAGCAGCCAGAACGGGGAGGGACCCGCTGACGTCACCACAGCCAGGAGGAATAGGGACTGTGACGCAGACAGGAAGTGGCTCAGGGTGGTTATGGGAGTTGTAGTTTGTAGGCAGCGCTGCTTCTGTTACCAGCTATAGCCAGTCTAATACCCGGCTCCCTTTAATACAGGGATACATGACTATATTCAGTATTTTATGTTTGTTTGGGGTTTATTTTTACTGTTGTGGTTTGTTTAATGTGAGAGAAGTTTTATTTGATCTCTGATCGTGATCCAGGGAAAAGTGGACGCTTCTTTCTAGTCTTTTCTTTATATTATTTCCCAATAAAGTTTGGCAATGGGCCAGTGAAAGCTCTGCTTTCCTTCATATGAAGCCCAAAAGTTTGTTGGTAGCGGCGAGTTTTTTTTCTTCACGGACAGGTAGCTCCTGTGTCATGAGAGGTAGTTTTAACACACTCCCTTGTGCGCTGGTTAGTGTGGTAATTGTGAGACGCTCCCTAGAGCAAGCGGGTTAGAAGATGGCGACAGACCTGCTGTTCTAGTAAGAAGTGAAGTTAAACTCATTCCTGGTGTTGTGTTCAGCTGTGTTTAATATATATAAACTAACCCAAAACACGAGAGACTGCACCGGGAGATTACTGCACTGCTTCGGCAGTTCATGTATTCAGCAGGATGAGCATCATTTTCTGAGGGATTATTTTTGTAACTTTGGCAGTACTGTACAGTATATATATATTTAATTTCGCTTATTTTTGTTCCTCTGTGACTCTGTCCTGGAACAAAATGCGCTACAATTCGTTAGTTGTTCAACTTTTGTTTTAATCCTAGCCGTGTCCAAACTCTCAGAACAAGCTGAAAAGCTCCTAATTCTGCATCTCCGACCACATTTGAAATATTTCACTTTGTTCACTTTGTGACGCAGTGCTGTACCGCGGAAAACACTTTTGACAAAATGAATATCGAACTTCGAGCTGGTAAATATTTTCTTAGAAATACATTTTATTATGCAAAGAAATTAAACCGCTTGACTAAAATGTCACTATGACTAAAATGTTGTAAAAACAATGTTGTAAAAAGTCTGTTCCATATTAGACAGGTCTCAACTAAAATACTTATAACTTATATACTTATATAATACTTATATACTTAAATACTTCATTATAATTAAAAGTAAGACTATAATTAAAATTTAGTCCACTGGACTAAATTAAATGTTGGTGACTAGAAAGTGACTGACTAGTAGATACTGACAGACTGAAGGAACTGAGTCTTTTTAGACTGAAGGGAGTCTCCTGCACTGAGAGGCTGAAAGGAACTGAGTCTCTTTAGTCAGAGGGGAATGTCCCACAGTGAATCTAGTGAGGCTGTATCTAGTGAAGCGGTCTGTGCAGTAAAGTCTCAGTTCAGTTATTGGTTCTATAGTGTTACATTGAGAGATGAGCAGTTAAAACAAACTCAGTTTTTCCATTATTAAAGAACAAATGTTTTTGCAAAATGTATGATGTTTTTCTGTGTCTGGCAATAACATTTCTGTAGTTAGCAATCAGCTGACAACTATATTTACTGCACAGGACCTCCCACAGGTCATGTTAATGGTCTGTCTTTTGATGGTGTTGAGGTGCTGTATCCCCTGTGTGTTCAGGAAAGGAGAAGGAGGAGAACTCATAGGCTCACAGGACACTTCCAGGAGAGAAACTGTGCAGGATGTTGCTCTGAGACTCCTGTCAAGATTCTGATCACCCAGTAAATAAACCTGTGAACTTTGATTTGACTGTTTTTTTCCCTAAATAATGCTTTTGAATATGTAGTAATGTGGTTTTACATGAATTAATGTTATACTTTAATAATTTTAAGTTTTAAAGACTGCTCAATTTAAAAGCTTTTATAACTATCACAAATCAAGTAATTATGGTATCTTTATATGTATATATATATATGCTATTTTTATATACATGATTTAAAAAGGAAGTACTGGACATATTTTAAAAAGTGGTCCACCATACATTGACATTTTTTTCCTACCATGATCAATCACCCCTATTAATAAAGTTTGTTTTTAAACGGTTGTAGTCTGTCGTTTTCATGTAATTTAACACTGACCAAAATATATAAGAGGATCCACAAGCAACATCATGTCTGGAGATCATGTGCAATGTCATCTCGGTCTACAAGTTGGCTAAATTCTTTTTATTCCTGTAACCAAAATGTGCACTGATTTCTGTGCAACATGTTATGGTCTTTTCAAAGACCATATATATGTTAAACATGTGAGTCTGCCTAATATTATGAGCTCTGCAAATGTTTTTCTCCTTAATAGCACTGGTACTTCTGTCAGTTGAAAACAGGACAGAATGAAATTTTTAAAAATCAAAAACTGCCCCTTATAACCCGATGAAGATGTGTTTAACTGCTGTGAGCTCTCCTGTCTGTGTTGCACCAACTCAACAAGTAGATCTGTTGCTCAGTCTGACCTCCTATCAGATCAGGGTTTGTCCTGGAGGGAAGTGGTTCTGTTGCTCAGTCTGACCCTCCTGTCAGATCAGGGTTTGTCCTGGAGGGAAGTGGTTCTGTTGCTCAGTCTGACCCTCCTATCAGATCAGGGTTTGTCCTGGAGGGAAGTGGTTCTGTTGCTCAGTCTGACCCTCCTCTCAGATCAGGGTTTGTCCTGGAGGGAAGTGGTTCTGTTGCTCAGTCTGAACCTCCTGTCAGATCAGGGTTTGTCCTGGAGGGAAGTGGTTCTGTTGCTCAGTCTGACCCTCCTGTCAGATCAGGGTTTGTCCTGGAGGGAAGTGGTTCTGTTGCTCAGTCTGACCCTCCTGTCAGATCAGGGTTTGTCCTGGAGGGTCAGTAGCTCAGCGCTGCCCCCTGTGGCCAGAGAGCTGTGGGGAAACAGACCACAGAGAGCAGCCTGTTTCTCTGGGAGACTCAGCTCTTGCTCTCCTCTGGGTCATGACCTCAGATGCTCAGGTCTCTGGACGATTCGCAAGGAGGAATCTAGTGATTAGGATGGGCTAAAGTCCTCCTCTCTCTACAGAGTCCTCCTCTGTCCTGCTCTGATGGGCCAGATCCTCAGATCTATGATCTATTAGTGATCTAGTGATCAGGATGGGCAAAAGTCCTCTTCTCTCTACAGCTCCTCCCCATGCTCTGATGGGCCAGATCCCCAGATCTATGATCTATTAGTGATCTAGTGATCAGGATGGGTGAAGGGTGATCCTGTCTTGTGTTCTGTAGCTGGTCATGCGCTCTGTCGGTCTCCTGCTCAGCTGGGTCGACCTCAGCACCTCCACCTTCACGTCCTGTTGACCTCTGACCCCGCTCTTCCCTCCTCTGGGCAGGGGAAGGTGACAGTAAACCTCACGATGCAGAAAGACCTGAAAGTCCCTCTTGTCTCTGTAATAATCACAACAGCACGTCTGTGGGCTACAGGTATGAACAATAACACTAATAGAAATGAGAGCTGTGTCAGTGTGAGAGATCTGTGAGCACAGTGGACTCTCTACAGCAGAGGAGCAGGAGATCCAGTCTTTCTTGAGCTCAGGACTCCCAGCGGCACAGTGCTGCTCGGCACCGGAGAACAGCCTCCTTCGGGTCTCAACAGCTGAAACGTGGTGTTTCTTTTCTTTTCAGCATGGAATACACCCTGACTTCTTCCTGTGCAGCCTACACACGCTGACACAGCTCCCTGCTGGAAGTACTTCAGCCCACCTCCGCTGGGACCCACTGTGCCTTCCTCTAAATCTTCTTCCAGATCCCTTCTTCATTCCTCCTCCTCCTCCCTGGGCTACTTGCCCTCTTCTCTCACCACCTGAGTGGACGATTCCGGATCACCCAGGCGACCTCTTGTACCTCCAGCAACCTCATTTACTGGATCTCCTGCAAACACTGCCCAGCCATCTACATCGGGGAAACAGGAAGGAGACTAGGAGACTGCTTCAGAGAACATGTCAGGACTGCGAAGATGAAAGATTTCTCCAAGCCCCTAGTTTCTCATTTCACCTCAGACAGCCATGATCACACTGATCTCTTTGTCTGTTGTTCTCCTGTGCTGTTGAATCTGTACTGTCTGCCCCGTCTTTCTCACACCCGAAGAAGGCTCCACAGCTGAAACATTCTCTTTTTCAGCAGGGAATAAACCTTTACTGGTTCCTTTGCAGAGAAAAAGTCTGGTGCCGCCTTTTCCACTTTAAAGTTACCCTTCTGTGGAAGAACTTTCACCTTGAACATTTGCTCAAACACGCAGACACAAACTGAATGACAATACAAAGTGTATTTGCAAAAATAGTGATTACAAACATTTAAAAACGTGCTTGCAAGATCATGGTAATAAACTGTTAAATGAAAACTAACTCTCTCTGGGCAGTACACTGCGAGGGCCGCTGCCCACCAGAACTTCACAGGGGCAAAGTCACGTAGCTAATTCACAGCTGGATACAATTCTACCTTGCCTCTTGAAACTCAAAATCCAGACATTTGTCAACATATTTACTAAAATGTCCATTTCGGTGATCTCAGTGTGTTAATCTCACTGTGCGCCCCGTGCTCACTCAATCTTCACACCCCAGTGTAATAAAACATGTGTTTTGCCAGCCAGAGCACTTTCTTTCACTTCCATCTCTCTGCCCACCCCCACGCCCTGACGACGGTGATAAAAACTCTTTCACAACTCTGCTCAACACAAACTCTGCTCAACAGAGCTGCTGTAATAGGATGGCGGGTTTCTGTTCAATTAAACAAAGCTACAGGACAGATTTTAAATTCCTCAAGCAATAATTTGCTGTTTGTCAAAATCAGCTACTTTGTAAGCAGTACAGGACTTTTCATGTAAGAAATAAGAGCCAAAGGGATCACTCTAAGGTTAGATTCCAAGGTGAAAAGACGAGTCTCAGCGTGTCTGCTCTGTAACTCTTCACTTTCCAGCTCGTCATTCATTATTTATTATTAATGTTATTGATAATATATTCTGTATCGCAATAAAATTGGAATGTTCTTAAAGTGTAAAAAGAGGCAATACACAATGTGTCTCCTCTATAACTCTTACGTTTACAGAAAAATTCCCCCTGAGCCACACAACATTGTCCAACATTGCCCTTTTTGTGTCTAATAACCCTGTTACAAAATAGAACAGCGCACGGGTCCTTGTCTAAAGTTAACTTGTTTATGGCTGAACAGCACACACGATGCCTGCTGGAGTTTAGCAGTTTCAGGTACAGTATATCATCCTCTGCAACACTTCTAGTTCAGCAGGATTTGTGTGATAAGCACATTGATTAATGAGGGTGCCATTACCCACTGTAGGACACAGGTTTGAGTCGGAGTGTCTGTTAATAAACAGAGTGTGTTTTATTAAAGGTGTAACCTGTCTGTCTTCAGTTATGGTTGGTTTCAGCATGTTGATAAGCTGTTCTCTGGTTACTGGCAATTGTAAAAATAACCCTTCCTCCCTCCTTTGTTTAACCTAAAGAAATCAGTGAAGAACTACTTCATCAGAAAACCATCACACATCACAATTCCTCCAGATACACACACTCACGCCAGAGCCCATTTTACCAGCATCAGCCTCCCAGAGTAAATCTTTGGACTGCGCAATACTGTACAGTGCAATATACAGTACAGTTTAAAGGTTTAAATTCAAAGTTTTAATTGTTAGCTGATTACTGGCTGCTGACATTTGGATTAAGACAAAATACAGATTTTCTCAAAGCCGAAAGAGACGTGTTCACAATAAGCTATAATAGTGGACTATTTTAATGTGTTCGGCTATATGAGAAACACACCGAAAGTAATGCTCTGATCGCGCTTTGAGTGCAGCTCGCTACATTACAGTGCCCATTACTACTACAAGGACAATACAAGTTTAATCAAAAAGGAATGTCAAAACTTTACCAAAATGTCCACTTGTGATATTTTAGCTGCTTACTTACATGACTCCATATTAATTTTACTATCAGTACAACTTTTATTTTTACAATAACAGTGGTGCAGGGGGAATCAATCAGGGCAATCACCTCATTGACCCTCATGTGTTTCCCCTGATGTCCGTCTCCAGACTCTTCCGGATGATACCGTCGGACATAGGGTCTTTACAACACCCGGCTCTCGTGACACGAATCTTCTAGGACTTTTCATTATATGCAGATATTAAGGAATAACTACAACACAGTTCAATACTGTAGAATGGCCAGGAGGGGTGGGCGGTCTTTTGGCCTTGGAACCCCTAGAGGTTTATTTTCTCCAGCATCCTCGCCGGCTGGAGTTTCTGTTTTCCTCTCCTCCCTGGCCATCTGACCACAGCTCATGTTCTCAAATCAGACACCATGTTTTGTCATTTTATTTGTTAATTAAATTGTAATTTAATTTTAGTTTAATTTTGTTGGCAAAGCACTTTGAGCTATGGACCTGCGATGGTTGCACTGGGGTCACCTGGCGGTGGCCCTGTGACAGCTGCTCAAACAGATCCTCACTAATAGCGGACTTCTCAGAGCTCAGGGTGAGGACTGCATCACCCACCTGCGCTCCTGCCATCTGGACCCCTCCCACCACTGCGGGGTGGTGGTCCTGAGCCCCCCTTTGGTACCAGGGTGCACAGAGGAAACTCCTTTTCATCACCGAGGAGATCCGCTCCTCTTCAGGGATGAAGAGGGGCTGTGCTTCACCTGGCGGGTCGGGCGGCTGCTCGGAGCACCACTCCTGCGGCAGGGAGGCTGTGAGGGTGCTGGCTGGGGCAGGACTTCCCTGTGTATCTGGGGAGCAAGAAGAGACATTTATTTTTTGTCCGGAGGGATCAGAGGGAACCTCCACATCAGCTGCTGTGTTCTGTGGGTGCTGGGTGAGCGCAGTATAGCCATTGACCCCCCTTTCCTTCTGTACAACAGGCTTAGGGGTCTTGACCTGAGCCCACCATTTCCCTTGCTGGCAATCCAGCCAGTGGAGCAGGTCCTGGCCAATGAGCAGCCACCACCTTCACTGGCCCCAGCATAAGCGGTACCCACACTCTGTGTGTGATCCCGGCCTGATCTTGTGTGTAGCTGGATATTTCTAATGCACCAGGTTCCACTCTAAGTCTCATGCCCTTTCCTTTTGCTATCTGTTTGAGTTTGCTGAATAATCCCGATGACATCAAACACATTTCAGCCCCAGTGTCAATCAGTGCCTCCCTGTGTAAGACGTCTCCAATGGCAGCTTCCCCGGAAGCCATCTAGAGCCTGCCTTCACTCTGACTTCAGGGGTGGAGTCAGCCCCTGAGTGGGAGTGGCTAACATCATCCAGGCAGGAACCCTTCCACCCAATCAGACTGACTGAGGGAGGGGCAGGGGGCGGTGCTATGGCTCCTCCAGCGGAGGGGGTGTGTGTCCCCCTCTCCAGAGGTGGTGAGTCTCAGTCCATTTACACTTCCGGCAGCCTTGGAGAAAGGTCGTCCCTGTCCTGACTTCTCAAGTAAAGCCTGTCCAAGCCTGGCTATCAACTCCTCTTGCTTAGCCTATCTGCTAGCTTGCTCTAGCCCTTTCCCTCCCCCGGTGCCCTCCCGGTGTTTAGGACGCTTGGTGCGGTCCTGTGCTTTCTGATGGGGCTTGTTGGCTCAGGGGTCTCTGCCCCCTCAAACTGGAGGGAATGGTCAACCCCGCCGGCTCTCACGGCGAACACAGCTGCTTCAGCAGCGTTTCTCTCTGAGGGACTGTGGACCTCATTCTCCCAGGCTTTCTGTGCTGCTCTCCTCATATCAGTCATTTTTATGGTCTGTTCATCAGCAGGCATCACGATCATTTCTCTGACTGATGGGTGGAGATTGGCAAGGAATAAGTCCTTGAAATTTGCATTCTCTTCACAACCCTCATAATTTTGCCCTGCAAACTAAGTGCGTCTAAGTCTCTTGTAATATTCACGAGGGGACTCAGCTCTCTCGTGGTTAACGTGATGGGTGCCAGCTATGGCAGATGTCAGGTTGATAAACACACTGTACTCTTGGATCAGGGCTTGGCACAGCTCCTCAAAGTCATTACAGACCTCTTTCCCTGCCTAGCCATCCACTCACGTACGGCTCTGCTGGTCATTTCTCTCACCAGCAGCACCTTCTCTTGTTCTGTGGCACCTGGCACAAACTGCAGTGAGTACCTGAGCTCATCGATGTAACTCTCAACATTACTCTCTGACACTGTCAGGTCCAATCTCTCTATATCCTTCACCAGCTGTCTCAGCGAATGGAGGTTCATTTTCCTAGCTTCTCCGCTGACACAGAGATGGTGGAGATTGTGGTCAGGAGGTCTGTGCCCTAATTGAATCTCCCTAGCGTTCAGGGCTCGGCGATCTACCCCACGATGACCCTGGCCAGGAGAACTCTCTCTCAGGCGGAGCCCTTCGCTCCCGGCTAACCGAGCGCTCCGGACTGCTCCGCGGTGAGGAACGCCTGCTCTGTCTCAACTGTTTGGCTTCCCGCAGGGCAGCATCCAGTTCCTGTCTGAGCATCTTCATCCTCACTGACATGTAACGAGTCCTTGCATGTTTTATGGCTGCGTTCGTATAAACTCTCCAGTTCCCTTTCCTTTTCAGGCAGGCTCCCCTCCAGTCCTCTCCTAGCCTTCTCAGTGACAGTTGTCTCAACAGATAAGTTCAAACTTCTTTGCGATGGTTTTCACATTGTTCATTGTCTTTTCTCTTTTCCTTGATTAGGTCTAATAATTCAACTCCAGCTCAGTTTAATACCTCTCCAGTTCACCCTGAAGCGTTTGAAACTTCAATAATTTGGACAAAGACTATTCAAGTTGTCTAGTGGGGATTAGAGTGAACCTAGACAGGACCTGAACTGCTTTCACAGACCCTTCCTTAGTACGCTGGTTCGTTGCCTCAGCTAAAAGTTCTGCCTGAATTTTCTCAATTTCGTCAAAGTTCAGCTTCTCAGTACTGTCCCAGTAGTCAGGATTGTCGCTGCTAGAGAGAGTACTTACAACAGACTCTAATTCAGACATTTTTAGCAGCTATCGCTATTACTCAGGAAAACTTTTAAGTACAAAACCACAGTTCTACCACAGAGCACCACATATCAAATACACAGCCAACCTGATAGATCGCAAAAGTTCACAGATCAGCCTGCACAGCACTGTAGCTTAACAAGCAAGCACCCTGCGCTACACATTGAAGAGCAAGGGGAGCTGTTTCTTTCTCTCAGCTCGTGTACAGAACCTGCAGTGCTCCTCTCACACTGACTACTCTGTGCCATTGACTTACATTTCAATCTGCACCATCCTCACTCTGAAACATCCCCTACAGTAAATGTAGGGGTTTTGTGCACTCACTTGGACAGTTATTAATTGGTGCAGTGAATTAATTGTATTAATTGTAGCAGTAAATCACAAGATGATTCTTTGATGGCTATTAGAAAATAGCAACACACACATGGATTCTAGCACATGAGATACATTTATTAAAACATAAAACTGTGAATAGTGAGGGTCAGCAGAGTACAATAGGTTGATTCAATGATTCAATCACAAAGAGTGTTACTTCCCAGTGTGTGGTCTATGTGTGGTTTCCTTGTTTAATTGTTCTCCCTCCCCCATTGGTCCATCATTAAACCGCTGTTTCCACATGACTTCATCTTCAATTAGCTTCTCGACCAATCACAACTCATCTTATTCAGTATAAAACATGGAGGCCCTCAGAAGGAAAAGGCCTTTCGTTTCACTTTGGTCCCACTTGGTGTCGGCGTTGTTTTGTATAGCTTCAGCTTTGATGTTTTGCTGGTTTCTGTTCGTCTCTTTGTACTTTCGTTTGTTTGCGTTTATCCTCATTTCATCATTACCTTGCCCACACTTATTGTATCAACCTCTGTGTGTTTTTGTACCCTGTTACTTGTCTACTCTTGTTTGTATTCGTACTTCACATGTATTTCTGTCAACTTCTGTGTAGTGTAGAGTTAGTTTAGGTTGTTGGGTACATTTTGCACACACATAGTTGATTTTGTATTAGTCACACTAGTTTAGTACGGGTGAATGCTGTTTGTCTTGTGTGGTTTTGGGTAGTCAGTGGAGGTTAGCCAGGGTGTTGAAGACACCGAAGACCGTGTGTTTCAGGTTTTCTTCTGTAGTCAGGTTAGCTTTCCCTCACTTTCTTAACCAGCTCCATTTTGTTTCTTTTCTTTTCTTTGGCACCACTCTAGTTCCCTCTCCCTGTGTGTTATTGTGTCCTATCACATACCACTCACTTATTCACCTTAAAATCATCACTTCTGTACCGACCGTTGTTTACATGCTTCCTAGTCCCTCACCAGAACCCACCTGCTTCCAAAATTATCCTGTTATACCCCTTTACCCCTAGACACTTGGGGTCATAACAACATGAATATTAATAGAGAGTCTCAGGATCAGAGTCATTTTCAGATACTGATACATACGTGATTGGACACACCTTGAGTCCAGGTCAGGACCATGACCAGAGCCAAAAAGACAGGAATAATGTTACACAACAGAACAACCCCTTCAGAGAGCAACTCTCATCAACCCCAACACCGTGGTAACCACCACCCACGCCCCCAGCAGTGCCCCCTCCCTGGGGCTGTCCTGTCCCTACTGCTGACCGCCTCTTAACAGGTAATGGGGATCCCCTCCACCCCCACCAGTGGGCAGCCTCACCTGGATGATGCAACAGTAACCATAGTGTGCCAGTACACTCCGCACACACCAGCTCTCAGTGAGGAGGAGAGCAGAGGGGATTATTAGGAGGCCATGATTGGTAAAGGCCAAAGTTAGGAAATGTGGCCAGGGCACCAGGGTAACACCCCAACTCTTTTCAAGAAACACCCTGGGATTTTTAATGACCAAAGAGAGTCAGGACCTCAGTTTTATGCCTTCTCTGAAAGACAGAGCTTTTTTTAAAAAAAACTATACTGGGGCATTAGGACCCACATAGACTGCAGGGTGAGCGCCTCCTGCTGGCCCCACTAACACCTCTTCCAGCAGCATCCTTACTTTTTCCCCAGGAGGTCTCTTATCCAGGTACTGACCAGGCTCACACTGCTGAGCTTTAGTGGGCTGCCAGATGTGAACTGCAGGGTGACATGGCTGCTGGCCATTTCTTTCTAACCTGTCAAGCTCACTCCACAGGAGCACATAGCAGATGAGATTCCACAGCTGCCAACTGTATCTCTTGATAAGGTCCCGTTCCACCCCGTTAACAGCACAGCATGTGGACAGTCAGCACGAGACACATAGGACCCAGCTCCAGCCCTGGAGTCCTGCAGGTTTCCTGAGACCGTGTCTCCATGTGCACACTCAGCAGTCTTGAGCCCTTCATGTGTGTGTCCTCGCTCAAGCCTGCAAGGGCTCGAGGTGCCCCATTTCTACATTTGTGTTTCTCAGGGGTGCTCAGGTGCACCTCAAATGGGCCCTTAATGGGAGAAACTCCGCTAAAGGAAATCACCCCCAATTCCTCACAGAGTGGAGACGTGAATTGTTCTAGCCCATCAAAGCGCCGAAGAGTTGCCATGGGGAATAAAATATTCATCATATTTAATAGTCCACAGTTCTGAGGTGTTGCCAAGTTTACTTTTTTTTTTGTTTCCTGTGAATGAACATGCTACATCCTCGTACTGTCGTTTCTGTACTGGGACAGACGAGATAAACTGTATTCAGTAGTACAAAGCTTTGAATAAACAGAGAGCAGTAGGGCCAAGTTTTTCTTAGTTTACTTTGCTTGTCTTGAGTCGAGCCTGCTCCGCATGAATGAACATGATGGGTCACTACTATTGCACAGGGATAGAGGAGATGACATTCAATTTCAACATACTGCGAGTGGTGAATGAAAAATTATTTTAACAATGAACTGCCGACACACACAGCCTCTGGAAAAAGTCATTTCAACTACAGACACCCTTCTTCCCCTGAGCCCCGTGACTAGTGAGGAGGGACTGAGGGCTCAGTTCAAGAACTGGGACACAGACATTGAAGCAAACTTCGGAGATGGAAGGGAGACTTTTCCTCCATGTAATTAGATCACATTTTCACAAGGCATATCTGCAGAATATATGAAATATTAAAATACTCGGAGTTGTTCTTGACAGGTAGTGATACAAATTTGAAGAATCTACAGGTCCATTCAAAATGAGGGAGGGATGCTGCAGTCATTCGCAGTGCACCGTCCACAAGGTACCGCAATGTACTACATTTTTAAATGCCTTGCAGAACTGCCAGGTGGAGCTGAGAAAGTTTAACGTCTCATGTGCGGCATTTGGGCTGTCGCTAGAAAACACCCGGTTTCGAATCCTGGTCACTGCTGAGGGACAATCTTTTACCAATTACAGAATTAAAGTTGTATACTATTAGACTTTTAATAATTCTAAACTGTTTAATGTTAAACATTAAATGGATTAAAAAGTAGGTATATTTTGTAAAAGCAAGATTACTTAGTTGGTCAAAAGTACACAACAGTATTCCACCGTCTTCATAAATATTTTATGCATCAAAGTATTCAACTTGGTAACACAAGTTACCCGTTTCCAAAACAACCACTTGTGATATTTTAGCTGCTTAGTTACATGATTCCATATTAATTTTACTATCAAGTGGTATTAAATCAGCACAACTTCTTTTACAATAACAGCAAGTGGTGCTCTTACTACGTATTCTAAGAAAAGGATAAAACATTATACAGTAACTTTTTATGAAGTTCAGTACATAAACTGTATATGATGTGAGAACAAGCAAAGTAAAACCATAATCCACCGTAAGTCACCATTTAAAGACTTTGAAGCATAAAATATTTATGAAGAGGGTGGAACTGTTGTGTACGTTTTCATATTTAGCTATCACTACCATCTACTGTGTGTACATTAGGTATGTATTACATTACAGTTCTGTTATTTTCTGCTACCAAAATTTACCTCTGAATTTTCTCTATGTGGATGTACACCTGAAAGAGGCACATCACATTCACAAGCTCCAGTATAATAACAGTTTAAAATTAATAAGTCTAAACAGCGTACAACTTAATTCTATAATTGGAAAAGGATGGTCCCTCAGCACTGACCAGGAATGGAAACCGGTGTTTTCTGGCAACAGCCCAACTGCTCCACGAGCCACGTTAAACTTCATTGCTCCACCTGGTGGTTCTACAAAGCACTGCAGTCACACCACTGAAAATGTCTAAATAGCTGCGATCTCCCGCAGCCGCTGGACTGTGAACTACTGCAGTATCCCTCGCTCATTCGGAATAGCTGGATCTGTACAGCAGCGTGCAAAATGTCGGAGTTTTCGACATTTCTTACGAACTTTCCCATAAACTGGGCACTGTCTAGGAGAGAGCTGTAATCCGCTACATCCACATGCACGCTTTGTGTATGCGTTTGTTTATTACCGTTTTATTTCTCTCAGTAATTACATGCTTTTTGATTTCATTTTTTGGTCACCACGCGTACAGTTTTCTTTCTGCACATCGCTTTTACTGTTTCGGCTGCCTGCATATTCGGACGGCTTTTTCCACATCCAAATCTCCCCTGAGTGCCTGATCTTTTATTACAGGTTCTGTTAACTCTCCACACTTACGTTTTACTCCGTATTCGCTACTCAGATATCGATCCATCGTTTCACCTGGTTTCTGTGCACAACTGAAGAATCTGTGTCTCTCATAAGTCATGTTTCGTTTCGGAAGGCAGTATTTTCACACGTATCCAGTATAACTTCTAACTTCACGTGTTCTCGGGCTTCAGACTGAAAGCTGTTCTAAACCTCCAGCGCTTCCTCCCCGATTATATGTAATAAAATGGAAACTTTCGTTTTATCACTTCTTTCATCCGCAACAACTGTCGATGAATACACTTCGAATCGCTGTTTAAATCGATTCCAGTTCCCAGCAGTATTACCTGAGGACTGCAGACTGGGGGCGGCTGGAACTCCTCCAGTTTCACCAGCGTTTTCTTCCCTTTGTTCAGTTTGATGCAATTCCTTCCCCGACCCGTGTTTACTGCAGCAGGACCGCTTCTGACACCATATCGTGTTTGGGGGTTCGTTTATATAAAAATATCTCCAACAGAAGGAATGTGTTTAACTTACCTTTCTAATTGAACGGTGATTCAGCAGTTCGCTCACGGGTCAGCCACCTGCGATCTCACGCACTAGCTTACTCCAGGGAGTGTCTCACAATTACTAGACCAACTAAAACACAAGGGAGTGTGTTAAAACTACCCACCATGACAACCCCTCTGTGTCTCTCCAGTGTCCAGCTCTCCTCTGTCCAGGAGCTCTGTAGTGGTCAGTCAGGGTGTGAAGGAGGGACAGTGGTCCTGGATGACTGATCTCAAGCCTGTTCTGTATGAACCCCTCTGTGTCTCTGCAGTGTCCAGCTCTCCTCTGTCCAGGAGCTCTGTAGTGGTCAGTCAGGGGGTGAAGGAGGGACAGTGGTCCTGGATGACTGATCTCAAGCCTGTTCTGTATGACCCCCTCTGTGTCTCTCCAGTGTCCAGCTCTCCTCTGTCCAGGAGCTCTGTAGTGGTCAGTCAGGGTGTGAAGGAGGGACAGTGGTCCTGGATGACTGGTCTCAAGCCTGTTCTGTATGAACCCCTCTGTGTCTCTCCAGTGTCCAGCTCTCCTCTGTCCAGGAGCTCTGTAGTGGGTGGTCAGGAAGCATCAGAGGGAGAGTGGCCCTGGATGGTTTATCTTCAGATCACTCCTGTCAACACGAAGCCTGGAGAGTATTTTGAATGTGGTGGCTCCCTGATCAGTAGTCGCTGGGTTCTCACTGCAGCACACTGCCCAGAACTGTGAGTAACTACAACTCTACTTTACCCAAAATATAATAATAATAATAATAATAATAATAATAATAATAATAATAATAATAATAATTTCTTACACTTATATTGCACTTTTCTGGACACTCCACTCAAAGCGCTTTACAGGTAATGGGGACTCCCCTCCACCACCAGCAGTGTGTGCTCTCTCTCTCTCATTACAGGGTGACTCTGGGGGCCCTCTGGTGTGTAAAGAGAACAACAGATGGGTTCAGGTCAGGGTTGTGAGTTTTATAACCAGTGAGAACTGCGAAGCCCCCAACACCCTCGGGGTCCTTACCCGGGTGCTCAGCTTCGGGCCCTGGATCAAGAAGAATACAGGTGTTTGAAGCTTCATCTAATGCTGGGGAACAGCGCCCCCTGTTGCTTCAGAAGCTCATTGCAGGCTCTTCAGTTCACAGTCTGACTCTGTTTGTAACAAGAACAGATTATCTGACCTGCTGCACAGTTCCTCTCCCCCTTCCAATCCCTCCCCCTGCGACTCTTGGCTCTGCTCTGCCTGCTGTGAGAGATCACTTGTACTGAGACTCAATAAAGCTCCAGTCATTCACACTCCTGTGAACTAGCAAGGAGAGGATGACCTCAGGAATAGTGATTGTGTAAATTTTATCATTTAAATTATATTAAAGAGAATATTGTTGTGAACATTTTCATATTTAGCTATCATTACCATCTGTGTGTACATTAGGTATGTATTACATTACCGTAGTGTTATTATTTTCTGCTACCAAAATTTACCTTTGAATTTTCTCTATGTGGATGTAAACCTGAAAGAGGCACCTCATGTTCACAAGCTCCAGTATAATAACAGTTTAAAATTAACAAGTCTAAACAGCGTACAACTTAATTCTATAATTGGAAAAGGATTGTCCCTCAGCACTGACCAGGAATGGAAACCGGTGTTTTCTGGCAACAGCCCAACTGCTCCACGAGCCACATTAAGCTTCATTGCTCCACCTGGTGGTTCTACAAAGCACTGCAGTCACATCACTGAAACTTTCTAAATAGCTGCGGTCTCCCGCAGTATCTCGCAGCCACTGGACTGTGAACTACTGCAGTCTCCCTCGCTGGCACCGGCTTTTATAAGAGACTTTGGGGCTCCTGTCTCTGTACACACCTGCACTGGCTGTTATAAGAGACTCTGGGGCTCCTGTCTCTGTACACACCTGCACTGGCTTTTATAAGAGACTCTGGGGCTCCTGTCTCTGTACACACCTGCGCCGGCTTTTATAAGAGACTCTGGGGCTCCTGTCTCTGTACACACCTGCACCGGCTTTTATAAGAGACTCTGGGGCTCCTGTCTCTGGACACACCTGTGCTGGCTTTTATAAGAGACTCTGGGGCTCCTGTCTCTGGACACACCTGCACTGGCTTTTATAAGAGACTCTGGGGCTCCTGTCTCTTTACACACCTGCACTGGCTTTTATAATAAACTTTATTTTATATAGCGCCCTTAAAGTGCTTTACAGAATGACAATAAATAAGAATACACCAGATAAAACACAATGACAACACACAGAGGAGACCGTGGAGGGTGGTAGTGAGAAGAGCAGAGGGGTGAGGAACAAGACCAGGTCAGTAAAGACTCTTCTAGAGAAGGAGGTTTGAGTCTGGATTAGAAGGAGTTGAGAGAAGGAGACTCTCTGATATCCTTGGGGAGAGAGTTCCAGAGCTTGGGGGCACAGCAGGAGAAGGCCCTGTCACACCTAGAGTGTAGGCAGGCTTGGGGATGTACTGGAGTGTCCAGTCAGTGTGTCTGTATTAACCCCTCTCTCTCTCAGTGCAGTGTTAATGTACTGGAGTGTCCAGTCAGTGTGTCTGTATTAACCCCTCTCTCTCTCAGTGCAGTGTTAATGTACTGGAGTGTCCAGTCAGTGTGTGTGTATTAACCCCTCTCTCTCTCCCAGGTCTGGACGGGCTGTACGAGCGCTTTGCTTCGCCAAGTGGAGCTGCGTGCTGAAGATCACACCCACCACCCCCTCCCATCTCGCCATCATCGAGAACGCCAACGTCCTCGCCCGCTACGCCAGCATCTGCCAGATGGTACGAGCCGGGGTCGGGGGTTAAGAGACGCATTCAGTTCTGACATCAATTATATTTCTTTTCCCACTTGAATTGACACATCTGAGAGAGTTTACCCCATCAAATTCATTTTCCTAACATTTTATTCCGATGTAGTTTTGTAGGACACATCCTGTACTGTCTAATGCAGCACTAAGTATGTGGAAAAGCAGAAAATTAAGCATCACTGTTTTCTGAGCTTTACCTGGGCCCCAAAATACAGCGACAAGGTTAGAAATGTTCGAAGTACCAGCAGGATCCTGACCCTAGCCCTAGCTGGGGTGGAAACTGAGAGATTCGGCAATGCGTTTCTGAAGCCTTCCGCTTAACAGGTTTAAAAAGAAAAGGTTCCTCAAACTAAAAAAATTAGGAACTCCAACAATCAAATCCCAGTGGAACAACCAAAATCCTGGTAGGACTGATGGGCCCTGTAACCAGTTGGACATACTGGACTAGTTCAGGTTTTTGATTTGGAAGAAGTGCGTGTGTGTGCGTGCGTCCCAGTCTGTGAGCTCTGGGCCTGCTCCCCTGTGCACCCACCTGCGAGCGCTGCCCCAGCCCGTGTTAACGCAGTGCCGTCGTGTCTGTTCTGCGTGGAGCCCGAGATCCTGCCTGACAGAGACCACGATCTCAAGCGCTGCCAGTACGTCACTGAGAAGGTGAGAGAGTCAATAAAAGGGTGGAGTGGGAGAGGGGGCGTTGGTGCGTTATTGTGCTACCTCTAGAAGTGGTCTTACAGTGAGCTGCAGTTTTCCTGCTGTGCCTGAGCACCATGGGGGCGCTGTTTCACACTGGAATAATTCCTTTGTGCTGCGGTTCCCCTGCTGTGCCTGAGCACCATGGGGGCGCTGTTTCACACTGGAATAATTCCTTTGTGCTGCGGTTCCCCTGCTGTGCCTGAGCACCATGGGGGCGCTGTTTCACACTGGAATAATTCCTTTGTGCTGCGGTTCCCCTGCTGTGCCTGAGCACCATGGGGGCGCTGTTTCTCACTGGAATAATTCCACTGAGCTGCAGTTCCCCTGCTGTGCCTGAGCACCATGGGGGCGCTGTTTCTCACTGGAAAATTCCACTGAGCTGCAGTTCCCATGCTGTGCCTGAGCACCATGGGGGTGCTGTTTCTCACTGGAATAACTCCTTTGAGCAGCAGTTCCTCTGCTGTGTCCGTTCCTCGGTGAGTTTGTCCGCTTGCTGTTGTGACAAACGTGGCTGCTGTGCCTCCAGGTGCTTGCCGCGGTGTACAAGGTCCTCTCTGATCACCATGTCTACCTGGAGGGCACACTCCTGAAGCCCAACATAGTGACCCCCGGACACGTCTGCACCCAGAAATACACGCCTCAGGAGATTGCTATGGCAACGGTCACCGCCCTGCGCCGCACCGTGCCCCCCGCTGTGCCAGGTCAGGGGTCGCGGGATTGGAGGGCGAGTGTGAGGAGGTGGGGGTTACATTTCGAGGGTGTGGCGTCCGGCGGTTGTGTGACGCCCCTCTCTCTCTCTGTCCCAGGGGTGACGTTCCTGTCCGGTGGGCAGAGTGAGGAGGAGGCCTCCATCGACCTCAACGCCATCAGCCAGTGCCCCCTGCACAAGCCCTGGGCCCTGACCTTCTCGTACGGCCGCGCGCTGCAGGCCTCCAAGCTGAAGGCCTGGGCAGGCAAGAAGGAGAACGCCAAGGCCTCCCAGGAGAAGTACATCAAGACAGCAACGGTACTGACCCACTGTCTCACTGACTGACCCACTGACTCACTGACTGACACATTGACCCACTGACTCACTGACCCACTGTCTCACTGACAGACTAACTGACGTTCTGACACACTGACTGACCCAGTGACGCAGTGACTGACCCACTGACACACTGACACAATGACATGGAGGAGAGCACCAAGCCCTCACAGGTACTGACACACCGACTGACGCACTGAAACCTGCCACAGAGAAACAGATCAGGACCGCTTCCTGCTTTTTAAGGAAATAAGTGCCCTGGACAGTCGATCAGTGAGTGTTTCCCTGGGGACCAGCAGTGAAGCCGGGCAGAGGGGCAGTCTGCTGCTCGGACACTCTGTACTGAGCCGGTGCTGATATCTGTCTCTCCCTCTCTCTCAGACTAACAGCCAGGCTGCGGTTGGGAAGTATGTTCCCACCAGAGACAAAGGCGCAGCTGCTGGAGAATCCCCGTTCGTCGCCAACCACTCCTACTGAGAACACTCCACCCCTGGTGAAGATACGCCCCCTGCCGTGACATCATCACATGGGGGCGGGACTCTCGAGGGGAGACGTGGCGAGACGGACAGTGCCTTCAGCCAATTGGGCGCCTGCGTTTGTGTAGTTACAGATGCAGCCATTCAAAATGCGCGGGCGATACCGCATTATTTTGCGGTACGCTGTACGCAGTCTACCGCAAGCTACCGGTAAATACCGCGAGTTACCGTAAATTCTCCTATAATACGACAAGCAAAATAATAGTATCCGGAATTTCCGCAAGGTGGAGCTAATAAAGCTCAACCTCTCATGTTTGAGCTGTGGCCATCAAAGTCTTTAACGAAGATATTACTAATAGTATTAATAATGAATGACCTTGGACAAGCTGTAAGTGTAAACTCAAAGTATTGCCCTGGTCAACATTCTTTTTTTCATTGACCATCTTTGTAAAAGTAACACCACAGCATTTCGCAATCACGCATTTGTTTCCAATCGTGCAAAGTACAGTGATTCACCATGCCTTTCACATGCTCATAAAAGAGATTGATTTAGGAACATAAACATATTACCGTATGCAAACTGTACTGTATACAGTATGTATATGTATATTTAATGTCTTAACTGTGCCCGTTTAAGTATTGACTATTCATATCTAATTTTACCACTGAAGGGAAATCTTAGTAGCTGAGCATAAAAAGAATAGGAGCATACTGCAACGCGTGTGAAGGCCATAAACGATATTAATTTTGGAACATAAACATACAGTATATGGCTGGTCTCGGTACTTTAAAGAAAACATACACGAAACATGGTTTCATTATGACCAGAATCTGTCTTGAGATATTTTTAACTTGATTTACAGTATTTGAGAGGTATGTCTTAACACCGATACTACAGTGCTTAAGTACTGCTCACGTATATGTTTCTAGGTTTATATTATGCATTTCATAAGGTCAAATTACTTTTGAGCAACTAATAAGAAGCGCGAAACGGTATGCGTTTTAGTTTCGTTTCGTGCTGGGACCCGTGGATTGATTAGAGATATCAAGTACATACAAGTCATTTTTTAAATGTTGTAGTTCGTCTTGAAAAAATGTTACGAGTACATCATCTATCAACAATTACACAGGTTCTGTTTCCATATTGCGGATTTTGGTTACGTAATATTATTTTCTAGATTTCACGTTGTGAATATATGATTTGGGCAAACAGAGCCGCAAAGAAGTACATTATGGGTTGTTGTTTTTTTTATGCAGTTTTATCTAGAACAAGCGATGCTTAAACCTTTGTCTGATTCTTGTGAAACTATCCACACGACAGTTACAGTACCTAGGAGTTGACTTCAGTGATGTCACTGATGGGATGTTTCTAAAAATCCATCCTCTGTAAAACGTCTTCTCTAGTTGTCCTGCATATGTATTCGCTAATGAAGCTGTGTGTTCTGAGCCTGGATCTCTACATTTCTGTATGAACCAGCTTAGAGGGCTAAAGACAGCTTGTGTTTAAATTGAGTGTAAGGCAATTTATGCTTCTAAAGTCATGGTCAGCATTTATCATTGAACTGTGCTGTAAACTTGTTCTGTGCCAAGTCACATTATTTTATAGCGTTTTTATAGCCTTATCAAATCCGGTGGAGTTTCCTGACTCCCATGTCACATGGTCTGTGATTGAAACTTGTAAAACTGGTTTAATTCATCACAGCCAGCACTCCGGTTGTAAAGTAGAAGCAGGCGAGATTTCCAGCGAAAAACACCTCCCCCTTCTTCAGGTGTGAGGGTCTTCTGCTCAGAATGAAACGCTAAAATGTAATGTAGGCTCTGAATGGGTTCAATTGTGATTTGGGCTTGATTAAGGTCGCTGCCTTTCATCTAAAACCCTACTTGAATCCTTCTAAACTAAAAATCAGTGTTAGTGAGTTCTAAATAAAGAGGTATCCAGGTAACAGTGAAACGGGCGGACAGTCTGGGGAGATCGCCCGTTTTCCATGTAAATAGTTCCCTGGTTCCGCACCCCTTGGTGTTTCTCTCGCTCTCTCTCGGGTCACCTGATCATTAGCTCGAAAGATTTGAGTGCTTTGTGTATATTCTAATGGTAGTGGGGGCAGGGTGTGTGGGAACAGGTTTGGTTGAAATTGCATTGGAGATCTATGTTCTTCACACCTGAAACATTTTCTCTGAAAGCATTTTCTTCGCAGTTTAACCGATCTTGTTACAGCATGTTACAGTTTACTATTATTAACCATATTAATTTTAAGTGCTTAATGTAAAATCTTGTAAAAATATATTTTCATTGTTCAAATATACATTAAGTCTGACTATCATATAATAAGTTAAATACAAAACTAAAGAAAAAATAGGGTTAAATATAATTCAAAATATTTTGCTAACAATGTTAACTGTTTATGAATAATAAAATGTATTAGCTAAGGAGTAGGATGGCACAGTTGTTAGTATGTTTTTTGTTTTGTTTCTTTTTCATAAATACAACAGTAGTACCTGATGTCTCAGTGGCTTTCAAAATTAAATTATGCATGCAAACCTGTGAACTAGAAAGATAACTAAGATATCCATCCATTTATAATGGTGGCAAAGTGGTTAGCATTGCTATCTTGCAGCACTGGGGTCCTAGGTTCAATTCCTGCCATCCTGTGTGTGTGGGGTTTACATGTTCTCTCTGGGTTACATGGTTTTTCTCCATATGTGTGATATGACTCCCTCTCGCACTCCAAAACATACTGGTAAGTTAATTGGTTTATGGGAAAACTGGCCCTGGTGTGTGTGTGTTTGTGTCTGTCTGTCCTGTGATGGACTGGCGCTATGTCCAGGGTGTATTCTGCCTTGTGTCCGTTGCTTCCTTAAAATCTAAAATATGAGCTCTACTTGCCACTTACAGTACCAACAGTACCAGCTAACTTTAGTAGTGACATTTTCATGGATCTTTTTAACAATAAAATTTACAACATCAGACTTCAGACACAATTAAACAGGCCTCAAAAAAGTCTGGTACAAACATTTTCAGCATGGAATAAACCGTTACTTTAATGGTATAAACCTTAAATGGATTCATATTCTCAATAAGATTTGGTGCTCAGTAACATGACTTAGAAAATGACAGAAGACATACGTATCATGCTTATCCTTCTATTTTTCATAATCGTAAACTCCTTAAGGCAGTTACATTTTCTCTGTTCTGACCTGGAGTTACAGAGAAATTTAAATTCTAATAAGAGATTTGTAATGAGGAAAGTCATACCAATCACTCATACAGTACCAGGATTTGCAATTACAATACAAATACTTTCTTTCTGTATGTGTTTATTTTGCAGTTTGAGTCTATGGCATTCCTTTGGGGGTCTATACTCCAAGGCATGACTTTTTTATGTATAAGCATCAGTATTTACTGCTATTAATTACTGTACGATTTATAGTTGAAATCTGAGCCTAGATATAAAGTTAGATATAAAGTTAAAATCTCGACAAAGCAATGTAGGAAATACAGAGAAAATAAATCCTTTCTGACATCTAAAATCAGTTTCGATCAAGGTCTCTAAAACAAACAAGAAAAAGAAGATTTTCGGAGGGCAATTACGCTGTGTTTATATAGAATAAGTGATTTATGAGCAATCTAATTTCTTGTTCGTTTAAAACAGTGAAATGTCAGCTGTAAAAGATCGCACCAGAAACAGCACTCTCTCTGCCTGTCATAGACGTTCAGGAAAGGCTGAATGAAGTCATGTCAAGTACAATAATTCGGAGATCAATAATAACAGTTGTAGGACAGTATATAAGGAGGATAAGGATTTTGAGGTTGACTCGAAATCTGATAGGTAACCAGTGCAAGGACTTGAAAACAGGTGTAATGCATCCCTGATAGGATTCTTGCTGTCATATTCTGAACATATTGAAGATTGCTCAGTGTGGATTTAATTTCCTCAGTGAACAGGATGTGCATTTATTAATTCTAGAAAAAAACTAGATTTCTCTAGTTCTTAGTTTCTCTAGTTCCCTTTAAAATAAACTATTATTCCACAATGCAGAGTATTACATGGCCAGTATTTACACATGATATTTGTGATTTAAAGAAATTAACACAAGCAGCTTTTGGAGATTTAAGTGTTGGCTGAGTTATTGCAGGATAAAAGACTAGAGATGTTGGCAAGAAGAAGATAGTTTGGGGAAAGCTGAGGAATACACTTATAACAAGAACACTTCCTAATGGGGTTAGGCATACTTTTGATGAAGATGATGAAGTTAACAGACTATATGTTTACATA
Source organism: Atractosteus spatula (assembly GCF_055471065.1). Classification (NCBI taxonomy): domain Eukaryota; kingdom Metazoa; phylum Chordata; class Actinopteri; order Semionotiformes; family Lepisosteidae; genus Atractosteus; species Atractosteus spatula. The sequence goes on along the minus strand of NC_142710.1, from coordinate 9,441,451 downwards.
GATACTGAAATAAGGATTGTATTTTAGATTATGTGTAGTTGCTGGCATTGAACTGTGTTGGATGCACATGAATTGAAGGAATGGGCAAACATAGCTGATGCGGATCCACAGAGCCAGCATATTAAGATGTTTATAATTAGAGGCAATTTGTTTAAATAACTAGGTATGGATACTGATGTGCAAGAGAGGTGGAAAGGCTGTTTCCTTAAGATATAAAATATTTTAATAAAATAATAAAATATTTTATTCTCAGTGAGATGCTGCCATTTCATAGTGGGTTTCTAACACTGTGTATAGTTCCATCCACACAGTGCCTTTACTTCCATTTCTAATCTCTTTATCCAGTACAGAGGATTTGGAGCCTATCCCAGTAAGCGACGGACACAAGGCAGAATACACCCTGGACATAGCGCCAGTCCATCACAGGACAGACAGACACAAACACACACACACCAGGGCCAGTTTAAATCTAACCTCAGAACCTTTCTTTTCAGAAGACTTAGTGTCTGTATCTGCTTCATTTTCTAATTTTGGTAGCACCTCTAACTGCTTGTCTTTCTTATATGCATTTACTTTGTAATCTGTGGTCCTTTTATCTGTTTTTACATCTACTGTATTGCTTTGAGATGCCACCTTTAATGGTGATATATCAAATAAAGTTTTTTATTATTGTTATAGGGAAACATGATTAGATTGTCCCTGGTTCAGAAACAAAGATCTAAAGTATACTAGTTTGTCACTCTAATTCCCTTTGCTAAATGACTTTTCATACTAATCTGATCAATCTAACTGCCAGTTTTCTGTGCTTTCTCTATCCTGCTAGATTTGCAATTATTCTGAAAATTTTCATCTTGAAATAACTCATTTCTAAATACCTTTTTCACTGTTAACATCTTGCAGCAACTCTGCGACAAAATATACACTCTGACAGTTCATCCTGCTACCAACATTAAATAGAACAAATCTTAAGATTTCTATATTTATGTCTTTATTTAGTGGTTTCATTGGTGACAAAGGCTAAACTTTCTTGGAAAAATGTCTTTTATGTGTTGTGGAAAAAACTAACTTGCTTTAACAAAATATGTTTACAAATCCTTTCACCTGGCATTTTCGTAGTTAGAAATTATGGAACGCTCTGTTAAAAGCAAGGGAGTTTTTATGTCCGTTGCAGTTCTTTTGCAACATGAATATAATTATATCGTTATTAATTTCTTGAGATACGCGATTCCATATTATATTCCCTTTTAATCAAATTCTAAAAGTATGCTTGTTGACTCCGGTATCGTGTTAGTTAAAGACTTCGATGCTTAAAATGTTTAGGGAGAAATGGAATACTGGTGTGTATTTTTTTCTTTAAAGTACCAAGACCAGCCATATACTGTATGTTTATGTTCCAAAATTAATATCGTTTATGGCCTTCACACGCGTTGCAGTATGCTCCTATTCTTTTTATGCTCAGGCACTAAGTAAAAGGAGATGCTTCATATTGCTTGACTAATTTTAAAAACTAAGTTAGAAATGCAGACGCTCCCTCGGTGCGCTGCTCTGGTGCGCCAGCTCTTACACAGTGCCTGTCTGCCGTAAGCGTTACAATATACATACCCAACACTGCTTGTACCCATCTGTCATGCAAATAAAACACCTTGAATTGAATTGAATTGAGGGGAGAAGGGGGGGATACTAAAGCCAATACTGGCTCAATGGGCTTTGACGTGCTAATGCGTTGGTTTAACAGTCCGGGTGTGGCAGGCTTCCAATGTCAACTCGATTGGAAGACAATGAACGTATTTTAGCCCTAAATGAATTAATAGCAAACATGGTTTACATAAAATACATTTTTCCAAGAAAGTTTATAATAATACGATCTATAGTTGAAATCTGAGCCTACTTTAAAAATAAAGGAAAAGCATTTTCAGAGAGCAATCACGCTGTGTTTATGTAGAAAAAGCGATTAGGTTTATGAGCAATCTAATTACCTAATCGCTTAAAACGCTATATAAAATAAAGTTTATTTAGAGATAATTGATCAATGTGGTAGTTTAAATAATGTGAGTCAGGAAACTAACACAGCGCCACCGGATTTAATAACGCAATAAAAACGCTATAAAATAATGTGACACAGTACAGCACAGTACAATAATACTGACCATGACTTTAGAAGCATAAATTACCTTACACTCAATTTAAACACAAGCTGTCTTTCTGTATGAACCTCTAAGCTGGTTCATACAGAAAATGTAGAAATGCATTAGCCTGATTATGATTAAAAACACATAATTAAACACGCGTTTGCGATTTAAATCAGAACACGATTTAAATCAATATAAATGTTTATATTGTAACGCATACTGTCCAGCCTCCATTTCTCTATAAAAATTTACTGTTGCACACACACACACAATAGAAGCGGGAACCGCTGTCAGAAGGGAAGATATGTTCAAAATATCGCAAATATCGATCATGTTGCGATATTTTGAAATATAAAAGTCAACTGATTGTCCATAATATCGCTTACCTATTTTTTCGAAGAAATGTTTGTTAAAATAAAAGTTCAGCACCAGCTGGATTCAAACACACAACCTACCAGTTGGTAGTCACGCACCTAGACCAGTCGGCTACAAGAGAGCTCGCATGATCAGGCAGGTGAAACAGCCCTACACAGCCCTGCCGCAGTACACGGATATAATCATACCGTTATTAAATTCTTTAGATACGCGATTCCATATTATATTCCCTTTTAATCAAAGTCTAAAAGTATGCTTGTTGACTCCGGTATCACGTTAGTTAAAGACTTCGAAGCTTACAATGTTTAGGGAGAAATGGAATAACGGTGTGTATTTTTTTCTTTAAAGTACCAAGACCAGCTATATACTGTATGTTTACGTTCCAAAATTAATATCGTTTATGGCCTTCACAGGCGTTACAGTATGCTCCTATTCTTTTTATGCTCAGCTACTAAGATTTCCCTTCAGTGGTAAAATTCAATATCTACAACGGGCACAGTAAAGACGTTTACAGTAAGTCTTTCTACGACAGACCAACGGACCACGAGTGCCCCTGTCGGTCAACCAATCACGCACCGCGGTATCCCGTGTCATCATACCTGCGGTATCTGTACTGCGGTGTCTGTGCCGCGCACTTTGAATGGCTGCATCTGTAACTGTGCTGTCCTGGTAGTTGTAGACCCTACTGTGTGATGTCACTTCCTGTTCCATGTTGTGCCTTCTCTCTCCTTTTTGCCTCTAATATTGGGGGAAAAAAATAAATAAAGGTAACCCACAAATGCTGGATTTTGAGTTTTATGGGGAAATGTCAAATTGTTTTGCTTCTGGAGCAGTAAGTGTCTTTACTAGGACAGGAGAACTTATCCCTGTCTCCTGCGGTCAGTGAGCTTGTTACTGAGTCAGGAAGTCCAGCAGTGATGTGGATTCAGGATCACTCCTGAGACTACACTGTGTAAATGAAGAGTGCTGGAGGTTCGAGGGGGCTGTCTCACTCCTGGGCTGCTCAGGGACAGGTCGAGCAGAAGGAAAAGACTTAGTGTTTCGGCTGCAGAGTCTCTTCAGGCCTGAGGGAAGACGAGGAGAGCAGGAGAGTTCTGTGCTGGTGTCCTGAGACTGCTGTAGGGAGGAGGGGGTCAGTCCAGCTGGCTGTCTCTTGATTTCAAGCAGCTGAACTAGAACAGGCTAAACTCAGGCTCATAACTGAGGTCCTTAGGCGGTTTCCAATAGCGTTAGTGATATTAACAGGCAGCCCTGAGCTTGATAGCTCTATTAACCAGTACTGAACACCACAGGAACACCGGTCAGCTCAGATACTCGACACAGCTGGGGCTGATGCTGACCAGCACACACTTCCACAGGAAGAAGCATTAACAGATAATTCCCCTCCGGTGTGTTTGAGAACAGGAGAGACAGGAGTCCTCTTGTGTTTGTGTGATGACAGGAGTCCTCAAGTGTGTGTGTGTGTGACAACAGGAGAGACAGGAGTCCTCAAGTGTGTGTGTGTGTGACAACAGGAGAGACAGGAGTCCTCAGGTGTGTGTGTGACAACAGGAGAGACAGGAGTCCTCAGGGGTGTGTGTGACAACAGGAGAGACAGGAGTCCTCAGGGGTGTGTGTGACAACAGGAGAGTCAGGAGTACTCAGGTGTGTGTGTAACAGGAGTCCTCAAGTGTGTGTGTGACAACAGGAGAGACAGGAGTCCTCAGGGGTGTGTGTGTGTGTGTGTGTATGTGTGTGTGTGTGTGTGTGTGACAACAGGAGAGACAGGAGTCCTCAGGTGTGTGTGTGACAACAGGAGAGACAGGAGTCCTCAGGAGTGCATGAAAACAAGAATGACCATGTTTAAGGTTTTATTTATTTTCTTTGGCTATTTCAAGTAGAGAGTCAGAAATGGACTGTAAAGCTGGTGTCACCACACTGCAGGACCTCAATAGAAAACTGAAAAACACTCTGGTCCCTCTTCCACAGTGATCTTGAGTGTGAGGCTCCTCTGTTCATCTCCTCACACACTGGCTGACCCTGACACTGAGACTCATGGGAGAACCAGCTGTGACACTGGGCAGAGAGAACTGAGACCAGTTCTTCAGCACAGGGACATTAAACTCTAAAATACATTTTCCATGCAAACAAGATTCTTCTCAAAATCACGTGGCCCTTGTGTGCTGAGAACCAGCCCTGTGGTTTGGGGGATATTGAGAAGAATAAAAACCACACTGTTATCTTCATGAGAACTGAGACTACTGATGTAGAGAGGAACGTCTTCATGCTGGACCTCAGCAGACCTTTCTCTCATCTCATCCTGAGTCTGCAGGATACAGTGTGTCTATATATACGATGTGACCACATTCCACAGACACCACCAGACAACTTCTGACGAGCTGAGTACAGACCAACAAGAACTTCTGAGTTGAAGTTCTGAGAGTTCTGTGAAAACCAGGAAGGTGAAAATGATTTTCCTGAACTTCCTCTCGGGGTTATAAATCTTAGACTTATTTGAAGATTAATGAGTTTGAATAAAATATAGTTTGTTGAGTTTAAAAATTAACTTAGAATGTCAATAACAATTTTGTGTCTGACCTCTGATGTTGTTTTCTATTTAGAGATTATTGATAAACTTTTGAAGCACTGTGTCTCCTTTCCGGTTGTGTCTGTTGATCACTGAAGGATTCTCTGTGATCTCCTCTCTCACTGTGTCTCCTGTCCTGTTATGTCTTTTGATCACTGAGGGAGTCTCTTTGATCTCCTCTCTCTCTCTGTCACTGTGTCTCCTGTCCTGTTCTGTGTGGTTATTACTGAGGGATTCTCTGTTATCTCCTCTCTCACTGTGTCTCCCGTCCTCTCTGGTGAGACTCTTGGCTCTGCTCTGCCTGCTGTGAGAGATCACTTGTACTGAGACTCAATAAAGCTCCAGTCATTCACACTCCTGTCTGCAGTGATTTTATTGGTCTTGTGGTCCAGGTCTGTTTGTAGTTTGTTCCGTCTTTCAACTGACTTTCCCCAGTTTTACATTCGGAAGGGACTTCGATGGAGTTTTTACATTTGTAAATGAGCTTCCAGATCATTAGGATCACAATGCAAATGTAGAAATTAGACAGTGTTTCGGTAGACAGGCTCGACGCAATGGAGGTGTTCAGGTGCAGAAGGCTGACTGTACTTTTTCGAAAGGCAGAAGTCAAGACTAATTTTTCCTTGACTGACGTGACATCGTTAATGACTGTACAATTGTAACGTGGAGAAAGCAAGTTTAAACGCTGCAAAGGACCCAGTGAAGGTTTCTTCCCTGTAACTGACCTCCCTGTAGCTGGTGGGGAGCTGTGTCAGCATGCGTAGGCTGCAAAGGAACCAGGAAGGGTTTATTCCTGCTGAAAAGCAGAGAAAGGAAACTGCAGAGATAATGTAGCAGGAGAAGAAAACCCAGGAGGCGGGAGAGGGGAGAGGGGAGAGGGGAGAGGCAGAGAGACCATTCAGAAGGTGCTGCAAATTGGAGGGGGGGAGAGAGACGTGTGAGAATAGAGACGATTACAGCACGTTTTGTTCCAAGGTAGAAAGAGGGACAAAATAATGAAAGGAAACAAATATACATCCCAAAGTTACAAAAATAATCCCTCAGATACTCATGATGCTCATCCTGCTGAATACATGAACTGCCGAAGCAGTGCAGTAATCTCCCGCTGCAGTCTCTTGTGTTTTGGGTTAGTTTATATATATTAAACACAGCTGAACACAACACCAGGAATGAGTTTAACTTCACTTTTTACTTGAACAGCAGGTCTGTCGCCATCTTCTAACTCGCCTGCTCTAGGGAGCGTCTCACAATTACCACACTAACCAGCGCACAAGGGAGTGTGTGAAAACTACCTCTCACGACACAGTCCCTCTGTGGACAGAGAATCGTCCACATGAAATGTCCAAACGGCAGGACGGAAGACAAGACTGACACAGAGCCCAAGTTTCTGTCCGTGAAGAAAAAAACTCGCCGCTGCCATAAACTTTTGGGCTTCCATATGAAGGAAAACAGAGCTTCACTGGCCGATTATCACACTTCATTGGGAACCAAAGACCCGAAAAAAGAGTAACGGACACAGCGCGTCCACTTTCCCCTGGGTCAGAGATCACATCAAACTTCCCTCACACTAAGCAAAGCTCCACACAATAAACCCCATAAGAACATAAAATACACAATACTGAACATGCTGATGTGACCCTGACTAAGAGGAGCCGGGTATTAGACTGGCTGTAGCTGCTCACAGACACAGCGCTGCCTACAAACTACAACTCCCATAACCACCCTGAGCCACTTCCTGTCTGCGTCACAGTCCCTATTCCTCCTGGCTGTGGTGACGTCAGCGGGTCCCTCCCCATTCTGGCAGCTTCACAGTCACCAGCACGCGCAGGAGAGACTCACATGGGATTTCATTTTTAAAAGTTTATTTTCTCAAAATTAGAAAAAAAAACACGGGAGGGTTTCCAGAGATATTTACAAGTCAGGAGTACAGCCGGCTGGTAGCGCCTTATCTCGCCCTCTCTCGTACATGTTATTTTTCCCCGTTTAATTTTTTTAAATATAAAAACCACATCGTCATCATCTAAAATTACTATTTTATTGATGACCTCATCTCACTACCCGTCAGTAAACCCGTCTCCCAGTAAGAGCAGTGGACAGAGAGCTGGGAGAGAGTCAGCCTGTGTTCATGAGTCAGTGACGGTTTTAATCTCCACACTGACAGCAGGCAGCAGCTCAAGGTCTTTATAACGATCCCAGTTACCGAAGACAGGATAGATCTTCTCCCCCTGAGGGAAGACCATGTCAGTGAAAGTGTAGACATGAGCTCTGGACTCCACTGTGTAAAAGGAGACCTTCCTCTCCTCAATATCCACACACACCCCCAGCTTCCTGGGCCACAGACTGAGGGGGAGATCAGTCTCAGGGTCAGTGAGAGCAGAGAAACCATAAGGCTCAGAGTACAGACACCAGTAACCCTGCTGGGGAGAGAAGCTGATCCCCCCTTTCCTCTCTGCAGACTCTCTGGTCACTCCTATTCTCCAGCTGTTGTTCACCTCCACCTCCCAGTAGTGTCTCCCTGAGGTGAAGGCCTGCCTGCTCACGACACAGCGCCAGAGATCAAATCTGTGAGGATTGTCAGAGAGACTCTTCCTCTCTCCCAGTCTCACTCTCTTCCCATCCTCAGACAGGCTGAGCTCACAGTGAGCTGTATCAGGGTCCAGAGTCACAGCAGCTGGGGAATAAAACACAAACATCACAACAGGCTCCTGCCGATCACAGTCCAACTCAACTCCATCAGACTGTGAAATGTCTTTGTCCCCAAACACACCGAGAGAGAAACACAAGTCAATTACTAATGACTGCTCTTCCCTTCCAGAGAAACGACATCTTCTTCACTGTTTCACTAGTGTTACACATGGGAGTGATCCCAATATCCTCTAAATACAAACATTAAACACTTGTTTTCACAGCGATGAAACTTCATGTTTTTAAACGACATTATTAATAAACACAGGACCGACCAGACTGCAGGAGAAACTACAGCCCGACCACTCGCTTTCAAACACTTCACAACCCACCACAGCGACCTGTATACTGTAAGAAACTGGACAGCCTGTCTGTTAAACCGGTTTATTTCAAATCCCAGTTCAGCAGCTCGTTCATCTTCTCTGAGACCATTTTCCTGACGACGCAGAATAAAAAAGTGCTGAATTCAAAGACTGCGTAACGCTCGTTTGTTACAGAAAAAAATATAATGGAAAAAGCAAAACCTTGCTGAGATATAAGAAAGCCTTCCCACTTACTTTGAAAATGCGAGGAAATATCCAAAGTGTTCAGTTTAAAGCAGAAATAACACATCCAGAAACCCGGAGAGAAAGACGAGAGAAACAGAGGCGCTCATACTGACTTCAGACTGCTCGCGCTCACTGTCAGCCTCTCTGATAGGAGACACCAGCTGTCAATCAGTGAGATCTGACCACTGACAGACGGGGGGTGGGGCTTATACATGTTCAGCGCGAATGGGGGTTTTAATCAATTCAAGCAGCTTTATTCGCATGACTAATGAATACTGACTTAATACTCTCCTCATACTTAATATTTCAGTGTAAACTATTAATACTTAATACTGAGTAAATACTACCCTTTGCCTGTCTGTCTGTCAATCTAGTGAAGATGAAAGATATTCCTATCAGCTCTTATTTTTTTACTCCTGGAGCCTAGAAAGGCTTACACAATGACCTACTGTACATGATTTTATAAAAACACTTGAATTCATTTCTGGACTCAGAGCACCTTTAGTTCAGTGGAAACTGAAGCTGACTGATATTTTCACTTATTCTGTGTAAAAGAGATTCTTCTCAGTTCTTTTTTTTTTTAGTTTTCTACACTGTCAGTCCCTCCAGGAAAGACTCATACTGGACATTAGACTGAAACACAGGATGGAGAAATTCCCACCATGAATCTTTGATTGATCTTCACAGCCCACTGAGATCACATGTAGGATGTTACAGAAACATGGGATTGAAATACATCTCCTTCTGTTTACACACCAGGAATGATCATCTCACATTAAACAGATCTCCTGGACTCAAGAACTCAATAACCCCAGACACTATGGCTTAAAACATGCATCTGTCATCAAGAAGAGACAGACCTACCTGCAACACTGCACAGCCACTGCCATTCTGAAACACAGCAATACAGACACTGTTAATCACAGTCACACACTGGAACACAGAGATACAGACACTGTTAATCACAGTCACACACTGGAACACAGAGATACAGACACTGTTAATCACAGTCACACACTGGGACACAGAGATACAGACACTGTTAATCACAGACACACTGGAACACCGATATACAGGCACTGTTAATCACAGTCACACACTGGAACACAGAATTACAGACACTAAAAGTTAAAATTACAAGAATTTCAGACATACAGTATCAGTATAAAAGATCAGGAGCTCAGCTTCATTTACACTGAAACCTCCTTTATTGCTCATGTTCCAAGAATTGAAAAAATACATTAGTAATATAGAAATATTTAAGAATGGACTTCTGTGATGTATTATTTTTATGGTTTATTGTTAGTGTTGCCCAGGTCTTCCTGATCCAACAGAATTGCCCTTTTGGGAGCTCCTGTCCCCCAGTTCCCCAGTTTAAATACCCCTCTGTCCTCCACACACACTGACAGGGAGAGAGCTGGAGCCCAGCAGGAGCTGTGACTTTACACACAGTGGACTTACGCAGGTCAGGGATGGGGCTGCCTTCACCTGTACAGAAGAAAGGACAGGGTCAGTACTGAGCTGTAGTGTCCTGGGGGACACTGTGTCCAGCACAGACAATACTGGGGTTATACCCCAGACAGGTGAACAGGGACACATATTATTATCATATTATTCTTATTTTGTAGGCTCACGAGGTCAGCAGTGAAATAGTGTTCTTACCATCAGTTGTGTAAATATTTTAATAACTGATTTTGTTATCTCTGTTTATTAAAATGCTCCACTGTGTAGGACTCATGATTTGTACCCATGACATGTAGTCTCCTACAGACTGGGAGCTTTTCATAGTAAAAAGGTTTTGATTTAGGTTGTGTGATTTTATACCTCAGTCAGTCCAGCACAGACATGGTTCCACTGGCTGAATGACAACATGATCACTGTGAAAGGAGATGAGGTTTTCCACAGGAATATGATGTGAACCTGCAGTGAAACTCAGTTTACACTGATTCACATTCTCCTTACTCTTTTATCAGTGTATTTCTCACCAGGAATCAATACTCATTAATATTAGTGCTCAATAGCAGTACTGTGTCTGTATCTTCAACAGGAAACAGACCTACCTGCAGAACTGCACAGCCACTGCCATTCTGAAACACAGAGACACAGACACTGTTAATCACAGAAACAAACTGGTAGTAAGATGTCAGTAAAATCAGTGCCGTCAGTCAGCAGAGTTTCACACAGTGTACATACGCGATTTTGGGATAGGAGCTCGCTTCACAGCATCTGCAGAGAAAGAGTAGATCTTTATTGTATTAAAGACCATTGTTGCTTCTTACCTGTTATTATACCAGAATTTATACTACAGTCTGCAGTCAGTTCATTTCTGTAACGAACAGTTCTTTCCGGACCCTATGTGGACGACACAATCCGAAGAAGTGGGGAAACACTAGGAAAACGTCATACAGGATTACAGGGCTGAAAACAGGGGGGGCGTGTCCAAAGTGCGCTGGTGCACGGGGAAGGTGTGGCCGAGGCAAACAATCCAGAAGTAATCCATAGAGGGAATCCAAAAACACAAGAATAAGTCCATAGCCAGGTGATCCATCCAAACAAGGAATTAAAACCATGAACCGGGTCGGAACCGGCGGACAGGGAACGGGAACAGAGGTTAAAACCTTAACGGGACCAGGCGCTTCCTGGATGAATGTCAGTGCCTGGCTTTTAAGGTGGGAAAAGGTGCACAGAATCAAATCCAAAGTGAAAGAGCCGGAGTGCCCTTAAGGAGGAGGGACTACAATTGTGACAATTTCAGGATCCCCAGTCTCCACTGCAGTGTGATCAGAGTGTCAGTGAGTGTGAGCAGCAGTGGCTGTAAGACTGGAGTCTCACTCAATAAGACTGAGCAGCACAAGGCAATAAGACACACAGACACATCACAGGACACCCTGGAGTCTGGTGCTTGAGCCACTGAGAGAGATAAGAAAGAAACACAGTCTCCTGTCCACAGCAGTGAGCCGTCTTTGACTTTCTGTATTGACTGCTCTAACACTGCCTGACTGACCAGTATCACTGACTGAGTGTCCTATACCCACAGTGACCAGTATCACTGACTGAGATACAGAGATGTCCTTCTCACTGGTCACACCGCCTGATCTCTGGACATCAGCTGGACAGTGAGAAATGACCAGTCACACACCATGGTGCGCACATGTCCACACCAGGCCTGATCCAAGAAGACTGACACATAGACAGTATCAGTCTGACACAGACAGGGGCCCAGCTGGCTGAACACAAGCAGTCAGAGCAGTGTCACACTGCTGAGCATCTATTTTCAAAGAAGGGGACCCTATGCAGGTATGATCACATGTAAACAGCGAAATCCAAGGTCAAGGTCTTAAAACTAACAAAAGGTCAAAAACCAAAAGGGAAATTTAAACTAAAAAATCCAAGACAAAATCCAGAAATCAAGGTGGATAAAGCAAGCTCAAAATCCAAAAACCTGGAGGGTGTCTTGGGAAGATATCACAATGAAAGAACCATGTAGCTCTCAAGGTCTAACCCACTACTGAGCACTGTGGACACAGAGCAGGGTTCAAGTAGGCTGGAGGGGAGGCCTGGTGATGGGTTAACGAGGTCTGATTAACCTACTCCTCCCCAGAGCAGATGAGGTACATGCAATCGGCTTGGGTGCCCTCTGGTGGCAGGATGCCGGTACTGTAACAACCAGCTGTGTTGTTCCAGCACTACAGACACTGTGTGTAACAGCAGGACACAGGCAGGACCCCCACAGTGTCAAGATACAGACTGTGCACTCAGGACAAGGGGCTGATGGCCTGTTGTCAGTCTGAAAGGAGACTCTTCAGACAAGAGTGGAGAACATGTCTTTGACTCATTAGAAGAGAGCAAAGAAGACTGATATTCATACAAGCAGCATTTCTTACTTTATAGCTTGTGCTGCCAGTTAGTTTTTTTCACCCATGCAAGGGGTCTAAAACTAAAGTTTTCATTAAAATATTAACTTTGAAAATGTGCATTGGGACCAAACTGAGAGGAAGTCAAAACTTATTTACATTGTTGTACAGGACTTTCTCTATTTCTCTGTAGCTTCTATTGCTTTTGTAAATCTTCACAACTGATCAAATACCTGTGTCTATTACTGAAAAAAATAAAAGAAGGATTCACTTCAGTGCAATATAGTTCGTTACAGAAGAGTACAGTAAACTGCAGAACAACAGTGCACTGAAATATAATTCATCAGTGTTTATATTGGTGGATCTGATATCTCACAGACACAGAAGATCACTTACCCAGTTCTGTGAGGATGACAGGAATGGCTGGAAATAATAAGACATGATTTAGACCATCAGAGCTCTGGTGTCTGATGACACTCAAATTGGTTTAAGTTTTCAATTTCAAATTGGAAGTTAATAGCTCCTTCCATAAATAAACTGTCAATTATAAGAAAAGTGTAAATACAGTATACAAGTTGTTCTACGTGGACCTTGTATTATAATAACATACAGTACAATTCGGTTAGAAACCTGGTCCAGGATCATTTACAGAGGAGCTCCTGCTGAAATCACTACAGGACACAGCACAGAGAGTCTGACTGATTTACTCACTATTGAGTTTCTCCTCCCCTGTAAAGAAACACAGACAGGACAGTCAGTGACACAGGACCGGGGCTGCAGAAGCTGAAAAAATACATTAGCCATGTTTTCTATTACACATATTCTATATTTCACTGAACAAAAGAACATAAGAGACAGAATCATTGCAGGTCGTTCTGCCTGTCTAGCCATACGTTTGACAGTAATTGATCCACAGATCTTATTTAACCCTTTCTGTTGTAAACTTCCACAGAACTGACCCCTCTTACCTCAATTCTCTCTGATAGAATGGAAAGTCTGTCACTCTCTCCAGGTCATCTGTGATTTCTGTGATAGATTAGCAGGTCTGACACTCTCTGCCATTCATCTGTGATTTCCCCTTTAAGGGTCCCCACCCCCTCCTGTCACATGATCAAGTTTGACCAATGAACACAGAGCTCATGAATACACTGTTCCAGACAGAGGGAAAGTCACTGCCATCAGGGGTGAAATAGACAGGAAGGGTTGGGGGGTCTTTGAATGGGCTTGACTATGGTGACAAAGATAGATACTCTGGAATCAGAGGACTGCACTGCTCTGTAAGTGAAGCATTAAACCACTGCAGCTGTGTGTGGTTGTCAAATCTTATTCTAATATTAAAATGTAAATATTTATTTACCTGTTAGTGCCTTTCTGCATTAATCATACTGTACAGTAGCAATAAACAATCTCATGAAATACAATGATTACACACAACTCTGCACAAACTACTGTACACTGTTTCACAATATTGTGTAACACATAAATATTTTTCACAGAATTATTAGAAATTGTGTATAAATAGTAATTAGAAAAAAGTTAATTTTATTTTACATGTTGCTTATTAAAAATATACTATACACAGAGGCTTTAAGAACATATTGTACTGTAATTGATAGCAATTGTAACAATCCTGGAGCCTGAGCACCTAACCTTCATCGTCCAGCTTGCCCTCTCCTCTCTCTGTAAACAGAGTCCAGTTTCCTCTCTCTGTCTCTCTGGCCATCACTCTCTCTCACTTTACCTTCTTCCTTCCTGTCCTATCTGAGTGACCAGCACGCCTGTGTCCCTAACAAGGACAAGAGGCCTGTTCACTGCACTCCCAGTCTCCTGCCTCTCTCGTCCTCCTGTGCAGAGGGAAACTACAGAGATTCGCTACAACATTTTGTATTTTCAAGACATGTGATCATTAGGCTAAGGAGGAAGAACAGATTAAATTAAGCCGTTTTCACAACTCTCACCTGTTGATTTGTTTTGAGTAGCGAAGGGCTGATTGTGGCTCACTGGTAAAATGCAGTGAGTTTATCTCAGGGTTTGATGTGTATTATAGATGTTTGTATTATAGATGGCTGCATCTGTAACTCTCCTGGAGGGTAGTTCTCTATCAAGACTAGAAGATGCTCTGGTTTTTGAGCTAAAAGTTTTAGTTTTTTAGTTCCTACTGGCTGCATTATTAATTGTCAGTTGTTATCAATAGTAATGTCCTGAGCTGCTCATACACAGAGGGATTATAAATCCTTCCTGACACAGACATTCAGACACACATGTCTATATATAATGAGCACATACTGTCCATTCTTCTCCACTGGATCACCAGAAGTACTGATGCTGCTACAGTAACAGCTGCTGTTAGGAAGAGAGTCACCATCCATCCTGAGGGAGCAGGGAAATAGTCTCCTGGAAAACAGGACAGGAATATTATCCCACAGGCACTGACACACAACTGTTAGGGTTTGTTACTGTCAGTGTGAAGTATATTTTTTTCAATTTCTAATATTATGTACACATACTGTAGAATTAATGTTTAGCTGTACACTGATTCAACCCTAAATAGACACCCTGAAATATTATACTCTTCTGGGAAATATTGTTTTAGAATCATTCACTTTTTATGTTTATTGTAGTAGTATTGTACATTTTGTATGGGTGTGAGTGATACTCCACTGCTCCTCTATTCGTACTGTCGTGCTGGTATGACTCTCTTTATTTGTATGGTTGTGGTATCACTCTGCAGTGGGTAGTATTATTCTGTTAGGGTCCATGTGTGTCAGGTCTCAGTTTTCTGTACACATGTCAACCAGGAAGCCTGGATCATTATGTCTTGTAAATGAATTTACAGCCTACAAACAGCATCAAGCAACATCACAATATGATGAATTTCAACTAATTCATATACATTTTATTTAAATGAACTGTTTTTTTTTCAAAACAGAATAGTATAATATGTGAAGGAGTTTGTTGGACTTCACAATGTTACATAGTGTCCTTCTTATAAAATGACATTCATATTACATTCATATAGTCCAACCCACACAGACAGCTGTCAGGTCTTCCTTATCACTGACCTCTGTCAGACTGGTCAAAGGTCATTAAACAGTCATGTTTAATGACAAACGACCAACTCTGTGTTTGACTACATCTGCCTGCGAGACAGATTTGATGGATAAACATGCAGTTTAGTTATCAGGAGCTGCAGACCACAGAATCAACAGAGAGATCTGTGTGAGCCAAGTGAGCCACCAGCACAAAAGACTACAGTGTGGAGCAGGAACATCTCTTTAGACAGGGAGCCATAGGACTGGAGCCAGTTGAAGTGTCTCAGTCAGGGAGACTGGTTGAGCCCAGATGCTGAATCACTCCAGTTGATGTGATGATGTCACAATGGAGCCAGACTGAAGCACAGAGCTCTGCTGTTGAGAGGCAAAGATCCAGTAATGACACCTGGATAATTTAAATAGTCACAGTGCTCTTCAAATGACTGAAGAGCATTCAGTAGTAGGAGACTGAGAGGTCTCCTACTAGACTTGATGGGTCTTCTGTAATGAAGACAGTTCAGTTCAGTAGAAAGCCTGTCTTGTTGGAATCTAGTTTGTGGGGTCCTGTGTGTTTGAAAACATCTTCAAGCTGATAGACTATGCCTGAGCACCACTGTATACATGTTATCTGCATTTGACTGTACCAGTACACCTGTCTCATGGATATTTTAGAACACTCTTACTGACACGTGATAATAAAGGGAAAGTAACACTTAACTTGTTTAAAGATAGAATATGAGAGAATAACATTGGTAAAATGGTTAAGAAAATGTGGCAGGAAATACATCACGACTGTCAATGAAATGTGAAGGAGAATTCAGGAGTTTATTTTCTTTTCTGTAGAGATTTGCTTTTGCATAAACTAATTTCAAACCTATATATTGTTTTCTTTCTATATTGCTGGTATACACAAGACAAATCTGTATACTGGAGAGAGGGGATCTCTCTGAATAGACTGACAGTTGAAGTCTGATCTTTTAGATTCTATGTCAACAATTATATGAAAAGAATTATATGAGAAAGATAATCATCAGTAGGTGTTACCAGAAAAAAAATAACAGAGAATATTGAAATTGTATCTGATCCAAAATAATACTTGTTCCTTTGCAGCATACTTATGCTGATGCAGCTACCCACCTGAAATTGATATGTTCTTCTTAATGTTTTTATAACAATAAATCCCATCATTTAGGCTTAACGACAACAGCACCATGACATAAGATGGTTTTATTATAATATAATTCATTCTAAATTGCTCAATTTCAATCAGCTAATTGATTGAAGCATATGTTTGTTCAAACATTTCAAGATATCTGCTTCAATTATATGGCTGAGAAGATTGTACTAGACATATACAAAAACATTTTCATATATAAAAGTGTCCACTATTAAGTCTACTATCTGAATGCGAACTCAACTCTGTACTCACTGGGTATGTAGAGCTGAGATTCCCAGTCTGCCTCAGGCTGTGTGCTTCTCACCAGGCAGGAGAAGATGTTGGACTCCTGTTTGACTGGGATGTAGCTGCTGACACTGAGGAACCCCTGACTGTCCGTGTCCACTGTGGGGGGCTGTGATGTCACCTCGTTTCCATCCCTGTCTGTCCAGATCACTGCAGGTTGAGGGAACCAGCCCTCTGATTTGCACAGCAGCTGGGCCTGATCTCCTCCAGGGGAGTGGAGAGACACCGACACAGCTGACAAGATTTAAAACATTGTCACATAGTCTTTCAAACTTCTGGAAACTGGAATACAGTATAATAATCTAATTTGTGTTATAAAGTGGCTCAACAAGTAAAGATGAGCTTATTCTTTTCAGGAAAACAAGACAGTTAAGTGTTCTGTTCAGAGTTTCTGAGTGAACACAATTCAAGAGAAAGTTTTGATTTTTCGCTTAAAACTTCCACTTTTAGAAAGTCTCACTTTCAAACATCTAAGGTCTGAGATGTTTGTCATGTGATTTGTCACTGCTGGGGCTCAGACTCATTATTATACTAATGTATTATAGAACTGCTATTATACAGCAAAACTATAATATCGTGGGTAATGATTAGTTAAATTTTAAACACTCACTTCTAACAGACAAGTCAATAATAGCGTCATCATCCCAGAGATCAGACAGCACCATGCATCTGTACCTTCCGTGATCAGAGCGGGTGATGTTTCTCAGTGTTAAAGACACGTTGCCTCTGGAGAGCTCATTGGAGAAAAGCTCTACCCTTCCCTTGTAGGCTGGGTCCTGTGTGTCAGAGTTATACTGGTGGTTCTGGTACAAACACACAGGGGCTGTATAATCTCCTCTAAACCACCTGATCTCCAGGTCCTCTGCACTGACTCTGGGTGAGAGGTAACAGGGCAGGGCAGCATCTTCACCAGGGGACACAACTACAGGAGCAGCTGGACCAACAACCTGTAACACCTCTGAAAGAGAAAGAGCACACAGTCTGCATGAGCCTCCCCCTCTACACAGCTGCTCACAGTGTGAGCTGGTCCAGCACTGTCTCAGGATCAGCCCCACATTGACCCCAGGAATGTCACTGGTGAGGATTTAGTGATGTTTTAGTTTAACCCACTTGGATTGATTGGAAACCCTCCTGTTGTACTGTCTGTATTTTCAAGCAGACCTATTATCCCTTTTTCAAGTCATGTGACTGCCTAGACAACACCTACTGTTTGCTTTCTCAGCCAGTCTGGAGGAAGGGAGGTGTAAAATGACATCTGTCTGTAGTATCTTAATACACCACAAGAGCTGCCATTTGAGCCTTTAAGAGGGAACTTTAGCAAGCAATTGTATTTTCTAAAAAGAATGTAAGTAGCATGTCATGATACCTCACAGCTGGGTCATCTAAGGAGTTTCTCACTGTATCATTTTTACATACATATGGAATTCAAAATGTCTTTCTGTTAGCTGAGTTTTTAAAGCCGGGCCTTTCCCCATGGCCCTGGTGCTTCTGAAGTGTTTTTCTGGAAGGCTCCTCTGTCCTGTCCCTGGGGCAGGAGGTTCTTCCCTGACCTGAGAATTGCCTGACTAATTATCTTCACAGTAAAGGGGCTTTGTGTCTGTGCAGCTCTTCTTCATTTGAGAGGAGGGTTAGAAGGAACTTCATTTGTGTTGCTGGGGCACATTAAAAACATACAGGTATCATAAAAACAAATCACACAATATTAAAAGTCAACAGTCTAGAGTGTTATACAATACTGTATATAAATATTGACATTACCCAACAGGCTTATTAAACAGGTGAATATATTATAAGGACGCTGGTGAAAAAGAGGAAGGAGGTGAGGAGATATGTCCCTGAATCCAAGCATCTCCTTTTTCATAGTGAAGAAGGAGACAGAGGGAAACCCTAAGACTTCAGCGGACTAATGGACGCAGGTGTGAAGCTGGACAGACCCGCAGAGACATGTCCTGATCCAGGTTGGAAAAGGATATACAGAGGGGATGATAGAACCCAGGAAATATCATTGTCTTTTCATACAGTGACCAGAAATGCACACTTACAAATACAAAAACTACAATAAAACAATCCTACAAGATGCTGTGTGTTATACAATAACACAGGTCTTTAAGAGTACGCTGTCTAGAGCTCACTATTCTACCACTGAGAGACACCACTGAGAGACACAACCTGCTCTGGTTGGAGATACTAAGAGACCCAAACCAGGATACTGAATGTAAGGACCGAATCTATAAAACATCTATAAATTGTTTGCAGTGAGGGTTTATGTACTGTTATTGATAATTATGGCTTTAGAGCTGTGAGTGTTCTTGTACTGCTATTGATGATTATGGCTTTAGGTCTGTGAGTGTTCTTTTGCTGCTATTGATGATTATGACTTTAGAGCTGTGAGTGTTCTTGTACTGCTATTGATGATGATGGCTTTAGGGCTGTAAGTGTTTTTGTACTGCTATTGATGATTATGGCTTTAGGGCTGTAAGTGTTCTTGTACTGCTATTGATGATTATGGCATTAGGGCTGTCCGTGTTCCTGTATTGATGAACCATTTCTTTTGTTTTAGTAACATTCAAGTGAAGGAAATGATCTTGGTACCACAGGCCTAAGCTGTCAAGTGTAGAATGGAGCTGTGTGGGTTCTAATGCCCCAGTATAGTGACGGGGACACTGCTGTCTTTCGGATGAGACGCAAAACTGAGATTCTGACTCTCTGTGGTCATTAAAAATGGCGTTTTTGAGTCGGGGTGTCACCCTGTTGTCCTGGCCAAATTTTCCATTGGCCGTTACCAATCATGGCCTCTTAATAATCCCCATCTCAGAACTGGCTTCATCACTCTGTTCTCCTCCCCACTGAGAGCTGCTGTGTGTGGGGAGCGTACTGCTGCACTATGGCTGTCGTCGCATCATCCAGGTGGGGCTGCACACTGGTGGGGGTGGAGGGGATCCCCATTACCTGTAAAGCGCTTTGAGTGGAGTGTACAGAAAAGTGTTATATAAGTGTAAGCAATTATTATTACCTGTGGACTGTCATCTGTGTGAGCTGAGAGCTTGAAGGGGACAGTGTGGATATTTGAGGCACATGGGAGAGTATTGTGGCTCAACGATCACATGAACAACTGGAGCTAAACTTGCAGACAATCCTGGACATTATCATGAACACAGTGGTTTAATGAAGGAAACAAGAAGGAAACGAGGAAGAAGGGGATGAGTGTGGCAGAGACTGAAGGGGTTAAAGGGGAAGACATGTCTGATCCCTAAGGAACACCCTTGACCAGCTCCATGCCCATGAGGAATTCCACTGGGCACACAGGAGCCTCACTGAGACATGGTTAGTGAAATTGTCTAAGGAGTGAGAAAAGGCGTTCTCAAAAAACAGCTCCAGACTCCCCTGTCTCATCCTGGGTGATTTAAACCATTAAAAGATGAATAAAGACCTGCCTTCATATTGTCTGCTTGACCAGGGCACAGAAAACAGCCTCTGTTACAGTCATATAAAAACATGGCTAATGAAATGAGAGAGTCTGTCTTCACTGTACCTGATACTGAAGCAGAGGACTGGAGGAGAAGCAACAGAGTCACAGAGAGCCACTCTGAACTGTCAGACTTCATACCTGCAATACAGAAACACTGAGATTAGTCAGACAGCAGACCTGGAATAATGAAAGACTCTCTGTCTCTCTGTATCTCTATATCTCTGATATAAAGAAACAATCTGATTAATCAGAATTCATCTCAGAATTCAGAATTCAGATTAGTCAGGATTCAGGAATTTTCTCTGACTTCTAAGAATGAATCTTTTAATGATAATTAATGTTTAGTCACACTTCATATTCAGAAATATGGGCCTAATCAATTACATAAATAAAAACTTCAGTCAGATATAATCTACAGTAGGAAAGAGAAAAAAGTCAGATATTTCAAAGTTAGCATTTCAAATAATTAAAGAAAAAACACCTGATCTTGGTTTACATTTAAAAATCAACTCTGATAGGACAATATTCATCTCTAAAATTAACACTCTGCTCAGATTTAATATCTTAGATAAAGACATATTCTAACTGGTAGCCCTTTCCTTTAAATTGCAATTGCAACACTTTGAATACTGAAACAGATACTTATTGTAAATGATCCAGCTGTAGTACAACAGTGAGGAGTGTCTCTGCTTCAGTCCTGACCTGACTGTTCACTCACACACTGCTGTACCTGACTGATCTCACTGTCACTCCAGCACACAGCAGCTTCAGTCCTGACCTGACTGTTCACTCACACACTGCTGGACCTGACTGATCTCACTGTGACTCCAGCACACAGCAGCTTCAGTCCTGACCTGACTGTTCACTCACACACTGATGTGTCTTACCTGATCTCATTGTCACTCCAGCATACAGTAGTTTCAGACTAAAGACTCCAAAACTGAATTTTCTTCAGCATATAGATCAGCATAGATCATATAGATCTTAGATCAGTGACTGTGTTGTCTCAGACCTGGTTTGTAATTATTATTATGTGCTGTAAGGTGAAGTCTTTTCTCCTGTTTAATCCTCCATCTTATTCACAGTAACTTCTGTTCACTGCTACAGGGACACAGTTCTCTTCCTTCTTTCACTTTACCTGAACAGACCTGTTCTTTCAGCACAGACTCACCCAGCCTGTAGAGCAACACTCCCACTGAGCTGAGTCTGTGTCTGAGCAGTGAACAGGGTCAGGAAAGCAGGTGGGAACAGGCAGAGCTTGAATCCTGTTTATTTTTTTGTTTCTGTCATTGGTGTTTTATTTATTTATGTTAATCATTTTAGTTATATGATTGCTGTGTTTAATTTTCAGGTGCTTGAGCAAAATCAATCTGTACCATCAATACCTTTAATTTTACTATGTACCTTGTGTGACACAATTCTGACAGCTCCTGACCCTGTGCTAACAAGGTCTGCTCACACAGTCCATAGTCCAGTTCACCCACTGTCACACGGCAGCAGTGAGCAGGACTCACAGACTGTACTTAGAGACAGTACAGTGAGAAGAACAGGGACACTCAGAGCTGTGGTCTGAGCTCTTTTCCAGAGACAGTGCAGTGAGCAGGACAGGGACACTCAGAGCTGTGGTCTGAGCTCTTTTCCAGAGACAGTACAGTGAGCAGGACAGTGACACTCAGAGCTGTGGTCTGAGCTCTTTTCCAGAGACAGTACAGTGAGCAGGACAGTGACACTCAGAGCTGTGGTCTGAGCTCTTTTCCAGAGACAGTACAGTGAGCAGGACAGGGACACTCACAAAATGCCTACTTGACTTCTGAACCCTCTTTATCACAGTAATGGACTATTTTCACTTCCACTTCCTGCTGTAATACTGAAAGGAGAGGATTGTGGGTAACTGGGCTGCTACTGCTGGGTGTGCTGTGATCAAGTGGCTCAATCACAGCTCAGTGTTCAAGAACACGTGGGACATTTCTGTTATCATATGAATATTGAAGTGAAATAAGAACATCAGTCTGGAGCCCCTCTCCCCTTCTCCACAGGCTGCAGGATGGCAGCACTTCTCTCCCTGAGAGGAGCCTCACAGAGAAGTTCAGCTCCTGATTACCTGCCTGGGAGAGAGTGAGATGTATTTTGTTAGCTCCTGTGATGTGGTCATGTGCCAAGAAGCCTGCCTGTTAACTGGGAAAACCTGTGGTATGAGGCAGAACTTGTCTGAAGGAGTCTTTGCTACTTTGAGGAAGTGGGATCTGAACTGATGGATAGGAGTAAAGATGTCCATGGAGTTAACTACTCCTCTGGGTCAATTAAGAGATTTATAAGACCAGTTGGAGAAAAGGGGTTTCTGTCTGCATCTAGGCTCCAGCTGGAAGGAGGGAGAGTGAGAGTTCCAGTAGGTGGTGCTAATTAGGCATGACGAGCAGCACCAGCAACGTGTTCATGTTTCCGAATAATCTGATGCAGGGCTGCACTACTCTGTATAACGGCCAGGTGGTGCAGTGAATCCTTAAAGCACTGCGGCTGTGTGAGATTGTCAGACAAATTGGTACATTATTAAATGTCTATCAATCCAATAGTGCTTTCCTGTGCTAATAAAATTGTATACAAACTGTGCTAGTAACACGATTTCTTCAAATATAAAGATTACAGACAGCTACAAATAATATACAGATATATAATTTTGTATATAGATATTTTTGTGGTAAGACAAGATATAGAATGTTTAAGTACACACAGCATAAATAATTATTAGTAAATGTGTATAAATAATAATTTGAAAACAAACAATTTTATTTTAGATTTTAATTATATTTGATTAAATATACATTATAAATAATGGCTTTACAACATTTAACATTTAATAGCGAATAAGCACATACAAACAAAAAAAGAAGTCAGATTAAAATAAGTTTTGAGTAATTATTTGAATTTGTAAGTCGCGTACTGTAAGTTGTGGATTCTGAAAATTCAATTAGGTCTTAGATATTATTCAAATAAAAGTTGTGAAAATACTCACATTTTACCTGCACATTTCTGTTAAATTGATGGTTTTTGAGATAGACATCATCCTAGGGGGCTAAACTACCTCTGTATGGGAGTAAAAAAGCCTTGAGATGTACATGTTATCGTATGGGAAGCCAGTGAACTCATGTCAGGACTTTGAGTTTCTGTGTTCTGGTTAGAACCCTACTGGCAGCATTGAAGGGTCAACCTAATAATATGGCATCACACTAGTCAAGCTACAGTGTGATAAAAGCACGTACTGTTTGAGCTGTCTTAATATGGAGTGGAGATTCTTAATTAGCTTAATTATAATAATTAATTAACTTAATAATTAATTTATCCATGTTTCTGAGATGGAGAAAAGAAACTCTAGCCACCCACTTCCACTGCAAATCAACATGAAGGTCAGGGGGAAAAAGTTCACTGAATTACAATATCTTGCTTTGTTACTGTGATGTTAACAGTGTGATCAGCTATATTAAAAGGGAACTGTGACACGTCACGATGAGCTCTTTTTAGGCCCAGTGATAAGGTCTTTGGCTTTGTTTATCTGGCAATAGTTAATAAGTGGCATTCAGTAATTTGTGGTTTTCCAGTGTTTCATTTCATTTTCTGAAAGCTAATAGACTTTTCTTCGTGGTGCTCAGGGGTGCTGTGAAAACCTTGTTGGGGAGTGCATTCTGAAGTCTGTACCGGCCTTTGAGAGAATTTCTCATTTTCATAACAAACTCTGAGGGCCTCAGTTTCCTCCTGTGCTGAAGGATTGAGTGCTTGACAATTCCAAACCAGGTCTCAACATGGCAGTACGTGGCTCTAAGTTGTGACGTGATCCTTCGCCTTTGATGTGCTTTCTTTGCAGTCTGAAGCACATCTTCCCACATCACCACACAGAGATAATAATGCCAACAGGAAATGAATTATGTCATCAGTGAAATAGGGGCTCACATCGTCACTTGTTTCACAGTCTTCCTCTCTCTGACCTGATGTGTATAAGTCCTTACATGCAGCTTTAAACAAAATGAGAGCAGCCAAGTATGGTTCTCACAGTTGTGTGCACTTCCTCGTCTGTAACTTTGACTTCAGCCTCTATTTCTGTAAGCTCTGGTATCTGTGTGTGAGAAATGTAAGCATTAAGGAGGCTGATCTGATAGTGGCTTTGACCTCACTGGTAAACCTCCTGGTTGAGAAGACAATACATGTGTTTGAAAACATTTGTGGCTACATTCAAAGATGTGCTGTTTTGCAGGATGACAACGGAAACTTTTGCAACAATCTTGCAATCCTGTGTCTGTTGGTTTATTCCCAGTTGCTTTAGAGATGGGCTTAACAACCTGTAGAGCAAAGGTGCAGAGCAGTGAACATCTGTAGCTCTGTGTTCTTTAGTTCTCCCTGGCAGACTTGCATAGCGCGATCTACGTATGAGCACTGTGAATCAGGGCCCAGCTGTGGTCACTCTTGGTGGTACATTTAGAGTTGTAATAACCATGTTTCGTGAGACAATTTTTTAAACAAGACATGGTGTGATCATTTGTCAAAATTTCAGACACCAGTAATGGAGGCTTGTTCTTTCCGCCTCCTGTAGTACTGAATTTATATTTTCTGCCATTACATTTTTGTGACTACCCCTCCTGTTGCATCCAAGTAAAGGCTCAGTTTTTCCTTCCTCCTTAGATGGGCACCTAGAATTCCCATACCCTGTTCTGGGTAAAGATGGGCAGCAAAGGGGTCAACCTGTAATCCCTGTATACATCCAGGCCTCTGGACATGGTCTGTGTCTCTTTCATTATCTTCTGGGTCAACCTTAATTCTACTGTCATATCACAGTGAAGGCATGTTCACTGAACCCCGATGACATCATTTCAGGACATCCTGTGTTAGTGAGATGGATAAACTGAAGCTACAGTTTCAGCTGCCAGAGTTCTACTGTGTGAAACAGTCAGTGTGAGACTCTTGGGCGTAGTTGTGAAAAAGCTATTAACTCATTAAGGTCACCCCCCATCCCAGTGTATTGCCTATCAAATGATGCCATATTCTAAGAATCTTTAAAAACTAAAGAAAAGTTTCACAAGTCAAAACAAGACCATGAAAGGTCAAGAGGCCTGCCTACTGTGTAAAACACTCAGTTGAGGCCTCTGGGTGTGGTTGTGCAGAAGCTTTTGACTCGTGAAGAGCCCCTCCTATCCCAGTGTATTTCCTGTCTAATGGTGCCACATTAAAAAAAAATCATACAGAAAGAAAAGTTTCACAAATCAAAGCAAAGCTATGAAAGGTCAGTCTTCTGCGTACAACATTTGTTTTGAACATCATGAACGCTGTTTTTAATAAGCTGTTGAGAACAGAAGAGGATGTTTCCTGCTGTCAGCAGTAATGTGTACATAGTTACCTGAATGAATAAAGCACATAAAGAAAAAGTTTCAGAAATGAAACAAAGTTTAATTCCCATCCTTACAGGCTGGATAATTGGAGACTAGATTAAGTTTCTCTTTGTGCTATTTAGGTGCATGAACACATACTGAGCAGTATTTCTCACATTGTGAACGTATGCACACAGCGGTCCCACAGTATTCCAGTTGGCGTGCAATTGCACAACAATCAAAAAGCTAAGGTTTATAAAAAGATGATTAGCTGACTGCTAACTGATGTGAAAGTTGTGTCTGGTTTGAAGGCTTTATGTGTTTCCCTTGCAAAGGTATTGACAACAGAATACTCCCGTGTGGGAAGAAAAGGTGTCAAAATGACTACAGTAAGTGAAGGTGTGAAAACACTCACAAATCATTTCATGCACGATGTAGTAGTTTTCTATCACTAGGAGGTTTCGTGAAACAGCTCTTGACATGAATATGGAACTTTGAGCTAGCTGTACCGCAGTCAGGGGTTCCTCCATGGAAATTAGAAGGAGAATGTTGTAGCCAATCACCTGCTTAGCTTTGGGGGCATTTTTCCGTAGGCCAGAGAGTTATAGCGAGTTGTCTCTTGTGAAACTGCCTGCTTCGTTTTAACGAACAGTTTGTTACAAGGGTGGGGGTGGTTGTTAATTGGACTAAGCGGGCTTGTCTGGGTTGTGGGTGTTTTTCCTTTGCGGGACTGTGTGGGACTGGCGTGGTGTGTTAGGGCACTGATGTGTAACCAGTCAGCACTCCGTCAGCAAGGGAGCTCTGCGAGTTTGAAGCCTGCTGCTGGACTCCTGGAGAGAAGGAGGGTGGAACTGTGGTCTGCTAATAATAAAATAAGAATATTTTAGATGCTTGTTGGTTGTCAGGCAGTGTTACATTGTTTTATTGATTTTGGGAGGAGAGGTTATGTTGGAGAGCTGGGATTTTTTTTCTTCTAGGTTTGTTTATTTCAATGTAGCCAGTTATTTGCGAAGAAGATTTTTTTGGCATTGCCATCGTTGTTGTTTTTCGGGAAAGGGATTTGTGAAAATGTGTGATCGAGAATAGCTTCTCTTTAAAACAACTAAATCTTCCCAGAGTTCGAGGGAGATAAAAACACATTTTGAATTGGGTTTCATGATACCACTAATCTTTCTTTGTGTGGTTAATGCCACTTCTGGCTGAACTGTCATGGCACTAAGGAGTCTGTTGGTCAGCAGAACTGTGTTTTACACTCCTCACTGTCGGTATTCACACGTTTGCTCATTCACACCTGAAGAAGCTTCCTCAGCCTCTTTTTCTTCTGAATAAAACTTCATCTTCCTGCAGCCTACACATGCTGACGCAACTCCCCGCTCAAACTTTTCTCACTTATGTTCATTCATGTACAGATGCAGCCATTCAAAATGCGCGGGCGATACCGCATTATTTTCCGGTGCGCTTTACGCGGTCTACCACGAGTTACCGTAAATACCGCTAGTTACCGTAAATTCTCCTATAATACCGCAAGTAAAATAATAGTAACCGGAATTTCCGCAAGGTGGAGCTAATAAAGCTCAACCTCTCATGTTTGAGCTGTGGCCATCAGTCTTTAACGAAGACATTACTAATAGTATTAATAATAAATGACCTTGGACAAGCTGTAAACTCAAAGTATTGCCCTGGTCAACATTCTTTTTTTCATTGACCGTCTTTGTAAAAGTAACACCACAGCATTTCGCAATCACGCATTTGTTTCCAATCATGCAAAGTACAGTAATTTTTGAGAATCGATTCACCATGCCTTTCACATGCTCATAAAAGAGATTGATTTAGGAACATAAACATATTACCGTATGCAATAAAACCTCACTCGCACCAAACAAATTTATATTTCTAAATATCACAACATGATCGAATTTAAGTCATTTTAATAACAATGAATAGTCACCTAGGCATTACAATATAAACATGTATATTGATTTAAATCACGTTTAAATCGCCTTTATTTAAAACCCATAAATAAAGCTGATACTGTTTAGACTTTTAATTATTTTAAACTGTATTACAGCAGCACAATGCACAATGCAACGTAAATCGCTATCTTTGTCTTCTGCGTAATAATGTTCACCTCTCTGTCCAGCAAATTAACAATAGTAATAATAATGAACTTGATTGTATATAGCGCCTTTAAAGCTGGCTCCTCAAAGCGTTTTACAGGTTAAAAACAATAACAACAATACTGTTAGGCTGGGCAAACGATTTTTTAAAATAGAAATACAAAATGAGATATAATGATGTGTTCCGGCTTAGACATTAACGGAGAGCATAAAACGTGGGCGGCCAGTGGGAGTGCTGGCTGTGACGAATTAAACCGGTTTAATTTTCAAAGTAGAAGAGGGCGAGATTTCCAGCAAAAGAGACCTCCCCCCTCCAAAACCAAGGAAGTACAGTACTTACTAGTTAAGAAAGGCTAGGCTCCTCAATGAAATCGCTTTAACATGGTAATGCGTTGGTGTAACAGTCCGGGCGTGGCAAGCTTCTAATGTCAACCCGACTACGGCGAAAGGAACCCTTCTTTCATTGGAAGACAATGAACATATTCTAGCCCTAAATGAATTAATAGCAAACATGGTTTACATAAAAGACATTTTTCCAAGAAAGTTTAGCCTTTGTCACTAATGAAACCACTAAATAAAGACATAAATATAGAAATCTTAAGATTTTTAAAATACATGACTTTGCTAAAATTTATTTAAAAATAAAAACGATTACAAACGCCAGGGGAGAGAGAGAACAGGGGAGGGGTGTTGGTTTTGCATAAGGGGCAGGGCTATGGAAATGTGGTCTGTTTGGGAATGTGGAGTTACATGTTCTGGCTGTTTGTGAATTATCGTTGTTGAGTATAGAGTGTTGAGGCAAAATGCAATTTAGCGCTTTCTGGCAAGAGGAGACCCCCAAATTAATAATGTAACATGCTATTGTTTGTGCATGAACATAGTTACTGTATACTGTTATTTCTTTAGATACACGATTCCATGTTATTTTTTCATCCCTGGCGGGACTGGGAGTCCATAAGAATCGAGTAATAGGTTTCATTGCGCTTTGACAGATTGTCTTTAAATCAATTGTTGATTTAAAGGTTGACAGTAAATATTTATATTGTAATGCATACTGTACAGCCTCTTTTTCTCTATAAAAATCTAAAAGATATTAGATATTAAGAGAGAGCGTCTGCATTTATAACTTAGTTTTTAAAATAAGTCAAGCAATATGAAGCATCTCCTTTTACTTTTAAGTCCCTTAATTATCATTAAGCACAGCCTTCTCACCACTTAGATTACTTTTTGATACCATCCATACACAAGGTAGAAACTTCTTGTATTTTCCGATGACATACAAGTGGAAAGATTACAGATTTTAATCGTCTTTTTTCTGAACCTGGGAAAATCTGATCATGTTTCTCTATAACAATAATAAAAAACGTTATTTTACATATCACCTTTAAAAGTGGCATCTCAAAACAATACAGTAGATGTAAACCACAGATTACAAAGTAAATACCCAGACAAACGCAAACGCGTTTAATAAAATTTTTTAATAAAATGCTTTTATTCATTCTGCAGAGAGAGAGCGTAAAACCTGGGTGTAACAGCCGTTCCTTTTTCTGATCACTCGCTCTCTGAATAAACGTCTCACCTGTCCTGTTCTTTTTTTTCCTAATTTGCTGATTATGCCTTCTGCGATCCACTCCTGCCCTCACACCTAAAGAAGACTATTTTAAATTTCTTTGCATGGTCCATTGTGCAATTAACCCTTGTATGTGCTGTCCTTAAGGTGATATCACATAAAGGTGATATGTAAAATAATGTTTTTTTATTATTGTTATAGAGAAACATGATCAGATTTTCCCCGGTTCAGAAAAAAGATCTAAAGTATACTAGTTTGCCACTAGTATACTTTTAGTATACTTTTAATACAGTCTTTGCTGTGCTCTAGAGGATCCTTGTGATATTTCGAGCTCTGGTTGAATGATAAGTGTCGCAGTTTAAATAATTTTCGTAGTTAGAAATTATGAAACGCTCTGTTAAAAGCAAGGGAGTTTTTATGTCCGTTGCAGTAAAAGAAAATGCCTGACAAAGTAGGGCTTGGACAGATTCCAAGTGCATTTTTGCAATTTACGTTGCATTGTGCATTGTGCTGCTGTAATACAGTTTAAAATAATTAAAAGTCTAAGCAGTATCAGCTTTATTTATGGGTTGCAATTTAAAAAAAGTCAAAAACCGCACTCAAAATGCAATTTAGAGCTTTCTGGCAAGAGGAGACACCAAATTAATAATGTAACATGCCACTGTTTGTGCATGAACAAGGTTATACTGCTATTTCCTTAGATATGCAATGCCTGTCTGTCCAGGCTGTTCTCTCTCTCTCTCTCAATTCAATTCAAAGTGCTTTATTAGCATTACAGGTGGGAACAATCAGTGTTGGGTATTTACTTTGCTTTGAGATGCCACTTTTAAAGGTGATATATAAAATCAAGGCTTTAACTTGCTTTAACTCCGCAAGTCTGAGTTCTTGTGTCTGTCCTATCCGAACCCAGAAGTATTACAATATGTATCTTTATAGCAGGTGGTGTACAGCTTTTTAGTATAGATTACACTTTTCTAAAATGTATTTAAAAAATAAAAACGATTACAATCTAATCTTTCCACATTTGATCCCAAGATCCCAAGAAAAATAAATCTAAATGGGGAGAAAGCTATGCTGAAAGTTTATTAAGATACTTAGAAGACAAAGATATCAATTTATGTTGCATTTGTCTGATTGTGAATCAAAAAACACATATATTTAAACACGCGTTTGCAATTTCAATCAAAACGTGATTTAAATCAATATAAATGTTTATATTGTAATGCATGGGTGACTATTCATTGTTATTAAAATGACTTAAATTCGATCATGTTGTGATATTTAGAAATATAAATTTGTTTGGTGCGAGTGAAGTTTTATTTAATCTCTGACCCAGGGAAAAGTTTTATTTTTTCAAAGAAATGTTTGTTAAAAGAAGTCACAGCTTCAGCTGGATTTGAACACCCAACAGGTGATATAGGAGTCAGGAACCTAACCCACAGCACCACCAGCAAGGCGCGGTCACATGCAGACTGCTGAAAAAGCCCTACAGAAACAGTATCGACAGACATCGTACAGCGTGTACTATTCTTGTGTTGCGGTACATGAATATAATTATATCGTTATTAATTTCTTTAGATACGCGATTCCAGATTATATTCCCTTTTAATCAAATTCTAAAAGTATGCTTGTTGACTCCGGTATCACGTTAGTTAAAGACTTCGATGCTTAAAATGTTTAGGGAGAAATGGAATACTGGTGGGTATGTTTTCTTTAAAGTACCGAGACCAGCCATATACTGTATGTTTAAGTTCCAAAATTAATATCGTTTATGGCCTTCACACGCGTTGCAGTATGCTCCTATTCTTTTTATGCTCAGGTACTAAGATTTCCCTTCAGTGGTAAAATTCCATATAAATATTCAATACTTAAACGGGCACAGTTAAGACATTAAATATACATATACATACTGTATACAGTACAGTTTGCATACGGTAATATGTTTATGTTCCTAAATCAATCTCTTTTATGAGCATGTGAAAGGCATGGTGAATCACTGTACTTTGCATGATTGGAAACAAATGCGTGATTGCGAAATGCTGTGGTGTTACTTTTACAAAGACGGTCAATGAAAAAAAGAATGTGGACCAGGGCAATACTTTGAGTTTACAGCTTGTCCAAGGTCATTTATTATTAATACTATTAGTAATATCTTCGTTAAAGACTTTGATGGCCACAGCTCAAACATGAGAGGTTGAGCTTTATTAGCTCCACCTTGCGGAAATTCCGGATACTATTATTTTATTTGCGGTACTATAGGAGAATTTACGGTAACTCGCGGTAGACTGCGGTATCGCCCGCGCATTTTGAATGGCTGCATCTGTACAATTCCATATTAATATTCCATATGAAGTGGATTTAAGCATGCACAGTAGAGATACAGATTCAATGAAGCAATCATTTCACTAACATCTAATGCACCACTTATTCATCATCTTCAACCAGCGAACTGCATAACGCAATGCACCGCATGACCTTTACTGTATTAGGAAGATATACTGCATCTGAGCACCTGCATCTGGAGTTAGGGGTCTTTTGTTTGAGAACGATTTGAAAGTCTTATTTTTGGTGGTGGCTTGTCTTGGACAAAGGACAAAGTGAGTAATCCTGCAGTTTGGTGTTTGTATTAAGGATCCCATTTGCTTGTGGTTTTCTTCCTAAAAGTGGGAGCTTGCTTGTGTCTTTGGATACCTTTGTTTTAAAAGACTTGAGGACAAAATCCTGGCTTTTCTCAAAAATCCAAATTTTCTCAGGACAAAATCCTGGCTTTTCTTACTGTATCCAGACTGATTAACTTCTCAGAGGTGTTGACAAGAAAGTGGGTTTCCATCACAGCACAGGAGTACTACTTTACACAAACAGTGGTGGGAGTGTGAAACAGGTTTCACAACCTCTTAGAGTAACATGAGATGAGATGGTCGGACTAATGAGTTTCTAGTAATTATCAGACACGCGGGGTGTTGTCAGTCCCTGTGGAAGGAAGGAGAGCTGCTGCACACAGAGATCAGGGGCTCGCTGTTGCGCTTGGTGGATGGAGATCACAATCACACCCACATGACACTGCCCTGTCCACCTGCTCCTCTAGCGTCTCTCGGGGGAGAGATGGGCTCGTGATGCTCTGCAGCGCTCTGCAGGTCTGTGCGGCTCACAGGGGGGTCACTGCGCAGGTGAAGCACGAAGCCCTGGACGTACCCTGCTGGCCCACACGCTGCAGGACAGAGCCAGGCAGCAGGCTGGGCTCACTGGCCTGGAGAGAGAGACACAGCTTGAGGACAAAATCCTGGCTTTTCTCAAAAATCCTGCGAGCAGGCTGGACTGCTCGCAGTAAGAGCTCACACCCGGACAGTGAAATCCTCTGCACCATGTGGAGCTGTGACACCCCTCTGTCAAAACACAGCTGGAGGAGATCCTGGAGCCAAATAACTCCCAACGATTAAACAGCTGGATGGGCCAGCTGGCCTCCTCTTGTCTGTCACCATCATGCTCTGATCTTCTCATGCTGTGTGAACGAGTTAGTATTTTATTGTTTTGATTATTGGGAACACAAACAACTGGATTGACTCCACATGAGCAGCTACTAACATCCAAGTTTATTAAAAATACTTTAATTAAATTTAAATTTAAAATTAAAACCTTTAATTTTAATTAAACACCTCCCCTACAACACCAGACCTTCTTTTAAACAACAACCACCAAAGCCGTTTCATAACTGCAGCATTAAACCACATCCGCTAATAACCCTGCAGATCCAGGAAATGTCACTCAGAGATCAGTTTCTTTTCATTAGAAACAGCCTCACTGCAGCTCTGTCTCTACTGCTCCTCTCTGTGCAGCTTTTACTTGTTAGAAAAATGGCAGAAGGCACTTTTCCATTTTCTCAGGACCAGTTCTGCTGCTCAGTGTGTCTGGATTTGCTGAAGGATCCAGTGACTCTGCTCTGTGGACACAGTTACTGTAAGGGCTGTATTAAGAACTGCTGGGATCAGAACTATCAGACTGGGATCTACAGCTGCCCCCAGTGCAGACAGACCTTCACCCCAAGACCTGATCTTCACAGAAACACCATCCTGGCTGAAGTGGTGGAGAAACTGAAGGAGACAGGGCTCAGTGGCCCTCCTCCTGCTCACACTCCTGCTGGCCCTGGAGATGTGCTGTGTGATGTCTGCACTGGGAGACAGAGGGGAGCTGTGAAATCCTGTCTGGTGTGTCTGGCCTCTTACTGTCAGACTCACCTCCAGCCTCACTATGAATCTCCTGCTTTCAAGAGACACAAGCTGGTTGAGGCCACAGGACAACTGCAGGAGAAGATCTGCTCCACTCATGACAAACTGCTGGAGTTCTATTGCCGTAATGATGAGAAGTGTGTTTGCTATCTTTGTGTAATGGATGAACACAGAGGCCATGATACTGTCTCAGCTGCAGCAGGAAGGACAGAGAAACAGGTGAGGACTTTGAGTCTGTTCATAAAGTGTCTAGTACAACATGTAAAAAGGATATGTAGTATATTTGGGGCTCCAAGTGATCTCTGGACTGTATTTGCTGTATCTGTAATGCTGGATCTCCACTGCTGAGTCCTGCTCATGTACTCAGCTGTGATCCACACTGGTTGTGTCTCTGAAGTGTCTCCTGTTCATTATCTCGTCCTCCTCACCTTCACTGTTTCCCTCTTTACTGTCCACTTGTAGCATCAATGAACCTGTACAACTACACAGCACACTCAACACCTCTAGAACAGACTGCACCCTCATTAATGCACAACACACTCAACACCTCTAGAACAGACTGCACCCTCATTAATGCACAGCACACTCAACACCTCTAGAACAGACTGCACCTTCATTAATGCACAGCACACTCAACACCTCTAGAATAGAATGCATCCTCATTAATACACAGCACACTCAACACCTCTAGAACAGACTGCATCCTCATTAAAGAAGTCCTACTTTAATTTCACCACAACTGTATGATCAATAATAATAAACATTATTTTTATATGACACCTTTACAAGAGGTGGTAAAAAAATCAAAGGGTAGAAACAGACCCAGTTAAATTTAAGCTCTTGAATGAATGAATAGAATATTGTGAGTCTGGATTTGAAAGAGCTCAGGGAAGGTGACTCTATGATACCCATAGGGATAGAATTCCAGAGCTTTGGGCTGCAGCAGGAGAAGCCCTGTCACCCAGAGTGCTGGTTTGGAGGACAGACAGGAGACCAGAATTAGAAGAGTGAAGGTTGTGAGGTGGGGAGTAGGATGATAGTAACTCTGACAGGTACTGAGGTGTCAAGCCATGCAGAGACTTTTAGGGGAGCATGAGGACATTGAAGTCGACATGAAACCTGATAGGAAGCCAGTGCAAGGACTCCAGGAAAGGAGTAATGTGATCAGTTGCACTAGACCTGGTCAGAATCCTGGCTGTCAAATTCTGGACATACTGAATTTTGTTCAGTGTTGGTTTAGATACCCCAGTGAGTGGAGTGTTACTGTAGTCAATAAGAGGAAAAAGATGAAAGAGTTGACCAGTTTTCAGCAACAGTTAGCTCTAACATAGGACGCAGCCTGGCAGTATTTCTGAGGTGGAAGAATGAT
This sequence comes from Atractosteus spatula, assembly GCF_055471065.1. Taxonomy (NCBI): domain Eukaryota; kingdom Metazoa; phylum Chordata; class Actinopteri; order Semionotiformes; family Lepisosteidae; genus Atractosteus; species Atractosteus spatula. The sequence goes on along the minus strand of NC_142710.1, from coordinate 9,406,701 downwards.
GTTTTGATAATTTGTTGAATATGTCATCCTGGATCAGATATCACCCCCAAGTTCTTCAATTTTGACTGTGACTCCAGTACAGTGTCATCCACAGATAAGGATACTGCATTGGTGTGCCAAGAAGCATGACTTCTGTCTTGTCGCAGTTTAAATGAAGGAAATTGTGAGTCATCCATGTGTTTATGTCAGAGAAGCAATTAGAGCAGAGACATGTCAGTGTCAGTTTAGTATGGATATACTGTACTGCAGATTTGAGTATCATCAGAACTCATACATGCTGAAGGGTAGGGGACCAGTGTCAACCCCTGAGGAAGACCAGACTTAATGAGTCCAATTTCAGAGCTACAATCGCCAAGAGAGACAAAGTGAAAGTGATCAGTGAGGTAAGACTGGAACCATTGAAGAGCAGTGTCAGAAACTCCAAACACAGTGTCAAGACAAGAAAGTGAGAGGTCATGGCTGGCAGTGTTGAAAGCAGCACTGAGTTCAGTAAGAATGAGGACAGAAAGAGAACCAGAATCAGAAGTCATTAGAAGATCGTTAGTGACTTTGACCAGGGCGGTTTTTGTGCTGTGAAGTTGTCTGAAACCAGATTGGAGTTCAAAGAGGATTATTTAACTGAAATCTAGCAGCACATTCTAAAATTTTTGCAAGAAAAGGTAATGAAAGGGTATGAATGTTGGATATAGGTCGAAATTTGTTTGGGTTATCGAGACCCTTGATTCTTTTTTTTTCACGCAGGGGTAACAGCAGCAGTTGTGAAGCCACTGGTACCACATCAGTGCTCAAGGATTCATTTATTATATTGAGGACTATGGGGCAGAAAACAGAGAAACAGGATTGAAATAAAGTGCTGGGAAGGGGATCTAATAGGCAGGTGGTGGATCTCAGACACAAAAAACAGTTAACTGTGGTATAATATCTTCACATGCGCTATTAAATACAAGACTCACGCTGGGCTCTGCTGGAGTCAATCTGACACAGAACATGTTTCCTTTTGTCCTCTGAAATGATCTGAATTTTCCCAGAAGCAGACAGGATGTGAGATGTGGTTGGACACATGGTCTGCCTGGTCCAGAACCTCCTCCAGTGGTCAAGCACATTCAGCCACAGGGTCTCAACTGACTGCAGGGGAAACTAGTAGCAACAGGGCTCATCAGCACTGCTGAAATCCTCTGTTTGGAGATGCAGAGAGCAGTCAGGACACTATATTGAGATTAATGAAATCTGAAATCTCTAGATTATGTTTTATATATAATTAGAAACATGATTATTTCATTTTTACATTTCACTTCACATACAGATATGCAGACCCAGGTGTGAGGTGTAAAACTCAAGTAGGAGGTGGAGACTCATGCTCTGCTGCGCTGCACATGCTGCCGGTGTAGATTAGACAAGAAACAGGAGCGTGTCAGACAGGACCAGGAAACACATCTCGTGTGGATAAGACATCAGAGATACAGAGTGTGACTTTTCCAGGGTGACTCTGAGGGGTGTCTCTGTGATGTGATTCTCTTACAGCAGAAATGTCCTGAATGTCTCTGTTCATCCACAGAAGCAGGTGGGGGCGACACAGACACAAACCCAGAAGATACTCCAGGAGAGAGAGAAGGAGCTGCAGGAGCTGAGACAGGCCGTGGAGTCACTCAGAGTGGGTATTGAACAGAGGAGTGGACACACAGACACACATTTCCACAGCTGGACCTGGACATTGGACAGTACCCTTTGGAAAAAAAGCATACAGCATAATGTAGTTTGAGTGTTTTCCTGTGTAATAATCCACTGTGTGTCTCCTCCCTCAGAGCTCTGCACGCACAGCAGTACAGGACACTGACAGGATCTTTACTGAGCTGATCCGCTCCATTGAGAGAACACACTCTGAGGTCACACAGCTGATCAGAGCTCAAGAGAGGGCTGCAGTGAGTCAGGCTGAAGGACTTCTAGAGCGACTGGAGAAGGAGATCACTGAGCTGAAGAGGAGAGATGCTGAGCTGGACCAGCTCTCACACACAGAGGATCACATCCATTTCCTCCAGGTAACATCACTGCTCTGTGACTCTGCAGTACAGAAGGGTGTCTCTCACACAGAGCTGCTCCTGGCTTCTCCCCAGGAATGTGTGCTGTGTTTGACTGGAAACTCCTCTTTCTCTTCCCTGCTGCAGGATTTCCAGTCTGTCTGTGTCCCTCCTGGAGCTGGAGACTCACCCAGCATCCCTGTCAGTCCACACTTCTCTCCTGAGGCAGTGAGGAGAGCTGTCTCTGGACTGAAAGAGCGACTGGAGGATCTCTGCAAGAAGGAATCAATAAAGGTTTCCACGACAGGTTAGTGGAGAAACACACTGATGTCTTTCTGGTTAACTTATAAATGTCACGTTTTTCTCTTATATAGAGTTTATTTAACTAAAGTTCAGGAGGGATGACAACAACCACGCTCAATCATTCCCAGCCGTCAGTGATAAGCGATCACTCCCTTCATCCTTCCTACACCGAATGTTGTAAATACCAAATGCAATATCTCCCTCGTGTCTTTTGCATCCAACCTCCACCCCAACTCCAGCTCTGCAGCTGCCCCTTGGTCCCCCTTGCGGGGGGTCCTGGCCTCCTCGTTCTATGGCCAGGAGGTCGGCACTCAGCCAAGAGGGTTAAGCCAAATATTCACTCCAATAGTTCGCCACGCTTTGATTTCGGGGCATTGTCATTCCTCGTGAAATTGTTAATGGATTTTCTGTTAATTTGATTAACAGTGTCTGTATCTCTGTGTTCCAGTGTGTGTCTACAGTACCAATACAGTAGGACAGTCCTGTTACAATAGGAGCTACGGCCCAAGTGAAGAAGAACAGCTCTGTTATTCCTGTTACTCTGTTACTGCAGCCCTGATGAGACATTTCTCTGTGTGTCTCCCCAGTGACTGAAGTCTACAGTCTGCTGACTCCAGAGCCCGGGTCCAGAGCAGAGCTTTTACACTGTGAGTCTGTTTTCACAACAACTCCCCCCTGAAATATACATGGAGCTCAAACACACAGCAGGAACAGTAATACATAAACTGATACACACTCTGACACACACTGATTCACACAGTGAAGCATACTGGTCACTGTGGGTACAGGTCACTCAGAGAGTGATACTGGTCACTGTGGGTACAGGACAAAGATGACTGAGCAATGCTCAGTTCTCAGTATCACAGCTCTGTGTGTCTTATTGCCTTGTGCTGCTCAGTCTTATTGAGTGAGACTCCAGTCTTCCAGCCACTGCTGCTCACACTCACTGACGCTCTGATCCACACTGCAGTGGAGTCTGGGGATCCTGAAATGAACTGACTGCAGACTGTAGAATAAATTCTGCTATAATGACAGGTAAGAAGCAAGGATGGTCTTTAATACAATAAAGATCTACTTCTCCTCTGCAGATCCTGTGAAGCGAGTTCCTCTACCTAAATCACGTATGTACACAGTGGGAAACTCTGCTGACTGACTGTACTGACATCTTATTACCAGTTTGTGACTGTGATTAACAGTGTCTGTATCTCTGAGTTCCAGTGTGTGTCTGTGATTAACAGTGTCTGTATCTGTGTTCCAGTGTGAAAGTGTGATTAACAGTGTCTGTATCTCTGTGTTCCAGTCTGTGTCTGTGATCAACAGTGTTTGTATCTCTCTGTTCCAGTGTGTGTCTGTGATTAACAGTGTCTTTATCTCTGTGTTCCAGTGGGTGACTGTGATTAACAGTGTCTGTATCTCTGTGTTCCAGTGCGAAAGTGTGATGAACAGTGTCTATATCTCTGTGTTCTAGTGTGTGTCTGTGATTAACAGTGTTTGTATCTCTGTGTTCCAGTGTGTGTCTGTGATTAACAGTGTCTGTGTCTTTGTGCTCCAGTGTGTGACTGTGATTAACAGTGTCTGTATCTCTGTGTTTCAGAATGGCAGTGGCTGTGCAGTGCTGCAGGTAGGTCTGTCTCTTCTTGATGACAGAGATGCTGTTTTAAGCCCTAGTGTCTGGGGTTATTGAGGTCTTGAGTCCAGAAAGTCTATTTAGAGTGAGATGGTTATTCATGGTGTGTAAACAGAAGGAGATGTATTTCAATCTCATGTTTCTGTAACAACCTACGTGAAATCTCAGTGAGCTATGAAGATCATTCAAAGTTCCATGGTGGGAATTTCCTGTAGGCCTCTCTCTTGTCTGAGAAATGGCTTCTTCTCTTCACATATCAACCGGTCTGATGGGTCAGCAGGAAGAAACAGTCAGGACTTAATCTGTCTGGAAAATCAGAGCAAAGGATACCTCTCAGCAAAATCATGTGTCCTTTTATAGTAGGAGAGAGGGTATCTTCTTAATTTGTTGTGAGAGTGAACGACTTACAGTGATTTACAGCTTGGATTCATTGTGGTAGAATATTCTGGTGTTTCTGCTCCACTGTCTCGTTATTGAAGGTGACTGGTACTGATTTAGGTGAAGTTGGAAAACTTGGTGTAAAGGGTGTTTCTGTTTGTGATTACTGTATTAGAGAGAAATGGAGTAGCTGAGAGGAATTCTCTTGTTCTGGACTTCCTGAGTTTGATTGAAGGTGGAAGAGTTCATCTGAAGAGTGAAAGTCTGAACAGTGGACTGTGCAGGCTTCTACTGAAGGGGACCAGCAGGAAATCTGGGAGCCTGGAGGGGTTCCCTCTGCCAGAATTAATTACAGGACACTCGGATGTGCACATTTTAATGTGATGTGTTTACTGAGAGCTGTAATTTAAGGTTCATGGTTTGGTGCCACTACATCTGTCTGGTTACCTGTGTAGTGGTTTGATGGGTTTACTGAGACAATTATTAATTGTAACAGTAATCACGAGGTTGTTCGTTGGGGCTTTTAGAAAATCAATCGTCAGAACAACTAACAACGCACACACACGGGTTCAATACACGAGATACATTTATTAATATAAATTGTGCACCAAAGATATACTAGTCTGCCTGGATACGAGCGGCAGACCTTACTGTGAGGGTTATCAATATACAAGGTATATAATCTCGAAGAGATGCAAACACAAAGAGATACACAACAGAGAATATATGTCAATATATATCGTTCGGTTACCAAATCGCTAATCAGTGTTATTACCCACTGTTACTCTAAACTCGGAAGTAAATACATTACTCATGAATTAAATTGATAACAACTTGTGTTGAGGTACAATTAAATTCTCGAGACGCAATGTAGAACATGGGGTTTACTTATCCACTGTGTTTGGATTTGGAATTTCCCGGCACGAACACCAAACCAGCTGACAGGCTCTGTTGCAGCCTCTGTTCCAGCGGTTGTCCAATGGGCGCTGTGTCGGCGTCCTCTGGCTACCGGCCAACCAGTCGAGGTGCAGCTCGGAGTAGGACGGGCGGAGGAATCTGACTGCGGCGCGCAGGGCAGTCGTTGCTCCGAGGGGATCTACCAGCAGTCCGGCTGGCTAGTAGAAAGTCTCTATGCACAGTGTGTGACCGCGAGTCCTCACAAGTCACTCTTTTGCCTGGGAAGAAACTGGTTCGTTCCCGGTCCAGCACTGCTTCTGAATAAGCTATTCAGGTTGTCGACGAGGGTCCAACTGTAGGCTGCCGTTGATCAAGCGGAGCATTCACGTTGGTAGAATTCTGAGTACGTATGGGATCCTGGGCCTCGCGCTTAGAACAAAGTCCAAGTCCCAGTGCAGACAACAGCAGTTGTCACGTGATTGTCTCTGAGGATGCGCGAATGTGGCCAAGGAGAGCCCAGAACTGAGCTTGCGCTCCCTTTTTGATCAAGACCCAGATGTGTGCTGATTGGTTGAGAGTTTGGCGGGCATTGGAGACCCACGTGGTATTACCAGTCCCTGATTGGTTGGTCAAGGTGAGATATAAGTCACTTACTCCTGACACTTAGGAATGCAGTCCAGAAGTCCATCTGGCACTCCCTAGACAGATAGGCGCCAATAGATGACCATTGATCATGATAGCCAGGCTTAGCTAAGTGCATCCCCCTTTGGGAGCTATCCCTTATCAAAGGAAAACATCTTAAATCAGCCTACATGAATACTTTCTCTGTGGCTGCACCACAGAGATGAAGAGAGAGATGGGGCCTCCTTTAGGAGCATACCAACGCTTAATTCTGTCTTATTAACAAGCATTGCCGCTACACCTGTCTGGGGCAGATGCCTATAGCCTCTCAGTCAGGAGGTATTTATTTGGGAATGAGGGACTCTTCCCAGAACAGGGGGCATATCTGTGTGTCCTGACAGAGCTCTCAGGTCCAGTCAGTAAGAGACTAGTGGACTGTTTCAAGAGTCTGAGACTCTTGGCCATCAGGTGTCTTATTAGTACTGGTAAGATTGGGGTGTTGGGGGTATTTATCCCCCACACAGCCTGTTACACAGTTTGTCCATTGCTGGCTTGCTGTTTACTGGGACCAACAGTAAGAGTGACAGGAAGCCAACAGGAGGTATAAGTCATCATAAATGTATTCCATTCAGTGTTTAAAGAGTGAGCAAACACCCTGTACAGGACATGTTTTTGCGGTTTCACATCAAGAGTAACAGACATTTGGAAATCTGTGTCAATTCTCTTTGTCACAGAAATGGTAAAAATGACACACATTTAACCCTGGAACACTCACAGACAGCTTTCTGTACTTCATGTGTACAAGACAGGACATGTGCTCCTTTAGATTATTGTTTTTCCAGAAAGAGGAGTGTGACGATAGGGGGGAGCTGTTGTTAAAGTCAATGCTGCTTTACACAGGACAATATTATTGCAGATATAATACCAGATATTCAAACAGTAGGCAGCATTGTTCACAAATTAACTACTGCATTCAAACACAATACTATCTCATCTAACCACAATAAATACTTTCACTCTGTGACACAAAAAAGCTTCTGTAAATTTCAGTTACTCATGCCAGCACTGTGAATGGAAGGGGCAGTAGAGTATTGAGCTGAGAATTGCCCTCCTCTCAGGACAGGGGGTAATTAATTCTGATCTCTCTTTACTGACAGTGTTTCAGTGACATGAAGTCAGTCAGTGTCTCTGTGGCCTGTTTTCCTCAGAGCAGCTCAGACATGTCAGAGTCAGGTGCTTATGGTTAGATTAAGAGGGGTATTTACTGGGACTGTAGGGCTCCTTTTATTGGCCAGGGATAATAACCCAGTGGTGTGTTTCACTAAGAATGACACTAGAGTATCAATATTATTTCATTAGTCCCACCAGAGTGAGTGTGTATTGGGGTGTTTGCCTGTGATATTGGGGACCTCATTTCAGGACAGGAGTGATTTAGATGTTGTCTGTGTTTCCAGACTGATAGACTCTCCTGTGAATAAGTCAGTGTTTGACACTTTGTCCTGTTCTACACAGAATAAGTGTCAAGTATCAGTGGAAGATGTTGACACTTCAGAGCTGCAGTGTCCAGCAGAGGGCAACCTCTCTCATCACCAAAATACAGGCACTCTGAGTCCAGAAATGAATGTGGTGTTTTTATAAATTCATGTAGGTAGCTGTGTCAGCCTTTCTAGACTCCAGGAGTAAAGAAAAGAAATAAGACCTGAGAGGAATCTCTTTGATTTTCACTAATATTGACAGGCAGACAAAGGGAGAGTATTTATTCAGTATTAAGTATTAAGAATTAAGAGTTAATACTGCTTCTACTGTCTCCTATCAGAGATTATTATTCTTGTTATTTCTTGTTTAATTTGAATACTTTGGATATTTTTTCACATTTTCAAAGTAAGTGTGAAGTCCTTTATTTCAACAAGGTTTTGCTTTTTCCATTATGTTTTCTTCTGTAACAAACAAGCATTATGCAGTCTTTGAATTCAGCACTTTTTTTTTCTGCCTCATCAGGAAAATGGTCTTAGAGAAGATGAACGAGCTGCTGAACTGGGATTTGAAATAAACCGGTTTAACAGACAGGCTGTCCAGTTTCTTACAGTATACAGGTCATTGTGGTGGGTTTTGAAGTGTTTGAAAGCGAGTGGTCGGGCTGTAGTTTCTTCTGCAGTCTGTTCGGTCCTGTGTTTATTAATAATGTTGTTTAAAAAAAATAAAGCTTCATCGCTGTGAAAACAAATGTTTAATGTTTGTATTTAGAGGATATTGGGGATCACTTGCATGTGTAATACTTAGTGAAACAACGACAGAATATATCGTTTCTCTGGAAGGGAAGAGAAGTAATTAGTAACTTACTTGTTTTTCTCTCTTGGTGTGTTTGGGGACAAATACATTTCACAGTATAATGGAGTTGATTTGGAATGTAATTGGAGCCTGTTGTGATGTTTGCTGTTTAATTCCCCAGCTGCTGTGACTCTGGACCCGGATACAGCTCACTGTGAGCTCAGCCTGTCTGAGGATGGGAAGAGAGTGAGATGGGGACAGAGGAAGAGTCTCTCTGACAATCCTCACAGATTTGATCTCTATCCCTGTGTTGTGAGCAGGGAGGCCTTCACCTCAAGGAGACACTACTGGGAGGTGGAGGTGAATCGATACTGGAGAATAGGAGTGACCAGAGAGTCAGCAGAGAGGAAAGGATGGATCAGCTCCTCTCCCCAGCAGGGTTACTGGTGTCTGAACTCTGGCTCTGCTGGTTTCTCTGCTCTCACTGCCCCTGTGACCCGTCTCCCACTCAGTCTGTGGCCCAGGAAGCTGGGGGTGTGTGTGGATATTGAGGAAAGGAAGGTCTCCTTTTACACAGTGGAGTCCAGAGCTCATGTCTACACTTTCACTGACATGGTCTTCGCTCAGGGGGAGAAGATCTATCCTGTCTTCTGTACGGAGGATTCAGATAAAGCCCTTGAGCTGCTGCCTGCTGTCAGTGTGGAGATTAATCCCGTCACTGACTCATGAACACAGGCTGACTCTCTCCCAGCTCTCTGTCCTACTGCTCATACTGGGAGACGGGTTTACTGAAAGGTAGTAAGATGATGTAATAAATATAATAGTAATTTTAGATGATGACGATGTTGTTTAAACATGTTATATTACAGTAAAGATTTTAAACAGGGGAAAGCAACATGTACAAGAGAGGGTGAGATAGATAACTCGCTCCCAGCCTGCTGTACTCCTGACCTGTAAATATCTCTGGAAACCCTCCCGTGTTTTTTTCTAATTTTAAGAAAAACTTTTAAAAAAGAAATCCCGTGTGAGTCTCTCCTGTGCACCGGTGACTGTGAAGCTGCCAGAACGGGGACCCACTGACGTCACCACAGCCAGGAGGAATAGGGACTGTGACGCAGACAGGAAGGCTCAGGGTGTTTATGGGAGTTGTAGTTTGTAGGCAGCCCTGTGTCTGTGAGCAGTTACAGCCAGTCTAATACCCTGCCCCCCTTAGACAGGGTTACATCAGCTTATTCTGTATTGTGTATTTTATGTTTTTATTGGGTTTATTTTTCCTGTGGCGGTTTGTTTAGTGTGAGAAGTTAAAGTGAAAAATTTGATTTCTGTCTCAGAGGGAAGTGCGGTGTCCTTTTCTCTTTTTTTCTCGTCTTTTCTATATTTTCGTTTCCAATCAAGTGTGATAGTCGGCCAGTGAAAGCTCTGTTTTTCTTCATATGAAAGCCCAAAACCCTAAAATACCAACCCTCAAAATTTGTGGGATTCCATCCCTGCCCTTTAGCTATTTCTCTATACGGCTGCGTTAAGTTACCTCCCTTTACATTGGCATACAGTTTCAGTGTGAGAATGTGGTGAGCAGAGGACGTGACAACACTTTGGGTAACCAAATTGCACTTGATATTAACAAAAATATATATACAAGTGGAGATATATATATATAAATATACAGTGGTCTGAAAAAGTGTTTGCCCCCTTCCTGATTTCTTATTTGTTTGCATGTTTGTCACACTGAAATGTTTCAGATCATCAAACAAATTGAAATATTAGACAAAGATAACACAAGTAAACACAAAATGCAGTTTTTAAATGAAGGTTTTTATTATTAAGGGGAAAAAAATCCAAACCTACATGGCCCTGTGTGAAAAAGTGATTGCCCCCTAAACCTAATAACTGGTTGGGCCACCCTTAGCAGCAACAACTGCAATCAAGCGTTTGTGATAACTGGCAATGAGTCTTTTACAGCGCTGTGGAGGAATGTTGGCCCACTCATCTTTGCAGAATTGTTGTAATTCAGCCACATTGGAGGGTTTTTGAGCCTTAACCGCTTTTTTAAGGTCATGCCACAACATCTCAATCGGATTCAGGTCAGGACTTTGACTAGGCCACTCCAAAGTCTTCATTTTGTTTTTCTTAAGCTATTCAGAGGTGGACTTGCTGGTGTGTTTTGGATCATTGTCCTGCTGCAGAACCCAAGTGTGCTTCAGCTTGAGGTCATGAACAGATGGCCAGACATTCTCCATCAGGATTTTTTGGTAGACAGCAGAATTCATGGTTCCATTTACCACAGCAAGTCTTCCAGGTCCTGAAGCAGCAAAACAGCCCCAGACCATCACACTACCACCACCATATTTTACTGTTGGTATGATGTTCCTTTTCTGAAATGCTGTGTTACTTTTACGCCAGATGTAATGGGACACACACCTTCCAAAAAGTTCAACTTTTGTCTCGTCAGTCCACAGAGTATTTTCCCAAAAGTCTTGGGGATCATCAAGATGTTTTCTGGCAAAACTGAGACGAGTCTTTATGTTCTTTTTGATCAGCAGTGGTTTTCGTCTTGGAACTCTGCCATGCAGGCCTTTTTTGCCCAGTCTCTTTCTTATGGTGGAGTCATGAACACTGACCTTAACTGAGGCAAGTGAAGCCTGCAGTTCTTTGGATGTTGTTGTGGTGTTTTTTCTGACCTCTTGGATGAGTCGTCGCTGCGCTCTTGGGGGCAATTTTGGTCGGCCGGCCACTCCTGGGAAGGTTCACCACTGTTCCATGTTTTCGCCATTTGTGGATAATGGCTCTCACTGTGGTTCGCTGGAGTCCCAAAGCTTTAGAAATGGCTTTATAACTTTTTCCAGACTGATAAATCTCAATTACTCTGTTTCTCATTCGTTCCTGAATTTCTTTGGATCGCAGCATGATGTCTAGCTTTTGAGGATCTTTTGGTCTACTTCACTTTGTCAGGCAGGTCCTATTTAAGTAATTTCTTGATTGAAAACAGGTGTGGCAGTAATCAGGCCTGGGTGTGGCTAGAGAAATTGAATTCCGCTTTCCAAAGATGTGATAAACCACAGTTGATTTATGTTTTAACAGGGGGGGCAATCACTTTTTCACACAGGGCCATGTAGGTTTGGATTTTTTTCCCCTTAATATTAAAAACCTTCATTTAAAAACTGCAATTTGTGTTTACTTGTGTTATCTTTGTCTAATATTTCAATTTGTTTGATGATCTGAAACATTTCAGTGTGACAAACATGCAAAAAAATAAGAAATCAGGAAGGGGGCAAACACTTTTTCACACCACTGTATATGTTCAGAGTACTTCCATTTGTCCAATCTAGTATACCTAGATTGTCATTCATATTAAAAGGAATGACCCCCAAGGGCAGCCCTCCTTGTAACATGTAACGTGGTATGGCAATACATACCCAGCACGAGCTCTGATTATTCCTGACTGACAGAAACAGCTTTTCTCCCTGATCCCTATGTTGTTCCTGGTCCCCTGTTGGACCCGCTTCTCTTACATCAAACAGCAAAATGGCAGAATACAACATCTTTAGCTGGTCAAATCTGCTTCTCTTGAAGAAGCTCTCCGACAGTGAGTGACTGATCCAGTGGTCTTTCCCCTCCAGCCTGACGGCCGATGCAGTGGTCAGCAGCACCTGGAACGCTCCTTCCCAACGGGGCTGCAAGGTGCCTAAAGGAAACTTCTTGACCCAAACCCACTCGCCAGGGAGCAGATCATGTCCTCCTTCTGGTTGTGGCCCCAGGCCTCCAGCACCCGGTCTCTGTCAAGAGCTGTATGTACTGCCACTGACAATCAGTAATTCAACTCAAAGTTCCTTTGGTTAAGTCTGGGCTGCCCTGTGTCCTGACAGCGCTAGAAACCATTGTGTTGCAGGCCCGAGGAGCCTCCTGTAATTCCTGCAGCCATATGCCAGCATGTACCATCCTGATGTAGGCCTCACCTTCTCTGTCCTGTTGTCCAGGCCTTAATGCCGCCTGTCTTCGGCTAGGGCGTTCCCCCTTAGCCACCAGTGAATCACTTTTACAATGTCCCTTACACTGCATTTTTAAAGCACAATGTTTTTGCAAAATTTATAATGGTTTTCTGTGTCTGTCAATGACATTTCTGTAGTTAGCAATCAGCTGACACCTGTATTTACTGCACAGGACCTCCCACTGGTCATGTTAGTGGGATGTCTTTGATGGTGTTGAGGTGCTGTATCCCCTGTGTGTTCAGGAAAGGAGAAGGAGGAGAACTCATAGGCTCTCCTACTCATAGGCTCTCCTAGGCTCTCCAGGAGAGAAGCTGTGCAGGAAGTTGCTCTGAGACTCCTGTCAAGATTCTGATCACCCAGTAAATAAACCTGTGAATTTTGGTTTTTCTTTTTTTTTTTTCCTAAATAATGCTTTTGAATATGTAGTAATATGGTTATACATTAATCAATGTTATACTCAAATAATTTTAAGATCAAAATTTTAATCAAGACTGATAACTTTAAAGGCTAATAAAACTAAATCATAATAAAATGATCACAGTATCTTCACATACATGATTTGTGTGTCTAGGAGAGAGCTGTAATCTGCTACGTCTTCATGCACGCTTTGTGTATGCGTTTGTTCATTACCGTTTTTATTTCTCTCAGTAATTGCATGCTTTTTGTTTTCTTTTTTGGTCACCACGCGTACAGTTTTCTTCCTGCATATCGCTTTTACTGTTTCGGCTGCCTGCATATTCGGACGGCTTTTTCCACATCCAAATCTTGCTCCCTTAGCAACCTTCCCCTGAGTGCATGATCTTTTATTACAGGTTCTGTTAACTCTCCACACTCACGTTTTGCTCCGTATTCGCTACTCAGATATCGATCAATCGTTTCACCTGGTTTCTGTGCACAAGTGGAGAATCTGTGTCTCTCATAAGTCATGTATCGTTTCGGAAGGCAGTATTTTCACACGTATCCAGTATAACTTCTAACTTCACGTGTTCTCCGGCTTCAGACTGAAAGCTGTTCTAAACCTCCAGCGCTTCCTCCCCGATTATATGTAATAAAATGGACGCTTTCGTTTCATCACTTCTTTCATCCGCAACAACTGTCGATGAATACACTTCGAATCGCCGTTTAAATCGATTCTAGTTTCCAGCAGTATTACCTGAGGACTGCAGACTGGGGGCGGCTGGAACTTCTCCAGTTTCACCGGAGTTTTCTTCCCTTTGTTCAGTTTGCTGCAATTCCTTCCTTGACCCGTGTTTACTGCAGCAGGACCGATTCTGACACCATATCGTGATTTAGGGTTCATTTATATAAAAATATCTCCAACACAAGGAATGTGTTTAACTTATCTTTCTAATTGAACGGTGAGTCAGCAGTTCGCTCACGGGTCAGCCACCTGCGACCTCACACACTAGCTTACTCCAGGGAGTGTCTCACAATTACTAGACCAACTAAAACACAAGGGAGTGTGTTAAAACTACCCAATGACAACCCCTCTGTGTCTCTCCCGTGTCCAGCAGCTCTGTAGTGGTCAGTCAGGGTGTGAAGGAGGGACAGTGGTCCTGGATGACTGATCTCAAGCCTGTTCTGTATGAACCCCTCTGTGTCTCTCCAGTGTCCAGCTCTCCTCTGTCCAGGAGCTCTGTAGTGGTCAGTCAGGGTGTGAAGGAGGGTCAGTAGTCCTGGATGACTGATCTCAAGCCTGTTCTGTATGAACCCCTCTGTGTCTCTCCAGTGTCCAGCTCTCCTCTGTTCAGGAGCTCTGTAGTGGGTGGTCAGGATGCATCAGAGGGAGAGTGGCCCTGGATGGTTTATCTTCAGATCACTCCTGTCAACACGAAACCTGGAGAGTATTTTGAATGTGGTGGCTCCCTGATCAGTAGTTGCTGGGTTCTCACTGCAGCACACTGCCCGGAACTGTGAGTAACTACAACTCTACTTTACCCAAAATATAATAATAATAATAATAATAATAATTGCTTACACTTATATAGCGCTTTTTCTGGACACTCCACTCAAAGCGCTTTACAGGTAATGGGGATCCCCTCCACCACCACCAATGTGCAGCCCCACCTGGATGATGTGACGGCAGCCATAGTGCGCCAGAACGCTCACCACACATCAGCTATCAGTGGGGAGGAGAGCAGAGTAATGAAGCCAATTCATAGAGGGGGATTGTTAGGAGGCCATGATTGATAAAGGCCGATGGGGAAATTTGGTCAGGATGCCGGGGTTACACCCCTACTTTTTTCGTATCACCCCTACTCTTTCGTATTATACGGGTGTATTATTATTAATAATTAATAATAATAATAATAATAATAATAATAATAATTTCTTACACTTATATAGCACTTTTCTGGACACTCCACTCAAAGCGCTTTACAGGTAATGGGGACTCCCCTCCACCACCAGCAGTGTGTGCTCTCTCCCTCTCTCTCTCATTACAGGGTGACTCTGGGGGCCCTCTGGTGTGTAAAGAGAACAACAGATGGGTTCAGGTCAGGGTTGTGAGTTTTATAACCAGTGAGAACTGCAAACCCCCCAACACCCTCAAGGTCCTTACCCGGGTGCTCAGCTTCAGGCCCTGGATCAAGAAGAATACAGGTGTTTGAAGCTTCACCTGATGCTGAGGAACAGCACCCCCTGCTGCTTCAGAAGCTCAGTGCAGGCTCTTCAGTTCACATATCTGACTGTTTGAGAAGAGCAAGAGCAGATTATCTGACCTGCTGCACAGTTCCTCTCCCCCCTGCGACTCTTGGCTCTGCTCTGCCTGCTGTGAGAGATCACTTGTACTGAGACTCAATAAAGCTCCAGTCATTCACACTCCTGTGAACTAGCAAGGAGAGGATGACCTCAGGAATAGTGATTGTGTACATTTTATCATTTAAATTATATTAAAGAGAAAGAATATTGCTGTGTACATTTTCATATTTAGCTATCATTACCATCTGTGTGTACAGATGCAGCCATTCAAAATGCGTGAGGTATTTCGCGGCATACCCCGGTGGGCGTGTCACAGTATCACGCGGTATGACGCAGTTAACGTGTTGTCACGTGGTTAACTATCCGGCGTCGCCTTGTAAAACCGCCAGGGGGAGCTTAACCTCTCATGTACAGCATTTGAGCCTTTAATTTTGAACTGTGTATTACAGCATGTTAATCATCAGTCATTAAAATGTTGGTATATTTTATGAAAGCAAGATTGCTCAGTTGGACAAAAGTACACAACCTACCTTTATCAGAAATATTTATGCATCAAAGCCTTTACTGAAGATATTACTAATAGTATTAATAATGGATGACTTTAGACAAGCTGTATACTCAAAGTATAATTTCTTTAGCACATTTGTACAAGCACTTGGAATCTGTCCAAGCCATACTTTGTCAGGCATTTTGTTTTACTTCAACGGGCATAAAAACTTCCTTGCTTTTAACAGGGCGTTTCATAATTTCTATGAAAATGATTTAAAATGCGACACTTATCATTCAACTAGAGCTTAAAATATCACAAGGATCCTCAAGAGCACAGCAAAGAGTGTATTAAAAGACACTTGTATTTATCAACGCTTTCTTTTCCGTATACCAGATTTTATGGAACCACTTCAGAGGGGTGTCAGCCAGTCAGATTCCAGGAATCGGCAATTTAAAGGAAAAATACACACCGGTATTCCATTTCTCCCTAACGATTTTAAGCATCGAAGTATTTAACTAGCATGTGAAATAGCGTGTGAAAAAGTGGTAGTTTTAAGCTTTTCTGCTAATATAATATGGAATCGTGTATCTAAAGAATTTAATAACGATATGATTATAGTCGTGTACTGCGACAGGGCTGTCTAGGGCTGTTTCGCCTCCCTGTTCATGCAAGCTGTCTTGTAGCCGACTGGTCTAGGTGCGTGACTACCAGCTGACAGGTTGTGTGTTCAAATCCAGCTGGTGCTGGACTTTTCTTTTAACAAACATTTCTTCGAAAAAATAGAATAGCGATATTATGGACAATCAATTGACTTTTATATTTCAAAATATCGCAACATGATCGATATTTGCGATATTTTGAACACATCTTCCCTTCTGACAGCGGTGCCTGCTTCTATTGTGTGTGTGTGCAACAGAGTAAATTTTTATAGAGAAATGGAGGCTGGACAGTATGCGTTACAATATAAACATTTATATTGATTTAAATCGTGTTCTGATTTATATCGAAAACGCGTGTTTAATTATATGTGTTTTTTAATCATAATCAGGCTAATGCAACATAAATTGATACAGTATCTTTGTCTTCTAAGTATCTTAATAAACTTTCAGCATAGCTTTCTACCCGTCAAGATTTATATTTCTTGGGATTTTGGGATCAAACGTGGAAGGATTAGATTATAATCGTTTTTATTTGTCAAATGCGTGATTGTATTTCTGAATGTTATGTGACACCTACAGTTGTTCACTGCTTTAAATACAGTTTAGAAATTAAGACAATACAATTGAGAAAGTTATGTGTAGCACTTTAGATCTTTTTTCTGAACCAGGGAAAATCTGATCATGTTTCTCTATAACAATAATAAAAAAAACTTTATTTTACATATCGCCTTTAAAAGTGGCATCTCAAAGCAATACAGTAGATCGAAAAACAGTTAAAAGGGACCAAATTAAATACCAGACAATCGCAAACGCATTTTCAATAAAATTATTTTATTCATTCAGCAGTTTGTGAGAGGAACATCCAGCAGGGAGACACACACACACTGGTTTTCATTGACAAAATTGTTTTTTTTCAATTCCTCTTGTCTAACAGGAATGTTTTGTTTGTGGACAGACTGTTAGACAAGAGGAAAAGACCGCCTCCTCCTACGAAGTATTAATCGCGTATCTAAGGAAAATTGCAGTATACCTTTGTTCATGCACATCATTATACAGTACAGTATCTCAATTTGTATTTCGATAAAAAAAATCGTTTGCCCAGCCACTACTGTTGTTATTGTTTTTATCCTGTAAAGCGTTTCCTTTTTCTGCGTTTTCCATTTCCTTTATCTGATCACTCGCTGTGAGTCATCGGACAGTTTCTGCTTTGTGTAAGGATGGTGAGAAAGCTGTGTTCAATGTATTTAAGGGACTTAAAAGTAAAAGAAGATGCTTCATATTGCTTGACTAATTTTAAAAACCAAGTTATAAATGCAGACGCTCCCTCGGTGCCGCGCCGGGTGTAAATATCAAAGTATACATTCCCAACAAGAATTGTACCCATCTGTCATGCAAATAAAACACCTTGAATTGAATTGAGGGAGAGATGGGGGTAGTGGGACAGAGATACTGTAGACAGACTCAAGGCAAATAAGATACTTTTGGGTACGCAGGCATTCACGACAGCAACATACGAAACGTTTGCACGTACTGTATAGTTAAGTTATTACTTGGTTTTCAAAGTGCAACGAAATACAATATTGTTGTTGCTGCTGTTCTGGTTGTTTTTATCCCGTAAAGCGTTTTGAGAAGCCACCTTTAAAGGCGATATATACTGTAAAACCACTGATTCTTATGGAATGTGTTCCGCAGGAGATTCAAATTTTTATTTATTTATTTTTTAATCGCGTATCTTAGGAAATCTCAGTATAACTTTGTTCATGAACAGTGGCATGTTACATTATCATTCGTTTTTTTAACAAGGCTCGCCAGCTAATGTGAATCGAAACCTGTCTTGCTAGCTTTTAAAGTCGTGGATGTGTAAACTGTACTAGAGGGCATGCAAGTTACTTTGCCCCCTTTCAGCTGCAGGGAGTCCCTCTGCTGCAACACACAGCAGACAGAACGGGAGACTATTGCCTTTCATATCTGACACCAGTGAAGTAAAAGGGGTGTCTAAAGGGGTGATTTCAGACCACATTTTAGTTACTTTATTTTGTTTACTTTTAACATTTCTGTAATTTACAGTAGATGTCACAATAGAAGCCCGAAGCCTATTATACTCAGTCTAGCCTTGGATCCTCTGAGTCTCTTGACTCAGTTATTGCATATTAATTTCTTGAGATACGCGATTCCATATTATATTCCCTTTTAATCAAATTCTAAAAGTATGCTTGTTGACTCCGGTATCGCGTTAGTTAAAGACTTCGATGCTTAAAATGTTTAGGGAGAAATGGAATACTGGTGTGTATGTTTTCTTTAAAGTACCGAGACCAGCCATATACTGTATGTTTAAGTTCCAAAATTAATATCGTTTATGGACTTCACACGCGTTGCAGTATGCTCCTATTCTTTTTATGCTCAGGCACTAAGATCTCCCTTCTGCTTTGTATAAGGATGGTATCAAGAGCAATCTTAAGTGGTGAGAAAGCTGTGTTCAATGTATTTAAGGGACTCAAAAGTAAAAGAAGATGCTTCATATTGCTTGACTAATTTTAAAAACCAAGTTATAAATGCAGACGCTCCCTCGGTGCGCTGCTCTGGTGCGCCGGCTCTTACACAGTGCCTGTCTGCCGTAAGCGTTACAATATACATTCCCAACACTGCTTGTACCCATCTGTCATGCAAATAAAACACCTTGAATTGAATTGAATTGAGGGGAGAGGGGGGGAATACTAAAGCCAATACTGGCTCAATACCCTCAATGGGCTTTGACGTGCTAATGCGTTGGTTTAACAGTCCGGGTGTGGCAGGCTTCCAATGTCAACTCGACTCGATTGGAAGACAATGAACGTATTTTAGCCCTAAATGAATTAATAGCAAACATGGTTTACATAAAATACATTTTTCCAAGAAAGTTTATAATAATACGATCTATAGTTGAAATCTGAGCCTACTTTAAAAATAAAGGAAAAGCATTTTCAGAGAGCAATCATGCTGTGTTTATGTAGAAAAAGCGATTAGGTTTATGAGCAATCTAATTACCTATTCGCTTAAAACGCTATTAAAAATTTACTCTGTTGCACACACACACACAATAGAAGCAGGCACCGCTGTCAGAAGGGAAGATATGTTCAAAATATCGCAAATATCGATCATGTTGCGATATTTTGAAATATAAAAGTCAATTGATTGTCCATAATATCGCTATTCTATTTTTTCGAAGAAATGTTTGTTAAAAGAAAAATCCACCACCAGCTGGATTCAAACACACAACCTCTCAGCTGGTAGTCACGCACCTAGACCAGTCGGCTACAAGACAGCTCACATAAACAGGTAGGCGAAACAGCCCTACACAGCCCTGTCGCAGCACACGAATACCGTTATTAAATTCTTTAGATACGCGATTCCATATTATATTCCCTTTTAATCAAATTCTAAAAGTATGCTTGTTGACTCCGGTATCGCGTTAGTTAAAGACTTCGAAGCTTAAAATGTTTAGGGAGAAATGGAATACTGGTGTGTATTTTTTTCTTTAAAGTACCAAGACAAGCTATACACTGTATGTTTATGTTCCAAAATTAATATCGTTTATGGCCTTCACACGCGTTACAGTATGCTCCTATTCTTTTTATGCTCAGCTACTAAGATTTCCCTTCAGTGGTAAAATTCAATACCTACAACGGGCACAGCAAAGACGTTTACTGTAAGTCTTTCTACGACAGACCAACGGACCACGAGTGCCCCTGTCGGTCAACCAATCACGTACTGCGGTGCCACGCGTCATCTTGCGTCATACTGAGCGACGTCACCTGCGGTACGTGTCTGTAACGCGCACTTTGAATGGCTGCATCTGTACATTAGGTATGTATTACATTACAGTAGTGTTATTATTTTCTGCTACCAAAATTTACCTTTGAATTTTCTCTATGTGGATGTAAACCTGAAAGAGGCACATCATGTTCACAAGCTCCAGTATAATAACAGTTTAAAATTAATACGTCTAAACAGCATACAACTTAATTCTATAATTGGAAAAGGATGGTCCCTCAGCACTGACCAGGAATGGAAACCAGTGTTTTCTGGCAACAGCCCAACTGCTCCAGGAGCCACGTTAAGCTTCATTGCTCCACCTGGCAGTTTTACAAAGCACTGCAGTCACACCACTGAAAATTTCTAAATAGCTGCGGTCTCCCGCAGTATCTCGCAGCTGCTGGACTGTGAACTACTGCAGTATCCCTCGCTGGCACCGGCTTTTATAAGAGAATCTGGGGCTCCTGTGTCTTTACACACCTGCACTGGCTTTTATAATAAACTTTATTTTATATAGCACCCTTAAAACGTTGGTGTGTTATTGTGCTACCCCTAAAAGTGGTCTTACAGTGAGCTGCAGTTTTCCTGATGTGCCTGAGCACCACGGGGGCACTGTTTCTCACTGGAATAATTCTACTGAGATGCAGTTCCCCTGCTGTGTCTGAGCAACATGGGGGCGCTGTTTCACACTGGAATAATTCCTTTGTGCTGCGGTTCCCTTGCTGTGCCTGAGCACCATGGGGGCGCTGTTTCTCACTGGAATAATTCCACTGAGCTGCAGTTCCCCTGTTGTGCCTGAGCACCATGGGGGTGCTGTTTCTCACTGGAATAACTCCTTTGAGCTGCAGTTCCCCTATTATGCCTGAGCACCATGGGGGCGCTGTTTCTCATTGTAATAATTCCACTGAGCTGCAGTTGTCCCGCTGTGTCTGTTCCTCGGTGAGTTTGTCCGCTTGCTGTTGTGACAAACGTGGCTGCTGTGCCTCCAGGTGCTCGCCGCGGTGTACAAGGCCCTCTCCGATCACCACGTCTACCTGGAGGGCACACTCCTGAAGCCCAACATGGTGACCCCCGGACACGCCTGCACCCAGAAATACACGCCCCAGGAGATTGCCATGGCAACGGTCACCACCCTGTGCCGCACCGTGCCCCCCGCTGTGTCAGGTCAGGGGTCGCGGGATTGGAGTGCGAGTGTGAGGAGGTGGGGGTTACATTTCGAGGGTGTGGGGTCCGGCGGTTGTGTGACGCCCCTCTCTCTCTCCCTCTCTGTCCCAGGGGTGACGTTCCTGTCCGGTGGGCAGAGCGAGGAGGAGGCCTCCATCAACCTCAACGCCATCAGCCAGTGCCCCCTGCACAAGCCCTGGGCCCTGACCTTCTCGTACGGCCGCGCGCTGCAGGCCTCCGCGCTGAAAGCCTGGGCAGGCAAGAAGGAGAACGCCAAGGCCTCCCAGGAGGAGTACATCAAGACAACAACGGTACTGACCCACTGTCTCACTGACTGACCCACTGACTCACTGACTCACTATCTCACTGACTGACCCACTGTCACACTGACTCACTATCTCACTGACCACTGACCCACTATCTCACTGACTGACCAACTGACACGCTGACCCACTGACTGACCAACTGACACGCTGACCCACTGACTCACTGACAGACTAACTGACGTTCTGACACACTGACTGACCCAGTGACGCAGTGACTGACCCACTGTCACACTGACACAATGACATGGAGGAGAGCACCAAGCCCTCACAGGTACTGACACACCGACTGACGCACTGAAACCTGCCACAGAGAAACAGATCAGGACCGCTTCCTGCTTTTTAAGGAAATAAGTGCCCTGGATAGTAGATCAGTGAGTGTTTCCCTGGGGACCAGCAGTGAAGCCGGGTGGAGGGGCAGTCTGCTGGTCGGACACTCTGTACTGAGCCGGTGCTGATATCTGTCTCTCCCTCTCTCTCAAACTAACAGCCAGGCTGCGGTCGGGAAGTATGTTCCCACCGGAGACAAAGGCGCAGCCGCCGGAGAATCCCTGTTCGTTGCCAACCACGCCTACTGAGAACACTCCACCCCTGGTGAAGACACGCCCCCTGCCGTGACATCAACGCGGTGGGGGCGAGACTCTCGAGGGGAGACGTGGCGAGACGGACAGTGCCTTCAGCCAATCGGGCGCCTGCGTTTGTGTAGTTAACCGTGCTGTCCTGGTAGTTGTAGACCCTATTGTGTGATGTCACTTCCTGTTCCATGTTGTGCCGTCTCTCTCCTTTTTGCCTCTAATATTGGGGAAAAAATTAAATAAAAGGTAACCCACAAATGCTGGATTTTGAGTTTTATGGGGAGATGTTGTCAAATTGTTTCGCTTCTGGAGCAGTAAGTGTCTTTACTAGGACAGGAGAACTTACCCCTGTCTCCTGCGGTCAGTGAGCTTGTAACTGAGTCAGGAAGTCCAGCAGTGATGTGGACTCAGGGTCACTCCTGAGACTACACTGTGTGAATGAAGACTGCTGGAGGTTCAAGGGGGACTGTGGCACTCCTGGGCTGTTCAGGGACAGGTCAAGCAGAAAGAAAATATAGCATTTTGGCTGCAGAGTCTCTTCAGGCCTGAGGCAAGACGAGGAGAGCAGGAGAGTCCTGTGCCGGTAGCCTGAGACTGTTGGAGGGAGGAGGGGATCAGGCCAGCTGTTCCTCCTGTCCAGTCCAGTCGAGAGGACCAGGGACAGCCTCTCTTCACCTCCTCACTCAGACCTGTTACTCCTGCTGCCCATAGGGACACCCTCCCCTCCTCCTGTGCCTGTTGGTCAGTCTCTGCTGGAGGGAGCAGGTGTTCAGTCCAGCCGGCTGTCCAGATGGTTCTGTCTCTTGATCTCAAGCAGCTGAACTTGAACAAGCTAAACTCTAGGTCATAACTGAGCTCCTTAGTTGGTTTCCAGTAGTGTGAGTGGTCATGACAGGCAGCCCTGAGCTTGAAAGCTGATACATGTATTACCCCAGTACTGGACACCACTGGAACACTGGTCAGCTCAGATACTCGACACAGCTGGGGCTGATGCTGACCAGTACACACTTCCACAGGAAGAAGCATTAACAGATAATTCCCCTCCAGTGTGTGTGACAACAGGAGATACAGGAGTCCTCAGGTGTGTGTGTGTGTGACAGACAGGAGTCCTCAGGTGTCTGTGTGTGCGTGTGACAACAGGAGAGACAGGAGTCCTCAGGTGTGTGTGTGCGTGTGACAACAGGAGAGACAGGAGTCCTCAGGTGTCTGTGAGACCAGTTCTTCTGCACAGGTACATTTAAACACTAAAACACATCTGCCACACAAACAACAGGCCTGTGCTCAAAATAACTTGGCCTTTGTGTGCTTCTGAGATCCAGCCCTGTGGTTTGGGGGGGATTGAGAAGAGTAAAAACCACACTGGTATCTTAATGAGAACTGAGACCACTGATATGGAGATGAACATCTTCCTGTCTGAAACGGCCTTTAGCTGATCCCTCTCTCATTTTGAGGCAGCAGGAAGCTGTGTGTCATAATAATAATAATGAATATTATTTTTAAAATATTATTAATTAAAATAAAATATAGCTCTTTTCTGGATACTCCACTTAAAGCCCGTTACAGGTAATGGGGATCCCCTCCACCCCCACCAGTGTGCAGCCCCACCTGGATGATGTGCCAGTACTCTCCCCACACAGCAGCTCTCAGTGGGGAGGAGAGCAGAGTGATGTAGCCAGTTCAGAGAGGGGGGTTACTAGGAGGCCATGATTGGTAAGGGTCCATTTGGCCAGGACATTTGGCCAGGACGCCGGGGTAACACCCCTACTCTTTTCGAGAAACACCCTGGGATTCTTAATGACCACAGAGAATCAGGATCTCGGTTTTATTTCTGATCCAAAGGATGGAGGCTTTTTCCAGTATAGTGTCCCCATCACTATACTGGGGCATTAGGACCCAGGACCCACATAGATCGTAGGGTGAGCGCCCCCCGCTGGCCCACTAACTTACTTCTTCCAGCAGCATCCTTAGCTTTTCCCTGGACCAGACTCACACCTGCTGAGCTTCAGTGGGCTGCCAGTTGCAGGGTGATATGGCTGGCTAATATATAAGACATGACCACATTCCACAGACACCACCAGACACTTCTGAAGAGCTCTGGCCTGGCCATCCCAGAGACCTGCTCCATCACACACTGAGACTCTGGACTGACCAACACCAACTTGTGAAGAGCTCTGGACTGACCATCCCAGAGACCTGCTCCATCACACACTGAGACTCTGGACTGACCAACACCAACTTGTGAAGAGCTCTGGACTGACCATCCCAGAGACCTGCTCCATCACACACTGAGACTCTGGACTGACCAACACCAACTTGTGAAGAGCTCTGGACTGACCATCCCAGAGACCTGCTCCATCACACACTGAGACTCTGGACTGACCTACACCAACTTGTGAAGAGCTCTGGACTGACCATCCCAGAGACCTGCTCCATCACACACTGAGATAAAGACTTTACAGATCAAGACCCATGACTTTTTTTCAAAGTTCCAAAGCAATACTATTATACATTTGGTTCAATGCTCCTGACAATACTGAATTTGCAATAACAACAGGGGAATTACTGCATGAGTTACTTAACAATATTAAAATTGGAGAGGATGAGTAATATACAGTACACATTCTTTAACTCACTAGTTAATAACTAGCCTTATTATTATTAACTACTTATTATTAATAACTAGCCCTTTGACCATAATATTCCAGTGGAAAAACTACCGTAGTCTAAGAGTGGTCTAAGTGCTAATGACATTGTGCCAGTATCATGCTAACAAAGTGGCAGGCCTGTGCTTCAGTGTGTCACTGCGCTCCACAGACACTCTTCTGAAGAAATAAGCAAATAAGATGTTGGTGCTACAATCATTTAAAAATAAAAGAAATCTCATTCATAATTAAAGATGTTTTCTTGCTTAGCTTAACACCCAGCCACATGTGTAATTAAAGGACATTCATTTCCAATGGCTTTTACAGGCTGTGAAATGCACAGTACACAAAAGATTCACCATCTCAACATCTGAAAAATAAAATCTGAACAAAAATGACATGTCTGACAGAGCTCCCTTGCGAAGCTGAAATGCAGCATGCACGGTGCATCCGAGCAGCTTTTACATTTCAGGAGAAACTTACAGTAATTCTTACACATACTGTAAATCTGCAACCAAGACAAAAACGAGTCATTTCCTATCATGCAGACCATTAACTCGTGCATTCTTGCTTTTCCGGTAAATTTGTTGACGAGCTACACTGTATAAAAATGGATGTTTTAATGCAAAAGTGCCGGCGAGCTCCGACTCATAAGGAGCTTCAGATGTTTTGTAGATTTCAGCTCTTTACAGTAAGTGTAGCCGCGTTCTGCTGATCTGCTGTGTGTTTTGCTGTATGACGCCCTGTCAGACTCCAGGTCTTTTCCTCCCAGCTGAAGGCGGGAAGAACCACAAGGATTTCTTGTGTCCCCGCGACTGAGCTTTTTCTCAGCCCGCTGTTGCAGTTTTGATACTTGATCTAACGAGCGCAGCGTGTACACCTCATTGTTTTATCTGGGAACCGATCCAGGAGGAAACGAGAAGAAAGCGTCACACGAAGTGTGGAAAAGACTGGCCAGGAGTCTGACGAAGAGGAGAGGAGGGAAAGAGGCGCACCCCCGAGGCCCCGCTGGGAGTGTGCTCGTCACTCGTTACACCGGACAAAAAGCAGGCGCGCAAACACGCCGAAACTGCGTGTGAGGGAATTTAATTTCTGCGTGAGTTTGACTCGGACAGGTCAGCTCGTCTCGCCTCAATTCCCTTGAACAGAAGTTGCAGAGGAATTTCATCTTTGTGGATTGTGGATTATTTTCGTGAGCGCTTCGTCTTTGGTGACTAAACTGAAAAACAGGTCGTTGACGGACCTTTTCATCACCGTTTCCGTCAACTGCATTAACCCCGATTCCCACGTGCAGCAGCTGACAGGGAGGCGAGCTCTGAGCCGAATTCCTGGTTCTGTGAGGCCCTCTAGTGGTGACCAGCGGGATTGCGGCTTGCTGTGCCACAGCCAGCAATGGGAACATCCAGGTGGGGCTGCACACTGGTGGTGGTGGAGGGGATCCCCATGACCTGTAAAGCCTTTTGAGTGGAGTGTCCACAAAAGTGCTATATACAGTAAGTGTAAGCAATTATTATTATTACATCAGTGCCTAAGGGACTGATTTTCTCTATGACTCTACAATGAAGACTCTCAGTAGAAAAGGAGGAACAGAAGACAGGGGTCCCCCAGAACCAGTGCTGGGAGCCCCTGTTCCAGATCCTCTCACTGTGTCTGGAGCTGCTCTGCTCTTTGCTGGGGACTCAGAGATGGGGGGACCCCTTGATCACATGTGAGGGGAAGGAGTTCCAGTCAGTTCAGCCCCATGAGGAAACAAACAGGAGACGCCCCCACAGCCCCCACAAGACCAGAGGGTTCTAGATCACATGGCTCCCTGTGTGTGCTTTGTGTTTTACAGCTGTGACACAGAAGGTGAACATTTCAAGAGATGATCTTCCCAGGCAGCTTGGAGGTGGGGTGGGGTTTGAGGTTTGGGGTCCCCCGTGTGCCCCACTGCTGTGTCCCCTGAGCAAGAAGCAAGAACAGAGGCTGGTGGAGAGAGAACAGATGTCTGATGCAACAATCAATGAAGTGTTTTATTAAGTGCTGTTCAGAGGACAGTGAAACAGAGAGCAGCCCAGAGCAGCAGAGGAGGAGCCTTCATCACCGTGACAGAGACAGGATCCCCAAGAGAGACAACAGACCAGAGCTGAGTCCACTGGGACACAGCAGGCTGGGGGAGACAGGACATGTGGTACAAAGAGGTAACGTTTATCTTGAAGTGAATCATGGGTAATGCTTTAGTTATTCAGTTCTCTGCAAAAAAGCATTAGATCTGTGTTGTGTGTAGAGCTGTGATAAAAGGATTGTCTCAGTGTGAGCATTGCATTGCCAAATACAAGATGCATTAAATAACAGGAGCAAGAGCTAGGAGCTTAGTGCAATGAGAATGTACCTTTTTCGAATATTATTTTATTTTGTTTGGTAAGTCCAAGTGAACAGTGTCCGCGTGCTCCGGAGAGTGATTTCAAAAACGATCACGATGATGAGGGCATAGAGTGAAGGGTGGACTGAAAAAAAAGAGTTTTGTTTTTTCATGCTCGAAAATTAAAAACAATACATTCATAAGTCTTTAGAGGAAATTCATCATAAAAAAAAACATGTTTAGACAACTGACACAATCTAAATTGTGCTGCAAAGTCCCAGAGGGGTTCAAAGCCAGAAAAAGGAACAGAATATGTACAGAATTACTTCTTCGCTGCTCAGGAGCTTGTGGACGAGCAATTGATTGATTGACCTGGTGATAGTAATTTACCCGCATAATGTTATTTGTGTACAGTTGTGTCACACACTGGGAATTGTTTTAAGTGTTAAAAATCGGTAAGTATGGAATGAAAAATCAATGAGCCTGTCGAAATTGCGCTGGTCTGCATGGCAGTAGGTTTGCAGCCTGTGTACACGTTCCCACAGAAGACGAATCCATGACTTGATCAAAAATGATTGATTAAAAAAAATCTATACAGAAATCCCTAAGAGAAAATGGATAACCAAAAAACAAAGCATTTTCAGACAGCGGACACAGTCCCAGCAGGATTCAAGGCTGATAAAGACAAGAAGACTTTCAGAATAATTTCACTACTGGTGAGAAACCTGGACTGATTGATTGATTGATTGATTGATTGGGTGGTTGACCAACTTGATCATGGTGTGAGCATAGTTCTCTCACACATTAGGATTTTTTTTACCAGTGCTAGGAAAATAAGCAAAACTTAAAAATCTGACAGGATGAAATGGATATCTGAAAAACAAAGCCTTCTGGGGCAGCTTGTCTGAATCGTGCTGGTATCAAAGTCAGTAATTTTTATAGCCTGTGTATGTGTTCACACAAGAGACAATATCATGAAAGGTATGAAAAGAAGACAGAATATCAGCCCTGAAGTCCAGCCTGCAGCAGGGAGAGAGACACGTCCATGTTCCAGGCTCTAGAGGTGTCCAGTGAGTGGACAGGACTCAGGGTGTGGAGGTCCAGGTGGTCAGCATCAGGGACAGGACAGCCAACAGCAGGACAGTATGTCCCAGGGAGGGGGCACTGCTGGGTGTGGGGGTGGTGGTGACCACAGTGTTGGTGTTGATGAGGGGCAGGAAGGGGCCCACGTTGCTCTGCAGGAAACTCTGGTATCTGGACACCTTGGGGAACACCCCCTGCTGCAGGGCTCGGGCCACATGCCCCTTTTGTTGGACAGTGTTGTCCACTGCAACAATGCTGGCCTGAATCCAGAGAGAGTCCTGTTGACACACCAGGGGATTCCCTGAGTCTCCCTGGACAGAGAGAAACACAAAGATAGAAGGGTTAATACATTGTTGCCTGAATATTGTGTTTTAAAGAAGAAGCAGGAGATTTCAGTGTCTGGAGGTCTGGGTACCTGCTGTAGGTCCAGCGATCCGGTACAGAGGTTGTCAGCTGAAGAGACGTTCACACACGCGGTGATCGCTGTGGACACTTGCTGGAGAGTGTTCTCACCTGACAGTATGGGGACACATGGGAGATCTTAGCTTTCAAGACAAAATTGAGGGACAATATAACCTCTCCCACTTCCTGACTCATCTACCTGGCACTGTGTGTGGAGAAATGTTGGTCTTGTCACCCCGCCTCCAGGATAGAGGTGTAAGAAAGGAACGTGTTTTGATATTTAATATTACCAGTTCTCAAAGAACAGCAATTTTATCTTCACCCACTCAACACTCAACACTCAACATGCAGCAATTTCAAAGAGATTCTGAACATTTTTCCCTAGAGTTCAGCCTGTGAGACTGTGTTGCATATAAAGGACTCAAGAAGCTGTAGTGTGATCTAGTCCTCCTCCTGTCCCCTTGATATGCAGCAGTATTTTATTTAATGCAGTTCCTGATATCAAATTAGGAAGCTATTACTGTTTTTTACCATTAACGTTAAAATCAATTGCTTAAATCCATGGAAACACCACTGTACATAAAGGAACAAATGAAATTGTGCAAACAAGTGGAGCACATGGATAGAGAATGCAATAGCGCTGTCCACACTGGGGACCTGGGGGATCCCACCCCCAGTATTGGTGCCCCTGCATACAGATGTACAGCTGGGCCAGTTTGTGTGCAGTACCTTGATCAATGACAACAGCACTGCCCACACGGTGAAGCTTGTGTCCCTCTCTCTGATCCTGGAATATGATCCAAAATTCTGGTCTCACCTGTCCCAGCTGCGTTGCCCCAGCCAGTGACCCAACACTGAGTTCCAGTGGGGAATGAGACTCTCTCCCCAGCCAGGCAGATGGGCTGGATGTAGTCAGTGAAGGAGACCTTGGTGTCCAGTTTCAGGAGGGCGATGTTGGTGCCACCAAGCTGGCTGGTTTGGATACTCTGGACCCCCAGGGATCTCTCGAAGCGGTTTGAGCCATTCTGCTTCAGTCTTCCCAGGATCACTGTCCACTCCTAGACAGTCACCGGACTGGAGGGACATAGAGGAGGGAGTACAGATACATTGGACAGCACAATGTATCAACACTGAAGAGAAACTCACAGGGACACTGACCTCATTGTCTCTCAGTCTAAAGCCCCCTTGCACTGTCTGTATCTGGAGTCCTGTTGGAACATGTATTTCCACAGCACTGCTGTCACAGTGCCAAAATTAAATGCATCATTCTGAGTCTCAGTTGCATCCATTCCTGTGTTGGTGTGTGAATTACTGTTGTATTAACTCAGAGTGTTTGTGACATGAATCGTTATGTGGTGAGTCATCATTTTTTGCTTTCTAAAGGGTCGTGGTGTCTGACCTTATTCCTCTCTTTCTGGCTCTGGTCATTCTCCTGTCTTGGTTTCATGATGTCATTGTGTCCAGTCCCGTGTGTCCCAGTGTCTGAACATGAGAACGATTCTACGACTACTTGGGTATTAATTTAACTGTTTTAATAGATGTTTAATATGGTCACAACAGAATTGTTTCAACACCATAGGTGAAGTCTTGTTATTTTTCACCTGGGAGTGAGGGACAGGTAAGGTTGGTCTGTAACTGGGTGAGAGGGACAGGTGGGGTTGGTCTATACCTGGGTGAGAGGGACAGGTGGGGCTGGTCTGTACCTGGGTGAGAGGGACAAGTGGGGTTTGTCTGTGCCTGGGTACAAGGGACAGGTAGGGCCAGTCTGTACCTGGATGTGTCACGCCCTCTGCAGCCAGAGGGCGCTCCTTCTCTGTCCTGTCTCTCATTTCTGGTTCTCTGCTGTCCTTCTGGTGTTTCTCTCTCTCTGGGGCTATATATTTCCAGGTCTTCCAGTCTGCCTTGGCTCAGCACTGACGTTCGGATGTCCTGAGACCCCCCTAGCACCAGGTCACCCCACGTCTACTACCTGAGGGCATAGGTTTCTATACGGCATTCCCTGAACAGCTGAGCCCAGGCTAACCCCAGTCTTGCTGCTACGCATATGGCCTTTTCGCTCTCCTGCCATTCCATGGTTCGTCCTTTCCGACATCCGTCACAGGGTGAGAGGGACAGGTGAGGTTGGTTTGTACCTGGATGAAAGGGACAGGTGGGTTTGGTTTGTACCTGGGTAAGCACTGTGCAGCTGTCATCACCCAGTCACCAGTAACAAGGGTCCCTCCACACACATGACTCCTGTTTCTCTGCAGGCTGGCCATCCATGGCCAGGACCCCTCTGCAGCTGACTGACCCGCAAGGAGGGGTGTGTTGAGTTTGGGCCTCCCACAGGCTTGTACTGAAAGAGACAGTGAGACAGCAGAATCACCCCCAGAGGACTGGACAGATTTCTCACACCCAGCCCTCCAATATCACCACATGACTTTTTACACTCTCATTAGATCCTATGCAGAGGTCATAGGAAGATCATATTCAAAATAATGACAAATAACATACAGTGAAAGAGTGGTGTGAATGAGGACCATACATGTTGTAGGAGGGAGCTCTGTTTGAAGTGGCATTTCCAGACATGTGATGTTTCAATGGAACACTGATGGGTAAGGAAGTGAAGGAGAAGTAATGCAGGTGATGGGACACAAGTCAGGAGGTGGAGGCAGTAAAACCATGGGAATCATGTCCAAACAAGCTTGAGACTTAACTCTGTGTTTGCCAGTGTAAGACACTGCAATCACCTGCCCAAAAATAGCCTGCAGTGAGCTGCACTGATATGGAAGCAGAAACACTGCTGGTGTTTGCTAGACTTGAATCGATGGTTGAGAACAGATTCCAAGGGAAACCCCCAAAAGATGAATACTGACAAAACCATTGAAAATGCGCTTCAGAACCTGTTGACATGGTAAATTAGGGTGTGATATACCGTCTTTAGATTCAGAATTACTAATCAAACTGCCCAAAGAATCTTCACATGGCAAACAAATGTCAATAGGTGGCACTTGTGTTGCGTTAGATGTTAGTGAATTTTTTGCTTAATTTAATCTACACTTAATATGGAAGTCATGTAACTAAAGAAAAAATTCAGTAGCTGAAAATAAAAATAAACAAAGAATAACACCTTTCCCAGTATCATTAACAATATTAATTTTTTGAATATACCTATATTTATAAAGCTTGGAGAGGGTCAACACCCCACCTGTTGGACTCCAGGCAGGCAGCAGGGGGAAGGAGAGTGGCAAAAGAGTTGTCCCAGTGTTCCAGGGAGGGTTGACAATATTTCAGGGGAAATTGAATAAAAGAGCAGACAGCATGGCAAGTATAGAATGAAAGAAACATTGATCTCCACTGTCCTTCACCCAGACATCTGCCTAACGATACCATTGTGCATCAAGGTGCATAAAATAACCTTACTGACCCACACAGATTGTTGACTGACCTCTATGTGAAATAACAGTGATTTCAGAATTAATACACCTATCTTTGTAAGATCCCTTAGTCAGGTACCAAACCTAAAAATAAAAATCCAGACTAAGGTGCTTTCAGGACAACTGAGAGATGAAGAAAACACAAATAAGGTGAAATATTTAAACAAATCCTTGAAACCACTGACTATCACCTTCAGTACTCTGAAGATAATAATTAAGATGTGGACTGTGTCATAAGCACTCAGCATAAATCAGACTGTTCTTTCTAAATGAGCTGTTGGGTAAGGAGGAAACTGTTTAGGGATGTGACAGTAAGGTTAAAGATTGCTTTAAGAGAGCTACAGAGTTCAATGACTGAGATGTGAATAAATGTCCGTGTGTCAACAATATACAGTAAGGTCTGGACATTCAAGAGGGTTCAGTGTCATGATCCGTGGCAAATAGCCGAATTCATATAAACCAAGTCCACAGCTATACAGTTGCATAACGTATACATTATATGATACAGCATGTATGGTTAAAACACATAATATAAGAAAGGGTTACCTTTGATTAAAATACTAATGCATTGGCATAAGTTAATTAAAATAGCATTGATCAGATAAAATAAACAAAAGTAATCAAAACCTTATAGCAATTGGTTAATATAAACAACATCCAGCCTGCAGTTTCTATCACTGTGTCAGTGATTGTGATGATGTTAACAAAACCATCAGTGAGCCTGTAAAGCTTTCTCCAGCCTATCATTCCTCACACTGCCAACACAGATTCAGGAGTGTCTGTTACAATATAAAAACAAGACCACGCTGAGTTATGGACACTAGGCAATGAGTATTTGGGCAGACCAGAAGGAGAGGCTCCATTACGAGCTAGATATGTCTCATGGTCCGGGACCGTTGTGCCTCTAATTAGAAAGTTTCTGTAATTACTGCAATTGATGCCAAAGGTGCTTTCACATCAACTCTCAGATGACATAAAGCTCTGAATTATTTGCAGTTCACCATTTTATCATGAACACTAGACACAACTGTGTTATTCACAGATGCGGATATTAACTCACTGGGGAGTGCGTCAGAAGTGGTTACTGTAGATGTATGAATAGTAGAGGAGACAGTGGACTCTGGTGCTGTAGTATCAGAGGGACTAGTAGTCACTGGTGCTGTAGTAGTAGAGGAGGCAGTGGACACCGGTGCTGTAGTAGTAGAGGAGGCAGTGGTCTCTGGTGTTGTAGTAGTAGAGGAGGCAGTAGACACTGGTGCTGTAGTAGTAGAGAAGGCAGTGGACACCGGTGCTGTAGCAGTAGAGGAGGCAGTGGACACTGGTGTTGTAGTAGTAGAGGAGGCAGTGGTCTCTAGTGTTGTAGTAGTAGAGGAGGCAATGGACACTGATGCTGTAGTAGTAGAGGAGGCAGTGGACACTGGTGCTGTAGTATCAGAGGGACTAGTGGTTACCGGTGCTGTAGTAGTAGAGGAGGCAGTGGACACCGGTGCTGTAGTAGTAGAGGAGGCAGTAGACACTGGTGCTGTAGTAGTAGAGAAGGCAGTGGACACCGGTGCTGTAGCAGTAGAGGAGGCAGTGGACACTGGTGTTGTAGTAGTAGAGGAGGCAGTGGTCTCTGGTGTTGTAGTAGTAGAGGAGGCAATGGACACTGATGCTGTAGTAGTAGAGGAGGCAGTGGACACTGGTGCTGTAGTAGTAGAGGAGGCAGTGGACACCGGTGCTGTAGTAGTAGAGGAGGCAGTGGTCTCTGGTGTTGTAGTAGTAGAGGAGGCAGTAGACACTGGTGCTGTAGTAGTAGAGAAGGCAGTGGACACCGGTGCTGTAGCAGTAGAGGAGGCAGTGGACACTGGTGTTGTAGTAGTAGAGGAGGCAGTGGTCTCTGGTGTTGTAGTAGTAGAGGAGGCAATGGACACTGATGCTGTAGTAGTAGAGGAGGCAGTGGACACTGGTGCTGTAGTATCAGAGGGACTAGTGGTTACCGGTGCTGTAGTAGTAGAGGAGGCAGTGGACACTGGTGCTGTAGTAGTAGAGGAGGCAGTGGACACCGGTGCTGTAGTAGTAGAGGAGGCAGTTGGGTCGTTACATATGGAATTGTTGTTAAATTGCACAAATTCCGCAGTGTTTGACCCAACTTGTGCTTTAATCCAGGGATTGTAATTGGATACTCCAGCATAAGACACTAAGTATTTGGGACAGTAGTTTCTAAAATGTACAACTCCAGCCTGAATCCAGTAAGATCCCTGTTTACACACCACTGGACTCCCTGTGATTCCAGGGGAAGCATAATTTGCATTCTGTAAAGAGAAATAGAATAGGGTTAATACAGACACACTGGGTGGACACTCCAGTACATTAACACTGCACTGAGAGAGAGGGGTTAATACAGACACACTGACAAGACACTCCAGTACATTAACACTGCATTGAGAAAGAGGGGTTAATACAGACACACTGACTGGACACTCCAGTACATTAACACTGCACTGAGAGAGAGAGGGGTTCATACAGACACACTGACTGGACACTCCAGTACATTAACACTGCACTGAGAGAGAGGGGGGTTAATACAACACACTGACTGGACACTCCAGTACATTAACACTGCACTGAGAGAGAGGGGTTAATACAGACACACTGACAGGACACTCCAGTACATTAACACTGCATTGAGAAAGAGGGGTTAACACAGACACACTGACTGGACTCTCCAGTACATTAACACTGCACTGAGAGAGAGAGGGGTTAATACAGACACACTGACTGGACACTCCAGTACATTAACACTGCACTGAGAGAGAGGGGTTAATACAGACACACTGACTGGACACTCCAGCACATTAACACTGCACTGAGAGAGAGAGGGGGGTTAATACTAATAAAGGGGTTTAAATAGTGTTTTAATGCTGTGTTGTCAGAATCAGGATATCAGTTCCCATTTACTTGTGAGCAAAGAGGGAGAAAAGGCTTAGTGAGGTTTCTTCCCAGCCTGTTACAGATTTTACAAATGTATATGATAGTGGCAGAATTTCTGTAGGGGGTGGAATTTTCATACCTGTTAGTGTTGATATTGTACGATATTTCATATCATTTATTGGAAGAAAGATTGTTTTACTTTGAAAGTTTGGGTCTGGTTATCAAGCTGTACTGTGGAATATAGAAGATGTGTTGTGAAATGCACACTAATCCCACAATAGTTGTTCTTTATAATTTGCTGGTGTAGCGTTTTGGTGTCAATATCTCATTATTATGTTTTATTTTCATCACTTCCCCCTAAATAACAGCAATAACAATAAGATTTGTAGAGAAGAAAGATCTACTTCAGATACCTTGCATGAGCTGTCCTTTGGAGTCTCTCCAGTGCAGATCATTGTTTCTGTTACCAATTTAAAATTATAGATCGCATTGGTCTGATTCATACAGTCTGTGATCTCAATGATGGGCAGCTGGACCTGCTGTAGGGTCTGGTTCCCTGGCAGGGATGCTGTTGAAAGAAACAGATTCTCAGTGTCCTTCCCTCAGTCAGTGACAGACTCTCCCAGCAGCTCTACAGTGTGGAGATCCTGAGGTCTCACTCCTCTTGGTTCAGAGCCCCATCTCTGCCTCTCCTCAGGGTCTCAGACACTCAGCAGGATGACCATGGGCTCATGGGCTCACAGGTGTGTGACACAGGGACAGGTGGAGACCTGCAGTAGAGCCCTGAAGGACCCAGTGGTACAGCTGTGGAGTGAGAGTGTGCTGCAGCATCGAGCTGTGTGGGAGCAGATGCAAAGTGACCAGGGGACAGACGACAAGAGTGACTTGTGTCACCTCTGACCCCCTGTCTGCTGGCAGAGATCAGTGTCCACAGGAGGCAGAGTCAGAGACAGGGGCTGCTGAAGGGGATTGAACTGATCTCTTACTCTGGCTGTGAGAGACAGGAGTTAATGAATAAAAGTGTTATATCCACATGGGCACGGATACAAAAATTAGATTAACCTACTTCCATCAGTCATGTTGCCCCAGCCCGTGAGCCAACAGCTGGTGCATCTGTGGAAGGAGCTGTTGGTGTCGGCCAGACAGATGGGCTGGATGTAGTCAGTGAAGTTCACAGGGTTGCTCAGCTTCAGCAGGGCGATGTTATCAGAAGTGATATCAGAAGTGTAGGAGTAAATAATGATCGTCTGGACCCCTCTGGTCACTTCGTGAGGATTCATGCCCAGCTGTGTTTGTCTGCCCAGGTACACTGTCCACAGACTGGCATTGGTACTGCTCCTGGAGAGAGAAAGAGAGAGAGAGAGAGAGTTACAGAACCTCAGATCCCCAGCACTGCAGGTGCTTTGCTTGTTGTTTACAGTGATACAGCATCTGTAATTGTCTGACTTCAGAGTTGGCATTTTTACACTGACTCTTCTTCAGTGTCACAACATGTGAAGACTGACAATATCTCACCCCCTATTCATGAAACTCAACAACAGAACCCAAGAGGAATGGAAAGCAGTTCCATTTGTTACATTGTCAGTATCTATTGGATAATACAGAGGAGATGTCTTCTGCTCCCCTACCAGATAAGGCAAGCTGCAGAGGTCAGCACCCAGTCGCTGTTGATCAGTGAGCCTCCACACCAGTATTGACCATTCACGTGCAGGCTGGCCTGCCAGGGCCAGGACCCCTCCTGGGCAGAGTCTCCCTGCAGGACACTGGGACTCAGGGGCACCTGGCCGCAGGCTGGAGAGATACACCCGAGAGAGAGAGAGAGAGAGACAGGTAGTGAGAGCGAGCTGTCAATCTCCCATATACAAAATCTCAAAAACAAAGGTTTTTTATTTCACAGAAACATATGTTAAAAAAAATTCAGCTGCACACTCAACACTATCAAAAAATAGAAAATGTATTTAAAACAGATGTATGTGTTATAGCCTACAGGTCTTCAGCAATCACAGTGATGCACACAATTCTGAAATTGAGCAATGAGTCCCCTGGCTTTGAGCCAAACTGTCCCCCTCTCAGGGAGACCTCGTTCCCCACAGAGAGGGGGCTCCCTCTTCCCCAGTGCGTGCTCCCCTAGAGACTACCTTCCTTATTTAGCTCAGCCAGTTTATTCTCAGTGGTGCATGCTCCTATGTTGGTGTGACAAACGCCACTGTTACTCCACTCTTCCTCTGGGTGCATTACCTGAACAACATCCACTGGGCGCACCCTGCCTAAACTCACATGTGGGTGTGTAACAGGGTTAATAACGTCTAGTTTAACAGATTTAAGGAGGAACTGAAACATTATTTTTATATTTCAGGGTTTGAAAGTATCAGCATTGATAAGTAAATTTTGAATCACAACGAAAATAAACTGTACACAGTAACCTCTAAAACCTTCAATTTACATCACAAAATAGAAAAAATTTCCAGGTCTGCGCAGCGCCATGTTCTGAGATTCAGAACGAGGCAACAAAATGTCCGGTGACCTGTTGCGACTCTATGAGACCTATGAGACTGTAAACAAGCAGGCTTGTGAATACAGCTCTTAATCCAATAGAAATATTGCTTTTGATATCCAGACAATTTTGGTGACATACTACTTACTTGTTAACTCTGCATGGGACTTTTCTGCAGCAAAATGTCTGCGGCACAGCCTGTACTTACTCACTCGTCCATCTCAATACATTAGTCAGAGACTAGTGAGCAGGAAGGGCCTCTTCACATCACAGTACACCAGTCAGTACAGGGACTAGTGAGCAGGAAGGGCTACTTCACATCACAGTACACCAATCAGTACAGGGACTAGTGAGCAGGAAGGGCTACGTCACATTGCAAAAACAAGCAGACTTGTGAGTCCATCTCTCTTAATCCAGTAGACACATTGCTCTCGACTTTGAGGCGGTTCTGCCTACAAATACTGCTTACTTATTAAGTCTGCACGCAGATCACCTTGGAACATCGTCACGGTGAAATATCTGTTGCACAGCCTGTACTTACTCACTCGTCCATCTCGGTTCATTAGTCATGACAGAGACTAGTGAGTAGGAAGGGCCACTTCACATCACAGTACAACAGTCAGTACAGGGACTAGTGAGCAGGAAGGGCTACTTCACATCACAGTACACCAGTCAGTACAGGGACTAGTGAGCAGGAAGGCCCACTTCACATCACAGTACAGCAGTCAGTACAGGGACTAGTGAGCAGGAAGGGCCACTTCACATCGCAATTCACACAAACTCTCGCCTGTGGTGAGACCACGGGTTTGCACCAACATGACAACTTACAGTACTTTCACCAGGTTCACGATTCTGTGCTTCGTCTGAAATTTGTGAAATTGCCCAACGGCCTCAATGGGATTTATTCTGTGACAAAGATGTAATGACCAGTCTGTAACGAAGTGAACCGGGTAGATGTCAGAATTCCTAGGAGAGCAGTAGAAAGCCAGGGGTACTTATCCGAGAAGTCAAATCCAAAGCAGCAGTTTAAGAAGGCGAACTGGTCAAAAAAGCCAGGAGATCAGGAAAAACAAGGTAAGACGCACTGGGCTGACACGAGAGGGGGAAAGCTCTGCTCATAGATTCAATGCCAAGCAAACTGGAGCAGGTAAGCAGTCCTTAAATAGTGTGGAATAGGATAGTCAGCCCAGGTGGTGCTGTTAGTGGTCATTAGGAGCCGGTTGGCGGTGATTAACTGAGTCTCCTTGGGACAGGTGGACCGTGACACAGTCTGAGAAATTGGGACTGCAGGTCCCCTTTCAAACTTGTGTTTGAATTTGTATCCTCCTCTAACTTTTGATAAAGTGGTGATTATGATTGCATTCTACCGTTTATCACCTCATATTGCACGTCATGCATGTGTGTTTTAGCAGTGATAAGGTTTGGTGCGCAGTATGAATGAAACAAGTTCGGTCTTTACATTTTCACAACGAAAAAAATATGCAGCTGCTACAGATGCAGCCATTCAAAGTGCGCGGCACAGACACGTACCAGAGGTAATTGGCTACAACCTCGCGCATTGTGACGAGCATTGACGCAAAATACCACAGTACGTGATTGGTTGACTGACAGGGGCACTCGTGGTCCATTGGTCGGTCGTAGAAAGATTTAAATGTCTTTACTGTGCCCGTTTTAGTACTGAATATTTATATGGAATTTTACCACTGAAGGGAAATCTTAGTAGCTGAGCATAAAAAGAATAGGAGCATACTGTAACGCATGTGAACTTAAACAATATTAAGTTTGGAACATAAACATACAGTATATGGCTGGTCTCTGTACTTTAAATAAAAAATACACACCAGTATTCCATTTCTCCCTAAACATTTTAAGCATCGAACTCTTTAACTAATGTGATACTGGAGTCAACAAGCATACTTTTAGAATTTGATTAAAAGGGAA
Organism: Atractosteus spatula; assembly: GCF_055471065.1. Classification (NCBI taxonomy): domain Eukaryota; kingdom Metazoa; phylum Chordata; class Actinopteri; order Semionotiformes; family Lepisosteidae; genus Atractosteus; species Atractosteus spatula. The sequence continues at coordinate 9,367,671 of NC_142710.1, read as the reverse complement.
TATAATATGGAATCGTGTATCTAAAGAAATTAATGATATAACTATATTCATGTACTGCAACACAAGAATAATACACACTGTACATTGTCTGTTGATAATGTTTCTGTAGGGCTTTTTCAGCACTCCACATGTGATCTTGCTGGTGGCGCTGTGGGTTAGGTTCCTGACTCCCATGTTACATGGTGAGTGTTTGAATCCAGCTGAAGACATGACTTTTATTTTTTTAACAAACATTTCTTTGAAAAAATAAAACTTTTCCCTGGGTCAGAGATTAAATAAAACTTCACTCGCACCAAACAAATTTATATTTCTAAATATCACAACATGATCGAATTTAAGTCATTTTAATAACAATGAATAGTCACCTATGCGTTACAATTTATATTGATTATATTGATTTAAATCACGTTTTGATTTAAATTGCAAACGCGTGTTTAAATATATGTGTTTTTTGATTCACAATCAGACAAATGCAACATAAATTGATATCTTTGTCTTCTCAGTATCTTAATAAACTTTCAGCATAGCTTTCTCCCCATTTAGATTAATTTTTCTTGGGATCTTGGGATGAAATGTGGAAAGATTAGATTGTAATCATTTTTATTTTTTAAATACATTTTAGAAAAGTGTAATCTATACTAAAAAGCTGTACACCACCTGCTATAAAGATACATATTGTCATACTTTCGGGTTCGGATAGGACAGACACAAGAACTCAGACTTGCGGAATTAAAGCAAGTTAAAGCCTTGATTTTATAAATCACCTTTAAAAGTGGCATCTCAAAGCAAAGTAAATACCCAACACTGATTGTTCCCACCTGTAATGCTAATAAAGCACCTTGAATTGAATTGAATTGAGAGAGAGAGAGGGGGGGGGGCGAGCGAGAGAGCACTGCCAGGTCAATCCAACATTGACAGCCACATCTTAAATCTTGTCAGTCAGCTCTTTTTTCTCTATTTGAATTGTGGCGATTCAAACAACCTGGGATAACAAGTGGTCTCAAAGTCACCGAGCTCACAGAGCTTCAACAACAGATGACAATTCCCTTAGTCCTTTCTTAGTCTTCCTGAAATTGTCGGATTATGAGTGAATAAAAGCATCTTATTAAAAACACGTTTGCGTTTCTTTGGGAGCTATATTATGTATTTTTCATATGTAAGATATAATGATGTGTTCCCGCTTACACATCGCACGACTTTAAAAGCTAGAAAAACAGGTTTCGATTCACATTATCTGGCGAGCCTTGTTTTGTCAAAGGACAGCACAAAAAAACAGACAATACACGGGGGGGGGGGGCAAGCGAGAGAGAGAGTTTTTTGCCCTCTGTCAAAAAAACCCAAATCACTCGGGGCAGAGACTCTGGGGGGATCGTTGTGTGGTACAGAGCGGAGCTCAGTCACTTCATACAATTAGTAAAGAGAGAAGAGTCAACAAATGATTTAAGGACGATTTGTCAAAGTGCAATGAAATACAATGTTGTTGTTGTTGTTATTGTTGTTTTTATCCTGTAAAGTGTTTTGAGAAGCCACCTTTAAAGGCGATATATAAAAGCGCTGATTCTTATGGAATGTGTTTCCTTTCTTCTTTTTTTCTGCATGGAATAAACCTATTACTTGATTCTTATGGATGCCCGGGTCCGCCAGGGATTCAATTTTTTTTATTGCATATGTAAGGAAATAGCAGTATAACCTTGTTCATGCACAAACAGTGGCATGTTACATTATTAATTTGGGGGTCTCCTCTTGCCAGAAAGCTCTAAATTGCATTTTGAGTGCGGTTTTTGACGTTTTTTAAATTGTAACCCATAAATAAAGCTGATACTGTTTAGACTTTTAATTATTTTAAACTGTATTACAGTAGCACAATGGGTAATGCAACGTAAATTGCAAAAATGCACTTGGAATCTGTCCAAGCCCTACTTTGTCAGGCATTTTCTTTTACTGTAACGGACATAAAAACTCCCTTGCTTTTAACAGAGCGTTTCACAATTTCTAACTACGAAAATTATTTAAACTGCGACACTTATCATTCAACCAGAGCTGAGCAAAGACTGTATTAAAAGTATACTAGTGACAAACTAGTATACTTTAGATCTTTTTTTCTGAACCGGGGAAAATCTGATCATGTTTCTCTATAACAATAATAAAAAATATTATTTTACATATCACCTTTATATGATATCACCTTAAGGACAGCACATACAAGGGTTAATTGCACAATGGACCGCGCAAAGAAATTTAAAATAGTCTTATTTAGATGTGAGGGCAGGAGTGGATCGCAGCAGGACTAATCAGCAAATTAGGAAAACAAAGAACAGGACAGGTGAGACGTGTATCCAGAGAGCGAGTGATCAGAAAAAGGAACATCTGTTACGCCCAGGTTTCACTTTCTTAATTAGATGTATTTAAAACAGTGAACTACTGTAGGTGTAACATAACATTCAGAAATACAATCGAGAATAGTTTTGTGGTGTTTGTATAGATGAAACGTTCTTAAAACGTATAACGTAACAAAATTAAAGACGATTAAAATCTGTAATCTTTCCACTTGTACAGATGCAGCCATTCAAAATGCACTGTACAAACCCGCGGTACAGTAACCTACCCACAAGCCACCGCAGGGCACCGGAGGGCACCGCGGTAAGTGATTGGCTGGCCAAAATGACCGACAGGGGCACTCGTGGTGCATTGGTTGGTAGTGAAAAGATTTAATCATTTAATGTCTTTACTGTGCACATTTTAATCCCCTTAGTTTTGAATATTTATATGGAATTTTACCACTAAAGGGAAATTTTAGTAGCTGAGCATAAAAAGAAGAGGAGCATAACGCATCTGAAGGTCATAAACGATATTAATTTAGGAACATAAACATTATTGTATGTAAACTGTACTGTGTATGGCTGGTCTTGGTAGTTTAAAGAAAAAATACACACCAGTCTTCCATTTCTCCCTAAACATTTTAAGCATGAAAGTTTTATGAAACGGTACCCAAATATGCGATTGCTGTATAGAATTAATTTTAATATTAAAAAATTATTTAACATGAAAATTAAGCTGTTTACATCTTCCGCCTGAGAACAGTCACCCGTTGCTACCCAACACAGAAACACAGCCAATAACTAGCAAAGAGAGGACGCTAGCTAGCCAATATGATAAAGAAATAAATGATTATTTTGTTTATTTCTTTTGGACATTTATTTGAACATTTCCATCGATTGTACAAGCACTTGGAAACTGTCCAATCCCTAGTTCATCAGGCATTTTCTTTTACGCTGCGGGCATTCTCCCGGTCTGGCGCCGATCTGTGTCTTCTAGGATATAATGCCAGCGAACTCTTGTTTTTATGTCCACTATAACAGACAATCTCCTTTGCTTTTAACCGAGCATTTAATAATTTCCTAAAATGAAAATGATTTACTTTATTTCCCTCACGGGATCAATAAAAGTATTTATCATCTATCTAAACTATGGGACAGAATTCTGGGGTCTCCCTATACCAGAGATTATGGTAGGGCTTCAGAATGGTGATTGGTTGACACCATCTGACACCCCTCTGATTGGAGAAAAAAGACCTGCTGGTTTGCTATGCGTACATACTGTACCAGGAAGAGGATTTCTTTCTATTCGAAACGTGTATTTTAAAAGTTTAAGAAGTAAAAACCTTACAGCGTACACAGATTTCTAAACTGATCAGGATCGTTATCTTTGTCTTATGCATAATAATGTTCACCGCTCTGTCCAGCAAATTAATAATAAACTTTATTTTATATAGCGTTTTAAACAAATAAGTAATTAGATTGCTCATAAACCTAATCACTTGCTTTTTCTTTTTTTTTAGGCTCAGATTTCAACTATAGATTGTATTATTAATAACCATAATAACAACCAACCAACAAAAACAACCATATAAACATAATACCAACCAAAAACATAGATAACAACCACAATACAAAATCAAATATATCAAACCATTATACTCTCGCAAATTCCTCCAATTATCATAATCCCGCCCCTTATGCAAAACCAAACCCTCCTCCCATCCCAGTTTATCCTCTTTATCATAAACAAAATCCACCTCAATTTTCAACATAAAGCATTACACAAAATCAATACCTCAACACTCCATACTCAACAACGATAATTCACAAACAGCCAGAACATGTAACTCCACATTTCCAAACATACCTCATTTCCATAGCCCCGCCCCTTATGCACAACCAACATCCCTCCCCTGTTCTCTCTCTCCCCTGGCGTTTGTTATCGTTTTTATTTTCAAATAAATTTTAGCAAAGTCATGTATTTTAAAAATCTTAAGATTTCTATATTTATGTCTTTATTTAGTGGTTTCATTAGTGACAAAGGCTAAACTTTCTTGGAAAAATGTCTTTTATGTAAACCGTGTTTGCTATTAATTCATTTAGGGCTAAAATATGTTCATTGTATTCTAATGAAAGAAGGGTTCCTTTCGCCGTAGTCGGGTTGACATTAGAAGCTTGCCACGCCCGGACTGTTACACCAACGCATTACCATGTTAAAGCGATTTCATTGAGGAGCCTAGCTTTCTTAACTAGTAAGTACTGTACTTACTGGGTTTTTGAGGTGGGGAGGTGTCTTTCGCTGAAAATCTCGCCCACTTCTACTTTGAAAATACCTGTGAAACCGGTTTAATTCGTCACAGCCAGCACTCCTGCAGAGAGGGTGGTTGTACTTGCAGTGTATACAGTACACGCGTTATGCTCTTCGTTAATGTCTAAGCCGGACACATCATTATATCTCATTTTGTATTTCTTAAAAAAAAATCGTTTGCCCAGCCTAACAGTATTGTTGTTATTGTTTTTAACCTGTAAAGCGCTTTGAGGAGCCACCTTTAAAGGCGCCGTATACAATAAAGTTCATTATTATTAATATTGTTAATTTGCTGGACAGAGAGGTGAACATTATTACGCAGTAGACAAAGATAGCGATTTACGTTGCATTGTGCATTGTGATGCTGTAATACAGTTTTAAATAATAAAAAGTCTAAACAGTATCAGCTTTATGGGTTTTAAATAAAGGCGATCTAAACGATTATATCAATATAAATGTTTATATTGTAATGCCTAGGTGACTATTCATTGTTATTAAAATGACTTAAATTCGATCATGTTGTGATATATAGAAATATAAATTTGTTTGGTGCGATTGAGGTTTTAATTAATCTCTGACTCAGGAAACGTTTCATTTTTTCAAAGAAATGTCTGTTAAAAAAAAAGTTACAGCTCCAATGGGATTCAATCACAGACTGTGTAAGGTGGGAGGCAGGAACCTAACCCACAGCACCACCAGCAAGGTCGCATGCAGAATGTTGAAAAAGCACTACAGAAACATTATGAATATACATGAATATAATTATATCATTATTAATTTTTTTAGATACGCGATTCCATATTATATTCCCTTTTAATCAAATTCTAAAAGTTTGCTTGTTGACTCCGGTATCACGTTAGTTAAAGACTTCGATGCTTAATGTTTAAGGAGAAATGGAATACTGGTGTGTATGTTTTCTTTAAAGTACCGAGACCAGCCATATACTGTATGTTTAAGTTCCAAAATTAATATCGTTTATGGCCTTCACACGCGTTACAGTATGCTCCTATTCTTTTTATGCTCAGGTACTAAGATTTCCCTTCAGTGGTAAAATTCCATATAAATATTCAATACTTAAACGGGCACAGTTAAGACATTAAATATACATATACATACTGTATACAGTACAGTTTGCATACGGTAATATGTTTATGTTCCTAAATCAATCTCTTTTATGAGCATGTGAAAGGCATGGTGAATTGGTAATTCTAAAAAATTACTGTACTTTGCACGATTGGAAACAAATGCGTGATTGCGAAATGCTGTGGTGTTACTTTTACAAAGACGGTGAATGAAAAAAAGAATGTTGACCAGGGCAATACTTTGAGTTTACAGCTTGTCCAAGGTCATTCATTATTAATACCATTAGTAATATCTTCGTTAAAGACTTTGATGGCGACAGCTCAAACATGAGAGGTTGAGCTTTATTAGCTCCACCTTGCGGAAATTCCGGATACTATTATTTTAATTGCGGTATTATAGGAGAATTTACGGTAACTCGCGGTAGACCGCGTAAAGCGCACCTCAAAATAATGCGGTATCGCCCGCGCATTTTGAATGGCTGCATCTGTATGTCATTGGAAAATACAAGAAGTTTCTGCATTGTGATGGTACCAAAAAGTAATCTAAGGATGAGAAAGCTGTGCTCAATAATAATTAAGGGACTTACAAGTAAAAGGAGATGCTTCATATTGCTTGACTACTTTTAAAAACTAAGTTATAAATGCAGATGCTCTCTCTGTGCCGCGCCGGGTCTAAATATCTAAATATACATTCGCCCCGGGCAGAGGCCGAAGAGTGCCCGGCTGGGGTGCGCGGGGAAGAGCAGGACAGGAGTGAAAGTGGTCAGGGCGGGGTTTAGGAAGGCCGCCAACCAGTGCGGCTGTCCCACAGTCTGGGGAGGTATCCGTTTTCCTTGTAAATAGTTCCCTGCTTCTGCACCCCTCGGTCTTACTCTCTCTCTCTCGGGCGCGTGGGCGGTGTGTTGGCTCGCGCTGTTGGCGGGCGGGGGCGCGGGAGAGCCAGGCTGGCAGGTGGTGACGGAGAAGAAAAATAAAGGCTTTCACTTCCTTTAACTCCGCAAGTCTGAGTTCTTTTGTCTGTCCTATCCGAACCCGAAAGTATTACAATATGTATCTGTATAGCAGGTGGTGTACAGCTTTTTAGTATAGATTACACTTTTTAAAAAATAAAAACGATTACAATCTAATCCTTCCACGTTTGATCCCAAAATCCTAAGAAAAATAAATCTGAACGGGGAGAAGGCTATGCTGAAAGTTTCTTAAGATACTTAGAAGACAAAAATATTAATTTATGTTGCATTTGTCTGATTATGATTAAAAAAACACATATAATTAAACACGCGTTTGCGATTTAAATCAATATAAATGTTTATATTGTAACGCGTACTGTACAGCCTCCATTTCTCTATAAAAATTTAAAAGATTGTGTGCGCAGCCTAAGAGTGGGGTCCACTGTCAGTGACAGCTGACAATCCTCCATACACCCATGTGAAAAATTAATAATGCCAATGTAAACGTCGTTTTTACAATTTGTTGATAATAGAAATGTTAAGTTCTCTAAAGCTTTGTGATAGTTGACCCAGGCAGCAAAAGATCAGCTGCACTGGTAAGATGCAAAACCAAAGATATGATTAATAACCTTTTAAATCTGAAGGGAGATCTGAAGAGATCCCCCCCACACACACACAATAGAAGCAGGAAGCAGAAGCAGGGACCGTTGTCAGAAGGGAAGAAGGTGACTATTCATTGTTATCAAAAATGACTTAAATTTGATCATGTTGTGATATTTAGAAATATAAAAGTCAATTAATTGTCCATAATATCGCTATTCTATTTTTTCGAAGAAATGTTTCTTAAAGGAAAAGTCATGGCACCAGCTAGAATTGAACACACAACCGGTGAGTTGGTAATTGGGCATGTAGACCAGTGGGCTACAAGGGAAGTCACATGAAGAGGGAGGCGAAACAGCCCTACACAGCCCTGTCGCAGTACACGAATATAATCATATCGTTATTAAATTTTTTAGATGCGCGATTCCATATTATATTAGCAGAAAAGCTTAAAACTACCACTTTTTTACACGCTATTTCACATGTTAGTTAAAGACTTCGATGCTTAAAATGTTTAGGGAGAAATGGAATACCGGTGTGTATTTTTCCTTTAAAGTACCGATTCCTGGAATCTGACTGGCTGACACCCTTCTGAAGTGGTTCCATAATATCTGGTATACGGAAAAGAAAGCGTTGATAAAAAAGCCTGGATTCTCATGTATCTGATACAAGTATCTTTTAATACAGTCTTTGCTGTGCTCTTGAGGATCCTTTAATATTTTGAGCTCTGGTTGAATGATAAGTGTCGCAGTTTAAATAATGTTCGTAGTTAGAAATTATGAAACGCTCTGTTAAAAGAAAGGGAGTTTTTATGCCCGTTGAAGTAAAACAAAATGCCTGACAAAGTATGGCTTGGACAGATTCCAAGTGCTTCTACAAATGTGCTAAAGAAATTATACTTTGAGTTTACAGCTTGTCCAAAGTCATTCATTATTAATACTATTAGTAATATCTTCGGTAAAGGCTTTGATGCATAAATATTTCTGATAAAGGTAGATTGTGTACTTTTGTCCAACTGAGCAATCTTGCTTTCATAAAATATACCAACATTTTAGTGACTGATGATTAACATGCTGTAATACACAGTTCAAATTTAAAAGCTCAAATGCTGTACATGAGAGGTTCTTTATTGGCTCCTCCTGGCGGTTTTACAAGGTGATGCCGGATACTTTCCAGCATGACGTCAAATGACGCGATGTACCGCGTGATACTGCGTGATACTGAGTGTTGATGCGACATGCCCACCGGGGTATACCACGAAATACCCCACCCATTTTGAATGGCTGCATCTGTATGTTGATTTAGGAAAAGTTTAATTACATTTGTTTCTGCGCAAACCCATGCAGAAAAAAAAAACGCAAGACGTTTGCCGGCTCAGATTTTGTTAGATTGCAATTCTCGATATTGAATCTTGATTAATTTTCCATTCCAAATATCAGAATCCCCTGACAGCAGGGACTGTCTCTCAAAGGGAAAAGAATAACCAGTTTCTGGGTTGGTAAAGATAAATGATAAAGACACCTCTAGCAACGTTTTGAGTATGGAACAAGGAAATGATGAGATTCATGATAATGTTAATGATTTTATAATAAATCTAATATGCATTTTTACATATTTGTGACATATATTGTCTTACTTATTTTAAGAAGCATTAAAATAAAGATTAAAATGTAGTGCCCCCCCCCATGTACAATGCCGTACATGAGACATTAATTAAGAAATTAATTGCGATATAATTATATGTAATTATAATGTATAATGTGTATATAAAATGTATTATATGCAATGGTTTATGTGTGTACCTTATATGCCTCAAGTCAGGGGTTCAAACCCAGCTGTCACCATGTGGTTTTCTTTTAACATAAAAATGTCTTTGAAAAACTAAAATGGCTAATTTTATGGACACTATATTGACGTTTCAGAATTTTGATTAATACGGCATAGAATATGGCATCACGTTTCTAAAGAAATGAATAACAATATAATTATATTCATATACCGTAGCTCAAATCCTGCTATACTACAAATTAGACACAAGAAGAGTATTATTGGACAATGTTGTGAGGCTCTGGCGGAATTTTGCCGTAAACTGAAAAGGTATAGAGGAGACACGTTGTGTATCGCCTTTCTTTACACTTGTAAAAAAAAGAACATCAAATTATCAATATAGCTGCGTTCAAACCCCCCACCTAGCATATACAAGGTACAAGCTTAAACCACAGACATAATCACATGGGAAAGAGTGAAACTGAAGCAGACATACAGATGCAGCCATTCAAAATGAGCGATAAAAACCCGCGGTACAGTAACCAACCCGCAGGGCACCGCGGTAAGTGATTGGCTGGCCAAAATGACCGACTGGGGCACTCGTGGTGCATTGGTTGGTAGTGAAAAGATTTAATCATTTAATGTCTTTACTGTGCACATTTCAATCCGCTTAGTTTTTAATATTTATATGGAATTTTACCACTAAAGGGAAATTTTAGTACCTGAGCATAAAAAGAAGAGGAGCATAACGCATCTGAAGGTCATAAACGATATTAATTTTGGAACATAAACATACAGTATATAGCTGGTCTTGGTACTTTAAAGAAAAAAATACATACCAGTATTCCATTTCTCCCTAAACATTTTAAGCTTCGAAGTCTTTAACTAACGTGATACCGGAGTCAACAAGCATACTTTTAGAATTTGATTAAAAGGGAATATAATATGGAATCGCGTATCTAAAGAATTTAATAACGGTATGATTATATCCGTGTACTGCGACAGGGCTGTGTAGGGCTGTTTCGCCTGCCTATTCACGCGAGCTGTCTTGTAGCCTACTGGTCTAGGTGCATGACTACCAACGGGCAGGTTGTGTGTTCGAATCCAGCTGGTGCTGGACTCTTCCTTTAACAAACATTTCTTCGAAAAAGCTCTGTGGATATGTTTGCCCATTCCTTCAATTCATGTGCATCCAACACAGTTCAACGCTAGCAACTACACAAAATCTAAAATATGAGTTCTACTTGCCACTTACAATACCAACAGTACCAGCTAACTTTAGTAGTGACATTTTCATGGATCTTTTTAACAATAAAAATTACAACATCAGACTTCAGACACAATTAAGCAGGCTTCAAAAAAGTCTGGTACAAACATTTTCAGCATGGAATAAACCGTTACTTTAATGGTATAAACCTTAAATGGATTCATATTCTCAATAATATTTGGTGCTCAGTAACATGACTTAGAAAATGACAGAAGACATACGTATCATGCTTATCCTTCTATTTTTCATAATCGTAAACTCCTTAAGGCAGTTACATTTTCTCTGTTCTGACCTGGAGTTACAGAGAAATTTAAATTCTAATAAGAGATTTGTAATGAGGAAAGTCATACCAATCACTCATACAGTACCAGGATTTGCAATTACAATACAAATACTTTCTTTCTGTATGTGTTTATTTTGCAGTTTGAGTCTATGGCATTCCTTTGGGGGTCTATACTCCAAGGCATGACTTTTTTATGTATAAACATCAGTATTTACTGCTATTAATTACTGTATGATTTATAGTTGAAATCTGAGCCTAGATATAAAGTTAGATATAAAGTTAAAATCTCGACAAAGCAATGTAGGAAATACAGAGAAAATAAATCCTTTCTGACATCTAAAATCAGTTTCGATCAAGGTCTCTAAAACGAACAAGAAAAAGAAGATTTTCGGAGGGCAATTACGCTGTGTTTATATAGAATAAGTGATTTATGAGCAATCTAATTTCTTGTTCGTTTAAAACAGTGAAATGTCAGCTGTAAAAGATCGCACCAGAAACAGCACTCTCTCTGCCTGTCATAGACGTTCAGGAAAGGTTGAATGAAGTCATGTCAAGTACAATAATTCGGAGATCAATAATAACAGTTGTAGGACAGTATATAAGGAGGATAAGGATTTTGAAGTTGACTTGAAATCTGATAGGTAACCAGTGCAAGGACTTGAAAACAGGTGTAATGCATCCCTGAAAGGATTCTTGCTGTCATATTCTGAACATATTGAAGATTGCTCAGTGTGGATTTAATTTCCCCAGTGAACAGGATGTGCATTTATTAATTCTAGAAAAAAAGCCTTTCTTGATTTCTCTAGTTCTTAGTTTCTCTAGTTCCCTTTAAAATAAACTATTATTCCACAATGTAGAGTATTACATGGCCAGTATTTACACATGATATTTGTGATTTAAAGAAATTAACACAAGCAGCTTTTTGAGATTTAAGTGTTGGCTGAGTTATTGCAGGATAAAAGACTAGAGATGTTGGCAAGAAGAAGATAGTTTGGGGAAAGCTGAGGAATACACTTATAACAAGAACACTTCCTAATGGGGTTAGGCATACTTTTGATGAAGATGATGAAGTTAACAGACTATATGTTTACATAGATACTGAAATAAGGATTGTATTTTAGATTATGTGTAGTTGCTGGCATTGAACTGTGTGTTGGATGCACATGAATTGAAGGAATGGGCAAACATAGCTGATGCGGATCCACAGAGCCAGCATATTAAGATGTTTATAATTAGAGGCAATTTGTTTAAATAACTAGGTATGGATACTGATGTGCAAGAGAGGTGGAAAGGCTGTTTCCTTAAGCCAGCGGTATAAAATATTTTATTCTCAGTGAGATGCTGCCATTTCATAGTGGGTTTCTAACACTGTGTATAGTTCCATCCACACAGTGCCTTTACTTCCATTTCTAATCTCTTTATCCAGTACAGAGGATTTGGAGCCTATCCCAGTAAGCAACGGACACAAGGCAGAATACACCCTGGACATAGCGCCAGTCCATCACAGGACAGACAGACACAAACACACACACACCAGGGCCAGTTCTCCCATAAACCAATTAACTTACCAGTATGTTTTGGAGTGCTAGAGGGAGTCATATCACACATATGGAGAAAAACCATGTAACCCAGAGAGAACATGTAAACCCCACACACACAGGATGGCAGGAATTGAACCTAGGACCCCACTGCTGCAAGATAGCAATGCTAACCACTTTGCCACCATTATAAATGGATGAATATCTTAGTTATCTTTCTAGTTCACAGGTTTGCATGCATAATTTAATTTTGAAAGCCACTGAGACATCAGGTACTACTGTTGTATTTATGAAAAAGAAACAAAACAAAAAACATACTAACAACTGTGCCATCCTACTCCTTAGCTAATACATTTTATTATTCATAAACAGTTAACATTGTTAGCAAATTATTTTGAATTATATTTAACCCTATTTTTTCTTTAGTTTTGTATTTAACTTATTATATGATAGTCAGACTCAATGTATATTTGAACAATGAAAATATATTTTTACAAGATTTTACATTAAGCACTTAAAATTAATATGGTTAATAATATTAAACTGTAACATGCTGTAACAAGATCGGTTAAACTGCGAAGAAAATGCTTTCAGAGAAAATGTTTATGGTGTGAAGAATATAGATCTCCAATGCAATTTCAACCAAACCTGTTCCCACACACCCTGCCCCCACTACCATTAGAATATACACAAAGCACTCAAATCTTTCGAGCTAATGATCAGGTGACCCGAGAGAGAGCGAGAGAAACACCAAGGGGTGCGGAACCAGGGAACTATTTACATGGAAAACGGGCGATCTCCCCAGACTGTCCGCCCGTTTCACTGTTACCTGGATACCTCTTTATTTAGAACTCACTAACACTGATTTTTAGTTTAGAAGGATTCAAGTAGGGTTTTAGATGAAAGGCAGCAACCTTAATCAAGCCCAAATCACAATTCAACCCATTCAGAGCCTACATTACATTTTAGCGTTTCATTCTGAGCAGAAGACCCTCACACCTGAAGAAGGAGGAGGTGTTTTTCGCTGGAAATCTCGCCTGCTTCTACTTTACAACCGGAGTGCTGGCTGTGACGAATTAAACCGGTATTACAGGTTTCAATCACAGACCATGTGACATGGGAGTCAGGAAACTAACACAGCACCACCGGATTTGATAACGCTATAAAAACGCTATAAAATAATGTGACTTGGCACAGAACAAGTTTACAGCACAGTACAAAAATGCTGACCATGACTTTAGAAGCATAAATTGCCTTACACTCAATTTAAACACAAGCTGTCTTTAGCCCTCTAAGCTGGTTCATACAGAAATGTAGAGATCCAGGCTCAGAACACACAGCTTCATTAGCGAATACATATGCAGGACAACTAGAGAAGACGTTTTACAGAGGATGGATTTTTAGAAACATCCCATCAGTGACATCACTGAAGTCAACTCCTAGGTACTGTAACTGTCTTGTGGATAGTTTCACAAGAATCAGACAAAGGTTTAAGCATCGCTTGTTCTAGATAAAACTGCAAAAAAAAAAAACAACAACCCATAATGTACTTCTTTGCGGCTCTGTTTTCCCAAATCATATATTCACAACGTGAAATCTAGAAAATAATATTACGTAACCAAAATCCGCAATATGGAAACAGAACCTGTGTAATTGTTGATAGATGATGTTCTCGTAACATTTTTTCAAGACAAACTACAACAATTAAAAAATAACTTGTATGTACTTGATATCTCTAATCAATCCACGGGTCCCAGCACGAAACGAAACTAAAACGCATACCGTTTCGCGCTTCTTATTAGTTGCTCAAAAGTAATTTGACCGTATGAAATGCATAATATAAACCTAGAAACATATACGTGAGTAGTACTTAAGCACTGTAGTATCGGTGTTAAGACATACCTCTCAAATACTGTAAATCAAGTTAAAAATATCTCAAGACCGATTCTGGTCATAATGAAACCATGTTTCGTGTATGTTTTCTTTAAAGTACCGAGACCAGCCATATACTGTATGTTTATGTTCCAAAATTAATATCGTTTATGGCCTTCACACGCGTTGCAGTATGCTCCTATTCTTTTTATGCTCAGCTACTAAGATTTCCCTTCAGTGGTAAAATTAGATATGAATATTCAATACTTAAACGGGCACAGTTAAGACATTAAATATACATATACATACTGTATACAGTACAGTTTGCATACGGTAATATGTTTATGTTCCTAAATCAATCTCTTTTATGAGCATGTGAAAGGCATGGTGAATCACTGTACTTTGCATGATTGGAAACAAATGCGTGATTGCGAAATGCTGTGGTGTTACTTTTACAAAGATGGTCAATGAAAAAAAGAATGTTTACCAGGGCAATACTTTGAGTTTACACTTACAGCTTGTCCAAGGTCATTCATTATTAATACTATTAGTAATATCTTCGTTAAAGACTTTGATGGCCACAGCTCAAACATGAGAGGTTGAGCTTTATTAGCTCCACCTTGCGGAAATTTTGCTTGTCGTATTATAGGAGAATTTACGGTAACTCACGGTATTTACCGGTAGCTTGCGGTAGACTGCGTACAGCGTACCGCAAAATAATGCGGTATCGCCTGCGCATTTTGAATGGCTGCATCTGTATCAAAAGGAAGTGTACTACTGCGATAATTTGAGCTACAGCATATGAATATAAATATATCGTTATTAATTTCTTTAGATACGCGATTCCATATTATATCCCTATTAATCAAATTCTAAAAAGTATGCTTTTGTTTGTTGCGATAACGAGCATATTCACAGAAAAGGTTAAAACATTATAACTTTTTACAACGTATATAAACTTAATATAGTCAGAAGGAGCACATAAAAACATTTCCAAAATAACCACATGTAACCACATGCAAGACTTTGATGCTTTAAATGTTTAGGAAGAAAGTGGAATTCTGGTGTGTATTTTTTATTTAAACTACCAATACCATTCATATACAGTTTATATAATATGTTTATGTTCCTAAATCAATATTGTTTATGAGCATGTGAAAGGCACGGTGAATCGGAGATTCTCAAAAATGTATAATTGGAAATGAATACGTGATTGGATCAACGGAACTCTGTGGTGTAAAATATTTCTGCATAATTACAATATTTATGATGAAGGTGGAGGGCTGTGTACTTTTGTCCAACTGAGCAATCTTGCCTTTATAAAATATACCGACTAATGTTTAATGATTAACATGCTGTAATACACAGTTTAAAATTATTAAAGATCTAAAGAGTATACAACTTAAATTCTAAATTGGAAAAAGATCTGCAGTTTATTTCTGGTGACAGCTCAAATGCTGTACATGAGAGGTTAAGCTTTATAAGCTTCACCTGGTGGTTTTACAAGGCTCATGCGCTGAATTGAAAACTAAGTGCTATGCCTGATGAGGCACACACTTCCTGTTCTCTTTAAAAAGAAATAAAATAATTTTATAAATACAATATTAATACATGTGACTCATAAAATCCAACAGTATTGTAAATATTTATCTTTAGTCCTTGTACCCTCATATCAGAGCTAGAACTCAAACTACGGTTTACATTATAATAAATTAATCAAATACTGTTTACAGTATTACTGTAAATGTTCTTATCATATTTACAGTGTTTAAAGTAACTTTATGTAAAATACAAAATATATCAAAATATAAAATACGAAATATAGTACAAAAAATAAAATTATACTGTACATAAAAGTTTAATTTGAAAGCTGTGTGTTGCTTTCATCTGTGTGCATACTGTACGTATGAGATAAACTGCATGTTAAAATGATGAAAATGATAGATGTTAATAAGAGTTCTGCTTACAAATGTCATCACTCACTCTCTCTCTCACACACAAAATCTCCCTGTTTAAATTCTCTCCTTCGAAGATGAATAAAATATTTTTAATTCAATTGACTTAAAGGGTCATTATAGAAATGACACATAGAAAACATAAAAGTATTTCAAGAAAATCCTTTAATATTTTTAAGAAAAACTTTTGTTATTGGGCACAGACTCATTAACTAATCTCCTCTTTGTACTCCATACTAAATGTACTAAATACTTTGTATTTCCAGAACTCGTCAGTTACTCAGCTCTCCTGTGGCCCTGAGAGACACAGCTCAGCCACTGGCCAGACAGACACCACCTACCTCTCACTGTCAGGACCAGAGCCGCCAACACGCAGAGACTGATGCCCACCGCCATGACTGCTAGTGTGTCTGTGTCCTGTCTGCAGCTTCTCCTTTCTCTCCTCTCCTCTCTCCCTCTGTCTGTCTGTCTCCTGTTCTATACACACCTGGAGAGACACGCCTCCTCTCCCTCCCTCTCTCCCTCCCTCCTCTGTTCTCTCTCTCTGCACCTCTCTCTTCCTCTCTGTCCTCCTCTCTCTCAGTTCAGTAATGCAGCTCAGTGAATTTTTAAAAAAGAAACAATCAGTAATAAACACACACAACAGGATAGAAGACACAGTGAGAGAGAGAGGAGATCATCGACAATCCCTCAGCAATAAGCACACAAAACAGGACAGGAGACACAGTGAGAGAGAGATTATTTACTTCCATTTGCTCTAATTTTAGTATAAGCCCCATATACAGTACATTACTGCACAGTGCTTTTGTCACTGTGCTTTACTGCACTGTACTGTGTGTTACCATGGCCCCACTCCCTGCACTCTGCTTTTACCATCATTTCACTGGGCTTTAGTACAACATACTGTGCTTTTATCACAGTCCAGCTGGGCTTTACTGTGCTGTGCACTTACCCTGATCTTTTCTGAGCTTTACTGCACTGCACTGTGCTTTAAGACCAATCTCTATGGTCTCTGCTGCACTGCACTGTGTTTTTACCACAGACACCACCTACCTCTCACTGTCAGGACCAGAGCCGCCAACACGCAGAGACTGATGCCCACCGCCATGACTGCTAGTGTGTCTGTGTCCTGTCTGCAGCTTCTCCTTTCTCTCCTCTCCTCTCTCCCTCTGTCTGTCTGTCTCCTGTTCTATACACACCTGGAGAGACACGCCTCCTCTCCCTCCCTCTCTCCCTCCCTCCTCTGTTCTCTCTCTCTGCACCTCTCTCTTCCTCTCTGTCCTCCTCTCTCTCAGTTCAGTAATGCAGCTCAGTGAATTTTTAAAAAAGAAACAATCAGTAATAAACACACACAACAGGATAGAAGACACAGTGAGAGAGAGAGAGGAGATCATCGACAATCCCTCAGCAATAAGCACACAAAACAGGACAGGAGACACAGTGAGAGAGAGATTATTTACTTCCATTTGCTCTAATTTTAGTATAAGCCCCATATACAGTACATTACTGCACAGTGCTTTTGTCACTGTGCTTTACTGCACTGTACTGTGTGTTACCATGGCCCCACTCCCTGCACTCTGCTTTTACCATCATTTCACTGGGCTTTAGTACAACGTACTGTGCTTTTATCACAGTCCAGCTGGGCTTTACTGTGCTGTGCACTTACCCTGATCTTTTCTGAGCTTTACTGCACTGCACTGTGCTTTAAGACCAATCTCTATGGTCTCTGCTGCACTGCACTGTGTTTTTACCACAGTTTGACTGTGGTAGCACTTTTCAGCACTCTGCTGCAGTTTGAGCTTGAATACACTGTTCTGGATTTTGTGGAATAGAATTAAATCAATTATTTGGGGTTGTATACAAACATAGTCTCCTGGTAGTCTGGGAGGTAAAGTAAACAGACTTTATTAACCCTATACAATTTCTTGCATTAGGAATTGTCTTTTCATGTATCCCAGCTTGCTCTCTATGAGACACAGACAGGGAGAGAAGCTTGGGGTCAGAGCGCAGGGTCTGCCATTGTACAGCACCCCTGGAGCAGTTGGGGTTCAGGGCCTTGCTCAGGGGCCCACCAGAGTAGGATTCCTCTGCCAGCTGCGGGATTTGAACCAGCAACCTTCCAGCCACAGGCACAGCGCCACCGCTCCACCCCAATTGATGTTGACATTTTTATTATTTTCATATATCACATCTTGTTAGAAGTAATATTAATAAATGAATAACATGAATAAACATGAATGAGTCAGCAAAAGACAATACTGTCCATGGTGGGAGTAAAAGCCTGTTTACAACAAGCCTTAAATCCTTAAATTAAAGACCTCTGGAACCAAAGTATAATAGATGTAGGCGTAGATGCAGTTTGTCCTTACAGGAATGTGGTCTAACGACTCAGACAGAAAGTCAAGAAGTTCTTATTAACTATGACATCTCAAACAAAGAATTTGTTTTTCAGCAGTTTTGGAACCCTCCACCCCAGTGCCTTCGGGCCCACATTATTCATTTATCACACATCACGAGACTTCTCCTTACTGGGCTGGTAGCTTTCACACGGAGGTATATGACACAGCCTTCAGACACACAGTAGGACTTCACAGTTTCAGGCTTATTTGTGGCCAATGTGTTGAGATGTTGATTGAAATGTTTGAATACCTTGAAATAGTCAAGTCTGTGCTGAATTACCAAAACTTAAACTCCCCTGATTTGAACGATATTTCAGATATTTTGACTCATTTCCCTGTGTCCTTGTCTAACTGGCTGTCTAATTGAAAGCCGGTTTCTAATTGAAGGCCAATCAGAGCCCATGTTCCCGGACTAGTCGGACGTGGGACCCTGTTTGAGCTCAGTGTGATCTGGCCACACACACACACACACACACACACACACACACACGTACACAGGGAGCCCACACACACACACACATGCAGGAAACACACACGTACACAGGGAGCCACACACACACACACACACACACACACACACACACACGCAGGAAACACACACGTACACAGGGAGCACACACACACACACACACACACACACACACACACGTACACAGGGAGCCCACACACACACACGTACACAGGGAGCCCACACACACACATGTACGTACACACACACGTACACAGGGAGCCCCCACACACACACACGTACATACACACACACGTACACAGGGAGCCCACACACACACACACGTACACAGGGAGCCCACATACACACACACACGTACAACTTGTTTTCCACTCATCGCCTGCACCTGCTCCCTGTTCCAGCTCTTTTCAGTTCCCCTTAAAAGCCAGACGCTGACGCCAAGCCGGACTCTGCACTGGTTCCCATACCAGACGAGTCCGGGACCTGGAAGCACCTGGTCCCGTCAAGCTTTGAAGTCCATGTTCCTCGTGCCAGTTCCCGTGCCGGTTCCGACCCGGTTCCCATTTTTATATCTTGTTTTGGACTTTTGCCTCTGCTTGGATTCCCCCTTGGACTTTCTCCTGGACTGTTTGCCTGGACACACCTCCCCCGACCACCTGCGCACCGTGGACACGCCCCCCATTTTCATTCCCGACTCCCATGTTTTTGGCCCCATGTTATCCCCCACTCCTCCCCGGATTGTGTCATCTGCATAGGGTCCTGGGAGAACTCTTTCCTGACAATGTGCGGATGATGTTGATAGATTACAGCTCGGCCTTTAACACAATTGTTCCCACCAAGATGGTCCTAAAGCTCAGGAATCTGGGGTTAAAAGAAACATCAGTGTGAATCAGTGGTAGGGGTAGCATTTCATAATCTGACAGCTTGTGGGAAGACATTGTCTCTGAATCTGGAGGTTCATGTCTTGGTGACCAGAGGTCAGGGAGGAGAAAATGAGGAACCAAGATGACTGGTATCCTTAGCGATACTTCCGCCTTCCTGAGACAGGGAGTTGTAAAAACGTCCACAATAGCGGGGAGCTGTGCTCCAGTGATGGACTGGGCTGAACTGATCACCCCCTGTAATGCCATCCGGTCAGACAACGAGCTGCTGCCAGACCACACTGTGATCCCACAGGTGATACCACACTCTCAACAGAGCACCTGCAGACTGGAGTAAGAATACCTGCAGATAGATCAATATTTTTCAACTGTCTGAGGAAGTAAAGGTGCTGTTGCGCCTTCTCTGTAGCTCCAGTTACACGCTGGGACCCCGTTATCATCAGTAACAAAGGTACCCAGGAACCTGAAGCTGCGGACCATCTCTACAGCCACCCCAATGTGAATAGGGGTGTGGTCCCCACCCTGCTGTCTAAAATTCACAACCAGCTCTTTGGTTTTGCTGAAGTTGCAGGAGAGGTCATTGTCAAGGCACCACTCCAGCAGGGTCCTGACCTCATCCCCATAGGCCCTCTCATTGTTACTGGTGAACGTAAAGGCGAAAGGGTTGCAGGTGAATGGAGCCTATCCCAGAAAGCAACGTGGGCAGGGCAGGGCAGGGAACGCCCTCGCTGGGATGCCAGTCGATCACAGGGCGCTACAACTCCCACCAAGATCAAATTTCCTAGAAGCCCCTAAGACTACCAGCATGTGGTGTGTGTTTATTACTGAGAGATTCTCTGTGATCTCCTCTCTTTCTCACTGTGTCTCCTGTCCTGTTGTGTGTGTCAATGTGGTTTGCCGGCACTGGAAGCCCCTGAGCTCTGAGCTGCTGTGGGGTGGCGGAGGAATGTGTTTTTCACTGGGATGTCGTTCTGCAGGTACAGAGGCCCCGGAGGCTGACGCTTTATTTTCAGGGATGTTCGAGAAGATGACAGCCCCTTTACAGAACTGACAGGTTTTTTTCTACAATTTGATAATTGAAAAAATATCAAAACACCTAGTAAATCCATCCAAAAATGTTTTTGAGGCCAGACACACTGTACAGACTAGCTGTACTGTAGCTAAGAAGCAATCTTCAGTGACTGGTTGCATTGAGAAAGATTGTAAAAAAAACAGTTCAGATAAATGACATTACAGGAGCTGATGATAGTGAAGCACACAGCTCTTTGAAATTCTCTGTTCTTCTTTTTATGTCCATCTAAATGGCAAAACTGAGCATTCAAAGGTTGTCTTGTTTTCCATCTCACAGCACATCTATATACATATAAAGATCTTCCAGCATATTGTGTCCAGGTAACTTGAAAGCCTGATTTCTCTTCCCATGTGATTCCTTGAGTCAACAGTCCTGCAGTAGAATCTTTAGTCCCAGTACAGTATAACAGTCCTGTTACAATAGGAGCTCCAATCCCAGTACAGTAGAACACTCCTGTTACAATAGGAGCTACAGTCCCAGTACAGTAGCACACTCCTGTTTCAATAGGAGCTCCAGTCCCAGTACAGTAGAACAGTCCTGTTACAATAGCAGCTCCAGTCCCAGTACAGTAGCACACTCCTGTTACAATAGGGGCTACAGTCCCAGTACAGTAGCACACCCCTGTTACAATAGGAGCTCCAGTCCCAGTACAGTAGCACACTCCTGTTACAATAGGGGCTACAGTCCCAGTACAGTAGCACACTCCTGTTTCAATAGGAGCTCCAGTCCCAGTACAGTAGAACAGTCCTGTTACAATAGCAGCTCCAGTCCCAGTACAGTAGCACACTCCTGTTACAATAGGAGCTCCAGTCCCAGTACAGTAGCACACTCCTGTTACAATAGGGGCTACAGTCCCAGTACAGTAGCACACTCCTGTTACAATAGGAGCTCCAGTCCCAGTACAGTAGAACAGTCCTGTTACAATAGCAGCTCCAGTCCCAGTACAGTAGCACACTCCTGTTACAATAGGGGCTCCAGTCCCAGTACAGTAGCACACCCCTGTTACAATAGGAGCTCCAGTCCCAGTACAGTAGCACACTCCTGTTACAATAGGGGCTACAGTCCCAGTACAGTAGCACACTCCTGTTTCAATAGGAGCTCCAGTCCCAGTACAGTAGAACAGTCCTGTTACAATAGCAGCTCCAGTCCCAGTACAGTAGCACACTCCTGTTACAATAGGAGCTCCAGTCCCAGTACAGTAGCACACCCCTGTTACAATAGGAGCTCCAGTCCCAGTACAGTAGCACACTCCTGTTACAATAGGGGCTACAGTCCCAGTACAGTAGCACACTCCTGTTTCAATAGGAGCTCCAGTCCCAGTACAGTAGAACAGTCCTGTTACAATAGCAGCTCCAGTCCCAGTACAGTAGCACACTCCTGTTACAATAGGGGCTACAGTCCCAGTACAGTAGCACACTCCTGTTTCAATAGGAGCTCCAGTCCCAGTACAGTACAACAGTCTGTTACAATAGGAGCTACAGTCCCAGTACAGTACAACAGTCTGTTACAATAGGGGCTACAATCCCAGTACAGTAGCACACTCCTGTTACAATAGGAGCTACAGTCCCAGTACAGTAGCACACTCCTGTTACAATAGGGGCTACAGTCCCAGTACAGTAGCACACCCCTGTTACAATAGGAGCTAGAGTCCCAGTACAGTAGCACACCCCTGTTACAATAGGAGCTCCAGTCCCAGTACAGTACAACAGTCTGTTACAATAGGAGCTCCAGTCCCAGTACAGTAGCACACTCCTGTTACAATAGGGGCTACAGTCCCAGTACAGTTGCACAACCCTGTTACAATAGGAGCTCCAGTCCCAGTACAGTAGCACACTCCTGTTACAATAGGAGCTACAGTCCCAGTACAGTAGCACACTCCTGTTACAATAGGAGCTCCAGTCCCAGTACAGTAGCACACTCCTGTTACAATAGGAGCTACAGTCCCAGTACAGTAGCACACCCCTGTTACAATAGGGGCTACAGTCCCAGTACAGTAGCACACCCCTGTTACAATAGGAGCTCCAGTCCCAGTAGAGTAGCACACTCCTGTTACAATAGGAGCTCCAGTCCCAGTACAGTAGCACACTCCTGTTACAATAGGAGCTCCAGTCCCAGTACAGTAGCACACCCCTGTTACAATAGGAGCTCCAGTCCCAGTACAGTAGCACACTCCTGTTACAATAGGGGCTACAGTCCCAGTACAGTAGCACACTCCTGTTACAATAGGAGCTACAGTCCCAGTACAGTAGCACACTCCTGTTACAATAGGAGCTCCAGTCCCAGTACAGTAGCACACTCCTGTTACAATAGGAGCTCCAGTCCCAGTACAGTAGCACACTCCTGTTACAATAGGAGCTACAGTTTTAGTAAATCACTATAGTTTACTATAGGGGTTGCAGTTCCTCTACAGTACAACAGTTCAGTCCCAAAGGCCGCAAGCTATTTTATAAAGCTGCAGGCCAGACCCTGGCCCTGTTCCCTCTGGCTGGAGGACTCTACAGGTGCACCTGTCCCTGAGAAGAACAGACCTGAGGCTCTCATTGACTTGCGCCAATAGCTCTGGCTCCAGTAGTGGTGAGCCTTCATCAGTCTCAGGTCCCTTATCAGTCTTTTAAACTTTTGCCTTCCTGAAGACATTTTCACCGTCCACAGTGCCAAACAAATAGACCAAGACAAACAGAAGAAAATGTAGCCTTGTCCCAGAGAGTATAAAGCAGTTTTATCAATCTGATCTCTCTTGGAAAGAGCCCCTTCTACGTGTCACTTTCTGACATATCTAATGGACTGTAATTATTTTAAAATGCACAGGCGCTCTGATCCTTTCATAATCATTTTATGGACCTTTTGCTGTTTTAGGTTTGACTGTTTATTTTTTTCGAAGAAATGTTGTGATTACCCTGTTTTTTTAAGTCCTATTTGGAATATGTTGAATGTTGAAAAACCTGCTGCTTGAACTGCCCTGGGGACGAAAGTAGTTTGGATTGCATTTCTCAACTTAAAAGCTCAGTAATCACACAGAAAATGAGGACAGTAGAGCTTGTCAGAGCACTAAGAGACACAGGTCAGCCATTGGCCAGACAGACACCACCTACAGATGCAGCCATTCAAAGTCCTTCCTTACAAGGGAAATCTTCTGCCCCTTATAGAGGTTCATACAGAAAGACAGCTTGTGTTTAAATTGAGTGTAAGGTAATTTTACTTACACTCAATTCCCTTACACAAAGCAGAAGGGAAATCTTCTGCCCCTTATGCAAAACCCTTATGCAAAACCAAACCCTCCTCCCATCCCAGTTTACCCTCTTTATCATCCTCAAAATCTACCTCGATTTTCAACTTAAAGCCTTACTGCTTGCTGGGTTTTTGAGGGGGGGGTGTCTTTCGCTGGAAATCTCGCCTGCCTCCACTACTCAACCCCCTCCCTCCCGGAGTGCTGGCTGTGACGAATTAAACCGGTCTCACAGGTATTTTCAAAGTAGGAAGTACAGTGTTAAGTGGTAGCTGGGCTACTCCCTCAATAGAATCGCTTTAACATGCTAATGCGTTGGTATAACAGTACGCTGTTGGTTTAACAGTACCTACGGTAAATATAAAGGAAGAGCATTTTCAGAGAGCAATCACGCTGTGTTTATGTAGAAAAAGCGATTAGGTTTATGAGCAATCTAATTACCTATTCGCTTAAAACGCTATATAAAATAAAGTTTATTTAGAGATGAATGATCAGTGTCGCAGTTTAAAAATTTTTGTAGGAGGGCTTGGACAGATTCCAAGTGCATTTTTGCAATTTACGTTGCATTGTCCAATGTTCTGTTGTAATACAGGCTAGAATACAGTTACAGTAGCCTAAGCTTTATCAGCCTATTTAAAATATTTTTTTTGAATCCCCGGCAGAACACTTTTAAAGGCGATATGTAAAATAAAGTTTTTTATTATTGTTATAGAGAAACATGATCAGATTTTCCCTGGTTTAGAAAAAAAGATCTAAAGTGCTACACATAACTTTCTTAATTCGATGTATTTAAAACAGTGAACTACTGCAGGTGTAACATAACATTCAGAAATACAATCGAGAATAGTTTTGTGGTGTTTGTTTAGATGAAACATTCCTAAAACGTATAATGTAATAAAATTAAAGACGATTAAAATCTGTAATCTTTCCACTTGTACTGTAAGTCATCGGAAAGTTTCTGCTTTGTGTAAGGATGGTATCGAAAAGCAATCTTAAGTGGTGAGAAAGCTGTGCTCAATGTATTTAAGGGACTTAAAAGTAAAAGGAGATGCTTCATATTGCTTGACTAATTTTAAAAACTAAGTTATAAATGCAGACGCTCCCTCGGTGCCGCGCCAGGTGTAAATATCAAAGTATACATTCCCAACAAGAATTGTACCCATCTGTCATGCAAATAAAACACCTTGAATTGAATTGAATTGAGGGAGAGAGGGGGGTAGGGGGACAAATATACTGTAGACAGGACTCAAGGCAAATAAGATACTTATGGGTACGCAGGCATTCACGACAGCAACATACGAAACGTTTGCACGTACTGTATAGTTAAGTTATTACTTGGTTTTCAAAGTGCAATGAAATACAATATTGTTGTTGCTGCTGTTCTGGTTGTTTTTATCCCGTAAAGTGTTTTGAGAAGCCACCTTTAAAGGAGATATATACTGTAAAACTGGTGATTCTTATGGAATGTGTTCCGCAGGAGATTCAAATTTTTATTTATTTATTTTTTAATCGCGTATCTAAGGAAATCTCAGTATAACTCTGTTCATGAACAAACAGTGGCATGTTACATTATCATTAGTTTTTTTAACAAGGCTCGCCAGCTAATGTGAATCGAAACCTGTCTTGCTAGCTTTTAAAGGGAAGAAGGTGACTATTCATTGTTATCAAAAATGACTTTGAATCGATCATGTTGCGATATTTTGAAATATAAAAGTCAATTGATTGTCCATAATATCGCTATTCTATTTTTTCGAAGAAATGTTTGTTAAAAGAAAAGTCCAGCACCAGCTGGAGTCAAACACACAACCTGCCAGTTGTTAGTCACACACCTAGACCAGTAGGCTACAAGACAGCTCGCATGAACAGGCAGGCGAAACAGCCCTACACAGCCCTGTCGCAGCACACGAATATAATCATACCGTTATTAAATTCTTTAGATACGCGATTCCATATTATATTAGCAGAAAAGCTTAAAACTACCACTTTTTCACACGCTATTTCACATGCTAGTTAAATACTTCGATGCTTAAAATCGTTAGGGAGAAATGGAATACCGGTGTGTATTTTTCCTTTAAAGTGCCGATTCCTGGAATCTGACTGGCTGACACCCCTCTGAAGTGGTAACATGAAATCTGGTATACGGAAAAGAAAGCGTTGATAAATACAAGTGTCTTTTAATACAGTCTTTGCTGTGCTCTTGAGGATCCTTGTGATATTTTGAGCTCTAGATGAATGATAAGTGTCGCATTTTAAATCATTTTCGTAGTTAGAAATTATGAAACGCCCTGTTAAAAGCAAGGAAGTTTTTATGCCCGTTGAAGTAAAACAAAATGCCTGACAAAGTATGGCTTGGACAGATTCCAAGTGCTTGTACAAATGTGCTAAAGAAATTATACTTTGAGTATACAGCTTGTCCAAAGTCATCCATTATTAATACTATTAGTAATATCTTCGGTAAAGGCTTTGATGCATAAATATTTCTGATAAAGGTAGGTTGTGTACTTTTGTCCAACTGAGCAATCTTGCTTTCATAAAATATACCAACATTTTAATGACTGATGATTAACATGCTGTAATACACTGTTCAAAATTAAAAGCTCAAATGCTGTACATGAGAGGTTAAGCTCCCCCTGGCGGTTTTACAAGGCGACACCGGATAGTTTCCGGCAGAGCGTCAAATGATACGTGACACTGCGTGATACCGCGTGATACCGCGACACGCCCACCGGGGCATGCCGCGAAATACCTCACCCATTTTGAATGGCTGCATCTGTACCTCTCACTGTCAGGACCAGAGCCGCCAACATGCAGAGACTGATGCCCACCGCCATGACTGCTAGTGTGTCAAGTCCTGTCTGCAGCTTCTCCTTTCTCTCTTTTCTCCCTCTGTCTGTCTCCTGCTCTGATATACACACCTGGAGAGACACACCTCCTGTCCCTCCCTCTCTCTCTCCCTCCTCTGTTCTCTCTCTCTTCCCCTCTCTGTCCTCCTCTCCTTCAGGGGTTCACTGGGGATGTCCTGTTGAGCTCAGTAAAACTGAAAGAATTTTAAACAAAATACCAGTCAGACATAAACACTCCGAGCAGGACAGGAGACACAGTGAGAGAGAGGAGTGTTGATATTAAACTGTTTGATTTGGGATTTTCCACATGTCTCTTTTACCTTGATCACACTGTTCCACATTCTACAGATTCAAACACAATTTGCATAAATTCTGTACATATTTATACAAACACAGTAGTTCCATTATGTGAGTTAGCTGTAAGACTGCTCAAAAGTCCTTCTGCACAAAAATGTAGTCTAACTGCTCAGACGATCAGGAAGCTCTTATACGCTGTGGTGTGTTCAGAGGAATGTGTGTTTCAGTGTTCACCTGTAGTTCTGCAGGTACAGTGCCTACAGAGAACCCACACACTCTTTCCAAAGTAACACATCTTGTCACTGTAGTGTGTTTATTACTGAGAATATCTCTGTGATCTCCTCTCTCTCATTGTGTCTCCTGTCCTATTGTGTTTATTACTGAGGGATTCTCTGTGATCTCCTCTCTCTCACTGTGTCTCCTGTCCTATAGTGTGTGTTTATTACTGTGAACTTCTCTGTGATCTCCTCTCTCTCCCTGTGTCTCCTGTCCTACAGTGTGTGTTTATTACTGAGAACTTCTCTGTGATCTCCTCTCTCTCCCTGTGTCTCCTGTCCTACTGTACAGTGTGTGTTTATTACTGAGAGATTGTCTGTGATCTCCTCTCTCTCACTATGTCTCCTGTCCTGTTGTGTGTGTTTATTACTGAGAACTTCTCTGTGATCTCCTCTCTCACTGTGTCTCCTGTCCTATTGTGTGTGTTTATTACTGAGGGATTCTCTGTGATCTACTCTCTCTCAATGTCTGTGTCACAGTATCTCAATGTTGCAGACTAATCCTATCTGAAGAGGCATGACTTCTGATTAAACATCATAGAAACCTGCTGGCCTCAGGGGCTTCTGTACCTGCAGAAGGATGTGATAGTGAAAAACATGTTCCTGTGACAGCCCACAGCTAGGAACAGCTCAGGGACTTTCTGTGCTGTTAGACCACAGTGTTGGACAGGATGTGAGATGATCGACGGATTAATTCCACACTGTAAATCGTAGTTTTATTTAGTTTTAGTTTTTTATTTATTCCAAATGGGAATCTAGAAAAATAGCTTGGAGAAGTGTTCACACCCCTTAGAGAGCAACTGGAAATCAGTGTCACTACTACTACTTTACTCTTGTGTGTAAAGCAGTGTAACCACTTGCCTTCTGAATCACACAACAAGCTAACTAACCTCCAGCTGTGTTCACCTGTCGTGATTGTGATGATGTCAGAATAAACTCAGCTGGTCCTGTGGGTCTCCTCTGCTGGGCAGTGGATCTCCCAGTAAAGAGACAACTATGGGCAACAGGAAGTGATCAGAACACCTCCAGGATACAGCTGTGGAAAGACACAGAGCTGGAGATGGATATAAAACAAAAATAATGGAAAATAAATTATGAAGTGACAAGATGTGTTACTTTAGAAAGACTGTGTGGATTCTCTGTAGGCACTGTACCTGCAGAACTACAGGTGAACACTGAAACACACATTCCTCTGAACACACCACAGCGTATAAGAGCTTCCTGATCGTCTGAGCCATTAGACCACATTTTTGCACAGAAAAAACTTTTGAGCTAACTCACATACTGTAATTATTGTCTTTCTGTAAAAATGTACAGAATTTATGCCAATTTTACTCCTCTCTGACTGTGTCTCCTATCCTGAATGTGTGTTTTACTGAGGGTTTCTTTGTTATGGGTGATATGGGGGCACTGTGGTTAACATTTCATGAGGTGGTTATGTAACTGAAGTGTGACAGCACGTTCTAGAATTTTAGAGAGAAAGGGTAAGTTGGAGATGGGGTGAAAGTTGTTGAGATTGTCGAGAGCCATGTTAGGCTTTTTTGGCACAGGGGTAATGGCAGCAGTTTTGAGGACCGTTGGTACTGTACAATGCCAGTGCTCAAGGATTCATGTATAATATTGAGGACAATGGGACAGAGAGAAGAGAAACAGGACTGGAATAAAGTGGGGGGAATGGGATCAAAAATAGATGTGGTGGGTTTCATGCGCGTAACTAGTTTGTTGAGGGATGCCGAGTCAAGAAGAGAGAAGCTGGAGAGATGGGAACCAGAGAAGTTGGATGAGGAGGGAGGAGGTATGGAAATGATAGGCATAGTGGAGAGAATGTGATGCCGGATGTTGTCAATCTTAGAACTAAAGAAATCTAAGAATGTGTTGTATTTATTGTATTATTGTATTTATTCACAGGTATTAGTAGTATTGGTATCAGATTTGATCGTGGTGTTGTTTTCCATCAAGGTAAAAACAAACAACACATTGTCAGGAAGTCCAAACAGGTGAATGAATTCAAAGACAAATAACACATCTGTGCTCCAAAAAATTAAAACGAAATGCCGAAAACGAACAGACAAGTCGGGAGAGGCTGCTGGCTTCCATTGCAGTTCAGGTTAGGTGGTGAAGGAGGAGAATCTCTCTCACCTGGAGGGCTGTGAAATTAACGCCCCAGAAGCATTAATCTACTGAGATTTCATTTCTGCAATAAGTGTCCACTGTTCTTAAACACATACAAAATAAACAGAGTTGTAATTGATTTTAGAAGAGATGTCCTATTGCCTGTGACTCTAAAAGGGGAGAGACAGTTTATTAAATCTGGTAAAAATGGTAACAAAATCGATTCATTGGTGGTATAGTAAAATTGTACAAATTTCAAACTGAGCACAAAATCTTGAACTTTGTGAAAGCGCTGTATGGTCGCCATTTTGTTGCAAACTCCTGATATGGCCACGGGCAGAGGGAGAGTTTGTGTGAATCGCTAGGTGAAGCGGCCCTCCCTGCTCACTAGTCCCTGTACTGACTGATGTACTGTGATGTGAAGAGGCCCTTCCTGCTCACTAGTCCCTGTACTGACTGATGTGATGTGATGGACGAGCGAGTAAATACAGGCTGTGCAGGAGACATTTCACTCCAGAAATGTTCCACTGTGATCTACAGGCGAGTTAACAAGTGAGGAGTATTTGTCTCGAAATCGAGAGCAATATGTCTACTGGATTGAAAGAGGAGTTTTCACAAGCCTGCTTGTTTACAGCGTCAGAGGGCTGCTTCACCTCATCGGAGGTTTTGTTGCCTTGCTCTGAATTGCAGAATATGGCAGTGCACAGACCTGGAAATTCTGCCTTTTCTGTGATGTAAATGGGAGGTTTAACATGTTAACAAAAAAAACTCTTAATTTAGAAGCTTTGTAGGGATCACAGATTTGCAGCAGTACAGGATTCCGATGGCGATACTAAGGAGGGCTAAGCGAGCACACGAAGAGAGAGAACAATAAGCTTGCTGATTACAGGAGTCTTCTTAAGAAGAAAAAGAATAATAAAACAATTTTGAGTATAAAGCCAAAAAATGATTTCCTAGTCCCACCGGTCCCTAATCTAATCCTAATGTAGTCCAACCTTTAATCTAATTAAAGATAATCCGACCTTGAGTAAAAGACTAACCTACTACCGAAGCAATACGGAGACAATTCCCCCTAATAAAACTGTTTCACCAGTCCGTTCTCTCAAACCAGACCCAGAGCTCATTCTGTTCTGGCACCAGTACTTGGGCTCTGTTTCCAGAGCTGATGTTATCTGCTGCCAATTTAGGAGTCTCTCCCTGTGCTGGTCTGTCTTCCCTCTCAGTGCTCGGAGCAGTAGCAGGAAGAACAGGGGGCTGAGACACTCGAGCTGCTCCCTCTGGTCTCGAGCTGCGCTGCTGTGACAATACCTTGTCAGTATTATCGTCTGGAAATTGAATTTGAGTGCCATGACGGAGGCAGGGTATGTGAAGGTGCAACAGATGTTACAGTGTTGGAATGAAAGAGCTGGAATGTGGAAAGCAAATGTTGCCAGTTTTTTTGCAAGATTTTGATGTAGAGTATTCTCACTGGTGGTATGGTTGTCGGTACAACCTTGCACTCAAGAACCTTGGACTCTCCTCTTGTCAAACACACACACACACACACACACACACACACACCTGAGGACTCCTGTCTCTCCTGTTATCAAACACACACACACCTGTGGACTCCTGTCTCTCCTGTTGTCACACACACACACCTGAGGACTCCTGTCTCTCCTGTTGTCACACACACAGATGAGGACTCCAGTTGTCTCACACACACACACACACACACACACACACACCTGAGGACTCCTCTCTCTTCCGTCTCTTGTCTCTCCAGCCTGCAGCCAGGCGCCCCTGAGTCCCAGTGTCCTGCAGGGAGACTCTGCCCAGGAGGGGTCCTGGCCCTGGCAGGCCAGCCTGCACAGGAATGGTCAATACTGGTGTGGAGGCTCACTGATCAACAGCAACTGGGTGCTGACAGCTGCAGGTTGCTTCTATGGGTAAAGAACTAGAAGACATCTTTTCTATATCTGCTCAGAGATACATCTGATGAATGAGTTTCATCTCCTCTCAGTATGTTATGTTAAGTTTGATGTACAAGTGGCTGAGAATCACTGATTACAGGAAGTGCCACAGCAATGACAAATCCAATGAAATGAAACAGAACAGCAATGAGCAATGAACCAGTTTACACATTATAACACACGTGTCTTTGACACTGATGACCCCCCTCTCTCTCTCCAGGAGCAGTACCAATCCCAGTCTGTGGACAGTGTACCTGGGCAGACAGACACAGCTGGGCTCGAATCCTCATGAAGTGTCCAGAGGGGTCCAGGCGATCATTATTTACCCCTACCCTTCCTATATTTTTTATGATAACATCGCCCTGCTGAAGCTCAGCAGCCCTGTGAACTTCACTGACTACATCCAACCCATCTGTCTGGCCGATGTCAACAGCTCCTTCCTCAACTGCACCAGCTGTTGGGTCACCGGCTGGGCCAACATGACAGACAGTAGGTTAATCTAATACTCCCGTGTCCTTCCACAGAGCAGATTTCAGATTTGATTTCCTTCTGCATCAAGCCCTCCTGTCTCTGATTGTCAGGAACGAGCCTCAGTTCAATCCCCTTCAGCAGCCCCTGTCCCTGACTCTGCCTCCTGTGGGCACTGATCTCTGCCAGCAGACAGGGGGTCAGAGGTGACACAAGTCACTCTTGTCGTCTGTCCACTGGTCACTTTCCATCAGCTCCCACACAGCACACTGCTGCAGCACACTCTCACTCCACAGCTGTACCACTGGGTCCTTCAGGGCTCTACAGCAGGTCTCCACCTGTCCCTGTGTCACACACCTGTGAGCCCATGAGCCCTCAGTGCTGAGTGTCTGAGGCTCTGAACCAAGAGGAGTGAGACCTCAGGATCTCCACACTGTAGAGCTGCTGGGAGAGTCTGTCACTGACTGAGAGAAGGACACTGACCCCCTGTCTTGTCTTTCAGACACGGCCTTGTCAGGGAACAAGACCCTACAGCAGGTCGAGCTGCCCATCATTGAGATCACAGACTGTATGAATCAGACCAATGCGATCTATAATTTTAAATTGGTAACAGAAACAATGATCTACACTGGAGAGACTCCAAAGGACAAATCATGCAAGGTATCTGAAGTAGATCTTTCTTCTCTACACATCTTATTGTTATTGCTGTTATTTAGGGGGAAGTGATGAAAATAAAAATAAAACATAATAATGAGATATCGACAGCAAAACGCTACACCAGCAAATGATAAAGAACAACTACTGTGGGATTAGTGTGCATTTCACAACACATCTTCTATATTCCACAGTACAGCTTGATAACCAGGAAAACACATACAAAAAGTAACACAATCTTTCGTCCAATAAATGATATAAAATTTTAGGCCATAAACATACATTTAAAGGTAAGTAAATTCTTAGAGTCCAACTCCCTATAGAAATTCTGCCACTGTTATATACATCCCTAAAATCTGTAACAGGTTGGGAAGAAAACTCACTAAACCTTGATTTTCCTCTTCGCTCACAAGTGAATGGGAACTGATATCCCGATTCTGACAACACATCATTAAAACACTATCTTAAACCCCTTTATTAATATTAACCCCTCTCTCTCAGTGCAGTGTTAAGGTACTGGAGTGTCCAGTCAGTGTGTGTGTATTCACCCCTCTCTCTCTCTCTGTGTGTTTCCCGCGAGTCTTAGTGAGTGGGCGGAGCTTCGGTGTGTTTGAACCGTGTGGCGGTGTTTCTTCACTGGTTTTGTGTTTTTCTGTTTTTCTGTCTTTTTTGGGGAAAAGCGGGGTTTATTATCTCATCATGGCCGGTTCTGGAGGCTCTGATCCTCCAGACCTCTCCTTTGAGAAATTAACTCGACAACATGGTATGAAAATCTCCCCTTCGGAGTTCTGTCCGCTGGAGAGGTGCGTTCTTGCGGTCGGGGAGGTCGTGGGCTGCAGGAACATCAGGTCCGCTTCCCGCATGAGTGGAGGTAGACATTTTCCTGCAGTCTACCTATTTGGCAAACACCCTGGTGGAGAAGGGAGTCGTCCTGGACGGCACCTTCACCCTGGTTCTGCCTCTCGCAGCCCCTGCCCGAAAGATCACCCTCTCCAACGTGCCTCCGTTCATGAGGAACGAGCTGCTGGAGAGGGAGCTGTCCCGGTACGGACAGGTGGTCTCTCCGATCAGGAGGGTCCCTCTGGGCTGCAGGGCACCGCAGCTGAAGCACGTCGTCTCTTTCCGGAGACAAGTCTACGTCATCTTAAAAAACCCCACAGAAGAGATCAATGTGGCCCTTAAATTTCGGATTGACAGCTGTGACTACGTTGTATTCGTGACTTTGGAATGGATGAAGTGCTTCAGGTGCGGGAGCGAGGGGCATGTGGTGAAGAACTGCCCGGAGGTGGAGGACGAGACGGGCAGGGAGCCTCAGCCCCAGGGCGCACAGGAGGCCAGCAGACAGCGTCAGGCAGCGGGGAGCGGAGCAGCGCAGGGAGGCAGTGGGGAGTCAGAGCCCACGGCCGGGGTGCAGGAGAGGAGATCGCTGGAGGGAGCAGGTGAGCCCGAGCCGGTGGCGTCCCAAGCAGGAGAACAGACAGTAAAGAGTGGACCACCACAGCCCTCGGAAGAGCAGGGAGCCCCCCACACCGGAGAACAAGATACGAGTGCTGGCGGAGCAGGGGAGCTCCAGAGGTAGGTAGGTAAGATCAGGGCAGGACCGCGGAACGCACCTCAGCACGAATGAGTCCTGTCTCTCACGTCACATCACTATCCGTCTGCGTGATACGTGTCTGTTCGTGTTTTATGTTCTTTCTTTTTTTCTTTTCCGCAAACATGGAAAACATTAGAAGAGGGAGTTTGAACACCAATGGATGCAGGAGGGCTTTGAAGCGAGCTGCGGTATTGGAGGTCATCAAAGGAAAGAGCCTGCAGGTGACTTTCCTGCAGGAGACCCACACCGACAGCTCCAACATCGTCGCCTGGCAGCAGAGTGGCAGGGGGACATCGTGTACAGTCACGGGTCCCCTGTGAGCGCGGGGGTCCCGGTGCTGTTCTCTGTGGGGTTCAAGCCCCTCTCTATCGCCGTCCAGGAGGTGGTGAAGGGTCGCCTGCTACTCGTGCGAGTAGTTCTTGGGAAGAAAACCTTGTTTTTATTAACGTTTACGCACCCACCGACGGCAGGGAGAGGGTCACCCTCTTCAGGGAGCTTGAGACTGCACTGGCGACCTGCCAGCCTGAAGAGCTGGTCTTCCTGGGGGGGGATTTTAACTGCACAGAGAGCAGCACACTGGACAGGAATCACGCAGAGCCACATGGCCCGTCGGCCCATCGGCCAGGGAGCTGCGCAGGATCCCATTGACATCTGGAGGAGATGTCATGGGGACACGAGGCAGTACACCTGGGCCCAGGTCAGGGGGAATACGCTCTCTCTGGCCAGGCTAGACCGATTCTACTGCCATAAACATCATTACACCATCGTCAAGCAGTGCTCCATCTGTCCAGTGGGCCTGTCGGACCACTGTCTCACTGTCTCCACAGTCGTTGTGCCATCAGTGAGGTCCCACAGTGCCTACTGGCACTTTTATACACAGCTGCTTGACAATGCTCACTTCTGTGACTGCCTCGTGTTCATCTGGCAAAAGTACAGGGAGCTCTAATAAATTCTAGGGTTCAGAGTGCATCACAGGTAGACGCCCTGACTCGCTACTTCTTCGGCCTTGAGAAGAAACCGGGCCTGAGTCGGCAAATCCACTGCCTGTGCTCGGAGACAGGGCAGGAGCTGCACGAGGCCGGGCAGATCCAGGAGAGGACCGTGCAGTTCCACAAAGTGCTCTTCTCCATCGAGGCTAGTGAGGACTCGGTCCGTACACGCAGGTTCCTTGAAGACCTTCCACAGGTCCCCGAAGAGGAGAGGGCAGGGCTGGAAAGGCCTCTCTCCCTGGAGGAGCTCTCCACTGCACTCAGTGGCATGAGCAATGGCAAGACCGCTGGCCTCGATGGCCTTCCAGCTGAATTCTATTGTGCCTTCTGGGCTGTGCTGGGACTTGACCTGCTGGATGTATATTTGGAAAGTCTGGAGCAGGGGGACCTGCCACTGAGCTGCAGGAGAGCTGTTGTCACCCTGCTGTCTAAGAAAGGGGACCTGTGTGACATTAAGAACTGGAGACCTGTTGCCCTGCTGTGTGTGGATTATAAAATCCTGTCCAAGGCTCTGGCCAACAGGCTGAGGGTGGTGCTGGGGTCCGTGGTGCACTCCGACCAATCGTACTGTGTGCCCGGAAGGTCAATCTTTGATAACATATTTTTGATTCGAGATGTTTTGGCCACCTCCAGACTATTGGGTTTAGATACTGGTGTAATAGTCATTAGACCAGGAAAAGGTCTTTGATAGGGTTGAACATCAGTATTTGTGGAGGACCATGAGGTCCTTCGGGTTCAGCCCCGTCTTTGTTGCCATGATTCAGGTGCTGTACAGTGACATCTTCAGTGTGCTAAAGGTCAACGGAGGGCTGAGTGCTCCGTTTCCAGTGCAGAGGGGAGTCAGGCAGGGCTGTGCACTCTCAGGAATGCTCTACTCCCTTGCCATTGAGCCTCTGCTACATCAGCTGCGCCGGGTCATCAGGGGCCTGTCCATTCCGAGCTGCCCCGATTCCACTGTCAAGATCACGGCATACGCTGATGACATCATGGTCGTGGTCGGAGGAGAACAGGATGTCAGGGCGCTACAGACAACTTTGAATGATTTCCAGCGGCTATCATCAGCAAAAGTAAACTGGGCCAAGAGTAGCGTCCTACTCCTGGGGCAGTGGAGCGAGATGGGTCCCCCAGTCTTGCCAGAGAGGCTCAGCTGGACCAGAGGGGGACTCAAATACCTGGGGGTGCACCTGGGGGACGAGGCCAGCGTGAAAAAGAACTGGGAGGGGCTCCTCGAAAAAGTGAAAGGTCGTCTGGACTCCTGGCGCTGGCTGCTCCCCCAGATCTCTTACAGAGGCCGGGTTCTGATTGTCAAAACCCTGGTGGCTTCGATGTTGTGGCATCGCCTGGTGTGCCTGGAGCCACCAGCCGGACTGCAGGCCACACTCCTTGACTTCTTCTGGGACGGACTGCACTGGCTGCGGAGGGGCGTCCTCTATCTGCCCAGAGAGGACGGAGGGCAAGGACTCATTGACATCCAGAGCCGGGAGGACGCCTTTCGCTTGCAGGTAGTGCAGAAGCTGCTGTTCGGCCCGGCCTCGCTGTCGTGGAGGGAGCTGACCTTCACCCTGCTGCGTCGAGCAGGACACCTCGGGCTCGACTGTGTGCTCTTCCTGATGGACACCAGCAGGGTTGACCTGTCTCCACTGCCGCCTTTCCAGCGCAGTCTCCTGGAGGCTTGGCGGCATCTGGGCATGCAGAGAGAAGAGGAGTGGCCCAGTCTATACTGGACACTCAGAGAACCGTTAATACACAATCCACGAATGGGCATAGAACCGGGCCGTTCCTTGGACTTTACCAGCAGACTGGTCCGTGCCAACATCACACAGCACCACCACCTGCTGGACATGGATCAGGGCTGCTGGCGCAGCGTGGAGTGGGCGTGTGACGCCCTGGGACTACACTCGCGGCGGTGTGTAGACAGGTTTCTTAGTCAGCTTCGCTCTGCTCTGCCTCTCGAGGAGATGCTGTTGGTCCAGGATCTATTTGAGGACCATCGCCTTCCAACCACACAGCCTCCTTTCCCTGGTCTGCTAGTGTCTCCTGCGCTCAGTCCTGGACCGACGGGATCTCTCCTTGAGCCCCTTGCTTCAGAGGAGAGGTCTCTAGCTGGTGTTGGGGGGAAATGTCTGTACAGACTAGTCATAACATCTAGACACCAGGCCCAGCTGTCCGCACTCCCCGACACTCCCTGGAGGGCTTGTCTGGGAGTGCCGGATGACATCCGGCCTGCCTGGGGTAGCCTCTACAGATTTCCCCTCAACAAGAGGGCTGGTGATCTGCAATGGAGGGTCCTGCACACCATCCTGGGGGTCAACTCATTTGTGTCGGTTCTGAACCCAGGGGTGTCTGACGCCTGTCCCTTCTGCGCTCAGAGGGAGACGGTGTTCCACTGCTACAGCGCCTGCCCCCGCCTGTCGCCCATGTTTGCCGTACTGATCCGACTCTTCACATACCTTGGCCTGGCCTTCAATGACGTTATTTTCGTGTTTAGGGTGGGTCATACGAAAAAAACGGAAAACTCAGACCCTCCTCACCAATTTTCTGTTGGGCCAGGCCAAACTCACCATCTACAAGAGTCGGAAAAATAAGATCTCTGGTTCCGGGTCTGCACACTTGCTGAGGATGTTCGAAGGGTTGGTGAAGAGCAGGATATCGTTAGAATTTTTGTTTTATAAATCTCATAATGACCTCGGAATGTTTGAAAAGCTTTGGTGTTTTGGAAATGTCCTGTGCAGGACTGTAAATAATGAAAGAGTATTATTCAACTTATGATTTTATTTTCTTAATTCTTAAAAAGACTCTTGATTAATACTTTTGTTTCTTTTTTCTGTCAATAAAGTTTGATTGAACTCTCTCTCAGTGCAGTGTTAATATACTGGAGTGTCCAGTCAGTGTGTGTGTATTAACCCCTCTCACTCTCAGTGCAGTGTTAATGTACTGGAGTGTTCAGTCAGTGTGTCTTTATTAACCCCTCTGTCTCTGCATTAATTCCTTGTGTTATCTAGTCAATATATCTGATTCTAATTTCTTTGGTAATTAACTGTATTCTCCATAGAGTCAGTTTGTCTATTAACCTCTTTTTTGCAATGTAGTGTTAGTTTATTGAAGTGTTCATTCAGTAATTCTGTATTTATGCATATTTCTCAGTGCAATGTACTGTAGTACCAAGGTCTGAATTAATTATATTTTTCTCTCTCATTTTAGGTTTTAGCTTTGTCCATTCCTGGAATCGCAGGGAGTCCACTGGTGTGTAAACAGGAGTCTTCCTGGATTCAGGCTGGAGTTGTAGATTTTAGAAACGCTTGTCCCAAATATTTATTGGTTCTTACAGGAGTACCCAATTACAACTCCTGGATTCAAGACCAAGTTGGTTCAAGCAGTACAGACTTTGTGCAATACAGGGGAAATTCCACATGTTATCCCTCAACTGTCTTACCAGTAACCACTACTCCGTTTAGTACCTCTAGTGGACCAGTGACCACTTCTTTCACTACAGGATCCACTGAAATAGTGACCACTGCTTCCTCTACAAGAACTACAGCAACAGTGACCACTGCTTCCTCTACAAGAACTACAGCAACAGTGACCCCTGCTCCCTCTCCTACTACAGCAACAGTGACCCCTGCTCCCTCTCCTACTACAGCAACAGTGCCCACTGCTCCCTCTACTACTACAGCACCAGTGACCCCTGCTCCCTCTACTACTACAGCACCAGTGACCCCTGCTCCCTCCAATGCTGATACAACTACTTCAACCAGTTCTGATGCACTGCCCAGTGAGTTAATAGCTGCACATATCTGTGAATGAGACAGCTGCGTCCAGTGTTCATGATAAAGCAGTGAACTGCAAAATATTGGAGCCTACCTATGTTGTTCGATGATGTATGCATATAGTGCATATGATTCATAGATGTTTTTAAACATCTTGTAATCAATACAGGGTTGAATTGTGCTCTGTGATGGGTCTGTGACAGATGCAACATAAACGTTCCAATAATTGCCTGTCTGAGCAGAAGAATTATTGCCAACTTTTACATGATCAGTTAGATCTTTTGTTAGCAACTCCATTGGTGATCCGTTTTCCTCTGTACCATACAGACCAGCACAGCAGGGCCTCGCTATCAGTACATTTTAATGATTTTCCTTATCTGTGATTCAGTCTCGCCAGTATTCTGTTCTATGGCAAAAGAGTTGTTTATGTTAATGTTAGGACCCAGAGCCGATAGGTGCTAACTGCAACTTTCAACATAGAGGCCCAACAGACTCGGACCGCGAGATGAATCGAGCTTCACCCTGGCCCCTGCCTCATTACCCACTACCCAGCACCTGCATCTCAGCTGTCTGCTCTTTCTTCCAGTTCTCCCTGGAAGCGTGGAACACCCACGGCTGTCTTCTGCCCTCTTTCACTCTTCTGCTTTCCACGTTATGACTGCAGCTCTGCTGTGTCTCTGGGCCCATCGTTGCCCTGGAAGACTGAAGCGTTCTTATAAGGAATGACGGATATCCTGGGTTTGCCACTCTGACCAGATCCTCTTCAGCTGATCCCATCTAATGATCTATTAGCACCTCATTTATCTTCCTCTTTCCTTTATATTCCTGAGGCACCTCTCTTGCAGCTCTTCCTCATGATTCTTCTCCCACTCCCTCCCTGGCAGTACTGTCCCTTCACAGTCTCTTCGGTCTTTACTCTGCATGGTGGCTCCAAGTCTTTGCACTCATTCCTGGAATATTCTCTGCTGTCCCCTTATTCCTGTCAATCCATGACTTCACTCTGGGCAGCACTCTCCATCCAGGACACATTCTGGAACCACAAACTTCCTCAGTTTCTCCCTCTCCGCTCTCTCCTTCCCAGGTTGTCTTGGTCACCTAGCCATTTTCCATTCATTTTTCTTCCCATACCTGAGCCACCTTCCAGTGCCCCAGCAGAGCCCTTTTCTTTCCTGCACTCTCAAGTTCTTGGTCTCTGACTGGGAGCTCAGCCCATGGATGTGTCACCCCGAGGCTCCAGAAGCTGAAAGGGAGCTAGAGGACTGGCACCAGTGTGACCCGTTCTTTGCAGATGTGTCCCCTGACTGCTCCAAGGGGGGCACTGGGTATCCAGTGCCTACTGCACCCAGATTTCTTCTGTTAGGGTTTCCCGGGAGATTAAGTTGACAGCAAATGCCTGGTCAGGTCTTAGGAAGAGACCCCCCACTAGGGCATGTGCCTTGAATCTACCAGCTTCTGGGCCCCCTCATTGGACCTGTTTGCTGGAGCTCCCTGACCAGACATCGCTGGTCCGACCCCTCCACTCATTGAGCCTTGAGGGTGTAGCACAGCTGTTTATTGTGGTGTCTCCTTCCCCTCCAGTGTGTCAATCTGTCAGTCTGTAGGCATGCACCCCAGACTAATCAGGTGGCCTGTCCCCTGGACCTTGTGACCCCCTTTCTTCATGAACCTAATCATAGGGAACTGCTATAAAACCGAGAGAGAGACACCCCGAATGGCCAGGCTGCTTGATTTTGGTCGGCGGATCCGAGTGGACAGTCCCTGCCAGCCCTTCTCTTCCCCACCTCTGATGCAGTGGGCCTGCATCCCTCAAGACCATTGTGTCTGTTCCCCTTCTCTTCTTCCTCACCTGCCAGGGCTGCTCAGCTCCACCACCCCATGTTGTCTATTTCTTTAATTCCCCTGAAACATGAATACAGTCATGTTGTCACAGCTCAGTCTACTCTCTCCTTCCCAAATGTTGGCATCCAGTTGGAGGGGTGTTGGCCCTCGCCAAGCTTCAACCTGCAAACAAAGCAGATATTTCTTTGTCTTTTGGGGATTCAGCTTTAAGTCTGTCCTTATGCATTCAGTTCCAGCAATTAAGTCTTGAGCAAGTTTATACATGATGGTTGGACTGCCTCCAGTTCACTGACTTGAGCCGACCATCACCTGCATCACATGTGCTTCTCCCTTCCTTCCTTCCTTCCTTCCTTTTCCATCAGTGTTCCACTGAAACACTACGTGTCTGTATCTACCACTTCAAACAAAGCTCACTCCCGCATCATTCACACTTAATATTCACTCCACTCATTCAATCTGAACTTTAAAAGGGCTGTCCTCAGTTAGCCGTCCTCATTTCCTCAGTTATCCCAGTTAACACCAAATTCTAATTATAAGGTAGCTTTATATCTACCAGTTTATTTTGTCATAATCAGAATTACAGTCCTGGAAAAGGTGTTGTTAAACAACAGAAGATGAAGTATAATAAATACAGCTTTGCCGATTGATGAACAAATGAGAAATATTAATCCCTACTTCCAAGTGCCATAAACTGCAAGCTTTGGAGCAATGCATTAAAAATTAAAGCTGTACAAGGTCTGAATACCTTTGTAAGGCACTGTACTCACCCAATTGGGTCTGTTTCAGTCAAGGCATTCTCTGATGAGCTCAAATATATCCCAGTCTGCAATTTTACAAACTCCCTATAATCTGTTCCTCCCCTCTGATGGGTCCAGGTCTCTTGATAAGTAGACTCTCTAAGCCAGCCCTGAATGTTTTTATCTTTATTTGGAATATGATTTTCCTATGTCTTCTACATGAGTTTTACAAAGCACTGCAGTCACACGACTGAATTTCTAAATAGCTGCGGTCTCCTGCAGTATCTGGCAGCCGCTGGACTGAACTACTGCAGTCTCCCTCGCTCATTCGAATAGCTAGATCTATACAGCAGCGTGCAAAATGGCTGAGCTTTAGACATTTCTTACAAACTTTCGCATAAACTGGGCACTGTCTAGGAGAGAGCTGTAATCCGCTATGTCCACTTGCATACTCTGTGTATACGTTTGTTTATTACCGTTTTATTTCTCTCAGTAATTACATGCTTTTTGATTTCATTTTTTTTTTTGCCATCACGCGTAGTTTTCTTCCTGCACATCGCTTTTACTGCTTCGGCTGCCTGCATATTCGGAAGGCTTCCCTCCCCCCCAAATACAGGTCTTGCTCTCTTAGCAACCTTCCCCTGAGTGCCTGATCTTTTATTACAGGTTCTGTTAACTCTCCACACTCACGTTTTGCTCCGTATTCGCTACTCAGATATCGATCCATCGTTTCACCTGGTTTCTGTGCACAAGTGGAGAATCTGTGTCTCTCATAAGTCATGTATCG
Source organism: Atractosteus spatula (assembly GCF_055471065.1). Taxonomy (NCBI): domain Eukaryota; kingdom Metazoa; phylum Chordata; class Actinopteri; order Semionotiformes; family Lepisosteidae; genus Atractosteus; species Atractosteus spatula. Next base: position 9,325,370 of record NC_142710.1, on the reverse strand, counting down.
TTTCGGAAGGCAGTATTTTCACACGTATCCAGTATAACTTCTAACTTCACGTGTTCTCGGGCTTCAGACTGAAAGCTGTTCTAAACCTCCAGCGCTTCCTCCCCGATTATATGTAATAAAATGGAAACTTTTCGCTTTATCACTTCTTCCATCCGCAACAACTGCCGATGAATACACTTCGAATCGCTGTTTAAATCGATTCCAGTTCCCAGCAGTATTACCTGAAGACTGCAGACTGGGGGCGGCTGGAACTCCTCCACTTTCACCGGAGTTTTCTTCCTTCTTTTAGTCTGCTGCAATTCCTTTCCCGACTCATGTTTACTGCAGCTGTACCGCTTTGAGGTTCATTTATATATACAACCCCAACACAAGGGCAGTCAGCAGTTCGCTCACGGGTCAGCCACCTGCGATCTCACGCACTAACTTACTCCAGGGAGTGTCTCACAATTACTAGACCAACTAAATCACAAGGGAGTGTGTTAAAACTACCCATCATGACAACCCCTCTGTGTCTCTCCCGTGTCCAGCTCTCCTCTGTCCAGGAGCTCTGTAGTGGTCAGTCAGGATGCATCAGAGGGAGAGTGGCCCTGGATGGTTTATCTTCAGATCACTCCTGTCAACACGAAACCTGGAGAGTATTTTGAATGTGGTGGCTCCCTGATCAGTAGTCGCTGGGTTCTCACTGCAACACACTGCCCAGAACTGTGAGTAACTACAACTCTACTTCACTTATATTATAATAATAATAACAATAACAACTTAGACTCCACTCAAAGCACTTCACAGGCAATGGGGATCCCCTCCACCACCAGCAGTGTGCAGCCCCACCTGGATGATGCTACAGCAGCCATAGTGCACCAGTACACTCCCCACACACCAGCTATCATTGAGGAGGAGAAAAGAGTAATGAAGCCAGTTCAGAGCTGGGGATTATTAGGAGGCCATGATTGTTGAGGGTCAATGGGAGATTTGTAATGACCACAGAGAGTCAGGACCTCGGTTTTACATCTCATCCGAAGGACAGCACCTGTTTACAGTATCATGTCCCCGTCACTATACTGGTGGCTCAGACGTGTGGAGAGAAGTGGTCTAACTGGGGGTGAAGTGAAAAAAGACGCAGGACTTACAAGCTGGGGCTCTGAGGGGCTGTGTAACTCAAGAGTAATTGAGGCAGCTGGAGTAGATCAGAGTCACTGAGACAGCTGACAATGCAAAGCAATGGAGTTGAGTTCCTCGTGCTGTAAGATACCATAGATTACTGGCCTGGATTCAGCACATTCTCATTCTCTTAACTTACAAAATCTATATCCATTGAAGCTCTAATCATTGAAAAGGCAGAATGTGGATGCATACAGCTTATCCCCAAGGAGTCTTCATGAGTCCAGATTCACACTGACCGTTAACCCCTGACTGAAGACACTAGAGCACTGAAGGACTGGGGCTCTCAGGGGCTGAACTGAGCCAGTTACTGTCTTCATGAGTCCAGATTCACAGTGACCTTTAACCCCTGACTGAAGACACTAGAGCACTGAAGGACTGGGAGATATGGAGCTGTTATTTATTCTAATTAATCAAAAGAACCGCTTCTTTTACCCTGAAAGTCAACATACTGCTAGTTTGAAGTTACTTCTGTTATTTATTAATTTAAGTCAATACATTACTGTATACAGAACCCAACGATCTAGCTGTAAAGAGTTCATTCAGCACCGATCACAGACTCGCACCTGGAGAATTAGTCTTTACTGAAGTAAACATTCATTATGAATTTCTCTCTCTTATTGTCCTCTGTCTCACTGCCTTTGTCTTTCTCTCTTAGGGTGACTCTGGAGGCCCTCTGGTGTGCAAAAATAATCATAAATGGGTTCAGGTTGGGGTTGTGAGTTTTGGAAGTGATGTCATCTGTGAAGACCCCAAGACCCTCGAGGTCTTCACCCGGGTGCTCAGCTTCAGGCCCTGGATCAAGAAGAATCCAGGTGTTTGAAGCTTCACCTAATGCTGGGGAACAGCGCCCCCTGCTGCTTCAGAAGCTCACTGCAGGCTCTTCAGTTCACAGTCTGACTCTGTTTGTAACAAGAACAGATTATCTCACCGGCTGCACAGTTCCTCTCCCCCCTCCAATCCCTCCCCCTGCAACTCTTGGCTCTGCTCTGCCTGCTGTGAGAGATCACTTGTACTGAGACTCAATAAAGCTCCAGTCATTCACAGTCCTGTCTGCAATGATTTATTCACTTTGTTGTCCAGTGTGTACAAACCTGACCTGGGCTCATTCCTCAGCTGGCCTGAGTATGTGTGACATTTCAGAAATAACAGCAAGGAGAGGATGACATCAGGAATAGTGACTGTGTAAATTTTATCATTTAAATTATATTAAAGAGAATATTACAGCTAACAAAAATATGAACAGTTATTTAACCAAATACAGTATTTTCTATACACCAGGTTATTTTTTGCAAGAATACCAAAAATATTTTGTTAAACACCAATTTTAAATGCCAAATTTGAAAGGAACAGTGCACACTTTGGTTGTAAGGAAAAGAACCTGACTGTTTTAGCTGACCTGTAGACTGGGGTAACTTGTAGCATCATCTGTCTTGTGTGTGATTAACTGGCCATGTTCATTTTTAAGCTGCACCTCTGAGTGGTGTTTTAAATTTGCAGTATTTCTGTAATTCACACTTTTTCTTTTTGCACACGATCTCCGGACATGATATTGCTTTGTGGATCCTTGTGAATTGACCTTTTATCAAGGCCCTAAACCCAGTGTTTGAGATATGGAAGGTGTTTCTAAGCTTCTCTTGGACATTCTGGACAGTGTTAAGTTACCTGAGAACAACAGACAACTTGCACAGGTAGTGAAATGTTTTTTAAAAAAACTTTAATATTGGGGGTGATTAAGTATGGTAGGAAAAAATGTAAATGTGAGGCTTTTTAAATCATGTACAGATGCAGCCATTCAAAACAGTTGAGGTATTTCGTGTTATATCGCGGTGGGTGTGTCGAATCAAAACGCAGTATCACGCAGTATCACGCGGTACATCGCGTCATTTGACGTCATACCGGAAAGTATCTGGAATCACCATGTAAAACCGCCAGGAGGAGCTAATAAAGCTTAACCTCTCATGTACAGCATTTGAGCTTTTTAATTTAAACTGTGTATTACAGCATGTTAATCATCAGTCATTAAAAAGTTGGTATATTTTATGAAAGCAAGATTGCTCAGTTGGGCAAAAGTACACAACCTACCTTTATCATAAATATTTTAATTATGCAGAAATATTTTATGCATCAAAGCCTTTACCGAAGATATTACTCATATTATTAATAATGAATGACCTTGGACAAGCTGTAAACTCAAAGTATTACGCTGGTCCACATTATTTGTAACCGTCATTTTAAATGAAAATACTTTATTTTTTCATTGACAAAAAGTAACACCACAGCATTTCGTTGATCTAACTAACAAGGACGGGACATTAGCTAGCCAATAGGATAGAGGAATAAATGACTTTCTTTGTTTATTTCTCTAGCACATTAATTTGAACGTTTCCATCGATTGTACAAGCACTGAAAAACTGTCCGATCCCTAGTTCGTTGGGCATTTTCTTTTAGTATAACAGACATAAAAACTCCCTTGCTTTTAACAGAGCATTTCATAATTTCTAACAACGAAAATTATTTAAACTGCGACACTTATCATTCAACCAGAGCTCAGAATATCACAAGGATCCTCAAGAGCACAACAAATACTGTTTTAAAAGATACTTGTACCAGATACATGAGAATCCAAGCTTTTTTATCTACGCTTTCTTGTCTACATCAAGATGTAGTCTTTAAAATTTATCACACAGTAAAAAGTCAAATTTCAGGGGCGTCCGTATACCAGAGAGTCAGCCAGTCATATTCCAGGACCGGAATTATCTGTTTTATAATCAAGAATATGTAATCACATATCTAAATAAATTAATAATGATATTAATTTAAGGATCTAAATATCTAAATCTATGTATCTACAGTGCCTTGCGAAAGTATTCGGCCCCCTTGAACTTTTCAACCTTTTGCCACATTTCAGGCTTCAAACATAAAGATATAAATTTTTTATTTTATGTGAAGAATCACCAACAAGTGGGACACAATTGTGAAGTGGAACGAAATCTATTGGATTTTTGAAACTTTTTTAACTAATAAAAAAAATGAAAAGTGGGGCGTGCAAAATTATTCGGCCCCCTTGCGTTAATACTTTGTAGAGCCACCTTTTGCTGCGATTACAGCTGCAAGTCGCTTGGGGTATGTCTCTATCAGTTTTACACATCGAGAGACTGAAATTCTTGCCCATTCTTCCTTGCAAAACAGCTCGAGCTCAGTGAGGTTGGATGGAGAGCGTTTGTGAACAGCAGTTTTCAGCTCTTTCCACAGATTCTCGATTGGATTCAGGTCTGGACTTTGACTTGGCCATTCAAACACCTGGATACGTTTATTTGTGAACCATTCCTTTGTAGATTTTGCTGTATGTTTGGGATCATTGTCTTGTTGGAAGATAAATCTCCGTCCCAGTCTCAGGTCTTTTGCAGACTCCAACAGGTTTTCATCCAGAATGGTCCTGTATTTGGCTGCATCCATCTTCCCCTCAATTTTAACCATCTTCCCTGTCCCTGCTGAAGAAAAGCAGGCCCAAACCATGATGCTGCCACCACCATGTTTGACAGTGGGGATGGTGTGTTGAGGGTGATGAGCTGTGTTGCTTTTACGCCAAACATATCGTTTTGCATTGTGGCCAAAAAGTTCGATTTTGGTTTCATCTGACCAGAGCACCTTCTTCCACATGTTTGGGGTGTCTCCCAGGTGGCTTGTGGCAAACTTTAGACGAGACTTTTTATGGATATCTTTGAGAAATGGCTTTCTTCTTGCCACTCTTCCATAAAGGCCAGATTTGTGCAGTGTAAGACTGATTGTTGTCCTATGGACAGACTCTCCCACCTCAGCTGTAGTTCTCTGCAGTTCATCCAGAGTGATCATGGGCCTCTTGGCTGCATCTCTGATCAGTCTTCTCCTTGTCTGAGCTGAAAGTTTAGAGGGACGGCCAGGTCTTGGTAGATTTGCAGTGGTCTGATACTCCTTCCATTTCAAGATGATCGCTTGCACAGTGCTCCTTGGGATGTTTGAAGCTTGGGAAATCTTTTTGTATCCAAATCCGGCTTTAAACTTCTCCACAACAGTATTACGGACCTGCCTGGTGTGTTCCTTGGTCTTCATGATGCTCTCTGCGCTTTCAACAGAACCTTGAGACTATCACAGAGCAGGTGCATTTATACAGAGACTTGATTACACACAGGTGGATTCTATTTATCACCATCAGTCATTTAGGACAACATTGGATCATTCAGAGATCCTCGCTGAACTTCTGGAGTGAGTTTGCTGCACTGAAAGTAAGGGGGCCGAATAATTTTGCACGCCCCACTTTTCATTTTTTTATTAGTTAAAAAAGTTTCAAAAATCCAATAGATTTCGTTCCACTTCACAATTGTGTCCCACTTGTTGGTGATTCTTCACATAAAATAAAAAAATTATATCTTTATGTTTGAAGCCTGAAATGTGGCAAAAGGTTGAAAAGTTCAAGGGGGCCGAATACTTTCGCAAGGCACTGTATATAGCTGGTAGTATTACTGTATTTCACTCTCTTTATAAACACGTTTTGTTAACACCCGAATCGCAGGTGGATTCTGTTTTTTGGTCTGTTATGGTCTGTAGCTCAAATCCTGCTTAACTAAAAATTAGACACAATAAGAGTATTATTGGACAATGTTGTGAGGCTCTGGTGGAATTTCTCTGTAAACTGAAGAGTTATAGAGGAGACAGGTTGTGTATTGCTTCGTTAGTGAAAAGATTTAATCATTTAATCTCTTTACTGTGCACATTTTAATCCGCTTAGTATTGAATATTTATATGGAATTTTACCACTAAAGGGAAATTTTAGTAGCTAAGCATAAAACGCAGAGGAGTATTATGAAGGTCATAAAGGTCATAAACGATATTAATTTAGGAACATAAACATATAATGTAAACTGTATGTTTCTGTTATTGGTATTTTAAAGAAAAAATTGACACCAATACTCAATTTCTCCTACAGTTTATTGACATTTTTTCAATATTTCAAAATAACACGTTCGTACTCTATGTACAGTACACAGCGGTACCGCAGGTTGAACTGTTGGGCGCAAATTCACCCGAGCCCAAAGGCCCAACATATTAACCCTGTAAAGACCCTTGTTGTGTGTGGATTTAAAAATAATACAGATCATAATTGTGTCTTTTGTGAAAGCAGTTCAGAAACTTTACAACATTACATACTTTGGTCATGTCCTTTTTTCAGACAATCTGGCTTGATCTGCAAAATTATCTAAAAAAGGATGAAAATTTGACACTTCTTATAGGGACATGTTTTGTTATGTTTTAGTTCCATTGAAAAAATACAAAAGTGTTGTTATTTCTTTGGTCTGGAAACCAATGAGCTTGTAGGCACTCGGACATGTGACCAGTGAGTCTTGTAGCCAATGAGCTTCTAACCACTTGGACATGTGACCAGTGAGTCTTGTAGCCAATGAGCTTCTAACCACTTGGACATGTGACCAGTGAGTCTTGTAGCCAATGAGCTTGTAACCGTTCTGACATGCGCCAAATGAGCCTTTGAGCCAGTGTGCTTATAGCCAGTTGGACAGTGTGTGTTTGTGTGTGTGTGTGTGTGTGTGTGTGTGTGCCTGCCAGTGTGCCCATTTGCCTTTGTGCCAATCTGCTGGCTCTACACCAGTGTGCCAGTCTGTGATCTCCACCACAGCATGCCACTCTGTGAGTTCCGTGCCAGTGTGCCAGTAAGAACTCTGGGACAGCACATCAGTAAACTTTGACACAATCTGCCTGTCTGTGACCTTTACTTCCTGTGTGCCAGTCTAGGAAATCTGCGCTGGTGTGCCCATTTGTGAGTTCTGCGCCAGCATGAGTTAATGCAGTGCTGTCATGTCATGGACCCTGAGATCCTGCCCGACAAAGATCTTGACTTCAAGCGCTGCCAATACATCACTGAGAAGGTGAGCGAATCAGGGCCCAGGGGGGAGAGGGGGCATCAGTGTGTTTATTAGGAACGTGCTATTGGTACTACTAGTTGTAGTAGTTTACAGTGAGCTGCAGTTCCACTGCTGTGCCTGTTGAATGAGAGGAGCACTGTTTCTCACTGAATTAATTATAGTGAGGTGCAGTTCTCTATCGTGGCCTGTACAGTGAGAGGGGTGCTGTTTCTCACTGAAATTATTACAGTGAACTGCAGTTCCCCCACTCTACCTGAACAGGGATGCAATTTCTCTCTGAATTTGTCTTGATGCTCTTCTAACGAGCATCTGTTGTAACTCTATGTGCTCTACACTCTGACAGGCTGACACGAAGGAGAACACCAAGGCCTCGCAGAAGGTGAGAGCCAGAGAGCAATGGTACTGATAGACTGATACAGTGAGAGACTGACATACTGCCTGACACACTGACTGACGTACTGACCCACTGATTCACTGATACAGTGAGAGACTGACACACTGCCTGACACACTGACTGACGTACTGACCCACTGATTCACTGATACAGTGAGAAACTGACACACTGCCTGACACACTGACTGACGTACTGACCCACTGATTCACTGATACAGTGAGAGACTGACACACTGCCTGACACACTGACTGACGTACTGACCCACTGATTCACTGATACAGTGAGAGACTGACACACTGCCTGACACACTGACTGACGTACTGACCCACTGATTCACTGATACAGTGAGAGACTGACACACTGCCTGACACTGACTGGCGTACTGACCCACTGATTCACTGATGCACTGATACAGTGAGAGACTGACACACTGCCTGACACACTGACTGACGTACTGACCCACTGATTCACTGATACAGTGAGAGACTGACACACTGCCTGACACACTGACTGATGTACTGACCCACTGATTCACTGATACAGTGAGAGACTGACACACTGCTTGACACACTGACTGACGTACTGACCCACTGATTCACTGATACAGTGAGAGACTGACACACTGCCTGACACACTGACTGATCTACTGACCCACTGATTCACTGATACAGTGAGAGACTGACACACTGCCTGACACACTGACTGATGTACTGACCCACTGATTCACTGATACAGTGAGAGACTGACACACTGCCTGACACTGACTGACGTACTGACCCACTGATTCACTGATACAGTGAGAGACTGACACACTGCCTGACACACTGACTGATGTACTGACCCACTGATTCACTGATACAGTGAGAGACTGACACACTGCCTGACACACTGACTGATGTACTGACCCACTGATTCACTGATACAGTGAGAGACTGACACACTGCTTGACACACTGACTGACGTACTGACCCACTGATTCACTGATACAGTGAGAGACTGACACACTGCCTGACACACTGACTGATCTACTGACCCACTGATTCACTGATACAGTGAGAGACTGACACACTGCCTGACACACTGACTGATGTACTGACCCACTGATTCACTGATACAGTGAGAGACTGACACACTGCCTGACACTGACTGACGTACTGACCCACTGATTCACTGATACAGTGAGAGACTGACACACTGCCTGACACACTGACTGATGTACTGACCCACTGATTCACTGATACAGTGAGAGACTGACACACTGCCTGACACACTGACTGATGTACTGACCCACTGATTCACTGATACAGTGAGAGACTGACACACTGCCTGACACACTGACTGACGTACTGACCCACTGATTCACTGATACAGTGAGAGACTGACACACTGCCTGACACTGACAGGCGTACTGACCCACTGATGCTCCGACACACTGACATGCAGGAGAACGCCAAGGCCTCCCAGGAGGAGGACATCAAGAGAGCAATGGTACTGGTGCTCTGACAGCCTGACAGGTTGACTGATAAACAGACCCACTGACACGTTAACTAACACTTTGATGATCTGACACACTGCTGGATCCACTGATTGACAACCCGATGATCTGTCATCTGAAATACTGATGATCTGACATCCTGACATACTGACAACCTGATGATCTGATACCTGAAATACTGGTGATCTGACATACTGACACACTCATGCTCTGGCACACTGCTGGATCCGCTGACTGACAGGACAGGCTGGAAAGACAAGTCTGCTGCTCTGACACACTGTACTGACTGAGTAGAAAAACTGACAATATTTTAACCCCCTCTCCCACTCTCTCCCTTCAGCTCCTTCCCTTACTTACTCCCTTTCTTTCTCTCTCTCTTTTTCCCTCCTCTTCTCCTTCTCTTCTCTCTCAGACTAACAGCCAGTCTGTAACTGAGAAGAATGTTCCCACCAGAGATAAAGTCACAGCCACTGGAGAATCTCTGTCACTAGCCATGCTTACTTAGAACACTCCACACCATCAGAAACCACTCTCCCATTGTGATGTCACTGAGAATCCTGCCCCCTTCTACTCTGGAGGGTGAAGCTAGGGGGCTGGGCTAGCAGGAGATTATGTGGCAGGACAGATAGCATCTTCAGCCAGTCATTCATATACTGCATTCATATACTTAACTGTGCTGATCTTCTTATTATAGAACATACTATGTGATGTCACTACCTAATCCATGTTGTGATTTCGCCTCTTTTTTGCCTGTAATATTTAAAATAGTTATTAGAAAAAAATAAATGTAGTAATCACAAACACTGGATTGAGTGAGTTTTAAAGAGTAAGTTTGTTAATTTTATCTTTTTAGGAGCGATAGGGACTTGCCCCTGTCTCTTGCAAGCAGTGAACCTGTTACTGAGTAAGAAAATCCAACAGTGATGTAGAAACAGGGTCGCCCCTGAGATGGAACCATATAAATGAAGACTCAGATGGAGGCACTCTTGGGCTGCTAGAAGAGACAGGAGTCCTCAGGTGTGCGTGTGACAACAGGAGAGACAGGAGTCCTCAGGTGTGCGTGTGACAACAGGAGAGACAGGAGTCCTCAGATGTGAGTGTGACAACAGGAGAGACAGGAGTCCTCAGGTGTGTGTGTGACAACAGTAGAGACAGGAGTCCTCAGGTGTGTGTGACAACAGGAGAGACAGGAGTCCTCAGGTGTGTGTGACAACAGGAGAGACAGGAGTCCTCAGGTGTGTGTGTGTGTGTGTGACAACAGGAGAGACAGGAGTCCTCAGGAGTGTGTGTGTGTGTGACAACAGGAGAGACAGGAGTCCTCAGGAGTGTGTGTGTGTGACAACAGGAGAGACAGGAGTCCTCAGGTGTGTGTGTGTGTGTGTGTGTGACAACAGGATAGAAAGGAGTCCTCAAGAGAGAGAACTGTGGCCACTCAAAGGCTTGCTAATGTATAAACAACACATGCTTCATCTCAAAATCATACCTTTGATTGCTTCTGGGAATTGGTGTGTGTGGTTTGTGAGGTTTGAGAGGAATGAAAACCACACTGTCATCTTCATGAGAACTGGGACCCCTGAGATGGAGAGATTTGTCCTTGTGCCTCACATGAATCTTTCCTGCACCCCCCTCTCATCACTTCTTGAAACAGCAGTAAAGTGTGGGAACATCACGTCAAATCCGATGACTGGAGGACTTCATAGACAGATTGTGAAACTGCTCAACTGAAGCCCCAGCTAGGGTTAGGGTTAGCATTCAAACACTCCTTAGACAATTTTTACTTTCAGCACCGGATTTTGGAGCTCAAGACAGCTGTAGGACGAGTGCTTTTTTGGTCCTATTTGAATTTTTTGGGGGAAACTCTTCACTGACTGGATGGAGCAATGCACTATTCCAAAACTGCATCGCAAAACTGAGTCTGTTGGATCAAAAAGTGGAACAAAACATTATCGAATCTAATAAATGTGCAACAGCTTTTCTCAATGGCTTCGGTTGTTCCTCACTCATACAGTTTTCTATGGGTAAGACGTCAAATCCGTTGACTCTCAGTTCCTTCAGTCTGTCACAGCCTACTAGTCTCATCTATCATTTATATCTCATTTATATCTCTGCAAGATATAAACTCGGAATTCTGAGAGACAAAGTCGCAATTGCGAGATACCATAGCACGTTTTGTTTTTACTCCCTGGAGCAGATCATCCTTCTGAATACATGAAATGCCGAAGCAGGGCAGTAAACTCTTGGTTCAGTCACTCGTGTTTTGGGTTAGTTTATATATATTAAACACAGTTGAACACAACACCAGGAATATGTTTAACTTCACTTTTTACTTGAACAGTTATGAAGCAGCTCAGCCATCTTCTAACTCGCCTGCTCTAGGGAGTGTCTCACAATTACCACACTAACCAGCGCACAAGGGAGTGTGTTAAAACTACCTCTCATGACACAGTCTCTCTGTGGACAGAGATTCTTCAACATGAAATGCCCAAACAGCAGGACAGAAGACAAGACTGACACGGAGCCCAGGTTTCTGTCCGTGAAGAAAAAAACTCGCCGCTGCCACCAAACAGATGTAAAATCCTGGTCTCAAAAAATAAACACAAATAAGAACAATAAAATACAAAATAATGAATATGCTAACACAAATTAAACCCCTCTCCCAGCATTACCAGTGGGACAGAGAGCTGGGAGAGAGTCAGCCTGTGTTCATGAGACAGTGACGGGTTAAATCTCCACACTGACAGCAGGCAGCAGCTCAAGATCTTTATACTCATCCCCAGTCCAGAAGACAGGATATATCTTCTCCCCCTGAGGGAAGACCATGTCAGTGAAAGTGTAGAGATGAGCTCTGGACTCCACTGTGTAAAAGGAGACCTTCCTCTCCTCAATATCCACACACACCCCCAGCTTCCTGAGCTGCAGACTGATGGGGAGACAGGTCGCAGGGTCGGTGAGAGCAAAAAAACCAGCCCAATAAGACTTCAGACACCAGTAACCCTGCTGGGGACAGAAGCTGAACTTTCCTTTCCTCTCTGCAGACTCTATGGTCACTCCTATTGTCCACCAGTCATTCACCTCCAGCTCCCAGTAGTGTCTCCCTGAGGTGAAGGCCTCCCTGCTCAGGACACAAGGCCAGTGATCAAATCTGTAACGATTGTCAGAGAGACTCTTCATCTTTCCCAGTCTCACTCTCTTCCCATCCTCAGACAGGCTGAGCTCACAGTGAGCTGTATCAGGGTCCAGAGTCACAGCAGCTGGGGAATAAAACAGCAAACATCACAACAGGCTCCTGCCGATTACATTCCAATTCAACTCCATTATACTGTAAAATGTCTTTGTCCCCCAAACACACCAAGAGAGAAAAACAAGTATATTACTAATTACTTCTCTTCCCTTCCAGAGAAATGACATATTTAATTGTTTCACGAGGTATTACACATGGGAGTGATCCCCAATATCTTCTAAATACAAACATTAAATTTGTTTTACTAGACATGAATCTGTTTTTTTAAAAGACATTAATATGTGAAATTACAGCTCAACAACATGTTTTCAGAAACTTCAAATCCCACCACAACGACCTGTATACTGTAAGAAACTGGACAGCCTGTCTGTGAAACCGGTTTATTTCAAATCCCAGTTCAGCAGCTTGTTCATCTTCTCTAAGACCATTTTCCTGATGACGCAGAATAAAAAAAGTGCTGAATTCAAAGAGCAAAAATTGCTATATTCACCTGAAGAAGGCCTCACAGCTAAAATGTTATGTTTTCTCTCTTCTCTTTTCAGCATGGAATAACCTATTACTTGTTCTATATTCAAGGACTGCATAATGCTTTTTTTTTACAGATCAGAATATAATGGAAACAGAAAAACAATTCTGAAATATAAGAATACCATCACACTTAATTTGAAAATGCCAAGCAATATCCAAAGTGTTCAATTTAAAGCAGAAATAACACATCCAGAAACCCGGAGAGAAAGACGAGAGAAACAGAGGCGCTCATACTGACTTCAGACTGCTCGCGCTCACTGTCCGCCTCTCTGATAGGAGACTCCAGCTGTCAATCAGTGAGCTCTGACCACTGATAGATGGGGGGCGGGGCTTGTACATATTCATAGTGAATAGGGGATTTAATCAATTCAATTCAAGAAGCTATTTTATTTGCTTTATTTTTATACTGAATAAATACTCTTCTTTTCTGCCTGTCAATCTAGTGAAGATCAAAGAGATTCTTATCAGCTCTTATTTTTTTACTCCTGGAGCCTAGTAAGGCTCATCCAGCAGCCACATTATCCTGCAACTCACAGCTGGCAGCCCACTGAAGCTCAGCAGGTGTGAGCCTGGTCAGTACCTGGTCAGTACCTGGATGGGAGAGCTCCTGGGAAAAACTAAGGTTGCTGCTGGAAGAGGTGTTAGTGGCGCCAGCAGGGGGCGCTCACCCTGTGGTCTGTGTGGGTCCTAATGTCCCAGTATAGTGATGGGGACACTATACTGTAAAAAGGTGCCGTCCTTCGGATGAGACGTAAAACCGAGGTCCTGACTCTCTGTGGTCATTATAAATCCTAGGGCGTTTCTCAAAAAGAGTAGGGGTGTAACCCCGGCGTCCTGGCCAAATTTCCCATTGGCCCTTACCAATCATGGCCTCCTAATAACCCCCATCTATGAATTGGCTTCATTACTCTGCTCTCCTCCCCACTGAGAGCTGATGTGTGGTGAGCGTTCTGGCGCACTATGACTGCCGTCGCATCATCCAGGTGGGGCTGCACATTGGTGGTGGTGGAGGGGAGACCCCATTACCTGTAAAGCGCTTTGAGTGGATTGTCCAGAAAAGCGCTATATAAGTGTAAGCAATTATTATTATAAGGCTGACGCAGCTTCCTACATCAGTTTATAATAACACCTCACTGATTTGTGGACACAGATTTTCTTTAGCCCAGTGATGGCAGAAGGCGCCATCTGCTGGACAAGAGTGAAAACTGCAGCTCTGAAGCTGGTATGACAACATCTTCCACTGATATTTCACACTTATTCTGTGAAGAACAGGACACACTGTCAAACACTGACTTACTCCACAGGAGAGTCTATCAGTCTGGAAACACAGACACCCTCTAGATCAGTGGTTCTCAAAGTTCAATGGTCTGCGGACCATTTACACCAAGTCACAGATGCGGTGGACCACCTATGCTTACGTCCTCCTCTTACCCTTAAAAAATCATCACCTATTCATGTACTAAAAATAAATAATATTGAATTAAATTTTATGAAAAGTACAAATATTTTTACAAACAAAGCTGCATATTTTGCAAATGGTTTTGTTACTTAAAAAGTTAATGTGAAGAATGTAGCTGCTTTAGTTGAGCAGTCAGAGAAGTGATATCTGGATCCATCCTGGGCAACTTTAGTCTCATGTCCGGCTCCACATTCAGCCGATTTCTCTTCGTTTTCAGTCCAACAAGTGTCGAAAATCCAAGCTCACAAGTATAGGTTGCTGGGAATGGTAATAGATGCTTCAGAGCTATGTCACTAAGTCCAGCATTCTTGGATCGTACATGGAGCAGAAAAACAATCATTTGTTTCTTAAATTAAAGTGATTTTAAGGTTTAAAACTGATGTTTTACCATATTTAAGTCCCAATTGGTTGAATCACAAGGCAAAGCAGGAGAGAACATAAGCAGATGACAGTGTATTACAAAGAAAACAACATAAGGGCGCTAGAGCAGATCAGGACTCGGCTCCAGAACAGCGAGATCAAAATACAGAAGAGAGAGGGACAAGAGCCAGGCGGGAGAAGTGTGGCGAGCTAGTCAGCACAACAGAAGAAAAAAGCACAGGTTACGTTATCTGCATCGATTGTGAAGCACTTTTTCAAAAATGACAGTCACAAGGCCAGGCTACTTTAGTCTGTTTAAAACAAGGAATCTGGATATGCTGTTTCAATAAGTGTTGATCAAATGAAAGTTCGAATCTGGTTCGGTGTAATTTCTAATGGAGCGGGTTCGGACCAGCTTTGGGTCAGTACTTTCAACATTTTAAATCAGGTTGGGCTGGTGCAGGTTAGAAAAAGCGTTACTAACGACAACAGACTGCTGCAGGGCGCCACAAAACTGAGTGTCTCGTTTTCAATGTGTGACATCATTTCATTCGCGGTGCATAAAACTCAAACACTGAAGTGACAGGCGCTGCTGGGGAGAATGAAGAGGCGAGGTGATCTGTCATAACACAAGCTTCATTAAAACACAAAGGTAACAGAAGGGTATAGGTTCAGGTGGGTAGCTGCGTCAGCATGCGTAGGCTGCAAAGGAACAAGTAATAGGTTTATTCCATGCTGAAAAAAAGAAGAAAGAGAACACAACGTTTCGGCCGTGGAGCCTTCTTCTTTTGACACCTGAAGAAGGCTCCACGGCCGAAACGTTGTGTTCTCTTTCTTCTTTTTTTCAGCATGGAATAAACCTATTACCTGTTCCCACAGAAGGGTATAGTCAAGGAGAATGAATGGAACACTTTGCCCTTTTGGCAGACCCTCAAGTCCCTCCTCCCACTATTTACAGTTTGCAGTTCTAAACAGTGCTCCTAGAGGGGGCCCCTTCGTAGTGGTTGCTACAATATTCCTTCCTCTGACTTAAACAGCATAGACTTCCTTTAAGAAAGATGATTAGGTCAGCCTGCGGACCACCTGGCTCATGCTCTCGGACCACTGGTGGTCTGCGGACCTCACTTTGAGCACCACTGCTCTAGATCACTCCTGTCCTAGGAGAAAAGTAGAAACTAGAAAAAGTATAGTTGCAGTATCACAGGAAAAGCAATGCAAAACAAGGAATAAACACAAAAGATGAATAAGACAAAGACAAACTGTCCAAAAAGGAAAAAAACAAAACAAAAATCCTTATAATGAACAAAAAACAAAAATAATCCCTATACTGCAAAATAAAAAACCTCACCCTACTTCCAGAAAGCTCACCTTACTTCTTACTATCTGGAAATGAGGTCTCCAATATCACATAATATGATATTAATATTATATTGATATTGTATTATATTATATGATATTGATATTAATTTTTGCAGGAAATAAAGAATGTATTACTCTTGGCCTAGGAATAGTCCCTCAATTCAAATTAAATATCCTCAAATATTATAAGTGACTTTGTCTAAGAATGTGTGAAAAAGTGTCACTCTAAGAAGATAATGACTAGTCTGATATGAAAATACAGAAGCTAGTTTTACTTCCCCTGCCCTGTGAAGACACCCTCATATCTGAGGTAAAAACCCCAATCTCTACTGACAGTAGTGATTAATGAACTGATGTTGAAATGACTGATCTATTCTGAGACAAACACTCCACTGAGTCTCTTACTGAACCCACATCACTGCAGCCTGCCTCAGTAGAGCTCACAGCTCTCAGATTTATTCCCAGGAAACAGACTCCTTACTGACAGATAAACACCCCCAAAACCCCAATCTTACCAGGACTAATAAGACACCTGATGGTCAAGAGTCTCAGACTCTGGGAGAGAAACAGTCCACTGAGTCTCTTACTGACTGGACCTGAGATCTCTGTCAGGACACACAGATATGCCCCCTGTCCTGGAAGAGCCCCTCATTCCCAGATATATACCCCCTGACTGAGAGGCTATAGGCATCTGCCCCAGACCCCTCGGTAACCAGACACATTTGGTGACACCAGCCCATGAACGTCAAATTACACCTCTCAGTAAACACATCACGTTAAAATGTACACATCAGAGTGTCCTGTAATAATTATGCCAGAAGGATCCCCTCCGGGCTCCCAGATTTCCTGCTGGTCCCCTTTAGTAGAAGCCTGCACAGTTCACTCTTCAGACTTTCACTCTTCAGATGAACTCTTCCTCCTTCAGTAAAACTCAGGAAGTCCAGAACAGGTGAATTCCTCTCAGTTACTCCATGTCTCTCAGATACAATAATCACAAACAGAGACACTCAGGTTCCCCAGCTTCATCTTAATTAGTACTAGTCACCTTCCATAATGAGACACAGGAGCAGAAACACCAGTTAGGAATGTGTTCTAAAGGGATGCTATTGCAGAAATATACAGCAGATATTAACAGTTCTGTGTGCACATGGATACGTGCTGTACAAAGAGATCAAATACAGACTTGCAGAGTAACATACTCAGAAGAGGACAGAAGATCAGCAGTTAAATATTTTCTTTGAAGAGGGAACTACAAAACATATAAATTAAAATACTATATCCTCCATCAGTAACAGTAATTAAAATGGAGTATGTTTAGTTTCACTAATGGATAAAGACTGAACACAGTTAGAAAGGACACCCAAGGGTACAGCAAATTAAACCACTGAACCAGAGAGCTGTGTACAGGAAACAGACTCTAACAATGCTCTCAGAAATCCTACACCAGGCTGCTGCAGATACTGATGGAAGAGTTACAGGAGGGACTAGATAAAGAAAAAATAAAGGGCTTAACAGGGGAAAGTAAGAGAAAGTGAACCAGGGGGCGTGGAAGAGAGACAAGAGTTACTTCACACAGACACACAGAGTGTGAAGAGGAGAGAGAGGAGAGAGGAGAGAGAGGAGAGAGAAGAGCTACTTCACACAGACACACTGAGAGTGTGAAGAGAACAGAGAGGAGAGAGAGGAGAGAGAGGAGACTGGGGACAGAGGAGAGGGGAGAGTATAGAGAGGAGAGAACAAAGGAGAGTGGAGTACAGAGGAGAGTGAGGAGAGAAGGTCTTGGAAGAATCTCGAGAATTAAAACGTGGTGAGAACGAACTGAGTAGTACCAGGCAGTGTGTCTGTAATGAAATGGAGAAATGAGTCTATTACAGCACAAGGGGTCAGCATGTATTTCTCACTGGGAGCCCAGATCAATCACAGCCTCAGGGAGCACAGTGGGAAGGGTCTTATTTCCTATTTACAGTGTAGAGACAGCAGCAGCAGAGTGGGGAAAAGACAAAGTACAGCTGCAGTATCCCTGGAAAAGCAATGCAAAAGAGAGGAGAAACACAGAAGAAAATGAATAAGGCCAATAACTGTAAAAAAATAAAAGTAATAAATTCCTTACAATGAAAAAAAAATCCTTCTACTGCAAAATAAAAAAACCTCACCCTACTTCCAAGGATTAAACAACAGCTTTCAAGCCCTTTAAGAGAGATAGTGCTTCTCTTGTGCCTTCAGACAAGCCTGACCAGACCTGCCTTCACTCCCCTTTTATACACAGCAGCCAGCAGGGGCTGCATAGACTGTAACACACACTGAGAGTGGAGAGTGAGAAAAAACAGTTTTACAAGCATATAGGGAAAAACATTCCAGGCCAGTTGAATATAAACATTTCTTACTTGACACATCCTCCTGTAAATCAGGATAAATAAAAACATAGAAAAATGGGGTATATTTTATGTTCTGCGCTTGGGCCTAGCTTTACAAGTGTACACACCCAGAACTACAATCTCAAACTACAAAGAGATTATGAGACTAAATGCAATAACCATGGACAACAAGCTTAATATCTTTGTACCAAAGGCCCCGCTGTTATCAAGAGAAGACAGTCTTACCCGAAGCACTGCAAATCCACCTCCATTCTGAAACACAGAGATACAGACACTGTTAATCACAGACACACACTGGAACACAGAGATACTGACACTGTTAATCACAGACACACACTGGAACACAGAGATACAGACACTGTAAATCACAGTCACACACTGGGACACAGAGATACAGACACTGTTAATCACAATCACACACTGGAGCACAGAGATACAGACACTGTTAATCACAGTGACACACTGGAACACAGAGACACAGACACTGTTAATCACAGACACACACTGGAACATAGAGATACAGACACTGTTAATCACAGACACACACTGGAACACAGAGATACAGACACTGTTAATCACAGTCATACACACGAACACAAAGATACATACACCGTTAATCACAGACACACACAGGAACACAGAGATACAGACACTGTTAATCACAGACACACACAGGAACACAGAGATACAGACACTGTTAATCACAGACACACACTGGAACACAGAGATACAGACACTGTTAATCACAGTCACACACTGGAACACAGAGACACAGACACTGTTAATCACAGACACACACTGGAAAACAGAGATACAGACACTGTTAATCCCAGTCACACTCTGGTAATAAGGTGTCAGTACAGTCAGTGCTGTCAGTCAGCAGAGTTATGCACAGTGTATGGAGAGTCAAACTTATTCACTCACCAGTGAGTTTCTCCTTCCCTGCAAAGAAACACAGAGAATTATGTTAAGACACAGGATTAAGGCTGCAGAATTTGGGAAATTATTTTTGCCATTTTTCTATTACAACACATTCTGTATTTCACTGAACAAAAAATACACAAGAACAAGAAACATCTAACTTATCTAGCCCATGTTAATAGTTAACCAACCCAAGGATCTTTAACAGCTCTTTCTGCTGTGCACTTCCTCACAACTGAGCCCTCTTATAACAGTTTTCTGTGATAAATTAGATGGTCTGGCACTGTCTACACGTCATCTGTGATTTCCACTTTAGGGTCATCCCACCCCCTCCTGCCACATGATCGTGTTTGACCAATGAAAACAGAGCTCATGGCTGACAGACAGATAAAGACAGTCTCTGCTATCAGGAGGTAAAATAAACAGGAAGATATAGGGGGTCTTTTTGAATTGGCTTGGCTTGACTATGGTGAAATTGAAGATATTTCCGATCTACTATAATCATTGAATATATATATGTAGCCACTTCTCCCTTCTCTCCCTATGCTCCAGGTTTGCCCTGTAGGGATCTGACTTTAACACAGTGGACACACTCTGACCCTTGACTCATGTATTAGTAAAACTGTGGATCCTGCAGTAACAGCAGATTAACAAAGTGTCCCCACCCAGCAGAAGATCAGTGATATCAATCACAAAGTGAAGATGGAATATAAGCTCCACATGAGATCTGAGGTCTCTAATCAGAACCCAGAGAGGATACTGGACATTGAAGTGGTCAGAACCCGCAGATGAATAGATCACTGTGTCAGTAGATACACTTGATCCTCACATGCACAGACTGGACAGATGACTGGATCCTGCAGTTGTGTGGATTCAGTGATGTGAGTTTACAGTGATCTTCATGGACAGGATATCAAGGCTCAGTCTAGGTTTGGAATGAATCCAGCCTGGTGGTCTGAGGGCTGCATCTCTGCTGTTTGAGGATGATGTTGTCTCCTCTGTCTCCTCGGACTGTGATAACAGGGTGAAGAGCTCAGCAGTCTGGGAGGACCTTGGAGCAGAGTCACTGCTCCTCTGGAGCTGGCTGAGCTGGTTCAGGAATCTGCTGGAGATGTACTGGGCAACTGGGAGGAGACCAGGCACAGACCCAGGTCAAACGGAGGGGTTATAACTCTCAGCTGGCCTGGAACAGCTGTGAATCCCCCAGGAGGAGCTGGAGACTGTTGCTGGAGAAAGAGAAGTCTGCTCTGCCCTGCTCAGCCTGTTACCACTGTAACCCTCAACAGGAGTCAGAGGTAAGAAAATATTTGGATGGAGTTTAAAACAGTTTTTCTTTTCCTTTGTCACTGTATTCAATCTCTACTGCTATATTATTTTATTAAATTTAGTGCATGTATTTATTTTAGTAAACTCTACTCAGATGTATTAAAGGTGAAAGGAAAGGGGTTACAGGTGAACTGCAGTGTGTGTTGTCCCTGCATTCACTACAGGATCATCTGCAGAAGTGACACAGAACAGACACTGGACACTCCTACAGACAGGGCTGTGCTGTCAGCACTGGTCATGTACTGAGCCCAGACTGCAGTGAGGTCTGTGAGTCTTTCACCCTGTGTGAGATACTGTAATTCTCTGAGCACTGATGCTTCATCTTGTGTATCACCACATCTTTCAGATTCCACTGACTTGTCATTAATGGACTCTAATGAATAGCAGTATTTTAAATCCTTATTTAAATCTTATTTATTTAAAAATCCTTATTTAAAAAGTATTTAAATCTTAAAACACACATATATAATGAGCACATACTGTCCATTCTTCTCCACTGGATCACCAGAAGTACTGATGCTGCTACAGTAACAGCTGCTGTTAGGAAGAGAGCCACCATCCAGCCAGAGGGAGCAGGGAAATAGTCTCCTGGAAAACATAATAAGTATTTTAATATTCAGAATAAAACATATGCTATATGTAGTGTCATGCTGAATTGACCATGCTCCTTCTCTCCTGTCAGTTCTGGTTGCCATGGATATAATCAGACAGGAGACCTGGATCACCTGGACAGATTCCACTCACACTGCCTCAGGTGGGTCAAGTTATTTAGTGTCTGCTCTGACTTTGTGATTCATTCGGAATCCTGACCTGGCTTCTGGCTTCTCTTGACTTCATTCCCAGATCACCTTTGTGTCTGCTACACTCCTCAGCATTTACTTTGTTTCAGGCCTGTTTCGTCCCGACCTTGTCTTCTGGATTCTGCCTTACACTCTGCTCTCTGCCATGGATTCTGCTTGCCTACTTGACCTAAAATTCGGATTTTCTTGGTGCTTAACTCCTGGGCTTTCCTCGATCTGACCTGCTTAACTGGACCACAACCCTGGACTGTGTCTGCCTGCCTGTCCTCACTCCTGTGTGTTTACTGCACACACTGCACCACCTGTCCCCACTCCTGTGTGTTTACTGCATACACCACACCGCCTGTCCCCATTCCTGTGTGTTTATTGCACACACTACACTGCCTGTCCCCACTCCTGTGTGTTTACTGCACACTGCGCCGCCTGCCCCCTCTTCTGTCTGCTCCCCTTCTGCACTTCACCCCCACAGACCGCTGCTCAGCTCCTCCTTCAGTACCATCACATGTAGTAAGAACTCTGTTAACAAGGTACTTTTTTGTTTAAGGTCAGTGGTAAAGGACCTAATAGCTGCAGAGTTAACTTGAATTAATCTTGCTTTTTTTAAATGTATACTTATAACTTGATTACCAGGCAAAACTTTTACAAAAACATTCTTGTTAAAAGTGATTTTACTGTGTGTGTCACTGATTGACTAGTGATGTAGGACTTTATAATGAGTTTTGAGTAGATTAATTTTACAATAAACTCCCTGTGAAGGTTGTGCTCAGTGGCCTAGGTGTGTTATATCCTGGGTGTGAGAGAAAACATTTACAGGAAGTAAAGTGTGTCTCAGATTGACTAGTGATGTAGGACTTTCTAATGGGTTTTGAGTAGAGTCCTTTCACAATAAGTCTCTAGTGCAGGTTGTGCTCAGTGTAACAGGTGTGTTATATCCTGTGTGTGTGTTATACATCAGCCGTGTTGCAGGTGAGCTCCATTGTTCATGTTTAATACTCACTGGGTATGTGGAGCTGAGATCCCCAGTCTGGCTCAGGAAGAGAACTTCTCACCAGGCAGGAGAAGATATTGGACTCCTGTTTGACTGGGATATAGCTGCTGACACTGAGGAGCCCCTGACTGTCCGTGTCCACTGTGGGGGGCTGTGATGTCACCTCATTTCCATCCCTGTCTGTCCAGATCACTGCAGGTTGAGGGAACCAGCCCTCTGATCTGCACAGCAGCTGGGCCTGATCTCCTCCAGGGGAGTGGAGAGACACTGAGGGCTGGGAGCCCAGGGCTGTGGATTCGACACAACAGGAGACATTTCACAGCTGATAAAAGCACACTGGAGTAAAATGCTGTTTCAATGTTGTTCTTTCAAAACACAGAAATGATAAAGACAATGCCATGAACAGTTCAATTTTCTTTTAGATTTTTAATGTAATGTTTTAAATTTAAAATATGGTGACTTTCTGCACTCAAACACAGAGTTAATGTGTCAGGTAACAGTATTAACAGTATTAACAAATTAACAGTATTAATTTGTCAGGTAACAGTATTATTAGAATCACAATCACATCTGTAATTAAGGTGATCATCTTGTCTGCAAGAGTGCAGGAAAGGAGGTTCAGTGTCAGAGGTCAGGAACAGAGATCAGTGATGTGAGACTAGAAACACACTTTATGTGATCAGTGTTGTGTTGTTTGATCCTGACTAACAAAAGAGATGTAGACTGTACTTGTGTAGTTTCATGCTGTTCTGTGTTCAGTTGTGTATGTTAGAGACATGTGTTAGAGGAAAGAACATTAAAACATGTGGAAAACCACTCACCTCTAACACCCAGGTCAATAAGAGCGACTTCATAATGTCGAGGAGATTGAACCAGGCAGTTATAGAGTCCATGATCAGAGCGCCTCACATCTCTCAGTCTCAGAGACACGTTGCCTTTGAAGAGCTTCTCTGGGAAAAGTTCAGCTCTTCCCCTGTATGATGGGATCTGATCCTCAAAGATATACCTGCGGTTCTGGTACAAACACACAGGAGCTGCATAATCGTCTCTGAACCACCTGATCTGTAGGTCCTCTGCATTCTCTCTGGGTGAGAGGTAACAGGGCAGGACAGCGTCTTCACCAGGGGACACAATTACAGGAGCAGCTGGACCAACAACCTGAAAAGTGTCTGAAAGAGAAAGAGCAGAGCTGGTTGGTATATTTCTTTTCAACACAGATAAACATGTTGAGAAAAACTGTACTAGCAACTGGCAAATTTAGAGAGTAATCTCAATATAATGGCCAAACGATATTTTCTGCATATACAGTATCTCTGATTCACACCTCATGTGATTCAGGAGCACCGTCTCATCTCACCATCTGCTCCTCTTCTTCACACCAGTGTTTCCCAAACTGGGGTCTGGATCTCTCACCCAGGACCCTCAGATCCTCACCTTCACTCACTGACAGAAGAGCTGTAACTGTTTTCACTGAGGGTCTGTTACTCTGCACTGACAGTAGGGGATTGAATCAAGCTCTTTATCTGTGTCTCTCTCTGCTCTCTGGTCCTTTATATACTGAAACTCTTCACAGAACCCAGATTAAACTGCTGATTAATACTTCCAACACAATCTGAACTCACAAACACAGAAGGCACAGTGGGATGTAACCATGGACCTGAATGATTCCAGGTTTTAATCAGCAGTTTTTAAAACACAAACTCACAATAAGATGTTCTGCAATATCTAGACACACAACCCAGAATGGGGATGAACTACAGAAGATCCAGTCAGGCTCCTTCTACAAGTGTTAGCTGTAACATCTCTCCATCTTCCACAAACACACTTCTGACACATTGCAATGTCCTGTGTGGTTTGGGTCACTCCAGGACTCCCTCTGTAAGCGATGAGTACCTGATGTAGCCAACATTAACTCACACACTGAGGCACAGACTGGCAGAGAGGGTGAAGCAGCTCTCAGGTCAGCAGTGTGACTTGCCCATGATTGACACTGTCTCTGGGTCTGTCAGCTCATCCCACAGGTGCTCAGGGGTCTGATGACAGAGTGACTCAGTGGAGGACATTGATCCCAGACTGACACACACCATCATGAGCAGAAGAAAGGCTGATGACAAGAACAGACTGTTCAGCCCATCAGTGCTCATCACTGTCCTGCACTTTCACAGCACCAGGCTCAGATGTGAAAGTTCAGAGTTTGTGTCTCCACTGTGTGTCTTGGTGATGTGTTAATACCTCCCAGTGCTGCTGCGGACATAGTCAGTCTGGTTACATGGGGCTCCAGTGCAGCTGATTGACCTAGTTTAGGGCTCCTGAGATCAAGACTGGGACATGATTGGGGGTTTGTGTGGGGTTAGAAAACATTATATAATTGTTGTTATTTGTATTTAAAATATGAAATTCTTATTTTTGTATGTATTTTCAACACCCAAGAAAAGAAAGATTCTGAATACAGAAGACCAAGACCTGAAACCAGAAATCTGGAACCCTGATCCAGTGGTGTCCTCCTGCTGCCGCCTGCCTTCAGTGTCACACATCCTTCCCTCTGTCTGCTATCATCCAGTCACAGCACCATTCCTTCTCAGCTGTCCTCCACATATTATAACCTAACTCCTCCTTTTCCTGCACCTGCCCTCCTACCTCCTTCCTTTATGACATTCTGTCTGGTTCATTCCTGTTTATTCTAATATGTTCAATATATTCAGATTTCTCCAATTGCCAGCTGCTGCTTGTGATGACACCTGTCAAATCTATCTGGCGTCCTAAATATAGAACAGTAAGATAACATCACTTTATTGGCCATATACAATTTCTTATTGCATACCCCAACTTGTTCTCCATGAGACATACAGACAGGGAGAGACGTTTTGGGGTCTGAGCACAGCGTCATCTATATGGCACCCCTGGAACAGTTGGGGTTAAGGGCCTTGTTCAGGGGCCCAACAGATTAGGACTCCTCTGCCGGCCAAGGGATTCGAACAAATACCCTTCCAGCCACAGAGCCACCACACCACAGGCATCCCACCATGTCTTCTCTCTCCTGTCCCCTGACACAGCTTACTGGTAGTCCAGATTTTCCAGCTCCCTCAAGTCTCATAATCCTCTGCTCTAAATTCAAAGCTTCTCATCCCAAGGACTCATTCCTCTGGAACGCCCCTCCTCTCCCTACACTCCCTACATGTCTTGATGCTCATCCTGCCTCCTGTTCCCCTCTTACTGCAGGAGCACGTTAAACAAGGTGCAGACATGAATCTTGTCTGTCTCCTCATTCACTCTACTTGCCCCTTTCAAGCCAGAAAAGCTCAGTGCATCCTCTGTCTGCTCTTTTGAAATGTACTGAACCTCACTGTTCCCAGTGTGTCAAGATCCTTATCTTCTGTGATCTCAACTTCAAAAACTGGAGTTCAGCTCACTGTGGATACAACAGCTGGTCTTCCTACCATCACTGAATTCCTGACTCAGTTAATTACTCATTCAGGAAGATTTTAGTCTCCTTTCTCCAGCAAAAAGCTTGATTGCATTCAGTTGCATCTTTCTACCAACTTGTCCACTAGGTCTACACAGTTCTTGTCTTGCTATTATCTATTGTATTTGCTGGGTCAACTCAACAATGTGATGAAAATCATTCAGAGAGACCGAACATCCATTTGCATCTAGACAACAGTAAGGTCAGGCAAATGTTACAATCTTTATGTTGTCAGCTTCAGAAATTTGATTCTCAGAAACTATACTGAGATTTGCAGTCATCAGTGTGAAATCTGGGTTCCATACAGGTTACTGATTAAAACACCAATAAGAGTCTCACTGTACCTGATCCTGAGACACAGGACTGGTGGAGAAACAGCAGAGTCACAAAGAGCCACTGTGACTGGTCAGACTCCATCTCTGAAAGAAAGAAACCCTCTGAAGTAAGAAAGACACACTTATGAGCATTCACATCTGAATTAAAGAAAAACAGAGTTGAAATGTCTCAGAAAGACACAGGTACAGCAGTGTACAGTCCTGACCTGACTGTTCACTCACACACTGCTGTACCTGACTGATCTCACTGTCACTCCAGCACACAGCAGCTTCAGTCCTGACCTGACTGTTCACTCACACACTGCTGTACCTGACTGATCTCACTGTCACTCCAGCACACAGCAGCTTCAGTCCTGACCTGACTGTTCACTCACACACTGCTGTACCTGACTGATCTCACTGTCACTCCAGCACACAGCAGCTACTACTCTGACTCTACCCATGCACTATAAAGAAAGGAACAGCACTTTATTTGACAATACAATGTGTGGAAATAGAGCAGGGTTTCCTGTCTCCTTTTACAGATGGACAATAACATACCAGATTCACACTCAACTTTTTCTATACATACATTGTCATTGATCTCTGCAGTACTAAACACATTATACTGAATTAAACCTACAAGGTTCAGAAATATATCATGTTTCTTGTCTTCTTACACAGCTAGACAATAACACAGCAGATTTACACTCACCTGTTTTTATATTAACAGGGTGTTTACAGTTTTAAATACACTCCGGATTCAGAGAAAAGTTTTTTTGTCTTTACTGTGTCGAGAGATGTTGTTCTGAGAGAGAGTAACGCCATTCAACTACAGGAAACACAAAGTGAAAGAAAAACCTTCAGCAGGAGCCATGACATTTATTGTTTGCCTGTTAGATCAAATACGGTGAAAATCCAATGAAAACAGTGATATTATACACCTTCGGATACACGTTAATAAGTAATCTGTCGTGTGAATAACTGTACTACCTGACTGCTACAGGTATAGCATACTAACATTACAGGACACTATGCTGTTAACTGATGTGAGAATGACAGGATACTTACAGGCTGGATACTCTGATCATACCAGTCTGAGCTCCACTTTTATTGTTCAGAAAGAAATATGTTATTCTCTGAGGCCTTTTTATGATTAGATTTGAAAATAAGCTCGCTCTTTCTCACAGTAATGAACTAGTTTCACTTTCACTTCCTGCTGTAACACACAGAGGCAGGAGAGGATTCTGGGAAACTGGGCAGTACCTTCAGGGTGTGTTGTTGTGATCATGCAGCTGGAGCACAGATCAGTGTTCAAGAACGCAGGAGTTCTGGGACTTTTCTGTGAAACAGGTATATCAAGCTGGAGCCCAGCTCCTCTTGTCTACAAGCTGCAGGATGTGGCTCTTCTCTCTTTTAAAGGAGAAGTTCAGCTCCTGATTACTTGCCTGTGAGGCACTAAGATCCTGAGTGAGGGAAAGGAGCTGTTACGATAAGATGTGCATAGAATTAGCCTCCTCCTGACTAATTAAGACCTCCTGGGAGAAAAGAGATTTGTCCAGGTTCCAGTCTGGACGGAGTGTGTGCGAGATCTCCAGTAGAGGCTCCAGTAGAGAGGTCTTGTCTCTAGTGATGATGAGGCAGGTTTACAGGCCTGTGGGCTCTGCAAGTAAGGGGTGCTTGAGAACAGAATGGACTCACAGGTGCTGGACAGGGGGGCTGTGTGCTGGTTCCTTTGCCAGGTTCAACGGTGATGAAGTGTGATGCCAAGGAACAGGCCAGCTGCACCAGGGCTGACTGGAGGCATAGGCTTCCGAACGGCGTACAGATCTTCTATTATCACTTTAGTTAATTACATTTATGAAGTAAAGACTTGGATGTGTGAAAACTCTTTGTTATTCAACCTGCAGACAGCGCCCCCACCTGGCTGGGTGTGTCACCTCATCCTCTGCTTTAACAATCTGATACTCTGCCTGCTGTGAGAGATCAGTTATCCTGCGACTCTGTCAACAGCTCAATAAAACTGCAAGCATTCAAAATCCTGGCCTGGATACTGAAGTTATTCACAGAGTAATCAGTGAGGATTGGGGTACACAGAGAGAATAGGGTTCACTGTTAGACTGACAGGAATCAGTGAGGATAGGGGTACACCTGGAGAATGGGGTTCACTGTTGAACTGACAGGAATCAGTGAGGATTGGGGTGCACATGGAGAAGAAGGGTTCACTGTTGGACTGACAGGAATCAGTGAGGATTGGGGTGCACGTGGAAAATCGGGGTTCACTGTTGGACTGACAGGAATCAGTGAGGATTGGGGTGCTCATGGAGAAGAGGGTTTCACTGTTGGACTGACAGGAATCAGGAGGATTGGGGTGAACATGGAGAATGGTATGAATTATTAAGAGTGTGGATAGATACTTTATTGATCCCGTGAGGGAAATTGCAATGCAACAGCAGCTTAACACAGACACAGTGTAACGAATGATACAATAATACAACAATACAATCCATACAATACAATCAGTCCAGTGAGTGAGAATTGCACTAAGAAGAGTTACTCACTGTCCAGAACACACAAAGAACAAACCAGAAACGTGAATTCTTTATTCTCTGGCACAGCTTTGGTGAGAGGAGTAATTATCCAGGCACACTTAGTTGAACAGATATTTATTACAATGACAGGACACCAACGACGCTACACATAGCATACAACACACACGTTATGTACAGTATCTCAAAACAAGGCATTTCAGAGGCCAAAACCCAGGTCACCCAGAAAACCCCAGACTGCTACTAAGCACTAAACTCATAATATGCCTACAGAGGCCACACAAGAGATCAGCTGCCTCCTAACTAAATACAATCCAACCTGCAGTTAAATCTCTCTGCACCCTGGGTGCCACAAGGTTAATGGGAGCCTATATCCCTCTCCATATAAATACACCCTATGTAGCGATGCGTTGCTCAGGACCCTGTGCAGATGGTATAATGGGAAGTGGAAACGGACATGGGGAGGAAACAACGAGGAACTGGGCAGGTTGACAAACAGAGGGGGGCTAACTGTGCTCGGGTGTTTGGGTGCTTGGGTGCTCGGGTGCTCGGGTGCTCAGGGAGGGGTGTGGCCATGGCGAACTAGTCCAAGGGGAAAATCCAGGGCGAAGACCAAGAATTCCAGAGCTGGGAGATTCATCCAAGACCAAAACAAGACAAGGCTTAAAAAACCGGAAGGGGATCTGGTGCAGGGACAGGGAGTCAAACTGGGGTAACGAGGCAAGGCAAGCCGAGCCCCGGACTCAGATGGGCAGGACGCCATGGTGAAGCCAATGCCGGGTCTCTCCTGGACCCACTGGTAAGGATAGCGGGAGCACCAGTCTTAAATAAGGAGACAGAACAGGGGCCGGGTGTGTGTACTCAACTAAAATACGAAAGAGCTGGGAGACCCTTAAGAGGAGGGATTGCGATCGTGACACCCTCAGCAGGAAAGACCTATAACATATCTTATATCTTTTATACCCTGGTTTTATTCCCTGTCCCTGCGCCGGATCCCCTTCCGGTCTCATAACTCTGCTCTCCCCACTGTCCCCCAAGCCTGTCTACACTCTGTGGGTGACAAGGCCTTCTCCTGTTATACCCCCAAGCTCTGGAACTCTCTGCCCAAGGATATCTTCTCTAAACTCCTTCAAATCCAGACTAAAAAAATCCAGACTTCAGAAAAGCCTTTACTGAACTGGTTCCATTCTTCAACCCTCTGCTTTTCTTAGTACCACCATCCACACTCTCCTCTGTATATTGTTTTGTTTTTTATCTTGTGTATTCTTTTTATTATTATTATTATTATTATTATTATTATTATTATTATTATTATTATATTGTCTGTTTCTGTCCTGCTTCTTTGCAATCAATAACCCACAATGCCCCTAGTTATGCTCAGGTAAACTTTACAGTTGTTTCTGCTCAAGGGACCCCCCCCAGACCTCAGCAAACATCCTCTCTGCTTTGAAGTTAGAAGTGTTTACACTTCCAAGTGTCACAAACGTTATCTGAAATCTAAGAGACACTTCTCAGTCACCTAAAGCTGTAACAGTGTTATGCACAGTTTAGGTGAATGGAAAACTAATTCTGTTCTGGGAGCAGAGAAAAGAGTTTCGTTCTTGGACTGGTCTCTTTAGTCTTGAATAGACTAGGTTAAAAGTGAACTTGAACTATTCAAATTCCTCGAAGCCTTTGAGAAAGGCAAACCAGTGGACTTCTTCAGAATGACCAGCGCTATGCAGGCCAGAGGACAAGAGTCATTAAAGCCACCATCGAGAGGAACTTCTGCACCAAAGGATTGTGGGAGAGCAGAACAAGCCTCCCAGGGGCAAGTTTCCTTCAAAACTTCTTGATGTGTAATTTTTCAGTTCTCAGTAAGTATTAATTATTAATTTGTGTAAATACCTCAAGAAGCTGTTTCTTGAAAAAAGCCTGGGTACCTGAATGTCAGGTAAAGTCATCAGCTCATTCTTTCCTAGTGTCTCCAACAATCAGGCATCTTGTCGGATGCCTCAATCTTTTAATGACTTCTGATTCTCTTCCTATCCTTATTCTTACATATCCATGACATCTTACGTTCTTGTCTTGAGACAGTGTTTGGAGTTTCTGACGCTGTTCTGAAGTGGTTAAGCTTGTACCTTTCTGATCACCAACAGGTTGTCTCTTTGGGGGTTTGAGTTGTGAAGCTGGTTTTGTGAAGTCTGGGGGTTCCTCAGGGCTTGATACTGGGTCCCCTACTCTTCAGCAGTTAAATGTTGTGTTATCTGTGTTATCACTAACTGTGGCTGAAAAGCTGGTAAACAAATTTGTCTTCTCCAGAATTGACTACTGTAATGCTCTACTTGCTGGGGTTGCTAAATCCACATTGAACAAACTCTAAACTCCAGTATGTCCAGAATTCGGCAGCCAGAATCCTGTCCAGGTCATGTGCAAGTGATCACATTACTCCTGTCCTGGAGTCCCTGCACTGGCTTCCTGTCATGTTTCATGTTGACTTCAAAATAATCATGCTCATCGATAAGGCTCTTCATGGCTTGGCACCTCAGTACCTGTCTGAGCTACTATCGTCCTACTCCCCACTTCACAACCTTCACTCTTCTTATTTTGGTCTCCTGTCTGTCCCCCAAGATATTCTACACTCTGGGGGTGCCAGGGCCTACTCCTGTTGGGCTCCAAAGCACTTGTGGAGCTCTTTCAAACTTAGACTTAAAACCTTCGTGTTCAGAAGAGATGTTCTGAATTATTATTATTATGACTTTCCTCCCATCTCCAGCTCACTGTCTTGTACAGAAGATGCGTGATTGATTAGAACTGGAACACAAGAGAAGTCACAAAAGAGGCCCGTTTGATAGTTCTTAGCTGATTGATCTCAGGATCTCATCCAGCTGTGTCTTGAAAGAAGCTGAGGATGGGCTTCAACCGGCATAGCTGGGCTGCTGTTCCCCACCCCCACCACTCTTGGTGCGAAGACGTGCCTCCTGTTCTCAGGATTTTAATGTCCTTCCCTGTAGTTTCTATTTCTCTTCCCTGGCTTATGGTTCAGTACATTTAACGGTGTCAATTTGTGAGATCCGTATGTACATGCCATCTCCCTGACCTTCTGTTTCTAGGAATCAGCTCGGCTGCTTGATCCCAGGATGGTTTCATGAAAAAAAAAGGCTAAAGGTTTTAACAACATGGCCGGCCTCTCCTAGCAGTGCGGCTGCTGACCTCCCAGCCCCGAGCGTGACACCGATCTCTGATGACGCTGTGGTCTCGGCGTTGTGCTGACGTTGTGCAGGAGGGAGAGCTCTGTGGGTCGGGTCTCTGCAGCAGAGATGGTACGCAGATATCCGGGCCGCGTGGTTTCTGAGTGGGCTGGCCGAGACAAACAGAGACATCCAGAGACAAACAGAGACACATGCAATCCTTCTGCAGCTGATGCGAAACACTGGGCCTTCGGGTTTGGAGGAACACAAGACGATTGCAAACGAGAGGAGGCCTTTAGGCCCTCTGAGCCCACAGAGTAGTTAGCAGCTACGTGATCTGAGAGTCTCACCCGGCTGTGTCTCCAAAGAATCCAGGGTATCAGCTCGTGCCATTCTCCCACCACCCTCTGTGTAAAGAAGTGCCTCCTGTCCTGATTGCAGGATCTCATCCATTGAAAGGAATCTTGTTCATCAACCAGAACTTGTTCATCTCAGGATCTTATCCAGCTGCGTCCGGGGCAGGGGTTCTTTACACAAAGTTTGATGAGAGGATGGCCCAGGCTGCCCAGACATGTTGTTAAAGCTGATTCAGGAAATGGCTGGATAAGATCCTGGAATATGATGGTAATATCGAAAGTTGAACACTGCCCTCCTATCTGTGACCTGTCTTATTAGAGTTGTGACCTAGTAATCTCAGAACCTCATCCATTTTGTTGAAGCCCATACCTTTCTTTCAGGAACTTGATTCATGAGATCTTGGAGATGAGCATGACAGTAATTCTACGTGGGTTACAATATACAAATTATATACAACATAATTCTATACGGGCTGATGCAGAGCATGTCAGGGCTGTCCAGTCCTGGTCCTGGAGGGGTCATTGTGTCTGCAGCAGGGCAGTCCAGTCCTGGTCCTGGAGGGGTCAGTCAGTGTGTCTGCAGCAGGGCTGTCCAGTCCTGGTCCTGGAGGGGTCAGTCAGTGTGTCTGCAGCAGGGCTGTCCAGTCCTGGTCCTGGAGGGGTCAGTCAGTGTGTCTGCAGCAGGGCCGTCCAGTCCTGGTCCTGGAGGGGTCAGTCAGTGTGTCTGCAGCAGTGCTGTCCAGATGCCGGTCATTGTGTCTGAAGTGGGGCTGGTCCTGGAGTGTTCGGTCTGTGTGTCTACAAAACAATTCAAAGCTGAAAGACACAAAAAGCTGTCAGAAGCAGGAAAATGTTTGAATTGGTCCTGATAAGCCTAAAAAATAAAAATGAACTTTCATGAGTCCAGATTCATAGTGACCTTTAACCCCTGAGTGAAGACACTAGAGCACTGAAGGACTGGAGACCAGGGCTGGAGAACAGTTTTTGCAGCTCCTGTCTCCTCTGGGTGTCTTCTCAGCTGAGCTCTCTGAGGTGCTGACTCAGACTCTGTGGTCTGTACTCTCTGGGCCCACTTGTTTTTGTGGTACAGACTTTCCTGTAGGAGTGGTTGGTAGCAAGGTGTGCATATATATAAAATGCCACAAGGGTGTTTGATACAACAGGAGGGAGAGACGTCTTCTGTCTCCTGCAATAGTTGGGGTGGGTCAGTCTTCTGTGTCCAGCACCAGTTAGGGAGGGACTGTCCTCTGTGTCCAGCACTAGTTAGGGAGGGACTGTCCTCTGTGTCCAGCACTAGTTAGGAGGGACCGTCCTGTCTGCAGTGAGGCATTAGAAGAGTGAAGATGCTTTTCCTGCAGCTGCTGTTTGGGATCCTGATCCTGGACTCTGAAGGTAAGAGCAGTGTTATTCTACTACTGACTCTGTTACTGCTCTTGTTCCTCCTTCTGTTAAAACTCATCACACTAATAATAAGCAAAACCACCTGGATGTTCCCAGTCTGGAATCATTCTGTCTGTAATCAGCACCACAGACCACTGTCTCCAATGTCCAGCTCTCCTCTGTCCTGGGGCTCTATACTGGTCAGTCAGGGTGTGACGGAGGGACAGTGGTCCTGGATGACCGATCTCAAGACAGTTCTGTATTAACCCCTCTGTCTCTCTCCAGTGTCCAGCTCTCCTCTGTTCAGGGGCTCTATAGTGGTCAGTCAGGGTGTGACGGAGGGACAGTGGTCCTGCATGACTGATCTCTAGACTGTTCTGTATGAAACCCTCTGTGTCTCTCCAGTGTTCAGCTCTCCTCTGTCCAGGAGCTCTATAGTGGGAGGTCAGGAGGCACCGAAGGGAAAGTGGCCCTGGATTGCCTACAGTATATGCTGACTCTGGTCACCACCTGACAAACGAGTCCTTCCTGAGACCAAGACTCTCATCTTAGGTGGCTGGGACTGAGAGCCATATCTCAGCAGGACCTGACTTATCTGTGCTCAATGTCTGTACTCCAAAGGAGCTGACAGGGCCTAATGGTATCTAACGGTATCTGATGACATGGTAAAAATGGTAAAAATGCTGACAGACCAAGATGGTATCCACCCTTGAAAGAGCTGCAGAATCAGGGTGGGGAACCTTTCCTCCACTCACAGCTGAGACGTGTGAAGATACAGACCCTCTGTGCAATAACACTGCTTCTCTGTTGCTTTGATGAACAGAGACTGAGCTCTGCTTCAGAGCCAGAAGAACATACACTGACCAGGAGTGAAAACGTTTCATGACTCCAGTTCAGAAACGTTTGTGTGTCCAAAGCATTGTGGACTGCTCATTCTGAACCTGGTGAGTCACCATAAATAAAGGCATGGACGACAGGGAGGTGATGATGATGGTAGTTATTGAGATGATGTTGATCTGAGTGATGGTGATGATGATGCTGGTTATGGTGATGATGATAGTGATGGTGCTGATAGTGATCACTGTTGTGGAGGTGATGGCTCAGTTTCTGGTCAAGGCTCACAGTAACTGTTTGGTTCTATACTGAAGAGCTACGCTCCATCATAGAGAAGAATATGATGACGATGGTACAGATGCAGCCATTCAAAGTGCGCGTCACAGACACGTACCGCAGGTGACGTCGCTCAGTATGACGCAAGATGACGCGTGGCACCGCAGTACGTGATTGGTTGACCGACAGGGGCACTCGTGGTCCGTTGGTCTGTCGTAGAAAGACTTACAGTAAAAACGTCTTTGCTGTGCCCGTTGTAGATATTGAATTTTACCACTGAAGGGAAATCTTAGTAGCTGAGCATAAAAAGAATAGGAGCATACTGTAACGCGTGTGAAGGCCATAAACGATATTAATTTTGGAACATAAACATACAGTATATACTGTAGCTGGTCTTGGTACTTTAAAGAAAAAAATACACACCAGTATTCCATTTCTCCCTAAACATTTTAAGCTTTGAAGTCTTTAACTAACATGATACCGGAGTCAACAAGCATACTTTTAGAATTTGATTAAAAGGGAATATAATATGGAATCGCGTATCTAAAGAATTTAATAACGGTATTCGTGTGCTGCGACAGGGCTGTGTAGGGCTTTTTCGCCTGCCTGTTCATGCGAGCTGTCTTCTAGCCGACTGGTCTAGGTGCGTGACTAGCAACTGGGAGGTTGTGTGATCGAATCCAGCTGGTGCCGGACTTTTCTTTTAACAAACATTTCTTCGAAAAAATAGAATAGCGATATTATGGACAATAAATTGACTTTTATATTTCAAAATATCGCAACATGAACGATATTTGCGATATTTTGAACATATCTTCCCTTCTGACAGCGGTTCCTCCTTCTATTGTGTGTGTGTGTGCAACAGAGTAAATTTTTATAGAGAAATGGAGGCTGGACAGTATGCGTTACAATATAAACATTTATATTGATTTAAATCGTGTTCTGATTTAAATCGCAAACGCGTGTTTAATTATGTGTTTTTTAATCATAATCAGGCTAATGCATTTCTACATTTTCTGTATGAACCAGCTTAGAGGTTCATACAGAAAGACAGCTTGTGTTTAAATTGAGTGTAAGGTAATTTATGCTTCTAAAGTCATGGTCAGCATTTATTATTGTACTGTGCTGTAAACTTTTTCTGTGCCTAGTCACATTATTTTATAGCGTTTTTATTGCGTTATTAAATCCGGTGGCGCTGTGTGTTACAGTAGTTTCCTGACTCCCATGTCACATGGTCTGTGATTGAATCCCATAGAACTATGACTTTATTTTTTAACAAACATTTCTTTGAAAAAATGAAACGTTTCCCTTGGTCAGAGATTAAATAAAACCTCACTCGCACCAAACAAATTTATATTTCTAAATATCACAAAATACGTTCATTGTCTTCCAATCGAGTCGAGTTGACATTGGAAGCCTGCCACACCCGGACTGTTAAACCAACGCATTAGCACGTCAAAGCCCATCGAGGGTATTGAGCCAGTATTGGCTTTAGTATTCCCCCCTCTCCCCTCAATTCAATTCAATTCAAGGTGTTTTATTTGCATGACAGATGGGTACAAGCAGTGTTGGGTATGTATATTGTAACGCTTACGGCAGACAGGCACTGTGTAAGAGCCGGCGCACCAGAGCAGCGCACCGAGGGAGCGTCTGCATTTCTAACTTAGTTTTTAAAATTAGTCAAGCAATATGAAGCATCTCCTTTTACTTAGTGCCTGAGCATAAAAAGAATAGGAGCATACTGCAACGCGTGTGAAGTCCATAAACGATATTAATTTTGGAACTTAAACATACAGTATATGGCTGGTCTCGGTACTTTAAAGAAAACATACACACCAGTATTCCATTTCTCCTAAACATTTTAAGCATCGAAGTCTTTAACTAACGCGATACCGGAGTCAACAAGCATACTTTTAGAATTTGATTAAAAGGGAATATAATATGGAATCGCGTATCTCAAGAAATTAATAACGATATAATTATATTCATGTTGCAAAAGAACTGCAACGGACATAAAAACTCCCTTGCTTTTAACAGAGCGTTCCATAATTTCTAACTACGAAAATGCCAGGTGAAAGGATTTGTAAACATATTTTGTTAAAGCAAGTCAGAACCCATTCAGAGCCTACATTACATTTTAGCGTTTCATTCTGAGCAGAAGACCCTCACACCTGAAGAAGGGGGAGGTGTTTTTCGCTGGAAATCTCGCCTGCTTCTACTTTACAACCGGAGTGCTGGCTGTGACGAATTAAACCGGTATTACAGGTTACAATCACAGACCATGTGACATGGGAGTCAGGAAACTAACACAGCGCCACCAGATTTGATAACGCTATGAAAACGCTATAAAATAATGTGACTAGGCACAGAACAAGTTTACAGCACAGTACAAAAATGCTGACCATGACTTTAGAAGCATAAATTGCCTTACACTCAATTTAAACACAAGCTGTCTTTAGCCCTCTAAGGTGGTTCATACAGAAATGTAGAGATCCAGGCTCAGAACACACAGCTTCATTAGCGAATACATATGCAGGACAACTAGAGAAGACGTTTTACAGAGGATGGATTTTTAGAAACATCCCATCAGTGACATCACTGAAGTCAACTCCTAGGTACTGTAACTGTCGTGTGGATAGTTTCACAAGAATCAGACAAAGGTTTAAGCATCGCTTGTTCTAGATAAAACTGCAAAAAAAAACAACAACCCATAATGTACTTCTTTGCGGTTCTGTTTGCCCAAATCATATATTCACAACGTGAAATCTAGAAAATAATATTACGTAACCAAAATCCGCAATATGGAAACAGAACCTGTGTAATTGTTGATAGATGATGTACTCGTAACATTTTTTCAAGACGAACTACAACATTTAAAAAATGACTTGTATGTACTTGATATCTCTAATCAATCCACGGGTCCCAGCACGAAACGAAAGTAAAACGCATACCGTTTCGCGCTTCTTATTAGTTGCTCAAAAGTAATTTGACCGTATGAAATGCATAATATAAACCTAGAAACATATACGTGAGTAGTACTTAAGCACTGTAGTATCGGTGTTAAGACATACCTCTCAAATACTGTAAATCAAGTTAAAAATATCTCAAGATTCTGGTCATAATGAAACCATGTTTCGTGTATGTTTTCTTTAAAGTACCGAGACCAGCCATATACTGTATGTTTATGTTCCAAAATTAATATCGTTTATGGCCTTCACACGCGTTGCAGTATGCTCCTATTGTTTTTATGCTCAGCTACTAAGATTTCCCTTCAGTGGTAAAATTAGATATGAATATTCAATACTTAAACGGGCACAGTTAAGACATTAAATATACATATACATACTGTATACAGTACAGTTTGCATACGGTAATATGTTTATGTCCCTAAATCAATCTCTTATGAGCATGTGAAAGGCATGGTGAATCACTGTACTTTGCATGATTGGAAAAAAATGCGTGATTGCGAAATGCTGTGGCGTTACTTTTACAAAGACGGTCAATGAAAAAAAGAATGTGGACCAGGGCAATACTTTGAGTTTACAGCTTGTCCAAGGTCATTTATTATTAATACTATTATTAATATCTTCGTTAAAGACTTTGATGGCTACAGCTCAAACATGAGAGGTTGAGCTTTATTAGCTCCACCTTGCGGAAATTCCGGATACTATTATTTTGCTAGCGGTATTTACCGGTAACTCGCGGTATTTACCGGTAGCTTGCGGTAGACTGCGTACAGCGTACCGGAAAATAATGCGGTATCGCCCGCGCATTTTGAATGGCTGCATCTGTAGATGGTAGATTGAAGACATGGAGATGATAACGACAGAGAGACTCAGTCATCCCTGAATCAGGCCTCTCTCAGTAATGAAGCCTGCTGCTGTTCTTTTTTAATTCAGATGCATGTTCCTTTGTTTCATTCCCTTGAGTCATGTTCTGAGATGGGGAGAGGGGTGGAAAGACAACTCTTCTTTTATCACTTTAATTAATTGCATTAATGAAGTAAAGACTTGGATGTGTGAAACCTTTTGGTTACTTAACTCTGATAAAACTGAGGTTCTGTTGTTTGGAGGCAACAATACTGATAGGACTACCATCACTTCAGCACTTAACTCAGAGGATTTACAAATCAGCCTCAAAGACTCAGCACGTAACCTAGGCGTCATATTTGACACAAGGCTCTCATTTAACTCTGATGTTAAAACAGTATCGAAAACATGCTTCCTACAGTTAAGAAATATTGCAAAACTAAGGCAGTTTCTCTCCACTCAAGACACAGAGAAATTAATACATGCTCTTGTTACAGCAGGTTAGACTACTGCAATGCCGTTCTATCAGTAAGCACCCACCACTCTTTCAACACCTTACAGTGAATTCAGAATGCAGCAGCTAGAATTGTTACTAGGAGCAGAAAGTACGACCATATAACCCCCATACTTAGCTCTCTTCATTGGCTTCCTGTCATGTACAGGGCAGACTTCAAAATCGTTCTACTTACTTACAAGGCTCTCAGAGGTCAGGCACCTGTCTATCTAATGGAACTTATTAATGTATACCATCCAAGTCGCCCGCTTAGATCACAGAATGCAGATCTTCTTCATATTCCACATATTAATAAAATAACAGTTGGCAGTAAAGCCTTTAGTTGCAGAGCCCCTAGCTTATGGAACAGTCTCCTACCCCATGTCTGGGATGCCGAGTCAATCTCAGTATTTAAATCCAGACTGAAGACCTATTACTTCAGCCTAGCCTACTCACACCTTACATCATAGCCTGCTACAACCATGGCTGCTGGTGCTGCTGTACATGCCATTGTGTGTCTCTGTGTTGGCCCACCAGGTAGATACGTCTGTTCTGACCAAACTATCCTATTCTCCTCCCCACATGTCCGGATGGCACCCAGGCTGGGCACCATCTGAGCTGGATGCTGCATCACTGCCATGGATCCATGGGACATCATGGATATAGCTGTCGTTTAGGAGGCATTTACTGGTCTACAGAGATCTTCATGGAGTACTGACATACAGAAGACATGATGGATGGATGGATTAATACCCTCATTTATTTATTTCCTTCTTTTTTAATTGTATAATGTTAGCATGCCCAAAGGGGTTGGGCAGCCAGTTGACCTTGGACCCCTAGAGGATTTTTTCTCCTTATGAAGGAGTTTTTGGTTCCTCTCCTCCGTTGTCTTCTGGTCTTTTCTGTTCTGTATTCACAACATGTAGGGTCACTTGCATTGTTAAGCGCCTTGGGGCAACCTTGTTGTGAAAGGTGCTATATACAAATAAATTGAATGCTCACTACACCGAGCAGGAGCTCCTCTCTACAGCCAGGATCTCATCACACCTTCCCTCCTCAGTCCTCAGTGCAGGGCAGCAGGAGGGTGGAGACACAGCCTGCAGCCACTAGAGCTCCCACACACCCCACAGTGGGGAGGATGAGGCACTGCTAATTGTAACTCCATAAATCCCAAAAAGTAAGATCCTGGTAAAAGGTAAGTGTAGTAAATCATTGAAAGATTATAATAAGAGCGTACTCCTCTCTCTCACTGTGTCCCCTGTCCTGTTGTGTGTGTTTATTACTGAGGGATTCTCTGTTATCTCCTCTCTCTCACTGTGTCTCCTGTCCTGTTGTGTGTGTTTATTACTGAGGGAGTATCTGTGATCTCCTCTCTCTCTCACTGTGTCTCCTGTCCTGTTGTGAATGTTTTTTTTAATGAGGGATTCTCTGTTATCTGTCTTCAGTCCAGTTGTGTGTTTTTAAAACTAAGGGGTTCTGTTGTGTGTTTATAATTGAGGGATTCCCCGTTATATCCTTCCTCACTGTGTCTCTTGCACTGTTGTGTTTATTACTGAGAGTTTATCTTTTATTTTCTCTCTCTCAAGGTGTTGCCTGATTTTTTGTGTGTATATTACTGAGGGACAATAAGTGATCTCCTAGTATGTGTGATTTTTACTGAGGGATTCTCTGTAGTGCAGAGACACAGTTGCAAAGTAACAGGTTACCATTGTTATCTCCAGCACTGGGGACCTGGGCTCAATTCCTGGCGTACTACAGTATCTGCGTGGTGTTTTAATGATCCACTCTTGCTGGTCTGGTTTTCCTCAAGGTGCACTTGTTTCCTCTCACAGTCCACATGTGCTGGTGGCTTAGGGGTTTCTAGGAAATTTGAGCTTGGTGGGAGTGGGTGAGCCCTGTGATCGACTGGCATCCCAGAGAGGGCGTACCCTGCCCTGCCCACGTTGCTTTCTGGGATAGGCTCCAGTCACCTGCAACCCTTTCACCTTTATGTTCACCAGTAATGATAAGAGGGCCTACAGGGATGAAGTCAGGAACATGGTGGAGTGGTGCCTTGACAACAATCTCTCCTTCAACATCAGGAAAACCAGAGCTGGTTGTAGATTTCAGAAAGCAGGCTGGGGACCACACCTATAGACATGGTTTGCAGCTTCAAGTTTCTGGGTACCTTCATTACTGATGATTTAACGGGGTCCCAGCATGTCCCAGAAATGAAAATGAAAAAGAATATTTTCAGCGAGTGATTAGTTTGTATGTACAGAGGATCATTAATAAGAAATCCCGCTTAAGAAAAAGTGAAAGGGAAGATTTTGACAGCCAGATCTTTGCTCTGCCCCTAGTAAGAAAGGAGCGCAGTGAAAGCTGCAGGAGATGCACAGCAAACAGCACTAGCTCTGCTTGTGATGTAAGATCAGGAACGAGTGAATTAAGTGATGTGAAGTGCACTAATTAGGTAGTTAGTGAATTAGGAGCACAGTTTAAAAATGTGCATTGATTAATGGAAGAATGCAGGAAACTAGAGGATGAAAGAGCTAGGTTAGACAAGAAAAAAAATAGGACATGCTTTATAAGGCTGAAACTGAAATTCAAGCTCTCTCAAATAAATTAAGTAAGGCAAATGAAAAGTTAGGACATGGAAGTGTTAGGAATGTGAATAAAAGGCTTAGATGCAGGGATAGTAAAATTCAGACAGAGGAAGAGGAAGATATAAAGACAAAAGAAATACTAGCGGTAGAGATAGGAAAGTATGGGGG
This sequence comes from Atractosteus spatula, assembly GCF_055471065.1. Classification (NCBI taxonomy): domain Eukaryota; kingdom Metazoa; phylum Chordata; class Actinopteri; order Semionotiformes; family Lepisosteidae; genus Atractosteus; species Atractosteus spatula. Next base: position 9,283,651 of record NC_142710.1, on the reverse strand, counting down.
ACTTTGGAACAGCTAGGAAGAAATAGACAAGCCACTGAGGAATTAAGATGAGGACAAGTAGCTTCCTGCAGTTACAGCACAGTTGAAGTTTAGGAGATTTGTAATAGGAATGAAAAATGAAAATGGAGTTTTCAATTTTTCAAAGGAGGGGAAAAGGCTTAGTCTAGAACAGCTGATTGAGAATTTAAAAAGTGTTGTCTGCAGGCCAGAGGAAATCCCAGGTACATCAAGAGAAGACAAAGATTGTTTGGCACCATCAGAACGTATTGTTGAAGAAAAGGCAGTTTTTAAAGGAGGCCGTTAAGCAGCATTTTAAGGCTAGAGATCTAGGTAGAAAAAGGGTCAGTATGGAAAGATTAAGAATTTCTATGTTAATTCAACCAGAACACTTGTTAGGAAAGAGAGTTAGACATGCTTTTGACGAGAAAGGTAGAAAGGTGTGGTACAAGGGCACAGTCGCTGAAATGAGACTAGATGGCCAGGAGTATATTTTTAAAATAAAATATGGATTTAGAAAAATGTGGTGGTTTGCTTTGTGGAAGGATTACATGGATAGTTATTTAGAATTGCTTCCTGTTAGTGCAAAGGACTTTGTAGGCAAGAAAATAGAGCACATTTGTGAGTAGTGAAGATGGGGGTGAATGTTGGTGGCCAGGCAGGGTAGTCCGTGTAAATAGAACAGGAGACTTGTTTGTTGTGGATTATGTAGAGGAGGGTGATGATGAAGTTAGTGGCATAATTGAGTATCCATTGTTAGATGATCACATGGATAATGAGGTGAGGATTGTTGCTTAGGTTTCTTAAGTTCCGAGCAGTTGCTAATGTTACACTGTGTGACAGATGCAGATAATTTTGAGGAACACGAATAGGAAACCATCTTGTTGCTGATGCTGATGCTGATGCGCCAGGGAAGCTGGTGAAAAGCAGATCTCTGGAGCCAGCGTCTTAAGATATCTGTATTTGTAGATACCTAGGGGGTAAATGAATTGGAAAACATGCAGATTATGGATGCTGATGTGCCAGGGAGGTCAAAAGGCTGATCCCTGGAGCCAGCAATACGAAATTACTCCTCTCTGTACAACTGCTGATGTAACTTCCCCATGCCTTCTGATAGCTGGTTTCCAACACTGTATATAGTTACTTGTTAGTTATAATTTCTTAAAACATTCACATGATTATTCATTGTTCATTGTTATTCATTGAATATGTTTGCTGTTCATTTACAGTTTAAAAACTTTTATGGTTTATCTTATGATGTAGCTGTGATAATGCCTTTTTTCCCCCATCAGGTCCAAAGAAAGTGTATGTCCTCAGCGACTCTATGTTGCGGGGCCTGGAAAAACTGATGCCAGCAGAGCAGGTGTGGCTGCACTTTGGCACAACACTGCAGCGCAGTGCCCACCAGCACCTGTACCACCTCCAGGCCCTGACAGAGGATATATGACTGATCATTCACATAGGGACAAATAACACAGCCCAGGGTGACTCCCCCTATGACATCCTTAGAGCTGTGAAAGAGCTGACTGTGGCAGTAAGGAGAGCATCTCCTTGTAAGGTTCATATTGCAATTTGCAGCCCTGCAGTGACTCATTTACGGCTGGAGCTGTGAAGGACGTTTACTGGGCTTCTCACATGCACCACGTGCAGCTCCTCAGGGGCAACAGAGTGCTTCTGAAGAATAAGCAGCCCATTGCTCAGGCCTTTGCTGCTGATGGGCTTCATCTCAGGGCCAATGGGCAAAGGAGCATTTTATTTATTTTATTTCTCCTTGTTTTAGAACTTTAATTTGATGTGCAGTATTTTATTGTATTACTGACACGTTTTATTGCAGAATTTACTTTTTTGTTTACTTTCATTCTGTGATATTTTTATTTTGTCAGACCCAATGCACATTTGACCAAAGTCTTGTACTGTAAATAATCACTTTTTACAAGATATGGATAAAGGTGTAACAATTTATTCTAATGCAATTTTGATAATAATTCCCGTATTTGTCATTTATACTGTAGCGCCACGCTGAGAACAGCACCTGGGGGCGGGACTACGGGACTGTATATAGTGGAACAGAGGCTGGGAGACAGTGTGTGTGTGTGTGTGTGTGTGTGTGTGTGTGTGTGTGTGTGTGTGTGTGTGTGTGTGTGTGTGTCAGTACTGTAACCCCTGTCCGTGTTTTAATGTGTGTGTAGTGCTGTAAACCCTATCCCTGTGTGTGTACCTTTGTACCTTTTCCTAGTTCTGATTATTAAATGTGTTATTAAAACCCTTTTCCTGAGTCCTGTATCTGCTCCATTCCGTACCAAAACCCACGGTCATTACAATACTTTATATTTTGTATATTAAATCATTATTATAATTTATACGACCACATTAAACTGTCACATAATATTTACAAAATACAATCGAGAATAATTTTGTGTGTTTTGTATGGATTAAACCTTTCCAAAACCTATAAATCATTAAAGATGATTAAAAACAATTTTCCACAATAATATAATTAATAGAATTTTAGGAAGTACAATAAGATCCTTCATTGTTTGACGATATTATCAAATGATCAGTCTAATTGGTGAAAAAGATATCGTTTCTTTAATGATAAATTAAAAAAAAAATTTACATTGGTGATAAATTAAAAAAACTAAGTTATAGAGACAGACACGGTCAGTGCCATAAGCACTCCAGGCAGCAAGAACAGAGCTCAGTGGGCGAGGTGCTGCTTTCTCGACCTCTGACTGGAAAAAAAGACCTCCTGATGTGGATCACGCACAGGGAGAGAGGAGAGTGATTTTCTCTGTACGAAACAGGTGTTGCGTTTATGAAATTCAAGTATTTTAAACGTTTCATGAAAAAGTAAAAAAAAACTTACAGCTTACACAAAGATTCTAAGCTGGAAGCTGGAATCACGAGGAAGAAAAAATACCCCTATTTTGCTTGTAAAAACTGTTTTTTAACTAAACCCGTTTTTTAGAGCTTTTAAAGTGTCGCTATGCCTAAGTAAGGTAGGGACACGTCATTCTTTCTTATTTTTTATGTTTGTTTTTTTAAAAAAAACAGTTGTCCAGTATGCTTAAGGGCAGCTGGGTAATAGACTGGCTATAGCTGCTCACAGACACAGTGTTGGATGTGAGCTACAACTCCCATAAACACCCTGAGCCACTTCCTGACAGCATTGACATCATAGTCCCTATTCCACCTGGCTGTGGTGACGTCAGCGAGTGCCTCTTTTCAGCATGGAATAAACCTATCATCTAAAATGAATATTTTATTATAGTTATACATTATCTTACTCGGAGAGTCAGCCTGTTCATGAGTCAGTGACGGGTTAAATCTCCACACTGACAGCAGGCAGCAGCTCAAGGTCTTTATAACATTCATCAGTCCAGAAGACAGGATAGATCTTCTCCCCCTGAGTGAAGACCATGTCAGTGAAAGTGTAGAGATGAGCTCTGGACTCCACTGTGTAAAAGGAGACCTTCCTCTCCTCAATATCCACACACACACCCAGCTTCCTGGGCTTCAGACTGAGGGGGAGATCAGTCTCAGGGTCAGTGAGAGCAGAAAAACCAGGGTTAACATCCAGACACCAGTAACCCTGCTGGGGAGAGAAGCTGAAATCTCCTTGCCTCTCTGCAGACTCTCTGGTCACTCCTATTATCCACCTGTCATTCACTTCCACCTCCCAGTAGTGTCTCCCTGAGGTGAAGGCCTCCCTGCTCACAACACATTCCCAGAAATCAAATCTGTAACGACTGTCAGAGAGACTCTTCCCCTGTCCCCATCTCACTCTCTTCCCATCCTCAGACAGGCTGAGAGCACGGTGAGCTGTATCAGGATCCAGAGTCACAGCAGCTGGGGAATAAAACAGCAAACATCACAACAGGCTCTTGAATTACATTCAAATTAAACAAAATTCTACCTGTGAAATATCTTTGCCCCCCAGCACACCAAGAGAGAAAAACAAGTAAATTACTAATTACTTCTCTTCCCTTCCAGAGAAACGAAATATTCTATTAGAGTATTACACATGCAAGTGATCTGTAATATCCTCTAAATACAAACATTAAACATTTGTTTTCACAGCGATGAAACTTTTTTTTTTAGCTCAGGTGGGTAGCTGCATCAGCCTGCGTAGGCTGCAAAGGAACAGATTGGTTAATGAACTCAATCATCTTCTCCAGAAAAATACCATCAACACTCCTACGACTTCCACCAATCCTAACCTTGATATTATTATACCCTCCGACCTTTCTCTTTCATAGTACGAGCGATCTCTCCTCAGCAAAAGCCTCAGGTTTGTACCAGTCCCCAGGAAGCAGGACCTCCAGACCCGAGTCGACCTCAACCGATTTTACAGCAGGACTTGTCCCAGAGCACATTTTGTTGATGACTCCTCCTCACAGGCAGCTGACAACAACCCAGTTATTGATGTCATTAACAACATTAATCCCAAACAGAGCTGTTGGACTCCCCCCTCCGGCTGTTTTCCACCAGTCGATTACTTCATTAACCAATGCACTAATCAAGCTCCCAAGACACTCTCTATACCCAGTAAACACAGGTCCAACCTCACCCAAGGAGAAAATCAGGTGCTCCATTGTCTCCACAATAGAGATGATATTGTCATCAAAGCAGCGGACAATGGAGGCACTGTTGTGGTGTGGCGAAAGGACCTTTATATTATTGAAGCCTCTAGATAGCTTTCCAACACTTCTGCCTACCTTCCTCTCCAACAGGATCCTACCACTGACTACCAAAGGAAGTGGTATCCACCATCCCCCTTATCAGCAGCAAGGAGCTCCCCAGGTCCCGGACCTATACAAGTAATACATTGATGACTGCGTTGGTGCTGCTACATGCTCTAATAATCAGTTAGAGCACTTCCTGCATCATTTCACCAACTTCCACCCATTCCTCAAATATACAGTTAACATATCCTCCACTACTCTTCCGTTTCTAGACATCAACTTCTCCATTAACTACCCCCAACTCTCTACTTCAGTTTATTACAAACCCATGGATTCACACAGCTATCTCCTGTATAGCTTATTTAAACTCAAACACACTAAAAACTCTCTCCCTTTTTCACAGTTCCTTTGGCTACATTGACTCTGCAGTGATGACATGGATTCCAAGAACCAAGCACTCAAAATGCACTCCCTTTACATCAACAGGATACCCAAGCAGTGTGATTGACAGGGCCCTCATCCGAGCCAAAAACACCCCTCAAACCATCGACTCAATCAGGAACTCCTGCCGTAACAATCGGGTTCCTTTGGTGCTTCCCTACCATCCCAACACACTTCCTATCCCCAGGACTATTAACAACAACTTTTCCATCCTACAGGATGATCCCTCCATTGGGGCCCTCTTTTCTGATCGCCCCATCATCTCATATCGCCGACCACCTAATCTGCGTGACCTCCTTGTTTGCAGCTCCTTTGACCGCCCTCAACAACCATCCACACCTGGCACTTTCCCCTGCAACAGAGCTCGCTGTATCACCTGTAAGTACATATCTAACACCACACTCTTTCAAGGCCCCTCCGGACAATTCCGGATCACCCAGATGGCATCTTGTACCTCCAGCAACCTTATTTACTGTATCTCTTGCAGTAAATGCCCATCCATCTACATTGGAGAAACAGGATGGAGACTCAGAGACCGCTTCGGAGAACATGTTAGGGCTGTGAAGATTAAAGATTTCACTAAGTCCGTAGTTTCACATTTCATGTGACCACATGACCACACTAATCTCTCCGTCTGCATTCTCAAAGAAGGATTTCTTAACTCCTATTGCAGAAAAATATCTGAAACTAAAATCATCCTGAGACTCGGTTCACACCTTCCCCATTCTCTCAATGAGTGACTTGTTTTTTTCTCATTCTCTCTACTCATTTGAGAAAGAAGCCAAAGAAGGCTCTGTAGCTGAAAGGTTGTGGTTCCTTTCTTCTCTTTCTTCTCTTTTCAGAATGAAATAAACCTATTGCGTGTTTTTTTAACTGACATTATGAAAAACACAGGACTGCAAGAGAAACTACAGCCTGACCACTCGTTTTCAAAATCTTCAAAACCCACCATAATAACCTGTATACTGTAAGAAACTGGAAAACCTGTCTTTTAAAACGGTTTATTTCAAATCCCAGCTCAGAAGCTCGTTCATCTTCTCTAAGACCATTTTCTTGACGATGCAGAATAAAAAAGTGCTGAATTCAAAGACTGTATAGTGCTCGTTTGTTACAGAAAAAAATATAATGGAAAAAGCAAAACCTTGCTGAAATATAAGAAAGCCTTCCCACTTCCTTTGAAAATGTGAAGAAATATCCAAAGTGTTCAGTTTAAAGCAGAAATAACACATCCAGAAACCCGGAGAGAAAGACGAGAGAAACAGAGGCGCTCATACTGACTTCAGACTGCTCGCGCTCACTGTCCGCCTCTCTGATAGGAGACACCAGCTGTCAATCAGTGAGCTCTGACCACTGAGAGACGGGGGGCGGGGCTTATACATGTTCAGATGAATGGGGGTTTTAATCAATTCAATTCATGAAGCTTTATTCGCATGATCAATGAACACTGACTTAATACTCTCCTGACTCTTAATACTTAAGTATTAACTCCTAATACTTAATCCTGAATAAACACTCTCCTTCATTTGTCTGCCTGTCGATCTATGACAGGCAACAAGCCTGAAGGTCAACGAGCTCTTATTTTTTAACTCCTGGAGCCTAGAAAGACTGACACAGCCACCTACAGGAATTTGTACAAAAAATGACTGATTTCTGGACACTGCCTTTAGTTCAGTGATGAGAGAGGGCGCCCTCTGCTGGAGAATGGTAGAAACTGTAGCTCTGAAACCGATATGGCAACATCTTCCACTGATATTTCAAACTTATTCTATGTAGCTCATGACACAGTGTCATTTGTTTCCAGACATACTGTAGATTCGTAGACACACAGTCACTGTGTCAATCTAAGAAGATAAAGACCCGTCTGATATGGAAAGAAAGAAACTAAACTTACTCTCCCTGCCCTGTGAGAAACAGTCCACAGATATGCCCCCTGTCTTGGGAAGAGCCCCTCATTCCAAGATAATTACCCCCTGACTGAAAGACATGTGCCCCAGACCCCCTTGAAACCAGACTGGTGTGGTGACAACAGCCCATGAACCTCAAATCACAGCTCTACGTAAACACATCACATCAAAATGTGCACATCAGAGTGCCATGTAATTAATTCTGGCAGAGGGAACCCCTCCAGGCTCCCACATATTCTGCTGTTCCCTTTTTGGAGAAGCCTGCACAGTCCACTGTTCAGACATTCTTCCCAAAGAGATTTGTAGACTGTAGACCCTCTTTCAGGAGTGAGCAGAGACCAGAGCACATTGCTTTCAGGGAAAATTGAGTTTATTTAACTAAAGCAACCACCCTCAATCATCCCCAGCCGTCAGCGATTAGCAATCACTCGGGTGCGTCTTTCGTGTTGCACAAGCCCGTGCTTTTTCTCTTGCGTTTTGATCGCCCTCGGTCCCGTAAGTTTTCAGCTCCGACGAAAAACCTTTGGCAGCACAGAGGATTCCCCTACACTCCTCGACCAGCACGTTCCTCCTGTGCCCTGTCGCCTCCATCCTCTGCCTTCCTACCAGCAGCGCTCATCTCCGGCCAGCTCCCTCAAGACTCAACTCCTCGCTCAAGTTGACATTCTGCAATCATCACCCTCGCCTCACCACGAATCCAGCTCTCCTTCCTCCGCGGCGAATTCTCCAAGCAGCCCCTGCCTCATACGTAAACGTTACCACCGCAGTTGCACATATCTGCTTCTCTTTTTCTCTGGTTTCTCCCGCGATTACAGACCTGACGCCACAATCTGAAGGCTTGCGACAGTCCAGATAAAAGAAACGCTTCCAAATTTTCCGGCGCCCTCTGCTGACGTCATCCACGCAACCATTCTCCAGCCCAGACTGGAGACCGCCAGTCGGTTTCTCACTTCTGGGATATTAAACAGCTTCATTAACCCAGTTTTACATGGGTTCATCAATCGCAGCCATCTAAAAACGCCCGCTTTCACACAAAAAAAGGGGGGGAGGAAAGAAAGAACGAAATGTGAATACGCAAGAAAAAAGAAGCTAAGCTGCCCATGCCTCCGCCCCTCGTCTTCCGTCGTCTCGTCCTGCTACACATCCGTCTGCGTCCCACCTTCATCGGGCAACGGCAGTCCGATCCTGCAAACCCGCTGTCAACGGCGTCCAAGCCCAAGCACACCCTCGGGTGCCCATCCTCTTCAGATCACTTGTCGGGCCCTCCAGCTCGTTGTCTCCTCCCCGGCTGTCGCCCTCAACCTCCATCTTACACAGCTTTTCCTCCTCGTCACTCACGACAGCCACCACTGCTTCCTCCCCCAGGGCGAACACCGGGAGAGTGCTGGTCGGGCCCTCACCCCGCTCTTACCCAGCTTCCTCTCTCAACTCTGGCACCACGTCTCCCCCTGCCCCCGCTGTCCCCCTCCCGCCATCCTCGCACGCCCCCGCTGTCCTCGCACGCCCTGCATAAAACAGCCATGCCTTTCCCAAGACCAGAACCCGGCATTCCCAACCCATTCATTCGAAACACCTAGCATCTGAACATCCAGTTCTCCTGTTAATACAAAATGAGCTGCTCTTGACAAATGCATGCTCACCGCCACGTTCGCAAATTCAGCCCCTGGTCCCCGTCTCTGTTGCTACTGCGGCCATCTCCTCGGCCCTGGGTCTGTCCAGCATCCTACCTCTGGCCCAGTCAGCAATCGTCTTGCGTCCCCATATCCGGCGTTCAATTTAGCCCCTGGCTCATCCCTCCTGTCTCAGCTGCTACTGCGGCCATCTCCTCGGCCCCAGGTCTGTCCAGCGTCCTACCACCGGCCCAATCAGCAGCCATCTCGTGTCCCCGTACCCGGCGTTCAATTCAGCCCCAGGCCCATTCCCCTGTCTCCCCTGCTGCTGCGGCCATCACCCTGGCCCTGGGTCTGTCCGGTGTCCTGCCTCCAGCCCAGCCAGCAGTCGTCCCATCTCGTGTCCCTGCACCCGGTGTTCAATCTAGCCCCGGGTTCCCCCCTCCGCCGCTACTGCGGCCTCCTTCTCGGCACTGCGCCTGCCCGCCATTCTATCTCCGGCCCAGCCAGCAGTTGTCCCACATCTTGCGTCCCTGTCCTATTCATGTTCCATCCAACCCAACCCTTATGTTTCGTGTCCTCGTCTCGTCGCCCCAATCCCTCAGTGTTCCACTTATTAAAACAAAACTCATCGAAAGCGTGCGTTCCCCAATCCGCGTCTCATTTTCCTTATCCCCGGCCTCAGATTTGGCCCCGGACCTATTCGATTAATTTCTGCTGCTACTTGGCTCTGAGACCATCCAGCGTTCTACCTCTGGCTTAATCCGTAACCATAACGAGTCTAGTCCGTTCACCCCCGCCACTTCTGGCACCACCTCTTTCACGTCACTACAGGTATGTCCGATGTCTCGAGTCTCAGTCTCAGCTTCGCGTTTTTTCCCTCGCCAACCTCCGGTACCACCCCACCAACAGGTACAGATGCAGCCATTCAAAGTGCGCGTTACAGACACGTACCTCAGGTGACGTCGCTCAGTATGACGCAAGATGACGCGCGGCACCGCAGTACGTGATTGGTTGACCGACAGGGGCACTCGTGGTCCGTTGGTCTGTCGTAGAAAGACAGTAAACGTCTTTGCTGTGCCCGTTGTAGGTATTGAATTTTACCACTGAAGGGAAATCTTAGTAGCTGAGCATAAAAAGAATAGGAGCATACTGTAACGCGTGTGAAGGCCATAAACGATATTAATTTTGGAACATAAACATACAGTGTATAGCTGGTCTTGGTACTTTAAAGAAAAAAATACACACCAGTATTCCATTTCTCCCTAAACATTTTAAGCATCGAAGTCTTTAACTAACGCGATACCGGAGTCAACAAGCATACTTTTAGAATTTGATTAAAAGGGAATATAATATGGAATCGCGTATCTCAAGAAATTAATATGCAATAACTGAGTCAAGGGACTCAGAGGATCCAAGGCTAGACTGAGTATAATAGGCTTCGGGCTTCTATTGTGACATCTACTGTAAATTACAGAAATGTTAAAAGTAAACAAAATAAAGTAACTAAAATGTGGTCTGAAGTCACCCCTTTAGACACCCCTTTTACTTCACTGGTGTCAGATATGAAAGGCAATAGTCTCCCGTTCTGTCTGCTGTGTGTTGCAGCAGAGGAACTCCCTGCAGCCGAAAGGGGCAGAGTAACTTGCATGCCCTCTAGTACAGTTTACACATGCACGACTTTAAAAGCTAGCAAGACAGGTTTCGATTCACATTAGCTGGCGAGCCTTGTTAAAAAAACGAATGATAATGTAACATGCCACTGTTCATGAACAAAGTTATACTGAGATTTCCTAAGATACGCGATTAAAAAATAAATAAATAAAAATTTGAATCTCCTGCGGAACACATTCCATAAGAATCATTGGTTTTACAGTATATATCGCCTTTAAAGGTGGCTTCTCAAAACGCTTTACGGGATAAAAACAACCAGAACAGCAGCAACAACAATATTGTATTTCGTTGCACTTTGAAAACCAAGTAATAACTTAACTATACAGTACGTGCAAACGTTTCGTATGTTGCTGTCGTGAATGCCTGCGTACCCATAAGTATCTTATTTGCCTTGAGTCTGTCTACAGTATCTCTGTCCCACTACCCCCATCTCTCCCTCAATTCAATTCAAGGTGTTTTATTTGCATGACAGATGGGTACAATTCTTGTTGGGAATGTATACTTTGATATTTACACCCGGCGCGGCACCGAGGGAGCGTCTGCATTTATAACTTGGTTTTTAAAATTAGTCAAGCAATATGAAGCATCTTCTTTTACTTTTGAGTCCCTTAAATACATTGAACACAGCTTTCTCACCATCCTTACACAAAGCAGAAACTGTCCGATGACTCACAGTACAAGTGGAAAGATTACAGATTTTAATCGTCTTTAATTTTGTCTTTAATTTTGCCTGTGGAGTGTATCTTATTAAGCTCTAAATTGCATTTTGAGCGCGGTTTTTTACTTTTTTTTAATTGCATTTTGGGCGCGGACAGCACATACAAGGGTTAATGAACTGCGCCAAGAAATTTAAAATAGTATTCTTTAGGTGTGAGGGTAGGAGTGGACCGCAGCAGGCATAATCAGCAAACCAGGAAAACAAAGAACAGGACAGGTGAGATGTGTATCCAGAAAGCGAGTAATCAGAAAAAGGAAATGGAAAATGCAGAAAAAGAAAACGCTTTACAGGATAAAAACAATAACAACAGTAGTGGCTGGGCAAACGATTTTTTTTATCGAAATACAAATTGAGATACTGTACTGTATAATGATGTGCATGAACAAAGGTATACTGCAATTTTCCTTAGATACGCGATTAATGCTTCGTAGGAGGAGGCGGTCTTTTCCTCTTGTCTAACAGTCTGTCCACAAACAAAACATTCCTGTTAGACAAAAGGAATTGAAAAAAAACAATTTTGTCAATGAAAACCGGTGTGTGTGTCTCTCCCTGCTGGATGTTCCTCTCACAAACTGCTGAATGAATAAAATCATTTTATTGAAAATGCGTTTGCAATTGTCTGGTATTTAATTTGGTCCCTTTTAACTGTTTTTCGATCTACTGTATTGCTTTGAGATGCCACTTTTAAAGGCGATATGTAAAATAAAGTTTTTTTTATTATTGTTATAGAGAAACATGATCAGATTTTCCCTGGTTCAGAAAAAAGATCTAAAGTGCTACACATAACTTTCTTAATTCGATGTATTTAAAGCAGTGAACTACTGTAGGTGTCACATAACATTCAGAAATACAATCACGTATTTGACAAATAAAAACGATTATAATCTAATCCTTCCACGTTTGATCCCAAAATCCCAAGAAATATAAATCTTGACGGGTAGAAAGCTATGCTGAAAGTTTATTAAGATGCTTAGAAGACAAAGATACTGTATCAATTTATGTTGCATTAGCCTGATTATGATTAAAAAACACATATAATTAAACACGCGTTTGCGATTTAAATCAGAACACGATTTACATCAATATCGATTCCATATTATATTAGCAGAAAAGCTTAAAACTACCACTTTTTCACACGCTATTTCACATGCTAGTTAAATACTTCGATGCTTAAAATCGTTAGGGAGAAATGGAATACCGGTGTGTATTTTTCCTTTAAAGTGCCGATTCCTGGAATCTGACTGGCTGACACCCTTCTGAAGTGGTTCCATAAGATCTGGTATACGGAAAAGAAAGCGTTGATAAATACAAGTGTCTTTTAATACACTCTTTGCTGTGCTCTTGAGGATCCTTGTGATATTTTAAGCTCTAGTTGAATGATAAGTGTCGCATTTTAAATCATTTTCGTAGTTAGAAATTATGAAACGCCCTGTTAAAAGCAAGGAAGTTTTTATGCCCGTTGAAGTAAAACAAAATGCCTGACAAAGTATGGCTTGGACAGATTCCAAGTGCTTGTACAAATGTGCTAAAGAAATTATACTTTGAGTATACAGCTTGTCCAAAGTCATCCATTATTAATACTATTAGTAATATCTTCGGTAAAGGCTTTGATGCATAAATATTTCTGATAAAGGTAGGTTGTGTACTTTTGTCCAACTAAGCAATCTTGCTTTCATAAAATATACCAACATTTTAATGACTGATGATTAACATGCTGTAATACACAGTCCAAAATTAAAGGCTCAAATGCTGTACATGAGAGGTTAAGCTCCCCCTGGCGGTTTTACAAGGCGACGCCGGATAGTTAACCACGTGACACCACGTTAACTGCGTCATACCGCGTGATACTGTGACACGCCCACCGGGGTATGCCGCGAAATACCTCACGCATTTTGAATGGCTGCATCTGTAAGTCCTTCGTCCCACACCACCATTTCATCCCTGTCCCCCAACCCCACATGTCCAATCCGCTCCTCCTTCATTCGCTTCCCCATCCCTGGCACTCAGTTCGGGCTCCAAGTTCATTTCTCCCCTACGTCGCCCTATGTTTCGCCTCTTTATCCCTCTCCCCCATCCAGCCTCAGTATCATCCCTTCTGTCTTCTGTTCCTACCAAAGCCACCCCCCTTGATGTCCGTACAGGTAAGTCCCTCTCTTCATTCCCCTGTCTCATGCGTGTTTTATCCCCAGCGTCCGATCCAACCCCAGGCCCATTTCTCTTCCTCTCAACCTCCCTGGCCATCACCACCACCTCTCAGCCCTGGGTCCACCCAGCCTCCTACCCCTGCCTACTCAACAACCGCCCCCTGACGTCCAATCAAGCACCGGGATCATCTCTCCCACTCCGCACCGCTTGTTCTCCGATCCAGTACTGCTCTCACTTCACGTAAATTCCATGAGCTACAGTACCACATCTTGAGCCTGGAGCTATCCAAAAAATGCTTAGCGGCCCGGAGGGGGGGCATCCATTTGGCCGGGACCCCCAGAGGTTTATTTTCTCCCAACGGGAGTTTTTGTATTAATCTCCACAGCGCACACATGGATCTGTCATAAGGCCATCAATGCTCGCCATCCAGTTCCAGAAGAGTCCCAGCAGTCAGATCCTTATACTCAATTTACCGTCCAATAGTAAGGTGTCACTTGCCATAAGGTTTACAAGCCTCCACACTTTCTTCAAGCCTGCCACTCTGTCCATCCAGTTAACCCTCATCAACGTTAACAGCTATAAAAGGCCAAGTCACTACTGTCTACCTCCATTCCTCCTCCCGACCACCGTGCCAATCAAGTGCAGGAGTCTCCAATTTCCACTGCTGCTTTTGGGGGACACAATCACAAACACGGGCTTGTACACATCCAGATAACTCTGGCACCACTAACCCATTCCAATAATAGCAGCGATTTTCCTTTCCCATCCACGAAGAGCCTACACAGTTCCTCATCACTTAGACCCTGCTTCCGTTCGAGTTCCCTTCCATCAACGCCTCAACGTGTATCCATAATAAACGACTCGCCAGGCCAACTGAAGCGACTTCCCTACAGCAAACCTATACAGAACGCAGACAGGCATTCCGACTGCCCAACCGCTGCACGATCCACGCGCCACAGATCACGCCTTCTTTCCTTCTTCAAGCTCTTCCAAATTCTGCATTGGCGGTTTGCGGTCCCGCTTGGTTCTTTTGGGGGTCATGGCCTCCTCGTCCTATGGCAAGGAGGTTGGCCCTCAGCCAAGAGGGTTAAGCCAAATATTCACTCCACAATAGTTCGCCACGCTTTGATTTTGGGGCGTTGTCATTTCAGTCCCTCCAGGAGAGACTCATACTGGTCATTAGACTGAAACACAGGATGGAGATAGAAATTCCCAGCATGAAACTTTGATAGACCTTCAAAGGCTCCCATTGTGATTTTGTTACATGAACATAATGTGGAAATTCATTCAACCACGAATGACCCTCTCACACTAAAGAGGTCATCTGAGACTGGACTCAATCACCCCAGACAGCAGGACCTAAAACAGCCCCTGTGTCATCAAGAAGAGAAAGTCCTACCTGCAGCACTGCACAGCCACTGCCATTCTGAAACACAGAGATACAGACACTGTTAATCACAGACATACACTGGAACACAGAGATACAGACACTGTGAATCACAGTCTCACACTGGACCACAGAGATACAGACACTGTTAATCACAGTCACACACTGGAGCACAGAGATACAGACACTGTTAATCACAGTCACACACTGGAGCACAGAGACACTGACACTGTAAATCACAGTCACACACTGGAACACAGAGACACAGACACTGTTAATCACAGACACACACAGGAACACAGAGACACAGACACTGTTAATCACAGACACACACAGGAACACAGAGACACAGACACTGTTAATCACAGTCTCACACTGGACCACAGAGATACAGACACTGTTAATCACAGTCACACACTGGAGCACAGAGATACAGACACTGTTAATCACAGTCACACACTGGAACACAGAGACACTGACACTGTAAATCACAGTCACACACTGGAACACAGAGACACAGACACTGTTAATCACAGACACACACAGGAACACAGAGACACAGACACTGTTAATCACAGACACACACAGGAACACAGAGACACAGACACTGTTAATCACAGTCTCACACTGGACCACAGAGATACAGACACTGTTAATCACAGTCACACACTGGAGCACAGAGATACAGACACTGTTAATCACAGTCACACACTGGAACACAGAGACACTGACACTGTAAATCACAGTCACACACTGGAACACAGAGACACAGACACTGTTAATCACAGACACACACAGGAACACAGAGACACAGACACTGTTAATCACAGACACACACAGGAACACAGAGACACAGACACTGTTAATCACAGTCACACACTGGAACACAGAGACACAGACACTGTTAATCACAGTCACACACTGGACCACAGAGACACAGACACTGTTAATCACAGACACACACTGGAAAACAGAGATACAGACACTGTTAATTGCAGTCACACACTGGAACACAGAGATACAGACACACATTCCCCATTAACACCTCGTCACCTTTAAATACCCCTCTGTCCTTCACACACACTGACAGGGAGAGAGCTGGAGCCCAGCAGGAGCTGTGACTTTACACACAGTGGACTTACGCAGGTCAGTGATGAGGCTGCCTTCACCTGTACAGAAGAAAGGAGAGGGTCAGTACTGAGCTGTAGTGTCCTGGGGGACACTGTGTCCAGCACAGACAATACTGGGGTTATACCCCAGACAGGTGAACAGGCCAAAGGTCATGTAAAGATATAGTTTATAGTGTGACAGTGCGTGGGTTATCAGGCTATGCTGTTCGCTGGCTTTATGTGTAATATCTCTGAAGGAGAGATACGGCTTTGTAACAGATTTATTTTCTCTTGAAGTCCAGCTATGTAAACCTGGCCAGTACCTGGAGGGGAGATTCCTGGGACAGCTGAGGCTGCTGCTGGAAGAGGTGTTAGTGGGGCCAGTAGGGGGTGCTCATCCTGCGGTCTGTGGGGGTCCTAATGCCTCAGTACAGTGATGGGTTAACTATAAAAGAGTAGGGCTGTACACTGATGGGGACACTAGACTGTACAAAGGTGCCTTCCTTCAGCTAAGACGTAAAACGGAGGTCCTGACTCTTCATGGTCATTACAAATCCTGGGGTGTTTCTATAAAAGAGTCGGGGTGTTACCCCGATGTCCTGGCCCAGTTTCCCCCTGGTCTTTACTAGTCCTGGCCTCCTAATAACTCCTAATAATCTCTGAACTGTCTCCATCGCTCTGCTCTCCTCCACTGAGAGCTGCTGTATGTGAGCACACCGGTGAGGATCAACACTGCTGCTGCTGTAAGGATGATGACGATGATGATGACTATTACATGAGGAACATGAGGTCAGCAGTGAGAGAGTGTTGTTACTGTTGTCTAACGCGCCCTTAGTCTGTACATGATGATCAGTTTTCATTAGTTGTGTAATTATTGTAATTAAGGGTTCTGTAATCTCTATTTAGTAAAATACTCCACTATATGTACTCCCACACCACTGAGTCACAATCTGTACCCTTGACAACTTTTTTTGATTAAAAAAAAAAACTTAGTCCTTTAGGAAGTAGTTATTTTATACCTCAGTCAGTTTAGCACAGACATGGGTCCACTGTCTGAATGACACTTTGATCACTGTGAAAGGAGATTAAGTTTCTCACAGGAATTTGTCTGAACCTGCAGTGATCTTCAGTTCACACTGTTTTTCCTTCTCTTCTCTCTCTCATCAGTACGTTTCTCACCAGGACTCAATACTCATTAATATTAATGCTCAATAGCAGTACTGTGTCTGTATCTTCAACAGGAAACAGACCTACCTGCAGCACTGCACAGCCACTGCCATTCTGAAACACAGAGATACAGACACTGTTAATCACAGTCACCCACTGGACCACAGAGATACAGACACTGTGAATCACAGTCACACACTGGACCACAGAGATACAGACACTGTTACTCACAGACACACACTGGACCACAGAGATACAGACGCTGTTAATCACAGACACACACTAGAACACAGACCTACAGACACTGTTAATCACAGTCACACACTGGAGCACAGAGATACAGATGCTGTTAATCACAGTCACACACTGGAACTCAGAGATACAGACGCTGTTAATCACAGTCACACACTGGTAATAAGATGTCAGTACAGTCAGTCAGCAGAGTTTTACAGTATACATACGTGATTTAGGGATAGGAGCTCGCTTTACAGCATCTGCAGAGAGAGAGAGTAGATCTTTAGTATATTAAAGACCTTTATTGCTTCTTACCTGTTATTATACCAGAGTTTATCCTACAGTCTGCAGTCAGTCCATTTCAGGATCCCCAGTCTCCACTGCAGTGTGGATCAGAGTGTCAGTCAGTGTGAGCAGCAGTGTTGTAAGACTGGAGCCTTACTCAATAAGACTGAGCACCACAAGGCAATAAGACACACAGACACATCACAGGACATCCTGGAGTCTGGTGCTTGAGCCATTGAGAGAGGTAAGAAAGAAACACAGTCTGCAGTCTCCAGCACTGAGGGATGTTTCATATTTAAATAACTATCCATTGATACTGAATTCTGTTCATTGTTCAGTCAGATGAGTGAAAGTGTGGGCTGCTCTCACACAGACTAAGAGTCCTGTACCACAGCGACCAGTATCACTGACTGAGTGACCTGTACCCACAGTGACCAGTATCACTGACAGAGGCACAGAGATGTCCTGCTCACTGGTCACACTGCCTGATCTCTGGACATCAGCTGGACAGTGAGAGATGACCACTCACGCACCATGGTGAGCACATGTCCACACCAGGCCTGATCCAGGAAGACTGACACACAGACAGTATCAGTCTGACACAGACAGGGGCCCAGCTGGCTGAACACAAGCAGTCAGAGCAGTGTCACACTGCTGAGCATCTATTTGCAAAGAAGTGGACCCTACGCAGGTATGATCACATGTAAACAGCAAAATCCAAGGTCAAGGTCTTAAAACTAACAAAAGGTCAAAAACCAAAAGGGAAATTTAAACCCCAAAAATCCAAGACAAAATCCAGAAATCAAGGTGGAAAAAACAAGCCAAAAATTCATAAACCTAGAGGGAGTCTTGGGAAGATTTCATCACACTGAAAGAACCATGTAGCTCTCAAGGTCTAACCCACTACTGAGCACTGTAGTACCAGATCAGGGTTCAGGTAGGCTGGAGGGGAGGCCTGGTGATGGGTTAATGAGGTCTGATTAACCTACACCTCCCCAGAGCAGATGAGGTCGTTGCAATCGGCTTGGGTGCCCTCTGGTGGCAGGATGCTGGTACTGTAACAACCAGCTGTGTTGTTCCAGCACTACAGACACTGTGTGTAACAGCAGGACACAGGCAGGACCCCCACAGTGTCAAGATACAGACTGTTCACTCAGGACAGGGGGCTGATGGCCTGTTGTCAGTCTGAAAGGAGACTCTTCAGACAAGAGTGGAGAACATGTCTTTGACTCATTAGAAGCGGGCAAAGAAGACTGATATTCATACAAGCTGCATTTCATACTTTATAGTTTGTGCTGCCAGTTAGCTTCTTTCACCCATACAAGTGGTCTAAAACTAAATTTTTCATTAAAATATTAACTTTGAAAATGTGTATTGGGACCAAACTGAGAGGGAGTCAAAACTGAGTAAGATCTCCTTATTTACATTGTTGTACAGGAATTTTTCTATTTCTCTGTAGCTTCTATTGCTTTTGTAAACTGATCAAATACCTGTGTGTATTACTGGTGAAAATAAAAGAAGGATTCACTTCAGTGCAATACAGTTCATTACAGTAGAGTACAGTAAACTGCAGAACAACAGTGCACTCAAATATAATTCATTAGTGTTTGTATTGGTGGATCTGTGATCTCACAGACACAGAAGATCACTTACCCAGTTCTGCGAGGATGACAGGAATGGCTGGAAATAATAAGACATGATTTAGACCATCAGAGCTGTCAGTGTCTGATGACGCTCAAATTGGTCTAAACTATCAACATTAAGAAACATGTAACAAAAATCTTATATGTGGACTTTTCATCAGAATAGCAAAAACTTTTTGTTACAATTCAGTTGGAAAACTAGAGCAAGGCCATTTACAGAGGAGCTCCTGCTGAAATCACTACAGGACACAGCACAGAGAGTCTGACTGATTTACTCACCATTGAGTTTCTCCTCCCCTGTAAGAAACACAGAGAGGACAGTGAGTGACACAGCATCAGGGCTGCAGAAGCTGGAAAATAATTTTAGCCATGTTTTCTCTTAAAAATATTCTATATTTCACTGAACAAAAGAACATGAGAGACAGAAGAGTACCAGGTCGTTCTGCCCATCTAGCCATACGTTCGAAGGTAATAAGATAAGATAACATTATTAGCCCTATACAATTTCTTGCATTAGGAACTTGTCTCTTCACAGACCCCAGCTTGCTCTCCATGAAACACACAGACAGGGAGAGAAGCTTGGGGTCAGAGCACAGCGTCAGCCATTGTACAGCATACCTGGAGCAGCTAGGGTTAAGGGCCTTGCTCAGGGGCCCAAACAGAATACAATTCCTCTGCCAGCCACGGGATTTGAACCAGCAACCTTCCAGCCACAGATCCTTAGCCACACAGCCACCAGAGGATTCAACCCTCTCTGCTGTGAACAGCCACAGAACTGACCCCTCTTACCTCAGTTCTCTCTGATAGATGAGAATGTCTGTCTTTCTACAGTACATCTGTGATTTCTGTGATAGATTAGAAGGTCTGCCTCTCTACAGTTCATCTGTGATTTCCCCTTTAAGAGTCGCCCCACCCCCCTTCTGTCACATGGTCATGATTGACCGATGAAAGCAGAGCTCATGACTGACAGACTGAAAGAAAGTCACTGACATCAGGGGGTAATATGGTCAGGAAGACTTGGTGGGGGGTGTGTTAGAATTGGCATGACAATGGTGAAAATGAAGATATTTCCTATCCATTGTAAACAGAGTATATATATGTAGCCACTTGCCCCTCCTCTCCCTGTGCTCCAGGTTTGCCCTGTAGGGATCTGACTTTGACACAGTGGACACATCCTGACCCTTGACCACATGCGTCAGTAAGACAGTGTATCCTGCAGTAACAGCTGATTGACAAAGAGTCCCCATCCAGCAGGAAGATCAGTGATATCAGCCACAAAGCGACAAGAATATATGACTGGCATAGTGAATATATCACTACATCAAGTGTTTAGTCTTAATTTAGTCTTAAGTGTTATTAAAAAATTATGATAGCAGATTATTTAAAAATGGCAGATTTCTTAATAGATCACATACTGTCCATTCTTCTCCACTGGATCACTAGAAGTACTGATGCTGCTACAGTAACAGCTGCTGTTAGGAAGAGAGCCACCATCCATCCAGAGGGAGCAGGGAAATAATCTCCTGGAAAACAGAATAAATTACGAATAAATTCGATAAATGTAGTGTCATTCTGTAGTGTTTCCATGGCAGCCAACCTCTCCCCTTCTCTCCTGTCAATCAGTACTGGTTTCCATGGATATTCAATAAGACGGGAGACCTGGATCACCTGGACAAATTCTGATCGTGCCTGTGTAGGTGATGGTAAATTGCAAGAGTACTTGTCAATTTTTATGAACCAATCAAACATTATAATGTACAGTTTCAACATACCATTTCTAAATTTACAAAAATACTGTTTATTGATAAAAGACCAACACACAAAACAAGCAAGAAATGTAATAGAATATATCAGTGATGATCCACTGTGATACAAAAGGCAAATTGTTCACTCAGGGACAAAGATCAGAGACCAACATGTGTTATTGTTTACCTTATAGGTTTTATCAGACTCATATCATTAAATCACAGCATGTTGCTGAACCTCAGTCTTGCAATAATAGTCTTTGCACACTTTGTCTTCTTTGCTGGGGCTGCAAGGTACACAGATGAGAAGAACTAGGCTCATCCTGGCTATAGCTTCTGAATGTCTTTGGTTATTCTGGATGTTGTAGAGTGCAACTGTCTTATTTCATTGATAAGGTGAAAATAACAGTGGGTTTGCAAACACAACATCTCTTTTGTTTCAGAGAGAATAGTTTGGGCAGAATAATGTACTCTACTGAGTCACTCTCTTGGCCTGGGCTCTTGGAGAAAAGTTCTCCTCAGTCCTGAGTCTTGACTCAGACTCCTTGAAGTCACTTGATATAAAAGTCAGATGACCAGTTCAGTTGGAAGCCAGTGAGTTTACCAGTGAAAATGACCTGGGTTCTTGTTTTTAAGGTGGGGATTTGCTGAGATGCTATCAGGTACCCACCCTGCAGACCCCCAATTAGTGAATCTTGCTTTGGGTGATGAGCAGTAACCTTGGACCTGTGGTTTTGAGAAAACAGACTACAGACACACTGGATCCCATCTGCTCTTCGCTCCGGACTCGGTTTCCCTCCTTGACTTCGGATTCTGATTCTCCTTGCTCTACATTCACGTGTCACGTATCACTGTGTCTGGCTGCCTGTCCCCACCCCTGTGTGTTTACTGCACACACCACACCGCCTGTCCTCACTCCTGTGTGTTTACTGCACACA
Source organism: Atractosteus spatula (assembly GCF_055471065.1). Taxonomy (NCBI): domain Eukaryota; kingdom Metazoa; phylum Chordata; class Actinopteri; order Semionotiformes; family Lepisosteidae; genus Atractosteus; species Atractosteus spatula. The sequence continues at coordinate 9,261,969 of NC_142710.1, read as the reverse complement.
CTGTGTTCAGCTTCACTGTCAGCACCTGACATGTAGTAAGAAGTTAGTTATGAAGGTTCTTTTATGCAGAAATTTGAGTAGGGAGCTGCATGTGTTGGCTGAAAAGGAACAGGTAAAGGTTTATTCCCTGCTGAAAGGAAAATATAAGAAACACAGTGTTTCAGGTTTGAGGAAGAGAGAGAAAGTACCACATAAATATCTAGAGAAATATTTAGTAGAAAGAAACTGAAGACAAACCTTTGAGGAACTTTTTATTTTAAAGTTTTACCCTTATGTTTTAAGCTTAGTCCTGAAACATCTAATAATTGCAGTTCACTTGAATTATTCTTTATTTTTTCTGGTTTTATACTTCATTTCCTCATAATCAGAGAAAACATTTACAAGGAAGTAAAGTGTGTCTCAGATTGACTAGTGATGTACTGTAGGACTTTCTAATGGGTTTTGAGTAGAGTCCTTTCACAATAAGTCTCTAGTGCAGGTTGTGCTCAGTGTCCCAGGTGTGTTATATCCTGGGTGTGTGTTATACCTCAGCTGTGTTACAGGTGAGCTCCAGTGTTCATGTTTAATACTCACTGGGTATGTGGAGCTGAGATCCCCAGTCTGGCTCAGGAAGAGCACTTCTCACTAGGCAGGAGAAGATGTTGGACTCCTGTTTGACTGGGATGTAGCTGCTGACATTGAGGAGCCCCTGACTGTCCGTGTCCACTGTGGGGGGCTGTGATGTCACCTCGTTTCCATCCCTGTCTGTCCAGATCACTGCAGGTTGAGGGAACCAGCCCTCTGATCTGCAGAGCAGCTGGGCCTGATCTCCTCCAGGGGAGTGGAGAGACACTGAGGGCTGGGAGCCCAGGGCTGTGGATTTGACACAACAGGAGACATTTCACAGCTGATAAAACAAATGATGACTCAAACAACACAAACACAAAGTTAATTTGTCAAGTAACTGTAGTATTCACAGAATCACATCTGTCTAAAAGGTCATCATGTCTGTAATCAAGGTGATCATCTTATCTGTGTGAAAGAACAGGAGTGATGTGAGGCTGGGTTGTTCTGTACTGTGTTCAGTTGTGTTGTGTTAAAGACACAAGTGTGATATAAAATATCAGAGCTGATCTACTGGAAGCTGACATGAGTTGATAGGCTGAGTCAATGTCTGGACTGAGCTCTTAAAACACACTATGAGGAAATCTATTGTCTGCTGATCTTCTCTTTCCCCTAGAAGGAGGGTCATAGTTGATTAATGATTAGTAACTTATTTATAATACTCTGCAATTAATTAAATCACAATTGTAATATAATTACTGCCTTTACCTGCATTAAATGCTCCTTAATCTCTCAGTTTCTCAGGGATTAAGACAGAGTGATGAGAGGTTGTGGTTTTATATGGTCGAAATCAGAACTACTTACTTGGACCACTTTTCATTAGTTTATAACAAAATGGTATCTAACATCTGGTATCTAACTGGTGTCAATTAACTTTGAGCTCAGGAGCAATGATGAAAACCTAGTGGCTTTCACCCAAGCTGTCTTAACACATAATCATTAATTATTTCTTGAAAATCATATTTATCTTGTGCATGTTTCATCTCCAAACAAAATTCTTCCCATCAGCTTTGAAAATGTGTCCTACCAGCTTTGTTGCTGACTTTTTCCAGAAATATATTAATATATTATAAATATTGCATCATATTCCACATGCTGTATGTAGTATGCCACTCTTCCACAGATCTCCAGATGTTCTGCTCTGATAGTGGTCTTTCTGGACTCCAGGAAGAGTTCATCACTGTTCACAGTCATCTTCTCCATCAGCCATTTCTCCAGTCAGCTGTTTCTCAGTCCCAACCTGCTACCTCACCCAGTCTGTTCTCTTGAGCTTCTCCACCTCACTGAAGAGCAAGACCTGCTGCTGCAATTCCTCTGCCTGCAGAACCGTTATCCATCTAATCTTCATCCACATCTCAGGGCCCTGGTCACCACCTTACTGTTTCACTACATTTTATCTCTGTCTGTGACCACAGAATCTAACTGGATTCTAAATATTCACAAAGTTCAAAATTAACATAATTCTCAGTCAATGTTGTTCATTATGATTCCATGGTCAGGAAGGAACTCCTTCCTTATCCACAAATTGCTTTTCCTACACAACACCTGCACATTCTGCAAAAACTGCAAGTCAGTGAGCTTCAGACTCCAGATCTTCTTGTAAGTATAAACTAACTCCTGCTTTTTCCTGCACCTCCCCTTCCTCTGTCCCCGGGCCTTTGCCCTGGCTCATTTTCGGTGTAGCCTGATATATTGAGATATAAGGGTTCTTCCATTCTGCCACCTGTTGCTCCTAATCCCACCTCCAGAGGCCCAGGTCTATCCGATGCCCTTCCTGTGGAACAGTAATCAAGAGTCCTACCACATCTTCTCTCTTCCTTGTGCCCTGAAGTCGAACACAGCTTAGTGATAGCCAATATTTTCCCAGCTCCCTCACATTTAAAAACTCTTTTCCCCAAAGCATGCAATGTTCCCTCTTCTTTCAGTAACAAATCAAACAAAGAGCACAAATTAGTCTTGTACGTCTCCTCATTCACTCTACTCTCTCCTTCCAAGCCAGAAACGTTGACAGCAGCCCAGTGCAGCAAGATCCTTATCTTCTGTGATCTCTCTTTGCAAAAAACAGAAGTTCAGCCCACTGTGGATAAAACATCTGGTCCTCCTACCATCACTGAATTCTGTAGAATTATTCAGATCTGAAGATTTTTGCCTCCTTGCTTCACAATAAGCTTGACTGTATTCAGTTGTATATTTCTACTAACTCGTCCACTACTGTAGGTCTTACACAAAAAAAAGAAACTCTTCTCTTGCTGGGATAAACTAACAATTCTTATGAAAATCATTCCACAGGATTGACCATCCACTTGCATTATCTAGATCTCATCTCATCAGATTACATCAATTAATCCACACTTCAAATTACAGAGCAAAGCTTCTGTTGTGGTGATTTTTGGAAAACTAGAATGGGCCGTCATTCTTATAAGATGTGTTTAAAAAATTTTCAGCTGTTACAAGCTCAGCTCCTGTCATCAAAGTCCCTGGTCCTCCACCTCCATCTGCTCCAATAGCTCTCTTATCAATTAGTTTCTCACTGTTGCAGCTCACATCCCAGGACACTACAAGAACATCTCCAAGTGATCCTCTTTCCATTAATGAGTAATGTCAGCAACCAAGCATCTCATGATACACCTACAGATGCAGCCATTCAAAGTGCGCGGTACAGACACGTACCGGAGGTAATTGGCTACGGCGTCGCGCATTTTGACATTTTGACGTGATTGGTTGACCGACAGGGGCAACGTCTTGGTCCGTTGGTCGGTCGTAGAAAGATTTACAGTAAACGTCTTTACTGTGCCCGTTGTAGTATTGAATATTCATATGGAATTTTACCACTGAAGGGAAATCTTAGTAGCTGAGCATAAAAAGAATAGGAGCATACTGTAATGCATGTGAAGGCCATAAACGATATTAATTTTGGAACATAAACATACAGTGTATGGCTGGTCTCGGTACTTTAAAGAAAACATACACGGGACATGGTTTCATTATGACCAGAATCGGTCTTGAGATATTTTTAACTTGACTAACAGTTTTTGAGAGGTATGTCTTGACACCGATACTACGTAAATACTGCTCACATATATGTTTCTAGGTTTATATTATGCATTTCATACAGTCAAATTACTTTTGAGCAACTAATAAGAAGCGCGAAAGCGCCCAGGGCGTTTTAGTTTTCGTTTTGTTTTAATGCAGTGCGGGGACTCTGCTTTAACTATATCGCCGTGGATTGATTAGAGATATCAAGTACATACAAGTCATTTTTTAAATGTTGTAGTTCGTCTTGTAAAAATGTTACGAGTACATCATCTGTCAACAATTACACAGGTTCTGTTTCCATATTGCGGATTTTGGTTACGTAATATTATTTTCTAATTTCACGTTGTGAATATATGATTTGGGCAAACAGAGCCGCAAAGAAGTACATTATGGGTTGTTGTTTTTTTTTGCAGTTTTATCTAGAACAAGCGATGCTTAAACCTTTGTCTGATTCTTGTGAAACTATCCACACGACAGTTACCTAGGAGTTGACTTCAGTGATGTCACTGATGGGATGTTTCTAAAAATCCATCCACTGTAAAACGTCTTCTCTAGTTGTCCTGCATATGTATTCGTTAATGAAGCTGTGTGTTCTGAGCCTGGATCTCTACATTTCTGTATGAACCAGCTTAGAGGGCTAAAGACAGCTTGTGTTTAAATTGAGTGTAAGGTAATTTATGCTTCTAAAGTCATGGTCAGCATTTATTATTGTACTGTGCTGTAAACTTGTTCTGTGCCTAATTACATTATTTTATAGCTTTATCAAATCTGTACATTGTCTGTCGATAATGTTTCTGTAGTGCTTTTTCAGCACTCAGCATGTGACCGCGCCGGTGGCTCTGTGGGTTAGTTTCCTGACTCCCATGTCACATGGTCTGTGATTGAATCCCATGGAACTATGACTTTACATTTTAACAAACATTTCTTTGAAAAAATGAAACGTTTCCCTTGGTCAGAGATTAAATAAAACCTCACTCGCACCAAACAAATTTATATTTCTAAATATCACAACATGATCGAATTTAAGTCTTTTTAATAACAATGAATAGTCACCTATGCGTTACAATATAAACATTTATATTGATTTAAATCGCGTTTTGATTTAAATCGTAAACGCGTGTTTAAATATATGTGTTTAAAGGCGATATATATGTGTATAAAAGCGCTGATTCTTATGAAATGTGTTCCGCCGGGGATTAAAAAAAACTATTTTTTTTAATCGCGTATCTAAGGGAAATTGCAGTATAACTTTGTTCATGCACAAACAGTGGCATGTTACATTATAATTTGGGTGTTTCCTCTTGCCAGAAACCTCTAAATTGCATTTTGAGTTTTTGACTTTTTCTAAATTGCAACCCATAAATAAAGCTGATACAGTTTAGACTTACTGTATTCTAAACTGTATTACAACAGCACATTGGACAATGCAACGTAAATTGCAAAAATGCACTTGGAATCTGTCCAAGCCCTCCTACGAAAATTATTTAAACTGCGACACTTATCATTCATCTTTAAATAAACTTTATTTTATATAGCGTTTTAAGCAAATAGGTAATTAGATTGCTCATAAACCTAATCGCTTTTTCTACATAAACACAGCGTGATTGCTCTCTGATTGCTTTTTCTTTATATTTAGGCTCAGATTTCAACTATAGATCGTATTATTATAAACTTTCTTGGAAAAATGTATTTTATGTAAACCATGTTTGCTATTAATTCATTTAGGGCTAAAATACGTTCATTGTCTTCCAATCGAGTCGAGTTGACATTGGAAGCTTGCCACGCCCGGACTGTTACACCAACGCATTAGCATGTTAAAGCGATTTCATTGAGGAGCCCAGCTACCAGTTAACACTGTACTTCCTACTTTGAAAATACCTGTGAAACCGGTTTAATTGGTCACAGCCAGCACTCCGGCAGAGAGGGGGTTGTACTCGTTAATGTCCGATGACATACAAGTGGAAAGATTACAGATTTTAATCGTCTTTTTTCTGAACCAGGGAAAATCTGATCATGTTTCTCTATAACAATAATAAAAAACTTTATTTTACATTATTTTACATATCCCACTTACACATCACATGACTTTAATAAATCTATTCTTTATTAATACTAAATAAATAATACTAAAAATACTACAGCAAAGAGGTCACTTGATTTTTGGAATAATTCCAAATAGCACAATGATCCACTGGCATCCCTGAAGTCTGTTTAGTCCATAATCTTCCAAATACAATCACTAAGCAATTATAAGAATTATACCATCCTATTTCTTTGTGATGTCCTGTAAAAACTAAACCTATTTTTATAAGGCTTTTACTCAAAAGACTTCCAAACACACAAAGCATTTGTGAAGTACTATAGTATTTCTAAAGGTTACTGGTACAACATCAATCATTAAAGCTTAACAATAAAGTTTAGATTGCTGACTATGGACTAACTACATTAACTAACTGCAATGCAACAGTAGACATTTTACAAGTAAGAATATCTGGTTGAATTCTTGCATTTGTAGCCAATTTAATGCGAGAGATTTTAAGTTTTAACAGAAGAAAACTATGAATATGAAAACAGCCATAGCAACAAAAATTACTGTGCAAATATCAAAAGGCTACTTCAGTAATGAAATAATGATCACAGTAGAAACCAGACACTGTTTACACCATATTGTTAAGAAAGACTCAAGACAGAAATGTCCATGTACAGCTGGAAAAAACAACTTCTAAAACAACAGTGAAGGCTGCAACATTACGCCCATGCTTTTCCACACTTGTAAGGATAACCTTAAAACTTAGGCTGTTGAGTCCAATCAATTAAAGCTGGAGTTCTGCAGGTTGTACAGGCTTTAAAGGTAGATCAGTAGTTTATCTGCAATATAGTCCAGTACTTTAGGTGTTACTTGGTTTAATTTTCCTGCTTATTAATGCTTACTTTCCTACATTTCCAATGCAGTTCACTATCATTATACACAAAAGCCAAACCATAAACTTTGAAGCTAGCAGACTTCAAGAAAACACCTGTTGGTGTTAAATGGTGAGGTTTTATTATAATCTAAGGTATGAAAACAAACTAGCTACATTTTTAACACACTTTATAATACACCACTTTTTTGTTGTATCCCAAGTGATTTGAAGCCTTTCTGTTTTAATTGAACTTCTAGAGTTATTTCTCCAATGTTTAGGAGGATATCGCCATAATAAGGGCATGCTTGTCATATGCTAAAAGAATAGCTTATAACAGGAAAGGCAAAGTCTGTTTTTTTAAAAAAAGCTCCTTTAAAGCCTGTGCCCCAGAAGGTCCATTTATGTCGAGCTGTGAAAGTGCTTTACAGTAAAAACCTTGTGTAAATGGTTAAAAGCAATGATCCAGGGACCAAAAGTGATTCAGGAGCCTAGAACCAATATTTGTGTGCTCGGTGCAGTCGGATGTTGAAATTTGTTCCCCGTTTTTGAAAAAGTCCCACTGTATGCTGTTCCTTTTATTTACAATAAGAATCTAGGAACCTCTAGGAGACATCAACTGCAAAGTGACATGACTGAGAGCCTCTTGAGTCCTGCAGATACAGGGTACCTCATCATTTTAATGAAATCAAATGTGTACTGTACGTGTAAAACTGAAGCTGACCTAACAACCATCCCCTTTTCTGCAGAGCGTGTTTAATTGTACTGTTTCAGCACATCAGTTTTTTTCCCCCAACAACTTTCCAGAGGAGCTATAAATATTTTAAATAAATACACACAGTATTGCTCATAAGGTCTGCTATTTGAGGTCCAGTTATTTAGATGCATACATCTTATTTTATCTCAGCTTTTCAGCTGAGATACACAGATCATACATAAACAATGCAGTAAAAAAATGTCTCATCAAGTATTTAATCATTAGGTATAACAGTTTCCCTTTAGGCCTCTGAAAACACCACCTTCTACCTTGTGAATACCAGTACCTCCTAATTGTCTAAAGGCTTTATTTCTTAAGAGCATGACATTAAAAACTGCTCAACGTTACAGCTGCATGTTTGCTTGCAGCATTCCAATACCTCTCAAGCAGTGAAAACAAATAACCTGCTGCAAAGCTGCTTATTATGGAGAAAAAAATCTCAGTTACATTCCCAGATCATAATCATTAGCTTTCCCAGCTGCAAATAACTACAGGTGCAAAGAGACAATGTTCAGACACTCAAAACAACCTGCTGAAACATGAAACCAAGGAATTGTCTTCAGAGATGTTTATTGTCTGGCATACCTCAGGATAACACCAAACCTTCCATACAGCCAGAACTATACGGTGTACTGAGAAGAGAGCTAATATACAAAAAGAAATCATTTTCAGACCACCATGACAGCAGAACATGAACCCTGTACTGTGCACTTAATACTTGAAGATAACGATTTGTGTGACAAACAAATTAACAAAGTCCCTATTTGTCCTAACAAGGTCCCATACCTGAATTTAAGAATAAAATATCCTTTGTGGGCTGATATTTCCCAAAGGCAGATGACCCCACCTGTTGCTTTGTTTGGTAAATATAGATTTACAAACTGCATTATTAACCAAACCATAAAAATCCTTTAAACCTTTATGCAAAAACAACAAAGGAATCATATCTCGACACTTGGCAGGGTGTTATGATGAAATCATGTCTTTGTTGTTGGGGCGACTTTTTTGGTAGTAATATGATGATTAATATTACTAAGTAATATTCTTTAGTATAAAAGTTTTTTATTATTGTTATAGAGAAACATGATCAGATTTTCCCTGGTTCAGAAAAAAGACGATTAAAATCTGTAATCTTTCCACTTGTACTGTAAGTCATCGGAAAGTTTCTGCTTTGTGTAAGGATGGTATCAAAAAGTAATCTTAAGTGGTGAGAAAGCTGTGCTCAATGTATTTAAGAGACTTAAAAGTAAAAGGAGATGCTTCATATTGCTTGACTAATTTTAAAAACTAAGTTATAAATGCAGACGCTCCCTCGGTGCCACGCCGGGTGTAAATATCTAAATATACATTCGCCCCGGGCAGAGGCCGAAGAGCGCCCGGCTGGGGTGCGCGGGGAAGAGCAGGACAGGAGTGAAAGTGGTCAGGGCGGGATTTAGGAAGGCGTACAGTCTGGGCAGGTATAGATTACACTTTTCTAAAACGTATTTGAAAAATAAAAACGATTACAATCTAATCCTTCCACGTTTGATCCCAAAATCCCAAGAAAAATAAATCTAAACGGGGAGAAAGCTATGCTGAAAGTTTATTAAGATACTTAGAAGACAAAGATACTGTATCAATTTATGTTGCATTAGTCTGATTATGATTAAAAAACACATATAATTAAACACGCGTTTGCGATTTAAATCAAAACACGATTTAAATCAATATAAATGTTTATATTGTAACGCATACTGTCCAGCCTCCATTTCTCTATAAAAATTTACTCTATTACAAATTTACAATTTGTTGATAATAGAAATGTTAGGTTCTCTAAAGCTTTGTGATAGTTGACCCACCCAGGCAGCAAAAGATCAGCTGCACTGGTAAGATGTGACACCGAAGATATGATTAATAACCTTTTAAATCTGAAGGGAGATCTGAAGGGATCCCCCCCCACACACACACACAATAGAAGCAGGAAGCAGAAGCAGGGACCGTTGTCAGAAGGGAAGAAGGTGACTATTCATTGTTATCAAAAATGACTTAGAATCGATCATGTTGTGATATTTTGAAATATAAAAGTCAATTGATTGTCAATAATATTGCCATTCTATTTGTTCGAAGAAATGTTTGTTAAAAGAAAAGTCACAGCACCAGCTGGATTTGAACACACAACCCGTGAGTTAGTAATTGGGCACATAGACCAGTGGGCTACAAGGGAAGTCGCATGAAGAGAGAGGCGAAACAGCCCTACACAGCCCTGTCGCAGTACACGAATATAATCATATCGTTATTAAATTCTTTAGATACGCGATTCCATATTATATTAGCAGAATAGCTTAAAACTACCACTTTTTCACACGCTATTTCACATGTTAGTTAAATACTTCGATGCTTAAAATGTTTAGGGAGAAATGGAATACCGGTGTGTATTTTTCCTTTAAAGTACCGATTCCTGGAATCTGACTGGCCGACACCCTTCTGAAGTGGTTCCATAAAATCTGGTATACAGAAAAGAAAGCGTTGATAAAAAAGCCTGGATTCTCATGTATCTGATACAAGTATCTTTTAATACAGTCTTTGCTGTGCTCTTGAGGATCCTTGTGATATTTTGAGCTCTAGTTGAATGATAAGTGTCACATTTTAAATCATTTTCGTAGTTAGAAATTATGAAACGACCTGTTAAAAGCAAGGGAGTTTTTATGTCCGTTGCAGTAAAAGAAAATGCCTGACAAAGTATGGCTTGGACAGATTCCAAGTGCTTGTACAAATGTGCTAAAGAAGTTATACTTTGAGTATACAGCTTGTCCAAAGTCATTCATTATTAATACTATTAGTAAAATCTTCGGTAAAGGCTTTGGTGCATAAATATTTCTGATAAAGGTAGGTTGTGTACTTTTGTCTAACTGAGCAATCTTGCTTTCATAAAATATACCAACATTTTAATGACTGAAGATTAACATGCTGTAATACACAGTTTAAATTTAAAAGCTCAAATGCTGTACATGAGAGGTTAAGCTTTATTGGCTCCTCCTGGCGGTTTTACAAGGTGACGCCGGATAGTTTCCGGCATGACGTCAAATGACGCACGATTAACCGCGTGATACTGCGTGATACCGCGACACGCCCACCGGGGTATGCCGCAAAATACCCCACCCATTTTGAATGGCTGCATCTGTATGACACTGGTGACCAGAGGAACAGCATCATATCAGAACCAGTATTGAAACTGGTTGAGATGAAAGAGATGAAAAAAGCAGATATTAAATTATATAATTTTTAATCTATGAGCTTCAGAAATTTGATTCTTGGAAACTGTACTGAAATTATTAGTCATCAGAGAGAAATCTGTGTTCCGGTCAGGTTGTAGATTAAAACACCAATAAGAGTCTCACTGTACCTGATCCTGAGACACAGGACTGGTGGAGAAACAGCAGAGTCAAAAAGAGCCACTGTGACTGGTCAAACTCCATCTGTGAAATCAAGAAACACACTTATTATTTACACATTCTCCCTGAAATAAACACACTTATTAGTTTGTCTCTAAAATAAAGAAACACTCTGACAGAGATCAAATGTCTCTGATAGACACAGGCAGCATACTTGACTGAAACACACTGTCACCCTGACTTGTCACTGTTCCATATCGCCATTAACAGAAGCCCCGCTCTTTCATACTTTTTTGCCAAATCTGTATCTTGTTATAACGCGGCTCTACATCGATCCACAGGTGTGTCTGGTCAGAATCATGCAGAATGAAGCACGGGGGACTGGAGAGTGATGGGCATGTCGTTCAGAGAGAGATACCATTACATCACAGGAAGTGAAATAAAACTTTGCAGGAGGAGCTATGAAATTTACTGTCTGCCTGCAATCAGAGCTGATACAATGAGAATACGGCAAAAACTGTGATATTATACACCTTCAGACACACACTAATAATTAATCTGCTGTCTGAATAACTGGACTGTCTGACTGCTTCAGGATGGCTCCTAACCCTGCAGCACACTGTGCTGTTAACAGCAGGATACTTGCAGTCTGGATAACTCTGTCCATACTGGTCTGAGCTCCACTCTGTTGGTCTGAAATAACTATATCAATTTCAGAAGCTTCTTGTTAATTATATATGAAAAAAATATTCATCTCACTTTACATCTGACTCTCTTTTTATCTCAGTCATGACCTATTTTCACTTCCGTTTACTGCCGCAACAGGAAAGAGGGGATTCCGGGTAACTGGGCAGCTGCTGCAGAGCGTGTCCAGATTGTATTTGAATTGGCTTTACTCTGCTCTGCTAGCCACTTACAGATGGTATGTGTATTGCTGCACTTTAGCTGCCGTTGCATCATCCAGGTGTTGCTACACACTGGTGGTGGTGGAGGGGATCCCCATTATATGTAAAGCACTTTGAGTGGAGTGTCCATAGAAATGCTATATAAGGGTAAGGAACCATTATTATAATAATAAGGTAAGATAAGATCACTTTATTGGCCATATACAATTTTTTGCATGAGGAATTTATCTCTTTGCCTACCCCAACTCCCTCTCCATGAGAGGCACAGACAGGGAGAGAGAAGTTTGGGGTCAGAGCCCAGCCATTATTCAGCACCCCTGGAGCATTTGGGGTTAAGAGCCTCACTCAGGGGCCCAACAGAGTAGCAATCTACTCTGCTAGCCATGGGATTTGAACCACCAACCTTCCAGCCACATCTGCAGATCCTGAGCCCCAGTGCCACTCTGACATTTATTATTGTTATACACTATGAGTTAATACAAGTCTCTTATCAGCTGATCTAACACCCAGGTGTATCTCATATTCTTCCTTCTGTAATTTCTAGTCACCTCTCTCAGTTCATTAACTCTCCATCAGTTCACCTGATTCTCTCCCGTCACTCTGCAGCATGTGAACACACGCTCACAGGTTCCAGATCAGGATGTAGAAGTGACCACACACCCAGTCTGCACCAGTCAGAGGCCTGAGCTGTCAAGGCACACGTGTGTTTCTGCGAGAGGAGAGTCCTTCAGGCAGTGTGAGGACTGTGAGGACATGCAGGAACACAGATCTACAGGCCTGTGGCTGTGTGATGTGTACAGTCTACCTGCTCTCTGCCTTTTTCTTCCATCACTGAACTACATCTCTCTGTCCCTCCTGGCCTCCTTTAACCTCTTAAACTTAGTTGACATGATCTAGATGCATGTTCAGTCAGCAGTATTTACAGTATGTATGGCATCACATTGAACACAATTATGTACATGGTTGTGTCTTTAGTCAATGAGAGGTATTTTTAGAGCTGAGAGCAGAATTTAACAAGGTCTGGGCAGCCCTGTAGTTTCTCTCCAGCACATCCAAAGCATCTAGAAGAGTACCTGCTGTAACAACGGAGGTGTTGAAGGGTTTGAGAGAATAATAGTATATGAAAAGTAAAGAAATGTCAGGACACTGCTGTCCTGTGAGCACTGAGGGACACACTGTCTGTGTCACTGCTGCAAATGTTCACAATGGAAAGAGAAGCTCTGTGTTTCGTTCATGTAGATTTAAGAGCAATTTAAAACCCATTAAAACATATGAATATATAAGTAGACAAGAACATCAGGAAGGTTGGAAACTAGAAGTGTTTTCAAGAACGAATTGATCTGAGGATTTCATCCAGCAATTTCTTCAATGCAGCCAGAGTATCACCTTTAATGGAAGGCTAGGAAGCCCGTTCCATACTGCCACAACTCTGGCGATGAAATGACTGCTGTATGATAAACAATTAAGGAATCCAGGTAATATTGTCCCATACCAGCTCGTCTAATACTCCTGGGGTGTCAATTTAAAATCACAGCAGGCCTGTACCTCTGACTTCACCCCTCTGTTTGCTTTCACTCTGATCAGTGTCAGCCACTGAACTGTGACCAGCCAATCATTCCGCTCTGAACTGGCTAAATGCATCTGCCACTCATGTCTCTTCTGCTCTCTGATTAGCCTGAGAGTCTGTCAATCATCCGGACTCTTGGGAACTCAACTCTTGCTCTGGAAAACTTTGGTTAGGTGAATCTGTCTTTTACCACACAGTACAAAACCTCCAGGAAAACCCCTGACAGGAAGGTGTGGAGTGAAACTGGCACCATGTGTTACTGACAAGAGCCCAGCCCAGCTCCCTGAGAGAGTGAACAGCACTCAAGAGTAACATTCAAGAACAACATTTTAATATTATCAAAAAATTAATGTTTAATGTTAAAATAACTGAGATCACATGACATAAGAACTTTGTTATTTTTCATAAAATAATTAATACTGATACTGTAACTCCAAACATTCTGCTCTGTAATGGATGAATGTATTTGCCTCTCATATGTCTACAATCCCACACTGGCAGGCTGCAGGAACTGAGTCTCTTTAGTCTGAAGGGAGTGTCCCACACTGACAGGCTGATGAAACTTAGTCTCTTTAGACTGAAGGGAGTGTCCCACACTGACAAACTGAAGGAATGGAGTCTCTTTAGACTGAAGGGAGTGTCCCACACTGACAGGCTGGAGGAGCTGAGTCTCTTTAGTCTGAAGGGAGCGTCCCACACTGACAGGCTGAAGGAATGGAGTCTCTTTAGTCTGAAGGGAGTGTCCCACACTGACAGGCTTAATGGAAATAAAACTCTCAGCTACAAGTCAAAAGCAGGTCCTGCAATTAGAGGTCACCATCCGTGACCTTTACCAACTCCAAGGGCGGCACACAGTAAATATACAAACACATTGGCTGAAGGCTCTGCTCGTCTTTGTGTGATTAATTCCAGTTCATTGCAAAATACACCTATTGTATCAATTCCTTAAACCGCTCTGATGTGAAAGACGCGGTGTTGTCCGACACAATCGTTTCCGGTACCGTGTGTCGCAGATAATTGACGTCATACCACTGTCATGGCCTTTGAAGATGTGGATGATGTTATAACAACTTCTAGGCACTTTGAATAGGCATCCACTATGGCCAACAGCATCTTGCCCATCAGTGGACTTGCAAAGTCCAGGTGTCAGCGTGACCAGGAATGCGGAGGTGTCTTTAGTGATGCACGGTGTATCTGCTGACAATTTGCACAACCCCTTACCACTTGCTCTACTTCAGTGTTCAGACCAGGCCACCACACATAACGTCTTGCATTGTGCACTGTCTCTGGATGTGCCTCATATGGAGAACTCTAAGAACTCCATCTCTTGCCAACTCAAGAATCACCACACAGCAACCCCACAAAACACAGTTCTTGAGGCTGGTAGGCCTGTTTCAGGTCCAGATTGGTGAACAGCAGGTCTGTGAGTCTGGGGTCACTGTGCAGGTGAAGCACGAAGCCCTGGACGTACCCTGCTGGCCCACACGCTGCAGGGCAGAGCCAGGCAGCAGGCTGGGCTCACTGGCCTGGAGAGAGAGACACAGCAGGCTGGACTGCTCGCAGTAAGAGCTCACACCCGGACAGTGAAATCCTCTGCACCATGTGGAGCTGTGACACCCCTCTGTCACAACACAGCTGGAGGAGATCCTGGAGCCAAATAACTCCCAACGATTAAACAGCTGGATGGGCCAGCTGGCCTCCTCTTGTTTGTCACCATCATGCTCTGATCTTCTCATGCTGTGTGAGTGAATTAGTATTTTATTGTTTTGATTATTGGGAACACAAACAACTGGATTGACTCCACATAAGCATCTATTAAAATCCAAGTTTATTAAAAAAACTTATTTCTGTCAGTCCTAAATGATGCCGTAAGACACCTCCCCCACAACACCAGACCTTCTTTTAAACAAAAACTACCAAAGCCGTTTTATTAACTACAGCTCTAAACCACATCCTCTAATAACCCTGCAGATCCAAGAAGTGTCACTCAGAGATAAGTTTCGTTTTACTTGAAACAGCCTCACTGCAGCTCCGTCTCTACTGCTCCTCTCTGTGCAGTTTTTACTTGTCAGAAAAATGGCAGAAGGCAGTATTTCAGTTTCTCAGGACCAGTTCAGGTGCTCAGTGTGTCTGGATTTGCTGAAGGATCCAGTGACTCTGCTCTGTGGACACAGTTACTGTATGGGCTGTATTAAGAACTGCTGGGATCAGAACTATCAGACTGGGATCTACAGCTGCCCCCAGTGCAGACAGACCTTCACCCCAAGACCTGATCTTCACAGAAACACCATCCTGGCTGAAGTGGTGGAGAAACTGAAGGAGACAGGGCTCAGTGGCCCTCCTCCTGCTCACAGTCCTGCTGGCCCTGGAGATGTGCTGTGTGATGTCTGCACTGGGAGACAGAGGGGAGCTGTGAAATCCTGTCTGGTGTGTCTGGCCTCTTACTGTCAGACTCACCTCCAGCCTCACTATGAATCTCCTGCGTTCAAGAGACACAAGCTGGTTGAGGCCACAGGACAACTGCAGGAGAAGATCTGCTCCACTCATGACAAACTGCTGGAGGTCTATTGCCGTACTGACCAGAAGTGTGTTTGTTATGCTTGTGTAATGGATGAACACAGAGGCCATGATACTGTCTCAGCTGCAGCAGGAAGGACAGAGAAACAGGTGAGGACTTTAAGTCTGTATTTAGTGTCTAGTGCAAGATGTAAAACAGATATTTAGGATATTTGGTGCTCTAACTGATCACCGCACTGTATTTACTGTATCTGTAATGCTGGATCTCCACTGCTGAGTCCTGCTCATGAACTCAGCTGTGATCCACACTGTTGTGTCTCTGAAGTGTCTCCTGTTCTTCTGTCTGTTGTTCATTATCTCCTCCTCCTCTCCTTCACTGTTTCCCTCTTTACTGTCCTCATGTAGCACCAGTGAACCTGTACAACTGCACACAGCACACTGAACACCTCTAGAACAGACTGCACCCTCATTAAGGCACAACACCCTCAACACCTCTAGAACAGACTGCATCCTCATTAACGCATAGCACACTCAACACCTTTAGAACAGACTGCACCCACATTAATGCACAGCACACTCAGCACCTCTAGAACAGACTGCACCCTCATTAATGCACAGCACACTCAACACCTCTAGAACAGACTGCACCCTCATTAAGGCACAACACCCTCAACACCTCTAGAACAGACTGCATCCTCATTAACGCATAGCACACTCAACACCTTTAGAACAGACTGCAACCTCATTAATGCACAGCACACTCAACACCTCTAGAACAGACTGCACCCTCATTAATGCACAGCACACTCAAAACCTCTAGAACAGAGTGCATCCTCATTAATGCACAGCATACTCAACACCTCTAGAACAGACTGCAACCTCATTAATGCACAGCACACTCAACACCTCTAAAACAGACTGCATCCTCATTAATGCACAGCATACTCAACACCTCTAGAACAGATTGCACCCTCATTAATGCACACCATACTCAACACCTCTAGAACAGACTGCACCCTCATTAATGAAGTCCTGCTTTAATTTCAGCACAATAGTATTATTATTTATAATAATAAACTCTATTTTTATATGATAGATTTAAAATGGCTTCCCAAAGCACTTTACAGAACACAAAAGGTAGAAGGTAGAAGGGGGTTTTGGAAAACAGTATAAAAGCAAAGAAGCAGAAACAGACCCAGTTAAATTAAAGCTCTTAATGAATCAGAAGGTTGTGAGTCTGGATTTGAAAGAGCTCAGGGAAGGTGAGTCTATGATATCCATAGGGATAGAATTCCACAGCTCTGGGCTGCAGCAGGAGAGTGCTGGTCTGGGGGACAGACAGGAGACCAGAATTAGAAGAGTGAAGGTTGTGAGGTGGGGAGTAGGACGATAGTAACTCTGACAGGTACTGAGGTGTCAAGCCAGGCAGAGACTTTTAGGGGAGCATGAGGACATTGAAGACGACATGAAACCTGATAGGAAGCCAGTGCAAGGACTCCTGAACAGGATAAATATGATCACTTGCACTAGACCTGGTCAGAATTCTGGCTGCCAAATTCTGGAGTTTGTAGGACACAGCCTGGAGTTACTTCTGAGGCAGAAGACTGATGTTTTGACAATTTGTTGCATATCTCAAGCCTGGATCAGATATCACCCCCAAGTTGACTGTGACTCCAGTACAGTGTCATCCACAGATAAGGATACTGCATTGGTGTGCCAAGAATCATGACTTCTGTCTTGTCACAGTTTAAATGAAGGAAATTGTGAGTCATCCATGTGTTTATGTCAGAGAAGCAATTAGAGCAGAGACATGTCAGTGTCAGTTTAGTATGGACGTACTGTACTGCAGATTTGAGTATCATCAGAACTCATACATGCTGAAGGGTAGGGGCCCAGTGTCAACCCCTGAGGAAGACCAGACTTAATGAGTCCAATTTCAGAGCTACAATCGCAGAGAGAGACAAAGTGAAAGTGATCAGTGAGGTAAGACTGGAACCATTGAAGAGCAGTGTCAGAAACTCCAAACACAGTGTCAAGACAAGAAAGTGAGAGGTCATGGCTGACAGTGTCAAAAGCAGCACTGAGTTCAGTAAGAATGAGGACAGAAAGAGGATGAGAGTCAGAAGCCATAAGAAGATTGTTAGTGAGGTTGGTTGAAATCAAATTGGAGTTCAAAGAGGATCATTTCACTTAAATCTAACAGCACATTCTAATCTTATTGCAAAAAAAAAAGGATAAGCTGCATATAGGGTGAAAGTTGTTCAGGCTGTCCAGAGCCATGATTCTCTTTCTCACACAGGGGGAACAGCAGCAGCTGTGAAGCCACTGGTACCACATCAGTGCTCAAGGATTCATTTCTTATACTGAGGACTATGGGGCAGAAAGCAGAGAAACAGGATTGAAATAAAGTGCTGGGAAGGGGATCTAATAGGCAGGTGGTGGATCTCAGACACATAAACCAGTGAACTGTGGTATAATACCTTCACCTGCTTTATTAAATACAAGACTCACGCTGGGCTCTGCTGGAGTCAATCTGACACAGAACATGTTTCCTTTTCTCCTCTGAAATGATCTGAATTTTCCCGGAAGCAGACAGGATGTGAGATGTGGTCGGACACATGGTTTGCCTGGTCCAGAACCTCCTCCAGAGGTCAACCACATCAGCCACAGGGTCTCCACTGACTAAAGGGGAAACTAGTAGCAACCAGGCTCATCAGCACTGCTGAAATCCTCTGTTTTGAGATGCAGAGAGCAGTCAGGACACAATATAGAAACTGAATTCTCTAGATTGTGTGTCAGATATAATTTGTGTTTTTACATTTACCTCACATACACATGTGCAGACCCAGGAGTGAGGTGTAAAACTCGAGCAGGAGGTGGAGACTCGTGCTCTGCTGCGCTGCACACGCCGCCAGTGTAGATTAGACACGAAACAGGAGCGTGTCAGACAGGACCAGGAAACACATCTCGTGTGGATAAGACATCAGGGATAAAGAGTGTGAATTTTCCAGGGTGACTCTAAGGGGTGTCTCTGTGATGTGATTCTCTTACAGCAGAAATGTCCTGAGTGTCTCCGTTTCTCCACAGAAGCAGCTGGGGGCGACACAGACACAAACCCAGCAGAGACTCCAGGAGAGAGAGAAGGAGCTGCAGGAGCTGAGACAGGCTGTGGAGTCACTCAGAGTGGGTATTGACCAGAGAAGTGGACACTTTGACACACATTTCCACAGTTGGACACTGGACCCTTTGTAAACATGGCATACATCATAATGTAGTTTGTGTGTTTTCCAGTGTAATAATCTACTGTGTATCTCCTACCTCAGAGCTCTGCACACACAGCTGTACAGGACACTGACAGGATCTTTACTGAGCTGATCCGCTCCATTGAGAGAACACGTTCTGAGGTCACACAGCTGATCAGAGCTCAAGAGAGGGCTGCAGTGAGTCAGGCTGAAGGACTTCTAGAGCGACTGGAGAAGGAGATCGCTGAGCTGAAGAGGAGAGATGCTGAGCTGGACCAGCTCTCACACACAGAGAATCACATCCATTTCCTCCAGGTAACATCACTGCTCTGTGACTCTGCAGTACAGAAGGGTGTCTCTCACACAGAGGTGCTCCTGGCTTCTCCCCAGGAATGTGTTTTGTGTTTGACTGGAAACTCCTCTTTCTCTTCCCTGCTCCAGAATTTCCAGTCTGTCTGTGTCCCTCCTGGAGCTGGAGACTCACCCAGCATCCCTGTCCGTCCACACTTCTCTCCTGAGGCAGTGAGGAGAGCTGTCTCTGGACTGAAAGAGCGACTGGAGGATCTCTGCAAGAAGGAATCAATAAAGATTTCCATTACAGGTTGGAGGAGAAACATACTGATGTCTTTCTAGATAGCTTATAAATTTCCTTTTTTCTCTTGCAGTGACTGTATTTATCAGAGCAGCTTATCAGTCGGTTTCTAGATGAAACATCTTAAAAGCTCTAGTCTCATAAATCTTTATGACAGTAACAGAATTGTTAAATTGGGCTCTACAGTATATAACTTAAGAAGAACATTTTAATAGGGGCTACAGGCTTAGTATAGTAGATCAGTCTGTTACAATAGAAGCCACAGTTTCAGTACAGTAGATTCAGTGTTACAATAGGAGCTACAGTCCCAGTACAGTAGAACAGTCTGTTACAATAGGAGCCACAGTTTCAGTCCAGTAAAACATGTTATTCCTGTTACTCTGTTACTGCAGCCCTGATGAGACATTTATCTGTGTGTCTCCCCAGTGACTGAAGTCTACAGTCTGCTGACTCTAGAGCCCTGGTCCAGAGCAGAGCTTTTACACTTTGAGTCTGTTTTCACAACAGTTCCCCTCTGAAATATACCTGGAGCTCAAACACACAGCAGGAACAGTGATACAGAAACTGATACACACTCTGACACACACATTGATTCACACTCTGATACATGCTGATACACGTCTGAATTCAGAAAGTCAAGCTTGCAGACTGTCACTCTGTGTGGATCAGAGACACACTGTGTCAGAAACACACAGATGGACACAGACAGAAAACCCAGTGGGGGTCATTTTTTAAGAAAATGCACTTTATTACAGCAATGTGTAGCACACAATTCTTACAATGAATACAATTAAATATCTTCATCCTACATGGCTCCATGGCTGAGTATTCAGTCTTTGAATTCAGCACTTTTTTATTCTGCGTCGTCAGGAAAATGGTCTCAGAGAAGATGAACGAGCTGCTGAACTGGGATTTGAAATAAACCAGTTTAACAGACAGGCTGTCCAGTTTCTTACAGTATACAGGTCGTTGTGGTGGGTTGTGAAGTGTTTGAAAGCAAGTGGTCGGGCTGTAGTTTCTCCTGCAGTCCGGTCGGTCCTGTGTTTATTTATAATGTCGTTTAAAAAAATAAAGTTTCATCGCTGTGAAAACAAGTGTTTAATGTTTGTATTTAGAGGATATTGGGGATCACTCCCATGTGTAATACTAGTGAAACAGTGAAGATGTCGTTTCTCTGGAAGGGAAGAGCAGTCATTAGTAATTGACTTGTGTTTCTCTCTCGGTGTGTTTGGGGACAAAGACATTTCACAGTCTGATGGAGTTGAGTTGGACTGTGATCGGCAGGAGCCTGTTGTGATGTTTGTGTTTTATTCCCCAGTTGCTGTGACTCTGGACCCTGATACAGCTCACTGTGAGCTCAGCCTGTCTGAGGATGGGAAGAGAGTGAGACTGGGAGAGGAGGAACAGGATCTCTCTGACAATCCTCACAGATTTGATTACTGGCGCTGTGTCGTGAGCAGGGAGGCCTTCACCTCAGGGAGACACTACTGGGAGGTAGAGGTGAACAACAGCTGGAGAATAGGAGTGACCAGAGAGTCTGCAGATAGGAAAGGGGGGATTAGCTTCTCTCCCCAGCAGGGTTACTGGTGTCTGTACTCTTACCAATCTGGTTTCTCTGCTCTCACTGCCCCTGTGACCCCTCTCCCCCTCAGTCTGCGGCCCAGGAAGCTGGGGGTGTGTGTGGATATTGAGGAGAGGAAGGTCTCCTTTTACACAGTGGAGTCCAGAGCTCATGTCTACACTTTCACTGACATGGTCTTCACTCAGGAGGAGAAGATCTATCCTGTCTTCTGTACTGGGGATTCAGATAAAGACCTTGAGCTGCTGCCTGCTGTCAGTGTGGAGATTAAACCCGTCACGACTCATGAACACAGGCTGACTCTCTCCCAGCTCTCTGTCCCACTGCTCATACTGGGAGACGGGTTTAATGACCGGTAGTGAGATGATCTCGTTAATATAATAGTAATTTTAGATGATGACGATGTTGTGTCCTGTTTAAACATGTTATATCAAATGGGAGAAAATGACATGTACGAGAGAGGGCGAGATAGATATCTCCCTACCAGCCTGCTGTACTCCTGCCTTGTAAATATCTCTGGAAACCCTCCCATGTTTTTTTTTATAATTTTAATAAAATAAACTTTTAAAAATGAAATCCCGTGTGAGTCTCTCCTGTGCGCTGGTGACTGTTAAGCTGCCAGAATGGGGAGGGACCCGCTGACGTCACCACAGCCAGGAGGAATAGGGACTGTGACGCAGACAGGAAGTGGCTCAGAGTGTTTATGGGAGTTGTAGTTTGTAGACAGCGTTGCGTCTGTGAGCAGCTACAGCCAGTCTAATACCCGGCTCCCCTTAGTCAGGGTTACATCAGCATATTCAGTATTGTGTATTTTATGCTCTTATTGGGTTTATTTTTCCTGTGGTGGTTTGTTTAGTGTGAGAGCAGTTCTATTTGATCTCTGTCTCAGGGGAAAGTGCGGAGTGGACGCGCTGTGTCCGTTACTCTTTTTTTCTGCTCTTTTCTTTATTTTAGTTTAGTTCCTAATAAAGTTTGATAATTGGCCAGTGAAAGCTCTGTTTTCCTTCATATGAAAGCCCAATACCCTAAACCGAGCCCAGTTTTTTACATCTATTTGGTGGCAGTTCACAGACAGAAACTTGGGCTCCTTGTCAGTCTTGTCTTCTGTCCTGCCGTTTGGACATTTCATGTGGACGATTCTCTGCTCACAGAGGGACTGTGTCATGAGAGGTAGTTTTGACACACTCCCTTATGCGCTGGTTAGTGTGGTAATTGTGAGACGCTCCCTAGAGCAAGCGAGTTAGAAGATGGCTGAGCTGCTTAATAACTGTTCAAGTAAAAAGTGAAGTTAAACGCTTTCCTAGTGTTATATTCAACCTTGTTTAATCTATATAAACCAGGGTGCCCAATCAGTCGATTGTGGAGTGCTTGCCAGTCAATCGATCGCAATAATGTTTGGCAAAAGATAAATGGGCTATTGAATTAATTACTTTTATTAAATATTATTTAATAATATTTATTTCCAGCAGCCATATCACCCTGCAACTCACAACTGGCAGCCCACTGAAGCTAAAGAGGTGTGAGCTTGGTCAGTACTTTGATGGGAGACCTCCTGGAAAAAACTAAGGCTTCTGCTGGAAAAGGTGTTAGTGGGGCCAGCAGGGGGCGCTCACCCTGTGGTCCATGTGGGTCCCAGTGTAGTGATGGGGACACAATACTGTAAACAGGCGCCGTCCTTTTGATGAGACGTAAAACCGAGGTCCTGACTCTCTGTGGTCATTAAAAATCCCAGGACGTTTCTCGAAAAGAGTAGGGATGTAACCCCGGTGTCCTGGCCAAATTTCCCATTGTCCCTTAACAATCATGGCCTCCTAATAATCCCCATCTATGAATTGGCTTCATCACTCTGCTCTCCTCCCCACTGATAGCTGATGTGTGGGGAGTGTTCTGGCACACTATGGCTGCCGTCACATCATCCAGGTGGATGCTGCACATTGGTGCTGATGGAGGAGAGTCCCCATTACCTGTAAAGTGCTTTGAGTGGAGTGTCCAGAAAAGCGCTATATAAGTGTAAGCAATTATTATTACTTTTTTTGATAGCCTAAAATTTCATTCAGATCAGTCCATGTAATGTCATACACTTTACTGCCCTTGTGTGTGTTTCACCCTTGTCGAAAGGGTTGTAAAAGTCTCTTCCCTGAGTGCTGGCTGACACTGAAGAAAGGCTGCAGGAGCTCTGTAATGAGGAGCTGTGTGTGCGCTACCCAAGATCGCTCTCTGGGTTATTGCTGCACAAACCGCGGTGTGTAAAACACTTAGCTGCAGCAGTGTGGGTGTTTAAATGCTCTTGGCTCGTGAACAGCACCCCCCTATCCCAGTGCATTGCCTGTGTAATAGCGCCACATTCAATAAAACCACGAGAGAAAGAGATTCACAAGGCAAAGCTGTGTCAGTCTTCTGTGTAAAATATCGGTGTGTAAAAATTCGCTCTGAATCTCGAATGTAATTAACACTGTAAACATCCCGTTTGTTTAAAATCAGGTGAGTGTAAATCTGCTGTGTTATTGTCTAGCTCTGTAAGAAGACAAGAAATATATATTTCTGAAACTTGTAGGTTTAATTCAGTGTGATGTGTTTAGTACTGCAGAGATCAATGACAATGTACAATGTATAAAAAAAGGTGAGTGTGAATCTGGTATGTTATTGTCCATCTGTAAAGGGAGACAGGAAACCCTGCTATATTGTAGTTCAGAGTCATTTGTTTTCTCCGGTTTTCATAACCTTTGCTTATTAAAATGCCTGTTTTTGAGACCACGATTTTTCAGATGTCAATAACTGCGAAAATGACACAGATACTTCAAACCACACGCATTTAAGAGATCGCAATCTGTGAAAATTGTCGCAGCTTTTATTTAAACAATATCCAGTACCTGGCTGCATATTTAGAAACCTGAGTTTGAATAAAGCGGATCCCAGGTGCAAGCGAGTTCATAACGTGAGAACACATGATGCTACATTTTTATGCATCAAGTTGAAGCCTTCTGAGGTCTCTCAAAAAAACATAAAAATATAACATGATTCTAAATGTAGCCTCTATGACTAAAGTGCAAAGAGAAATGGCTTAAGCCATAAGCCAAACATAGCCGAAAAGGTTTGGTGCCGTTTTCTCTGCTTTAAAGGTACCGTCCTTGCAGAAGACTTTTCACGTCGAACGTTTGCCCACCAGCACGCAGACAAACTGAATAACAATACAGGATGTACTGGCAAGAATAGCGATTGCAAACGTTTAAAACCATATGTGCAAGATCAAGTAATCCACTGCTATAATAAAACTAACACTCTATGGGCACCACACTGCGACTTCACGGGGGCAGCGTCACGTATCTAAATCACGGCTGGATACAATTTTATCTTCCCTCCTGAAACCGAAAATCCAGACATATCAACAAAATCCAGACATATCAACATTTGTCTCTCGTGCACAAAGGTTTATTTTTGATAATTCCGAAAGCTGGACGACACGCCCCCCGCGGGTCTTGCCTCCCGCTGTTCCACACCCGCCAATCACAGGAAGTCAGACACACAGATACACTGAGACAGTAGCGCACACGGCAGTGTGATGTATAGTGTACAAATATACTGTATATACAGTGTGAGACTGTATGGTTTCAAAGCCACTCCAACAATACAGTATGTGTGAAACATTTTTCCTAATCCAAATTTAAAGTTTAGTTACTCGTTGCTGAAATTTATATTTAGACAAAATATAGATGTTCTTACTGAGGATGTAAACCGAGCTGCATTACAGTCCATGAGCGTTCCATTGTCCTGCCACTAGGTAGGTAAGTACAATACAAGTTTTAGTTTAAAAAACGAATGTCAAAATGTTTAAAAAAACAGCCACTTGTGATATTTTAGCTGCTAAGTTACACAATTCCATATTAATTTTATTCTCAAGTGGTATTAAATCAGTACAACATTTTTTTACAATAACAGGAAGGTGTGTTCTTTCTACTGTACGTATTCTGAGAAAAGGACAACACATTATACAGTAACTTTTAATGAAGTGCAGGAAACAGACGCAGCCAGCCTAAACGAGCGGGGTACGCTGTGATACCACGTTTTTACCTCAACCGCATTTTACAGCAAGCAAATAGGATATGTTAATAGTATTCGGAATCACCTTGTAAAACCGCCAGGTGGAGCTAATAAAGCTTAACCTCTCATATACAGCATTTGAGC
Source organism: Atractosteus spatula (assembly GCF_055471065.1). Classification (NCBI taxonomy): domain Eukaryota; kingdom Metazoa; phylum Chordata; class Actinopteri; order Semionotiformes; family Lepisosteidae; genus Atractosteus; species Atractosteus spatula. The sequence continues at coordinate 9,236,718 of NC_142710.1, read as the reverse complement.
TGTCGCCAGAAAACACCCGGTTTCAAATCCTGATCACTGCTGAGGGATAATCTTTATTCAATTAAGAATTTAAGTTGTATACTCTTTAGACTTTAAAATTTAAACTGTGTATTACAGCATATTAATCATTATAAATTAAAAAGTTGGTATATTTTATGGAAGCAAGATTGCTCAGTTGGACAAAAGTACACAACCTACCAACTTTATCATAAATATTTTAATTATGCAGAAATATTTTATGCATCAAAGTCTTTAACGAAGATATTACTAATAGTATTAATAATGAATGACCTTGGACAAGCTGTAAACTCAAGTATTACCAAAGTTATCACCATGCCTTTCACATGCTCATAAACGATTTTAATTAGGAACATAAACATATTATGTAAACTGTATATGGCTGGTATTGGTAGTTTAAAGAAAAAATACACACCAGTATTCCATTTCTCCCTAAACATTTTAAGCATCAAAGTCTTACATATGTTTATTTCGGAAACGTTTTTATGTGCTCCTTCTGCACATATTGAAGTAAGATGTGAAGACAGGGTTAATTTTAAGTCCTTTCTGCATGAAGATTAGACTTCTAAGGCTGGAGTTTATGGCAGGAAGGGGGTTCACTGATAAGGATTCCAGATGCCAGCTGGGAAACTCCCTGGGGATTTAATCCCTGACCATTTGGCCAAAAAGCTGTAAACTGGCCAAACACGTGACCTCCCCCCTTTACCATAATAACGAGTGACGTCAGATGCGGAAAGGAAAGGATATATAAACCTAAAGTTTGTACCAGCACTTTGAACAATATTTGAATTTAAATTAATAGGGAATATAATATGGAATTGCATATCAAAATAATTTAATAACGATATAATTATATTCATGTACTGTAGCACAAACAGTAGTATAAGACTTTCTATTGATATGTGTACTTCTGTTTCACTGTTCAGTGCATGACTGCATCTGTGGTGTGCCATATACAGTTTACATGATATGTTTATGTTCCTAAATTAATATTGTTTATGACCATCAGATACATTATGCTCTTCTACTAAAATTTCCCTTTAGTTGTAAAATTCCATATAAATATTCAATACTAAGCGAAATTAAAACGTGCACAGTAAAGAGATTAAATGATTAAATCATTTCACTACCGACCAATACACCACGTGTGCCCCTGTCGGTCATTTTGGCCAGCCAATCACGTACCGTGGTACGCCGCTGTGGCTTGTGGGTAGTTGCGTGAGGTATGGGGTTGTACCGTGCATTTTGAATGACTGCATCTTTACATTTGCCGTGGTGCGTCTCTGTTGTAGTGGCCGGGGTGCACCAGTGCGCCAGCGTGCCTCAGAGGAGAGGCATCTTCTTCACATTGCTGAGGGTCCGCCGGGGGGGGACTGCTTGGCAGCCCTTGAATGGGCCTGGTGCACCAGGGAGACACTGTTTCTCACTTCCAGGAAGCATGCCTCGAAGTCGCTCATCTTCGAAGCCAGCTGGCGTTTAGCAGAGTCTACAAGGTGCTGTCCATCCTGTCCCACTCCTAGCACCAAATGTAAAGAATGTCAGCCAGCAATCAGACAACAGAAACAATAAGCACCTACTCACTAAGGGTTAACACACACATAAGGGAACACATACAGTACTGTATTCAAGGACTGCTTAATGAAAAAATATCATGGTCAACGCAAAACTGAATTATAAGAAAGCCTTCACGCTTAATTTGAAAATGTGAAGAAATATCCAAAGTATTCAATGTAAGCAAGAGAAACCCGAAGAGAAAGACAAGAGAAACAGAGGCGCTCATACTGACTTCAGACTGCTCGCGCTCAGCTGTCCTCCTCTCTGATAGGAGACACCAGCTGTCAATCATTGAGCTCTGACCACTGAGAGATGGGGGGCGGGGCTTATACATGTTCAGAGCAAATGGGGCTTTTAATCAATTCAATTCAAGAAGCTTTATTCGCATGACCAATGAACACTGAGTTAATACTCTCCTCATACTTAATATTCAAGTATTAACTCTTAATAATTTTAAATTAATGCTCTCTTTCGTTTGTCTGCCTGTCAATTTAGTGAAGATCAAAGAGATTCTTCTCAGTTCTTATTTTACTCCTGGAGCCTAGAAAGGCTGTAAAAAAGAGCCTATCCAATATATCCAGGGTCACTTGTTCTGCCAAATTTAGCCTGTAGACCCTCAGTCAGGAGTGAGCAGAGACCAGAGCACGTGGCCTTCAGGGAAAATGAGTTTTCTACACTGTCAGCCCCTCCAGGAGAGACTCTGGCCATTAGACTGAAACACAGGAAGGAGATAGAAATTCCCACCATGAAACTTTGATTGATCTTCACAGCCCACATGTAGGATGTTACAGAAACATGAGATTGAAATACATCTCCGTCTGTTTACAGACCAGGAATGACCATCTCACACTAAAGAGACCTTCTGGACTCAAGAACTCAATAACCCAGACACTAGGGCTTAAAACAGCATCTGTCATCAAGAAGAGACAGACTTACCTGCAGCACTGCACAGCCACTGCCATTCTGAAACACAGAGATACAGACGCTGCGAATCACAGGCATACTTTGGTAATTAAATTTCAGTACAGTCAGTGCTATCAGTGAGCAGAATTTCACACAGTGTACATATGTGATTTAGGAATAGGAGCTCACTTCACATGATCTGCAGAGTGAGTAGATCTTTATTGTATTAAAGAGGTACATTTCTTCTCATCTGTTATTATACCAGAGTTTATACTACAGTCTGCAGTCAGTCCATTTCAGGATCCCCAGTCTCCACTGCAGTGTGGATCAGAGTGTCAGTGAGTGTGAGCAGCAGTGACTGTAAGACTGGAGTCTCACTCAATAAGACTGAGCAGCACAAGGCAATAAGACACAAAGACACATCCAGGAAGACTGACACACAGACAGTATCAGTCTGACACAGACAGGGGCCCAGCTGGCCCTACACAAGCAGTCAGAGCAGCTGTGTTATTCCAGCACTACAGACACTGTGTGTAACAGCAGGGCACAGGCAGGACCCCCACAGTGTCAAGATACAGACTGTTCACTCAGCACAGGGGGCTGATGGCCTGTTGTCAGTCTGAAAGTACTCTTCAGACAAGTGTGAAGCACTGGAGTCCTTATTAAAATATTATCTTTTAAAATGTGCATGGGACACCACTGAGAGTGAGTGAAAACCTTCAGAATTGTCTATTTAAAAATGGAGTAATATGTGCTCCCTATTCTCACTGTTGTACAGGAATTTCTGTTTCTCTGTAGCTTCTATTACTTTTATCAATCTAAATATTTCACAAGAGAACAAATATCTGTACATTTCCGAAGAAGCATATACTATAGGGCAATATAATTAATTACATTGGAGTAAAGTAACCTTCAGGACAATTCAGTGCAATAAATTATACTGTAACTTGATCTCACAGATACAGAAGTTCACTTATGCAGTTCCACAAGGATGAAAGGATTGGTTGGAAATAATTAAACATGATTTAGACCTTCAGAGCTCTCAGTGTCAATTACAGAGGAGCTCCTATTGAAATCTCTTCAGAGTGTCTACAGGACACAGCACAGAGAGTCTGACTGATTTACTTACCATTGCGTTTCTCCTCCCCTGAAAAGAAACACAGACAGTGCAGTTAGCGACACAGTATCAGGGAAAGTATCCGGCATCACCTTGTAAAACCGCCAGGAGGATCCAATAAAGCTTAACCTCTCATGTACAGCATTTGAGCTTTTAAATTTAAACTGTGTATTACAGCATGTTAATCATCAGTCATTACAAAGTTGATATATTTTATAAAAGCAAGATTGCTCAGTTGGGCAAAAGTACACAACCTACCTTTATCATAAATATTTAAATTATGCAGAAATATTTTAGGCATCAAAGCCTTTACCGAAGATATTACTAATAGTATTAATAATGAATGACTTTGGACAAGCTGTAAACTCAAAGTATTAGGCTGGTCCACATTCTTCCTAATCGTCATTTTAAACGAAAAGACTTTTATTTTTTTCTTTGACAAACACCACAGCATTTCGTTGATCTAACTAACGAGGACAGGATAATATAAATTGTAAAAAAAACATTCCAATGTTAATGCGACATGGAAGATAATGTGGTGTATTGGTTGTTAATGAAAAGTTTTAATCATTTAATCTCTTTACTGTGCACATTTTAATCCGCTTAGTATTGAATATTTATATGGAATTTTACCACTAAAGGGAAATTTTAGTAGCTAAGCATAAAACGCAGAGGAGTATAACGAAGGTCATAAAGGTCATAAACAATATTAATTTAGGAACATAAACATATTATGTAAACTGTGTGTTGCTGGTATTGGTATTTTAAAGAAAAAATACACACCGATATTCCATTTCTCCCTAAACATTTTAAGCATCAAAGTCTTACATGTGGTTGACCTTCTGACCATATTAATCTGTATCTGTATTGCTGTTTCAGTGCATATCAAATGACTTGCCTTGGTGGTGTGACAGGTTAAGTGACTGATTTACAGTATAAGCTTGAGGTTGGGTGTTAAAATCTAGCAATTGCTATGAGTTTTCTTTTAACAAAAACACTTCTTTGAAATACTAAAATAGCAAATATTATGGACACTACAGTATATTGACATATTTTAAATTTCAAAATAGCACATGTTCGTACTGTATGTACAGTACAAAGCGGTACTGTTAACTGTAGGGCGCAAATCCACCTGAGCCCAAAAGCCCAACATATTAATATGCATTCACCTGGCGTTGTGCGGTTTTCATCACTCTCTACGGGAGTTCTGGCTGTGACGAATTAAACCGGTTTCACAGGTATTTTCAAAGTAGAAGTGGATGAGTCTTCCAGCAAAAGACACCTCCCCCCACCTCCAAAACCCCTTTTTTTGCTTACAGTAGTAGTACTTAAGTACAGTACAGTAAGTACAGTAAGTTACTGTCTAAGAGAGAGAGAGACAGAGAGAGACAGAGAGACAGAGAGAGAGAGAGACAGAGAGCGACAGATACAGAGACAGCAAGGGGTGCAGAACCAGGGAACTATTTACATGGAAAACGGGCGATCTCCCCAGACTGTACGCCCGTTTCACTGTTACCTGGATACCTCTTGGGGGATATCCACTATATCCTCTTGGGGGATATTCTAACAGCAAGTGATTATAAGACAATTTGTCAAAGTGCAATGAAATACAATATGTTGGACAGTGCTGGGAGGAAGAATATCATCAGTATTAATAATTATAATAAACTTTATTTTACTGTATATAGTACCTTTAAAGGTGGCTTTAAAAAAATTGCATTTGCATTTGCACACGGAGCAGTGTTGACTTGAACATGGAGATGCCATACTGAATAATTCCTGCACACATCCATTGCAGCGGAATCTGCATCGTTTGGCAGGACTATGATTCATACAAGTGGTGGTGGATTTGGAGACTAAATGTATTTACATTGGGTTGCTGTAAGTGGAGCACTAATAAGCCCAAAGCTCTACTTATTGTTTTACAAGAGAATGCACCTGACAAGCTGGACAGTATGCTTCTCAAAGCGCTTTACAGGATAACAACATCAATTTACAAGTTCTGGGAGGAAAAATATGATCAATATTTATAATAATAATAATAAACTTTATTTTATATAGCGCCTTTAAAGGTGGCTCCTCAAAGCGCTTTACAGGATAACAACCAATGAAACAACAGTGGCTGGGGGTTGAAAATACCTGTGAAACCGGTTGGTTCACAAACAATGTACTGTAGACACAGAGACTCAGTAGCAATAGCAATTAGCAATAGCAAAATAGCAATATTATGGACACACAATAGACTTTTTAAAAAAAAACTTTTTTTTGACAGCTGGCATAGCACCCCACTGTGCCAGCGCGCCAGCATTATACTCCCATGTTTCATTCATTCATTCATTCCAATGAATGAATATGTTCATTGTCTTCCAATGAAAGACGGGTTCTTTTGGCCGAAGTCGGGAGACATTAGAAGCTTGCCACACCTGGACTGTTACACCAACGCATTAGCAAGTTAAAGCGATTCCATTGAGGAGCCGGGCGCGGTAATTGTTTTGTTCCTTGATTTTCTGATCTGCAAGGCCATTTGGCTGCAGCGAATGTGAATTCTGTCTGGCATTGCCAGATTGTGAAAAAATAAACGTATTTTAATCAAGATGGGGGGTGTTGTAACAGAAGAAATAAAGTTCTTGATCCCGAGATGAAGTAAAACAGATGAGTTTATTGCATGCAAGGAACAATAAAGCCGAAGTCTTGTTTCCCGCAAGAAACAACAAAACAGAAGTATTGTTCGATGTGCCGGTACAAACTTTTAGGTTATGTAGTCCTTCCTTGCTGCTTCGGACGTCATTCGGTGTTATGGTAAGGGGGGGTCATGGTATTTGGACAGTTAAGAGACCCTGGCCAAATGGTCAGTTTAAGATTACGCCCCCAGGGGGTTCCTAGCTCACATCTGGAATCCTTATCAGTTAAACCCCCTTTTCTGCCATAAACCCCTGTTGCTTAGAAGTCTAATCTTCAGGCAGAACTGAGTTAAGTTATTAACCCTTTTAACATCTTGTCTCTTACTTCATTCCCCCCTTATAAAATATGGCATACGTCAGGACTGCCTATTTTACACATACAATGTCAGGGCAGATCTTTCCTTTTTAGATGTACAGGCATGCATTACCATGACATTGTGCGTTCCACGGTTACAACAAGATGTTATTGATGTTTTTGTACAAGTGATAGTTACAATTATACACCTAAAACAATCCTAATTCTATAAATACATAAAGTCCTACCCCAGGACTCAAACGCAGACCTCAGCCATGTTGAATCGTCAGGATCCTGGAATAGCAATATTGACCCAACTCCGATTATAATTTTTTGGCTGATAGATATGCCAACACCCGGAATGTATTGATACCATATCCCCAATAATGCTCCTCAGGCCTAACAAGCACACTGTTGGTCTTAGGAAGCATCAGACACAGAAACGGTAACAACATCCTTCTTTCTGTTCGCTCAGTCTCTGGTGCCGTGGGTCGGTGAAAGTGCGATGCGCGGATCCAGCGATCTCATCCTGTCACTCAGATGGCACAGTCAGTAGTTAGTGGCACTTGATATGGTCCCTCCCAGCAGGATTGCAACGTCTGGCAGGGTATCTCTTCTTCACCTACACCCACTCGCCAGGTATCCGGTCGTGTCTCCCCTCTACTGGAGGTCCCCAAGCGTCCGGCACCTGTTCACGAGCCCTGTGCACCGCTTCAGTTAACAAACCTACAATACTCCATGCTCCTGCGTCAGCACAGCTGCCCAGAACCCTTTGTCCACACTTACATAAAAAGGAATGGTTGATCCATCTGAGGAAACCCCAGTCTCAGCACCTGTAAGAGAGCTTGTTTCAAATTATTACAGGTGGCTTTTGCTGCTGGAACCAAGGCAATCTTGTCCTTGTACTGCACTCCCCCCTTAAGCAGATCTGTTAAGAGTTGTGCTCACCCTGTAAAAACATTGCACCCAGGCCCTGTTAAAATTTCACAATGCTAGACACAAAAGGGCCTTATCATAACTGCTTCTATTAGACACTCTAAAGCTGAAGCAACTCAGACTTGTGGGTTTCCTCATCAGGGGAAGCACTCAGAATACCATCAACATACTGAGTGATCACAGTCAGTTGAAGCCACGTGATACCCTGTTCTGGATAGTCATTCTTTGTAATGCATAATATTCCAACCCAATAGATCTGGGATAAAACCACCCATTAAAATCTGGTACTCGACAAGTAAAACTTGCTTCCCCAATACTCCTGTGGCCTCCTGCCGCCTCCCCATATACATTACTCTATAGCACACTGTTGAACAGAGGAGTGAAACAAGCATGACATTAGTGCTCCAGTATCCCCTAACAGAGAAACCAACACTCCATTAACAGTACATTTTTATCCACTGGACTGGGACAGACTTAGGGAGGCTACAAGGGATTTACAGGATCTAATCGTTAGGTAAACAAATCTTCTCACAAGACGTTATTCTCCCCAGTCTCGATTCTAAACCTACAGCGTTTCAGCATGTCTGGTTTCGAGACATTCGAATAAATCCAAATTGTTTCCACTATTGCAACTAATTGTATAAAAATACAAAAACTGTGTATCTAACTACTTTTACGTCCACCTGTACTGTACTTATACATTTCAGATGCTCTTATATTTTCCAATCTCCTTAAGTTGATTTTCGTCAAGTCTCTTTAGTTACGTCTCTAGCCAGTCCCACTGGCTAAACACACTCGCACCGTCATTTAGTATACCAAAACTCACAGTTACACACATACATGCCGGCACACAAATTCATAAGACACACATACACATCGAGAATATATTTTTCTCTTCGTACTACAATGTGCTGTATTCTTGTTTCACTTCTACATGAATCCTTTTAATTCCTGAAGCGCACTCCAGGTTCGCTGCATTCCTAATTTCGGGTGTGGTACTTTACCCCACCGGTCAATATCTTCCGGTTTTGGATTTGATCGTATGGGGGAATCAGGGAAGGTAGGTGCAAGTGCAGACCTCCTCGACGGGGTGCGAGACAGTTAGAGTGACGCTGTCATCAACAGCGCCAGCCCCCGCTACATCAGGCCCTCTCCCACTTAGGGTGAGAGTACAGGTCTGCGGGCGCCCTCCCTTTAAGAAGGGAGTTCCTGTTCCGTCTCTATCACACCCGTACCAGGTGTCATCCCACTCGGACCCCCCGTCTCCATATGGTCACTGTGGGAATTGATCCCAATTATTTTCATTTCCTGCCTGTCTGTTCCCCTATGGGAGAGCAGGATATAACACATTAACTAGTGCAGTGCGACCAGGAACTAATTCTTCTTTTAGTTTCTGATTCTCCTGCACTGCCTCTTTTCGCTTTTGTTCATACTCTTTCGTAGCGAGTAAAGTATCTTTTCTTCCGGGTTTTTGTTTTCCCCGTAAACACACTTTTAAGAAGTCACATCCCAATTTCTTTTTTTTTTCTCTCATGTATCTGCCACCACTGGTGCCGGCCGTGCACCAGGGTGGGAGCCACATGCTTGTGCTTTTGCCAATCAATACGCATATGCTTTCTTTACAGGCGTCTTCGCCCCAAACTCCCTCTGACAAACTCAGCTTTTCCCATATTTTTCTCCTTCTTTTCCGTCAACTTACACTTTTCCGATATATAAACGGACCCTTCCACCACTTTCTCAAACCATCAGTTAGCACACATGTTCGGTCTCTTTTACTTTTGTCGTGTGTGAGGTAACAGCTCATACAGTAGGGGGGTGCTTTCACTTGAAAAACCTGTGCATTCCTGCACTCATTCAGCTAAGGGCGTCTGTTACCTCCAGATCTAAATGCCTCTCAGAGACTTTAGAGAGGACTTACACCACACTGTTCACAGGTAAGGAACGAGGTCTCGAGAACTCCCTTCCTTGATCAGTAATTCACCATCCCCAGAACGCCAGCATCGCTGCTTTTGCCCCGGGGTGGACTTACACACTGAGCTCAATCAGGGCGATTCTCGGGCCTCAACGTCCTTTAAATCCTGCTACTCTTTTATTATGAGGTGTGTTTATGTTAGTGTCGTGCGTGTGTATATGTATTTCACAAACAAGGAAAACACCAAAAACATACATATATATACCTCCTACTTCTGTTTCCTTTAAAACAAAAAACCACGCCACGCCAATTCGTGCACGATCAAGGCGTAGCTAATCTCAGGACCCCGGGCGCAATTAAGGCCCACACCAATCCTGGATTATACGTGCATTTAATGCACCACTCAGCTCCAGAACCCCGGGCGCAATTAAGGCCCACACCGATCCTGAGCCTCAGAACTCCAGGCGCAATTAAGGCCCAAACCAGTCCTGACCTTCAGAACTCCGGGCGCAATTAAGGCCCACACCAGTCCTGAACTATGTGCATTTAATGCACCACTTGCTCCAGAACCCCGGGCGCAATCAAAGCCCACACCGATCCTGAGCCTCAGAACTCCGGGCACAATTAAGGCCCACACCAGTCCTGAACTTCGCGGTAAAGGTCCAAAACCAGTTCGAAAACTCCACGCGCAATTAAAGCATACACCAGCTTCGAACGCCTGTACACAATACCACGGACCGCCTGCCAGACCAAATTCTGGGCTTACAGTAAACCACCCATTACATACACCGGCGTCTTCCCCGGGTCAGAGGAATTCAGGAACTTACGTTTACTCCGTCATCTCGGGCGATTCTCGCAGGGAGCAGAGACTTCCCAAACGGTCAGAGAGAGTCGGGACTTTTTTTTTTTAAAAAAGAGGAGTCCTTACCTCTTAGTAATGTGAGCGCTGACCATCTCTCCTGCCGATGGGAAGTTCTGCGCCATCTGGAGCATCCTGCCAACTACGCCAAATTAGTTGTAACAGAAGAAATAAGGTTCTTGATCCCGAGATGAAGTAAAACAGATGAGTTTATTGCATGCAAGGAACAATAAAGCCGAAGTCTTGTTTCCCGCAAGAAACAACAAAACCGAAGTATTGTTCGATGTGCTGGTACAAACTTTCAGGTTATATAGTCCTTGCTTGCTGCTTCGGACGTCATTCGGTGTTATGGTAAGGGGGGGGGGTCATGGTATTTGGCCAGTTTACGAGGTCCTGGCCAAATGGTCAGTTTAAGATTACACCCAGGGGGGTTCCTAGCTTGCATCTGGAATCCTTATCAGTTAACCCCCTTTCCTGCCATAAACCCCTGTTGCTTAGAAGTCTAATTTTCAGGCAGAACTGACTTAAGTTATTAACCCTTTTTACATCTTATCTCTTACTTCAGGGGTAAGGGAGTCGTCTCTATGACACTCTCCCTTATAAAATTAACGTGAAACAAAACAAAAACTAAAAATAAGATACAATCTACAGACATTCACAACATAAACATATCTTAAAACATTTACATATATTGTTAAATTATTGCTTTGAATATATACTTTAAATTACCGAAACAGCCAGTTAATAAAATCGTTGCAATTTTGTTCTTGTTTGGAGGTGGGGATATTCTGACAACAATTGATTTGAAGACAATCTGTCAAAGTGCAGTGAAATACAAAATTGCGCTGGGTAAGCGTTCCGAGGTCAAATTCTTCCGTGACGGGGGTACCTTTAAAGTGCAGACGACGGCAATGAAAAATTTTGGCGTGCCCTCATTTTAAAGCCCTGGCCAAATATGAAGACAGTACGTACAGTTATAATTCAAACGGAATTAAAAACTACACATCCCAGTTACCATGGTGGTGCTTGTGATCATTGCGTTTAACCAACGAAACAGGGCGAAAAATCAGTCACATGACTTTGGGGCAGAGTTTCGAAAGCTTAACCTATCAGCAACAAAGCGAAATTTACCAGATAGGCTACCTCAAACTGTCAGTTACACGACTGTGTATGTCGCTTAAGCGAATCCTATTTGGAATTTTAGTTATGGAGGCGGAAAGACGCCCCCCCCCACCTCTGGGTGCCTGACTTGTCGCCATCTTTAACCATTCCGTGGCCGAGTCGCAGTAGGTAGAGACACGTTCGAAAAAAAGTTCATTCCAGCTACAATACATTTTTTGTGGTAAGAGGGAGCAAAACATCAGTATTTACTGCTAGTAATTAGTGTACGATTTATAGTTGAAATCCTGAGCCTAAATATAAAGTTAAAATCTCGACAAACAAAGCAATGTAGGAAATGCGCACACAGAAATACACAGAAAATAAATCTTAATAAGTGGTTATTAATTCTCCATATCTGTTTTTATAGGTTTTAAAGTCGTGCAATGTCTAAGCTGGAACTGTCACGCCCTCTGCAGCCACTCTTTTCGTTATTTTAGTTCCAAATAAAGTGTAATAATCGTCCAGTGAAAGCTCTGTTTTCCTTCATATGAAAGCCCAAAACCCTAAACCGAACCCAGAATTTTACATCTGTTTGGTGGCAGCGGCGAGTTTTTTTCTTCACAGACAGAAACTTGGGCTCCATGTCAGTCTTGTCTTCCATCTTACCATTTGGACATTTCATGTGGACGATTCTCTGTCCACAGAGGGACTGTGTCATGAGAGGTAGTTTTAACACACTCCCTTATGCGCTGGTTAGTGTGGTAATTGTGAGACACTCCCTAGAGCAGGCGGGTTAGAAGATGGCTGAGCTGCTTAATAACTGTTCAAGTAAAAAGTGAAGGTAAAAGCATTCCTTCTCTGTCCCGTCTCTCATTTCTGGTTCTCTGCTGTCCTTCCGGTGTTTCCCTCTCTCTGGGGCTACATATTTCCGGGTCTTTCATTTGCCTTGGCTCAGCATTGACGTTCGGATGTCCTGAAACCCGCCTAGCACCAGGTCGCCCCACGTCCGCTACCTGAGGGCTTAGGTTTCTATACGGCATTCCCTGAACAGCTGAGCCCAGGCTAACCCCCGTCTCGCCGCTACGCATAGGGTCTTTTCACTCTCATGCCTCTCCACGGTCTGTCCCTTCCGACATCCGTGACAGGAACACATCATTATATCTCATAAAAAATGAAAAATCGCTTGCCCAGCCTAACAGTATTGTTGTTATAGTTTGTATCCTGTAAAGCGCTTTGAGGAGCCAGCTTTAAAGGCGCTATATACAATCAAGTTCATTATTATTACTATTGTTAATTTGCTGGACAGAGAGGTGAACATTATTACGCAGTAGACAAAGATAGCGATTTACGTTGCATTGTGCATTGTGCTGCTGTAATACAGTTTAAAATAATTAAAAGTCTAAACAGTATCAGCTTTATTTATGGGTTGTAATTTGTGTGGTAAAAAACCGCACTCAAAATTTAGAGCTTTCTGGCAAGAGGAGACACCCAAATTAATAATGTAACATGCCACTGTTTGTGCATGAACAAAGTTATACTGTTATTTCTTTAGATACGCGATTCCATGATTTGTTTTGATTCCCCGGCGGAACCGGGCATCCATAAGAATCAAGTAATAGGTTTATTCCATGCTGAAAAAAAGAAGAAAGAAAACACATTCCATAAGAATCAGCGCTTTTATATAGCGCCTTTAAAGGTGGCTTCTCAAAACGCTTTACAGGATAAAAACAACAATAACAACAACAACAACATTGTATTTCATTGCACTTTGACAGATTGTCTTTAAATCAATTGTTGATTTAAAGTTTGACAGTAAATGTTTATATTGTAACGCATACAGCCTCCATTTCTGTATAAAAATTTTACAAATCGTTTGCGCTGCCTAAGAGGGGGGGTCTGGTCTCAGTGACAGCTGACAATCCTCCATACACTCAAGTGAAAAATTAATAACGCCAATGTAAACGTTGTATTTACAATTTGTTGATAATAAAAATGTTAAGTTCTCTAAAGCTTTGTGATAGTTTACCCAGGGAGCTGTGTAAGCATGTGTGGGCAGCAAAATATCAGCTACACTGGGAAGATGCAACACCGAAGATATTATTAATAACCTTTTAAATCTGAAGGGAGATCTAGAGGGTTCCCCACACGATAGAAGCAGGAAGCAGAAGCAGGGACAGTTGTCAGAAGGAAAGAAGGTGACTATTCACTGTTATTAAAAAATGACTTCGATTCGAACATGTTGTGATATTTAGAAATATAGAAAGTCAATTAATTGTCCATAATATTGCTATTTTATTTTTTCAAAGAAATGTTTGTTAAAAGAAAAGTCATGGTAGGGGCTGGATTTGAACAGCCAACCTATCATTTACAAGTCCAGCACTTACACCACAGTGCCACTTGCAAGGATGTATACAAAGGGCTGAAAAAGCCCTACACAAACAGTATCATCAGACATTGTACGGCGTGTACTATTGTTTTGCAGTACATGAATATTATTATATCGTTATTAATTTCTTTAGATACGTGATTCCATATAATATTCCCTATTAATCAAATTCTAAAAGTATGTTTGTTGATTCAGGTATCACATTAGTTAAAGACTTCGATGCTTAAAATATTTAGGGAGAAATGGAATACTGGTGTGTATTTTTTCTTTAAAGTACCGAGACCAGCCATATACTGTATGTTTAAGTTCCAAAATTAATATAGTTTATGGTCTTCACATGAGTTATGCTCCTATTCTTTTTATCCCCAGCTACTAAGATTTCCCTTCAGTGGTAAAATTCCATATAAATATTCAATACTACAACGGGCACAGTAAAGACATTAAATATACATATACATACTGTATACAGTACAGTTTGCATACGGTAATATGTTTATGTTCCTACTGTATATCAGTATCTTTTATGAGCATGTGAAAGGCATGGTGAATCACTGTACTTTGCACGATTGGAAACAAATGCGTGATTGCGAAATGCTGTGGTGTTACTTTTACAAAGACGGTCAATGAAAAAAAGAATGTGGACCAGGGCAATACTTTGAGTTTACAGCTTGTCCAAGGTCACTCATTATTAATACTATTAGTAATATCTTTGTTAAAGACTTTGATGGCGACAGCTCAAACATGAGAGGTTGAGCTTTATTAGCTCCACCTTGCGGAAATTCCGGATACTATTATTTTATTTGCGGTAACATGCGGTACTATACGAGAATATACGGTTAAATTGTGTTACACCGCGAGACGCGCACCGCAAAATAATGCAGTATCGCCCGCTTGTTTTGAATGGCTGCATCTGTATCTATGTAAACACTGAACAGTGTTCACATGTTCTTTTATAACACAGCTTTCTGTGATTTTTTGTATACCGAAGCTTTAACAGGTGGTCCTGCATTCCTCCTCTGCACTATGTCTGGTCACGATTCACTTTTTTTTCTGTTTGCTCATTGCTCAAGTAACACCTGCTCCATTTCTAAAACTCTTGAGCTATTAAATTGTGGAGCGATGGGCTCTTGACTCTCTGCAGCGCTCCGCAGGTCTGTGCGGCTCACAGAGGGGGTTACTGCGCAGGTGAAGCACGAAGCCCTGGACGTACCCTGCTGGCCCACACGCTGCAGGGCAGAGCCAGGCAGCAGGCTGGGCTCACTGGCCTGGAGAAAGAGACACAGCAGGCTGGACTGCTCGCAGTAAGAGCTCACACCCGGACAGTGAAATCCTCTGCACCATGTGGAGCTGTGACACCCCTCTGTCAAAACACAGCTGAAGGAGATCCTGGAGCCAAATAACTCCCAACGATTAAACAGCTGGATGGGCCAGCTGACCTCCTCTTGACTGTCATCATCATGCTCTGATCTTCTCATGCTGTGTGAGCGAGTTAGTATTTTATTGTTTTGATTATTGGGAACACAAGCCACTGGATTGACTTCACATTAATCTCTGTACATGAGCAGCTACTGACAGCTTAAAAAAAACATTAAAAAAGTGCAATATGACACTGATAAGTCACATTCCTACAGCACCACACCTTCCTTCAAAAAACAACCACCAAAGAAACCACAGCTGGTTCTAAACCACTCCCCCTAATACTCACATCCCCCGATACTCACAGCCCTGCAGCTCTGTGTAGATCCAGGAAGTGAAACTCAGAGATCAGTTTCATTTCACTTGAAACAGCCTCACTGCAGCTCCGTCTCTACTGCTCCTCTCTGTGCAGTTTTTACTTGTCAGAAAAATGGCAGAAGGCAGTATTTCAGTTTCTCAGGACCAGTTCAGCTGCTCAGTGTGTCTGGATTTGCTGAAGGATCCAGTGACTCTGCTCTGTGGACACAGTTACTGTATGGGCTGTATTAAGAACTGCTGGGATCAGGAAGATCAGACTGGGATCTACAGCTGCCCCAACTGCAGACAGACCTTCACCCCAAGACCTGATCTTCACAGAAACACCATCCTGGCTGAAGTGGTGGAGAAACTGAAGGAGACAGGGTGCAGTAGTCCTCCTCCTGCTCACAGTCCTGCTGGCCCTGGAGATGTGCTGTGTGATGTCTGCACTGGGAGAAAGAGGGGAGCTGTGAAATCCTGTCTGGTGTGTCTGGCCTCTTACTGTCAGACTCACCTCCAGCCTCACTATGAAGCTGTTCCATTGAAGAGACACAAGCTTGCTGATGCCACAGGACAACTGCAGGAGAAGATCTGTTCCACACATGACAAACTATGTGAGGTCTATTGCCATACTGATGAGAAGTGTGTTTGTTATCTATGTGTAATGGACGAACACAGAGGCCATGATACAGTCTCTGCTGCAGCAGGAAGGACTGAGAAACAGGTGAGGACTTTCAGTCTGTATTTAGTGTCTTGTACAATATGTGAAATAGATATTTAGGATATTTGGGGCTTTAACTGATCTCTGGACTGTATTTGCTGTATTTGTAATGCTGGATCTCCACTGCTGAGTCCTGCTCATGTACTGTGATCCACACTGGTTGTGTCTCTGAAGTGTCCCCTGTTCTTCTGCCTGTTGTTCATTATCTCCTCCTCTCCTTCACTGTTTCCCTCTTTACTGTCCTCATGTAGCACCGATGAACCTGTACAATTGCACAGCACACTCGACACCTCTAGAACAGACTGTACCCTCATTAATGCACAGCACACTCAACACCTCTAGAACAGACTGCACCCTCATTAATACACAGCACACTCAACACCTCTAGAACACACTGCACCCTCATTAAGGCACAGCACACTCAACATCTCTAGAGGAGACTCCACCCTCCTAATAAATAGAAGGTTGTGAGTCTGGATTTGAAAGAGCTCAGGGAAGGTGACTCTATGATATCCATAGGGATAGAATTCCAGAGCTGTGGGCTGCAGCAGGAGAAGCCCTGTCACCCAGAGTTCTGGCCTGGGGGACAGACAGGAGACCAGGATTAGAAGAGTGAAGGTTGTGAGGTGGGGAGTAGGATGATAGTAACTCTGACAGGTACTGAGGTGCCAAGCCATGCAGAGACTTTTAGGGGATCATGAGTCATGAGTCATTATCACAAGTTATACACTTCTTTTTGGAATTTATGGTATATAGACCTCATTTACCTGAAGTTATGTGTAGCCCGGGAAAGAACACACCGTACTACAAGAAACTTAAATGGGGATTATTTTTATTCTGGATCTACATGAAATCATGTTACAGAACTTAGATTGCATGCAGTATAACCTTTAACCCGAAAGATTCACATAGATATACATGGAGATATACACACACCAGGATGCACAACGTGCTACTAAAATAACAAAGACAAAGAAAATAATACAGTAGTGGCAATTTCCCTAAGGAAAGAAATACTCCACATTAGTGTGATGCCACATTCTTCATTAGTCCCATTACATCACAGAAATATAAAAACAAAACTACTCACTTTAATCTCGTCTAATCCAAGACGCACAGAATATCACAGTCTTCTTTTAACACGCTCTGAACAAGTTAAACAGAATAAGGTCATTCTCAAAGAACAAAACACATCATTTCCTCCACAAACAATGGTTAAAGAAATGCAAACTAACAAAAATGTATGACCATTTACCGTTACGGGCATGATTCCCGCGAACCCACCCACACAGCACTGGAACCTCATGGGAGTCAGGATCACTTCATCCCTAAACATCCACCAATTTTGTCTAACTAATAAGTCACCCTCCCCTCATATATCAACAATATACATCTCTTTTAAGGATTTCCAAACTTCATTTTTGATAGCTATATCAACTAAATTCTGAACATTTACCTCTGCATTCACATCACCCATAGCCACACACCACACTCAATATATGATGTCCACTTCCACAATTACTGGCGCACTGACGTCACTCATATGTGTGTGTCTTAAAGCGACAGCTACCGATTTCAGTGTCAGATTTCAAATATCCACTCCGTAACCACCCGGTTACATATGCTACTCGTTTTTGAGTAAAATAAGCACAACTTATGTGTTAATTTGACTACAGTAAAGACCAGAGGAAAACATGTTGAGTGATTATCAAACACTGGTATGTGTCAAGGTTTGGCCAAGATACTAGTTTTGAAACCATTTCATATTTTGCAAGGTGCCACATAATTATATCTGTTATATCTGTTTCTAGTCAAAACTGACCATATGATTTTATCTACTAAGAAAAGACAGAGAGTCAAAAATTGTGTTCAAATGACCATTTATTTTGCAAACATCACAAATTCAACCAGCCTTAAGATAAAATGAACAGTCCCATTTGTGTGTGTTTGTGTGTGTTCACACACATGAGTGCAGCGGGTGGTAATGTTGACGTGTGTCTATATTTGTGGTGTACGATGCTGGATTTTACATCCCTTGGGGCACAGAGCTGGCACCTCTTCCTGTTGTCTGTTCTTTTGTCGGGGGCAGCTGCTGGTGAGGCAGAGCTGCTCAGATCTTTATGCCATATTTGCCTGGTTTACTCTGCATGTATTGTTGGGAAAGACAGCTGTAACGAGTCCAGGTAATGAAGAAGTAGGATCCACTGCAGACGAGAGAGAGAGTAGAGGCAGAAACAACACAGGTGTCCAATCTGAATCGACAGGCTTGTTCGGGGACAAGAGCAAAGGTAAGTTCAAAAAGCCAAAAGTAGTTGTACAAGAGAGGTTCCAGAAAAGGAGCGAGGTAGGCGCTCGCTAGGAGAGAAGTCAATGGCGAGCAGCGAGTAGTCAGTTTAGAGGGTTTTATAGAGCTGAGTGCAGAACGGTACAGCGGGTGGTGATGGTTTAACACGTGCGGCGGCAGCACCTGTTATGATTAGTCCGCTGCTGGAACTGGTCTGTGGTTTGTGGGTCGATCTCTGATGACTGGCGGTCGTGACAACAACGACCTCGGAGAGAGACTAGGCGCTCATCCACAGTGACGTCCGGGCCAGGACTGTAAATGAGTGGCAGGCGCTCAACCCACTTGTCCCAGACATCTCCAGTGCAGCGGGTTCGTCTCCTTGACGTCGTGCAGGTCTTCTGTCCCGCTTGTCAAAGCGAATGGCTCTTGAGAGAATATGAAAGGATTGACACAGTAGCCCGAAAAATGGCCCGACCAGACTCGACATGCCATAAGCTGGTGGTGGCCTCATTCCTTGATCTGTACACGCCAGACAGAATCAACAGACCCACGTATGCTTGAGAGTCTATCCAGTCCACCTCCCTCTAGTATTGCTATGCACACATCTCGCCTCCAGGTTTGTCATATCTAGGACTGTCCTTTCAATAGCCTTTGGCAGAAACAATTCAAAGCTCGACTTTATATCTTCAACACGGGACATGGTATACAGGGACATGGCATCAGACAGAACCAAGAAACACATCTCGTGTGGATAAGACATCAGGGATACAGAGTGTGAATTTTCCAGGGTGACTCTAAGGGGCATCTCTGTGATGTGATTCTCTTACAGCAGAAATGTCCTGAGTGTCTCTGTTTCTCCACAGAAACAGCTGGGGGCAACACAGACACAAACCCAGCAGAGACTCCAGGAGAGAGAGAAGGAGCTGCAGGAGCTGAGACAGGCTGTGGAGTCACTCAGAGTGGGTATTGACAAGAGGAGTGGACACACTGACACACATTTCCAAACTTGAACACTGGACAGTACCCTGAGAAAACACAACATACAGCATAATGTGATTTGAGAGTTTTCCTGTGTAATAATCCACTGTGTGTCTCCTCCCACAGAGCTCCGCACACACAGCAGTACAGGACACTGACAGGATCTTTACTGAGCTGATCCGCTCCATTGAGAGAACACACTCTGAGGTCACACAGCTGATCAGAGCTCAAGAGAGGGCTGCAGTGAGTCAGGCTGAAGGACTTCTAGAGCGACTGGAGAAGGAGATCACTGAGCTGAAGAGGAGAGATGCTGAGCTGGACCAGCTCTCACACACAGAGGATCACATCCATTTCCTCCAGGTAACATCACTGCTCTGTGACTCTGCAGTACAGAAGAGTGTCTCTCACACAGAGCTGCTCCTGGCTTCTCCCCAGGAATGTGTGTTGTGTTTGACTAGAAACTCCTCCTTCTCTTCTCTGCTGCAGAATTTCCAATCTGTCTGTGTTCCTCCTGGAGCTGGAGACTCACCCAGCATCCCTGTCCGTCCACACTTCTCTCCTGAGGCAGTGAGGAGAGCTGTCTCTGGACTGAAAGAGCGACTGGAGGATCTCTGCAAGAAGGAATCAATAAAGATTTCTGTGACAGGTTAGTGGAGAAACACAATGATGTCTTTCTGGACAGCTTATATATTTCCTGTTTCTCTCTTATATTGTCAAGGTATTTTTTGTTCAGTGACTGTTTTTATCAGAGCAGCTTGTCAGTCAATGATTCAAATTCTAGGTGAAATATCTTTAAAGTTTCAGTTCACAAATCTTTATGACAGTAACTGAATTGTAATTTTGTGTTGTATGTAGTTTAACAGGAATGTTTTAATAGGAGCAACAGTCCCAGTATAGTAGAACAGTACTGTTTCCATAGGGGCTACAGTCCCAGTACAGTACAACATACCTGTTACAATAACAGCTATAGTCCCAGTACGGTAGAACAGTCCTGTTACATTAGGGGCTGCAGTCTCAGTACAGTAGATTCAGTCCTGTTACAATAGGAGCTACAGCCCAAGTGAAGGAGAACAACTCTGTTATTCCTGTTACTGCAGCCCTGATGAGACATTTCTCTGTGTGTCTCCCCAGTGACTGAAGTCTACAGGCTGCTGATTCCAGAGCCCGGGTCCAGAGCAGAGCTTTTACACTGTGAGTCTGTTTTCACAACAGCTCCCCCCTGAAATATAAATGGAGCTCAAACAAACAGCAGGAATAGTGATACATAAACTGATACACACTCTGACACACACAGTGATTCACACTCTGATACATGCTGACACACGTCTGAATAAAGAAAGTTAAGCTTGCAGACAGTCACTCTGTGTGGATCAGAGACACACTGTGTAAGAAACACACAGCTGCACACAGACAGAAAATCCAGTGGGGTCATTTTTAAGAAAATGCACTTTATTACAGCAATGTGTATTGCACAATTCTTACACAATTCTTCTAATACAATTATAACAACAACACTTCAACAGAATTTAAAACTTCTTAAAGAAATCACTCCATTTTGCAAGTGGTCAGTGAGGCTGGTTCACACAATAAGAGCCCCTCCAAGCCTCCTGGGTGTTACCACTGGCTGCAGTCCTGGCTTTGAAACTGCGATTGTCCATTTTTCAACAGGAGCACTAAAGAATAGGTTTTACTGGGTTTTCTTCAGCCCTCAGTCCTGTCCAGTGCTCTTTTGCTCTGATGAAACAGTTCAGGAGTTCAGGAGTCGTATAGAAACCAATGCTCTCAGGCAGCGGACGTGGGGCGACCTGGTGCTAGGCGGGTCTCAGGACATCCGAACGTCAATGCTGAGCCAAGGGGAATGAGAGACCCGGAAATATATATCCCCAGAGAGAGAGACACCTGAAGGCAGCAAAGCACAGGAAACTTGGGACAGGAAAGAGTAGGAGCTCCCTCTGGCTGCAGAGGCCATGACAGTACCACCTCCCCTTCATGGGCGGCTCCTGACGCCCATACAAATAAGTGAGCTGCACAGCACTGGGGGGAGGAAAAACCTCATTTAACTGAAAGGAAACCTCCGGGAGTCCAGGGCTGAGAGCTACCCCCTCCTCCAGGGTAGAAACCTTTATTGGGTAGAGGAAGGGGGGGCCGGGGTAGTGCTCCGGAGACATAAAACAAAAAAAGACAAGTAAACAAGCACAAACAACGACAGAAATAAACCTGGGAGACCAGGGTAACAAACCACAATAAACAGATAGGAACCAAGAGTTCTACAACACAGGGGACAGGGGGACCAGAGAGGAGGGGAAACCAGGAACTGAAAAAAGCAAAACACCAGGCAGAAACAAACAAAAGGACAAAAACCAGGGAAAAATAAAGCAGACTGGGCAATAGGCACATTCAACATTCTATCACTGATATCGGAGTGGACAACCCTAGGAAAGCCAGACACAAAGCCCACTGACAGGCACAGGAGTCGGAAAAAGAATCTCGCGATTAGAATAGGAGAGCTGAGAGAAAAAAAAAGCCCAGAGGAAAACAAACTGTGGAAAAACAAAAAAGCGCCTCCTGGGTGTTACCACTGGCTGCAGTCCTGGCTCTGAACCTGCGATTATCCATTTCTCAACAGAAGCACTTTCTGGGTTTTCTTCAGCCCCTGTACAGAGCCCTCAGTCCTGTCCAGTGCACTTTTACCGTGGAGAAACCCCACCTGGCTACCTCATCAAATAGCTTCATCCTACATGGCTCCGCTATGCTTTGTGAGCAGGAGGTTCCAGCCGACGGATCGCTGTCCCACCCCACACGTCTGGTCGCTGTTGATGATGTGGGGCAGGACGGTCCTCAGTCTGCTGGCCAGTAGCTTGGACAGGATCATTGACACCGCTCACTGTCCAGCTGATGTCCTGAGATCGTTCAGTGTGACCAGTGAGCAGGACATCTCTGTATCTCAGTCAGTGATACTGGTCACTGTGGGTACAGGTCACTCAGTCAGTGATACTGGTCACTATGGGTACAGGTCACTCAGTCAGTGATACTGGACACTGTGGGTACAGGTCACTCAGTCAGTGATACTGGTCACTGTGGGTACAGGTCACTCAGTGAGTGACACTGGTCACTGTGGGTACAGGTCAGTCAGGCAGTGTGAGAGCTGACAATACTCATTGCTATGGACTGCAGACTGTTTATTTCTTATCTCTCTCAGTGGCTCAAGCACCAGACTCCAGGGTGTCCTGTGATGTGTCTGTGTGTCTTATTGCCTTGTGCTGCTCAGTCTTATTGAGTGAGACTCCAGTCTTACAGCCACTGCTGCTCACGCTCACTGACACTCTGACCCACACTGCAGTGGAGACTGGGGATCCTGAAATGAACTGACTGCAGACTGTAGTATAAACTCTGGTAAATAACAGGTAAGAAACAATAATGGTCTTTAATACAATAAAAATCTGCTCTCTCTCTGCAGATGCTGTGAAGCGAGCTCCTATCCCTAAATCACGTATGTACACTGTGTGAAACTCTGCTGACTGACAGTACTGACTTTACTGACTTCTTATTACCATTGAGCTACTGTGATTTACAGTGTCTGTATCTTTGTGTTCCAGTGTGTGACTGTGCCTAACAGTGTCTGTATCTCTGGGTTGCAGTGTGTGACTGTGATTAACAGTGTCTGTATCTCTCTGTTCCAGTGTGTGACTGTGATTAACAGTGTCTGTATCTCTCTGTTCCAGTGTGTGACTGTGATTGACAGTGTCTGTTTCTCTGTGTTCCAGTGTGTGACTGTGATTAACAGTGTCTGTATCTCTGTGTTCCAGTGTGTGTCTGTGATTAACAGTGTCCATGTCTCTGTGTTCCAGTGTGTGACTGTGATTATCAGTGTCTGTGTCTCTGTGTTCCAGTGTGTGTCTGTTATTAACAGTGTCTGTATCTCTGTGTTCCAGTGTGTGACTGATTAACTGTGTCTGTATCTATGGGTTCCAGTGTGTGTCTGTGATTAATAGTGTCTGTATCTCTGTGTTCCAGTGTGTGACTGATTAACTGTGTCTGTATCTATGGGTTCCAGTGTGTGACTGTGATTACCAGTGCCTGTATCTCTCTGTTCCAGTGTGTGACTGTGATTAACAGTGTCTGTATCTCTGTGTTCCAGTGTGTGATTGTAATTATCAGTGTCTGTGTCTCTGTGTTTCAGAATGGCAGTGGCTGTGCAGTGCTGGAGGTAGGACTGTGTCTTCTTGATGGTAGAGATGCTGTTTTAATCCCTATTGTCTGGGGTTATTGAGTTCCTGTGTCCAGAAAGTCTATTTAGAGTGAGATGGTTATTCCTGGTGTGTAAACAGAAGGAGATGTATTTCAATCTCATGTTTCTGTAACATCCTGCAAGTAATATCAGTGGGCTGTGAAGATCAATCAAAGTTTCCTTGTGGGAGTTTCTGTCTGTATGTGGCATTTCGCGGGGGTGTGTCCAGTGTGGAGGTGGAGCTCTGGTTGAAGGGCTTCCAGCTGATGAGCCCCAGCTGGGCGGCTCCTATAAAGGCACACTGGACACCCCGCAATGGGACAAGCAGGGACACCCCTGGAGGGGGGAGTTTACACCACCAGTCCCAGCGGGGATTGCACCCACATAAGGTGTTCTTTTACTTTTCTTTTTGCCTGTCTTATTGCATATTGTCACTGGGGTAGGCACACACACACAAACCTTTTTAAATACACAAAGTTGTTGTTTTGTTTTTGCCTTACAAGCCTGGCTCTACCAGACTAGACCCCGCTAAATAGGGTCAGCCCAGTCTGGAGGTAACACGGCACAGCGGTATACTTTCTTTTAGACTTTTTGTTGAATTTTTATTTGTTTTTGTGTTATTTGTGGTCCCTGCTCACCTCACACCGGTGCTTCTGTGCCACACTGCCACATGTGTTTCAGTCTAATGGCCAGTATGAGTCTCTCCTGGGGGGGCTGACTGTGTAGAAAACTCATTTTTCCTGAAGGCCATGTGCTCTGGTCTCTGCTCCTGACTGAGGGTCTACAGGCTGAATGTGGCAGAGCCAGTGACCCTGGATTTGGGAATAACTGTGGAATATCAGGAGGAATCAGGAACAGAGCCAGTCTAATAATAACAAGCCATTCAAATCCTAAGGAGAAACACTTTTAAAGGTTGGGGAAAAAGATGGTACAATGACAGTACTCTTCCCCTGCAGTTTCACAGACACACAGCCTCTTGTGAGAGGCAGCAGTGGGACTCTGGTACAGGGGCTCCTCTGGGGCCTGTAGGCCTCTCTCTTGTCTGAGAAATAATAATAATAATTGCTTACACTTATATAGCGCTTTTCTGGACACTCCACTCAAAGCGCTTTACAGGTAATGGGGATCCCCTCCACCACCACCAATGTGCAGCCCCACCTGGATGATGCGACGGCAGCCATAGTGCTCCAGAACGCTCACCACACATCAGCTATCAGTGGGGAGGAGAGCAGAGTAATGAAGCCAATTCAGAGACGGGGATTATTAGGAGGCCATGATTGGTAAGGGCCAATGGGAAATTTGGCCAGGACGCCGGGGTTACACCCCTACTCTTTTCAAGAAACGCCCTGGGATTTTTAATGACCACAGTGAGTCAGGACCTCGGTTTTACATCTCATCCGAAGGTTGGCACCTGTTTACAGTATAGTGTCCCTGTCACTATACTGGGGCATTAGGACCCACATGGACAACAGGGTGAGCGCCCCCTGCTGGCCCCACTAACACCTCTTCCAGCAGCAACCTTAGTGCTGCTTAGTTGTTGGCTGCTTCTTTTCATATATCAACTAGGCTGATGGGTCAGCAGGAAGAAACTATAAAATCACCATTTCTTCTCTCTTTCCTCTGTCTGTGTTAATAGGATGTTCATACAGATGCAGCCATTCAAAGTGCGCGTCACAGACACGTACCGCAGGTGACGTCGCTCAGTATGACGCAAGATGACGCGTGGCACCGCAGTACGTGATTGGTTGACCGACAGGGGCACTCGTGGTCCGTTGGTCTGTCGTAGAAAGACTTACAGTAAAAACGTCTTTGCTGTGCCCGTTGTAGATATTGAATTTTACCACTGAAGGGAAATCTTAGTAGCTGAGCATAAAAAGAATAGGAGCATACTGTAACGCGTGTGAAGGCCATAAACGATATTAATTTTGGAACATAAACATACAGTATATACTGTAGCTGGTCTTGGTACTTTAAAGAAAAAAATACACACCAGTATTCCATTTCTCCCTAAACATTTTAAGCTTTGAAGTCTTTAACTAACATGATACCGGAGTCAACAAGCATACTTTTAGAATTTGATTAAAAGGGAATATAATATGGAATCGCGTATCTAAAGAATTTAATAACGGTATTCGTGTGCTGCGACAGGGCTGTGTAGGGCTTTTTCGCCTGCCTGTTCATGCGAGCTGTCTTCTAGCCGACTGGTCTAGGTGCGTGACTAGCAACTGGGAGGTTGTGTGATCGAATCCAGCTGGTGCCGGACTTTTCTTTTAACAAACATTTCTTCGAAAAAATAGAATAGCGATATTATGGACAATCAATTGACTTTTATATTTCAAAATATCGCAACATGAACGATATTTGCGATATTTTGAACATATCTTCCCTTCTGACAGCGGTTCCTCCTTCTATTGTGTGTGTGTGTGCAACAGAGTAAATTTTTATAGAGAAATGGAGGCTGGACAGTATGCGTTACAATATAAACATTTATATTGATTTAAATCGTGTTCTGATTTAAATCGCAAACGCGTGTTTAATTATGTGTTTTTTAATCATAATCAGGCTAATGCATTTCTACATTTTCTGTATGAACCAGCTTAGAGGTTCATACAGAAAGACAGCTTGTGTTTAAATTGAGTGTAAGGTAATTTATGCTTCTAAAGTCATGGTCAGCATTTATTATTGTACTGTGCTGTAAACTTTTTCTGTGCCTAGTCACATTATTTTATAGCGTTTTTATTGCGTTATTAAATCCGGTGGCGCTGTGTGTTACAGTAGTTTCCTGACTCCCATGTCACATGGTCTGTGATTGAATCCCATAGAACTATGACTTTATTTTTTAACAAACATTTCTTTGAAAAAATGAAACGTTTCCCTTGGTCAGAGATTAAATAAAACCTCACTCGCACCAAACAAATTTATATTTCTAAATATCACAAAATACGTTCATTGTCTTCCAATCGAGTCGAGTTGACATTGGAAGCCTGCCACACCCGGACTGTTAAACCAACGCATTAGCACGTCAAAGCCCATCGAGGGTATTGAGCCAGTATTGGCTTTAGTATTCCCCCCTCTCCCCTCAATTCAATTCAATTCAAGGTGTTTTATTTGCATGACAGATGGGTACAAGCAGTGTTGGGTATGTATATTGTAACGCTTACGGCAGACAGGCACTGTGTAAGAGCCGGCGCACCAGAGCAGCGCACCGAGGGAGCGTCTGCATTTCTAACTTAGTTTTTAAAATTAGTCAAGCAATATGAAGCATCTCCTTTTACTTAGTGCCTGAGCATAAAAAGAATAGGAGCATACTGCAACGCGTGTGAAGTCCATAAACGATATTAATTTTGGAACTTAAACATACAGTATATGGCTGGTCTCGGTACTTTAAAGAAAACATACACACCAGTATTCCATTTCTCCCTAAACATTTTAAGCATCGAAGTCTTTAACTAACGCGATACCGGAGTCAACAAGCATACTTTTAGAATTTGATTAAAAGGGAATATAATATGGAATCGCGTATCTCAAGAAATTAATAACGATATAATTATATTCATGTTGCAAAAGAACTGCAACGGACATAAAAACTCCCTTGCTTTTAACAGAGCGTTCCATAATTTCTAACTACGAAAATGCCAGGTGAAAGGATTTGTAAACATATTTTGTTAAAGCAAGTCAGAACCCATTCAGAGCCTACATTACATTTTAGCGTTTCATTCTGAGCAGAAGACCCTCACACCTGAAGAAGGGGGAGGTGTTTTTCGCTGGAAATCTCGCCTGCTTCTACTTTACAACCGGAGTGCTGGCTGTGACGAATTAAACCGGTATTACAGGTTACAATCACAGACCATGTGACATGGGAGTCAGGAAACTAACACAGCGCCACCAGATTTGATAACGCTATGAAAACGCTATAAAATAATGTGACTAGGCACAGAACAAGTTTACAGCACAGTACAAAAATGCTGACCATGACTTTAGAAGCATAAATTGCCTTACACTCAATTTAAACACAAGCTGTCTTTAGCCCTCTAAGCTGGTTCATACAGAAATGTAGAGATCCAGGCTCAGAACACACAGCTTCATTAGCGAATACATATGCAGGACAACTAGAGAAGACGTTTTACAGAGGATGGATTTTTAGAAACATCCCATCAGTGACATCACTGAAGTCAACTCCTAGGTACTGTAACTGTCGTGTGGATAGTTTCACAAGAATCAGACAAAGGTTTAAGCATCGCTTGTTCTAGATAAAACTGCAAAAAAAAACAACAACCCATAATGTACTTCTTTGCGGCTCTGTTTGCCCAAATCATATATTCACAACGTGAAATCTAGAAAATAATATTACGTAACCAAAATCCGCAATATGGAAACAGAACCTGTGTAATTGTTGATAGATGATGTACTCGTAACATTTTTTCAAGACGAACTACAACATTTAAAAAATGACTTGTATGTACTTGATATCTCTAATCAATCCACGGGTCCCAGCACGAAACGAAAGTAAAACGCATACCGTTTCGTGCTTCTTATTAGTTGCTCAAAAGTAATTTGACCGTATGAAATGCATAATATAAACCTAGAAACATATACGTGAGTAGTACTTAAGCACTGTAGTATCGGTGTTAAGACATACCTCTCAAATACTGTAAATCAAGTTAAAAATATCTCAAGATTCTGGTCATAATGAAACCATGTTTCGTGTATGTTTTCTTTAAAGTACCGAGACCAGCCATATACTGTATGTTTATGTTCCAAAATTAATATCGTTTATGGCCTTCACACGCGTTGCAGTATGCTCCTATTGTTTTTATGCTCAGCTACTAAGATTTCCCTTCAGTGGTAAAATTAGATATGAATATTCAATACTTAAACGGGCACAGTTAAGACATTAAATATACATATACATACTGTATACAGTACAGTTTGCATACGGTAATATGTTTATGTCCCTAAATCAATCTCTTTTATGAGCATGTGAAAGGCATGGTGAATCACTGTACTTTGCATGATTGGAAAAAAATGCGTGATTGCGAAATGCTGTGGCGTTACTTTTACAAAGACGGTCAATGAAAAAAAGAATGTGGACCAGGGCAATACTTTGAGTTTACAGCTTGTCCAAGGTCATTTATTATTAATACTATTATTAATATCTTCGTTAAAGACTTTGATGGCTACAGCTCAAACATGAGAGGTTGAGCTTTATTAGCTCCACCTTGCGGAAATTCCGGATACTATTATTTTGCTAGCGGTATTTACCGGTAACTCGCGGTATTTACCGGTAGCTTGCGGTAGACTGCGTACAGCGTACCGGAAAATAATGCGGTATCGCCCGCGCATTTTGAATGGCTGCATCTGTACAAACACAGAACAGGCAGGATGTGCTTCTATACAGAGTACGTTCAGACTGGGGGAATAATAAATATTATCAGGCAGATAAACTTTATTGCTAAACAGCTCATGCTGTTGCTTTTTGTGTTTAAAATTGTGATTCAGTCAGGATTTACTAGTTTCCAATTTTGGGGAGCTGAATCTCATCAACCTCCAGCCCCTCAAAGGTCATTCCCACCTGGAGTGTTTGTGTCCTGAACATCTTATATAGAGTGTACAGGCCTGGCAACTGCCATGACAGCAAGTTTGAAACATAAGATTTTTCTCAGTATTTTTATATATCTTACTCAGTACACACACTAGGAAGAAATATCCACCCCCCACCCCCCAAAAAAAAATTCCAAAAAACAGTAACAGTTCATTTTTTCAAATGTATTTTTTTCAAGTTGTAGCACATGTAGATACCCATTATTTCCAGGCCATGTCCAGTATATCTGCTACTTCATTTTTAGTAGAATTGAGCTACAGCCTTGCTATGCTGGAGTAAAAAAAATAAAAACTGAGAACTAAGAATCTCCTTGTTTTTCACTATATTGTCAGGCAGACAAACGAAGGAGAGTTTGAATTCAGTATTAAGTATTAAGAGTTTATACTTAAGTATGAGGTTGTCCAGTTTCTTACAGTGTACAGGTCGCTGTGGTGGGTTGTGAAGTGTTTGAAAGCGAGTGGTCGGGCTGTAGTTTCTCTTGCAGTCCGGTCGGTCCTGTGTTTATTAATAATGTCGTTTAAAAACATAAAGTGTCATGGCTGTGAAAACAAATGTTAAATGTTTGTATTTAGACGATATTGGGGATCACTCCCATGTGTAATACTTAGTGAAACAATGACAGAATATGTCATTTCTCTGGAAGGGAAGAGAAATAATTAATAATTGACTTGTGTTTCTCTCTCGGTGTGTTTGGGGACAAAGACATTTCACAGTCTGATGGAGTTGAGTTGGACTGTGATCGGCAGGAGCCTGTTGTGATGTTTGCTGTTTTATTCCCCAGCTACTGTGACTCTGGACCCTGATACAGCTCACTGTCGGCTCAGCCTGTCTGAGGATGGGAAGAGAGTGAGACTGGGAGAGAGGAAGAGTCTCTCTGACAATCCTCACAGATTTGATCTCTGGCCCTGTGTCGTGAGCAGGGAGGCCTTCACCTCAGGGAGACACTACTGGGAGGTGGAGGTGAATGATCTGTGGAGAATAGGAGTGACCAGAGAGTCTGCAGAGAGGAAAGGGGGGTTCATCTTCTCTCCCCAGCATGGTTATTGGTGTCTGAAGTCTTATTGGTCTGATTTCTCTGCTCTCACTGACCCTCGGACCCGTCTCCCCCTCAGTCTGCGGCCCAGGAAGCTGGGGTTGTGTGTGGATATTGAGGAGAGAGAGGTCTCTTTTTACACAGTGGAGTCCAGAGCTCATCTCTACACTTTCACTGACATGGTCTTCACTCAGGGGGAGAAGATCTATCCTGTCTTCTGTACTGAGGATTCGGATAAAGGGCTTGAGCTGCTGCCTGCTGTCAGTGTGGAGATTAAACCCGTCACTGACTCATGAACACAGGCTGACTCTCTCCCAGCTCTCTGTCCCACTGCTCATACTGGGAGATGGGTTTAATGGCGGGTAGTGAGATGATGTAATAAATATAATAGTAATCTTAGAAATGACAATGTTGTGTTGTGTTTAAATGTGTTATATTACAGTAAAAGTTTTAAATGGGGAAAAATAACATGTACGAGAGAGGGAGATATACCTCACTACCAGCCTGCTGTACGCCTGACTTGTAAATATCTCTTGAAACACTCCTGTGTTTTGTTCTCATTTTTGAGAAAATAAACTTTTAATGAAAATGAAATCCCATGTGAGTCTCTCCTGTGAAGCTGCCAGAACGGGGAGGGAGCCGCTGACGTCACCACAGCCAGGAGGAATAGGGACTGTGACACAGACATCACGAAGTGCCTCGGGGTGTTTATGGTAGTTGTAGTTTATAAGCAGAGCTGTGTTGTGAACAGCTACAGACACTGTCTGACAGTGAAATATGAAAGCCCAAAACCCTAAACCGACCCTGGATTTTATATCTGTTTGGTGGCAGTGAGGTAGTTTTAACACACTCCCTTGTGCGCTGGTTAGTGTGGTTATTGGGAGACACTCCCTAGAGCAGGCGAGTTAGAAGATGGCTGAGCTGCTTCATAACTGTTCATGTAAGAAGTGAAGTTAAACGCATTCCTGGTGTTTTGTTTAACCTTTAACGTTTAATTTATATAAACCAGGGTGCCTAATCAGTCGATCGCGGAGTGCTTGCCAGTCAATCGATCGCAAGAATGTTTGGCAAAAAATAAATGGGCTATTTAATTATTTACTTTTTTTGATAGCCAAAAATTTCATTCAGATCTGTCCATGTAATGTCATACACTTTACTGCCCTTGAGTATGTTTCACCGTTGTCGAAAGGGTTGTACAAGTCTCTTCCCTGAGTGCTGGCTGACACTGAAGAAAGGCTGCAGGAGCTCTGTAATGAGGAGCTGTGTGTGCGCTACCCAAGATCGCTCTCTGGGTTATTGCCGCACAAACCGCGGTGTGTAAAACACTTAGCTGCAGCAGTGTGGGTGTTTAAATGCTCTTGGCTCGTGAACAGCACCCCCCTATCCCACTGCATTGCCTGTGTAATAGCGCCACATTCAATAAAACCACGAGAGAAAGAGATTCACAAGGCAAAGCTGTGTCAGTCTTCTGTGTAAAATATCAGTGTGTAAAAATTCGCTCTGAATCTGGACTGTAATTAACACTGTAAACATCCCGTTTGTTTAAAATCAGGTGAGTGTAAATCTGCTGTGTTATTGTCGAGCTGTGGAAGAAGACAAGAAACATATTTCTGAACCTTGTAGGTTTAATTCAGTGTGATGTGTTAAGTACTGCAGAGATCAATGACAATGTATGTATAGAAAAAGGTGAGTGTGAATCTGGTATGTTATTGTCCATCTGTAAAGGGAGACGGGAAACCCTGTTACATTTCCACACATTGTATTGTCAAATAAAGTGCTGTTCCTTTCTTTATAGTGCACAGCTAGAGTCAAAGTAGTAGCTGCTGTGTGCTGGAGTGACAGTGAGATCAGTCAGGTACAGCAGTGTGTGAGTGAACAGTCAGGTCAGGACTGAAGCTGCTGTGTGCTGGAGTGACAGTGAGATCAGTCAGGTACAGCAGTGTGTGAGTGAACAGTCAGGTCAGGACTGAAGCTGCTGTGTGCTGGAGTGACAGTGAGATCAGTCAGGTGCAGCAGTGTGTGAGTGAACAGTCTGGTCAGGACTGAAGCTGCTGTGTGCTGGAGTGACAGTGAGATCAGTCAGGTACAGCAGTGTGTGAGTGAACAGTCAGGTCAGGACTGAAGCTGCTGTGTGCTGGAGTGACAGTGAGATCAGTCAGGTACAGCAGTGTGTGAGTGAACAGTCAGGTCAGGACTGAAGCTGCTGTGTGCTGGAGTGACAGTGAGATCAGTCAGGTACAGCAGTGTGTGAGTGAGCAGTCAGGTCAGGACTGAAGCTGCTGTGTGCTGGAGTGACAGTGAGATCAGTCAGGTACAGCAGTGTGTGAGTGAACAGTCAGGTCAGGACTGAAGCTGCTGTGTGCTGGAGTGACAGTGATCAGTCACTCAGACAGTGACTGAGATCAGTCAGGTCCAGCAGTGTGTGAGTGAACAGTCAGGTCAGGACTGAAGCTGATGATTGCAAAATGTTGAATAGTGATGTAAGAATTATATTCTTTGTAAGAACTGTGCATTACACACTGTTGTAATAAAGTGCATTTTCTTAAAAAAATGACTCCCACTGGATTTTCTGTATTTTTTCCCACTGGAGTCCATCTGTGTGTTTCTTACACAGTGTGTCTCTGATCCACACAGAGTGACTGTCTGCAAGCTTGACTTTCTTAATCTAGATGTGTATCAGCATGTATCAGAGTGTGAATCAATGTGTGTGTCAGAGTGTGTATCAGTGTGTGTGTCAGAGTGTGTGTCAGTTTATGTATCACTGTTCCTGCTGTGTGTTTGAGCTCCAGGTATATTTCAGGGGGGAGCTGTTGTGAAAACAGACTCACAGTGTAAAAGCTCTGCTCTGGACCCGGGCTCTGGAGTCTGCAGACTGTAGACTTCAGTCACTGGGGAGACACACAGAGAAATGTCTCATCAGGGCTGCGAGTTCGTTCTGAGGCCAGGAAATGCGAGGATTTGTGCTTCTGTAACCAGGGGTAACCAAGAACGAATGGATGCGAAGGTGATTGGAAGTAGGAATTGAATGACCTCCAGGCGGGTGGCGCCGACACAGAGAGTGAGGGGTCCTGTCTGCCTGAACAGGGCTGGAAAGGTGGACGGGGAGGGATTGATATTCGGACTTGAGCTCCCGAAGTCTAATATCCAGTTTGAAGATACGCGAGATGAAGGAAAATCAAGGGGCAGGTGTGTGACCTGATCCTTTAGCTCGTTGGATAATCCGTGGCAGAACTGCTGGATAAGAGTGTCGTGATTCCAGGAAACTTGGGAGGCCAGGGAACGGAATTCGAAGGGTATTCCTTGAAAAGAAGGGGCTCCTTGAGTGAGGGAAGTGAGCTGTGAGACGGCCAGGTGGTGAGAAGGAAACTGACTGCATAGCTGACATCGCCGGTCACAGGGAGGTCCCGGGCGACGAGGTCGGCTGCCCAGTCCAGGGCTTGTCCAGTGAGGTAAGAGACCAGGTAAGCTACCTTCCCCCTGTTGGTGGGAAAACACTCCGGACATAGTTGGTAGGCCATCCAGCATTGTGACAAAAAGCCCTGACACGTCACAGGATCTCCATCAAATGTTTGTGAAGCTGGGAGAGGGAGAGGAGAGGTGGCTGGGCTGGCATGGGCACTACTGGCTGAGGGGTGGTGAACGAGTAACGTGGTGAGCTGGTGAGCTCGCCCAGTGTCTGGGAGTTTTGCTTTAGGATGGAGAAGGGGTTGTTCAGGCCCGCTGGATGCATCTTTGTGGCTCACAGGAGAGACAGGAGTCCCCAGGTGTGTTTGTGTGACAACAGGAGAGACAGGAGTCCCCAGGTGTACGTGTGTGACAACAGTAGAGACACGAGTCCTCAGATGTGTGTGTGACAACAGGAGAGACAAGAGTCCTCAGGTGTGTGTGTGTGTGACAACAGGAGAGACAGGAGTCCTCAGACCCAGATTGTAAAACTGGTACAGAGTACTATAGGACACAGTATAGCACAAAGTCAAAAATGAAAGAAAGGCTTTATTCTCTCTCCCACAGTGACCGTGAGTGTGAAGCTCCACTTTTCATCTTCTCACACACTGGCTGACAGGGATCCTGAGGCTCATGGCAGAACTGTGATACTGGGGAGAGAGAACTGAGACAAGTTCCTCTGTTCTTCAGAGATTGAATGTTTTTAAAAAAACAAATAATAAACATGGTTCTTCTTTTGCAAAATCATATCTTTGATTGCCTCTGAGAAACAGACTGTGTGGCTTTGGGGTTTGAGAGGAATGAAAACTACACTGTTATCTTCATAGCAACTGAGATCACCGAGATGGAGAGATCAGTCTTCATAACATATATGGTCCTTTTCTAGACCCTTCTCATCTCATCTTGAGTCAGCAGGAAACTTAGTGTCTGTATAAGACCTGAGCTGATTCCACAGACAACTTCTGAAGAGCTCTGGACTGACCATCCCAGAGACCGGCTCCATCACACACTGAGACTCTGGACTGACCAACACCAACTTCTGAAGAGCTCTGGACTGACCATCCCAGAGACCGGCTCCATCACACACTGAGACTCGGTATAGAGCAACAAAATAAAACCAGGAGTGCACAAATGAAATTCCTGCAGTTACTGTTTGGGCTCCAGATCTTGAACTTATTTCAAGGTAAGCTAGTTTGAATAATTATATTTTGTAAGGTTTTTACAACTCTGAGAGAATGTCACAAACACTACTGTGTCTCCTGACCCATTAAGATTCTTATTAAGGAATTTTCTGTTATCTCCTCTCTGTGTCTCTAGTCATGCTTTTATTACTGAGTGTTTCTTTATTTCACAGCAGCTTCACTGTTTTAAGACTGAGCCATGAATATTTCATATTTTCCTATGTGCAGGATAATATATACAGTATATAAGATCCTGGACATGGTTAGTTTTCAGTCAGGATGTGAAGGAAGGACAGTGCTCCTGGATGACTGATCTCAAGCCTGTTCTGTATGAACCCCTCTGTGTCTCTCCAGTGTCCAGCTCTCCTCTGTCCAGGAGCTCTGTAGTGGTCAGTCAGGGTGTGAAGGAGGGACAGTGCTCCTGGATGACTGATCTCTAGACTGTTCTGTATGAACCCCTCTGTGTCTCTCCAGTGTCCAGCTCTCCTCTGTCCAGGGGCTCTATAGTGGGCGGTCAGGATGCACAGGATGGAGAGTGGCCCTGGATGGCTCGTCTCAGGACAAATGGAGTGTATAGCTTGTGTGGTGGCTCCCTGATCAGCAGTCGCTGGATTCTGACTGCTGCACACTGCTTAGAAAAGTGAGCATTTACAACTTCATTTGACTTCACTTGACCTCTGTTAACACAAACCATAGCAGGTGTTCCACTTGAAGTCCAGATCTCTGTATCTGAGCTCTATTAACACAAACCACAGCAGGTGTCCCACCTGGAGTCCTGATATCTGTATCTGAGCTCTATTAACACAAACCACAGCAGGTGTCCCACCTGGAGTCCTGATGTCTGTATCTGAGCTCTATTAACACAAACCACAGCAGGTGTCCCACCTGGAGCCCTGATCTCTGTATCTGAGTTCTGTTGACACTAATATTCAAGCTTTACTTGAAGTCTAACTCCTAATCCTCCATGACCTATAGCCCTCTGAAAACAGTGGGCCTGTCCGTTAACTTAGAACAGTAGCAATAACTCTAGATATTACTATTACTATAACAGTGCTACTGTTGCTACTGTTTCTGTTGCTAGTGCAGCTGACTGGATTAGTGATAGTTCTCATGTAGTATCTACTGCCAGTTCTATTCAAAGTGATGTAACCTTTACCGCTACCCTTCCTATTTTTACATCTACTGTTTTCTGATACACTAGTATGAAGAGCTTTCTTCTGATATTGATTATACTGTTACTATTAGTGCTAATATTTCTGATGATTCAATGTTTTCTAGTACCAGTGAGGTGAAGGTGTCCCTGGGAGCTTTACAGCTGGTAAAGACACCAGAGTACCAGGGCTCTGCGAAAAGGATCATCACACATGAGAACTACACTCAGTTTACAAAGGGCTTTGACATCGGCCTGGTGGAGCTGGAGGACAAGGTGTCTTTCAGTCAGAGGATCAGTCCTGTGAATCTGCCCTCAAGCTCTGAAAACATCAGTCCAGGCTTGCAGTGCTGGGCTACAGGCTGGGGGAATATTCGAGAAAACGGTAGGAGACTGCCCTCTGTGTCTCAGTCATGGTTCTGTGGGTAGAATAGAGGGAGGAGAGAAACAGGGAAAATGACTTTACAGTGAGTTACAGACTATAGTTCACTGGGGGAAATATCTGTCTGTTACTGAACAATATCTGTGTCTGTGTTATTACTGATCTGACTTTACTGTTATTTATCAGTTTATACATATTGTGAAATAAAGACAATGCTTTCAGTACAGAAAGAGGGGGCAGGTGTGTCTATAAGCAATATACTGTAAATATATTTCCTTTTGAATATTTCTTTTTTAGAAACCTGGCAGGTAACAGCCCCAGGACTGGATTCAGCTGTGAAAAGATGTAGAAAACAGAACAGCATCAGACTTCTCAGTTTTAATAGTTTTATATTGTGTCTTTTGTGATATATCATTTCAAGTTACAGTGAAACGTTAGACATACAGAGAAATTAAACCAGTGAATGAAACAGAATTAAATGCTACACTAACAAAGTAAGAGCTAAGCTGGTATTTGAAAGTGTTGAATTTGAATAAACTTTTCAAATTGTGAAAAATGTCAGATTTCCAGCAGTTCAGATATCTGTGTCACTGGAACTCCTGTCCTCTGAATCCAGGTGTTACATCGTGTCAGTTCAAGTGAGAATGAAGCTTCCTTGTGTCCTGATGAGCATGAGACTGTACATAATAATGTGTCTTGTCTTTCAATCTCTCTATATCTCCAGTGAGCCTGAAATATCCTTACACTCTTCAGGAAGTCCAGATCCCCATTGTAGACAACCAGCAATGTAATCAGATGTACGATGGCATCATTAGACCAGACATGATGTGTGCTGGGTTCTACTGGGGAGGGAAGGATGCCTGCCAGGTGAGTCAGACTGGCTGTGAGCTGATGAGGCTCTCTAACCCTTTCAGCAGGTACAAGACTATATTCAGTAGTACAAACAGGGAGGGAAGGATTCCCACCAACTGGACATCAGCTCACTCTTTCCTCCTGTCTCCAGCAGTCAGCTGTCTTGTTCACACAGTCCCCAGACACAGATCATGATCAGAACTGTAAGACAGACAGAAGAATGTAAGACAGGTCACAAACAGGAGGAGACCTAGGGTAACACTCAACATGTCTGGTAAATGAGTGGAACCTGTGCCAAGGGTCTAATCATTTCTTGAAAGAAATCAAGGTTTTGGCTACAACAGCATGGCTGGGCAGCTTGTCCCACACTCCCACCTCCCTTTGTGTAACATAGTGCCTCCTTTTCATGGTTTTAAATTCTCTTCCCTTTATTTTGTTTGTGCACTGTGTGTTCTGAAGAAGTCATCTGGGTTGACTTTGTCATGACTCTGAGGATTGTAAATACACAGTTCTGTTCCAAGACTCCTTCATAGCTCTATCAAGAAACAAAAACATGGGAAAAAGACATCATCACCAAAGCAAAACCTTTTCAAAATACAGCAAATCTGAATTTATAGCCATCATTTCTTCATTTTCCATCATGTTACCTGGAAAAATGCTTTTCCAGGAAACAAGCGGGGAGTCAGACTCACACTATCCTGCTGCGAGTCTGGCTGGTCTGTTAGTCAGGGAAGTCAGCCCAGGCAGAGGTTTACAGCTGCTCTGGTTATTGCCTGGCTGTGGTGAGTAAGCAGACAAACACTCTGACTGTTATCAGTTTATCTCTGCCTGTAATCAGCTGGCTTCCTGCAAGCTAGTCAGTCTGTTTTTACAGACTAAAAACCACAAAACAGTCCTCCAGAACTGCCTGGAGCTCAACAATAATAATAGAACTAATTGACCTTTTAGTCTTATTTTTATAATTTGATCATTTTATTGTGAAAGAGAACCATACCAGGACCTGACTATATACAAATCTTCATGCAGATTTATTTTTGTCTTTGATCAGTTTCACAGTTTCGTCTAAAGTAGTAGATGCATTGCAGAAGCACTGGGGAAAAACTGAGCCTTTCAAGGTGCTCGTTTCTGAAAAAACATGACTTTTTGAAGACAGAATATTAAAAGTGTTCATTGTTTCTTTCTGCTTTTATTTTTTATATTTCTTTCTAGTGTTTGAGCTGTGTAAGAGTTTGAAATATAAAACATCTGATTTGCAGACTTGAAGCCCAACTCATAAACTCATTAAGTTATAAACACCTTAACCGTTGTTACACAAAGATTATCTCTCTCTGCAGGGAGACTCTGGAGGTCCTCTGGTCTTCAAGAAGGAGGATGATTGGGTCCAGGCTGGGATTGTGAGCTTTGGAAGAGGTTGTGCTGAACCCAACTCTCCTGGCGTCTACACCCGCGTCACCAGCTTCAGGGACTGGATACAGACAGAGTCTGGGGTCTGAGTCTGACCTCAGAAACCCAGCAGCTCCCTCTCCTGACTCAGACCTGGAGCTTCCAGATCTGATTGTTGCTTATGCCAGCAATTCATCAGCTCCTCTCTCTACTATTGTGTGTGTTTATTACTGAGGGATTAATCTTGTCTCTCCTCTCTCCCTCTCACTGTGTCTCCTGTCCTGTTGTTGGTGTTTATTACCTGGAGATTCTGTGTTTTCTCCTTTCAGTGTATCTTCTGACCTCTCTCCCTGGTGAGACTCTTGGCTCTGCTCTGCCTGCTGTGAAAGATCACTTGTATTGTGACTCAATAAAGCTCCAAGCATTCAAACTCCTGGTCTGCAGTAATTATTGATCTCTAGTTTATTTCAGTCTTTTAACTGGCTACCATGAGGTTCAGAAATGCAGAAGAGACTCTGAAGGGGTTTTTAAATGACATTTGAAAATAAACTTCTATATCATCAAGATTATACTGCTGGAATTTTAGATTATAATACAGATTTGGCCCACGACTCTACATCTGTTTTGTGAGTCACTGGAAAATCTGATGTGGACATGACTTAAACTCTTCAAAATGCAGAATTAGAGTTAAATTTGTCCCTGACCGATCACGTCAAATATTGTGGCCATTTACAGTATTGCAGCACTGATCACTGCTGGGGGCTTTTTTGTTAAAGTGCAGTAAGAAGCTACAATTGTTTAGGTAGTCCAACAGAATGTGTAAAATGGTTAAGCTTTCTCTGAATTTCCAAACTATTAAACCGAGTTCAGGGCAGTGCAGTGGTGCAGTGGTCAGTGTTGCTGCTGCCAGAGCTGTTGTTGGGCCTGTGTGTCCCTCTGTCTTGAGCTGGACTGGTGTCCTGCCCAGGGGGTGCCCTGCCTGGGGCCCTTTCTTGCTGAAACAGGCTTGGCTGCACCCACAGCCCTGGACTGGATAAAGCGGATTGGAAAATGATGGATGAAACAAGTAACACGTTTTTTTTTTCTTTTATGATGTAGTTTAATATTGTACTGTAGGTAAAAAAAAATTAAATTAAAGTTGCTTGTATATTTTTAATTTGTGATTCATAGTTTTTATTGCAGGTCCTAATGCCCCAGTATAGTGACGGGGACACTATCCTGTAAATAAGCGCCGTCCTTCGGATGAGACGTAAAATCGAGGTCCTGACTCTCTGTGGTCATTAGAAATCCCAGGGTGTTTCTCGAAAAGAGTAGGGGTGTCACCCCTACTTGGCCAAATTTCCCATGCCACCTAATAATCCCCCTCTATGAATTGGCTACATTACTTTGTTCTCCTCCCCGCCACTGTGATGACAGGCGGAGCGACGCGCTGGTTGGAGTATTCTCGGTCGCAGTTAATGGCAACGTCAGCTCAAAGATTTGGTTCAAACCACCAAATGGAGACTGGTGTGCCGACAAGCGGACCCTGCTGATGTGGGATTAACGCTACGAAAGAGAGAGAGTTTTTATTGCAATAAAAGCATCACATGGAACGTGAGACTGGGCTCTTGTGGTGCTGCGGCCCTGGACCACTAGGTGTCGCTGTGCCCAAGCCCTGTCTTTTTACAGTCTTTACAGGACAATCTAGAGATTTGATTATAGTGTAAACAATAACTGTGCAGCTCTTTAAGAGTTTTAAGATGTGGTAATCTTGTTTCCTTTGCATTTAGATATGTGAAACAAGCACACTTATTTGAAAGGAATCGCATTAACACTTGGTAAAAATCTGTGCATCTGGTGATTTAAATTCAGCCCAGAGCCGGACTGCAGTGAAAACTACAGACAACACTTGATTTCCAGCAGTTGCTTTGCGTGTCAGGTATTATTTAGTATGCACATCGCCCCACGAGTCTAATGGTCCAGTTTCTCTTTAGTCTTAAACTGTGAAAACTGTGGAGATAGAAGACTATGAGGGATCACAGTTCGACATATCCTAAATCCTCAAAGACACTGACAAAGTCAATCCAACATGAGCCAGAGGACACAAGTTGTACAGTACAGTATATTTGTACAGTATACATCACACTGCCGTGTGCGCTACTGTCTCAGTATATCTGTGTGTCTGACTTCCTGTGATTGGCGGGAGCGGAACAGCGGGAGGCGAGACCCGCGGGGAGCGTGTCGTCCAACTTTCGGAATGATCGAAAATAAATCTTTGTGCACGAGAGACAATAGGTACCTTTAGAGAAGTTGTGTACTGATTGCAAAGTAGCTGATTTTGACAAACAGCTCATTTTGTTTGAAGAATTAAACATCTGTCTGTTATGTAGCTTTATTTTTTATGTACTTGAGCAGAAAGTC
Organism: Atractosteus spatula; assembly: GCF_055471065.1. Classification (NCBI taxonomy): domain Eukaryota; kingdom Metazoa; phylum Chordata; class Actinopteri; order Semionotiformes; family Lepisosteidae; genus Atractosteus; species Atractosteus spatula. The sequence continues at coordinate 9,195,605 of NC_142710.1, read as the reverse complement.
ACCTTGCTCTTCTTTTTTATTATAATGAGGTGTGGAAATTGACTGAGCACCGGGACGCACAGTGAGAATACTGAGATGGATAATTTTAGTAAATTAAGTAATGTTGATATGTCTGGATTTTGTTGTTATGTCTGAATTTTCGGTTTCAGGAGGGAAGATAAAATTGTATCCAGCCGTGATTTAGATACGTGACACTGCCCCCGTGAAGTCGCAGTGTGGTGCCCATAGAGTGTTAGTTATATCATAGCAGTGGATTACTGTGATCTTACACGTACGGTTTTAAACGTTTGTAATCGCTATTCTTGCCAGTACATCCTGTATTGTTATTCAGTTTGTCTGCGTGCTGGTGGGCAAACGTTCGACGTGAAAAGTCTTCTGCAAGGACGGTACCTTTAAAGCAGAGAAAAGGCACCAAACCTGTTTGGCTCTGTTCGGCTTATAGCTTAAGCCATTTCTCTTCACACTTTAGTCATAGAGGCTACATTTACAATCATGTTATATTTTTATGTTTTTTTGAGAGACCTCAGAAGGCTTCAACTTGATGCATAAAAATGTAGCATCATGTGTTCTCACCTGGGATCCGCTTTATTCAAACTCAGGTTTCTAAATATGCAGTCAGGTACTGGGTATTGTTTAAATAAAAGCTGCGACAATTTTCACAAATCGCGATCTCTTAAACACGTGTGGTTTGAAGGCTCTGTGTCATTTTCGCAAAGTTATTGACATCTGAAAAATCGTGGTCTCAAAAATAGGCATTTTAATAAGCGAAGGTTATGAAAACCGGAGAAAACAAATGACTCTGAACTACAGTATAGCAGGGTTTCCTGTCTCCTTTTACAGATGGACGATATACCAGATTCACACTCACCTTTTTCTATACATACATTGTCATTGATCTCATTGTCATTTTAATCCGCTTAGTATTGAATATTTATATGGAATTTTACCACTAAAGGGATATTTTAGTAGCTAAGCATAAAACGCAGAGGAGCATAACGAAGGTCATTAAGGTCATAAACGATATTAATATAGGAACATAAACATATTATGTAAACTGTATGTTGCTGGTATTGGTATTTTAAAGAAAAAATACACACCGATATTCCATTTCTCCCTAAACATTTTAAGCATCAAAGTCTTACATGTGGTTGACCTTCTGACCATATTAATCTGTATCTGTATTGCTGTTGCAGTACATGTCACATGACTTGCCTTGGTGGCATGACAGGTTAAGTGACCGATTTACAGTATAAGCGTGAGGGTGGGTGTTCAAATCCAGCAATCGCTATGAGTTTTCTTTTAACAAAAACACTTCTTTGAAATACTAAAATAGCAAATATTATGGACACTACAGAATATTGACATATTTTATATTTCAAAATAACACATGCTCGTACTGTATGTACAGTACAAAGCGGTACCGGTAACTGTAGGGCGCAAATCCACCTGAGCCCAAAAGCCCAACATATTAATATGCATTCACCTGGCGTTGTGCGGTTTTCATCACTCTCTACGGGAGTTCTGGCTGTGACGAATTAAACCGGTTTCACAGGTATTTTCAAAGTAGAAGTGGATGAGTCTTCCAGCAAAAGACACCTCCCCCCCTCCAAAACCCCTTTTTTTTGCTTACAGTAGTACTTAAGTACAGTACAGTAAGTACTTACAGTACTTATTTATAGTAGTACTTCTCGTGTTAAGAAAGTTAGGTGTTAGCATAAAATATTAGTAATCAATAATATTACATTTAGCACTGTAATAAATTGTGCTAATAATAAATTCTATTCTACTTTGAGAATGTAGGGGGGAGGAAAAATGCCCATGGTCTTTTCACTGATAAACTTGTGTCAAGCTGTCAACAAAAAACAGCTGTCAAAAAAAAAGTTTTTTTTTAAAAAAAAGTCAATTGAGTGTCCATAATATTGCTATTTTGCTATTGTTAATTGATATTGCTACTGTCTGAGTCTCTGTGTCTACATTGTTTGTAAACAAACCGGTTTCACAGGTATTTTCAGCCCCCAGCCACTGTTGTTGTCATTGTGGTTATCCTGTAAAGCACTTTGAGAAGCATACTGTCCAGCTTATTTTATTTCATTGCATTTTGACAGATCGTCTTATAATCACTTGTTTTCAGAATATCCCCCCCCCCTCCAAAACCCCCTTTTTTTTTTGCTTACAGTAGTACTACTTACACTAGTACTTAAGTACAGTATAGTAAGTACTTACAGTACTAACTTACAGTAGTACTTTTCGCGTTAAGAAAGATAGGTGTTAGCATAAACTATTAGTAATCAATAAAATTAAATTTAGCACTGTAATAAATTGTGCTAATAAATTCTATTCTGCTCTCCAGCGGCGAGGTCACTGCTTGCCCAGACAAGAGAGAGACACAAGACAAGCCTGCCAAGAGTGCGGGCCTGAGAGAGAGAGAGACAGAGAGACACCAAGGGGTGTGGAACCAGGGAACTATTTACATGGAAAACGGGCGATCTCCCCAGACTGTACGCCCGTTTCACTGTTACCTGGATACCTCTTGGGGGATATTCTAACAACAAGTGATTATAAGACGATCTGTCAAAGTGCAATGAAATACAATATTACCTTTAAAGCAGAGACGACGAAAATAAAGTTTATTATTAATTGCTGAACAGAGAGGTGAACATGCAGAAGACAAAGATAAAGATTTACGTTGCATTGCCAGATTGTGAATCAATAAAAATATTTAATTAAACACGGGTTTGCGATTTAAATGGAAATGGGGGTGACGGGAACTCTTAATCTAAATAAAAATAAAATAAATAAAACAGGTTTCGATAGTTAATAACCACTTTTTATGCGCGAAACACGGGTGATTTTTCTTCCTCCTGATCAGTTTAGAAATCTGTGTATGCTGTAAGGTTTTTACTTCCTAATTAAACTTTTAAAATACACGTTTCGAATAGAATCAGCATATGCTGTTGTCTTCCTGCTATGTAGAACAGATCAGCAAGCTTTTTTTTCTCCAATCAGAGGGGTGTCAGATGGTGTCAGCCAATCACCATTCTGAAGCCTACCGTAATCTCTGGTATAGGGACACCCCAGAATTCTGTCACATTTTCATTATAGGAAATTATGAAACGCTCAGTTAAAAGCAAGGGAGATTGTCCGTTATAGTGGACATAAAAACAAGAGTTTGCTGCGGCGTTATTGGAAACCCAATTTTAACACAAATCGCCGGCATTATATCCTAGAAGACACAGAAAGAAAATGCAGACGAACTAGGGATTGGACAGTTTCTAAGTGCTTGTACAATCGATGGAAATGTTCAAATAAACGTGCAAAAGAAAGAAAAAAATCATTTATTCCTTTATAATTTTTTTAATTAAAATTCATTCTATACAGCAATCGCATATTTGGGGACCATTTCATAAAACTTTGATGCTTAAAATGTTTAGGGAGAAATGGAAGACTGGTGTGTATTTTTTCTTTAAACTATCAAGACCAGCCATACACAGTACAGTTTACGTACATACAGTAATGATTATGTTCCTAAATTAATATCGTTTATGACCTTCAGATGCGTTATGCTTCTCTTCTTTTTATGCTCAGCTACTAAAATTTTCCTTTAGTGGTAAAATTCCATATACATATTCAATACTAAGCGGATTAAAACGTGCACAGTAAAGAGATTAAATGATTAAATCTTTTCACTACTGACCAATGCACCACGAGTGCCCTTGTCGGTCATTTTGGCCAGCCAATCACTTACCGCGGTAGACTGCGGTGGCTTGTGGGTAGTTGCGTCCGGTTTGGGTTTGTACCGTGCATTTTGAATGGCTGCATCTGTATATAACTGTAATACAGCATGATACTGTATGGTTTTAAAGCCACTACACGTTTTGTGCTAAATACTGTAACGCAACGGGGGCTCAGGCGGGCGCCCTTGCCGCATCAGGTTGGCCCCACACCGTCCGGGGCTCGAACCCGGGACTTCCGCGTCTCTCTGCAGCGACCCAGCCCCGTGAGCTAAAGAGAGATCTCTCCACAGCCCAGTAGCTGTGGTCCTGCTATCACAGGGAAGGGCGGTGCCGTCACCTGCTCTGGTATGCCGGCTCTTACACAGTACCTGTCGGCCATAAGCGTTACACTCTCCCCCGCTTAAATCGCCGTCCCCGGCGAAGGGCTATCCCACCCCGCTTCTGACACCAATGTAACGCAACGGGGGCTCCGGCGGGCGCCCTTGCCGCATCAGGTCGGCCCCACACTGTCCGGGGCTCGAACCCGGGACTTCCGCGTCTCTCTGCAGCGACCTAGCCCCGTGAGCTAAAGAGAGATCTCTCCACAGCCCAGTAGCTGTGGTCCTGCTATCACAGGGAAGGGCGGTGACGTCACCTGCTCTGGTACGCCGGCTCTTACACAGTACCTGTCGGCCGTAAGCGTTACAATACCTTTTATCACCACAGCACGCATTATACTTGTCACACCCAGTACACCTAGAGGGCGCTCTACTTTTCTCCTGTTCCTAGTTTCCTGTGATTATTCATGACTTTCTGGTGTGTCTTGTTGTGTAGCCTATTTACTTCCTGTTTATGTTTTTACAAAACATAAAAAGTTAACATTATACTGTACTTTAAAGAACATCAAAAATAAGAAACAATAACATGTCCCTGCCTAAAACAGACATTGTATGACTATAGAAAATAGGTTTAGATAAACAACTTATTATGCATGAAAAGAGGGTGATTTTCATTCATCATGATTAGCTTAGAATCTGCGTGAAAGCTGTGAAAATGAAAGCTACATTAGATTATATTTTAAATTCTTTAAGCAAAATTAACTCAGTCAAATCAGCTAATTTGCAAGCAGTACACAACTTCTCAAAAGATACCCTTTGTCTCTCAAGCAAACTCAACAAAAAAGGTTTATTTTTTTTATAATTTCAAAACTTGGGACTCATTCATAGTTTAATCAAACAAACCCCCCAGCTGGGTCTCATCTCCAGCTGTTCCACACGCCAATCCCATGAAGTCAGATACACAGATATACAGCAAAGTTAGCGCACACAGCAATGAACATCAGTGTGATTGTATGTAAGTTATATATATAACTGTAATACAGCATGATACTGGTTTTAAAGACACTACAGTACAGTATGTGTGAAATATTTTTCATAATCATGATTTAAAGTTAATTGCTGATTTTTCATTGCTGAAATTTGAATTAAGACAAAATATAGACAATGCAAAAATTACAGCCAAAAGGATTGCTCTGACAAGGATCTGAACTATTTTCCTCAGAACATTCCTCAGTTAGTCTTAACTGCTGTGCTAAACTGCCACTTGTGTGTAAGGTTCTACATTAATGTCTATCATCATTTCAATGTCCATTACCACTCTAAGGACAATAAAAAAATGTCAAAATGTTTCCAAAATATCCACAAATGATATTTTTATCTACCAGTTTTTTTAGAGGCACAATTCCATACTAATGTAACTGCAGGGTTTGTGCGATGGAGGTTAAACACTCTGCAGGTATGGATGGGAACTGGATGGAGATATTGATATATATTTGCAGTTTATTATCGAACAGCCACCTGTACTACTCCACGTTCTCTCCTGCTCTGGTCACGTTCTCCCCGTAAACCTCTCCAGCACCTGAACCAGAGAACTGCACACAGCTCGCACACATCTCAAACTGCTCAGCTGTTTAGCTTATAAGATAAGATCACTTTATTAGCCATATACAATTTCTTGTATTAGGAATTTGTCCTTTTGCATACTCCAGCTTGCTCTCCATGAGACATATAGACAGGGAGAGAGAAGCTTGGGGTTGGAGAGCAGGGTCAGCCATTGTACAGCACCCCTGCTGTAGTTGGTGTTAAGGGCCTTGCTCAGGGGCCCAATAGAGTAGGATTCCTCTGCCAGCCACAGAATTTGAACCAGCAACCTTCCAGTCACAGGGGCAGATCCTGAGACACAGAGCCATCGCTCCGCCCAGGTGGAATAATGTTCCTTATCATGTGGTACTAAATCAACATTGCACCTTTTTTTACAACAATAATGACAAGTGTTTTTATTACATATCCTTTGAAAATAAAAAAAAAACTTTATAGCTTTTTATGAAGTATATAAACTTTATGGTGGAATTCTGTGTATAATTTTAATTGTTTATATTTAGCTACTGCTACCATCTACTGTATGTACAGGAGGTATATACAGTATTATGTATGAGACTGTATGGCTTTAAAGCTACTACAGTACAGTATGTGTGAAATACATTTTTATAATAAAAATGTAAAGTTAAATTGTTTCCTGATTACTTGTTGCCGAAATTTGCATTACATTAGGTATACACAGTATTATGTTATACTTTTTTATGTCCATCCACCAGAATTTCCCTTTAGTTGTACAATTCCACATTAATATTCCATATGAAGTGGATTTAAACATGTACAGTAGAGATTCAGGTTTCACTAACATCTAATGCACCACAAGTGCCACTTATTGATCATCTATGGCAAGCGAACTGCATACGCAACACACCGCACGACCTTTACTGTATTAGAAAGAAATACTGTGTGTTCTGAGTGCCTGAATCTGGAGTTAGGGGTCTTTTGTCTGAGAGCGATTTGAAAGTCTGGTTTTTGTGATGGCTTGTCTTGGACAAAGTGAGTAATTCTGCAGTTTGGTGTTTGTATTAAGGGTTCCATTTGCTTCTATTTTTCTTCCTAAAAGAAGGAGTTTGCTTGTGTCTTTGGATGCCTTTGGTGTTAAAGACCTGAGGACAAAATCCCGGCTTTTCTCAGGAGTACAGGCTTGAGATCCCGGTTGGTTGTGACCAGACAACCTCTGAAAACGTCACACTGAACACCAGTGAATCTCAGCTGTAGGAGGTTCAGGAGGGACTTACTGTATCCAGACTGATTAACTTCTCAGAGGTGTTGACAAGAAAGTGGGTTTCTATCACAGCACAGGAGTACTACTTTACACAAACAGTGGTGAGAGTATGAAACAGGTTCCACAACACATTAGAGTAACATGAGATGAGATAGTCAGATTAATCAGTTTCTAATAATAATCAGATACGCAGGGTGTTGTCAATCTCACAGAGAGATCAGGGGTTTGTTAAAACAGCTGGATGGGCCAGCTGGCCTCCTCTTGTTTGTCACCATCATGCTCTGATCTTCTCATGGTGTGTGAGTGAGTTAGTATTTTATTGGTTTGATTACTGGGAACACAAACCACTGGATTAACTTGACATTAATCTCAGTACATGAGCAGCTACTGATGTCCTAAAAAATATTTAAAAAAAACTTCTCTCTGTCAGCCTGAGTCCAAAATGACAACATAAGTCACCTCCCCTACAACGGCACCTCCTTCTTTTAAACAACAACCACCAAGAAATCACAACTCTTTCTAACTAATGCCTCTAATATCCTTAATCACACCCCTAGCAACCACACCCCCTAACACTCACAGCCCTGTTGCTCTGTGCAGATCCAGGAAGTGAAACTCAGAGATCAGTTTCGTTTCACTAGAAACAAACTCACTGCAGCCCCGTCTCTACTGCTCCTCTCTGTGCAGTTTTTACTTAGGACCAGTTCAGCTGCTCAGTGTGTCTGGATTTGCTGAAGGATCCAGTGACTCTGCTCTGTGGACACAGTTACTGTAAGGGCTGTATTAAGAACTGCTGGGATCAGGAAGATCAGACTGGGATCTACAGCTGCCCCCAGTGCAGACAGACCTTCACTCCAAGACCTGATCTTTACAGAAACACCATCCTGGCTGAAGTGGTGGAGAAACTGAAGGAGACAGGGCTCAGTGGTCCTCCTCCTGCTCACAGTCCTGCTGGTCCTGGAGATGTGCTGTGTGATGTCTGCACTGGGAGACAGAGGGGAGCTGTGAAATCCTGTCTGGTGTGTCTGGCCTCTTACTGAGTCTCACCTCCAGCCTCACCATGAAGCTGTTCCATTGAAGAGACACAAACAGGCTGATGCCACAGGACAACTGCAGGAGAAGATCTGCTCCACTCATCACAAACTGCTGGAGTTCTATTGCCGTACTGATGAGAAGTGTGTTTGTCATCTTTGTGTAATGGATGAACACAGAGGCCATGATACTGTCTCAGCTGCGGCAGGAAGGACAGAGAAACAGGTGAGGACTTTGAAACTGGAATCAAGCTCTCAAGTACAAGATGAAAAAAGGATTTATTGTATATTTGGGGCTCTAACTGATCTCTGGACTGTATTTACTGTATCTGTAATGCTGGATCTCCACTGCTGAGTCCTGCTCATGTACTCAGCTGTGATCCACACTGTTGTGTCTCTGAAGTGTCTCCTGTTCTTCTGTCTGTTGTTCATTATCTCCTCCTCCTCACCTTCACTGTTTCCCTCTTTACTGTACTCATGTAGCACCGATGAACCTGTACAACTACACAGTACACTCAACACCTCTAGAACAGACTGCACCCTCATTAATGCACAGCACACTCAACAGCTCTAGAACAGACTGCACCCTCATTAATGACGTCCTTCTTTAAATTCACCACAATAGGATTATTAATATTAAAAAAAAGTTTATTTGTATATGGTATCTTTAAAATGGCTTCTCAAAGCACTTTACAGAAAAATGCATACTGAGAAGAGAAGGTAGAAGGGGGTTTGATAAAACAGAAGAAAAGCAAAGGGGCAGAAACAGACCCAGTTAAATTAAAGCTCTTAATGAATCAGAAAGTTGTGAGTCTGGATTTGAAAGAGCTCAGGGAAGGTGACTCTATGATATCCATAGGGATAGAATTCCACAGCTCTGGGCTGCAGCAGGAGAAGCCCTGTCACCCAGAGTGCTGGCTTGGGGGACAGACAGGAGACCAGAATTAGAAGAGTGAAGGTTGTGAGGTGGGGAGTAGGATGATAGTAGCTCAGACAGGTACAGAGGTGTCAAGCCATGCAGAGACTTTTAGGGGAGCATGAGGACTTTGAAGTCGACCTGAAACCTGATAGGAAGCCAGTGCAGGGACTCCCAGACAGGAGTAATGTGATCACTTGCACTAGACCTGATGAGGACTCTGGCTGCCAAATTCTGGACATACTGTAATTTGTTCATTGTTGGTTTAGATACCCCAGCGAGCGGAGTGTTACAATAGTCACAGCGTTAGAGTTACAGAGCGTTAAAGTATCATTAACTCGATTAGGATCTCCTGGCCTCACAAGTGCATGTCATTGGTGCTTCCCTACCACCCTAACACCCCTTCTATCCCCAGGAACATTAACTCTCAGCCCATGTAAAAGACAGCTTTCTATTGGTGATGTTCACACCCAAAAATGGGTGTCCAATATTATTGTTTATAAAGTCATTATAAAACATATATTAAGTTGACCAACATCATTCCTAGTCATTATCACAAGTTCTGCACTTCTTTTTGGAACTTATGGTATATAGACCTCATTTACCTGAAGTTATGCTACTCGTTTTTGAGTAAAATAAGCACAATTTATGTGTTATTTTGACTACAGTAAAGACCAGAGGAAAACATGTTGAGTGATTATCAAAGACTGGTATGTGTCAAGGTTTGGCCAAGATACTAGTTTTGAAACCATTTCAAATTTTGCAAGGTGCCACATAATTATATCTGTTATATCTGTTTCTAGTCAAAACTGACCATATGATTTAATCTACTAAGAAAAGACAGAGAGTCAAAAATTGTGTTCAAATGACCATTTATTTTGCAAACATCACAAATTTAACCAACCTTTAAGACAAAATGAACAGTTCCATTTGTGTGTGTTTGTGTGTGTGTGTTCACACACATGAGTGCAGCGGGTGGTAATGTTGACGTGTGTCTATATTTGTGGTGTGCGATGCTGGATTTTACATCCCTTGGGGCACAGAGCTGGCACCTCTTCCTGTTGTCTGTTCTTTTGTCGGGGGCAGCTGCTGGTGAGGTAGAGCTGCCCAGATCTTTATGCCATATTTGCCTGGTTTACTCTGCATGTATTGTTGGGAAGGGCAGCTGTAACAAATCCAAGTGATGAAGTAGTAGGATCCTATGCAGACGGAAGAGAGAGTAGAGGCAGAAACAACACAGGTGTCCAATCAGAATCGACAGGCGAGTTCGTGGTCAAGAGCAAAGGTAAGTTCAAAAAGCTGAAAGTTTGTTGAGTTTGTTGAGTCGTACAAGAGAGGTTTCCAGAAAAGGAGCGAGGTAGGAGCTCGCTAGGAGAGAAGTCAATGGCGAGCAGCGAGTAGCCAGTTTAGAGGGTTTTATAGAGCTGAGTGCAGAACGGTACAGCGGGTGGTGATGGTTTAACACATGCGGGGGCGGCACTTGTTGTGATTAGTCCGCTGCTGGAACTGGTTTGTGGTTTGTGGGTCGATCTCTGATGACTGGCGGTCGTGACTACAGCGACCTCGCAGGGGGACCAGGCGGACAACCACAGTGACGTCCGGGCCAGGACTGTAAATGAGTGGCAGGCGCTCAACCCACTTGTCCCAGACATCTCCAGTGCAGCGGGTTCGTCTCCTTGACGTCGTGCAGGTCTCCTGTCCCGCTTGTCAAAGCGAATGGCTCTTGAGAGAATATGAAAGGATTGACACAGTAGCCCGAAAAATGGTCCGACCAGACTTGGCATGCCATAAGCTGGTGGTGGCCTCATTCCTTGATCTGTACACGCCAGACAGAATCAACAGATCCACATATGCTTGAGAGTCTATCCAGTCCACCTCCCTCTAGTATTGCTATGCACACATCTCTCCTCCAGGTTTGTCATACCTAGGACTGTCCTTTCAATAGCCTTTGGCAGAAACAATTCAAAGCTGGACTTTATATCTTCAACACGGGACACTGTATACCTTTTGGCCCCGGGGCCATCCTGAAACTTGCAGCCACCGGGATCATCAGAACTGATGAAATCACTTGTTGTGAGGTGCAGAGAGCAGTCAGGACACAGTATTGAGCTGTTAGAATGAAAACTGAATGCTCTAGATTGTGTTTCAAATACAATTTCTGTGTTTTTATATTTCACTTCACATACAGATGTGCAGACCCAGGTGTGAGGTGTAAAACTCGAGCAGGAGGTGGAGACTCGTGCTCTGCTGCACTGCACATGCAACTGGTATAGATTAGACATGAAACAGGAGCGTGTCAGACAGGACCAGGAAACACATCTCGTGTGGATTAGACATCAGGGATAGAGAGTGTGAATTTTCCAGGGTGACTCTAAGGGGTGTCTCTGTGATGTGATTCTCTTACAGCAGAAATGTCCTGAGTGTCTCTGTTTCTCAACAGAAGCAGCTGGGGGCGACAAAGACAGAAACCCAGCAGAGACTCCAGGAGAGAGAGAAGGAGCTGCAGGAGCTGAGACAGGCTGTGGATTCACTCAGAGTGGGTATTCACCAGATGAGTGGACACACAGACACACATTTCCACAGCTGGACACTGGACAGTACCCTTTGGAAACAGAGCATACAGCATAATGTAGTTTGAGTGTTTTCCTGTGTAATAATCCAGTGTGTGTCTCCTCCCTCAGAGCTCTGCACACACAGCTGTACAGGACACTGACAGGATCTTTACTGAGCTGATCCGCTCCATTGAGAGAACACGCTCTGAGGTCACAGAGCTGATCAGAGATCAAGAGAGGGCTGCAGTGAGTCAGGCTGAAGGACTTCTAGAGCGACTGGAGAAGGAGATCGTTGAGCTGAAGAGGAGAGATGCTGAGCTGAACCAGCTCTCACACACAGAGAATCACATCCATTTCCTCCAGGTAACATCACTGCTCTGTGACTCTGCAGTACAGAAGGGTGTCTCTCACACAGAGCTGCTCCTGGCTTCTCCCCAGGAATGTGTGCTGTGTTTGACTGGAAACTCCTCTTTCTCTTCCCTGCTGCAGAATTTCCAGTCTGTCTGTGTTCCTCCTGGAGCTGGAGACTCACCCAGCATCCCTGTTCATCCACACTTCTCTCTTGAGGCAGTGAGGAGAGTTGTCTCTGGACTGAAAGAGCGACTGGAGGATCTCTGCAAGAAGGAATCAGTAAAGATTTCCACGACAGGTAAGAGGAGAAACACACTGATATCTTTCTGGATATCTTATACTGTATATTTCCTGTTTTTCTCTTGTATTGTTAATGGACTTTCTGTTCAGTGACTGTATTTATCAGGGCAGCTTATCAGTCAATGGTTCAAATTCTAGGAGAAACATCTTAAAAGCTCTAGTCTCACAAATCTTTATGACAGTAACTGTATTGTTATATTGTGCTGTATGTAGTTTAACAGGTATGTTTTAATAGGAGTGACAGTCCCAGGATAGTAGAACAGTCCTGTTAACATAGGGGCTACAGTCTCAGTACAGTACAACATACCTGTTACAATAACAGCTATAGTCCCAGTATAGTAGAACAGTCTTGTTACAATAGGAGCTACAGTCCCAATACAGTAGATTCAGTCCTGTTATAATAGGGGCTGCAGTCTCAGTACAGTAGATCAGTCCTGTTACAATAGGAGCTACACTCCTCGTACAGTAGAACAGCTCTGTTATTCCTGTTACTCTGTTACTGCAGCCCTGATGAGACATTTCTCTGTGTGTCTCCCCAGTGACTGAAGTCTACAGTCTGCTGACTCCAGAGCCCGGGTCCAGAGCAGAGCTTTTACACTGTGAGTCTGTTTTTTACAACAGTTCCCCTCTGAAATATACCTGGAGCTCAAACACACAGCAGGAACAGTGATACAGAAACTGATACACACTCTGACACACACACTGATTCACACTCTGATACATGCTGATACACATCTGAATTCAGAAAGTCAAGCTTGCAGACAGTCAGTCTGTGTGGATCAGAGACACACTGTGTAAGAAACACACAGATGCATACAGACAGAAAATCCAGTGGGGTCATTTTTTAAGAAAATGCACTTTATTACAGCAATGTGTAGCACACAATTCTTACAAAGAATACAATTCTAACAACAACACTTCAACAGAATTCAAATCGTCTCAAAGTGAGTGATTGTCCACACAATCACGGTGAGGCTGGTTCACACAATAAGAGCCCCTCCAAGCTTTCTGGGTTTTACCACTGGCTGCAGTCCTGGCTCTGAAACTGGGATTGTCCATTTCTCAACAGAAGCACTTTCTGGGTTTTCTTCAGCCCCTGTACAGAGCCCTCAGTCCTGTCCAGTGCACTTTTACCGTGGAGAAACCCCACCTGGCTACCTCATCAAATAGCTTCATCCTACATGGCTCCGCTATGCTTTGTGAGCAGGAGGTTCCAGCCGACGGATCGCTGTCCCACCCCACACGTCTGGTCGCTGTTGATGATGTGGGGCAGGACGGTCCTCAGTCTGCTGGCCAGTAGCTTGGACAGGATCATTGACACCTCTCGCTGTCCAGCTGATGTCCAGAGATCAGGCAGTGTGACCAGTGAGCAGGACATCCCTGTATCTCAGTCAGTGTTACTGCTCACTTTGGGTACAGGTCTCTCAGTCAGTGATACTGGTCACTGTGGGTACAGGTCACTCAGTCAGTGTTACTGGTCACTGTGGGTACAGGTCACTCAGTCAGTGTTACTGGTCACTGTGGGTACAGGTTACTTAGTCAGTGATTCTGGTCACTGTGGGTACAGGTCATTCAGTCAGTGATACTGGTCACTGTGGGTACAGATCACTCAGTCAGTGATACTGGTCACTGTGGGTACAGGTCACTCAGTCAGTGATACTGGTCACTGTGGGTACAGGTCTCTCAGTCAGTGATACTGGTCACTGTGGGTACAGGTCACTCAGTCAGTGATACTGGTCACTGTGGGTACAGGTTACTTAGTCAGTGATTCTGGTCACTGTGGGTGCAGGTCATTCAGTCAGTGATACTGGTCACTGTGGGTACAGGTCTCTCAGTCAGTGATACTGGTCACTGTGGGTACAGGTCACTCAGTCAGTGTTACTGGTCACTGTGGGTACAGGTTACTTAGTCAGTGATTCTGGTCACTGTGGGTACAGGTCATTCAGTCAGTGATACTGGTCACTGTGGGTACAGATCACTCAGTCAGTGATACTGGTCACTGTGGGTACAGGTCTCTCAGTCAGTGATACTGGTCACTGTGGGTACAGGACAATGATGACTGAGCAGCGATCAGTTCTCAGTATCACCGCTGGTTCTTTATGAAATCACTGCTCACTGCTGTGGACAGACTGTGTTTATTTCTTATCTCTCTCAGTGGCTCAAGCACCAGACTCCAGGGTGTCCTGTGATGTGTCTGTGTGTCTTATTGCCTTGTGCTGCTCAGTCTTATTGAGTGAGACTCCAGTCTTACAGCCACTGCTGCTCACACTCACTGACACTCTGACCCACACTGCAGTGGAGACTGGGGATCCTGAAATGAACTGACTGCAGACTGTAGTATAAACTCTGCTATAATAACAGGTAAGAAGCAATAATGAACTTTAATACAATAAAAATCTACTCTCTCTCTGCAGATCCTGTGAAGCGAGCTCCTATCCCGAAATCACGTATGTACACTGTGTGAAACTCTGCTGACTGACAGTACTGACTTTACTAAAGTCTTATTACCAGTGAACAACTGTGATTAACAGTGTCTGTATCTCTGTGTTCCAGTGTGTGACTGTGATTAACAGTGTCTGTATCTCTGAGTTCCAGTGTGTGACTGTGATTAACAGTGTCTGTATCTCTGAGCTCCAGCGTGTGACTGTGATTAACAGTGTCTGTATCTTTGTGTTTCAGTGTGTGACTGTGATTAACAGTGTCTGTATCTCTGCGTTCCAGTGTGTGTCTGTGATTAACAGTGTCTGTATTTCTCTGTTCCAGTGTGTGTCTGTGATTAACAGTATCTGTATCTCTGTGTTCCAGTGTGTGACTGTGATTAACAGTGTCTGTATCTCTGTGTTCCAGTGTGTGACAGTGATTAACAGTGTCTGTATCTCTGTGTTTCAGAATGGCAGTGGCTGTGCAGTGCTGCAGGTAGGTCTGTCTCTTCTTGATGACAGAGATGCTGTTTTAAACCCTAGTGTCTGGGGTTATTGGGGTCTTGAGTCCAGAAGGTCTCTTTAGTGTGAGATGATCATTCCTGGTGTGTAAACAGAAAGAGATGTATTTCAATCTCATGTTTCTGTAACATCCTACAAGTAATCTCAGTGAGCTGCGAAGATCAATCAAAGTTTCATGGGGGGAGTTTCTGTCTCTATCCTGTATGCGGCATTACGAGGGGGCGTATCCAGATTGGAGGCGGAGCCCTGACCCAGTGTGGAGGCGGAGCTCTGGTAGAAGGGCGGGGCCTGGCCTTTGTAGTCCAGCTGTTCTGGCTTCCAGCTGATGAGACCTAGCTGGGTGGGTCCTATAAAGGCACACTGGACACCCCTCAACGGGACGAACAGGGACACCCCAGGAAGGGGGAGTTTACACTGCCAGTCCCAGAGGGGATTGCACCCACATAAGGTGTTCTTTTACTTTTTTTTGCCAGTCTTATTGTGTATTTTCACTGGGGAAGAGACACACACACACACACACCTTTTTTCATACACAAAGTTGTTGTTTTGTTTTTTTCTTACACGCTCGGCTCTACCAGACTGGACCCCTCTAAATAGGGTCAGCCCAGTCTGGAGGTAACGCAGTACAGCGGTATACTTTCTTTTTGACTTTTTGTTGACTTTCTATTTGTTTTTGTGTTATTTGTGGTCCCTGCTCACCTCATACTCACACGGTACTTCTGTCCAACACTGTCACATGTATTTCAGTCTAATGACCAGTATGAGTCTCTCCTGGAGGGACTGACAGTGTAGAAAACTCATTTTCCCTGAAGGCCGTGTGCTCTGGTCTCTGCTCACTCCTGACTGAGGGTCTACAGGCTGAATGTGGCAGAGCCAGTGACCCTGGATTTGGGAATAACTGTGGAATATCAGGAGGAATCAGGAGCAGAGCCAGTCTCATAATAACAAGCCATTCAAATCCTAAGGAGAAACACTGTTAAAGGTTGGGGAAAAGGATGGTACAACGACAGTACTCTTCCCCTGCAGCTTCACAGACACACAGCCTCTTGTGAGAGGCAGCAGTGTGACTCTGGTACAGGGGCTCCTCTGGGGCCTGTAGGCCTCTCTCTTGTCTGAGAAATGGCTGGTTCTCTTCACATGTCAACCAGGCGGATGGGTCAGCAGGAAGAAATATTATAAAATCACCTTTTCTTCTTCTGTTTCCCTCTTTCCTCTGTCTGTGTTAATAGGATGTTCATACAAACACAGTACAGGCAGGATGTGCTTCTATACAGAGTACGTTCAAACTGGGGGAATAATAAATATTATCAGGCAGATAAACTTTATTGCTAAACAGCTCATGTTGTTGCTTTTTGTGTTTAAAATTGTGATTCAGTCAGGATTTACTTGTTTTAAAGTTTGGGGAGCTAAACCTCTTTAACCTCCAGCCCCTCAAAGGTCATTTGAACCTGGAGTGTTTGTGTCCTGAACATCTTATATAGAGTGTACAGGCCTGGCAACTGCCATGACAGCAAGTTTGAAACATAAGATTTTTCTCAGTATTTTTATATATCTTACTCAGTACACACACTAGGAAGAAATATCCACCCCCCACCCCCTAAAAAACCGTAACATTTTTTCAAATGTATTTTTTTCAAGTTGTAGCACATGTAGATACCCATTATTTCCAGGCCATGTCCAGTATATCTGCTACTTCATTATTAGTTGAATTGAGCTACAGCCTTTCTATGCTGGATAAAAAAAAATAAAAACTGAGAACTAAGAATCTTGTTTTTCACTAGATTGTCAGGCAGACAAACGAAGGAGAGTATGAATTCAGTATTAAGTATTAAGAGTTTATACTTAAGTATGAAGTATCAGAAGAGTAATAAGTCAGTATACATTTGTAATACGAATAAAGCTTCTTGAATTGAATTGATTAAAACCCCCATTCGCTCTAAACATGTATAAGCCCCGCCTCCCATCTCTCAGTGGTCAGAGCTCACTGATTGACAGCTGGTGTCTCCTACCAGAGAGGCGGACAGCTGAGTGTGAGCAGTCTGAAGTCAGCATGAGCGCCTCTGTTTCTCTCGTCTTTCTCTCCGGGTTTCTGGATGTGTTATTTCTGCTTTAAACTGAACACTTTGGATATTGCTTGGCATTTTCAAATTAAGTGTGATGGTATTCTTATATTTCAGAACGTTTTTTCTGTTTCCATTATATTTTTTTTCTGTAAAAACGAGCATTACACAGTCTTTGAATTCAGCACTTTTTACTCCATCAGGAAAATGGTCTTAGAGAAGATGAACGAGCTGCTGAACTGGGATTTGAAATAAACCGGTTTGACAGACACGTTGTCCAGTTTCTTATAGTATACAGGTCGTTGTGGTGGGTTTTGAAGTGTTTGAAAGCGAGTGGTCGGGCTGTAGTTTCTCTTGCAGTCCGGTCTGTCCTGTGTTTATTAATAATGTCGGTTAAAAAAATAAACTTTCATCGCTGTGAAAAACAAATGTTTAATGTTTGTATTTAGAGGATATTGGGGATCACTCCCATGTGTAACACTAGTGAAACAGTGAAGAAGATGTCGTTTCTCTGGGAGGGAAGAGAAGTCATTAGTAATTGACTTGTTTTTCACTCTCGGTGTGTTTGGGGACAAAGACATTTCACAGTCTGATGGAGTTGAGTTGGACTGTGATCGGCAGGAGCCTGTTGTGATGTTTGTGTTTTATTCCCCAGCTGCTGTGACTCTGGACCTTGATACAGCTCACTGTGGGCTCAGCCTGTCTGAGGATGGGAAGAGAGTGAGATTGAGAGAGGAGGATACCGATGACTGTGATGATGGTGATAAGGAGGAACAGAGTCTCTCTGACAATCCTCACAGATTTGATCTTTATACATGTGTCGTGAGCAGGGAGGCCTTCACCTCAGGGAGACACTACTGGGAGGTGGAGGTGAATGACAGCTGGAGAATAGGAGTGACCAGAGAGTCTGCAAAGAGGAAAGGGAGGTTCAGCATCTCTCCCCAGCAGGGTTACTGGTGTCTGTACTCTTACTCTACTGTTTTCTCTGCTCTCACTGCCCCTTGGACCCGTCTCCCCCTCAGTCTGCGGCCCAGGAAGCTGGGGGTGTGTGTGGATATTGAGGAGAGGAAGGTCTCCTTTTACATAGTGGAGTCCAGAGCTCATCTCTACACTTTCACTGACATTGTCTTCACTCAGGGGGAGAAGATCTATCCTGTCTTCTGGACCTGGGATTCGGATAAAGGGCTTGAGCTGCTGCCTGCTGTCAGTGTGGAGATTAAACCCGTCACTGACTCATGAACACAGGCTGACTCTCTCCCAGCTCTCTGTCCCACTGCTCATACTGGGAGACTGGTTTACTGACGGGTAGTGAGATGATGTCATCAATATAATAGTAATTTTAGATGATGACGATGTTGTGTCGTGTTTAAACATGTTATATTACAGTAAAATGTTTAAACGGGGGAAAATAACATGTACGAGTGAGGGAGATATACCTCACTACCAGCCTGCTGTACTCCTGACTTATATCTGGAAATATATCTGGAAACCCTTCTGTGTTTTTTTTTCTAATTTTGAGAAAATAAACTTTTAAAAATGAAATCCAGTGTGAGTCTCTCCTGCACGCGCCGGTGACTGTGAAGATGCCAGAACGGAGAGGGACCCGCTGACGTCACCACAGCCAGGAGGAATAGGGACTGTGATGCAGACAGGAAGTGGCTCAGGGTGGTTATGGGTGTTGTAGTTTATCACCAGCGCTGCGTCTGTGAGCACCTACAGACCCTGACAGTCTAGTACATGGCTCCCCTTAGAGTTACGTTTAACGTTTAAATAAAATCAGTTTTATTTGACATGTGTCTTAGGGGAAAGTGTGGTGTGGACGCGCTGTGCCCGTTACTACTTTTTCCTGCTCTTTTCTTTATTTTAGTTCCCAATAAATTGAGATAATCGCCTGTTGAAAGCTCTGTTTTCCTTCATATGAAAGCCCAAAACCCTAAACCGAACCCTGGATTTTATATCTGTTTGGTGGCAGTGAGGTAGTTTTAACACACTCACTTGTGCGCTGGTTAGTGTGGTTATTGGGAGACACTCCCTAGAGCAGGCGAGTTAGAAGATGGCTGAGCTGCTTCATAACTGTTCATGTAAGAAGTGAAGTTAAACGCATTCCTGGTGTTTTGTTTAACCTTTAACGTTTAATTTATATAAACCAGGGTGCCTAATCAGTCGATCGCGGAGTGCTTGCCAGTCAATCGATCGCAAGAATCTTTGGCAAAAAATAAATGGGCTATTTAATTATTTACTTTTTTTGATAGCCAAAAATTTCATTCAGATCTGTCCATGTAATGTTATACACTTTACTGCCCTTGTGTGTGTTTCACCCTTGTCGAATGGGTTGTAAGTCTCTGCCCTGAGTGCTGGCTGACACTGAAAAAAGGCTGCAGGAGCTCTGTAAATGAGGAGTTGTGTGTGCGCTACCCAAGAATGTTCTCTGGGTTATTGCTGCACAAACCCTGGTGTGTAAAACACTTAGTTGTAGCAGTGTGGGTGTTGTGGTTTAAATGCTATTGGCTCGTGAACAGCTTCCCCCTATCCCAGTGCATTGCCTGTCTAATAGCGCCACATTCAATAAAACCACGAGAGACAGAGATTCACAATGCAAAGCTGTGTCAGTCTTCTGTGTAAAATATCGGTGTGTAAAAATTCGCTCTGAATCTGGACTGTAATTAACACTGTGAACATCCCGTTTGTATAAAAAACAGGTGAGTGTAAATCTGCTGTGTTATTGTCGAGCTGTGTAAGAAGACAAGAAACATATTTCTGAACCTTGTAGGTTTAATTCAGTGTGATGTGTTTAGTACTGCAGAGATCAATGACAATGTATGTATAGAAAAAGGTGAACGTAAGTATCGTCCATCTGTAAAAGGAGACAGGAAACCCTGCTCTATTTCCACACATTGTATTGTCAAATAAAGTGCTGTTCCTTTCTTTATAGTGCACAGCTAGAGTCAGAGTAGTAGCTGCTGTGTGCTGGAGTGACAGTGAGATCAGTCAGGTACAGCAGTGTGTGAGTGAACAGTCAGGTCAGGACTGAAGCTGCTGTGTGCTGGAGTGACAGTGAGATCATTCAGGTACAGCAGTGTGTGAGTGAACAGTCAGGTCAGGACTGAAGCTGCTGTGTGCTGGAGTGACAGTGAGATCAGTCAGGTACAGCAGTGTGTGAGTGAACAGTCAGGTCAGGACTGAAGCTGCTGTGTGCTGGAGTGCCAGTGAGATCAGTCAGATCCAGCAGTGTGTGAGTGAACAGTCAGGTCAGGACTGAAGCTGCTGTGTGCTGGAGTGACAGTGAGATCAGTCAGGTACAGCAGTGTGTGAGTGAACAGTCAGGTCAGGACTGAAGCTGCTGTGTGCTGGAGTGACAGTGAGATCAGTCAGGTACAGCAGTGTGTGAGTGAACAGTCAGGTCAGGACTGAAGCTGCTGTGTGCTGGAGTGACAGTGAGATCAGTCAGGTACAGCAGTGTGTGAGTGAGCAGTCAGGTCAGGACTGAAGCTGCTGTGTGCTGGAGTGACAGTGAGATCAGTCAGGTACAGCAGTGTGTGAGTGAACAGTCAGGTCAGGACTGAAGCTGCTGTGTGCTGGAGTGACAGTGAGATCAGTCAGGTCCAGCAGTGTGTGAGTGAGCAGTCAGGTCAGGACTGAAGCTGCTGTGTGCTGGAGTGACAGTGAGATCAGTCAGGTACAGCAGTGTGTGAGTGAACAGTCAGGTCAGGACTGAAGCTGCTGTGTGCTGGAGTGACAGTGAGATCAGTCAGGTACAGCAGTGTGTGAGTGAACAGTCAGGTCAGGACTGAAGCTGATGATTGCAAAATGTTGAAGAGTGAAGTTAGAATTGTATTCTTTGTAAGAACTGTGCATTACACACCGTTGTAATAAAGTGCATTTTCTAAAAAAAATGACCCCCACTGGGTTTTCTGTCTGTGTTCATCTGTGTGTTTCTTACACAGTGTGCCTCTGATCCACACAGAGTGACTGTCTGCAAGCTTGACTTTCTGAATTCAGACGTGTATCAGCGTGTATCAGAGTGTGTATCAGTGTGTGTGTCAGAGTGTGTATCAGTTTATGTATCACTGTTCCTGCTGTGTGTTTGAGCTCCAGATATATTTCAGGGGGGAACTGTTGTGAAAACAGACTCACAGTATAAAAGCTCTGCTCTGGACCCAGGCTCTGGAGTCAGCAGACTGTAGACTTCAGTCACTGGGGAGACACATAGAGAAATGTCTCATCAGGGCTGATAGTTCGTTCTGAGGCCAGGAAATGTGAGGATTGTGCTTCTGTAACCAGGGGTAACCAAGAACGAATGGGTGCGAAGGTGATTGGAAGTCGGAATTGAATGACCTCCAGGCAGGTGGCGCTGACACAGAGAGTGAGGGGTCCTGTCTGCCTGAACAGGGCTGGAAAGGGGGATGGGGAGGGATTGATATTCGGACTTGAGTTCCGGAAGTCTAATATCCAGTTTGAAGATACGCGAGATGAAGGAAAATCAAGGGCAGGTGTGTGACCTGATCCTTAAGCTTGTTGGATAATCCGCGGTGGAACTGCTGGATAAGAGCGTCGTGATTCCAGGAAACTTGGGAGGCCAGGGAACGGAATTCGAAGGGTATTCCTGAAAAGAAGGGGCTCCTTGAGTGAGGGAAGTGAGCTGTGAGACGGCCAGGTGGTGAGAAGAAAACTGACCGAAGACGGACTGCAGAGCTGACATCGCCGGTCACAGGGAGGTCCCAGGCGACGAGGTTGGCTGCCTAGTCCAGGGCTCGTCCAGTAAGGCAAGAGACCAGGTAAGCTACCTTCTCCCTGTTGTTGGGAAAACAATCTTTAGCACCCTGGAGCTGACACCGTCAGAACCTGCTGCCTTCCCTGCATGGAGTCTCCTCAGCTCCCTTCTGACCTGGTCAGCTGTGATGGATAGGCCGAGGAGGGCAGAGGAAAATGGAGTAGGAGTAGGAGGGATCTCATGATAGGGAGACTGAGGACATGAAGAAGGTGTCTGGGGTGAATGGGCAGTGGACCCTGTATCGAGTCTGTTAAAGAAAAGATTCAGCTCATTGGCCCTCTCCAGGTCTCCCTCACTCTGTTGGCCGCTGGACAACTTGTATCCAGAGATCTTCCTCATGCCATTCCACACTTCTCTCACATTGCTCTCCATCAGCCTGTCCTCCATTCTCCTCCCTAACTCTCACCTTCAGCTCTTTCTGCACTCACCTCAGCTCCTCCTTGTCACCTGCCCGAAAAGCCCTCTTTTTCCTATTTAGGACGGCCTTCAGATCACTGGAGACCCAGGGTTTATTATTGGAGAAGCAGCGCACTTTCCTGGTGGGCACTGCACTGTCAACACAGAAGTTTATGTAGTCAGTGACTACTTTTATGAAACAGTCCCCAAATATGCGATTGCTGTATAGAATGAATTTTAATTTTTAAAAAAATTATTTAACACGAAATTTAAGCTGTTTACGTTCCTCTCCCTGAGAATATAGTCACTCGTTGCTACGCAACGCAGAAACACAGCCACAGGTAACTAGCAAAGAGAGGATGTTAGTTAGCCAATATGATAAAGGAATAAAAGATTTTTTTGTTTATTTCTTTTGCACATTTATTTGAACATTTCCATCGATTGTACAAGCACTTGGAAACTGTCCAATCCCTAGTTCATCAGGCATTTTCTTTTACGCTGCGGGCATTCTCCCGGTCTGGCGCCGATCTGTGTCTTCTAGGATATAATGCCAGCGATTTTTTGTTAAATTTGGGTCTCCAATAATGCCGCAGCAAACTCTTGTTTTTATGTCCACTATAACAGACAATCTCCCTTGCTTTTAACCGAGCATTTCATAATTTCCTAAAATGAAAATGATTTAAACTATGCGACAGAATTCTGGGGTGTCCCTATTCCAGAGATTACGGTACGGCTTCAGAATGGTGATTGGCTGACACCATCTGACACCCCTCTGATTGGGGAAAAAAGACCTGCTAATCAGTCCTACATACCAGGAAGACAACAGAAGATTATTTTTTCTATTCGAAACGTGTATTTTAAATGTTTAATTAAGAAGTAAAAACCTTACAGCGTACACAGATTTCTAAACTGCTCAGGAGGACGAAAAATCACTCGTGTTTTGCGCATAAAAAGTGGTTATTAACTATTGAAACCTGTTTTATTTATTTTATTTTTATTTAGATTAAGAGTTCCTGTCACCCCCATTTCCATTTAAATCGCAAACCTGTGTTTAATTAAATGTCTGACAATGCAACGTAAATCGTTATCTTTGTCTTCTGCATAATAATGTTCACCTCTCTGTCCAGCAAATTAATAATAAACTTTATTTTATATAGCGCCTTTAAAGGTGGCTTCTCAAAGTGCTTTACAGGATAAAAACAATGACAACAATATTGTATTTCATTGCACTTTGACAGATGGTCTTTAAATCAATTGTTATTCCAAGAATATTCCCACCTCCAAATAAGAACAAAACTGCAACAATTTTATTAACTGGCTGTTTCAGTAACTTAAAGTATATATTTAAAGTAATAATTTAACAATATATGTAAATGTTTTAAGATATGTTTATGTTGTAAATGTCTGTAGATTGTATCTTATTTTTAGTTTTATTTTTGTTTCACGTTAATTTTATAAGGGAGAGTGTCATAGAGATGACTCCCTTACCCCAATCTTGATTGAGTGTCCATAATATTGATATTTTGCTACTGCCAATTGCTATTTCTACCGTCTGAGTCTCTGTGTCTACACTGTTTGTAAACAAACCGGTTTCAAAGGTATTTTCAACCCCCAGCCACTGTTGTTTCATCAGTTGTTATCCTGTAAAGCGCTTTAAGAAGCCACCTTCAAAGGCGCTATATAAAATAAAGTTTATTATTATTATTAATATTGATGATATTCTTCCTCCCAGGACTTGTAAAATTGTTGTTGTTATTGTTGTTATCCTGTAAAGCGCATTGAGAAGCATACTGTCCAGCATATTGTATTTCATTGCACGTTGACAGATCGTCTTATAATAATCACTTGTTTTCAGAATATCCCCCAAGAGGATATAGAGGATATCCCCCAAGAGGTATCCAGGTAACAGTGAAACGGGCGTACAGTCTGGGGAGATCGCCCGTTTTCCATGTAAATAGTTCCCTGGTTCTGCACCCCTTGGTGTCTCTCTCTCTCTCTTTCTCTCTCTCTCTCTCATGCCCGCCCGTGCTCTTGGCGGACTTGTCTTGTGTCTCTCTCTCGTCTGGGCGCGGGAGTGCTGCTGGCGGGTGGTGACGGAGAAGAAATAAAGCGCAGTTTTAACTGCACAAGTTTGAGTCTCTGTGTTCGTCCTCAACAAACCCAAATTCATTACATTGGTGTCAGAAGCAGGAGGATGGACAGTGAACGGCTGATGATGTCGGACTCAGAGAAGCGCCGGTTCCCCCAGCAGCCGAGTGACCCCCTAAAATGCCTTTTGGGGGCCCTTTCCTGGGTCGTCTCAGGCCATGTGGCAGGAAAGAGACGCCAGACCAGCGGGGTCCAGCCCGCCACCCCTGCTCCAGCCTGCGCCGGTGAGACCGAGCCGTTATAATGGGGAGATCCCATGGCAAATGTTTGAGGCCCAGTTCCAGATGGCGGCCTGGGCAAACGGCTGGTCTCAGGTGGAGATGGTGGGCCACCTCGCCGCCATCCTGGAGGGGAAGGCCTGCCAGGCATTGCTAGGTGTACCCAGGGACCAGCGGTACAACTACGCGGCGTTGGCATCGGCCCTCCAGAGGAGTTTCAGCGGGAGAGGGGATGTGCCGGGACTGCTGCGGGCGAGGTTGGCCCAACGCCACTGCCTAGCGGGAGAGCCAGTGGGTCCTGTCGCCGCAATCATGGCCTACTTAGCCCACCAGGGTTACCCTCTTTTCCTACCCTATGGGAGATAGCGCTCCAGGCGTTCCTTTGGGCCCTGGCGCCGACTGAGGTGCAGCGCCACGTGATGCTGGCCCCTTGGAGCAGGCCCTGGCTCTGGCTAAGCAGGCTGATGCCGTATTCCTGGAGACCGGTGGGCACCAACGGAGGGGCACACGGGGAATCAGATGGGGAGGAGGAGACAGCCAGAGCAGCGACGCCAGGGGAGTGACGACGGCGGGTCATCTGCCACCGCTGTGGGGAGAGGGGGCACATCGCCCGGAAGTACCGGGTGCTGGAGCCCCGGGAACTCCGGAGGCCATCGGGAAACGGGAGCGGGGCAGCCTAAAGAGGGGAAGGCCACCCTTGAGCGACGCTACCCCCACTCCGGAAAGCCAGAAGGAGCGCTTCACCCCGCCTGCTGCCATGGGAAGGGTTGGCCACAGCCGGAGCTTATTCCTTCCCTGCCTCATCGAGGGCAGACCCTTCCAGGCCCTCGTCGACACTGGTTGGACCATCACCCTGCTGTGGATGGGAAACCACCTGCCTGCCCCTGAGGACGGTGACGGGGCAGTACACAGAGTTCCTCAGCAAGCGAGTGCTCACCATGCAGTTTGGGGCTGCGAGGGTGTAACACCCCTTCTACAGTACCTTGCCCCAGTCCGTGAGGACTGTATCCTGGGGTTGGACTGGTTGCAGCAGGTGGGTGGTTGCCTTGACTTGGGCCGGCGAGAGTTGTTGGGGCAGGGGGAATGAATCAGTCTCGCGGCGGGTGGGGTTGGAGGTGTCCAGGGCTTGCGGGTTGACTGGAGCGGGAAGCGGAGGCGGCAACGGCGGGTGTCGCCGGGGCCTGTAGGAGCCGCGGGTGTCGGGGCGAGCGTGCCAGAGCTGACCCCCGTGATGCCTGGCCAGGCGGTTGACGGGGCGGACACTGGGGGGAATGCAGGGGCAACATTGCCCAGGATGCAGTAAAAAAGAACTGAAATCAATGACCTTACAAGGAAGACCATCAGTGGAACAGGAGGAACAGAAGACACAGGGGTCCCCCAGGACCAGTGCTGGGAGCCCCTGTTCCTGATCCCCTCACTGTGTCTGGAGCTGCCCTGCTCTTTGCTGGCGACTCAGAGACAGGGGGACCCCTTGATCACATGTGAGGGGAAGGAGTTCCAGTCAGTTCAGCCTCATGTGGAAACAAACAGGAGACGCCCCTACAGCCCCTACAAGACCAGGGGTTCTAGAAGGTGAACATTTTAATAGATCTTCCCAGGCAACTTGGAGGTGGGGTGGGGTTTGAGGTTTGGGGTCCCCCATGTGTCCCACTGCTGTGGAGAGAGAACAGATGTCTGATGCAACAATCAATGAAGTGTTCAGAAGACAGTGAAACAGAGAGCAGCCCAGAGCAGAACAGGAGGAGCCTTCATCATTGTGACAGAGACAGGATCCCCATGAGAGAGAACAGACCAGAGTCCACTGGGACAAAGCAGGCTGGGACAGGCCCTCTCCGTGTGGGGAAGACACTTGACACTCTTTAGTCTATGAGAGCGTCACGGCCCTAGGTTGGCCATGTTTATTTTTTCCTTTTCTCTCTCTCTACATCAGGATTGTGTTTCGATCCATAGTTTGTTTGATTAATTGGATTAATCTGGGTGGAAAGCACTTCCCCTTTTGCTATTGGATATTGAGGTGCTGGCCCCAGCTCTCATCTCTAAATAAATTCCAGTTTCCTCTGGCTTGACGTCAGAGCTTCTCTCCCACTTTACAACCATGTAGAAGCGGAGCGTCTCTCTTGGCCTTGTTGTGTGGAGTTTGGGGTATGTTCTTGCTCACTTGTAACCAATTAATGCAGATGTGAGTGTGGGCTTTTGTTAGGCAGCTACTGCTTATGTGCTCCAGTGGTTTGTCTTGTTTACTGGGTGTTCTTGTGTTGTCTTCATGTTCTCTTGGGGTTCATTAGATGCCCTTCTGTCAGTCAGTGTGGTGGTGTCCCTGTGTTGTAATTGATGGGAAATAGTTTAGAGTAGGGAAGTGAGTTAGGTTGCGGAAGACCGTTCTTTGGCTCTGCCACTTTTATTTTCTGGGCTGGAGTCAGTTAGGTTAGTTGCTTTGTCTTTATGACAGTGTAGTTTCTTTTCTTATTTTTCTTTTCAGGGACTCACTATTAGATCTCATACACCTTTAAATTGGTGTTTGCTGTTTTGGTATTAATGACGGACAGAAACGAACCGATACCTGTGTCACCCCCAGTTGTCTTGTCACCGTATGTCTCCTCCCGGGAAACAGGTCCTGGTGTTTAAATCAATTTTATTTCTTAATGTTTTATGTTCATGGATTCTTCATCTCCTAGTGACTAAGTGAGCCAAATTAGGGGGTCGTAACTAGAGTCATATTTGATGACACATGTATATTCACTTCTAATGCTTCACGTATCATTGCCAAAGACAACTTTTATTGTTTGTCAAAGTCTTGCAGAGGAAAGTGATCTCCACTGCCCTCTCAACACAACCATTGTGTCACGGGAGCCGGTCCTGACTCCCAGAAAGTGTGTTGTTTAGGACCCTATGCACACGGTATAATCCGAGAGTGACTGGAGAAGGACAACAGGGGAAACACAGCTGGAAAAGGACGGGATGACAGACAGGGAGGTGACGGCAGTGATCAGGGGGCGTGGCGATGGCGAACGAGTCCAAGGGGAGTCCAGCTGGGTAAAAACAGGGCGCAGTCCTAAATCCGATACCGGGAGATTCAAAGACAGACACAGGGAATAGGAATCCAGGAACACAGCAGATAATATCATAATGGAGCCAGGCGATCCGAGCCCCAGACTCAGATGGTCAGGATGCCGTTCTGAAGCCTATGCTGTCGGGTCTCTCCGTCTTCCAGTGCTGAGAGCAGAGCTTCGGAGACAATTGAATTAATGCAGGGAAAAACCAGGGACAAGTGTACGGAATAAAGCTAAAATACAAAAGGGTTGGAGAGCCCTCTAATGGAGGGATGAGGAACATGACCCATTCACAGGGGTGAATGTATTTTCTGATAAGAGGAATCGACCGGGTGAGGGAATCCGCTGCTACTTCTCATCATGACATCACTCCGGTGCTAAAACTAGGTTACAAATAGCAGTTTGGAAGCCGCCTGCATATGCTTGTGGCAGGGTGTTAATGTGGGGGATTTCCATGCACTCGGCTACAATCCAGGGAGACCTGTTACAGCTGGTGGCTTTATCCCCTACCTGCCCCTCCTGACTGAGTTGTCCTTGTTTCCTTAGGCTGAGCTAAGAACCGATCCTGAGGAGAAAATGCACTTGTGTCACCTGGACACAAACTGGGAGGTAGAGAAGGGGAGTCAAACTCCAAGATGAGAAAAGCAGGGAGCCATAAGACTCGAGAGAAAAATGAATGGAAATGTCTCCAAGGGTTTTAAAAATGGAAAGAGAGCCATGAGCCAGAAGCCGACAGCGTGATTCTAGGACAAACGACGATGTGAGACTGTGATGTAGCACTCTGAATGAGCATTACAGGCGGTGCTGAAGAGACGTTCTCACACGATCAGTCAGAGGGCTGCCTTGGGGGGGGTAGGGGCCCCTCTAGTGGTGAGCAGGGTAACATTCCTCCTGCTGTGTCACAAGTTGAAGTCGCGGCTCTGGTGCGTGTGTGTGTGCGTGTGCGTGTGAGCAAGAGCTGAGGAGGCTCCTGTCAGACACCCGTCTGTCACGGGGCAGCGCCCAGTTTCCTGGAGCTGCTCTCATGTCTCCTGCGCTCTGACGCCCCATGTTGAAGGGTGGTGAAGATGACGACTGTTACAGTGAGGAAGACTAGGGACTGAGGCGGACAGATTTCACAGACGCCTGCTCTTTATTGTGCAGAACTCGTAACTGACACAGAATGGCAAAACCCTTCCAAGGCACCCAAGATCCATAAAGCAGTAACCCCCAAAATCCAAAGCGCGACAGCATCGTGAGCCCCAAATGGACACTCTGTGCGACATAACAATACCCTTTGTGAAAAAGCACAGTGAAAGATTTGAACACGGTCTTCCAAAGGATTAAAAATGCTTAAATATATATTCATGTTTGCAACCCACTTCACCCCCTTCAGCATGATGATATTCCCTTCTGCGGATTAGACCTCAGAAGGCAGAAAACCTTCAGTTCTGTGCAATCTGCCCTCCCGAATAGTTCGGATCAAGGGCTCTCAAAACGGAAAGGGATCCATACCGCTGGTCTCACAGAACTTCATTCCTGTCATGTATCTCACTAGCTATCAGGATGAAATAAAAGACTGAATATGATGGTGGCGAGTGCTTGGAGGGGATGTGGATTGGAAAAATTGATGGGAATATTATAGATTTACATATGACGTTGGGAACATTATGTAGACGTATTATAGAGGTGAGGTGGTGGGTTGTGAGAAGGTTTGTTTTTTGTCTCCAGTTTTTAGTGCATTGAAATTGAAAAAAATCTATGAAAGAATTCCTAAGAGAAAATTAATAACCAAGAACCAAAACACTGTCAGACAGTGAACACAGTCCCAGCAGGATTCAAAGCTGATAAAACAAGAAGACTTTCAAAATAATTTCACTACTGGTGAGAAACCTGGATTGATTGGTTGGTGGTTGGTTGGTTGAACGACTTGATCATGGTGTGAGTATAGTTTTGTCACACATTAGGATTTTTTCCCAGTGCTAGGAAAATAAGCAAAACTTAAAAATCTGACAGGATGAAATGGATATCTGAAAAACAAAGCCTTCTGGGGCAGCTTGTCTGAATTGTGCTGGTATCAAAGTCAGTAATTTTTATAGCCTGTGTACATGTTCACACAAGAGACAATATCATGAAAGGTATGAAAAGAAGACAGAATATCAGTCCTGAAGTCCAGCCTGCAGCAGGGAGATAGACACGTCCTTGCTCCAGGCTCTACATGTGTCCAGTGAATGGACAGGGCTCAGGGTGTGGAGGTTTAGGTGGTCAGCAGCAGGGACAGGACAGCCAGCTGCAGGACAGTGTGTCCCAGGGAGGAGGCACTGCTGGGGGTGGGGGTGGTGGTGACCACGGTGTTGGGGTTGATGAGGGGCAGAGTGGGGCCCACATTGCTCTGCAGGAAACTCTGGTATCTGGACACCTTGGGGAACACCCCCTGCTGCAGGGCTCGGGCCACACGCCCATTTCGTTGGACAGTGTTGTCCACTGCAACAATGCTGGCCTGAATCCAGAGAGAGTCCTGTTTACACACCAGGGGATCCCCTGAGTCTCCCTGGACAGAGAGGAACAGAGAGACAAGAATTAATACAGACACACTGACCGACCCAGTTCCATCCTTCATGAGAATCAGGGATCTGTATCTCAGAATGAAGACACTAGAACACCTCAATGACTGTGGCTATGTTTAGCTTTTTTGCCTGTATATTGTATTTTAAAAAAAGAAGCAAACTATTTCAGCGTCTGGAGCTTTGGGTACCTGCTGTAGGTCCAGCGATCCGGTACAGAGGTTGTCAGCTGAAGAGACGTTCACACACGCGGTGATCACTGTGGACACTTGCTGGAGAGTGTTCTCACCTGACAGTATGGGGACACATGGGAGATCTTAGCTTTCAAGAGAAAGTGGGAAAATGTAACCTCTCCCACTTCCTGAATCATCTACCTGGCACTGAGTGTGGAGAAATCTTGGTCTTGTCACCCCACCTCCACAATAGAGGTGTACGAAAGGGATGTGTTTTGATATTTGATATTACCAGTATTCAGAAAAGAGCAATTTTATCTGCTGAGGTTCTGCACATTATTCAAGGGTGAGCCGTGTAGTTCAGAATGAGGCATAGTGATGGAAATTAAGGATTAAGGAAGCTGTAGTGTCATCTAGTCCTTCAGTGTAAATTGCAATAAGTAAACAGAGAAACACATGTAATAGTGTAAATGAATAAAACAATGAAACACCACTCTCCACACTGGGGTACAGGGGAACCCCAGGCCAAAGAACATTTATTTCCAGGCAGTTGTGCAAGCCAGGCCAGTCTGTGTGAAAAACATTTATCAAAAGTTTACGGCGCCATCTACACTGGGGAACTGGGAACCCCAACCCCAGGTATCATTTTGTATGAAGAACCTTGATAAAAGCACTGTCCACACTGGGGGATCTATGTTCCACTCTGTGACCTCAGAACTTGACCTTGTACCCCAGACTCACCTGTCCCAGTTGCGTTGCCCCAGCCAGTGACCCAACACTGAGCTCCAGTAGGGAATGAGACTCTCTCCCCAGCCAGGCAGATGGGCTGGATGTAGTCAGTGAAGGAAACCTTGGTGTCCAGTTTCAGGAGGGCAATGTTAGTGCCACCAAGCTGGCTGGTTTGGACACTCTGGACCCCCAGGGATCTCTCGAAGGGGTTTGAGCCGTTCTGCTTCAGTCTTCCCAGGATTACTGTCCACTCCTGGACAATCACTGGACTGGAGGGATATAGAGGATGGAGTACAGATACACTGGACTGCACAATAGTGAAGAGAAACTCATAGATACACAAAAGTGACGTTGACCTCATTGTCACTCAGTCTAAAGACTTCTAACATTTTCTGGATTCCTGTTAGACTGTTTAAAAGAACCACATTGATGTGACTCTGTTCCAATTAAATCCATCTATCTGGGTCTGAATTTTATCCGCTAGTGTGTACTGTAAGTATGTAAATTAAAAGTAAAACTCATGACTCTTACTTTGGTTAGTCAACATCGTTGCTCTCTGAAGGGATTGTTCTGTTGTGTAACATTATTCCTGTTGTTTTGGCTCTGGTCATGTTCGTGACCTGGTCTCAAGGTGTGTCCAATCACAAATGTATCAGTATCTGAAAATGACTATGATCCTGAGACTCTCTATTAATATTCATGTATTACTGTGGTTCCTTCAAGACTATTTCAAAACCTGCTGTAAATCGGAGTCTTGTTGTCCATCTCACCCAGATAGAGACAGGTGGGGTTGGGTTGTATCTGGGTGAGAGGGACAGGTGGGGTTGGTCTGTATCTGGGTAAGAGGGACAGGTGGGGTTGCTCTGTACCTGGGTAAGCACTGTGCAGTTGTCATCACCCAGTCACCAGTTACAAGGGTCCCTCCACACACATGACTCCCATTCCTCTGCAGGCTGGCCATCCATGGCCAGGACCCCTCTGCAGCTGGCTGATCAGCAAGGAGGGGTGTGTTGAGTTTGGGCCTCCCACAGACTTGTACTAAAAAACACAGTGAGACAGCAGAGTCACCTGGAGGACTGGACACATTTCCCACATGCAGCCCTGCACAACATGATTTTTACATTCACTTACAAATCAGTGTAGAAGACACAGGGAAATCATATTCCAAATAAAGATAAAAACATTCTGGCTTAGGGAGTCCAATTAGCAAGATACCTGGACCCATTAGATGGGAGGAAGGGATTACAGTGAGTTTGTAAAATTGCAGACTGGGATATAATTGAGCTCAGCAAAATACTTTGACTGAAACAGACCCAATTAGGTGAGTACAGTGCCTTACAAAGGTATTCAGACCTTGTACAGCTTTAATTTTCAATGCATTGCTCCAAAGCTTGCAGTTTATGGCACTTGGAAGTAGGGATTAATATTTCTCATTTGTTCATCAATCGGCAAAGCTGTATTTATTATACTTCATCTTCTGTTGTTTAACAACACCTTTTCCAGAACTGTAATTCTGATTATGATAAAATAAGCTGGTAGATATAAAGCTACCTTATAATTAGAATTTGGTGTTAACTGGCCTAACTGAGGAAATGACAGCCCTTTTAAAGTTCAGATTGAATGAGTGGAGTGAATATTAAGTGTGAATGATAAGGGAGTGAGCTTTGTTTGAAGTGGTAGATACAGAGACGTAGTGTTTCAATGGAACACTGATGGATAAGCAAGGGAGGGAGAAGCACATGTGATGCAGGTGATGGTCGGCTCAAGTCAGTGAACTGGAGGCAGTTCGACCATCATGTACAGTATAAACTTGCTCAAGACTTAATTGCTGGAACTGAATGCATAAGAACAGATTCAAAGCTGAATCCCCAAAAGACAAAGAAATATCTGCTTCATTAGCAGGTTGAAACTTGGCGAGGGCCAACACCCCTCCAACTGGATGCCAACATTTGGGAAGGAGAGAGTAGACTGAGCTGTGACAACATGACTGTATTCATGTTTCAGGGGAATTAAAGAAATAGACAACATGGGGTGGTGGAGCTGAGCAGCCCTGGCAGGTGAGGAAGAAGAGAAGAGGGGAACGGACACAATGGTCTTGAGGGATGCAGGCCCACTGCATCACAGGTGGGGAAGAGAAGGGCTGGCAGGGACTGTCCACTCGGATCCGCCGACCAAAATCAAGCAGCCTGGCCATTCGGGGTGTCTCTCTCTCGGTTTTATAGCAGTTCCCTATGATTAGGTTCATGAAGAAAGGGGGTCACAAGGTCCAGGGGACAGGCCACCTGATTAGTCTGGGGTGCATGCCTACAGACTGACAGATTGACACACTGGAGGGGAAGGAGACACCACAATAAACAGCTGTGCTACACCCTCAAGGCTCAATGAGTGGAGGGGTCGGACCAACGATTTCTGGTCAGGGAGCTCCAGCAAACAGGTCCAATGAGGGGGCCCAGAAGCTGGTAGATTCAAGGCACATGCCCTAGTGGGGGGTCTCTTCCTAAGACCTGACCAGGCATTTGCTGTCAACTTAATCTCCCGGGAAACCCTAACAGAAGAAATCTGGGTGCAGTAGGCACTGGATACCCAGTGCCCCCCTTGGAGCAGTCAGGGGACACATCTGCCAAGAACGGGTCACACTGGTGCCAGTCCTCTAGCTCCCTTTCAGCTTCTGGAGCCTCGGGGTGACACATCCATGGGCTGAGCTCCCAGTCAGAGACCAAGAACTTGAGAGTGCAGGAAAGAAAAGGGCTCTGCTGGGGCACTGGAAGGTGGCTCAGGTATGGGAAGAAAAATGAATGGAAAATGGCTAGGTGACCAAGACAACCTGGGAAGGAGAGAGCGGAGAGGGAGAAACTGAGGAAGTTTGTGGTTCCAGAATGTGTCCTGGATGGAGAGTGCTGCCCAGAGTGAAGTCATGGATTGACAGGAATAAGGGGACAGCAGAGAATATTCCAGGAATGAGTGCAAAGACTTGGAGCCACCATGCAGAGTAAAGACCGAAGAGACTGTGAAGGGACAGTACTGCCAGGGAGGGAGTGGGAGAAGAATCATGAGGAAGAGCTGCAAGAGAGGTGCCTCAGGAATATAAAGGAAAGAGGAAGATA
The DNA here is from genome assembly GCF_055471065.1 of Atractosteus spatula. Taxonomy (NCBI): domain Eukaryota; kingdom Metazoa; phylum Chordata; class Actinopteri; order Semionotiformes; family Lepisosteidae; genus Atractosteus; species Atractosteus spatula. The sequence continues at coordinate 9,161,449 of NC_142710.1, read as the reverse complement.
AATGAGGTGCTAATAGATCATTAGATGGGATCAGCTGAAGAGGATCTGGTCAGAGTGGCAAACCCAGGATATCCGTCATTCCTTATAAGAAGTCTTCCAGGGCAACGATGGGCCCAGAGATACAACAGAGCTGCAGTCATAACGTGGAAAGCAGAAGAGTGAAAGAGGGCAGGAGACAGCTGTGGGTGTTCCACGCTTCCAGGGAGAACTGGAAGAAAGAGCAGACAGCTGAGATGCAGGTGCTGGGTAGTGGGTAATGAGGCAGGGGCCAGGGAGAAGCTCGATTCATCTCGCGGTCCTAGTCTGTTGGGCCTCTATGTTGAAAGTTGCAGTTAGCACCTTTCGGCTCTGGGTCTTAACATTTAAATAAACAACTCTTTTGCCGTAGAACAGAATACTGGTGAGACTGAATCACAGATAAGCAAAATCATTAATTAAAATTTCCCGTTTATGAGACCCTGCTGTATTTGTCACTTTACCAATCTGGCCTGTATAGCAGAGGAAAACCTATCTCACATCACCCAAGGAGTTGGTAACAAAAGATCTACCTGATCAACTGATTCATCACACAGCACAATTCAACCCTACTGTCTAGCCCAGTGGTGGCCGCTGTATGACGGAATTCTGCTTCTTATCAGTCCCAGCAGGGACTGGGAAGGTTTTTGAGACTGATAGGAACAGAGATGAAGTAAAATACTGGCAAAGCTTAAAAGAAAACCTAATAATTAGAAAAGTAATTACCCAAAGCACAAGGCCAGACCTAGAATGCAGTGGATGATTGATGATACATATTACAAACATTTCATTTATGTATGTATGCCAAAGGGGCTTCCACATAACATTGAGTGTGAATGAGGGGTGTGAATAATCAATCAGTATATGTTGTTATTTTCTCAAATCATTCTTTAGATCTAGAAGTATTCAATTTTAGGAGTCAGACATTGAATGCCTTACTATTGAATGTCTTCATAATAATCCTTTACACTGATATAGCACTTTTCTTGCAACTCCACTGAATTCATTGTACAGGTAATGGGAACTCCCTTCCACCACCACCAGTGTGAAGTTTTCCCCATAGATGCAACGACAGCCATAGTGCACCAGAACTCTCCCCACACACCAGCTCTCAGTGGGGAGGAGAACAGAGTGATGAAGCCAGTTCAGAGATGGCGATTATTGTGAAGCCATGATTGGTAAAGAAAGGGGGGATATTTGGCCAGGATGCCGGGGTAACACCCCTATAATTTTCAAGAAACACCCTTGGTTTTATGTCTCATCCGAAGGACGGTGCCTTTTTGCAGTAGAGTGTCCCCATCACTATACTAGGCCATCAAGACCCACATAGACTTCAATGTGAGTGTCCCCTATTTGCTCCTCAAATACATCTTCCAGCAGCAACCTTGTGTTTCCCATTCATATACTGACCAGGCTCATACCTTCAGTGGCTAGCCAGTTGTGAGTTGCAGGGTGTATGGCCGCTGGCACATCTACAAAATTTATAAATCTACAAATAACATGCACTATATGCATATGACTTCAATCATTTCATTTCAAACAATTCACTTCTTTGACATTAACACTAGACACAGCTGTCTCATTCACAGATAGGTCCAGAAATGTACTCACTAGGAAGTGCATCAGAAGTGGTAGATGTAGCTATATTAGGAGTAAAGGAAGCAGTGGTCACTGGTCTTGTGGTTGCAGAGGAAGCAGTGGACACTGGTGCTGTCGTAGAGGGAGCAGTGGACACTGGCGCTGTAGTGGAGGATACAGTGGAAACTGGTGCTTCAATAGTAGAGGGAGCAGTGGCCACTGGTGTTGTAGTAGTAGAGGAAGCAGTGGACACTGGTGCTGTAGTAGTAGAGGAGGCAGTGGACACTGGTGTTGTAGTAGTAGAGGAGGCAGTGGACACTGGTGCTGTAGTAGTAGTAGAGGAGGCAGTGGTCTCTGGTGCTGTAGTAGTAGAGGAGGCAGTGGTCTCTGGTGTTGTAGTAGTAGAGGAGGCAGTGGTCTCTGGTGCTGTAGTAGTAGAGGAGGCAGTGGACACTGGTGCTGTAGTAGTAGAGGAGGCAGTGGTCACTATTTCAGTAGTTCCTGTAGTGAAAGAAGTGGTCACTGGTCCACTAAAGGTACTGAACTGAGTAGTGGTTACTGGTAACACAGCTGATGTATAACATGTGGAATTCACACTGTATTGCACAAAGTTTGTACTGTTTGAACCAACTCGTTCTATAATCCAGGATTTGTAATTGGGCACTCCTGCTTGAACCAATAAATATGTGGGACAAAAGTTTCTAAAATCTACAACTCCAGCCTGAATCCAGGAAGACTCCTGTTTACACACCAGTGGACTCCCTAGGATTCCAGTAATAGGATAATATAGATCCTAAAATGAGAAGGAAAAAAATATTAATTCAAACCTTGATACTACTGTACATTGACAATAGGGTTAATTGACAAACTGACTCTCTGGAGAATATAGTACATTATCTAAGAAATGAGAATCAGACATATTGCCTAGATACCACAAGGAATTAATGCAGAAAAAGAGAGAGGTTAATACAGACACACTGACTGTACACTCCAGTACATTAACACTGCACTGAGAGAGAGGGGATAATACAGACACAATGACTGGACACTCCAGTACATTAAAACTGCACTGAGAGAGAGGGGTTAATACAGAAACACTGGCTGGACACTCCAGTACATTAACACTGCACTGAGAGAGATGGGTAAATACAAACACACAGTCAAGATCATCTAATTCCCTGTATATTCCCTTTAATGTATAGTATAGTCATATAATATCATAAGGCTTTGTTTTTTTATTTATTTTGTTTGTGTAGTTCAGTGTCAGGTGTTGGAAAGAAACAACTACTTCAGTTACCCTGCAAGATGAGAGGTTGTTCTGAATCACACCAGCACAGATCATTTTTTCTGTTACATATGGAAAATTGTAGATTTTGTATATCTGATCAACACAGTCTGTGTTCTCAATGATGGGCAGCTGGACCTGCTGTAGGGTCTTGTTCCCTGACAAGGCCGTGTCTGAAAGACAAGACAGGTGGTCAGTGTCCTTCCCTCAGTCAGTGACAGACTCTCCCAGCAGCTCTACAGTGTGGAGATCCTGAGGTCTCACTCCTCCTGCTTCAGAGCCCCATCTCCGCCTCTCCTCAGGGTCTCAGACACTCAGCAGGATGACCATGGGCTCATGGGCTCACAGGTGTGTGACACAGGGACAGGTGGAGACCTGCAGTAGAGTCCTGAAGGACCCAGTGGTACAGCTGTGGAGTGAGAGTGTACTGCAGCAGTGTGCTGTGTGGGAGCTGATGGAAAGTGACCAGGGGACAGACGACAAGAGTGACTTGTGTCACCTCTGACCCCCTGTCTGCTGGCAGAGATCAGTGTCCACAGGAGGCAGAGGCAGAGGCAAAGGCAGAGACCGGGTCTACTGAAGGGGATTGAACCGAGGCTCATCCTGGACAATAAGAGAGAGGAGATTAACCTACTGTCTGTCATGTTGCCCCAGCCCGTGATCCAGCAGCTGGTGCAGTTGTGGAAGGAGCTGTTGACATCAGCCAGACAGATGGGCTGGATGTAGTCAGTGAAGTTCACAGGGCTGCTCAGCTTCAGCAGGGCGATGTTATCATAAAAAATATAGGAAGTGTAGGGGTAAAGAATGATTGTCTGGACCCCTCTGGTCACTTCGTGAGGATTCAAGCCCAGCTGTGTCTGTCTGCCCAGGTACACTGTCCACTGACTGGCATTGGTACTGCTCCTGGAGAGAGAGAGGGGTCATTAGTGTCAAAGACACATGTTATAATGTGTAAACTGGTTCATTGGTCATTACTGTTCCATTTCTTTTTCATTGGATTTGTCATTGCTGTGGCACTTCCTGTAATCAGTGATTCTCAGCCACTTGTACATCAAACTTAACATAAAAAACTGAGAGGCAATGAAATTTATTCATCAGATGTATCTCTGAGTGGATATAGAGAAGATGTCTTCTAGTTCTTTACTTATTGAAGCAAACTGCAGCTGTCAGCACCCAGTTGCTGTTGATCAGTGAGCCTCCACACAAGTATTGACCTATCCAGTGCAGGCTGGCCTGCCAGGGCCAGGACCCCTCCTGGGCAGAGTTTCCCTGCAGGACACTGGGACTCAAGGGCGCCTGGCCGCAGGCTGGAGAGACACAACAGAGAGAAAGACTGAGGGTGAGCTGTCCTTCTCCCATCCCAAACCTCTGAGCACAATGACTCTAAAACATGTCTTACATAGAGAAATTCGTACAAAAATAGATTCAGATGCATACTCCACACCAGAACTAAAAATAGAAAAAGAACTCTTTAAGAACGGATGAAAGTTTTGTAGCACGGTGTACTCCTCTCCAGCAGTCACAGTTTCCTGACTCCCAGATCTCAAAATTGAACAATGAGTCCTCTTGTGTTGAGCCACATTACTCCACAGAGTGACCCCTGTGGAATTAATGATCAGTATATCCTCTCTCAGTTCTGTGTGGGAGTTAAGGTCATAGTCTCTCCAGTCACTGTCTGTCTACTGAAACAGTATTTGGTTAGTTTATAATTTTATTATCTGCAGCAGAGACTTTTAATTAATTTCCATCTTCATTGATTTTCTTTGACTTTTTGAAAATCGTGTCTGTTGTTTTGTTTTGCACCTTCACTTGATTGAACATTGTAGATAATAATAATAATAATAATAATAATAATAATAATAATAATAATAATATTATTATTATTATTATTATTACTGCTGTGAACTAATGCAACAATTAATGGCAAATGTGAAAGAGGTATTATATATACAGTACGCTGAATCAAAACGCAGTAGGCGTGGCGCATCACAACGCATCATAGTGCGTCCAAACGCATTGTACTGCAATTTATGATAATAGTATCCAGAATCACCTTGGAAAACCGTCAGGTGGAGCTAATAAAGCTTAAGGTCTCATATACAGCATTTGAGCTATCACCTGAAAATGACCGGTTTCAAATCCTGGTCACTGCTGAGGGACAGTCTTTTTCCAATTAAGAATTTAAGTTCTTTAAATTTAACTTTTTCAACTTTTAATAATTTAAAACTGTGTATTACAGCATGTTAATCACTAGACATTAAAAAGTCTGTATATTTCAGAAAAGCAAGACATAAGATGGCGCCGACAGTCCTTGTCTATTGCTTTATTTTTTGTTGTTTTTCGTACTGCTCACTGCACGTACTGTTCGCTCGGTGATTAGATATGAGCAACACTTATAGACATAAGATCGAATATTGGCACAGTTAAATCTACACCAATAATTACTGACAGCTATCTGGACTGTGGTGTCTCACCTGTACCTGTACTGGGAAGAAGACGGTGTCGTAGGAAGAGGGGTAAACGGGCAGTCGTTCTGGTAAGATTGAGGCAGCGCAGCAATCGTGCCCCGCTCCCGAGTATACTTCTTGCTAATGTTCAGTCACTGGACAATAAACTGGATGAACTGAGAGCAAGGCTTGCTTTCCAATGGGACATCAAGAACTGCAACGTGCTGACATTCACCGAAACCTGGCTTGACCCATCTGTTCCAGACTCTGCTTTCCTCCTGGGAGGATTTTCTATTCACCGTCAGGACAGAACAACAGATTCGGGTAAGAGCAAAGGCAGCGGGGTATGCTTAAACAAATCCTGGTACACAGATGTGGAGATTATTTCAACATCATGCTCTACACATCTTGAACATCTGACAATAAAATGTCGCCCTTTCTATCTCCCAAGGGAGTTCACATCCGTAGTTCTCACAGTGGCGTATATTCTGCCGCAGGCAAATTTCACAAAGGCACTGGATGAACTACACTGCCACCTTAACAGACACGGGAACACACATCCTGAAGGAACATTCATCATAGCGGGTGATTTCAACGGTGCAAACTTGAAGAAAACAATGCCTAATCTACAACAACACATCGACTGCCCGATACGCGGAACGAACGCGTTGGACAATGTTTACACTCCCTTCCGGGATGGTTACAAAGCCCTCCCCCGACCTCCTTTTGGCAAATCCGATCACGCCTCCATTCTACTACTTCCTGTTTACAAGCAGAAGCTTGTAAATCCGATCACGCCTCCATTCTACTACTTCCTGTTTACAAGCAGGAGCTTAAACAGGTGAGGCCAGCATTAAGAAACATACAACGTTGGTCGGATGAATCGGATTTTATATTAAATCACTGTTTTGCTACCACTGAATGGCAGATCTTCCGCGAAGCTGCCGGAAATAACATAAATCTTTATACAGACTATGTTACTGGCTACATCAGTAAATGCATTGAAGATGTGGTTCCCAGGATTACTGTTCAAACATATCCAAATCAGAAACTGTGGGTAAATGGCGATATACGTGCCAAACTTAAAGATAGGACAGCTGCTTTCAATTCTGGCGATATGGATAGATACAAAAAATCCGGAACATGTGGAGTGGTATACGCACCACACGGAACATGTGGAGTGGTATACGCACCATTACAGACTACAAAACGCAACCAAGCTATATCACACAACAGTCTGCCTCTCTTTCTGATGAGCTAAATTCATTCTATGCTTGGTTTGAGGTCAGTAATGCAGATCCAGTCAGGAAGATTCCAGAAATCCAAGACAGAAATCCACTGATCATATCCAGAGCGGATGTGTGTAAAGTTTTTAAAAAGACCAATCCACTCAAGGCTCCTCGCCCTGATGCTATCCCTGGACGTGTTCTGAAGGCATGTGCAGACCAGCTGGCAGATGTCTTCTCGGACATAATCAATCTCTCTCTAGGTCAGTCTATAGTTCCTTCCTGCTTTAAGAAAACCACCATTGTCCCCGTTCCTAAGCAACCCAGAGTCAGCTGCCTGAACGACTACCGCCCTGTTGTACTCACATCAGTTATCATGAAGTGCTTAGAGCGGTTGGTCAAAGCATACATCAGCTCCTCACTGCCTGACACCCTAGACCCACTGCAATTTGCATATCACGAGATCAGGTCAGCAGAAGATGCTATTGCCACTGCCTTCCATTTTGCCCTCTCACACCTGGATATGCAAGGAACATACATGAGAATGCTATTTGTTGATTATAGCTCAGCATTCAAAACCACAGTGCCCTCAAAGCTTATCAAGCTCTAGGACCTGGGACTGATCCTCTGTAACTGGATCCTGGACTTCTTGACGGAACGTCTGCAGGTGGTGAGGGTGGGTACCAACATATCCTCTACCCTGACTCTAAACACTGGAGCCCCCCAAGACTGTGTGCTTAGCCCTGTCCTCTAATCCTTATTTACCCATGATTGGGTAAATAAGTCATAACTCAATCTCCATCATTAAGTTTGCAGACGATACAACAGTCATCGGCCTGATCACAGATGTGGAAGAGTCTGTGTACAGGGAGGAGGTTGAAACCCTGGCAGCATGGTGCCAGGAGAGCAACCTCTCTCTGAACATCAGTAAGACTAAGGAGATGATTGTGAACTATAGGAAACACCAGGGAGGAGATCACACACCTATCGTTATCAATGGGACTGCAGTGGAGAGGTTCAGCAGTTTAAGATTCCTGGGTGTTAACATCTCAGAGGACTTAACCTTGACCCACCACACCAACACCGTGGTCAAAACAGCACGGCAGCGCCTGTTCTTTCTCCGCAGGCTAAAGAAGTTCGGCATGCCGTCACATATCCAGGCCAACTTCTACAGGTGCACTATTGAGAGCATCCTGACTGGTTGCATCACTGCCTGGTATGGGAACTGCTCCGCCTGGGATCGCAAAGTACTGCAGACGGTGGTGAAGTCAGCGCAGCTTATTAGTGGCTGTGAGCTACCAAACATCCAGGATATCTACTCAGCTAGATGTCTGAAGAAGGCCAGGTCCATTCTCAAGGACCCCAGTCATCTCAGTCACAAACCGTTTTCCCTTCTACTGTCTGGTAAATGGTACTGAAGCACTTGGTCCAAGTCCAACAGACTACAGAACATCTTCTACCTCCAGGCAATTAGCAAATCACCTGTAATGGTAACATGGACACACAGTTTTCACTGTATTCATCATACTGCACTACTTTTATATATTGCATACACCCTGGACACATAGCAGCTCTACTCATATTGAGTTTTGTCTGAGTTTATTTTATTAAATTTCTATTGCCCTATTATCCATTATTATATCACTTTCTTTTGTGACGGTGAGCTCGTAAAAAAGACATTTCATTGCCAGCAACTACTGCTGCACGCTGTATTGTTGTGCATTTGATTTGATTTGATTGCTCAGTTGGACAAAAGTACACAACCTTCTACCTTCATCATTATTCAGACATATTTTATGCATCAAAGTCTTTATGGAAGATATTACAAATAGTATTAATAATGAATGACCTTGGACAATGTCCTTGTAACCGTCTGCATCAGTTTAATATTTTATTTTTTCATTGACAAAAAATAACACCTCTTGTTTAAACAGATTATTTTGTTGCTGCACAGACTGTTAAACCAGAGAAAAAGAGCACCTCTTTCCTCGAAGCATTTTGTTGATTCAATCACATATTTGTTTCCAATCATACAAAGTAAGTTTTGAGAATCTCTGATTCACCATGCTTATAATGGTTTCCTGGAGATTGTTCATAAACAATATGAGGGAGATCTCCCTTTAGTTCAGCTGGTTGGTTCCCTGTTGAGTGATGCCAGAGGCTTAGGTTCAAGTCTCTAGCAGTGGGGGGCTGACCTGAGGCAGCAGCAGTGATGACACATACCCCTGTGAACCCAAAAGTGCTACATTGGTGTCAGAGTGGAATGGGAGAGCCCTTGGCTGAGGATGGTGAATTAAGCTGGGGAGAGTGTAATGCATATGGTGCCATTGCAGGTTGTGTGTGCTGGTTTACCAGTGTGGTGACATCACCGCCCTTCCCTGTGAATAGCAGGGACCACAGCTGTTAGGTGAAGGGGAGATCTCCCTTTAGCTCAGATGGCTGTTTCCCTGTTGAGTGATGCCAGAGGCCCAGGTTCAAGACCCCAGCGGTGGGTGGCTGACCTGAGGAGGCAGCAGCAAAGGCACATACCTATGTGAACCCAAAGTGATACAATATTATGTAAACTGTATGTGGCTGGTATTGGTAGTTTAAGTTAAAAATACACACCAGTATTCCACTTTCTTCCTAAACATTTTAAGCATCAAAGTCTTGCATTCGGTTACATACTATGATTATTTTTTAATAGTTTTTATGTGCTGCTTCTGACTATATTAAGATTATATATTATAATTATATTCATATACTGTAGCTCAAATTTACATTAGTACACTTTCTTTGTAAATGTCTCCATCGGTTTAACTCATTCCAGTGTGGTGTAATGGCTTAGGTGTGTGCCTTGTGTGCTGGAGGTTAGGGGTTCAAACCCACCTGATGCCATGAGTTCTGTTCTAACAAATGAAAAGCTAAAATAGTGGACATTATATTGACATTTTTTATATTTCTACATATCACAACATGTTCAAAGCTAAGTGATTTATTAATAACAACGAATAATTTCAAACTGCTACTGTACTGCCACAATTGTCATTATCACTGATAATAAATATTATCGACACTATATTGAATTTGTTGGTATTTCTAAATATCACAAAACATTCAAAGTTAAGTGATTAACCTTTTCCATGAATACTTGAGCTCGTTATCGCAGTAAAAGAAATGCATACTTTTTAGAATTTTATTAATAAGGAATATAATATGCCTATCTAAAGAAATAAATAATGATATTAATTTAATTTAAGAATCTAAATATATGTATTTATATAGCTGGTAGTATTACTGTAATTCGCTTTCTCTGTAAACACATTTTATTTTTAATTTGACTCATTCACTCATTCCCTCATTTAGCTGAAACGGATAAAGAAATCATGCAGTAGTTATATGCATTTGAAGGCGCTCTGTTTTATTAACAGACACTCAAACCGTGAGTAATGTCATCCCATTACACAATGTGCTTATCGTACAAATCCTGCTAAACTAAAAATTAGACACAAGAAGAGTATTATTGGACAATGTTGTGAGGCTCTGTCGGAATTTCTCTGTAAACTGAAGAAGTATAGAGGAGACGCGTTGTGTATCGCCTCTTTTTACACTTGGAAGAACATTCCAATGTTAATGCGACACGGAAGATATTATTAATAACCTTTTAAATCTGAAGCTGTTAACTTTACTTCACACCTGCATGTCAAGATCATGGTTTCAAAATAAAAAAAAAACATCAAACCTTAGATTTTATGAGAACATGATTGTTTCACAAGGATGTGAAATGTGACAATTTTTTACCATCAGGAGTAAAATGCCAAAGTAAATGTCATATTTACAATTTGTTGAAAATAAAAATATAAAGTTCTCTAAAAATTTCTCAGTCAAGAGGTGACTCAGTTTTAGGTGTGAAGAATGCAGGATCAGGTGTTTTGCAGATGTAGCGATAGTACATAATTCTGGCTTTATGAATTCACTCTTAATAGGCTAATCCAGTCATTGATTATTGGGCTAATTCATTCATTCTCTCTGATGCAGTGCATCAGCTGGTCAGGTGACTGGGGGTGGCACATTATTTCCCACTGCATTCTGGGGAATGTAGTTTTGACAAGAAACCTCCATCTTGTCTCCATCTATCACTCTCTCACAATTCATTACCACCATTGTGCCAGTACCAAAAAAATCAGCACCCACATGCCTGAACTACTTCCGCCTTATTGCACTCACCCTCATCATATTGAAGTGCTTTGAAAAACTACTTATTCCACACATTAAAGCCAGCATTCCAAAAACACTTGATCCTCTCCAGTTTGCCTATCGCACAAACTGCTCCACGGAGTATGCAATCTCTATAGCTTTACACACCACACTAACCCACCTGGATAAAAGGAACACCTATACAAGAATTCTATTGATTGACTTTAGCTCAGCATTTAACACCATCATACCCATAAAACTTTCTACCAAGCTCAGGGCTCTGGGTCTAGATACCACCCTCTGTAGCTGGATCCTAGACTTCCTCACCAGCAGACCCCAGACTGTCAGGATTGGCAACCTCACCTCCAACACACTCACCCTTAACACCAGAGCCCCACAAGGCTGTGTGTTCAGCTTACTATTTTACTCCCTGTTCACCCATGACTGTACTGACATGTTCAGCACAAACACCATCATCAAGTATGCTGACGATACCACAGTCGTGGGCTTGATCACTGACAATGATGAGACTGCCTACAGGGAGGAGATAAAACAACTTGCAGACTGGTGCCGAACCAACAACCAATATCTCAACATCAGCAAAACCAAAGAGCTGATTGTTGACTTCAGAAGACAAGGAAAAGTCCACTCCCCCATCTACATCAAAGGGTCTGTGGTGGAGATGGTGAATAACTTCAAATTCCTAGGTGTTAACATCTCTAAGGAGCTCACATGGGCACTCAACACCTCCAGTCTCATCAAGAAGGCACAACAGCGGCTGTACTTCCTGAGAAGGCTGAAGAAAATACACCTACATCCACAGATCCTCACTAACTTCTACAGATGTACGGTGGAGAGCATACTGACCAGCTGTATCACAGTCTGGTATGGCAACTGCACCGCATCCGACCATAAGGCACTACAGCAGGTGGTAAAAACTGCCCAACACATCATCAGCAGTGCCTTACCCTCCATCCAGGAAATCTACAACGCCAGGAGTCTGAAAAAAGCCACCAAAATTATGTCTGACCCCACTCATACCAGTTATAACTTGTTTGTCTCCCTACCATCTGGCAGAAGGTTCCGAACGCTCCAGTCGCACACAACTAGACTCAAGCTGGTTATGCCCCCACTCCCTCCCATCATACTATGATCTCTCCTCACTTCTTCCTATACCCCCAATGACTGTGCTCCTACACCACTAGATACATGACAACTGAATGTAAGCAGAAATGGTACTTAAAACTGTACTAGTTGTAATGTATTAATCACCATATTATTTTTGCATGGTTCGCTGAATTACTTTTGCACTGTTTTTGTCCTGTTTGTATACTTTTCTCTGTTTGTGTATTTGCACAGTTTTTGATTACACTGTCATTGTTATTGTGTTACTGTCTATTGTCTTGTTCTATTTATATACTGCACCTGAGAGGCTAATGAGAAACACTTTTCACTATACTATGCACCCCTGTAAGTATAATGACAAATAAAGTTGAATTGAATTGAATCATGCGTGAATGAGTCAAATTAAAAATAAAATGTGTTTACAAAGAAAGTGGATTACAGTAATACTACCAGCTATACAGTATAAATACATATATTTAGATCCTTAAATTAATATTGTTATTAATTTCTTTAGATACGCGATTCCATATTATATTCCCTAAGAATTAAATTCTATAAAGTATGTGTTTATTTTACTGCGATAACGAGTGCAAGTATTCATGGAAAAGGTTAACTCACTTAACTTTGAACATTTTGTGATATTTAGAAATACCAACAAATTCAATATAGTGTCAATAATATTTATTATCAGTAATAACGAAAGTAGTGGCAGTATAGTAGCAGTTTAAAACTATTCGTTGTTATTAAAAAAATGACTTAGCTTTGAACATGTTATGATATTTAGAAATATAAAAAATGTCAATATAATGTCCATAATATTTGAAATTTTATTTTTCCAAAGATATTTTAATTTGTTAAAAGAAAACTCATGGTGACAGCCGGTTTCAAACCCCCAACCTCTAACACACAAGGCACAAGCCTAAGCCATTACATCACACATGTAATCACAGAGGAAGGAGTTAAAGTGATGCAAACATTTCCAAAGAAAGTGTACTACTGTGATAATTTGAGCTGCAGTATATGAATATAATTATATTGTTAGCAATTTCTTTAGATACATGATTCCATATTATATTGCTTAATTAAATTCTAAAACGTATGCCCTTTTTTACATAATACATAATATGTTTTACATAATACATTTATGTTCCTAAATTAATATAGTTTATGACCTTAAGACGCGTTATGCTCCTCTTCCTTTTATGCTCAGCTTCTAAAATTTCCCTTTAGTTGTAAAATTCCATATAAATATTCGAATTAAATATTAAGCGAATTAAAACATGCACAGTAAAGAGATTAAATGATTAAATTGTTTCATTAACAACCAATGCACCATGAGTGCCCCTGTCCATCATTTTGGCCACATCACGTATCGCAGTACAATGCGGTGAACTTTCGGGTAATTTCGCGCAGTACAGGGTTGTACCGTGCATTTTGAATGTCTGCATCTGTAAACCAGTAGAGTTGCACTATAGTGGTTTATTTACATTTGAATATACCTTTCTAATTTGTATTTTTAATTCATCCAAGACCTATTACTTTGTGAAATTACATTGTTGATAGCTTAAGAGTTTAAAAATGAGATGTCAAATTAATTTGTAAAATGACTGAGAAGACTATCATAGATTCCACACATTTAATACTTTTTTTAAAAAGTATCATCTCTAGTGAATTTTCTTCAGTGAAATAAAGAGTATTTGTTCTACTGTGAGTGCTTAGTTACAGAATCCTGATCTGCAGCTGAGAATTACTTGTTGTGTGAAGAACAGTTGTGGAAGAGAAGCTCATAGATTTAGTGTTATGAGAGAAAAGAGTATTTTTTTATTTTAATAATTACAAAAGATGTGTGACTACTTGAGCAAAAATACACCATTGACGAAAGTTTATTTTACAAATAATATCAATATTTTCAGAGCTCGTCAGTTACTCAGCTCTCCTGTGGATAAACTGTGCTGATAAATGAGGACAGTAGAGCTTGTCAGAGCCCTGAGAGACACAGCTCAGCCACTGGCCAGACAGACACCACCTACCTCTCACTGTCAGGATCAGAGCCGCCAACACGCAGAGACTGATGCCCACCGCCATGACTGCTAGTGTGTCAGTGTCCTGTCTCCAGCTTCTCCTTTCTCTCCTCTCTCCCTCTGTCTGTCTCCTGCTCTGATATACACACCTGGAGAGACATGCCTCCTGTCCCTCCCTCCCTCATCTGTTCTCTCTCTCTTCCAGTCTCTCTACACACCTGGAGAGACACGCCTTGTCTCCCTCCCTCCTCTTTATAACACATAAACAATCATATATTATACTATATTTGCACTGGGATGTACCTAACTTCCCTTTAACCTTGATCTCACTCTTCCACATTCCATCACGTAAAAACTGAATAAATTCTGTACATTTTTAGTCAACAACAGTAATTACAGTGCGTGAGTTAGCTGTAGGACAGCTCAAATGTATTATCTGTGCAAAAATGTGGTCTAATAGCACAGACAATCAGGAAGCTCTCATTCGCTGTGGTGCTTCAGAGGAATGTATGTTTCAGTGTTCACTTGCAGTTCATCAGGTACAGTGCCTACAGAGTTCACACACTCTTTCTAAAATAACAATGAAGACGCATTAAGTCATAATTGATTTTTCCTTTACAAAGTGAAATCTTTTATATCCATCTCCTGGTCTGCGCCTTTCCACAACTTTATCTGGGTGTTTTGATCACTTCTTGTTGCCCATAGTTGTCTCCTTCCTTGGAGATCCACTGCCCAGCAGAGGAGACCCACAGGAACAGCTGAGTTTATTCTGAAATCATCACAATCACAACAGGAGAACACAGGTGGAGATTAGTTAGTCCCCTTTCAGGCCTCACTGGATTACTCTAAGACGTTGATAGATTAGAAATACCCAGTGGAAACGTCAGAACTCTGCTTCCTCACGACCAGCTTTATGAGAAAACCTGGAGTCGATGACCACTAAGTTGTATGGAGAAGAGATGGATTCACATAGTCAAAAAGAGTTGGAAGAGTTTTACAACTGGACATTTCACATTTTCACATCATAAACAGTGCAGCACAAAGCTGCTAGAGAGTACCTGTTAATCCAGTCTTTCTCAGCATCCTTTTCTTTCCTACGATACACTTAAATCCAGCTTTACATCAAGGGACCTTGAAACATTAAAGTGTCATTCCATGTGATTCCTGAGTGAACAGTCCTGCAGTGTGGCCTGCACCTGTCTGAAATGTGTACATTGCGCTGAGGCATGAGGCAACCACTGTGTCTCCATTCTGCTCTTCACAGTGAATCCCTCAGTAATGAACACACATAACAGCACAGGAGACACCCTCAGTGAGAAGTGGGGGTTTACTATGAACCTACCCCAGTGGGCAAAAGATGTAGAATATATGTCTATTAAACACATACCTTAGACATATAAATGTGGTGCGTAAATTTTCTAGAATGAAATTCTAATATACGTATATTGATATACGTCAATTATACATCTATGATTATATGTCCATTATACATATATGGTTGGAGTTCTATTATATGGATAACTTTAGAGGACTATTATACATATATGGTTAAAGTTCTATTATACATCAAAGATAGGTTTAATAGGCGTAGAAACTAGTAAATAAAGTCAATGATTTGGCTTAAAAATTTTATTCTGAAAATATACAATCATTTACACCTGAAAAATATGTAGTTCAAATTATACATTATATACAATATTGTAATCAACATATGGCTAATCATAAAAAAACACAACAAGTAAACATTAATCAAAGTCTAAAAGTATGTTTTTGTTTACTCTGATAACGAGCGTATTCACAGAAAAGCTTAAAGCTATCATTTTTCTCACAAAGTATATAAACGTACAGTAATATGGTCAGAAGGAGCACGTAAAAACGTTTCCAAATAACCACATGTAAGACTGATGCTTAAAATGTTTAGGAAGAAATGGAATACTGGTGTGTATTTTTTCTTGAAACTACCAATACCAGCCATATACAGTACAGTTTACATAATATGTTTATGTTCCTAAATTAATATCGTTTATGAGCATGTGAAAGGCATGGTGAATCGGAGATTCTCAAGACTTACTTTGCATGATCGGAAGCGAATGCGTGATCAGATCAACAAAATACTGTGGTGTTAAAGTGCGGTATGATGCAAAATGATGCGGTATGACGTGTTTAGATGCGACATAACCACCGTGTTGTACCGCAGCGTACCCCACTCGTTTTGAATGGCTGCATCTGTACATGAAAGCATATGGGGTAAATACTTCTACACGAGTATGAAGAAGTGATACATAAAACAAGGATAATATGTTTAGTATAAGATCAGTTGCACTAACTCGCTTATCAGTCTCATTGACATAATCAACATTCAGGTGCTCATAACTCACAACTGTTACTTAAATGAATTTAATTGGTGTCATCTTAATTCCCACGGGCAGTAATGACAAGGAATGATGGATATTGAATTATGTAGCCTTGTTCCAGAGGCCAGCAAGCTTGCAGACAATGAGTATAAAGCAGTTTTATCAATATGATCTCTCTTGGAAAGAGCCCCTTCTACATGTACTTTAACAATTTTTGACATATCAAATGGACTGAGAATTATTCTACAATGCACAGCCACTCTAATCCTTTCATAATCATTTTATGAACCTTTTGCTGTTTTAGGTTTGACTGTTCATTGTTTTCAAAGAAATAGATCTAAATGTTATCAGGAATGTGTTGAATGTTGAAAAACCTGCTGTTTGAACTGCCCCCCTGGGGATGAAAGTACTTTGGATTGCATTTCTCAACTTAAACGCTCAGTAATCACACAGAAAATGGATGTGAACAGTACTGTAGACTTATGTTTTCATGTCCTGGCCCCTATTACTATGGAAATGTATTGATTCTTATTAAATCAATACATTCCTGTATGTTGCAGACATTTCAGGAATTTAATCATTTAAAATAATTATCTTGTATCTCCTATTACGATTTAGTAAATTTATTATGAATAATTATGTTCAGTAAAATTTGAGTTTTCTCTAAACCTGGCTTGTAGCTTATTATATAAAGAACTGTTGTGGAAGAAAAGCTCTTATATTTAGTGTCATGAGAGAACAGAGTGATTTTTAATTTACAGAGTGATTTTTAAGAGACTATACAAGTCTCTCTCTCTGCTGGCGTTTTTAATCGTTTTTATTTTAAATACATTTTAGCAAAGTAATGTACCATAAAAGTATTGTGAGACATAGTTGGGTTAACATGTTCAGTGTTGAGTGTGTGGTAATTTGTTTGGTGCGAGTGAAGTTTTATTTAATCTCTGACCCAGGGAAAAGTTTTATTTTTTCAAAGAAATGTTTGTTAAAAAAAAAAAGTCATGGCTTCAGCTGGATTCAAACACCCAACGTGTGATGTATGAGTTAGGAACCTAACCCACAGCACCACTGGCAAGGTCACATAAGGAGTGTTGAAAAAGCTCTAGAGAAACAGTATCAGCAGACATTGTACAGCGTGTACTATTCTTGTGTTGCGGTACATGAATATAATTATATCGTTATTCATTTTTTTAGATACGCGATTCCATATTATATTCTCTTTTAATCGAATTCTAAAAGTATGCTTGTTGACTCAGGTATCACATTAGTTAAAGACTTCGATGCTGAAAATATTTAGGGAGAAATGGAATACTGGTGTGCATTTTTTCTTGAAAGTACCGAGACCAGCCATATACTGTATGTTTATGTTCCAAAATTAATATCGTTTATGGCCTTCACACGCGTTACAGTATGCTCCTATTCTTTTTATGCTCAGCTACTAAGATTTCCCTTCAGTGGTAAAATTCCATATAAATATTCAATACTAAAACGGGCACAGTAAAGACATTTAAATCTTTCTACGACCGACCAACGCACCACGAGTGCCCCTGTCGGTCAACCAATCATGTACCGCGGTATTTTGCGTCACAATGCGCGAGGCCATAGCCGATTACCCGCGGTACGTGTCTGTGCCGCGCACTTTGACTGGCTGCATCTGTACATCAACATCAATTTTTAGAATTATATATTCAGCTATACATTTAATTCTAATAGAATTATTACGCCTCCGGGCCCACATTATTCTTTTATCTCACATAACGAGACTTTCCCTTTCTGGGCTGGTAGACTTACCCGGCTCATGGAGGTATATGACAAAACCTTCAGATAAACAATAGGACCAAACCCTTCCTTGGGCATCGTGGTTCCATCCTTCACATGTTTCCAAAGACAGGAGATCCACAAGCAACACCGTCTTCCTGAATTAACAAACACATCTGACACTGTGGCCAATGAAACAAAGCATAGTGTAGAATACCACTAGCTTACCTCTTAACAGCACTGCATGAGAGGGGAACCCAGGGCCTACGTGTTTAGAGGGGTCCTCAGAAAGGTCAAAAGATTGGAGACTGGTTATATGCCTGAAACTTAACTAGTGGAGCATACCATTGTGGGAATGCTGAGTGGGGAGGTTATCGGAGCCTAAAGCTATTGCTAAAAATGACAACCAGGTATTGAAGAATTAATGAATGTCTGTCTGTGTATTGTTAAGGGTTTCATGTATTTGTGTGTCCAAGTAGTCTGGACTACTGTCTTATGTGTTGTTTGTCTTGTGAAGTTTATGTTCTACATCTAGTTTATCCAGAATGGTGCAGCTCAAATCCTATTTTAAGGGTGTGGTGAGCACTAGGTTTGGTTTGGAGTGAGGAGTTGGTTGTGGTGAGTTAGGAGTTTGAGAATAAGTTGATATTATAAAATGGTTGTTTATTTATTTCTGATACTTGAGAAGAGACCAAGTGAGTATTTGTGGCCAGCTGTGTAAACCTCAGTAAAACTGGCCTTTTGGTTTGTTTGTCTGCTGCCATCGTGAATTATTTGCTCTATGTGAACAAAACGTCCTACGGCCAACACTACCCACACAGGAGGTGTTTGTGTGACAACACATTTACTGTACAACATTTTCAACCTCCAATCCTTGATCATTTGCAGTGCTTGTGCTCAGATCTGGAGCCTGTGAATGAATCGGGTCGGTCGCATTGACAAGCAGAGCACAGCGCACACTGTAAGAAACACACTGGGGATCAAAATCAGCCACACAGAAGTAACACCCAGATCCCTCAGATGCAGTGCTATGCCCTTGAAATGTTATTGTGCCAACTGTAAGAGCTGAGCAATGTTTCAGATCAGGACAGAGACCTTAAACATGGATAGCAGTATGGAGCCAGGTACCACTTTCATTTTTTTTTGTACCAGGCACCACTGTCAGGACTGGAGCTGTAATGGTAATATATTACAGATTGCTGTAATAAGATCACTTTATTGGCCCGACACAATTTCTTGCATTAGGAATTTGTCTTTTTCACATAGCCCAGCTTGCTGTCACGACCGCTAACCTGCCCAGACCAGCCCCCAAGAGAGCTAACCAGTGCCAGCAGGGGGCCATAATTGTAATTAACTCAGCACCAGATGCCCTACTGCTGTATCTGCACAGGGTCCATATATCTTCTTTAGGGTTGCCTAACACTTGCTCTCCATGAGACACATAGACAGGGAGAAGCTGAGGGTCAGAGCGCAGGGTCAGCCATTGTACAGCACCCCTAGAGCAGCTGGGGTTAAGGGCCTTGCTCAGGGGCCCAACGGAGTAGGATTCCTCTGCCGGCCGCGGGATACAAACCGACAACCTTGCAGCCACAGGACCACTGCACCACCCCCATTAACAGAAGATCATGTTTTATCTGGGCAGTGTGACAGATGATACCTTGGCACCTTACTGGGTGATGATGTTTGGCCTGCAACCTGAGTGGCTCCTTCTGCATGCATGTTTAGTGAAGGAAAAGAAAGTTTCATTGGAAAAAAGTAAGATTTGATGTTAAAATTAGGCATAGAATTAAATATGTGAAGTGCAAAGGACAACCACTTCTATCATACCTATTCTGGCTGAGAGGAAGCAAACCATTGATGTAGCTGAGACAATATCTTCTTCTTCTTCTTCTTCTTCTTCTTCTTTTTCTTCTACTGGACTAATCAGTTCATTATAGTTGGGTGCTATGACAAACATTTATGAAAATACACTGCTACTATCAGCAACTTCCCACCTGTCCCCAGGTAACAGTGTGTAGAAAGTGTTGTAGGGCACTGAAGAAACTCCATATTCCATCCCATGGTAGGGAAATGGTGGTGATAAAGACAGTACTGTGCCTGCTGGAATGAAAGAGGCTTTGGAAACAGCAGTAGGTCTGCACTCACACAGTGCCTAAGCAAGGCAGAGGTGGAGCAGGTATAAGGAGACTGGCAGTTCTTCTGATGCTACTGAAGGCATTTCACAGGGGTGAAGACTGTACATATTTATGAAAGGACACACAGAACCCAGTACAATTGACATCCACAATAGCATCAATCTGTTTATCTAAGATCGTGTTGATAATATATTCCAAGTCGTACTGTAAGTATTCAAGGGAAATTATTGAGTTGCTCCATTTGTACAAATTCAAAACACTGTCGAACAGATCAAGAGGGGGGACTGTAGAAATCTGACTCTGGCCTGGGGTCATTACTGCTGACCTGGCTTGAGGGAATTTTAAACAGACGCCCGCCGTTGTAGGTGACAGCTCAGGAGTGACTGAAAGGCAGGGATAACATCGAAAGGAATAGCCACTGGGCCCTAACTGGACATCTTTTCTGTGATTCCAATGGGGTGATGGTTACTCATAAACACCTATTCATGGTCATGACAAAGGGTGACCATGGCTCATCTCAGACTATAAAATCTGTAACACTGCTAGAATTCAAGACATTGTGGGGATGTGTGTCCCCTTGTGTGTGTCTCCTTCAGTGCTCTCCGGAACTGGCCATTTCATTACAAATTAAACACATTTCAAACCGTGAACTGAACTGTGCTGTGACTCCTTGCATCCCTGCAAAGAGCAAGAAAATAAGAACAGACAGTGACAGTCAGTCCCTGTAATGTCATTTCATCTGAATCATTTTGACATCGCTGATTTCTGACCACTCCTCTGGGGACTTCTTAATTTACTGAAACGTTGCAGACAAAGACTGAACCTGTCAGTTCTGATAGCACTGAAAATAACCCCTGTGGGCCTCCAGGGCTGCAGTACCTGCAGGGAACATCACTGTGAAAAACACATTCCTCTGACACCACACAGCTAATTAAGGAAAAAATGATGCGAAACCCTCCAGCTAAATTCCACATTGTAGAGTAAATCTTGGGTTTATTTAATCAGAATTTCTGATAGGTTTGTCTTCATAGAATCCCAAACAGTAAGATCACGGTGAAGGACAGGGTAGTAAACCACTGGAGGATCACAGTAGAATCACACTCCTCTCTTCCTGTGTCTCCTGTTTTGTTTTGTTTTTTATTACTAAGGGATTCTCTGTTATCTCCTGAAATTTACTAGATTGGGTGGAGCGGTGGCTCTGTGGCTCAGGATCTGCCCCTGTGGCTGGAATGTTGCTGGTTCGAACTGAGGCCAGCAGAGGAATCCTACTCCATTGGGCCCCTGAGCAAGGCCCTGAACCCCAGCTGCTCCAGGGGTGCCGTATAAATAACTGACCCTGTGCTCTGACCCCCAGCTACTCTCTCCCTGTCTGTGTGTCTCTTCAGCTCCTTCTTCACTTGGTCAGCCGTGATGGTCAGCCTGGCCTGGGGGATGGTGCTTATAGCGCTTTCAGTGCTGCAGGTGTTAATGGCGGAGGTGTTGGAGAGTGGCAGCTGTGGGGGATGGGGGAGTGAGTAGTTGTCGGGGGTTGTAGCTGTAGGCGGCCATGATTGTGGGAGGATGGAGGAGGTGTTGGGCAGTCGCAGCTGTGAAGGGTTAGGGAGCGTGTGGCTGTGGGGGGATGGGTGTTGAGCCACAGGGGACCCAGAATCAAACCTGTTTAAGAACTGGTTTAACTCGTTGGCCATCTCCAGGTTCCACTCTGTTGCACCCCCAGCCTGTTTGAAGCCAGTGATCTCTCTCATGCAGCTCCATACATCCCTCACCCTATTCCTTTGCAGCTTGTCCTCTATCTTCCTCCTGTAGGCGTCCTTGCTCTCTCTTAACTTCTGCTTTAGCTCCCTCTGTACACGCTTGACCTCTTCCTTATCTCCCCTCCTAAAGGCTCTCTTCTTGTCATTCAGCAGAGCCTTCAGGTCGCTGGTGATCCAGGGTTTGTTATTGGAAAAGCAGTGTACGTCTTTGGTGGGGATGGTGTTGTCTACGCAGAAGTTAATGTAGTCAGTGACACAATCCACCATGCTGTCTATGTCGTCCCCATGTGGTTCGCACAGCACATCCCAGTCGGTAGCCTCCAGAGCACCACATAGATCCTCCATAGCCTCCTGAGACCATCTCCTCACAGTCCTCATGGTCGCAGGTTGGCGCTGGACAATAGTCGTGTATAGTGGTGTAAGCAAGACAAGGTTGTGATCTGATCTGCCAAGGGGGGGAAGGGCTGTGGAACTATATGCATCCTTAGCATTGGCATATAATAAGTCCAGTGTTTTGTTTTCTCTGGTCGGGCACTTAACAAACTGGTGGAAAGAAGGCAAAGTGGTGGAAATAGATATGTAGTTAAAGTCCCCTGAAATAGCTATAAAAGCGCTTGGGTGCTTTGTTTGTAGCCTGGCTGTGACTGTGTTTATGACGTCACACGCTACCTCTGCATTTGCCGTAGGTGGAATGTAAACAACAACAAAGATGGCGCAAGTAAACTCCCACGGCAGATAGTATGGACGATTTAACATCGTTAACAGGGACCAGAAACCCATCAATGTGATCTAGATCCCCTGGTCTTGTGGGGGCATCTCCTGTTTGTTTCCTCATGGGGCTGAACTGACTGGAACTCCTTCCCCTCACATGTGATCGAGGGGTCCCCCTGTCTCTGAGTCACCAGCAAAGAACAGAGCAGCTCCAGACACAGTGAGGGGATCTGGAACAGGGGCTCCCAGTCCTGGTCCTGGGGGACCCCTGTGTCTTCTGTTCCACTGACAGTCTTCCTTGTAGGGTCATTGATTTCAGTTCTTTTTTACAGCATCCTGGGAAATGTTGTTCAATGAAGAAACAACTGTGGCCACCAGAGGGCGATAAAAGATTATTCCAAAGACAATAAGTCTGTTGCAAGTAGTTTGGTGAGAAAATCAGTCCCTTTGGCACTGATGTAATAATAATAATTGCTTACACTTACTGTAAATAGTGCTTTTCTGGACACTCCACTCAAAGCTCTTTACAGGTAATGGGGACTCTCCTCCACCACCAGCAGTGTGCAGCCCCACCTGGATGATGCAACAGCAGCCATAGTGCGCCAGAACGCTCACCACACATCAGTTCTCAGTGGGGATTATTAGGAGGCTATAATTGGTAAAGGCCAAAATTAGGAAATTTGGCCAGGGCACCAGGGTAACACCCCAACTCTTTTCAAGAAACACCATGGGATTTCTTCTTCTTTTTCACAGCCTTAGTCCCAGACTGTCCTGGGGTCAGCTGCTTGCTCTTCTCCACTTGTCTCTGTCGAGCACATCTTCCTCACTCACTTCACATACCTCCATATCTTTTCTCACACAATCTCTCCATCTCTTTCTAGGCCTGCCTCTTCCTCTGTTACCGTCCACCTCAAATTCCATTACCCTCTTTGTTACTCAACGTCCCTCCTCATGATATGTCCATACCACCGTAACCTCGCCTCTCGCATCTTCTCAACCACATCCACCACCCTCCATCGTCTACGGATTTCTTCATTTCTGATCTTATCCTTCATTGAAATCTGCAGAATCCATCTCAACATCCTCATTTCAGTTCTTCTCATCAAGTTCTCTTCCCTCTTTCCAACTGCCAAGCATTCAGCTCCATATAGTAGTACAGGTCTAATCACAGTCTTGTACATTTTGCACTTTAACTTTCTAGGAATTTTCCTGTCACAGATTATTCCAGTTATTTCTCTCCACTTGTTCCATCCAGCTTTCACTCTTTGTTTTGCTGCCTCCAGTGTTTCTCCTCCCTTTACCAGTTTTGATCCAAGGTATTTAAAGCCATCAACCTGTTTCAGTTTTCCTCCATTTGTCTCCTCAACATTGGTCATAGTATCTCCTCTTCTCTCCATTACCATTATTTCAGATTTTTCTGCATTCATTTTCAGTCCACCCTTTTCCAGACTCCTCTGCCATTTGAACACTTTCTCCTGTAGTTCTACTTCTGAATCTGCCATCAGTGCCACATCATCAGCAAAGATGAGTTCCCAAGGCACTTCTGTTCTTACCTCCTCTGTCAGTGTGTCAATAATGTTTATAAAAGGAAAGGACTTAGTGCTGATCCTTGGTGTACTCCAACTGTGATTTCAAACTCTTTTGTCTCTCCCCGTTGTGTTATCATCTTCGTAGTTGCATCTCTATAGGTTGCTTGAACTAACTTCACCATGCTTTCTGGTACTCCTTTCTTCCTCAAGCACCAATACACCACCTCTCTGGGCACACGGTCATATGCCTTCTCCAAGTCCAGAAAGGCCACATACAGCTTTTTCCCTTTCTCTAGTGTCTTCTCCTGTAATTGTCTCATCACAAAAATGGCATCTGTTGTGCTTTTCCCCGCTGAGAATCCAAATTGTGAGTTGTGGATCCTGACTATCTTCCTGAGTCTCTTGTCCAGAATTTTTTCCAGGATTTTCAATCCATGTTCCAGAAGTTTTATTCCTCTATAAGTGATAATAATAGCAGCTTCATGATCACACCAAGAAGATTCAACTGTTAGAAGAGAAGGGTACATTTAGAATGCAACAATGAAGAAAAGTACAAGTATCACTCACAGTAAATGAAAACCTAGATAATTAATAGTTATTAAAGAACTCTGAATTGCCGGAGCTATAATAACTATTTATGTATGTTTAAAATTAAATCACCACATTTGTTGAGAGGAGTGCAGAAACACAATGACACAAATACAAAATGTAAAATTCCTAACATTTAAAAAAAGAAATGGTGCAAAAAATAAAGAAGAGTTATAATCTCTATTACCCAAAAGATAAGAGATTCGTTTATAACCAGCAACATAAAAGTGACGTTACCAGCAAGATCCAATAAAATTTCAGGACCTAAACCTCTGAGTAGAACTAGTGACAAAAAGAACAGATGTGGGACTATTTTCAAACAGTGCAGAAAACACAGTAGCAGGAATTATTTTAAGTCTAAACTACTGGACTAATCAGTTCATTATAGTTGGGTGCTATGACAAACATTTATGAAAATACACTGCTACTATCAGCAACTTCCCACCTGTCCCCAGGTAACAGTGTGTAGAAAGTGTTGTAGGGCACTGAAGAAACTCCATATTCCATCCCATGGTAGGGAAATGGTGGTGATAAAGACAGTACTGTGCCTGCTGGAATGAAAGAGGCTTTGGAAACAGCAGTAGGTCTGCACTCACACAGTGCCTAAGCAAGGCAGAGGTGGAGCAGGTATAAGGAGACTGGCAGTTCTTCTGATGCTACTGAAGGCATTTCACAGGGGTGAAGACTGTACATATTTATGAAAGGACACACAGAACCCGGTACAATTGACATCCACAATAGCATCAATCTGTTTATCTAAGATCGTGTTGATAATATATTCCAAGTCGTACTGTAAGTATTCAAGGGAAATTATTGAGTTGCTCCATTTGTACAAATTCAAAACACTGTCGAACAGATCAAGAGGGGGGACTGTAGAAATCTGACTCTGGCCTGGGGTCATTACTGCTGACCTGGCTTGAGGGAATTTTAAACAGACGCCCGCCGTTGTAGGTGACAGCTCAGGAGTGACTGAAAGGCAGGGATAACATCGAAAGGAATAGCCACTGGGCCCTAACTGGACATCTTTTCTGTGATTCCAATGGGGTGATGGTTACTCATAAACACCTATTCATGGTCATGACAAAGGGTGACCATGGCTCATCTCAGACTATAAAATCTGTAACACTGCTAGAATTCAAGACATTGTGGGGATGTGTGTCCCCTTGTGTGTGTCTCCTTCAGTGCTCTCCGGAACTGGCCATTTCATTACAAATTAAACACATTTCAAACCGTGAACTGAACTGTGCTGTGACTCCTTGCATCCCTGCAAAGAGCAAGAAAATAAGAACAGACAGTGACAGTCAGTCCCTGTAATGTCATTTCATCTGAATCATTTTGACATCGCTGATTTCTGACCACTCCTTAATTTACTGAAACGTTGCAGACAAAGACTGAACCTGTCAGTTCTGATAGCACTGAAAATAACCCCTGTGGGCCTCCAGGGCTGCAGTACCTGCAGGGAACATCACTGTGAAAAACACATTCCTCTGACACCACACAGCTAATTAAGGAAAAAATGATGGGAAACCCTCCAGCTAAATTCCACATTGTAGAGTAAATCTTGGGTTTATTTAATCAGAATTTCTGATAGGTTTGTCTTCATAGAATCCCAAACAGTAAGATCACGGTGAAGGACAGGGTAGTAAACCACTGGAGGATCACAGTAGAATCACACTCCTCTCTTCCTGTGTCTCCTGTTTTGTTTTGTTTTTTATTACTAAGGGATTCTCTGTTATCTCCTGAAATTTACTAGATTGGGTGGAGCGGTGGCTCTGTGGCTCAGGATCTGCCCCTGTGGCTGGAATGTTGCTGGTTCGAACTGAGGCCAGCAGAGGAATCCTACTCCATTGGGCCCCTGAGCAAGGCCCTGAACCCCAGCTGCTCCAGGGGTGCCGTATAAATAACTGACCCTGTGCTCTGACCCCCAGCTACTCTCTCCCTGTCTGTGTGTCTCTTCAGCTCCTTCTTCACTTGGTCAGCCGTGATGGTCAGCCTGGCCTGGGGGATGGTGCTTATAGCGCTTTCAGTGCTGCAGGTGTTAATGGCGGAGGTGTTGGAGAGTGGCAGCTGTGGGGGATGGGGGAGTGAGTAGTTGTCGGGGGTTGTAGCTGTAGGCGGCCATGATTGTGGGAGGATGGAGGAGGTGTTGGGCAGTCGCAGCTGTGAAGGGTTAGGGAGCGTGTGGCTGTGGGGGGATGGGTGTTGAGCCACAGGGTACCCAGAATCAAACCTGTTAAAGAACTGGTTCAACTCGTTGGCCATCTCCAGGTTCCCCACTGTTGCACCCCCAGCCTGTTTGAAGCCAGTGATCTCTCTCATGCAGCTCCATACATCCCTCACCCTATTCCTTTGCAGCTTGTCCTCTGTCTTCCTCCTGTAGGCGTCCTTGCTCTCTCTTAACTTCTGCTTTAGCTCCCTCTGTACACGCTTGACTTCTTCCTTATCTCCCCTCCTAAAGGCTCTCTTCTTGTCATTCAGCAGAGCCTTCAGGTCGCTGGTGATCCAGGGTTTGTTATTGGAAAAGCAGTGTACGTCTTTGGTGGGGATGGTGTTGTCTACGCAGAAGTTAATGTAGTCAGTGACACAATCCACCATGCTGTCTATGTCGTCCCCATGTGGTTCGCACAGCACATCCCAGTCGGTAGCCTCCAGAGCACCACATAGATCCTCCATAGCCTCCTGAGACCATCTCCTCACAGTCCTCATGGTCGCAGGTTGGCGCTGGACAATAGTCGTGTATAGTGGTGTAAGCAAGACAAGGTTGTGATCTGATCTGCCAAGGGGGGGAAGGGCTGTGGAACTATATGCATCCTTAGCATTGGCATATAATAAGTCCAGTGTTTTGTTTTCTCTGGTCGGGCACTTAACAAACTGGTGGAAAGAAGGCAAAGTGGTGGAAATAGATATGTAGTTAAAGTCCCCTGAAATAGCTATAAAAGCGCTTGGGTGCTTTGTTTGTAGCCTGGCTGTGACTGTGTTTATGACGTCACACGCTACCTCTGCATTTGCCGTAGGTGGAATGTAAACAACAACAAAGATGGCGCAAGTAAACTCCCACGGCAGATAGTATGGACGATTTAACATCGTTAACAGGGACCAGAAACCCATCAATGTGATCTAGATCCCCTGGTCTTGTGGGGGCATCTCCTGTTTGTTTCCTCATGGGGCTGAACTGACTGGAACTCCTTCCCCTCACATGTGATCGAGGGGTCCCCCTGTCTCTGAGTCACCAGCAAAGAACAGAGCAGCTCCAGACACAGTGAGGGGATCTGGAACAGGGGCTCCCAGTCCTGGTCCTGGGGGACCCCTGTGTCTTCTGTTCCACTGACAGTCTTCCTTGTAGGGTCATTGATTTCAGTTCTTTTTTACAGCATCCTGGGCAATGTTGTTCAATGAAGAAACAACTGTGGCCACCAGAGGGCGATAAAAGATTATTCCAAAGACAATAAGTCTGTTGCAAGTAGTTTGGTGAGAAAATCAGTCCCTTTGGCACTGATGTAATAATAATAATTGCTTACACTTACTGTAAATAGTGCTTTTCTGGACACTCCACTCAAAGCTCTTTACAGGTAATGGGGACTCTCCTCCACCACCAGCAGTGTGCAGCCCCACCTGGATGATGCAACAGCAGCCATAGTGCGCCAGAACGCTCACCACACATCAGTTCTCAGTGGGGATTATTAGGAGGCTATAATTGGTAAAGGCCAAAATTAGGAAATTTGGCCAGGGCACCAGGGTAACACCCCAACTCTTTTCAAGAAACACCATGGGATTTTTAATGACTGCAGAGAGTCAGGACCTCGGTTTTACATCTCATCTGAAAAACAGCTCCTGGTGGCCCCACTAACACCTCTTCCAGCAGCATCTTCACTTTTTCCCAGGAGGTCTCTCATCCAGGTACTGACCAGGCTCACACTGCTGAGCTTTAGTGGGCTGCCAGCTGTGAACTGCAGGGTGACATGGCTGCTGGCCATTTCTTTCTAACCTGTCAAGCTCACTCCACAGGAGCACATAGCATATGAGATTCCACAGCTGCCAACTGTATCTCTTGATAAGGTCCCGTTTCACCCTGTTAATAGCACAGCATGTGGGCAGTCAGCACGAGACACATTGGACCCAGCTCCAGTCCTGGAGTCCTGCAGGTTTCCTGAGACCGTGTCTCCATGTGCACACTCAACAGTCTTGAGCCCTTCATGTGTGTGTCCTCACTCAAGCCTGCAAGGGCTCGGGGTGCCCCATTTCTACATTTGTATTTCACAGGGGAGTTCAGGTGTGCCCCCAAATGGGCCCTTACTGGGAGAAACTCTGCTGAAGGGAATCACCCCCGAGTGGAAACGTGAATTGTTCAAGCCCATCAAAGCAGTGAAGAGTTGCCACGGGGAATAAAATATTCAAGCAATCCTCATATTTAACAGTCCACAGTTCTGAGGTGTTGTCAAGTTTACCTTTTTTTTTTCCTGTGAATGAACGCGCTGTCGTCCTCGTACTGTCATTTCTGGACTGGGACAGACGAGATGAACTGTATTTAGTTGTACAAAGCTTTGAATAAACAGAGAGCGGTAGGGCCAAGTTTTTCTTAGTTTACTTTACCCGTTTTGAGTCGAGCCTGCTCAGCACGAATGAACACGATGGGAAACAGTCACCAGCTTTAGGTTTTTGGGAATTCACATTTCTAATTATCTAACCTGGACCCTGAACACGGACTCTTATCTTGAAGAAGGCTCAGCAGCGCCTCTATTTCCTGAGGTGCCTCAAGCGATGGGGGATGCCAGTACCTGTGTTGGTGAACTTCTACCACTGCACCATAGAGAGCGTCCTCACCAAGGGGATCACCGTGTGGTATGGCAACACCTCTTCTCAAGAGGTGAATGTGGACCAGAAGATCATCTGGCATGGTCTCACAGAGATTAAACAGCTCTACGAGGACCGCTGCCATGGTAGAATTCTGGCCATCACAGAGGACAGCAACCACCCCGGGCATGAGCTCTTCACCCCACTGCCCTCAGGCAAGAGATACAAGAGCATACGGACACTTACCACCAGATTCCTCAATAGCTCCTACCCACAAGCAGTGCAATTGGCGAACACATTTAGCCCTGCCCCTCGGACCACACCTACACTCTCTACTTCATTTTGATTTCTTATTTATTGCACATTTCCAGTCATTGTTTACATGTCTGCATTGTTTAAATCCAAACTGTTTACTTGTACATTGTCTACTGTTTGTTTGTATATTGTCTTGATGCACTGTCTGCACTTTGTGTTTTTACACTTGTTTTAACCATCGAGAGACTTTCTGTAAGAATTCCATTGTACCAGTATGTGTACCGGTTACATACGGCAATTAAGTTCAAGTTCAAGTTCAAGCTAACTCGCTTGCTCTAGGGGGTGTCTCACAATTACCACACTAACCAGCGCACAAGGGAGTGTGTTAAAACTACCTCTCATGACAGTCCCTCTGTGGAAAGAGAATCGGCCACATAAAATGTCCAAGACGACTGACACGGAGCCCAAGTTTCTGTCCGTGAAGAAAAAAACATCTCTGCTACCACCAAACAGATGTAAAATCCTGGGTTCGGTTTAGGGTTTAGGCTTTCATATGAAGGAAAACATAGCTTTCACTGGTCAATTATAAAACTTTAATGGAAACAAGAATAAAGAAAACACCAGAAAGACAGCACGTCCACTCCTTACTTTCCTCTGAGTCAGAGATCAGATAAAACTGCTCTCACACTAAACAAACCACCGTAGTCAAAATAAGCCCAATAAGAACAAAAAGTAAAATGGGAACCGGGTATTAGAACTGGTTAAAGTTTGTTACAGATGCAGCGCTGGTTACGAACTACTGTACAACTCCCATAAACACCCCAAGCCACTTCCTGACAGTGTGACGTCACAGTCCCTATTCCTCCTGGCTGTGATGACGTCAGTGGGTTCCTCCCAGTTCTGGCAGCTGCACAGTCACTGGCGCGCGCAGGAGAGACTCACACGGTAGTGAGGTATCTCTCTCTCTCTCGTACATGTTACTTTCCCCTGTTTAAAACTTTTAATTAAATATAATGTGTTTAAACACGACACATCATCATTTCTAAAATTACTATTATATTTATGTCATCATCTCACTACCGGTCATTAAACCCGTCTCCCAGTATGAGCAGTGGACAGAGAGCTGGGAGAGAGTCAGCCTGTGTTCATGAGTCAGTGACGGGTTTAATCTCCACACTGACAGCAGGCAGCAGCTCAAGGTCTTTATACTGATCCCCAGTACCGAAGACAGGATAGATCTTCTCCCCCTGAGTGAAGACCATGTCAGTGAAAGTGTAGAGATGAGCTTTGGACTCCAATGTGTAAAAGGAGACCTTCCTCTCCTCAATATCCACACACACCCCCAGCTTCCTGGGCCGCAGACTGCGGGGGAGACGGGACTTAGGGACAGTGAGAGCAAAGAAATCATCAGGGTCATAGTCACAGTCCAGACACCAGTAACCCAGCTGGGGAGAGAATCTGAACTTTCCTTTCCTCTCTGCAAACTCTCTGGTCACTCCTATTCTCCACAGGTCATTCACCTCCACCTCCCAGTAGTGTCTCCCTGAGGTGAAGGCCTCCCTGCTCATGACACAGGGCCAGGAATTAAATTTGTGAGGTTTGATGGCGAGACTCTTCCTCTCTCCCTGTTTCACTCTCTTCCTCTCTCCCTTTCTCACTCTCTTCCCATCCTCAGACAGGCTGAGCTCACAGTGAGCTGTATCAGGGTTCAGAGTCACAGCAGCTGGGGAATAAAACAGAAAACATCACAACAGGCTCCTGCCGATTACATTCCAAGTCAACTCCATTATACTAAAAAATATAAAATGCTAAACCAATAAATTATATGTGAAATGTCTTTGTCCCCCTGCCCTCCCCCCCCACAAAAAAAAAAACAACCTGGATTATGGGGATTAGTTATCCCCCATATCCTTTAAATACAAACATTAAATATTTGTTTTCACAGCAATGACTTTATTATTTTTAAATGACATTATTAAGAAACACAGGATCGGACTGCAAGAGAAACTACAGCCCGACCACTCACTTTCAAAAACTGCAAAGCCCACCACAACGACCTGTATACTGTAAGAAACTGGGCAACCTGTCTGTTAATCAACATACTATTTTTGCACTGTTCCAAGAATTACCTTGCACTGTTTGTCCTGTTATATTTTCTCTGTTTGCGAAATTTTGCAGTTTGATTACTTGATTACATGTTATTTATGTTATGTTATTACAAGTTACTGTTATTGTTATTGTGTTACTGTCTATTGTCTTATCTTCTGTCCTATTTATATACTGCACCTGAGTGACTAATGAGAAACACTTCATTATACCATGCACCTATGTAAGTATAATGACAATAAAGTTAAAAGTTGTTAAAATGGTTTATTTCAAATCCCAGTTCAGCAGCTCATTCATCTTCTCTAAGACCATTTTCCTGATGACGCAGAATAAAAAAGTGCTGAATTCAAAGACTGCATAATGATAAACTTTCATAGATTATATCCTGTTAAATTGACACTTTCTATATTTAAACACGAACAAGATGAATTATGTGTATTTTGTAATAATGAGAAGGAATCTTTGTTACATTTGTTTGTTAACTGCATACTGGATATACAAAACTGTTTTGGATAGATTTACAAAATGTAATTGTTCAACATATACAGGTAAATGTTAAATTGAAAGAATTTGATATTATTTTTAATTTTGATTGATCTGATTTATTGATCAATGATTTACTGATTTTTTGCTTGCACTTATATAGCACTTTTCTGAACACTCCACTCAAAACGGGGACTCCCCTCCACCACCAATGTGCACCCCCACCTGGATGGTGCGACAGCAGCCATAGTGTGCCAGAACACTCACCACACAGCAGCTCTCAGTGGGGAGGAGAGCAGAGTGATGAAGCCAGTTCAGAGATGGGGGTTATTAGGAGGCCATGATGGGCAAAGACCAGGGGGTTACACCCCTACTCTTTTCAAGAAACGCCCTTTGGATTTTTAATGACCACAGAGAGTCTGGACCTCGGTTTTACATCTCATCCAAAGGACGGAAGTGTCCTCGTCACTATACTGGAGAATAAGGACCCACATAAACCGCAGGGTGAGCGCCCCCTGCTGGGCCCACTAACACCTTTTCCAGCAGCAAACTTAGTTTTTCCCAGGAGTCTCCCATCCAGGTACTGACCAGGCTCACACTGCTGAGCTCCAGTGGGGCTGCCAGTTGTGAGTTGCAGAGTGATATGGCTGTTGGCAATAATTTGGATTTGGATAAAGGATATGTTTTTATTATTAATCTGTTAATTATTTGGGCTAAATACTTCATCCACGACAGTAAATGTTCTAATACTGCTCCCTCTATGCTTTTAAAGTTGAATTCCCTTTTTATTTAAATTCTATTAGAAATGTAAAGAATCAAAAAGCAAGACATACAATGAAATATGTAAAAAGCATAATTTTCAGTTTTTACAGTTGTGAATTCCTCTGGCTTTGAAGTGTATAAGTCTGTATCTATTTTAATATTCTGTTTCCCTTTTTGTATTTCTGTTTTTTAAATAAAAAAATATTTAAAAAAAAGACCGCATAATGATTATTTGTTACAGACAAAAATAATGGAAACAGAAATAAAGAATGCCATCACACTTAATTTGAAAATGCCAAGCAATATCCAAAGTGTTCAATTTAAAGCAGAAATAACACATCCAGAAACCCGGAGAGAAAGACGAGAGAAATAGAGGCGCTCATACTGACTTGCTCGCGCTTACTTTGCTTACTTGCTTTGAATTGTCACGATCGCTACCCCTCCTCTTAAGGGCGCTCCAGCTCATCCCCATTCAGCCTCATTCCCCGCACCTGTTCCTTGTTCCTACCCCCTTTCAGTTCTCCTAAAAAGCCAGGCGCTCACGTAATTCGAGGCTCTACATTGAAACCCATTTCATGTGAGCCCAGGTCCTGATGCGTCTGGCTCCGTTATGTTTTTTTAACCTTCTGTTCCTGTTCCCCCCGCCGGTCCCGACCCGGTTCCCATTTTTATTCTCCTGGATGGATCGCCTGGCCATGGACCTATGCTTGTGTTTTGGATTCCCTGTTTGGACTTCCTCTTGGATTGTTCGCTCCGGACTCACTCCCCCTGGACACCTGCACACCAGGGACACGCCCCCTGTCTCCATTCCCATCTTCTTCATGACTTTTCCCCTTGTGTTCCCTCACTATTCCGGATTGTGTCATCCGCATAGGGCCCGGAAAGAACAGTTCGGGACATGAATATGCGAAGAAATATCCAAAGTATTTAATTTAAGCAAGAAACCACTGACCACTGAGAGACGGGGGCGGGTTTATATATGTTCAGAGCGAATGGGGGTTTTAATCAATTCAATTCAAGAAGCTTCATTTGCATGACTAATGAATACTGACTAATACTCTCTTCATACGTATTACTTAAGTACGAATTCTTAATACTTAATACTGAATAAACACTCTCCTTTATTTGTCTGCTTAACAATCCAGTGAAGATCAAAGAGATTCTTATCAGCTCTTATTTTTTACTCCTGGAGTACAGAAATACTGTAAAAAGAGCCTATCCAGTATAAATAATCTCTCAATCATTGTCTGTAGCTCAACACTACTAATAATAAAGTAGCAGATATACTGGAAATGGCCTGGAAATAATGGGTATCTGTATGTGCTACAGTTTGAAAAAAAATTACCTTTGAAGAAATGAAATGTGTTTGTTTTGTTGTTTTTTTTGGAGGGTGGACATATCTTCCTAGTGTGTGTACTGAGTGAGATACATATATATCTGACTTGATTATACCATCCTTTTTTCCCAACCATTAACAGTGTTTCTCCTCAGGATTTGAATGGCTTGTTATTATGAGACTGGCTCTGCTCCTGATTCCTCCTGATATTCCACAGTTATTCCCAAATCCAGGGTCACTGGCTCTGCCACATTCAGCCTGTAGACCCTCAGTCAGGAGTGAGCAGAGACCAGAACTCATGGCCTTTGTCAGTTTTCTCACTGTCAGTCCCTCCAGGAGAGACTCTGGCCATTAGATTGAAACATAGAATTGATATAGAAATTACCATCATGAAACTTTGATCTTCACAGCCCACTGAGATTACATGTAGGACATTACAGAAACATGAGATTGGAATACATCTCCTTCTATTTACACACCAGACATGATCATCTCACACTAAAGAGAAAATAACCCAGACACTAGGACTTAAAACAGCATCTCTATCATCAAGAAGAGAAAGACCTACCTGCAGCACTGCACAGCCACTGCCATTCTGAAACAAGAGAGACAGAGACTGTTAATCACAGTCACCCACTGGAACACAGAGATACAGACACTGTTAATCACAGTCACACACTGGAACAGAGAGATACAGACACTGTTAATCACAGCCACCCACTGGAACACAGAGATATAGACACTGTTAATCACAGTCACCCACTGGAACACAGAGTTACAGACACTGTTAATTACAGTCTCACTTGGCTGCTCACTGGGAGTAAGATGTCAGTACAGTTTTCATTATGAATTGGAGTTTCTGACATTGCTCTTAAATAGTTCAACTTTTACCTTACTGATCACTGACATTTTTTCTCTCTTGGAGTTTCAATTCTGAATTTGGGTTAATTAAATCTGGTGTTCCTCAGGGGTCAGTAATGTGTCCCCAACTCTTCAGGATTTACATGTTCTCATATTGGTCAGCTATTAAATCAGCTATTAAGTCTTAATTGATATTTCTCTGCTGATGAAACTGTTTGTCTCTGCTCTGTCTAATTTAATCTCTGACAGTAAAACCATGATGACTCAGAATCCCTTCTATCAACTTTGTAAAGCCAATGCAGTAATCCAATCTGAATGATACTGTACTTGATTTCCAGTCTAAATTGAAGAATATCATTCTCACGATTGTAATCCCCCTTAAGCATGTTAAGGCTGTTTCACATTATTGTTGATTTTGCGCACATGCTCCCTGTTCCTGCCCTTCCCTACAAAAGCCAGATGCTCACTCTGTTCTGGGCTCGTCATTGGAACACGGACACCCGCCTACACTTGGTGGTTCGGAGTTCCTCAAAATCAATGGAGACAAGTAATGTATCCTTAACTCATTTCTATCAAGAGAGTAAAAGGTAAATGACTAAGAGCACTTGTGATATATCAATATATAGAATCAGGAGCTCAGTTTAATTTGTTTCGATGTCAGTGTGACTGATCTTCTGCCTCTCACTACAGACCTGAAACACAAAATTAAGTCCAATACACAGGGACACTGAGACATACTGGTAGACAGTGAGAAGTGAGCTGATTTCTACAGCCTGCTTCAGCTGAAAAATGCTTGCGCAGTTTGTAGTTTAGTAGCTGATTGAATCTAAAATTTGCTCCAGCTCTTTCTTTAGGGAGCCCAGAGTTTGAGACATCATTAACTTCGAAATAATGGCAGTTTCAGCTTCTGAATTCACTATGGTAATGTCTCACATTTTACATGTGGATAGTTTAAATGCCCCATTAACACCTCATCACCTTTAAATACCCCTCAGCTCCTCCCCACACACTCTTCCCCAGCACACTGACAGGAAGAGAGCTGGAGCCCAGCAGGAGCTGTGACTTTACACACAGTGGACTTACGCAGGTCAGGGATGGGGCTGCCTTCACCTGTACAGAAGAAAGGAGAGGGTCAGTACAGAGCTGTAGTGTCCTGGTGGACACTTGGTCCAGCACAAACAATATTGCCCGCACAGACAATATGGAGGTCAGTTAGAAGTGGCATTGTGGAGATATATAAAAGTGCAAAGGTCATTAAAGATGATTGATAAGTCATATATAAATCTATATATGACTCTGACAACACTGACTCTGACAAGTCCTCTGGCACACACAGTGACACACTCAGACATATGTATTTCTGTACTTGTGAAGTAAATTAACTCTTATTCTATTGTCATTTATTAAACTCTGTCTCAAAATGTAGCTTTTGAAAAAGCTGAAAATCAACTTGAATCAAATACTTTTGTTTCTTTTACATTAACATACTGCACACACTGACACTGAAAGTCTAACAGACAGGCTATGGCGCTGACACACACACACACACTGACAGTGTTCTACACACAGTCACACACACTTGTATTCCTATATCACCTCCATATCATCACTAATTCAATAACACCCCAACACTCCAGCAGGGCTTTTATTCCTGTGGTTGGAGTATTCAGAGTAACTGAGGAGCACTCAGAATATCCAGCTGGATTCAGGATTGATCAGGGTTATTCAGTTTATTTAGTCTGATCCAGAGTGACTCAGGGTTATTTAGCTTCAGACAGAACAGAAAAGGGGTGTGACAGTGCACTGACAGTGAATACACTCTGAGATTTTATCATGTAAATGTTGAATCTCTGTGTGGAATGTTCAGGAAAGTGTTTGTTTTTTCACAAAATGAATCTTAATGAATGATCAAATGTTTATTTAATATTTGTGTTCCCTTGTGTAACATGAGGCTGGTGTGTGAGCATAAGGCCAGGCCAGCAGTGAGAGAGTGTTGTTACTGTGATCTAATGAGCCCTTAGTCTAATGTCATGATGATCAGTTCTCATCAGTTGTGTAATCATCGAATAATGGATTCTGTCATCTCTGTGTATTAAAATACTCCACTGTCACAGAGTCATGATCTGTACCCCTGACATCTAGTCTCCTACAAGCTTTTCCTAATGTAAAAAGGATTTTATTTAGGAAGGTGTGTGATTTTATAGCTCAGTAACTTCAGCACAGACATGTTTCCACTGGCTGAATGACAACATGATCACTGTGAAAGGAGTTTAAAGCATAAAGTTTTTCACAGGAATGTGATCTGAACCTTCAGTGAACCTCAATCACACTGTTTCTCCTTTTCTTCACTATCTCATCAGTACATTTCTCACCATGACTCAATACTCATTAATATTAGTGCTCAATAGCAGTACTATGTATCTTCAACAGGAAACAGTCCCACCTGCAGCACTGCACAGCCACTGCCATTCTGAAACACAGAGATACAGACACTGTTAATCACAGTCACACACTGGAACACAGAGATACAGACACTGTTAATCATAGTCACACACTGGAACACAGAGATACAGACACTGTTAATCACAGACACACACTGGAACACAGAGATACAGACACTGTTAATCACAGTCATACTGTGGAAATGAGATGTCTGTTCAGTGAGTGCTGTCAGTCATCAGTTTCACACAGTGTACATACGTGATTTAGGGATAGGAGCTCGCTTCACTGCATCTGCAGAGAGAGAGAGAGAAGATCTTTATTGTATTAAAGAGCTATATTCCATCTTACCAACTATTATATACTCAAGTCTCTAGTCAGTTCATTTCAGGATCCCCAGTCTCCACTGCAGTGTGGTTCAGAGTGTCAGGGAGTGTGAGCAGCAGTGGCTGTAAGACTGGAGTCTCACTCAATAAGACTGAGCAGCACGAGGCAATAAGACACACAGACACATCACACATACAAACTCCAAACTCCGACCTGATAGAACTCCAGGTCCAGAATTGAACCCCAGGCCCCGGCACTGAGAGACAGCAATGCTCACCATTGCGCCACCTTGCTGCCCACAGGAAGGACAGTGTGGTACACATGAGATCTCAGTGATGTGGAGCTCCTGTGTTCACATCACTGGCCCTCAGCTGTACTGTGTCTGTGTGTTAATAGAGCTCACTTCTCTGACAGAGTGAGCAGCACTGGAGTCCCTTACAATCACCACATCACTGCTTTAACTCACAGGATCTGTCATGCTGTCGATCCATTTCCAGCAGCTGTATTTACTACAACAGTCTGAATGTGTTACAGGTGAAGAGACACCTGTGTGAGATACTGTAGGAAGTACAAGCTCGTTTCAGTTGAATTCATCTCAGTATAGGACAGTCCAGTGCTCTGCTTTTCAGTACTGTGTGGGTCACTGTCTTCCACACATTGACACTACAGTCCAGTCCAGAAAACTGCAGTCAGTCCAGTTTGAGGATCTTACCCATTTCTGCACGAATGACTGCAATTCCTGTAATATAAATGCATGAATTAGATGATCCAGCTGACCTATATGCAGCAAGTGTTTATATGCTTTCAGTGTATTTTTAAGTGAAATTAAGTAACTCTCTGAACACTTACATTGTCCCCAACGTGAGCACAATACAAAAATAGTAAACATAAAATTCCTTAATATGAAATTTATGCAGAAAAACTACAGAAAACACACTGATTTACTTACCATTTACTGTATTAATATAACATATTTCAGATGCCCACTGTGCTTCCTGTGCTGCACAGAGAGTCAGTAACACTGATACAGACATCTGCACTGATACTGGCTTTTAAAGAGTCACACTAACATAATATCATTCAGATTCCCACTGTGTGTTCTGCACTGTTAGAAACACACAGAGTCAGTAACACTGTTACAGATACCTGCACTGAAACCAGCTTTAAAAGGCTTGGGTTTCTTTGTGGACTATTTCAATGTCTGATGTGTCCATTATAACTCTCATTTCATATCCTGAATTCACCAGATTCACTGTTGCACATACAGTATATATTGTTGGAATAACTTCTGAGAGGCTTCAATGTGACTCATTTATACTGGACAAAAACTCACAGTGAGAAACCTCTGAAGAGACAGAGGTGCTTTAACAGTGGAGGGCTGATCAGTAACTGCAAGGACAGCTGTTGTGGGCCATTACTAACTGATAGAAACACATCCCGCACTGTAGATCTCCCACTACAGGCCATTCTAAGAAGATGATCTCCTGGATTTTAAACCCATCTTAACACAGACATTCAGACACACACACACGTCTATGTATAATGACCACATACCGTCCAATCTTCTCCACTGGATGACCAGATGTACCGCTGCTGCTACAGTAACAGCTGCTGTTAGGAAGAGAGTCACCATCCATCCAGAGGGAGCAGGGAAATAGTCTCCTGGAAAACAGGACAGGAATATCATCCTACAGACACTGAGACACATTTTGGGGTCTGTAACTGTCAGTATGAAGGAAGATATTTGTTCATTTTATAACATAATGTACACATACTGTAGAATTAGTGTTTTAGCTGCACACTGATTCAAGCCTAAATAGACCTCATGCATTATCATACATTTATGTGTAATATCCTCATGTTAGTATCACTCACATTATTTCTCA
Source organism: Atractosteus spatula (assembly GCF_055471065.1). NCBI lineage: Eukaryota > Metazoa > Chordata > Actinopteri > Semionotiformes > Lepisosteidae > Atractosteus > Atractosteus spatula. Next base: position 9,121,504 of record NC_142710.1, on the reverse strand, counting down.
ATGCCTTTATTAGTACTGCCGTGCTGGTAAGACTCACTTTACTTTTATGGTATTATATCACTCTGCAGTGGGGAGTATTATTCTGTTAGGCTCTATGCATGTCAGGTCTCAAGCCTCTGTCTACCAGGAAGCCTGTATCTGTTACAGTACCATCACCCAGCCACTGGTACCATCTTCCAGGGGGCTCCGAACCCACAAGCACCTACCTCAGCTACTCAGGGAAGACTCAGACTCCCTCTGCCTTGTAAACCAATCGCAGCACCTCTTCACCACCACGCCTCCCCTCCCAGCCTATTTAAGCCCAGCTCTGTCCCTTCCCTGCTCTGTATTAGGTTTTCTGTCTGAGAGCTACAGCTCCTGTTTACCTTGAGACATTCCTTGCTTCGCTTTTGGACTATAGAATTGTTTGACTCTATAGTTTGACTTGGACTATTGAATCTTTAACTTTAAGACCTTTTGGCTTTTGACATACTGCTCGTTTGGACTTTGTATTCGGATTCCACTGTTTAACGCTGTTTTCCAACTCTTGAGTTCCCTGGATCAGCACAGGGCCCATCCCTTGCTCTCTCCTTAACAGTATCATTTTGTCTTTCAGGATTCACACAATACAAACAACAACACATTTGACAAATTACAACTAAAGCATGTACTGTTTTAGAAATGAATAATTTTATTCAAAACTGAATGGTATTATATCTGAAGGCTTTTCCTAGACTTGACAATACAGGTAGTCCTCGACTTACAACGTACGTGGCTTATGACCACTCTCACTTGCGACGTCCGTCCCCTTAATCGTATTACTGTACAGTACTGCATATTATTTTCGTGTCCTGGTGACGTTCAAAAAGCTACAATATGAAAAATACAGTAATAATAAAAACAGACAAGGTCCTATTAATGAAATGGAGAAATGTCAGTTTCAGTGACATGTGGAGGAGAATTCTGGAGGTTTTCTTTTTTATAGAGATTTGTTTTTGCATAAGCTGTATTCAAACCTATATATTGTTTTCTTTCTATATGGCTGGTATACACAAGACAAATCTGTATGCTGGAGAGAGGGGATCTCTCTGAATGGACTGACAGGAAAAGTCTGATCTTTTAGATTCTATGTCAAGAATTATATGAGAAGAATTATACGAGAAAGGTAATCATCAGTAGGTGTTACCAGAGAAAAAAACAGAACATATTGAAATTGTATGTGATCCAAAATAAACAGGGCAGAGAGAGCTCAATAATCTCAGAATTTCCCTTGAGATTCTCCTGTGTGCTCAGCAAGCCTTTGACTGAAAGACTGACTCCTGATTTACCGCAACAACATGGTAAAATAAAATCGCATTTAAATAGAGTTATATGATATACATTTCTGTATTATTCTTAATGTTTTTATAATAAATCCCATAATGACTTCAGCACCATAACATAAGATGGTTTTATTATAAGGGGAATTCATTCTAAATTGTTGGATTTGAATCAGTTAATTGATTGAGGCATATGTTTACTCAAACAATATAAGATAACTGCTTCTGTTATATGGCTTGGAAGTTTGTTCTAGACCTTTAATTATATAATAATAATTGCTTACACTTATATAGCGCTTTTCTGGACACTCCACTCAAAGCACTTTACATGTAATGGGGACTCTCTTTCACCACCACCACCAATGTGCAGCATACACCTTTACAAAAACATTTTTGTATTCTATAGTCTACTATCTGAATGCAAACTCAACTCTGTACTCACTGGGTATGTGCAGCTGAGATTCCCAGTCTGCCTTGGGCTGTGTGCTTCTCACCAGGCAGGAGAAGATGTTGGACTCCTGTTTGACTGAGATGTAGCTGCTGACACTGAGGAGCCCCTGACTGTCCGTGTCCACTGTGGGGGGCTGTGATGTCACCTCGTTTCCATCCCTGTCTGTCCAGATCACTGCAGGTTGAGGGAACCAGCCCTCTGATCTGCACAGCAGCTGGGCCTGATCTCCTCCAGGGGAGTGGAGAGACACTGACATAGCTGACAAGATTTAAAACATTGACACATAGTCTTTCAAACTTCTGCAAAATGGAGTGAGATATAATAGTATAATCTGTGTTCTAGAGTGGCTCAACAAGTAAAGGTGAATTTATTCTTTTTAGTAAAACATGACAATTAAGTGTTCTGTTCAGAGTTTCAGAGTGAACACAATTCAAGAGAAAGTTTTGTTTTTTCACTTAAAACTTCCACTTTTAGAAAGTCTCACTTTCAAACATCTAAGGTCTGAGATGTTTGTCATGTGATTTGTCACTGCTGGGGCTCAGACTCATTATTATACTAATGTATTATAGAACTGCTATTATACAGCAAAACTATAATATCGTGGGTAATGATTAGTTACATTTTAAACACTCACTTCTAACAGACAAGTCAATAATAGCGTCATCATCCCAGAGATCAGACAGCACCATGCATCTGTACCTTCCATGATCAGAGCGGGTGATGTTTCTCAGTGTTAAAGACACGTTGCCTCTGGAGAGCTCATTGGAGAAAAGCTCTACCCTTCCCTTGTAGGCTGGGTCCTGTGTGTCAGAGTTATACTGGTGGTTCTGGTACAAACACACAGGGGCTGTATAATCTCCTCTAAACCACCTGATCTCCAGGTCCTCTGCACTGACTCTGGGTGAGAGGTAACAGGGCAGGACAGCATCTTCACCAGGGGACACAACTACAGGAGCAGCTGGACCAACAACCTGTAACACCTCTGAAAGAGAAAGAGCACACAGTCTGCATGAGCCTCCCCCTCTACACAGCTGCTCACAGTGTGAGCTGGTCCAGCACTGTCTCAGGATCAGCCCCACATTGACCCCAGGAATGTCACTGGTGAGGATTTAGTGATGTTTTAGTTTAACCCACTTGGATTGATTGGAATCCCTCCTGTTGTACTGTCTGTATTTTTCAGCAGACCTATTATCCCGAGTTAATGACATTGAGGAATGTCAGTAAGTTAATATTTAGGGATGTTATTGTTTCATGGGTTAAGGTTTAAGTGTTTGTCTTTGTTTAAAAGTGTATATAAAGTGTACACTGGAGGTTGTGGGGGTCAGATATGAATAATGAATTCTTGTCAGTCAAATGTATTAAGTGGTCAGGTTAATAACATTAATATTGTAAGTTGTAAGTGAAAACAAGTAATTACCATATTAAACAGTACAGAACATGTTATGGTATATTTGAATCCTTAATTTCTGTGAAGTTGCAAACTTCCCCTACCCACAAACAACACAAATAATGAAACACCCCACATTCATTAGTGCTGTGTTTGTACTGGTTTGTTGTGTTGAAGTAGCAGCCTTTCATTCTCAAGATATAGAGCCTTGTTTTTTCATGAGTGTGACATCATTTCATCATTCAGAAACACAGTCTAGACAGTTAGTATACAGTAGCTAATTACTGGATGAGGGGATAACAGCACCTGCAATTTGCTTTCTCAGTTTTTGAGTGGATAGTTTACATTTTAATACAGTGTTTGTGTCAATAGTAAAATTAATCTGTCTGCAATATCTTAATGTAACCACAAGAGTCGTCATTTTCGACTTAAAAAGGGAGATCTAGCCAACAATTGTATTTTCTTAAAAAAGATTTAAGTAGCATGACATGATACTTCACAGCTGTGTCAGTATTTTTTTTAAAACTGAAGACATAATCTAAGGACTTTCTCATTGTATCCTTTTTTAAATAAATATGGAATTCAAAAGTTGTTTAAAGTTTCAGGCTGTTATTGGAGCTTTGTATTTTAAAAGCTTAGAAAAAAACAATTATTATTTTAGAATTAGTTTATTAGAATACGTTAGAATACCACAGTGTTTAGTAATGCCGACTTAAGTAAGCAGTGACGTTGAATTGAATTAATTCATTTCAGGACAGTTGATATTGTTGAGATTGAGCCATTCATTCGGAAACAAAAATAATATAAATAAAAAGTCTTATGGCAAGAATTGAGGAAATTGTTGAAAAGTGAGAGGTTTAGTATATAGAACCACGACGTACTAGAAAACAAATTGTAATTCAAGATGAAGGGTATTAAATTGTCATAATTGCTCATTAAGGAAAATATTTGATGGTATTGCTATCCAGCACACAACCCAAAGCGCAAGGTAAATGTGAATTACTATTCTCTTAGGAAGTACTGTAAGAGGAAGGGTCATTTATAACCGGTATTTCCTGAACGAAACACTGAAAATACTCAAAATAGACCTGGGCAAGATGGCCACCCAGGATAACCAGCTGACCCGCTATTGGGAAAAGCCTATGCAGCGAAACAAGGAGACACAGCTGAACGACATCAGGAAACAGGATATAAATGCCCCAGAAGCGATGAGCCGGTGCGGAAGCCAATAAGGTGAAAGCGTTTCGGAGGAAGGAGAGATTTAGGAGTGTACTGAAAGGAATTTAAGAATAACGGACTATTGGATACGGTTTTCACTAAGATTACGGATTACGGCTTGGATACGGCGCAGAGTAGTGTGGACATACGGATTTAGGAATTTGGATCGTTTAAGGATACTGGCAACGGATTGCAGATCAGATTTGGAGAGACGTACCAACGAAGAACAAAGAAGATCAGTGTGGTGTGAGTTAGATCTCTTTTACACCTGTTTTCCCCCGGCGACACCACAGTACAGAAATTTAGGAGGCTTGTTGTGTTTCTCTCTCTTATGCTCTGGATGGGGAGGAAGCGGGCCTCATCTTCACACGAAGAACAGATCCACCAGTATTTACAGATTGTCCCTATGTGGTGGGGTCATGCGGTGTTAACTAGTGGATCTACATCATGGGGCCACAAGCTGTGAAGTCCTGTCGGTTGTGAAGTCCTGCAGGTCTGCCCGGGTCCTGCTGGCTATACCAGTGGTGGTCTGTGTAATGTGCATGTGATGAAAATCATTTTATCCAGGAACCCTTATCTAAAGCCTTATTTTCTCGCTTTTTAGACAATACTACAAATTGGCATTGGAATCAATAATGAAGAGAACCAGTCTCATTCATTATTGCTGTGGTTTTGCCTGTCTCTGCCGTTGAAAGTAGCTTCCCAGCTGTTTTCATTCCTGAGATAGATACGGGGAAGCAGGCATCACTATAAGGACTGTAGAGTGTGAGGTGCAGTGCGAGCTGATCTAGTGTTGTTCTGGAGTACAAATAAGTCATATCTGAGATTTGGCTATTTTGCCACCAGGAACTGTATAATTCTCTAAAGAAATCAATCGGTATTGTCAGTGAGACCTGAATCTGTGTCTCAGACTCAAATAATCTATTCAAACTTGTATTTGTACTGCTTATTGCAATTAGAACTTTTTCATGTACTAAATTATAATAACTCTTTCATTTAAGACCAGGCACATTATTTTTACAAACATTTCCTTGGATATCCCTTGTTTCTTGAATTTGAAACCCAGTTGTTGATCTTTATCTTACATGTTACTGTGCTATTGCCTTATTTCATTTCAATAGATATCAATGGTAGAACATGGTACTTATGGTACAAATGGGGTGATTTTAGGGGGTTTGCTGAGTTTCTTGAAACCGGGCCTTTCAGGGGGATCCATCCAAGACGAGACAAACAAGGTTAAAATCCGGAACGGGATCTGGAATAGGGACAGGGAATAAAACCAGGGTAACGAGGCCAGGTGCTCCGAGACTCAGATGGGCAGGATGCTGTGAGGAAGCCTAAGCCGTTGGGTATATCCTGGACCCACTGGTAGGTGGGCTTCCGGGCGTCCATCTCCCAATGCTGAGCCAGGAATAGCGAGAACACCAGGGTTAAATAATGAGAGACATCAAAGGGGGCAGGTGCATGTGCTCAGCTAAAATACGAAAGGATCGGAGCGCCCTTAAGAGGAGGGATGACGATCGTGGGGTAACACGTAAATGGGAAAACACGATGAGCTGCACACTAATGAGAAACTCCACTGGGCATTTTGAGAGGTGAGCCTTGTATGCCTTACTGAGACATAGCTGAGAGATAAGAGCTCAATCAGGGCCACAAAAAACATCAATCTCTGTTACGGTAATATAAAAACAAGCTTAAAGAAATCTCTCTTCACTGTACCTGATACTGAAGAAGAGCACTGGAGGAGAAGCAACAGAGTCACAGAGAGCCACTCTGAACTGTCAGGCTTCATACCTGCAATACAGAAACACTGAGATCAGTCAGACAGCAGACCTGGAATAATGAAAGACAATGGGCAGTCTTAGTCTCTTATATAAAGAAACAACCTGTTTAGTCAGAATTCATTTGTAAAATAAGGAAAGTTCTTTGAGAAATATAAAAACACTCATACCGGGTCTGGTTTAATCAATTAAATAAATACAAAAACTCTGGTTGAATATCATCTATGTGTCACGGATGTCGGAAAGGACAGACCGTGGAATGCCAGGAGAGCGAAAAGACCCTGTGCGTAGCGGCGAGACGGGGGTTAGCCCGGGCTCAGCTGTTCAGGGAATGCCGTATAGAAACCTATGCCCTCAGGTAGTGGACTTGGGGCGACCTGGTGCTAGGCGGGTCTCAGGACATCCAAACGTCAATGCTGAGCGAAGGGGAATGAAAGACCCAGAAATATATAGCCCCAGAGAGAGAGAAACACCGGAAGGACAGCAAAGCAGGAAACTAGGGACAGGACAGAGTAGGAGCACCCTCTGGCTGCAGAGGGCGTGACACTATGAAATAGAAAAAAGTCAGATATAATATCTAAGACAAATTTAATATTTCAAATAAAAATCCTCTGAAGTCAGATCACCTTTAAAAAACAACTCTGATAGGTCAATACTCATATCTAAAATAAACAGCTACTCTGGGCAGATTTCACATCTAAGATAACGACATATTCTAATTGGCTTGCCTTTACAATTGAATTGCAATTATAACACTTTGAATAGTAAACCTTCACTGAAACAGACACTCATAGTGAATGTTCCAGCTGTAGTAAAACAGTGAGGTGTGTCTCTCAGCTTCAGTCCTGACCCGACTGTTCACTCACACACTGCTGGATCTCAATGGCACTTCAGCACACAGCAGCTTCAGTCCTGACCTGACTGTTCACTCACACACTGCTGTACCTGACTGATCTCACTGTCACTCCAGCACACAGCAGCTTCAGTCCTGACCAGACTGTTCACTCACACACTGCTGCACCTGACTGATCTCACTGTCACTCCAGCACACAGCAGCTTCAGTCCTGACCTGACTGTTCACTCACACACTGCTGTACCTGACTGATCTCACTGTCACTCCAGCACACAGCAGCTTCAGTCCTGACCTGACTGTTCACTCACACACTGCTGTACCTGACTGATCTCACTGTCACTCCAGCACACAGCAGCCTCAGACTTGAATGTTGAATCTTCTTCAGCATATAGATCAACTCTTGGATCAGAGAATGTGATGTCTCAGAGCTGGTGTGTACAAATTATTATGTCCTGTCAGATTAAGTCTTTTCTCCTGTTTAATCCTCCATGATATTGACATTAAGTGCTGTTCCCTGCTACAGGTTCACTTCCTTCTTTTAAACTTTCAGCACAGACCTGTTCTTTCAGCACAGACTCACCCAGCCTGCAGGGCAACATTCCCACTGAGCTGAGTCTGTGTCTGAGCAGGGAACAAGAGCAGCAGAGCAGGTGGGAACAGACAGAGTTTGAATCTTTTTTTATCGATCTGTTTCTGTCATTGATGTTTTTTGTTTTGCCCAGGGAGTTATTGGTCAATTTTGTTTTATGAATTTCGTTTTTTTTATGTGTCTGAACTCACAAAGTTAGGCTGTAGCATCAGTACTCTTTATGTTAGACGCATGTGCCTTGTGTGACTGACTTCTGACAGCACCTGACCCCGTGTTGACAAGAACTGCTCACACAGCTCTGTTCCAACTATACAACAGCCCATCAAACCTTCTGTTCACCACTGTCACACTCACAAACACTGTAGTGAGCAGGACAGGGACACTCAGAGCTGTGGTCTGAGCTCTTTTCCAGAGACAGTACAGTGAGCAGGACAGGGACACTCAGAGCTGTGGTCTGAGCTCTTTACCAGAGACAGTACAGTGAGCAGGACAGGGACACTCAGAGCTGTGGTCTGAGCTCTTTACCAGAGACAGTACAGTGAACTGGACAGGGACACTCAGAGCTATGTTCTGAGCTCTTTTCCAGAGACAGTACAGTGAGCAGGACAGGGACACTCAGAGCTGTGGTCTGAGCTCTTTACCAGAGACAGTACAGTGAACTGAACAGGGACACTCAGAGCTATGTTCTGAGCTCTTTTCCAGAGACAGTACAGTGAGCAGGACAGGGACATTCAGAGCTGTGGTCTGAGCTCTTTACCAGAGACAGTACAGTGAACTGGACAGGGACACTCAGAGCTGTGGTCTGAGCTCTTTTCCAGAGACAGTACAGTGAGCAGGACAGGGACATTCAGAGCTGTGGTCTGAGCTCTTTACCAGAGACAGTACAGTGAACTGGACAGGGACACTCAGAGCTATGTTCTGAGCTCTTTTCCAGAGACAGTACAGTGAGCAGGACAGGGACACTCAGAGCTGTGGTCTGAGCTCTTTTCCAGAGACAGTACAGTGAGCAGGACAGGGACATTCAGAGCTGTGGTCTGAGCTCTTTACCAGAGACAGTACAGTGAACTGGACAGGGACACTCAGAGCTATGTTCTGAGCTCTTTTCCAGAGACAGTACAGTGAGCAGGACAGGGACACTCAGAGCTGTGGTCTGAGCTCTTTTCCAGAGACAGTACAGTGAGCAGGACAGGGACATTCAGAGCTGTGGTCTGAGCTCTTTACCAGAGACAGTACAGTGAACTGGACAGGGACACTCAGAGCTATGTTCTGAGCTCTTTTCCAGAGACAGTACAGTGAGCAGGACAGGGACACTCAGAGCTGTGGTCTGAGCTCTTTTCCAGAGACAGTACAGTGAACTGGACAGGGACACTCAGAGCTATGTTCTGAGCTCTTTTCCAGAGACAGTACAGTGAGCAGGACAGGGACACTCAGAGCTGTGGTCTGAGCTCTTTTCCAGAGACAGTACAGTGAGCAGGACAGGGACATTCAGAGCTGTGGTCTGAGCTCTTTTCCAGAGACAGTACAGTGAGCAGGACAGGGACATTCAGAGCTGTGGTCTGAGCTCTTTTCCAGAGACAGTACAGTGAGCAGGACAGGGATACTCAGAGCTGTGGTCTGAGCTCTTTTCCAGAGACATCAGTGAGAGAGCAGTGAGCAGGACAGGGATACTCCTCATACAGTCTGTATAGATATGTGATGTCTTCAGCAGGGGTGTGTGTAACTGGGAAAGGACAGGCAATGCTGTGCACCAGGGCTCTAAAAGAGAGAGAGAAAGACTGAGAGACAGGATGAATGAAGCTGCCACTGCCACTTAATGTAGGAAACTGAGAAAGCGAGATGAGATGAATGAGCTGAAGGTCAGAGATGTCAAAATTCAATTGCCTGAAGACAGAAAACTGTGACAGATTTTATTCTGAATTCTTCTATTAAAAGAATAAATAATACAGATGCAATGTGGTAAAGTTTCTTCTCTCATGCTGTCCGCTCTTGAACAGGCTGTAAACCTGGACTGTGTGTGCAGTCAGCAGGTACAGTATTCCCCAGCAGACACTGCAGTGTCACTGACTCCTGCGGACTCGCTGTTTTATTTATTTGGATAGTCTGATGCAGGAGTGCACTGCTCTGTAAAACTGTCAGGTGTCACAATGAGTCATGAAAGTAGTGCAGCTGCGAATGGTTGTCAGAAAATCGGTACAGTATTAACCCATCAGTGCTTTTTATGTTCATACTAGTGACAATTTCATCAAATGCAAAGATTACACTGCTGAGTCAATGTATTTTTACCACATCGCTTCCACAACTCTAAATGTTACAGTGCTCTACAGCAATAATACAACTACAGTTTTTTTTAATTACAGTACATAGAAATATTAGTGATCGTGTATAAATAATTATTAGGGAACTGATAATTGCATTTTGGATTTGAATTATGAGAACAGTAGTACAATATGGATAGCTGTGGATATTACTTCATGGAATTCGTTAACGTACAGTGGACTCTGGAATTATTGGCACCCCTTGATAAATATGAAGAGAAAGACGTATAAAACACAGAATGACCCCACAATGCCGCCAGTCCGTGTGTTTCTTTAACTGAGACCTGTGGCTCTTCTTGGCCTCCCTCACCCTCCTTCTCTCTGTGTGGGGACAAGTGGGCAGCTCCTCTTCCTGGGAATTACCCACTGTTCCAGTGGGGCTGGATTGTTACATTATTGCTCTGATGGTGGATATTGGGATTTTTAAGGTTTTACTTATTTTTCGTACCCATTATTATCTTTGTGAAGATCAGCAATGGTTTGCCTCATCTCTGTTGTGAGTTCTTTACCTTCCCCATGCTGATGGAGGACAAAAGGTTTTTCTGTGCGTGTTTCATCATTTTTATACCCCAGGGAAACAGGAAGTCACTAAAGTACACACATTAGTTCCTTAAGACAAAATTGAGCTCAAACAAGTATAAATGTGTTATTTTTTCAGATGTGTTTGATTGTATTTGAAGGGATCTTAAAGGGTGCCAATAATTTTGGCACCTATGATTTTCAGGCAAAACAGCCTTACTTGTTTACAATTGAACCTTGGAATGAAAAATGTTTTAGAAAAGAAAGGACTAGTATTCCCTTAACATATGAGTATTAAATATCTGTCATTATCTATGTGATTTATTTTATCATGACTTTTATCATATACTTCATATTTAATAAGGGGTGTTTATAATTCCAGAGTCCACTGGATGTGGGACATCTGGAAATGTCATCATTTGTTTTTGTCTATATGTTCGGTTCATGTGCCGAATTAAAAACGAAATACAGTGCTTGGTGATGGATAGACTTTCTATTTAGTTTTATAACATAAAGCCTTAATTTTTTTTAGAAATCTGAGATTAATAAATGCCTGTCACAAAATCCAAGAGCATTGTAAATATTTGTCTTTTGTTTTTTATCTCTCATGTCAAAGCTAATAGAAAACTTAGCTCGTAAGACGGTTAAACCTTTAAAGCCATTTGAATCTGTAATTTGACAGCAGTGAGAATGAAACACAAGGAACATGGGATATTTTTTAATGAAAGGTATCACAGAACATTTCTGATCTCTGTGGAAGAATGCGAGTTTGAAGGGCTGTGTTACTGAATGGCAGTAAAAGTCGATGACCCATGTGAGGCATGGGGTCAGCTTGGAAGGTTTAAGAAAAAATGAAACAGAGAAGGAAAAGCCTATTTTGACAGCAGAATCCAGGTTGGACTGGAAATAGAGACACCTGTGACAGTTGGGTCCGGACTGGACTGGAAATAGAGACACCTGTGACAGTGGGGTCTGGACTGGACTGGAAATAGAGACACCTGTGACAGTGGGGTCTGGACTGGACTGGAAATAGAGACGTCTGTGACAGCTGGACCCAGACTGGACTGGAAATAGAGACATCTGTGACAGTGGGGTCCAGACTGGACTGGAAATAGAGACACCTGTGACAGCGGGGTCCGGACTGGACTGGAAATAGAGACAACTGTGACAGCGCGTCCAGACTGGACTGAAAATACAGACGTCTGTGACAGCGGGTCCAGACTGGACTGAAAATAGAGACATCTGTGACAGTGGGGTCTGGACTGGACTGGAAATAGAGACGTCTGTGACAGCTGGACCCAGACTGGACTGGAAATAGAGACATCTGTGACAGTGGGGTCCAGACTGAACTGGAAATAGAGACACCTGTGACACCGGGGTCCGGACTGGACTGGAAATAGAGACAACTGTGACAGCGCGTCCAGACTGGACTGAAAATACAGACGTCTGTGACAGCGGGTCCAGACTGGACTGAAAATAGAGACATCTGTGACAGATGCCTGTGACAGCAGGGTCCAGACTGGACTGGAAATAGAGACGTCTGTGACAGCGGGTCCAGACTGGACTGGAAAAAGAGACGTCTGTGACAGTGGGGTCTGGACTGGACTGGAAATAGATATACATGTGACAGAGGGGTCAAGACTGGACTGGAAATAGAGACTGGACTGGAAATAGAGATGCCTGTGACAGCGGGTCCAAACTGGACTGGAAATTGCTCACTCAGTCTTCACACTCCCAGTATAATAAAAAAACAGCCAGCGTTTTGCCAGCCAGCGCACTTTCTTTCACTTCCATCTCTCTGCCCACCCCCACGCCCTGATAAAAACTCTTTCACAACTCTGCTCAACAGAGCCGCTGTTAGAGGATGGCGGGTTTCTCTTCAATTAAATGAAGCTACTGTACAGATTTTAAATCCTTCAAGCAGTAATGGGCTGTTTGTCAAAATCAGCTACTTTGTGAGTAGTACACAACTTTCCATGTAAGAAATAAGAACCAAAGGGATTGCTCTGAGGTTAAATTCCAAGCTGAAAAGACGAGACTCGACATGTCTGCTCTGTAACTCTTCACTTTCCAGCTCGTCATTTATTATTTCCACCTTAGATCCTTCCACCCTGTTGTAAACACTTTTGTCTGCAAGACCCAAACCAGGTGTCCTATGTTATTAAAACACCAAGAGCAGTTATAGAACAGGTCCAGTAATCTAGTGATAATCACCCCACCAATCCTTAATGACCATGTCCTCTGAAAACACAGTCAGATCAATGTGATAATTAACACAATGTTTAACAACCGGAATTCACCATGATCTGCACAAATTCAAATCAGGACTGCTTTAGATTATTAAAATGCATCTTGACTTGATGTACAAGCATAGCCCACGTCTTCCTGATATAATTATTATGTTTTATATTGTAAGTTTACCTTTTTGAAGTATGAAGTAGGTGATGTGGCAGCACATCCAGTACCTCATGCAGTCTTTTACCAATAAACAATGAAGGATGCTGTTCTGTTGGGTCAAAACTCTGATTTGCAATGGGAGCAATGGGAGACAGCTGTTCCTCATTTTGCCACTAGAGGGGAGACACCGTTTTCCAAACCTGGTTTCTCATCCAATGTGTTTGGTTCAGAATAATGTTAATATAAATCTTTCCAGTAATACTTGTTGCAATCAGAATTCTTTTTCCTCTATATATTAACTTGTTTTTACAATTAGCCCTTAATTAATGATTTAACAAGTGATATATATGGGCATTTGCTCAGATATCCACTGTTTCTTGAGGTTTCATGCAGTTGGTTATGTTTTCTTTGCGCATAATCATGTGATTTTGTCATTTAATATCAACAGAATAGTAAAACATGATTTTTGTGTTACATAGGGAATGTATACTGTATATGGATGTATGTAAGTTATGCTTGCTTAGTTTCTTAAAACTGGAGCTTAACAAAAGTCCTTTTCTTGCATTCCATTTTTCAGTAATGGGCCCCAAATTTATAATTTATAATTTGGTCTCTGGAGTATGGGATATCATCTCTTGACTTGAGAATCACCAGGCCTACTTTGCTCATGACCAAAATGGTTTTATGGTTGTGTCTGTCCAGCTCTTATCTCTCCTTGAATGATTAGTTCACAGTTCTTCTAGCCTTTGTGGAGCCACAAGGAATAACAAATCCCCACTTATTCAGAGATGCTGGCATGCAGACTGAGAAGAAATGAGCACACATACCCCAATATCAGTATGGCTTACACAGTGCTACTCATAAACATAAGTGAAATAACTAGTGCTGTCACCAAATACTTAAAAAATTACAGGCCCAGACAACACTGCAGCTGAGAAAGTCTGAAAGCATCACAGAGCTGCTCTACCCAGCATTCAAAGACATTTGGAAAGCAGAGCGAATGTCATGGGACTGTTTCTCATCTTGTTTTTAAAGGAACCAATTAATAATGCTGCCTGATCAGTCTCCGTTTCTCCCTGTCTGATAACTCTAATCCCAAAGCCAGATAAAGATAACCTTTAGAGAAGAAACTGGCATCCTATTATTCTGATCAATGGTGATAAGGTAAGATCACTTTATTAGCCATACACAATTTTTTGCATCAGGAATTTGTCTTTTCACAGACCCCCAGCTTTCTCTCTATGAGACACACAGACAGGGAGAGAAGCTGGGGGTCAGAGCACAGGGTCAGCCATTTATATAGCATCCCTGAAGCAGCTGGCATTAAGGGCATTGCTCACAGGCCCAATGGAGTAGGATTCCTCTGCCAACCATGGGACTTGAACCAGCATCCTTCCAGCCATAGGCACAGATCCTTAGCCACAGTGCCACCAGTCCAATCAAAAGATGCTTTGGTCATGTCCTTTATTAAAACATTGGGGCTTGATCTGCAAAATTAGCTAAAAAAGGATGAAAATTTGACAGTTCATTTAGGGACATGTTTTGTTATATTTTAGAGTGTTGTATTTTTTTTGGTCTGGAAACCAATGAGCTTGTAGCCACTCGGGGATGTGACCAGTGAGGCTTGTAGCCAATAAGCTACTAACCATTGTACATGTGACCAGTAAGCCTTTGAGCCCATGTGCTTATAGCCAGTTGGACAGTATGTGTGTGCCCTTTTGCCTTCATGCCAGTCTGCCAGCTCTACACCAGTGTGGCAGTCTGTGATCTCCACCACAGCATGCCACTCTGTGAGTTCTGTGCCAGTGTGCCAGTCAGAACTCTGCCAATCAATGAACTGTGACACAATCTGCCTGTCTGTGACCTTTACTTCCTGTGTGCCAGTGTGCCCATTTGTGAGCTCTGCGCCAGCATGTGTTAATGCAGTGCTGTCATGTCATGGACCCTGAGATCCTGCCGACAGAGATCTCGACCTCAAGCGCTGCCAATACATCACTGAGAAGGTGAGCAAGTCAGGAGAGGGGGCATCAGTGTGTTTATTAGGAATATGCTCAGAAGCACTGAGCTTATTATAGTGAGTTGCAGTTCTCCATTTTGGCTGGTACAGTGAGAGGGGTACTGTTTCTCACTGAATTAATTATAGTGAGCTGCAGTTCTCCATCTGAGCCTGCACAGTGAGAGGGGTGCTGTTTCTAACTGTATTAATTAAAGTGAGCTGCAATTCTCCATCTTGGCCTGTACAGTGAGAGGGGTGCTGTTTCTCACTGAATTAATTATAGTGAGCTGCAGTTCTCCATCTTGGCCTGTACAGTGAGAGGAGTGCTGTTTCTCACTGAATTAATTATAGTGAGCTGCAGTTCTCCATCTTGGCCTGTACAGTGAGAGGGGCGCTGTTTCTCACTGAATTATTTATAGTGAACAGCAGTTCTACATGTTATAGGTTTATTCCATGCTGAAAAAAAAGAAGAAAGAAAACACAACGATTCTTCTGTGGAGCCTTCTTTAGATGTGAGACAGGTCTCACACCTGAAGAAGGCTCCATGGCCGAAACATTGTGTTTTCTTTCTTCTTTTTTTCAGCATGGAATAAACCTATTACTTGTTCCTTTGCAGCCTACGCATGCTGACGCAGCTATCCACCTGAACTAGTTCTCCATCTTGACCTGTACAGGGAGAGGGGCGCTGTTTCTCACTGAATTAATTATAGTGAGCTGGAGTTCCCTCCACTCTACCTGAACAGGGATGCAATTTCTCTCTGAATTTATCCCGTTGCTCTTCTAACGAGCATCTGTTGTATCTCCAGGTGCTCAACACCCTGACAGGCTGACATGAAGTAGAACACCAAGGCCTCGCAGGAGGTGACAGCAAGAGAGCAAAGGTACTGATGGACTGATACAGTGACAGACTGACACACTGACTGACGTACTGACCCACTGACCCGCTGATGCACTGATACAGTGAGAGACTGACACACTGCCTGACACACTGACTGACGTACTGACCCACTGACCCGCTGATGCACTGATACAGTGAGAGACTGACACACTGCTTGACACACTGACTGACATACTGACCCACTGACCCACTGATGCACTGATACAGTGAGAGACTGACACACTGCTTGACACACTGACTGACGTACTGACCCACTGACCCACTGCTGCTCTGACACACTGTACTGAATGAGTAGAAAAACTGACAATATTTTAACCCCCCTCCCACTTCTGCTCCTTCCCTTACTCCCTTTCTTTCTCTCTCTCTCTTTTTCCCTCCTCTTCTCCTTCTCTTCTCTCTCAGATTAACAGCCAGTCTGTGGCTGAGAAGAATGTTCCCACCAGAGACGAGGTCACAGCCACTGGAGAATCTCTGTCACCAGCCACACCTACTTACAACACTCCACACCATCAGAAACCGCTTTTGCCTCTAGAATGTAAAATAGTTATTAGAAAAAAATAAATGTAGAAACCACAAACACTGGACTGTGAGTTGTAAAGAGTAAGTTTGTTAATTTTATCTCTTTAGGAGCAATAGGGACTTGCCTCTGTCTCCTGCAAGCAGTGAACCTGTTTCTGAGTCAGGAAACCCAACAGTGATGTAGAAACAGGGTCGCTCCTGAGATTAAACCATATAAGTGAAGACTCAGCTGGAGGTTCGAGGGGGACTTTGTCACTCTTGGGCTGCTCAAGGACAGGTTGAGCATGAAGAGCAGAAGGAAAACACTCAGCATTTTGGCTGCGGAGCCTCTTCAGGCCTGAGGGAAGAGGAGCAGGAGTTTCTACTGTGACAACAGGAGAGACAGGAGTCATCAGGTCTGTGTGTGACAACAGGAGAGACAGGAGTCCTCAGGTGTGTGTGTGTGACAACAGGAGAGACAGGAGTCATCAGGTCTGTGTGTGACAACAGGAGAGACAGGAGTCCTCAGGGGTGCGTGTATACCAACAGGAGAGACAGGAGTCCTCAAGTGTGTGTGTGTGACAACAGGAGAGACAGGAGTCCTCAGGTGTGTGTGTGTGACAACAGGAGAGACAGGATTCCTCAGGTGTGTGTGTGACAACAGGAGAGACAGGAGTCCTCAGGTGTGTGTGTGACAACAGGAGGGACAGGAGTCCTCAGGTGTGTGTGTGTGTGTGTGTGTGTGTGACAACAGGAGAGACAGGAGTCCTCAAGTGTGTGTGTGTGACAACAGGAGAGACAGGAGTCCTCAGGTGTGTGTGTGACAACAGGAGGGACAGGAGTCCTCAGGTGTGTGTGTGTGTGTGTGTGTGACAACAGGAGAGACAGGAGTCCTCAAGTGTGTGTGTGTGACAACAGGAGAGACAGGAGTCCTCAGGAGTGTGTGTGACAACAGGAGGGACAGGAGTCCTCAGGTGTGCGTGTGTGACTGTGGCCACTCAGTATTCCAAATGTCTGGGCTGAAGCATTCAAAACAAAAATTAGGTTTGCTACTGTATAAACAACACATGCTTCATCTCAAATTCATACCTTTGATTGCTTCTGAGAATCGGTGTGTGTGGTTTGTGAGGTTTGAGAGGAATGAAAACCACACTGTCATCTTCATGAGAACTGGGACCCCTGAGATGGAGAGATTTGTCCTTGTGCCTCACATGAATCTTTCCTGCACCCCCCTCTCATCACTTCTTGAAACAGCAGTAAAGTGTGGGAACACGTCAAATCCAATGACTGGAGGACTTCATAGACAGATTGTGAAACTGCTCAACTGAAGCCCCAGCTAGGGTTAGGCTTAGCATTCAGACACTCCTTAGACAATTTTGACTCTCAGTGCCTGATTTTGGGGCCCAGGACTTCTTTAGGATGAGTGCTTTTATTGGTCATTTTTTTAAAAAAAAACCTTCTGAAACTCTTGGCTGTCTGTCTGGTGCATCATTCAGAAATTGTAGCGCTAAAATGAATCTTTCAGTTCAAAAAGTGGAACAAAACATTATCGAATCTAATAAATTTGGAACAGCTTTTCCCAATGGCTATGATTGTCTCTCACTCATACAGTTTGCTTTGGGGAATATATCAAAATCCGATGACTTCATAGACAGATTGTGAAACTGCTCAGGTGAAGCCCCAGCCAGGGTTACGGTTAGCATTCAAACACTACTTTGACCATTTTTATTCTTAGTGCCAGGTTTTGTGGCCCAAGACAACTTTAGGACCAGTGTTTTTTTGGTCGTTTTTAAAACATGTTTTTTTGGAAACTCTTGCCTGCCTGGATAGCACGGTGCCCCTTTCGAAAACTGAATCACAAAACTGAGACTGTCTGATCAAAAATGGGAACAGAACTTTATCAAATCTAATACATTTGGAAAAGTTTTTCTCAATGGCTTCAACTGTTTCTCACTCATACAGTTTGGTTTGAGGAATATTTCAAAATCCAATGACAGGAGGGCTCATAGACGGACTGTAAAATTGCTCAGTTGAAGCCCCAGGTTGGGTTAGGATTAGTGTTCAAACTCTACTTAGACACTTTAAACACTCAGCGCCAGATTTTGGGGCCCAAGGCAGCTTTAGGACAAGTATATTTATTGGTCATTTTTTGAAAACTGTTTTTTCGGAAACTTTTGGCTGCCTGGATGCATCATTTGGAAATTGTATCACAAACCTGAGTCTGTTGGATCAAAAATGAAAACAAAACATCATCTACAGATGCAGCCATTCAAAATGCGCGGTACAAACCCGCGGTATGGTAAACTACCCACAAGCCACCGCAGGGCACCGCGGTAAGTGATTGGCTGGCCAAAATGACCGACAGGGGCACTTGTGGTGCATTGGTTGGTAGTGAAAAGATTTAATCATTGAATCTCTTTACTGTGCACATTTTAATCCGTTTAGTATTGAATATATGGAATTTTACCACTAAAGGGGAATTTTAGTAGCTGAGCATAAAAAGAAGAGGAGCATAACGCATCTGAAGGTCATAAACGATATTAATTTAGGAACATAAACATTACTGTATGTATATAAACTGTACTGTGTATGGCTGGTCTTGGTAGTTTAAAGAAAAAATACACACCAGTCTTCCATTTCTCCCTAAACATTTTAAGCATGAAAGTTTTATGAAACGGTACCCAAATATGCGATTGCTGTATAGAATGAATTTTAATTTAAAAAAATTATTTAACACGAAAATTAAGCTGTTTACATCTTCAGCCTGAGAACAGTCACCCGTTGCTACCCAACGCAGAAACACAGCCACTAACTAGAAAAGAGAGGACATTAGGTAGCCAATATGATAAAGAAATAAATGATTATTTTGTTTATTTCTTTTGCACATTTATTTGAACATTTCCATCGATTGTACAAGCACTTGGAAACTGTCCAATCTCTAGTTCATCGGGCATTTTCTTTTACGCTGCGGGCATTCTCCCGGTCTGGCGCCGATCTGTGTCTTCTAGGATATAATGCCAGCGATTTTTTGTTAAATTTGGGTTTCCAATGATGCCGCAGCAAACTCTTGTTTTTATGTCCACTATAACAGACAATCTCCTTTGCTTTTAACCGAGCGTTTCATAATTTCCTAAAATGAAAATGATTTACTTTATTTCCCTCACAGGATCAATAAAAGTATCTATCATCTGTCTAAACCAGTGGTTCTCAAACTGTGGTACGCGTACCGGCAGTGGTACGTGGAGTGCCGCCCGGTGGTACGCCAAATGACCCTGGAACTGTGTCGTGTGCGCTGAAAAATCGGGACGGGTTTTCATATTTTGTATTTTAATACGTGTCGAATACGCAGCCTACGTACTGCGATACAGTGCGCGCTAATACTTCAGTGGACACAAGAGATACTCTGTAATTCTATACCACTCTATAGGAATGCGTGCTACGGATGCAAGTGACCAATTGTATTTAAGAAAGCTACTGTATCTCCAGCAAATAGGGAGAAAGGAGAATGTGCGTGATTGTGGAACAATGCCAACGTTGTAAACACAGGAATGCATAGAAATACGTGCTACGAACGCAGGTAATCTTGTGAGCACACGAAAGCGTGATAACAGAAAAATATTTAAGAACTGTTCTAATTTGAGAAAAATACACCGAGCGTCTCTGTTTCGCTCCCATGCGCATGAAATAAAAACTTTAAAGAAATACGGAAATAAAAACGGAAACGTGGAAAAATGCAAGCTTGCGTATTGCTAAAGCAGGTAAGCCACACTATTTTTGAAGAACCTTATTTACTGTTGGAAAAAGAGCTGACACGTATTATGTGTAGAGAAAAAGCTGCTAAACAGCTCGACCTGCTGCCTCCCTCCCCCTGAAAGACACAGTCATTCCTAGAATTATTGAAATGGCGGATTATATCAAAAGTACACTGATAGAGCGCATTAAGATGAGCAGATGTTTTTCACTGCAATTAGATGAGTCTAGTCGATTTGGCCAATTTGCTCGTTTACGTTAGATACGAGTTTGAAGGCATGTCCCATGAGGACTTTCTGTTCTGTAAACCGCTACCAACAGGAACTACAGGAGAGCACATATTTCAGCTTCTGCATGAATTTATCGAAGAGAATGGCCTCGACTGGATAAAATGTGTCGGAGTTTGTACAGACGGTGCTAGAGCAATGACAAGCCGACATAACGGTGTAGTTGCACGAATTAGAGAGGTTGCCATAGAAATTAATGTACACATTACAACATCCACCGCGAGACCTTTCTGTAAAACACTTTGAGAAGCCACCTTTAAAGGCAATATATCAAATAAAGTTTATTATTATAATATTTATTATATGTATGTGAGAGTGTGTGTGCACGTGCGCTCATGTTGGTCATTGAGAATTTCTGGGGTTCCTATGAGATGATGATGTAGGTGGTACTTGGATGCTTTGGTTGGATTAGGGGTGGTACTTGGTCCAAAAAGTTTGAGAACCACTGGTCTAAACTATGGGACAGAATTCTGGGGTCTCCCTATACCAGAGATTATGGTAGGGCTTCAGAATAGTGATTGGCTGACACCATCTGACATCCCTCTGATTGGAGAAAAAAGACGTGCTGGTCTGCTATACATACTGTACCAGGAAGAGGATTTCTTTCTATTCGAAACGTGTATTTTAAAAGTTTAATTAAGAAGTAAAAACCTTACAGCGTACGCAGATTTCTAAACTGATCAGGAGGAAGAAAAATCACCCGTGTTTCGTGCATAAAAAGTGGTTATTAACTATCGAAACCTGTTTTATTTATTTTATTTTTATTTAGATTAAGAGTTCCTGTCACCCCCATTCCCATTTAAATCACAAACCCGTGTTTAATTAAATGTCTTTTAACATAAATCGTTATCTTTGTCTTATGTATAATAATGTTCACCACTCTGTCCAGCAAATTAATAATAAACTTTATTTTATATAGCGTTTTAAATGAATAAGTAATTAGATTGCTCATAAACCTAATCACTTATTCTACATAAACACAGCGTAATTGCTCTCTGAAAATGCCTTTTCTTTTTATTTAGGCTCAGATTTCAACTATAGATCGTACACTAATTACTAGCAGTAAATACTGATGTTTTGTTCCCTCTTACCACAAAAATATTAAAAATAATGTATTGTAGCCAGGTAACAGTGAAACGGGCGTACAGTCTGGGGAGATCGCCCATTTTCCATGTAAATAGTTCCCTGGTTCCGCACCCCTTGGTGTCTATCTCTCTGCCTGTTTTAGTATTGAATATTTATATAGAATTTTACCACTGAAGGGAAATCTTAGTAGCTGAGCATAAAAAGAATAGGAGCATACTGTAATGCATGTTAAGGCCATAAACGATATTAATTTCGGAACATAAACATACAGTATATGGCTGGTATCGGTACTTTAAAGAAAACATACACACCATTTCTCCCTAAACATTTTAAGCATCGAACTCTTTAACTAACGTGATACCGGAGTCATCAAGCATACTTTTAGAATTTGATTAAAAGGGAATATAATATGGAATCGCGTATCTAAAGAAATTAATAACGATATAATTATATTCATGTACCGCAACACGAAAATTGTACACGCTGTACAATGTCTGTTGATAATGTTTTGTAGGGCTTTTTCAACACTCCTCATGTGACCTTGCCGGTGGTGCTGTGGGTTAGGTTCCTGACTCCCATGTCACATGCGGGGTGTTTGAATCCTGCCGGAGCTGTTACTTTTTTTTTTAACAAACAATTCCTTGAAAAAATAAAACATTTCCCTGGCTCAGAGAATAAATAAAACTTCACTTGCACCAAACAAATTTATATTTCTAAATATCACAACATGATCGAATTTAAGTCATTTTAATAACAATGAATAGTCACCTATGCGTTACATTTCAATAGATGATCTTCCCAGGCAGCTTGGAAATGGGGTGGGGTTTGAGGTTTGGGGTCCCCAATGTGCCCCACTGATGTGTCCCCTGAACAAGAAACAAGAACAGGTGTCTGATGCATCAATCAAAGAAGTTTATTCAGTTACATTTCTTCTACAGAGCACAGGGAAACAGAAAGTAGCCCAATGCAGTACAGAAGGAGCCTTCATCACCGTGGATACCCATGACAGAGAACAGACCAGAGCTGAGTCCACTGGTACAAAGCATGATGTGGGACAAGTGGTCAAGACGTAACATGATAACAATAAGTTAAAATGTTTATGTAGAAGTGCAACTTGATTTAGTTACTCAGTTTCCCAGCAGGAAGGCATTAGATCTGTGCTGAGTTCAGAGCTGTTATAAAGTTCTTGTCTGGATGTGCAGCTGTGCTGTGATATTAAAGAAGAGTTCAATGATGGGAGCAGAATGCTAGTGGGACAGTGGTTTGGGAATGTATTTTTTCCCTATTTTATTGTTTAGCCAATGGTGATGGTGTGTATGGTAACACGAGTTCTGTACGCTGCAGATCGAAAAATTTAAAAAATAAATGTGTACGAACAGTAGCTAGACCTTTTAATATATACATTATATTAAAAAATAACAAAAGTGTTAAAACTGCTTTTTAGAAGATAAGATCACTTTATTAGCCATATACAATTTCTTGTATTAGGATTTTGTCTTTTCACACACCCTACCTTGCTCTCCCTGAGACACACAGCCAGGGAGAGAAGCTGGGGGTCAGAGCACAGGGTCAGTCATTAAACAGCACCCATGGATCAGTTGGGGTTAAGGGCCTTGCTCAGGGGCCCAACAGAGTAGGATTCCTCTGCCAACACAGGATTTGAACCAGCAACCTTCCACCAAGTGGTGCAAATCCTTAACCACAGTGCCACCACTCCTCCCTTTAAATTAAACAACCAGCCCATATAGGGAGCGAACCCACGCCCTTGGCACTATTGGGACCATGTTCTATCCAAGTGAGCTAACCAGCCGCCTCTGATGTAATGAAGTGATTGTGTTCGAGGGTGTAGTCGTGCTGCAGAAATCATTTAAATGCGTTTCTTTGTCATTTTGCACAAATGCTGAAACAATGCCAACACCGGCCTTTATCATCGGCCTTTACCCATCATGGCCTCCTCACAATCCCCCTCTATGAACTGGCTTCATCACTCTGCTCTCCTCCCCACTGAGAGCTGGTGTGTGGGGAGCGCACTATGGCTGCCGTCGCATCATCCAGGTGGGGCTGCACACTGGTGGGGGTGGAGGGGAGCCTCCATTACCTGTAAAGCGCTTTGAGTGGAGTGTCCAGAAAAAGCGCTATATGAGTGTAAGCAATTATTATTATTATTATTATTATTATTTCAGGGGTGAATGCCCCCTAGTGGCCATCTTCTGCAGAGGCTCTTCCTGTCGCATTACTCTGACACTCTGGCTGCAGAGTAAGAATCGACACCCTTCCACCCACAAGCCCAGATCCTTAGCCACATTGGCACTGCTCCAACCCCTAATTTGTAATGGAGGGAAATGAAAAAAAAATAATTCTGAAGAGAAAATTCCTAATAAATCAAGAAAACATACTGAGACATCTGATGCAACCTGTCTCGGTGGTGCAGCAGAGTCCCAGCAGTGCTTAAAGCTGCAAAAGAAGCAAAACACTTTCAGAATCATTTCATTGCTACTCAGAAACCTGAGCTGATTGATTGAATGAATGAGCTGAATGAACCTGATGATGTGTGTGCATAGTAGAGTTGTCTACTTACATGTATGTATAATTTGTCACAAATTGGGATTTTTGCTCAATTTTAGGAAAATTTAACAATTTAACAAAAAACATCAAAATCCCAATTTCAGAACAAAACAGTATTTTTACTGGCCTGTATGTGTTTCACACAAGTGGCAGACCCATGAATAGTAGAAAAAGAAGACAGTCAGCCCTAAAGTCCAGCCTGCAGTAGGGAGAGACACATCCTTATACCAGGCTCTAGAAGTGTCCAGTGAGTGGACAGAGCTCAGGATGTGGAGATCCAGGTGGTCAGCATCAGGGACAGGACAGCCAGCAGCAGGACAGTGTGTCCCAGGGAGGGGGCGTTGCTGGGGGTGGGGGTGGTGGTGACCACGGTGTTGGGGTTGATGAGGGGCAGGGTGGGGCCCACGTTGCTCTGCAGGAAGCTCTGGTATCTGGACACCTTGGGGAACACCCCCTGCTGTAGGGCTCGGGCCACACGCCCCTTTAGTTGGACAGTGTTGTCCACTGCAACAATGCTGGCCTGAATCCAGAGAGAGTCCTGTTGACACACCAGGGGATCCCCTGAGTCTCCCTGGACAGAGAGAAACAGAGAGATGAGTAACTACACTGCACTGAGAGAGACAGAGTAAGGCTAAAACATCTAGTAATTAGGTACATTAACTAAACTATTCAGACTGCTACAAATGGCAAAGTTACTTTTAGACAGTCACCTGAATACTAACAAAATAATGGGGTTATTACTCGGAAAGGAAAGCAGCTTGGAAGCTTCTTTCAATAGTACAAACCACCACTAATGGAGCACAAGTGAATGAGTCTGGTTCGTTTCCTGTGCTGCTCTCACGGCACTGAGGTAAACACACCCCCTAAAAAAAGGGTGCTATATGTCAGGATTGGAAGCAGTACATATGTGACTTTTAGCGGCACATACCAGCCAATATGGAGCCCATTGTTTGTGCAATGAAAGAATATTAAAGGTGTTCGAACTCTTTCTGTCTATTTTGATTTAGTCTATTTAAAACATAACAGGAAGCATTTCCTTCACACCATGTACTGTAGTTTTAAAAATCCAGCCACATGAGACACATAAGAAAAAAAACTACAATTCCCAATGTGCCACACTCAGGGAGTCTTATCTACAGATATCCAAGCAGTACAGCACATCAGCCACAGTAAAGTACTGGTTATCATGGTTTTTGCAGAATGCCTTCATCTATATGCTGTAACTGGCACCACTGTTTTCCAAGTGATTGTTAGAATTGCATAAATATTTTACCGTACAGTACCTCAGTGGTAAAATGTGATTTAAAAAATGTTAGTATAATGATCTAATTGCACTGCAGACTTGTATTAGCTGGAATCCAACTTACTGTACAGTACATGATGAACAAAATCATTCAAATCAAAACTTATTACTCCATTTGTTTTAATGTATATGTTTATTTGCTTTTAAATATGTTATGGTACCATATGGTTTTAACCCAATACAATACAATATAGTATGTATAGAAAATATTTACAAATTAAACACTTAGGGATTTAGATTTCTGAAAGCCCTCCGCTATCCCACACCTTCAGTTGTCCAATCAGAAGGATGCATTGGCAGTTCAGTTGTATAATTCTTATCTGTCATGTGTGAAGTCTGGGTTCGAAGCCCAGTCAATGTCCAAGTTGTACTTTAACAAATGTCCTCCTGAGGATAAAAAAGACTATCTAATATAAATCTAATAAATAATATGTTTACTACATTAACATTTTTATCAATTTTAAATATCATAGTATGTCAAATATTAAAATTGTATTAATACTTAATGCAGTTATAAATACATTATAAGTAGATGCACCATTTGAGGCCAAATTGTAATTGGTTTGAATAATTGAATACAATTGAACATAATTTCATTTAATGTAACACAATATCTGATTTGTAGTCATTTGGAATGACTAAAATGAATAAACCATACAGGTTGTGTGGATAAAAACATGTTTATGCAGTAACAGTGAACAGCAGATTATATGTATATGTCTTTCTCCACCAGTTTGTTTTATCAGATGAAAATAAACCCTAGGCTAGTTTCCCAGGATCATCCCCAGAGGGGACAACATGATTGATGGCACATCAGTGTAAAACACTATGTAATCATTTCTGAAATTCAAGAAAAAATATAATTTATCTAGCTGCTACCAAAAACCAAATGAAATGCACTGCAGATGATAAACTGCTGCCCATTTCACCAAAGTATTTCCCACTATTGTGCATTACCATTTGTAATGGCTGGAGGCTGTTCATGCAAATGTTATGGTATACCGTGGCAACTGGGAACTGTGGGCCACTCCCAGTTCAGGTGTAACAGTTTTTGGTTTAAATATATAAATATATATGTGTCATAGCTAGTAGTCAGAATGAATAATAAAGTCTTAGTAGGACATGCAGATCAGCATGATTGAAAGGCAGATCTGTGCGAAACACCACATAAAAACTGATGAAATTCAGAAAACACTTGTCCTTGTCACTCCTTCCTTTATCTACCTTGTGTGCAACTAACTTTTATATATTAATATTTATGTATTTAATTTTTTTTAATTTTGCATAATACTTTAGCATGGCTGATGACTAGCTAATGAGATGTATCGCAGTCGATTAACAGCTATCCAGCTAATAGACCTGTTTCACACTATTGTACACTACCATTTGTTTTGGGGACATACTGTATCAAATATTGCACTGAGAAGAATATTTTCTTATTAAAATTCATCAGATATCTTCTATGCATTGTGTGTTTAAAAAGCTGCTGAATGTCCTGATTTGGACACACGCACTCATACTAAGGAGCAAGTAGGAGGGAGGACAGGTGGAATACATCTACTCTGCACATTTACCTGCAGGGCTGTTTCACAAAGCATGTTTACTAATTCAGTGTTTTCTCAAATTAGCCAGATTAAATTAATAATAACTGCTTAAACTTATATAGTGCTTTTCTGAATACTCCACTTAAAGTGCTTTACAGGTAATGGGGACTCCCCTCCACCACCACCAATGTGCAGCCCCACCTGAATGATGCAACGGCAGCCATAGTGCTCCAGAACACTCCCCACAAATCAGCTCTCAGTGGGGAGGAAAGCAGAGTGATGAAGCCAGTTCAGAGATGGGGATTATTAGGAGGCCATAATCGGTAAGGGCCAATGGGAAATTTGGGCAGGATGCTTGGATTACACCCCTACTCTTTTCAAGAAACACCCTGGGATTTTTAATGATCACAGAGAGTCAGGTCCTCGGTTTTACGTCTCATCCGAAGGACGGCACCTTTTTACAGTATAGTGTCCCCATCACTATACTGGGGCATTAGGATCCACACAGACCACAGGGTGAGCGCCCCCTACTGGTCCCACTAACACCTCTTCCAGCACCAGCCTGAGCTTACCAAGAAGTCTCCCATCCAGGTACTGACCAGGCTCACAGTGCTGAGCCAGTGTGTCACACCCAGTTACTGACCAGGCTCTCACCTGTTTAGCTTCAGTGGGTTACCAGTTGTGAGTTGCAGGGTGGTGTGGCTGCTGGCTGCTTGGAATTAACTGGATAACTGACTTCAGGACTACTGTGGTTTCACCATGGCAAACTCGGGTTTAAGTTATATGCTTAATTGAAGCATTATGCAGCTCACATTTAAACTATCTGACTAGCTTTGCAAAATCACAATGCACAGGGAGGGTTGAGCATGGATTCCTTCATCCGCAACTGCAAAACCACTGTGGAAGAATGTGTGTCTTAATCCCGTGACCACAAAATAAGTGTCTTTGTGGAAAACCTGGCCGCAATCAAGATCCAGCATTTTTCTCACATCTCTGATCAGGTTTGTAGTGCTTAGTGCAGAAATACTTTAAAACTTTGGGCAACTATAATTTCCAGTTTTGCCATTAGGTATAAATTATAAGTATAATCAAACTTTCTTTCATGTTTAATTTACTTTCCTTCTTTCAAATAGATTGCATGATAAACATACAAATATAAATATTTTAATGTGTATATAATCTGAAAAAGCACACTGCATTCATAATAGGCTATACAGTAAAAAATTATAGAAAAGTATTTTTTAAATATTCAACATATTTTGCTTTGTAGCACACCCCCAGGGTGTCACTACAGTAGCACTACTCTGCACAGGTTATAACATGTAATTACTATTTTTATTATTAATATTAATTTATTATTTAACATACTGTGATTATATAAAGTTAATAACAATGTCATTACAGTAGCACAAGAGCCTTTATTATCAACAAGGAGCAATTTGTTAAAATAAAACTTTGTATTGGCTGGGAATCGAACCCAGGCCTCCCATGTGGTAGGCATAGTGATGGTTAATTTGATTAGAAGTTTAATTTTCCATTGCACAGCAAAGAAACAGTATATATAAATATATATATATGAATATATAAATTTAAATTATGAATATATTAAATATCAAGTGATTAAAATTACTTATATGATTTCTTGCATAAGAATTGAAACCAAACTTGAAGTGTTCACCAATAAAAAGAATAATAAAAATGTCTATAAGAACTTAGATAACTTATGTTTGTTCAAGCATAAGTTGATTATCATTTTTACTTTGAACCTTGCAAGTGTGCATGGGAAATGTTGTTAAAACGAACATCTTAAATCGTTCCCAAAATAGCCACAGCAAATGTTTATGAAGAAGGTAGAATACTGCTGTGTAACACTAATGGCTATATAAATATACATTTATATTAATAGATTATTACACTTAATAACATTAAAAAACAATTATATACTTTGGAAATTTTTATTGTCAGATACCAAAATTTCCCTTTAGTTTTAAGATTACATATTTGTATTCCATATGTATCAGTGTGGGATGTCTGGCTGCCTGTTCACTGGCGGAGGTTCAATACCTCTGATCAAGGTAGAGAGAAGTTCTTTCAGCCCACAAGGAAATAATAAGTGGCGAGAATCTCCTCGAATGTAAAGATTTCTCAGGAGAAAAGGGCTTCCGCAGCCTTTCAGCTGTTGCCGTGGTGAAACCAGGGAGATTGCGTGAGAATGTGATTCTATGTGGTACTGATATAAATTGTCACACGAAAGAGGTTAAAGAGAGCGCAGCTAGAAGGCCCTCTAGTGGTGTACGGTGGGAAAATCGTTCCCACTGTCACACATATTAATTGCATTTAGAAGTGATACAAATTAAGAATTGAGTGTCTGGAAGATTGGGTACCTGCTGTAGGTCCAGTGATCCAGTACAGAGGTTGTCAGCTGAAGAGACATTCACACACTCAGTGATCGCTGTGGACACTTGCTGCAGGGTGTTCTCACCTGACAGTAAAGGGACACATGGGAAATTTTAGTTTGGAAGGGAAATGTAAGGAAACATGTAAACTGCTTCCTGTCTCATTTCCCCGGTAACAGGTATGGGGAAATAGTCTTGGTGGGAATCAGCACATCATGCTGTGCCCACTTCTAGCTTAGGGATGTAAGAAGGGGTGAGAGTTTCTATCTGACATCACATATAGTTTTTTTGCAGGTTTGTACAGTGCTTATGGAAATAAGTTTAAGCATATATATATGTATATGCATGCACACCACAGATAGGAAGACTTAAGTCTCTTAATAGTCAGAATCCACTGAATGACAGATATTTCAAACTATTACAGTATATAAGCTTTTTCCATAGCCTGTTGGTTTGAACACATAGCAGGTGACCAAAAGCAGCCATTTTGTGTTGTGTTGGTTTTCTTGAACATGTGATTTCATTTTACTCTGGAAATTAGCTTTTTTCAAGGTAGTGGACAACAGTTTTTATGTATTCTAGTGAATTTTTACTTTTGCGATTGTATTTTGCTGGAGAATTGATCAATTACTGGTGGAATCTGGAGACTCTCTAAACTGAAATGCTAAATAATATACCTATAAAAATGATTCATTTGCTTTAAACTGTTGCATCTGGTTACAAAACACACTGTTGAAAGACTTAAATTAGCTGGTGTCTTGTGATATATAGTGTATGTGGTGGTGTGTTTTGATTTTGCTGGTAAATTTGCTGGTATGAATAAAACACCCATTGTGTAGTTTTCTGTTTGAAGTGCTGTTCTCAGCAATATGCTGTTAATTTGTTTGTTCAAATTAGTTTTGCGTCTGTGAAAAAAAAAAAACTTAATGGCTGTATATAGAGGTTATTATAGACCATTTGCATTTGCAATACCTTGAGAAACAATAAAAATATATATTGTTTATGGGAGAGTGTACTGTTCATTGCAGATTATGTATTGGTCCGGTTATGGACAAAATGGCCACATAATTATAAACCCTCTCTAAAACATTCTGACTCACCCCAAACCCATTCAATTTTCTGATAAAAAATATACTGTATAATCTAACACTGAACACCTTCCACAGGGTGATTAATATGGGAGAGAGGTTGACATCTAACATAACCAGTTTTTTGGTTGTATAAACATTAATGTGAAGCATGCTTCGCTTACACCACCAGTATACTTATCTGTTTAAACTCATTCTCCACCCCTTCTCTGTCACTTCCAGTAAACAGTTCTACTAGGGCCATGTCATTCTTTAATAGATTAACAGAAGTTCCTGCGTTTTCATCCCATTGGTATCAGCTGATTTCATTTGAAAATGTATTGTTCATGAGCACCAGCTGAGGGGCAATCCGTTATAAAACATCCATAAGACATAGCTGGTCCAATGTTGGTGTGGACAGTGTTAAATGCAGTCAATAATCAGGTTATGCACATATGACTTTGCCTGTTGCAGATGACTAGATACCACAATCAAAGCTGCATCTTCAGTCTTGCTATGTTCTTTAAAAGTAAAGTTATTCAGATGGGGGTTGAATCAAGAGAATACAAAAAAAGTGTGCAAACCAGCAGAGTGCATGTTTAACTGTCCAAAATGGGGAACTGAGGAACCCCAGCCCAAGAAATCCCGGTACCCTTCTTTACAGTGGTTTGGGCTGGTCCTGTCTATGTAAAAAACCTCCTGAATGGGGAGCCTGAGTTCCGCTCTTTGACCTCGTATCCCAGACTCACCTGTCCCAGTTGCGTTACCCCAGCCAGTGACCCAACACTGAGCTCCAGTGGGGAATGAGACTCTCTCCCCAGCCAGGCAGATGGGCTGGATGTAGTCAGTGAAGGAGACCTTGGTGTCCAGTTTCAGGAGGGCGATGTTGGTGCCACCAAGCTGGCTGGTTTGGACACTCTGGACCCCCAGGGATCTCTCGAAGGGGTTTGAGCCGTTCTGCTTCAGTCTTCCCAGGATCACTGTCCACTCCTGGACAATCACTGGACTGGAGAGATTCGATATAGTAGAGGGAATACAGATACACTGGATAGTACAAAACGTCAACACTGAAAAGATACTCACAAGGGCACAGAGGAGATAGTGACCCTATTGTCAGTCAGTCTAAAGCCCTCTTGCACTGTTAAAGAATTTAAATATAGCACATGGCTGTCACTGTGTTCCAATTAAATCTATCAAGTTGGATCTGAATTATATCTATTGCTGTGTTAGTGTGTGAATTAATGGTTGTTTTAACACACAGTATTTAGATAATCACTCTTACTATAGTAAGTCATCATTATTCTGTGTGACTAAGTGACTAAGAGCAATTTATTACATCGGAAATCAGTGAAGTACCGGTATTTCAACACCAAGGGTGAGTTGGAGTCTTGTCATCTTGACCTGGGTGAGAGGTACAGGTGGGGTTGCTCTGTACCTGGGTGAGAGGGACAGGTGGGGTTGGTCTGTACCTGCGTGAGAGGGACAGGTGGGGTTGGTCTGTACCTGGGTGAGAGGGACAGGTGGGGTTGGTCTTTACCTGAGAGAGATGGACAGGTGGGGTTGCTCTGTACCTGGGTGAGAGGGACAGGTGGGGTTGGTCTGTACCTGGGTGAGAGGGACAGGTGGCGTTGGTCTTTACCTGAGAGAGATGGACAGGTGGGGTTGCTCTGTACCTGGGTGAGAGGGACAGGTGGGGTTGGTCTGTACCTGGGTGAGAGGGACAGGTGGGGTTGGTCTTTACCTGAGAGAGATGGACAGGTGGGGTTGCTCTGTACCTGGGTGAGAGGGACAGGTGGGGTTGCTCTCTACCTGGGTAAGAGGGACAGGTGGGGTTGCTCTGTACCTGGGTGAGAGGGACAGGTGGGGTTGCTCTCTACCTGGGTAAGAGGGACAGGTGGGGTTGCTCTGTACCTGGGTGAGAGGGACAGGTGGGGTTGCTCTCTACCTGGGTAAGAGGGACAGGTGTGGTTGGTCTGTGCCTGGGTCAGGTGGCGTTGGTCTGTACCTGGATAAGCACTGTGCAGTTGTCATCACCCAGTCACCGGTAACAAGGGTCCCTCCACACACATGTCTCCCATTTCTCTGCAGGCTGGCCATCCATGGCCAGGACCCCTCTGCAGCTGACTGACCCCCGAGGAGGGATGTATTAAGTCTGGGCCTCCCACAGACTTGTACTGAAAAAAGCAGTGAGACAGCAGAGTCACCTCTAGAGGACTGGACAGATTTCCCACACCAAGCCTAGTGATTATGACTGTATACTCTGACATAAAATCCTACCAGAAAAATATATTTGTAATTGTAGTAGTAGGAAGATCACACTCCCATTAATTATAAAAATGTTTTGTGGTTGGCTTACATCTGACACACTACCAAAGACAGCAGGAGGAGGAAGGGATTTCAGCAAAGTAGTTTGTGAAACAAAAAATGACTTATCTGGCTTCACTCTAATGTCCCGAATAAAAGAAATAGAAAATGTGTGCTTTATGTGAATAACAACCTTCAATATTGAACAGATGTCGTCTGATTACAGAAATTAACTTACTAGGTAGTGCAGCTGAAATGGTTACGGAAGCTGTAGAAGGAACAGTAATGTCTGGTGCAGAACGAGTAGTGGTCACTGGTGCTGCAGCAGTAGAGGAGGCAATGGTCACTGGTGCTGTAGTAGTAGAGGGAACAGTGGACACTTGTGCTGTAGTAGTAGAGGGAGCAGTGGACACTGGTGCTGTAGCAGTAGAGGGAGCAGTGGACACTGGTGCTGCAGTAGTAGAGGGAGAAGTGGACACTGGTGCTGTAGTTGTAGAGGTAGAAGTGGACACTGGTGCTGTAGTTGTAGAGGGGGCAGTGGACACTGGTACTGTAGTTGTAGAGGGAGCAGTGGACACTGGTGCTGTAGTAGTAGAGGGAGCAGTGGACATTGGTGCTGTAGTAGTAGAGGGGGCAGTGGACACTGGTCCTGTAGTTGTAGAAGTAGTAGTAGTCAGTGATGCTGTTGAAGTATCAGGAGTAGTGGTCACTGAAAATACATTTGCCGCATTGCATATGGAATTACTGCCAAAGAACACAAAGTCTGTTGTGCCCAACCCAGCTTGGTTTTTAATCCAGGACTTGTAATTGGAGACTCCTGAATAAATCACTAACATCTTGCCACAGTTGGTGTATCTATTTACTACTCCAGCCAGGGTCCAAGAAGATTCCTGTTTACACACCAGTGGATTCCCAAAGAATCGAAAATTATTTTCATCCTACAATGAGAGATGGATGTATTATTACAGACACAGTGACTGGGCAGCATTATAGGTTATCAGTGCACTAACAACAATAGAGGTGCAATGACTAGAAATACCGCACTTTAACATAATACCGCATCATACCGCATGTAAATTGAAATATAATAATAGTAACCGGAAGCATCTTGTAAAACTGCCAGGTGGAGCTAATAAAGCTTAATGTACCCTGTACAGCATTTGAGCTGTCATCAGAAAACATCTGGTTTTGAATCCCAGTTACTGCTGTTGGATAACCTTTTTACAATTAAGTTGTATACTGTTTAGACAATTAAGAATTTTAAACTATATTACAGAATGTTAAATATTAAACATGAAAAGGTCTGTATATTTTGCAAAAACAAAATTGCTCAGTTGGACAAAAGTACACAACCTTCCACCTTCATCATAAATAATTTAATCATAAATATTTTATGCATCAAAGTCTTTAACTTGGTAACTTAGTGGGTTCTGGTTTTAACATTTAACAAGCTTATATTCTGTATTTCATAAAAAGCTATAACGTTTCATCCTTTTCTAAGAATACATAGTAAGAACACCACTTGCTTTTATTGTAAAAAGATAAATGTTACAGTGATTTAACATCACCTGATAGCTATACAGATGCAGCTATTCAAAATGCACAGTTCAACTCCACACCACATGAAATTATCTGCAGTTCACCGTGTTGTACCGCAGTACGTGATTAGCTGGCCAAAATGACAGACAGGGGTACTGATGGTGCATTGGTTGCTAGTGAAATAATTGCTTAATTTAATCTCTTTACTTTGCATGTTTTAATCCTCTTATTATTGAATATTAATATGGAATTTTACAACTAAAAGGAAATTTTAGTTGCTGAGCATAAAGAGAAGAGGAGCATAACGTGTCTGAAGGTCATAAACAGGATTAATTTAGGAACATAAACATATTATATAAACTGTAGTTCGGGTGGGTAGCTGTGTCAGAATGTGTAGGCTGCAAAGGAACAAGTAATAGATTCATTCCATGCTGAAAGAGAAAAAAGAAAACATGAAGAGGGTTCCACGGTTGAAACGCTGTGTTTTCTTTCTTCTCTTTTAAACATGGAATAAACCTATTACTTCTTCCTTATGTTAACTGCATATGGCTGGTATTGGTAGTTTAAATAAAAAATACACACCAGTATTCCGCTTTCTTCCTAAACATTTTAAGCATCAAAGTGTGATTATGTGAAAAAGATTTTGCCTGCCCTTTTCAGCTACAGCTGAAGTTCTTAAGTGGTGCATTGGTGTAATGGCTTAGGCCTGTGCCTTGTATTCTGGAGGATGGGGGTGTGATCCCAGCTGTTGCCATGAGGTTTTTCTTTTAACAAATAAACATGTCTTTGAAAAACTAAATTGGTTATTATTTTCAACACCACATTGAATGTGTTGGTATTTCTAAATATCACAAAACGTTCAAAGTTCAGTGAGTTAAGTGATTAACCTTTTCTATGAATACTTGCGCTTGTTATCGCAGTAAAAGAAAGGCATACTTTTTAGAATTTGATTAATAGGAAATATAATATGGGATCACATATCTGAAGAAATTAATAACAATATTAATTTAAGGATCTGAATATATGTATTTATATAACTGGTAGTATTACTGTAATCCACTTTGTAAACACGTTTTTATTTTTAATTTGACTCATTCACGCATGATGAAGTATTATGTACACTATATTAACATGTTTTTTTGTATATTTATTATAACATTCAATGCTAAGTTATATTAATAATGAAATAAGAACATTAATTAGCAAATGTGAATACTGTTAACTGTTCAACCGGTTGAATTCAAACACTTTATTCAGTGGGGCAATTTAACAGACGCCTCAAGCCTTAAAACGAAATTGTATATATTGTAATTAGAATCGAGAATAACAAAGTGGTATATTACTGAATTTATAATAATGTGTCCGGTCATTATTAACTTAATAATAATAATTTCAAGCTTCTTGTATCTTTTTACAGAGTCATTTGTGCCTTAAACTGCTGTACAGTGTACATTTAAACACTCTATGGTAACTACACTGCCCACTAAACCGCTTTCCCACAAAGTCACGTAGCTGATTTACAGATGAACACAACTTTATCTTGCAAAAATTCAGATATTTGTCAATGTATTTACTAAAACTATCCATCTCAGTAATCTCACTGTGCGCCAAAGTGCTCACTCAAAGTTTACACTCCCAGTAAAATAAGAAACCCGTTTCCCAGACAAAGTTGTGTTGTGAGCCTCTTGTAAGAGCAAGGTGACTTTCTGCTATCAAAACCATATTTACAGCTTTTAAAGTCACACAATGTTTGAGTTAGGCAGGAACACCTCATTATATCTTATTTTTCATTTCATTTTTTATAAATAATTAAAGGCAACCAGCAATCAGATGTCCTGTTTTTTTAAGTCATTTTTCCACACTGTAGTTTTAAAACGTGAACAAAGATGTGCAAACAGCGTGATGTTTTAAAGCCACTACAGGATAGCTTGTGGGAAATACATTTATTTGTACTGCATCAAAGTTTAACTTGTTCAGAGCTCCCAACATTACAAACTCTGAGTTAAAAGGAACATGTCAAAATATTTCCAAAATAATCACAAGTGAACGGGTTGATGGATTTGATAATAATAGAGAAATCATAACAACGAGTATAACGAGGGAGAGAGATATCATGTTGGTATTTATAGCGTTTGGTGGAGGAAGGATGATGGGAGTGATTGCTAATTACTGACAGCTGAGTATGATTGAGCTCAGTTGTTGTCATCCCTCCCAAACATTATACAAACATTAAACATTAAACAAACGTTATAAACTCTGTTTACCATGCGTGAATGAGTCAAATTAAAAATAAAACGTGTTTACAAATTAATAAAACGTGTTTTATGAATTTCATCAGATAAGTGGTTCCATATTATATTCCCTATTTAGCGGATTCTAAAAAAGTACGAGGTTTTTTACCACGATAACGAGCGCAGGTATTCATAGAAAAGGTTAAAACATGGAATACAAATACACCCTGTCTATTTAGTTGTTATTAATAAATAACTTAACTTTGAATGTGTTGTGATTTTTAGAAATACTAACAAATTCAGTATAGTGGTGATAATATTTACTATTTAAGTTTTTCAAAGAAATGTTAATCTGTTCGTAGAAAACTCATGGTGACAGCAGGGTTCCAACCCCTGATCTCCAGCATGCAAGGCACACGCCTAAGCCATTACACCAATGTGCCATCTACCTCTTTATGATTGCTTATCTATCACACATCTCCAGTCATTGTTTACACGTCTGTATTGTTTACATTCAAACTGTCTACATGTTGACTTGCACACTGTCTACTGTCTGTTTGTACATTGTCTTGATGCACTGTTTGCACTTTGTCTTGTTTTTTACACTTGTTTTTACAATCGAGAGACTTTCTGTCAGTAAGAATTCCATTGTACCAGTACCGGTTACATGTGGCAATAAAGTTCAAGTTCAAGTTCACTTGACAGCTTAAGCTATAACTGAACAGGGCAGGCAAAAAGGTTCCAAGTAATCATGGGAGAATGAGTCAAATTGATGCAGATGTTTACAAGGAAAGTCTACTACTCTGATAATCTGAGCTACAGTATATGAATATAATTATATCATTATTAATTTCTTTAGATGTGCGATTGCATGTTATATTCCCTATTAATCAATTTTTTTAAGTATGCATTTCTTTTACTGCGATAACGATCGCAATAATTCATAGAAAAGGTAAAAACATTTGAACTTTTTACAAAGTATATGAACTTAAGATAGTCAGAAGGAGCACGTAAAAAGTTTTCCAAAATAACCACAGTATGCAACCGAATTAAAGATATTGATGCTTAAAATGTTTATGAAGAAAGTGGAATACTGGTGCGTATTTTTTTATTTAAACTACCAATACCAGCCATATACAGTTTACATAATATGTTCATATTCCTAAATTTATATCGTGTATGACCTTCAGACACATTATGCTCCTCTTCTTTTTCTGCTCGGCTACAAAAATGTCCCTTTAGTTGTAAAATGCCATATAAATATTCAATATTAAGCAGATTTAAACATGCCCAGTAAAGAGATTAAATGAAGCAATCATTTCACTAACAACCAATGCATCATGGTGCCACCTGTCGGTCATTTTGGCCAGCCAAGCACGTGCTGCGGTATAATGTGCTGAACTGTAGATAATTTTGCACAGTACAGGGTTTTACCACGCATTTTGAATGGCTGCATCTGTATGTATACTTATATAACATCATATAAGCTTTGCTTGCGTTCCATATTGTGTTTCTGTAGCTTAGTGTCAAGAAACAGCTACTTCAGTTACCCAGCAGGAAGACATCTCACTCCGAGTCACGCCGGCACAGATCATGCTTTCTGTTAGATATGAATTCCCAAGGAGCTGTTCAATAAAATTGGCACAGGCTGTGATCTCAATGAGGGGCAGCTGGGTCTGCTGTAGGGTCTCATTCCCTGAAAAGACTGAAAGACAAGACAGGAGGTCAGTGTCCTTCCCTTAGTCAGTGACAGACTCTCCCAGCAGCTCTACATTGTGGAGATCCTGAGTCACGTATCCACCTCTTGATGAGGGTCTCAGACACTTGGCAATATGGAATTAGGAGCGAAGAAGCAATGAATTCACGGGTGCAGAGTTGTCAGAGAAAGGGGCACCTGAAAGGAATCATTACGAGAAACAGCTCAGACAGCAAGAAAGAGCGGGGTTCAATGCAGAAGGGAGATGTGATCTCATAACATTGATGTGTTGAAGGACACAAGAAACAGATCAATCTACCTCCACCAGTCATGTTGACCCAACCAGTGAACCAGCAGCTGGTGCAGTTGTAGAAGGAGCTGCTGCTGTCGGCCAGACAGATGGGCTGGATGTAGCTGGTGAAGGAGACGGGGCTGTCCAGCTTCAGCAGGGCGATGTCATCAAAAACATTCATGTCATCAGTTGGGTAAAAACTGATCGTCTGCCCCATTCTGGACACTTCATGGGGATTCGAGCCCAGCTGTGTCTGTCTGCCCAGGTACACTGTCCACCTACTGGCATCTGTACTGCCCCTGGAGAGAGAGAGAGAGATCATCAGTGTCAAAGGTCACGTGTGTTACTCTCTGAAAACTCATCGCTGTTCCATCTGTTTTTCAACTGATTATTCATAGGTGTCTCACTTCCTGTTATCGGAAGTTCCCTGAGTAGGAGAACCAAAAGCCAGCAATTCAGCACCTGAACTAATTGAGTTTCAGAGTTGGTCTTGTTACCCTGCCTAGTCACAGTAGAGTAGAGGAGTTTATTGCCATAAATACATGTGCATTGGAATTCGTATCCACGCTGACCTCTCGGAACATACACAGTACCGCAGACAACACCACACAATGTAGAGAGTACATTACAAACATCATAAATAATAACAATAGGAGCAATAATAATAGCATCGGGAGCACTGAATAAGTTGTGGGACAGTAAATATGTATTAGTGAAGAAAAGAAACATGGTAGACCATGCAAACAGTGCAGAGTGCAGATGTGTATTGAGTCAGAGGCCCTGCAGTCAGCTGTTGAGGATGCGGACTGCAGTGGGGTAGAAGCTGCTCTTGAGTCTAGTGGTCCGTGCTTTAACAGTGTAGTACCGCTTGCCAGAGCGCAGGGGGGAGAAGAGTTTGTGGCCGGGATGGTTGGGATCCTGAATGATGGATTGGGCTTTTTTGCAACAGCGGATGGTGTGGATCTCACGGATTGATGGTAAATCACATCCTATAATCTTCTGTGCTGTTGCCACAACCCTTTGTAGTGCATCTCTGTTGAGCATTGAGCAGTGTCGCTCATCAGTGTTAATTAACCCCTATCATCAAACTCAACATACTGATAGACAACAAGATCACAATACAGGAGCAGTGGAACCAGTCCTGTTTGTTACATTTTTTAATATCTCAGTACATATAGAGAGGATGTATTCTAGTTCTTTACCCACAGAAGCAAACTAAAGCTGTCAGCTGTCTGTATCTATGGAATCTGTACGTGATCTATGTAATCTTACATATTTCAATCTTATCTAAATATCAGTCTATATAGAGAATTTTATTTCACTTCCTTACTGATAGAAGCAATATGCAGCTGTCAGCACCCAGTTGCTGTTGATCAGTGAGCCTCCACACAAGTATTGACCATTCAAGTGCAGGCTGGCCTGCCAGGGCCAGGACCCCTCCTGGGCAGAGTCTCCCTGCAGGACACTGGGACTCAGGGGCGCCTGGCCGCAGGCTGGGGAGACAAGAGACAGAGAAGAGACAGAGTCCACAGGTGTGTGTGACAACAGGAGAGACAAGAGTCCTTAGGTGTGTGTGGGACAACAGGAGAGACAGGAGTCCTCAGGTCTGTGTGACAACAGGAGAGACGGGAGAGAGAAGATTGTGCTGACAACCATACCTCCAGTAAGAATACAAAAAACTGGCAACATTTGCTTTCCACATTCCAGCTCTTTCATTCCAAAAACGTAACATCTGTTGCACCTTCACATACCCTGCCTCCGTCATGGCACTCAAATTCAATTTCCAGTTGATAATACTGACAAGGTATTGTCACAGCAGCGCAGCGCGAGACCAGAGGGACCAGCTCGAGTGTCTCAGCCCCCTGTTCTTCCTGCTACTGCTCCGAGCACTGAGAGGAGAGACAGACCAGCACAGGGAGAGACTCCTAAATGGGCAGCAGATAACATCAGCCCTGGAAACAGAGCCCAAGCACTGGTGCCAGAACAGAATGAGCTCTGGGTCTGGTTTGAGAGAAGAGAAGTGAAGTGGAAATCTAATAAGTAAATTGATTCTTAAAAATGTAGAGAGCTTTGAAAAAATATATTGGTGCTTTTAGATAATATATTTCAAGGATGTAACTGCTGTGCTACAGTACGTGCAGAATTTTAGAAAACAGTTCGTCAACAAAGTACACTGTTTAGGTTAGTTTAGAAGACAATGTACCAAAACAATATATGCTGTCTGGGTCATTAGAATTAGCTGAAAGTAACTGATAAGCTTTGAATAACAAATCTAGTTTTTCTTCTCTCGCTCTATGATGTAATCTGTTTTCTCTTAGAGAAAGGGGAAGTTTTAGAAGGGACCAAGTCCTGAACTTTTTTACAGCGCAATGTCTTATAAAAACCCTGTACTGCTAGTAACAAATTGAGTCTCTGGTTGCACTTTGCGAAGTGGCAGCAGGGCTCCCAATATTGCAATATTGAAATAAAGACCTTACTCAGTTGAGAACTCTCTCTTGTGGCTTCCTTGATAGTTATATTTCCATGACAGAAGTTTCTTCTTAAGAAGACTCCTGTAATCACCAAGCTTACTGTTTTCTCTCTTCGTGTGCTCACTTAGCCTTCCTTAGTATCGTCATCGGAATCCTGTACTGCTGCAAATCTGTGATCCCTACAAAGCTTCTAAATTAAGAGTTTTTTTTGTTAACATGTTAAACCTCCCATTTACATCACAGAAAAGGCAGAATTTCCAGGTCTGTGCACTGCCATATTCTGCAATTCAGAGCAAGGCAACAAAACCTCCGATGAGGTGAATCAGCCCTCTGACGCTGTAAACAAGCAGGCTTGTGAAAACTCCTCTTTCAATCCAATAGACATATTGCTCTCGATTTCGAGACAAATACTCCTCACTTGTTAACTCGCCTGTAGATCACAGTGGAACATTTCTGGAGTGAAATGTCTCCTGCACAGCCTGTATTTACTCGCTCGTCCATCACATCACATCAGTCAGTACAGGGACTAGTGAGCAGGAAGGGCCTCTTCACATCACAGTACATCAGTCAGTACAGGGACTAGTGAGCAGGGAGGGCCGCTTCACCTAGCGATTCACACAAACTCTCCCTCTGCCCGTGGCCATATCAGGAGTTTGCAACAAAATGGCGACCATACAGCGCTTTCACAAAGTTCAAGATTTTGTGCTCAGTTTGAAATTTGTACAATTTTACTATACCACCAATGAATCGATTTTGTTACCATTTTTACCAGATTTAATAAACTGTCTCTCCCCTTTTACAGTCACAGGCAATAGGACATCTCTTCTAAAATCAATTACAATTCTGTTTATTTTGTGTTTAAGAACAGTGGACACTTATTGTAGAAATAAATCTCAGTAGATTAATGCTTCTGGGGCATTAATTTCACAGCCCTCCAGGTGAGAGAGATTCTCCTCCTTCACCACCTAACCTGAACTGCAATGGAAGCCAGCAGCCTCTCCCGACTTGTCTGTTCGTTTTCGGCATTTCGTTTTAATTTTTTGGAGCACAGATGTGTTATTTATTTTTAATTAATTCAACTGTTCAGACTTCCTGACAATGTGTTGTTTGTTTTTACCTTGATGGAAAAAAACAACACAATCGATACTGATATCAATACTACTTATACCTGTGAATAAATGCAATAATAAATGATAAAATGACACAGATCTTTATACAAACCAGTAGAATTCTACTGTATATTGATATGATGTGACTCTATTTGTTTTTTCTGTATTTTAATTAATTATGCTTATTGTTGTGGCTGCCCATGTTTTTGTTTCAATATATTTTGATAGATTTTTAGTTTCATGAGGCAAAGACTGGTTTTTAATTTAAAAAAAAATAACAAAGGTCAAGTGACTAAAGTTCAGACATTTACATCTGGACTTCATGATGATAATGTTACTGGACCCGAATTCAATGGACTTGAAATTAATTTCAAGGAGATTGTTTTTTTTAAATATACCGTTTTACCAGACACATTCATATTATAGAAGTCTTTTTTGCACTCTATTTTCAAGGCACTCAGCACTCCTGTGGATACACTGTGCTGATAAATGAGGACAGTAGAGCTTGTCAGAGCCCTGAGAGACACAGCTCAGCCACTGGCCAGACAGACACCACCTACCTCTCACTGTCAGGACCAGAGCCGCCAACACGCAGAGACTGATGCCCACCGCCATGACTGCTAGTGTGTCAGAGTCCTGTCTCCAGCTTCTCCTTTCTCTCCTCTCTCCCTCTGTCTGTCTCCTGCTCTGATATACACACCTGGAGAGACAAGCCTCCTGTCCCTCCCTCTCTCCCTCCCTCCTCTGTTCTCTCTCTCTTCCCCTCTCTCTCTGCACCTCTTTCTTCCTCTCTGTCCTCCTCTCTCTCAGTTCAGTAATACTGCAGCTCAGTGAATTTATAATAAAGAAGCAATCAGTAATAAACACACACAACAGGACTGGAGACAGTGAAAGTGTGGTGATTTCCTTTAAATCTCCCTGAAATACATATGCTTTACAGTACTGTGCTTTTATCACTATTCCATTGGGCTTTACTTGTCTGCACTGGTCATTACTGGATGCCCTCTGATTTTACCACAATCTCACTGGGCTTTAATGCATTGTGTTGTACTTTTACCAAAATCTCATGGTGTTTTACTCTACTGTGTTTTTACCATGATCTCACTGTGATTTACTGTGCTGTACTGTGATTTCACACTGATCTCATTGGTCTTTCCCGCTTTGTACTGTGTTTTACCACGGTCTCCCTGGACTTTAATGCAATGCACTCTACTTTTACCACAATCTTGCTGGGATTTCTACGCTTTTTTTTTGGAATCATGTGAAATAAATTTTTTAAAAAATATATTTTTTGTATACAAATTTGATAATTACCAACGACTCAGACAGAAAGTCAAGGAGCTCTTATTCACTATGACATCTCAAACAAAAGAATTTGTTTTTCATCATTTTTGTAACCCTCCACCCAGATGCCTTCGGGCCCACATTATTCATTTATCACACATCACGAGACTTCCCCTTTCTGGGCTGGTAGACCT
The DNA here is from genome assembly GCF_055471065.1 of Atractosteus spatula. Classification (NCBI taxonomy): domain Eukaryota; kingdom Metazoa; phylum Chordata; class Actinopteri; order Semionotiformes; family Lepisosteidae; genus Atractosteus; species Atractosteus spatula. The sequence goes on along the minus strand of NC_142710.1, from coordinate 9,078,186 downwards.
AGCCTTCACATGACAAAGCTTTCAAATACATAGTAGGACTTTACGTTTCAGTATTATTCACGGCCAATATGTTCAGGCATGAATGAAATGTTTGAATACCTTAGAATGGTCAAGTCTGCGCTGAATTACCTAACCTCAATTTTAAACCCACCTGATTTAAAAATAATTTCCTTATTTCAAATCTGCAAGTAGCAATTCCAGCTGTTTTAAATAATTTGCTGGGGTGCAGGAAAGCCAGCCAGAGCTCATGTTGCTGGACTAGTTGGACATGGAGCCCTGTTTGAGCTCAGTGTAATCTGGCCTTCAGAGTTTCTGTTAATCCTAGACGCTGACGTGGCTCCAGTGACTCTTATTTTGTTTCCAGGTTCTGTGTCCTCAAACAATACTTTCTGAACACTGATAATTCTGTTTAATTTTGGCAATGAGTGAAAAATAATATTCTCACTTTATTCATTTTATTATGGAAACAGAACACAAGATAAAAAAATGTAGTAAAAACACACAAATCTTGATCCAAGCAGGGGAATCAAACCCCATTTTTGCCCCAGTTCTTGCAGATGGTGTCGACAGACGGATCTCCTGTATTATTCTGGCACTCAGTTCACTGAGGGAACCAAACCCTTCCTTGTGCATCATGGTTCCATCCTTCACATGTTTCCAAAGACAGGAGATCCACGGGCAACACTGTATTCCTGAATTAATAAACACGCACATACTGTACAACATTTCTTGTGTTTCAAGTTTCACGCCAGCCTCCAGTCCTTGATCATTCACAGTGCTTGTGCTCAGTTCTGGAGCTCCTCAGTTCCCCAACATTGTCCTGTGACTGTAGGGGCACACCAGTCATGTGGATCCAGTCTTTTCCGATAGGGATGCAGATTGACCTGCAACGAGCCTGTCTTGCAGAAGTTCTGTACTCTTGTCACACAGAACAACACAGAATGAGGGATCCGGATCCACACCAGAGGTTGGACCTGATGTGGAACCTGAGAGGTAGCAGACAAAGAATGGAAAGATCCAGTTGTTTCCAATGCGGGAGAGGGCTAGGCGAGAGACGTGGTCAAAGACGAGTTCGAAAATTTTTTATCCGATAAGACTTGAAGGCATTGAACAGATGGTAGCGACCAATGCCGGGCAGAGAACAGAGGGGTTTGCGGGTTTAAATGTTACGGGAGGTGGAAGGTGCAGTGATGAGTGGAGAGTTGTGGTTGGTTGATTGACGTGAGTTGTGTGTGGCCTGACTGCAATGCTCTGTCTTTCTTTGAGAACCGGAAGCTTCTATCTGCCTCTCTCTGCCTATCTTTTCTTCCTTTCAGTCCACCAAAGAGGATCTCAGCCAGTCCTGGATGCCAACTCAGATCACAGAGAACCCCACTTAAATAAACACACAACAGGACAGGAGACACAGGGGGAGAGAGGAGATTTCAGATTTACAGTGTGGAATTTAGCTGTCGATCATCTCACAGTGCTTTCTGTCCAACAATGTGGTCTAACAGCACAGAAAGTCCCTGAGCTGTTACTAGCTGTGGGGTGTTGCAGGAACATGTTTTTCACTATGACATCCTTCTGCAGGTACAGAAGCCCCAGAGGCCAACAGGTTATTTTCTATGATATTAAATCAGAAGTCATCCCTCTTCAGATAGGATTAGTCTGCAACATTGAGATACTGCAACACAGACATTGAGAAAGAGGAGATCACAGAGAATCCCTCAGTAATTCACACACACAACAGGACAGGAGACACAGGGAGAGAGAGGAGATCACAGAGAATCCTTCAGTAAAAACACAACAGGACAGGAGACGCAGGGAGAGGGAGAGGGAGAGGAGATCATAGGAAATCCCTCAGTAATAAACACACACAACAGGACAGGAGACACAGGGAGAGAGAGGAGATCACAGAGAATCCTTCAGTAAAAAACACAATAGGACAGGAGACGCAGGGAGAGGGAGAGGAGATCATAGAAAATCCCTCAGTAATAAACATACACAACAGGACAGGAGACACAGTCAGAGAGGAGTGTGCTTTTGCTATGCTCCTGCAGTGATTTACAGCTCTTATTGTTTACCATGATCATACTCTGGGATTCTATGGATTCTGTACATTTTTAAATACAACTAAGATTTACAGTGTGGAATTTATCTGTCAATCATCTCACAATGCTTTCTGTCCAACAATGTGGTCTAACAGCACAGAAAGTCCCTGAGCTGTTACTAGCTGTGGGGTGTTGCAGGAACATGTTTTTCACTATGACATCCTTCTGCAGGTACAGAAGCCCCTGAGGCCAACAGGTTATTTTCTATGATGTTAAATCAGAAGTCATCCCTCTTCAGATAGGATTAGTCTGCAACATTGAGATACTGCAACACAGACATTGAGAAAGAGGAGATCACAGAGAATCACTTAGTAATAAACACACACAACAGGACAGGAGACACAATGAGAAAGAGGAGATCACAGAGAAGTTCTTAGTAATAAACACACAACAGGACAGGAGACACAGTGAGAGAGGAGATCATTGAGAATCCCTCAGTAATAATCACATACAGGAGACACAGAGAGGCGTATGTTTTCATGATCCTACAGTGGTTTCCCGCACTTTTTATCATGGTCTTACTGTTTGGGATTTAATGGGGTCAACATTAGTACAAATTCTATACATTTGTAACTGAACCCAAATTTTAAAGAGTGGAATAGAGTTGTAGAGCTTCTCATCTTTGTTCTGTGCAAAAAAGTGGTCTAACCTTACTGTTACGGACCTCTGATTTGCTGTGGTGTGTCAGAGGAATGTCGTGTACAGAAACCCTGGAGCCCCACAGGTTATTTTCAGTGAACATCTTAAATAAGATGATCTTAAGACCTGACAGGTTTAGACTACAACATTTTGATGCATGAGCAAACATTGAAATACAGAAAGGCAGAATTTCAACTTTCTCAGATCCCTGTCAACCAGTGAGAGCTTTTCAGGGATTGGTTGCAAAGTGAAGAGATGAAAAAGTGTTTAAAAAATGGTTTAGAAGAAACTACATTACACAGAGTACTATGGTGATCTCTGTTCTTATTCTCTGTTCTCTATTTAATTGGAAAAACTGAACATGGCCTGTCTTGTTTTCCAGCCCAGAGCACATTTACATAAATATGAAGATCTACCAGAATTTTATGTCCAGTGTCCAGTGATCCTCAAGCACTGAAGTCTCTCTAAATGTGATTCCAGAGTGAAGATTCTTGCACTGTGTCTGTCTTGAATGTGCAACACAATACTTTGACGACTCTCCACAACACTGATATATATATATATTCAATATTTGATGTTTTCATTTCTTCCTCACATGTGACTCATGTAAGGTGGTACAGTATGGTGTAGTGTGTCAGAGTCTAAACTTGTGTGTTGTGGGTATAAGTCCCTTACAAAAGGTTCTACTATTGAACCTTGTGTGAGGTATTTCCTATGACAAATTGTAGGAAGACCATGTAGCAAGTGAAATGAAACAGGCAGAAATAAAATCACTAGTTCAAGATGTAAGAAATGTTGAGAATTTTTAAAGAATATACAGATGTAGCCCTTTAGAATGCTTGAGTTGTCATGCGGTATACCACAACAACCATGGTACAACAAAAATAATAGAAAAAATAATACATTTTCAAATAATTTAATGCCCTTATCTGTAACACTGCCTTAATGTACTATATGTCTGTCGTATACAACTGTGTGCATTCAGTAAATCTTATTTTAATAATAAAAATGTAATGTTTATTTACTTATTAGTGGCTTTCTGTGCTAATCATATTGTATAGAGTAACTAACAGATGTTTTAGTACATACTATGTATACAAATGTGTATACAGTACACAGATGTGAACTGTATGTATAGTAATGGTGTATTAATAGTAGAAAGAAAACATAATTTTAAGTTTTAATTGTTAAATGCATTATACATCATGACTTTAAAAACATATCTTATTTAAAAACAAATAAGCATGTAAAAATACAAAAAAGGGGCCAGTATTGCCTTGAATGACATATGTGCTATCTACACCAGGCACTTTCCCTCGCAACAGAGCTCGCTGTATCACCTGCAAGTACCGATGATATTAAACAGGGAATTGTTCTCCAGAAGAAAAATGGAAATAGGGTTACTGGGGATGGAATTATGGCTGCTGGACTTTCTTATCGAGAGACCACAGGTGGTGCGGATAGGCAATAAAACATCAACACCACTCACCCTGAGCACTGGAACCCCACAAGGCTGCTGTCTGAGTCCAAGGTTGTACTCCCTGTTCACTCACGACTGCACAGCAAGACACAGCAACAACCGCATCATTAAGTTTGCCGATGACACCACTATAATAGGACTGATCAGTGATGATGACGAGTCCACTTACAGGGATGAAGTTGTACAGCTGCTTAGGTGGTGTCATAGCAATAACCTGGACTTGAACATAAAGAAAACGAAAGAGCTAATAGTGGACTTTCGGAGACACAGGCCACACACTCACAGCCCACTCAGTATTGATGGAACGGAAGTGGAAACAGTCACCAGCTTTAGGTTTTTGGGAATTCACATCTCTAAAGATCTAACGTGGACTGTGAACACTGACTCTATCATGAAGAAGGCTCAGCAGCGCCTCTATTTCTTGAGGTGCCTCAAGCGCTGGGGGATGCCAGTACCTGTGTTGGTGAACTTCTACCGCTGCACCATCGAGAGCGTCCTCACCAATGGGATCACCGTGTGGTATGGCAACACCTCTTCGCGAGAAAGAAAGGCACTGCAGAGAATGGTCAATGTGGCCCAGAAGATCATCGGCTGCGGTCTCACCGAGGTTAAACAGCTCTATGAGGACCGCTGCCGTGGTAGAATTCTGGCCATCACAGAGGACAGTCACCACCCCGGGCATGAGCTCTTCACCCCACTGCCCTCAGGCCAGAGATACAAGAGCATACGGACAATTACCACTAGATTCTTCAATAGCTTCTATCCACAAGCAGTGAGACTGGCGAACACATTTAGCCCTGCCCCTCGGACCACACCTACACCATTACCATCTACCTCTTTATGATTTCTTATCTATCGCACATCTCCAGTCATTGTTTACACGTCTGTATTGTTTACATTCAAACTGTCTACATGTTTACTTGCACATTGTCTACTGTTTGTTTGTACATTGTCTTGATGCACTGTTTGCACTTTGTCTTGTTTTTTACACTTGTTTTTACAATCGAGAGACTTTCTGTCAGTAAGAATTCCATTGTACCAGTACCGGTTACATATGGCAATAAAGTTCAAGTTCAAGTTCAGTTCATATATTCAACGTCTTTGAAAAGTAATAGAGACAGGACCTGACAACATGAGTCTACAGTCACATACCTTCATGTTTTCTGTGTGTAAACAGAATGATTACTGTCCTGACCCATTACATTGAGCACTTATTTGAAACGTTTTTAGAAATATTTATTTACATTTGAAAATGAACAATGAATGAGAGAGATTTGGGGTGAGAGAGAGATTTTAGGGGACAGCTTGTGTGTGGGTGAGAGTGAGAGCTTGTGTGTGGGTGAGGGTGATGCACAACATTTTAAAACATTACACTCATTTAAATAAGCTTTAGATTTTATTGTTTTGAAATATGTGATTTTGTGTTGCTTTCATGCAGTACACATGAAGATGAAAGCAGCACACAGCAAACGGCTTTTCATCAGGGACAACAACATCCAAGACCTGAGTGCCGTGTGAACGCCTGAAGTACCTGGTGAGACAGGTTGGGCTTAATCAGCCTGGTTAATGGGCAGCCTGCTGGCTACAGGACGAGGAGACTCGAACCCCAGTCAGAGTGAGTGAACTGCAAGGTGGAGATGGGGCAGAGGAGAAATGTTTGGGACGAACACTTAGGGAGGCCTCTGAGTTCAGTATATGGAACTAGTATTTTAATAATGATGATTAGGTACAGCTGCTCGAGATTTACTTGCCGTTGTTGTCCCTCCTGATCTGCGGTGAACAACTTCATCCTAGAGCAGCAGTAGAGCAAAGAGGCTTGAACACCAGAAACTTAAACACATTGACCACCAGACCACTGGCGCAGGAACACAGATGGGAGGGAGGGGTGTGTGAGCGAACGATTCTGAAAGGCTCTCTTCTGCATGTCTGAGCTGTTCGAATGTAAGCGTGATGTTCTTCAGAAGACCAGTGAGCACATTTCCTAAACCTTTGTGGCCCGCTTGGTGAATTTTATGTTTTTTGGTGCCTATCCATTGTGGAAATTTATCATTTTCATATACAGCATTTCTACCCTTTAACTATTATATTACCTTGTGTTTGCTATGGCATTATTTTAATTTGGGGTTATTGATAATTATTAAGGTTGTGTCAACTGTGTATGCTCAGAAGAGACTGACACAGACAGAAAAGCTCCTCTGAAACCCGAGATGTTTCAGGGTTTTCCCACCTGCTGAAAAGAGGGGAAGTCGTGACTGCAGGAGTGACAGGTCTCTCACTGACATCAGGACATTCTGCAGGAGCTTGGCATGTCACTGGTGTTGCTCCTGACAACCACTGTCAACATTACAGTATAGCTTAAACCCCCTTTTTAGAGCCTTCTGTAATTATGCACAAGGCACAAGGAACACGCACAAGGCAGGACACCGCTCCAGTGCAGGGAACACAGAGACACAGACACACACCAGGGCCAATGAACTTACGAGCGTGTCTTTGGACTGTGGGAGGAAACCCATGTTGAAGCAGTGAGGATATAAACTCTCCATGTAGACAGCACCCCAGGTCTAGAACTGGAACCTGAGAGGAAGCAAAGCTGACCACTGCACCAGCATACAGGCACACACCCCTACAAGCATAAATCTGCTGAGCAGTCAACAGCAGCCACTGGGGGGTGCTCCTGAGAGCAGACACTGGGAAACACCCAGCCCTGGGGAAGAGGCAGCCCTGTGTCTGTGGGGAACTGAGAGCTTTCCCTGTGAGAGGACTGATCAATATACCCAGAGGGCTCAGAGAGGCGAGCATCGTGGGCCCACACCCAGGAACTCATGGCTCAATTTTAAGATTTCGGACATCAGATTCCTTGTAACAATAACATCTATTTGGTTTTATATTTTTTGTTTTTTTTTTTCGTTCTAGTGCTGAACAGCTGAGCTGGTTTTCATCCAGATCTTTCAGTGAAATGACAGACATCCCCCTTTAGATTCACTATGTTCGAGACAATGTTCTACAGTATGACGGCTCACTCTCAGTTTCTCTCTCTCTCCCCAGCCTGTGGCTGGTTGTCACACACACACACCTGAGGACTCCTGTCTCTCCTGTTGTCACACACACACCTGAGGACTCCTGTCTCTACTGTTGTCACACACACACACCTGAGGACTCCTGTCTCTCCTGTTGTCAGGTGTGTCATACCCACACCTGAGGACTCCTGTCTCTTCTGTGTCACACACACACATCTGAGGACTCCTGTCTCTCCTGTTGTCACACACACACCTGAGGACTCCTGTCTCTACTGTTGTCACACACACACCTGAGGACTCCTGTCTCTCCTGTTGTCAGGTGTGTCATACCCACACTTGAGGACTCCTGTCTCTTCTGTGACACACACACACATCTGAGGACTCCTGTCTCTACTGTTGTCACACACACACACACCTGAGGACTCCTGTCTCTCCTGTTGACACACACACACCTGAGGACTCCTGTCTCTCCTGTTGTTACACACACCTGAGGACTCCTGTCTCTCCTGTTGTTACACACACCTGAGAACTCCTGTCTCCTGTTTCTTCTGTCTCTTGTCTCTCCAGCCTGCGGCCAGGTGCCCCTGAGTCCCAGTGTCCTGCAGGGAGACTCTGCCCAGGAGGGGTCCTGGCCCTGGCAGGCCAGCCTGCACTTTGATGGTCAATACTTGTGTGGAGGCGCTCTGATCAACAACGACTGGGTGCTGACAGCTGCATTTTGCTTCTATCGGTAAGGAAGTAAAATAAAATTCTCTATATAGACTGATATTTAGATAAGATTGAAATATGTAAGATTACATAGATCACGTACAGATTCCATAGATAAAGACAGCTGACAGCTTTAGTTTGCTTCTATGGGTAAAGAACTAGAATACATCCTCTCTATATGTACTGAGATATTAAAAATGTAACAAACAGGACTGGTTCCACTGCTCCTGTATTGTGATCTTGTTGTCTATCAGTATGTTGAGTTTGATGAATAGGGGCTAATTAACACTGATGAGCGACACTGCTTAATGCTCAACAGAGATGCACTACAAAGGGTTGTGGCAACAGCACAGAAGATTATAGGATGTGATTTACCATCAATCGGTGAGATCCACACCATCCGCTGTTGCAATAAAGCCCAATCCATCATTCAGGATCCCAACCACCCCGGCCACAAACTCTTCTCCCCCCTGCGCTCTGGCAAGCGGTACTGCACTGTTAAAGCACGGACCACTAGACTCAAGAGCAGCTTCTTCCCCACTTCAGTCTGCATCCTCAACAGCTGACTGCAGGGCCTCAGACTCAATACACATCTGCACTCTGCACTGTTTGCATGGTCTACCATGTTTCTTTTCTTCACTAACACATATTTACTGTCCCACAACTTATTCAGTGCTCCCGATGCTATTATTATTGCTCCTATTGTTATTATTTATGATGTTTGTAATGTACTCTCTACATTGTGTGGTGTTGTCTGCGGTACTGTGTATGTTCCGAGAGGTCAGCGTGGATACGAATTCCAATGCACATGTATTTATGGCAATAAACTCCTCTACTCTACTGTGACTAGGCGGGGTAACAAGACCAACTCTGAAACTCAATTAGTTCAGGTGCTGAATTGCTGGCTTTTGGTTCTCCTACTCAGGGAACTTCCGATAACAGGAAGTGAGACACCTATGAATAATCAGTTGAAAAACAGATGGAACAGCGATGAGTTTTCAGAGAGTAACACACGTGACCTTTGACACTGATGATCTCTCTCTCTCTCTCCAGGGGCAGTACAGATGCCAGTAGGTGGACAGTGTACCTGGGCAGACAGACACAGCTGGGCTCGAATCCCCATGAAGTGTCCAGAATGGGGAAGACGATCAGTTTTTACCCAACTGAGGACATGAATGTTTATGATGACATCGCCCTGCTGAAGCTGGACAGCCCCGTCTCCTTCACCAGCTACATCCAGCCCATCTGTCTGGCCGACAGCAGCAGCTCTTTCTACAGCTGCACCAGCTGCTGGTTCACTGGTTGGGTCGACATGACTGGTGGAGGTAGATTGATCTGTTTCTTGTGTCCTTCAACACATCAATGTTATGAGATCACATCTCCCTTCTGCATTGAACCCCGCTCTTTCTCTCTGTCTGAGCTGTTTCTCGGTATGATTCCTTTCAGGTGCCCCTTTCTCTGACATCTCTGCACCCATGAATTCATTGCTTCTTTGCTCCTAATTCCTTATTGCCAAGTGTCTGAGACCCTCATCAAGAGGTGGATACGTGACTCAGGGTCTCCACAATGTAGAGCTGCTGGGAGAGTCTGTCATGGACTAAGGGAAGGACACTGACCTCCTGTCTTGTCTTTCAGTCTTTTCAGGGAATGAGACCCTACAGCAGACCCAGCTGCCCCTCATTGAGATCACAGCCTGTATCCATTTTATTGAACAGCTCCTTGGGAATCCATATCTAACAGAAAGCATGATCTGTGCCGGCGTGACTCGGAGTGAGATGTCTTCCTGCCAGGTAACTGAAGTAGCTGTTTCTTGACACTAAGCTACAGAAACACAATATGGAAAGCAAGCAAAGCTTATATGATGTTATATAAGTACTGTATACATACAGATGCAGCCATTCAAAATGCATGGTAAAACCCTGTACTGCGCAAAATTATCTACAGTTCAGCACATTATACCGCAGCAAGTGCTTGGCTGGCCAAAACGACCGACAGGTGGCACCGTGGTGCATTGGTTTGTAGTGAAATGATTGCTTCATTTAATCTCTTTACTGGGCATGTTTAAATCTGCTTAATATTGAATATTTATATGGCATTTTACAACTAAAGGGACATTTTTGTAGCCGAGCATAAAAAGAAGAGGAGCATAATGTGTCTGAAGGTCATACATGATATAAATTTAGGAATATGAACATATTATGTAAACTGTATATGGCTGGTATTGGTAGTTTAAATAAAAAAATACGCACCAGTATTCCACTTTCTTCATAAACATTTTAAGCATCAATGTCTTTAATTCGGTTGCATACTGTGGTTATTTTGGAAAACTTTTTACGTGCTCCTTCTGACTATCTTAAGTTCATATACTTTGTAAAAAGTTCAAATGTTTTTACCTTTTCTATGAATTATTGCGATCATTAAGAAATGCATACTTAAAAAAATGATTAATAGGGAATATAACATGGAATCACACATCTAAAGAAATTAAGAATGATATAATTATATTCATATACTGTAGCTCAGATTATCAGAGTAGTAGACTTTCTTTGTAAACATCTGCATCAATTTGACTCATTCTCCCATGATTACTTGGAACCTTTTTGCCTGCCCTGTTCAGTTATAGCTTAAGCTGTCAAGTGAACTTGAACTTGAACTTGAACTTTATTGCCATATGTAACCGGTGCTGGTACAATGGAATTCTTACTTACAGAAAGTCTCTCGATTGTAAAAACAAGTGTAAAAAACAAGACAAAGTGCAAACAGTGCATCAAGACAATGTACAAACAAACAGTAGACAATGTGCAAGTAAACATGTAGACAGTTTGAATGTAAACAATACAGACGTGTAAACAATGACTGGAGATGTGCGATAGATAAGAAATCATAAAGAGGTAGATGGCACATTGGTGTAATGGCTTAGGCGTGTGCCTTGCATGCTGGAAATCAGGGGTTGGAACCCTGCTGTCACCATGAGTTTTCTACGAACAGATTAACATTTCTTTGAAAAACGTAAATAGTAAATATTATCGCCACTATATTGAATTTGTTAGTATTTCTAAAAATCACAACACATTCAAAGTTAAGTTATTTATTAATAACAACTAAATAGACAGGGTGTTCCAGACTTCTGATTAATTTCTGAAACTCCCTTTGTATTCCATGTTTTAACCTTTTCTATGAATACCTGCGCTCGTCTATACTGGTGTGGAGGCTCACTGATCAACAGATCCAAGATGTCCAAGAGGGACATCGTCGATACAGCTATCATTTAGGAGGATTTGCTGGTCAACAGAGATCTCCATGGAGTACTGGCACACAGAAGGCCATGATGGATGGCCTAATACTTTTATTCATTTATCTTTTTTTTAAATTGTATAATGTTAGCATGCCCAAAGGGGTTGGGCAGCCAGTTGACCTTGGAGGGTTTTTTTTCTCCTTACTGTCACGCCCCCTGCAGCCAGAGGGCGCTCCTATTCTGGCCTGTCCCTAGTTTCCTGTGCTTTGCTGTCTGTGAGTGCTTGTTATTTTTCCTTTCTTTTACTGAATGTGAAATACTCCAATATTTCCCTCTACCCTTCTGGTATGTTTGAGAGTGTGTATGTGATACGAATGAAGTGTGAATGATACTTACCCTTTTGTTGTTTTTTTACTAAAATCACTGCAGTGTTTTCCCCAGTGGAGTATTGTATTGTATTGATCACCCAGTCACCTTTCCTGTTTGTAGTATCACACAAATGATCTTAAAGGGAAAAGTGACTGGTGAGCCATCTATAAATAACCGATGTAAGGTTAGTTGTTTTGTTTAAGTGAATATATCACGGTTGCATTTTTTGGGATGGTTAAATACTTTATTTTGAGCAAACTGCTCATCTCTGTTAAGAAAATGTGAACGAGTCCCTTTAAGAGGATGGTCCTTAGAAGAGGAGAGGCTATAAAAGGGACTGGGAGAGCTCAGTATGGAGGAGGGTGTCTTGGAGGAAAGGTGTGGAGAGTACCCCTGTGAGGGTTTTTTTTTGTTATCCCTATTTTGATGGCAATAAATCCAGTTTTGATTGCATTTGAAGACTGCTGTGTGGGAGTTTCTTTTCTTTTGAGCCAAACCTGGTCACTCGGCCGGTGACACTGTCCTTCCGGTGTCTCTCTCTCTGGGGATATATATTCCCAGGTCTCTGATTCTCCTTCGCTCATCATTGATGTTCGGATGTCCTGAGACCCGCCTAGCACCAGGTCTCCCCACGTCCGCTACCTGAGGGTATTGGTTTCTATACGGCATTCCCTGAACAGCTGAGCCCGGGCTAACCCCCGTTCTGCCGCTACACATAGGGTCTTTTTCCGCTCTCCTGCCACAGTTTGTCCCTTCCGACATCAGTGACAGAATGCTGAGCCTCATTTTGACCCCGGGAGTGGCGTTTTTTTGTTTTTCCGCAGTTTTTTTTCTCAGCTCTCCTATTCTAATCGCGGGATGGTTTTTTGAGCGGGCCTCGGCCTGGCTTTCCTCGGGTTGTCATTCCGGCATCTGTGATTGAATGTTGAGCTGGCTCTCCCGTCCTTATTGCTGGATATCACTCCGGTCATCTGTGCCTGTGAGCGGGCCGTGTGCCTGGCTCTCCTCGGGTTGTTCACTCCGATATCAGTGATAGAATGTTGAATGTGCCTGTTGCCCAGTCTGCGGATTTTTCCCAGGTTTTTGTTTTATTTTTGTTTTTTTGCTTGGTGTTTTGATTTCTTCACTTCCTGGTTTCCCCTTCTCTCTGGTCCCCCTGACCCCTGTGTTGTGGAATTCTTGGTTTCTATCTGTTTATTGTGGCTTGTTGTTTGTTACACAAGCACAAACAACAACAGAAATCATGAGCCGCCCATTAAGGGGGAGGGTACTGTCACGCCCTCTGCAGTCAGAGGGCGCTCCTACTCTGTCCTGTCCCTAGTTCCTTGTGCTTTGCTGTCCTTCCAGTGTCTCTCTCACTGGGGCTATATATTTCCGGGTCACTCATTCCCCTTCGCTCGGCATTGACGTTCAGATGTTCTGAGACCCTCCTAGCACCAGGTCTCCCCACGTCCGCTGCCTGAGGGTATTGGTTTCTATACGACTCCTGAACTGCTGAGCCCGGGCTAACCCCCGTTCTGCCGCTATGCATAGGGTCTTTTTCCGCTCTCCTGCCATTCCACGGTTCTTCCCTTCCGACATCCGTGACACTAAGGAGTTTTTGGTTCCTCTCCTCTGTTGTCTTCTGGCCTTTTCTCTTTCAGTATTCTCAACATGTATGGTCATTTGGCTTTGTTAAGTGCCTTGGGGCAACCTCGTTGTGCAAGACGCTATATAAAAATACATTGAGTGGGGGCCGACCTCTGCATCTTGCTTCAATGGGTAAAGAAATAGGAAATATCTTCTCTGTATGTACTGAGATATTAAAAATGTAACAAGTAGGATTGGTTGTAGTCCTCCTGTCTCGTGTTCTAATTGGCTCTCAGTATGATGAGTTGAATAAACAGGGGCAGAGTTGAGGTCAGTCTTTACACCCTGCAACACCACTGACTAGTCAGCGTAACAATGATGACCCTGACATCCGATGAGTTCCTGTCTTGTGTTCTTATTGTCTGTCAGTATATTGAGTTTGATGAATAGGGGCTGAGTTATTTTCACACTGTGTGACATTGATGAGGAGTCAGTTTGACAATGATGACTTTGAGAATGGACTGGTACAGCCGCTGTGGGGCTGCAGGGCTGGAGAGTTGAGGTTCTGGAACTGAAAGATAAAGAAAGACAGCACTTTTGGCTTTGGTACAGATGCTGTGGGAAACACTGGCTACAGCAAGCCCTACTACACTGAAGAATAATCAAATGAATTTCTCTTTCTCTCCAGGAGCAGCTAAGAGACCAGTCAGTGGACAGTGTTCTGACACATCTGGGCTCTATTGCTCGCAATGAGCAGCCCCCCTGTCTGCATCCACTGACTACACCCTACCCATCGGTCTGGCAGATGTCAACTGCTCCTTCCACACTGGTAATCAGCTGCTGGGTCACTGGCTGGGGAAACATGACTGAAGGGAGAAGATTATCTAATACTCGTATCCATCCATATAATGAAGGCTTCATATAACCCTTCTCTCTTTCACAGTCAGAGATGAACCTCAGTTCAATCCCTTTCAGCAGCCCCTGTCTCTGCCTCTGCCTCCTGTGGGCACTGATCTCTGCCAGCAGACAGGGGGTCAGAGGTGACACAAGTCACTCTTGTCGTCTGTCTCCTGGTCGCTTTCCATCAGCTCCCACACAGCTCACTGCTGCAGCACACTCTCACTCCACAGCTGTACCACTGGGTCCTTCAGGGCTCTACAGCAGGTCTCCACCTGTCCCTGCGTCACACACCTGTGAGCCCATGAGCCCTCAGTGCTGAGTGTCTGAGACCCTGAGGAGAGGCGGAGATTGGGCTCTGAAGCATGAGGAGTGAGACCTCAGACCTCAGGACTCCACACAGGGGTGGAGCAGTGGCACTGTGCCTAAGGAGCTGTGTCTGTTGCAAGAAGGTTACCGGTTCAAATCCTGTGGCCGGCAGAGGAATGCTACTCCGTTGGGCCCCTGAGCAAGGCCCTTAACCCAAGCTGCTCTAGGGGTGCTGTATAATGGCTGACCCTGTGCTCTGACCCCCAGCTTCTCTCCCTGTCTGTGTGTCTCATGGAGTGCAAGCTGGGGTCTGTGAAAAGACAAATTCCTAATGCAAGAGATTGTATATGGTCAATGAAGTGATCTTATCTTATCTCCACAGTGTAGAGCTGCTGGGAGTCACTGACTGAGGGAAGGACACTGAACTCCTGTCTTGTCTTTCAGACATGGACATGTCAGGGATCCAGACCCTACAGCAGGTCTCTCTGCCCATTACTGAGACTGAAGCTTGAGGCAATCAGACCTCAAAAGTCTATAAACAAAGAGTGGTAACAAATGCAATGATCTGTGTTGGACAAAAGAACATTTCATCCCGTGGGGTAATTGTAGACAAGCATGACACTAAGATGCTATACCATCCATACCATAAGCTGCTATACACAATGTACCATTGTGTACACGTGGAATATAAGACTACAACATCTTTTCAATCTGTATTAACCTCTCTCTCTCAGTGCAGTGTTAATGTACTGGAGTGTCCAGTCAGTGTGTCTTTATTAACCCCTCTCTCTCAGTGCAGTGTTAATGTGCTGTAGTGTCCAGTCAGTGTGTCTGTATTGACCCCTCTCTCTCTCAGTGCGGTGTTAATGTACTGTAGTGTCCAGTCAGTGTGTCTGTATTAAGGTAGTAGTTCAGGTGGGTAGCTGCGTCAGCATGCGTAGGCTGCAAAGGAACAAGTAATAGGTTTATTCCATGCTGAAAAAAAGAAGAAAGAGAACACAACGTTTCGGCCGTGGAGCCTTCTTCAGGTGTGAGAGAGACAGGGCAGTAGGCAAAGGTAAAGTAGTGGGAGAACAAAGGTTGGGAGGGAGGAGGAGTGAGAGGCGGGAGCAGGGGACAGAAAGAGAGGCCAATCAAGAGGTGTGAAGTCAGAATGGGTGCAGAGAGGTGTGAAATGAAACTTCCAATGAATGGAGAAAATTTAAAAGAACAGTAATCTGTCGTTAAGGGAAGGGAGAAGGTGTGATCCTAGCTGCAGAATAATTTTAGTTTCGGTGGTCTTTCTGATGTATGAGTTTGGAAAACCGTCTTTGAGAACACAGACGGAGAGATTAGAGTGGTCGTGGCCGTCAGAGGTGAAATGAGAAACAATGGGCTTGGAGAGATCTTTAATCTTTACAGCCCTGACGTGTTCTCTGAAACGGTCTCCGAGTCTCCTTCCTGTTTCTCCAATGTAGATGGCTGGGCATTTACTGCAAGAGATACAGTAAATAAGGTTGCTGGAGGTACAAGATGCTGTCTGGGTGATCCGGAATTGTCCTGAGGGGCCTTGAATGAGTGTGGTGGTGGCTGTGTATTTGCAGGTGATACAGCGAGCTCTGTTGCAAGGGAAAGTGCCTGGTGTGGATGGTTGTTGAGGGCGGTCAAGGGAGCTGTGAACAAGGAGGTTACGCAGATTAGGTGGTCGGCGATATGAGATGATAGGGCGATCAGAAAAGAGGGCCCCAATGGAGGGATCATCCTGTAGGATGGAAAAGTTGTGGTTAATGGTCCTGGGGATAGGAAGTGTGTTAGGGTGGTAAGGAAGCACCAGAGGAATGCGGTTGTTACGGCGGGAGTTCCTGATCGGGTTGATGGTCCGGGGGGTGTTTTTGGCTCGGGCAAGGGCCCTGTCAATCACACTGCTGGGGTATCCTCTGTTGATGAAAAATGAGTACATTTCGAGGGCTTGGTTCTCGAAGTCGATGTCGTCGCTGCATAATCGTCGTAACCTAAGGAACTGTGAAAAAGGAAGAGAGTTTTTAGTGTGGTTGGGGTGAAATGAGCTGTACAGGAGGTAGCTGTGTGAATCCGTGGGTTTGTAATAAACTGAAGTGGACAGTCGGGGGTAGTTGATAGACAAGTGGATGTCTAGAAACGGAAGAGTAGTGGAAGATATGTTAATCGTATATTTGAGGGACGGGTGGAAGTTGGTGAAATGGTGCAGGAAGAACAACTCGACTTCGAGAACCAAGCCCTCGAAATGTACTCATTTTTCATCAACAGAGGATACCCCAGCAGTGTGATTGACAGGGCCCTTGCCCGAGCCAAAAACACCCCCCGGACCATCAACCCGATCAGGAACTCCCGCCGTAACAACCGCATTCCTCTGGTGCTTCCTTACCACCCTAACACACTTCCTATCCCCAGGACCATTAACCACAACTTTTCCATCCTACAGGATGATCCCTCCATTGGGGCCCTCTTTTCTGATCGCCCTATCATCTCATATCACCGACCACCTAATCTGCGTAACCTCCTTGTTCACAGCTCCCTTGACCGCCCTCAACAACCATCCACACCAGGCACTTTCCCTTGCAACAGAGCTCGCTGTATCACCTGCAAATACACAGCCACCACCACACTCATTCAAGGCCCCTCAGGACAATTCCGGATCACCCAGACAGCATCTTGTACCTCCAGCAACCTTATTTACTGTATCTCTTGCAGTAAATGCCCAGCCATCTACATTGGAGAAACAGGAAGGAGACTCGGAGACCGTTTCAGAGAACACGTCAGGGCTGTGAAGATTAAAGATCTCTCCAAGCCCATTGTTTCTCATTTCACCTCTGACGGCCACGACCACTCTAATCTCTCCGTCTGTGTTCTCAAAGACGGTTTTCCAAACTCATACATCAGAAAGACCACCGAAACTAAAATTATTCTGCAGCTAGGATCACACCTTCTCCCTTCCCTTAACGACAAACTACTGTTCTTTTAAATTTTCTCCATTCATTGGAAGTTTCATTTCACACCTCTCTGCACCCATTCTGACTTCACACCTCTTGATTGGCCTCTCTTTCTGTCCCCTGCTCGCGCCTCTCACTCCTCCTCCCTCCCAACCTTTGTTCTCCCGCTACTTTACCTTTGCTTACTGCCCTGTCTCTCTCACACCTGAAGAAGGCTCCACGGCTGAAACGTTGTGTTCTCTTTCTTCTTTTTTTCAGCATGGAATAAACCTATTACTTGTGTCTGTATTAAGCCCTCTCTCTCTCTCAGTGTAGTGTTAATGTACTGGAGTGTCCAGTCAGTGTGTCTGTATTAACCCCTCTCTCTCAGTGCAGTGTTAATGTACTGGAGTGTCCAGTCAGTGTGTCTGTATTAACTCCTCTCTCTCTCAGTGCAGTGTTAATGTACTGTAGAGTCCAGTCAGTGTGTCTGTATTAACCTCTCTCTCTCAGTGCAGTGTTAATGTACTGGAGTGTCCAGTCAGGGTGTGTGTATTAACCTCTCTCTCTCAGTGCAGTGTTAATGTACTGGAGTGTCCAGTCAGTGTGTCTGTATTAACCCCTCTTTCTCAGTGCAGTGTTAATGTACTGGAGTGTACAGTTAGTCAATGTTCTGTGCAGTTACAAAAAGTTATTTCATAACTTATTAACCTCCAGAGCCTCTGATGGAGAAACGTGCCTATAGAAAGTCTACACACCCTTTCCAATGTGAATTTCTGTTCTGTTACACTACCTCTTTGCACAGTAGAGAAAAACTATGAGGTAAAAAGTAATACATTTTGTGGCCTAACAGCCTGGAGTCGAGACACATTGAATCTGAATTTGTTTGACCTTTATTTACACATCGTAGCAAAACACCTCCAAGTGGAAAACAAACACTCATTCTGAGATTTAATTCCGAATGGGAATCTAGAAAAATAGTTTGGAGAAGTGTTCACACCCCTTAGAGCAACTGGAAATCAGTGTCACTACTACTTTACTCTAATTAATGTAAACACTAGCCTTCTGAATCACACAATAAACTAACTAACCTCCACCTGTGTTCACCTGTCATGATTCTGATGATTCAGAATGAACTCCAGTAGGTCTCCTCTGCTGGGCAGTGGATCTCCCAGTAAAAAGACAACTATGGGCAACAACACCTCCAGGATAAAGCTGTGAAAAGGCACAGAGCAGGAGATGGTTATAAAACACTCTTTGTATAAATAATGGAAAAATAAATGATGATTTCAGGCTGTAAAGTGACAAGATGTGTTACTTTGGAAAGAGTGTGTGGATTCTCTGCAGGCACTGTACCTGCAGAACTACAGGTGAACACTGAAACACACATTCCTCTGAACACACCACAGCGTATAAGAGCTTCCTGATCGTCTGAGCCATTAGACCACATTTTTGTGCAGAAAAACCTTTGAGCTAACTCACGCAATGTAATTATTGTGTCTGTGTAAAAATGTACAGAATTTATGCAAATTGTACTTGATTCTTTAGAATGTGGAAGAGTGAGATCAAGGTAACAGGGATGTCAGGTACATCCCAGTGCAAATATAGTAAAAACACACTCCTCTCTCACTGTGTCTCCTCTCCTGAGTGTGTGTGTTACTGAGGGTTTCTCTGTTATGGGTGATATGGGGGCACTGTGGTTAACATTTCTGCCTCAAAGTACTGTACTAGGGCCCTGGGTTCGATGCTGGACCTTGAGTGTGATCTGTGTGGAATGTGTTTGTCCTCCCTATGTTCACATACTGTCGGTTTCCAAAGGGCTCTGTTCCACTGTACTGGGACTGTAGGTCCTGTGGTAACAGGACTGTTGTACTGTACTGGGATTGTAGGTCCTATTGTAACAGGGTTGTTGTACTATACTGGTACTGTAGCCCCTATTGTAACAGGACTGTTGTACTATACTGGGACTGTAGCTCCTATTGTAACAGGAGTATTCTACTGTACTGGGACTGGAGCTCCTATTGTAACAGGGTTGTTGTACTGTACTGGGAATGTAGCTCCTATTGTAACAGACTGTTGTACTGGTCATTCATCCAGCCTCCGTTACATAGTCGGTTTAATTAATGGCAAAATCCTGCTCATTCAAACCTCCCACAAGGCAACTGGAATTGTCACTGAGCAAAACACTGTTTTCTCTCTTCTCTTTTCAGCATGGAATAAAACTATTACTTGTTCCTTTGTAACAGGACTGTTCTACTGAACTGGGACTGTAGCTCATTCTTGTAACAGAGTGTTGTACTATACTGGCATTGTAGCTCCTATTGTAACAGACTGTTGTACTGCACTGGGACTGTAGATCCTATTGTAACAGGAGTACTGGACTGGGACTGTAGCCCCTATTGTAACAGGACTGTT
Organism: Atractosteus spatula; assembly: GCF_055471065.1. Taxonomy (NCBI): domain Eukaryota; kingdom Metazoa; phylum Chordata; class Actinopteri; order Semionotiformes; family Lepisosteidae; genus Atractosteus; species Atractosteus spatula. The sequence continues at coordinate 9,058,528 of NC_142710.1, read as the reverse complement.
CTACTGTACTGGGACTGTAGCCCCTATTGTAACTGGACTGTTGTACTGCACTGGGACTGTAGCTCCTATTGTAACAGGAGTGTTCTACTGTACTGGGACTGGAGCTCCTATTGTAACAGGACTGTTATACTGTACTGGGACTAAAGATTCTACTGCAGGACTGTTGACTCAAGGAATCACATGGGAAGAGAAATCAGGCTTTCAAGTTACCTGGACACAATATGCTGGAAGATCTTTATATGTATATAGATGTGCTGTGAGATGGAAAACAAGACAACCTTTGAATGCTCAGTTTTGCCACTTAGATGGACATAAAAAGAAGAACAGAGAATTTCAAAGAGCTGTGTGCTTCACTATCATCAGCTCCTGTAATGTCATTTATCTGAACTGTTTTTTTTACAATCTTTCTCAATGCAACCAGTCACTGAAGATTGCTCCTTAGCTACAGTACGTCTGGCCTCAAAAACATTTTTTGGACAGTTTTACTGGGTGTTTTGACATTTTTTTCATTTTTCAAATTGTAGAAAAAAACCTGTCAGATCTGTAAAGGGGCTGTCATCTTCTCGAACATCCCTGAAAATAAGCCGTCAGTCTCCGGGGCCTCTGTACCTGCAGAACGACATCCCAGTGAAAGACACATTCCTCCGCCACCCCACAGCAGCTCAGAGCTCAGGGGCTTCCAGTGTCATCAAACCACATTGACACACACAGCAGGACAGGAGACACAGTGAGAGAGAGAGGAGCTCACATAGACTCCCTCTGTAATAAACACACACAACAGGACAGGAGACACAGTGAGAGAGAGAGAGGAGATCACAGAGACTCCCTCAGTAATACACACACACCACAGGACAGGAGACACAGTGAGAGAGAGGAGATCACAGAGAATCCCTCAGTAATAAACACACACAGCAGGACAGGAGACACAGTGAGAGAGAGAGGAGATCACAGAGACTCACTCAGTAATAAACACACACCACATGCTGGTAGTCTTAGGGGCTTCTAAGAAATTTGATCTTGGTGGGAGTCGCCCAGTTATCGACTGGCATCCCAGCGAGGGCGTTCCCTGCCCTGCCCACATTGCTTTCTGGGATAGTCTCCATTCACCTGCAACCCTTTCGCCTTTACATTCACCAGTAACGATGAGAGGGCCTATGGGGATGAGGTCGGGACCCTGGTGTAGTGGTGCCTTGACAATGACCTCTCCCTCAGCGTCAGCTTTACTATCATCAGCTCCTGTAATGTCATTTATCTGAACTGTTTTTTTTACAATCTTTCTCAATGCAGCCAGTCACTGAAGATTGCTCCTTAGCTACAGTACGTCTGGCCTCAAAAACATTTTTTGGACAGTTTTACTGGGTGTTTTGACATTTTTTTCATTTTTCAAATTGTAGAAAAAAACCTGTCAGATCTGTAAAGGGGCTGTCATCTTCTCGAACATCCCTGAAAATAAGCCGTCAGTCTCCGGGGCCTCTGTACCTGCAGAACGACATCCCAGTGAAAAACACATTCCTCCGCCACCCCACAGCAGCTCAGAGCTCAGGGGCTTCCAGTGCCATCAAACCACATTGACACACACAGCAGGACAGGAGACACAGTGAGAGAGAGGAGATCACAGAGACTCACTCAGTAATAAACACACACAACAGGACAGGAGACACAGGGAGAGAGAGGAGATCACAGAGACTCACTCAGTAATAAACACACACAACAGGACAGGAGACACAGGGAGAGAGAGAGAGGAGATCACAGAGACTCACTCAGTGATAAACACACACAACAGGATAGGAGACACAGTGAGAGAGAGGAGATCACAGAGACTCACTCAGTGATAAACACACACAACAGGACAGGAGACACAGTGAGAGAGAGAGGAGATCACAGAGACTCACTCAGTGATAAACACACACAACAGGACAGGAGACACAGTGAGAGAGAGAGGAGATCACAGAGACTCCCTCAGTCATAAACACACACAGCAGGACAGGAGACACAGTGAGAGAGAGAGGAGATCACAGATAATCTCTCAGTAATAAACACACACAGCAGGACAGGAGACACAGTGAGAGAGAGAGAGGAGATCACAGAGACTCACTCAGTGATAAACACACACAACAGGATAGGAGACACAATGAGAGAGAGGAGATCACAGAGACTCACTCAGTAATAAACACACACAAAAGGACAGGAGACACAGTGAGAAAGAGAGGAGATCACAGAGAATCTCTCAGTAATAAACACACACAGCAGGACAGGAGACACAGTGAGAGAGGAGATCACAGAGAACCACATTGTTGCACAGAAAAACAACTAGAAGCTCTCAACTGAATTCCATGCTGTACAATTGGGTTTATTTAGTCAGAATTTATACTTAGTTTGATACCATAAAATCACAAACAGTAAGATCCTGGCGAAAAGTAGGTGTATTACAACTGTAACATCATAATAAAAGCTCACTCCTCGCTGATTGTGTCTCCTGTCCTGTGGTGTGTGTTTATTACTGAGGGATTCTCTGTGATCTCCTTTCTCTCACTGTGTCTCCTGTCCTGTTGTGTGTAGTTATTACTGAGGGATTTTCTATGATCTCCTCTCCCTCTCACTGTGTCTCCTGTCCTATTGTGTTTTTTACTGAAGGATTCTCTGTGATCTCCTCTCTCTCTCACTGTGTCTCCTGTCCTGTTGTGTGTGGTTATTACTGAGGGATTCTCTGTGATCTCCTCTCTCTCTCACTGTGTCTCCTGTCCTGCTGTGTGTTTATTACTCTGTTTAGGGTTGGCATGATAGTACCATCGTTAGAATTACAGTATCACATCACTGGGGTGTTGGGTTAAATTCCTGAGGATTTATCAGCATGGAGTTTGCATAGGATTCCTCTGGCTGCTCCAGTTTCCTCTCACAGTCCAAAGACATGCTGGTAGGATTTTGGTTTCTGAGAAAAATTGGCCCTGGTGTGAGCGCGTGTATGTTTGTGTCTGTCTGTGCCCTGTGATGGGCTGGCCCTCTTCCCCGATTCTCAGAAATATTCAGGAAAACACACAGGATCCTTCCTCCCTCATCGGCATATCCCTTGTAACAATCTGTGTATGAGCGACCTGGGCTGAAAAACAAGGCAGTGATAGACGCAAAAATAAGAACTGAGAATGTGGCGTCACTGTCATCAGTGCTGCCTGGGCTTCAGGGCAGAATCAGATCAAGCGCTGCAAGCTTGCTTCCCAGCATTGTCAAAGAAAACTCAGTCTTCACTCAGGTTAGGAGATTGTCAAACAGAGATCTTTAATTCAATCAGCTGAAGGGGAGCATATCACAGAGGAGGTGTTTCCCCTAGCACTCAAGACATGCTCACTGGACTGAAGTGACACTTTCCTTTTTATACATTAATTGTAGGCAAGACTTTAACATATCAAAGGAACGTACAGGGAAAGGGACAGTGTCAGAAGTCAAACAAACAGGACAGGAAGATGCCATTTGGCATCCTGCACTCTGTTTCATTTCTCTCTGGTTGAATGGGTGTGAGGAATCACAGGCTTTAGTTTGCAACTAAGACAGTGGTTTTACAGTAGGTGAGAACAGAAAACCTTTCCTGCGCATAGTCACTGTCTTGACCTTTTCACTCAGTCTTCCACAGCATGAATAATAATAATGTGCTGGGGCCAGTAAAGTGGGATCATGGGGGAAAATATGTCTTTATATTAATGAAACGTGTCATAGGACACTGGATGAACTGACACTCTATAGCAGCTTCTTCCTGCACTTTTTACAGTCTGCAAAAAATAACATTTATAGATGTAACACCTGTGATGTAGCTTAGTGTTAGTCTGAATCCTTGTTTGCACTGTGACTCCATCTTGTCTCCCTGCATCCAATCAGTCAAGATTTTTCCATGCCTCACAAATCTGATTTCAAACAGTTCTACTGGGTATTTGAGTGTTTTCTCACCTATCGAGATGTTGTAAACGAATCCTTCCAGGTCTGAAAGGTGACGTCTACTTATTTAACACCCCAGAAAATAGCCTGTGGACCTCCAGGGCTTCTCTGCCTGCAGAACTACATCCCAGTGAAAACCACATTCCTCTGATACACCACACCAAATTAGAGGTCAGACACTTTCTATGCTGTTAGACCACATTTTTGCACAGAAAAACAATACTCTACAGGCAAATTTCGCACTGCAAATCTTGAGCATGTTTAAAAAAGTACAGAATTGATCTTTGTTGCAATGCACCGCCCACCATGACAATGACAGGGGGGTGTTACACACCTGGACTCTGCTTGACAGAGAAAGAAACAGGACAGAGAGTCACAGACAGAGCAGGGCTTGGCGGTCTACCCCTGTGGAGCTGGGCAAGACAGTGTCATCAGCATGGTCCACCAGGAGGCTGAGCAGAGCCTGCAGAGTCTCAGGGGCAGGGGAGGACAAGGGACAGGCAGGCTGAAGCAGGGTCCTGATGCAGGACAGTAGTGCAGGCTGGACACAGGGGAGGATCTTTGTCTGGACACAGGGCAGGATTGCTGTCTGGACACAGCAAAGGACTGCAGGCTGGACACAGGGCAGGAATGCTGTCTGGACACAGGCGAGGATTGCAGGCTGGACACAGGGCAGGATTGCTGTCTGGACACAGGGGAGGATTGCAGGCTGGACACAGGGGAGGAATGTCAATCTCAGTATTCAAATCCAGACTGAAGACCTATTACTTCAGCCTAGCCTACTCACACCTTACATTATAGCCTGCTGCCACCATGGCTGCTGGTGCTGCTGTACAGGCCATTGTGTGTCTCTCTGTTGGCCCACCAGGTAGATACATCTGTTCTGACCAGACTATCCTATTCTCCTCCCCACCTGTCCGGATGGCGCCCAGGCTGGGCACCATCTGAGCTGGATGCTGCATCATTGCCATGGATCCAAGAGGGACATCGTGGATATAGCTATCGTTTAGGAGGATTTACTGGTCAACAGAGATCTGCATGGAGTACTGACACACAGAAGACATGATGGCTGGATTAATACCCTCATTCATTTATTTCTTTTTTAATTGTATAATGTTAGCATGCCCAAAGGGGTTGGGCAGCCAGTTGACATTGGATCCCTAGAGGACTTTTTTCTCCTTACGAAGGAGTTTTTGGTTCCTCGCCTCCGTTGTCTCCTGGTCTTTTCTGTTCTGTATTCACAACATGTAGGGTCACTTGCATTGTTAAGCACCTTGGGGCAACCTTGTTGTGAAAGGTGCTATATACAAATAAATTGAAAGCTCACTACACCGAGCAGGAGCTCCTCTCTACAGCCAGGATCTCATCACACCTTCCCTCCTCAGTCCTCAGTGCAGGGCAGCAGGAGGGTGGAGACACAGCCTGCAGCCACTACAGCTCCCACACACCCCACAGTGGGGAGGATGAGGCACTGCTAATTGTAACTCCATAAATCCCAAAAAGTAAGATCCTGGTAAAAGGTAAGTGTAGTAAATCATTATAGGATTATAATAAGAGCATACTCCTCTCTCTCACTGTGTCTCCTGTCCTGTTGTGTGTGTTTATTAATGAGAGAGTCTGTGTGATCTCCTCTCTCTGACTGTGTCTCCTGTCCTGTTGTGTGTGTTTATTAATGAGATAGTCTGTGTGATCTCCTCTCTCTGACTGTGTCTCCTGTCCTGTTGTGTGTGTTTATTAATTGAGGGATTCTCTGTGATCTCCTCTCTCTCTCTCATTGTGTCCCCTGTCCTGTTGTGTGTGTTTATTACTGATGGATTCTCTGTTGTCTGTGTTCAGTCCAGTTGTGTGTTTTTAAAACTAAGGGGTTCTGTTGTGTGTTTATAATTGAGGGATTCCCTGTTATATCCTTCCTCACTGTGTCTCTTGCACTGTTGTGTTTATTACTGAGAGTTTATCTTTTATTTCCTCTCTCTCAAGGTGTCGCCTGATTTTTTGTGTGTATATTACTGAGGGAGAATAAGTGATCTCTTAGTATGTGTGATTTTTACTGAGGGTCTCTCTGTAGGGCAGAGACACAGTTGCATAGTAACACAGTGGTTACCCCATTTATCTCCAGCACTGGGGACCTGGGCTCAATTCCTGGCATACTACAGTATCTGGGTGGTGTTTTAATGATCCACTCTTCCTGGTGTGGTTTTCCTCAAGGTTCACTGGTTTCCTCTCACAGTCCACACGTGCTGGTAGTCTTAGGGGCTTCTAGGAAATTTGATCTTGGAGGGAGTCGCCCAGTTATCGACTGGCATCCCAGAGAGGGCGTACCCTGCCCTGCCCACGTTGCTTTCTGGGATAGGCTCCATTCACCTGCAACCCTTTCGCCTTTACGTTCACCAGTAACGATGAGAGGGCCTATGGGGATGAGGTCAGGACCCTGGTGGAGTGGTGCCTTGACAATGATCTCTCCCTCAACGTCAGCAAAACCAAAGAGCTGGTTGTGAATTTTAGACAGCAGGGTGGGGACCACACCCCTATTCACATCGATGGGGTGGCTGTAGAGATGGTCTGCAGCTTCAGGTTCCTGGGTACCTTTGTTACTGATGAAGGCACAACAGCACCTTTACTTCCTCAGACAGTTGAAAAATATTGATCTATCTGCAGGTATTCTTACTCCAGTCTGCAGGTGCTCTGTTGAGAGTGTGGGATCACCTGTGGGATCACAGTGTGGTCTGCCAGCAGCTCGTTGTCCGACTGGATGGCATTACAGGGGGTGATCAGGTCAGCCCAGTCCATCACTAGAGTACAGCTCCCCTCTATTGTGGACGTTTTTACAACTCCCTGTCTCAGGAAGGCGGAAGTATCGCTAAGGATACCAGTCATCCTGGTTCCTCATTTTCTCCCCCCTGACCTCTGGTCACCAAGACATGAGCCTCCAGATTCAGAGAGAATGTCTTCCCACAAGCTGTCAGATTATTAAATGCTACCCCTACCACTGATTCACAGTGATGTTTCTTTTAACCCCAGATTCCTGAGCTTTAGGACCATCTTGGTGAGAACAATTGTGTTAAAGGCTGAGTTGTAATCTATTAACATCATCCTAACACGGGTGGCCTATCTTCTAGGATAGTATGGAGTGCTAAAGATATGGCATCATCAACAGACCTATCTGAGCGGTAAGCGAACTGAAGAGGGTCAAGGGAGTCTGGGACAGTGCAGTTTACAGTATATAAGACAACACTAGTCTTTCCAGGCGACATCACCATTGAAGCGAGTGTCACTTGGTGGTAGTTGCTCAAACAAGTTCTTTGTCTCATCGGACAGTGGCACAATTGTGATTTCCTTGAATGACTCTGGTACAGCTGACAGGGACAAAGCGAGGTTAAAAATGTCTGCATGGTCTAGCTGGTCTGCACAGGTTTTAAGAACACGAGGGGAGACACCACATGGGCCAGCTGGTTAATGGGTTTTCACTCTCTTTAAGGTTTTACGCACCTCATGTTTAGACAGCTGTAACACAAAGTCTCCTGGTTCACTGGGAGCCCTGATAGCAGCTCGGTGTTCTGAGCCTCATAGCAGGAGTAGAAGATGTTTAGCTCATCTAGTAGCCAAATACCATTGGTGCTGCCTTTATACAGATGCAGCCATTCAAAGTGCGCATTACAGACACGTACCGCAGGTGGCGTCGCACAGTGTGACGCAAGATGACGTGTGGCACCGCAGTACGTGATTGGTTGACCAACAGGGGCACTCGTGGTCCGTTGGTCTGTCGTAGAAAGACTTACAGTAAACGTCTTTGCTGTGCCCGTTGTAGATATTGAATTTTACCACTGAAGGGAAATCTTAGTAGCTGAGCATAAAAAGAATAGGAGCATACTGTAACGCGTGTGGAGGCCATAAACGATATTAATTTTGGAACATAAACATACAATATATGGCTGGTCTCGGTACTTTAAAGAAAACATACCCACCAGTATTCCATTTCTCCCTAAACATTGTAAGCTTCGAAGTCTTTAACTAACGTGATACCGGAGTCAACAAGCATACTTTTAGAATTTGATTAATAGGGAATAGAATATGGAATCGCGTATCTAAAGAAATTAATAACGGTATGATTATATCCGTGTACTGCGACAGGGCTGTGTAGGGCTGTTTCGCCTCTCACTTCATGCAACTGTACCAGGAAGAGGATTTCTTTCTATTCGAAACGTGTATTTTAAAAGTTTAAGAAGTAAAAACCTTACAGCGTACACAGATTTCTAAACTGATCAGGATCGTTATCTTTGTCTTATGCATAATAATGTTCACCGCTCTGTCCAGCAAATTAATAATAAACTTTATTTTTTATAGCGTTTTAAACGAATAAGTAATTAGATTGCTCATAAACCTAATCACTTGCTTTTTCTTTTTATTTAGGCTCAGATTTCAACTATAGATCGTATTATTAATAACCATAATAACAACCAACCAACAAAAACAACCATATAAACATAATACCAACCAAAAACATAGATAACGACCACAATACAAAATCAAATATATCAAACCATTATACTCTCGCAAATTCCTCCAATTATCATAATCCCGCCCCTTATGCAAAACCAAACCCTCCTCCCATCCCAGTTTATCCTGTTTATCATAAACAAAATCCACCTCAATTTTCAACATAAAGCCTTACTGCTTGCTGGGTTTTTGAGGGGGGGTGTCTTTCGCTGGAAATCCCGCCTGCTTCTACTTTACGAGTACAACCCCCTCTCTGCAGGAGTGCTGGCTGTGACGAATTAAACCGGTTTCACAAGTATTGTAGGAAGTACAGTGTTAACTGGTAGCTGGGCACCTCAATTAAGTCGCTTTAACATGCTAATGCATTGGTGTATCACTTTATTTTTTAACAAACATTTCTTTGAAAAAATGAAACGTTTCCCTTGGTCGGAGATTAAATAAAACCTCACTCGCACCAAACAAATTTATATTTCTAAATATCACAACATGATCGAATTTAAGTCTTTTAATAACAGTGAATAGTCACCTATGCGTTACGAAATAAACATTTATATTGATTTGAATCGCGTTTTGATTTAAATCGTAAACGCGTGTTTAAATATATGTGTTTAAAGGCGATATATATGTGTATAAAAGCGCTGATTCTTATGGAGTGTGTTCCACCGGGGATTCAAAAAATTTATTTTTTTTAATCTCGTATCTAAGGGAAATTGCAGTATAACTTTGTTCATGCACAAACAGTGGCATGTTACATTATAATTTGGTGTCTCCTCTTGCCAGAAAGCTCTAAATTGCATTTTGAGTTTTTGACTTTTTCTAAATTGCAACCCATAAATAAAGCTGATAAAGCTTAGACTAACTGTATTCTAAACTGTATTACAACAGCACATTGGACAATTCAACGTAAATTGCAAAAATGCACTTGGAATCTGTCCAAGCCCTCCTACGAAAATTATTTAAACTGCGACACTGATCATTCATCTCTAAATAAACTTTATTTTATATAGCGTTTTAAGCGAATAGGTAATTAGATTGCTCATAAACCTAATCGCTTTTTCTACATAAACACAGCGTGATTGCTCTCTGAAAATGCTTTTCCTTCATATTTAGGCTCAGATTTCAACTATAGATCGCATTATTATAAACTTTCTTGGAAAAATGTATTTTATGTAAACCATGTTTGCTATTAATTCATTTAGGGCTAAAATACGTTCATTGTCTTCCAATCGAGTCGAGTTGACATTGGAAGCTTGCCACTCCCGGACTGTTACACCAATGCATTAGCATGTTAAAGCGACTTAATTGAGGTGCCCAGCTACCAGTTAGCCCAGCTACGTGTGTGTGTGTGTGTGTGTGTGTGTGTGTGTGTGGGCTCCCTGTGTACGTGTGTGTGTGTCTGTGTACGTGTGTGTGTGTGGGCTCCCTGTGTACGTGTGTGTTTCCTGCGTGTGTGTGTGTGGACTCCCTGTGTACGTGTGTGTGTGTGTGTGTGTGTGTGTGTGTGTGTGTGTGTGTGTGTGTGGCTCCCTGTGTACGTGTGTGTTCCCTGTGTGTGTGTGTGTGTGTGTGTGTGTGTGGGCTCCCTGTGTCCGTGTGTGTTTCCTGCGTGTGTGTGTGTGTGTGTGTGTGTGTGGGCTCCCTGTGTACGTGTGTGTTCCCTGTGTGTGTGTGTGTGTGTGGGCTCTCTGTGTACGTGTGTGTTTCCTGCGTGTGTGTGTGTGTGTCTGTGTACGTGTGTGTGGGGGCTCCCTGTGTACGTGTGTGTTTCCTGCGTGTGTGTGTGGGCTCCCTGTGTACGTGTGTGTGTGTGTGTGTGTGTGTGTGTGGCTCCCTGTGTACGTGTGTGTTCCCTGTGTGTGTGTGTGTGGGCTCCCTGTGTACGTGTGTGTTCCCTGTGTGTGTATGTGTGTGTGTGTGTGTGCTCCCTGTGTACATGTGTGTGTGTGTGTGTGTGTGTACGTGTGTGTTTCCTGCCACATTACATTCTGTTTGAATCGGCGGTAGCAGCTCGTAGTCTGAACGCGTCACTGAATTATTCCAGTCTTTTCGCTCGTGTTTCTCTGGTAATGGGGTGGGGTTGGGGGGGTCTGATCACCTCAATCCGCCGCTGTGTGCGGTCCATTCTGCACAGCGGGAATCCAGCGGGTTGTACAGCGGCACCGGGAACGTCGGGCTTCAGTGAAACAGAGGACGCCTGAGCGTTGATGCGACAGTGAAGTCCGTTGGCCTTACTGTCCAGCGGCTGCACTTCTGCCAGCAGGATGCTGGGGGCCGGCGGGCGCCGACGCGCCGCGACTCCTACCCCTCCCCCTCCTGCGCTCGTGTCCCCGTTTGCTCACTGCTCCAGAAGCCAGAGCCGTGTGCTTCCGGATCCACTGCGTCAGATTCAGTCAGATCCGAAGCTCTAAACCTTGCCGGTGGTGGGTGATGGTCCCACGCGGAGCTTTTTGCACGGAAAATGAGACACGACACAAAAACAAGCAACATCAGCGAGAGAGTCGCACACAAGATGGCACCATCTTGTTTAATGTGCGCCAGAATACTGTGTGTCAAAACTGCGTCCAAGATTTCATGGGAAAACTAGGGGGGTATTTATGGTAAAAATTTCCCCAACTTAGCTTGTGTATTTTTCTACTTTCTTTAATATAAACTTATTATGGCAACTTTCTTTGAAAACAGAAACAGAATTGCCAGTGTACCGAAGGTATTTTTTGAGGGCACAGAACCTGGAAATAAAATAATGGTAACTGGGGCCACGTCAGCATCTAGGATTAACAGAAACTCAGAAAGGCCAGATCACACTGAGCTCAAACAGGACCCCACGTCCGACTAGCCCGGGAACATGGGCTCTGATTGGCCTTCAATTAGAAACCGGCTTTCAATTAGACAGCCAGTTAGACAAGGACACAGGGAAATGATTCAAAATATCTGAAATATCGTCCAAATCAGGGGAGTTTAAGTTTTGGTAATTCAGCACAAACTTGACTATTTCAAGGTATTCAAACATTTCAAACAACATCTCAACACGTTGGCCACAAATAAGCCTGAAACTGTGAAGTCCTACTGTGTGTCTGAAGGCTGTGTCATATACCTCCGTGTGAAAGCTACCAGCCCAGTAAGGAGAAGTCTCGTGATGTGTGATAAATGAATAATGTGGGCCCGAAGGCACTTGGGTGGAGGGTTCCAAAAATGATGAAAAACAAATTCTTCGTTTGAGATGTCAAAGAGAAAAACTTTCTGTCAAAGGAGTCGTTAGATCACATTCCTGTAAGGACAAACTGCATCTACGCCTACCTCACAGACTACCAGGAGACCATGTTCATATACAAACCCAAATAATTGATTTAATTCTATTCCACAAAATCCAAAAAAGTGTATTCAAGCTCAAACTGCAGTAGAGTGCTGAAAAGTGCTACCACAGTCAGACTGTGTTAAAATCACAGTGCAGTGCAGCAGAGACCAGAGAGATTATGCTTAAAGCAGTAAAGCTCAGAAAAGATCAGTGTAAATGCACAGCACAGTTAAGCCTGGTTGGACTGCAATAAAAGCACAGTACATTGTAGTAAAGCCCAGTAAAATTATGGTAAAAGCAGAGTGCAGGGAGTGACGTCCAGTGGGAACATGGTAACACACAGTACAGTGCAGTAAAGCACAGTTCAGTTAAGCGCAGTGATAAAAACACTGTGCAGTAATGTATATGGGGCTTATACTAAAATGAGAGCAAATGGAAGTAAATAATCTCTCTCACACTGTGTTTCCTGTCGTGTTGTGTGTATTACTGAGGGATTGTCTATGATCTCTATTCTCTCTCACTGTCTCCTATTCTGTTGTGTGTTTATTACTGAGGGATTGTCTATGATCTCTTCTCTCTCTCACTCTGTCTCCTATCCTGTTGTGTGTTTATTACTGATTGTTTCTTTGTTATAAATTCACTGAGCTGCAGTATTACTGAACTGAGACAGAGGAGGACAGAGAGGAAGAAAGAGGTGCAGAGAGAGAGGGGAAGAGAGAGAGAACAGAGGAGGGAGGGAGAGAGGGAGGGACAGGAGGCTTGTCTCTCCAGGTGTGTATATCAGAGCAGGAGACAGACACAGGGAGAGAGGAGAGAAAGGAGAAGCTGGAGACAGGACACTGACACACTAGCAGTCATGGCGGTGGGCATCAGTCTCTGCGTGTTGGTGGCTCTGGTCCTGACAGTGAGAGGTAGGTGGTGTCTGTCTGGCCAGTGGCTGACCTGTGTCTCTCAGTGCTCTGACGAACTCTACTGTCCTCATTTATCAGCACAGTTTATCCACTAGAGAGCTGAGTAACTAAAGTGCCTTGAAAATAGAGCAAAACAAGAGATTAGTTAATGAGTCTGTGTCCAGTAACAAAAGTTTTTATAAAAAATATTAAAGGATTTTCTTGAAATTCACAAAAGATAACCAAGATGAAATACTAAAGCTTGTGACTCAATTTTCCTGCTCCTTGCCAGGTTTCTGTTAAAGGCTTTCACAGTGTACAAGCACAGGGAACCCCTTTTAATGATGTTAAGCAGGGACCAGGAGGATGTATATTTTTCCAGAGACTCAAGTGTGATAAACAGTATTTCTCTATAACAATCAGAAAGAGAGTGAAAGTAATAGAAACCAGGACGAGGAAACATAAGATTACATTCGCATACTTTTATGTTTTTCTATGTGTCATTTCTATAATGACCCTTTAAGTCAATTTAATTCAAAATATTTAATTTAGCTTTGAAGGAGAGAAGATAAACAGCAAACAGTGGAACACATTGTACGGTACATTTCAAATAAAACTGGTTAAAAAAAACATGGCCACAAAAGGTCCTTAAAATGATTTGGCAAGTAACAGAGTTCCTATGTAAGGATCAAGTCCTACATTATAGAATAAGGTATTAATGCGTTCATTTGATATTTAATAAAAATCTATCCAATGGAGATAATATTGATGCAACTTCTTTACACTATTTTTTGAGTCTGATGGCTTCTAAAACACGGTAAAGTTTTCTTCTACCTGTCTTGCACTGTGGACAGCGAAAACATCTTCCTACAGGCAAAAGTTCAAAAGACTGCTGAAGAATACGAGATATAATTGCGCTGAAAAGGTCATTGAAAAGTTTCAGAAAAGCTCAGACTTTCCAAGTTAACAATGAACGAGAGACTGAGCGTGTGAGAGAGGGAGATTTTGTGTGCATGAGAGAGAGTGAGTGATGAGCAACATTTGTAAGCAGAACTCTTATTTACACAAATCTGTAATTTTCATAATGTTCACGTGCAGTTTATCTCATGCACAAAGATGAAAGCAACACACAGCAAGATACTTTTAAATTAAACTTTTATGTACAGTATAATTTTATTATTATTTTTGTACTATATATTTTGTATAATATAGTTTGATATATTTTATATTATTACATAAAGTTACTTTAAACACTGTAGATATGATAAGGACATTTACAGTAATACTGTAAACAGTATTTGATTAAATTATTATACAGTAAACAGTAGTTTGAGTACTAGCTCTGATATGAGGGTACAAGGACTAAAGAAAAATATTTACAATACTGTTGGATTTATAAAATAATTTTCTTTCTTTTTAAAGGGAACAGGAAGTGTGTGCCTCATCAGGCACAGCACTTACAGATGCAGCCATTCAAAGTGCGCGGTACAGACACGTACCGCAGGTAATTGGCTACGGCCTCGCGCATCGTGACGCAAGATGACGCAGGGTACTGACAGGGGCACTCGTGGTCCGTTGGTCTGTCGTAGAAAGATTTACAGTAAAAACGTCTTTGCTGTGCCCGTTGTAGATATTGAATTTTACCACTGAAGGGAAATCTTAGTAGCTGAGCATAAAAAGAATAGGAGCATACTGTAACGCGTGTGAAGGCCATAAACGATATTAATTTTGGAACATAAACATACAGTATATAGCTGGTCTTCGTACATTAAAGAAAAAATACACACCAGTATTCCATTTCTCCCTAAACATTTTAAGGATCGAAGTCTTTAACTAAAGAGATACCGGAGTCAACAAGCATACTTTTAGAATTTGATTAAAAGAGAATATAATATGGAATCACGTATCTAACGAAATTAATAACGATATAATTATATTCATGTACCGCAACACAAGAATAGTACACGCTGTACATTGTCTGTCGATAATGTTTCTGTAGTGCTTTTTCAGGCATCAGCATGTGACCGCGCTGGTGGCGCTGTGGGTTAGGTTCCTGATTCCCATGTCACATGGTCTGTGATCGAATCCCACTGGAACTATGACTTTTTTTTTTAACAAACATTTCTTTGAAAAAATGAAACGTTTCCCTTGGTCAGAGATTAAATAAAACCTCACTCGCACCAAACAAATTTATATTTCTAAATATCACAACATGATCGGATTTAAGTCTTTTTAATAACAATGAATAGTCACCTATGCGTTACAAAATAAACATTTATATTGATTTGAATCGTGTTTTGATTTAAATCGTAAAAGCGTGTTTAAATATATGTTTAAAGGCGATATATAAAAGCGCTGATTCTTATGGAATGTGTTCCGCTGGGGATTCAAAAAATTTATTTTTTTTAATCGCGTATCTAAGGAAAATAGCAGTATAACTTTGTTCATGCACATAATTATACAGTATCTCATTTTGTATTTCTATAAAAAAAAATCGTTTGCCCAGCCACTATTGTTGTTATTGTTTTTATCCTGTAAAGCGCTTTGAGGAGCACAGCTTTCTCACCACTTAGATTACTTTTTGACACCATCCTTACACAAAGCAGAAACTGATTGTATTTTCCGATGACATACAAGTGCAAAGATTACAGATTTTAATCGTCTTTTTTCTGAACCAGGGAAAATCTGATCATGTTTCTCTATAACAATAATAAAAAACTTTATTTTACATATCACCTTTAAAAGTGGCATCTCAAAACAATACAGTAGATGTAAACCACAGATTACAAGGTAAATACCCTTAATCGTTTAATAAATTTAATCGTCTTTTTTCTGAACTGGTTTCACAGCGAAAGACACCTCCCCCCCCCCTCAAAAACCCAGTAACTACAGTACTAGTTAAGAAAGGCTGGGCTCCTCAATGAAATCGCTTTACCATGCTAATACGTTGGTGTAACAGTCCGGGCGTGGCAAGCTTCTAATGTCAACCCGACTACGGCGAAAGGAACCCTTCTTTCATTGGAAGACAATGAACATATTCTAGCCCTGAATGAATTAATAGCAAACATGGTTTACATAAAATACATTTTTCCAAGAAAGTTTAGCCTTTGTCACTAATGAAACCACTAAATAAAGACATAAATATAAAAATCTTAAGATTTTTAAAATACATGACTTTGCTAAAATTTATTTGAAAATAAAAACGATTACAAACGCCAGGGGAGAGAGAGAACAGGGGAGGGATGTTGGTTTTGCATAAGGGGCGGGGCTATGGAAATGAGGTCTGTTTGGGAATGTGTAGTTACATGTTCTGGCTGTTTGTGAATTATCGTTGTTGAGTATGGAGTCTTGAGGTATTGATTTTGTGTAATGCTTTATGTTGAAAATTGAGGTGGATTTTGTTTATGATAAAGAGGATAAACTGGGATGGGAGGAGGGTTTGGTTTTGCATAAGGGGCGGGATTATGATAATTGGAGGAATTTGCGAGAGTATAATGGTTTGATATATTTGATTTTGTATTGTGGTTGTTATCTATGTTTTTGGTTGGTATTATGTTTATATGGTTGTTTTTGTTGGTTGGTTGTTATTATGGTTATTAATAATACGATCTATAGTTGAAATCTGAGCCTAAATAAAAAGAAAAAGCAAGTGATTAGGTTTATGAGCAATCTAATTACTTATTTGTTTAAAACGCTATATAAAATAAAGTTTATTATTAATTTGCTGGACAGAGCGGTAAACATTATTATGCATAAGACAAAGATAACGATCCTGATCAGTTTAGAAATCTGTGTACGCTGTAAGGTTTTTACTTCTTAAACTTTTAAAATACACGTTTCGAATAGAAAGAAATCCTCTTCCTGGTACAGTCGCATGAAGAGAGAGGCGAAACAGCCCTACACAGCCCTGTCGCAGTACACGAATATAATCATATCGTTATTAAATTCTTTAGATAAGCGATTCCATATTATATTAGCAGAAAAGCTTAAAACTACCACTTTTTCACACGCTATTTCACATGTTAGTTAAATACTTCGATGCTTAAAATGTTTAGGGAGAAATGGAATACCGGTGTGTATTTTTCCTTTAAAGTACCGATTCCTGGAATCTGACTGGCTGACACCCTTCTGAAGTGGTTCCATAAGATCTGTTATAGGGAAAAGAAAGCGTTGATAAAAAAGCCTGGATTCCCATGTATCTCAGAGAGCGAGTGATCAGAAAAAGGAACAGCTGTTATACCCAGGTTTTACGCTCTCTCTCTGTTGAATGAATGAAAGCATTTTATTAAAAACGCGTTTGCGTTTGTCTGGGTATTTACCTTGTAATCTGTGGTTTACATCTACTGTATTGTTTTGAGATGCCACTTTTAAAGGTGATATGTAAGATAAAGTTTTTTATTATTGTTATAGAGAAACATAATCAGATTTTCCCTGGTTCAGAAAAAAGACGATTAAAATCTGTAATCTTTCCACTTGTATGTCATCGGACATTAACGAGTACAACCCCCTCTCTGCCGGAGTGCTGGCTGTGACGAATTAAACCGGTTTCACAGGTATTTTCAAAGTAGGAAGTACAGTGTTAACTAGTAGCTAGGCTCCTCAATGAAATCGCTTTAACATGCTAATGCGTTGGTGTAACAGTCAGGGCGTGGCAAGCTTCTAATGTGAACTCGACTCGATTGGAAGACAATGAACGTATTTTAGCCCTAAATGAATTAATAGCAAACATGGTTTACATAAAAGACATTTTTCCAAGAAAGTTTATAATAATACAATCTATAGTTGAAATCTGAGCCTAAATATAAAGGAAAAGCATTTTCAGAGAGCAATCACGCTGTGTTTATGTAGAAAAAGCGATTAGGTTTATGAGCAATCTAATTACCTATTCGCTTAAAACGCTATATAAAATAAAGTTTATTTAAAGATGAATGATAAGTGTCGCAGTTTAAATAATTTTCGTAGTAGGGCTTGGACAGATTCCAAGTGCATTTTTGCAATTTACGTTGCATTGTCCAATGTGCTGTTGTAATACAGTTTAGAATACAGTAAGTCTAAACTGTATCAGCTTTATTTATGGGTTGCAATTTAGAAAAAGTCAAAAACCGCACTCAAAATGCAATTTAGAGCTTTCTGGCAAGAGGAGACACCCAAATTATAATGTAACGTGCCACTGTTTGTGCATGAACAAAGTTATACTGCAATTTTCCTTAGATACGCGATTAAAAAAAATAAATTTTTTGAATCCCCGGCGGAACACACTCCATAAGAATCAGCGCTTTTATACAGTATATCGCCTTTAAACACATATATTTAAACACGATTTAAATCAAAACGATTTAAATCAAAACGCGATTCAAATCAATATAAATGTTTATTTTGTAATGCATAGGTGACTATTCATTGTTATTAAAAAGACTTAAATTCAATCATGTTGTGATATTTAGAAATATAAATTTGTTTGGTGCGAGTGAGGTTTTATTTAATCTCTGACCAAGGGAAACGTTTCATTTTTTCAAAGAAATGTTTGTTAAAAAATAAAGTCATAGTTCCATGGGATTCAATCACAGACCATGTGACATGGGAGTCAGGAAACTAACCCACAGCGCCACCAGCGCGGTCACATGCTGAGGGCTGAAAAAGCACTACAGAAACATTATCGACAGACAATGTACAGATTTGATAAAGCTATAAAATAATGTAATTAGGCACAGAACAAGTTTACAGCACAGTACAATAATAAATGCTGACCATGACTTTAGAAGCATAAATTACCTTACACTCAATTTAAACACAAGCTGTCTTTAGCCCTCTAAGCTGGTTCATACAGAAATGTAAAGAACCAGGCTCAGAACACACAGCTTCATTAGCGAATACATATGCAGGACAACGAGAGAAGACGTTTTACAGTGGATGGATTTTTAGAAACATCCAATCAGTGACATCACTGAAGTCAACTCCTAGGTACTGAAACTGTCGTGTGGATAGTTTCACAAGAATCAGACAAAGGTTTAAGCATCGCTTGTTCTAGATAAAACTGCAAAAAAAAAACAACAACCCATAATGTACTTCTTTGCGGCTCTGTTTGCCCAAATCATATATTCACAACGTTAAATTAGAAAATAATATTACGTAACCAAAATCCGCAATATGGAAACAGAACCTGTGTAATTGTTGACAGATGATGTACTCGTAACATTTTTACAAGACGAACTACAACATTTAAAAAATGACTTGTATGTACTTGATATCTCTAATCAATCCACTGCACTGCATTAAAACAAAACGAAAACTAGAACGCCCTGGGCATACCGTTTCGCGCTTCTTATCAGTTGCTCAAAAGTAATTTGACCGTATGAAATGCATAATATAAACCTAGAAACATATACGTGAGCAGTATTTACGTAGTATCGGTGTCAAGACATACCTCTCAAATACTGTAAATCAAGTTAAAAATATCTTAAGACCGATTCTGGTCATAATGAAACCATGTTTCGTGTATGTTTTCTTTAAAGTACCGAGACCAGCCATATACTGTATGTTTATGTTCCAAAATTAATATCGTTTATGGCCTTCACACGCGTTGCAGTATGCTCCTATTCTTTTTATGCTCAGGCACTAAGATTTCCCTTCAGTGGTAAAATTCCATATAAATATTCAATACTTAAACGGGCACAGTTAAGACATTAAATATACATATACATACTGTATACAGTACAGTTTGCATACGGTAATATGTTTATGTTCCTAAATCAATCTCTTTTATGAGCATGTGAAAGGCATGGTGAATCACTGTACTTTGCATGATTGGAAACAAATGCGTGATTGCGAAATGCTGTGGTGTTACTTTTACAAAGACGGTCAATGAAAAAAAGAATGTGGACCAGGGCAATACTTTGAGTTTACAGCTTGTCCAAGGTCATTCATTATTAATACCATTAGTAATATCTTCGTTAAAGACTTTGATGGCCACAGCTCAAACATGAGAGGTTGAGCTTTATTAGCTCCACCTTGCGGAAATTCCGGATACTATTATTTTGCTTGTCGTATTATAGGAGAATTTACGGTAACTAGCGGTATTTACCGGTAGCTTGCGGTAGACTGCGTACAGTGTACCGCAAAATAATGCGGTATCGCCCGCGCATTTTGAATGGCTGCATCTGTAGTTTTTATTTCAGCGCATGAGCCTTGTAAAACCACCAGGAGGAGCTAATAAAGCTTAACCTCTCATGTACAGCATTTGAGCTGTCACCAGAAAAAACTGTGGAGGGATCTTTTTCAAATTAAGAATTTAAGTTGTATACTCTTTGAACTTTTAATCATTTTAAACTGTGAATTACAGCATGTTAATCATTAAAAATTAAAAAGTCTGTATATTTTATAAAAGCAAGATTGCTCAGTTGGACAAAAGTACACAACCTTCCACCTTCGTATTTTAATAATGCAGAAATATTTTATGCATCAAAGTCTTTATGGAAGATATTACTGATAGTATTAATAATGAATGACCTTGGGCTATAAGCTCAAAGTATTACCATATTGTAACCGTCTGCATTAGTTTAACTGTTGCAACACGAAAATACTTTATGTTTTCATTGACAAAAAGTAACACCACAGCATATCGTTGATCCGATCACGTTTTCGTTTCCAATCATACAAAGTAAGTGTTGAGAATCTCCGATTCACCATGCTTTTCACATGCTCATAAACGATATTAATTTAGGAACAAAAACATATTATGCAAACTATATATGGCTGGTATTGGTAGTTTAAATAAAAAATACACACCAGTATTCCATTTCTCCCTAAACATTTTAAGCATCAAAGTCTTGCATTCAGTTACATACTGTGGTTGTTTTGGAAAAGTTTTTAGGTGTTCTTTCTGACTATATTAAGTTTATATACTTCGTAAAAAGTTATAATGTTTTAACCTTTTCTGCGTGTATGCTTGTTATCGCAGTAAACAAAAGCATACTTTTTAGAATTTGATTAATAGGGAATATAATATGGTATCGGATATCTAAAAAATTAATAACAATATAATTATATTCATATACTGTAGCTCAAATTATCGCGTAGTACACTTTCTTTGGATATGTCTGCTTCAGTTTCACTCCTCCCCATGTGATTATTTCTCTGGCGTAATTAATCTAAATTAATCTCGTTTATGACCTTCAGACATGTTATGCTCCTCTTCTTTTTATGCTCAGCTACTAAAATTTATCTTTAGTTGTAAAATTCCATATAAATATTCAATATTAAGCGGATTAAAACATGCACAGTAAAGAGATTAAATGATTAAATCATTTCACTAACAACCAATGCACCACGAGTGCCCCTGTCAGTCTTTTTTTCCAGCCAATCACATACCGCAATATGCCGCGGTGGATCGTGTGTAGTTGCGTGTGGCACAGGGTTGTACCGTGCATTTTGAATGGCTGCATCTGTAAATGATCAATTTAGAAAATGACACACGTCACACATCTCAAATGGGCAATTTTGGACGTTGCATTTTTGTCTCTATTGTAATCTAATGAACATTCTTGTATTCATAAAACGTGTTAGATTTTTGTTAAATATTGCATATTTTAGTACATAAAAAATGAAAGAATTGTGGAGAAAATCTGTATTTTTAGTTTAACACATTTTTTCAGCATTTATTTCAGATTTCCCCAAAATCATCGTCAACCCTGTTACTTAAAATAAAATCCCCTAACATACATATAATGACGGTGTGATCCAAAACATGAGATATCATATCTTATTAGGATGTGAAAGCAGTCTTCTAGTTAAACCCCTGATGTTCCCTTGCTCTAGTTTATATTTAAAAATGTTTGGCTGGATAGTATTGTGGTGTTCTGGAAGCAAGATGCCCCAGGTGCCTGAGCACGTCACCCTGAAGCCTTCAAAATTGCAGCTGCATTTTCCCCTTTCCCTTCCTCTATCAATAGGGGTCTCCTTTCCACTTTTCCTGCAATCTCCAAACCCCAAGCTCAGCAGCTGGCTCTGTTACACTCTCTCTTCACTTTGCTACTTTCCTTCCCTTACCTGAGTGAGTGAGTGAGCATGCCTCTGTACTCAAATGGGGCAATAAACTGGTAAGCTGCAGTTCCAGTCTCCTGCCTCTCTTCTTACACCACCGCCCATGCAGAGGGAAACTGGGGGGGTGGGGGGGCACTTCATACAGTATTCTTTAATGCTACTTAAAATAAGTAAAAATGCATATTAGATTGATTATAAAATCAATAACATTATCATGAATCTCATCATTTCCTTGTTCCCTACTCAAAACGCTGCTAGAGGAGCCTTTATCATTTCTCTTTACCGACCCAGAAACTGGTTATTCTTTTCACTTTGAGAAACAGTCCCTGCTGTCGGGGGATTCTGACATTTGGAATGGAAAATTAATCAAGATTCAATATCGAGAATTGCAATCTAACAAAATCTAAGCCGGCAAACATCTTACGTTTTTTTTTCTGCATGGGTCTGCACAGAAACAAATGTAATGAAACTTCACCTAAATCAACATAGCAGCTGCATATTTTTTCGTTGTGAAAAATGTAAAGACCGAACTTGTTTCATTCATACTGTGCACCAAACCATATCACTGCTAAAACACACATGCATGACGTGCAATATGAGGTGATAAACAGTAGAATGCAATTATAATCACCACTGTATCAAAAGTTGGAAAAGGATTCAAATTCAAACACAAGTTTGAGAGGGGATCTGCAGTCCCAATTTCTCAGACTGTGTCACGGTTCCACCTGTCCCAAGGAGACGCCACCATGAATAAGACTCAGCTTCCGTTAATCAATGCTAACTGGCTCCTAATTACCACTAACAGCACCACCTGGGCTGACTATCCTATCCCACACTATTTAGGTCCTGCTTACCTGCTCCAGTTTGCTTGGCATCAAATCTATGAGTGGAGCTTTCCCTCTCTTATGTCAGCCCAGCGTGTCTTACCTTGTTCTTCCTGATCTCCTGGCTTTGTGACCAGTTCGCCTTCTTAGACTCGGGCTTCGGATTTGACTTCTTGGATAAGTACACCCGGCTTTCTACTTCTCTCCTAGGAATTCTGACATCATGTTCACTTCATTACAGACTGGTCATTAAGTCTTAAAGTGACAGAATAAATCCCATTGAGGCCATAGGGAAATCTCACAACTTTCAGATGAAGCACAGAATCGTGAACCTGGTGAAAGTACTGTAAGTTGCCATGTTGTTGCAAACCTGTGGTCTCGCCACAAGCAAGAGTTTGTGTGAATTGCAATGTGAAGTGGCCCTTCCTGCTCACTAGTCTATGTAATGACTGTGATGGACACAATAAGTGCAGCAGACATTTCACTGAAGAAATGTTCCATGCAGAGTTAACAAGTAAAATCTTGTCTGGAAGTCAAGAGCAATATTTCTATTGGATTAAGAGATTTATTCACAATCCTGCTTGTTTACAGTGTCATAGTCGCAACATGTCGCAGGCCGTTTTGTTGCCTCGTTCTGAATCTCAGAACATGGCGCTGCGCAGACCTGGAAATTTCTTTTATTTTGGGATCAAAATTTGAGGTTTTAGAGGTTATTGTGTACATTTTAATTTCATTGTGGTTCAAAATTCACTTATCAATGCTGATACTTTCTAACTCTGAAATATAAAAATAATGTTTCAGTTCCTCCTTAAAACTATCAAACTAGAAGTTATTAACCCTGTTTCACAGCAACATGTGAGTTTAGGCAGGATGCGCCCAGTGGATGTTGTTCAGGTAATGCACCCAGAGGAAGAGTGGGGTAACAGTGGTGTTTGTCACACCAACATAGGAGCATGCACCACTGAGCATAAACTGGCTGAGCTAAATAAGAAAGGTAGTCTCTAGGGGAACACGCACTGGGGAAGAGGGAGCCCCCTCTCTGTGGGGAACGAGGTCTCCCTGTGAGGAAATACTGATCAATAATCTGAGAGGGGGACAGTTTGGCTCAAAGCCAGGGGACTCATTGCTCAATTTCAGAATTGTGTGCATCACTGTGATTGCTGAAGACCTGTAGGCTATAACACATACATCTGTTTTAAATACATTTTCTATTTTTTGATCGTGTTGAGTGTGCAGCTGAAATTTTTTTTTTACAGATGCTACTGTGAAATGAAAGACCTCTGTTTTAGAGATTTTGTATATGGGAGATTGACAGCTCACTCTCAGTATCTCTCTCTCTCTCTCTCTCTCTCTCTGGTGTATCTCTCCAGCCTGTGGCCAGGCGCCCCTGAGTCCCAGTGTCCTGCAGGGAGACTCTGCCCAGGAGGGGTCCTGGCCCTGGCAGGCCAGCCTGCTCGTCATGGGACGATACTGGTGTGGAGGCTCACTGATCAACAGCAACTGGGTGCTGACCTCTGCAGCTTGCTTTCGCTGGTAGGGGAGCAGAAGACATCTCCTCTGTATTAACCAATAGATATTGACAATGTAACAAATGGAACTGCTTCCATTCCTCTTGGGTTCTGTTGTTGAGTTTCATGAATAGGGGCTGAGATATTGTCTTTACATGCTGTTACACAGAAGAAGAGTCAGTGTAAAACTGCCAACTCTGAAGTCAGACTATTACAGATGTTGTATCCCTGAAACAACAAGCAAAGCACAGCTGAAAGCTGAAGAAACAGCACTGCTGGCTTTGGCCCAGACACTGAGGGGAAACGCTGACTACAGCAGGCCGTACTACACTGAAGAATAATGAAACACCAGAGAGTCTGCACTGTGCAGGTCTCTTGTCCTTTGACACCGATGATCAATTCAATTCAATTCAAGGTGCTTTATTAGCATGACCGATGGGTACAATCAGTGTTGCCAAAGCAAATAAAAATGATAAAATTAACATGGAACAAAACAAAAATAAAAGTAAAATAAAATCTACAGACATATTACAGACATTTAAAACAAAGACATATTATAAAATATTTACATATACTGTAGGCAGATGGAGCATTATTGGGAGACAGACTCACTGTTCCTCAGGCTGTGACAGGAGATCACATACTGGGCTGCTAGTTCAGCTGAGTTCCCTCCTCCCTCTCCCAGTAGGATTGGGACCCATTGTGGTTCTGGCAGGTGTGGGAACTCTGGGATTAGATTTCTGAGTTTAGGGAAGAATGTTTCGCTAATCCCAGAGTATCTGTCACAGTGCAGTAGGAAGTGCACCTCTGTCTCTATTTCTCCCCGCTGGCAGTGGGAGCACAGCCTGTCCTCTCTGGGCAGCCAGGTCTGTCTGTGTCCAGTTTCTATGGCCAGGCTGTGGTCACTGAGCCTGTACTTCGTCAGGGTCTGTTTCTGTTTGTTATTTTTTATTTTGGTCAAATATTCAGCTAGTGTGTATTGTCTGTTTAGGGTTCTGTAGCATTCCAGTTTATGTTGTGTTTGTGTGTGTGTGTCCCAGTGTGTGAGATATTGCTGTTTGATCTGTGCTGTGATGTGCTTGAGTCTGGGTTGTGGTGCTCTAGCAGTGCTGTCCTGAGGCTGGTTGTGTGTGTTGTGTGTGTTGTGCTGTGATGTGGTTGAGTCTGGGTTGTGGTGCTCTAGCAGTGCTGTCCTGAGGCTGGTTGTGTGTTGTGTGTGTTGTGCTGTGATGTGGTTGAGTCTGGGTTGTGGTGCTCTAGCAGTGCTGTCCTGAGGCTGGTTAGTGTTGGTGTGGCTCAGGTCGGTGAGCCTCAGGACCAGCTGGCTCAGGGGGCTCTGTTTTGGGCTCAGCTCTTGGCTCAGCAGGGCTTTGTGGTGGTAGGAATTTTGGTCGCTGTTTTTTAGGTGTAGCCAATACTTCAATATTCTTTTCTGTATGTTTATCAATAGTGGGTACTGGCCTAATTCGGCCCTGCACCCGTTGTTAGGTGTTTTTCTCTGCACATAGAGGATGTTTCTACAGCTCTCCATGTGCAGAGTTTCTGTGGGGTGTTTGTCCCATTGAGTGTAATCCTGGTCTGTGAGGGGATCCCACACTTCACTGCCGTATAGGGCAATGGGTTGGATTACACTTTGAAATATTTGGAGCCAGATTCTTGTTGGTGGGTTGATGTTGAAGAGCCTCCTTCTTATTGCGTAGAAAGCCCTGAGTGCCTTCTCCCTCAGTGCCTTCACTGCCACTCTCTCTCTCTGCCTCTCTATCTCTATCTCTCTCCAGGAGCACTAGTGTTGCCAGTTACTGGACAGTGTACCTGGGCAGACAGACACAGCTGGGCTCGAATCCTCATGAAGTGTCCAGAGGGGTCCAGACGATCATTCTTTACCCCATCTCTGTTGATACTCTATACAATAACATTGCCCTGGTGAAGCTGAGCAGCCCTGTGAACTTCACTGACTACATCCAACCCATCTGTCTGGCCGATGTCAACAGCTCCTTCCACAGATGCACCAGCTGCTGGCTCACGGGCTGGGGCAACATGACTGATGGAGGTAGGTTAATCTAATTTTTGTATCTGTGCACATGTAGTTATAACACTTTGATTCATTGACTCCTGTCTCTCAAACCCAGAGATGAACCTCAGTTCAATCCCCTTCAGCAGCCCCTGTCTCTGACTCTGTCTCCTGTGGGCACTGATCTCTGCCAGCAGACAGGGGGTCAGAGGTGACACAAGTCACTCTTGTCGTCTGTCCCCTGGTCACTTCCCATCAGCTCCCACACAGCTCGCTGCTGCAGCACACTCTCACTCCACAGCTGTACCACTGGGTCCTTCAGGGCTCTACTGCAGGTCTCCACCTGTCCCTGTGTCACACACCTGTGAGCCCATGAGCCCATGGTCATCCTGCTGAGTGTCTGAGACCCTGAGGAGAGGCGGAGGTGTGGCTCTGAAGCAGGAGGAGTGAGACCTCAGGATCTCCACACTGTAGAGCTGCTGGAAGAGTCTGTCACTGACTGAGAGAAGGACACTGAGAATCTGTTTCTTTCAACAGCATCCCTGCCAGGGAACCAGACCCTACAGCAGGTCCAGCTGCCCATCATTGAGATCACAGACTGTGAGAATCAGACCAATACGTTTTATAATGATAGTTTGGTAACAAAAACAATGATCTGCACTGGAGAGACTCCGAAGAACAGCTCATGCACGGTATCTGAAGTAGATCTTTCTTCTCTACACATCTTATTGCTATTGCTGTTATTTAGGGGGAAGTGATGAAAATAAAACATAATAATGAGATATTGACACCAAAACGCTACACCAGCAAATGATAAAGAACAACTATTTGGGGATTTGTATGCATTTCACAACAAATCTATAATCTACAGTACAGCTTGATAACCAGACCCAAACTTTCAAAGTAAAACAATCTTTCTTCCAATAAATGATATGAAATATCGCACCATAAACATACAGTAACAGGTGTGTGAATTTGTAGAGTCCACCCCTTACAGAAATTCTGCCACTATTATATATATCACTAAAATCTGTAACAGGTTGGGAAGAAAACTCACTAAGCCTTGATTTTCCTCTTTGTTTACAAAGTGAATGGGAACTGATATCCCGATTATGACCAGACAACATTAAAACACTATTTAAACCCCTAGTTAATCATTATGCCCGTATAAACCCCTCTCTTTCAGTGCAGTGTTAATGTACTGTAGTGTCCAGTCAGTGTGTCTGTATTAACCCCTCTCTCTCTCTCAGTGCAGTGTTAATGTACTGGAGTGTCCAGTCAGTGTGTCTGTATTAACCCCTCTCTCTCTCAGTGCAGTGTTAATGTACTGGAGTGTCCAGTCAGTGTGTCTGTATTAACCCCTCTCTCTCTCAGTGCAGTGTTAATGTACTGGAGTCTCCAGTCAGTGTGTCTGTATTAACCCCTCTCTCTCAGTGCAGTGTTAATGTACTGTAGTGTCCAGTCACTGTGTCTGTATTAACCCCTCTCTCTCTCAGTGCAGTGTTAATGTACTGGAGTGTCTAGTCAGTGTGTCTGTATTAACCCCTCTCTCTCTCAGTGCAGTGTTAATGTACTGGAGTGTCCAGCCAGTGTGTCTGTATTAACCCCTCTCTCTCAGTGCAGTGTTCATGTACTGGAGTGTCCAGTCAGTGTGTCTGTATTAACCCCATTCTATTTCTCTTTATAGATTGTAAATTATGCTTACCCCGGAATCGCAGGGAGTCCACTGGTGTGTAACCAGGGATCTTACTGGATTCAGGCTGGAGTTCTAAATTTTAGAAACTACTGTCCCGAATACTTAGTGTCTTATGCTGGAGTATCCAATTACAATTCCTGGATTAAAGCACAAGTTGGTTCGAACACTGCGGAATTTGTGGAATTTAATAACAATTCCATATGTAAGGACCCAACTGTCTCACCAGTGACCGCTGCGTCCTCTACTACTACAGCACCAGTGACCACTGCTTCCTCTACTACTACAGCACCAGAGACCACTGCCTCCTCTACTACTACAACACCAGTGTCCACTGCCTCCTCTACTACTACAGCACCAGAGACCACTGCCTCCTCTACTACTACAGCACCAGCGTCAACAGCTCACTCTACTACTACTACAGCACCAGCGTCCACTGCTCCCTCTAGTACTACAGCACCAGCGTCCACTGCTCCCTCTGATACTACAGCATCAGCGTCCACTGCTCCCTCTACTACTACTACAGCACCAGCGTCCACTGCTCCCTATAGTACTACAGTAACAGCGTCCACTGCTCCCTCTGATACTACAGCATCAGCGTCCACTGCTCCCTCTGATACTACAGCATCAGCGTCCACTGCTCCCTCTGATACTACAGCCCCAGTGTCCAGTGCTCCCTCTGATACTACAGCACCAGTGACCACAGCTCACTCTACTACTACAGCACCAGTGTCCACTTCTCTCTCTGATACTACAGCATCAGTCACCACAGCTCCCTCTACCACTACAGCACCAGTGGCCGTTACTTCCTCTACTATTCGTACAGCTACAGTAACCCCTTCTGATGCACTCCCCAGTGAGTTAATATCCGCACGTATCTGTGAATAACACAGTTGTGTCTAGTGTTCATGATAAAACGGTGAACTGCAAAATATTCAGAGCTTTACTATGTTGTCTGAGAGTTGATGTGAAAGCACCTCTGGCATAAAGCACAGCAATTAGCCCTATACAATTTCTTGAATTAGGAATTTGTCTTTTTGCATACCCCAGCTTTTCTCCAAGGAGACACACAGACAGGGAGAGAAGCTTGGGGTCAGAGCACAGGGTCTGCCATTGTACAGCACCCCTGGAGCCGTTGGGGTTCAGGGCCTTGCTCAGGGGCCCAACAGAGTAGGATTCCTCTGCCAGCCACAGGATTTGAACCAGCAATCTTCCAGTCACAGACGCAGATCCTTAGCCACAGAGCCACCACTGACACAGCGATAGAAACTGCAGGCTGGATGTTGTTTATATTAACCAATTGCTATAAGGTTTTGATTACTTTTGTTTATTTTTCCTGATCAATGCTATTTTAATTAACTTATGCCAATGCATTAGTATTTTAATCAAAGGTAACCCTTTCTCATATTATGTGTTTTAACCATACATGCTGTATCATATAATGTATACGTTATGCAACTGTATAGCTGTGGACTTGGTTTATATGAATTGGGCTATTTGCCATGGATCATGACACTGAACCCTCATGAATGTCCAGACCCTACTGTATATTGTTGACGCACAGACATTTATTCACATCTCAGTCATTGAACTCTGTAGTTCTCTTAAAGCAATCTTTAACCTTACTGTCACATCCCTAAACAGTTTCCTCCTTACCCAACAGCTCATTTAGAAAGAACAGTCTGATTTATGCTGAGTGCTTATGACACAGTCCACATCTTAATTATTATCTTCAGAGTGCTGAAGGTGATAGTCTGTGGTTTCAAGGTTTTGTTTAAATATTTCTCCTTATTTGTGTTTTCTTCATCTCTCAGTTGTCCTGAAAGCACCTTAGTCTGAATTTTTATTTTTAGATTCGGTACCTGACTATGGGGATCTTACAAAGATAGGTGTATTAATTCTGAAATCACTGTTATTTCACATAGAGGTCAGTCAACAATCTGTGTGGGTCAGTAAGGTTATTTTATGCACCTTGATGCACAATGGTATCGTTAGGCAGATGTCTGGGTGAAGGACAGTAGAGATCAACGTTTCTTTCATTCTGTATTTGCCATGCTGTCTGCTCTTTTATTCCATTTCCCCTGAAATATTGTCAACCCTCCCTGGAACACTGGAACAACTGTACCCCCTATCACTCTTCTGAGCTACTCTCCTTCCCCCTGCTGCCTGCTTATCCCCCACTGTGTTGGTGTCCAACAGGTGGGGTGTCGACCCTCTCCAAGCTTTATAAATATAGGTATATTCAAAAATTTAATATTGTTAATGATACTGGGAAAAGGTGTTATCCTTTGTTTATTTTCATTTTCAGCTACTGAATTTTTTCTTTAGTTACATGACTCCCATATTAAGTGTAGATTAAATGAAGCAACAAATTCACTAACATCCAACGCAACACAAGTGCCACCTATTGACATTTTTTTGCCCAGTGAAGATTCTTTGGGCAGTTTGATTAGTAATTCTGAATCTTGAAGCAGTATAGCACACCCTAATTTACCATGTCAACAGGTTTTGAAGCGCATTTTCAATGGCTGTGTCAGTTTTTATCTTTTGGGGGTTTCCCTTGGAATCTGTTCTCAACCATCGATTCAAGTCTAGCAAACACCAGCAAGTGATTTCTGCTTCCATATCAGTGCAGTTCACCGCAGGCTAATTTTGGCAGGTGATTGCAGTGTCTTCCACTGGCAAACACAGAGTTAAGTCTCAAGCTTGTTTGGACATGATTCCAATGGTTTTACTGCCTCCACCTCCTGACTTGTGTCCCATCACCTGCATTACTTCTCCTTCACTTCCTTACCCATCAGTGTTCCATTGAAACATCGCATGTCTGGAAATGCCACTTCAAACAAAGCACACTCCTGCAACATGTATGGTCCTCATTCACACCACTCTTTCACTGTATGTTATTTGTCATTATTTTGAATATGATCTTCCTATGACCTCTGCATAGGATCTAATGAGAGTATAAAAAGTCATGTGGTGATATTGGAGGGCTGGATGTGAGAAATCTGTCCAGTCCTCTAGGGTGATTCTGCTGTTTCACTGCGTTTTTCAGTACAAGTCTGTGGGAGGCCCAAACTTAATACATCCCTCCTCGTGGGTCAGTCAGCTGCAGAGGGGTCCTGGCCATGGATGGCCAGCCTGCAGAGAAATGGGAGACATGTGTGTGGAGGGACCCTTGTGACCGGTGACTGGGTGATGACAACTGCACAGTGCTTATCCAGGTACAGACTAACCCTACCTGTCCCTCTCACCCAGGTACAGACTAACCCCACCTGTCCCTCTCACCCAGGTAAAGACCAGCTCCACCTGTCCCTCTCACCCAGGTACAGACCAACCTTACCTGACCTCTTACCCCTCTTACAGACCAACCCCACCTGTCTCTCACTCCCAGGTGAAAAATAACAAGACTCCACTAATGGTGTTGAAACAATTCTGATGTGACCATATAAAACATCTATTAAAACAGTTAAATAAATACCGAGGTAGTCGTAGAATCGTTCTCATGTTCAGACACTGGGACACACGGGACTAGACACAATGACATCATGAAACCAAGACAGGAGAATGACCACAGCCAGAAATAAAGGAATAAAGTCAGACACTAAGACCCTTTAGAAAGCAAAAAATGATGGCTCACCACATAACGATTCATGTCACAAACACTCTGAGTTAATACAACAGTAATTCACACACCAACACAGGAATGGATGCAACTGAGACTCAGAATGATGGATTTAATTTTGGCACTGTGACACTGTGGCACTGTGGAAATACATGTTCCAACAGGACTCCAGATACAGACAATGTAAGGGGGCTTTAGACTGAGAGACAATGAGGTCAGTGTCTCCTCTGTTTCCCTGCAAGTTTCTCCTCAGTGTTGATACGTTGTGCTGTCCAGTATATCTGTTATTCCCTCGTCTATATCCCTCCAGTCCAGTGTCTGTCCAGGAGTGGACAGTGATCCTGGGAAGACTGAAGCAGAATGGCTCAAACCCCTTCGAGAGATCCCTGGGGGTCCAGAGTTTCCAAACCAGCCAGCTTGGGGGCACCAACATCGCCCTCCTGAAACTGGACACCAAGGTCTCCTTCACTGACTACATCCAGCCCATCTGCCTGGCTGGGGAGAGAGTGTCATTCCCCACTGGAGCTCAGTGTTGGGTCACTGGCTGGGGCAACGCAGCTGGGACAGGTGAGACCAGAATTTTGGATCATATTCCAGGATCAAAGAGTGGGACACAGGCTTCACCACGTGGGCAATGCTGTTGTGTCCTTGATCAAGGTACTGCACACAGACTGGCCCAGCCTGTACATCTGTATGCAGGGGCACCGATATTGGGGGTGGGATCCCCCAGGTCCCCAGTGTGGACAGCGCTATTGCATTCTCTATCCATGTGCTCCACTTGTTTGCACAATTTCATTTGTTCCTTTATGTACAGTGGTGTTTCCATGGATTTAAGCAGTTGATTTTAACGTTAATGGTAAAAAACAGTAATAGCTTCCTAATTTAATGGGCTCACCCTCTGAGTATTCATAATATCAAATATCAAAACACATCCCTTTCTTACACCTCTATCCTGGAGGTGGGGTGACAAGGCCAAGATTTCTCCACACTTAGTTCCAGGTAGATGACTCAGGAAGTGGGAGAGGTTACATTGTCCCTCAACTTTCTCTTGAAAGCTAAGATCTCCCATGTGTCCCCATACTGTCAGGTGAGAACACTCTCCAGCAAGTGTCCACAGCGATCACCGCGTGTGTGAACGTCTCTTCAGCTGACAACCTCTGTACCGGATCGCTGGACCTACAGCAGGTACCCAGACCTCCAGACACTGAAATCTTCTGCTTCTTCTTTAAAATTCAATATTCAGGCAACAATGTATTAACCCTTCTATCTTTGTGTTTCTCTCTCTCCAGGGAGACTCAGGGAATCCCCTGGTGTGTCAACAGGACTCTCTCTGGATTCAGGCCAGCATTGTTGCAGTGGACAACACTGTCCAACGAAATGGGCGTGTGGCCCGAGCCCTGCAGCAGGGGGTGTTCCCCAAGGTGTCCAGATACCAGAGTTTCCTGCAGAGCAACGTGGGCCCCACCCTGCCCCTCATCAACCCCAACACCGTGGTCACCACCACCCCCACCCCCAGCAGTGCCTCCTCCCTGGGACACACTGTCCTGCTGCTGGCTGTCCTGTCCCTCCTGCTGACCACCTAAACCTCCACGCCCTGAGCCCTGTCCATTCACTGGACACCTGTAGAGCCTGGAGCAAGGACGTGTCTATCTCCCTGCTGCAGGCTGGACTTCAGGGCTGATATTCTGTCTTCTTTTCATACCTTTCATGATATTGTCTCTTGTGTGAACACGTACACAGGCTATAAAAATTACTGACTTTGATACCAGCACGATTCAGACAAGCTGCCCCAGAAGGCTTTGCTTTTCAGATATTCATTTCATACTGGCAGATTTTTAAGTTTTGCTTATTTTCCTAGCACTGGGGAAAAAAAATCCTAATGTGTGACAGAACTATGCTCACACCATGATCAAGTCGGTCAACCAACCAGCTAATCCATCCAGGTTTCTTACCAGTAGTGAAATTATTCTGAACATGTTCTTATTTAATCAGCTTTGAATCCTATTGGGACTGTGTCCGCTGTCTGAGAATGTTTTGTTTTGTGGTTATCCATTTTCCAATTTCTGTATAGGTTTTATTTAATCAATCATTTTTGATCACGTCATGGATTCGTCTTCTGTGTGAACATGTACACAGGCTGTAAACATACTGCCATGCAGACCAACACATTTAGACAGGCTCATTGATTTTTTTCATTCCATACTAATTGATTTTTAACACTTTCTGATTTTCCTAGAGTTAGAAAACAATTCCCAGTGTGTGACACAATTGTACACAAATAACATTATGCGCGTAAATTACTATCACCAGGTCAATCAATCAATTGCTCGTCCACAAGCTCATGAGCAGCGGTGAAGTTATTCTGCACGTATTCTGCTCCTTTTTCTGGCTTTGAACCCCTCTGGGACTCTGCGGCACAATTTAGACAGGCTGTGTCAGTTGTCCAAACATGTTTATATTTTTGATGATGACTTTCCTCTAAAGACTTATGAATGTATTGTTTTTAATTTTCGAGCATAAAAAATGTAAGCAAAACTCTTTTTTTTCAGTCCACCCTTCACTCCATGCCCTCATCATCGTGATCGTTTTTGAAATATCTCTCCGGAGCGTGCGGACACTATTCACTTGGACTTACCAAACAAAAAAAAATTATCGAAAAAGGTACATTCTCATCGCACTAAGCTCCTAGCCTCTTACTCCTGTTATTTAATGCATCTTGTATTTGGCAATGCAACGCTCACACTGAGACATTCCTTTTATCACAGCTCTACACACAACACAGATCTAATGCTTTTTTTGCAGAGAACTGAATAACTAAAGCATTACCCATGATTCACTTCAAGATAAACGTTACCTCTTTGTACCACATGTCCTGTCTCCCCCAGCCTGCTGTGTCTCAGTGGACTCAGCTCTGGTCTGTTTTCTCTCTTGGGGATCCTGTCTCTGTCACGATGATGAAGGCTCCTCCTGTGCTGCTCTGGGCTGCTCTCTGTTTCACTGTCCGCTGAACAGCACTTAATAAAACACTTCATTGATTGTTGCATCAGACATCTGTTCTCTCTTCACCAGCCTCTGTTCTTGTTTCTTGTTCAGGGGACACAGCAGTGGGGCACACGGGGGACCCCAAACCTCAAACCCCACCCCACCTCCAAGCTGCCTGGGAAGATCATCTTTTGAAATGTTCCCCTTCTGTGTCACAGCTGTAAAAGACAAAGCACACACAGGGAGCCATGTGATCTAGAACCCCCTGGTCTTGTGGGGGCTGTGGGGGCGTCTCCTGTTTGTTTCCTCATGGGGCTGAACTGACTGGAACTCCTTCCCCTCACATGTGATCGAGGGGTCCCCCTGTCTCTGAACTGCCAGCAAAGAACAGAGCAGCTCCAGACACAGTGAGGGGATCTGGAACAGGGGCTCCCAGCACTGGTCCTGGGGGGCCCACGTGTCTTCTGTTCCTCCTGTTCCACTGACAGTTCCCATTGCTGGCTGTGGCACAGCAAGCCGCAATCCCGCTGGTCACCACTAGAGGGCCTCACAGAACCAGGAATTCGGCTCAGCGCTCGCCTCCCTGTCAGCTGCGTTGGAATCGGGGTTAATGTAGTCGACGAAAATGGTGATGAAAAGGTCCGTCAACGACCTGTTTTTCAGTTTAGTCACCAAGGATGAAGCGCTCACGAAAATAATCCACACTGATGGCGACAAAGACGAAATTCCTCTGCAAGTTTTGTTCGAGGGAATTAAGACGAGACGAACTGACCTGTCTTGAGTCAAACTCGCGCAGAAATTAAATTCCCTCACGCACAGTTTCAGCGTTTGCGCGCCTGCTTTCTGTCCGGTGGACGGCAGGCGGGCTGTAACGTGTGACGAGTAAACTCCCAGCGGGGCTTCAGGGCTGCCGCTGTGCAAGAACCGCGAGTATCGGTGTGTGCCTCTTTCTCTCCTCTCTTCTTCCTCAGACTCCCAGCCAGTCTTTTCCACACCTTGTGTGACGCTTTCTTCTCGTTTCCTCATGGATCGGTTCCCAGATAAAACAATGAGGTGTACACGCTGCGCTCGTTAGATCAAGTATCAAAACTGCAGCAGCGGGCTGAGAAAAAGCTCAGCCGCGGGGAAGCAAGAAATCCTTGTGGTTCTCCGCGCCTTCAGCTGGGAGGAAAAGACCTGGAGTCTGACAGGGCGTCATACAGCAAAACACACAGCAGATCAGCAGAACGCGGCTACACTTACAGTAAAGAGCCGAAATCTACAAAACATCTGAAGCTCCTTATGAGTCGGAGCTCGCCGGCACTTTTGCATTAAAACATCCATTTTTATACAGTGCAGCTCGTCAACAAATGAACAACAAAAGCAAGAATGCACGACTTTATGGTTTGCATGTTAGGAAATGACTCGTTTTTGTCTTGGCTGCAGATTTACAGTATGTGTGAGAATTACTGTAAGTTTCTCCTGAAATGTAAAAGCTGCTTGGAAGCATTTCAGCTTCGCAAGGGAGCTCTGTCAGGCATGTCATTTTTGTTCAGACTTTATTTTCCAGATGTTGAGATGGTGAGTCTTTTGTGTACTGTGCATTTCACAGCGTGTAAAAGCCATTGGAAAGGAATGTCCTTTAATTACATATGTTTGTTTATGTGGCTGGGTGTTGAGCTAAGCAAGGAGATTTTTAATGATTAATGACATTTCTTTCGTTTTTAAATTATTGTAGCTTCAACATCTTACAGCACGTGCAGGCATGTATTCCTTATTTGCTTATTTCTTCAGAAGAGTGTCTGTGGAGCGCAGTGACACACTGAAGCACAGGCCTGCCACTTTGTTAGCATGATACTGGCACAATGTCATTAGCACTTAGACCACTCTTAGACTGCGGTCGTTTTTCCACTGGAAAATTATGGTTAAAAGGGCTAGTTATTAATAATAACTAGTCTTTAACTAACTAGTGAGTTAAAGAATGTGTACTGTACTGTATATTACTCATCCTCTCCAATTTTAATATTGTTAAGTAACTCATGCAGTAATTCCCCTGTTGTTATTGCAAATTCAGTGTTGTCAGGAGCATTGAACCAAATGTATAATAGTATTGCTTTGGAACTTTGAAAAAAAGTCAATTTTAAAAATTTTACTTGGAAAAAGACATTATATAAAAGTAAGGAATTATGATTAACAGTGCCAAAATAGATTTTCTTGATGTAGATTCACATGATGTATCTGTATAATATGTTATTTGTTAACCCTTTATTGCACAAACATT
Source organism: Atractosteus spatula (assembly GCF_055471065.1). Lineage (NCBI taxonomy): Eukaryota > Metazoa > Chordata > Actinopteri > Semionotiformes > Lepisosteidae > Atractosteus > Atractosteus spatula. Next base: position 9,021,989 of record NC_142710.1, on the reverse strand, counting down.
GTATTTGATATTTGACCTTCCTGGAGATCAACACACTTTAGATTGTGCACCACAGGTTAACAGAACCTTACGAGATAAGTAATATGTTCTTAAAAAATAGACTTTACTATAATATTATACATTTTATACCAATACAATAAACAAATACAAATATTTACAAATAAAATACAAAGTATACAACATTTGTATTTATACAAATTATACAACTAAATTAAACAATCTGTTATACAAATACAAATAAAAATAAACTGCTTTATTTACAAATAAAATACACAAATATATACAAATTAAATACAAATTATACCAAATTTGTATTTATACAAATTCTACAAAGAAATTAAACAATGTATTATACAAATACAAATAATATAAACTGCATGACTAAAATGCAACTAAAACTAATTTTTTTTGAGTCGACAAAAAGCAAGACTAATTCATCACAGAACCTTGTCCATGGCTGTCCAGAGGCTTAATGCAGTTGCTGTGAATTTCCTCCCTGGAGTGTGCAGACACTGCTCACTTGGGCTTACCAAACATGTTCATGAATGATTCTCTAACAAACTGTTGTTGTAGAGCTTGTGGTGAGAATAGTGTGGATTCTGTTCATGAGACTCGACTGGATGAGAATAATGGTGTTGACCTCTTAATATAAATAGGTTCACTGCAGTTTCAACACCAACTTCTGAAGAGCTCTGAACTGCCCATCCCAGCGACCTGCTCCATCACACACTGAGACTCTGGACTGACCAACACCAACTTCTGAAGAGCTCTGGACTGACCATCCCAGAGACCTGCTCCATCACACACTGAGACTCTGGACCATCCCAGAGTGCAATTTCATAGGCATGGTTTTGACACCTAGTGATCTTGATCGGGAACACAATGGTTCATGCAAAGACACTCGTTAATCACCACACAGCCCAGAGGACACTCGTTAATCACCACACAGTCCAGAGGACACTCGTTAATCACCACTCAGTCCAGAGGACACTCGTTAATCACCACACAGTCCAGAGGACACTCGTTAATCACCACTCAGTCCAGAGGACACTCGTTAATCACCACACAGTCCAGAGGACACTCGTTAATCACCACTCAGTCCAGAGGACACTCGTTAATCACCACACAATTCTGGGATGACATGTGGGGTGGTGAGAGAGGTCTGGCTGAGCCTTGGACTGACAGGGGGCACTGGTACAGGGTGCGAATACACAATGTCACAATGTATCATTACACCTGGCCTTCTGTCTACAGTCTAGATCAGAGAGCCCTGAGCAGTGGGCTCTGCCCCAGACACCACAGGGTCCACCCCCCCATCCCCCCGGGGAAAGAGTCACAAGCCCTGGGTAAAGAGGCTTCAAAAATCCCAGTGACGAGACCTCAGCGAACTTTGGGAAAGGATGGATTGCAAGACAGATTGCAGTGTTGGACCTACGAGAAGACTTGGATACCAGGGACTGCAAAGAACAGCTGAGGAAGGCATTGGCATCATTTTACTCTAATTAACAACTTAATCACCTGACTCCCAATGTGAACGTAGACTCAAACCTCTATTCACCTGAAAACTCCTATATCTGTCCTGCTGGTCTGGCACACAGTCAAGGTCAATAAATTACTATAGACCAGGAGTGGGGATGCTTGCAGTTTAATTGAGCTGTTGACAGAGTTACAGTAGAACTGATCTCTCACAGCAGGCTGAGTAAAACCAAGAGCAGAGCCTCACTAGAGAGAAGGGACAAAACAAGCACCATAGGACAGGAGACACAGTGAGAGAGAGGAGCTGATGAACCACTGGGTTAAGCAACAATCAGATCTGGAAGCTGCAGCAGCAGAGTCAGGAGAGGGAACTGCTGGGTTTCTGAGATCAGACTCAGACTCCAGAGTTTGTCTGAATCCAGTTCTTGAAGCTGGAGACCCAGGGTATAGACAGAAGGGAGGTCGTGGTATTGGTGCCATCGGGCCTATAACTTCCAAAGCTCACAATCTCAGCCTGGAACCACTGATTCTCCCTTTTACAGACCAGTGGACCCCCAGAGTCTCCCTGCAGCTAGAGAGAGTGAAAAACAGGATGTGTGTTACCACAGTTCCCTTTTGAGAACCTTGATTCTTCTGTCGTGGAAAAAAGGGGGTTTGAAAGATTTATCGCATTTTGTGGTTTCTTATAACTCTGAGGGCTGAAACGTTTCAGTCTGGAAGAGAAAAGATGAGAAGTGGGTCTGATCTAAGACGACTCTTCCTTCAGGACAGAAACGTCATGTACTGCACGGTGTTTGTTTAGCTTCAGTTTAAGCCCTGAACCAGGCCTCTACTGTCTGTACTTACAAAGTTATTACACCATGTTTAGTACTCTATAAAGCTCTTTAATACCCTGCTGAGATGTCAGAGTTTAAGGATAGGACCACGCCAAGATGTCTAAAGATAAACAGGTTATTTTTACACCCAGATGCAGAGTCTCACACCGTGCGAGTGATCTCCGATATCTTCTAAATCAAATCCTGAAAGCAGAACAAAGTCAATTTTCTAAACCTCCAGAATAATGAGCAACACCCCCACCCTAATAAAAAATACACAACACATTTCATAGTTTTTCACCAGCAAAATAAAAGAAAACTTCACAAAGAGGCTTATATCAAATGAAACATAAGAAAACTAAAACAAAAAATAAAAACAACTACAAAAGTAAATGCCCACCAAAAAAAAGCCTTAAATATCATGTTCTTACCTTGTAAGACATGAGGAAACAGCCGAAATATACTGTATTGACTGCATGTTTCGTCATCCTGAGCTCAGGGAAAACTGAACGTCTTCGTTTTAGTGTATATTTTAAACAGCCGTCTTGTGAAAAAGCTGGTCTAATGGGTTTAGATTGCTGTCATTCATTTGGATTGTTACTTTCCTCAGAGCTTGCTCTGTAAGGGGAGCCTTTGCTTATCTCCCTTATTTGTTTACTTGTCAGGTAATGATCAGTTTGATTGGTATCAGTGGTCCTCACACCTGGAGGCTAGACAGGTGTTCTTTTCCTGCCTAACAGCAATAAAACCCCTCTCTGGTACTGCCTATGCTTGCCTTTGTGATTGCAATATCTATTATTCCTTTTTTTATGTTTTTGTAATTTTCATACATTTTCTGGGTACGAGATTAATACCCTTCACATAAAATGAGGTAGATGTTTTTTTATATTTCTTCATTTTGTCTCATGTTTTTATCCAAGCTAGTAGAAAAACAGGACAAGGTCTTCAAGCCTTTTCAGCTTTCTTACTGGGCCACAATTTGAAAATGAAAATGATCTCTGAAGATATAAATGTTGTTGTTTTATTTTTCAATATTTCTGTCTGGTGAGTGGACATGGTAAGACATATAAGACATGTGATGGTTTGCACTCGATGCCCAAGGGGTTAAAAAAGAGTGTAACATTACAAAAACAACCTTATTCATAATCATATGAGTAATGTTCATCATCTTCATCATCATATAAAAAGTAGCTTATTATTCTACTGTGGCTTGTTGTGAACACGGTGTGCTTCTTTCAGGCTTCCATCTGCATTGAGATCTTGTGTCTGAATGTAAATGAGTAATCAGGATAATTTAACTTTAAATTTGGATTATGAAAAATATATTTCACACATACTGTACTTTAGTGGCTTTAAAGCCATACGGTCTCATACATAATACATACCTGATGTACATACAGTAGATGGTAGTGGTAGCTAAATATATAAAAAAGTACACAGTATTTCACCATCCTCATAAATATTTTATACATCAAAGTCTTTAACTCTGTAATGTGCCGTGGCTGTTTTGGAAATGGTTTGATGAGCTTGTTCTAACCATATAGAGTTTATATACTTCATTAAACACTATAATGTTTTATCCATTTTTAAGAATATGTAATAGTAATATGGAATTGTGTAGCTCAAGAAAGTTTGGTAGTAACAATATCTCTTGCGGATATTTTTGGAAACTTTCAGATGTTCATTTTAAAAAAATGTTTATTGTTCTTAGATTGTTATGGACATTGAAATAATCACAGACTGTAATGTAGCACCCTGCACCCTGCACACAACTGTCAGTTTAGTGCAGTGGTTAAATCAAGCAAGTGTTCTTCTGAGTATTGCGGTTCGAGACCTGATTGGGATGAGCCTTTTTTCTATGTTTTTTGCATAGCTGGATGTATAAAATAGTTTATTATTATAGCTTATTATTAATGAGATGTGCCTCTTTCAGGTATACATCTGCATTAAGAAAATCTATATTCTATTTCTTAATTACATTTTCAGCAAGAAGTGGTCAGCAATCAATTTATCTTTAAATTTGGATTCCGAAAAATATTTCACATAATATATGTAGTGGCATAGAAACCATACGGTATCATACTGTATATATAGTATATTTATACAGTATGCAAACACACTGCCGTTCATTGCCATGTGTGCTACTGTTTTAGTATATCTGTGGATCTGGTTTAATGGGAGTTCCGTGTGTGGAACAGCGGGAGGCAAGACCAGGCGAGGGCGGGGCTGTATGTTGATTATACTATGAATGAGTCCCGGAAGCATATTGTCCAAGTTTCGGAAATATAAAAGAATAAACTTTTGTTGAGTTTGCACGAGTGAAAAGGATACCTATTTTTTGAGCCATGTACTGCTTGCAAAGTAGCTGATTTTGAAAAGCAGACAAATTTTAAAATTTGTCTGTACTGTAGCTCTGAGCTGTCTTCTGAGCTGTGTGGTGATTAACGAGAGTCCTTGCATGAAACTTCGATGGATTAGAAGTTGATAAAGAAGGAAATACTAAGAAATATCAAATTTCTACCTCACTGAGACGCTGGTCATTGTGTTCCCGATCAAGACCAATACAGTCCTGGACACCAGGTGTCAAAACCATGCACGTTTATTTGCCCTCTGTGACAGTATCTATGAGAGACATTAAATGGGAACGCCCATGTTGTTACACACAGGTGACAGAATGAGAGGAGTTTCCACACACTGATGGTCAGCAGGGCTGCTGTCCTATGACTCAGCAGTCAGGAGGTTTATCTGATGATGGCAGTGTGGGGTCACACAGCACCAGAGTGTTCGTATTGATACAAATAGGTGTTACAAAAACTGTGAAAATTCCAAAATAGACAGAGCCGTTTTTTTTTCAATAAGATCTAAGGTCATAACCCAAGGAGAGAGAGTTGAGTCTCTTAGTAAGAAAAACATGCTGCTCTCTGTGATCTGTTTCCCACAGCTCCCAGGCCACAGGGGTCAGCGCTGAGCAACTGACCTTCCAGGACAAACCCTGATCTGATAGGAGGGTCAGAATGAGAAACAGAACCACTTCCCTCCAGGACAAACCCTGATCTGATGGGGGAGAAGAGTTGGTTCAGCAAAGACAGAAGAGCTCACAGCAGTTGAACACATCTTCATTATGATTAAGTCTAAGGAGACTTTACTCGACAGAGCTCTTCACTAGATACACCAATGCAACACCAAGTGGCACTATGAACCCCTTTATAAACCAAACTAGAACAAATCAACCTCATGTGAGAAGGTGACTCTAAGTCCTCTAACAATTAATTAATCCATTATGAGAACCTGAACAAAAACAATAGAGGCCTTAACACTCTCCAGTGACAACAGAAGACACAGCAGTCCTTAGGTGTGTATGTGTGACAACAGGAGGGACAGGAGTCCACAGGTGTCATTCTGGTCTCTCTCCCAAAATTACCTTGAGTGTAAGGCTCCTCTGTTCCTCACCTCACACACTGGCTGACACGGAGACTCATGGCAGAACCAGCAGGTAACTGTGCATTGAGAAACCTGTGAACAAGTGACCGAGTCCACTTTCCTTCGGTGGTCTGGACAAGAACATCCATCCATTTTCTAACCATTTCTTCCAATCCGAGGTCTAAGGGAAGCCACAGAATATCCCAGTAAGCAACAGTAGCAAGGCACCAGAACACACACAGAAACACAGACACACTCACACTCACACCAGGCCCACTTTCCCCAGAAGCCAATTAACCTACCAGCAGGTCTTTTGACATATACTGTATAGTACCCCAGGAACTGAACAAAGGGACCCCAGCGATGTGAGGAAGTATTATTAACCACTTTGCTGTCCTTCCTGCATGGAACATGTAAAAACAAAAAACACGATAATTTTGCTAAACAAATTGACTGCTTCTCCAAACCACACGGGCCTTTGAGCACTTCTGAGAAACAGCCTGTGTGGCCTTTAGGCTTTCCAAAGAATAAAAATCATACTGTCATCTCCATGAGAAGTGAGAACTGTTTTAGATAAATAGGCAGAGACATCTGCATGACATTAAAGGCCCTTACAGATCCCCCTTTAATCACATCTTGAGACAGTAGGAGACTGTCCTGTGTCTATGTAAGAGTGTACATATGTCACAGACACCATCAGACACTTCTGAAGTGCTTTCGACTGTCCATCCCAGAGACCTGCTCCATCACACACTGAGACTCTGGACTGACCAACACCAACTTCTGAAGAGCTCTGGACTGACCATCCCAGAGACCTGCTCCATCACACACTGAGACTCTGTACTGACCAACACCAACTTCTGAAGAGCTCTGGACTGACCATCCCAGAGACCTGCTCCATCACACACTGAGACTCTGGACTGACCCACACCAACGTCTGAAGAGCTCTGGACTGACCATCCCAGAGACCTGCTCCATCACACCCTGAGACTCTGGACTGACCCACACCAACGTCTGAAGAGCTCTGGACTTGGACTGACCATCCCAGAGACCTGCTCCATCATACACTGAGACTCTGACCAACACCAACTTCTGAAGAGCTCTGGACTGACCATCCCAGACACCTGCTCCATCACACACTGAGACAAGCTCTATAGAGACCAATACTTCTGAGCTGGAGTTCTGAAAGCTCTGAGAAAACTAGAAGGGTAAAACGTTTTTCCTACAGTTGTTGTTGTTTCTCTTTCTGATTCAGAACACTATCTGAAGCTAAATGACTCAGAATAAATAATAATCTATAGGGTTTTAACAACTCTAAAAGAACCTCAGTAACATTGTTATGTCTACAGTCCTATTATATTGTTTCCTGTTAAAGGTTTCTCTGTTATCTCCTCTCTCTCATTGTGTCTCCTGTCTTTTTGTTAGTTTATTACTGAGGGATTCTCTGTGATCTCTTCTCTCTCTCTGTCTCATCATGTCTCCTGTCCTCTCTCTCTCTAGGGAGACTCTTGGCTCTGCTCTGCTTGCTGTGAGAGATCACTTGTACTGAGAATCAGTAAATCTCCAGTCATTCACACTCCTGTCTGCAGTGAATTACTCACCTTGTGGTCCAATGTGTACAAGCCTCACCTGCGTTCATTCCTGACCTGACATCCATGCATTTTAAACAATCGTCTGTTGTGTGTGACATTTCAGAAAAAACAACAAGGCGAGGATAATATTATCAGGAATCGCCACTGTGTCTATAGTTCAAATACTGTACATAGGCAATGGTCACTTCTAAACACACATTCATGGTAATAACACAGGGTTACCAGAGCTGTACTCAGACTATAAAAGCTTCCTGCAAAACTGCTTGGGTTAAGAGCTCTATACGGGACACCTTGTATGTGTCTTCTTTAAGGTTCTCAAACCTTCTCGAGTGGGTTTCATAGCACATGTGGTGCAGAGCAGTGGCTCTGTGGCTAGGGATCTGTGCCTGTGGCTGGAAGGTTTCAAATTCCATGGCCGGCAGAGGAATCCTTCTCCAAGGCCCTTAACCCCAACTGCTCCTGCCGTGCTGTATACATGGCTGACCCTGTGCTTTGACCCCAAGCTTCTCTATCTCCACCTGTGTGTCTCGTGGAGAGCAAGCTGGGGTCTGTGAAAAGAAAAAATCCTAATGCAAGAAATTGAATAGGGCTAATAACGTGATCTTATCTTATACTTAGAGTAAAGCCACAGTCTGTCTCTTGCATTACCACAGACATTGTTTTTAGGGGTGAGAGACTCTTGCAATTGAATTTCATACCTGACCTGACTTGACCTGGGTTCATTCCTTATTTAGGAATACCTAATCAGAAATAGTCACTGTGCCACGTGTGGAAGTATGTTCTATAGATCTGAAGCACATGCCATCGTCACTCATACCCTTTCATGGTAATAACACAGGGTGAGCCCTCTGGTCACAGTTTGTACTGCTCTTCCCCAACATTTCCTCTGCTGTCCTCTGGCTTGTGTCTCACTGTTTATTATAAAGAATTCAGCTGGGTTGATCAGTGTGGAACACTCCCTTCACACTAAAGAGGCTCAGTTCCTGCAGCCTGTCAGTGGGGGACACACCGTTCAGACTAAAGAGACTCACTTCCTTCAGCCTGTCAGTGGGGGACACTCCCTTCAGACTAAAGAGACTCAGTTCCTCCAGCCTGTCAGTGTGGGACACTCCCTTCAGACTAAAGAGACTCAGTTTCTTCAGTCTGTCAGTGGGGGACACACTCTTATGACTAAAGAGACTCAGTTCCTTCAGTTCCTACTCTAAAAGGTTTACCGGATGTCTTGCAATTTCCACACCACATCTTGTCCTGTTTCCACAGCTGGGTGGGGTAGTTCAGGTGACCTGAGGGGGTAATTTACTGCAGGATGGGGGTGAGATCACTGATGCAGCTCCGCAGGGTGCAGCGAGCTCTGGCTGGGGCTGACTGAGAGTGTGGTGTCAGTGCTTCTGTGGAAAGCAGGAGGCCTGCGGTTCTGTCTTCTCTGGGGTTTTATCTGATGACAAACCCTGTGGGTTTCCATGGAAACATCAGTACTCAGATAAGAGCTCTCTTCTCTGGTTTCTCCAATCGCCGCCTGCAGGGGCGAGATCGATCGCTGGTCCATTTCCTTCCCAAACCTGAGAGCTGAATTCTCCTCTCCGAGATGAGGCAGGGCAGACTCTGTTAGAGAGTCACGGCGCCACCCTGCTGTCCACATAGGAGAGGGGGCTGTTTCATGAGACCCTGGGGATGAGGGAGAGCTGCCTGTAGTAAGGTGTCTATCCCAGAAAGCAATGGACACAGGGCAGGGTACACTCCGGACACGACGCCAGTCCATCACAAGGCACACACACACACTGACACCAGGGCCAATATCCTACCAGTGTGTCTTTGGACTGTGGGAGGAAACACATAGGAACATGGGGAGAACATGCAAACTCCACGCAGACAGCACCCCAGGAGCTGAACCCCAGGACCTCAGTGCTACAAGGCGCCCATGCTCACCCCTGCTTAGTGCCTGTGGTCTAGCTGCTCTTTCGTCTGTTCAGTTCCAGCTTCGTCCTGCTGTCTCCCCTCCTGGGTGATTGGAAATCAGATCCGGGGAATCTGCAGAGCCATCAGGTGCGCCTGAGTTATCTGGAAAGTCTGGGAGCACTTATCAGGGTCGAATCACACAAGCACCAGTGCAGAAGCTCATCAAGATGAGAACGACACTGCTGTGAAGATGGAATCAGAGAAGACAGGAGACTGACCCCTGACAGATTCACCCCCGGCCCATGTCTTACAGCTGTAGGCTGGGCTAAGGCTCTCCAGGACCCTTGATTGGGGCTCAAGGCTCTGCTTTCCGGCTCTGAGATAGAGACCGAGTGAGTCTCGCGTGGACTGTGAGCCCGGCGGACTTCTCCAGAGTAAACCGGAGGACACGAGGGCCAACCACGGGACAGTGTGTTTAATAACGAGTGTAGTGGGAGTGTGGAACAAGCTGCCCAGCCCTGTTGTTGAAGCCGATACCCTGGCCTCTGTCAGGACACAACTGGGTGAAACACTCCAGTCAGGACAGGAGGCTTTTCTTTACGCGCAGGGTGGTGGGAGTGTGGAACAAGCAGCCCAGCCATGATGTTGAAGCTTCCAGATCAATTACTTACTAACTACCAAACAGGCCAGATAGGCCGAACAGCTCTTCTCATTCAAAGCGATTCTAAGGACTTTCAACCTTGCATACAAAACCACGGCTCGCATTAGTCTCACTCTCCTCTCTGAGGTTTCTCAGTGTGGCTCTGAGGTTTGACACACTCCACCCAGCAACACTGGTGTGACCCACCCTCCTGTGGATGCTATCTCCCATCTCAGATGGCCTCTCGCAGACGGGTCTGTGTGTGATTGGCTGTCTGCAGGGTTTAAGAACGGTACAGCCCACAGACGGGCTCACACCGAGCGCTGAGTGAGTGGGCACATCGACACCACTGTGACCCCCAGAGTAAGTGTGTCTCCTTTCATCTGCTGTCTCATCTGTACTGTGTTTTTACCACAATCTCACTGGGCTTTACTGTACTGGACTGTGTTTTTACCACAATCTCACTTGGCTTTACTGCTCTGTACTATGTTTTTACCCAGATCTCACTGGGCTTTACTGCACTGTATTGTGTTTTTATCACAATCTCATTGGGCTTTCCTGCACTGTACTGTGTTTTTACCACAATCTCACTGGGTTTTACTGCACTGGACTGTGTTTTTACCCTAATCTCACTGGGCTTTCCTGCACTGCCTTGTGTTTTTACTCTGATCTCACTGGGCTTTACTGCACTGTACTGTGTTTTTAACACAAACTCACTGGGCTTTACTGCACTGTACTGTACTTTTACCACAATCTCACTGGTCTTTACTGCACTGTACTGTGCTTTCACCACAAAATAAGTAGATCTCACTACGGTACCTGACAGAAAGTCTCAGTGTTGTGTGTGGCTGTGTAGGTTGCTGTATTGCCCTGATTGGACTGGGGCTCGTCTGTGTTCAGTGACCAGCTGTGTGTTAAAGACACAGGTCTGCTCAGGGATACAGAGTCTCTCCGCTCATCTCTCTGGTTTTCTCTAACAGATGGATGTGTTTCTCCTCCTGCTGTGTCTGGGGGTGCTGTCCTCAGTGAGAGCCAGTGAGTATTATTCTCACTCCCCCTGCTCCTTAGATCCTGAGCTGGAACTGAAGCTCTGCTGTGGTTCAGAGTGATATACATCTCTATTGAGTATTCAATCATCAATCTAATTAGACACAATCTCAGAGCAGTTTCAGTCTAGTTTATTTGCCACAGGCGCACGTGCAATGAGATGCTTATTTGCATGTAGGCTCCAATACAAAGACATTGAGGAAACACCAACCTCAGCACACAACAACAGCAGCAGCAACAATGAAGCTGAATAACACACAGATAAAAGGCAGCAGCAACCAGTGTGCAGTTGTAGAGTCACTGTAGAATTAGACAAGCTGACATCCTGAGGGAAGAAGCTGTCTCTGAGTCTGGAGATCCGTGTCTTTATGCTCCTACAGTATAACACTTACCAGAGGGCAGGGGAGAGAATAGTGAGACTAATGTCTGGGATAGAGGGGAGCTGTGCTCCAGTGATGGACTGGGCCAAACTGATCACCCCTTTGACACCTTCCAGTCAGACATCGAGCTGCTGCCAAACCACACTGTGATCCCACAGGTGATACCACACTCTCAACAGAGCACCTGCAGACTGGAGTAAGAATACCTGAAGACAGAGAGATCACAGAGAATCCCCCAGTAATAAACACACAACAGGACAGGAGACACAGGGAGAGAGAGGAGATCACAGAGAATCCCTCAGTAATAAACACACAACAGGACAGGAGACACAGGGAGAGAGAGGAGATCACAGAGAATCCCTCAGTAATAAACACACAGCAGGACAGGAGACACAGGGAGAGAGAGGAGATCACAGAGAATAATAATAAACCCTCACTCCCTCAGTCAAATCCCTCAGTAATAAACACACACAACAGGACAGGAGACACGATGAGAGGGAGAGGAGATCAGAGAGAGTCTCTCAGTAATAAACACACACAACAGGACAGGAGACACACAGAGAAAGAGGAGATCACAGATATATTTTCTCAGTGATAAACACACACAACAGGACAGGAGACACAATAAGAGAGGAGATCACTGAGAAACCTTAGTAACAGGATGGGAGGTGTAATTCTGAGTGTCGTTAGAAAGCAGGAAACTGGTTGTCCTGAGAATTTGCCTCTTGTAACACTCTCTGTCTTTCAGAGTCTCATCAGTCTCACTGGTGCTACCATCGCGGGCAGTGTGGTAAGACACTGGAGTGAATCATCTAATCAATAATATCCTGATCAGTGATTGATTAAGGAATGCTCTGATTAATGACCCTGATTGATGATTGGTTAAGGAATGGCCTGACTGGAGACAGGAGTCTCCTATCTACACAACCGATCAGTGTACACAGGCACTGTGTCCCTGTTACAGGACCTTCTGCCTGGGTGTCCAGGCCTATTGGTCACTGCAATGGGCAACGTCAGTCTCCTGTGGACATCAGGACCTCCAGAGTGACCACTGTACCCTATCTGACTGACCTGACCTTCAATGGGTACAGAGAGAAGAACATCATGAGAGAGCTGACCAACAACGGACACACAGGTAACACTGACACACACACTGACTGAGACAGCGAGAGACTGACTGAGACAAAGACTAACAGAGACAGTGTGTGACTGGGACAGTGACAGGAGCAGTGCGTGACTGGGACAGTGACGGGAGCAGTGCGTGACTGGGACAGTGACGGGGGCAGTGTGTGACTGGGACAGGACAGTGACAGAGTAGTGTGTGACTGGGTCAGTGACGGGAGCAGTGTGTGACTGGGACAGGACAGTGACAGAGTAGTGTGTGACTGGGACAGTGACGGGAGCAGTGTGTGACTGGGACAGTGACAGGAGCAGTGAGTGACTGGGACAGTGACGGGAGCAGTGTGTGACTGGGACAGGACAGTGACGGGAGCAGTGAGTGACTGGGACAGTGACGGGAGCAGTGAGTGATTGGGACAGTGACAGGAGTAGTGTGTTAGACTGGGGCAGGACAGTGACAGAAGTAGTGTGTGATTGGGACAGTGACGGGAGTAGTGTGTGACTGGGACAGTGACGGGAGCAGTGTGTGACTGAGACAGTGACGGGAGCAGTGTGTGACTGGGACAGGACAGTGACGGGAGCAGTGTGTGATTGGGACAGTGACAGGAGTAGTGTGTTAGACTGGGACAGGACAGTGACAGAAGTAGTGTGTGACTGGGACAGTGACGGGAGCAGTGTGTGACTGAGACAGTGACGGGAGCAGTGTGTGACTGGGACAGGACAGTGACAGAAGTAGTGTGTGACTGGGACAGTGACGGGAGCAGTGTGTGACTGGGACAGTGACAGGAGCAGTGTGTGATTGGGACAGTGACGGGAGTAGTGTGTCACTGGGGCAGTGACAGGAGCAGTGAGTGACTGAGACAGTGACGGGAGCAGTGTGTGACTGGGACAGGACAGTGACAGAAATAGTGTGTGACTGGGACAGTGACGGGAGCAGTGTGTGACTGGGACAGTGACAGGAGCAGTGTGTGACTGGGACAGTGACGGGAGTAGTGTGTCACTGGGGCAGTGACGGGAGCAGTGTGTGACTGAGACAGTGACGGGAGCAGTGTGTGACTGGGACAGGACAGTGACAGAAGTAGTGTGTGACTGGGACAGTGACGGGAGCAGTGTGTGACTGGGACAGTGACAGGAGCAGTGTGTGATTGGGACAGTGACGGGAGTAGTGTGTCACTGGGGCAGTGACGGGAGCAGTGTGTGACTGAGACAGTGACGGGAGCAGTGAGTGACTGGGACAGTGATGGGAGCAGTGTGTGACTGGGACAGGACAGTGACGGGAGCAGTGAGTGACTGGGGCAGTGACGGGAGCAGTGATGGGAGACACCCTGGCTCTCTCTGGCTGTGTGTCTCAGTGCAGGTGACCCTGCGGCCAGGGGCGGGGGTCAGTGGCGGGGGGCTCTCTGGCTGGTACTCCGCTGTCCAGTTCCACTTCCACTGGGGAAACTCCGCAGACTTCCCCGGCTCCGAGCACCTGCTGGATGGCCAGCGCTTCCCCATGGAGGTGAGGGGACAGCGCGGGGTTGTGTGACTGTGTCCAGGCTTGTGTCACTGTTTCCAGGCTTGTGTTACTGCCACAGGCTTGTGTTACTGTTAACAGGCTTGTGTCACTGTTTCCGGGCTTGTGTTACTGTTTCCAGGCTTCTGTCACTGCCACAGGCTTGTGTCACTGCCACAGGGTTGTCTTACTGCCACAGACTGTGAGGGGCGATGGAAAGCTTTCTTCCATGCTGACCGCTGATATAGGTGTCCCTCAGGGCTGTGTGCTTGGTCCCCTGCTGCTCTCCTTGTTTACCCACGACTACCCACGACTGTGAGGCCAGACGCAGCTCCAGCTCCATCTGCAGGTATGCTGATGACACTGCAGTACCATCATCAGCCGAATCGCCAGTCAGGATGAGACGGCCTACAGGGATGAGGTCAGGACCCTGGTGGAGTGGTGCCTCGACAACAATCTCTCGCTCGTCGGCAAAACCAAAGAGCTGGTTGTCGACTTCAGAAAGCAGGGTGGGGACCACACCTATAGACATGGTTCTCAGCTTCAGGTTCCTGGGTACCTTCATTGCTGATGATTTAAGGGGGTCCCAGCGTGTAACTGGAGCTACAGAGAAGGAGCAACAGCACCTTTACTTCCTCAAACTGTTGAAAAAATGGATCTGCCTTCAGGTGTCCTTGCTCCAGTCTGCTCTCTGTTGGGAGCGTGCTCATGTGTGGGGTTACAGTGTGGTTTGGCGGCAGCTCGTTGTGTAAGCAGAAGGCGTGACAGGGGGTGACCACTGGGTCACACTGACGGGTTTTTTTTCCTCACACTACTTGTGTCACTTTTTTGAAAGATGTACAGTATGTTAAGTTGTTGTTGGTGCTGCTGCTGTTCTGTGTTCGTGTTGTTAATGATTCCTCAATGTCTTTGTATTGGAGCCTACATTGCAAATAAGCATCTATTTGCGCTTGCGCCTGTGGCACATAAACTTTACTGAACTGTTTCCAGTGTTGTGTTACTGACACAGGGTTGGGTTACGGCCACAGGTTTGTGTTGCTGTTTCCAGGCTTGTGTCACTGCCACAGGCTTTTGTTACTGCTACAGGCTTTTGTTACTGACACAGGCTTGTGTTACTGTTTCCAGGATTGTGTTACTGTTTTCAGTGTTGTGTTATTGTGTTGTCACGTATTCAGTGCTGTGTCACAGTGTTGAGCTGTGTTGTGTTACTGTTTTCAATGTTGCGTTACAGCATTCAGTGTTGTGTAAGTGCTGTGGTGCTGTGTTGTGTTATCAGCTGCACATCGTCCATGTGAAGAAGGGGAAGAGTTTGCCTGCAGCTCTGGCTGATCCTGAGGGCATCGCTGTCCTGGGCTTCTTCATAGAGGTCAGTACTGAGAGAGAGAGACAGGACACTGAGAGAGAGACAGGACACCCTGAGAAAGAGAGACAGGACACAGAGAGAGAGAGGACACTGAGAGAGAGACAGAGACAGGACACTGAGAGAGAGAGAGACAGGACACACACAGAGAGAGAGAGACAGGATACTGAGAGAGAGAGACAGGACACAGAGAGAGAGATAGGACACACACAGAGAAAGAGACAGGACACAGAGAGAGACAGGACACTGAGAGAGAGACAGGACACACAGAAAAAGACAGGTCACAGAGAGAGAGAGACAAGACACACAGAGAGAGAGATACAGGACACAGAAAGAGGACAGAGAAGACACAGGGAGGACAGACAGAGACAGGACAAATAGAAGAGAGAGACAGGACAGAGAGAGGACAGGCATGATAACAGAGAACTGATAGTGAACGTCTCAAATAACGTTCTGTTGTTCTTTGTAGTAAATGTCTGTAAATGTCTTCCTAATTGTTATTTCTTTGGAAACGTGTGGTTCATCTGTCAAGCCAGCAGAGCTGTCTGGTTGAGCCCCCGTGTCCAGTAGAGGGCAGTGTTCCTGCAGGGAGATGAGTCTGCAGGCTCTCTGCTCCTGGGGGGCCCCGGGGTCACTGTGTGTGTCCAGTGGCGCTGTCCAGTCCAGTGACCAGCTGATCTCAGACATGTGGAGCTGAAGACCACAGACTGGGGCTGACCTGCCTGTCTTTGGGTTGCTAGGCGACAGAGGCAGGTGGCACTCCCGAGGGCTGGAAGACACTGACGTCACTCCTGAAGGAGGTCGCTGGGACAGGTGAGGTCAGGAGAGGAGTGTCCAGCCAGTGAGGGTCCATCAGCGAGTGCTCTCGGTTAAGGATGCGTCTCTCTCTCGTGTCCCCCACAGGCTCCAATAAGAGACTGGCTCTGTCCCTCTCCCTGGACGACCTGCTGAGGGGGGTGGACCGATCCAAGTTCTTTCGCTACAGGGGGTCCTTGACCACCCCTGACTGTAATGAGGCTGTGGTATGGACCGTGTTCCAGGAGCCTGTGAGGGTCAGCAGAGATCTGGTGAGAGGCAGGCGGACGTGTGTGTGTGTGTGTGTCTTAAACATGTTTGTATTGAGCTGTAAGTGTCCAGTCAGTCTGTATTAACCCCTCTGTCTCTCAGTGCAGTGTTAATGTACTGGAGTGTCCAGTGTGTCTGTATTAACCCCTCTCTCTCAGTGCAGTGTTAATGTACTGGAGTGTCCAGTCAGTGTGTGTGTATTAACCCCCCTCTCTTTCAGTGCAGTGTTAATGTACTGGAGTGTCCAGTCAGTGTGTGTATTAACCCCTCTCTCTCAGTGCAGTGTTAATGTACTGGAGTGTCCAGTCAGTGTGTCTGTATTAACCCCTCTCTCTCTCAGTGCAGTGTTAATGTACTGGAGTGTCCAGTCAGTGTGTCTGTGTTAACCCCTCTCTCTCTCAGTGCAGTGTTAATGTACTGGAGTGTCCAGTCAGTGTGTGTATTAACCCCTCTCTCTCAGTGCAGTGTTAATGTACTGGAGTGTCCAGTCAGTGTGTCTGTATTAACCCCTCTCTCTCTCAGTGCAGTGTTAATGTACTGGAGTGTCCAGTCAGTGTGTCTGTGTTAACCCCTCTCTCTCTCAGTGCAGTGTTAATGTACTGGAGTGTCCAGTCAGTGTGTCTGTGTTAACCCCTCTCTCTCTCAGTGCAGTGTTAATGTACTGGAGTGTCCAGTGTGTGTGTATTAACCCCTCTCTCTCTTTCAGTGCAGTGTTAATGTACTGGAGTGTCCAGTCAGTGTGTCTGTATTAACCCCCCTCTCTTTCAGTGCAGTGTTAATGTACTGGAGTGTCCAGTCAGTGTGTGTATTAACCCCTCTCTCTCTCCAGATTGACCAGTTCACCACAGTCCTGCACTTGGCTGATGTTTATCGCCCTGTCCAGCCTCTGAATGGCCGCAGTATCTTCTCCTCCCCTGCTCTCGGGCTGGCCCTGGGTGCGAGCTCCAGGGATGGCAGCAGCCCTGCCCGGCTCTTAACCGAAGCTGAAGAGGAGCTGTACGTTCTGTCTGGCTAAGGGAACAGGGGGGCATTGTTGAGAAAGTCATTGTTTTCACTCTACGTCTGCATCTGCATAAATATAACATCCACTCAGTAAGGTACAGGGGCTATGATGTCATTTGGGGATTGCATGATGTCATTATTGGAATATATGATGTAATATTGGAAGAATATATAATCATATCAGGACTTTCTAATGTCATGGTGGCACTGCTCTGTATGTGTGTGTCATCCTGCTTATTCTGTGTTTGAATAATTATTACTGTCGGATAATCTGTTTGAAACATTTAATAAATGCTGGTGCTTCTCTTCTCCATCTGATGTCTGTCGTTTATATTAGCGTGACTTTGTCCCCCTGCTGCTCTCCGGCGAGAATCAACCCAGGCCAGTCCAGAGTCTTCTCTCTACATCAAACCCGAGCTCGCACTCACCCTCCCCTGTCCAGAGACACATCCAGGACTTCAACACATTCACAGTTCAGCTACCTGCTTGTGCAGAGACCCGACAATCCCTGTTTAGAGGCTGCCAGGACCCCCAGTTCTCCCCCAGCACTTGCCCTGTCTCATTCTCACCTACTGACGACAACCTCACCTGTCACGCAGAAGAAGTTTCCAGCTCCTCGGTGTCACTGTCCAGCCATTACTGGGTTCATCCTGGGGCCTCTGACAGGGAGTCTTCCTCGTGACTTCATCAACAGCCTTTAGATTCAGGGCTTTCAGCTGGAGCACAAGAGAGGAAACCAACTGGAAGTGCATCTAAAACTGAGAACAGGAGCACATCCTTACACAGAGGGTGATGGGAGTGTGTAGCAAGCAGCCTGGCCATGTTCTTGAAGCTGATATCCAGATTTCTTTCCAAAAAGAGCTGGTTGAGATCCTTCAGACAGGACAGGAGGCCACTACTGTACATGAAGGGTGGTGGGAGTGTTGAACAGAATTTGAGGAAGAATTATCTACCAGCAATGGAACAGGGCAGCTGGGCAGAACGGCCTCATCTTGTTTGTGACCGGTCTTGTTTTCTTATGAAATTGCACTGAGCTCCCGAGCAGGAGTGCTTTGCACACTTCTCTCAGAAAGCTGAAGACAGAAGCAACACAAGATCTCTTCACACCCTTCAGAATAAAGCTGCCCGCAAATCAGATAAGAGTGTGACACGTCAGGACATTTCTGCGATCAGCTGCGCTCATCTCAAAACGTTCCAGGAGATAAGAAGAGGAGCTGATGGTGGCCGAGGCACAGTGTGGGACACAGTCTCTCTCTCCACGACAGAATCACTCCACACGTCCTGGCCCGGCTGACCCACCAAGACCCGCTGACCCCTGACCTTCTGACCTCTGACCCCCCAATCGTCACCCTGAAGGGCAGCTCTGTGCAGGGAAGACCACTGCTGGGAATGAGCCTGAATAATGGCAGAGAGCTGTTTTTGGGACAGTCAATCCCATGTCCTTCTAATGTACATGCATGCATGTATTCACAGATATGTGCAGACATATGTACGTACATGCAGAAATATGGACATACATGCATGCAAAATAAATAGATGTATGTCCATATTACTGCATGTTTCTGCATGTAAACACCCACATACTGCACATATATAAATATACAGATATATACAAGCATAAACAGTGTACACAAATATGTGCAGACATATGTACGTATATGCATAACAAATACACACATGTAAAGACACACATACATGCATAAATATATGGATATACAGTATACATGCATATACAGTATACACAAATATGTGCAGACACGTGTACATTCATGCAAAACAAATCCACAGATGAAAACTCTCACACACGGACAAACATGCATAAATATACAGATGCATACATGCATATTTACATCCATTACACATATGCATATACATGCATTGTACATACAAGCACATACGCACATGCTCAGTCACACACATACTGTACACATGCTTGCATACTGTACACATAAATACATACATGTAATACAAACTTTCCCACAAATAATGCCTACACGCACACATATACTGTATATTATATAGACGTGTGTAGTGTGTGCAGCCTATAAATGAACATACATGTGTTTCACCGCTTCACACTCACTCAGACAGTGTGCCAGCAGGGGAGTTTTCATGGTGTTAAACAGCAGCTGGAGGTGCCTGTGCCTGATCCCTCTCCCGTCTCTCAGCGTGCACACATGAGCCAGCAGCTGTGTGCGATAAGCAGAGGACACGGTCGGTGCTTTCCAAGCTGCAACAACGAGAGGCTGTCTGAGACAACCCTAGCAGGCGGCCGCTAAATTCAGGGACTCCACAGTTCGATCACATCAGCGTCATCCGACAACAGTCGATTCCTACTGGAGGGCAGGAACGATATTCTCTCGGGAATCTGGGCTCTGCTCCGAGCGCTGTCTGCACCAGCTGAACCAGGGGCAGTCTGGGCAAAACAGCCTCTCACAACAGAGTGCTGGGGCAGCTAGCATGACCCTGAGCCTCCTGTCTCCATAGCTCCTCCAAAAGGAGGTGAAGGGCACTGAGCCTCCTGTCTCTACAGCTACTCTGAGAGGAGGTGAAGGACATTGAGCCTCCTGTCTCTACAGCTACTCTGAGAGGAGGTGAAGGGCACTGAGCCTCATGTCTCTACAGCTACTCTGAGAGGAGGTGAAGGGCATTGAGCCTCCTGTCTCTGTAGCTACTCTGAGAGGAGGTGAAGGGCACTGAGCCTCCTGTCTCCACAGCTCCTACAATAGGAGGTGAAGGGCATTGAGCCTCCTATCTCCACAGCTCCTCCAATAGGAGATGAAGGGCACTGAGCCTCCTGTCCCTACAGCTACTCTGAGAGGAGGTGAAGGGCACTGAGCCTCCTGTCTCCACAGTTCCTGTGTCCAGCAGTGGTTGAGGAGGGTCAGTGTTCTGTGTTCAGCAGTAGTTAGGAGGGTCAGTCCTCTGTGTCCAGTAGTAGTTGGAAAGGGTCAGTGCTCTGTGTCCAGCAGTAGTTGAGGAGGGTCAGTCCTCTGTCTCCACTCACTGGGTAATATAATAAGGGATAGGATATGCTAATTTTATCACTTTAAAGACTAAAACAGAGATGTGCAATGATAAACTGAGAAACTGAAATGGAGTTTCTGCAGACAGAATCTGTCTGAGATAATCATAGGATAGCATTCAAATTCTGGATCAGAACACTGAAGTTTGTTTAGAGCATAATTACTGAGGTGCAAGTTGGACATGGAGAATGTGGCTCACTATTTGACTGACAGTAATCAGTCAGGATTGAGGTCCACCTGGAGAACAGGGGTTCACTCTAGGAAAGTACACAATCCTCAGATGCTGGAGTCTTGCTCTCTAATGTTAACACAAACCACAGAACCTATTCCATCTGAAGTCCCGATCTGTGCATCTGAGCTTCGTTATTAGCAATAGCAACAGGTGTCCCACCTGGAGTCCTGATCTCTGTATCTGAACTCTTTTAACACGAACCATAGTAGGTGTTCCACCTGGAGTCCTGATCCCTGTATCTGAGCTCTTTTAACACATACCACAGCAGGTGTCCCACCTGGAGTCCTGATCTCTGTATCTGAGCTCTGTTAACACAAACCACAGCAGGTGTCCCACCTGGAGTCCTGATCTCTGTATCTGAACTCTTTTTAACACGAACCATAGTAGGTGTTCCACCTGGAGTCCTGATCTCTGTATCTGAACTCTTTTAACACGAACCATAGTAGGTGTTCCACCTGGAGTCCTGATCCCTGTATCTGAGCTCTTTTAACACATACCACAGCAGGTGTCCCACCTGGAGTCCTGATCTCTGTATCTGA
This sequence comes from Atractosteus spatula, assembly GCF_055471065.1. Classification (NCBI taxonomy): domain Eukaryota; kingdom Metazoa; phylum Chordata; class Actinopteri; order Semionotiformes; family Lepisosteidae; genus Atractosteus; species Atractosteus spatula. The sequence continues at coordinate 9,000,885 of NC_142710.1, read as the reverse complement.
GCTCTGTTAACACAAACCACAGCAGGTGTCCCACCTGGAGTCCTGATCTCTGTATCTGAGCTCTGTTAACACAAACCACAGCAGGTGTCCCACCTGGAGTCCTGATCCCTGTATCTGAGCTCTGTTAACACAAACCACAACAGGTGTCCCACCTGGAATCCTGATCTCTGTATCTGAGCTCTGTTAACACAAACCACAGCAGGTGTCCCACCTGGAGTCCTGATCTCTGTATCTGAACTCTATTAACACAAACCACAGCAGGTGTCCCACCTGGAGTCCTGATCTCTGTATCTGAGCTCTTTTAACACAAACCACAACAGGTGTCCCACCTGGAGTCCTGATCTCTGTATAACTCTATTAACACAAACCACAGCAGGTGTCCCACCTGGTGTTCTGATCGCAACATCTTATATAGGAATATAAAAATAGGTGGATTATTTGTGTTGTGTCTTTGTTTATCATCTGTTATGTCTTTTCATCTGAGCTCATGAGTATCACAGTAGTGAAAAGCACAATGTCTCCGTGTGTGTGTATACTGAGAGTGTGTAGTGTGTGTGGAAAGAGAGCTCTGTGGGTTTCTGCAGTGTGCGTGGAGAGAGGTGTTCTGTGGTTACGTTGGGTCTCTGTGGAAGAGGTGGTCAGTGGGAGGGTGTGGGTGTGGGTAGCGTGTGAGGAAAGAGGTGGTTGGTGGGTGTTTGTGGTGTGTGTGGAAACAGGAGATCTTTGGTCTGTGGGAGGGTTTGTACTAATTACTGTGTCACTGCAGATCATATAAAGCCCAGAGTCTCCACCAGTGGACAGCAGAGCAGGAGTCTTGTGTCCAGTGCTCAGAAGAACGTGGGAAGTGTCAGTCCTCCGTGTCCAGTGAGAAGTTGGAAGGATGAAGATGCTTTTCTTGCTGCTTCTGTCTTGGAGCCTGATCCTGGACACCGAAGGTAATAAGAGATTGAGCACCCAAAATTGTGATGAAGACTTGAGCCGATTTACTGTCTCTGTAGACTTACAGAAGTACGCTCACAGAGATACTGTTTGTGCACAGCGTGTATATACTGTGTATACTGTACCATAGAGTCTAGACACATTTTGAAGAGGCTGCTTAAAAAAAAGGGTAAGGTGATCATGATGATACATCATTTACTTCATCATTGTGTCGTTGAGGATGGTTAAAAGTGAAGAATTTTAACAAAGAGGTGTGGCAAAGTTGGCTCAGACCTGCTCTCTCAGCTCATTCCTTCTTCTCACCCTACACTTTCCACAGTCAGGCACTGGAGCACTCAGCCTGACTGACTCTCTCTTCCTTACTGACCCTTCAACCAGTCCTGCCATGACCCTGTCAATCACCAGACAGGTCCTTTTCATCACACAGCTGCCAGGTTCTCTCTCCACTTCACCATGGACATTCCCAGACCTCAAGGAATGTCCTTCACTGAAAGGCTTCAGAAACCTGGTCTCTTTTGTTGTGAAGGAAAAAGACATAAAACTGTCAACTGGAGGCAATTCAATCCTATCAACAGTTCTCTCGTCTGTGTGATTAACCCTCTGTCTCTCTCCAGTGTCCAGCTCTCCTCTGTCCAGGAGCTCTATAGTGGGTGGTGAGGATGCGGAGGAGGGACAGTGGCCCTGGATGGCTTATCTCACAATCTTGAAAGAGAAGGAGAATTTTTGTTTTAAGTGTGGTGGCTCTCTGATCAGTGATCACTGGATTCTCACTGCTGCACACTGCCTGAAACAGTGAGTATCTACAAGTTTACTTCACCTCTATTAACACAACCCACAGCAGGTATCTGAAGTCCTGATCTCTGCATCTGAGCTCTATTAACACAAACCACAGCAGGTGTCCCACCTGGAGTCCTGATCTCTGTATCTGAGCTCTATTAACACAAACCACAGCAGGTGTCCCACCTGGAGTCCTGATCTCTGTATCTGAGCTCTATTAACACAAGCCACAGCAGGTGTCCCACCTGGAGTCCTGATCTCTGTATCTGAGCTCTATTAACACAAACCACAGCAGGTGTCCCACCTGGAGTCCTGATCTCTGTATCTGAGCTCTATTAACACAAACCACAACAGGTGTCCCACCTGGTGTCCTGATACAAACCTCTAATATAGGAATATAACAATTGGTGGATTATTTGTGTTGTGTCTTTGTTTATAATCTGTTATGTCTTTTCATCTGAGCTCATGAGTAACCACAGTAGTGAAAAACACAATGTCTCTGTGTGCATTGCTACTACAGCAGCGATACTATTGCTACTACTGTCTCTTTTTGTCGTTCAGCTGAGTGGATTACTGTTTCTCCTGTTGGAATATCTACTGTTTGTTTTCTCCAGCTCACATAACTTTCACCCCTGTTTCTATTTAGCATCTACTACTTAATGATCCCACTAGCAGTGTGAATAGGTGTCTTGTGTTAGTGATTATACTGTTGCCGCTAATATTTCTGATGGCTCCATGTCTTCTAGAGCCACAGTAGTGCAGGTGGCCCTGGGGGCTTTACAGTTGCAGAACCCTCCCAAGTACCAGGGCCTAGCAAAAACGATCATCATACATGAGAAGTACACTCAGGCTGAAAAAGCGTTTGACATCGGCCTGGTGGAGCTGAAGGAAAAAGTGTTTTTCAGTCAGTAGATCAGTCCCGTGAATCTGCCCTCACGCTCTGAAAATATCAGTCCAGGCTTGCAGTGCTGGGCTACAGGCTGGGGGAATATCACTGTGCAACTCACAGCTTGCAGCCCCACTGGAGCTCAGCAGGTGAGAGCCTGGCCAGTACCTGGATTGTTGACCTCCTGGGAAAAACCAAGGCTGCAGCTGGAAGAGGTGTTAGTGGGGCCAGCAGGGGGTGCTCACCCTGCGGTCTGTGTGGGTCCTAATGCCCCAGTATAGTGACGAGGACACTATACTGTAAACAGGTGCCTGACTCTCTGTGGCCATTAAAACTGGATGGAGACAGCAGAGGTTTGAGAATGTGCTTTTCCCAGCAATTATTTCAAATCTATAATACTTTTCAAATAGTAAGAGGAGGCAGGTCTGTCTATATGCAACATGTACTGTGGATATTTTCTTCCTTGATATTTTTTTAATAATTCATTTTTAGAAACCAATGGCTCTAGGACTGGGTTCAGGCATGGACATATATAGAAGGCAGAACATCATCAGGCTTCTCTGTTTTAATAGTTTGGGATAGTGTCTTTCATGATAGAACATTCAAAGCTACAGTGAAACATTGGAGATACAGATAGAGATTAATTAAAACAGTAAATTTAACAGAATTAAATGCTACAATATCAATGTAAGACTTAAGAAGGGATTTGAAAGTGATAACTTTGAATACATCTTTCAAGCAGTGAAAAATGTCAGATTCCCAGCAGTTCAGATAGCAGTGTCTCTGGGTCTCATGTCCTTTGAGTCCAGGTGTCACATCATGTCAGTTCAAGCAAGTGTGAAGCTTCCTTGTGTCCTGGTCCTGATACGCATGAGACTGAAAATATTAGTTCAGGTGGGTAGCTGCGTCAGCATGCATAGCCTGCAAAGGAACAAGTAATAGGTTTATTCCATGCTGAAAAAAAGAAGAGAGAAAACACAACATTTTGGCCGTGGAGCCTTCTTCAGGTATGATTCTTCAGACACCTGAAGAAGGCTCCACGGCCGAAACGTTGTGTTTTCTCTCTTCCTTTTTTCAGCATGGAATAAACCTATTACTTGTTCCTGAAAATGTTATGTACCTTGTCTTTCAATTTTTACTCTGTATCTGCAGTGGGTCTGGAATATCCTTACACTCTACAGGAAGTCAGACTCCTCATTGTAGACAACCAGCAATGTAAAAAGAGGTACAATGGCATCATTAGACCAGACATGCTGTGCACTGAGGTCCCTGGGGGAGGGAAGAGTCCCTGCCAGGTAAGTCAGACTGCCTGTGGGCTACTGAGGCTCTTTAACCCTTTCAGCAGGTACAAGACTATATTCACTAGTTCAAACAGGGAAGAGCCCCTGCCAAGTGAGTCAGACTGCCTGTGAGCTACTGAGGATCTTTAACACTTTCAGCAGGTACAAGAGTATATTCACTAGTTCAAACAGGGAAGAGCCCCTGCCAGGTGAGTCAGACTGCCTGTGAGCTGCTGAGGCTCTTTAACCTTTTCAGCAGGTACAAGAGTATATTCAGTAGTACAAACAGGGAGGGAAGAGCTGCTGCCAGGTGAGTCAGACTGCCTGTGAGCTGCTGAGGCTCTTTAACCTTTTCAGCAGGGTCAAGGCAACAGTATCAGAGTAGAAATCTTCTCGACCCTTAAGTATTTTGAAATTGATCTGCAAAATCAGTGCTTAGAAACTGAATAAACAGCAGGCATGATGACCATCAGTCCATTCTTGCTTCTAACTTTTTTGTGCTTGAGAGCTGCTGTTGTAAATCGATCGATCTTGATGTCATTTCTCAAAAGCTGGACACTGTAGATCATGTGCACCTGTACATCTCCCTGTGTTTTCAGTCACAGGGGCTGGAATAAGGAAATACTATCAGCTCTCTCTTTCCTCTCCAGCAGTCAGCTGTCTTGTCCACACAGTACTCAGATACAGGTGATGAGTGAAAGATTAGAACTGTAAGACAAACAGAAAAACACGAGACAGGTCCAATCTAGCCATTTGGTAGATGGTAGCTGATTGACCCAGGATCATTTAGTCATTAGTAGTTAGTTAGTTAGTAGTTAGTTAGGAATCAGTGAGGATAGGGGTACACCTGGAGAATGGGGTTCACTGTTGGACTGACAGGAATCGGTGAGGATTGGGGTGCACATGGAGAAGAAGGGTTCACTGTTGGACTGACAGGAATCAGTGAGGATTGGGGTGCACATGGAAAATCGGGGTTCACTGTTGGACTGACAGGAATCAGTGAGGATTGGGGTACACATGGAGAAGAGGGGTTCACTGTTGGACTGACAGGAGTCAGTGAGGATTGGGGTGCACATGGAGAATCGGGGTTCACTGCTGGACTGACAGGAATCAGTGAGGATTGGGGTGCTCATGGAGAATGGTGTAAATGATTAAGAGTGTAGAGTCGTGTTTAAGTTGTACAATCTTCATTTGACCTCATTTATAATCTTTTGGGACCAAGAATTTTAAGGAAGAGTCAGCAGTCTCATTAAAGTCTGAATATGTGCCAATACATTCAGCTTTAGTCCACACATTTCAAATCCAAAGTGAGCGGTTTCATGTCCTTGTGATCTACAAGGTCTGTCACACATCTCTTCAGAGACACACAGACACACACTCACAAAGAGGCACACTCAGACTGTTTAGTTGTTTCTCCCCGAGTACATTGATCCTCATCAAGACCACTAAAGATCTTAGGATATCCTGCAGCCAGGAAGTGAAGATAGTCTGCATCTATCCGTTAACTGTTGACTGTACAATACTTTTAGGGTGCTGTTTGTGTATAATATTATACAGTTATGGACAACGCTTTATGGAAAACCATTTCTGCCATAGAAGAATCCATTCTGGGCCCAGATGAACTGGATCTCTTTAGTCTTGAATAGAGTAGAGTATGAAAACTTGATCTCTTTAATTTTGAACAGGCTAGATTAAGAAGGAACCTGAAATGTTCACATTCCCCAAAGCCTTTGACAAAGGCAAACCAGCGGACTTCTTCAGAATGACCAGTGATATGCAGGCCAGAGGACACGAGAAGACACTGCAGTGCAGAACAGGCCTCCCAGGAGCAAGTTTCCTTTGAGCACCAACTGGATCTGTAATTTTGCAGTTCTCAGTGTGTATTAATGGATTGGTGGTAGGAATTGATTTCATTATCTCATCCAGCTGTTTCTTGAAAAAGCCTGGGTACCTGAGTGCAATTAAAAGTCATCAGCTCATTCTGCCCTACTGGCTCCAGCACTCAGACGTCTTGTCAGCTGACTTGATCTTCTCTTGGCATCTGATTCTGATTTCTATCCTTATTCCCCGTGACCTCAGTGCTGCATTTGACACTGCTCGAATCAGTGTTTTTCGACACCCTTCTGAGATCATGTATGGAGTTCCTGACACTGCCCTTCGATGGTTCCACTTTTACCTTGCTGATTGACGACTTGTTATCTCTCTTGGGGTTTCAGGGCTGAATTTGGGTTTGTTTGCTTAGTCTGGGTTTCCTCAGGGCTCGATACTGGGTCCCCTACCCTTCAGCATTAATTTCTTCCCACGTGGTGGGCTATTATTATCTACAAGGAGAAAGGAGACCCAATGGAGTGTAAAAACTATAGAGGAATAAAACTTCTGGAACATGGATTGAAAATCCTGGAAAAAATTCTGGACAAGAGACTCAGGAAGATAGTCAGGATCCACAACTCACAATTTGGATTCTCAGCGGGGAAAAGCACAACAGATGCCATTTTTGTGATGAGACAGTTACAGGAGAAGACACTAGAGAAAGGGAAAAAGCTGTATGTGGCCTTTCTGGACTTGGAGAAGGCATATGACCGTGTGCCCAGAGAGGTGGTGTATTGGTGCTTGAGGAAGAAAGGAGTACCAGAAAGCATGGTGAAGTTCGTTCAAGCAACCTATAGAGATGCAACTACGAAGATGATAACACAACAGGGAGAGACAAAAGAGTTTGAAATCACAGTTGGTGTACACCAAGGATCAGCACTAAGTCCTTTCCTTTTCATAAACATTATTGACACACTGACAGAGGAGGTAAGAACAGAAGTGCCTTGGGAACTCATCTTTGCTGATGATGTGGCACAGATGGCAGATTCAGAAGTAGAACTACAGGAGAAAGTGTTCAAATGGCAGAGGAGTCTGGAAAAGGGTGGACTGAAAATGAATGCAGAAAAATCTGAAATAATGGTAATGGAGAGAAGAGGAGATACTATGACCAATGTTGAGGAGACAAATGGAGGAAAACTGAAACAAGTTGATGGCTTTAAATACCTTGGATCGAAACTGGTAAAGGGAGGAGAAACACTGGAGGCAGTAAAACAAAGAGTGAAAGCTGGATGGAACAAGTGGAGAGAAATAACTGGAATAATCTGTGACAGGAAAATTCCTAGAAAGTTAAAGTGCAAAATGTACAAGACTGTGATTAGACCTGTACTACTATATGGAGCTGAATGCTTGGCAGTTGGAAAGAGGGAAGAGAACTTGATGAGAAGAACTGAAATGAGGATGTTGAGATGGATTCTGCAGATTTCAATGAAGGACAAGATCAGAAATGAAGAAATCCGTAGACGATGTAGGGTGGTGGATGTGGTTGAGAAGATGCGAGAGGCGAGGTTACGGTGGTATGGACATATCATGAGGAGGGACGTTGAGGAAGTAACAAAGAGGGTAATGGAATTTGAGGTGGAAGGTAACAGAGGAAGAGGCAGGCCTAGAAAGAGATGGATAGATTGTGTGAGAAAAGATATGGAGGTATGTGAAGTGAGTGAGGAAGATGTGCTCGACAGAGAGAAGTGGAGAAGAGCAACCAAAGCAGCTGACCCCAGGACAGTCTGGGACTAAGGCTGTGGAAAAGAAGAAGAAGAATAAGAAGAAGTGGTGGGCTAATAAGATCACATAAACTGAATTCTGATTTCAATGCTGATATGACTTAAATCTATATTCACACTAAACCTGACACTGATGTGGCTGTCTCTGCACTCTGTAATTACATCGCTGACATTAAAACCCTGGCTGACTCAAAATGTCCTTCGTCTACACTGCGACAACACTGTGGTCATGCTTCTCAGCTCAGCATGCTTCTGCCATCAGCTTCGTAAAGCTGGTGCAGTGATCTTATCTGCGGATGGCTCTGTACTTGATTTTCAAACTCAATTAAAGAACTTGGGCATGATATGTGACCCAGGCCTGACGATTGGCCCACGTTTGGAAAAGATTGCACACACATCTCAGAAAGAATCGCCAGGCTACGTCCTATGTTGTCCTATGTTGTCTCTGCCTGTTGATTACTGCCACACCCTGCTCACTGAGTATCTATATCCACACCGAACAAACACTGTGGAAGACAAAACCCTGCTTTCCTTGAAGACACAGCTGGATGAGCCCTCTAGTGAGAAAAGGAGGCTCTTTTTTACACCAACACGCTCAGCCCTGTTGTCGATTTAGCACCTGCCCGGGCTGTTTGTGCCTCGGCTGACTGGACGTGCCCACTGTTCTGCAGATCAACACTGAATTACAACAGTTTCACAGAAGTGCTCATTTACAGGGAACTGTGAGCTCAGCCTACTTCCTCGTGGTCTTGCGGTTGTGTTGAGAGCTACTCATTATCATTCTCACAACGATGACGTGTCTCTTTCGCGATCAGATCTGATAAGCCGCTCGCTCTGATGAAGAGCAGACTGATGATCTGATTATCTGAGCAGCACTGCAGTGTGGTCTGAGCACACAGCTCTGTGGCACTCAAAGTGTTCCTGAAAGACCCAACATCTGCAGCTCATCTGTCTGCAATCACTCAAACAGTCCAGGTCAGGGCTGTCCAGTCCTGGTCCTGGAGGGGTCAGTCAGTGTGTCTGCAACAGGGCTGTCCAGTCCTGGTCCTGGAGGGGTCAGTCAGTGTGTCTGCAGCAGGGCTGTCCAGTCCTGGTCCTGGAGGGGTCAGTCAGTGTGTCTGCAGCAGGGCTGTCCAGTCCTGGTCCTGGAGGGGTCAGTGTGTCTGCAGCAGGGCTGTCCAATCCTGGTCCTGGAGGGGTCAGTGTGTCTGCAGCAGGGCTGTCCAGTCCTGGTCCTGGAGGGGTCAGTCAGCTGAGTCCAGTTTCATAGTGACCTTTAACCCCTGAGTGAAGACACTAGAGCACTGAAGGACTGGAGATCAGGGCTGGAGAAGAGTTTTTTGCAGCTCCTGTCTCCTCTGGGTGTCTTCTCAGCTGAGCTCTCTGAGGTGCAGACTCAGACTCTGTGGTCTGTATTCTGTGGGCCCACTTGTTTCTGTGTACTTTTGTTTCCTGTGGGAGTGGTTTGTATCAAGGTGTGTATATATATAAAATGCCACAAGGGTGTTTGATACAACAGGAGGGAGAGACGTCTTCTGTCTCCTGCAGTAGTTGGTGTGGGTCAGTCCTCTGTGTCCAGCACCAGTTAGGGAGGAACTGTCCTCTGTGTCCAGGACTAGTTAGGGAGGAACTGTCCTCTGTGTCTAGCACTGGAGGGACTGTCCTCTGTGTCCAGCACTAATTAGGAGGGACCGTTCTGTTTGCAGTGAGACGTTAGAAGAGTGAAGATGCTTTTCCTGCAGCTGCTGTTTTTAATCCTGATCCTGGACTCTGAAGGTAAGAGCAGAGCTATTCTACTACTGACTCTGTTACTGCTCTTGTTCCTGCTTCTGTTAAAACTCATCACACTAATAATAAGCAAAACCACCTGGATGTTCCCAGTCTGGAATCATTCTGTCTGTAATCAGCACCACAGACCACTGTCTCCAGTGTCCAGCTCTCCTCTGTCCAGGGGCTCTATACTGGTCAGCCAGGGTGTGAAGGAGGGACAGTGGTCCTGGATGACTGGTCTCAAGCCTGTTCTGTATGAACCCCTCTGTGTCTCTCTAGTGTCCAGCTCTCCTCTGTCCAGGAGCTCTATAGTGGGAGGTCAGGAGGCACTGAAGGGAGAGTGGCCCTGGATTGCCTATATTGAAATTGTGAGGTTTTTTAACCAAAGAAGTGAATGCGATGGCACCCTCATCAGTGATCACTGGGTTCTCTCTGCGGCCCACTGCTTTAACAAGTGAGTGTCTGTGTCTCACTGTTAGTGTTGCCTGTCTCTCTCTCTCTCTCCTGACTGGCACTGTTACTTGTCTCTCTCTGGACTGTCAGTGTTATCTGTCTCTCTATCTCTCCTGACTGGCACTATTACCTGTCTCTCTCCTGACTGTCAGTGTTACCTGTCTCTCTCTCTCCTGACTGTCACTGTTACCCATCTCTCTCTGAACTGTCACTGTTACCTGTCTCTATCTGGACTGTCAGTGTTACCTCTCTCTCTCTCCTGACTGGCACTGTTACCTGTCTCTCTCTCCTGAACGCCAGTGTTACCTGTCTCTCTCTCTCCTGACTGTCACTGCTACCTGTCTCTCTCTCCTGACGCTGTTACCTCTCTCTCTCCTGACTGTTAGTGTTACCTGTCTCTCTCTCAGGACTGTTGCTTCATTGTTTGCTTTTGCAGACATGACAGACTGAGAGACTCCAAGGTGACTCTGGGCCGTTACCAGCTGTCGAAGCCCAGCAACAATGAGCAGGTCTTCTCAATAAGGAATGTCATCGTTCACGGGAACTTCAGTGATAGCACGAAAGAGAATGACATCGCCGTGGTGGAGCTGGAGGGGAGAGCGTCCCTCAATGGCTACATCAAGCCTCTCGCCCCACAAAACCTGCACACGGACTTCACCAGAAACTCCAACTGCTGGCTGGTGGGCTGAGGCAACATCGACAACAACGGTAGGTGATCCCAGGAGCTGCTGGGTAGGCATCTCTCTGGCCAGGGCAACATCGACAGCAATAGTAGGAGATCCCAGGGGGTGCTGGGTATCATTTTTTTTGGCACACAGTGTTTATTTAGTTACAGTAGGGCAGACAGAGTATCCAGATTACTTTACATATCACCTAACAATCAAAAGAACATTTCAAATTTTCAATTCTAATTGTTCAAATCCATAAACTCAGAACGATAACATTTGAAGGTGCAGACTGGCTATAGTCTCAAAAATGTCTCCTGTGTCTGCAGTTCCCCTTCCAGAGCCCAGGACTCTGCGCAACGTGAACCTCCCTGTTCTGTCGAAGGAAGAGTGTGAGGATTACTGGCCAGTTAAAGGTGGAATGTTCTGCGCTGGAAGTGGAGCAGTGGGAGGCTGCTATGTGAGTCATGGGGGGGGGGGGGGCTGATGAACAGGACAGAGGTCTCTAGAGCTGCACAACAGAGGGATGAAGGACTGGGAAAGAGAGCTGTAGGGCTGTAGGACTGTAGGACAGATGGCAGTAGAGCTGAAGAGCTGTAGGGCAGAGGGCAGTAGAACATTAAAGATGCAGGATGGAGAGCTGTAGAGATGCAAGACTGTAGGACAGAGAGTTTTACACCTGTAGAGCTGTAAAATAGAGAGTTGTAGCATGAAGGATAGAGCTTTAGCACAGTAGGGCAAGGAGCTGTGAAGCTGGAGAGCTGTAGGGCAGAGGGCAGTAGAACATTAAAGATGCAGGATGGAGAGCTGTAGAGATGCAAGACTGTAGGACAGAGAGTTTTACACCTGTAGAGCTGTAAAATAGAGAGTTGTAGCATGAAGGATAGAGCTTTAGCACAGTAGGGCAAGGAGCTGTGAAGCTGGAGAGCTGTAGAAGGCTCTTCTACAGAAAGTAGGACAAATCACTCTAGAGCTGTATAGCTACAGGATGCAGAGCTCTGGAATAGAGGAGCTATGGGGCTGAACTGTAGGGCTTGGGCAAGGAAGAGCTGGATGGCTGTAGCACATGAGACCTGTAGCCCAGGGTGCACTTTGCAGAAGAGAAAGGAAGACACAGCCCTCTTTGCCCCTGACAGCCTCTGTCCTTCTCTCCCCCTGTCTCCCTCTCCATCACTCTCTCTGCAGGGTGACTCTGGGGGTCCCCTGGTCTGTATGAACGCCGGTCACTGGGTCCAGGTGGGAGTGGTCAGCTACGGCCAGGGAGACTGCTCTCCTCCCTTGAAGCCCACAGTCTTCACCCAGGTCTCCAGCTACAGGAACTGGATAAAGAAGAAAACTGGTGTCTGAGGCTTCTGCTCTGACCTGCAGACAGCGCCCCCACCTGGCTGGATGTGTCGCCTTATCCTCTGCTTTAACAATCTGATACTCTGCCTGCTGTGAGAGATCAGTTATCCTGCGACTCTGTCAACAGCTCAATAAAACTGCAAGCATTCAAAATCCTGGCCTGGATACTGAAGTTATTCACAGAGTAATCAGTGAGGATTGGGGTACACATAGAGAATGGGGTTCACTGTTAGACTGACAGGAATCAGGGAGGATAGGGGTACACCTGGAGAATGGGGTTCACTGTTGGACTGACAGGAATCAGTGAGGATTGGGGTGCTCATGGAGAAGAGGGGTTCACTGTTGGACTGACAGGAATCAGTGAGGATTGGGGTGCTCATGGAGAATGGTATGAATTATTAAGAGTGTGGATAGATACTTTATTGATCCCGTGAGGGAAATTGCAATGCAACAGCAGCTTAACACAGACACAGTGTAACGAATGATACAATAATACAACAATACAATCCATACAATACAATCAGTCCAGTGAGTGAGAATTGCACTAAGAAGAGTTACTCATGGTCCAGAACACACAAAGAACAAACCAGAAACGTGAATTCTTTATTCTCTGGCACAGCTTCGGTGAGAGGAGTAATTATCCAGGCGCACTTAGTTAAACAGATATTTATTACAATGACAGGACACCAACGACGCTACACATAGCATACAACACACACGTTACATTATGTGCAGTATCTCAAAACAAGGCATTTCAGAGGCCAAAACCCAGGTCACCCAGAAAACCCCAGACTGCTACTAAACACTAAACTCATAATATGCCTACAGAGGCCACACAAGAGATCAGCTGCCTCCTAACTAAATACAATCCAACCTGCAGTTAAATCTCTCTGCACCCTGGGTGCCACGAGGTTAAGGGGAGCCTATATCCCTCTCCATATAAATACACCCTATGTAGCGATGTGTTGGTCAGGACCCTGTGCAGATGGTATAATGGGAAGTGGAAACGGACATGGGGAGGAGACAACGAGGAACTGGGCAGGTTGACAAACAAAGGGGGGATAACTGTGCTCGGGTGCTCGGGTGCTCAGGGAGGGGTGTGGCCATGGCGAACTAGTCCAACTGGAAAATCCAGGGCGAAGACCAAGAGTCCAGAGCCGGGAGATTCATCCAAGACCAAAACAAGACAAGGCTTAAAAAACCAGAAGGGGATCTGGTGCGGGGACAGGGAGTCAAACCGGGGTAACGAGGCAAGGCACGCCGAGCCCCGGACTCAGATGGGCAGGACGCCATGGTGAAGCCAATGCCGGGTCTCTCCTGGACCCACTGGTAAGGATAGCGGGAGCACAAGTCTTAAATAAGGAGACAGAACAGGGTTCAAGTGCGTGTACTCAACTAAAATGCGAAAGAGCTGGGAGACCCTTAAGAGGAGGGATTGTGATCGTGACACCCTCAGCAGGAAAGACGTATAACCGATCTTATATCTTTTATACCCTGGTTTTATTCCCTGTCCCTGCACCTGATCCCCTTCCGGTCTCATAACTCTGCTCTCCTCACTGTCCCCCAAGCCTGTCTACACTCTGTGGGTGACAGGGCCTTCTCCTGTTATACCCCCAAGCTCTGGAACTCTCTGCCCAAGGATATCTTCTCTAAACTCCTTCAAATCCAGACTCAAGAAATCCAGACTTCAGAAAAGCCTTTACTGAACTGGTTCCATTCTTCAACCCTCTGCTTTTCTTAGTACCACCATCCACGCTCTCCTCTGTATGTTGTAATTGTGTTTTATCTTGTGTATTCTTTTTATAATTATTATTATTATTATTATTATTATTATTATTATATTGTCTGTTTCTGTCCTGCTTCTTTGCAATCAATAACCCACAATGCCCCTAGTTATGCTCAGGTAAACTTTACAGTTGTTTCTGCTCAAGGGACGCCCCCCCAGACCTCAGCAAACATCCTCTCTGCTTTGAAGTTAGAAGTGTTTAGCCTTCCAAGTGTCACAAACGTTATCTGAAATCTAAGAGACACTTCTCAGTCACCTAAAGCTGTAACAGTGTTATGCACAGTTTTGGTGAATAGAAAACTAATTCTGTTCTGGGAGCAGTGCAAAGAGTTCGTTCTTGGACTAGAGGAACTGAATCTCTTTAGTCTTGAATAGACTAGGTTAAAGGGGAACTTGAACTATTCAAATTCCCCGAAGCCTTTGAGAAAGGCAAACCAGTGGACTTCTTCAGAATGACCAGCGCTATGCAGGCCAGAGGACAAGAGTCATTAAAGCCACCATCGAGAGGAACTTCTGCACCAAAGGATTGTGGGAGAGCAGAACAAGCCTCCCAGGGGCAAGTTTCCTTCAAAACTTCTTGATGTGTAATTTTTCAGTTCTCAGTAAGTATTAATTATTAATTTGTGTAAATACCTCAAGAAGCTGTTTCTTGAAAAAAGCCTGGGTACCTGAATGTCAGGTAAAGTCATCAGCTCATTCTTTCCTAGTGTCTCCAACAATCAGGCATCTTGTCGGATGCCTCGATCTTTTAATGACTTCTGATTCTCTTCCTATCCTTATTCTTACATATCCATGACATCTTACGTTCTTGTCTTGAGACAGTGTTTGGAGTTTCTGACGCTGTTCTGAAGTGGTTCAGCTTGTACCTTTCTGATCACCAACAGGTTGTCTCTTTCGGGGTTTGAGTTGTGAAGCTGGTTTTGTGAAGTCTGTGGGTTTCTCAGGGCTTGATACTGGGTCCCCTACTCTTCAGCAGTTAAATGTTGTGTTATCTGTGTTATCACTAACTGTGGCTGAAAAGCTGGTAAACAAATTTGTCTTCTCCAGAATTGACTACTGTAATGCTCTACTTGCTGGGGTTGCTAAATCCACATTGAACAAACTCTAAACTCCAGTATGTCCAGAATTCGGCACCCAGAATCCTGTCCAGGTCATGTGCAAGTGATCACATCACTCCTGTCCTGGAGTCCCTGCACTGGCTTCCTGTCATGTTTCATGTTGACTTCAAAATCCTCATGCTCAGCGATAAGGCTCTGCATGGCTTGGCACCTCAGTACCTGTCTGAGCTACTATCGTCCTACTCCCCACTTCACAACCTTCACTCTTCTTATTCTGGTCTCCTGTCTGTCCCCCAAGATATTCTACACTCTGGGGGTGCCAGGGCCTACTCCTGTTGGTCTCCAAAGCACTTGTGGAGCTCTTTCAAACTTAGACTTAAAACCTTCTTGTTCAGAAGAGATGTTCTGAATTATTATTATTATGACTTTCCTCCCATCTCCAGCTCACTGTCTTGTACAGAAGATGCGTGATTGATTAGAACTGGAACACAAGAGAAGTCACAAAAGAGGCCCGTTTGATAGTTCTTAGCTGATTGATCTCAGGATCTCGTCCAGCTGTGTCTTGAAAGAAGCTGAGGATGGGCTTCAACCGGCATAGCTGGGCTGCTTGTTCCCCACCCCCACCACCCTTGGTGCGAAGACGTGCCTCCTGTTCTCAGGATTTTAATGTCCTTCCCTGTAGTTTCTATTTCTCTTCCCTGGCTTGTGGTTCAGTACATTTAACGGTGTCAATTTGTGAGATCCGTGTGTACATGCCATCTCCCTGACCTTCTGTTTCTAGGAATCAGCTCGGCTGCTTGATCCCAGGATGGTTTCATGAAAAAGAAGGCTACAGGTTTTAACAACATGGCCGGCCAGTGCTTTTCCCTCTCCTAGCAGTGCGGCTGCTGACCTCCCAGCCCCGAGCGTGACACCGGTCTCTGATGACGCTGTGGTCTCGGCGTTTTGCTGACGTTGTGCAGGAGGGAGAGCTCTGTGGGTCTCTGTAGCAGAGATGGTACGCAGATATCCGGGCCGCGTGGTTTCTGAGTGGGCTGGCTGAGACACACAGAGACATCCAGAGACAAACAGAGACACATGCAATCCTTCTGCAGCTGAGGCGAAACACTGGGCCTTCGGGTTTGGAGGAACACAAGACGATTGCAAACGAGATGAGGCCTTTAGGCCCTCTGAGCCCACAGAGTAGTTAGCAGCTACGTGATCTGAGAGTCTCACCCGGCTGTGTCTCCAAGGAATCCAGGGTATCAGCTCGTGCCATTCTCCCACCACCCTTTGTGTAAAGAAGTGCCTCCTGTCCTGATTGCAGGATCTCATCCATCGAAAGGAATCTTGTTCATCAACGAGAACTTGTTCATCTCAGGATCTCATCCAGCTGCGTCCGGGGCAGGGGTTCTTTACACAAAGGGTGATGAGAGGATGGCTCGGGCTGCCCAGACATGTTGTTAAAGCTGATTCAGGAAATGGCTGGATAAGATCCTGGAATATGATGGTAATATCGAAAGTTGAACACTGTCCTCCTATCTGTGACCTGTCTTATTAGAGTTGTGACCTAGTAATCTCAGGACCTCATCCACCTGTGCCTGGGGGGGGGGGGGGTTAACAAAGAGGGTGGTGGGAGTGTAAAACAAGCTGCCAAGCCATTTTGTTGAAGCCCATACCTTTCTTTCAGGAACTTGATTCATGAGATCTTGGAGATGAGCATGACAGTAATTCTACATGGGTTACAATATACAAATTATATACAACATAATTCTATACGGGCTGATGCGAGACCACTCTGCTCAGACAGCTGCTGCAGATCAACACTGGATAACACGGTGCTGTGAACTCAGCCTACTTTCCTCGTGGTCTTGCAGTTGTGTTCTGTTCTGAGTCACTTCTTATCATTCTGTACCATTCTCGCATTGATGACTTGTCTCTTTCCCGATCAGATCTGATAAGCCGCTCGCTCTGATGAAGAGCAGACTGATGATCTGATTATCTGAGCAGCACTGCAGTGTGGTCTGAGCACACAGCTCTGTGGCACTCAAAGTGTTCCTGTAAGATCCAAAATCTGCAGCTCATCTGTCTGCAATCACTCAAACGGTCCAGGTCAGGGCTGTCCAGTCCTGGTCCTGGAGGGGTCAGTGTGTCTGCAGCAGGGCTGTCCAATCCTGGTCCTGGAGGGGTCAGTCAGTGTGTCTGCAGCAGGGCTGTCCAGTCCTGGTCCTGGAGGGGTCAGTATGTCTGCAGCAGGGCTGTCCAGTCCTTGTCCTGGAGGGGTCAGTCAGTGTGTCTGCAGCAGGGCTGTCCAGTCCTGGTCCTGGAGGGGTCAGTCAGCGTGTCTGCAGCAGGGGCGTCCAGTCCTGGTCCTCGAGAGGGTCAGTTAGTGTGTCTGCAGCAGGGCTGTCCAGTCCTGGTCCTGGAGGGGTCAGTCAGCATGTCTGCAGCAGGGGCGTCCAGTCTTGGTCCTGGAGGGGTCAGTCAGTGTGTCTGCACCAGGGCCGTCCAGTCCTGGTCCTGGAGGGGTCAGTCAGTGTGTCTGCAGCAGGGCTGTCCAGTCCTGGTCCTGGAGGGGTCAGTGTGTCTGCAGCAGGGCTGTCCAGTCCTGGTCCTGGAGGGGTCAGTCAGTGTGTCTGCAGCAGTGCTGTACAGATGCCGGTCATTGTGTTTGAAGTGGGGCTGGTGCTGGAGGGGTCGGTCTGTGTGTCTACAGGTCAATTCAAAGCTGAAAGACACAAAAATCTGGCAGAAGCAGGAAAATATTTGAATTCGTCCTGATAAGCCTAAAAAATAAAAATGAACTTTCATGAGTCCAGATTCATAGTGACCTTTAACCCCTGAGTGAAGACACTAGAGCACTGAAGGATTGGAGACCAGGGCTGGAGAACAGTTTTTGCAGCTCCTGTCTCCTCTGGGTGTCTTCTCAGCTGAGCTCTCTGAGGTGCTGACTCAGACTCTGTGGTCTGTATTCTGTGGGCCCACTTGTTTTTGTGTACTTTTGTTTCCTGTGGGAGTGGTTGGTAGCAAGGTGTGTATATATATAAAATGCCACAAGGGTGTTTGATACAACAGGAGGGAGAGACGTCTTCTGTCTCCTGCAATAGTTGGGGTGGGTCAGTCTTCTGTGTCCAGCACTAGTTAGGGAGGGACTATCCTCTGTGTCCATCACTAGTTGGGGAGGGACTGTCCTCTGTGTCCAGCACTAGTTAGGAGGGACCGTCCTGTTTGCAGTGAGACGTTAGAAGAGTGAAGATGCTTTTCCTGCAGCTGCTGTTTGGGATCCTGATCCTGGACTCTGAAGGTAAGAGCAGAGTTATTCTACTACTGACTCTGTTACTGCTCTTGTTCCTGCTTCTGTTAAAACTCATCACACTAATAATAAGCAGAACCACCTGGATGTTCCCAGTCTGGAATCATTCTGTCTGTAATCAGCACTACAGACCACTGTCTCCAGTGTCCAGCTCTCCTCTGTCCAAGGGCTCTATACTGGTTAGTCAGGGTGTGAAGGAGGGACAGTGGTCCTGGATGACTGGTCTCAAGCCTGTTCTGTATTATGCCCTCTGTGTCTCTCCAGTGTCCAGCTCTCCTCTGTCCAGGAGCTCTATAGTGGGAGGTCAGGAGGCACTGAAGGGAGAGTGGCCCTGGATTGCCTATATTGAAATTGTGAGGTTTCTTAACCAAAGAAGTAAATGCGATGGCACCCTCATCAGTGATCACTGGGTTCTCTCTGCGGCCCACTGCTTTAACAAGTGAGTGTCTGTGTCTCACGGATTTCACACCTGAGTCTGTGTCTCACTGATTTCATGCCTGAGTCTCTTTGTCTCACGGATTTTATGCCTGAGTGTCTGTGTCTTACTGATTTCACGCCTGAGTCTCTGTGTCGCACTGATTTCACGCCTGAGTCTCTGTGTTTCACTGATTTTATGCATAAGTCTCTGTGTCTCATGGATTTTACACCTGAGTCTCTGTGTCTCACTGATTTCAATCCTGAGTGTCTGTGCCTCACTGATTTCACGTCTGAGTGTCTGTGTCTCACTGATTTCATGCCTGAGTGTCTGTTGTTTGCTTTTCACCTGCTCTTGTTTCTCTCTCTACTGGAGGTTTGTCAATCTCCCTGTCACATCCTTGGTCCTTTAGCCTGTGCTGTCCTATTTGTGTGTGCATGTCTATGTGTTTGTCCCTCTGTCTGTCCCTTTCTGTCTGTGCACCTGTCTCTCTTGTGACTTTCACAGTAACCTGTCTCTCTCTCTTAGCACTGTCACTGTTACTTTTCCATATCTTATGTATGTCAATGATACTTGTTTCACTCTCTCATGACCCATACTGTTACTCGTCTCTCTCAGGGTTGTCACTGCTACTTGTCTCTCTCTCTCCTGACTGTCACTGTTACCTTTCTCTCTCTCCTGACTGACGCTGTTACCTGTCTCTCTCTCTCTCCTGACTGTCACTGCAGCCTGTCTCTCTCTTCTGACTGGCACTGTTACCTGTCTAGCTGTCTCTCTATCCTGACTGTCACTGCTACCTGTCTCTCTCTCCTGACTGTCGCTGTTACCTCTCTCTCTCCTGACTGTCAGTGTTACCTGTCTCTCTCTCTCAGGACTGTTGCTTCATTGTTTGCTTTTCCAGAAATGACCAACTGAGAGACTCCAAGGTGACTCTGGGCCGTTACCAGCTGTCGAACCCCAGCAACAATGAGCAGGTCTTCTCAATAAGGAATGTCATCGTTCACGGGAACTTCAGTGATATCATGACAGGGAACGACATCGCCGTGGTGGAGCTGGAGGGGAGAGCGTCCCTCAATGGTTACGTCAAGCCTCTTGCCCCACAAAACCTGCACACAGACTTCACCAGAAACTCCAACTGCTGGCTGGTGGGCTGGGGCAATATCAACGGGAACGGTAGGTGATCCCAGGGGCTGTTGGGTAGGTGCCTCTCTGGCCAGGGCAACATCAAGAGGAAGGGTAGGTGATCCCAGGGGCTGCTGGGTAGTTGTTTCCCTAGTTTCCCTTGTTTCCCTCTGCTTTTCCTAGTACCACCATCGACCGTCTCCTCTGTGTGTTGTAACTGTGTTTTGTCTTGTGCATTCTTTTTATTTATTGTTGTTGTCATTCTGTAAAGCGCTTTGAGAAGCCACCTTTAAAGGTGCTATATAAAATAAAGTTTTTTATTATTATTTAAAGATGCAGGCCATCTATTGTCCCAAAATCGTGTCCTGTGTCTGCAGTTCCCCTTCCAGAGCCCAGGACTCTGCGCAACGTGAAACTCCCTGTTCTGTCGAAGGAAGAGTGTGAGGATTACTGGCCGGTTAAAGGTGGAATGGTCTGCGCTGGAAAAGGAGCAGTGGGAGGCTGCTCTGTGAGTCACAAGGGCAACTGAAGACACAGTAGGACTTTAGGACAGAGAACTACAGCATCAGAGCAGCAGAGCTGTAGGACAGAGAGCAGTGGAGCTGTATAGCTGTAGGACAGAGGGCAGTAGAGCTGTAGAGATGTACATCAGAGGGCTGTGGAGCTGTACGCTTGTAGGACTGAAAGTTGTAGAGCTGTAGGACTCAGGAGTGTAGGACATCAGGTCACAAAGCTGTTGGACCATAGAACACAGAACTGTAAAGGTGAAATGTAGAGCTGAGGGACAGAGAGGCTTTTAGACTATCTCAGCCTCAGGGCTGAGGGACTGTTGAGCAAGAGAAGGGAAGAGTTGGTTGGCTCTCTTTGCCCCTGACAGCTTCTCTCCTTCTCTCCCCCTGTCTCCCTCTCCATCACTCTCTCTGCAGGGAGACTCTGGGGGTCCCCTGGTCTGTATGAACGCCGGTCACTGGGTCCAGGTGGGATTGGTCAGCTATGGCCAGGCAAACTGCTGTCCTCCCTTGAAGCCCACTGTCTTCACCCAGGTCTCCAGCTACAGGAACTGGATAAAGAAAAAAACTGGTGTCTGAGGCTTCTGCTCTGACCTGCAGACAGCGCCCCCACCTGGCTGGGTGTGTTGCCTCATCCTCTGCTTTAACAATCTGATACTCTGCCTGCTGTGAGAGATCAGTTATCCTGCGACTCTGTCAACAGCTCAATAAAACTGCAAGCATTCAGACTCCTTGATTCATTTTTTTAGTGAAAAAGATGGGACACTGAGGGACCAGGACAGACATCACACTGAGGGACCAGGACAGACATCACACTGACCGACGAGGACAGACATCACACTGAGTGACCAGGACTTGCTCAACATTACTGTGATTTTCCTCTGCCTTCTGTGAGATTTGAAGTCCAGGAAACTCTGCTGCTCTGAGCTGAGCTGTGGTCTGCTCTTGAGAGAACGGCGTCTCTCGGGGCAGGACGAGCAGACCAGTGATAGATAGCTAAGATACCGTCCCTGTGTCAGGGGGCTGCGGTCTGGCAGTCGGTCCTCTCTGTCTGCATTCTGCACTGATGCAGGAGGAGCTGTGAGAGTACAAAACTGTCACAAACTAGGTCACAAACTAGAGCAGGCCTTTCTGCCCATCTAGGCCCGCCGGGAGTTAGGAGCTAATTAATCTAGATGTCTCACCCAGTTCTTGAACAAAGCCCGGTTATCGGCTTCAACAACATGGCTGGGCAGCTTGTCCCACACCTCCACCACTCTTTGAGCAAGGAAGTTCTTGCTGTCCTGATTGAAGGATCTCTTCCAGCTGCAACTCGAGAAAAGCCAGGGTTTTAACTTCAATGACACAGCGGGATTGCTTGTTCCACACTCCCACTGCCCCCTGTGTAAAGAAACAAACAGTGCTTTGCTGTCCTGCATGAGTATCGAGCTCACAACTCTCAAATTATGATACTGATGACTATTTGGGTCACAGGGTCACAGGACACAGACATTGGGGATCCCCCTCCACCCTCAGCACGCACATTGGAGCAGCTGTGGTTTTGGGGTTTCAGGGGTTTTGTGCTTCCTGTAAAGACTGCCTGCCTCTGAGTCTCTCTGAATCACCAACTGCCTCAGGAAGGAAAGCAGCTATTTACATAACTGGGTCTTGTGTGTGTGTGAGATAGTACCCTGTGTGTGAGAGATTGTGTAATTGTGTCCTGTGTGAGTTTATAATAGTACTCTATGTGTGAGATACTACCCTGTGTGTGAGATTCTGCCCTGTATGTGTGAGATTGTGTGATTGTGTCCTGTGTGCATGTATAATAGTACTCTGTGTGTGTGAGATACTACCCTGTGAGCGTGTGATTCTACCCTGTGTGTGTGAGATTGTGCCCTGTGTGTGAGATTGTGTGATTGTGTCTTGTGAGTGTGCATGTGTAATAGTACCGTGTGTGTATGTGTGAGATTGTGTGATTGTGTCGTCTGAGTGTGCTTGTGTAATAGTACCCTGTGTGTGTAAGAGATTGTACCCTGTGAGTGTGTGTAAGATTGTGTTCTGTGAGTGAGGGATTTAGCCCTGTATGTGTGTGCATGTGTAATAGTATTCTGTGTGTGTGACAGTACCCTGTGCGTGCTTGTGTTACTGTGCCCTGTGTGTGTGCGATTGTATTCTAACCTGTCTGTGTGCATATATGTGCGAGTGTGTGTGCATGCCCGCATGTGTGCGAGTGTAAAGTGTGAAGAGGGGAGATGGAACAAAAAAAACCTAATGAAAAAACACACACACTGGAACAGGAACCACAGTGTCACAGTATCCAGACTCATTTTACTGTAGTTTGATTAAAAACAAAATCAGAAGCAGAAGCTGCAGGGAAAGAGAGTGCCAGCAGAGGGCGCTGACCCTAGGACTCAGTAGAACTATCAGACTCCACTGTTCTCCTGCACCCAGGTCCTGTAGCTGGAGACCCGGGTGTAGACCCCAGGGAAGTTGGGCCGAGCGCAACCTCTTCCAAAGCTCACAATCCCAGCCAAGGCCCACTCTTCCTCCTTCTTACAGGCCAGAGGACCTCCAGAGTCTCCCTGCAGAGGGAGAATCAGTTAATACATTACTCCTTCTCTTTAAACTCCGTGACTCTGGACTCATGAAGACAGTAACTGGCTCAGTTCAGCCCCTGAGAGCATCAGTCCTTCAGTGCTCTAGTGTCTTCAGTCAGGGGTTAAAGGTCACTGTGAATCTGGACTCATGAAGACAGTAACTGGCTCAGTTCAGCCCTGAGAGCCCCAGTCCTTCAGTGCTCTAGTGTCTTCAGTCAGGGGTTAAAGGTCACTGTGAGTCTGGACTCATGAAGACAGTAACTGGCTCAGTTCAGCCCCTGAGAGCCCCAGTCCTTCAGTGCTCCAGTGTCTTCAGTCAGGGGTTAAAGGTCACTGTGACTCTGGACTCATGAAGACAGTAACTGGCCCAGTTCAGCCCTGAGAGCCCCAGTCCTTCAGTGCTCTAGTGTCTTCAGTCAGGGGTTAAAGGTCACTGTGACTCTGGACTCATGAAGACAGTAACTGGCTCAGTTCAGCCCTGAGAGCCCCAGTCCTTCAGTGCTCTAGTGTCTTCAGTCAGGGGTTAAAGGTCACTGTGAGTCTGGACTCATGAAGACAGTAACTGGCTCAGTTCATTCCCTGAGAGCCCCAGTGTGACTAACCTGGCAGCTGTCCTTCCCTCCCTGCCTGAAGCCAGCGCACATCATGCTGCTCCTGAGGTTGTTGTAATACCGCCGACAGCTCCTGTTGTCTATGATGGGGAGTCTGACCTCCTGTAGAGTCTGAGGGGGCTCCAGAGGCACTGGGGTAGGGTGAGAGTGAGATTAAAATTATTGATTCCCTGAGGAGAGGGAGTCACATCTGAAAAATAACGCTACTGACAGGAGGTCCTCTTGATATGAGCTTGTATTATCAACAGTACTTGAAAAGGCCCCTAGAGGGTGCCTGTGGTGTTATTTCAAGGCTCTGGACTCCAGCCAGGTCCTGCCAGAGTGGTTCTGACAGGCACTACTGTGAAACTCCAGAGGACATTTTCCATAATGTGTACAGAGGGGCACAGCAGATAGGGAAGAGGCAGCGGGTAGAACGCCAGCCCCTCCCAGGGTTGTAGAAAAGGGACACAAATTAAGCTATCTGGGCTGTAATATAACACAAATATCAGAGGGCATCAGAACTGGGGTCCTGATCTCTGTATCTGAGCTCTATTAACACAAACCACAGCAGGTGTCCCACCTGGAGTCCTGATCTCTGTATCTGAGCTCTATTAACACAAACCACAACAGGTGTCCCACTTGGAGTCCTGATCTCTGAGCTTCACTAACACACAACACCTACCATTCTCCTCCTTCATCCCCCAACCTGTGGCCCAGCACTCTGAGCGTCGGGTGAAGATGTCAGTGCTCAGAGCCAGAGTGATGGGCTGGATGTATTTGGTGAGAGACACGGGCGTCTCCAGCTGTACAAGGGCGATGTCGAAGTCCTGCGCCTCGTCAGAGTACAGCTCATGCACGATGACTCTCCTCATGGAGCGGATTACCTGATTCTGGCTCGGGAAGGCTAGCTGGTACCCTCCCAGGACAACGATAGCCCTCCTCTGTGTGGACCGTCTGAAAGACAGGGCAGTGGTTGTGTCAACACACCATCAAAATAATTGTCTGAGTTATTCTGAGTGTCGATTTTTGTTATCGCTCCTACTGTAGTTATTAACATTACTACCACTGCTATAGTTTGGAAGCCTAATGACAGCTCAGTGGCAAACAAAAGGAAAAGTGTTTAAGAAACATTTTCTGTATTTTTAAAACAAATGTCAATTTGTATAATAATAATAATAAAAGAGCTCAGATACAGAGATCAGGACTCCTGGTGGGAAACCTGCTGTAGTTTGTGTTAATAGAGTTATACAGAGATCAGGACTCCTGGTGGGACACCTGCTGTGGTTTGTGTTAATAGAGCTCAGATACAGAGATCAGGACTCCAGGTGGGACACCTGCTGTGGTTTGTGTTAATAGAGCTCAGATACAGACATCAGCAGTCGGTGGGATGTGTGTTGTGGTTTTTGTTAACAGAGCTCACATACAGAGATCAGGAGTTGGTGGGATATGTGTTGTGGTTTGTGCTAATAGAGTTCAGATACAGAGATCAGGAGTCGGTGGGATGTGTGCTGTGGTTTGTGCTAATAGAGTTCAGATGTCTTGGTGAGATACTGTAGATGTTGTGCAAATGATATACATGATAAACTCACCTATTCAAACAGTGAGCTGCAGAGACAACCCACTCCTCACTGATCAGAGAGCCACCGCAGAAACAAAATTCTCTGGACAAATCTGGGAGTGTAATGCAAGCCATCCAGGGCCACTGTCCCTCCTCTGCATCCTCACCGCCCACTATAGAGCTCCTGGACAGAGGAGAGCTGGACACTGGAGAGAGACAGAGGGGTTAATACAGACACACTGACTGGACACTCCAGTACATTAACACTGCACTGAGAGAGAGGGGTTAATACAGACACACTGACTGGACAATACAGTACATTAACACTGCACTGAGAGAGAGAGGGGTTAATACAGACACACTAACTGGACACTCAGTCAGTGTACATTAACACAGAGAGTGCTCCATTTCAACACTTACCTTTAGTGTCCAGGATCAGAATACACAACAGCAGCTGTAGGAAATGCATCTTCATTCTCTGATTGTCTTAGAGGACACAGGACTGTCCCTCCTCCACACTGCTGGATACTGGAACAGATGACTGACCTTCCCCAGCTATTGCTGGACAGAGAGGACTGACCCTGCTAACCACTGCTGGATACAAAACACTGACCCTCCTCAACTACTGCTGGACACAGAGCATTGACCCTCGTAACTACTGCTGGACACAGAGGACTGACACTCCTAACTACTGCTGGACACACAGCACTGACCCTCCTCAACTAAAGCTGGACACAGAGGACTGACCCTCCTCAACTACTGCTTGACACAGAGCTCTGACCCGCCTCAACTACTGCTGGACACAGAGGACTGACCTTCTCCAGCTACTATTGGACCCAGAGGACTGGACCTCCTTCACTTTATATAGGCCTGGCTGCCACACAGTTTTGCAGATAGACACACCCCACACACAGATGTGCACATACTCACAGTGGGATTGCAGCTGCTCTGTGTTCTGCAACTCAAACCGCCAGCTTGCTGGAGCTCCCACCCACAGTCACAGTAGGGCTGTCGTGAGTGACTCAGCTCCTCTCGAGCCCCAGCGGGTCTGTAGAGACAGCCGAGGACGGCCCCGTGCTCCGGTTGCACTCCGAACCCCTCCTGCCTGGAAGATCGGGGCAGGCTTTGCAGCTGAAGCCCTGAGTGCGAGGTCAGGCGAAGACTCTGCCCCCTTTTCTGTTTCAATGCACTCGACGTCTCAGATCATACCAAGGGCCGATGGGGACCAGATATTTTAAATGGCTCCTTCTCGGTTGCGAGCTTTCTTATTGTCTTAATGAATATTCTGATCTGAACTCTGTACGTGCATACGCTTGATTGAGGGGTCAGATCCAAGGCCAGTCTGGGTGTCTCCTTCCCTGGTCAGTTACTAAATTGTTAAGTGTTTTCTGTGGGGTTGACTTTACACTGGCTGTAGCAGAGTGGGAGTACAGGAGCATGGGACTATATTGCATTGCAATATGGGAGAGTAGGAGTATGGGAGCACAGGAGTCTGGGATTTTGGGAGTCTAGGAGTGTCGGACAGTGATGCTATGGGGTGAAGTAGAGTATGGATTTATAGGAGTATAGAAGTAAGGGAGTATAATAATATGGGAGTATAGGCATATGGGTGTGTGGAAGTACAGAATTATAGGAGTTTGGGAATATAGGAGTACTGGAGAATGGGAGTATGAGAGTATGGGATTAAAGCTGTATGGGAGTCTGGAAGTATGGAATTCAGGAGTATGGGAAAATGAGAGTATAGGCACACGGGAGTACAGGATGAGAGGAATATGGGACTATTGGAGTCTGGGGGTATAAGAGTATGGCATTTCCAGAGTATAGGAGTATACTTAGCAGCTTTCCTCTCTGCCTGCTCATGATCACAGTCTGGGTCACTTCACACTGTGAAGGTATCTAATTTTAATTTTTTAATTTCTCTTTAATTAGTAAAATCCCAACAGAGTGGAAGCCAAAGCACAGTCATATATGTTTGGAGCAGCAATAAGACATGGTCGTCATGCGCTGGATAAGCACAGACCTTTAATTGTGCAGTTTCTCCTGCCTATTGCTATCATTAACGTTAAAAGTTAAAAGTTATTGCACTCATGATTAAATCGTGACTAACTCAACGTCTTTTTTAAGGTGTAGTGGGGGGGGGGGGGGTTGTGAATTCGACTCAACTCAGGGGTGATCAATAAGAATTTCTCGAGAGGCTGTCCCCCTCTTCCCCTCTTCCGGCGTTGCCTCACTGCCCGTTGGGGGAATGAGTTCGTTAATGACTGGGCGCGTTTCCGTCCTTAAACCACACATCTGGTCATCTTGCACAAGCTACTCTGCCCCTTGTCAGGCTGCAGCCATTACTTAATCATTTGTTAATAAACCATAGATAGAAAAACGTGTTCGGCGTCAGTGGTGCAGTGGTGAGAATGTCCTCACAGAGCTGGGGCTGTGGGCTCAGGTTCTGGGGTGCGGTGTGTGTGGAGGTCTTGTGTTT
The DNA here is from genome assembly GCF_055471065.1 of Atractosteus spatula. Classification (NCBI taxonomy): domain Eukaryota; kingdom Metazoa; phylum Chordata; class Actinopteri; order Semionotiformes; family Lepisosteidae; genus Atractosteus; species Atractosteus spatula. The sequence continues at coordinate 8,973,796 of NC_142710.1, read as the reverse complement.
GCTTGAGTTACCTCCTGGAGTTCCACTTTCCTCCAGCAGCCCAGAGATATCCCGGGAGACTAAGTGACTTTGAGCTAACTGGCTCCCTGTGCTCATGCCTGTGTCTGTGTGCTGTCCCATGATGGACTGGACTTTCTGCCTGATGGGATAGGCTCTGCCCCCCCGCAACCCAGAAGCAGATGTAGAGCTGAGAAAATAGATGGATAATTCCAAATTTTGGGGGGAATCCTCAGACTAAAGACATACTCCCCAAATTTGCCGATGCATTTTTAGAAGAGGGAGACAGATTTCCATTATCTTTTGGGCACCCAATTTATATAAGAAGGGAGATCATTAGCATTTTCAGTATTAAAAGTATTATCAGTGTTAGTATCAGTACTAGTATCAGTTGTAGTATTAGTTTCTATAGTTTATCAGCAGCTATATCACTCTGCAGCTCACCACTGGCAGCCCACTGGAGCTCAGCAGTGTGAGCCTGGTCAGTACCTGGAGGGGAGACTCCTGGGAAAGCTAAGGTTTCTGCTGGGAGAGGTGTTAGTGGGGCCAGCAGGGTGCGCTCACCCTGCGGTCTGTGGGGGTCCTGATGTCCCAGTATAGTGATGGGGACACTAGACTGTAAAAAGGTGCCGTTCTTCGGATGAGACGTAAAACCAAAGTTCTAACCCTCTGTGGTCAGTAAAAATCCCAGGGTGTTTCTCGAAAAGAGTAGGGGTGTCACCCCGGTGTCCTGGCCAAATTTCCCCCTGGTCTCTACCCATCATGGCCTCCTAATAACCCCCCTCTTGAACTGGCTTCATCACTCTGCTCTCCTCCCCACTGAGAGCTGCTGTGTGTGAGCAGACTGGAGCTTCATCCAGGTGGGGGGACACACTGGTGGGGGTGGAGGGGATCCCCATGACCTGTGAAGCGCTTTGAGTGGAGAGTCCAGAAAAGCGCTATATAAGTGTAAGCAATTATAATTATTAATTAGTTTCTATGTTAGTGTTAGTATCAATTTTGGTATCAGTATTAGTGCCTGCATTAGTACCATCATCAGTATTAATATCAGTATCATTATTAATATTGGTATTTGCATGAAGATTGATATAAGTATTGTCATCCATCTATATTTCTATAGTTTTACCAGCTGTAGATTCTAGTATTCTAGGTTTAAATATTATCATTGTGATTGTTAGTATCAACAGCAGCAGAAATATTTAAAAGAAGTGCATCCTGGCGCACGATTTCACAAAGTTATAATTTAAGGGGTTTTTTTCTTCTGAAGCTGCAAGAGGTTTGCACAAGCTGTGCTGAAGAAACCAATCCGTTATTGACCACAAATCTGGCAACGTTTCACAAAGGAGAGATTGGCTCCCCCAGTCGCCTGCCAACGGCCCGCGGTTGAGAAACCAGACCGCAGCCCTGATTCAGCAGGATTCAGGATTCCCCTCTCTGCCTCTCGCTGCTCTCGTTGTTTCCTGGAGCTGTTGATTCATAGAAACCATGACTTCCTGGATGGGCAACTGGAGCTGAAGACTACAAGCCAGAACTACAAATACCAGGAAGCTGTGTGGCACCAGAGGGCCAACTGACAGTTTCACGGGGGTGATGGCTCACAGAGGTTTTCCACTGGCCCTTCCACTAGCTTGTGTATACAGTATAAGGCCTTGGCAAAGACAGTCCTAGTGCCTTTGTTTACAGATTGGAATCTATTTGGGATACATTGAAGGAAGTAAGTTGAAAGGGAAGGGACTTTTGGGGAGCTTAAAAAGAATTCTGTAGGAGAGGTTTTGTAGTTTAAAGGTCAGAGGAAAAGATGTTCTTTAGGAAAGTAATCAGGTTTAGTTTAATTGTAAGCCTTGTAAGAATGTAAGAACTCACCTGCAGTGCCAAGAGGTCATTAAAACTATAACCTCTCTTGAACTTCTGAATTGCTTGGATGCTCTTCCACTTTGTGGACATCTGGGAGTTTTAGCACTGTCCACTACACTTACTACTCCAGCAGCCCTACTCCTACTGTCAGTGTCCTGGGACCTGTACTGACCAGCAGTCAGGACACCCCTACTCTTACTGATGGTATCCTGGGATCTGTACCGACCAGCAGTCAGGACACCCCTACTCTTACTGACAGTGTCCCGGGATCTGTACCGACCAGCAGTCAGGACACCCCTACTCTTACTGACAGTGTCCTGGGATCTGTACTGACCAGCAGTCAGGACACCCCTACTCTTACTGATGGTATCCTGGGATCTGTACCGACCAGCAGTCAGGACACCCCTACTCTTACTGACAGTGTCCTGGGATCTGTACTGACCAGCAGTCAGGATACCCCTACTCTTACTGATGGTATCCTGGGATCTGTACCGACCAGCAGTCAGGACACCCCTACTCTTACTGACAGTGTCCTGGGATCTGTACTGACCAGCAGTCAGGACACCCCTACTCTTACTGATGGTATCCTGGGATCTGTACCGACCAGCAGTCAGGACACCCCTACTCTTACTGACAGTGTCCTGGGATCTGTACTGACCAGCAGTCAGGACACCCCTACTCTTACTGATGGTATCCTGGGATCTGTACCGACCAGCAGTCAGGACACCCCTACTCTTACTGACAGTGTCCTGGGATCTGTACTGACCAGCAGTCAGGACACCTCTACTCTTACTGACAGTGTCCTGGGATCTGTACTGACCAGCAGTCAGGACACCTCTACTCTTACTGACAGTGTCCTGGGATCTGAACTGAGCAGCAGTCAGGACACCCCTACTCTTACTGACAGTGTCCTGGGATCTGTACTGACCAGCAGTCAGGACACCCCCACTCTTACTGACAGTGTCCTGGGATCTGTACTGACCAGCAGTCAGGACACCCCCACTCTTACTGACAGTGTCCTGGGATCTGTACTGACCAGCAGTCAGGACACCCCTACTCTTACTGATGGTATCCTGGGATCTGTACCGACCAGCAATCAGGACACCCCTACTCTTACTGACAGTGTCCTGGGATCTGTACCGACCAGCAGATTAGACAGCTCTAATCTTACTGACGGTGTCAGGTGTCAGGATACCAGTTTAACACCTGGAGTCTAATTTACAACATTGGGTCCTGCACCTATTTTAGGAAAAAATGATTTTTTAAGGGGGAAACTGCTTTAGGGGTATTTTGACATTTGTACTGTGACTCCCGAGATGAACATCTGTATTGAAAGGCATTGTAATATTCTCAATTTTAAAGGATACTTTAAATCTACGGAATGCAATTCCCAACAAATTACTCAGTCCCCAGACGAAGAGCTTGAATGCTTGCAATTTTATTGAGATCTCAATACTGAGACAACTACATATGATGTTTCATAGCAGGCAGAACAAAGCTAAGAGAAGAATCTTATGAAAGAGAGAGGAGATCACGGAGAATGCATCAGTAATAAACACACACAACAGGACAGGAGACACAGTGAGAGAGAGAGGAGATCACAGGACAGGAGACACACTGTGAGAGGAGGTAATCCCCCAGTGAAAATTCACTCACATCAGGAGGGTGAAAGAGAGGAGGTAACAGTGGGAGCAGAGGTAACTGAGCCGATTAAATAAAATATTGGATTCAGTTAAGCCTGCAGTTTGCCAGCGAGCCAGCCAGGGGGCGCTGTCCTCAGACCCCGGTGTGATCCTTTATCCAGGCCCTGTAGCTGGAGACCCGGGTGTAGATTCCAGGGGACAGCGGGACAGCACAGCGGAGCCCAAAGCTGACGATCCCGGCCTGGATCCAGGGTCTATTCTTACCCTTCTGACAGACCAGGGGGCCCCCAGAGTCGCCCTGCAGAGAGAGCGGGGAGAGTCGGGGGTGAGAGGTCAGGAAGGTCAGTTGAGTGCAAGGACTTGCTCTGGCACAGGTATAAAGTGATCATTCGCACGAGATGTAGTCAGGATTCCAGCTGCCGAATTCTGAAGTAAGATAAAATCACCTTTTTAGCCATATATAATTTCTAGCATTAGGAATTTGTCTTTTCACAGACCCCAGCTTGCTCTCCCTGAGAGACACAGACAGAGAGAGAAGCTTGGGGTCAGAGTGCAGGGTCAGCCATTTATACAGCAACCCTGGAACAGCAAGGGCTAAGGGCCTTGCTCAGCTCAGGGGCCCATTGGAGTAGGATTCCTCTGCTGGCCACAGGAACAGATCCTTAGCTACAGAGCCACTGCTCCGCTCTCTACTTCTCCGAAGTTTGTTCGGAGTAGATTGAGAAACCCCAGGGAATTGGGGATTGCAGAGATCCTAGAAACTCCCAGGAATTCTAGAAAAAACGAAAGTGTTGACCAGCTTTTCAGCTACAGTCAGGGACAACATAGGACGTGGTCTGGCAATATTTCCAAGATGGAAGAAAGATGTTTTTACATTTTACACTATTTGCACATGTGGGTCAAACGTTAAGTCTGGACCAAATATCATCCCCAGGTTCTTCAGTTTAGATTGAAATTCAAGTGCAATGCCAACCACAGTTAGGGTTACTGCACTGGCTTTACATCGTTGATGTGACTTAGTCTCGTCGCAGTTTAGATGAAGGAGATTTTGAGTGCTCCCAGGTTTTTATGCCAGATGCAGATACAATTAGAGAGAGCAGAGACAGCCACATCAGTCAGGTTTAAAATGGATGTAGATTTACATATCATAGAAGTGATACTTCAGACCACGTGATCTTAATAGCTGACCAAGTGGGATCATGTAAATGGTGAAGAGTAGGGACCCAGTATCGAGCCCTGAGGAACTCCAGACTTCACAAAACCGGCTTCAGAACTCAAACCCCCAAGAGAGACAAAGTGTTGGTGATCATTAAGGTAGAAGGTGAACCATTTAAGAGCAGCATCAGAAATGTCAAACAGTCTTAAGACAAAAAAAGTTCTGACGGGAGCAGTCTAAAACAGGTCTAGGAGATTAAGAATAGAAAGAGAACCAGAATCAGAATCCATAAGAAGATTAAAAGTGACTTTAACCAGGACAGTTTCCATGATTTATAACTGCCATCATATCGGGACAGACTCATCTACACCTACTCTCTCAGTTCAGTTTATTTGTCATATGCATCAGTGCAATCAAATGCTTATGAATCAGTGATACTCAATGGAATGTCCACATGCACCTGTCGGTCTTTAATAATTGCTGAAAAGGTACAAAAAGATCACAACAAAGACATACAGATGAGGAGCAAAGAGCAACCCATCACCCCTCTCCGGTGGCATGTTAGATTACATCAGCATACACACACTCTCTACACTCGCAATGTGAACCTGCAGTATCAGGACGATCCAAGGACAGTCCTGCCTACAAGAACACTATCAAAGTGACCCAGCAATGGTGCAGGAAACAAGCAAGCAGGCCTGCCCAGCCATTACGCTGAACCTACCTGACAGGTGTCCTTGCCTCCTGCCTCGTACCCGGCACACAGCATCTCTGGCAGGATGACGTAGTGATTCCTGAACATCCTCTGACAGTCCAGGCTGTCTATGATGGGGAGCCGGACTTCCTGGAGGGTCATTGGATCAGACAGAGAAGCTGCAAAGCAAGAACGATACATTGCAAGGGAGAAAGAGGAGTGTCTGACATCCCAGGACGCACCTCCACGTCTGATCTGATCACACGGAAGGATCGCACAGCACGCCCAGCATGGAATCGAAAATTGAAACTGAACACGGCACACAGGTCCTACCCTCGTTCCCCACGTTGCCCCAGCCTGTGGCCCAGCAGTCCCAGCTCTTGGTGATGTTGTCGGTGGTTTTGGCCAGGTTGACAGGCTTGACGTACTGGTTGATGGTGGCGGGCTTGTTCAGCTCAATCAGGGCGATGTCAGCACCTTCTTCGGCATCGTGGTAGCTCTCGTGTACGATGATCCGCTTCACTGAGTGAATCTGCTGGAACTCATTGGAATTCAGCACCTGAAAGTCTCCCAAAATGACTTTCGATTCCCACCATTTCAAGGGGCTGCAAATTAGAGTACAGAAAAAAAATTGTTGCTGTGAGACCTGGACCACTAGTTGTTTCAGTTAACAACTCAGGAAACGGTCAGTAAGAGTAGGGGTGTCCTGACTGCTGGTCTGTACAGATCCCGGGACACTGTCAGTAAGAGTAGAGGTGTCCTGACTGCTGGTCTGTACAGATCCCGGGACACTGTCAGTAAGAGTAGAGGTGTCCTGACTGCTGGTCTGTACAGATCCCGGGACACTGTCAGTAAGAGTAGAGGTGTCCTGACTGCTGGTCAGTACAGATCCCAGGACACTGTCAGTAAGAGTAGGGGTGTCCTGACTGCGGGTCAGTACAGATCCCGGGACACTGTCAGTAAGAGTAGAGGTGTCCTGACTGCTGGTCTGTACGGATCCCAGGACACTGTCAGTAAGAGTAGAGGTGTCCTGACTGCTGGTCAGTACAGACCCCAGGACACTGTCAGTAAGAGTAGGGGTGTCCTGACTGCTGGTCGGTAAAGATCCCAGGACACTGTCAGTAAGAGTAGAGATGTCCTGATTGCTGGTCGGTACAGATTCAAGGACACTGTCAGTAAGAGTAGGGGTGTCCTGACTGCGGGTCAGTACAGATCCCAGGACACTGTCAGTAAGAGTAGAGATGTCCTGACTGCTGGTCGGTACAGATTCAAGGACACTGTCAGTAAGAGTAGGGGTGTCCTGACTGCTGGTCAGTACAGATCCCAGGACACTGTCAGTAAGAGTAGGGGTGTCCTGACTGCTGGTCAGTACAGATCCCGGGACACTGTCAGTAAGAGTAGGGGTGTCCTGACTGCTGGTCAGTACAGATCCCAGGACACTGTCAGTAAGAATTGGGCTGTCCTGACTGCTGCTCAGTACAGATCCCAGCACATCGTTAGTAAGTTAAGGGCTCTCCTGACTGCTGGTTACTACAGATCCCAAGGACACTCTCAGTAAGAGAGGAGTATTAACTCCAGTACCCTGACTACTGGTCAGGAGAGATCCCAGGATAGTATGAGTAAGAGTAGGGGTGAAAGCAAGTATATAGCTGCAGGTAACTATTGTTGGGTTTCACCTCCCAAGGACCCTGCTGAAAAAGTCAGTTTTGTATAAGAAAATGCCTGAACCAGGGGAAGACACTACCTGCTTCCTATCATCGGACCAGTATAGTCTAATTGAGCTCAGACACAGAGATCAGCACTGTATGTGGGACACCTGCTGTGCTTTGTGTTATCAGAGCTCAGATACACAGATCAGGACTCAAGTTGAGACACCTGCTGTGGTTTAGAGTTATAGATACTCACTGTTCCAGGCAGTGCGCTGCAGTGAGAACCCAGCGATCGTTGATCAGGGAGCCACCACATAGACTATGATGTCCATCGAGTGTTGCTGCCAAAAGCAAAGCCATCCAGGGCCACTGTCCTTCCTTTGCATCCTCACCACCCACTATAGAGCTCCTGGACAGAGGAGAGCTGGACACTGGAGAGAGACAGAGGGGTTCATACAGACACACTGACCAGAAACTCCAGTACATTAACACTGCACTGAGAGAGAGAGGGGTTAATACAGACACACTGACTGGACACTCCAGTACATTAACGCTGCACTGAGAGAGAGAGGGGTTAATACAGACACACTGACTGGACACTCCAGTACATTAACACTGCACTGAGAGAGAGGGGTTAATACAGACACACTGACTGGACACTCCAGTACATTAACACTGCACTGAGAGAGAGGGGTTAATACAGACACAGTGACTGGACACTACAGTACATTGAAAGTCAAATCTTTTCTGTGGCTCAAGAAACAGAAAAAAGTATTGGTATCTTTCCGCCAAGACTCACAACTTGTCAAAGGCCAAGGAAGTCCAAAGATGGAAGGAGACACCACAGATGTGGAAAGCATCTTTTTACTCCGAAAACTTGTTTGGCGCACACGGAGCACTGACCCTCCTAACTACTGCTGGACACAGAGGACTGACCCTCCTAACTACTGCTGGACACAGAACACTGACCCTCCTAACTACTGCTGGACACAGAGCACTGACCCTCCTCAACTACTGCTGGACACAGAGGACTGACCCTCCTCAACTACTGCTGGACACAGAGTTCTGACCCTCCTAACTACTGCTGGACACAGAGCTCTGACCCTCCTAACTACTGCTGGACACAGAGCTCTGACCCTCCTCAACTACTGCTGGACACAGAGGACTGACCCTCCTCAACTACTGCTGGACACAGAGTTCTGACCCTCCTAACTACTGCTGGACACAGAGCTCTGACCCTCCTAACTACTGCTGGACACAGAGCACTGACCCTCCTAACTACTGCTGGACACAGAGCACTGACCCTCCTCAACTACTGCTGGACACAGAGAATTTACCCTCTCCAACTACTGCTGGACATTCATCTCTTACCTTCAATCATGTTCAGGATCAGAATCCCAAGCAACAGCTGCAGGAAAAGCATCTTCGTCTTCTCAGTGGACTCAGGGAACTGAACTCTCTGACAGCTGCTTAACGCAGGACTTCTTGTGTGCTGTGAGTGTCTGGAGACCCTGGATTTTATATAGCACATATATGCTGACTCTGGTCACCACTTCCCCTGACAAACGAGTCCTTCCTGAGACCGAGACTCTCGTCTTAGGTGGCAGGAACTGAGAGCCATATCTCAGCTGGACCTGACTTATCTGTGCACAATGTCTGTACTCCAAAGGAGCTGACAGGGCCTAATGGTATCTAACGGTATCTGATGACATGGTAAAAATGGTAAAAATGCTGACAGACCAAGATGGTATCCACCCTTGAAAGAGCTGCAGAATCAGGGTGGGGAACCTTTCCTCCACTCACAGCTGAGACGTGTGAAGATACAGACCCTCTGTGCAATAACACTGCTTCTCTGTTGCTTTGATGAACAGAGACTGAGCTCTGCTTCAGAGCCAGAAGAACATAGACTGACCAGGAGTGAAAAAGTTTTCATGACTCCAGTTCAGAAATGTTTGTGTGTCCAAGGCATTGTGGACTGCTCGTTCTGAACCCGGTGAGTCACCATAAATAAAGGCATGGACGACAGGGAGGTGATGATGATGGTAGTTATTGAGATGATGTTGATGTGAGTGATGGTGATGGTGATGCTGGTTATGGTGATGATGATAGTGATGGTGCTGATAGTGATCACTGTCGTGGAGGTGATGGCTCAGTTTCTGGTCAAGGCTCACAGTAACTGTTTGGTTCCAAACTGAAGAGCTACGCTCCATCATAGAGAAGAATATGATGACGATGGTAGATGGTAGATTGAAGACATGGAGATGATGATAACGACAGAGAGACTCAGTCATCCCTGAATCAGGCCTCTCTCAGTAATGAAGCCTGCTGCTGTTCTTTTTTAATTCAGATGCATGTTCCTTTGTTTCATTCCCTTGAGTCATGTTCTGAGATGGGGAGAGGGGTGGAAAGACAACTCTTCTTTTATCACTTTAATTAATTGCATTAATGAAGTAAAGACTTGGATGTGTGAAACCTTTTGGTTACTTAACTCTGATAAAACTGAGGTTCTGTTGTTTGGAGGCAACAATACTGATAGGACTACCATCACTTCAGCACTTAACTCAGAGGATTTACAAATCAGCCTCAAAGACTCAGCACGTAACCTAGGCGTCATATTTGACACAAGGCTCTCATTTAACTCTGATGTTAAAACAGTATCGAAAACATGCTTCCTATAGTTAAGAAATATTGCAAAACTAAGGCAGTTTCTCTCCACTCAAGACACAGAGAAATTAATACATGCTCTTGTTACAGCAGGTTAGACTACTGCAATGCCGTTCTATCAGTGAGCACCCACCACTCTTTCAACACCTTACGGTGAATTCAGAATGCAGCAGCTAGAATTGTTACTAGGAGCAGAAAGTACGACCATATAACCCCCATACTTAGCTCTCTTCATTGGCTTCCTGTCAGGTACAGGGCGGACTTCAAAATCCTTCTACTTACTTACAAGGCTCTCAGAGGTCAGACACCTGTTTATCTAATGGAACTTATTAATGTATACCATCCAAGTTGCCCGCTTAGATCACAGAATGCAGATCTTCTTCATATTCCATGCATTAATAAAAAAAAACAGTTGGCGGTAAAGCCTTTAGTTACAGGGTCCCTAGCTCATGGAACAGTCTCCCACCCCATGTTTGGGATGCCGAGTCAATCTCAGTATTTAAATCCAGACTGAAGACCTATTACTTCAGCCTAGCCTACTCACACCTTACATTATAGCCTGCTGCCACCATGGTTGCTGGTGCTGCCGTACATGCTATTGTGTGTCTCTGTGTTGGCCCACCAGGTAGATACATCTGTTCTGACCAGACTATCCTATTCTCCTCCCCACCTGTCCGGATGGCGCCCAGGCTGGGCACCATCTGAGTTGGATGCTGCATCACTGCCATGGATCCAAGAGGGACATTGTGGACATAGCTATCGTTTAGGAGGATTTTGCTGGTCGACAGAGATCTGTATGGAGTACTGACACACAGAAGACATGATGGATTGATTAATACCCTCATTCATTTATTTCCTTCTTTTTAAATTCTATAATGTTAGCATGCCCAAAGGAGTTGGGCAGCCAGTTGACCTTGGATCCCTAGAGGACTTTTTCTCCTTATGAAGGAGTTTTTGGTTCCTCTCCTCCGTTGTCTCCTGGTCTTTTCTGTTCTGTATTCACAACATGTAGGGTCACTTGCATTGTTAAGCACCTGGGGGCAACCTTGTTGTGAAAGGTGCTATATACAAATAAATTGAATTGAATTGAATTGAATTAAATTGACAGGAGACACAGGGAGAGAGAGAGGAGATCGCAGAGACTCCCTCAGTAATAAACACACACAACAGGACAGGAGACACAGTGAGAGAGAGGAGATCACAGAGAATCCCTCAGTGATAAACACACACAACAGGACAGGAGACACAGTGAGAGAGAGGAGATCACAGAGAATCCCTCAGTGATAAACACACACAACAGGACAGGAGACACAGTGAGAGAGAGGAGATCACAGAAAATCCCTCAGTAATAAACACATACAACAGGACAGGAGACACAGTGAGAGAGATGATAAAGGTGGAGAAGAAGAGGTGGAGTGAGGAAGCAGGGGGAATATGGAGACAGAGGGAATGACCAAGGGGTAACCAGCAGGGCTCCCCATTCCCTATCCTCATGTAAAAAATAGAAAGAAAGGTGTAAACTGGTGATTTAAACCCATCCAGTAGAAGCTGAGGCTGCTCTGAGTCAGACAGCCAGCAGGGGGTGCTGGATCCTAACATACTAGACTCCAGATTTGTCTTTATCCAGGCTCTGTAACTGGAGACTCCAGGGTGCTAACTGTGAGCACAGACCTGTCCGTACCTGAAGCTCACAATCCCAGCCTGCACCCAGCTGCTGTCCTGTTTACAGACCAGCAGTCCTCCGGACTCACCCTGGGGAGACAGACACTGACAGAGTCACTGTGAATCGGGACTCATGAAGACAGTTACTGGCTCAGTTCAGCCCTGAGAGCTCCAGTCCTTCAGTGTTCTAATGTCTTCAGTCAGGGGTTAAAGGTCACTGTGAATCTGGACTCATGAAGACAGTAACTGGCTCAGTTCAGCCCCTGAGAGCCCCAGTCCTTCAGTGCTCTAGTGTCTTCAGTCAGGGGTTAAAGGTCACTGTGAGTCTGGACTCATGAAGACAGTAACTGGCCCAGTTCAGCCCTGAGAGCCCCAGTCCTTCAGTGCTCTAGTGTCTTCAGTCAGGGGTTAAAGGTCACTGTGAGTCTGGACTCATGAAGACAGTAACTGTCCCAGTTCAGCCCTGAAAGCCCCAGTCCTTCGGTGCTCTAGTGTCTTCAGTCAGGGGTTAAAGGTCACTGTGAATCTGGACTCATGAGAGTAACTGGCTCAGTTCAGCCCCTGAGAACCCCAGTCCTTCAGTGGAGAATCAAGAAAAGCACTATATAAGTGTGAGGAATTATTATTTATTAATAACTCAGATACAGTTTGAAACACAGAAGACAGGAGTCACTCACTCGTCACAGCAGTGTGCTGCAGTGAGAACCCAGCGATTGCTGATCAGGGAGCCTCCACAATCAGTCACATCTAAAAGCTTCCCCTTCAGAGGACTGATCTTGAGATAAGCCCTCCAGGGCCCTTCTCCTTCCTTTGCATCCTGTCTTCCTGCAATCCAGGACAGGCTAGAGCTGGACACTGTAGAGAGATATTAATAAAGTCACAGTAATCTGCCATTCAGGTAATGGGATAGTTTGTAACTATTATAGGTGCTTCGTGATCCAGGCTTTAATTACAGTCATTTTCCAGCTCTCCTCTCTTGAGGAAAACAGGAGGTTCCCCTGTCTGTGCTGCCAAGGTGGACCATGCTGTGATGTAAAATAATGTATGAATTATTTTAAGACTGTAGTGTGCTCTCACGAGGCACCAGTTCTGTAGGGTTTGGGCATTTACTGGGACAATTATTAATTGTAGCAGTAAATCACGAAATTGATTCTTTTAATGGCCTTAGAATCCAACCATGCGATATAACTTAAACAACGCACACACACAGGTACTAATACACGAGGATACATTTATTAATACATAGAATATGCATGTAAACCTAACAGATCTTATCGAGAGGGTTATCAGAATACAAAAGGTATATATTCAGTCAGTTACGAAGAGTTACACATATCAAGAGAACATACGTTCAGTATATCATTCATTTAGACCATTTCGTAAATGAACTTGGTTATAACTTCTACATTGGATGCTCAAAACAAGTACATAACTCTTAGGAATTAAATTGATATCAACTGGTTGGGATAACAATTGAATTCTCAAGCTGTAATGCATTGAAGTTGAATACTCATCCAATCTGTGGGGATTCAGATCTCCTGCGGGCTCTCTGGCTCCGTGCCAGGCTGTGCTGTGCGGCTTGCGACGGTGCGCTGCTGATGCTCACTGACCGGCTAGTTAGTGTTGGCTTTAACTAGCAAAGTTTGTGCACAGGAGAAAAGATGACTGTGGGTCCCAGCAAGTCAGGAAGAGGACCGGTTCATTCCTGATGAAGAGCTAGTTCTGAATAGTGATTCAGCTGTCCACAGTTCCGACCTGTTCACGAGGCTTGCTGCTGGTGCTAACCTCGGGTGGATCCTCTGGTTACTCTCTGGCAACCTCCGCTCTAGACTCTTAGAACAGAGGAAAGTTCTGGCACTCGGACACACTGGCCGTTCCGTGGTTGTCCGGGCTGGGTCTCAGGATGGTCAGGAGGCACGCTGCGAGAATGTCCTGACCTTGGGAGCCTTTCTGCTCCTGGGCCGTCCTGCCCTGGAATTCTCCTTTGAATTCCCTTTAGAAAAGTCCACAGAAGTCTCTCAGGCCCTCTGTGTTGCCTGTTTTTACCTGGAGGAACTTCAGCTCATTCATTGGCTGAAAGTTTCATGGGCATCAGAGTCCCACGTGGGTTACTCGGCCCTACCAGTCCCTGATTGGTTGATCAAGGCGAGATATGAGTCACTTTCTCCTGACACCTAGGAATGCAGTCCAAATGTACATCTGGCACTCCCTAGACAGATAGGTGCCAATGGGTGACCATTGATCATGATAGCCAGGCTTAGCTAAGTGCATCCCCATTTGGGAGCTGTCCTTTATCAAAAGAAAACATCTTTAAATCAGCCTGCATGAATAGCTTCTCTGTGGCTGCACCACAGAGATGAAGAGAGAGATGGGGCCTCATTTGGGAAAGCACAGCAACACTTAATTCTGTCTTATTAACAAGCATTGCCGCTACAAGACAATAAAATCTTATTTTTTTCATTAAGTCTTGGACGCAGTGGAAAGTGACAGATGTCCTTAATAAAATTAGATGAAGGCAGAACTACCACTTAGTGGTCAATGTACCACATTGTACAGCATAACAATACGGGAGTAACTGTAATTTGTCAGAAACAGAGGGTAAGCAAAGCACAAAAGGTAACTTTAGTGCTGAGTGTGGCCTGTCTTGAGGTTTAAAACATAGTTAAGATGCCAATTATTCTATTTTCTGAAATTACCCTTCTTGTTACCTCATACCTTCAAAATTATTCAAGATCAACAGTTAAAACAACAACAACACCTTCACCCTTCTGATCTCAAGTGTGCCTGTTTCCATTTTGAAGGAGCAGATCTCTGGGATGGCCAGTCCAGAGCTCTTCAGAAGTTGGTGTTGTTAGTCCAGAGTCTCAGTGTGTGATGGAGCAGGTCTCTGGGATGGTCAGTCCAGAGCTCTTCAGAAGTTGGTGCTAGTCTGTACAGAGCTAGAATCAGAGTGATTGCCTGGCTGCCTGCACGGTCACAGACATTCTGATGTCCCATGGTGTGATGAGGATGATGATGATGTAGCAGAGCTAGTTCAGACACGGTGACATCATCGCCCTCCCTGCGCGTAGCAGGGACCTCAGCCGCCTGGGCTGCGGGAGGTCTCCTTTAGCTCATGCGTCTGGTTCCCTGTTGCATTAAGCCAAAGACCTGGGTTCGCGCCCCAGGTGTTGTGGGACAAAACAGGTGGGGTGGAGCGGCAGAGGGCATGACGGTCACAATGAGAAAAATCTAGGGGTCTCAGTAAAGTCTTGCGATAAACCGTTTCACAAGATTCCCTGTGCACGTGTGGAAACAGGCTGTCTTTGAAGTAAGAATATACAATGTTTTAAAAAGCGAGTGGCTGTTTGCTTGCTTTAAAGACTTTCGAAAGTCGCAGAAGCGAGGTCTGGGTGAGAAAGCCACAGGAGACGTCTGCAGAGAGTAGGATGCCAGCTGCCTCAGCTTTGGCAAGCTCAGAAGACTCACAGGGAAGACAGACTGGAGGAACAAGGACAGTACTGAGCAGATCAGGCCAGGACCTGATTCCCACATCTGAAAAATGTCAGATCTTGCTAAACTACCCAAAAGTGTGATACAGCTCATCCCAAGAAATGCAACACTTTGCACTTGAATCCTTGCAGACCTAACACCTCCAGCAGAAGTGTGAGTTTCACATACAGTACGTGCTGGCAGTGTGAGGTGGGGGGAAGGGGTCCTTCTTGAACTGTCACCACCACACACAAGGGGGGGCGACTTCCTGTTGTCAGGAGGAGGTGAAGAGAGGCTGTTTGTGCTCATCTGCACTGGGCTGGACAGGGCTGGACTGGACTGGACAGACAGCTGGATTGACCGCTTCCTCCCTGCAGCAGAGAGTGACCAGCAGGCACAGGAGGAGGAGGGGGTAGCCCCCGAGGTCAGCAGGTCAGCAGGAGAGTCAGGAGGTGAAGAGAGAATGTCCGTGTTCCTCTGGACTGACCAGCTCATCCTTGTCAGCTGGAGATATGTATGTGTGTTAATTAGATTCAATTCTGCTTAAATTGTAGATTAAATTTGCAGACCTCTGTGATGCTCTGTGGGATGCAATTATTAGATTAATTAGGAAATTCTACTACCTGTGCTGCTGGCAGATACAACTAATTATTGCTGCTGCTAGTACTCATGCTCCTGCTCTCCACCTGTACTACCTCAGTATTCTTATACTACTGTACTCCTGTATGACTGCCTTAATCTCACTATATATCCCTGAATGCTGTACTACTGTACTCCTGTACTCATATACTCCTGTTCTACTAATGAATTCTTGCTACTGTACTCTTGTTCTCCTATACCACTGCTGTACTCCTGTAATACTGTACTACTGTAGTGTTGTACTGTTGTACTCCTATATTCCTGTATTACTGTTGTACTAGTATACCACTGTAGTCCTGTACTACTGTACTCCTGTACTACTAATGTTTACCTGTTACTGTACTTCTGTTCTCCTATACTACTGCTGTACTCCTGTAATACTGTACTACTGTAGTGTTGTACTGTGTTACGTCCCAGTGTGTGTTCTGTGTGTGTTTGTTCTGTTATGTCCACACTGCTGACCCTTGATTGTTCTCCCTTTCCCATTGGCCCACCATTACACCACACTTTCAGTTGATGTAATCATCAATTAGCTCTCAGCCAATCAGAACACATCTTATTCAGCATATAACATGGTTTTCAGGAAGGGGGGCCTTTCGTTTGACTTTGGTCCTGTTTGGTTCTGGTTATCGCTTCACTTCTGGTTATTTGCTTCAGCTTCTTGGTTTGTTATTTTGCTTTGTGTGTGTATTTTTGTATAGCTTCGGCTTTGTTGTTTTGTTGTTTTTTTTGTTAGTTTCTTTGTACTTTCGTTTGTTTGTGTGTTCATCCTTGTTTTGCCATTACCTTGCCCTAACGTGTTACATGTTCAACTTTTGTGTTCTTTTGTACCCTGTTCCTGTTGATTACTCTTGTTTTCCCTTATTTGTATTCCTGGTTCACTTGTGTTTTCGTGTGAACTTTTGTATATAAGGTTAGTTTAGGTTGTTGGGTACACTTTACACACTTAGTTGATTTTGTATTAGTACACTAGTTTAGTACGGGTGAGTGCCGTTTGTCTTGTATGGTTTTGGGTAGTCGGTGGAGGTTAGCTAGGGCGTTGAAGACGCCGAAGACCGTGTGTTTCAGGTTTTCTTCTGTAGTCAGATTAGCTTTCCCTCACTGTCCTAGCCAGCTCCATTTTGTTTTATTTTATTTTCTTTGGCACCACTCTAGTTCCTTACCCTTGTTATCACGCTTCCTAGTCCCTCACCAAAACCCACCTGCTTCCAAAAGAATTATCCTAAATGTTACACCCCTTTACCCCTAGACACTTGGGGTCGTAACATACTGCTATATTCCTGCATTGCTGTTGTATTCCTATACCACTGTAGTCTTGTACTACTGTACTCCTGGCTTCTGGACTCCTAGCCTTTGGACAGTCACTGGTGGAGAGGGAGGGAGGAAGGATTTCATCTTCACAGGTGTAGGTGTAGATACAAGGAGTCACAGTGCAGTTTCATTCATTTCATTCATTTGAAGAAGTCACACACACAGGACTTATGGTCCAGTGGCTGTTCCTGATGTTCTCCCACTTTTCTACTACAACAGCACCTAAGAGAGATAAGATCACTTTATCAGCCCTATACAATCTCTTGCATTAGGAGTTTCTTTTCACAGACCCCGGCTCGCTCTCCACGAGACACACAGACAGGGAGAGAAGCTGGGGGTCAGAGTGCAGGGTCAGCCATTTATACGGCACCCCTGGAGCAGTTGGGGTTAAGGGCCTTGCTCAGGGGCCCAACGGAGTAGGATTCCTCTGCTGGCCACGGGATTTCAACCGGCAACCTTCCAGCCACAGGCGCAGATCCTTATTCACAGAGCCACAGCACCACCCCATACACCTACAACAGCAGATATCTGCTTAAAATTTCTTCAAGCCTGGTTAGGAGTAATGATCCCAGGCCAGAGTTAGATTTCTGCACAGGGTCACTGCTCTGTGGATGGATAGGTCAGTGAATGAATTCAGATCAAAGACAAGAGATTTGATTGCTTGCACTTTAATTGTTCTGCTGACAGAGTTACAGTACCTCATCACTCACAGCAGGCAGAGCAAAGTGAGAGAGGAGATGATAAAGTAACAGAGTAATAAACACACACAACAGGACAGGAGACACAGTGAGAGAGAGGAGATCACAGAGAATCCCTCAGTAATAAACACACACAACAGGACAGGAGACACAGTGAGAGAGAGGAGATCACAGAGAATCCCTCAGTAATAAACACACACAACAGGAAAGGAGACACAGTGAGAGAGAGGAGATCACAGAGAATCCCTCATTAATAAACACACACAACAGGAAAGGAGACACAGTGATATAATGGGGATTAACTGTGGAAATGTTGCTGCAGGTGATATTGACTGATTGATGAATCAGCCCAGGGAGAAGCAGAGCCAGGAGGGGGCGCTGTCCGCAGGCCTGAGTAGAAGTCTCAGACGTCAATGTGTGTCTTTATCCAGGTCCTGAAGCTGGACAAGCGGGTGTAGACCCCAGGGGAGTTGGGAAGAGCACAGCTATCCCCAAAGCTCACGAGCCCAGCCTGGACCCAAAGGTCCCCTTTCCTGCAGACCAGAGGCCCCCCAGAGTCTCCCTGGAGAGAGATAGAGAGTGAGTCTGCCAGTGCCGCTTCCTCCAGCTCAGGGTCCTGCTGGGGGGAGGAGCCTATTCCAGCAAGCAAGTGGCACAAGACTGGATACAGGCCAGTGTCGTGGGCCTTTTTCCCAGACATCCATGACTCTGCATATCAAGTCGGCCTTATGCAACCACACAGGACTTCCTAGGTGTATCCTTCCTACACTGACTGGCCTAGACAAGCAACTGTTGCAGCCTGTTCTCCTCACTGTGTCCAGTATCTTAAGTGTGGCTTTCACAGGGTTACATTTATTGGGGAAAAAGTTACAGGGGTTAAAGGTCACTGTGAATCTGGACTCATGAAGACAGTAACTGGCTCAGTTCAGTCCCTAAGAGCCCCAGTCCTTCAGTCCTGTAGTGTCTTCAGTCAGGGGTTAAAGGTCATTGTGAGTCTGGACTCATGAAGACAGTAACTGGCTCAGTTCAGTCCCTAAGAGCCCCAGTCCTTCAGTGCTCTAGAGTCTTCAGTCAGGGGTTAAAGGTCAGTGTGAATCTGGACTCATGAAGACAGTAACTGGCTCAGTTCAGTCCCTGAGAGCCCCAGTCCTTCAGTGCTCTAGAGTCTTCAGTCAGGGGTTAAAGGTCAGTGTGAATCTGGACTCATGAAGACAGTAACTGGCTCAGTTTAGTCCCTGAGAGCCCCAGTATGACTCACCTGGCAGGTGTCCTTCCCTCCATTCTGATATCCAGCACATATCATTTCTGGCTGGATAGTGTATCTGCCCTCGTACATCTCCTGGCAGACCTGGTTGTCTATAATGGGCAGTCTGACTTCCTGTAGAGTTTGAGGCCATTGGAGAGATTCTGGGAAAGGACAGAGAAAAGGCTCACACAATCTCAATGCCATGAGGGACTTGGAAAGTCACATGTAGAATGACTGAAGCCAGACTGGTAAAATGATTAGCTTGAGTCAGCTTCTGGGTTTGAGATAATGACTGATGAGGGGAGAAGCAATCAAAATGAGATGCAGACCCCTGTCTCCTACCTCCGTTCCCAATGTTCCCCCAGCCTGAAGCCCAGCAATCTGAGCTCTCGTTGAAGTTGTCAGTGCTGTCGGCCAGGGCGACGGGCTTGATGAACTTGTTGGTTGACACTGGACTGTCCAGTTCTACCAGGGCAATGTCCCACCCGTCTTCTGTATTCGTGTACCCCTCGTGTAGAATCACCCTCCTGATGGAGCGGGTTTGTTGGTAGTCATTACAAATATCCAACTTGTGTCCTCCCAGGACCACCAGGGATTTGCACATCTGAACAAAGGGTCTGAAAGACAATGTGCTTAATGTTAATGACTGCAATCCAGAGAACAAGAGAGTGTTTGGATGTTGATCCTGGGTGGACAGAGATTCACATAAAAGACCTTTGTTAAAGCAGGACGCCTGCTGTGGTCTGTGTTAATAGAGCTCAGGAACAGAGATCAGGACTCCAGGTGGGACACCTGCTGTGGTTTGTGTTAATAGAGCTCAGATACAGACATCAGGACTCCAGGTGGGACACCTGCTGCATACCTATACATACAGAGAATACTCACATTTTCAAGCAATGTGCTGCAGTGAGAACCCAGCGATCGTTAAGCAAGGAACCACCACAATCAAATTTGTCTTCAAGTGTCTTCACCTGAATATAAGCCATCCAAGGCCATTTTCCAAAATGTGCATCCTGTCCACCCACTATAGAGCTCCTGGCCTCAGGAGTGAAATCACTGATCACTGGAGAGAAACAAACTGTGGTTAATACAAACACAGTGACTAGACACTCCAGTACATTAACACTGCACTGAGAGAGAGAGGGGTTAATACAGACACACTGACTGGACACTCCAGTACATTAACACTGCACTGAGAGAGAGGGGTTAATACAGACACACTGACTGGACACTCCAGTACATAACACTGCACTGAGAGAGAGGGGTTAATACAGACACTGACTGGACACTCCAGTACATTAACACTGCACTGAGAGAGAGGGGTTAATACAGACACACTGACTGGACACTCCAGTACATTAACACTGCATTGAGAGAGAGGTGTTTAATACAGACACACTGACTGGACACTCCAGTACATTAACACTGCACTGAGAGAGAGAGGGGTTAATACAGACACACTGACTGGACACTCCAGTACATTAACACTGCACTGAGAGAGAGGGGTTAATACAGACACACTGACTGGACACTCCAGTACATTAACACTGCACCGAGAGAGAGAGGGGTTAAAACAGCATTTATGTAAAGAGAACTGAGCTACACTTTTATAATTATTCTACAAACGACTGTGACAGGTCAGGTCAACATAAGAATTTTTAATACAGTTTTGCAAGTGTGCACAGCTCACAACCTGAGGTGTATTTAAATAAAATACAGGAACTATACATATTGCAAAGAGATCATGTACACATAGACTACACTACACACAGCGTACACACACGAAAACATTCTGAGACCACAAATTGCACACATCTAAACATGCACAGACCACACAATACACAGAATGACACTCACACAAACCCACACCAAGACTACACTACTCACAGAGGACACACTTGAAAGCACACACAGATTGCACTACACACAAATAACAGACACTAAAGCACTCGCAGACTACACACAGATTATACTCGCACAAAAACACACACGGAACACATATTACACACAAACATAGACATACACAGCCCACACAGTACGCTGTCGTACGTTCCATTGAAATGTAAGTGTTCCTGCTGACGGATCTCCACACTGGATTTTCGGTCTGCTCTTTATACAGTATTTCTAAATCTCAGAAACCTCGACCCTGCTGACTACCTGTCTGGGAGTCTTGCCTAGATGCATCAGAATAACAGCAACTGGGGTTCCTTGTTGAAATTGCAGATACAGTACATGTATTGGTGTCTTTAATGTCTTTAAACTGGTTGATATTGTTACTACGGCATTGATGAATGCATTTTCAGAAAGCAGTGCTCCTAGAAGCCTCCAGGACATGTTGATGGCAGCAACAGTTTCTGCTCCAGGGGTGTGTTAGTTGCAGAGAGGATTTTGGGATCTGATGTCTGTGCAGTGTCTCATGTGTCCACAGAAGGCCTGGAGTCTCTGGAGTTATAGACATCGTCTCACCTGGCACTCATCAAATCATGCGGAATTCATTGATTAATTGATAAATTTATCTCTTACCTGCAGTAATGTTCAGGAATAGGATCAAAAACAGCAGCTGCAGGAAATGCATCTTCATCATCCCAACGTCTCACTGGACATAGAGGTCAGACGCTTCTCAAGTACTGCTGGACACAGAGCACAGACCCTCCTCAACTACTGCTGGACATGGAGGACTGACACTCCTCTAGGACTCTAGATTTCCTGAGACTTTACATTTTATAGAGTCTTCGTATCTGACTCTATAAGTATCTGACTTATTGTGACCCCGTTCCACGGAAAGATTAAAAGATATTCAGAGACCATTTTGCAATCAGTTGAAAAAAAAGTATTTTTGATGGTATCTGTCCACCCAAATACCCGAAAAACACACCCTTTCTGATGTTATCACTTCCCAATAAAAACTGAAAAACACCAACCACATCTGATGTTGTCTATGACCAAAAGGCACACAGTGTCACAGAGATGAGGATGATAGTGATGATGATGTTCATAGTAATGATGGTGATGCTGCTGCAAATCATGATGGTGAAGTTAATGGTGATGATGATGATGATGATGGTATAGATGTTAATAGTGATGATGGTGATGTTGACAGTGATGATGGTAGTGTTAATTATAATTGTGGTGATGTTAGTGATGGTGAAGTTAATGGTGAAGACAGTGATAATGGTAATGATGGTGATGTTGATTGTGATGATGTTAATAGTGATGGTGACGCTGCTGAGAAGTGGACGTAGGCATAGGTGGTCCACCGCATCTGTGACTTGTGGTCCGCGGACCATAGAACTTTGAGAGCCACTGCCCTGCAGTGGGGAGATACAGTCCTACAGGATCTTTATTTACGAAGATATTCTTCAGATCCCTACAAGGCACTGCTGGATCTGAAGCTACCCTAACTCAGTCTTTAGTGCGACAGCATAGGAAGCCTTCTTTATGACAGTGGTTTCCAATCTACTCAAACACAGGGTCACGAGTCCATGCTTGATTGCAGTTTTATTGAGTAACAGTACAACGGATCTCTCAGGCAGAGTCAAAGAAAGTCAGAGAAAGCCCATAAAACAAAAACAGACAACTGAGGGTAGGAGACACAGTGGGGGAAAGGACTCTCAATGGCGTAGCAGTTGGTAAAAATGTATTCATCTAAGGAGCTGTAAAAATCTAAGACTAAGAAAGCCTGTGCTTTGTCAGAAAGTCAGGAGGAGGGCGCTATCTGCAGGCCATGGCAGAAGCCTCAGAGTCATATGTGATACTGTATCCAGTCCCTGTAGCTGGACACCTGGGTGTAGATACCAGGGGAGCCTGGGTCAGCACAGATCCCGCCGAAGCTCACAATTCCAACCTGGACCCAGTGGTTTCCCTTCTTCCCCATCCTGCAGACCAGAGGGCCTCCAGAGTCCCCCTTAAGAAAAAACCAACAGCAACATTGTGACACAAAGGACCATTTCTCTCTGGAATAAAAGACAGTAACTGGCTCAGTTAAGCCCCTGAGAGCCCCAGTCCTTCAGTGCTCTAGTGTCTTCAGTCAGGGGTTAAAGGTCACTGTGAATCTGGACTCATGAAGACAGTAACTGGCTTAATTCAGCCCTGAGAGCCCCAGTCCTTCAGTGCTCTAGTGTCTTCAGTCAGGGGTTAAAGGTCACTGTGAATCTGGACTCATGAAGACAGTAACTGGCTCAGTTCAGCCCTGAGAGCCCCAGTCCTTCAGTGCTCTAGTGTCTTCAGTCAGGGGTTAAAGGTCACTGTGAGTCTGGACTCATGAAGACAGTAACTGGCTCAGTTCAGCCCTGAGAGCCCCAGTCCTTCAGTGCTATAGTGTCTTCAGTCAGGGGTTAAAGGTCACTGTGAGTCTAGACTCATGAAGACAGTAACTGGCTCAGGTCAGTCCCTAAGAGCCCCAGTCCTTCAGTGCTCTAGAGCAGTGGTTCTCAAACTGTGGTACGCGTCCATTGCCCTTGTCCATCTTCTGGCAGTTCTTGTTTTCTGTGATAGGGAGCCTGACCTCCTGCAGAGTGTGAGGCCATTGCAGGTGCTCTGGAAATGAATGCACAGAGAACATTCGAGCACTCAGAGATGAGTCCTTTTGGTCAGTTGTCATTTGACTTGAGTGTTTTCCTGAGCTACTTCTTCAACACAGGTTTCACAATGACTGGGAAGTGTGTTCCACACTCACACAACCCTTTGTCGAAACAAGTGTCTCCTGTTCTAAGTTTTAATTTGATCAGATGTTTTCACTGTCAGGCAAGACTTTGATTATCCATGACCCTTAAATCTCACTGATCCCTATATGTACTCTGAACACTCTATATATACTCAGGAAGACTCTATATATCTAGATCTAGATATATCCCTATAAAATTCTTAACAGTATATATTCAATTCAATTCGACTCAAGGTGCTTTATTAGCATGACCGATGGGTACAATCAGTGTTGCCAAAGCAAATAAAAATCCACCTGGAACAAAACAAAAAATAAAAGTAAAATAAAATCTACAGACATATTACAGACATTTACAACAAAGACATATCATAGAATATTGACATATACTGTAGGCAGATGGAGCATTATTGGGAGACGGACTCACTGTTCCTCAGGCTGTGACAGGAGATCAACTGAGTTCCCTCCTCCCTCTCCCAGTAGGATTGGGACCCATTGTGATTCTGGCAGGTGTGGGAACTCTGGGATTAGATTTCTGATTTTAGGGAAGAATGTTTCTCTTATCCCAGAGTATCTGTCACAGTGCAGTAGGAAGTGCATCTATATTTGTCACTCTATATATGTCTATTGTCTACTCTATATATACTTTTTCTCCAATGTCACAACAACTCATAATCACTCCATAACAATAAGGCGTCCATCGCAGGAAACCAAACAGCAAAGCAGCAGGTTCCTGTGCAGCTGAAAGCATAGTCCAACTACACAGGAAGTGGACATTTTAAGAGTCACCTACTGAAGTGAACGACGTTCCCCCAGCCCGTCGCCCAGCACTCGGAGTTCGGGGTGAAGTGGTCGGAACCCCTGGCCAGATGGACTGGCTGGACGAACTTGGTGTAGGTCACCGGACTGTCCAGCTCCACCAGGGCGATGTCGGACCCGTTCTCATATTCCGTGTATCCTTCGGTACCGCGCGTCTGTTGGGGGTCATTACAAATGCCCAGCTTGTGCTCTCCCAGGACCACCAGGGACCTGCACAACACGACGGGCCTGAGAAACGAGGTGTTTAAATACATCCATCAACGGGATGGACCCTGGAGGGACACACACACACACACCCTGGACAGGACACCGATCCACCACAAGACACACACCCACCCTGGGCAAGACACCAGTCCATCACAGGACACACCCACCCTGGATAACACACCTGTCCATCGTAGGTCACACACACCTGGTCAGGACACCGGTCCATCACAGGACACACACACCCTGGACAGGACACCAGTCCATCACAGGACACACACTTAAAAAAGGATGTGAAGCACACCCAGAAGATGACCCAGGCCAGAATACCAGTCAGTACCCAAGAGCTGAGGTGAAGCACCAAGTGACTGTGCCATCCTATCGGTGCTATCATGAATAATAAACAGGACAACTTACTTAAAAGTGCACAACAGGTTAATTAATTATAATTAGGCTGCAGTATTATAGATAGAAATTTTTGTCTCACTACTAAATATTTATTGTTCCTGTTGTCTCCATTGAGTGGTGTTGTCTGCTGTACTGTGTGCGTCCCAATCAGTGCCATTAAGAATTGCAAATGTACATGTACATATGGCAATAACCTCCTCTGCTCTTTAAGACTTTGAGACTGAATCAGGCCACCCTCTGCATTGGTGTGTCGTTAACCAGGCTTTTTCCTCATGCCCCCTGATGAATTCGTTTATAGTCAGGGGTAACCTTACAGCTATTTTCACACCATGAAACGTTCAGTGGAGCTTCACTCTCAGTGTCATTTTATTTTCCAAACAAACACCATTTGAATATGTTTCCACATGTAATTTGAAGTCTTTGAAAATGATACATGTGTTAGAATGAATAATTGTGGTATGCTACATACAGCATATAAAGATGTGCACTCTGATGCTGACTTGAGCACATTTTTGTTTAGCACTGATCTCTATACTACAATTCAGCACAAACACATAATGCAAATTCCTTTGAAGACAGTTTGAAATGACACATAATGACACTTTTGGGCTTAAACAATTTTCTCTAACTGGGGTCATCCTTGAGCTTTGTGCTTGTTTCCTGATGGCATGGAGGACATGACTCTGCCATTTCTACCCTGGATACAAGAGTGGTGGACAATGTGTAACTGCAGCGATCAATTGAAGAGACATGATTCCCGACCTTAACATTTAACATGTTATCTGGGATGGTCAGTCCAGAGCTCTTCAGAAGTTGGTGTTGGTCAGTCCACAGTCTCAGTGTGTGATGGAGCAGGTCTCTGTGATGGTCAGTCCAGAGCTCTTCAGAAGTTGGTGATGCTCAGTACAGAGTCTCAGTGTGTGATGGAGCAGGTGTCTGGGATGGTCAGTCCAGAGTTCATCAGAAGTTGGTGTTGGTCAGTCCAGAGTCTCAGTGTGTGATGGAGCAGGTCTCTGGGATGGTCAGTCCAGAGCTCTTCAGAAGTTGGTGTTGGTCAGTACAGAGTCTCGGTGTGTGATGGAGCAGGTCTCTGGGATGGTCAGTCCAGAGCTCATCAGAAGTTGGTGTTGGTCAGTCCAGAGTCTCAGTGTGTGATGGAGCAGGTCTCTGGGATGGTCAGTCCAGAGCTCTTCAGAAGTTGGTGTTGGTCAGTCCAGAGTCTCAGTGTGTGATGGAGCAGGTCTCTGGGATGGTCAGTCCAGAGCTCTTAAGAAATTGGTATTGTTGTCCCAAAGGCTGAAGAAACAGGTCTCTGGGAGGGTCCGTCATACATTATTGGTCATAAGTACCGTCTCTCTCACAGGCGGACCCGTGATCACTGAGGTATCATAGTTTTGACCAGCACCAGGTACAGTAAGAGATGAGAGGGGGCCTTAGTGAAGTCTTGCACAGCCTCAGTGCCTGAGCTCTGAGGCTCAGTCTGTATTAGGCAGCTGACACTGCGTTTTTTTTTCTCTATATCAGCAGTTTCTCAAGAGATAAAAATTGTCTCTTAGGATGTGGCTGAGAGCTGGGGGAGCAGCAACCAAGTGGGTAAGAGATACAGAACTGTAATAAACAGGAAACTGTGATCTGTATGTAGAATCAGCTGCATCCTTGGGGCAGCACAGTGGTTTTGCAGCGCTGGGACTCTGGGCTCAAGGCTGCCAGCAGCAGTGAGTTCATACGTTTTCCCTGTATTTGCATGGGTTTCCTCCCAGACAGGGTCTGTGATCCCCCCCAACACTGAAGTAAGAACACCCCCTCTGAAAGAGTATTGGAAGAGTGGAAAATCTGGAAAACATTTTATTTTTATCCTTTATTGAAAAAATATGTGCAAGCATAGAAGAGAGCAAGTGATCCTGCGATTCATGATCTTATATTGATATTGATGAAGTCACTCTGAATTGCACACACACACACAACAGGACAGGAGACACAGTGAGAGAGTAATCACAGAGAATCCCTCAGTAATAAACACACACAACAGGACAGGAGACACAGTGAGAGAGAGAGGAGATGACAAAGTCACAGAGTAGTAAAGGCACTCAACAGGACAGGAGACACAGCGAAAGACAGAGCGAGGAGCTGAGATGGGCGATAGGTTCTTGTCAGGGTGCAGCAGAGCCGGCAGTCAGCGTAGGAGGTTCTAGTCCCAGAAGCCCCCGTCTTTGATGTGAGTCTTGATCCAGATCCTGAAGGTGGAGACCCGGGTGTAGATCCCAGGGGAGTTCGGCTTTCCACAGCCATCCCCAATACTCACAATCCCAGCCTGCACCCACACCGTCTTCTTCTTACAGACCAGCGGCCCCCCAGAGTCTCCCTGGAGACAGACAGAGAGAGACAGGGGTCCCCAGTCCGGATTTCTCCCAAACATCACTGAAGCTCTGAGCACGAGAGCACAATCTTCCCCATCACTCTAATGGCATTCCTTTAAACCAACAGGAGAACCCTTCTACCTGTCTGTGCACGAACACGGCCTCATCCTACAGAGAAAGGTTTTTGTAAGACACCAAGAGGGTGTTTATCTTAAAGGGGGGCCCTTTGGGGACTGATTGGGGCACATCTCACAGAAGGGTAATTTTACAGGGATAACTTCAAGTGGTGTTAGTGGACCAGTAGGGGACACTCTCCCCCCTGGACCAGAAATTCTAGTCCAATGCCCCAATAAGAAGACCAAGCTGTAGGAGCTGTCATTCATCAGACCAGTCCATCAACTTTGATCCTGGCTATTTGCTCACTGCAGATCATCTCTTCAGATGGAAAGAGTGTCCTGACATGACCCCCTGTAATCCCCCTGGTGCAGTAGTTTCAAGCTCCTGCCCCTGACTTGTGCGTAGCGGGGCTGCTGTTGTGTGTCACCTAGGTGGGGCTGAGTTTCAGGGGAGGAGCAGTGGAGGAAGCAGTGAGTTAAGGGGGTTCCCCTCTGTATTGGAAGCACTCTGGGACCCATCAGAATGAATATTAGTAATAATTCCTCGCACTTACATAGCACTTTTCTGGACACTCCACTCAGAGCTCTTCACAGGTCAGGGGGATCCCCTCCACCTCCACCAGTGTGTCCCCCCACCTGGATGAAGCTCCAGTCTGCTCACACACAGCAGCTCTCAGTGGGGAGGAGAGCAGAGTGGTGAAGCCAGTTCAGAGATGGGGGTTATTAAGAGGCCACAATGGGTAAAGACCAGGGGGAAATCTGGCCAGGACACCAGGGTAACACCCCTACTCTTCTCGAGAAGTGCCCTAGGACTTTTAATGATTACAGAGAGAAAGAACCTTGGTTTTACGTCTCATCCGAAGGACGGCACCTATTTACAGTATAGTGTCCCCATCGTTATACTGCAGCATTAAGACCCACACGGACCGCAGGGTGAACCTGCAACCCCCTCCTCCTCCCCGTACCGTGCATGTGTCCTTCCCGCCGTGCTGGAACCCGGCACACAGCATGTCGGCCATGATGACCCAGCGGCCCTTGAAGAGCTTCTTGCAGAGCTGCCTCTTCATGATGGACAGCCGAACCTGCTGCAGAGTGTAGGGCTTGGGCAGTGGCTCTAGAGAGGGAAGAGAAGGACAGGCCTGGTCACGGGCTGCAGTAACACTCGCACGACCACTAGAGGGCACCAAGAGAAGCCAACAATGACAGCCGTTCTTTATTATCCCCTAGGGGGCAATATGGGGTGGTACGCATCCATGTTTGCATCCAAATCAAGTGTTAAGTAAGGATATGGCTACAGGTATGAATGAGAACTTGAATCTATTGCTGTAGGAGCTGGGGAGTCAGTATCTGCGTTCTGATGGGAGGAATTGGAATTCATTAAACAAGGAGCGTAAAGGATCGTCACAGATGGATTTTGCTTTAAGCAAAGCACGTGAATGCTAGATCCTGACCAACAGAGGGCAGGAAGATCGGCACCAATGACCTCCTGCCATATTTTCACAAGGCTGCCCAGTTTGCTCCTGCTTCTCAGATTCCGGTCGCCAAACCAGCAGATCAGGATCAAAGTTGGAACAGATTCAAGGAAGGAGCGATAGAACAAGATCAGCAACAGATCTTCAATGTTAGAACTGCTCACATTTCCTGACGGAAAACAGACCCTGTTGTCCTTTCTTGAGGATCATGTCAACATCGGCTTCGAAATTTAACTTGGAGCCCAGAACAGTCCCCAAGTACTTGTACTGTTCGACTTGCGAGTAGTTCGCCTGTGTCTGCTGACTGGTGTGATTGCTAGCTGTGGAGAGCACATGGGTTTGTGAGACACACAGAGGCTTAGGTTAGAGCGGAGAAATTTATGAGAGACCAGCAACAGATGTAGCCTCTCTGATCCTGAATTAGTGTTCTGTCCACCAGGGTGAGCGCCCCCTGCTGGCCCCACTAGCACCTCTTCTTTCCCAAGAGCCTCCCATCCAGGTACTGGCCAGGCTCACACCTGCTGAGCTCCGGGGGGGCTGCCAGTGCTGCAGGGTGATAAAGAAAACTCCCCCCCCCACCCCACCACCCGAAAGGGAAAAGAAGCAGTGCTCTACAGCTCCACCTAGTGGATGTCAGAGGCAGAGCAGGTTGGAGACACAAAACGAAGAAGGGGCGACCCCAATGGAAGCGAAGCAGCTCCCCCCCCCCTTCACTCACTGTGTTCTCCGGTCAGGCCCCAGCCCGTCACCCAGCACTCGGAGTTCGGGGTGAAGTGGTCGGAGCCCCTGGCCAGATGGACGGGCTGGACGAACTTGGTGTAGGTCACCGGACTGTCCAGCTCCACCAGGGCGATGTCGGACCCGCTGCGCTGCTGCATGGACGCCCGGTACTGCTCATGGAGGACGGTCCTCTTCAGCTTGTGCACCTGACGGTGTCGGGGGGCTGTGGCCAGCTGGTACCCCCCCAGGATCGCCCTCGACTGGCTCAGCTCTGGAGGTCTGCGGGACAGAGGCGTTGCCGGCTGTTAACGAGAGCCTCGTTTGAGACGGCTCAGAATCGGCCTGAGGCACAGCGCCCGAACTGGCTACCAGACCGAGCTTTCATCCTCTTCATCGGTGTTATGGGCTATTTCCGCATTGAAAGCAATCGCATACTGTCTGATTAACTCTGTGAGAAAGACAGCACCCAATCCATACTCGTCTGGGTTTTATATTAAACATTTGTTTAGTTGTAATGGACACCAATCCCACTGCAGATGTCGCCATGCTGCACACATCATTACAAAGTAACAGGTAAAGGTAAATTTTAAATAAATTTTAAACTATTAATCATTAATAATTATTAATAATATGTATACTAACAACAATTAATAATAACAGCAATAAATGATTAATTATTAATATTATTAATAGTTGTTAATTGTTGATAATTATTACATTAATCGTTATTAATTATTAATTTAATAATGAATTGTTGTTAAATTATTATTATTTTAAATTAAAGGTAAATTTTCAGTGCCAAAAAGAAAAGAGTTCATTTCGGCTGTGGAGCCTTCTTCGGGTGTGACTCACAGTGTTGGTGGGTTTTAATATCGGACCATTTCATCTTGTCGTACAAATATCATCCATCCATTTTCTCTCCTTAGCTTTATCCCATACGGGATTGTGGGGGAGCTGGAGACCATCCTGGAAAGCAATAGGCACAGGGCAGGACACACCCTGGATGGGACAGCCGGGAAGACACACAAACACACACTCAGATCGGGGACAATTCTCCCAGAAGCCAATTCATCTACCAGCAATTCTTTGGACTTTGGGAGGAAACCTATTTGAACACATGAGGAACATGCAAACTCTACACAGAAGGCACCCTGGGTCTAGATTCGAACCCAGGGCATCAGCACTGTGGGACAGCAATGCTAAGCACTGTTCTGTCCCTCAGATATGATATTATTATATAATATTTTGCATTATGATATTCTATATTACTTTGAGCATCCATATCAGCTCTCAACTGGCTACCCACTGAAGCTAGGCAGGGTTGAGCCTGGTCAGTACCTGGATGGGAGATCTCCTGGGAAAGCTAAGTTTGCTGCTGGCAGAAGTGTTAGTGGGACCAGAGGGGTGCACCCACCCTGCAGTCTTGTGGGTCCTAATGCCCCGGTATAGGGGGCACCGTCTTTTGGATGAGACGTTAAACCCAGTCCTGACTCTCACCGGTCATTAAAGATCCCCGGGCATTTCTCGAGAAGAGTAGGTAGTTATCCCCGTGTCTGGTCCAAATTTCCCCCCTCAGCCTCCAAATTGTCCCCGTGTATGATTGGCTTGCTCTTGCCCTGCGATGGACTGGTGTCCCATCCATGGTGTACCCTGCCTTGCGCTCGTTGCTTGCCGGGTAGGCTCCGGCTTCCCACGACACCGTATAATATAAAGCAGTTTGGCAAATGAGATGACACAACATATTATTTTGTAATTTATTTGATAACATTGTAGCCACGGTCAGGAAAAATTCCAGCAAAGAATTCTAGGTTGTATAGTAACAACCTGAAATAGCCACAAAGCAGACACATTTTTAGTGAAAGTTCTTATCTAGCAAATTCAACTGCACTCATACCCCGGTATAAGAATGTTCGATAGACGAATTTTTGCTAATCTGAATTTGTACCTTGTAATTCGTTCTAAGAACGAAATTTCGCTAATCCTAACTTTGAAGTTAAAAAGATTTGGCTAAGAACCTACTGCGAACATCTAGATTCAGTGCCACCTAACAGCTGCTTGTTTGGCATTGTGGTGAGCTAAAGCTTGTGCTCTCGTTTTCAAAGTGTTCTTCTTGTGTTTGTTTTGTAGTGTCTGTTCATTATGGCGTCTTAAGGAAGAGAAAAAGATTCTTTAGCGTGATAGTCGACAACAGTATGCACACCATTCCATTAGGAAAGAACGAAAAATATAAATACGATATAATTGATTATTTTACAGCTATAGTTGGCTTATTTGAATAGATCTGCGCTGTTCACTAAGCTTGCTATAATGGACTGTATGGTATTATACTGTATGTTTAGAGTGGTTTTTGAACTTGTCTCCGGCTCAGAACAGGGTAGAATTTTCCCAATAAGAAATAATGGAAATTTTATTTTCGATTTACAATCTCCCGCCTTTCAAACTGATTTTTAGGAACGAGTTTGGATTTGGATACCGGGGTATGAGTGGAATTGCATACATTCAGAGAGGCTGGAGTACAAACCTGTTAATTTGCCACATTTTAAAACCAATTGTGTTAGATTTAGAAAATGTTATTGTGGCTGTACTGGAACAAAAGTTCAGAGAGAACACGGCCCCTGACTGATCTAGCAGAATTGGCCCAAATCTAATAGCCTCAGAGTTAGAAGCTTCCGATGAAGTCAAAGCTACAGGTAGGACGCCTGCTGTGGTTTGTGTTAATAGAGCCCAGACATAGAGATCAGGACTGCAGGTTGGACGCCTGCTGTGGTTTGTGTTAATAGAGCCCAGACATAGAGATCAGGACTGCAGGCTGGACGCCTGCTGTGGTTTGTGTTAACAGTATTGGGCTACAGTTTTATACACAGCACTCACTCGTCAAAGCAGTGTGCTGCCGTGAGAACCCAGCGCTCACTGATTAAGGAGCCTCCACACTCATTGTATCCTTCTTGCTTTGTATGTTTTGGAACAATCTTGAGATACACCATCCAGGGCCACTGTCCCTCCTTTGCATCCTGACCGCCCACTATAGTGCTCCTGGACAGAGGAGAGCTGGACACTGGAGAGAGACAGAGGGGTTAATACAGAACAGGCTTGAGATCAGTCATCCAGGACCACTGTCCCTCCTTCACACCCTGACTGACCACTATGGAAAGAGGAGAGCTGGACACCGGGGAGAACAATATTGACACAGCATCAACTAAAATAACAAGACTGGTGACACAGTGAGAGAGGTAACAACAAATAATCCCTCAGTAATAAAGACAAAAATGCACAGAGAATCTCTCAATAATAAGCACAAAGCAACAGGACAGGAGACACTCTGTGAGAGGGAGAGAGGAGAGATAACAGAAAATCCCTCAGTAATAAAGGAAAGGAAACACAGTTAAAAAGATAGGATAAAAACAGAGAATCCCTAAGTAGTCAAAACACAGAGCAGGACAGGTGACACAGCAGGTGTTCACAGAGAATACTTCTGTAATGAAAATACTCAACAGGACTGGAAACACCATGAGAGAAAGGAGATCACAGAACATACCACAGTAATAAACACACACAACAGGACAGGATACAGTTCGAGAGATCAGATAATGAGTAATAGACAGTTAATACGACAGGAGATCACTTTGTGTGATATTTCACGAATACATATTATATTTATGTGATACATTTTTTTCTAGGTCTCCTCTTACCTTCAAAAACATTCAAAATCAAGACCCAAAGCAAAAACATTTTTTCCTTCTTGGTCTGGGATGATGAATCTTCAGAGCTCTACAGAAGTTGGTGTTGGTCAGTCCAGAGTCTCAGTGTGTGATGGAGCAGGTCTCTGGGATGGTCAGTCCAGAGCTCTTCAGAAGTTGGTGTTGGTCAGTCCAGAGTCTCAGTGTGTGATGGAGCAGGTCTCTGGGATGGCCAGTCCAGAGCTCTTCAGAAGTTGGTGTTGGTCAGTCCAGAGTCTCAGTGTGTGATGGAGCAGGTCTCTGGGATGGTCAGTCCAGAGCTCTTCAGAAGTTGGTATTGGTGAGTACAGAGTCTGTCTCACTATATAATGAAGGTGGTCTACAGGAGACAAAGGGCATAGAAGTTAAGCCCTTTATGTCACCTGTTTGATATCTGAAGACGTGAAGTGAATTCACATTTAGTTCTCACCTCACACCCCAGACAGACTGTCTCTCAGCACAGCCCTTTGATCTTGACAGCTCAAGAACAACGGTTTGCACGAGAAGCTGCAGAGGTGTTTTGTAAACAGGAAATGTCAGTTTTTCATTTCAGGTTTTAGGTTTGAATTTTCCTTTCAAGTCACCTACCCCCAGTCTCTTCACTAGCAAACCCCTGATGTCAATATGATCTTGCTCGTCACCCTGGTATTTCCAGTAGTGGGATCCGGAACATGAAGTGACAGAAAATTCCTTCTGGACCCATGTAGATCAGTTATCATGTGGTCCTTTACACCTCGAACAAAATTTGGTCTGTCTTCAACTGTCTTTACCACAGTCTGCAGGTGCTCTGTTGAGAGTGTGATCGCATGTGGGATAACAGTGTGCTTTGGCAGTAACTCGCTGTCTGACCAGAAGGCATTACAGGGGGTGATCAGGTCAGCCCTGTCCATCACTGGAGTATAGCTCTCCTCTATTTCATACATTTTTACAACTTACTGTCTCAGGAAGGCTGGGAGTATCACTAAGGATACCAGTCATCCTGGTTTCTCATTTTCTCCCCCCTGCCCTCTGGTAAGTGTTACAAGAGCACAAAGGCATGACTGTCCAGAGACAGCTTCTTCCCACAAGCTCTCATATTACTCAACTCTATCCCTACCGACAGCTCGCGCTGAGGTTTGTTCTCTAAAATGTCTGTTATTTAACTTGTTGTTGTTGGTGCCACTGTTCTGTGTTAATGTTTTTGATGTTTCCTTAATGTCTTTGAAAAATAAGATAATGGCAGATAATGGGAACAAGAAGCAAGAACAGAGGCTGGTGGAGAGAGAACAGATGGCTGATGCAACAAGGTAGATTTTTATTAAGTGCTGTTCAGTTACTTTCCTCCTACGGAGCACAGAGGACAGTGAAAGTGAGAGACGTCCAGAGCAGGACAGGAGGAGCCTTCATCATCGTGGCATGATACAGGAACCCCATGAGAGAGAAACAGACCAGACCAGGGACAAAAAAGGCCGGGGGGAGACAGGACATGTGGTATAGGTGTAGCTCGGTTTACAAAGGGCTAAAACGATTATGAATTAGTACATCACGAGTCATGCTTTAGTTATTTAGTTCCAGGGAAGAAAGGATTAGATCTATGCTGCGTGTAGAGCTGCAAGATAAAACACGCATTAAATAATAGGAGCAAGAGGCCAGCAGGTTAACAACATTAGACCATGTTCATATTTCATTGTTTAGCCATTCGGAGTGAAATCAATGTAACAGGGTATTGCCCCTTTGATCAGTCAGGCTCACTAATCTGTTTGCGGGGAAGAAAAAAAAAGATTCCAGCTTCCGGCACTCACACGCATGCAGACAAGCTGTTTCCACAGCAACCGCCGCGGGCTGACGCCATTTGCGCCGTCAAACAGCGACGGAGAAGCCGGCGTCGCGCCGCCCGGCGAACGACGAGCGACGCTTCGCTGTTTTTTTTTGTTTGTTTTTTTAAAAGTATAAAGAATTTACAAATACAAATAGAAACGACGCTTCACTGTTTCCCCGGACGTCGACTTGAATTTGATGTGTATTACAAGCGATAAAGCTCAGGTGCCAAAACCCAGAGCTAAGGTGAAAACGCGTTCGTGTCGCCCTGATGTGAACTCACGGGTAGGGAAGAGAATTCCCGTGAGAGAGAGAGAGAGAGAGAGATCCTGTGGGAGCTCGTTCGTTACCGGGCAGAGGTGTGCGGGCGAAGGGATTGTGGGAAAAAGAAATAACAGAAGGTAACAGTAGTGGTAGATGAAAGTGGGAGGTGGAAAAAAACAGTTTTCTGTTCTGTGTAATTTGTTATGCTGAGATATATATATATAGATTTTATTAAACCTTTCTGGCAAGAAAATGAGTAATCACATTCAGAGACGCTTGTCACAATTTGTCTAAATTGTGCTGCAGAGACCCAGCGGGGTTCAAAGCTGAAAAAGGAGCAGAAAACGTTCAGCATCATTTGTGGTCAGCAGCAGGGAGAGAGAAGTTCTTGTTCCAGGCGCTACAGCGGTCCAGTGAGTGGACAGGGCTCAGGGTGCGGAGGTCCAGGCGGTCAGCAGGAGGGACAGGACAGCCAGCAGCAGGACAGTGTGTCCCAGGGAGGGGGCACTGCTGGGGGCGCGGGTGGCAGTGAACACGATGTTGCTGTTGATGAGGGGCAGGGTGGGGCCCACGTTGCTCTGCAGGAAACTCTGGTATCTGGACACCTTGGGAAACACCCCCTGATGGGAACGAGCCACAGGTCCTCCAGTGTTGTTCACTGCAACAATGCTGGCCTGAATCCAGACAGATCCCTGTTTACACACCAGGGGATCCCCTGACTCTCCCTGGACAGAGAGAAACAGAGAGAGAGAGGTTAATACAGACACACTGACTGGACACTCCAGTACATTAACACTGCACTGAGAGAGAGAGGGGTTAATACAGACACACTGACTGGACACTCCAGTACATTAACACTGCACTGAGAGAGAGAGGGGTTAATACAGACACATTGACTGGACACTCCAGTACATTAACACTGCACTGAGAGAGAGAGGGGTTAATACACACACACTGACTGGACACTCCAGTACATTAACACTGCACTGAGAGAGAGAGGGGTTAATACAGACACACTGACTGGACACTCCAGTACATTAACACTGCACTGAGAGAGAGGGGTTAATACAGACACACTGACTGGACACCCCAGTACATTAACACTGCACTGAGAGAGAGGGGTTAATACAGACACACTGACTGGACACTCCAGTACATTAACACTGCACTGAGAGAGAGATGGGTTAATACAGACACACTGACTGGACACTACAGTACATTAACACTGCACTGAGAGAGAGAGGGGTTAATACAGACACACTGACTGGACACTCCAGTACATTAACACTGCACAGAGAGAGAGGGGTTAATACAGACACACTGACTGGACACTCCAGTACATTAACACTGCACTGAGAGAGAGGGGTTAATACAGACACACTGAACACTACAGTACATTAACACTGCACTGAGAGAGAGAGAGGTTAATACAGACACACTGACTGGGCACTGCAGTACAAGTAGAGCACGAGAAGGACTGAGGCTCTCATTGACTAAACTGAAACAGTTACTGTCTTCATGAGTCCAGATTAAGTATTATCTGTATTCCAGATGAAGATACCAAAAATTAATTTCATAGAAGAATCAGAAGAATTCAGTGCCGGAATGAGTGGATACCTGCTGAAGGTCCAGCGGTCCAGTACAGAGGTTGTCACCTGAAGAGACGTTCATACACTTAGTGATTGCTGTGGACACTTCCTGGAAGGTGTTCTCACCTGACAGTAAAGGGACACACAAGGAACTTTAGAGATTGTGGGGGAAGATAACACAACTCTGAGTGAAGTGTCGTGATCAGGGATGATAGCACTCTACACATAGACCTCAAGGAATCTGTGTGAAGCACCTTGACAACAGCACTGTCCACACTGGAGAGTCTGTGTCCCACACTGTGATCCTGGACCTTGAACTAATATCCCAGTCTCACCTATTCTAGTTGTGTTTCTCCAGCCAGTGATCCAACACTGAGTTCCTATGGGAAATGAGACTCTCTCCCCAGCCAGGCAGATG
The DNA here is from genome assembly GCF_055471065.1 of Atractosteus spatula. Taxonomy (NCBI): domain Eukaryota; kingdom Metazoa; phylum Chordata; class Actinopteri; order Semionotiformes; family Lepisosteidae; genus Atractosteus; species Atractosteus spatula. The sequence goes on along the minus strand of NC_142710.1, from coordinate 8,936,572 downwards.
GGCAGGATATATTTTGTGAAGGAGACCTTGGTGACCAGTTTCAGGAGGGCGATGTTGGTGCCACCAAGCTGGCTGGTTTGAACACTCTGGATCCCCAGGGATCTCTCGAAGGGGCTTAAGACATTCTTCTTCAGTTTTCCCAGAACCACTTTCCATTCCCCGACAATCACCGGACTGGAGGGATATAGAGGAGGAAGTACAGATACACTGGACAGCACCACACGTCAACACTGAAGAGGAACTCACAGGGAAAGATAGATGACAGTAATCTCATTAACAATGTAAACCCTGTTGCATTGTCTGGATTTGTTAGTGTGTTTAAATTAACAACATTGCTGTCACTTTCAGTTAAATTCATGAGCCTGAATTATACCCATTACTGTGTTGATGTGTAATTCAGTATTAGTATTAGCTCAGAGGATTGTCTAAATGTCTGACATTATTCCTGTGTCTCTGACTCGGGTCACGGTTCTGATATGGACTCAAGGTGTAAGAACCTCCAGTCGCCTTTGTCCCAATATCTGAACATAAGACTGATCCTGAGACTCTCTACCTGGGTTTTATTGTTACTGTGACTAATAGTGATTTCATTTATTACCAGTCCACGGAGTAGTACTGTTTCAACACCAGGGGTGAGTTGGAATCAACCTGAATAAAAAGGGCAGGTAAGGTTTCATCTGTACCTGGGTAGGATGGACAGGTGAGGTTTGGTCTCTACCTGGGTAAGAGGGACAGGTGGGGCTGGTCTATACCTGGGTAAGAGGGACAGGTGGGGCTGGTCTGTATCTGGGTGAGAGGGACAGGTAGGGCTGGTCTATACCTGGGTAAGAGGGACAGGTGGGGTTGGTCTATACCTGGGTAAGAGGGACAGGTGGGGTTGGTCTATACCTGGGTGAGATGGACAGGTGGGGCTGGTCTCTACCTGGGTAAGAGGGACAGGTGGGGTTGGTCTGTACCTGGGTAAGCACTGTGCAGCTGTCATCACCCAGTCCCCGGTAATGAGCGTCCCTCCACACACATGCCTCCCTTTCCAGTATAGATTGGCCATCCAGGGCCAGGACCCTTCTGCAACTGACTGACCCTTGAGTAGGCGTGGTTTGATTTTGGGCCTCCCACAGACTTGTACTGAAAAACACAGTGAGACAGCAGAGTCACCTCCAGTGGACTGGAGAGATTGCCCACATCCTGCATAGTGATGTCACATATCCTCATGAAGAATCAAATATCTAATTCAGCACTTATAGGAAGATCATTTTCCAAATAGCAATAAAAATATTTAGTGCTGGCTTACAAAATGCAATTACCAAGACACCTGGACCCCTCTACCATCTACCAGCAGAGAGGAGGACAGGATTACAGGAAAGCAGAGTATGTGAGACAGCAGGTAACTCCTTAACTGGCTTTAGCCTATAACAATTAAAAGATAAGTGCTTTATGAGGATAACAATTCTGAATATTACACAGATGGTGTCTCATTCATAGAAACATGCACAGATTAACTCACTAGGGAGTGCACCAGAAATGGATACTGAAGTTGAAGCAGTAGAGGGAGCAGTGGTCACTGGTGCTGTAGTAGTAGAAGGAGCAGTGGTCACTGGTGCTGTAGTAGTAGAGGGAGCAGTGGTCACTGGTGCTGTAGTAGTAGATAATGCATTAGGCACTGGTGCTGTAGTATTAAAGGGAGCAGTGGACACTTGTGCTGTAGTAGTAGAAGGAGCAGTGGTCACTGGTGCTGTAGTAGTAGAGGGAGCAGTGGTCACTGGTGCTGTAGTAGTAGAGGGATCAGTGGTCACTGGTGCTGTAGTAGTAGAAGGAGCAGTGGCCACTGGTGCTGTAGTAGTAGAGGGAGCAGTGGTGTCTGGTAATGCAGTTGGCACATTACATGTGGAATTACTGCTGAAGACCTCAAACTCTGTAGTGTTCGACCCAATTTGTTCTTTAATCCAGGACTTGTAATTGGACACTCCTGTATGAACCATTAAGTATCTGGGACAATAGTTTCTAAAATTTACAAATCCAGCTTGAATCCAGGTAGACTCATGTTTACACACCAGAGGACTCCCTGAGAGAAAGATAGGGTAAAATAAATCCTACAATGAGAAAGAGAAAATAATTAATATAGACAAAATGACTGACTTAAAACTACAGTACATTAACAGTGATCTGAGAGAGAGAGGGGTTAATACAGACACACTGACTGGACACTCCAGCACATTAACACTGCGATGAGAGAGAGGGGTTAATACAGACACACTGACTGGACACTCCAGTACATTAACACTGCGATGAGAGAGAGGGGTTAATACAGACACACTGACTGGACACTCCAGTACATTAACACTGCGATGAGAGAGAGGGGTTAATACAGACACACTGACTGGACACTATAGTACATTAACACTGCACTGAGAGAGAGAGGGGTTAATACAGACACACTGACTGGACACTATAGTACATTAACACTGCACTGAGAGAGAGGGGTTAATACAGACACACTGATAAGAAGCTCTATCCCTGTTTCCCACATCATATAACAAAATACAGGCTTTGTTTTCTTCTGTAATCCTACTGTGTAGTTTAGTGCCATGTGTGTATAATAAACCGCTACTTCATTTACCGAACAGGATGATATGTTGGCCTGAATCACACCAGCACAGATCATCGTTTCTGTTACATATGGAAAACTGTAGAGGTTATAGATTTGATCAACACACTCTTTGTTCTCAATGAGGGGCAGCTGGACCTGTTGTAGGGTCTGGTTCCCTGACAAAAATGTTGCTGAAAGACAAAACAAGAAGGTGGTCAGTGTCCTTCCCTCAGTCAGTGACAGACTCTTCCATCAGCTCTACAATGTGAGGATCCTGAGGTTTTACTCATCCTGGTTCAGAGCAACATCTCCACCTCCAATCAAGGATTCAGACACTCAGCAGTAAGGAATCGGCTGTGAAGGAGCAGTGTATTCATTCCTGTGTTACAGCTGTGGAGTCTGTGGAGTGAATGTATGCAGCAGCAGTGTGCTGGTGTAGGGGCTGATGGAAAGTGACTGGGTGACTGATGACACGTATGACTTATGTCACCTCTGACCCCCTGTCCACTGGCAGAGATCAGTCAGAGTCAGAGACAGGGGCTGCTGAAGGGGAAGTTCGTGAGAGGAGTAAATGAAGAAGAGTGTTATACAAAGGCTTTAACATGTGGAAAGACACAGGAGTGTTAGATTAACCTACTTCTGTCTGTCATGTTGCCCCAGCCGGTGAGCCAACAGCTGGTCCCATTGTGGAAGGAGCTGCCGGTGTCGGCCAGACAGATGGGCTGGATGTAGTCAGTGAAGTTCACAGGGCTGCTCAGCTTCAGCAGGGCGATGTTATCATAATAAATATAGGAAGTGTAGGGGTGAAGAATGATCGTCTGGACCCCTCTGAACACTTGATGAGGATTCGAGCCCAGCTGTGTCTGTCTGCCCAGGTACACTGTCCACTGACTGGCAATTCTGTTGGTCCTGGAGAGAGAAGTCATCATTGTCAAAGGTCAGGTGTACTACAATGTGTAAACTCATTGCTGTTCCCTCTTTTTTCACCTGATTATACGTAATATCACACTTCCTTTAATTGGTGCTTTAACAAAAGTCAGCAGTTTCGCCCTAAACTAATCACGTTTCAGAGCTGTCACTGTTGTCCTCACTAGTTATCGGTGTTATAGAATATAAAGATTGACGATAGCTAAGGCCTAAAAATGCATCTCTGAGAATATATATTGAAGATCCCTTCTACTTCCTTACCAATAGAAGCAAATTGCAGATGTCAGCACCCAGTCACTGTTGATCAGTGAGCCTCCACACAAGTATTGACCATTCCAGTGCAGGCTGGCCTGCCAGGGCCAGGACCCCTCCTGGGCATAGTCTCCCTGCAGGACACTGGGATTCAGGGGCGCCTGGCCGCAGGCTGGAGAGACAAGAGACAGAGAAGAGAGACTGAGGGTGAGCTGTCCATCTCCCATCCCAACTTCCCAAACACAGTGACTCTAAAACAGATAAATCTGTACAAAAACAGATTCAGCTGCACATTCAACACTAGAACTAAAAATAGAAAATTTAACTGTTGAGAATTATATCTGTTGTTTATTTTACACCTTCACTTAATGGAAAACACTGTAACCTCCTGGAACATGACATCTGACATCTGCTAAGCTAATAAAAATATAAAAATAATAACAGCTATGAAGTAATGCAACAACGAATATGGAATTTTGATAGAGGTGACTCTTTAGATTTTCTGTACTTTATTGAATTTGCTTGTTCAAATGTACAGCCACTCTGAATGCACATTTTACCAGCCAAAGAAGATAGATGTCACTATCATACACTCTTAAGGGCGCTCCGACTCTTTCACTTTGTTGTTGATTTTGTGCACCTGCCTCCTATCCACCCCCCTTATATAAGCCAGACTCTTACTATTCCTGGCTCAGCATTGGAAGATGGACGTCCAGAAGCCCACCTACCAGCGGGTCCTGGAGTGGCCCAACAGCATAGGCTTCATCACGGCGTCCTGACCATCTGGGTCCGGGGCTCGGAGCGCCTAGCCTCGTTAGCCCACTTTTATTCCCAGTCCCTGCACCGGATCCCATTCCGGTTTTTAAACCTTGTCTGGTCTTTGTCCTGGTTGAATTAACCGGCTCTGGAATTTTGGACTTCACCCTGGATTTCCCTTTGGACCCCCTTGGACTAGTTCGCCAGGACCACGCTAACCCCCCCCCGAGCCCCAGTGCACAGTCACACACCCCTGTTTGTCAACCTGCCCTGTACCTCTTCGTCTCCTCCCCGTGTCAGTTTCACTTACTCCGGATTATACCGTCCACATAGGCTCCTGACCAGCGCTTCGTTACAATAGATAGGTTACACTTTTGGTCGGTTAGATGTTAGTGTTAGTGAAACGATTGTGTTATTTACTGTTTTACTGCTGTACATCTTTAAATTCTCTTAATATTGAATATCAATAAGGAGTCATGATAACTAAAGTGGAATTTTGGTAGCTGAAAAAAAACAACCTAAGTATAATGACATCTCTGAAATATAACTCTATTAATAATAATGAAAAATATAATATACATACCGTATATACCATATATAGCTGGCAGTGGTATACAAAAATAAGGCGCACAACACTATTCTTCCTTCTTCATAAATATTTTCTGTATCAAAGTCTTTAACTCGATCACTTGCTTTGTATTTTTTTGAGTTTGGACATGTTCCTTTTAACTTCATTTTGTAAAATAAAGCATGCATTGGTGGCTTAGTTTGATCCCAGCCAATGCATTTAACAAATAGTCCCTTGGGCATAATAAAGATTCTTTCTGTAGTAATAAAACACAATAAATAATATGTATACAGCATTGAGATTTGTAATGATATTATGTATCACAGTATTTTAAATATTAAAATAATATTAATAATGCAAATGAACCTCCAGACCACCAATCTTTAAAGGAATTTAAAGATGTCCTAAAACAGAAATCACAATTGAGGTTTTTACGTCTATATTTGCTTTTAAATACTAATTTTTAAAGCCACTATGTATATGTTTTTGCTACCCTTTTTTTCTTCTTAGTAGTTGATAAAATTATAGTTTTTATAATCATTTGGTTTCACCGAAGTTGTTGAAGAGCCTTGTCGCATAGTGCCAATTTTATTTTTTCATTTCATTTTCTGATGTAACACTGAATGGAATGTCTAATGTCTTGGTGATTGCATAATCTCCTCTCCTCGCTGTATTCTTTTATAATCCTTGATGCGTGAAGAAGCACAAACCAAAAAACTTTGTGAAGCTGGAAATTTAGACTTCTGTTAACATATTTACTAAAGTCATCCGACTAAGTAAGCTCATTTTGTGAAACAACCCCCTGGTGCTCATTGATTCCCCAATAATCTAAACACAACACAACGCTGGCAGAACTGCCTGAACTCACACGTGGGTGCAAACTAGTGTTAATAACTATTCTGTTTTAAAATATTTCAGATTTGTATCTGTTGTAATTTTTAATGCAATGGCAAATATAATTCCAATTCTTCAGTTTTTACCTAATATTGTGAGTCATATACTCAGGTGTGTTGCATCTTTGATGTAGTTGGGTGTACAGTATTATTTAACACAGGTTTAGTCTTAGTGTTTGATGTTTGTGGTTTACTAACAAATCAAATCCGCATTTTTATTTATTCGTGGCATAATTTGTCTAATATATTTTTAAGTCACATTGTTAGGCAGTTACATCCACATCTATCTATGGCAGCATCCTGGTGCCACAAGGGAAAACAATGGAAAAATTACTGTTCTGTAAGTCATTCTTTGAAAGGCATTCAACTCTCTACATGCCTCTTTTTTACTTGCTTATTTGCTGTTAAATATGATATGATTTAAAGCCAATAGTGTATGTTAATACATTAATACAATTTCAATGTTAATACAATAATACAATTTCAAGAATTAAAGTCTAAAATAAAATGATCTGTTTGCTAGTTACTAGTTATACACAATTACTAATAATTCTTTATCCTGTATGGAATTAAAAACAAGACATTTTCTTCGTGTTACTGTACAGTATGATTTGTGCAGGAAAGCAGAATTAACTAACATTTACTTTTTTATTATTAAAATGTCCACATGCAGCTGGATTAACTGCGCCACCAGGCAGTTTTACAGAGTTTTGCAGTCCAGCATCAGATTACTTAAGAAAAATAAAAAACGGCGGTACCTTTTGGTTGTTGCTCTATACCACATGCCACCTTGTGCATTCTAAATGCCTACTTCTGTAGCAATACTCCCTTATTTTCATTCAGTCTTGCTATTAGATGTCATCCACTATCCACTTCTTAGAAGGAATTTTAATTTCAAAGCACACAAGTTTAATAACCTGATGTTATTTTCATTTTGTTTGGGAATACAGTAGTTGAAAGTTATTTAATACTTTCAAAAACTTAATGTCACATCTCTCACTGCAAATTAATAGTATTTTTACTGTATTGTGTCGCTTCTAGGGAGATAGCAAAGCAGATACACGTTTTCATAAAATAGACCCAAATGCAGGCATATAAAGACCAGAAAACCAGCAAGCATCTGCATGAGCAAACAGCAAGCTGTTTACAGCAAGCAAGTGTGGTACAAGCAAACTAGGCCCACAGCATAATAGAGACCAGGCGAGGTTTAAAGCCGGGTAAACACAAAAGGACAGAGCCAAGAGAAATCCGAACTCAGAGCTGAGAGAAACAAGAAGACATCATACTAACACCAAGCACAAGGGGGAAATCCGATGTATGTAGGGGTCCAGAATCCAGGAAGCAAACACGGAGAGAATGCAGAAACTTCAAACAAGGTGAAACTTGAAACTTAGTGAACTCTATGACAGAGTTTCAGAGCACTGCCAGATCACAGCTTATGTAGGCTTGAACCACCTGAGGCGGCCATGGTGGAGAATTGCCTCCAGGTGATACAAGACTCCTGTCAGATTAATTACCATGGCGACTGGCACTAAAAGACAGGTGGCTTGCTACTGTCTAAATACTAGTTCTGGACCATTTTTACCAGGTGTCCTTCCATACATCTGTAGCGATGAACATGACTGTGAAATCGTTAATGACAGACACCTGTCCAGAAGCTGTGTGAAGAACTGTTCTTCACAGTAAAAAGTGAAAGAAAAGATCTTAGGCTTAATGTTATGAGAGAAAATTCCGATTTTTAATTTTGAAATAAAATCGCAAAAGAATTGAAGCAGTTTCATCTGGGCTCTCTGAACCTCAAGAAGATAATTTAATCTTTTTAAAAAAACAGACCATTTTTACCAGACACAAATTCACTTTAGATTCGTCTCCTGTGTTATTCTTTTTTCAAAGGACCTTAGTTATTATCCTCTCCTGTGGATAAACTGTGCTGATAAATTAGGATAGTAGTGCTCATCAGAGCACTGAGAGACACAGGTCAGCCACTGGCCAGACAGACACCACCTACCTCTCACTGTCAGGATCAGAGCCGCCAACACGCAGAGACTGATGCCCACCGCCATGACTGCTAGTGTGTCAGTGTCCTGTCTCCAGCTTCTCCTTTCTCTCCTCTCTCCCTCTGTCTGTCTCCTGCTCTGATATACACACCTGGAGAGACAAACCTTGTGTCCCTCCCTCTCTCCCTCCCTCTGTTCTCATCCTCTGTTCTCTCTCTCTGTCTCTCTCTACATCTCTCCCTTCCTTTCAGTCCTCCTCTCCCTCAGGGTTTCACTGGGGATGTCCTGTTGACTTCAGTAATACTGCAGCTCAACGAATTTATAACAAAGAAACAATCAGTAATAAACCCACACAACAGGACAGGAGACACAGTGAGACAGAGGAGTGCACTTTAACTATGACCCCACTGTGATTTACAACACTTGTACCTTGATATCACTTTTCTGGATTCCCAAACGATTGAATGTTGAAATACCCACAAGAACTATCAGAGCTCTTCTTGCTCGCTGTCGATTTCTGTGACCCCTGTTAGCCATGGAAGAACCTGACTGCTTGATTCTGCAGAGGAGAGATTGATCAACAGTGTGAAAATGACTTTGGCAAAAGCCTCTCAGTGTCTCAGTTAATATCAGGTTCTACTCATGTAAAAGCTTCATTTATACATTATGACAAGTCCAGGACTAAGCTGTTAATCCAGGGTTTCTCTGTCTTTTCCATCCCACAGCACTTACAATACACTAACCTAAAGCTTTTCTTGCTTTTTATGTCCATGGATCATGAAACTCTACATGTGACTCCCGAATTTAACAGTCTTGCAGTGTGGTCTTTGTCTATCTGAAATATACAACATGACACTTTGGTTACTTCACAATTTAATATATAGTTCCCAATATCTGAAGTATTAATTTCTCTCTCACATGTAAGTTCTGCAGGAGGTGTAGTGGGAAATTTTACAACAGAACTTCCATGAATACTATAGTCCAAAACAGGACAGAAGACACAGAGAGAGACAGGAGATCACAAAGAAGCCCTCAATAATACACACAAACACAACAGGACAGGAGACACAGTGAGAGAGGGAAGTGGGCTTTAACTATGATCTCATGGTGATTTACTACACATTAACCTTGATATCACAGTTCTGGATTTTATATCAACACAATAATTACAGTGTGTGAGCTATCTGTGATTGATCAAAAGGTTTTATGTGCAGAAATGTGGTTTCATGGTACAGAAATTCAGGGAAGTCTTATTTGCAGTGGTGCATCACAGGAACTTGTTTTTGCTGTTTTGTGGCTCTGCAGGTAGTTTCCATCAGAAGCTCTTAAGCTCACAGGTTGTTTTCTATTATTTGAAATAAGAAGTCTTCCCCTTTACGAACTCATAGGATTAGTTCTGCAATAGATGAGAGAATATTGAAATACCCACAAGAACGGACAGAACTCTTCTTGCTCACAGTCAATTTCTGATAGCCCTGTTAGCCATGGAAGAATCTTATGTAGAAGTCTGACCCTGACACAAGATTATTTCTGACCTGGCTTGAGTGCATTTTAAACATCCCCTGTTGTGTGTGACATTTCAGAAGTAACTGCAAGGAAGGGATGACATCTCCTGGAATAGCCACTGTCCTACGAACAGAATTATTTTCTACAGTTCTAACAGTGTACACAGGCAATGGTCACTTCTAAACACTCATTCATGGTAATAACACAGGGTCACCAGAGCTGTACTCAGACTATAAAAGCTTCCTGCAAAACTGCTTGTGCTCGGAGCTCTATGGGGGAGACACCTGGTGTGTCTCCTTTGGGATTCTCCAGAAATGGCCTATTCCAGCACAAATTAAAACTCATTTTAAACCCTCACTGAAGAGCCCTGTGACTTCTTACATCTCTACAATCCGCTGGAAGATCTTCATGTTTCTGTGGTGTAAGTTTGCTGTGGGATGGAAAAGGCTGAGAAACACTGGATGAACAGAGACTCTGTAGCAGCTTAGTCCTGCACTTGTCGCAATGTATAAATGAAACATTTACATGAGCAGAAATTGATATTAACAGTGAAAAACTGTCTTTGTCAAACTCATTTTCATACTGTGGATCAATATATCCTCTGCAGAATCGAGAAGGCTCTCAGATATTGACTGTGAGCAAGAAGAAAGGAAGAAAAAACATTCTCAGGAATAGTCACTAATGTCTCCTAATCCTTCACTTGTACATATCAAGTTCTCCTGTTGTCAATGTTTCATTTCTAGATTGTAAAAATCGCAGGACTGTTCATCCATTTTTTCTCAGCCTTTTCCATCTCACGACACACTTACTCCGCTCTTCAGTGAGGGTTTAAAATGAGTTTCAAATCAGCTCCACCTGATTCTGAGCCACAGCTACAGCACAGCCACACTGCAGCCCCAGGCAACACCTCCACAACGCCTGACAACACCGGATCACACAGCGGTTTGTAAAACCCACTTCAAATGCACAAAATGAGATCATTATCAATCAGAAATGGAAACTGGACACGGGCAGACCTGGCTGCCCAGAGAGGACAGCCTCAGTGACCACAGCCTGGCCAAAGAAACTGGACACAGGCAGACCTAGCTGCCCAGAGAGGACAGGCTCAGTGACCACAGCCTGGCCATAGAAACAGGACACAGGCAGACCTGGCTGCCCAGAGAGGACAGGCTCAGTGACCACATTCTGGCCATAGAAACTGGACACAGGGAGACCTGGCTGCCCAGAGAGGACAGGCTGTGCTCCCACTGCCAGCGGGGAGAAAGAGAGACAGAGGTGCACTTCGTACTGCACTGTGACAAATATTCTGGGATTAGACAAACATTTTTCCCCAAATTTACAAATCTTATATCAGAACTCCCACACCTGCCAGAACAGCTCCCAATCCTACTGGGAGAGTTCAGGTGAACTGGCAGCCCAGTATGTGATCTCCTGTCACAGATTGAGAAACAGTGAGCCTGTCTCTCAATAATGCTCCATATGTCTGTATGTAAATGTATTATGATGTGTCTGGTTAGTAAATGTCTGCAGATCTTATGTTAACTGTATATGCTTTGGCAACACTGATTTATTCTTTGGTCATGTCAATAAAACTTCTTGAATTGAATTGAGAGAGGAGATCACAGAGAATCCCTCAGTAATAAACACACACAACAGGACAGGAGACACAGTGAGAGAGAGGAGATCACAGAGACTCCCTCAGTAATAACCACACACAACAGGACAGGAGACACAGTGAGAGAGAGGAGATCACAGCAAATCCCTCAGTAATAAACACACACAACAGGACAGGAGACACAATGAGAGAGAGGAGATCACAGAGAATCCCTCAGTAATAAACACATACAACAGGACAGGAGACACAGTGAGAGAGAGAGGAGATCACAGAGAATCCCTCAGTAATAAACACACACAACAGGACAGGAGACACAGTGAGAGAGAGAGGAGATCACAGAGAATCCCTCAGTAATAAACACACAACAGAACAGGAGACACAGTGAAAGAGAGGAGGTCACAGAGAATCTTCATAAAGGAGCAACATGACTTAAACATACTGTAATACAGCTCAATGCTAACAATCTCCTGGTAATAAATAGTCACAGCAGGACAGGAGACACAGGGAGAGAGAGGAGATCACAGAGAATCCCTCAGTAATAAACACACACAACAGGACAGGAGACACAGCGAAAGACAGAGATCACAGAGACTCCGTCAGTGATAAACACACACAACAGGACAGGAGACACAGTGAGAGAGGGAAGTGGGCTTTAACTATGATCTCATGGTGATTTACTACACATTAACCTTGATATCACAGTTCTGGATTTTATATCAACACAATAATTACAGTGTGTGAGCTATCTGTGATTGATCAAAAGGTTTTATGTGCAGAAATGTGGTTTCATGGTACAGAAATTCAGGGAAGTCTTATTTGCAGTGGTGCATCACAGGAACTTGTTTTTGCTGTTTTGTGGCTCTGCAGGTAGTTTCCATCAGAAGCTCTTAAGCTCACAGGTTGTTTTCTATTATTTGAAATAAGAAGTCTTCCCCTTTACGAACTCATAGGATTAGTTCTGCAATAGATGAGAGAATATTGAATATCCACAAGAATGGTCAGAACTCTTCTTGCTCACAGTCAATTTCTGAGAGCCTTCTCGATTCTACAGAGGATATATTGATCCACAGTTTGAAAATGAGTTTGACAAAGACAGTTTTTCACAGTTAATACCAATTTCTACTCATGCAAATGTTTCATTTATACATTGCGACAAGTGCAGGACTAAGCTGCTACAGACTCTCTGTTCATCCAGTGTTTCTCAGCCTTTTCCATCCCACAGCACACTTACACCACAGAAACATGAAGATCTTCCAGCGGATTGTAGAGATGTAAGAAGTCACAGCGCTTTTCAGTGAGGGTTTAAAATGAGTTTTAATTTGTGCTGGAATAGGCCATTTCTGGAGAATCCCAAAGGAGACACACCAAGTGTCTCCCCCATAGAGCTCCGAGCACAAGCAGTTTTGCAGGAAGGTTTTATAGTCTGAGTACAGCTCTGGTGACCCTGTGTTATTACCATGAATGAGTGTTTAGAAGTGACCATTGCCTATGTACACTGTTAGAACTGTAGAAAATAATTCAGTTCATAGGACAGTGGCTATTCCAGGAGATGTCATCCCTTCCTTGCAGTTATTTCTGTAATGTCACACACAACGGGGGGATGTTTAAAATGCACTCAAACCCGTTCAGAAATGACTCAGGCCAGGGTCAGACTTCTACAACATTATGTCTTGGGATCCTGAAACAGTGAAGTGTCCCTACATGTGACTCCCGAGTGAACAGTCTCGCAGTGTGGCCTGTGTTACTCCACAGCGACTGTATCTGATGTCTTGATTGCTTTCTCACAGGCCTCCCTGCCGGGTCAGTCTCTGGGCTCAAGACTGGTGGGTTAAGGGTTCAAGACACTGCTGTTGGACCTTGAGTGAGGTACTTCAGTCCAGTGGCTCCAGTTCACCCAGCTGTGATGACAGGAACCATTGGAGTTTTTTAGAAAAGTGGATTTACTGTACAAATACACGTTCATACCTCTCTTTAATCCACAGTTGTGACCAAGATACACTGCTCAGGGGGACTGACCTACAGTAAATGCCTATGACTTTTGGCAAGTGTTAAGATGTGCAAGTTAACATTCATGCTTTGGTGCAGTAGGTATCGCCTTCCAGCCCTTAAGAACATAGAGAAAATTTAATGACGGAGCTTAACCCTCCTTTTCCTGTAAAACTTCTTCCTTGTGAGCTTTCATCATTCATAGGTAGATCTTATTATTTTCATGATTGTTTTGAGGGGGAGGGGGGGCTCTGTGATGACCTGGTGTCCTGATCCCTGTTCACTTCACACTGACGAAGACCAGGATCAACCCTGCTCTGCTTGAGTGCAATCTACCTCCCAGTTGATATAATTAATTACTGTACTTTTCTTTACATCAAGCTTATTTTCTTTCAGGAAATGATTTGCCTGTATATTCATCACTATGGCTGCAATTCTTTTACACATCAGATGCACTGTGTTTGGCAGCAAGCCTCAAAATAATAATAATAATAATAAACTTTATTTTATATAGCGCCTTTAAAGGTGGCTTCTCAAAGCGCTGTACAGAATGACAACAGCAAAAACCGCAATTGAAAATAAATAATTAAAAGATATACAAGATAAACATGATGAGAATACACAGAGGTGACAGTAGATGGTGGTACTAAGTATAATAGGAGACGAGAGGTAAAGAACAGAACCAGTTCAGTAAAGGCTCTTCTAAAGAAGAGGGTTTTGAGTCTGGATTTGAAGGAGTTTAGAGAAGGTGACTCTGATATCCTTGGGGAGAGAATTCCAGAGCTTGGGGGCATAACAGGAGAAGGCCCGGTCACCCATACAATGTAGACGGGCTTGGAGGACAGATAGGAGACCAGACTTAGAAGAGCAAAGGGGAGTAGAGCAATAATAGCTCAGACAGGTACTGAGGTGCCATGCAGAACCTTATAGGTGAGCTTGAGGAAAAACCTCATTGATCACCCTGCAGCTCAGCACTGGCAGCCCCATTGGAGCTCAGCAGTGTGAGTCTGGTCAGTACCTGGAGGGGAGACTCCTGGGAAAGCTGAGGCTGCCGCTGGAAGAGGTGTTAGTGGGGCCAGTAGGGGGCGCTCACCCTGCGGCTCATGTGGGTCCTAATGCCCCAGTATAGTGACGGGGACACTCTACTGTAAAAAGGTGCCGTCCTTCAGTTGAGACATAAAACTGAGGTCCTGACTCTCTGTGGTCATTAAAAATCCCCACTGAGAGCTGGTTGAGCAGACTAGAGCATCATCCAGGTGGGGGGACACACTGGTGGGGGTGGAGGGGATCCCCATTACCTGTAAAGCGCTTTGAGTGGAGTGTCCAGAAATGTGCTATATAAGTGTAAGCAATTCTTCTTATTATTATTATTATTGTTATTATTATTATTGATCATGTCAATGGCACAATCTGAGACAAACATATTCACATTTCTGAATCCCATTTCAAATGCCTATGAACATAACATGATGCCCTGAGCCACCACACAGCCAAACCACAGATAACCTACAGTGTAGATGATAAACTCACTGTTAGCTCCCAGTTATTTAATTGTTCATTAAAAACTGAACGTTGAAAAACAGTGATCTTTTACATATATGGATTCATTGCTCAGTGTACTTAGACTGTCAGATGTTTTGAGCAGGTCTTTAGATTGGTTTTTGTGCACATCAGCAGTCTGCAGCCAACACTCTCTATCAGCTTGCCTTGGGCATTGCCTCACCCCCGATCACATGGCTGTTGAGCAATGCATGTCCTGGGATGGTTGACTTTTCCCAGGGGCTAATAATCCCACATCAGTGGCTCTGTCACATCATCAATGCAGCGAGTCTGCCCATGTTCTGACGTTACAGAGGACTCTCTGAGGACATCTCCTCAGGGTCAGTCTCCGCCTTCTGTTCTGTGTGTTTCTGTGCTTTTAAACGTTGGGCTGTTGAGTGTGGTCCCAGGGTAAATTTAGGCAAAATGGGTTCCTTTTGTCAGTGTCCTGTACACCAGGTGGATTTAATGTAGTTATACTCATTCACCCTTCGAAATTTCTTGTATTAACTCTTTCTTGTAGTTTGGACACCTGATTTCTACTTTTCTTTATCTCTTTCATCTGTACCAATAAACTCATCATGTTATTACAAATAAGTTGTTAGAGAATAGGGTGGGGAACTGAAATAGTTAAAAAGCCCCAAATGTCATCAGTTATACCTTTGAAGCAAGAGATTTCTTTATTCTCTGTCACAGCTCTGGCAAAGGAGTAATCCAAGGCACACCAGGCCAAATAAATATTTATTAACAAGCCAGTGACACCAAATTAAATGATTCACATGATACCCAATCTCACACGTATATAACATTAAACAAAACAGTCTGTGTCAGAGGCCTACATTCTCAAGACCCAGAAAACTCAGACTGCTAATCCGGTAATCTGAAATCGTATACAATGTCTAAACAGGCCAACAGGAGAAACAATCTAATATCCTAAACGATCAGACTACAACTTAATGCTCAATCTCTCTTCCTGTAAACTAAGATGCCCCAGAGTGAAGGGGGTTCTGCCTTTTCTAAAAATATATCACCAAATAAGAGAGAATGTCTTTAGCCTGGGGATTCCACACATTAGGAAATCCAATTTATTTTTTAAATAAAAGGGGACCAAAGGAAGGAAGGCGAGCCTTCTTAATCAAGTCTCCAGTGATTTAGGTAGACTCTGGTCTCCATGACTGATCTGCACAAGGTCCTCTTGTCTGTCATGTTTCTTCTGCCTTTTTCCTCTCTCTTCCCCTTTCTCTGTTCCCTCTCTTGCCTTCTCTCTCCTGTGTCTTCTTATGATGTCCTATTGTGTGTGGAATATTTCTTCTATCCAGATTAACTCATCAGAACATGTGTGATTACCGGTTCTGCTCGCTCGCCTGTAGCCGGGACAACAATTCCATTGTTTTTATATTTCATGACACTGCCCTCCACCTCCTCCCTTTGCCTCAGCCGTGACGATATTCCGTTTTAAATGCAATTTCCCACACGGGATCAATAAAGTATCTATCTCTACCATCTAAATGCTAGAATTGTCTACCTTTTTAAAGAGGAGTAAGTGACAATAATGGTAAATTTCTAGACAATGAAAGAGAAAAGGCTGATGTATTTACTCTCAGGTATTTGCTAATGAACATACTTTTTATTTGCTAATGAACATTTTCTTTTATTAAAACTGCATCAGCATGGAATAAGAAGAAGTGTTTGAGGTACTAGAAGCTCTTGGGGTTAGTAAATTAATAAATCCCCAGGACCTGATAGTATCTTTCCAACTGTACTCAAGGAAATGGGAGATGTTATTCAGAACCCACTGGCTTCTCTCTCCCAACAATTGCCCAAGATCGGAAATTTGCTAGTGCATCGCATATAGTTAGTGGGGCCAGCAGGGGGCGCTCACCCTGTGGTCCATGTGGGTCCTAATGCCCCAGTATAGTGACGGGGACACTCTACTGTAAACAGGCGCCGTCCTTCGGTTGAGATGTAAAACCGAGGTCCTGACTCTCTGTGGTCATTAAAAAATCCCAGGGTGTTTCTTGGAAAGAGTAGGGGTATCACCCCGGTGTCCTGGCCAAATTTCCCCCCTGGTCTTTACCCATCATGGCCTCCTAATAACCCCCCTCTCTGAACTGGCTTCATCACTCTGCTCTCCTCCCCACTGAGAGCTGATGTGTAGGGAGCGTTCTGGTGTACTATGGCTGCCGTTGCATCATCCAGGTGGGGCTGCACACTGGAGTGTCCAGAAAAGCGCTATGTAAGTGTAAGCAATTATTATTATTATTATTATTATTATAAACATGACGACAAACCTGACCCAAGTAGCTAAAGACCACTAGGATCTAATACTACCACATGTAAGGTTCTGGAAATGATTAAAAGAGCTAAACCAGAGGATCACCTGTTTAGAAATACCATCCATAGGTAGGTCTTGCCTAACCAAACTTATTAGAGTACTTTGAACTGACAACAACAGATATGGACAGACCGTGAGGCGTCGTGTTGAGATTTTCTGAAAGTTCCCTGTAAAAGATCAATTCTCAAATTGTGTTTCATCGGTACAGAGAAAAGCAGCTAGATGCTTTCGAAGACTGAAGAGGAAGGTCCTATGCTGACAGGCTGAAAGAACTGAATGTTTTTTTTAGTCCTCAACAAATGGGACCATGAAGGCACCTGATCCAAAGTATTTGAAATCATCAAAGACACCAACAAGGTCACCCCAGCAGACTCAGACATCAACACCAACCAGAGGACACAAGTGGAACCCGCATGGAAGTGTATTTAAAGCTCTGTATTTAGAACTGGCGGCACTTCTTTACCCAAAGGGTTGTGGAAGGGTGGAACACGCTACCCAGCCATGTTGGTGCCATTTATATGTTGGCTTCATTCAACAAACAGCAGCTGGGCGAGATTCCTGGATCAATCATCTCCTCGGTACGACAGGAGACAGGCTGAAGAACTGCCTCTCAATTCTAATCTTTGTTATGTTGTTTTCTTTAAGTGTGTCAATAAACCCATTTAAGTTTGTTTCTAATTATATAACAAATCACAGTTCTTATGCTGATTATACAATGATTGCTGGGAGGAATATATTGAATAATATATTTAATATGTGTTTTGATAGTAAGTATATACAGTATTTCCTATGGCTAGCAGTGTGTGTGATGCTGAACAGTGGTAGAGTTTTTTCCTATAGTTTAATTTTTCCTATTGTTTTCCTAGTCCTTGTAACAAACTTTGTCTTTTCAGCCATTTTTGGCACCCCCTGGTGGTCATGCTGTTGTTACTACAGTCTGTAACTATAATTGACAATTGCAATGCATTGTAACAACTGTAACATGCCATCGGGGAGAGGTCCTGTCCTCACATAACAACACAGAAAGAGGGATTTAAACCCTCCTAGAAAGTTCAAATGCCAGAAATTTCCTCCTGGAGCTATGTGGGTCAGATCTTGTATAGCTGGTTCCCAACCCCGATCTATGGGGAATCCTGTGTCTGCTGATTTTCAGTCTAATTGGAACCTTCATTAATCACGCTAATTAGTGCTCTCTAAATGAGCTGCCTACTTCTACTGAGTTTTTGTGCATTCAGTACATAGAGTCTATTACAGCCGCATTGTCCCAAAAATTTCGCACACATACATTTATTTATGAGTCTCTTCTCAACAGAACAAGAATTTGTCCCCTTATTTCTGTCAAAACAGCACAGCTCACAGCAGGTGAGGGGCTCCTGATGTACAAACTCAGGTGGGAATGACACTGTGTCACCCACTCCCACACTGAGACACACTCTGTACAGTCCTAGTACAGGAGAACAGTCCTGTTAAAATAGGGGCTACAGTCCCAGTACAGTACAACAGCCCTGTTACAATAGGAGCTACAGTCCCAGTACAGTACAACAGTCTGTTACAAGAGGAGCTACAGTCCCAGTTCAGTAGAACAGTCCTGTTACAAAGGAACGAGTAATATTTTTATTCCATGCTGAAAAGAGAAGAGAGAAAACACAGTGTTTTGCTCAGTGACAATTGCAGTTGCCTTGTGGGAGGTTTGAATGAGCAGTATTTTGCCGTTAATTAAACCGACTGTGTAACGGAGGCTGGATGAATGACCTTGAGACGCCGGCGGTGTAGAGAGCAGAGTGTAGCTTTGGGAATAGACCACAAGAGGGCAGTGTAGAGAGACTTCAGGGAGAAAGAAATACTATTTCCCAGACAAGCATCAAAATAAAAAAAACTGCAAACAACAAAAGCAAAAGAAATGTGGTTTGATACGGAGTGCAAAAAAAAATCAGAAAAGCGCTATGAAAACTCTCAAATCGTAAACAGACAACCACACAACACAGATCTGCGCCTCAGCTACTGCGAAATGGTAAAACATTACAAACACACACTGAAAAAAGGAACACATACATAAACAAACAACTTGCAGAAACTGAGGAGTCACTAAATCAGAACAGCTTCTGGGAGAAGTCCAAAACGGAACAATCTAGCAAACATACTTTGAAAATCTGCACCAAATACTCCCAAATACAAATAAATCAGACCAAAACATCATTTATGAAAAACTCAAAAATGTTAGAATTTGCTATTAAAGACAACCAAAACCCCTTAGGCTCTCCAATCACTGAGCAGGAGCTACTGGACAAACTGGGCCCTCAGACCACACAAAGCCTGTGGCCAAGATGGAGTCAACTCAGATGCTGAGACACAGCAGCTCGAAGTTGCAACAAGCCCTGCTCAAACTCCTCAATCTCATCATGACAGCTGGATGTTTCCCCGAGGCCTGGAACCAAGGACTGATCACACCCATCTACAAGAGAGGAGACAGACTCGATCCCAACAACTACCGGGGCATCTGTGTGAACAGTAACCTGGGGAAGGTATTCTCCAGTATCCTAAATACACGAATACTGGCCTTCCTTACCGAACACAATGTCCTGAGTAAGAGTCAGATTGGCTTCTTACCAGATCACAGCACATCTGATCATATTTAGACCCTACACACACTGATAGACAAACACGTCCACCAAAAAGAAAAAGGAAAAAATGTTGTCTGCTTTATCGATAACAAGAAAGCATTTGAATCGATTTTCCATGAAGGACTGTTTTATAAACTACTCCAAGGGGGTATAGGGGGTAAAGTGTACAACATAATTAAATCAATGTACTCAGAGAACAAATGTGCAGTGAAAATTGGAAACAAAAGGACAGAATTCTTCACCCAAGGCCGTGGGGTGAGACAGGGCTGCAGCCTGAGCCCTACACTGTTCAATATCTATATCAACTAATTAGCAGGAATGTTGGAGCAGTCTGAAGTCTCACACTACATGACACAGAAATCAAGTTCCTGCTCTATGAAGATGACCTGGTCCTGCTGTCGCCCACAGAACAGGGGCTGCAGCAGAGCCTGGCACTGCTGGAGCAGTACTGTCAGACCTGGGTGCTGACAGTCAATCTGGACAAGACCAGAGTTATGGTTTTCCAGAAGAAAGCCAGACCTCAGGAAAACAGGTACAAATTCACACTCAACAGCAACACATTGGAGCACACATCCAGCTACACATATCTTGGTCTCACCATCAGCTCTTCTGGGAGTTTTGACCTGGCAGTGAAGGCACTGAGAGAGAAGGCACTCAGGGCTTTCTAAGCAATAAGAAGGAGGCTCTTCAACATCAACCCACCAACAAGAATCTGGCTCCAAATATTTCAAAGTGTAATCCAACCCATTGTCCCAAATGGCAGTGAAGTGTGCGGTGCCCTCACAGACCAGGAGTACACTCAATGGGACAAACACCCCTCAGAAACTCTGCACATGGAGATCTGTAGAAACATCCTCCGTGTGCAGAGAAAAACACCTAACAACGGCAACACTGATTGTACTCATCGGTCACGCCAATAAAGCACCTTGAATTGAATTGTAGAGCACAGCTTTGGGAATAGACCAGGGAATACAGGGCAGTGTAGGGACCAAGAAAGAGGAAGACACTCCTTGTATGATTAGTGTAACATAACAAAGGGACATGGAGTATCGCTACAAGAAAAGACCACTAGAGGGCAGCGTAGGATGACTCCAGAGACCAGGAGAGAGGAATAAATCAGGGCTCACCTTCCTGTCGGGAGTATTAGAGGGATCAGGCTCCAGCTGTTAGCGAGCTGATTTCCCACTGCACAAGAGGGGAGCTGAGAAAGCAGGGGCTCTGATCTGAATGCTGGGCTGAAGTGATCAGTTCTCATGGTCAGAAAGTGAGTGGTGTAAACTAACTGCAGGTACTGAGACAAACCCCGTGGGGTTTTTGGTGAAGCTTAAAGTACAGTACGAATTTACTCGGCTCTCCTCCCCGCTGATAGCTGATGTGTGGTCGCATCGTACAGGTAAGGCTGAACATCGGTGTCGGTGGAGGGGATTCCCCATGACCTGTAAAGTGCTTTGAGGGGAGTGTCCAGTGTAAGGAATTATTATTGATATCAGCACACTGGCTGCTGCTGTGCCAGGGGCAGAAGAATTGCAGGTTTGATACGTGTGCCTGGACAAACAGGATCAGCCAGTTAGACCAGGGTTGTATTATAACGGAAAGTGGAAAGGGTGAAGGATTGAGGACCGAAACAGGGAAGGAAGTCTCGAAACAGCTGGTCGGGCCTCGGACAGCTAACCCCTGATAGGTTTTATGTGCGTAGGCTCCTCCAGACCAAGCTGCCTTGTCAGGAGGATCTGCTACAGGTACAGAAGTAAAAGATGGACAGTCAGGAGCGAGTTTTCTCCGTCCCCATTTCCCAGGATCCTCTGATTCCCGTTCCTCTAGGCAGGGAGAGACATTGTCTTCCTCCAGAAACACATATCCTTGTCTCACACTCCTCTCCTGTTCAACCACCCACTCCAGAGCCAGTCCACACTGCAGGGAAGGTACTTTATAAGACAGTGTGAGGACTACAAGGAAATGTTCAGGAACTATTCCAGTCCAGTACTGAACTGTCTCATCTTCGCTGTGTCTTCTGAAGTTTATTCAGCTGTTCCAGATGTGCCCCGGTCTTCACTGTGTCTTCTGAAGTTCATTCTGCTGTTCCAGATGTGCCCCAGTGTTCACTGAGGGTTCTGGAGATCATTCAGGTCTGTTTACAGAGACTCTTAAAACACAGGCAGCGTCTGCAGGTCTCCCAATAACTGAAGTACACATTCCTGCCTTTTGAGTTTGTCTTACTTGTTTCTAGACAGAATGAAACAATGTGGCTCCAAGTCCAGTAAGACAGATCAGTTGGAAAAATGCAGTCCAGCAAGTCTGATATATTTAAAAAACTTTCAGCTCCCCACTTTAACTCACTGCTGCCCACGTCTCCCCACATGTCCTCACTGCTCCCCCACTCCTCCTCAGTGCTCCCCACATCTCCCCACTCCTCCTCACTGCTCACCACTGTTCCTCACTGCTCCCCACGTGTCCTCACTGCTCCCCACTGCTCCCCCACTCCTCCTCACTGCTCCTCACTGCTCCCCACTCATCCTCACTGCTCTCCATGTCTCCCCACTCCTCCTCACTGCTCCACCACTGCTCCCCCACTCCTCCTCACTGCTCTCCCACTCCTCCTCACTGCTCCCCCACTCCTCCTCACTGCTCCCCACTGCTCCCCCACTCCTTCTCAGTGCTCCCCACGGCTCCCCATGTCTCCCCACTGCTCCTCACTCCTCCCAATGTTTCCTCACTGCTCCTCAATGCTATCCACTGCTCCCCACTTTACCTCACATCTCCCCACATCTCCCCACTCCTCCTCAGTGCTCCCCACGCGTCCTCACTGCTCCCCACTGTTCCTCACTGCTTCTCACTGCTCCCCTCTGCTCCCCATGTTTCCCCACTCCTCCTCACTGCTCCCCACTGTGAGGGGACAGTATGAGTGTGTGTGGGGGGACAGTGTGTGTGGGGCAGAGTGTGAGTGTGTGTGGGGGGACAGTGTGTGAGTTTGTGTGAGTATGTGTAGGGCAGTGCGTGAGTGTGTGTGAGGCAGTGTGTGCCCCTCTTGGGTGCAGTTGTGCTGTGTCTGCATTAAGAACAGGCGTGGCCTCAGGACTGTGAACAAAACACCAACAAGAGAGACTGACAGAACAGGTCTGTGTACCTGCTGACCCTTCCCTCCTCTGAAACACAGCACCGTCAGGACCACAAGCTGACACCCACAGACTCACACAGCAGAGAGACGGGACTAGTTCAGGAGGACTAGTACAGACACACTGACTGAACACTCCAGTACATTAACACTGCACTGAGAGAGAGGGGTTAATACAGACACACTGACTGGACACTCCAGTACATTAACACTGCACTGAGAGAGAGGGGTTAATACAGACACACTGACTGGACTGAGACTCAACATAGTAAAACAGCAAGGACGTTTAAGAGGTCAATACAGGACTCTGGGAAAAACAGACACAGGTAGAGAGTAAAGCGAGATAAAATCAGGCTGGTGTGACAGAATTCTGGAGAGATACCACAGCTCCCGGGTGGAGACAGAATCTGAGATCTCCACGGACGCTCACAGCAGGACACCCCCGACATGAGGACAGTGCTCTGTCTCTTCGGCGCAGCTCTGCTCTTCATGGTTGGTAAGTGATGAAAACTGTGCTAATGAACTCACTGACTCTGTTGAAGCTCTAGAGCGTCTTTCCTCTGGTGTCCTCCAGTCTCTCGACACCCTGCAGAACCACAGGCAGAGGAAGTGAAGGCTGAGAAGTTTATGTGCAAGAGAGGAAGCAGTTTTTCGGGGAGACTCCAACTCTCCCAACGTAGTCTTGAACAGAAAAGACCGTGAAGGGACATGATTCAAGTGTTCAAAGGCCTCGAGGGCAGTGACAAAATCAAGTCAGAGGATCAACAGTGACACACGAACCAGAAGGCACAGGGGGAAACCAAGTGCAGTTAAAACTGATAACAGGAGACGCATCTTTGCGCAAAGGGTGGTGGGGGTGTGGAACAAGCTGCCCAGCCCTGTTGTTGAAGCCGATACCCTGACGTCTCTCAGGACACAGCTGGGTGAGAAACTCCACTCAGGAGAGGACGCTATTCTTTACACAGATGGTGGTGGGAGTGTGGAACAAGCTACCCAGCCATGTTGTTGAAAACGATACCCTGGCTTCTCTCAAGATACAGCTGGATGGGATCCTGGGATCAATTAACTCCTAACTACCAAACAAGGCACTGGGTTGTTCTCAATTAAAATATACATAGATTTTATATTAGATATACATCGTTAGTTTCTCTATATAGCAGAATTGATGGGCTTCTTTCATTTGCTGATTGCAGCCAAAACGATTATTCAAATAATTAGATCAACTAAGTAATGACAGGACACGGGGACCAGAACTGGAGCTGTCCATCCTGGAGAGGGACAGACAGGCCCAGAGCTGGAAATCAGAGATAAACCCCAGCTCTGGGACAGGTGACCGGAGTCCTCGTCACAGGTCGTCAGTCGAGAACTTCAGCTCCTTCCCCGGCTGCCTCACCCACTGCTCTCCTACACAGACAGCGAGTCGGAGATTCCAGAAACACAGCTCGACATCAGGGTGACATGTGACACCGCAGAGCTTTGTATCCATCGGCACCGTTGACATCATTCATTATGTCTAATAGCAATACTGCTGCTCCTCCCACAGCTATTGACTACTACCACTGCTCCTCCTACAGCTATTACTACCACCACTACTCCTCCTACAGCTGTTACTGTCACTACTGCCCCTACAGATATTACTACTACTGCTACTACAGCTGTTACTGTCACTACTGCTCCTACTCCTCCTACAGCTATTACTATAGCTGTTACTGTGACTACTGCTACTACTCCTCCTACAGCTATTACTACTACTGCTACTACAGCTGTTACTGTCACTACTGCTACTACTCCTCCTACAGCTATTACTATAGCTGTTACTGTGACTACTTCTACTACTCCTCCTACAGCTATTACTACTACTGCTACTCCTCCTACAGCTATTACCTACACTACCACCACTACTCCTTCTACAGATATTACTACTACTGCTACTACAGCTGTTACTGTCACTACTGCTCCTACTCCTCCTACAGCTATTACTATAGCTGTTACTGTGACTACTGCTACTACTCCCCCTACAGCTATTACTACTACTGCTACTACAGCTGTTACTGTGACTGCTGCTACTACTCCTCCTACAGCTATTACTACTTCTGCTACTACAGCTGTTACTGTCACTGCTGCTACTACTCCTCCTACAGCTATTACTACTTCTGCTACTACAGCTGTTACTGTCACTACTGCTACTACTCCTCCTACAGCTATTATTACTACTGCTACTACAGCTGTTACTGTGACTACTGCTACTACTCCTCCTACAGCTATTACTATAGCTGTTACTGTGACTACTGCTACTACTCCTCCTACAGCTATTACTATAGCTGTTACTGTGACTACTGCTACTACTCCTCCTATAGCTATTACTACTACTGCTACTACAGCTGTTACTGTCACTACTGCTCCTACTCCTCCTACAGCTATTATTACTACTGCTACTACAGCTGTTACTGTGACTACTGCTACTACTCCTCCTACAGCTATTACTACTACTGCTACTACAGCTGTTACTGTGACAGTAACAGCTGTATTAGCAGTAGTAGTAATAGCTGTTACTGCTACTCCCCCTAAAGCTATTACTTCTACTGCTATTACTCTTCCTACAACTATTACTACTACCACTACAGCTATTACTTAACCTACTGCTACTCCTCCTATAGTTATACCTAGTGCTTTTACCACTGTTAATAGTTATTACTACTACAACAGGTATTACTTCTGCTGCAAATATTACTTTTACTATTCCTATTACTACTATTGATATCACTATAACTACTGCTACAATTATTACTGCTGCTTATATTACTATAGTTGCAATTATTACCACTGGTAATACCACATGTGCTACTGATAGTATTATTACTTCTGCTGATATTATTACCACTGCTGTAATTATTACTGCTGCTTACTGTATATTTATATTGTTGCAATTATTACTAATGCTAATATTACAACTGCTACTGATATTATTATTACTACTGCTACAGCAATTATTACTGCTGCTTACATTACTATTGTTGTAATCATTACTACTGCGAATACTATAACTGCTACTGATAGTACTATTACGTCTGCTGATATTGTTACTACTGACAATCACCACAACTGCTAATACTACAACTGCTACTGATATTATTACTCCTGCTAATATTACTATTACTACTGCTATAATTATTACTGCTGATTATATTACTAGATATTACTTTAAGTAGCTTTATCAAGCCATTATAAACATAGCCATTAGGGTTGAGGGATCAAGTAAGAAGGATCTGAGCATGAGCTCACAAGTTCAGCCAATGTTCCTCCATAGCCTGGTTCAGACTCCTTCCACACAGAGGGAGGAAAACAATGTAAGGCTGACTCATTCCCAGCATGCTCCACTGCTCCCAGCATGCAAGATGTGATGATGTCATTAACAGGCGGCCCTGCAGGCAGCCCTGCACTTTAGCTATTATCCACAGCTCAAATGGACTGCTGTGCCTCTGGATCGTGTTCTTATAGCAAACGTGGAGGTAATACTGCTGTTTGTGGCTCCAGTGTTTCACCAGCGGTTTGTCTTTCATTGTGTTTTTCAGGGACTGACGCTCAGAACAGTGGTGAGTCCTGACTCCGATGTGTTCAAAGAGAGAAACTGATGGCCGACACGCAGCGCACTTCAGTCTCTGTACTTGGAGACACTGAACGGAGCTGCTAGAATATCGTTTATTGCCCTTCATTTCACAACAGAGCCTTCTCGTACATGGTACACTATGTGAGAGTTGGGGTACAGCAGCTGGAGAACAGGAGAGTAGGGGTACAGCGCACAACGCAACGGGAGGTGCAGGAGATTTGGGGGACTGCACACATTACAGCTGGGGTATGGGATAGTTGGGGTACAGCACACACTGCAGCTGGGGTACAGGAGAGTCAAGGTACAGCACAATCACAGCAGAGGTACAAGATGTGGATTACAGCAAACTCTAAAAAGGGGTACAGGAGTGTCGGGGTACACAAAAGCTGGGGTACAGGAATCAATGCAAGGGGACAGGAGAGTCAGGCTACAGTGATCCCCTTCTATAGATGTCATGCTCACATCGTGAATTGTGAATTCATTTTGAAAAAACCAAGAGAAATGTCCAACTTCCTTCCAGTGTGTGGACGGGCACCCCTCAACACCCGCATCGTAGGGGGCCAGTCTGCCCTTGAGGGCTACTGGCCCTGGCAGGCCAGCCTGCAGCTGAGGGGGAGTCACACTTGTGGGGGATCTCTGATCAACAATCAGTGGGTGCTGTCTGCTGCGCACTGCTTCGCAGGGTAAGGAGACACAAGAACATCTTAACTAACCGTGAAATAAATGTAAGAGCTATTCTAACTACAGGATGACACTTGTCACTGACACTAACACTTTCCCTGTAGTATCATTGTCAACCCTGAGGAACCGGACCACTGGTGACAGGAGACAGACTAACACTGTACTGGGACATTAGACTGTAAAAAGGCGCCGTCCTTTGGATAAGACATAAAACCGAGGTCCTGACTCTCTGTGGTCATCAAAAATCCCAGGGCATTTCTCGAAAGGAGTAAGGGTGTTACCCTGGTGTCCTGGCCAAATTTCCCCCTGGTCTTTACCCATCATGGCCTCCTAATAACCCCCCTCTCTGAACTGGCTCCATCACTCTGCTCTCCTCCCCACTGAGAGCTGCTGTGTGTGAGCAGACTGGAGCTTCATCCAGGTGGGGGGACACACTGGTGGCAGTAGTGGGATTCCCCATTATCTGTAAAGAGCGTTGAGTGGAGTGTTTAGAAAAGTGCTATGTAAGTGTGAGAACTATGAATTATTATTATTTACACTCACAACTGCTCTCTCTGTGCAGAAGCAGCGTTCCCAGTAGCTGGGTGGTGTATCTGGGCTGGCTGAAGTTGTCTCTGGCCAGCACTAACAGAGTGGCCAAAAGTGTCCAGCAGATCATTGTTCACCCAAGCTACAACCCCACTACCTTCAACAACGACATCGCCCTGCTGAAGCTGAGCAGCTCCGTCTCCTTCACCAGCTACATCCAGCCCGTCTGTCTGGCCGATAGCGGCAGCTCCTTCTACACTGGCACCAGCTGCTGGGTCACTGGCTATGGCACGACTGCAGGTGGAGGTGAGTCCCCACTGCTGCCAGGGCTGAGCAGACCGACCAGACCCGAAGAACGGCAGAGCAGAAACAGACCTGCGCGCTGAAGACAGAACCAGAGCAGCACAGCAGCTGCATCTTGCAGAGTCTGTGTCACTTTAGGCCACTAGAGGGTGACCTTAGGACACTCCATCCATCCATCTATCCCTCCATTTTCTAAGGGCTTCATCCAACTCAGGGTCGCCGGGGAGCCAGAGCCCCTCCCAGCAAGCAACAGGCAAAAGGCTGGGTACACCCTGGACAGGACACCAGTCCTTCACAGGGCACACACACTCACAACAGGGCCAATTTTAACCAGCAGCCATATCACCCTGCAGCTCAGCACAGGCAGCGCCACTGGAGCTCAGCAGGAGTGAGTCTGGTCAGTACCTGGCTGGGAGACTCCTGGGAAAGCTGAGGCTGCTGCTGGAAGAGGTGTTAGTGGGGCCAGTAGGGGATCTAGGGTTGTTCCAGATATCTGCGCGAGAGACTGACTGAACCACCTGGCTCTGGGGTATTGAGACCCACATAGACTAAGGTTGCTGCTGGAAGAGGTGGTATTGGAATAGGCTGCACTTACCCTGCAGTCTATGTGGGTCCTAATGCAACAGTACAGTGACAGGGACAGTAGACTATAAAAAGGCGCCGTCCTTCAGATGAGACATAAAACTGAGGTCCTGACTGTCTGTGGTCATTAAAAATCAGAGGGTGTTTCTCGAAAAGAGTAGGGATGTTACCCCGGCATCCTGGCCAAATTTCACCCTGGTCTTTACCCATCATGCCCTCCTAATAACCCCCCTCTCTGAACTGGCTTCATCACTCTGCTCTCCTCCCCACTGAGAGCTGCTGTGTGTGAGCAGACTCATTCAGGTGGGGGGACACACTGGTGGTGGTAGTGGGATTCCCCATTTCCTGTAAAGAGCTTTGAGTGGAGTGTCCAGAAAATTAAGTGTGCTATTAAGTGTGAGAAATTGTTTAGTTTTCCCAGAAGCACCCACCCGCCTGTCTTTGGACTGTGGGAGTAAACTCAAGCGAATATGCAGAGATCATACAAATCCCACACAGACAGCACCCCGAGGTCCGGGACTGAGCCCGGGGCCTCGGCACAGTGAGGCTGCATTGCTAACCACTGTCCTCCTTGGGGACACTCCAGACAGAATATAACAGAACACATTCAACTCATAGACTCACAAAACAATGAGATGCAGATGGTTTTCTACAAGCTGGCCAAGCACACAACAGGGAGGGACTCCCCTGCAGATACCCTCAGCACTCGCTGGGGAAAGAGGTGACCGGGAGCCTTTCGTCTCTTGCAGGCTCTTTGCCACAACAAGGTGCCCTGCAGGAGGTGCAGCTGCCAGTGATTGGAAACCAGGAGTGCAGCTGCCTGAACTCTGAATACAACATCACCAGTAACATGATCTGCGCTGGACTGAGACAGGGGGGCAAAGACTCCTGCCAGGTAGCACAGGCACAGCCTGCCTGCCTCTGAGGTTCTGTCCTCTCTTATGCTTCTTACTCTTTCAGAACTGGTGTGATATTTAAATTGTAAAATGTGTATACGAGTCTGCATTAGTTTTAATAAAATCTATACAGTATTAATGTCTGTATTAATCTCTCTGTCTGAGGAGTGTCTCTGCGGTCTGTATTAATATATACTGGGGCATGAGGACCCACACAGAACTGCAGGGTGAGTTGTGAGGTGTGGGGTGACATAGGTGCTGGCTATATGACTCCTACTGTATATGTATTAGGGTCGGTATTAATCTCTCTGTTTGAGGAGTGTCTCTGGGGTCTGTATGAGGGTCTGTATTAATATCTCTGTGTGAGGAGTGTCTCTGGGGTCTGTATGAGGGCCTGTATTAATCTCTCTGTGTAAGGAATGTTTCTGGGGTCTGTATTAATCTCTGTGTGAGGAGTGTCTCTGGGATCTGTATTAATTTCCCTGTGTGAGGAGTGTCTCTGGGGTCTGTATGAGGATATGTCTGTAAGGTGTGTGTCTGAATTAGGTTTATATGTGGCTCTCTGAGTTCTGTTTGTCCCTTTGTCTTTTTAGTCTCTGTTTTTAGATTCAGGGAGTTTAGTTAATCAAAGATTAGTCAATCAATCATGACTGGAAGTTCATAATACATCATAATACCGTACTAGCAAAACTAGTGCTCACTTTAACATGCTGCACTTAACCCTGAAATCATTATTACTAGCGGTGAGAAAGTGACATACATAATGAATGTTTAACATAAAGATCGTGTAAATAACCCAAAAGCAGACTACTGTACATGCACCGTTGAGCTCAGCAGTTGAATCCTACACAGGCAAGATGACCTGAAATGAAAGACAAAGATCTGGAAAACCACCCGACAACCTCTCCTCCCACTCCCTCTCTCCGCAGGGAGACTCCGGAGGCCCCCTGGTGTCCAAGCAGAGCTCCGTCTGGGTCCAGGCTGGTATTGTGAGCTTTGGACAGGGCTGTGCCCGGCCCAATCTCCCTGGGGTGTACACCCGCGTGTCCCAGTACAAGGCCTGGATCCAGGCCCAGATCGGCTCTTCCCTGGCGCCGGGGTTCGTGACCTACACGTCCTCTGGCAGCAACACCGACAGCTCCTACAAGTGCACCGCGTGCTCGCCCGCCATCGCGCCCCTGGCACTGCTGCTGGCGGCCGGACTGCAGGCGCTGCTGTAGCTCACGCCGAACACCGCCGACGGAAGTGTACCGCAGTGTGCTGCAGTGAGCACTAGTGCTGCTGGTACTGTGTTATGATGGGTTCTTTCATCAGTAAACTTCAAATCATGATTAATTGACTAGTTTTGTTTTTATCTGCTGAGCTCCCTGACTCTAAAAAGACTCCAGGGACAAACAGAACACAGTGAGCCACATATAACCCTAATTCAGATTCACACCTCACACGGAGAGATTAATAAAGATCGACAATAAAGATAGACACTCCTCATACAGAGATTAATACAGACCCCAGAGACATTCCTCACACAGAGAGATGAATACAGACCCCAGAGATACTCCTCACACAGAGAGATGAATACAGACCCCAGAGACACTCCTCACAGAGATTAATACAGACTCCAGAGACACTCCTCACACAGAGATTAATACAGACCCTCATACAGACCCCAGAGACACTCCTCACACAGAGAGATTAATACAGACCCCAGAGACACTCCTCACAGAGATTAATACAGACCCCAGAGACACTCCTCACACAGAGAGATTAATACAGACCCCAGAGACACTCCTCACACAGTGATTAATACAGACCCGAGACGCTCCTCACACAGAGATTAATACAGACCCTCATACAGACCCCAGAGACAGTCCTCACATAGAGAGATTAATACAGACCCTAATACAGACCCCAGAGACACTCCTCATACAGATTAATACAGACCCCGGAGACACTCCTCACACAGAGATTAATACAGACCCCAGAGACACTCCTCACACAGAGAGATTAATACAGACCCCAGAGACACTCCTCACACAGATTAATACAGACCCTCATACAGACCCCAGAAACTTCTCACACAGAGATTAATACAGACCCCAGAGACACTCCTCACACAGAGATTAATACAGACCCTAATACAGACCCCAGAGAGACTCCTCACACAGTGATTAATAAAGACCCTAATACAGACCCGAGACACTCCTCACACAGAGAGATTAATACAGACCCTAATACAGACCCCAGAGACACTCCTCATACAGATTAATACAGACCCCAGAGACACTCCTCACACAGAGATTAATACAGACCCCAGAGACACTCCTCACACAGAGAGATTAATACAGACCCCAGAGACACTCCTCACACAGAGATTAATACAGACCCCAGAGACACTCCTCACACAGAGAGATTAATACAGACCCCAGAGACACTCCTCACACAGAGATTAATACAGACCCCAGAGACACTCCTCACACAGAGAGATTAATACAGACCCCAGAGACACTCCTCACACAGATTAATACAGACCCTCATACAGACCCCAGAAACACTCCTCACACAGAGATTAATACAGACCCCAGAGACACTCCTCACATAGATTAATACAGACCCCAGAGAGACTCCTCACACAGTGATTAATAAAGACCCTAATACAGACCCGAGACACTCCTCACACAGAGAGATTAATACAGACCCTAATACAGACCCCAGAGACACTCCTCACATAGAGATTAATACAGACCCTCATACAGACCCCAGAAACACTCCTCACACAGAGAGATTAATACAGACCACAGAGACACTCCTCACACAGAGATTAATACAGACCCCAGAGATACTCCTCACACAGAGAGATTAATACACATCCTAATACAGACCCCAGAGACAGTCCTCACATAGATTAATACAGACAGACACTCCTCACACAGAGAGATTAATACAGACACTTCTCACACAGAGAGATTAATACAGACCCCAGAGACACTCCTCACATAGAGAGGTTAATACAGACCCTAATACATATAGGAGTCATACAGCCAGCAGCTGTCACCCCACACCTCACAACTGACAGCCCCACTGGAGCTCAGCAGGTGTGAGCCTGGCCAGTACCTGGATGGGAGAATCCTGGGAAAGCTAAGGTTGCAGCTGGAAGAGGTGTTATTGGGGCCAGTAGGGGGTGCTCACCGTGCAGTTCTGTGTGGGTCCTCATGCCCCAGTATAGTGACAGGGATACTAAACTGTAAGAAGGCTCAATCCTTCGGATTAGACGTAAAACCGAGGTCCTGACTCTCTGTGGTCATTAAAAATCCCAGGGTGTTTCTCGAAAAGATTTAGGGGTGTTACCCCTGTGCCCTGGCCAAATTTCCCAATGGTCTTTACCCATCATGGCCTCCTAATAACCCCCCTCTCTGAACTGGCTTCATCACTCTGCTCTCCTCCCCACTGAGAGCTGCTGTGTGTGAGCAGACTGGAGCATCATCCAGGTGGGGGGACACACTGGGGGGGGGGGGGTGGAGGGGATCCCCATTACCTGTAAAGAACTTTGAGTGTACAGAAAAGTGCTATAGTGTAAGTGTAAGGAATTATTACAGACCCCAGAGACATTCCTTACATACATAAATTCAGTCTCCAATATATTGTTCAGTCTCCAATTTTATGCAAGAAATGTGCCACTAAGGGCTTTTAATTAATGCTTCCCCTTCTACACATATTCCAGAATTTAAATATCACACCAGTTATGAAAGAATAAGAAACAGGAGGAAAGCCACAGAAACACAGGGGCAGGCAGACAGACGCGCTCTCGTGCACCACGCTGGCCCCTGCATCCACCTCCACTCTGCTCTGAATCGTTTCTTTAGAGAAGGGAGATGAACAGGCAGGTAAGATAAGATCAGATCACTTTATCGGTCATATACAATCTCTTGCATTAGGAATGTGTCTTTTCGCATACCCCAGCTTGCTCTCCATGAGACACACAGACAGCTGAAGCTGGGGGTCAGAGCGCAGGGTCAGCCACTTATACAGCACCCCTGGAGCAGCTGGGGTGAAGGGCCTTGCCCAGGGGCCCACCAGAGTTGGATTCCTCGGGTGGTTGCAGGATTTGAACTGGCAACCTCCCAGCCACAGGCGCAGATCCTGAACCACAGTGCCACCGCCCCTTGAAGGGCGAGGGGTCAGGAGGACACGAAAGAACACTCCGGGAAAGGAGGCGTGCGTGCGTTAAATCCCCACGGGTCGCTTTCCGGACGTGAAAGCCGATATTGCTCTCTGGTGTCGCTTTACAGTGTTGCTACAGCCGTCGCCACAGGAACAGGGACACAAGCCACCGGAAGTCGTGCAGCCGTGTGGCCCCTTCGTAGTGGGTCAGCTGCTGGCTGACGAAACCCCAGCGCCCTCTCTCTGCACCGAAAGGACAAACCCCCTTCTTGGCTCATTCCAGAGCCCTGACCAACACCGTACCCGCTGAATGCGCTCTTGAAAGCCTTCCCCCGCTTCTCAGGAGAGGGTCTGGCCCCTCCTTATAAGATAGAGAACGTGGACCCTCACAGCAAAAACAACGGACCCGAGGGGTAATTGGGTTCCTTCTCTCCGTGCTTGATTTTAGCGGGCGTGACCCCTGCTGTGGCTATCACAGTTCTCGCTGCGGTGGGAGGGAGTGGTTCACAATTGCATGACTGGCCAGCAGTGGGGTGGGGGGAGGGGGATCCCCCAGTTGCTTGTCTTTATCCTCACCCATGTCACAGGGCTCAAATGAAGTCCTGGTCCCGCAGCACCCCCCCGCCGCCTCCCGTGAGCCTGTACCGGGTGTCGCACCCTGTGAGGTTTTCTTCGATGGTGCGGTGAGGCTTGCCAACAACTTCCGTCGTGTGAAACAGAGCAGTTACCTTCATCGCCCAGCGTGAGTCGGGAGGAGGCTTAGGGCTTGCTTTTCTGGAGCCGTGCGCTGGGTCAGCCCTGCCCAGTTCCATGCTTGGTCATTTCGGTCAGTGAGTCTCTTCTCACTTCTGTCGGCACCTGCAGGCATTTTCATCTCGGGGTAGATCCATATCTCCGCACCTGTGCCACAGTCTAGACTCTCTCACGCAAGAGCTCTAAAAATGGGGACTATTCTCTCTGGCAGGTTGCTGGGTAATTTTCTCTTACTTGTGGGCGGCTGCAGTGCTGTAGCAGTTCAGCTACAGAACAGCGTCCCTCTTACAATAGGGGCTGCTGGGATAGGCAGCTATAAACCAAATGATCAGGACATGACATGACAGACTTGTAGACCAGTCAGTGGGACAGAAGAACAGACAGCTGGGTGTTCAGCCTAACTGGCAAACTGCTCCTGCCTCCTCTCCCACTCCCAGCTTTTTTAGCTGTTGACTTCCCTTTCTCACACCCGGAGACGGTTCCACAGCCAAAACGTTTTCTTCTTTTCAGCATGGGGAAAAAAAAACCCTTTAACTTGTCCCTCTGCAGCCTACGCATGCTGATGCAGCTACCCATCAACTATCTTAGTTACCATTGTCCTACTCCCCACAGCCTTTGTGCAATTGTGGTCTCCTGTCTGCCCCCCCCAGGCTCTGGAATTCTATCCCCAAGGATGTCAGAGAAGCATCTGCCCCGAGCTCTTCCAAATCAAGACCCAAAACCTTCTTCAGAAGGGCTTTTATTGAACAGGTCCCACGTGGCCCCCAGCTCTCCTACTGTATTTCAAACCCCCCCATCTCCCACCTCCTCTCAGTGTTTATTTTTTTAGTTCTGTAAAGTGCTTTGAGAAGCACCTATATAAAATAAAACCTATTATCCTATTGAACCACAGAGGAGCACAAACATGAACACTTTGGGCAGGAGGAGGTACCCCACCCAGTGACGGGAACAAGTAAAGGTTTATTCCGTGATGAAAAGAGGAGAAAAGTGGGTGGGTGCCCCACAGCCGAAACGCTTTTCTCCTTTTCAGTGTGGAATAAACCTTTGTTCCTTTGCATGCCGACACAGCTCCCTACTTGAACTCCTCCATTAAGCGGCAGGCCAGCTGACTACATACTACGGAGACACAAAGGCCGCCTTACAGAGCCTGGTCTCCACCCCAGGGGTGTGTAGCCAGGTGGGATTAACAGACCTGCGCGATGGGCTGCCCAGCCCTGACCTCCTCACTGCGGTGCTTCAGAAACCAGAAACGGATCCTCTTAGGCCAAGGGAGTGGACTGCGGTGAAACCCACAGCTCTCGGGACTGAACCCCCCCCAGCCAGGACAAGGTCAACAGACCAGCGTGACCAACCCCAGCCAGCCAGAGCACAAACACCAGCACACGAGTTCTAAACGTCAGTTTATTTTTTTTAACTGATTCACGCAGCTGTTCCAAAACAGCGGGAAAATTAAAAACCAGCAAGTTTACAAAACACTGAACATCGGCAAAGCGGACGTCTGGACGAAAAGTTCTGGAGCCACAACTTAAAAACACGCGGTATAAAAAAAAAAAGAGGGGGGTAACTACAGAGGAGGGCGGTGGGGGGGGGGGGGGGGATACTGGTCCCGGGATCTCGGAGAGGCGGTCAGTACGGCCGGTCCCGGCGGTCCTGTCTGTGCTCGCCCCTGCGGAGATGGGAGACAAGCCAAGGAGGAGTGAGCCTCGCGCTCCACACGCAACGGGAAAGCTCATGGCGGCGGCACTTCTTCCCCACTCACCTGCCGTCCATCTTCCCCGGTCCGAATCCGCCTCTCTCGCCGCCGCCGCGCCCCCCCCGGAAGCCCCCCCGGTCTCCTCCTCGGCCACGGAACCCTCCTCGGTCGAAGCCCCCGCGGCCCCCTCGGTCACCCCCAAATCCACCTGCCGGGAGAGAGAGAGGAAGGGGGGGAGAAACAGGGTTTAGTGTCCTGCGCCGAGACCGATACTACAGTATACCGCAGTGCAGACACGGAGAGGAGGAGGAGGAGGGAGGGGGGACGGCTCTCTGCTGGACTGAGTCACAGGGAGCAGAAGAGTCAGTTTCGGCAC
This sequence comes from Atractosteus spatula, assembly GCF_055471065.1. Taxonomy (NCBI): domain Eukaryota; kingdom Metazoa; phylum Chordata; class Actinopteri; order Semionotiformes; family Lepisosteidae; genus Atractosteus; species Atractosteus spatula. Next base: position 8,900,301 of record NC_142710.1, on the reverse strand, counting down.
CTGGAAGGCACTTTGCATGAAGGAGACGCAACAGAAACAGCGCGGTGAGCGGAGCGCAAAACCGGACACCGCTGAGAAACAACACCAATCCAGAATTAAACACCGTCATCCCACAGTCCGAAGGCGAGACTGGTCGTGTTATGAGTGTGTTCCCTGTCAGGAAGAGGTGGGAAAGGCCTCCAACACGCTGCTCAAGCCCCAGGAGGGGGGGGGGGGACAGAAAGAACGGCAGGAAGAGATTACCCCCACAGCCAGGCGCCCGGCGGTGCCACTCACCTCCCATCGGGGGCAGCCCCCCCACGCCCTCCGGCTTGGGCGCCTTGCACTGGTTGCACTCGTTCCTCCAGGAGAAGTTCAGGTTCCCGCACACCCTGGAAGACACGAGCAGGCCGGAGCGCTGAGCCAGCGGGCGGGGCGACAGCCGGAGCCACAGGAGGGCGCCCACGTCCTCTCAGCCCCAGCCCCGCTTGCAAAACACCCAGGCGAGCCTCCTTCCCTCTTCATACGCACGACGAAACTCATCACGCGCATCTTGAAAGTCATTCAAATTCTAAAGCGCTTTGGACGAGATTGGGAGTGAGTCCCGAGACTCCAGCAGAGCAACTGTGCTGCTTCGAAGCCTGTGAGCAGTTTTCTCTTCGGAGAAGAGCAGGAGAGCTTTCACTCTCCTCTGACTTTTCTCCACTTTGAACTGAAAGCCCCCGAAAGGACACGTTAACTCGGACCCGGGCCCGACCCGCAGCAGCCCAGGCCCAGAGCTCGAGCGGGGGGGGGGGGGGAACCACGCGCGACACCAAGGGGCTGGAGGGGACAGGGACGAGCCCGCCCGCCGCCGGGATCACGAGAGACTCACGGGTTCGAGCACTTCCAGTCTCCCGCCCTCTGCTGGCCGCCGCCTCCTCCGCCTCCATTGTTGCTGGGGTACCCGCCGCCCCGGCCCCCTCCGAAGCCGCCGCCGCCGCCGCGGCCCATGGGCCCTGCAGGAGAGAAGGGAGGGAAGGTGTGAGCGAGCTCGGCGGCGGCGCTCCCAGGACGAGCGGCGCAGGGCGCGGACAGGCCGGGCGCTCACCTCCTCGGCCGCGGCCTCCCCTCATGTTGCCGCCTCCCCTCCCGAAGTCAGCCCTGCGCGTCGCGAACGACACCTTGATCGGGTTCCCGTTGAACTCCTTTCCTGGGGACACAGAGAGACAGAGAGAGCGCTAAACGGGACATTTCTCCGACTCGGAAAGGGAATGTCGTCTTCATCTGGAAGAGACGCCAGAAACCCCCCCCACTGCAAAAGTACAGGGCATGATGAGCCACCCAGCCCCCGGACAAACCCACTCACCATCAAACCAGTCGATAGCCGCCTTGGCCGAGGGGGGGTCATCAAAAGAGACAGTGGCCTCGCCCTTCAGTTTCCCCGTCTCCCTGTCGGTGTACAGATTTATCATGGGCAGACCAGTCTTCTTATTGATCTGAGAGGGAAAGAGAGGGGTTAATACACACACTGACTGGACACTCCAGTACATTAACACTGCACTGAGAGAGAGGGGTTAATACAGACACACTGACTGGACACTCCAGTACATTAACACTGCACTGAGAGAGAGGGGTTAATACAGACACACTGACTGGACACTCCAGTACATTAACACTGCACTGAGAGAGAGGGGTTAATACAGACACACTGACTGGACACTCCAGTACATTAACACTGCACTGAGAGAGAGGGGTTAATACAGACACACTGACTGGACACTCCAGTACATTAACACTGCACTGAGAGAGAGAGGGGTTAATACAGACACACTGACTGGACACTCCAGTACATTAACACTGCACTGAGAGAGAGGGGTTAATACAGACACACTGACTGGACACTCCAGTACATTAACACTGCACTGAGAGAGAGGGGTTAATACATACACACTGACTGGACACTACAGTACATTAACACTGCACTGAGAGGGTGAACTGAAAACGTGGGGACAAGGCTACCTTGATGATACCAATCTGTTTGAAGAAATCAGCCACCGAGTCCACAGTGCAGCTGTCTCCCAGCCCCTGGACGAAGATGGTGTTGTTGTCCGAGTTATCCTGCTCCTGCACTGTAGGGGGAGACGGAGGCTCAGTCATTCAAATTCCAAGTGCTGGAGGGTCACACAACCGATGAGCTAAGGTAACGATTCCATACACGAGTCACAGCACAGGGTTTCCTCAGCACGGGGGGGGGGGGGGGTTTAAAGGGAGTACTTCCTGCATGCAGGTTTGTTTTGGGAGGGGGCAGGAGGTGCAGGGAGTGGTTTTGAAGAGCAAGAAGAGCTTCGACATAGCGAGATGATCAAGCTGCGCCGGGAGAGGACGTCAACATCTACCCATCGAAACCCCCCCCATCCCGTCCCGAGACGCCCGGACTTACTCGGGTTGGGGCCCCCGGGTCCCTGGTCTCTGGGTCCTTCAGGAGGAGACAGAAAAACAGAAGGTGAGCAGAGAAGCAGGGGGGCGGCGGGGCAGCAGAGTCCTCCACAGCTCCCCTTCCCACCCAGTGTCACACACTCACCCAGCCCACACCCTCGCCCCCACTCGCCACCCGCCTCCCCTTCCACTCGCTCCATCCACACCGCCAGCCTGCATGGCACGCAGCGCACCCGTTTCCGAAACAACCGCCCAGTAGGGGGGAAAGAAAAAAAAAAGATATATTTCCACGCCTTTTAAGAAGGCATCCGTTTTTCACTCTCCTAACGTATGGACACGAGACGCATTCCTGACTGCTGGCCAGCTCTTGCTCTGCGTACTTGGTCAACACCATGCCTCGGATCCACTCGTGAAGAATGGGTGCTCTCTGGCTAAACTATTGGTGAACCCACCCCTAATTGGGAAGGTCCGTAATACTTTTATATTTTACATAAGCCCCGTGTTTAAACGTTCCCAGATTGACACCAGCAGTGCGGAGCTCGGGGCAACCGTCCGCACCCCGAAGCCCTGCGGAGGATCATGCACTGGACTCTTCCAACAGGAACACCGTGTCGTTCGGGTCGCCACATGTCGAAAAGCAGCCAGTCATCAAGCAGGTTTTAACCGAGCCCATACACCGAACAAAGCAGGTTTTTTTTCCCCAAAACCCAGAGAGAAAAACGCCCCTCGCACGGGAACGTAGCCTTTAACGCTATTTCTACAGACACTGCGCAGAAAGATGAATTGGATCCAGCCATGAAACCAAACCAGGTGTGTTTTCTTTTCCATTTACGTCTGTATTTTGTAGATCTTGCACCAATGCTTTATCACACATTAAACTCCACACAGACCCTCTTAGAGCTACAGAATTATAAGAGACAAACAGACTATTTCTAGGTGCGGGTTTGTTAAAGAACACCTTCAGTTTCTGTTTTTACCTAACCCCGTGTTTGACTTTGACCCTGTTTTACAAGAAATGTTCAAAGGCTTTAAGACCCTGTAGGAACAACAACCATAAATCTTGTTTTTTTTTTAGCTCCAGTTTGTCACAACCATTCACCCGTTTGATAGTAAAACCTGCCTGAGTCAGATCTAAACCGTCACATTGCCACACCACCTCGTTTCTTTTATTGCAAGGTTTCCTGTCCGACTTGAACTCCAAACCCTTCGTGAATTGGCCCCACTCTGGGGACAGGACCCACCAACACACCAAACCAATAATTTCTTACCCCCAAACCAGGAAGATTGAATAGCTTAAAGAGCCGTTAACACACTTTAAAGGACTCCAAACTAGAAGACATTTGGGCTGTACACACAGAACTCATGCAGACCTTGAAGATCCATGAGGCGAATCATGCAGGCTGTGCACCGAGACCTGATCAATGAGACCCACAACATTCCCTCACATATGGCCCTGCCTATCCAGTGAGAAGTGTTCATTTCCACTGCACACCATGTGGAAGAAACCATCCTGCAGAGCTTCAGGGCAGTGAGCAGAGAGGTACCCCCCTAGATTTCACCAAACTCACTCCAAACCTTTGTGGGGAACTTCCAGTGTTGCACAGGAGCTACACCCAAACCAGTACCGAACGGGAAACCGGACCTCAACCCCCGCCGGCAGCCCCAGCGCTCTCCCTTTCCTCTGAGCGCGCTGCCGGCGCTTCTCCCAGCCTCCCACTCGTCGAGGGGACGCCCGCGCTGGACCTCCCTGAGGACGGTCCCATCTCGGGGCCAGAGAGGTGCCGGGGTGGGACCGGACGCGTTCGCGCCCGCGTGGAGACGGCGATCCAGCGGTTCGGCCTCTCCGCCCTCACAACCGTTTCCATCTGTCTGACGGGAGAGCAGCCCCCTTCCCTTCCCCCCCCCCCACCACAAAGAGGAGTCTTCGCCGGTGAGCCTCGAGTGGACAGTCCTCCCTGGGACACTGGCCGGCTCAGGCAGCGCCCTCACGGACCCAAATGGTTGGCGTTCACAGACCGTGCAAAGCGCCACACCCTCTTTTAAAGGTCCTACGTGCGGGCGGCTCGCGCTGTTACGCCACCTGCCTACCACCACCAGCCCGCTGGGGCTTTAAACCTCCCCACACCGTTCAGAGATCCCACGTTGACCGTACCACCTGAAGGAGTACCGACCCCCCCCCCCCCACACACACACACAAAAAAGTGGCATGCACCAGGATCCACAAACGGAAGAGGCTTTCGCACTTGTGCGCTGAAAGCGTCCAGTCTTGGGGCGTCTCGAATGGAGAAGTCCTGAACACACAGATCGCACTGAACTGACCCAGAGTGCATGCAAGGATGTGTGGAAGCCCCCCCACCGCCCTGTGACTTTCAGTGGGTGGCGTGACCCCAACTGCGGAGGGGCAGTCCGGGGGCCCAGCACCACCCCCCCACCTTGACTTCATTACCCACCCACCCCAGGCTGCTGTAGTAACCCCCCACTGCCCCTCACCCCTCACTCCCCCCCCCAACACTCATACACCCCTCCCCTCCAAACACAGTGAAATGTCGAGGTGTTGTTTCTTTGACTTACCACCGTACTTATTGAATCCTCCGCGATCACCCATGCTGATGGAGACACAAAAAGTGAGACGTTTTGAAGGCTGGGGCCGGTATTGGTACCATCTCATCTTTTCTTTTTCCTCACAACACCTCCTTGCGCTCGCCTCTCACACACTCTCTCTCTCTCTCTCCCTCCCTGGCCCTTAACTCTCTCCTTCCTCCCTCCTCCTCCTCCTCCTCTCCCCTAAACCGGCCTTCTCCTTAACCAGCGTGTCCCGGAGAAAGGGCGCAGGTGCTGTGCCGCACCGGAGACCAGGCACACGGGCCTGCGCCCCCACCCACCTCTGGCTCAGGTAAACGCTAACGGGAGGGGGTGGGCGGGGGGCTCTCAACCCTTCGACCCAAACCAGGAAGCTGCACGTAAACCTTCACAAGGGACGACCCCCTTTTAGAAATTGGTTCGTACTTTTGAGCCTTATTCAAGTAACCCGGCTTAATGCCTCCACTTCGACTGAGATGTGCGTTTAAGTGAGCATTTAAGGTATGGCGAGTATGTTTGTAACCAAAAAAAAAATACCATAACCCCATTTGTACTCATTTCAGGCTCCTACAGGGGTGTTCTGGATATTCACTGATACCATTAATAACCATTTTTACACATCTGGTACAGCACTTCTTTTCTTTAAACCTCAGTGGAACATTGCACCCTGAAACACTTTGAGACTGCCTTGACCCTCTGATTGAACCCCTTTCCCTTCTCAATCTCACTCCTCAAACCCCAGGAATCTTAGCCCAAGAGACAAGGAAAGGCTTTTGTACAACCTGTAGGGGAAAAAAATGGAAAAAATCCCTGCGACAAGAGATGTAGAGATTCATTAACAGAGCAAAATAAACAATACTGCATTGGTACTGAAACAAAGGGAGCTCTATATAGATCAGAAGATTACAGACGCTTCTAGGTTTTATTCCAATCCACCTGAGCCACTTGCGGTCTTAATCTGAACTCATGAACACATCTGTACCCCTGACTGGAGACACTACAGCGCTGAAGGACAAGGGCTCTCAGGGGCTGAACTGAGCCAGTTACTGTCTTCATGAGTCCAGACTCTCAGTGACCTTTAACCCCTGACTGAAGACACTAGAACACTGAAGGACTGGGGCTCTCAGGGCTGATCTGAGCCAGTTACCATCTTCATGAGTCCAGATTATTCAAAAAGGAATGAACTACATAGGAGCCACATAGAAAGAAAAACCCCAAAGACATCAGGCCCTGCACTGCCAAAACAGCAGCCACTACCTGGGCCCTGATCCCCTTCAAACTCTTAGTCTTCACTGACAGCAGGGGTGGTCAGCTCAGGCGCTCAGCGGCCACATTCCTGCAGCTTATCCACGGGCAGGCGATTCAGCAAACTGAGCCCCAGAGGTGGAATAAAACCCAGAAGGCTCTGTGAAGCTCCAGCACTGGAGTCACTCACCCCTCATCCAGGCAGGAGGGAGACGCTCAGCCTCAAGAAGTGGGCAGGCAGTGTCAGTCGGTGTGTGTGTGTGTGCGCGCATGTGCGTGCGTGTACGAGCAGGGTTCTTAACATCTCAGTTCTTACTGATCGACCACATCGGAGATTTCTCTCCCCCTTTCGTTAACACGCTATACAGAAACTGGACCAAGATGATTTTTAACAAGCCATCCCATGACCGTTTCATCAGGCACCGCCCTGTTCAGAACCGCAAGCTGATTCTTTCACAGCACCTTCGAACCCAGAGCAGACTTTACTGTACCATCGCTGGGAGCTGGTCATCAGAATTTCAGTATGATGGGTGGTTATTTGGTGTGTTCCCCCGAAAAAATACCAAAAGGGTTTCAGTACAGCTGTGCACAAGCAGTGCTGAACCAGTGTCTCTGCTGTGTAATTTAGGCCTCGTTCGCAATGAGGCACGTGCCCTTTCTTGTCAGCTACTGAGTTAACACCCAACTCCTCGACCCAGCGCACTCTCAACACACTGGACTTTTCAACATCAGGCTCTGGCAAATGGGGAAAAAACCTTAATGACCTGCTGGTCAAAACTTTTAAAAGTGGGCAGACCAGTGAGAATTTAAGCAGCCTGAAAAGCACAAGTACCCAACAGTGCATCACAGTGGGAGGAGAAAAAAAAACTGATAGCCTATGAAGAAAAAGGTAAAAGATCAAAGAACAACAAATCAATCCACAGATGATGGCGTTTTAGGTTTCAGAAGACATGGGTTGAATTTCTTCCCCCCCCCCAACAACGTTCCCTTTCAGAAAGTCTGAACCGCCGAGTTTAGATTCCCTTATTCTCCTATTGACGCAAACTCGTCCTGCAGACGGGCGCAGGGTTCAACCAGCTCTACTGAATCTGTTTCCCATGAAGGAGGCCAGTGTCTCCGAGACCACCGAAGCAGACGTGAGCGTTAAGACTCTTCTCCGGCGGGACCTCGGGTACCCCTCACTCTCAAGAGCGCGGGGGGGGGGGGGGGAGGGGGTTGACCGGCAGTTTCCGGGCTCTTCAGCCGTCACACTTTCCCTCACCGACACGGGGAACTCCTCCCCGAGGCGGTGTTCGGACGTCAGCCCCCCCCCCCAACCCGCTCCGAACTGAAGCGCGTGTAACTTGTCACGCTCGTCACCTCTCACAGCCCACGGTGTAAGGAGGAGAACTCCCAGGAAAAGACCAGGCAGCTGCAGCTGGACCCACCCGGTCATGAAGCGTATCTGAACCCCAGATCTGTGCAAGGTTACTGGCTGTGAACCCCAGTTTCCGCACAGCGCAGTGGAGTCTAAACCCTTGTGTGTCTTCTTCTCTTTATGCCCAGGATGCACCCCCTGTGGGGCCCGTCCCCGTCCCCCCCCCCAGTGTGGAGCGGACGCCAAGTGGACCTACCTCATCCCCCCACGGCCCCTGGGCCCGCCCCGGCCGCCTCGGTCGAACCCCCCTCCGCGGCCGCCGAAGCCGCCAGCACCGCCGGCGCCCCCGCGCCCACGGCCGCGGCCGTCCTGCCCGCCGTAGCCGCCGTCCTGCCCGCCGTAGCCGCCGCCGCCGCCACCCATCGGGGGGGCGTCCTGGCCGTACCCTGCGCAGGGAAGGGGAGGGAGAGTCAATACAGGCACTGGCAGGGCAGAGCAGAGCAGAGCAGAGCAGCAAGGAAACGAAGGACAGAGCTCACTGGAGCTGTGAAGGTCAACAGGCCCTGACCGGACACAGCTGGACTTCCAGGGGACACCACTTTTCTCTATCACTCAGACAGCGTCCTTGGATTCCCAAAGGAGCTTTGTACACTAAATCAGCATACTAGTGAACTCAAGAGTCCTCCCAGGAGGGGTGTCTCACTGGACACTACTGGACTCCCTGAAGAGGGACATGGACACTACCGGACTCCCTGAAGAGGTACGGGGGGGTGTACCTCACTGGACACTACTGGACTCCCTGAAGAGGTACGGGGGGGGGGGGGGGTACCTCACTGGACACTACTGGACTCCCTGAAGAGGTACTGGGGGGGGGGGTACCTCACTGGACACTACTGGACTCCCTGAAGAGGTACGGGGGGGGGGTGTACCTCACTGGACAGTACTGGACTGCCTGAAGAGGTACAGGGGGGGTACCTCACTGGACACTACCGGACTACCTGAAGAGGGACATGGACACTACCGGACTCCCTGAAGAGGGACGGGGGGGTGACTCACTGGACACTACCGGACTCCCTGAAGAGGGACGGGAGAGTGACTCACTGGACACTACCGGACTCCCTGAAGAGGGACATGGATACTACCGGACTCCCTGAAGAGGGACAGGAGAGTGACTCACTGGACACTACCGGACTCCCTGAAGAGGGACATGGATACTACCGGACTCCCTGAAGAGGGACGGGGGGGTGACTCACTGGACACTACTGGACTCCCTGAAGAGAGACATGGACACTACCGGACTCCCTGAAGAGGGAGTGGAGAAGGAGCCGTGAGAGAGAGAGCTCACCTCCGCCCTGGCCGTACTGGCCCTGCTGGCTGTAGCTCTGTGGCGGGGGGGAGTTGTAGCTGGGCTGCTGGCTGTAGGGGGCGCCACCGCCGCCCCCGCTGTGCTGGCTCTGCTGCTGCTGGCCGCCCCCGCCGTAGCCGCCCTGCTGGCTGCCGTAGCCGCCCCCGCTCTGGGGCTGGCCGTAGGTGGCGGTCTGAGAGCTGCTGCCGTAGCTGCAGAGGGAAGGGAGGGGTCAGGGTTCACACAGCCACGAGGACAGGACAGGACCGGTCCACACTGGACACTACTGCCCACAGCGAGCACCTCACACTCCCAACACTGCCCACTGCCCACAGCGAGCACCTCACACTCCCAACACTGCCCACTGCCCACAGCGAGCACCTCACACTCCCAACACTGCCCACTGCCCACAGCGAGCACCTCACACTCCCCACACCGCCCACAGCGAGCACCTCACACTCCCCACAGCAAGCACCTCACACTCCCCACTGCCCACAGCAAGCACCTCACACTCCCAACACTGCCCACTGGACACTACTGCCCACAGCGAGCACCTCACACTCCCAACACTGCCCACAGCGAGCACCTCACACTCCCAACACTGCCCACTGGACACCACTGACCACCCCACTGCCCACAGAGAGCACCTCACACTCCAACACTCCCCACTGGACACCACTGACCACCCCCACTGCCCACAGAGAGCATCTCACACTCCAACACTCCCCACTGGACACTACTGACCACAGAGAGCACCTCACACTCCCAACACTCCCCACTGCCCACAGCGAGCACCTCACACTCCCAACACTCCCCACAGCGAGCACCTCACACTCCCAACACTGCCCACTGCCCACAGCGAGCACCTCACACTCCCAACACCGCCCACAGCGAGCACCTCACACTCCCCACTGCCCACAGCAAGCACCTCACACTCCCCACTGCCCACAGCAAGCACCTCACACCCCAACACTCCCCATTGGACACCACTGACCACCCCACTGCCCACAGAGAGCACCTCACACTCCAACACTCCCCCCACTGGACACTACTGACCACAGAGAGCACCTCACACTCCCCACTGGACACTACTGCCCACATGCAGGACAGTACGTTACCTAGTTGTAGAGGCGGCAGTGGACGGCTGCTGGCCATAACCAGGGTAGGAAGACTGCTGGCTGTAGCTGCTCTGGGGGGGCTGGCTGCTGCTGTAGCCCCCTGAGCTGTAGGACTGGCTGGACTGGTTATACCCCTGAGAGGGAGGCTGGGCTCCATAGCCACCTGGACAGAGGGAAAGGGTCAGCGTCAGCAGCAGGCACAAGCCGGACACCCCATCATAAGCAAAAGTGAAAGAAAAGGCACCAGACATACCGGTCTGCGACTGGCCGTAAGTGGAGCCGTAGCCGCCCTGGCTGTAGGGGGCGGTGTTGCTCTCGGTGCTCTGGCTGTAGCCCCCATAGCCCTGCTGGCTGTAGGCCTGGGTGGCCGGCTGGCTGTAGCCCTGGCTGGCCTGCCCGCCGTACGCGCCGTACCTGATAGAGAAGCACATGGAGCGGTCACCCCTGGCCTCGGACACGGCACAGAGGCTGCACCCCGGGCAGAAGGCTCTACGGGGTCTGATTTCTTATCTCCCAACCTTCATTCGGCTGCCCCTGGTCTACTGCCCATCCCCACCCCCCCACACGAGCGACAGGGCTTCTTCACCCTGGGCGGGTGAAGAAGGGCGGAGCGGTGGCTCTGTGGCTCAGGGTCCGCGCCTGTGGCTGGGAGGTCGCCGGTTCAAATCCCGCAGCAGGCAGAGGAATCCTACTCCATTTGGCCCCTGAGCAAGGCCCTTCACCCCAGCTGCTCCAGGGGTCCTGTATAAACGGCTGACCCTGCACTCTGACCCCCAGCTTCTCTCCGTCTGTGAGTCTCTCATGGAGGACAAGCTGGGGTATGCAAAAAAACAAATTGCCAACCCCTGATCCACTACATTCTTAACCCTGGCTGTTCTTCCTTTTAGCTCCATTCCTCTTATCGTAAAACCCCCTGGATAAATCATTTTTAAAGTCACTGTATAAAACACTTTAATCAGCTGCAGGCTGCCACAGTTACAGTAGAAACGCAGAGTCACTCACCCCTGGGGCGCAGTCTGGGAGTAATCTGGAAAAACAAAGAGAAACGGGGGGGTCAGTCATTTAGCGACACTTGCACTGTTCCAGGTGTGAAATGTGTTTTTACAGGCAGAAAATTCACAACACGAAGCAGTCAACCAGACGTGCGAGTATGATGAGAAAAAAAGACAGACCTGGACCTCTTTTCGCGAACGTAATTCGTTCCCAGAAACCTTTTTTGCATAGTGAAAACTCATACAAAGAAAAACCCATTTCCAACATCTCCTACAAAGAAAAACAAGCCGTTCCAGACCCCCAAAAAAGTCCCCCTTCAACCATTTTCACCAAAAATGACAAAAGAAACACCAAGGACTAACGCTTTTTTTGTGGTTTACTTTTTATCTGATAAAATCCACTGCTTATCTAGTTAGACACCAGAAGGAGCACTTCACTTGCTTTGTGAGTAGTGACACACAATGGCCCTTTCCTCGCCCCTCCAGGGCCCGGGGGAAGCAGGAGCACACAGAAGCGAGCGAGCAGGCGAAGCCGCAGTGAGCCGCGGCGCTCCGCGGGCGCTGTGCTCGCTCCCACCCACGCCAGACCCGGCAGTGGAGCGCGACGGTGCCAGCACCCGATACCAAACCAGTCGCCCGCCTCCTTCCTCTCCCCACCTGCCCGAGGTTTCGAAATGTTTCTTTGCATCACGTCTCCATAGCTTTGAAGTGGCCTTTGCTACTCAAAACGCGCGTGACAATCCGCATGATTCATAGCGGCAAACCGTACGCTCGTGAAAAGGGGGGGGGCAGTCATGAAAAATAAAATACAATCCATCGAGCACACGAAGCAGGTCGATGGCCGCAGGAATATAAGAGAACTTAGTTGTACTGCTCTTGAATCCAGGTGCTCTAAATGGAGCTCAGTGACTATACCCCCGGTTGCTCGGCGGTGTAGGGGTGCTGCATGATCAATTTTGAAAAAGCATGTTGGGAGAGGGGAACACGCTGCCCAGCCCTGTTGAGACCAATACTCTGACTCCTCTCTTGACACAGCTCAGTGAGACACTCCACTCAGGACAGGAGGCTCTTCTGTACACAAAGGGTGGTGGGAGAGTGGAACATGCTGCCCAGCCCTGTTGTTGAAGCCAATACCCGGACTTCTCCCTTGACACAGCTGGGTGATGCACTCCACTCAGGACAGTACCCCGAGTTCTCTCAAGACAATGGGATGAGCACACACAGCCAAACAGACTAGACTAGACAGACTGTGCTGATTAAACTGTTCTCACTTGCAGCTGCTTTTCAGCATACGTATTAAAGCAGAACTGCAACAGGTTTTTTTTATTTTGGGGTTAGAAAGAATTTGCAATGAGTACATTTCTAACCACGTTAAAAGTAAAAGGCACACAACTTGTAAAACCCGCAATTGTATCACAAAATAGACAATTTCCAGGTCTGCGATTAAGAACGAGTGAGGGGGGGACACCCAGCGACGTGAAGCAGCCTTATTACATTGTAAACACGCGGGCTTGTAAACGCCCATTTTTATCCAACAGAAACATCGTTGACTGGACATTACTGCAATATCGCTCTCGGCTTTGAGATGGTTTTGGCGACAAATACTACTTGTTAACGCTGCACAAGGATCACTTTGGAACATCCCTGACGTGAATCGTCCGCTGGGCAAGCCTGTACTGATTTGCTCTTGCATCACCCTCGTCATCACGGTGACTAGTGAGCAGGAAGGGCCGCCGCCTCTCCACCGCAATTCACACGAACCCTCGACAACGCGGCGACCCGCCGTGTTCACGATTCCGTGCTTTAATTCGGAACTCCTGCATTTTTGTTCTTCCTTACACAACGCCGATGAACTCATGTCGTCACCGGGGGGTAACGAGCGGTCTGAGAAGCCGGGGCAGCAGCGCGGCGATCGCCCCCCGCCCCCCTCCCCATCTCCGCGCCGGCCGGAAGCGGAAGTCGGCGGCTCCATCTTGAGCGGGATGACCCGGATGGAGGCGCCGCTCCGCGCGGCATGGCCGGTTCCTCCCCGCCCCCCCGCTACACACACCTTCTTCCCCGCAGCAAATCCGGGGGGGGGGGGGCTCCCTCAACCCCGGGGCCCCCACAAAATCACACCCCGGCGGCCCGGACACCTCGTTCCCGGGGCGCGACACCCCGCGCCAGCTCGCGCACAAAAGGGGGAGACAAGATGGCGGCGGCGGCCGCGGAGGGGCGACAGCCCCGCTTTTGTCTCGCCTGCCTCTCCCCCTTCTCTCGGGGGGGGGGGGGAACAGCCGCCAGCTCTGCCCCCCGCCCGCCAGCCCAGCCACCCCAGCCACCCGGCCGGCAGGAAACGGACCCGATCTCAGCAACAAAAAAAGCGCACAACCAGACACACAAAGAGCCGGGAGGCCGGGGCGAGCGGACCGGGGTCTGACGACCGCCCCCCCCCCAGGCGGAGCCCCTGACGCGAGGAGAAACCCACACGCTGAGACCCCGAACGGTGTGGTTCTTACGCGTTTGTTTCCCGGAGCCACGACCCCGGCAGGCGGCCACCCGGCACCCGCGACCCGGCGGCCTCTTCAAATTCAGACGTCGAGACCTTTCATTTCCACACAGCGGAGAACCGGAGAAGCCCCTCACGGCGGACGGGGGAGGGAGACGCCGAGAGGAGCCGGACAGCGCAGGTTTGAAATGAATTAGACCCACCGGCTAACCGCCTCTTTCCCGCAGGCGGTTTAACGGCCACGAGTTCGCACAGCAGGCGGCGAAGGCTACTTTTTTTTTTAAAACAAATAAAACGATTGTATTTTTTTTAAAGAAAAAAAAAGGTAATAAAGTGGTGTTTTGGTTTTTTTTTTTACTTACCGTTGGACGCCATGGTGGTCGGGTCGTCTTTGTGCTCCGCGACTCTTTCGCCCGCGCTTTTCTTCCCTCAAACGCACAGACTGCTTCAGAAGAAAGTAAATACGGGAAATAAAGAAAGCCGATGAGGAGGGGGGGGCGGGGGAGGGAAGAAGAGAAAGAAATAAAAAGAAACTTCGAAGGGCGCCGAAGACCACACAGCTCCGCAGCTCGACACTGAGGACAAACTGCGTCAGTGGGCCGCCGCGCGGAGACTTTTAAAACCTCCTGCTGGACGAGACCACTTGCCTTGAATGCCTGGGGGGAGGAGGCGGTGGAGTTGGGAAACTACCCAAATCGAACAGTACCCCCCCCCCCTCCCGTCACCAGAAAAAAAGATGTCCCTGCTGTTCGTATTCCCGTCTGAGAACAACAATTCATTTTTTTTAAAGTTTGTCTCTTTTTAGACATTTACTGAAACGGAGCAGAGGGTGCCAGAAACCCCCTCACGTTTTTGCACAATAGCGCCGGTCTCCCTTAATCCGCCTCTCATTAAGAGATTGAAATAGGGTTTTGCGGTCCTTCGTATCGGCTCTGGGATGGAGGTATGTTTTAACAGGGCATCGCGGCTGTAAACGCCGGGTCTTCTCCTCTTCGTCTCTCTGCACTGCAACAGAACAGGATTACACCGCATCCTCATTCTATTAAATAGCTCACCCCAGTTATCCTCATCTGACCCGGTTTCTGATACATACATCACCTAAATAAAGAAAGCAGTCAAAATGTAATGTGTGAATATTGTAATATGTAATGTGTAAATATTTAAGGGCTGGAACCGCGTCTTTGTCTGAATGAGGGTCGTTTTTCATCTCCAACTGGTACAGCATTGACGCCCAATCCCAAATCCTTTTAGGAGCTGATGGGAAACCTAATAATATTCCCCAAATAGGGAACTGAATTCAATTCGTGGTCTTCTAGGATCTGGACTGGAAACCATTGAATGAAAGTCAGGCGGCACGGGGGCGCAGTGCTGGGGCACCGGGTTCAATCCCTGGGGCGCTGTCAGGGTGGAGTCTGCATGTTCTCACTGCCTTCGCGTGGGTTACCTCTCTGTGCTCTTTCCTGGTGGTGGTTCACCTACTCACACACGCAAGTAACAGACACACACACACTCACAGCTGGGCCAATCGGGGTTGAAATTGTGTGTCCGCCCTGGAGCTGCGTCAGGCCTCACAGTCGCGGGTAAACAAGGAGAGCAGCAGGGGGCCAAGCACACAGCCCTGAGGGACACCTAGATCAGCGGTCAGCGGGGAAGATAGCTTTCCATCGCCCCTCACAGTCTGTGGTCTGCCAGTCAGGAATCCAGACTCCAGCTGCAGAGAGACACTCAGATCAGATAACAGAGCTGATACCCAGATCATTAAGCTTGGTGATCAGTCTGGATGGAACGATAGTGTTAAAGGCGGAGCTGTAATCAATGAGTAGCATTCTGACGTGTGTCTTTGTTTTCCAAATGAGCCAGGGCAGCGTGAGGAGCCGGGGAAATAGCATCATCAGTGGACCTGTTACACCGGCATGCAAACTGCAGGGGTCTAAGCACTCTGGTATCATGGTGTCAATGTGGCTCATCACCAGCCTTTCAAAGCATTTCATTACGGTAGATGTGAGCGCTACCGGTCTGTAATCATTCAAAGTTGCAATATATTTATTCAACACACGTACAATGGTGTTTTTTTTTCTTAAAACACACTGGAACAGGGGACTTTAAAAGTAAAAGATTAAAAATATCCGTAAAAAAAATTGGGCCAAATCGTCTGCACATAACTTAAGGAATGTCAGGTAGGAATGAAAATCAAGAGACACAGTGTTCCTCCTGGATCAGGACTGAGATTGTCTGTGATAAAGTCAGTAAGAGCCCAGGCTGGAGCGAAGACCAGGAGACACAGTGTTCCTCCTGGATCAGGACTGAGATCCTCTGTGATAAAGTCATTAAGAGCCCAGGCTAGAGTGAAGACCAGGAGACACGGTGTTCCTCCTGGATCAGGACTGAGATCCTCTGAGATAAAGTCAGTAAGAGCCCAGGCTGGAGTGAAGACCAGGAGACACAGTGTTCCTCCTGGATCAGGACTGAGATCCTCTGTGATAAAGTCATTAAGAGCCCAGGCTGGAGTGAAGACCAGGAGACACAGTGTTCCTCCTGGATCAGGACTGAGATCCTCTGAGATAAAGTCATTAAGAGCCCAGGCTGGAGTGAAGACCAGGAGACACAGTGTTCCTCCTCGATCAGGACTGAGATCCTCTGTGATAAAGTCATTAAGAGCCCAGGCTGGAGTGAAGACCAGGAGACACAGTGTTCCTCCTGGATCAGGCCTGAGAACTGAGACGCTTTGCGCCCGAGCTCTTCCAGTTTCTTTGATAACCCCCTCTTTTGTCAGGAGAAGCTGTAAAACCCCACCAGTGTTTTTCACCCTGCAGTCCATCGCTCAGAACGCGGTCCGTGTGCCTCTGAGCTCACGCAGACCAGGGAATAGTGGAGACCCCCACTTTCACATAACCCCCAATGGGAAACGGGAGTGTGTGTGTGTGTGTGTATGAGAATTAGACTTCCCTCCTCTATCTCGCTGCGCAGAGCAAAATCCTTCTGTAACGCATACGGCCGACAGGCACTGTGTAGGAGCCGGCGTACCAGAGCAGGTGACGTCACCGCCCTTCCCAGTGATAGCAGGACCACAGCTACTGGGCTGTAGAGAGATCTCTCTTTGGCTCACCGGGCTGGGTCCCTGCTGAGTGACGCGGGAGTCCCGGGTTCGAGTCCCCCGACGGTGGGGGGGCCAACCTGATGCGGCAAGGGCGCCCGCCTGAGCCCCCCGTTGCGTTACACTTCTTTCAGAACGAAAATCAGCAGAGAGGCACATCAAAGGTACTTAAAGATTTATTTGGGGTTTTGCCAGAATAAAAAAAAAGTAACACTGATGGTCTCCTGTAACACTCCCCAGTCACACTTATTGATCAGCCACCCGTTCAACATGTCTCCGATCTGTGGGAGCTCGTGGCCGAATGGAACAGGTTTTCAGAATAAGCAGTGGCATATAAAACGGAGCACACGGATGGAAACTAGAGGAAGCAGCATTTAGAATTGAGAGCAGGAGGCACTTCTTTACACAGAGAGGGGTGGGGGTGTGGAACAGGCTGCCCAGCTGGGTTGTTGCAGCTGATACCCAGACACAGCTGGGAAAGGTTCTGGGATTAATTAGCTCTTAACTAACAAACAGGCTGGATGGCTCCTGCGTTTGTGACTCGTCCTGTGTTCTCATGTTCTTTCGTGAGTGTCAGTCTGTGAGTGTGAGTATATCAGTGTGTCAGTCAGTGTGTGTGAGTGTGTCAGTGTGAGTGTGTGTGAGTATATCAGTGTGTCAGTCAGTGTGTGTGGATATATCAGTGTGTCAGTCAGTGTGTGTGTGTCAGTGTGAGTGTGTCAGTCAGTGTGTCAGTGTGAGTGTGTGTGTAAATCAGTGTGTGTGAGTGTGTCAGTATGGGTGTCAGTCAGTGTGTGAGTGTGAATGTGTCAGTATGGTGTGTGTGTGTGTGTCAGTGTGAGTGTGTCAGTCAGTGTGTGTGAATGTGTCAGTATGTGTGTGTGTAAATCAGTGTGTGTGAGTGTGTCAGTATGGGTGTCAGTCAGTGTGTGTGTGTCTCAGTGTGTGTGAGTGTGTCAGTCAGTGTGTGAATGTGTCAGTATGGTGTGTGTGCCATTGTGTCAATGTTCATGTACAGCTCCTCTCTCTCAGCTCCGTTTGGCCTTGTCAGCTCTCAGTGCTCTCTGTCTGCGCAGGTTGACGTACATCAGGGTGAAGTTGAGCAGGTAGGTGCTGACACACACCACGCAGAAATCCCACAGCACGAACACCAGGATACAGGCCAGGTAGAGGGAGCCAGCCACAGACAGCCAGGAGGTCAGCACCAGCAACAGCGCCGCCCTGCTGGACACCGACTGACCTGCAGACACAGAGGAAGACTACTACTGCAGCACACTGATACACTCAACTACACAGAGAGAGAGAGGGGACATGGGGTTCACACACTGTCACAGAGAGAGAGAGAGAGAGAGAGAGAGGGGACGTGGGGTTCACACACTGTCACAGAGCAGAGAGAGATCGAGGACGTGGGGTTCATACACTGTCACAGAGCAGAGAGAGAGATCACACGAGCAGACTGAGACACACACAGACAGGGACAGGGGGAGTCTCGTACCCAGGACCAGCTGCAGCACGTAGAAGATGACCCCGAAGACACTGTTGGGCTGATTCGCCAGGCTGTCGACCCCGAACGCAAGCTCAACCAGGCCGAAGCCACGCCCCCACCTGGAAGACATCGGGAAGTGCACCTCACTGCCCCCCGCCCGTCGTCAGACCGGCACAGGCACGGACTGGCCAGCTCTCCCACGGCATGCATCTCGAGAGCTGTCTGTCCGAGAGTCTAGATCTATATCTGGAACTAGAGTTAGGCGGAGTTTTTCAGGTTGGCATGGTTACATAGTGGTTAATATTTCTGCCTCACAGCCAGGGCCGGCTCGGGGGGGGGCGCCTGCCCAGGGCCCCTCGCTTTGAGGGGGAGCCCCGCACCTCCCCGCGTAATACCTCGTCCCTCTTGACACACGCATAAAAATCGAAATGCATACACGATTCAAAATGTTAATAAAGCGACACCCGAAACTCTGATTTTAACTCCAGAGGCTCTAGTCAGAGCCATCGGGCCCTGAGCGACAAGCGACCGCGGCACCACTCAGCTAGCCTGGAAGACAGCGGGCATGAGCAGGGAGAGGGCCACATGTCGAAAACACCACAGCGGGGGCGAGGAAAGAACGAGGAGGCAGAAGCCGGGAGGATGCACGTGTGGCCCTTAAGGGGTCTGTGGAAAAGGTTCGTCGTAAAACCCAGGAGCGAAGAGGAAAGGGACAGGGGTGGCGATCTGGATGACGACGGGGACGCTGGGCGTGAGACACCTGAAGGGACCGATAGCAGGAGCAACACCGGCGAGTCCTGTGCGGTTCCGTGCGTCTGTTTGCGCCGGCCAGTTAGGGAGCTGTTTCATCACCTCGACGCTGCCCCCCTGCCGCCGCCGCCACCACCACCACACACAAGAACCCCCCCCCACTCCGGGCCCCGGCCACCCCTCGAGACGGCCCTGGTCACAGCACTGGGGCCCAGGATTCAACTCCTGGGGGGGCTGTCTGCGTGGAGTCTGGATGTTCTCCCTGGGCTCGTGCGGGTTTCCTCAGGGCGCTCCGGCTCTCTCCCAGTGCCTTCTGGGTAAATCAGAGTGTCTGTGTTTTTTTGTGGTTGGAGCGTCCTGCAATGGACTGAGATCCTGTCTAGATGGACTGACTGGACTGTGAGCTGGATTAGTTATTAACTGAGATTATAATCAGACTCCACTGACACTGACAGAGCAGTCTGAGACTCTCCAGGCTGGACTGGACTGACTGGACTGGGAGCTGGATGAGTTCTGAACTGGGATTATAATCAGACTCCACTGACACTGACAGAGCAGTCTGAGACTCTCCAGGGTGGACTGGACTGACTGGACTGTGAGCTGGATGAGTTCTGAACTGGGATTATAATCAGACTCCACTGACGCTGACAGAGCAGCCTGAGACTCTCCAGGCTGGACTGGACTGACTGGACTGTGAGCTGGATTAGTTCTGAACTGGAATTATAATCAGACTCCACTGACACTGACAGAGCAGCCTGAGACTCTCCAGGCTGGACTGGACTGACTTTACTGTGAGCTGGACCAGTTCTGAACTGGGATTATAATCAGACTCCACTGACAGAGCAGCCTGAGACTCTCCAGGCTGGACTGGACTGACTGGACTGTGAGCTGGATGAGTTCTGAACTGGGATTATAATCAGACTCCACTGACACTGACAGAGCAGTCTGAGACTCTCCAGGCTGGACTGGACTGACTGGACTGTGAGCTGGATTAGTTCTGAACTGGGATTATAATCAGACTCCACTGACACTGACAGAGCAGCCTGAGACTCTCCAGGCTGGACTGGACTGACTTTACTGTGAGCTGGACCAGTTATGAACTGGGATTATAATCAGACTCCCACTGACACTGACAGAGCAGACTGCACTGACTTCAGGATTAGCGATTACCTGGGAGTACAATCAGACTGAGACCCTCCGGGCCTGACCGGACTTGTCTTTTTGCAGCCTATATACACGTGGCAGACTCAGGAGCAGACAGAGGCTCTGATCCGTCTCTCAGCCAATCACGGGCCGGACAGCCTGCGGTCATGGAACGCGGACGAATTCCGACGGACCAATCGCGGCGGAGGGGCGGAAGGGAGGGGGCGGGGTTTCGGGGGGAAGCGACGATGGACGCGCCTCCATTCACAAATATTATTACTATTATTGCTAATAACGGCGGTCTGAACACGGTGTCCTCCCGCAAAAGCATCCTTTGACATTGTAAACACCGATAAGTCACATGCATACGCTCACTTTGCGCACTTTTATTAGCGCAGACAACACTTTTACCGACACTAATAAAAGATTTACAGCGCTACCGCTGCCTTTAAAGCGACGCTAGGTACAGACGAGCGCTGTCGGCGTCCCTCCTCCTGCCGCGACCGGCGCACTGCTGCTCGGGGAGAGAGGGCGACGTGTCTCACCGGGACGTGAAGACCTTGGAGCAGCTCACGGAGGAGCTGAAGTCGCACATGGCGCGGTAGCCGGGGTCCCTCTCCCGGGAGGTCTCGACGTGGTAGGCGTACACGGACAGCGCCAGGCCGAGCGCGCACAGCGCGATGCGGGCGCTCCATTCCCAGACCGGCACCGCCGCCGAGACCCGCCGAGCCGACATCGCTGGGGGGGTCAGAGTGCGCCCCTCTTTCTCCTTCTGCAAGCGGGGCTCCCTCTCTCTCTCCTGGGGCTCTGTGTGGGACAGAGCGAGTGTCTCTTTCTCTCTGTGCGGGACAGAGCGGGTGTCTCTCTCTCTGTGTCTCTCCTGGGGCTCTGTGCAGGACAGAGCCGGTGTCTCTTTCTCTCTGTGCGGGACAGAGCGGGTGTCTCTTTCTCTCTGTGCGGGACAGAGCGGGTGTCTCTCTCTCTCTGTCTCTCCTGGGGCTCTGTGCAGGACAGAGCCGGTGTCTCTCTCTCTGTCTCTCCTGGGGCTCTGTGCGGGACAGAGCGGGTGTCTCTCTCTCTGTCTCTCCTGGGGCTCTGTGCGGGACACAGCCGGTGTCTCTCTCTGTCTCTGTCTCTCCTGGGGCTCTGTGCGGGACACAGTCGGTGTCTCTCTCTGTCTCTGTCTCTCCTGGGGCTCTGTCTGTGCGGGACAGAGCCGGTGTCTCTCTCTCTGTCTCTCCTGGGGCTCTGTGCGGGACAGAGCGGGTGTCTCTCTGTCTCTCCTGGGGCTCTGTACTTCTCTACTCCACTATTACGGAATTTTATCTCACCTTAAAATCACCTGTACCGCTTGTCTCAGATCCCCGTTTCTTTTTCGGTCCGTGCTTCTCCTGTTATCTTCAGCCTTTCCCCCCCCCCCAGCGTGTCGCTTTTTTAAAAAACTTTCTTTTTGCCCAGAGCTCAGTCCTCGCTCTGCTCCCGCCGTGTCGCGAAGCTGTTCAAGTGGACACAAGAAAACAAGCACTGGCGACGTGTTCAAGACCCCCCCGCCGCCGCCTTTCCGCTTTCTGATTGGCCGGGCTCTCCTGCCCGTTACTCGGGAGAGGGGAGGGACTTCTGTGCGCGGAGGATGGTGGGAGTTGTAGTTCGCCGGTCAAGACAATTCCATAACGATGAAGGATTGAGTACTGTGCGGTACTGGTTCCGGACTGTGTTATACCGGACTGGGCTGGGCGTTCTCACCCTGAGGAGCTGTACTGTGTGGTGCCGGTTCTGGTGAGGGCTGATCATTCTCACTCTCCTCCCTCTGACAGTGCACCCCTTCTGTTTAAAAGTGCCGAACTGAATTGCACTGTGTTAAATCCACTCATGTTCCGAGTAACTCACTTTTACCTTTGAAATAACCCTTTGAAAGTCGACAGCGGATGATATCTGATCCCCGAGTTTCTTTCTTCAACTGATATGAAAACCACTGAAACATCACCGTATAAAATAGGTATAACCGTAGTTTTATCAACGCTAACGCAGTGGACAGGTGGACTTCGACCAGACAGGAGATAATCGTTGCTGGCTGGTCGTTTTTGTAGTGGAAAAACTCTTCTGAAGTTGTTTTTATGTGTCGAGTCAAGCGTAGGGGATTAGGCGTGGGCACTATAGTCCCCTAAAACACTTCCTGGGAGCAGAAAGCTCACCCTCTCCCGGCCTCCCACGCTGCGGTATCAAACGCACACTTGCGCCTCCACATAAACACGGCTCACACCTGACCCCGCCCCGGCCCCGGTGACCCTGGCAACCGCTCCCCCGCCCCGCCTCTCCCCCGCCTCCTCTGCACGCCCATTGGCCGGAGGACTCGGAGTCCCCGCTGCCATTGGCTCGAGCGGGTGCCCGTCAACGGCAACGAGGAAATACACCAGGAAGTGAATGGCGGGCAAGGTGCGTGTGTGCGAGTTTTTTTTCTTTTGGTAGGCGGCGGCATGTCGTTTCGCGCAGCCCGTGAGTACGATTCCTCTTATTCTCTTCGAGCAGACAATCGGGGCGCTAAGTAACACGTTAGGAGCGCGTCTTCCTCCTATAGGTCTATTTGTGAATGATTTGGATTGCTTTGTAAATTAACGGGCGCCCGGCGGTACCTCTCCAAAGCGGTCGATTTTGGGCGTGTGACAAAGAGGGGGGGGGGCGGTTCTAGTGAAGCATGCGGCTAACTTCGTGCAACTGGGCTAAAACTCATTTCGGTTAGTTGTCCGCCGAGCGAAGATGTGGGGCTTTTCAACGCGGATAAGCTGCTTAACGTCAAGCGCTGACGCCGGGTCAGGAGTAAGCTCTTTCCGAAACTCGCTCGGGTGTCGCTGCTGGGCTCGATCTCGTCGCGGAAAGTGCGAGGAAACACCCGCACTGTAGCTCGCAGTTACCGTCCGTGCAGCTCCGGGCTCCGTGAGGTTTCGGGTCAGCCTGGAGTACGGCCATCAGACCGATTAATACCTTTCCGTAACTCTAAAAGTCTAAAAGTATTGGGTTTTAATTGCGGCTTCATCCAAGTTACTAAATTAATTTGGAGAGTTTGTACTCCCCCCCCCCCTCTCAGTGCAGTGTTAATGTACTGGAGTGTCCAGTCAGGGTGTCTGTATTAACCCCTCTCTCTCAGTGCAGTGTTAATGTACTGGAGTGTCCAGTCAGTGTGTGTGTATTAACCCCTCTCTCTCTCTCTCAGTGCAGTGTTAATGTACAGGAGTGTCCAGTCAGTGTGTCTGTATTAACCCCTCTCTCTCTCTCTCAGTTCAGTGTTAATGTACTGTAGTGTCCAGTCAGTGTGTCTGTATTAACCCCCCTCTCTCTCTCAGTGCAGTGTTCATGTACTGGAGTGTCCAGTCAGTGTGTCTGTATTAACCCCTCTCTCTCTCAGTGCAGTGTTAATGTACTGGAGTGTCCAGTCAGTGTGTGTGTATTAACCTCTTGCTCACTCACTGTCTCAGGCTATGATGTCTGAAGCAAAGGAGAAGCCAGAGGTTTCCCAGGGAGGTGGGGCGGAGCCTGAGCAGGGTGTTGCTGCGGCGACGACGGTTGCCAGGAACCTGGCGCTGCTGAAGGCCCATATGCTGGACGTGAAATTCGAGGTGGGAGATGAGTATGACATCATAGAGACCATCGGCACGGGAGCCTATGGCGTCGTCTCCTCGGCCAGGAGGCGGGACACAGGTGGGTCTGTTCCACCCTCTCATTGGCTGTGTTGGAATTGTCATTGGTGCCACTAATTGTTCTTCTGCTGGGTTATAGTTAAAAAGCAGTTCAATTTTTTTACCAGCTGATCTCCAGCATTAACGGCCCTTTCTGTCCGTTTGTGAGCAGTTTCGCATGTCGGCAGGTGAGAGGGTTAGCAGCAGAGAGAAGAGTTACCTGCTGAATTGCGTTCCTCCTCCAGGCCAGCGGGTGGCGATAAAGAAAATCCCCAACGCTTTCGACGTCCTGACCAACGCCAAGCGGACGCTGCGGGAGCTGAAGATCCTGAAGCACTTCAAGCACGACAACATCATCGCGATCAAGGACATCCTGCAGCCCTCCCAGCCCAACTGTGCCTTCAAGTCTGTGTAAGTGTGTGCGTGCGCGTGCCTCGTGTGTATGTGCGTGCGCGTGCGCGCGCCTCGTGTGTTTCTGTGCGTGCCTCGTGTGTTTCTGTGCCACGTGTGCCTCGTGTGTTTCTGTGCCACGTGTGTCTCGTGTGTATGTGCGTGCGCGTGCCTCGTGTGTATGTGCGTGCGCGTGCCTCTTGTGTATGTGCGTGCGCGTGCTTCGTGTGTGTATGTGCGCACGTGCACGCCTCGTGTGTTTCTGTGCCACGTGTGTCTCGTGTGTATGTGTGCGCACGCCTTGTGTGTTTCTGTGCCACGCATACCTTGTGTTCGTTCGCGTGTGTGTTAGTTAGTTAGTTGGTTAGTTCGTGGGTGGGTGAGTGAGAGTGTGTGTGTGTTAGTTCGTGGGTGAGTGTGTGTGTGGCCTAATATTGACACTGACATCCGGTTTCTTTCAAGACTCAGTTGGACGAGATCCTCAGGCCGTTGGACTGAGTGAACCCCTTCTTCTGTTTCCTTGCACTAACATCTGTGCCCGTGTTTCTGCCTCCTCTCTCCCTCTCCATTCCCCTCCCTCTTCGTGCCCATTCTCTCCTCCCCTCCTTTCTCTCTCTCCCTTCTCCCTCCCCTCCTTTCTCATTCTCCCCTCTCCTCTCTCCTCCCTGTCCCTCTCCTATCTCTGTCCTCTCTCTTTCCCCCACCTCTCCTCTCTCTGTCCCCCTCTCTCTCCCATCTCTCCATCTATTCTCTATCTCTCCTCTCTCCCCCATCTCTCTCCTCCCCTCCACTCCCCTCTGTCCTCCTCTCTCTCCCCCATCTCTCCTCTCTCTTCTCCCCTCTCCTCTTTCTGTCCCCCTCTCTCTGTCTATTCTCTCTCTCCTCCCCTCCCCTCTCCTCTCTCTGTCCTCCTCTCTCTCTCTCCTCTCTCTCTCCTCTCTCTCCCCTGTCTCTCCCCTGTCTATTCTCCGTCTCTCCTCTCTCCCCCTATCTCTCTTCTCCTCTCCCTACCCCTCTCCTCTCTCTGTCCTCTTCTCTCTTTCCCCTGTCTCTCCTCTGTCTATTGTCTGTCTCTCCTCTCTCCCCCTGTCTCTCTCCCCTGTCTCTCCCCTCGCTGTCCCCCTGTCTATCCTCTCTCCTCTCTCTCTCTCCCCTCCCCTCTCTCAGCTACGTGGTGCTGGACCTGATGGAGAGCGACCTGCACCAGATCATCCACTCCCAGCAGCCCCTGACGGCCGAGCACACACGCTACTTCCTGTACCAGCTGCTGCGGGGGCTCAAGTACGTGCACTCGGCCAACGTCATCCACCGCGACCTCAAGCCCTCCAACCTGCTGGTCAACGAGACCTGCGAGCTGAAGATCGGCGACTTCGGCATGGCGCGGGGCCTGAGCGCGCGGCCCGACGAGTCCCGCTCCTTCATGACGGAGTACGTGGCCACGCGCTGGTACCGCGCGCCCGAGCTCATGCTGTCCCTGCACCACTACAGCCTGGCCATCGACATGTGGTCGGTGGGCTGCATCTTCGCCGAGATGCTGGGCCGCCGCCAGCTCTTCCCGGGCAAGAACTACGTGCACCAGCTGCAGCTGATCCTGTCGGTGCTGGGCACCCCGCCCGAGGGCGTGATCGGGGCCATCGGCGCGGAGCGGGTGCGCTCCTACGTGCAGAGCCTGCCCTCCCGCGCGCCGCTGCCCCTGGCCTCGCTGTACCCGGACGCCGAGCCCGCCGCCGTGGACCTGCTGGGCGCCATGCTGCGCTTCGACCCCCGGGAGCGGGTCTCGGTGACCGACGCCCTGCGGCACCCCTACCTGGCCAAGTACCACGACCCCGAGGATGAGCCCGTGTGCGTGCCGGCCTTCGACTTCGAGTTCGACAAGCTGCCCATGTCCCGCGAGCAGATCAAGGACGCCATCCTGGAGGAGATCCGCGACTTCCACTCCCGGCGCGAGGGCATCCGCCGCAAGATCTCCTTCCGGCCGCTCCTGCGCCCCGTCCCGCCCGGCGCGGCGGCGCAGGCGGAGGCGGCGGCGGCCTCGGTCTCGGCCCTCCCCGCGCCGGCCCCGGCCCCGGCCCCAGTAACGGCCCTCCCCGCCCCCGGCGACGGCTGCCACGACGTTGACATGCCCAGCGCCAGCTCCGACCCCGGCCAGCCGGAGACCATCGACCTGACCACGCCCCTCGGAGACCAGGCCCCGCCCCCGGTCCCGCCCCCCGTCGCCGGGCAGCCGGTCAGGAAGGGGGAGGGGCCTCCCTGCCCGGCGGGCCCGCCCCCCGCCCCGGCCCCGCCCCCTGCCCCTCTCCCCCAGCCACCCTCCCTCTCCCTGTCCCCGTCTCAGGCCCAGTCCCTCTCCCAGGCGCTCTCCCGCTCCCTCTCCCAGGCCAGCGCCGCCGCCGCCGTGCGGGGGAAGGCCGTCCGGGGGTGCGAGCCGGACGCCGGGGCGCCCAGGAAGGAGGGGGCGATCTCCGACGACACCAAGGCCGCCCTGAAGGCCGCGCTGCTGAAGTCAGCCCTGAGGCACCGGGGCATAGGTCAGCGCCCGAGTCCGGAGGGGGTCCGTCTCCCCAGATCAGTCCGGCCGGTCAGCGTGTCTCTGTATGAACCCCCCTCTCTCACATACACACTCTCTCTCTCTCTCTCTCTCTCTCTCTCTCTCTCTCTCTCTCTCTCTGTCCTCTCAAAGATGGCAGCTCTGCCGTTCTGGGGGCCGGGGGCGCCGAGGGGGGCCTGGGCTCCCTGCCCCTCTCCTCGGGGGGCCCGGAGGCCCGGCGGCCCGTGACCGCGCAGGACCGGCAGAGGGAGAGGGAGGAGAAGCGGCGGCGGCGGCAGGAGCGCGCGAGGGAGCGCGAGCGCAGGCTGCGGGAGAAGGAGAGGCGGGAGGGGAAGAAGGGGGAGTCCCTGCGGGGGGTGTTGCTGAGCGACAACGACAAGAGCCTGCTGGAGCGCTGGCGGAGGATGATGGACGGCCGGCGCCAGCCAGTCAGGGAGGGCGCCGCCCCCGCCGGGGGCGGGCCTAAGGAGCGGGAGCAGGCCCCGCCCCCCCCGGCCGGCAGTCACCCGGCCCCGGCCAATCAGGACCTCCCGGACCTCGTCAACGGCCTCCCGTCCGGCAGAACCGAGCCGCCTCCCGGGAAGCCCAACGCAGCCCGGAACCTGGCCCGGTTCTACCAGCCTGGAGCCCCGGCCGCGGGGCCTTTCGTAAACCCCCCGCTGCCCGCGCAGGCGCCCCCTGGTGGTCTGGGGGACAACAGCGCCCCGAAAGTGAAGCTCAAGTCCGGGACGCCCATCTTCCCCGCACAGACGCCGTGGCGCTGCCCAGAGGCGGGGAGCTCTGTCGCTGTCGTCGTCGGAGGAGGAGGAGGAGGAGAAGGAGGAAGAGCTGCGGGAGTCTGCGCGCAACACCCTTCCCAAGACCTCCTCCCCCCTTGCTCCCACCCCCACCCCGTCCCCCCCAGCATGCCCCCAGCCCAGCTCCTGCCCGCGGGCGATTTCCTCAGCAAGGGCCCAGGCTTCGGGCCCGGGCAAGGCCTCTCCTCGCGGGCTGTCCTGCTGAGCGACAGCACCGACACCCGGACCGCCCCCGCCCCCGGCACCGGCACCGGCACTGGTACCACCGCCGCCGGCGCTGCTCCAGCCCCGCAGCCTCCCTGCCGGCCCCCAGCGCCTGAGCCCGGGCCCCTGGTGCCCCCTCTGACCA
This sequence comes from Atractosteus spatula, assembly GCF_055471065.1. Taxonomy (NCBI): domain Eukaryota; kingdom Metazoa; phylum Chordata; class Actinopteri; order Semionotiformes; family Lepisosteidae; genus Atractosteus; species Atractosteus spatula. The sequence goes on along the minus strand of NC_142710.1, from coordinate 8,872,551 downwards.
TCCAGGACCTCAGCTCTTCAGAGCAGCCCAGCACCAGTGTCCCCGACATCCACACTGTCACCCTGCAGCTCTCCAAATCACAGGTGTGTCTGTATTAACCCCTCTCTCTCTCTCAGTGCAGTGTTAATGTGCTGGAGTGTCCAGTCAGTGTGTCTGTATTAACCCCTCTTTCTCTCTCAGTGCAGTGTTAATGTGCTGGAGTGTCCAGTCAGTGTGTCTGTATTAACCCCTCTCTCTCTCAGTGCAGTGTTAATGTACTGGAGTGTCCAGTGTGTCTGTATTAACCCCTCTCTCTCTCAGTGCAGTGTTAATGTGCTGGAGTGTCCAGTCAGTGTGTCTGTATTAACCCCCCTGTCTCTCAGTGCAGTGTTAATGTACTGGAGTGTCCAGTCAGTGTGTGTGTATTAACCCCTCTCTCTCTCAGTGCAGTGTTAATGTACTGGAGTGTCCAGTCAGTGTGTCTGTATTAACTTCTCTCTCTCTCAGGTGGATGATGTGCTGCCCCCAGTGTTCTCCGTTACTCCAAAGGGCAGTGGCGCAGGGTACGGTGTTGGGTTCGACCTGGAGGAATTCCTCAACCAGTCCTTTGAGTTGCCTGCCGAGAGCAGGGACAGGTACTGAGGCCGGTTTTGACTCTTCTCATCTGCCTCGCTGTTTCTGCCAGACGGGCTCCCGCGCTGTCTGGTCTGGTCTTTCACAGTCCGCTCACCGTCAAACACCTCTGTCTCCCTCTCTCCCGCCAGCCACAGCGACTCCGCCCCCCTGTCGGCGTCTCTGCTCTCCGATTGGCTGGAGGTGCACAAGATGAGCCCCGCGGACCTGGAATCCCTTCAGCAGGAGCTGCAGCTGGGCTCTCCCATGATCCTCTCTGACACGCCCACCCTGCCCGACCCCTGACCCCCGACCCCTGTCCCCGGAAGGGGCCGTTGTGAAACCCTGCCCCGTGCTCGGCCGCCCGGATAGGCTAGGTCCAAGCTTTAGCTTGCCTCTGATGGGCTGGGGGCTTGGGTACGAGGGGGCAGGAGTTCTGTGAACAGGACAACGCCGACCGGTGGCTGTCGAGAAAGGGGCACCAAGCGACGATTGTGATCTTTCTTTCTCTGGCGCCCGTTTGTCACAGATTCCCTTACACCCTGAAACGGATGTGGCCGATTTGGCCCTGTCTTCTGGTACACTAACACTCCGGTATCAGCCAGCCGGTATAGTGTCCTATATTTCAACATGGAAATTGTTTTGTCCCCTTTCGGGGGCAGCCCTAGTCACGAATCGGCCAACTTACTATTCTTTTCGATTTGCATGCCGGAAATCTTGCATGCGACTATTTGCGCAGTAACCACTAGGTGGCGCTCAGGTGTGTAACGCAGCACTACCGGCCGACAACAGTTGCCGGTTTGGAAAATTAAAATGCGCTGCACGCAGTTCGCCTGACCTCTTTCAGAGCCACTCGACTTGTATGTTAGCAAATTCCCATTTTCAAGCTAACTCAGGAGCCTGAAATCCAGGTCTTACGGTGGCTCCTTGTGCCCGGTTTAAGACTGTGGGACTTAAACATAACAATTGCTCTCCCCTACCCCCATCGCCATGTCGTATATGGCATCGATCGCAAGCAGGAGTTTTTCCAGGCTTCAGCGTCTGTAAGGCAGCATGTGCCCAATGGTTGTATCACAACGCAGAGACGTAGTCCAAGCTGTAACCAGAAGGCTGTCGAAAGAGGTTGAAACACTACCCCCCCCCCCCAAATGTGGTACAGTATTTCACATAATAATGGAGGGCAACAGAGAGTCGAGGGGAGGGGGCCGGTGTCGGCGAGAGACGCGGAGGGTCGAGGGGAGGGGGCCGGCGTTGGCGAGAGACGCGGAGGGTCGAGGGGAGGGGGCCGGCGTCGGCGAGAGACGCGGAGGGTCATACAGAGGGGACCGGTGTCGGCGAGAGACGCGGAGGGTCGAGGGGGGGGGGGCGACGTCGGCGAGAGACGCGGAAGGTCGAGGGGAGGGGGCCGGCGTCGGCGAGAGACGCGGAGGGTCATACAGAGGGGGCCGGCGTCGGCGAGAGACGCGGAGGGTCGAGGGGAGGGGGCCGGCGTCGGCGAGAGACGCGGAGGGTCGAGGGGAGGGGGCCGGCGTCGGCGAGAGACGCGGAGGGTCGAGGGGAGGGGGCCGGCGTCGGCGAGAGACGCGGAGAGTCGAGGGGAGGGGGCCGGCGTCGGCGAGAGACGCGGAGGGTCGAGGGGAGGGGACCGGCGTCGGCGAGAGACGCGGAGGGTCGAGGGGAGGGGACCGGCGTCGGCGAGAGACGCGGAGGCTCGAGGGGAGGGGGCCGGCGTCGGCGAGAGACGCGGAGGGTCATACGGAGGGGGCCGGTGTCGGCGAGAGACGCGGAGGGTCGAGGGGAGGGGACCGGTGTCGGCGAGAGACGCGGAGGGTCGAGGGGAGGGGGCCGGCGTCGGCGAGAGACGCGGAGGGTCGAGGGGAGGGGGCCGGCGTCGGCGAGAGACGCGGAGGGTCATACGGAGGGGGCCGGTGTCGGCGAGAGACGCGGAGGGTCGAGGGGAGGGGGCCGGCGTCGGCGAGAGACGCGGCGGGTCGAGGGGGGGGGGGGCGACGTCGGCGAGAGGCGCGGAGGGTCGAGGGGGGGGGCCAGTGTCGGCGAGAGACGCGGAGGGTCATACAGAGGGGACTGGCGTCGGCGAGAGACGCGGAGGGTCGAGGGGAGGGGGCCGGCGTCGGCGAGAGACGCGGAGGGTGGAGGGGAGGGGGCCGGCGTCGGCGAGAGACGCGGAGGGTGGAGGGGAGGGGGCCGGCGTCGGCGAGAGACGCGGAGGGTCGAGGGGAGGGGGCCGGCGTCGGCGAGAGACGCGGAGGGTCATACGGAGATGGCCGGCGTCGGCGAGAGACGCGGAGGGTCGAGGGGAGGGGGCCGGCGTCGGCGAGAGACGCGGAGGGTCATACGGAGAGGGCCGGCGTCGGCGAGAGACGCGGAGAGTCGAGGGGAGGGGGCCGGCATCGGCGAGAGACGCGGAGGGTCATACGGAGAGGGCCGGCGTCGGCGAGAGACGCGGAGGGTCGAGGGGAGGGGGCCGGCGTCGGCGAGAGACGCGGAGGGTCATACGGAGAGGGCCGGCGTCGGCGAGAGACGCGGAGAGTCGAGGGGAGGGGGCCGGCATCGGCGAGAGACGCGGAGGGTCATACGGAGAGGGCCGGCGTCGGCGAGAGACGCGGAGGGTCGAGGGGAGGGGGCCGGCATCGGCGAGAGACGCGGAGGGTCATACGGAGAGGGCCGGCGTCGGCGAGAGACGCGGAGGGTCATACAGAGGGGGCCGGCGTCGGCGAGAGACGCGGAGGGTCGAGGGGAGGGGGCCGGCGTCGGCGAGAGACGCGGAGGGTCGAGGGGAGGGGACCGGCGTCGGCGAGAGACGCGGAGGGTCATACGGAGGGGGCCGGCGTCGGCGAGAGACGCGGAGGGTCGAGGGGAGGGGGCCGGTGTCGGCGAGAGGCGCGGAGGGTCGAGGGGAGACGCGGAGGGTCGAGGGGAGGGGGCCGGCGTCGGCGAGAGACGTGGAGGGTCGAGGGGAGGGGGCCGGTGTCGGCTAGAGATGTGGAGGGGGCTGGCGTTGGGGAGAGACGCGGAGGGTCGAGTGGAGGAGACCGGCGTCGTTGAGAGACGCGGAGGGTAGAGGGGAGGGGGCCGGCGTCGGCGAGAGACGTGGAGGGTCGAGGGGAGGGGGCCGGTGTCGGCGAGAGACGCGGAGGGTCGAGGGGAGGAGGCCGGCGTCGGTGAGAGACGCGGAGGGTCGAGGGGAGGGGGCCGGCGTCGGCGAGAGACGCGGAGGGTCATACGGAGGGGGCCGGCGTCGGCGAGAGACGCGGAGGGTCGAGGGGAGGGGGCCGGCGTCGGCGAGAGACGCGGCGGGTCGAGGGGGGGGGGCGACGTCGGCGAGAGGCGCGGAGGGTCGAGGGGGGGGGCGACGTCGGCGAGAGGCGCGGAGGGTGGAGGGGAGGGGGCCGGCGTCGGCGAGAGACGCGGAGGGTGGAGGGGAGGGGGCCGGCGTCGGCGAGAGACGCGGAGGGTCGAGGGGAGGGGACCGGCGTCGGCGAGAGAGGCGGAGGGTCGAGGGGAGGGGGCCGGCGTCGGCGAGAGACGCGGAGGGTCGAGGGGAGGGGGCCGGCGTCGGCGAGAGACGCGGAGGGTCATACGGAGAGGGCCGGCGTCGGCGAGAGACGCGGAGAGTCGAGGGGAGGGGTCCGGCATCGGCGAGAGACGCGGAGGGTCATACGGAGAGGGCCGGCGTCGGCGAGAGACGCGGAGGGTCGAGGGGAGGGGGCCGGCATCGGCGAGAGACGCGGAGGGTCGAGGGGAGGGGACCGGCGTCGGCGAGAGACGCGGAGGGTCATACGGAGGGGGCCGGCGTCGGCGAGAGACGCGGAGGGTCGAGGGGAGGGGGCCGGTGTCGGCGAGAGGCGCGGAGGGTCGAGGGGAGACGCGGAGGGTCGAGGGGAGGGGGCCGGCGTCGGCGAGAGACGTGGAGGGTCGAGGGGAGGGGGCCGGTGTCGGCTAGAGATGTGGAGGGGGCTGGCGTTGGGGAGAGACGCGGAGGGTCGAGTGGAGGAGACCGGCGTCGTTGAGAGACGCGGAGGGTCGAGGGGAGGGGGCCGGCGTCGGCGAGAGACGCGGAGGGTCGAGGGGAGGGGGCCGGTGTCGGCGAGAGACGCGGAGGGTCGAGGGGAGGGGACCGGCGTCGGCGAGAGACGCGGAGGGTGGAGGGGAGGGGGCCGGCGTCGGCGAGAGACGCGGAGAGTCGAGGGGAGGGGGCCGGCGTCGGCGAGAGACGCGGAGGGTCGAGGGGAGGGGACCGGCGTCGGCGAGAGACGCGGAGGGTCGAGGGGAGGGGACCGGCGTCGGCGAGAGACGCGGAGGGTCGAGGGGAGGAGACCGGCGTCGGCGAGAGACGCGGAGGGTCGAGGGGAGGAGACCGGCGTCGGCGAGAGACGCGGAGGGTCGAGGGGGGGGACCAGTGTCGGCGAGAGACGCGGAGGGTCATACAGAGGGGACTGGCGTCGGCGAGAGACGCGGAGGGTCGAGGGGAGGGGGCCGGCGTCGGCGAGAGAGGCGGAGGGTGGAGGGGAGGGGGCCGGCGTCGGCGAGAGAGGCGGAGGGTCGAGGGGAGGGGGCCGGCGTCGGCGAGAGACGCGGAGGGTCGAGGGGAGGGGGCCGGCATCGGCGAGAGACGCGGAGGGTCATACGGAGAGGGCCGGCGTCGGCGAGAGACGCGGAGAGTCGAGGGGAGGGGGCCGGCATCGGCGAGAGACGCGGAGGGTCATACGGAGAGGGCCGGCGTCGGCGAGAGACGCGGAGGGTCGAGGGGAGGGGACCGGCGTCGGCGAGAGACGCGGAGGGTCATACGGAGAGGGCCGGCGTCGGCGAGAGACGCGGAGGGTCGAGGGGAGGGGGCCGGCATCGGCGAGAGACGCGGAGGGTCATACGGAGAGGGCCGGCGTCGGCGAGAGATGCGGAGGGTCATACAGAGGGGGCCGGCGTCGGCGAGAGACGCGGAGGGTCATACAGAGGGGGCCGGCGTCGGCGAGAGACGCGGAGGGTCGAGGGGAGGGGGCCGGCGTCGGCGAGAGACGCGGAGGGTGGAGGGGAGGGGGCCGGCGTCGGCGAGAGACGCGGAGGGTGGAGGGGAGGGGGCCGGCGTCGGCGAGAGACGCGGAGGGTCGAGGGGAGGGGGCCGGCGTCGGCGAGAGACGCGGAGGGTCATACGGAGGGGGCCGGCGTCGGCGAGAGACGCGGAGGGTCGAGGGGAGGGGGCCGGTGTCGGCGAGAGGCGCGGAGGGTCGAGGGGAGACGCGGAGGGTCGAGGGGAGGGGGCCGGCGTCGGCGAGAGACGTGGAGGGTCGAGGGGAGGGGGCCGGTGTCGGCTAGAGATGTGGAGGGGGCTGGCGTTGGGGAGAGACGCGGAGGGTCGAGGGGAGGAGACCGGCGTCGTTGAGAGACGCGGAGGGTCGAGGGGAGGGGGCCGGCGTCGGCGAGAGACGTGGAGGGTCGAGGGGAGGGGGCCGGCGTCGGCGAGAGACGTGGAGGGTCGAGGGGAGGGGGCCGGTGTCGGCGAGAGGCGCGGAGGGTCGAGGGGAGACGCGGAGGGTCGAGGGGAGGGGGCCGGCGTCGGCGAGAGACGTGGAGGGTCGAGGGGAGGGGGCCGGTGTCGGCTAGAGATGTGGAGGGGGCTGGCGTTGGGGAGAGACGCGGAGGGTCGAGTGGAGGAGACCGGCGTCGTTGAGAGACGCGGAGGGTCGAGGGGAGGGGGCCGGCGTCGGCGAGAGACGTGGAGGGTCGAGGGGAGGGGGCCGGTGTCGGCGAGAGGCGCGGAGGGTCGAGGGGAGACGCGGAGGGTCGAGGGGAGGGGGCCGGCGTCGGCGAGAGACGTGGAGGGTCGAGGGGAGGGGGCCGGTGTCGGCTAGAGATGTGGAGGGGGCTGGCGTTGGGGAGAGACGCGGAGGGTCGAGTGGAGGAGACCGGCGTCGTTGAGAGACGCGGAGGGTCAAGGGGAGGGGGCCGGTGTCGGCGAGAGACGCGGAGGGTCATACGGAGGGGACCGGTGTCGGCGAGAGACGCGGAGGGACGAGGGGAGGGGGCCGGTGTCGGCGAGAGACGCGGAGGGTCATACGGAGGGGGCCGGCGTCGGCGAGAGACGCGGAGGGTCGAGGGGAGGGGGCCGGCGTCGGCGAGAGGCGCGGAGGGTCGAGGGGAGGGGGCCGGCGTCGGCGAGAGACGCGGAGGGTCGAGGGGAGGGGGCCGGCGTCGGCGAGAGGCGCGGAGGGTCGAGGGGAGGGGGCCGGCGTCGGCGAGAGACGCGGAGGGTCGAGGGGAGGGGGCCGGCGTCGGCGAGAGGCGCGGAGGGTCGAGGGGAGGGGGCCGGCGTCGGCGAGAGACGCGGAGGGTCGAGGGGAGGGGAACAATGTTGGTATGACACAGAGAGGTCCGAGCTGAGGGGACCGATGTCGGTCAGATGCTGAAGGTCGATCGGTGGGGACAGATAAGTGACCGTCTTTGGCAGCAGGTTCAGTTGGCTTTTAAAATCTGCAAGAGGAGCGCAGACACTGCCCTCATCTGTCTGCCTTCCACTCTCGTCCACACCTGGTCACTGGTACTTCCTGTTATTCCACTGGATCATGACTGCAATAATAACACTCAAGTGTTTTTTTTTATACTCCTGTTTTGCCCCTTCAGTTTTTTTTTAAAGATGTTTTAATAAAAACACCTTGAGAAAGCAGAGTGAGTGGTGCGTCTGCCTGCTAAAGCAGCCAGTTGAGACCCAGGACATGAGCGAAGGATTGAGGGTATGGAGGAGAGGATGCTGGGAAAAGTGGGAGTAGGGCAGAGTGGGAGTATTCTGGGCAACAGATGGGAGAGACAGGAAGAGATCAGCTGTAGAGGAGAGGATGTTGGGAGAGGGAGAGGAAGGGAGACAGTGCTGTGTGATGGGTGAGACAGGATGAGATCAGCTGTAGAGGAGAGAATGCTGGGAGAGGAAGGGAGACAGTGCTGTCTGATGGGCGAGACAGGAAGAGATCAGCTGTAGAGGAGAGAATGCTGGGAGAGGAAGGGAGACAGTGCTGTCTGATGGGCGAGACAGGAAGAGATCAGCTGTAGAGGAGAGAATGCTGGGAGAGGAAGGGAGACAGTGCTGTCTGATGGGCGAGACAGGAAGAGATCAGCTGTAGAGGAGAGGATGCTGGGAGAGGGAGAGGAAGGGAAACTGCCGTGTGATGGGTGAGACAGGAAGAGATCAGCTGTAGAGGAGAGGATGCTGGGAGAGGAAGGGAGACAGTGCTGTCTGATGGGAGAGATAGGAAAACCCCATTCCAGCACAGATGAGACTTTGTAAACCCCCCGTCTTCCTTCCAGGACCCCCGAGACACCGCAAATGACCACTACAAGACTGCCACAGTGCGAACCCCCACTCTAGCGAGAGGCACGGTGAACTCTGTGAAGACAAAACGATGCCCACGTCTCCCACGACCAAAAAAAACAGAAGAGACTTTTCACTCGTGTTCAACATTTATTCACACTCCTTCATAAAATCACCTCTGCTGTCCATACAATGGATTCTTTAAAAAGAGAAATAGTTCCAGCACTCATCGTTTATTCTAAAATGATTCCAGTTCATGAGCTGGTTTTAAAAATACCAACGAGAGAACCCCCTCCCCCCCACCCCCAAAGCCTGCCCATCGGCCGATTCATCAACCCGGCTCCTCCTTTGCTGAAGGGCACTCGGACTGCGACCCCAGATGACCTCGGGTCAGGTGATCTCGCTGGGAAGAGCAGATCAAACGGCGACCTTTGGAACGTCTTGGACGGGGGGGCACCCCAAGACGCCCGACGGAGACCCCAACCCCTTACCCTGCCGTCCCGAGGCGGGGTGGGGGTGATATTAGGTCGTTCCGGATTGCAGGCGATCCTGGCACCCTTTCCGACACGGAGGTTGGCGGCTCGCGGGAAGATCGAAACTGGCCCTAACGCACCTACGGTCAAGCAGGACCCCTGCCAATTGGTCTTCCCACCACCCCCCACTCTCTCCACCCCCTCCCCCTCTATCTCAGCATGGTGGCGAACAGCACGGACATCAGCCCATGCGCCAGCACCGCCAGGGCGGGGCCCGGCCTGTGGGGGGCGCCGCCGTACAGAGCGATGTCCGGCACAATGGACTGCACCCAGCTGGAGTACGAGGTCACCTTGGTGTAGACGCCGGGGCGGTTGGGACTGGCACAGCCATCCCCGAAACTCACGATGCCCGCTTGGACCCAGGTGTGATTAACCATGGCACAAACAAGGGGTCCCCCAGAGTCTCCCTGTGAGAGAGAGAGAGAGAGAGAGAGAGAGAGAGAGGGGTTAATACAGACACACTGACTGGACACTCCAGTACATTAACACTGAGTTCCTAAACTTTGTTGAGCTCTTATCTCCAGATGAGACAGTAAGGCTGCTGATGGGGAATGTACACAGTAAAAATCATCATCACAAATACCTGACAGGAGTCCTTTCCTCCCTGCTGGAAACCAGCACAGATCATGTCCGAAAGGATCTGGGTGGTGGTTGGAAAGGCAGCCGTGGGAGTCTGGTACATGTCATTACAGGTGGAACTGCTGATGAGGGGCACCACGACCTCCTGCAGTGTCCCAGGATTGGGAAGACTGACTGAGAGAGAGAGAGGGGTTAATACAGACACACTGATTGGACACTCCAGTACATTAACACTGCACTGAGAGAGAGGGGTTAATACAGACACACTGACTGGACTCTACAGTACATTAACACTGCACTGAGAGAGAGAGGGGTTAATACAGACACACTGACTGGACACTCCAGTACATTAACACTGCACTGAGAGAGAGAGAGGGGTTAATACAGACACACTGACTGGACACTCCAGTACATTAACACTGCACTGAGAGAGAGAGAGGGGTTAATACAGACACACTGACTGGACACTCCAGTACATTAACACTGCACTGAGAGAGAGAGGTTAATACAGACACACTGACTGGACACTCTAGTACATTAACACTGCACTGAGAGAGAGTGAGGGGTTAATACAGACACACTGACTGGACACTCCAGTACATTAACACTGCACTGAGAGAGAGGGGTTAATACACACACACTGACTGGACACTCCAGTACATTAACACTGCACTGAGAGAGAGAGAGGGGTTAATACAGACACATTGACTGGACACTCCAGTACATTAACACTGCACTGAGAGAGAGAGAGGGGTTAATACAGACACACTGACTGGACACTCCAGTACATTAACACTGCACTGAGAGAGAGGGGTTAATACAGACACACTGACTGGACACTCCAGTACATTAACACTGCACTGAGAGAGAGGGGTTAATACAGACACACTGACTGGACACTCCAGTACATTAACACTGCACTGAGAGAGAGTGAGGGGTTAATACAGACACACTGACTGGACACTCCAGTACATTAACACTGCACTGAGAGAGAGAGGGGGGTTAATACAGACACACTGACTGGACACTCCAGTACATTAACACTGCACTGAGAAAAGGAAGTGGACAAGCAGACATTGACTGCAGGACTCTGCAGACAGAGGATTAGACTCACGATCTTGCCCAATGTTGCCCCAGCCAGTGACGTAGCAGTTCATGCCCTCTGGGAAGACCACCGCAGGGTCAGGTAGACAGATGGGCAGGATGTAGTCAGTGTAGGTCACAGCACTGGCCATCCGCACCAGGGCGATGTCATAGCCCAATATGGCCTCCGTGTACCTCGAGTCCACTATGACCTGTGTGATGGACCTGCTCTGCTCATACTGGTTAAGACCACCCAGCTGGTACCGACCCAGATAAAGGATATAACTGGAGACTGAGGCGGGCCTATGACAGAGAGAGAGAGAGAGAGAGAGAGAGATTAACACAGACACACTGACTGGACACTACAGTACATTTACACTGCACTGAGAGAGACGTACTTGGGGAAGCAGTGAGCCGCAGACAGGACCCAGGTGTCGCTGATGAGTGACCCTCCACAGATGTGTTTCGCGTTGTCCTGGATGTCCACCTGCCACGGCCACGCCCCCTCCTGGGCGTTCTGTCCTCCCACGATCCGATTGCCCAGGGGTGGGTTACCGCACACTGAGGGCACGGCACAGAGGGGGAGAGAAACCGAAAACACGGGATTAGCCCCTCTCGCCTCCAGACGGCACCAGAGAGCTGCATAAAACTCAGGTTTTGGCAGGTGTGTTTATCCTTTGATCAAGGGTTAGAGACTAGAGTTCACATTCCTTCGTGTGAAGGATCAGTGACGTGTTCAAGTGACAAAGGGACTCGCACGATACGACAGTTGTGCGCCAGGCAGTCTGGGCACGAGTCCTAGGAATTTTATAAGTGAAATGAATTCTTCAACACCAAATCCACCATCTTTATAACCCTTTGTGTTATGACCTTGTGTTACTCAGAGTTAAAGTACAGCCAGGAGAGGCCCTGGGAGTGGAAAGAGATGTTTAACCCCACCTAGAGGCAGAGCTGTGTCACACTGTTTACAAGTGAGGAATGATGCATAAAATATGTCACTACCTTGAGCGTCACATGTCCAAAGACCTGCAGGAAAAGCAAAAAGAAAAAAACATCATATAAGCTCCTGATCTAAACAATGCATTGAACACACAACACAGAGGTCACTGTACAGCCCCTGAACACAATATACACAGTGCACTGAACACACACTGCGGGGAACTCAGTATACTCACTGAACACAGTGCACACTGTACAGAGAGCCACACACTGACCCCAACCACAATCACTGTCACCCCTGACACACACACACCCTGTACAGAGAGACACACACCCTGCACAGAGAGACACACACACTGACCCCTGACACACACACACACTGACCCCTGACACACACACCCTGTACAGAGAGACACACACACTGACCCGTGACACACACACACACACACACACTGACCCCTGACACACACACACACACACTGTACAGAGAGACACACACACACACTGACCCCTGACACACACACTGTACAGAGAGACACACACACTGACCCCTGACACACACACTGTACAGAGAGACACACACACACCCTGCACAGAGAGACACACACCCTGACCCCTGACACACACACACTGTACAGAGAGACACACACACCCTGCACAGAGAGCCAGACAGACTCGCAGACAGCAGGAAGGTCGAAGGTCCTGCGCTCACTCACCCACAGTGAGCAGCAGTGCTGTTGCTGCTGGCCAGCACACGGTCCTCATTGGGCCTACTGGTCTCTGTCCAGAACCCGAGGCTTGAACCCTCCTGCCCAGCCCGGCCTGTCCCGCAGGCTGTCGGATCTCAGAGAACCTGCAGAGACACACGCGGGCTGTGAGGACAGACCTCCCCCAACCACAGACACACAGACACAGATCTGCTGTCAGCACCAGGCGACGAGGCGGAGAGATCAGCAGTCTGGCCAGGGGAGTAGAGAGTGGTCGTGTAGACCCGCAGAAAAACCAGCCACAACGGAGGTCGGGGGCAAAGTCACGTATTTAACCCCCTGATATATCCACCCCGACCTCTGTTCACCAACATGATTCGTTCCCACAGACCCTTAGGTGTAGCACATATCCGTACACAGAAACACCCATTTCTCTCACAGAGAAAAAGCACAACCTGTTCCGGACCCCCCCAAAAAACGACCCCCCTACTTTGACCATTTTCACCAAAAATGACAAAAGCAGCGCCAAGCACCAACATTTGTTCTGTGGTTTATTTTCTTGATCTAATAAAATCCACTGCTTATATAGAAACAAGCGATAGGTTTATTCCAGCTGAAAAAAAAAAGAAGAAAGAAAACGCAACGTTTCGGCCGTGGAGCCTTCTCCACAGGTCCCTTCACCCCCGAAGGAGGCTCCACGGCCGAAACGTTGTTTTTCTTTCTCTTTTCAGCTGGAATAAACCTGTTACTTGTTCCTCTGCAGCCTCCGCATGCCGGCGCAGCTCCCCACCGGAACTACACCGCTTATCTAGACCTCAGAATGACCACTTCGCTTGTTCTGCGGTTTACTTGTTATCTGAAGAAATCCACTGCTTATCTCGTGAGACACCAGAACGACCACTTCACTTGCTTTGTGAGTAGCGACACACAGTGGCCCTTTCCTCGCCCCTCCAGGGCCCGGGGAAGGCAGGAGCACACAGGAGCGAGCGAGCAGGCGAAGCCGCAGTGAGCCGCGGCGCTCCGTGGGCTCTGTCCTCGCTCCCACCCACGGAAGAGTAGGGGTCCCCCAGTCCAGTACAGTCCAGGGGGTCCCCTCCCCTCCCCTCCCCGCTGGGCTAAAGGGTGCTAAAGGGGTCCCTTGCCGGACCACGAGCGCGGCCAGGCTGGAGGGACGCGTTCAGGAGCTGCCGGGGGATAGTAAACCCGCGAGCTTCCCGTGGAACCTGCCACCGGGCTCCTTCACCGGGCGCCCAGGCAGGCAGCGCAAAGGCCAGAGTGGCGAGGGGGGGCGGGAGGGGGAGTCCCCCAGTCCCCCAGTCCCCCAGTCCCTCTAGCCAGGACGGCGACTCGCCCCCGGCCCCCCGCCAGGACGACCTGTGTGTCCCCTCTGCCCGGGGACGGTCGCCCGAGGAGCCGATGTCCCGACAGCGATGTTCTCTCGATTCGGCGTGAAAGGACAAAGTAACAGCGGCGCGCGGCTTTCGTCCACCCAGGGTGGGTGAGTGAGTGAGTGAGTGGGGGAAGACGGAGGCGCTCCGCTCCGCTCACCTGCGCTGAATCCCGTCTGGGTTCGGGTTCGGGTTCGGCTTCGGCCGCTGGGACGACGCGGGATTCAAGGCGTCTCTTCTCGTCCGGGTCGGAAGACGAACCGCCGCCGCCGCCGAAACGAAACGAAACAGAACAGAACAGACTCCGAGCGCCGTGAGCCCCGCTCTCCGCCGTGCAGGTGACCGGGGAGTGTGGTGAAACCGCGCTTCGGGTTTCTGTCTTGTTGTCCTCGCCCTCTCTCGGTTTCAGCCGCTCACATCAGCCAGGGAAGAGAGAGCGGAGGCAGGGGGGGGCGCCTCACCTGTAGCGCAGGTAAACTCGCGAGCTGCAGCCAATCGCCGGCGCCTCCGAGCCCCAGTCACGGCGCGGGGGGGAGGGGGGGCCCTCCTCCCTCCTCCCTCTCCCCGTCCCCCAGGGAAACCCACTCCCGTGGGGCTCCGCTCCGGCTTCGTGACTCCGGGTCCTAACGCCGCCTTCCGCCCCTGAAACGGGGGTCTCCAGGAACGACAGCCGAAGAAGACCCCCGCCCCCCCAGTTTCATCTCCTCACCCGTCAGCAGGGCGGTGAACCTTCACCTGGTCCCAAGTCCCGCTCTGATCGCTGTATTGTCGTTCTGCGCTCATCCCGATGTACAAGAGGGAACTGCGAAATGCAGTGTCTCCCGGCCCGAGGTGCGCAGCACACCCGCAACAGCCAGCACGGTGCCGCGGCACAACACACAAAAAACACACACCCGGCCGAGAATCGTGAGCAGCTGCCGAGGCAGTCTGGGTATACGAGTAAAAATGTGAAGATGTAATGTAAACAATGTAAAGAGTAACGTGCAAGTCCTGAAGACCTTCGCGGCTGTAGATCAGGTTGGTCAGCACTCGTCCCCGTGGAGTGACAGAGAAGCAGATAACACACAAGCGAAAATAAACAAGACGCATCCGACGGGCGACTGGCGCGCCGCGGGCGGCTCCCAGTCAAGGGGGAGACGAAATCACAAAACAGCACGGGTCAGAGCGTGTTCGCTTCAACCAGAGCGCCGTGAATGAAGATTTTACACACACACACACATATATATATTGTAACGCTTACGGCCATCAGGGTGTGTAAGAGCCGGCGTACCAGAGCAGGTGACGTCGCCGCCCTTCCCTGTGATAGCAGGACTACAGCCAGTGGGCTGTGGAGAGATCTCTCTTTGGCTCACCGGGCTGGGTCCTTGTTGAGGGACGCGGGAGTCCCGGGTTCGAGTCCCCGACGGTGGGGGGGCCGACCTAATGCGGCAAGGGCGCCCGCCTGAGCCCCCGTTGCGTTACAATATATATGTGTGTAGTTCGGGGGGTTAGCTGCGTCAGCATGCGTAGGCTGCACAGGGACCAGTAAAGGTTTATTCCAGCTGAAAGGAGAAGAAAGAGAACACAATGTTTCTGCTGAGGTGTGACACCCGAACAAGGCTCCACAGCCGAAACGTTGTGTTGTCTTTCTTCTCTTTCCAGCATGGAATAAAACTATGTATTGTCCCTATATATATATACTTGTTCTGAGAATATGTCTCCCACTACCGCGGCGCACCCCAGACAGTCTGAACGGCCCGCGTGTAATGGCGGCACCTGCAGGCCGTCGGTGTCTTTGCGGGCACAGCCGTCGCTAAGGGGGGGGACGGGGCATTAGGGGGCAGCACCCTCCCCCCCCCCCCCCAAAAAAAAAGAATTTTCTAATACAGTGGGGGGGGAAAAAGATTTTCGTTTATTTATTTACTTTTTTCGAACGATTGAAAAATATTGTACAGTATGGCACTCATCTAACTCTGCAATCAAACGAAATTTAAAAAAATTAAGAAAAGCGTCGCTAGGCTCCGCGCCCCATCGGGGGTCCCGGGACGGGATTTATGATGCGACACGCCAGGCGGTCCGGTAGCCAGACACGGTTTAATCTCATCCCGTGCATCAGAAAGCCGGGCTAACGGCAGTCTCTCAGACAACGGCTCACAGGGCCGTCACACGCAGTGTGTGTGTGTGTGTGTGTGTGTGTGTGTGTGTGTGTGTGTGTGTGTGTGTGTGTGTGTGGGGGCAGAGCGGTGGCACTGTGGCTGGAAGGTTGCCGGTTCAAATCCTGCAGCCGGCAGAGGAATCCTACTCCCTGAGCAAGGCCCTTCGCCCCAGCTGCTCCAGGGGTGCTGTATAAATGTCTGACCCTGCGCTCAGACCCCCAGCTTCTCTCTCCCTGTCTGTGTGTCTCAGGGAGAGCGAGCTGGGGCCTGTGAAAGGACACATTCCTATTGCAAGAGATTGTATAGGGCCAATAAAGCGATCTTATCTTAAAAACGACATAGACCTTGCCTCCGATATTGTAGCGTTGATGAGGTAACTATCCTCTGGAGAGTCACGTGTCTCAGACAGGCGTTCAAACCCGCCCCCCCCTCCCGGCGGCGGGTTATTCAGCATGAAACGTCCCAGCTCGCACCTCCCGTGAACGCCGTGAAGACGCTCACTCGTGTCCTGGAGCCGAGCCCGCCGCCTCAAGCCGAGAGCCGGGTCAACGGCCGCGCAGGGACCGTGGGATAGCTGTGCTATCGCGTGCTGATCACACACATGCGCCGTCCCGTCATGCCGAGCTCACTGGATACCTGCTTCCGACTGGACACCAGGGAATTTATTTTTTTCTCTCTCTCCCTCTATCGGCATCAGCGCGCTCCCGTCCCGCCCCGGTGCGTGACTCTCAGATTCACTAGCCGTGCATGCTGTACGCGTTTAACGCGCTGACGCGGCGCCGCCGCTCGGACCGTGAAGCGAGCGGGACACGCAGGACCAGACCGGCTCCATCACTCTGCTCTCCTCCCACCTGAGAGCTGCTGTGTGTGAGCAGACTGGAGCTTCATCCAGGTGGGGGGGACACACTGGTGGGGGTGGAGGGGATCCCCCTGACCTGTGAAGAGCTCGGAGTGGAGAGTCCAGAAGAGCGCTATAGAAGTGTCCGGGTATATTTATCGCTGCACTGTTCCTAGAGAGGAGGGCGGCGCGATAACAGGACGTCCAGCGCTGTTCCCCCCCCCCCCCCCCCCGCTCTCTGCCGGAAGCGAGTGGACGTCAGCACTGACAGCCCACTGGAGCTCAGCAGTGTGAGCCTGGCCAGTACTTGGAGGGGAGACTCCTGGGAAAGCTGAGGCTGCTGCTGGGAGAGGTGTGAGTGGGGCCAGCAGGGGCGCTCACCCTGCGGTCTGTGTGGGTCCTGATGCCCCAGTATAGTGACGGGGACACTACTGTAAACAGGCGCCGTCCTTCGGATGAGACGTAAAACCGAGGTCCTGACTCACTGTGGTAATTAAAAATCCCAGGGCGTCTCTCGAAAAGAGTAGGAGTGTCACTCCGGTGTCCTGGCCAAATTCCCCCCCTGGTCTTCACCCATCATGGCCTCCTAATAACCCCCCTCTCTGAACTGGCTTCATCACTCTGCTCTCCTCCCCACTGAGAGCTGCTGTGTGTGAGCAGACTGGAGCATCATCCAGGTGGGGCGACACACTGGTGGGGGTGGAGGGGATCCCCCTGACCTGTGAAGAGCTCTATACGCTATATCAGTGTGAGGATATTATAGTATAAGATATCAGAATATCTATAGGAATATTTAGTCTTGAACAGATAAGATTGGTAGGTCAACCTTTTATTTGTAACGTCTTATGCTCTATAAAAGGGGGGTCCCAGACCTGGTTTTTGGGGTACCCTATGTCAGGCGGAGCTTTTTTTGCTTCCCAGGCTCACATTCTTCCTGTTTGTGGAAAACTGAGCTTCACAGTGAAAGCAGACAGTGAGACCTGAAACACTGCCATTGAATCGCATCCGGAAAGTTAAGGGTTAAGATCCAAGGAGGTGTCTGGGGGTTCCCGGGACCAGAGCTGGGAACCCCTCCTCCCTCTGGAAGGAGCAGTTCTCTTCCCCCAGCTGACATCACCAGAGGCGGAATGGCTCCTGTTTTCTACACAAGTTGCTCTTCCACATTTCCCAGATGACAGTCATCGCAGCTGGGCAGCCTTCCAGCCCAGAATCCGACACTTAGCATGAAGTGATACCCAGCTGCTTTTACCCAAACCTGCTGGACGGGTCCAGTGAGGGGCACCCCTCCCCGATACTGACGCTGCAGGCCTCTCTCACTCCCTCCCCCTTCGTCCCTGCCTCCCTCTCTCCCTCCCCCACCCCCTCCCTGTGGATCACTCCCTCTCTCTCTCTCCCCCTCCCTTTGGATCACTCTGTCCCTCTCTCTCCTCCTCCCTGTGGATCACTCCCTCTCCCTCTCTCTCTCTCCTCCTCCCTGTGGATCACTCTGTCTCTCTCTCTCCCCCTCCCTGGGGATCACTCCCTCTCTCTCTCCCCCCCTCCCTGTGGATCACTCTCTCTCTCTCCTCCTCCCTATGGATCACTCTGTCTCTCCCTCTCTCTCCTCCCTGTAGATCACTTTCTCTCTCCTCCTCCCTATGGATCACTCTGTCTCTCCCTCTCTCTCCTCCCTGTAGATCACTTTCTCTCTCTCTCCTCCTCCCTGTGGATCACTCTTTTATTGTGTCCCGTACTGTGCTGTCTGCAGCGTGTGGCCCTAACTGCTGTGCTGTGTGTCCCGAGAGAGCGCAGCACGAGGAAGAGTCCCAGTGTACGTACACACACACACAAGGCATATGAGCTCCTCTCTCTCTCTCTCCCACTCTCGCTGGGCCCCTCAGGCGCTTGGATGAGCGCCCTGCCGCAGCTGGGCGTGGAGCCAAGAGCCACAAGCAAGCAGGGACTGTGGGACTGCCGGAACACTGCCCCCTTGTGGTCATTACAGCAGCCAGCAGCTGTGTCCCCCCCCCGCAGCTCAGCACCAGCAGCCCTACTGGAGCCCAGCAGTGAGAGCCTGGCCAGTACCTGGAGGGGAGACTCCTGGGAAAGCTGAGGCTGCTGCTGGAAGAGGTGTGAGTGGGACCAGCAGGGGGGGCTCACCCTGCAGTCTGTGTCTGTGTAATATACTTCTGAAGAAAGATACAAAATGTGAAGAAGGGGTTAACTGATTCCTTTCTGTACAAGGACTGGACGTCCTGTGACAGGCTAGAGTTATGGCAGGAAAGGGGGATAACTGATAAGGATTCCTGATGCCAGCTAGGAAGCCCCCCAGGGAAGGAAACCTAACACTGACCATTAAGAGTGACCAAAGTCTGTGAACTGGCCAGACACCGTGACCTCCCCTCATTACCATGGTAACGAGCTACGTCAGAAGCGGTAGAAAAGGGCTATACTGTATAAACCGGAAGTTTTGTACCGGTACATTGATAAAACTCATCTGTTTAACTTCATCTCGGGATCCAGAACTTATTTGTCTGTTACAGAACTTCAGATGAGGGGATCCCCATGACCTGAGAAGTGCTTTGAGTGGGGTGTCTAGAAAAACCCTATACAAGTGCCGAGGAATAATAACCAATAATAACCCATTCAATTAGCCGCCCTTTCTCCAGTTAACACTGCCCCCTAGTGGCCCATACCAGCCATTACCCCACTGACATTGACAACCACTATCTCAGACTTCAGCACAGGAAGGAGCACCGATAACTAACAATTACACACGGAAAGAAGCAGGAAATGAGATCTCAACTTTTTTTTAATAAAAATACACAATGCAAAAAATAGTGAACGTATGTACAGAACAATATTTTACAGGAAATGCAGCCAGCTGCCTGGGACAGGGAGGGGGGCGAGTGTGATCGGGACAGGGCGGCTAGGCTGGACTCTTGGGTACAATAATCTCTCGGCCTCGGGCACTGCGACCTCTCCGTCGCCCCCTCCCTCCCCACGCTACTTCTTGGAGAACTTGGCCTGCTTGTGTTTCGGGGGAGCCCACTTCAGACACAGGCTGTCCACTGGAAAGGAAGAGAAAAAAATCGCACCCAGTTAAATCAAAGCCGCGCCGCTCCGCCCACACAGGGAGGGAGTCTGGGATCTGGAAGAGGCAGAGGAGGAGAGGGGGCACACAGGGGAAGAAAGGGAGACGCAGAGAGAGGCGGGGAGAGGTGTGGGAGAGGGATCGGGAGAGAGAGAGAGAGAACGAAGGACAGTGAGTCTGGGGCACCTGTGATGGGGGGCTTCTTGTACTGGGCAGATTTGAGGTGCTCCTCCACCAGCTTGGGGGTGACGCAGATCACATGCTGCCCCTTCCAGTACTTGACCATGTTGAGGGACTGCAGCGTGCTGATGATGTCATTCTGAGTGATGCTGGTCATCTGGCTGAAGGAGAAGGGGGGCGGGAGTGAAATACCGACACTGATCACCTTCATCCATCTCTGGCATCTGTCTCTCTGCTCTCTACATGAGGGTCTGTATTAATCTGTGTGAGGAGTGTCTCTGGGGTCTGTATTAATCTCTCTGGGTGAGGAGTGTCTCTGGGGTCTTTATGAGGGTCTGTACTAATCTCTCTGTGTGAGGAGTGTCTCTGGGGTCTGTATTAGGGTCTGTACAAATCTCTCTGTGGGAGGAGTCTCTGGAGTCTAGATCAGTATAGAAATATGCACATACCTGAGATCTTTAATAGACAGTGTGCCTCTGAAGTCTCTCAGGATCTCCAGTAGCACCCAGGACCAGTAGCTCCTGTAGCTCAGCTTGCCCAGGTCAGACAGGGGTTTCTCTGGGGAGCCCACTGTGCTCTCCAGCTTCGACAGCTCATAGCCTGACAAACAGAAAAACAGAACAGTCAGTAGAGACACCCTGTCTGGACACTCCAGTCCATTAACACTGCACTGAGAGAGAGGGGTTAATACAGACACCCTGACTGGACACTCCAGTACATTAACACTGCACTGAGAGAGAGGGGGTTAATACAGACACACTGACTGGACACTCCAGTACATTAACACTGCACTGAGAGAGAGGGGTTAATACAGACACACTGACTGGACACTCCAGTACATTAACACTGCACTGAGAGAGAGAGGGGTTAATACAGACACACTGACTGGACACTACAGTACATTAACACTGCACTGAGAGAGTGAGGGGTTAATACAGACACACTGACTGGACACTCCAGTACATTAACACTGCACTGAGAGAGAGAGGAGTTAATACAGACACACTGACTGGACACTACAGTACATTAACACTGCACTGAGAGAGAGGGGTTAATACAGACACACTGACTGGACACTCCAGTACATTAACACTGCACTGAGAGAGAGAGGAGTTAATACAGACACACTGACTGGACACTCCAGCACATTAAATGCAAATGAAAAAAATGCAGGGTTAAAACACAAATCAGAATGTGCAAGTGAAAGCATGTACAGGGGTGTTCACACCACTCACTGAAAGCTATGAGGAATTTCCCATATCCTCTCCTCTGGTAGGGGGGCAAAGTCAGGATGCAGGCCACGTTGTTCCCGTCCGGAGACTCCTTCTCCTGAAGGGAAAAGACGGGTGACGATAAACGCACTCACGAATCGGAGCCGAACCGGCCGGACACGCCCCTCCCTTCGCCAGGACGATATTTTCTCACCCCTGGCCGTTGCCCCAGCGGCCCAATCAGCCACAGTGCGCAGCTCAGAGACCCAGCGGAGACGCACAGCTCCACCGGCTCCTCCCAGCGAAACTGCCCCGAAACCCCTCTCCCGCAGAAGCTACCGGGCGGCGCCCTGCTGCTGGCCCACAATGCCGAGGGAGGGTGTGGCAGGGGAGTCAGTTTCTCTTTAAATCGGTGAACTTTGTACTGTACTGCTGTCTTCCCAGCCTGTTTATCACGAGGATGGGGGGGGGGTGGATTAGAGGAGTTTAATCTATCACTGAAAGTCCCCTGAAGAACAGTCTGGGAATGAAACACGCCCCCTTGTGGCTGGTCCTGCGACCAGCTGGACCTACAGCTCCTCTCCCCCTCGCTGTACGGAGAGCCTCACCTACTGCAGAATTACAGGTGGGGAGCTGCGTCAGCATGCGTAGGCTGCAAAGGAACAAGTAATAGGTTTATTCCATGCTGAAAAAAAGAAGAAAGAAAACACAATGTTTCGGCTGTGGAGCCTTCTTCAGGTGTGAGAAAGACAGAGACAGACACTTCTTTCTTGTTTTTTACAGCATGGAATATTACTTGTTCCTTTACTACAGAATTACTATTGTTATTATTAATAATAACACTGACATTTATATTGCGCTTTTCCGGACTCTCCACTCAGAGCTCTTCACAGGTCATCGGGATCCCCTCCACCCCCACCAGTGTGTCCCCCCACCTGGATGAAGCTCCAGTCTGCTCACACACAGCAGCTCTCAGTGGGGAGGAGAGCAGAGTGATGAAGCCAGTTCAGAGATGGGGGTTATTAGGAGGCCATGATGGGTAAAGACCAGGGGGAAATTTGTCAGGACAGGAGGATCTTCTTTACACAGAGGGTGGTGGGAGCGTGGAACAAGTTGCCCAGCCCTGTTGTTGAAGCCGACACCCTGGCTTCTCTCAGGACACAGCTAGATAAGCTCTTCCTTGTCTGTGCATTTCAATTAGCTGCTAACTACCCAACGGGACGATGGGCTGACTGTTCCCCTGTTGTTTCCGATGTGTTTAGGATGATGTTCACGAGTCCAGTCCACTGTCAGTGCTCTTTGTGCCAGAATGAATCGATATAGCTCCCTGTGTTGTCAGCATACCACAATCCTGAGACCAGGAGTCTTTAATAATTAATTAATAATAATTGCTTACACTTATATAGCACTTTTCAGGACACTCCACTCAAAGCGCTTTACAGGTAATGGGGACTCCCCTCCACCACCACCAGTGTGCAGCCCCACCTGGATGATGCGACGGCAGCCATAGTGCACCAGAACGCTCCCCACACATCAGCTATCAGTGGGGAGGAGAGCAGAGTGATGAAGCCAGTTCAGAGAGGGGGGTTATTAGGAGGCCATGATGGGTGAAGACCAGGGGGAAATTTGGCCAGGACACCGGGGTGACACCCCTACTCTTCTCAAGAGGCGCCCTGGGATTTTTAATGACCACAGAGAGTCAGGACCTCGGTTTTATGTCCCATCTGAAGGACGGCGCCTGTTTACAGTATAGTGTCCCCCGTCACTATACTGGGGCATTAGGACCCACACAGACTGCAGGGTGAGCGCCCCCCTGTTGGCCTCTTCCAGCAGAAGACTTCGCTTTCCCAGGAAGTGTCCCATCCCCATTACCTGTAAAGCGCTTTGAGTGGACAGTCCAGAAAAGCGCTATATAAGTGCAAGGAATTATTTTTTTAACAACAACAATAATAATAATATCCAGGTACTAGCCAGGCTCACACTGCTGAGCTCCAGTGGGTTGCCAGTGCTGAGCTGCAGGGGGGATGCAGCTGCTGGCTCTTACTATCACATCACCACAACACTTTCAATAACTGCTTTATCCAATACAGGGTGGTTGGGGAGCCAGAGCTTATCCCAGCATCCAACGGGCTCAAGGAAGGGTTCCCCCTGCACAGGGCAGACACACAATAACACACACTCACACCAGGGCCAGTTTTCCCAGAAGCCAATAAACTCACCTGCATATCTTTGGACAGTGGAAGGAGACCCATGGGTTTCGCAAGGGAGCGATGCTAACCACTGAGCCCCAAAATTGGTGTCTTCTGATTATAACATCAGAAATATGTTTAAAACCCAAGAGCAGGAAACACTTCTTTACACAAAGGGTGGTGGGAGTGTGGTATAAGCTGCCCAGACATGTAATTACGACAGGACGGGTTAGTGTTAATACTGGTGTTACTGGTGCAGTTCCCCACAATGAGCCGCCCCCTGCCTCCCAGTGCTGTTAGTACTGGTGTTACTGGTGTACTACCCCATGAGGAGCGCCCCCTGCCTGCCAGTGCTGTTAGCACTGGTGTTAAAAGTGCAGTACCTTGGAGAAGTACCCCACTATGTGCGCCCCCTGCCTGTCCACCTCTGTCAGGATGTAGAAGACGAAGGGCTCCACGTCGAAGTACAGCGTCTTGTGGTCCAGGAACAGCTTGGCCAGCAGACACAGGTTCTGACAGTAAATCTGCCACAAACACACGCTAATCAATCACAGACCAGCGGCACACAACGATCACGCACAGAACACCCGTTAATCAATCACAGACTGGCACAACGCAATGATCGCGCACAGAACACGCTAATCAATCACAGACCGCCACAACGCAATGATCATGCACAGAACACGCTAATCAATCACATACCGGCACAACGCAATGATCATGCACAGAACACACTAATCAATCACAGACCAGCACAACGCAATGATCGCGCACAGAACACGCTAATCAATCACAGACCGGCACAACGCAATGATCACGCACAGAACACGCTAATCAATCACAGACCAGCACAACACAATGATCATGCACAGAACACGCTAATCAATCACAGACCAGCACAACGCAATGATCATGCACAGAACACGCTAATCAATCACAGACCGGCAGAACGCAATGATCGCGGACAGAACACGCTAATCAATCACAGAGTGGCGCAACGCAATGATAACACACAGAACACGCTAATCAATCACAGACCAGCACAACGCAATGATCATGCACAGAACACGCTAATCAATCACAGACCGGCACAACGCAATGATCACACACAGAACAAACACTAATCACAGAGTGGCACAACACAATGATCACACACAGAACACATGCTAATCAATCACAGACCGGCGCCACGCAATGATCACGCACAAAACATGCTGATCAATCACAGAGTGGCGCAACACAACGATCACACACAGAACACATGCTAATCAATCATAGACCGGCGCCACGCAATGATCACGCACAGAAGACGCTAATCAATCACAGAGTGGCACAACACAAAGACCACACACAAATCACAGACTGGCAGAGAAAGAAATTCAGGCTGCACTGCTTTTCCAACACAACGACTGACACAACACATGACTCCTGTGCCCCCACTGCGGAGGAGTGCCGGGGCGACAGGGCCCCCCAGCGGAGGAGTGATGGGTTATCCTCTCCTCTAACTGCTACGACACCAGTTATCGCAGTGCACCTTGTCTCATTAGGACGCTGTGGATGCGCTGCTGAGCAGCCCAGCTTTTTGCAGAGTTTGGTCAAGCCGGTATCACTGTTTTACACTGTCAGTACTCCGGGACAGCGCGACGTCACTGCAGGTACCTTGTGGTCTCGGCCGTCCACCTCGTACACAGAGATGTTGCTCTTTCTGTAGATCTCCTTCCCTGGGGGCTGTCTCCACTGGCACTGCGTCTGAAAGAGAGAGAGGTGAGGGTTTGAGCTGGTCAGCCCCATGACCCCCATGAGCGGGTGACGTGAGCTACTGCCTGGCCCCTGTCCATCTGTACTCAGACCCTCACTTCTCCTTTTTCCTGCTCTCCCATCCTCCATCCTTTAGTCCCTCACCAGGTGGTCTTTGCCTCCTTCTCCCCCCCTCTCTCTGTCACCAGGTAGTCTCTGCCTCCTGCTCCCCCTCCTTTCCTCATCAGGTGGTCTCTGCCTCCTGCTCCCCCCCCCTCCTTTCCTCATCAGGTGGTCTCTGCCTCCTTCCTACCCCCCCCTTTCCTCATCAGATGGTCTCTACCTCCTGCTCCCCCCTCCCTCCTTTCCTCATCAGGTGGTCTCTACCTCCTGCTCCGCCCTCCCTCCTTTCCTCATCAGGTGGTCTCTGCCTCCTGCTCCGCCCTCCCTCCTTTGCTCATCAGGTGGTCTCTGCCTCCTGCTCCCCCCCTCCCTCATCAGGTGGTCTCTGCCTCCTGCTCCCCCCCTCCCTCATCAGGTGGTCTCTGCCTCCTGCTCCCCCCTACCCCCTCCCTCATCAGGTGGTCTCTGCCTCCTGTTCTCCCCTACCCCCTCCCTCATCAGGTGGTCTCTGCCTCCTTCTCCCCCCTACCCCCTCCCTCATCAGGTGGTCTCTGCCTCCTTCTCCCCCCTCCCTCATCAGGTGGTCTCTGCCTCCTTCTCCCCCCTCCCTCATCAGGTGGTCTCTGCCTCCTTCTCCCCCCTCCCTCATCAGGTGGTCTCTCCCCTCCCTCACCAGGTGGTATCGGAAGGTCTTCTCGTACTTCATGTACTTCAGACAGTACTCGCAGATCCACAGCTTAGGCTGCTTGCCGTAGTCCTCCGGGAACGGGGAGAAGTACCAGGCGTCGATCTCGAAATTTCCAATCTGGATTTTATCCACATACTTCACCTTCGTGATCTGGGAGAGGGGGGCAGAGGGAGAGGGGGATCACTCACATGGACTGGTGAGACCAGAGGGGCACATCCACGGGTCCCCTCCACACCGATGCACACAGCCGCTCTCTCTTACCGCCTCGTGCTCCTTCTCCAGGGCTGCTGTGGTCGGGTCCATTTCCGCATAGGTCTGAAACACAGGAGAGGTCCAGTCAGTCACAGCGCCGTGCAGCCCGGACAGCCCCGGTCACAGTGCAGTACAGCCCAGACACGCCCGGTTACAGTGTGGTACAGTGTGGTACAGCCCAGACAGGCCCGGTCACAGTGCGGTACAGCCCAGACAGAACCGGTCACAGTGCGGTACAGTGTGGTACAGCCCAGACAGGCCTGGTCACAGTGTGGTACAGTGTGGTACATCCCAGACAGAACCAGTCACAGTGCGGTACAGTGTGGTACAGCCCAGACAGGCCCAGTCACAGTGTGGGACAGTGTGGTACAGCCCAGACAGAACCAGTCACAGTGAGGTACAGCCCAGACAGGCCCGGTCACAGTGAGGTACAGTGTGGTACAGCCCAGACAGGCCCGGTCACAGTGAGGTACAGTGTGGTACAACCCAGACAGGCCCAGTCACAGTGTGGTACAGTGTGATACAGCCCAGACAAGCCCGGTCACAGTGTGGTACAGCCCAGACAGGCCCGGTCACAGTGTGGTACAGTGTGGTACAGCCCAGACAGAACCAGTCACAGTGAGGTACAGTGTGGTACAGTGTGGTGCAGACCAGACAGGCCCAGTCACAGTGTGGTACAGTGTGGTACAGCCCAGACAGGCCCGGTCACAGTGCGGTACAGCCCAGACAGAACCGGTCACAGTGCGGTACAGTGTGGTACAGCCCAGACAGGCCCGGTCACAGTGTGGTACAGTGTGGTACAGCCCAGACAGAACCAGTCACAGTGAGGTACAGTGTGGTACAGTGTGGTACAGCCCAGACAGGCCCAGTCACAGTGTGGTACAGTGTGGTACAGCCCAGACAGGCCCGGTCACAGTGTGGTACAGCCCAGACAGAACCAGTCACAGTGAGGTACAGTGTGGTTCAGCCCAGACAGAACCAGTCACAGTGTTTCACAGCGTGGTACAGCCCAGACAGGCCCGGTTACCTTCTGCACATGGTTGATCTCGTCATGCTTGCGCTTCTGGTTGCGCGTGATCTTCCTCTCAGGCTGCTCGCCCAGCTCGCCCCCGCACTCCACACTCTTCCTCACCGCGTCCTTCACTGTCTTCGTCAGGGCCAGCCGGTTCTTCCCCACCCACTCGTCCAGGCGCCG
This sequence comes from Atractosteus spatula, assembly GCF_055471065.1. Classification (NCBI taxonomy): domain Eukaryota; kingdom Metazoa; phylum Chordata; class Actinopteri; order Semionotiformes; family Lepisosteidae; genus Atractosteus; species Atractosteus spatula. The sequence goes on along the minus strand of NC_142710.1, from coordinate 8,845,792 downwards.
GTTAACTGGGGGGCAGAGGGAGCACCGTACTACAGCGACACACGAGACCACAGCGGAGGCACTACTGTACACAGAGGGCAGTGGGGGTGGGGAACAAGCAGCCCAGCCATATTGCTGAAGCCAATACCCTGAGTTCTTTCTTGACACAGCTGGAAGAGACAATCCAGACAGGACAGGAGGCTCTACTGTACACAGAGGGGGGTGGGAGAGTGGAACAAGCTGCTCAGCCCTGTTATTGAAGCCGATAACCGCTGTGTCTTGAGAGGAGCCAGGGATGAGACACTCCAGTCAGGGCAGGTACTGGGGTACAAAGCTTTAGGGAACAAGGCCTCTAAATTTGTTGAATGTTCTCACCTTGCTGGGATGTTTTCTTGAGCTCTAAATGCTGCTCTGTGCTGACTGTGCTGCAGGTATACAGTGGGGTGTAGGTGTACAGTGGGGTGTTACTGCAGGTGTAGGTGTACTGGGGTGTACAGTGGGGTGTTACTGCAGGTGTAGGTGTACTGGGGTAGTGCAGGCGTAGGTGTACAGTGGGGTGTACAGTGGGGTGTTACTGCAGGTGTAGGTGTACTGGGGTGTACGGGGGGGTGTTACTGCAGGTGTAGGTGTACTGGGGTGTACGGGGGGGTGTTACTGCAGGTGTAGGTGTACTGGGGTGTACGGGGGGGTGTTACTGCAGGTGTAGGTGTACTGGGGTGTACAGGGGGGTGTTACTGCAGGTGTAGGTGTACTGGGATATACAGTGGGGTGTGCTGGGGTGTTAATGTAGGTGTAGGTGTACTGGGTTGTTACTGCAGGTGTAGGTGTATTGGGGTGTACAGGGGGTGTTACTGCAGGTGTAGGTGTACTGGGATATACAGTGGGGTGTTACTGCAGGTGTAGGTGTACTGGGATATATAGTGGGGTGTACTGGGTTGTTACTGCAGGTGTAAGTGTACTGGGATACAGTGGGGTATGTAGGTGTACTGGGATACAGTGGGGTGTACTGGGGTGTTACTGCAGGTGTAGGTGTACTGGGATGTACAGTGGGGTGCACTGGGGTGTTACTGCAGGTGTACTGGGGTGTACAATGGGGTACTGCAGGTGTACAGTGATAATAAAGTCACACTCACAGCCCACATAGTGAACGTAGAACTCCTCTCTGCCCTCCTGTTCGTTCAGGCGTGACTGGATGACCTCCGCAGAGTCTGAGAGGGACAGGAGAATAGAGAAAGATGACGTTAAAGCTCTAGCAACACACTTCTATCAATTCACAACGCTGCAGACGCAGTCTGATTCACTCTGGAGTGAACAGTATTGTTACTCAGATTCCCACTGCACAACAAAATGATCCACTCCAGGATTTTACAGGAATGCCAGATAAAATCCCACTGCATAGCAGAGTAATCCACTCCAGGAGTTACAGTGACATCAGTAAGAATCCCACTGCATAGCAGAGTAATCCGCTCCAGGAGTTACAGTGACATCAGTAAGAATCCCACTGCATAGCAGAGTAATCCGCTCCAGGAGTTACAGTGACATCAGTAAGAATCCCACTGCATAGCAGAGTAATCCACTCCAGGAGTTACAGTGACATCAGTAAGAATCCCACTGCATAGCAGAGTAATCCGCTCCAGGGTTTACAGTGAAGTCAGTAAGAATCCCACTGCACAGCAGTCTGATCCGCTCCAGGAGTTACAGTAACGTCAGTAAGAATCCCACTGCACAGCAGTCTGATCCTCTCCAGGGTTTACAGTGAAGTCAGTAAGAATCCCACTGCACAGCAGTCTGATCCGCTCCAGGAGTTACAGTTACGTCAGTAAGAATCCCACTGCACAGCAGTCTGATCCTCTCCAGGGTTTACAGTGAAGTCAGTAAGAATCCCACTGCACAGCAGTCTGATCCGCTCCAGGAGTTCCAGTGATGTAAGAATCCCACTGCACAGCAGTCTGATCCGCTCCAGGGTTTACAGCAACGCCAGTAAGAATCCCACTGCACAGCAGTCTGATCCGCTCCAGGTTTGTAATGTTCTCAGTAACATTCCCATTGCGCAGCAGTCTGATCCAGAATAATCCTCTCCAGGTTTCACATTGATTTCAAGCAGATTTCCAGGGCACTGAGTAACCCAAAGATCGCAATCATTGCATTGACAGATTGCTTGGCTTCACAGTGCTGTTACTAAGACTCCCAGTGCACAGCAGCCTCACCCTTTCCAGGTTTTAATAATAATAACAACAATAATAATTTACTAATGTATATAAAGCACTCTTCCGGACTCTCCACTCAGAGCTCTTCACAGGTCAGGGGGATCCCCTCCACCCCCACCAGTGTGTCCCCCCACCTGGATGAAGCTCCAGTCTGCTCACACACAGCAGCTCTCAGTGGGGAGGAGAGCAGAGTGATGAAGCCAGTTCAGAGAGGGGGGTTATTAGGAGGCCATGATGGGTAAAGACCAGGGGGAAATTTGGCCAGGACACCGGGGTGACACCCTGACTCTTTTCGAGAGACGCCCTGGGATTTTTAATGACCACAGAGTGAGGACCTCGGTTTTACATCTCATCCGAAGGACAGCGCCTGTTTACAGTAGAGTGTCCCCGTCACTATACTGGGCCCCCCTACTGGCCTCTTCCAGTAATAATAATAATAATAATAATAATAATAATAATAATTGCTTACACTTATATAGTGCTTTTCTGGACACGCCACTCAAAGCGCTTTACAGGTAATGGGGACTCCCCTCCACCACCATCAATGTGCAGCATCCACCTGGCAAACTTAGCTTTCCCAGGAAGTGTCCCATTCCCATTACCTGTAAAGCGCTTTGAGTGGACTGTCCAGAAAAGCGCTATATATGTAAGGAATTATTTTAACAACAACAACAACAATAATAATAATATCCAGGTACTGGCCAGGCTCACACTGCTGAGCTCCAGTGGGGGGGGTTTCTTACAGTATAGTGTCCCCATCGCTATACTGGGGCATCAGGAACCCCACATCAGCGCCCCCTACTGGCCCCACTAACACCTCTCCCAGCAGCAGCCTCAGCTTTCCCAGCAGTCTCTCACTGCTGAGCTCCAGTGGGACACAGCTGCTGACTGGTTTTACAAGTGCTTTCCGACCCCAGCCGCGCAGCAGTCTGATCCACTCCGGTCTTTCCCCAGTACCCTTTCCCCAAGAGCACACCGGCACGCCTGTGTTCACACGCGGTTATTTAAAAACAAGACCGGCGGCGGGAAAGGAAAATCCGGGGCTGGGTCAGGCTGCCGACAAGGTAGAGAGGGGGGTCTCGTTTCTATAATAGCTGCAGTGGCAGAAATAAACCCACCCACGCGTGGAGGCGCCCCAGTGACCCGCCTCCACAACAACAACAGCAACAACAACAGCAACAGCAACCGAACACGATCGGACTCGGACCCGCGATCCCGGTACCAGCACCGGCGCCACAGCACCGATCAACGGCCAACTCACGCCAGGTCTTGTCGGCCCGCTGGCACAGGTAGGTCTCCCCGATCTCCACCGACACCTCCTGCTCCCTGCCGCCGGCCGCCCCGCCTCCCTCTCCGGGCCGCGACGGCCCCTCCGTCCGCTCCCGGGGCTCCGCTTCGTCCTCCTCCCCGCCGCTGCCGTTGGACGAGGAGGCCGCCCGGAGCCCGGCCTCGCCCTCCGACCTGTCACCGGGGCCTCGCTGGTCCGGGTCGGTGTCCATCCGCTCCTCCGAGGCGCCGGCGCTGTCGTAGCCCTGCCTGCCGGGCGACACCGCCACCACCGCCGCCGCCATCTTGTCCGCTCGCTGACTGCGGGCGCCCACCGCGAGACTGTTCGAGAACGAGCGCGAGGGTGAGCGCTGCCCCGTAAGGTCTGGTGTACGGGCGCCCTCCATTCCGCGCAGCCGCTACCGTAAGAACGCGTATATAAGCACCGCTCTGCATTGAAACGGTCTTGCGGTTTGTCTTGTCGGCTTTCACTTAAAATGTTATTATCCCCTGGGGGGGGGGATTCTTTGCGGTTTTTGGGCAGTACGTCAGTTGAACAAAAGCAAGCGCCAGCGCCAAAGAGTGAAGTACGGAAGCGCGTTGCTGTTACCGAGAAAAAACAAATCATGAATCATGATAAATGACTATAATGTGACTGCATAATCCTATAATTATAATAGTAATGATAACAATAATCATATTTTTATGAATGGTATAATTTTAATAGTATTGTAACGAATTCGGGTTCGGCGAGGACGGGCACAGCGACTCAGACTTCGTGGCGTGGGAAAAAAAAACACGGCGCTTTATTTATTTCGGCACAACCAGCCAGCACAGCACCCACGCGCGCGCCAGCAGGGGGAGGGAGAGAGAGAGAGAGAGCAACACTGGGGTCTGTTCGGGTCGCTACACGGGGATGGGGTGTCAACTGGGTACAGGTATAACAGGGGTGCGAAACCAGGGAACTATTGACACGAATCCGGGCGATCTCACCACACTGTACGCCTGTTTCTCAGTGGGTCAGCTGCGCTGGTCAGCGGCTCTCCTCGTCCCCGCCCTGACCAGTACTCCTCCCGTCCTGCCCCTCGCCGCGCACCCCAGCCTGGCGAACGCGCTGCAGTATACTAATGTAACGCTTACGGCCGACAGGTACTGTGTAAGAGCCGGCGTACCAGAGCAGGTGACGTCACCGCCCTTCCCTGTGATAGCAGGACTACAGCTACTGGGCTGTGGAGAGATCTCTCTTTGGCTCACTGGGCTGGGTCGCTGCAGAGAGACGCGGAAGTCCCGGGTTCGAGCCCCGGACGGTGTGGGGCCGACCAGATGCGGCAAGGGCGCCCGCCGGAGCCCCCGTTGCGTTACAATAATATTAGACAGTACTGAGGTGGCATGGGGCTTCATCACTCTGCTCTGCTCCCTGCAAAGAGCTCTGAGTGGAGTGTCCAGAGAAGCACTGTGTAAGTGTGAGGAATTATTATTATCATCATCATCATCATCACCATCATCCACACTGCCACGCATTCGTATTTCCTTTGTTCACAGAAACAAATATGAGGAAATGTTTCCATTTTATTTTTGGTCACCTGACATCTGACACACTGGCTGACGAAGCTGGTCTCGGAGAGGCTCCTGGGCAGGAGAGCAGGGGGCCAGCAGCAGAGAGCACCTCTGGGCGATAGCGTCTGCCTTTACACTTCTCAACTGCTGCTGAAAAGCTGAAACTGTGGCTGAAAAGCTGATCAACGCCTCTGTCTTCTCCCGAATCGACTTCTGTAACGCTCTGCTCGCTGGGGTTTCTAAACCCACACTGAACAAACTCCGGTGCGTCCAGAATTCGGCAGCCAGAATCCTGACCAGGTCTAGTGCAAGTGATCACATTACTCCTGTCCTGGAGTCCCTGCACTGGCTTCCTGTCATGTTTTGTTTTGACTTCAAAATCCTCACGCTCACTCCCAGGCTCTGGAATTCTATCCCCAAGGATGTCAGAGAAGCATCTGCCCCGAGCTCTTCCAAATCAAGACCCAAAACCTTCTTCAGAAGGGCTTTTATTGAACAGGTCCCACGTGGCCCCCAGCTTTCCTACTGTATTTCAAACCCCCCCATCTCCCACCTCCTCTCGGTGTTTATTTTTTTAGTTCTGTAAAGCGCTTTGAGAAGCTACTTTTAAAGTATATCTTTTAAAGTATAATAAATAGGTAATAAAAAGTAATATAAATGATTAATACACGATCATTTAAAAATACTTTTAAAGTATAAAGTATACTATAAAGTATATAAATGATATCAGATAAAGTTCATGATTTTCCTTGTTGCTTTTGTTGTCACAGCTTTAGGCGACTGGGAAGTGTCTCTTAGACTTTAGACTTTAGCCCTGCACTCTCCCTCACAAACTCCGATACATCCCCAAACCCAGTGTTTCACAATCTCATTCCTAAACTGAACCCACCACATTCCCAGAGGCACCAAATTCCACAGATTCTCACTCCCGGACTAATTATCCAGCTAAGTCCCTCTCCCTTCGGTATTTAAAGTTCCCTCAGGCCCCAGCCCAGGCTCACTATTGAGAAGCCTCCTGTAGTATTCTCTTGTGCGCGTTTCTGACTGACCTCCCTGTTCCTCATCTTTGCTCCTGCCCTTTTTGACCACGCTCTTCGGATCTCGTTTTTCGGATTGTCTTTCTCGGATTTCCCTGGATACCGGACTCGTTGCTTCTCCAATCGACCGAGCCCCTGGATTACGTGTTTCGGATATTGTCCCTGTGCTATTCCACGTGCTGCAGGATTCATGGCTACGCAGAAGGATCCTCCTACTCTGCCTGTCGCTTCCCTGACGTTAGATCAAGTCTGTGACTCTCGGCAGAGGGAATGCTTCTGGCTTCGAAGCAGAGAGGATGTTTGTTGAGATGCGGGGGGGGGGTCCCCAGATCAAAAACAAATGGAAAATGTACCTTGGTATACCTAGGTAATTTACTGTAGTCCCTAGATAATTAAGTTGTGGGTTAATGATCGTCAGTGTGCTGTACAGGAACACACCACATCAGATCATGTTAATGGCCAGCAGCCACATCAGCTCAGAACTGGCAGCCCACTGAAGCAGGTGTGAGTCTGGCCAGTACCTGGATGGGAGATACTGGGAAAAACTAAGGTTGCTGCTGGAAGAGGTGTTAGTGGGGCCAGCAGGGGGCGCTCACCCTGCAGTCTGTGTGGGTCCTAATGCTCCAGTATAGTGACGAGGACACTCTACTGTAAACAGGCGCCGTCCCTCGGATGAGACGTAAATCCGAGGTCCTGACTCTCTGTGGTCATTAAAAATCCCAGGGCGTCTCTCGAAAAGAGTAGGTCACCCCGGTGTCCTGGCCAAATTCCCCCCTGGTCTTTACCCATCATGGCCTCCTAATAACCCCCCTCTCTGAACTGGCTTCATCACTCTGCTCTCCTCCCCACTGAGAGCTGCTGTGTGTGAGCAGACTGGAGCATCATCCAGGTGGGGGGACACACTGGTGGGGGTGGAGGGGATCCCCATGACCTGTAAAGAGCTCTGAGTGGAGTGTCCAGAAAAGCACTGTGTAAGTGTGAGGAATTATTCTTATTAAGAAGAGAAAGGTCAAGAACAGAGAGGAGAGACACGAGTCCGGAGGAGTTGGGACTTGACACTTGCGCCAGGCGAGAGCCCCGACTTCGTGATCATCCAAACCAAACCTGACTGCAGCTAAGAGTGTGAGCCTTGCGAGAGAGAGCGTGCTGTTCTGTGTTTTAGGGAGCTTGGGTCTCCTGGGTGAAAGGCACCTCAGTCAGAGCCGTCTTTCCTGTTAGAGTGCATTTCTAGAACAGGGAGTTTGGCTGTTCCGGGTTTGCAGAGAGAGGGATTGAGCTGCATTGATTTAGAAAGACAGTGTTTCTCCTATTTGGCCTCTGAGTTTGAGTAAGTCTGGGGTTTTTCTGGGTGAGTAAGAGATGTCAGGCCTCTGAAAACCCTTGTTTGTACGTACTGTACGTAGAGTAACCAGTAGTGTTTGCCTTGTGCTTGCTCATACACATTTGTTCTGAACCAGGCGGGCCTGGAGCATGACTCCTCACGCCAAAGCTGTGCCAGAGAACACAGACTACACGTGGCTCTAGTCCTGCTGGCCGCTGGGGACATCTGGAGACCTCACTTGCACGTGGGGAGTTCTGAGTAATGATTTGACTTTTTGACTGAACTGCTTGGTCAGTTTCTGAAATTCACCATTTTCGTGATTCCCTCCCTGTGACATCATCAACGTCTTCATCATCATCATTATTATTGTTGTTGTTATTATTATTTCATGAATTCAGGACAGGAGGTGTGGAAATGAGGGACAATCGGAGAACAACAGAGGAGAGGAGGCGACACACACCCGGATCCTCGCGGTTCTCGCACAGCAGCAGCCCTGAGGCCCCGCTGGGAGTGTCTGCCAGGCAGAAGATTAAACCCGACGTATCGGAATGTCATCCAGCGTGAGTTTTTGCCTGAATGCACCCCCCCTCCCCCCCCACACTGCCCAAAACTGCAAAGCAATTCGTTCTTCGCCGTCAGCACGGGCGGGTTATTTTCCGAGAGCGCTTCTTCTTCGTCAACTGAACCGAAAAAAAAACAACAGGTCGCCAACGAACATTGCTACACCTAAAAAACAGGAGTGACCAGAACTCCTACCACCACAAAGCCCAAAACAGAGCCCCCTGAGCCAGCTGGTCCTGAGGCTCACTGACCTGAGCCACACCGACACTAACCAGCCTCAGGACAGCACTGCTAGAGCACCACAACCCAGACTCAACCACATCACAGCACAACACACACAACACACAACCAGCCTCAGGACAGCACTGCTAGAGCACTACAACTCAGACTCAAGCACATCACAGCACAGATCAAACAGCAATATCTCACACACTGGGACACACACACACAAACACAACATAAACTGGAATGCTACAGAACCCTAAACAGACAATACACACTAGCCGAAATATCTAATCAAGATAACAGCAAACAGAAACAGACCCTGATGAAGTACAGGCTCAGTGACCACAGCCTGGCCATAGAAACTGGACACAGACAGACCTAGCTGTCCAGAGAGGACAGGCTCAGTGACCACAGCCTGTCCATAGAAAATGGACACAGACAGACCTGGCTGTCCAGAGAGGACAGGCTCAGTGACCACAGCCTGTCCATAGAAACTGGACACGGACAGACCTGGCTGTCCAGAGAGGACAGGCTCAGTGACCACAGCCTGGCCATAGAAACTGGACACGTGCAGACCTGGCTGTCCAGAGAGGACAGGCTCAGTGACCACAGCCTGTCCATAGAAACTGGACACGGACAGACCTGGCTGTCCAGAGAGGACAGGCTCAGTGACCACAGCATGGCCATAGAAACTGGACACAGGCAGACCTGGCTGCCCAGAGAGGACAGGTTCAGAGACACAGCCTGGACACACACACTGGACACAGGCAGACCTGGCTGCCCAGAGAGGACAGGTTCAGAGACACAGCCCGGACACACACACTGGACACAGGCAGACCTGGCTGCCCAGAGAGGACAGGCTGTGCTCCCACTGCCAGCGAGGAGAAATAGAGACAGAGGTGCACTTCCTACTGCACTGTGACAGATACTCTGGGATTAGCGAAACATTCTTCCCTAAATTTACAAATCTAATCCCAGAGTTCCCACACCTGCCAGAATCACAACGGGTCCCAATCCTACTGGGAGATTGGGGAGGGAACTCAGTTGAACTGGCAGCCCAGTATGTGATCTCCTGTCCCAGCCTGAGGAACAGTGAGCCTGTCTCCCAGTAATGCCCCATCTGCCTACAGGACATGTCAATATTTTATGATATTGTTCCAGAATAGTAGTGAGGACCCTGTGCAGAAAACCAGGGCGATCTCCGGAGGCGTAGCCGAGAGAGCGATCCGAGGTCGGAAAGCCGCAGGTGGACAAGCCGGTGCACAAGTACAAAACCAGGAGCGGAGCCGTGAGCCGCGAGGTAGCCGAGAGTCCAAACCAGAGCGATCGGTCCATTCTCAAGGACCCCAGTCATCCCAGTCACAAACTGTCTTCCCTCCTACCGTCCGGTAAACGGTACCGAAGCATTCGGTCCAAGTCCAACAGACTACGGAACAGCTTCTACCTCCAGGCAATAAGACTGCTAAATAGCCAACCTGCAGCTCCTTTAGCAAATCACCTGTAATGGCTACATGGACACAACGTTTTCACTGTATTCAGCATAACTGCACTACTTGTATATATTGCACACACCATGGACACATAACAGCTCTACTCATATCGAGTTTTATTCAATTTCTATTACATCTATTATTACGTAACCTTATTTTTTGTAACCTTAATTTTGTGATTGTAACCTGAATTTTGTTATTCTTGTGGTTTTTGTGATTCTTGTGAGCTCGCAGAACAGACATTTCATTGCCAGCAGCTACTGCTGCACGCTGTATTGTTGTGCATTTGATCAATAAACTTTGATGTGGTTTGATTTCATTCGGTAAAGAGCCAAAACTGAAACCAGGAGACGTAGTCCAGGGTCAGGGAGCCAAGAACCAAGTGGTAGATAACAAAGAGACTGGGAGCAGCTCCAGCCAGGAAAACCCTGATACTGAGCACAGAGGAGTGTGTGAAGCAGCTTTAAACAGGCTGGGGGAAATGGGCTAACTGGGAGCCGTGCTGGAATGCCGAGTCCTCCAGTGGCTTGGCGGAACAGATGTGTCTTTGTTGTAAATGTCTGTAGATGGTTTTGCTTTTGTTTCATGTTCATTTTATTTGGATTTGCTTTGGCAGCGCTGTTGGTACCCGTCAGTCATGCCAATACAGCACCTTGCATGGAACTGAACTGAGAGAGGGAGGGAGGAGGGGGGGGAGAGAGAGGAGGGAGGAGAGAGGGGAGAGGAGGTATGCCAACAGGTGGGAGTGCCGATCTTCGATCTTCGTGAGGGGGTGGGGATGGCAGGAGGAGACGAGGATAAAAGCAGGGGATGGTGGAGGCAGGTCCCATTGTAAGCCATGGCACTGCTCTCCCTGCTGACCCTGCTGCTGTCAGTGACAGGTAGGCTGCAGTTTCTCTCTCACCTGTCTGTCAGTGAGTGTGTGTGTGCGCACCTGTCTGCCTGCGCACCTGTGTGTTTCTCTGTGGGTCTGTTGCCCAGTCAGTGTCGGCGTGTCTCTGAGTCCGCCAGCCTTCTCTTCAGTCCTGACCTGGGCCGATCACTTCAGATCTGCAGCAGATCCACCTGAGAGCCAGTCACAGACTCTGCCAGCTGTGTCTGTGTCTCACTGAAGTGATCGGCACTCAAGAGCTCATCACAGTGTCACAGAAAACACAGCCTGGTTGAATGTCTGAAGTGCAGCTGTCTCTTGTTCCCTGGGGTGCTCTGTTCCTGTCTGTAACTTCCTGTACTGAGTCCTGGTATAGAGTTTTATTAACAGGTTAGTCACCGATTGCTATTGGAGCTTCCTACTAATACTACTGGGATAAAGCACTGTGACAACAGGTTGAAGTGTAATAAGGTCTTGTGAAATCAAGGTAAAAGCACAGTACAGTGCAGTAAAGCCCAGTGAGATCAGGATAAAACACAGTACAGTGCAGTAAAGCCCAGTGAGATCAGGGTTAAAAACACAGTACAGTGCAGTAAAGCCAAGTGAGATCAGGGTAAAAGCACAGTCCAGTGCAGTAAAGCCTGGTGAGATCAGGGTAAAAGCACAGTCCAGCACAGTAAAGCCCAGTGAGATCAGGGTAAAAACAGAGTATAGTGCAGTAAAAATACAGAAATTTGTGGTAGGCTATAAGGAATAAGAAAGAGGAAACATTAACTATAGAAGAGGTAGTAGGAACACAAAACACAGTAAATGGAATAAAGTTTAGGAAAGACAGAATCAAGTATCTGGAAATGGACATGAGGAATAAGAGTGAACAAAAGGAAAAAAATAAACAGAAGAGGGGATCAGAAGAAAGACCGGAATAAAGCAGGGAACTGAAATTAAAACAGGATGAGGAATAGGCACTAGGATAGAGGGATGTAGGAATCGAGACAGGGGTTCGAACGAGCCAAGCCCTGTCCACAGAGCTGGCCAAGGAAAACAGACTTGGTCATTTGTCAGTCTCTGTGTTGTCGTCGTACAAGAAATTCCTGCTCACACCTAGCCAAGAAGGCATCTATCTGCTGCCCCTGAGAGCAGGGCTCTGTTAGGAATTCACGTCAGCCCAGCAGAAGCCTTCAGGTTAGTTACCTGCCCGCTGGGAAATTCCTAGATTCCAGCAACCAGTTCTTCAGTTTCGGCTGCCAAAAAAAGCGGAGAGGCCATTGAACGCCTGCCGCCATCGTATTGCGGCGCAACGCGGCTTCTCGCGCGGGTTTCTGTCCCCGCCCCTCCTGCCTCAGTTCGCCCCTCTGCCGGGGGGGCTCGAACCCGGGTCAGGCAAGCGGGACCTTGCCGGCCGAGCTAAGGGAAGCCTCCCGCAGCCCGGGCGACAACGTCCCCGGCTCGCTCCACCTGTGCGGCGGCTGTATCCGGTACAGTGTGCTCACCGACGTCGGCGGCTGGGAAGAATGACAGTGCGCCGTCTGTGTGGAGTCTGCGTGTTCTCTGGGTGTTCACGTGTTTCTCCTGGGGTTACAGGCAGAAACCAGCAGCGTGTGTCAGGACCTTCGGGGCTCAGCTTCACAACTTTCCAGACAAGACCCCTTACTCACACTTACTGACCTTCTGTAGTCCTTTGTTTCTGTTTACCAAGATTTGTAGCCTGGGAAAGAACATGTCGTACTACAATAAACTTAAATGGGGATTTTGTTTTATTCTGGATCATAAAAATGAGTGGCTGTATTATTTTCTGCTACAGAACTTGGATTTGATGCAGTATAACCTTTAACCCGAAAGATTCACATAGATATACATGGAGATATACACACGGAACAAGTAATAGGTTTATTCCATGCTGAAAAAAAGAAGAGAGAAAACACAACGTTTCGGCCGTGGAGCCTTCTTCAGGTGTGAGAGAGACAGGGCAGTAGGCAAAGGTAATGTAGCAGGAGAACAAAGGCTGGGAGGGAGGAGGAGTGAGAGGCGGGAGCAGGGGACAGAAAGAGAGGCCAATCGAGAGGTGTGAAGTCAGAACAGGTGTCGAGAGGTGTGAAATGAAACGTCCAATGAATGGAGAAAATTTAGTAGAATAGTAGTCTGTCGTTAAGAGAAGGGGTAAGGTGTGATCCTAGCTGCAGGATAAGTTTGGATTCAGTAGTCTTTCTGATGTATGAGTTCGGAAAACCATCTTTGAGAACACAGATGGAGAGATTAGAGTGGTCGTGGCCGTCAGAGGTGAAATGAGAAACAATGGGCTTGGAGAGATCTTTAATCTTCACAGCCCTGACGTGTTCTCTGAAGCGGTCTCCGAGTCTCCTTCCTGTTTCTCCAATGTAGAGAGAAACTGGGCATTTACTGCAACAGATACAGTAAATAAGGTTGCTGGAGGTACAAGATGCTGTCTGGGTGATCCGGAATTGTCCTGAGGGGCCTTGAATGAGTGTGGTGTTATGTGGCAAGACAAAAAAAAAATACGGTAGTGGCAATTTCCCTAAGGAAAGAAATACTCCACATTAGTGTGATGCCACATTCTTCATTGGTCCCATTACATCACAGAAATATAAAAACAAAACTACTCACTCTTTAATCTCGTCTAATCCAAGATGCACAGAATATCACAGTCTTCTTTTAACACGCTCTGAACAAGTTAAACAGAATAAGGTCATTCTCAAAGAACAAAACACATCATTTCCTCCACAATGGTTAAAGAAATGCAAACATCTAACAAAAATGTATGACCATTTACCGTTACAGACATGATTCCCGCGAACCCACCCACACAGCACTGGAACCTCATGGGAGTCGGGATCACTTCATCCCTAAACATCCACCAATTTTGTCTAACTAATAAGTCACCCTCCCCTCATATATCAGCAATATACATCTCTTTCAAGGATTTCCAAACTTCATTTTTGATAGCTACACAATCAACTAAATTCTGAACATTTACCTCTGCATTCACATCACACGTAGCCACACACCACACTCAACTTTATGATGTCCACTCTCACAAATTACTGGCGCACTGACGTCACTCATACGTGTGTATCTTAAAGCGACAGCTACCGATTTCAGTGTCAGATTTCAAATATCCACTCCGTAACCACCCGGTTACACTCTCCCCTGCTTATGCGTCAACGTCCTCGGTGACGCCATACATCATTTTAAGCTCCTTCAAACCTGTTTCTGTTTCTGTGTTGATGATTTTGCCATCAGTTCTCTCAAGAACTCTTCTTTTATTTCAGATTCGGAATCACAAGCCCAGCCTGGTAAGAATACTGTTCTTCATAGAGGAGCAACATGACTTAAACATCATACAGCTCAACGCTAAGAATCTCCTGGTAATAAATAGTCACAGCAGGACAGGAGACACAGTGAGAGAGGAGATCACAGAGAACCCCTCAGTGATAAACACACACAACAGGACAGGAGACACAGTGAGAGAGAGGAGATCACAGAGAAGCCCTCAGTAATATACTCACACAACAGGACAGGAGACACAGTGAGAGAGAGGAGATCACAGAGAACCCCTCAGTAATAAACACACACAACAGGACAGGAGACACAGTGAGAGAGAGGAGATCACAGAGAATCCCTCAGTAATATACTCACACAACAGGACAGAAGACACAGTGAGAGAGAGGAGATCACAGAGAATCCCTCAGTAATATATTCACACAACAGGACAGGAGACACAGTGAGAGAGAGGAGATCATAGAGAATCCCTCAGTAATAAATGTACACAACAGGACAGGAGACACAGCGAGAGAGAGGAGATCACAGAGAACCCCTCAGTGATAAACACACACAACAGATAATTGAGCAAATTTCCACAAATTAAATATCAAAGCAACCAGTGATTAGGCTTGCCAGCTATGACAAAAGATTGTAGAAATACCTACAGTAACAGAATTTACTCTTTCTTTTTCTGTTTCATCCTGTAAGCCTGTGGGCAGGCACCCCTCAGTCCCAGGATCGCGGGGGGAGAGTCTGCCCAGCTGGGGTACTGGCCATGGCAGGCCAGCCTGTTTCAGGGGTCCTACTCATGTGGTGGAGCTCTGATCAACAGCCAGTGGGTGCTGACTGCAGCGTACTGCGTTAAAGGGTAGGGGAGACAGAGGTCCCCCTTTCTCAGTATCTACTGTACTGACAGCAACTGCAGATGGAGATGACTCTGGACTCTGTGACACAGATGACTGGGGAAAAACAATGATCAGCTAGCTCATCTACTGTAACAGTAACGATTTCGACTGTATCAGTGTTCTCAGTGATCACTGCAGATTGAAGCTGCTCACAGTGTAACAGTGATGATTTAGACTGTATCAGTGTTCACAGTGGTCACTGCAGATTGAAGCTGCTCACAGTGTAACAATGATGATTTAGACTGTACCAGTGTCCACAGTGATCACTGCAGATTGAAACTGCTCACAGGGTAACAGAGGTGATTTATACTATATCAGTGTTCACAGTGGTCACTGCACTTTGAAACTGCTGACAGAGTAACAGGGGTGATTTCTGGCTGATTCACAGGTGACGTACTATTAACAGTAATGATCCATGAAGCTTTGGGATTAGGGCAGGTGACCCATCCCCATGTCTCTTTTATATACTTCCTGTTTCTTCTCCTCCCTCTCTCCCTCCAGCCTTGATGCGAGTCAGTGGACAGTGTACCTGGGCCGGCTGACACAGTCAAGCTCTAACCCTGACGAAGTGTCCAGGGGGGTCCAGCAGATCATCGCACACCCAGAGTATTACTCTTTATACCGTAACAACAACATCGCCCTGTTGAAGCTGGACAGCCCCGTCTCCTTCACCAAGTACATCCAGCCCGTCTGTCTGGCCGACAGCAACAGCTCCTTCATCAATGGGACCAGCTGCTGGGTCGCTGGCTGGGGAGAAACACTTGATGGGGGTGAGTGTGTCTCATTGTCAGCTAGCAAAAGCTGCATCTTCCTGCTTTGAGGCTGGGCTATACCAGCCTGCTAAGATCAAGACTAACCTCAAATGGCCCTACAGAAGGGGCTGAGTGTCTCAAAGTTGGGGGCAACCTGGGAGGACTGGTTCTACTGGGATTGCGGCTGCACAGCTTGTCACATGCCTGTGTGCACACAACAGGCTCCCAGTGAGAGCCACACCACCACTCTCAATGCCGAGAAGGGATATTTGTACACCAGGCCCTGCACTCTGCCTCCACAGCGAGAATCATACGTTCTGGGACTGCGAAGTGACTTTTGTCATTCTTGCCGTGCGCTATTGAAATCTGTATATCAGATCAATAAGGTAAACTCGAGGCAATAGTACAGGACAGTCAGCTTTTATTTCTGGATATTTCTGGGCGTACTTTAAACCATTGCCAGCCCCAGAAATGTTTTTGTGTGCTCAGTCTTCCCAAATTCAATACTGGGACTAACCTAAAGTTAAACCAGTGTAAAGCTGGCATGCGGTCGTAAACCACTTAAATGCTATGACTGGTTCAGGCCTGTAAACCATTCACATTAACAGACTGCGAAGATGTTCCTCTGAGTGGCTTGGTTAAGCCCGACTTGCAGCCTCTTTCACCTGTTGCCTGTTTGTTGTTTTTTTCCTGACATTAGCTTCCTCTTCAAATGGAAAGGTTTCTCCTTCTTTTCCCGATGAGCTCCTTGGTTAAGTGTGCTGTGGGTCAGTGGGCTGTCCAGTGGGACCTGAGGCACTTTTCGGACATGGGCAGGCAAGACGTTTGCTGCGCATTTCTGTTTCCATTCTGTCCATCATCAGATACGTCATCAATAAATTATAATAATTCCTTCAACTTATATACTTATATAGAAAACGTGATTTTATCTCAGGTGGGGAGCTGCGTCAGCATGCGTAGGCTGCAAAGGAACAAGTAACAGGTTTATTCCTTTCTGAAAAAAATAAGAAAGAAAACACAATGTTTCGGCCATGGAGCCTTCTTCAGGTGATTTTATCTCTGTACGGAAAGCGTGTTGCATTTGCAAAATTGAAGTGTTTCAAATGTTTAATAAAGAAGTAAAAAGAACTTACAGCTTACACAAAGACTCAAACTACTGTGTGGACAAACAAGTGTTAAGAAAAAACAGGACATCTGATTGCTGGTTGCCTTATATTTATTTAAAAAAATGAAATGAAAAATAAGATACAATGAGGTGTTCCTGCCTAAATCAAACACTGTGACTTTAAAAGCTGTAAAAAATGGTTTCGATAGCAGAAAGTCACCTTGCTCTTTCAATGGCCTAAGCCATTACACCACACACGTAATCACATGGCAATGAGTTAAACTGATGCAGGCATTTACAAAGAAAGTGTACTACTGTGATAATCTGAACTATATGGATATAATTATATCATTATTAATTTCTACACGATTCCATATTATATTCCCTATTAATTAAATTCTAAAAAGTATGCGTTTTTTTCCTGTGGAAACAAGCGCAAGTATTCACAGAAAAGGTTAAAACATTGTAACTTTTTACGAAGACTATAAACTTAATATAGTCAGAAGGAGCACCTAAAAACTTTTCCGACATAACCACAGTGTGTAACTGAATGCAAGACTTGATGCTTAAAATGTTTAGGAAGAAAGTGGAATACAGGTGTGTATTTTTATTTCAAAATAAATACTAATAACAGCCATATACAGTTTACATAATATGTTTATGTTCCTAAATTAATATTGTTTATGACCTTCAGATGCGTTATGCTCCTCTTCTTTTTATGCTCAGCCACTAAAATTTCCTTTTAGTTGTAAAATTCCATATAAATATTCAATATTAAGCGGATTAAAACATGCACAGTAAAGAGATTAAATGATTAAGACTTTTCACCAACAACCAATGCACCATGAGCTCCCGTCGGTCATTTTGGCCAGCCAAGCACGTACTGCGGTACAACAGGGTGAACTGTGGGTAATTTTGCACGGTACGGGGTTGTACGGTGCATTTTGAATGGCTGCATCTGTTCCATAATTTCAATATATTCAATTTGGAGCTCATGCTCATGAAAATATAAAGTGTGCGTCCTATACTCTGAAAGTAACCATGACAACTTGCACGACCACTCATGACCCAAATGCAACCTGTCAAACCAACGTCACCAACTGTTCTGCGAGATATGATAGCTAGCATTACGTATTTTAGTTAATAAACCAGCAAAATGAAGACATTTCTTCATCCAGTCGCCTGCACCTTGACACCGATATCTGCCAGTGAAACCGAAGTCGAACCCGAGATGCCGAAGTGTAAACGAGCAAGGAAATATGACAAATCGTTTATTCAGTATGGATTTACAAATATCCGGGAAAACGACGAGGAAAAGCCTAAATGCCTGCTGTGCAGAAATGTACTCTCCACAGAGAGTATGAAACCAAACTCAAAAGAAACTTTGAGACCACTCGCAAGGAATGCTTGGCCAAGACAAAATCATTTTTTGAAAGAAAATGCGATGAGCTGAATAGGCAGCATGCGCAGTTTAGAAAAGCCATGATAGTTAACGAGAGGGCTTTGAGAGTGTCTTTTGTAGTTAGCTACCGCATTGCTACAGCTATTGACATGGTATCTGCATATTGACAGCGCATGTTTGATAGATCTTGCTATCCTCCTAAATTGCTAAATTACCTGATTAACATATACCTTCATGATGCTATAGTAAAAATGTTTTATTTTCTCTCTATTTATGGATGTGGTTTGAAAGCACTGTGTTTGGTTGGTTTGGGAAATATATGTCATGCTTTCTGAGCTCTGCCTTACCTGTGTTTTGTGTGTGGGATGGCTACTTATGTGGAATTGTTATTCATGACACAATTAAAATAAAAAGAAAGGGATAAACATCCTTTTATACATGTAATAACAAGTCTGTAATAATATAATATTGAACTATTATCTATAGTAGCCTTTTGTTGACAAAGTTGCGAAACCTACAGATTTTCCCATTTGGCCTACTTGTTAGTTAAATTGAGTAGCCCTGCTCTAATTAATGGGGTCGCAAGAATTTTGGGACCTAAAAACGGGGTCACTGGCCAAAAAAGGTTGAGAACCCCTGTTTTAAGGTTTTTCTGCACAGCTCTCAGGATGTTGCAGTCCTGAACTGCTTGCGTCTCCCTTGGACAGCCTGGTCTAGGCCCAATTATTACTCTTCCAGTGGTTTTTGGTTCAAAATGTTCCACTTTTTGTGATGCCCAATGTCCCTGCAATGTTTTCCCTTTCATCTTTACAGTTTCTTGCTTTTCTATCACAGACACCTCTCTTGTTGTCATCTACCTCACGCATCACTTTACTACAAAAGGAAACCCAAAAAGTGAACTCCAACGGGCTAAAACCAGGGCTACACTTTGTTGCAGAGCTGATTTGGCTCACCTTTGTACTTCTATGCAAATCCTAATCTGGCATTTCTGTAATCTGGCAATTCACAGCTCTTTTATGGTTTCACAATTAATTCAACATGTCAAATCTGAGGAATTAGAATCACTTGTACTCACATATACTCACATAAAGAGGGGGGGAATTAACATAACAATTGACATTGATTTAACCGGGCTAAACACGTATGCAAAACACCCAGAAATTTAATGCCTCTGCCCCATTTTAATCTTTTGATCTGAAATCTTAATTTCATTAGTACACAGCAAAAATAATGCATTTCACTCCGCTGTCCCAAAACGCGTGCTTTTCACTGTACGTTTCACCCACTCCTGGCAGGGCTATAGGATGCAGAGCTTTTTCTTCAGATTGAAATAGACAGTCACTCTAAAGAACTCACAAAGGTGTGAAGCATAAAGAGTTGCAAACTTTTAGGGTGTCGGGTCGATTGGGGTGAACAGAGCTCCTTGACAACTGATGAACCCTATATTTCTGCATGAGACAGGCAAGCCTCAGAGATGGCACATTAGTGTTTTAGAAGATATGGGACAGCATATTCCCAGTTGGGACCAGTTGCTGTCCGCCCCCCTAACAGAAACATGGTTGTCAACATGTGGGTACATGCCTTAGGTAATAATAAACTCTCGTTTCACAGTGCCTCTATCAGAGAACCGGACCCTACAGGAGGTCCAGGTCCCCATCATTGGAAACAAGCAGTGTGTGGATATTTTTGGGCAAAACTCCATCAATGACAACATGATCTGTGCTGGAGGGTTGCAGCAGAGCAAAGGCCCCTGTCAGGTAGGTGGATAAGCCTGATCTCAAAGCATCTCATTGGTTGACACAAGTGCAACGCTGAACTACTCAGCATAGCTTTCTTCCTTGGTCAGTGGTTTAGTTGCCTGTGGTCCGGTGTCGGACAATTCCTAACAGTATTCTCTCTGTGTGTCTCCAGTTTGACTCAGGGAGTCCCCTGGTCTGCAAGCAGGGTCCTGTCTGGATTCAGGCTGGTATTGTTAGCTCTGGAATTGCCTGTCAGAATCCCAATCTCCCAGGGGTGTACACCAGGGTGTCCCAGTACCAGGACTGGATTAATGGACATGTGGGCTCTGGAATCACAGGCTTTGTGACCTTCACCTCCAGTGGCACAGATGCTGGAAGCAGTTCAGCACCAGTCACCACTGCTTCCTCTACTACTACAGCACCAAGGTCCACTGCTACCTCTACTACTACAGCACCAATGTCCACTGCTACCTCTACTACTATAGCACCAATGTCCACTACCCCCTCTACTACTACAGCACCAGAGACCACTGCTTCCTCTACTACTACAGCACCAATGTCCACTGCTACCTCTACTACTACAGCACCAGTGTCCACTGCGTCCTCTACTTCTCCAGCACTAATGTCCACTGCTACCTCTACTACTACAGCAACAGTGGCCACTCCTTCCTCTTCTACTACAGCACCAGTGACCACTTCTCCCTCTACTACTACAGCACCAGTGACCACTCCTTCCTCTACTACTGCAGTCCCCAGTAAGTGCAACGCTAGTTATTTCTGACAGGAATGTAAGAGGTTCACAATTAGTGAAAAACTTTTAACATAGCTACTGTATACTCCTCCATGTGACCCAATTTTCCTCTCCATCAAAGCTGGGGCACCAAATTGCCTAAACTTTAGTACTTTATTTGGAATATGATTGTCTTCTACACTGAGTGAATGTAATTTAAAGTGAATGTAAAAAGACATGATGTGATATTGCAGGGCTGGATGTGGGAAATCCGTCCAGTCCTCTAGGTGACTCTGCTGTCTCACTGTGTCTTCCAGCCGAAATCTGCGGGAGGCCCAGACTCAACACGCGCCTTCTTGGGGGTCAGTCAGCTGCAGATGGGTTCTGGCCATGGATGGCCAGCGTGCAGAGGAACGGCAGTCACGTGTGTGGAGGGACCCTCATCGCCAGCGACTGGGTGATGACAGCTGCACAGTGCTTACCCAGGTACAGAGCAACCCCACCTTTCCCTCTCACCCAGGTACAGAGCAACCCCACCTGTCTATCTCACCCAGGTACAGACCAAATCCCACCTGTCCCTCTTACCCAGGTATAGACCAACCCCACCTGTCCCTCTCACCCAGGTATAGAGCAACCCCACCTGTCCCTGTCACCCAGACACTGACCAACCCCACCTGTCCCTCTCACCCAGGTACAGACCAACCCCTCCTGTCCCTCTCACCCAGGTATAGAGCAACCCCACCTGTCCCTCTCACCCAGACACTGACCAACCCCACCTGTCCCTTTCACCCAGGTACAGACCAACCCCACCTGTCCCTCTCACCCAGGTACAGACCAACCCCATCTGTCCCTCTCACCCAGGTACAGACCAACACCACCTGTCCCTCTCACCCAGGTACAGACCAGCCCCACCTGTCCCTCTCACCCAGGTACAGACCAACCCCTCCTGTCCCTCTCACCCAGGTACAGACTAACCCCACCTGTCCCTCTTACCCAGATACAGCCAAAGAAGACTCCACAGCTGAAGCTTTGTTTCTTTTCTTCTCTTATCAGCATGAAATAAACCTTTACATGTTCCTTTGCAATTGATGCAGCTGCCTACTTGACCTAATTCTGAAATGTCATTTTTGAATAATAATGGCTCTTGAATTGCAGTGATAATTCAAGAGTTGTAAAAGTTTGTAACCTTATGTGTTGTGATAGTGGTGAATTTTGTGTTAGTGTGGGCAGTGCTCATTGTCATGTCATCAAGGCCTGTATTAAATATTCAATTCAAAATACATTATTCATCCCTAAGGAAGGCAATTTAAGCAGCACCCTGCAACGTGCAACATACAGTATATAAAAAAAACAGAAATAGCAGATGGACCATAAAACGATTTTGAAAGTAACAGTGTACATAGCAAGGACTCTGTCCTACACTACAAAATAAATACAAATCAGATCATAAGGTATTTAAGAAAGTTATTAAAGTACATATGCATTTGTAGAGATTGCTTTATCCAATAGAGATCATACTGATAAAACATCTTTACACTCGTTGTTTCTGAGCCCCCAGTGGCCTCTGAAAAGTTACAGTACATTTGTTTTGCACTGTGGATAGCAAAAACATCTTTCTGAAGGCAAAAGTACAGAAGACTGATGAGATGTGTCTTCAGTGATGGCTTCGGGCCTCCCTCAGGATCTGATGGACATACAGCTGTGCCAGAGGTCTCAAAGGCTCAGCAAGGATTTTAGAGCTGAGTTTGAAGGAGGTTTTTTTCTTTTTTGACTGACTGATGTGTAACAACAGATAAAGGAAAAAGTTAAAATACTTCTGATAAAAGAGGTATGGGTGTTGATAGACTTCCTTTTCGGACTTGGAAGGAACTCAGGTTTCCTCAGAACATGTGAGCGCTGCTCAGATGTCTTCACAATGACATCTGTGAACTTAATTTTATCATCAAGCACAGCGCTCAGATATGTGTAACTGTGAACTATACCAACAGACGCACAACAGGATTGCTCTTGCTTTGTTTTTTTTTTAAATCAATCAATCATTTATCTTGTTTTAAAAACAATAATCTCGAGGTTAAGATGTATCCCACCGGTTGACCAATCCGTCCAAAATGGGTCCAACAGCTCTCTCTTGGTCATACTGATCTCTCTGACTCGTTTCCTTCTAATTCTCTCTATTCATTTGCAGGTTTTGACTTCACACCTCTCTTCATCTCTCATGACTTCATGCCACCCGAGTGTCGATACTCCTTCTCTCCTGCTCCCGCCTCTTTTCCACTCCTGGTTTTGCTTTCCTATGCTTTATTAACTACCAGTTTTCCTCTGTCCCTCACACTAGAAGAAGGCTCCACTGTTGAACCTGTCACGATCGCTACTGCGTCTGGCTCCGTTATTATTTTAACCTTCTGTTCCTGATCCCCCCAGCCGGTTCCGACCCGGTTCCCGTTCTTTATTCCCCGGGATGGATCGCCTGGCCATGGAATTTAGCTTCTGTCTTGGATTACCCGTTCGGACTTCTACATGGATTGTTCACCCCGGAATCACTCCCCCTGGACACCTGCACCCCTTGGACACGCCCCCTGTCTCCAGACCCTCTCCTGCATGAATTTTTCACCAGTGTTTCATCACTTATCCGGATCGTGTCATCTGCATAGGGCCCAGAACGGACTGTTCGTGACAGAAACATTTTGTCTCTTTTTAGCACAGAGCAAACCTTTGCTTGTTCCTATTACAGTGCAATGTTCTCAGACTCTGTATTAAACCCTCTCTCTCTGTCTCCTTCTCTCTCCAGCTCTGTGAACACCAGTGAATGGAGAGTGTTCCTGGGCAGGCAGAACCAGACGAGCTCCAACACCTTAGAGAAATCCACTGGAGTCCTGAACGCTTTCACCAGCAGCCTTAGTGGCACCAATATCGCCCTCCTGAGACTGGACACTAATGTCTCCTTCACAGACTACATCCTGAGCGTCTGCCTGGCAGGGGCAGGAATCACATTCACCCCTGGCACTCAGTGCTGGGTCACCGGCTGGGGCAACACAACTGCTGGTGAGTCAGGCTGGAAACTTCCCCTTGAAGGTCTATGAGGAGTCCGTTTCTTGATTGCAAACATGATCAAGGTGTTTCACACAGCCTGAACCAGCTGCACAAATGGGGACCAGTGTTTTTTAGCGGGGAGTAAAGTGGGGTATCGTGTTCTAGAAGATGCTAAAATTGCTGTGCTTCTCTGTTCCTTTAGCGCTCCTCCAGGAAAAAAGTACAACAATCGTCCAGTGTAACAACGGGTCTTCAGCTGACACCATCTGTACTTCTCCTCTGGACCTGGAGCAGGTGAGCACACCTCCATCACAACTCTTCTTTCAGTTTCAGACTTTATAGATATGATTAGAAATGGGCAGTTTTATTATTGTAACCCCACTACCCCACGACTCTTGACTGGGATGTGGACAACACACACTGTCGAAGCACAGCATTGGGAGCTCCGCAGGGCCCTGGTTGGGCTCTAGGAATGATGCAGCTGTTTTCAGCAAAACTGAAGTTAATGGGGGGATAGGGGGGGTCCTTTTGCACAACCACCTGAGGAAATTCTTGCCAACGAAACCCCACACAACTCCAGTGGCACCCGTCCAGCTCTGAACTGCTTCTCGAGGGAATCCAGGTGACAGCTGGCGAGCAGCCTCGCAGAGCTCCTGCTTCCAGGCAAAAGGGTTGGCACACGCCTGGACTGTGAGAGTGCGGCACCCTTGTCAAACAGTGATGGGGCACCAGGCAGGCAAGAAGTGGAGTGTTGGTGTTTGGGTATGCCCAGGGGCCGTCCCATGTTTCCCCTCCCGGGTTTGTAACCTGAGGTTCCCACCCTGACCTGCCGGGCCTCTGTCAGTCGGGATGCCTACCTTCAGTCTGTGTTATCGGTGGCTTTCTTCCTGCTGGTTGGTGGGAGCAGTCCTTTTAAGGAGAGCAAAACTACACTGTTCTGTGAAATAAGAGCACTTCTATTCCCGATCTTCTGTGTGTTTGTGGCCTGTGCTACAATATTATCTGTTGGCAATATCGGCCGTAACAGCCGTCCATGAGGTCTCCCAGTGTCGTCCATGAGAGTTGCGATGCTCCTCTTATCCATACAAACTAAATGCAACACTGTGTGGAGCTCAGAGTGTCATGTGGCAAGCTGCCAGGACATGGGATCTGTGGAAATTCCTAAAAAGGGAAGGTGAACGCTGAAAAATAAGGAGGAATTCCAATCTTGAAACAAAAACAAGTTATTCTCCGCCTGACTCAGTTAAATCTTAATGGCCCATGTTAATGAGATGAGCGGAATTCCTGTCCTTCCTAATGTTAACCGCAATCTCTCTTTTCTCTGTCCAGGGAAACTCAGGGGGTCCCCTGGTCTGCAAGTGGGCCTCCATGTGGACTCAGGTCGGCGTCCTTGTCGTCGAAGACCCCACTGCCGTGACCAAAAGTGGCAACCGTGCGGTCCAGTCGAGTGCGTTCGTGAAGATACTGCGGTTTGTAAATTTCCTGCAGAAGAACGTGGGTTCCAGGCTGCCTCTTGTCTCCTCTAACACCAGCACGGCGACGACGAGCAACAGCGCCACTTACACCCCCCTCCCCCACAGCGCCCTCCTCCTGGCTGTGCTCCACCCTCTGCTGACTGCCTGGACCTCTGCACTGTGACCCCCTGTGCACTTATAGGAGAACTGCAGTTCCATTGTCCCAGACTGGTTATTAAATCGTGGTAACAAAATACATTTGTTGACGGCATATAAAAAAATGTACAGATTTCGAATTATATAAAATAAGATATCGCTAACTATCACTAACTTTGTGAAAGTAGTGCGCTTCGCCATGTTCCCATTTGAGTTCCCACGAATTGTGACATGAAGCGGCCCTTCCTGCTCACTAGTCACTGTGATGACTGATGTAATGCGATGTACAAGCAAATGAGTCCAGGTTGTGTAGCAGACATTTCACTGCAGAAATGTTACCACGTGATCTGCACGCCGAGTTAAGAAGTAGTATTTGTCGGTAAAGCTGTCTTGAAGTCAAGAGCAATATTTCTATTGGATTAAAAGAGATGGATTCACAAGCCTGGTTGTTTACGGTGTCATAGGGCCGCAACATCACTTCGTTCTGAATCGCAGAACATGGCGCTGCTCACACCTGAAAATGAATTCTATTTTCTGATGTAAATGGGCGGTTTCACAAGTTACCGTGTGCATTTTGACTTTCGTTGCTGTTTGAAATGCGCTCAGCGATGCTATTTCTTCCTAAACCCAACATATGTGTCCAGATCCAAGATCTAGAACTGCTGTCTTACCTTGCAAGAGCTGCAAGTCCCTGCAAGTGAGTACCAAACCCACTCTGCCTGATACCACGGGCATTCGAAGTCTTATCGGCCCAGGGATGAGAAGTCGGGGAAACTGGCCTATCTCAGGCTATGAGCCCTCCCCCACTCCTCCTCTGCTGATCCAGCCTCTTCAGGGACTGACGAGCTCCAGAGCACCCTGATCCACACTGGGCTCCCCCCCCCCCAGATTTCCACAACCAGGCGGTGCTTCTGAATGTACAAGTCACACAGATCAAGAACAGAGCCAGGATCACTCAGGTCCCCACTGGGGATATATTGTACTTTGCTGTCTCCAGTGGGCAGGTTCACGGGAGCGTGTACTGTAGTAGACCAGCTCAAGAAGGGGAGGTATTTACAGCGACCTGCCACTAGAGGTTGCTTCAGCCTTCTAATCTTGATAGTCTCACAAACTTTTGATTATTCTGTTTAGATGGGATCCGGGGTGCAGATTGTTCTTGCACATGAATTACATGGGTGTAGTAAAGTTTGGGTTTGGTATATAAAGGGTGTGCACGGTGCTAGTGGCGATTGGGACTTTTTAAAGCTTTTCTCTGCTTGCTATCTGGAAAAGGGCATCTTGGACTTCAAGCCTCTTGCACTTCACCTTCCTTGGCCATCATGTGCTTTTGTGTGCAGACCCTTGGGGCAGTGTAGGGGCAGCCACAGAGAGCTTTCACAGAGGCCTTTCCAAACTGGTCTTCCTCAGCAAGGTCTGTAAAAGTGTTTTTGTGTTTTGAATGACGGATACACAATTTCTGTGTACCTCCCGGACAGGAAGGAATCTTATCGAGCTTTTATCTTGCAATTTAATTATTGTAATTGAAATTGCAAGGGATTTGAATGTACACAAATATATTTTCAATTGCTGTCATATGTTATATATGGTTAGCATATTTTCCTGCATTGTACATTGTTTCAAATAAAGTTAACAGGTGGGGCAGCACAGTGGCCCTGTTGGTGAGATTTCTTGCCTTATAGCTCTTGGGTTAGCAAAGCACAGCAGTAAGGCCAGGGTGAGCACAGTGGTGAGATCAAGTGTGATACAGCACTCCACAGCAGTAAGACTACAGTGAGCACAGGGGTGAGATCCAGTGATACAGCACACCATAGCAGTAAGACTAGAGTGAGCACAGGGGTGAGATCCAGTGTGATACAGCACACCACAGCAGTAAGACCAGAGTGAGCAGAGGGGTGAGATCCAGTGTGATACAGCAAACCACAGCAGTAAGACTATAGTGAGCACAGGGGTGAGATTAAGTGTGATACAGCACTCCACAGCATTAAGACTACAGTGAGCAAAGGGGTGAGATCCAGTATGATACAGCACTCCACAGCATCAAGACTACAGTGAGCACAGGGGTGAGATCCAGTGTGATACAGCACTCCACAGCATCAAGACTACAGTGAGCACAGGGGTGAGATCCAGTGTGATACAGCACTCCACAGCAGTAAGACCAGAGTGAGCACAGGGGTGAGATCCAGTGTGATACAGCACTCCACAGCAGTAAGACCAGAGTGAGCACAGGGGTGAGATCCAGTGTGATTTCAGAGGAATTCGATTTTTTTCTTTACAAGATTTCCAACTACATAACCTACTGAATTAGTTTAATTGAAATGCCTTTACTCAAAGCAATAATCCAGTCTCATAACAGAAATTACTATTTTTTCTCTGTGAGTTAAATGTTACCTAACAAATCAACACAGCTCTTGCTGAATAAGAAAATACATTTATTTAAACTTGTTTTTACTTTTAAAGTACAACGGCTACAAATTACACGAGATTTCTTTTGAAATTTGCACAATCCACTGAGTTCAATGGCGACGATGTTAGACAGCTATTCCTACGTGATGCATTTAGCTCTTTTTCTTGTTGCACCCTAGTTAACAAACATCATTTTCAAATAAGAAATAAAAGCCGAAGAGTTCAGAAAATACAGAACTGCCATGTTGATACTGATCTATGATTTTCATTAAGTTGAGGAAGACGAAAAGACTAGTAAAAGAAAGAAGTAAAAGATAACCATAGCTTCAAGCCTGCGTTGATTTGTACGGCTTCATTTGGTGAATTCATAATTATGCTTTTAACTGCTGTGAAGAGACAAATAAAAAATGCCATTACCTCTGTTCTAAAAACAACAACAGCAATCATAATAATACAATTATTTAATTGTTGGCGCTTACATTACTGTCCGTCCTTGATGTAGCACTGGAATCACCCTCCTCTCACTAAAAAGTGCGACCAACGGACCTAGCAGTTTCAAAGTGGTCACCACGAACAGTGTTTTTAAAAAAAAAAGTTTTTTTCCCCGCGTTTCCTATAAAGGAGTTGTTAGACACGTCCCACACCCAACCAGGCCTGGGAGTTGCCATGACTCCGCGCCGCGAAGTGTCGTCATGGCAACGGGCGACATCCGGGCCAATAAAAGACGTGCTGCACGCTTAAAACGTTCCCGGAGTTGAAGGAACGGAAATGGCGCAGCCGTTTAGATCGCTTTCGGCGCCGGCCGCTGGCTCAGGTGAAGTAGGCGACCGCCTAGTGTCCCACGGCCCCCTCACCAGGCGGCACAAGGTATATTGCTTAATAGGCACGTTTATAATCCCCTCCAGTGGCTCTTTCTGTCGCCATTGTGCTGATCTAGGCTGTTAAAGTTTGTAGTCCATAAATCGTGATATTGTAGCGTTTTTAAGTTCCCACAGGACAAAGGACAAGTGGGGACAAAATAGCAAACCCAGCCACTGCTTCTATTCTCGCATTAAAAATACACACCAAATCTAAACAGAGGCTGGGTACACACGCACACATAAGGAGACCGACGGAACACGTACACATGTTTAGGGTGGTAACTCGTTAACTACTACTCGTTAACTTGCAAAACTTCTGTGAGTGTCCTGTGTCTTGCGTGTTCCTTTGCTATATTCCTTTGCTATATTAAAGTCTGTATAAAATGAGAAGTGTAACTATGGTCAGGCAAGCATATTGACTGAGTGCTAGAAGAAACGCTGAGTCTGGGCTATGCTCCCCTTCAGCTGATTAAATAAGAGATCTCTGCTTGACAATCTCTTAACCCGAGGGAAGACTGAGTTTTCTTTGACACCAGGGACTCCTAGTAAACTAAACACGTAGTAAATATTACTAGCTACCACTAATCACTGCCCTCAGCCTGGTCGTGTTCTGTTTTTTTAAATTTTGTTTTTACTTAGAAATTAGTTTAAAAAAATATTTTTTTAGAAACAGAGATCGGCACAGTCATTACATGGGCAACTCCTACGACCTCTCTGCCACACCCTAACCCCCTAAAGGAGGAAAAAGAGAAAAAATATACACATATACACATACATTTACCTCTCGGAAAGTATGTATATATATACACACACAAATCTGAACTCCAAGTAAGTTAAACATGTAGTGAATATTACAAGGTTCAACCAATCTCTGCCTTCAGCCTGGTCATGAATATTTCAGAAAATATTCGAACCGAAAGACACAGAGATCACCTCTCTAAGAAGAGCACACTCACTGGGCGGGCTACTCCGGCGACCCCAACCTGAAGCGTACCGAGTCACATAAAAGCCGAGGCCAGACATCCGCAAATCCCCCCGTCTCGCAATTCCAGCACCCACATCCCACCCCCCCAGTTCAAACAACCCAAAGGGATTAAAACTGGGAAACACAATAAAGGGAACAGCCCGCCTCCTCAGCACGCACGCGTGCCCCAGGCAGGAGGAAGGACGATCCGGGCCGGTGTGACTTAATGAACGGTCTCTGCCCAGCTGCCACAAGTTTGGCGACAGTAGAAACTGTGGGAATCATTTGCAAAGTTATCGTCATTTCAATTTATCCACCGGGATGTAAAATATTCCAATACAAAATCTCACCCCAAACTTAACCACATCGCATTGATATTAGCATTGAATTTGCGCCCACTCCCCCCTCCCTCCCCGCTGGGAACAGTGTTAATGCCATCGCTCTGCAAAGAGCCCACTGCTTCACAGAAAACTATTTACAGATCCCTTGTAATACAGTGGACCAGATTCACTCTGTACCAACCAGCAGTCAGGACGCCCCTACTCTTACTGACAGTGTCCTGGGATCTGTACTGACCAGCAGTCAGGACACCCCCACTCTTACTGACAGTGTCCTGGGATCTGTACTGTCCAGCAGTCAGGACACCCCCACTCTTACTGACAGTGTCCTGGGATCTGTACTGACCAGCAGTCAGGACACCCCCACTCTTACTGACAGTGTCCTGGGATCTGTACTGTCCAGCAGTCAGGACACCCCCACTCTTACTGACAGTGTCCTGGGATCTGTACTGTCCAGCAGTCAGGACACCCCCACTCTTACTGACAGTGTCCTGGGATCTGTACTGTCCAGCAGTCAGGACACCCCCACTCTTACTGACAGTGTCCCGGGATCTGTACTGTCCAGCAGTCAGGACACCCCCACTCTTACTGACAGTGTCCCGGGATCTGTACTGACCACCAGTCAGGACACCCCTACTCTTACTGACAGTGTCCCGGGATCTGTACTGTCCAGCAGTCAGGACACCCCTACTCTTACTGACAGTGTCCTGGGATCTGTACTGACAGGACACCCCCACTCTTACTGACAGTGTCCCGGGATCTGTACTGACCAGCAGTCAGGACACCCCTACTCTTACTGACAGTGTCCCAGGATCTGTACTGTCCAGCAGTCAGGACACCCCTACTCTTACTGACAGTGTCCTGGGATCTGTACTGACAGGACACCCCCACTCTTACTGACAGTGTCCTGGGATCTGTACTGTCCAGCAGTCAGGACACCCCCACTCTTACTGACAGTGTCCCGGGATCTGTACTGACCAGCAGTCAGGACACCCCTACTCTTACTGACAGTGTCCCGGGATCTGTACTGTCCAGCAGTCAGGACACCCCTACTCTTACTGACAGTGTCCTGGGATCTGTACTGACAGGACACCCCCACTCTTACTGACAGTGTCCTGGGATCTGTACTGACCAGCAGTCAGGACACCCCCACTCTTACTGACAGTGTCCCGGGATCTGTACTGTCCAGCAGTCAGGACACCCCTACTCTTACTGACAGTGTCCTGGGATCTGTACTGACCAGCAGTCAGGACACCTCTACTCTTACTGAAGGGTAAGCCCCTCCTGCAGAGCTCCTGAGGTCTGATGAGTTCAGTCTACAAGGTGGGACGGTTGCAGTGTTCATAGCTCTGAGTTCAGTAAATGCGCCCCACGGTCTGTGTGGGTCCCGATGCCCCAGTATAGTGACAGTGACACTCTATTGTAAAAAAGGCGCCGTCCTTCAGATAAGATGTAAAACCAAGGTCACGCTCTCCGTGGTCTTTAAAAATCCCAGGGCGTCTCTCGAAAAGAGTAGGGGTGTCACCCCGGTGTCCTGGCCAAATTTCCCCCTGGACTTTACCCCTCATGGCCTCCTAATATTACCCATCTCTGAATTGGCTTCATCACTCTGCTCCTCCCCACTGAGAGCTGCTGTGTGTGAGCAGACTGGAGCTTCATCCAGGTATGGGGACACACTGGTGGGGGTGGAGGGGATCCCCATTACCTGTAAAGTGTTTTGAGTGGAGAGTCCAGAAAAACGCTATATTAAGTATGAATAATTATTACTTTTATTATTAACTGATTATTGTGAACAAGCAGAACCTACAGTATACCATCTTTTCCATATCACAGATCAGTGACACAAATGTTCTGACTTTTTTGGTAAAACAATCATGTTTACATATATTGCAACTAGAGGATACAGGAGTAAAACGACTGCCAATAAACTCTACTGTTTACACATGCAGATGCAGTCAAAGTGTACCCAACACTTCACCCTGTTTGAATATAGTCCTTAATCTGAGACCTACTGATACAGGCCCTCACAAACTGAAGACCAGGCTCCACACACTGAGCAACATTGTCTCAGTCTGCTGAAGACCTGGCTCCACACAGTGAACAACAACATCGTCTCACTCTGCTGAAGACCAGGCTGCACACACTGAGCAACATTGTCTCACTCTGCTGAAGACCAGGTTGCACACACTGAGCAACATTGTCTCACTCTGCTGAAGACCAGGCTGCACACACCAAGCAACATCGTCTAACTCTGCTGAAGACCAGGCTACACACACTGAGCAACATCGTCTCACTCTACTGAAGACCATTCTCCACACACTGAGCAACATCGTCTCACTCTGCTGAAGACCAGGCTACACACACTGAGCAACATTGTCTTACTCTGCTGAAGACCAGGCTCCACACACTGAGCAACATCATCTCACTCTGCTGAATCAGGCTCCACACACTGAGCAACATCATCTCACGCTGCAGAAGACCAGGCTCCATACACTGAGCAACATTGTCTCACTCTGCTGAAGACCTGGCTCCACACAGTGAACAACAACATCATCTCACTCTGCTGAAGACCAGGCTGCACACACTGAGCAACATTGTCTTACTCTTCTGAAGACCAGGCTGCACACACTGCACAACAACATCGTCTCACTCTGCTGAAGACCAGGCTCCACACACTGCACAACAACATCTCACTCTGCTGAATCAGGCTCCACACACTGAGCAACATCGTCTCAGTCTGCTGAAGACCTGGCTCCACACAGTGAACAACAACATCGTCTCACTCTGCTGAAGACCAGGCTGCACACACTGAGCAACATTGTCTCACTCTGCTGAAGACCAGGCTCCACACACTGAGCAACATCGTCTCAGTCTGCTGAAGACCTGGCTCCACACAGTGAACAACAACATTGTCTCACTCTGCTGAAGACCAGGCTGCACACACTGCACAACAACATCGTCTCACTCTGCTGAAGACCAGGCTCCACACACTGCACAACAACATCTTCTCACTCTGCTGAAGACCAGGCTCCACACACTGAGCTACATCATCTCACTCTGCTGAAGACCAGGCTCCACACACTAAGCAACATCGTCTCACTCTGCTGAAGACCATGCTCCACACACTGAGCAGCATCGTCTCACTCTGCTGAAGACCTGGCTCCACACACTGAGCAGCATCGTCTCACTCTGCTGAAGACCAGGATCCACACACTAAACAACAACATCGTCTCACTCTGCTGAAGACCAGGCTCCACACACTGAACAACAACATCTTCTCACTCTGCTGAAAAACAGTGCTCCACACACTGCACAACAACGTCTTCTCCATCTACTGAAGAACAGTGCTCCACACACTGCACAACAACATCTTCTCAGTCTACTGAAGAACAGTGCTCCACACACTGCACAACAACGTCTTCTCCATCTACTGAAGAACAGTGCTCCACACAATGGATGACAGATCCTTCTCACTCTGCTACAGATCAGGCTCCCACATTGGGGATAAGTCTTTCTCACTCCGCTAACACGTTTCGCTGTGTTCTCACACTCCCATTGTTGAGGAGTCTGATCCCCTCCACATTTCAAAGTGCTTGTGTGTGCCCTCAGTGTGTTTTTTCACTTCCAAGGAGACAAACAGTGCCATAATCTTAACAAATACTTTAATTGCAAGTGTAGAGAAATGCCTGCATGCCTTCTGTTTTAGAAGTTGAGAAACCGGTTTTTCAATGTCATGCTCTGCTAAATTGCAAAAGAGCTGCGAGGCTGGGGAAGGGAGAGTGTGTCTGTGATGGTGGGGGCAAGGATCGGCTGAGACCCCTTTGAAATTGTAATTGTATATATGATTGTAAAAATGTAACTCAGTTTATCTGCCTCTGCTGGTGCACAGTGTGAACACAACAACAATTTAATATTTACATTTGAAACGGTGACCAGATGGGTTTGTTGATTGTTTGAGTAGCGCTGTCGCTTAGATTTGCAAAACACTGAGCTGAAGTCATGTGATTTCACAGAAGCTGCAGCGGTTATCTGAAATCTGAGTAGAAATTAGTAATTTCTCTCACTGATGGGTTTCGTTCTATCATTTGGCTGACCTGGCCGAAGACAAGGCCTGGAAAGGCAAGGACTGTCGCACTTAATCAAGACAACCGGCGATGTGGTAGTTGTGTGGCGATGTCTCCTTTAACACAAGAAGAAGGCCTCTGGTGCAGACGGGTCATCCTCGGTGCTGAGTCACGCATTGGCAAAGTCCCCGAGTCACCAGTTTTTCCTTTCCCAAGAGTCAGTCTGGCCATGTTGATCTCCCAGCAGGGCAGTGCTAGACCACGTAGTGCAAGGATTACAATAGCACAACCAATTAAATTAAAAAAACAACGCGGGAATTTTGTTGTGGCCAGATGTTTCTCCTGACCTGAGTCCAGTAGAACATCTTGTGGGACCAACCCGCCAGTACAGCCCACAGGAAGTGCCCTTGACCTGCCAGCTCTCAGCAGTTGGGAAGACTTGTAGACATTCCCACAGCAGTCTGTCCAGAGGCTGATCAGGATTGTGTTCAAGTACCCAAAACAGACTTTGACAACGCGTCACGTTTAATACCAAAAACGTACCCGTGAAACATCTGTGAATCTATAATCAGAAAGCCTCTTATTGCAGGTGAATGTCCTGGCAACTTGGAGTCTATCACAGAAGGTGCACGACTACACCCTAAACAAGGGGGAGTAGCCCTCCCATACATACAGTACAGACTACTGGTGTCCATTAATCTCATCAGCTTTTCTTTTGGAGGAACCAAAGTACTAGGAGAAAGCCCGGAAGGACCTATGGGATACATGCAAACTCCACACCAATGGCACCCCAGCCTGGAGTCGAACCCAGGAGCAGTGGCAGCGCTAACCCAGCATACCACTGTGCCACCTGTTTGACATCATATCCACAACAAATCATTGAGGCTTGAGTGATGTGTTTCTCTTGTCCATTGGTGTGCAAGAGCTAATGTCTCCAAGGACTAACGGATCCTTCAGGACCCGGGTTCGAATCTCGGTGATGGATTGAAACCAGTAGCGTATTCGCACAGTCGAAAAACAGGTCTGATTTCCAAAAGTATATACTGTAAAAAATCTTATCAGTCACCTTACATCAGGGGTCTCCAACCCTGGTCCTGGAGAGCCCCAATCCAGTCACTCGTACAGGTCCCCCTAAATCAAGGGTGCCCAACCCTGGTCCTGGGGAGCCCCAGTCCAGTAAGTCTTATAAGTCAGCTGGTTTTAAAGACGGAAGCCACTGATGAATGAAGCAAGTAATACAATCAGTTAAAAGAACTCTGGAGCAGAGCACTTAAAAAGATTTTAGCACTAAATGCAAATTCTTAACTGACGTTCAGCTGGAGACCAGGCTCTGACAGGCAAAGCCAATTTCGCCCAGATGTTTAAAACAGCAATAATTAGTGACTTATACATTTTATTTTCTTATATATAATATATATTGAATATAATAAAGATCTTTATTTATATTTCTCTTGCACCTCCTCTCTCATTTAGTCTTCTTCATTCCTCTTATACCCACCTCCCCCTTTGCAGTAACCCCTGGTCCCTCCCTCTCTAAATGGGGGTCCTGGCTCCCTTTTCCCACAGCCAGGAGGCTGCCCCCTTAACCAAGGGGGGGTTCTGTTAAAATTGATTGTTCTCAAAATACTCAATGAAGCGCCTGATTCCTGGATGTCTTTATTCCCGGTAAAAATCTCTCTCAGTTATTGAATTGAACAAATCACCTGTCTATAATGGATCACATTGGGAATTGTACCACACCTTTCAAAACTGGTGATTTAATGGTGACCCCACAAAACCTGCAGGACTGAGGCTCTGCAGGAAAGTGTGTAGAAAAAGACCTGGATTTACAAGGAACTAAGGCAAAAAAAAAATAAAAACCTGCCCTTTCTCAGAATTAGATAATACAAGACAATGCAATAGAATGGAATTAGTACGGAAAATGTTTGTCACGTCACTGGTCGGACAGCATACCCTCACTGCAGAAACAATGGGACTTTTAATCTCAGTTTCTCTTGCAAAAGTTAAACTACTGCTAAAAGCATAACTCACATTTAAAATGTCGTGTATCTCTGACAAGCTCTTGATGAATGTAGCATTAAGGCTTAAAAAAGAATGCGAAACTTATTTTAAAATACAGAGGGGCTGACAGAGTTTCGGGAATTGTCACTTTGAGCTCCACCAGTAGTGTGAGCCCTGTTTTTATCTGTTGTCTCCACTCTTTCACTGTGTCTCCTGTCCTGTTGTGTGTGTTTATTACTAATAGATTCTCTGTTATCTCCTCTCTCACTGTGTCTCTTGTCTTCTTGTGTGTGTTTATGAAGGATGGATTCTCTGTGTTTATTACAAACACACTGACTGGGTGAGTAGTGAGAAGTGGGAGATCACTAGAATCTGGATCTGCTTCGAGCCTCAGTAAGGAAGTTTGAAAGAGAGCAGTAGAGAAGGGGAGGGTGAGAAGAGGGAGGGTGGAGTGTGTCAGGCAGGTGATAGGTGACAGGCAGGGATAAAAGCAGGGGACAGTGGAGGCAGGTCCCATTGTAAGCCATGGCACTGCGGGGCCAACTGCTCTCCCTGCTGACTCTGCTACTGTCAGTGACAGGTAGGCTGCGGTTTCTCTCTCACCTGTGTGTCAGTGAGTGTGTGTGTGCGCACCTGTCTGCCTGCGCACCTGTGTGTTTCTCTGTGGGTCTGTTGCCCAGTCAGTGTCGGCGTGTCTCTGAGTCCGCCAGCCTTCTCTTCAGTCCTGACCTGGGCCGATCACTTCAGATCTGCAGCAGATCCACCTGAGAGCCAGTCACAGACTCTACCAGCTGTGTCTGTGTCTCACTGAAGTGATCGGCACTCAAGGGATCCAAAAACCAAGTGTCAGCCAGATCAATTAACTTGACTGGCTGAAACAACGCCATCCTTCTCGTTTCATGGTAGCTTCTGTTCCTCTGGAGGTGGTCATCTGCCACAGTCTTCCTCTACAAGTTAGTCGTTTCTTACTGCACTTTGTACTGACTTTATTAAGGGATCCAAGGGTTTTGCAATAGTTTTGCCAAGCGAGCACTGTGTTTCACTGCGCTAGACTGGTGGAAATCATTTCAAGGTTCAGATCCAGAGCCTTTACACCTATAAAGCTGGTGGCTGACATCTCTAGGAAAGTACAAGAACAGTGCTTGGAGTACTGGTTCCCAATCCTGTTCCTGGGTTTCAGTCCAGCCCACCTTCATGAAATAATTGAAGACTTAATCGATCTAAGAAGTTGCTTTGTTGGAGTGTTTGCGTTTTGTTTCTAGTCACAAGTTTGGGATTTTATTTCATTTACAAAATACGAAGGGCAGAGCTCCAACATGTGTAAGAGCTGGGAGCAAACAGTTCAAATTAACCTTAAGTCAATGAAGGGTTTGATTGTGTCACTGTGGGCTCTGCTGGAGCAATAACCAACAGGTATGTGGGTCACCAGGGCCAAGACTG
The DNA here is from genome assembly GCF_055471065.1 of Atractosteus spatula. Classification (NCBI taxonomy): domain Eukaryota; kingdom Metazoa; phylum Chordata; class Actinopteri; order Semionotiformes; family Lepisosteidae; genus Atractosteus; species Atractosteus spatula. The sequence goes on along the minus strand of NC_142710.1, from coordinate 8,808,656 downwards.
GGAACCCCTGTTTTAGATGTCGAGAGAGTGTATCCAGATAAACACACACAGCAGTGTCTGAACCCGAGATGGATTTCTCACTAACTCTGTCATCGGGCTACACTGCTGCCAGTCGCCTTCTGAACGAGCGCTGACTCCAGGGCTCTGTGAAATCAGGGGTGCTGGAGTGCAGTGTGAGCTGTGGGGGAGAACGCTGACATACAAGGGTAACAGAGGCACTGGAGCGCTGCACCGCCACTCAAGCAGAACATCAACATACTGTACTGCCAATATCTTACTGCACGCTAGCAAGGTGTCCTGGAAAATATGTTAAGTTAAGATCACTGCATTCCACGATTCGCTGCTATCTGGCCAACTTGATCAGCCTGCTTACACCTGCTCTTCAATAACAATCAAGCAACTTTTTTGTTGAAGCAGGTACCCTCATCCTGCCTAAGCAGGAAACAGATTTTTCCTTGGTTTTGAGTAAATGTGTTGCTGAATGGTTGAGAACAGCAACACTGGAACACAAGATCCAGTCCACTTCGATCCCGTTCATTTCCCGACAAGCTGAACTCTGGCACAAGAGAAGTACCTGTTGGTTTTTGTTCCAGCAGAGCCCTCAGTTCCACAATCAAAACCCCTTAATTGTCTTTGTTTGTTCCCAGAAGTACAACATGTTGGAGCTTAAACCATTGTATTTTGTAAGTGAAATAAAATCCCAAACTTGTGACTAGAAATACTATGCAAATATTCCACTGAAGCAACTTCTTAGCTCAATTAAGGCTTCAATTATCTAATTAAAGGGGGGGAGGAAAGTAACCCAGCAGGTGTGTGGGGGGGCACCTGGACCAGAGCTCCGAACCACTGCTCTATGGAAAACAGTTACAGTAATGATACTGAGATGTGATATATATAGATATATGCACATATAGATGTGGTGAATAACGTGTCCAGAAATCAACTACATACAGTTGACTTATTTCTAAACACTCTTGATATTATTTTCTATTCAGAGTACAGCATCAGTAAAGTGGCAGTAAAAGGCTCTAGATACAATGTGATATAATACAAACTATCACAGCTCTCTGTAGCCAAGGTAATGTGGGTACAGGAAGTACCGAATTACAAAGGGCTTGTGTTCAAATTTCATGTGTAAGCAGGCTTCTAGGAACCCAGAGTGCATTTCCCCCTAGAAGCAATGTGAGAAATGGTGCTGATGTACCTCAAAAGCCTTTTGAACCCACAATGCCGCTGAACTCTGTCTGATTGTCGCAACCCTAGGACAATTGACCCAGATCTGACTTGGCCATTCTCTCTTCTCTGATCAGTTTGTCATGCTGTCATTCCAAACTGGTGGCTTTTCCTTCATACAGGTGTGTCGCTAGCATTGCTCTACAGCAATCAGCTTAGCCTCCATGATTTGGGTTGTATTCTGGATCAGTAATGGGAAGAGAAACTGCTTTACTTAAGAGGGCGACACACAAACAGTAACAGCTAAGTTAGCACGGCTGTCAAAAGTAAGTCAAAAGTAATTCCCGAGAGCAACAACTTGTCTCAATTAAATTAAAAAAATCCTCCTGGAGCTTTATTCCACTGTACAAATGCACCAGCAGATGTTCAGATGTTCAGAGGGAGTATTTCTGTGCCTGTTACTTAAGGAAGCAAAGACATTACATGAATATCTGCACTTCGTCAGTCAGGAACATGTCTTTCCAAAATAACAGCATATTTCTATCTAAAACACACAAAGTGCTAAAATTTCAGACGGATTTTGTAGGAAAAGATTTGTAGCTGCCCGGCAGTTTCTGCTCTGAGTCAGCTTTGTTTGAAATGGTATTGTAAAGGAACACAGAAGTCAAAGGCTCAGCCTGTGGGGGAGCTCAGAGGAATGGGCAAAGATCTGAGGTCAAAATGTTGCCAACAGCTCCAGTACCTGCTAGAAAGATTCTACATCCCTCCCCGTTTTCAGCTGTGGTTTGCCCAGTCAGGAAAATAGTTTGGAAGGCAAACATGTAACCAAGGGCGGGGATTGGAAATATTCCCAAAACTCCGGTGTCGCAGGGGGGGTCAGTGTCCCCGAGTCCCCAAGACCACACGATTTTGAGCTCTGCAGCCACACAATCTGAACAATCTGAGGTCGTCGAACAGCAGCCAGGAAAATCACCTTCCTGAACTTACAAACGTCATAGATACTACTGATAATAATAAAAATAAAAATAATAATAATACAGATTCCTGTCACATCCTGAGGAACAGACAGTGAATCTGTCTCTCAATAATAATAACAATTAGTTTTCAGTGTTTCTCCAGATCCGAATTGAAGGACCCTTAAACGGGAAGTCGAACCCGGGTTCACACTGGGAAAGAACGGGAAAAAATAATACCTATGAAGGAATGTCATCATATACTTTAAAACGTAAATGAAATTATTTAAAAATAAAATATTGATTTTTCCTAGTGTTTTCAGCAGTATCGTTGGCACTGAGGGTTTTGTATACTTGTATACTTGAGTCAGGTCATCATCAGCGCAGGAGATTCATTCAAGCCCTGGAGTATTGCTGATCACTCTTCTCTGTAAAGATTCGAGCTCTTATGTGTAAGATTGAGATCCAGGCTGTATCTGTGCCAGGGGTGGGCCCAGCGCCTGAAGCGACTTTGTAGTGACATTTTGTTGGCACCCAGCCTCTCGATTGAAACCTGTTCTGGCAGTTCCCTTCTCCTAACATTTTAATCCACCCTGCATTCTCCCCTTGAACCAATCTGTTATTTGATCTGGAGAAAGGCATGCAGGCCTGCACGAGTATCACGTATAATCAGTATGTATAATCACATGTGCGGGCTTGTTCTCACTCTCGTCAGGGAGATCATATCTCGGCTCGTTTCCCTGTTACTCCTGATTTCACTCCCACTGGAGACACTGACAACCTCTCCAAACCACAGGCGAGGAGGATGTGCTCCTTCTGCCAGCTGATTCGCTGCTGAAGTGTCTCCAGCTGACGGTATAACAGCTGTCGGGGATTCTCAGGAGCCAAGTCGCCTATTAGCCCCCGACTGAAGTTTTATGTTCATTTAGAAAATGGAAAAATGGAAAAAAAAGACTGAATCAAGTCTAAGGCGTGTAAAAGTTAAACTTATTGCCAGTCCACAGACAGAGATGTCAGCATATTTCTTTTTTAAAAGCAGAATGTCTTCTCTGGCCTTTTGCAAAATTGGACTAATTAATTCTTTGTCGTTCTTGATTCCTGTAAACTCTCACGTCACATGTGGATGTCAGGTGACGGGTGCCAGACCAGCCCCAGTGGGGTGCTGTCCTGAGGCAGAAATTACCCTAGTTTACTGTGAACCCCTAAATTCAGCACCACCTCTTGGGGTATTCACAGCTATCCCATAAAATGGAATATGGAGAAGTGAGGTCAAACTAGATTAGGGGAAGAAAGGAACAGAGAAACAGGGCATAAGCAACACAAAAAGAGAATAAAAAACAGGATCAGGAAATCCAGAAAAGGACTTGGGAATAAAAAGGAACATGGAACACAGACGTTGGAATAAGGATATAAATGTATAAAGCGTAAATGGAACAAGAACATGCAGAGGAAGAGTGTGAGTAAGGATCACGGCTAAAGAAACAATAGGTGAAGACCAGAATGATTAAAAGAGAATGATTAATAAGAAATGAGATAAGATAAATAAGAAATAAGAAATGAGAATCGGCCTATAAGGAAGATGGCGGCATGGTGGCGCAGTGGGTAGCATCCGCTAATTCCGGGTGTCTTTGTGGACGTTCTCCCAGATGTTTGTTTTGGGTTTCCTCCAGATGCTCCGGTTTCTTCTCACAGTCCGAACAAGTGCTGGTGGGTTGATTGGATTCTGGGAAAATTCCGCCTGGTGCGAATGTGCGTGCATGTTTGTGTCTGTTCCGCAAGGGACTGGTGTCCTGTCCGGGCTGTACCCAGACTTGTGCCCCCTGCTTGCTGGATTAGACTCCAGCTCCCCTGTGACCCTGTAGTGGTTGTAAAATGAACGGATGGATTTAAGAAGGAATATGGGCATGGGATCAAACCAGACAAACCCTGCTGGTGTCAACAGAGCTGGACAGGAAGTGGAGGTTACATGCTCAAGGTTAGGTGGTCATGACTCACTTGTCACTCTTATTCAATATAAACCTTCTCCTTCTCCATTTCCATTTCTCCCAGGAGACATTCACAGAGGAAACATTTCCTCATTCGTGAATCTGGATTTCTTTAATATCTACATGTTTTGTGAACGCAGATAAAGATATCAGCTTAGTCCACAAGTATATGTTTCATCATGTGACCAAACTGGAGAAAGAGGAGGTGAGACTTATGGTTCCTGATACACTGGGATAACTGGAAAAACAGCATAATTAATCGTTATTCGATTCCTGACACACTTGGGTAACTAGAAAAACTGCCTGATGGTTCTTTATTAAATTCCTGCTTCACTGGCATAACTGGATAAAAACGTGATGAGTTGTTGTTACTAGTTTGGCCAGCAGAGGGAATCCTTGATTACTGCAGCACAGGAATCAGCTCAGTTGTGCTCTAGTACTTGGGAAATCAGTTATTGGCTGAAAAGTGGAGTGTGTTTGGACTACAGGAATCAACTCTGCTCCAGACAAGAACTTTTACTTACCTTCTGTAGTCCTTTGTTTCTGTTGTAAATTTAATAATTTTGCATTCATTTCTCTAATGAGCCTTTTCTTTTTCTTCCTTTCAGAATCACAAGCCCAGAGTGGTAAGGATACTATTCTTAAAAAAGAGCAGAAACTCTTAAAAATAATGCAGCTAAATGCTAAGAATCTATTTGTAATAAACACAAACAACTATACAGGAAACACTCAGAAGGAGAGGAGATCACAGAGAATCCCTCAGTAATAAAAACACAATGCAGGACAGGAGACACAGGGGGAGAGAGAGGAGATTACAGAGAATCCCTCAGTAATAAACACACACAACAGGACAAGAGACACAGTCAGCCCAAAATACAGAGCAGCCAAGATCCTCTCCAGCTGCTTCCTGAAAGTTTTCATGATATGTATTCAACAACACGATAGGAAGGTACATCCAGCACACAAAAACTGTAGTGTAATTTCAACATAATTACCCAATTGCTAAGTTGTCTTTGCTGAATCAAGAAACAGCACAATCCACACTAACCAAGCTCCTCCTTCTCTCTAAGCTCCAGTTTGTGGACAGGCTGTCCTCAACACCAGGATCGTTGGGGGCCAGTCTGCCCAGCCAGGGTCATGGCCCTGGCAGGCCAGTCTGCATCTGAATGGGGGTCACACATGTGGGGGGACCCTCATCAACAGCCAGTGGGTGCTGACTGCAGCGCACTGCTTTTCAGGGTAGGAGAGAAACAGGACCCCCTCTGTCAGTATGTACAGTGCCGACAGGAACTGCAGATTGTTATGACTGTGAAAACTGATGAGCTCTTAAAGTCATCAGTGTCAGAGTAAATCTGATCTGGTTAGAATTGATAAATTATATCTGTTTCTCTTTGTATACTTCCTGCACTGTGTATTCACAGTGGCTAGTCAGAAACTATTTGTGCCATCAGAAATACTTCAACTCTTCTCACATTCTCCACTCTTTCACTCTTCAGCTCCACAACTCCAAGTCAGTGGACAGTGTATCTGGGAGTGACAGACACAGGCTCTAGCACCAACACAGTGTCCAGGGGGGTCCAGCAGATCATCAAGCATCCAAACTATGACTCCTCAACCAACAACAATGACATCGCCCTGATGAAACTGAGTAGTTCTGTCTCCTTCAACAACTACATCCAGCCCGTCTGTCTGGCTAATACCAGCAGCTCCTTCTACAATGGGACCAGCTGCTGGGTCACTGGCTGGGGAGACACAGTTGAAGGTGGTGAGTATCTTTGGCAAGAGCTGCTTATTCCACCTTTGAGGCTGGACTATTCCTTTAGCTTACTGAGATCAAGATCAACTTCAAATGGCCCTACAGAATGAGTCATGGATCTCAAGGGTTGGATAGACCTGGGATGACTGGTGACTGATCGCTGCTCCATTGTGACCAGTATAATCAGCACCAAGAGGGCAAAAGGGTTAGGTAGTAACAAACTGTCTTGTCTTCCAGGGACAACTCTACCCTCGACCCTGCAGGAGGTCCAGCTGCCCATCATTGGGAACAGGCAGTGTGGGTGTCTGAACGACGTGGCCTTCGGAGCAAACAGTGTCACTGGCAACATGATCTGTGCTGGAGTGCTGCAGGGGGGCAAGGACTCCTGCCAGGTAACTCTTTTCTTTCTGTATCTACATCATATATGTTACCATGCGGCCTGTGTTTGTATGACTGGCAGAGGAATCCATCTGCTGAGGTCCTGGTGACTGTCAGGCTGCCGGGCTGTTAGGCGAGAGCTGGGGATGCGCTGGGCAGGCAGATGGACAGGTGGACAGAACAGGGAAGCTGTGCGATGCAGCCAGGCAGGTCTGGTTGGCTGCTAAGGATGCATAGGGATCTGGCTTGCCAACAGGTTCCATCTTGATATCAGGATCGGGGAGGCTGGCTGATTCAGATAGAGTCCTTCATGCCTAAATGGCTGGTTCATGTGAGGAGCACTTCCATTGGCGCGTAGGCTCAATGACAGAATGTCTGACTGTAGACAGGGCAGGGTTTACGTATCCTGAAGCTGGCGAGGTAACTACCCATTAAGTGGGGACAGGATGTACAGACAACCTTCCCAGTCGAGATCTCACGACAGCAGGAGGTGTTCAACTTTGTGTGTGAACACAGCCGGGTGCCAGGCAGACCGGAGACTGTGAGCTATGGCCCACTTCACTTTCTGGACGTCTATGTTGTCTTTTTTTCAGTTAGTGGACAGTACTGGGCTGTGTGTCAGTCAATTCCTGTTCTAACAGTCTTCTCTCTCTCTGCAGGGAGACTCAGGGGGTCCCCTGGTATGCAAGCAGGGCTCTGTCTGGGTTCAGGCTGGTGTTGTGAGTTTTGGAGAGGGCTGTGCCCGTCCCAGTCTCCCAGGGGTGTACACCAGGGTGTCCCAGTACCAGGACTGGATTAATGGACAAGTGGGGTCGGGAGACACAGGTTTTGTGACCTTTACCTCCAGTGGCACAGACGCCGACAGCAGCTTTACCTGTGGTCCGGATCCTACAGTTACTACAAGAGCACCACTGACCACTCCTGTCACTCCATCAATCACTTACCCGACCCCTCCACCAGCCCCCATAGCACCAAATGGTAGGTAAATGTTCAGTTGAGTTCAGTGTATTTTCATCTCCACATGTCCAATGAAATGCTTATTTGCATGTATGCTCCCATACAGAGACATTAAGGAAACACCAAAAAAAACATAAACACAGTACAGAAGCAGTAACAACAAGTTAAATAACATACAACTTTAAAAAAATGTTTGCCTTATTCTTCGATGACTGAATTCTTTTTGGTATCATTTGGACTCATCAGGTCTTTCTTTCTGTCCTGTTCCTCCAGAGTGTGGGAAGGTGCCCCTCAATCCCAGGATCGTAGGGGGGAACCCTGCCCAGGAGGGGTCCTGGCCCTGGCAGGCCAGCCTGCATTACTATGGGCAACACATGTGTGGAGGATCCCTGATCAACCACCAGTGGGTGCTGACGGCTGCACATTGCATCCCAGAGTACGTAGAAACAGGATTGTCGTCTCTGAACATCAACGTCTCTAGCTTCAAGCACCTTGATGTTGGCCTACCAGTATCCCCTTTAAAAAGTAAAACTCAAGTTTCTTTATACAATTCACAGGAAATGTTATGGTTTAGTGCTTTATATTATTATATTAAGGTAAAGATGGTGATTACCATTTTAAAAAACATGCTACCAAAGATGGCTCAAACTTTTAGGCACTTCTTTAAATCTGGTTTCCCACACAAGTCTGACTTGAGTCCCATGGTAGTGAAGGTCAGTGTTCTTCTGCTCCAGAATAAACATGACATTCACACATTTTACTACTCAGACCCCGAATTTGACACAGACTCTCCAGCACCTCTGAGCACCTGACAGTGACAAGTCCTCTGCCCACAGAGGGAGAGGTAAAAACAGACTGACATGCTCAGTGCGCTCCTATTGCCTGTATACAAAAAATGCATCTACTGTATATATTGAGACATAAAGGAGAAAAATTCACTTCCTGAGTCTACTAGTCACCCCAAGAGGGCCCTGGGGATGAGAAAATTAACCCTCTCGCTCTTCCCTGACAGCGGAGTGAAGATGTGTCGGTACTAACGCCGGTAAAATTAGAGGAGAATCAAAGGCTCATGTGGCTAATCAGGTGATCATGCCAGAGTCACGCCACAAGTCCTTAACTAAGGCGCATCCCTTCCTCAAATCTTTTACACAGCCTAAATGCTCACCTAAGCCCTCTGATAAGAAGATCCGACAATGGAGCAACTTCACACTGGCTCTCTATCTCCATCAGAGATATATAGGACTTGGAGCTGGTGAAAAGGTGCAGTCTAAAACCCGTGCACTCTCACAATATTTACAGCACTCCAGCTAAGCTGAGCCAAGAGCCACAATTGGTCCAGATAGAATTCTGCCATCGACCGATTAAAACACAGAAATGTTGAACGTTTCACGATCAGACAGCATGACAGACTTTAGACATTGAGGCAGAACTTATGTTCTCGTTCTCTCTCCAGCCCCCTGAACGCCTATCCGTGGACAGTGTACCTGGGCCGGCTGACACAGTTTGGCTCCAGCCCCAATGAACTGTCCAGGTCGGTCCAGCAGATCATTGTGCATCCTGCCTACAACTCTGTCACCGAGGACAACGACATCGCCCTGATGAGACTGAGCAGCCCTGTCTCCTTCACCAGCTACATCCAGCCCATCTGTCTGGCTGACAACAGCAGCTCATTCTACAATGGGACCAGCTGCTGGGTCACTGGTTGGGGCTACACAGCTGAGGATGGTGAGTGGATCTCATTGGCATCGCGCTTCAAACACTCCTGCTTATAGGCGTGACTGTTCTATGAGCCTTATCTCCCTGTGCCAACACAGACCACTCAATTTCAACCATATAAATATATACAGATGCAACCACTCAGAATGTGTGGCAAAGGTCTTCTCCACAGCAAGCTCACCACAGCATGCCACAGCATCATTCGGCACACCGAATGTAACTCTTCACTGCCTAGAGAAGACCACTGCCTAGGTGGCACCTGTGGTGCATTAGAAGTTAAAGAACCAATGGCTTTATTTAATCTGTCTTAGTACAGAACTTCTCTAAATCCACTTAATAAAAAAAATAAATATGGAATCATGTAACTAAAGGGAAATTTCAGTAGCTAAAAGTAAAAACAACCAAAGTATAATAAAGTATAATAATGCCTCTGAACCTCATTAACTATATTTATAAATATAAATATAAGATACAGAAATAGCTGGGAGTGGTGGCTAAAAATATTAAAATAAGGTTCACAACAGTGTACCACCTACTTCATAAACATTCAAGTCTTTGCATCAAAGACTTAAACTCGGTCACTTTCTGTAATTATTTTGGGAAAGTTCTGACATGCTTTTTTATTACAAAAAAAAATTACAATTTTTATTACAATTTACACAATTCATATTGCAGAGAACCACTTTCAAGCAAGGCAGCATAATATTCGTCTATATGCACCTATTATTATTAATAATAATAAAGCCTGGACACTCTACTCACAGCACTTTTCAGGTAATGGGGACTAACCTCCACCACCACCACCAATGTGTGGCCCCACCTAGATGAAACCACGGCAACCATAGTGCACCAGTACTCTTACCACACATCAGCTCTTAGTGGGGAGGCGATTACAGCGATGAAGCCAGTTTGGAGATGGGGATTATGAGGAGGCCATGATTAGTAAAGGCCAGGGGGAAATTTGAGCAAGACACCACAGTAACACCCCTACTGTTCTTGAGAAATTCCCTGGGATTTTTAATGAAGGAACTTGGTTTTATGTCTCACCTGAAGGACGGTGCCTTTTTTCACTATACTGGGGCATCAGGACCCACACAGACTGTAGGGTGAGCGCCCCCTACTGATCCAACTAACACCTCTTCCAGCTGCAACCATAGCTTTCCCAGGAGTCTCCCATCCAGGTACTGGCCAGGATCACACGTGAAGAGCTTCAGTGGGTTGCAGGGTGATAAAACTGTCTAGAGTCAGTCAATGAAATCATGCTTCCCGGATGCAGATGTAACTTCCTGACACTTAATGATCTGTCCTGTCTTTCAGGAGCTAGTCTACCCACGACCCTGCAGGAGGTCCAGCTGCCCATCATTGGGAACAGGCAGTGTGGGTGTCTGAACGATGTGGTCTTCGGAGCGAACAGTGTCACTGGCAACATGATCTGTGCAGGAGTGCTGCAGGGGGGCAAGGACTCCTGCCAGGTTAAGACACTTCTCATTGTTCTGTTGCTGTCCATATCCCTCTCAGTCAGTGCGCGAAGAGTTGACGAATCTGACAAAGTCTCTTGGGTGCCCTTGCAATTCTCTTTCTCCATCTTTTGCATACCTACTGTTGAGTAAAATATGTTTCAGTCTACAAAAAAATGATTGTTTTGTCCAAATAATAACTTGGGTCCTCGCATCTCTCTGTCTCTCTGCAGGGAGACTCAGGGGGTCCCCTGGTCTGTAAGCAGGGCACTTCCTGGGTTCAGGCTGGTGTTGTGAGTTTCGGAGAGGGTTGTGCCCAGCCCAATTTCCCCGGTGTGTACACCAGAGTGTCCCAGTACAAAGACTGGATTAACACTCAGGTGGGATTGGCCACTCCAGGCTTCGTGGCCTTCAGCTCCAACGGCACAGACCCTGACAGCAACTTTACCTGCACTCCATTCAAAATTACTCCAGTAGCTTCCAGTGGTAGGTGATAGTATGGTTAAATCAAATGCAAAGTAATCATTTTCATTTAGACACTTAAGTTATATTTATCTATCTGTCCTGTGCCTCCAGAGTGTGGAAAAGCCCCTCTCAGTACCAGGATTGTGGGGGGTGCCTCTGCCCCAGAGGGGTACTGGCCCTGGCAGGTCAGCATATATTACTTTGGGTATTACAGATGTGGAGGATCCCTGATCAACCAGCAGTGGGTGCTGACAGCTGCAACCTGTGTCTACTCAGCCTGGTAAGTCTGTTTGTAACCTCATTGGATTTTCATGCGGTTTCATCATGCTGTAGTACCGTACTGTAACTGAGGCAAACTGAATACAGTAATGGGGAAACAGAGCAATATGACCTTTCTCTCTACAGGGTCAGTGAACTGAAAGTGTACCTGGGCAGACAGACACAGGCGGGCCCCAACTCCCAGGAATTATCCAAGAAGGTTAAGCAGGTGCTTCTGCACCCTGACTATTCTAGTTCAAACAACGACATCGCCCTGCTTGAACTGCGCAGTCCTGTCACCTTCACCAACTACATCCAGCCCATCTGTCTGGCAGCCAACAGCAGCTCTTTCTACACTGGGACCAGCTGCTGGGTTGCTGGCTGGGGCTTCACAGCTGAATTCAGTGAGTTTATCCCCTCTAATCAGTCACACACACTGAAGAGGCTTGTGCAGGGAGCTGTGACAGCTTGCAAACTGCAAAGGAACAATTTGAATCAACCTGTAATTCCGCAATGAAAGGGAAAAAGAAAAATCAGCACTTTGGTTGAGTAGTCTCGTCATGTGTATAGGGGGCAGAGAGTAGGAGTATTGGACGAATAAACATGGGGCGAGGCAGATGAATGTGAGACCGGGGAAGTGAAAAGGGGACAAAAGAGATGTTAGTCAGAATTGGGGTCTGCTAGTGAGGAAAGATCTCCTATCCTCACTACTGCAACACTTTCTCCAAAATATGTCTTTTGCGGCTGTAAATGACAGAAATCGCTTTCTGCAACAGAAGCAATAAATTGTATTGCGGGAACAAAAGAGATGTAAGTCAGAAATGGATACCGGGGGAACTGTGGGAGGCAGAGATCTCCAGATGTTTTGAGAGATTAGAAAGAAAAAAATCGATTGTTGAGTACTCGGAGATTGGCAACCAGATTTGAGTCTTGTCTTGTCTTTGTGGTATTTTTTAAATCCCAGTGAAAGGACACAGACAGAAAGGTCAGTGTGATAATGGACTGAAGAGGAATTATAGGGAAAGATCTCCTATACTCACTACTGCAACACAATCTCCGAAATATGTCTTTTTCTGATGTTCCGATTTTGCAGATGTAAATGACAAGAGAAGCAATAAATTGTATTGCTGGATGAGCACAATACCCTCTGGGTCTAGATGTGTAACAATGTGTGTTTACAGGCTTCTGTTGTAGCACACAGATGTGCTATGGGCAATTAAGAGATTTGGATCTGGTGGATCAGGTGGTCAGCAACATTAGATCTTTGTGTATACTGTACCCTTTTGTTAAAACAGAAAAGGCTTAAGGGTGATAAGGAATGAGCAAAAACTCAGTGGCCCCTTTAGTCCAACCTCTTCACATACGTTTGGGGTCACTGACAACAATGTTCTTAGTGGGTGGACAATGATAGGCTGAGTATAGTGGCGATGACTAGGAGATCCTGCTATAAAGGATACCAAACCATCATTCTGGATTTCAGCCACCAACTGGGTACAAAATCTGTCAACCTCTTTTCCAGTGTCTCTGCCAGGGAACCAGACCCTGCAGGAAGTGCAGCTGCCCATCATTGGGAACAGGCAGTGTGGGTGTCTTTATGATTTGAACTATGGACCAGGCTCGGTCAATGACAGCATGATCTGTGCTGGACAGCCGAATGGAGGCAAGGATACCTGCTGGGTACAGACACTCCTTCTGCATATATTGCCAGGTTCATTTTTGTTCAATTCACAACATTGTCAAGAAATGCTGATTTCTTCAGACTCTCCCAATGCTTATTAGATCTTTTTCTCTCTATGCAGCCTATTGTATTAGCCCCCCTCTCTCTCAGTACAGTTTTAATGTATTGTAGGGTCCAGTTGGTCAGTGTGTACTTACTCCCTCCTTCACTATCCTTGCCTCCAGGGAGATGAAGGGGGACCCCTGATCTGTAAGCAGGGCTCTTCCTGGGTGCAGGCTGGTATTGTGAGGCCAGGAGAGGGCTGTGGCCAGACTGACATTCCTGGATTGTATACCAGGGTGTCGCAGTATGAAGACTGGATTTATCAGATGGTTGGGATGGCCACTCCAGGCTTTGTCACCTTCAGTTCCAATGGCTCAGATCCTGAGAGGAACTTCACTTGTAGTCCACCAAGCAGTACCCCAATATCTTCAAGCGGTAAGTGATATTTTACCTCAATCATCAGGAAGCAGAGAAGTTTACTATCATACAGCCTTTCAATAGATCATCCTCCCCATCTTCCTCTGTCTCCCTGCTGTCGATCCAGAGTGTGGGCGGGCACCTCTCCGTACCAGAATTGCAGGGGGCCAATCTGCCCAGGAGGGGTACTGGCCCTGGCAGGCCAGTCTGCATTACTTTGGGTACTACATGTGCGGTGGGTCTCTGATCAACCACCAGTGGGTGCTGTCTGCTGCAGGCTGTGTCTACAGGTAACTGGATCTGTTTAACCTTTTTCCTGGTTTTGATTAAATAGGTGTTTACAAAATGTGATAGATTAATGCTATCCAGGGCTGCTAAGGACCTCTATTCTACAGCAACATTCTCTTTTTAGCTACTTTCACTCCAGTCTTCTGAAAGTATATCTGAGTAACAGAGTGTAGTTTAGACATAACAGTGATAATGATCTCTCCCTCTCTCAGGATCAGTGATAACAGACAGTTGACAGTTTATCTGGGCAGGCAGAACCAGATGAATTCTAACCCCAGCGAAGTGTCTAGGAAGGTCACACGGGTCATTCTGCACCCTGACTTCAACTCTACGACCTTCACGAATGACATCGCCCTGCTGAGACTGCAAACCCCTGTCAACTTCACCAACTACATCCAGCCCATCTGTTTGGCTGACAACAGCAGCTCTTTCAGCACTGGTACCAGCTGTTGGGTCACTGGCTGGGGCAACACAGATGACATATATAGTGAGTATCCTTAATATTTAAAGAACAATTCATAGGGACTTTACTGTTCAAAAACTGAAATATTGAAGGTTGTTCAGTGTAAGATGCACATATGAGCCTGCTTCACAGGTCAAAGACTATACCGCCCTGATGACCAATAATAATATGGAAACAGCTGTCTATGGCTGCTAACTTATACAAAGCAGATGTTCTTCTTTGTAGAAATGGCAAGTTCATATTAATTCCCAGAACTTACAAATATAATATAAACAACACTTTCATATTAATGTCTTAAGATATTAAACAATACTAGGTCATTTCAAAGAACTGTTCCCTAATGAGTGGGAAGCAGTTCTTACAATAAGAAGCAATCAGAGGCTTGAGGATGGATCCAGATTCAGACAAGGGTAAGTGGTCAGTCAGGCGAGAAGTGCAAAGCAGGTGAAAGTAAAACATGGTCCAGAGTCATAATGAGAAGGCAGGGAAAGCAAGTCCGAGACCAGAGGACAGAAGCAAAAGAACCGCAGGGAGAATCACAGGCAGAAACCAGAAAGTCCACACAAGGTAAACACCACAGAGCAGGGAGATACAGAAATGTGTAAGTCAAGCAAACATTGTCAAAGCATAGAGGTGAATAACAAGAGGATGCCAAGACAAGCAAAGGATAACTATAGCTGCCACAGCATGAGATTATTTTAACTAGCCCTAAACTGAATGTGAGCAGGTGGGATCTTCTTCTACATCAGGTGGTCAATGGCTGATCAGGGAATCCACCTGTGGGATAAGGGCTCCTGGTGAAACGCAGAGACCTTTAGTGTGAGCAGGTATGACAATGACAGGAAGGTTTTTTTAATAGTTTTATTATGGTCTTTACATTTGTTATTGTTGTCATTATTGTGAAGCTTCAACACACCTTCACTACAATTTACTTCCGTGAACCATACAGACACCCTGCAGTAAATATTCATAATAAACATCCATTTGTCACGGTATTCCCATGGTCCAGTGTAGTGAAGCACGGGAAATAATTTTCAAACCACCCCTCTCTACCCCGCATCATGGCCAATATCTCAACATCCTGTGGTATATTTACAAAGATAAACTTAGGTAATGGTCTCCTGTAAGTAAAGGACAGCTCTGTAACTGCTAGCTTAGTGCTAGCAGTGCTCCCTGTGGTAGGGACCTGTTGGGGTAGGTGTGGCAGAATTACCTGGAGGGAGGTATACCTGGGGGGTAAGCAATGACTTAATGACTAATTTGAGCCATAAACTGGGATCACGGCAGAGAGAGAAAGCTGACGATGACTTGACTTGTCTTTCAGGTTTTTATGCTGAGATTCTACAGGAGGCCCAGGTGCCCATCATGGGAAACAGACAGTGTGGGTGTCTGTATGCTGAGGCCTTTGGAGTAAACAGTATCACTGAAAACATGATCTGTGCAGGAGTACCGGATGGGGGGAATGCCACATGTCTGGTACACACACTTCTCTTCTTTTGTCTCCTCAACTCTCCTTCTCTTCGGCCGCTTAGTGCCTCACATCTCATATCGTCAGATCAATTTTGAAATGGTTTACCCTCTATGAAGAGTGTGAATGTTCTCCTTAAGTTCACCTTGGTGCTTGCCAGGTGCTCTGCTTTCCTGACAACTTCCAAAAACATGTAAGCTAGGTTAAAGGTTAACTGGTTAAATTGTCTCTCTGAGCATGTCTGGTGCGCACATGGACTGCCTTCTGGAATGTTTCTGGAAAACACATAGGGTTGCAATGACCGTTAATAATGTAATGGATGGCTACATCTCACTCTCACTTGGAATCGGGACAATAAGGTAATAAGGAGATAGATTGAAAATCCTTTAGCATGTTGTCTGTATCAGTGTCTGGAACCCCCCCTCTCTCAGTGCATTGTTAATGTACTGTAGTGTACAGTAAGTGTCTGTATTAACCACCACACCTCTCCTCTCTCTCCAGGGAGACTCAGGAGGTCCCCTAGTCTGCAAACAGGGCTCTGCCTGGATTCAGGCTGGTGTTGTGAAATACAGAGATGGCTGTACTCCTTCCAGTCTCCCTGGTGTGTATACCAGGGTGTCCCAGTACCAGGACTGGATTAATGAGCTGGTTTGGTCAGCCACTCCAGGACTGCTTACCTTCACTTCAAATGGCACCGACACTGATGGCAATTTTACTTGTAGCTCATTGGGCACAACTCCAATTATGCCAAGTGGTAAGTAAATTAAGGAAAAAGAGAAGTATGATTTTTATTCAGATCTTTCAAAGTTAATTTCTTCCTATATATCTTCTTTGGCCTGTTCCTCCAGAGTGTGGAAAGGCGCCCCTCAGTCCCAGGATTGTGGGGGGTGACTCCGCCCCAGAAGGGTACTGGCCCTGGCAGGCCAGCCTACATTATTATGGGCAACACATATGTGGAGGGTCCCTGATCAACCACCAGTGGGTGCTGACAGCTGCACACTGTGTCAATGGGTAAATAAACCAATTAAACTTTGTTTAATTAAAGAGTTAAAGTGTAATCTGGAGGTGGAAGTATATTGATCTGAAGAGATATAATTGAGGATAAGTGTATTTGAGTAACAGGAGTGACTTTAGACAGAGTTGTACTAATGACTTCTCGCTCTCTCCAGGATCTCTGACGGACGTCAGTTGACAGTGTATCTGGGCAGGCAATCACAACTCGGACCAAACACTCATGAAGTGTCCAGAATGGTCACAATGGTCATCCCGCACCCCGCGTATTCGAATTTCGACAAAGACGTTGCCCTACTTAGACTTAACAAGCCTGTTTCCTTCACTGCCTACATCCAGCCCATCTGTCTGGCAAGCAATATCAGTTCCTTCCAAAACGGCACCCAGTGTTGGGTCACTGGCTGGGGCAACATAGCTGAGGGAGGTGAGCGTGCTCTATTGACATAAATCCCTTGTTGAAGAGAAGGCAATGGGTAGGAATGGGGCCTGCTTTATTTGTTAAGCATAGTTGGCAGTTTCCACTGAGGAGACATTGGCGGTGGTGTCTGAGAGAACTTCTGAAAAGGGAAAATAACAGGTCTTAATGATGAACTTCAGCTGCCATGCAGGCCCACTGTCTGAGAGATGACAATCTGTCTTGTTTTTCAGTGTTTCTGACAGGCAACCAAACCCTACAGGAGGTCCAGCTGTCCATCATTGGGAACAGACAGTGTACCTGTCTTTATAACATGATCCCTGTACCAGACCTCATCACTGACAACATGATCTGTGCTGGAGATCTGGAGGGAGGGAAGGGCTCCTGCCAGGTAAAATTTCTTTTTGTTTTCTTGTGCTCTTTCTCACCCTCCATCTGTTCCCGTTTCACACTTGGTGTCTGGAACTTTCATTCAGGGAGTCTTCAGAAATAAATCCGTACAGAAACACATTAGGAAACATACTGAACTGAAATACCAGGCAAAACATTACTCAAATAATTAAATTGTCTAAAAATCACTGGGAATACCACAACAGTAGAAAATGATTAAAAGGGTAGCACTCACAAACGTTTTTTCTTTTTATTGTAAGTGCAAATGTGCTTTGCTGTTCAGCCTTCTTTAGAGTGTTAATATAAGAAAGATATTCTTGCCTCCACATTCTTCTTTGAAATTGTCTGCCTGTTCTGATGAGTTATAATTACAATTACAGAACAGAAGGTGGTGTACACCTACTTAACGAGTCACCACTGAAGTGTCTTTTCTACTGAAGAAAGGGAAGTCATTGTCTCATTAAGAGCAAAATTTTTGTGTTAGACAAGGTCACAACAGGCTCTTTGCAGCAAATATATCTTAGTGTAAATTATAAATCTTAGACACAAACATTACCACACTCATTGCTCGAGTTTTATCATCCCAGTGAAAAACAGTTCAAAAGATGTAGTTATTCATAATTTCATCACAAATTAGCACATCAAAAAGTGAACTAAGTAACACAAAGAAAAACAAGTCAGAAATGTTTCCAGACAGTCAATGTCCTCTGCCATGAATGCATTCTTTCTTTCATGCCATCCACGGACCTAATATACAGTAAAGGGCTATCAGGTAATGCTTCTGTATTATCTCTCTCTGCAGGGAGACTCAGGGGGACCCCTGGTCTGTAAGCAGGGCTCAAGCTGGGTTCAGGCTGGTGTTGTGAGTTTTGCAGTGGGCTGTGCCCGTCCCAGTTTCCCTGCGGTGTTCGCCAGGGTGTCCCGGTTTCAGGACTGGATCAATGAACAGGTGGGGTCTGCCACTCCAGGTCTTCTGACCTTCTCCTCCAATAGCACAGACCCTGACAGCAATGTAACCTGCAGTTCATTGAATCCAGATCCCACTCCTGTGCCTTCTCCAATTTCACCTGGTGGTAGGTGCCATTTTATTTCAGTCTGCTACCCAAGTTTTGTTTCGGTCAACAGACCCTTTTTAACATTCTCTCTCTATCCTGTTCATGCAGAGTGTGGGCAAGCACGCCTTAATCCAAGGATCGTAGGGGGTGACTCTGCACCAGAGGGGTACTGGCCCTGGCAGGCAAGCCTGCAATATTATGGGTACTATTTCTGTGGAGGGTCCCTGATCAACAATCAGTGGGTGCTGACAGCCGCACACTGCACATACTGGTAATTAAACCCGTTTAACCCTCTTTTTTGATCTTGGTGGTTTAAAAATAGGTCTCTAAAACATGCTGTATGAATGCTCTGCAGCATAATGAATGAAGAATTCTGTGCTGTGACTGAGCACAGCTGACTGATGACATTTCTAATTCCAGGATTAGTTCCATGATGGTGCAGGTGTATCTGGGCAAGGAAAGTCAGGAGGGCTCTAACCCTCACCAAGTGTCCAGAGGAGTTGAAAGGATCATCTTGCATCCCAACTTTGATTATATGACTTTAAACAATGACATCGCCCTACTGAAACTGAGCAGCCCTGTCACATTCACAGACTACATCCAGCCCATCTGTCTGGCAGCTAACAGCAGCTCCTTCCACACTGAGACCAGCTGCTGGGTCACTGGCTGGGGAAACATAGCTGATGGTGGTGAGTGTATAACACTGATGTTTACTGCTTTGCTAAACCAGACGCTACTTGAGGGATTTCAGGGATACAATAACAGGAAGGCTAATGGTGACAATATCCTGGTCTAAAGCACCAATCCCCCAAATCTTATTCCTGCATCCATCTGCCTGCCTGAAACAATAGTCTTCTATGACCTCTGTCCACCATTACAAAGCACATCTCTGTTCATCCTTTGGTCCTCTCTGCCAACCTCTAGAACACACCAGGCTCCTGCAATTGGACTCCCAGCCTGTAAGACATGGCTGTTAGCTACCAATAACATGTTAATGGTGGATCTTAGATCTTATTATCTGTCTTGTCTTCCAGTAAGTCTGCCAAATAACAAGACCCTACAAGAAGTTCAACTGCCCATCATTGGAAAGAGTCAGTGTGGTTGTATAAGTAACTTGACCTTTGGTGTGAACTTCATCACTGACAACATGATCTGTGCTGGAGTGCTGGATAACAGGAAGAGCCCCTGCAATGTATGAACACTTTGTCTTTTTCTCATCTTTATCCTCCAATACTCTCTTCTTGTCTCAGACTGAGCAGAGTGTTAAGAAACTTTGAGAATGTTTTCTATAATTATATCTATAACAACTTTCCCTTATCTGTTTCCAGGGAGACTCAGGGGGGCCCCTGGTCTGTAAGCAGGGCTCTGCCTGGGTCCAGGCCGGTATTGTGAGTTTTGGTTATGGCTGTGCCCGGCCCAATATCCCAGGAGTGTACACCAGGGTGTCCCAGTACCAGGACTGGATCAACAGGCAGGTCGAGATGGCCACTCCAGGATTTGTCCATTTTGATTCCAATGGCATGGATCCTGACAGCAGTTTTACTTGCCCTTCAACAGCTGGTGCACTTGCAAGTGAGTAAAAGCCAGGATATGTCTCAGAAGAACATGACAGAGACCAGAATGAAAGTTATCCATCAACACTGATGGCCTCTAAAAATAATCACTAGGAAGTCAAAGCGAGGTATTCTGGAATATTAAGTATTATTAGTGTTATACCCATTCACAGCAACATTTACTTTCTTCTCAAAAGTGCCTCGGTCTCGACAGCACATTTATTGTGAAAGCCCTCCATTCCCCTGTGAAATTCCTCAGGCCAATGAAAAATAATTAAGAGCTCAGGACTGACTATATTAAGGGCAATTAAAAATGCTTTGAAATGTTTTGCAACTACAACCAGTTCCTGATGAACATCAGTGGCTTATTCAATAATCCTGCTGGCAACTGTATCTGCAGACAAACTTATGCCTTCAAACACTTTCTTTTTATCGGGGAAACAAATCTTGCTTGCCTTTATAAAGCAATCTTTTATGAACTGGCCTTCTGTGTACGGTTGCTGTCATTTCACTGATGATGAGGCTTGCTCTTATGGAATCTTCACTTGATTTGTTAATATTTGTGAAAAAGTTACGTTTTGCAAGAGCTGCTTTGCGTTGCTGAACGTTTTCATCTCGCATGTTGCCAGTTATCTCTTTATACTGTTCTCGATGCATCCTGTTGTAATGTAATACATACGTAATGCATACATTATACTCCTTTAGCACCGAAATAGACTGCAGACAAACGAGACACTGGATTTTATCCTTCATCTCTGTGACAAAATATAAATTTTTCCCCACTTGGAAAATTCGTTTCTCTTCTGCAATCGTTCTCGACGATGATGATATTATTGACGGTTAATAAAAGCATAAATATACTACCTATTGTTAGACAGTAAAATATTTTAGTAGCCCCAACTACTGTCAGTAGCTAGCATGTACGAATTAGAATTTTAATTACATACTAACTAGAACTGTTGCTTAGGTAACAAATGGTAACTTCACTGGAAATAAAAATAATAGCGGCATAAAAAATAAGAAAAATAATATTTCTATGGCGATTATTGAAAATGAATCCATAGAACACAAAATGTATTGTAAGATCACCCGTGGGAGGATCATCAACGAGAGGCATTTCCGTAATGATAGTCTTAAAATACTCTGAATGGACCTGAGCAAGATGGCCATGGGAAAAAGTCAGCTGATCTATCAAAGGAAGGGCCCTCACCAACAATATAGAAAACAGTAGAAGTTTATGAGGAAGCAAAATATATAAATGACCCAGAAGAGCTCAGCGGTGCAGAAGCTAGTAAGTGGATGCGAGAAGGCGGAAGGCATGGAATGGATAGCAAAATTTGTACCGAGTTGGGATTTAAGGAATAACGGAACTGGAACGAAAATGGATATCGGTTTACGGAGTGTGATTCAGGACAGGTGGTGGAACTTTATTAGTCACTTTTTGTTAGTCCAAGTGAGTCATTGCTGGCCGCAGATAATTACTTCCGAGTGTCTGTGTGTTTGAGACCCCTGTACTAGACGGTGTAACATCTGATGAAATGCAGCGGACTGGAGATGGGAGGCTGAATCCAACTGAGAACACTGAGGGTGATGTGTGAGAGATTCCAAAGCTGAAGCTAAGGTCTAAAGCCGGTGGTTTCACTGCTTCACCTATTATTGACTCTTCTCTCTCAATACATCATTAAGCTCAAGTTTGCGGGAGACCCAGACTCAACCCACTACTCACTGGGGGTCAGTATGCCCAGGAGGATTACTGGCCCTGGATGGTCAGCCTGCACCAGAATGGGAATTATGTGTGTGGAGGGACCCTCATTGCCAGCAACTGGGTGATGACAGCTGCACAGTGCTTAAGCAGGTAGAATGAGATCCTTTTCAAATTCAGGTCATTTCATCATCCCACACCTCACTACCCATTATGAACATGTGAGCCTCTTATCCTGATTGGAGAATCTCTTCATGCTGTGTCTAAAATGTGATCTTCACATGGCTGGATAGCTTATTCCAAACTTACCTTTTCGGTAAAGAAGTGCCTCCTGTTCTCAGTACGCTTTCCCCAGTAGTTTTGTACTTAGTTTTGTCCTCTGGTTAAAGTGTCACTGCTGAATAGCATGTTGCCTTAAAAATTATGTTACACTAATGATTGGTTATGATTTTAGATATTGTAACTTTAAGTTCAGACTTGAACAGATCTGACAATCTTGACTTGACAAATGACTTATATATTGCCTTGATATGATGTTAGAAAAGCACTAATGATTGGTTAGGATTTTGGATATTGTAACTCAGTTTAAACTTTAACAGATCTGACAATCTCCCTGAGGTTCACTATTTGAATTGATGTCAACCATGTGTACATTAACCTTCCTCTCTTATTCTCTATCCTTCTACTGTCTCGCCAGCTCAGTCAATGCCAGTGAATGGAGTGTGGGTCTGGGACTGACGGTCCACAACATCTCATATGGCTTCAAAAGATCGGTGGGGGTTCTGGATGTTACCACCAGCAGCCTCAGTGGCTCCAACATCGCCCTCCTGAGACTGGACACGAACGTCTCCTACACTGGCTTCATCCTGCCCATCTGCCTGGCAGGGGCAAGTGTCTCCTTCCCCACTGGCACCGAATGCTGGGTTACCAGCTGGGACAAAGTGTGGGGTACGTGAATGAATTAAATTTAACCTTGAGGGTTAAGAAGGTTGCAAGTTGCCCAGTGCTGACTGTTGAATCTCAGACAAAGGTGTCTCACACTGACTGACCACGGCCAGTGTTGCAACCAGTAGGAATGGTCATGGGGGGAACTAGCAGTATTTTACGATACAAAGGACCAGTGTCCCATTTTGATATAAGAAAAGTCCCAGTAGCCACTTAAATCCTATGTCCATATTGTTTTTTCCAGAAAATCTGGTTCTTAAAGAAGTGAAAATGAAGATCACTCCTTGTGAGAATGTGTCCTCTGCTGACAGCATCTGCACAGAGCCACTGAACCTGGAGCAGGTAAGAAATCAATGAATCATGAACTGTCCATATGCTCAACCTGTATCTGTCTCTTTCTCACACTCCGCTTTGCTCTTCCTGCAGAGAGACTCAGGCAGTCCTTTGGTCTGTAAGCAGGGATCTGTCTGGATTCAGGCCAGTGTTGTTGATGTTAACCAGACAGCCATCACTAGCAACCGCAGTAGCACCGCTGTACGTGCCCTCAGCCCAGGGGTGTTCACCAGGGTATCTCGGTATGAAACCTTCCTGAGGAGTGTTTTGGGCTCCAGCCTGCCACTCGTAGACAACACCACTGTTACTCCAACCACAACAGCACCAGTATCCATTGCTTCCTCTACTACAACAACTACTGCAGCCCCCCGTGAGTACAATACCAGATATTTCGACAAGAATGTAATAAGACCCAAATAAGCCCTTTGGCTCACCTGCGCTTCTTTCATTTCTCCTGTTTTTCCTTTATATCATCAATATAGATTGAACATCAAATTCCAGAATTTTGAGGAAAATTAACTTAGCCAATTTATAGCTAAGGCAGATCTCAAGTCCCCCGTGGTTTTCTAGCCATGGGTCTCACAGGGGTCACCGACAGGGTTGAACTGTAACGCTAATGGCAGCACCTAATCTCTTGCCAATTTTGCTTCAAAGATTGAAAAGATGCCACAGGGTCATCACACTGAGAACGTTCATAAGTAATGTTGTCAGTCTGATGACTCTCTAAAATCAGTGAAAATTAATGATTAAAGAACTCATTATTTTATATTTTTGATGGTGAAGGATGATAGGATTTCATTCGATGCCGTTTTCAATTTCCAAACTTTGAACCAACAACCAGCCTCTCACATAACTCCAATGCTTCTTTCTACCACTAAGTGATGATCAGGAAATGGACTGGATTTGATATGCAGATTTTTTCCAGGCCCAAGCACCACAAGGTGTGCAGTCTCAAAAGATACCATCCATCACTCCTGATGGCATGTTATAGTGCTACAGAGGATATCCTGCATATTCTGTTGTAAAGAGGCCTGTGCGATTAAACTCAATGAAATGGCTGACACGTCACAGAATAAACACAAGATAACAGAGGAAATGTGCTGAAACAACTGTAAATTTGGTTCAACAGGCTATGCAAGAGACAAGATGTCAGAAATATGTGCCTAGTCTAGAGGAACCCAAATCCAGTCCTCAAGAAAAGCTGTTCAGCAGGTTTTATAGTTTTCTTTTAATTTCCATCTTATACAGAACATGAAAAGACTTTAGCACGTCAAACTAGGAAAATAATTTCAATTCAGTTCAATTAGGTAATTAGAGGTGGAAGGAAAACCAGAGACTGGAGTTGTGCCCCCTGGTCTGGTCCCTCTAGAGTTGACTGCTGTGTCTTCGTGTCTTGCAGTAAATATCTGTGGGAGACCCAAAATAAACACGCCTCTCCTTGGGGGTCAGCCAGCTTCAGAGGGGTCCTGGCCCTGGATGGTCAGCCTGCACCAGAATGGCAGACATGCGTGTGGAGGAACCATCATCGCCAGCAACTGGGTCTTGACAGCTGCACAGTGCTTACCCAGGTAAAGACAACAAGAATCTAACCAGCCCCTGGTGTTGAAACAGTGCTTCTTCACGGGCTGCTGATGAAACCACAGTATGAATTAGTCATTAGTCACAATAACATGGATGTCCTTCCCCAACCAAAACCTGGTGCGGATCTAGAAGTGACCACAGATATTAGCACTCGAGTCAATGCAGGAATGGCACTGGGAAAAGGTGACACAGAGCCAGATGTACAATGCAGAAGGTGCAGCAATCCGTATCCGATGGAGGGCTCTCTTTAACAAAAGCCTTTCTGACTGAGGTCAGCTCATCTGGTTGTACAAGTCTCCAGACAGCATGACGGCATCTTAGCCAAGTGGGGATCACTGCTTTGTCTTTTCTCAATGTAAAAACAATGGTGCTCTGAAATGAACCCTTTTTAAAAAAAAGTATGCATCATTTCAAGCAGGAGAACTTATTGCAGGAATATCTGCAAAGGGCTGGAAGAGCTTCTTAGTTACAGTGATTTGTGGCTGGGCAGTGGGCATTAATGTAACTACACAGAGAGAAATGGAACAAACTCGGCACTGTATCTAAGACAGAGGCGTGCTACAAAGGAATAGGAAGTCTGACATGAAACAACAAGATGTTCGTTGATTTGTTAATAAATATTACTATGTAGTAGCCTTCATGAACAAATCAGCCAGAATAGCTGGCTCTTACGAACATCATTCAGATTCTTTTTCACTGGGAGAGAAGCGAAATGATAATTTTGTCTTAGAATTCTTGGACAGCATATTTACAACAAAATCAGATATTTCAACTGTGAATTAACATCTCCTCAGTATACAAGACACATGATCTTTTATTGACTAGGTAAACTTGATTCTACACAGAGTAACACTGATTTCAAGTACAGAAAATGCAGAAAGGAAATAATATTTTAGGTTCTTTAGCTTACTACTTAAGACAATCTGTCTATGAAAGAGACATTTTTGACTTTGGACTGAGTAAACAAGAAGGTTGCATGTTAAGTGCAGCTGATTCACTTTAATGTCCACTACTGATGGCCATGATAGTGGAAGTCTAGCATGAAACTCTACATACAAAGTCATGTAAATATAGCTTGTACAACTTTCTCTCTACCATTCCAGCTCCGTAAATCTCAGCGAATGGAGGGTCTATGTAGGAAGACTGAAGCAAAATGGTTTGAACCCCTTCGAGAGATCCCTAGGGGTCCTGGACGTTAAATCCAGCCAGCAAGGTGGCACCAACATTGCCCTCCTGAAACTGGACGCCAATGTCTCCTTCACTGACTACACCCTACCAGCCTGTTTGGCAGGGGAGGCAATCTCATTTGCTCCTGGCACCAAGTGTTGGGTCACCGGCTGGGGCAACACAGCTGGGACAGGTGAGTCTGGGATATAGTCCAGGGTTACAAAACGGGATACAGATTTCACAGCGTGGACAGTGCTGTTTTTTCATTGATCAAGGTACTTCTTTTAAACTGGTCCATCCTGCACAGCCGTGTAGAGGCGTACCAGAATTCCTTGGGGTGGGGTTCCCCAGTTCCCCACTGTGGGCAGTGCTGTTGTGTCCATGATAAGGTGGATCACACAGACTGCTCCATCCTGCACAGCCGTATGCAGGGGTATCAGTATTCTTTAGAACAGGGTTAGGTAACAAATGACCAGTGTCCCACCTATCAGAAAGAAATCGTGAAGGGTAAAATGTCCTCTTGTTGTAATAAATTAAATTATACGTGTGTCTCTGTGACTGCAGGAGAACAAGCCCTACAGCAATTAAACACAACGATTGTTCCGTGTGCAACTGCGTCCTCAGACAGCAGCATCTGTATTGATTCCTTGTTCCTCGAGCAGGTAACCCTACCTATATTCCTTCTTCTATTGCTCTTCTGACTATTTTTTGGAGTTCTGCTGGCACAATGCTTGATTGGGGATGTTTTATACTGTAATAATAATAATAGAGGTGGTCAGTCGTTCTGTCTCTGTGCTGACCCCCAACATTTTTCTCTCTCTGTGTAGGGAGACTCTGGGGGTCCCTTGGTCTGTAAGCAGGATGCCTGGGTTCAGGCCAGTGTCATTGCCGTTAACGAAACAGCTTCCTCTGCCAAGCTCAGCGGTGCTCAGGTCCGCGCAGTAAGAGTCGGATCTTTCGTCAAGGTGTCACAGTTTGTGACCTTCCTACAGGCAAACGTACCCAACCTGCCTGTGGTAACTCCCAAGACTGACACCACTAGCAAGCCCAGCTCATATGCTGCTCCCCAAAAGTCCCATTCTGCTTTCTTCCTGGTATCCCTGCCCTTACTGCTGGTCACCTGGATGTCCACACTGTGACCACGCCCTCTTTCACTGATACCCTCGGCCAAACACAGCAGCTGCATCTGGTTGAATTCCATAAATCTGAAAACAGTTTGTACCCCTACGTACCTCAGCCTAACTGCAGAATTCAATTCTGGACTTTCTTATCTACTGTACGTCTGGGATGAAGGAGTGTTTGTTGCACTTAGAAAGAGATTTTGCTGACAAAGCACTTAACTAAGATTATTTGTTAAGATTATTGACAAAGATGATACATGATTGCTAAAAAAGATTTTTGTTTCTGATTTTGCCTGCTTTGAAATATACAAAATGAATTACAGTATGTTAATTTATATATCTGTATAGTAAACATTTTAGAATCCACATAGCTTCTATCTATGTAAATCAATGTTCTTGCAATGTGTGCTGATTTTTTCCAAAACAATGTAATTAAAAAAATAGAAAAGATAAAGGAGTATCTGTTTATCACCACAAGAATTCTGCAGTTGCAGGTATTTGCCATACATCAACACCCACTGGGCCCGAATATAGCAATAGGTTCAGTCCTGCAGAGAATCCAGTTAAGAGACAAATGAAGGGAGACTGTCACAGCCAACATTCCTCCCCTAGAGTGCGCTCCACTACTCTTGTCATTAGTTCCAAGATTGTTGCTATGTTCCCCAGATGTAGCCTGTTACATCTACTGCTATTTAATGTCTAGCTCCTCTAGTCCTCTGGGCTCAACATTAGGGTACGGATGTCGTGAGGCCCGCCTAGCACCAGGATACCATACGTCCGTCTCCTGAGGGCTCAGACCTCATCCCCGACACCTCACATTTCCTGAGGCCGGGACCTGGAGGAACTCGCCATGTCATCCTAGGACCTCCATGTTTTTAGTGTATTTGTGTTTTCCCCGTTCCCGGGGATTTTAACCTTGACGCGTCAGAGGATGGATTTATTGCTGATGGACTCATGGACTGTGCCCTGACCTGCCTTTGGACCTGCTCGGATTTGGATGCCATTCTTTGTCTCCTCTGCTCATTGTCTCACGGACTGTCACTATTATTTTGTGCACCATTAAACCCCTGTGTGTTTTCCCATACTTGCCTCCTGTTTCCTCCAGCTCTCATCGCATCACATAGGGTCTACTACAAAACCCGACACAGACTACAGAACCTGTCCATAACAGGAGATAATAAGGAAATGTAATGATAGAACTCCATTAGGTGCGTATATATATTTCAATGAATCAGTCGATCAGTATTTCATCTGCTTCAGCTGCCTTCACAACAGATTGCTACAGAACACTTTATAGTCTTGTTTAGCTGTTGTAGAAATCAGTCAATGATCAGCTTCTTGAACTGAGCAGGAAAGCAGACCTTTATGTTTGCATACAGGAGCACAGAACAGAATACAGTTCTGAATGTAGCTGAAAATGAATACAGCAGTGTTTCCCTTTTTATACAATGAGATTTAATCAATTTAGTTATATAAGAGAAAGCCAAAACAACAGCAGATATTCCAGCAGAAAATCTACAAGGTATTTTCTTAGTAGTTTCAACTGTTTGTGTACCAAGAGAACATTTAGTTTCAAAATGGAACGTCTGTTAGACACTCATGAGAGTCAAGAGCGATTGCAGCCATCAGCCAGCTACTCACCAAGGCTAAGGATAATTATGAGAACAGGGCCCATTGTATTTTTCTCAGGGCACAAAATTCGTATCCCTTTGGATTTCTTCACTGTGAACCATAAAGCCATATTTCACCATATGGACACAGAGGAGAGGAAAATAAAAACATTCCAGGGGGAAAAAAGAAACCTGAGGGTCTCAGGCCTGATGGCTGATTTCCTTCCAGGCAATGGGTTTGTGGTGCTATAATTATAATAAACCATGGACACACCTGGCCAGATCCATGACTTTCCAGCTCTCCTGGGTGTTTCTCCACCCCTTGCAATGATATTTCGACATTCACTCTAGGTCTGGTGCAATTGCTCCCAAATTTGTAAACAAACCTCCATGAACAGCAGACACCTGTCACCAGTGGTGTGTCAGGGTAATGCAACAGTAGGAGTCTCTGCAGAAGATGGCCACTAGGGGGCATTCGCCCCTGAAATGACTCTTACACCGATTCAGAAATCAGGAGAGGATGCTGGCTTTGTTTCAGCGTTTGTGCAAAATAACAAAGAAACACATTAAAATTATTTCTGCAGCACGACTACACCCTTGAACACAATCACTTTATTACATCAGAGGTGGCTGGTTAGCTCACTTGGATACAGCATGCTTCTAATAATGCCAAGGTTGTAAAGCACAGTGGTGGCAGCATCCTGTTGTGAGGGTGTTTCTTTTACCAGGATAGAAGGGAAGATGGGTGGTGCAAAATACAAGTCTTGAAGAAAACCTGCAGCCCTCAGCCAGGAAGTTGAAAATGGTTCACCTTTCAACATGACAATGACCCAAAGCACACCGCCAATGCAACCATACAGTGGCTGATGGACAGAAAGGTGAATGTACTTGAGTGGCCTAGTGAGAGCCCTGACTTAAATCTCATCAAAAATCTTTGGAATGACTTGAAGAGGGCAGTCCATCAACAGTCACCACGCACTTTGACTGAGCTTGAACAATTCTGTAAGGAGGAATGAGCAAATATTCCTTCCTCTAGGTGTGCAAAGTTAGTAGAGATGTATACAAACAGACTCAAGGCTGTAATTCAAGCAAAAGGTGCTTCCACCAAATATTAACTCAGGGGGGTGTTCTATTATCCAACCTAAATATTCTACTTTTTTACTTTTTCAGAAATGTTGCCTTTTTTAACTTGGATGTTGCATAGTACAATTTGTAAATAAAACTGAAAAAAGCCTAATTTTATTTGCCTTCTTTAGGGCAACAAATGTGAACATCTTGAAAGGGGGTGGTGACTTTTTATATGCACTGTACCTCAGATAATCACTTTCTAAACTATATACATTATTGAAAGGGGGTATATTATAATAATGTAATATATACATTATTGTTCTTCTCCTCAGTCTCTTTGTTGTCTCTCTCAGTTTATCCCTATTCTCTCTCTAGTCCTCTTCATTTCTTTCCACTTTATACATGTAACTGCCCTGTTGAAATTAAACTGTCCTTGAAGAGGCCCAAGCTCTGAAATGAGCATCAAAGTTGTGATGTCTGTATTATTCAGTGGATTTCTGAATTTTGCTTTAATTCTGTTTTGTGCCATGAATCCAATTCGACACTGCATTTCGAATGGACAACGACCTCACTGTACTGTATGTGGCAGAGTAAACGTCAGTGTCAGCTCTTCCAGTTGTTTCTGCAACTCGCGCAGCTTATTGGTTCTTATAGCAGAGTTGCTGAAAGAATGCCCTCAAGTTTTGTGGGAACTTTTATACTTATTCCACAGATCTGGCTGCATCTGGCTAGCTGCAATTTGGTTAACTCTGAATTGAATTATTCGCTGAGTGTTTGAACACCTCCTTGGCTGCTTTCTCACATTATAGTAACCCCATCTGTGCATACTGCAACAAGATTGCTTCACCTTGTTTTTTGTGCATGTACCTTATATAAGTAATGAGCTGCTGTTACTTTTATCAGTGGACTCATCCAATATTAAGAAAACACAGGCCTTCTCCCTACAGAGGCGTCTAACTCTTCTAAGAGTGTGCTTGCCATAGCTTGATGCTTCAACGAAATTCGAATTGGCTAACTCGTTTTCTGCAACAAAGTACACTGCTTTAAGTGACCTGTTTCTCATCCTCCATTGGTACGGCTTAGATTGCCCCAGCCATAGCATTCTTAGCTGATTCCTCCTCACACTTTCGTTTGAGCAACTGCATTCGAGTGTCTAATTAATGTAGACTTTGTAAACCTCACACTACTGAACACGTTGCAAACTGAGCAGCTCATTTCTCCATCTTTCATTTCGAGCCATGGATATATTTTCAGCCAAATTGCCTGAAACCTATCTGCGCACTTTCTCCTTCCTGTTTCTTTTGTGAATCTCCTCATCACCGTCATTACATTTTTCAGGGTCTGGTGCAGTTTTCTGTGGAGGCTCACATTCTTCAGAAGCAGATTTTTTTTTCAGCCAACATTCCATTTTGTATCGAGTTTATTAGCTAAATGTTGAAGATCTCCCATTAAAAAACCTTAACCGATTCCAAATCCAAATCATTCTGTTTTCTATACCTATCCATTGGCCTATAACAAGTGAGATGTGAAACACAACCACACAAAGAGTGCATTGTCACTGAATTATGCAGTAGTGCTTTGCAACATGCTGGGAAAACTCAATCTGACAGAGAATATGTGTGGATTGATTTACGCTGATTCTGTATGGGAGATGGCTTGCCAATAAACACGTGCAGGACATTCTCGCATTATAAATGCTGGATTTGCGGGAATAACTACAATTGTGTGGCATACCAACAATCACGCGCAGAAATTAAAGCTCTGCCGGCACACAGGTGAATGATGCAAAAATAAATAAGTCTGTATGTCAGTGCTGAGGTCATAACGGCCCATTCTCTGGAGAGATCCAACCCACTGTTGGCTGTAAAACTACTCTGTTTTTATGAAAAACCTGAAACTTACACACACTTTCATCTTTATACAGGGAGGCATTTTACACAAACAAAAAGGGTATCAATTCTTAAACATAATAAAGGGATGCATTCTAGTTACAACAATATTAATTGAGCACCTTTTGAAACAATCATCTTGCAGTGCTTTACAATCCTTAAATACATTATTACTATGAATTCTCTAATAATATACGTCTCTGAAAGCAATTCCTTTAAAAAAGTATGTCTATCTTAGGCAGAGAGTATTTGTAGTCTTAAGTCAGAGGTCTCAAACTATTCTATTCCTGAAAGAAACAGTGCAGGGATGGTTAACAGATCGCCTTATATCTCCCTTTTCTAAAAATTGGGAGGTTAGCAATAAATTCATAAAGTCGTCAGGGCTGGATGAAAACTTCACAGGGTTTTTTCAAGGTCTCTTGTGCTTCATTAATCAAAACAGTCACTTCGTTAAGGTGCCCTCAACTAGAAAACACGGGAATCTAGTTTGTAAGCGTCTAGGATAAAATTAAAAGGTTAAAAATTCTTATTAAATAATTCGAGAAATTACCTAAATCCACAAGACCGCATTCCGAGTTGTTCGCTCTAGCGCGAGCCAGATTCGTTAGTGTCAAACAGAGGCCAGTGGCGCGAAAATAAAGTGACGCTAAAGACGGCGTCAAACCCGTTATCGAAATGTCACCTTTTACTGAGGTAAAATTTAGACAAAGTGCATTAAGTTGTATTTTTCTGAGGTAAAATAGCGGGTTTACCATATGGAAATGCTAGAATTGCCTGTTCAAACTATAAAGGTAACGGTGTAAATATATCGCCGCTGTTGGATCTGAAGGAGGAAGGACGGATTACTACAAACTCCATTAAAATACACAATTGTATAATAATCAGATAAAAGGCAAATATTATGGTAAATCTTTAACCATTCGAGAGACTAACACAGGCCACACGAAACCTGGGTTTACTCAATGTTGAAAACGTTCGTAATGACCACAAACCCTTTCTCTGTTAATACATTTAAAAAATAACAACTTACCCACTCAGAAGCTTTAAAATTGCACGATGAAAGGGCTGTAAATCACCGAGGAGAAAATTAAAAAATATATATCGTGGAAGTGAGAATCAGGCATCCGAGTTCGTGTACATGGCTCCACCTGCCTGTCCGCAGTTTTCCCCCGCGTTGCTGCCAAGAAAAAAAGTAACGTTGTACCGACGTTTGTTCCGTTGCAGTTTTTTAAAAAGGTGGGGAAAATACATTATTTGATTCAATACTGATCTGTCACTGAATTTAGCGCCTGTTAGTGTTAGAACCGTTGGACAGCGAGCCCACTGTGAGCCGGTTCTGGTCCTGTAAGGGTGACGGTTCTGGTTAGGAATTCATGTGAGCAAAAATAAAACACTTTGTTAATTTATACAAACATAACTGAAGGCTCCGCCTCTCTGCAAAACATCGTGATGAGATCACTATCAATGTAAAATTAAAAGGGACAAGTCGATGAATTAAGCGCACTTCAGAAGTCAGTTTTGGCCAATTTCTTGTAAAAGCAATGAAACTGCTTATGTCTCAACGCTTCAGTCTTTACTTGGTAAATTATTTTAAGGTCCTCTACACCGAAACTAATGTACAGTTTAGAAGCTGCTTCCCTTATTGAATATTGTAGCGTCCCAGAAGCGGGCTGCCTTATAAGTCTGAGGATTTGATCCACAGTCTGCCCAGTTCAAGCAGACTCACTTCCCCTTTCCCCCTTCCTGTTAGAAGAGGTTACTGATGGTGGAGGGTGGGACTACAGTTCAATTCAAGGTGCTTTATTGGCATGACTGATGGGTACAATCAGTGTTGTAAAAGCAAATAAAATTAACATGAAACAAAACAAAAAATAAATATAAAATAAAATCTACAGACATTTACAACGAAGATATATCATAAAATATATACATATTTTACATATCTATACATATAATTTACATATAATGTAAACATATGGAGCATTATTGGGACACAGCCTCACTGTTCCTCAGGCTGGGACAGGAGATCACATACTGGGTTGCCAGTTCAACTGAGTTCCCTCCTCCCTCTCCCAGTCGGATTAGGACCCGTTGTGATTCTGGCAGGTGTGGGAACTCTGGGATTAGATTTCTGAATTTAGGG
The DNA here is from genome assembly GCF_055471065.1 of Atractosteus spatula. Classification (NCBI taxonomy): domain Eukaryota; kingdom Metazoa; phylum Chordata; class Actinopteri; order Semionotiformes; family Lepisosteidae; genus Atractosteus; species Atractosteus spatula. Next base: position 8,775,219 of record NC_142710.1, on the reverse strand, counting down.
AAGAATGTTTCTCTAATCCCAGAATATCAGAATATCTGCCACAGTGCAGAAGAAAGTGCACCACTGTCTCTATGTACTTTCAGAAGGAGTTTGTTCTGTCTGTGTTTCTGGTACGCCACCTGGAGGCAGAACTTTCTGAGTGGAGGATTCTTCAGACTCACGAGTGAATTTGTAAGTGCAATTGGATGTGTGTGTGCATGTGCGTATACCCATATGTCCATCAATACACCCCCGACCTACATCATAACCTGTTTCTTTCCATAAGTCAAGCAGGAGGAAGTGCTCTGAAATATATACATTTAGTTATGTAAGACATGCAAGGAGACACATGCAAGTCACATTTCTGAGAGCTTTATGTTGAGAAACAGGTTTGTCACTGGTAGGGGCATATATACTCTCAGAAGGAGTTTGCTCTGCCCATGTTTCTGGTATGCCAACCTGAAGGCAGAAAATAGCATTTCTGAGCGGCGGGTTCTTCAGTCTCACGAGTGGACTTGTAAGTGTTACTGGACATGTGTGTGCATGTGTGTGCGTGTGTATGCCCATATGTCTTTCAACACACCCCTGACCTACATCATAACCTGTTTCTTTCCACAAGTCAAGCATGAGGAAGTGCTCTGAAATATATACTAATATATTAAATATTAGTTATGTTAGACATGCAAGGAGTCACACTTCTGAGCATTTTATGTTGAGAAACAGGTTTATCAGTGACAGGAGTGGATAGTATCCTTTAGGTTTCAGGGAAGGAAGGGACATTTACAAGGCTTTCATCTTTTAGTGGGGATAACAATTTGTGAAAAAGTAGTCTGTAATTACTTTTCTACAAAAAAGCCTTTCAATGAAAAGTTAGGATGGTTATATCTACCTTGAGATAGCTTGGTTGTGGTTATCAGTGCTGACACTAAACACTCATGTGTACCCTGGGAGGCTATGGGGAGGCAATGTTGTGCAGCCAGTTGAGGATACCCAGGCCCAACCCCAGTGACACTCAGCTGATTGTGGGTTCCTTGTAAGACAAATTAATAACACTTTATTGGCCATATACAATTTCTTGTATTAAGAATTTGTCTTTTTCACATACCCCAACTTGCTCTCCACGAGACACACAGACAGGGAGAGAAGCTTGGCATCAGAGCGCAGGGTCAGCCATTTATACAGCACCCCTGGAGCAGCTGGGGTTAAGAGCCTTGCTCAGGGGCCCAATACAGTAGGATTCTTCTGCTGGCAACTGGATTTGAACCAGCAATCTTCCAGCCACAGGCGCAGATCCTTAGCCACAGAGCCAACGACCACAAAACACACTTTCTGTGTTTGTGAGTGTGTTAGTAGCTCAGAACACTCCAGTTCCTCTTGTCATTTTATTTTATTTTTGCCTCTGCCTGTAATTGATTTGTGTCCTAATGTTTTTTCTGCTTTTTTCTTTTTAAAGTCACAGGCTCAAACTTCTTATGTTAAGATGAGTTTGACTTAAAAAAATGACCATCTTAAATCTTTAAAATCACTCCAAATATAGGCAAAAAGATAAAGGAGACAACAGAGAATCCCTCAGCAATCAACACACACAACAGAAGAGGAGACATAGAGATAGAGAGATAACAGAATAATAACACAATAGTGGCAGGACCTTTCACTCAGCAGTATCTCCACAGGCAGTGGAATGGCTTTCGGGTGAAGGCCCTGAAACTGCATTTGGGAGTGACAGCGACACATTAAAGGTTGTAATTAAGAGAAAGCGCCAGTGATTTTAGCGAGAGTGCTCAGATTGGCAGAGCAGGAAATACATATTTTAAAGCTGGTATTGCCCTGAGAGAAAATAAAAACGGAAGCAATTAATTAATGCAGTGTCGACGTTTCTGGAACCCTGTAATCTTCATCTTAGAGATTCACCGATTTTTTTACCCAGAAATCAGCATGAAAGCTTTAGTCCCTCATGAGGTGATGGGTTTTTTCATCACCAAAATTTGAACCAACTATTTCTGGACCTTGATATTATTATATCAGGTCTGTGGTACAAAGTATTTCCAAATTTCATCAACAAGTAAACAGGAAACAATTTTACTTTAACTTTTGATTATGAAAATATATTTTACACATACTGCACTGTAGTGGCTTTAAAATGACCGTGGTCTCAAACTGTATATGTAGTATATTTATATAGTATACCAAGCACACTGCAGTTCACTGATGTGTACGTTACTGTTTCGGTGTATCTGTGGATATGGGTTCATGTGATTTCTGTATGTGGCATATTCTGAATCATACCCTTTGTTCTCGTATTTGATTTAGGTGTTTTAAAACTACATCACATCACACACTGTTACGTTTACACCCCCACTCCTCATTGCAGTACATAGTCTAACAGTGTGACTTAACAATATGTAAGACAAACTATTTCAGGAATAAAAAAAAAATCGTATTTGATTTATTGTAAAACTAACACTAACATCAAGACAGCACATGCATAAGGGGAATGCTTATGCTTATGTGAAAAAAGGCCGCACAAAGATGCGTATAAATAAAAGAAACTAAGGTTTCTAAAATTGCAACCAGGTGCTAGATGTTGTTTAAATAAAAATTGTGAAAATGTTCTCAAAACACGATCTTCAAAACGCCTGTGGTTTGAAGGCACTACGTTCACTATATGCACTATGCATGCAAAGGTATTGACATCTGAAACATTGTGTCTCAAAAATAGTTGTTTTAATGAGAAAGTGAAGGTTGTGAAAACAACAACATATTACCCTGAATAAAATACAAGCAATTTGAAATGAGTATTTATCATTTTTAAAAATAATATTGACGATAATGTTCAGAGATGTTATTATACTTTGGATCCAGAGGTCTTTAATTTAAGGCTTGTTGTAAACAGGCTTTTACTCCCACCATGGACAGTATTGTCTTTTGCTGACTCATTCATGTTATTCATTTATTAATATTACTTCTAACAAGATGTGATATATGAAAATAATAAAAATCTCAACATCAATTGGGACGGTGCAGTGGCTCTGTGCCTGTGGCTGGAAGGTTGCCAGTTCAAATCCCGTGGCCAGCAGAGGAATCCTACAACGTTGGGCCCCTGAGCGAGGCCCTTAACCCCAGCTGCTCCAGGGGTGTCATATAAATGGGTGACCCTGCACTCTGACCCCCAGCTTCTGTCCCTGTCTGTGTGTTTCATGGAGAGTAAGCTGGGGTATGTGAGAAGACATATTCCTCATACAAGAGATTGTATATAGCCAATAAAGTGATCTTATCTTGTATAGTGTACATATTATATACTATTTTATTTTTTGAGAATGAGTCTTCATTTGTTAAGATTAAAATTTGTGTCCTGACCGGGAATCGAACCCAAATATTTCCAAAATAACCACAAGAGAACAAGTTAAAGAAATCAATGCAGATGTTTCAGAAGAAACTACTACCAGCTATGTAAATATGTTACATTTAGATCCATAAATTAATATTTTACTGACGTTCAGAAACTATTTTTATTTTCAGCTACCAAAATTTCTTTAGTTTCATGATTCCATATTAATATTCCTTTTTAACTCGTTTTTAAAAGTGCTACAGCTTTTTTTACAATAATGAAAAGTATTCATAGAAAAAGGTTATAGCTTTTTAATAAAGTATATAAACTTAATATATTTAGGATGAGCACATCAAAACTTTTCCAAATCTATATTCAAAACCTTCTTTTTGAGTATATATCCACAGTAAGAGACCAAGTTAAAGACTGACTTTGATGCAGAAAATGTTTATGATGAAGTTGGAAAACCTTTTTTTTTATTTTTAGCTCCAGATTTATAACTTTCAGAGACGTTATGCTTCTTTTATTTTTATTGTCAGCTATAAGTTACAACATTCCATATGAATATCCCATGTTAAAATCATTCACTGTAGCAATAGAGGCTGTTTACTGAACACCTAAGACACAGATCAGTAGTCCTTACTTCCATTCTCCATCATCCTTCCTGCACCCCAATTTCCCCTGTGCAATTACCCTGGGTCCCGCTCCTCTCTAAATGGGGGTCCCAGCCTCCTCATCCCACAATCAGGAGGCTCCCCCCTTTACCAAGTGAGGTTGAGCCAAAAATGATTGTTCTTAAAAAAAGAACACAAAGCACCTGATTCTTGGATGCCTTTATTCATAAAATGATCTCTCAGTTATTGAATTGAACAAATCACCTATCTAATGGATCACAATGGGAATTGTACCATACCATTAAAAACTGGGAATTTACTGGTGACCCCTCAAACCTGCAGGACTGGGGCTTGGCAGGAAACTCTGTAGAAAAAGATACAGGTTTACCAGGAACTACAGAAAAAAAAAACCTGCCCTTTCTCAGAATTAGATAATACAAGACAATGCAATAGAATGGAATTAGTACGGAAAATGTTTGTCACGTCACTGGTCGGACAGCATACCCTCACTGCAGAAACAATGGGACTTTTAATCTCAGTTTCTCTTGTGAAAGTTAAACTACTGCTAAAGGCATAACTCACATTTAAAAAGCTGTGTGTCTCTGACAAGCTCTTGATGAATGATGGTGTGCATCAGGGCTTAAAAAAAAAGCAAAACTTATTTAAAAATAAAAAGGGGCTGACAGAGGAATTGTTACTTTGAGCTCCACCAGTAGTGTGAGCCCTGTTTGTATCTGTTGTCTCCACTCTCCCTGTGTCTCCTGTCCTGTCATGTGTGTTTATTACTAATAGATTCTCTGTTATCTCCTCTCTCACTGTGTCTCCTGTCCCGTTGTGTGTGTTTATTACTAATAGATTCTCTGTTATCTCCTCTCTCACTGTGTCTCTTGTCTTCTTGTGTGTGTTTATGAAGGATGGATTCTCTGTGTTTATTTCAAACACACTGACTGGGTGAGTAGTGAGAAGTGGGAGATCAATAGAATCTGGATCTGCTTCGAGCCTCAGTAAGGAAGTTTGAAAGAGAGCAGTAGAGAAGGGGAGGGTGAGAAGAGGGAGGGTGGAGTGTATCAGGCAGGTGATAGGTGACAGGCAGGGATAAAAGCAGGGGACAGTGGAGGCAGGTCCCATTGTAAGCCATGGCACTGCGGGGCCAACTACTCTCCCTGCTGACTCTGCTGCTGTCAGTGACAGGTAGGCTGCGGTTTATCTCTCACCTGTCTGTCAGTGAGTGTGTGTGTGCGCACCTGTCTGCCTGCGCACCTGTGTGTTTCTCTGTGGGTCTGTTGCCCAGTCAGTGTCGGCGTGTCTCTGAGTCCGCCAGCCTTCTCTTCAGTCCTGACCTGGGCCGATCACTTCAGATCTGCAGCAGATCCACCTGAGAGCCAGTCACAGACTCTACCAGCTGTGTCTGTGTCTCACTGAAGTGATCGGCACTCAAGGGATCCAAAAACCAAGTGTCAGCCAGATCAATTAACTTGACTGGCTGAAACAACGCCATCCTTCTCGTTTCATGGTAGCTTCTGTTCCTCTGGAGGTGGTCATCTGCCACAGTCTTCCTCTACAAGTTAGTCGTTTCTTACTGCACTTTGTACTGACTTTATTAAGGGATCCAAGGGTTTTGCAATAGTTTTGCCAAGCGAGCACTGTGTTTCACTGCGCTAGACTGGTGGAAATCATTTCAAGGTTCAGATCCAGAGCCTTTACACCTATAAAGCTGGTGGCTGACATCTCTAGGAAAGTACAAGAACAGTGCTTGGAGTACTGGTTCCCAATCCTGTTCCTGGGTTTCAGTCCAGCCCACCTTCATGAAATAATTGAAGACTTAATCGATCTAAGAAGTTGCTTTGTTGGAGTGTTTGCGTTTTGTTTCTAGTCACAAGTTTGGGATTTTATTTCATTTTCAAAATACGAAGGGCAGAGCTCCAACATGTGTAAGAGCTGGGAGCAAACAGTTCAAATTAACCTTAAGTCAATGAAGGGTTTGATTGTGTCACTGTGGGCTCTGCTGGAGCAATAACCAACAGGTATGTGGGTCACCAGGGCCAGGACTGGGAACCCCTGTTTTAGATGTCGAGAGAGTGTATCCAGATAAACACACACAGCAGTGTCTGAACCCGAGATGGATTTCTCACTACCTCTGTCATCGGGCTACACTGCTGCCAGTCGCCTTCTGAACGAGCGCTGACTCCAGGGCTCTGTGAAATCAGGGGTCCTGGAGTGCAGTGTGAGCTGTGGGGGAGAACGCAGACATACAAGGGTAACAGAGGCACTGGAGCGCTGCACCGCCACTCAAGCAGAACATCAACATACTGTACTGCCAATATCTTACTGCACGCTAGCAAGGTGTCCTGGAAAACACGTTTAGTTAGTATTTAGTACGATTTGCTGCTATCTGGCCAAGTTGATCAACCTGCTTATACCTGCTCTTCAATAACAATCAAGCCACTTTTATGTTGAAGCAGGTAGCTTCATCCTGCCTAAGCAGGAAACATATTTCTCCTTGGTTTTGAGGAAATGTGTTACTAAATGGTTGAGAACAGCAACACTGGAATACAAGATTCAGTCTACTTCGATCCCGTTCATTTCCCGACAAGCTGAACTCTGGCACAAGACAAGTACCTGTTGGTTTTTGTTCCAGCAGAGCCCTCAGTTCCACAATCAAAACCCATTCATTGTCTTTGTTTGTTCCCAGAAGTACAACATGTTGGAGCTTAAACCGTTGTATTTTGTAAGTAAAATAAAATCCCAAACTTGTGACTAGAAATACTATGCAAATATTCCACTGAAGCAACTTCTTAGCTCAATTAAGGCTTCAATTATGTAATTAAAGGGGGAAAGGAAAGAAACCCAGCAGGTGTGTGTGTGTGGGGGGGGGTTGTGCACCAGGACCAGGACTGCGAACCACTGCTCTATGGAAACCAGTTACAGTAATGATATTGAGATGTGATATTGAATAACTTGTCCATAAATCAACTGCGTACAGTTGCCATATTTCTAAACACTCTTGATATTATTTTCTAACCGCTTCTTCCAATCAAGGGTCAAGGGGGAGTCAGAGTAAAGTAGCAGGAAAGCATCAGTAAAGTGGCAGTAAAAGGCTCTTGATACAATATGATATAATGCAAGCTATCACAGCTCTCTGTGGCCAAGGTAATGTAAGTACAGGAAGTACCGAATTACAAAGGGCTTGTGTTCACATTTCATGTGTAAGCAGGCTTCTAGGAACCCAGAGTGCATTTCCCTCTAGAAGCAATGTGAGAAATGGGGCTGATGTACCTCAAAAGCCTTTTGAACCCACAATGCAGCTGAACTCTGTCTGATTGTCGCAACCCTAGGACAATTGACCCACGTCTGACTTGGCCATTCTCTCTTCTCTGATCAGTTTATCATGCTGTCATTCCAAACTGGTGGCCTTTCCTTCTTACAGGTGTGTCGCTAGCACTGCTCTACAACGATCAGCTTAGCGTCCATGATTCGGGTTGTATTCTGGATCACTAATGGGAAGAGAAACTGCTAAAATTTCAGATGGATTCATAGATGATTTCGTAGGAAAAGATCTGTAGCTGTTCGGCAGTTTTATCAAGTGGTTTCTTCTCCAAGTCAGCTTGTTTGAAATGGTATTATAAAAAAGTCAAAGGCTCACACTTGCAGAGCTCAGAGGAATGGGCAAAGATCTGAGGTAAAAATGCTACAGACAGCTCCAGTAACTGCTAGAAGGATTGTACATCACTCCCTGTTTTGCTGCTATGGTTCAAGTTTAGTGGGATATTGGAACCGTTTTTTTCCAAGTGCGAGGTTGTCGAGCAGCAACCAGGAAAATCACCTTCCTGAACTCACAGGGAGTAATCAAAACAACATAGATACTACTGATGATGATGATGATGATGATGAGGTGGAGTTTGCTCAAAAAAACTGGGTTTCAACACCCATAATCTTACCATCAGGAGCCTGGGATCTGTAATTATCGATCACTTAGTCAGAATTTCAGTTTATCATTTCATCTGAAGGACTGCTCCTTCCACAGTACAGTGTCCCCAGTCACCACACTGAGCCACCGAGTTCTACTTTGAAAATCTGGCTTTGAGAGCACGTGTCCCCATCAGGTCTTCAATTTCAGTGTTTTTCCAGATCCGAACTGAAAGACCTTAAACAGGACGTGGCTCTCAAAACTTTGGTACAGCATTCCGTACTGCGTACTGCTGGAATCACAGGTTTTTTCTGCAAAAGGTTACGAAACTTGCCCAGCTGGAATTTCTTTTTCCTGGTTTAGCCTGGTTTAACCATGTTTCGTTAGAATTCACGGAAATCATTTTTCAGGTAAGAGGTGTCATGCAGATGTTACTTCTGAGGCTGATGAATAAAAATAATTTTCTTTTTTGATAACAAATCCAGAGTGACTGACAGTGCTCAGAAACACATCTTTTACTTATACACAGAAACAGGAAACAAGTACTACGAAGTACAATGAAATAACTAAAAATTACAACAACACTGGTAAAGAATGTGAAAAAATCCACAATAATACCTAAGAAGAAATGTCATAATGTACTTTGAAAATTGAATGAACTGATTTATTCTAACACTTTCAGCAGTATCATTGGCACTGCCTGAGGGTTCTGTTGTTGGGTTATCTTGTTCGGGACTGAAGAGATTCAGTTCCTTGGGCCCATCAGCGCAGGAGATTCATTCAAGGCTGTATCCAGGCTGTACCTGTGCTGGAGGTGGGCCCGGTACCTGAAACCACTTTCTAGTGACATTTGATGTTTGATGTTCGCTTTTTCCTTGTTCCTTTTGAAAACTGAAAATTTCTGTTCTTTGTATGGTTCAGTGTGGCTCCACCTGTCTGTGGTTAGAAGCAGTTAGAAAATAATATCAAGAGTGTTTAGAAATAAGTCAACTGTGTGTAGTTGATTTATGGACACATTATTCGCCACATCTATATGTGTATATATCTACATATATCACATCTCAATATCATTACTGTAACTGGTTTCCATAGACCAGTGGTTCGCAGTTCTGGTCCTGGTGCCCCCCCCCCACACCCGCTGGGTTTCTTTCCTTCCCCCCTTTAATTAGATAATTGAAGCCTTAATTGAGCTAAGAAGTTGCTTCATTGGAATATTTGCATATTATTTCTAGTCACAAGTTTGGGATTTTATTTCACTTCAACTTCGTTTCAAACTACAAAGGTTTCAACTACCTGTCTGTCTGTTAGGGTCGGTCAGTCTGTCCTGAGCCGTTTCAACCAGCGAAAGAGAGGATCTTGGCACCCAGCCTCTCAGCTGTTCTGGCAGTTTCCTCCTTCTAACGTTTTAATCCACCCTGCTTTTTCCCCTTGAACCAATCTCTCCCTTATTTGATGTGGAGAAAGGCATGCGGGCCTGCACAAGTATAATCACATGTGTAATGTATGATCGGTATGTATAATCACACGTGCAGGCTTGTTCTCAATCTCATCAGGGAGATCATATCTCGGCTCGTTTCCCTGTCACTCCTGATTCCACTCCCACTGGAGACACTGACAACCTCTCCAAACCACAGACAAGGAGGATTAGCTCTTTCTTCCAGCTGATTCACTGCTGAAGTGTCTCCAGCTGACAGTATAACAGCTATCGAGGATTCTCAGGAGCCACGTTGCCTATTGGCCCCCAACTGAAGTTTTATGTTCATTCACAAAATGGAAAAAAAAAGCCAAAACAAGTCTAAGATGTATTAAAATGATAAAGATTGCCAAACAACAGAGAGTAAAGAGCACAGCTAAAGAAATAATAGCGGTTAGGAAAACACCAGTATATGGAGAAGGAATGATAAAGTGGAATGAGGAATAAGAAATTGTACATAGGGAAGAGATGGGACTATGGCACAGTAATGAGCATTGCTGTCTTTCAATGTTGGGGCCCTGGGTTCAATTCCTGGGAGGCTGTCTGTGTGGAGTTTGTATGTTCTCGTCGTTCTTGCGTGGGTTTCGTCCAGGGCCTCCTGTTTCCTCCCACAGTCCAAAGACATACCGGTAGGTCAGTAAAAACTGACCCTGGTGTGTGTGTGTGTGTGTGTGTGTGTGTGTTCTGTCTGTACCCTGTCTCGTGCTCACTGCTTGCTGGGATACACTCCAGCTCCCCTGTGACCCTGTATTGGATAAAATGGTAAGAAAAGGCATGGATTGATTTAAGGAAGAAGGAACAGGGACATGGGTTCAAACTAGACAAACCCTGCTGGTGTCTATAGAGCTGGACAAAATGTGGAGGTGAAAAGGTTAGGAGCTCACAACTTGACACACGGGTTCAACATTAATGTCCTCCTTCTCGTCTAAAAAATGTCCATTTCACCCAGGAGACAGCAAGACATTCCTGTGCAAGTTTCACAGAGAAACATTTCCTCATTCCCAGAAACATTCCTTCATTCATGCATCTGGATTCCTTTCATATCTACATGTCTTGTAAATGCAGATAAGATCTCATCTTAATCCAAAAGTATTTTTTAAATTAATAATAATAATACTTACTTACACTTATATATCGCTTTTCTGGACGCTCCACTCAAAGCACTTTAATAGGGATTCCCCTCCACAACAACCAATGTGCAGCATCCACCTTGATGACGTGACAGCAGCCATAATGCACCAGAATGCTCACCACACAGCAGCTCTCAGTGGGGAGGAGAGCAGAGTGATGAAGCCAGTTCAGAGATGGGGGTTATTAGGAGGCCATGATGGGTAAAGACCAGGGGGAAATTTGGCCAGGACACCGGGGTGACACCCCCTACTCTTTTTGAGAAACACCCTGGGATTTTTAAAGACCGCAGAGAGTCAGGACCTCAGTTTTATGTCTCATCCGAAGGATGGCACCTGTTTACAGTATGGTGTCCCCGTCACTATACTGGGGCATTAGGACCCACATGGACCACAGGGTGAGCACCCCCTGCTGGCCCCACTAACACCTCTTCCAGCAGTAACCTTATTTTTTCCCCAGGAGGTCACCCAACCAGGTACTGACCAGGCTCACACCTGTTTAGCTTCAGTGGGTTGCCAGTTGTGAGTTGCAGAGTGATATGGCTGCTGGCAATTGTGTGACTTAACTGAAAACTCCAAGAAGGAGAAGGCTAGACTGTTAGTTTCTGATATACTCAGATAACTGGAAAAACAGCCTGATGATTCCTGATTCTTGCTACACTTGCATAACTGAATAAACACGATCCGTCTTTTAGATTCCTGATACACGGAGATGACTGGAGAAACACCAAAATGAGTTTTTATTAGATTCCTGATCCAATGGCATAACTGCACGATCGCTTGATGAGTCTCTGATATTTGGAAAAAGACACAGGGGCTGATGTAGTGTGTCCAGCCTTGCTGACTACAGTCCATCAATTAGCTCTCAATCCAGTGTGTCCTTCACTTCTGTTGTAAATTAATAATTTCATAAACATATAATATTATATGATATAATTTCTCTAATTAATCTTTTCTTTTTCTTCCCTTTCAGAATCACAAGCCCAGACTGGTAAGAATATTGTTTGTAAAAAAGGAGTAGCATCGCTTCAAAATAATACAGATGAATCTTGAGTATCTCTCAGTAATAAACACAAACAACAGGACAGGAGACACATTGAGAGAGAGGAGATCACAGAGAATTCCTCAGTATTAAACACACACAACAGGATAGGAGACACAGTGAGAGAGACAGGAGATAGGCAGCTTGTTTGGCCCATCACACACAGCAGCCAATATACTCTCCAGCTGATCAATTCTGATTTGATAAAATGGTAGGAATGTATGTCCATCTCACAAAAAATGAAGTGAAATATCAAAATAATCAGCCAATTGCTTAGTCTTTACTAAAGCAAGAAACAGCAAGAAACACTCACACTAACGGAGCTCCTTCTTCTCTCTAAGCTCCAGTCTGTGGACAGGCTGTCCTCAACACCAGGATCATTGGGGGCCAGTCTGCCCAGCCGGGGTCCTGGCCCTGGCAGGCCAGTTTGCGTCTGAATGGGGCCCACAGATGTGGGGGGACCCTCATCAACAACCAGTGGGTGCTGACGGCTGCTCACTGCTTCGGGAGGTAAGGCAGAAGGACCTTTAACTCTGCAGTATCTCCACAGGCAGTGGAATGGCTTTCGGGTGAAGTCCCTGAAACTGTAATTGGGGGTGACAGTGACATATCAAAGGTTGTAATTAAGATAAAGCTGCTGTGATTTTAACGAAAGTGCTTAGACTGGCAGAGCAGGGAATAAATATTTTAAAGCTGGTATTGCCCTGAGAGAAAATAAAAACTGAAGCAGTGAATTCATGTACAGTAGTGTTGACGTTTCTGGAAACCCATAATCTTCATCTTAGAGATTCACCGATTTTTTTACCCGGCACGAAAGCTTTAGCCCCTCATGAGGTGATGGGGTTTTTCATCACCAAAATTTGAACCAACTTTTATAAATTGTGATTATGAAAATATATTTTACACATACTGCACTGTAGTGGCTTTTAAATGAGTGGGTGCTGACTGCAGCGCACTGCTTTTCAGGGTAGGAGAGAAACAGGACCCCCTCTCTCAGTATGTACAGTGCTGACAGGATCTGCAGAATGTGATGACTGTGAAATCTGATGAGCTCTTAAAGTCATCAGTGTCAGAGTAAATCGTGATTAGAATTGATAAATTCTCTATTTCTCTTTGTATGCTTCCTGCACTGTGTATTCACACTGGTCAGTCAGAAACTATATGTGCCATTCTCACGTTCTCTGCTCTTTCACTCTCCAGCTCCATGACTCCAAGTCAGTGGACAGTGTATCTGGGAGTGACAGACACGGGCTCTAGCACCAACACAGTGTCCAGCGGGGTCCTGCAGATCATCAAGCATCCAAACTATAACTCTGCAACCAACAACAATGACATCGCCCTGATGAAACTGAGCAGTTCTGTCTCCTTCAACAACTACATCCAGCCCGTCTGTCTGGCTAATACCAGCAGCTCCTTCTACAATGGGACCAGCTGCTGGGTCACTGGCTGGGGAGACACAGTTGAAGGTGGTGAGTGTATCCCAACGAAACACACTCCTTCGCCACAACCTTTCTTCCAATTCAACTGACGGTTCCAAGCTGTACTGACATTATATACCACACCAGAAGGCCTACTGGAATATCAGCACAGAAAATAAACACTGGCACTCTATTTGCAGATCATCTGAGCCTACATGATTTTACACCTGTGTAAAATGGTTGACATGGTTGACATGGTCGACATTTTCAAATTCCTGTAAAGATCTTTATCTTCTGGGACACTGGAGGGTTAGAAGATGAGGGCTCAGCAGATCCTGCTCCAGTTGTCCATCCCAGAGATGAGTTCCAGCTTGTGGGCACTTTATGGAAGTAACAAACTCTCTTGTCTTCCAGGGACAACTCTACCCTCGACCCTGCAGGAGGTCCAGCTGCCCATCATTGGGAACAGGCAGTGTGGGTGTTTGAATGATGTGGTCTTCGGAGCAAACAGTGTCACTGGCAACATGATCTGTGCGGGAGTGCTGGAGGGAGGCAAAGACTCCTGCCAGGTAACTTTCCTTGTATGTGTACATCGTATGTGTTGCCATACGGCACTGACCTGGAGAATGACGCATCTGTATGACTGACTTAGGAATTTACTCAGTGAAGCAAAGCTGACAGGTGAGAGCAGGGAATGCTGGCTGAAAGGGTTGCAAAGGTACAAGTAAAGGTTTATTCCATGCTGAAAAGAGAAGGAAAGAAACACAACGTTTCGACTGTGGAGCCTTCTTCAGGTAACAGGTGTGTCACCCGAAGAAGGCTCCACAGCCAAAACATTGTGTTTCTTCTCTTCTCTTTTCGGCATGGAATACAACTATACTTGTTCCTTTGCAGCCTACACATGCTGACGCAACCACCTACTTGATCTGGTTGGTTGCTAAGGATGTGTAGCAACAAGAAGACAGATGGAAATGTGGATGACCTACAGGTTTTATCTCATTATTGGAATCAGGGAGTCAGAGTGATTCAGGAAGACTCCTCAAAGTCTAACTGGCAAGCTGGTTTATGTGAGGAGCACTCCCATAAGCGAGTAGGAAACTCAATGACAGAGCATCTGACTTTGGACAGGGCTTAAGTATCCAGGAGGTGTTGAGGTAATCACCCATTAAGTGAGGACATGGACAGCTGCCCCAATCGAGTTCTAATGGTGCTGGGAGGTGCTTGTCTCCATGTGAAAAGTGGCCGGTTGGAGACTAGGGGCCATGAACTCAGACCTAGACCCACACTGTCTCATACATTGTGTCTATCTTGTCTTTTCTTCAGTTAGTGGACAGTAATGAGCTGTCTGTCAGTCAGTTCCTGTTCTAACAGTCTTCTCTCTCTCTCTGCAGGGAGACTCAGGGGGTCCCCTGGTCTGCAAGCAGGGCTCTGCCTGGGTTCAGGCTGGTGTTGTGAGTTTCGGTTATGGCTGTGCCCGTCCCAGTCTCCCAGGGGTGTACACCAGGGTGTCCCAGTACAAGGACTGGATTAATGGACAAGTGGGGTCGGGAGTCACAGGCTTTGTGACCTTCACCTCCAGTGGCACAGATGCTGACAGCAGCTTTACCTGTGGTCCGGATCCTACAGTTACTACAAGAGCACCACTGACCACTACTGTCGCTCCATCAATCACTTACCCCACCCCTCCGCCAGCCCCCATAGCACCAAATGGTAGATGAATGTTTGATTTATTATTTGATTAATTGTGTTTGTTATCATCTGGACTGATCAGGTCTTTCTTTCTCTCTGTGTTGTACCTGCAGAGTGTGGGCGAGTGCCCCTCAATCCCAGGATCGTAGGGGGGAACCCTGCCCAGGAGGGGTCCTGGCCCTGGCAGGCCAGCCTGCATTACTATTGGCAACACACATGTGGAGGATCCCTGATTAACCAGCAGTGGGTGCTGACGGCTGCACACTGTATCTCAGAGTAAGGAGAAACAGGAACGAGCAGTTTGTTGTCGGCCTGTCAGTAACCCCTCGAAAAGTAAAACTCAAATGTCATTACAGAATTCACAGGCAATTGTTCTGTTTAGTGTTTTCTAATATTAGTATAGTAAGGTAAAGGTGGTGATAACTGTTTTAAAAAAAACATGCTGCCAAAAGATGGCTCAAACTTTAAAGCACTTCTTCAAATCTGGTTTCCCACACAACTCCAACTTGAGTCCACGGTAGTGAAGGTCAGCGTTCTTCTGCTTTTACTGCTCAGAACCCAAATTTGGCACAGACTCTCCAGCACCAGCAGACTGAGCGCCTGACAGTGACAAGTCCTCTGCCCACAGAGGGAGGGGTAAAAACAGACTGACACGCTCAGTGTGCTCCTATTGCCTGTATACAAAAAATGCATCTACTGTATATTTTGAGACATAGAGGAGAAAAATTCACTTCCTGAGTCCACTAGTCGCCCCCAGAGGGCCCCGGAGATGAGAAAATTGGCCCCCTCACTCTTCCCTGACAGCCGAGTGAAAATGTATCAGTACTAACGCCGGTAATTGAGAGGACAATCAAAAGCTCACGCGGCTAATCAGGTGATCATGCCAGAGCCATGCCAGAACCACGCCATGAGTCCTCACTTCAGGCACACCCCTTTCTTAACACTCACCCTAAACCTTCTGATAAGAAGATCCGACAATGGAGCAACTTCACACTGGCTCTCTATCTCCATCAGAGATATATAGGACTTGGAGCTGGTGAAAAGGTGCAGTCTAAAACCCGTGCACTCTCACAATATTTACAGCACTCCAGCTAAGCTGAGCCAAGAGCCACGATTGGTCCAGACAGAATACTGCCATCGACCAATTAAAACACAGAAATGTTGACGATCGGACAGCATGACAGACTTTAGACATTGAGGCAGAACTTATGTTCTCGTTCTCTCTCCAGCCCCCTGAACACCTATCCGTGGACAGTGTACCTGGGCCGGCTGACACAGTTTGGCTCCAGCCCCAACGAACTGTCCAGGTCGGTCCAGCAGATCATTGTGCATCCTGCCTACAACTCTGTCACCAAGGACAACGACATCGCCCTGATGAGACTGAGCAGCCCTGTCTCATTCACCAGCTACATCCAGCCCATCTGTCTGGCCGACAACAGCAGCTCATTCTACAATGGGACTAGCTGCTGGGTCACTGGTTGGGGCTACACAGCTGAGGATGGTGAGTGGATCTCATTGGCATCGCGCTCCACACAGTCCTGCTTATAGGTGTGACTGTTCTATGAGTCTCATCTCCTTGTGCCAACACAGGCCACTCAATTTCAACCATATAAATATATACAGATGCAACCACTCAGAATGTGTGGCAAAGGTCTTGTCCACGGCAAGCTCATCACAACATGCCACAGCATCATTCGGCACACTGAATGTAACTTTTCACTGCCTAAAGAAGATCGATAGGTGGCACATGTGGTGCGTTAGATGTTGATGAACCGACAACTTTATTTGTCTTTCTACTGTACTTTAAATCCATTTAATAGGAAATATTAATATGGAATCATGTAACTAAAGGCAAATTGCAGAAGATAAAAATAAAAATAACCAAAGTATAATAACATACAATAAAGTTATTATAATTTATTTTAACATCTCTAAACCTCATTAACTATGTTTATTCACGAATATAAATATAAGATACATATATTGCTGTGAATGGTGGCTAAAAATAAGGTACACCTTCATAAACATTCTCTGCATCCAGGTCTTTAACTAGATCACTTATTATGTAATTATTTTGGGAAAGTTTTGACATGCTTGTTTTAATTACAATTTACACAATCCATATAAAGTTTCTGGAAAAACAAAATTGTACAAAGAAAATTATTTTTTATGTTGAACACAAGGTTTAAATTATTAAATGGTATAAAATCCTTTTTATATGTACGTCTAAATATAACTTTTAGAATTATACATTAAACTAATAATAATTTAGCCTCGAGACTCCATTCACACCACTTTTCAGGTGATGAGGACTAACCTCCACCACCAATATGTGGTCCCAGGGCCTGCTCAAGGGGGGGCAAAGGGGGTGGCCACCCAGGGCCCCATGCTTTGGGGGGACCTCGCGCTGGCCAGCCCAAGCCCCCGCCCCAGGGCAGCAGGACAACACCCCGAATGTTTTTGAGAAAACACTGTGGGATTTTTAATGATGGAACTTGGTTTTATGTCTCACCTGAAGAACAACACTTTTTTTACAGTATAATATTACCTTCACCATACTTCAGGACCCACCCACACACCGCAGGGTGAGCGTCCCCTAGTGGTCTCACTAACACCTATTCTGACAGCAACCCTAACTTTCTCAGGAGTCTCCCATCCAGGTACTAGCCAGGCTCACACTGCTGAGCTTCAGTGAGTTGGCTGTAGTGAGTTGCAGGGTGATATAGCTGTCTAGAGTCAGTCAATGAAATCATGCTTCCCGGATGCAGATGTAACTTCCTGACACTTAATGATCTGTCCTGTCTTTCAGGAGCTACTCTACCCTCGACCCTGCAGGAGGTCCAGCTGTCCATCATTGGGAACAGGCAGTGTGGGTGTCTGAATGATGTGGTCTTTGGAGCAAACAGTGTCACTGGCAACATGCTCTGTGCTGGAGTGCTGCAGGGGGGCAAGGACTCCTGCCAGGTTAAGACACTTCTTATGGTTTTGTTGCTGTCCCTCTCCCTCTCAGTCAGTGTGCTAAGAGTTGACGAATCTGACAAAGTCTCTTGGGTGCCCTTGCAATTCTCTTTCTCCATCTTTTGCACACCTACTGCTGAGTAAAATATGTTTCAGTCTACAAAAAAAATATTATTTTGTTCAAATAATAACTTGGGTCCTCGCATCTCTCTGTCTCTCTGCAGGGAGACTCAGGGGGTCCCCTGGTCTGTAAGCAGGGCCCTTCCTGGGTTCAGGCTGGTGTTGTGAGTTTCGGAGAGGGTTGTGCCCAGCCCAATTTCCCCGGTGTGTACACCAGAGTGTCCCAGTACAAAGATTGGATTAACACTCAGGTGGGATTGGCCACTACGGGCTTTGTGACCTTCAGCTCCAACAGCACAGACCCTGACAAGAACTTCACCTGCTCTCCATTCAAAATTACTCCAGTAGCCCCCAGTGGTAAGTGATAGCATGGTTAAATCAAATGTAATGTAATAATTTTCATGTAAGTACTTAAGTTATATTTATCTATCTGTCCTCTGCTTCCAGAGTGTGGAAAAGCCCCTCTCAGTACCAGGATTGTGGGGGGTGTCTCTGCCCCAGAGGGGTACTGGCCCTGGCAGGTCAGCATATATTACTTTGGGTATTACAGATGTGGAGGATCCCTGATCAACCAGCAGTGGGTGCTGACGGCTGCAACCTGTGTCTACTCAGCCTGGTAAGTCCGACTGCGACCCCTAAGGATCTTCATGTGGGTTCATCACACTGTAGTACCGCACTGTAACTGAGGAACACTGCATACAGTGCTGGAGAAACAGAGCAATACTGATTACCTTTTTCTCTTTCCAGGACAAGTGAGCTGAAGGTGTACCTGGGCAGACAGACACAGGTGGGCCCCAACCCCCAGGAATTATCCAAGAAGGTTAAGCAAGTGATTCTGCACCCTGGCTATTCCAGTTCAAACAACGACATCGCCCTGCTTGAACTGCGCAGTCCTGTCACCTTCACCAGCTACATCCAGCCCATCTGTCTGGCAGCCAACAGCAGCTCTTTCTACACTGGGACCAGCTGCTGGGTCGCTGGCTGGGGTTTCACATCTGAATTCAGTGAGTTTATCCCCTCTCATCAGTCACACACACTGCAGAGGCTTGTGCAGGGAGCTGTGACAGCTTGCAAACTGCAAAGGAACAATTAGAATCAACCTGTAATTCCGCAATGAAAGGGTAAAAGAAAAATCAGCACTTTGGTTGAGTAGTCTCATCATGTGTATAGGAGGCAGAGAGTAGGAGTATTGGACAAATAAACATGGGGTGAGGCAGGGAGAAATAAAAGTGAATGTGAGACTGGGGAAGTGAAAAGTGGACAAAAGAGATGTAAGTCAGAAATGGATTCCCAGGGGAACCGTGGAAGGCAGAGATTTTCAGATGATTTGAGAGATTAGTAAGAGATAAATTGATTGTTGGGTACTTGGAGATTGGGAACCAGATTTGAGTCTTCTATGGTATTTTTGAATCCCGTGAAAGGACACGAGAGAAAGTTCAGTGTGATCATAGATGGAAGAGGAAGAATTGGGGTCCGCTAGTGAGGAAAGATCTCCTATCCTCACTACTGCAACACTTTCTCCGAAATATGTCTTTTACATACCCCGCATCATGGTAATATCCCTTTGGTCCAACCTCTTCACGTACGTTTGGGGACACTGACAACAATGTTTTTAGTGGGTGGACAATGATAGGGTGAGTATAGTGGCGATGACTATGAGATCCTGCTATAAAGGGTACCAAACCATCATTCTGGATTTCAGCCACCAACTGGGTACAAAATCTGTCAACCTCTTTTCCAGTTTCTCTCCCAGGGAACCAGACCCTGCAAGAGGTGCAGCTGCCCATCATTGGGAACAGGCAGTGTGGGTGTCTTTATGATTTGAACTACGGACCAGGCTCGGTCAATGACAGCATGATCTGTGCTGGACAGCCGAATGGAGGCAAGGATACCTGCAGGGTACAGACACTTCTTCTTCCGCTTTTATTGTCCTGTTCAATTCAGAACATTGTCAAGAAATGCTTTTTAGATGTTTTTCTCTCTCTCAGTGCAGTGTTAATGTACTGTAGTGTCCAGTCAGTGTGTCTGTATTAACCCCTCTCTCTCAGTGCAGTGTTAATGTACTGGAGTGTCCAGTCAGTGTGTCTGTATTAACCCCACTCTCACAGTGCAGTGTAAATGTGCTGTAGGTCCAGTCAGTCAGTGTGTATTTACCACCTACCTCACTATCCTTGCCTCCAGGGAGATGAAGGGGGACCCCTGATCTGTAAGCAGGGCTCTTCCTGGGTGCAGGCTGGTATTGTGAGGCCAGGAGAGGGCTGTGGCCAGACTGGCCTTCCTGGATTGTATACCAGGGTGTCCCAGTATGAAGACTGGATTTATCAGATGGTTGGGATGGCCACTCCAGGCTTTGTCACCTTCAGTTCCAATGGCTCAGATCCTGAGAGGAACTTCACTTGTAGTCCACCAAGCAGTACCCCAATATCTTCAAGCGGTAAGTGATATTTTATCTAAATCATCAGGAAGCAGAGAAATTTACTATCATACAGCCTTTCAATAGATCATCCTCCCCATCTTCCTCTGTCTCCCTGCTGTCAATCCAGAGTGTGGGCGGGCACCTCTCCGTACCAGAATTGCAGGGGGCCAATCTGCCCAGTTGGGGTACTGGCCCTGGCAGGCCAGTCTGCATTACTCTGGGTACTATATGTGCGGTGGGTCTCTGATCAACCACCAGTGGGTGCTGTCTGCTGCAGGCTGTGTCTACAGGTAACTGGATCCGTTTAACCTTTTTCTTGGTTTTGATTAAATGATGTTTACAAAATGTGATGGATTAATAATCCATTCTATCCAGGACTGTATCTAAGGACCTCTATTCTACAGCTATTTTCTTTTTAGCTACTTTCACTCCAGTCTTCTGAAAGTATATCTGAGTAACAGAGTGTAGTTTAGACATAACAGTGATAATGATCTCTCCCTCTCTTAGGATCAGTGATAACAGACAGTTGACAGTTTATCTGGGCAGGCAGAACCAGATGAATTCTAACCCCAGCGAAGTGTCTAGGAAGGTCACACGGGTCATTCTGCACCCTGACTTCAACTCTACGACCTTCACGAATGACATCGCCCTGCTGAGACTGCAAACCCCTGTCAACTTCACCAACTACATCCAGCCCATCTGTTTGGCTGACAACAGCAGCTCTTTCAGCACTGGTACCAGCTGTTGGGTCACTGGCTGGGGCAACACAGATGACATATATAGTGAGTATCCTTAATATTTAAAGAACAATTCATAGGGACTTTACTGTTCAAAAACTGAAATATTGAAGGTTGTTCAGTGTAAGATGCACATATGAGCCTGCTTCACAGGTCAGACTGTACTGCCCTGATGACCAATAATAATATGGAAACAGCTGTCTATGGCTGCTAACTTATACAAAGCAGATGTTCTTCTTTGTAGAAATGGCAAGTTCATATTAATTCCCAGAACTTACAAATATAATATAAACAACACTTTCATATTAATGTCTTAAGATATTAAACAATACTAGGTCATTTCAAAGAACTGTTCCCTAATGAGTGGGAAGCAGTTCTTACAATAAGAAGCGATCGGAGGCTTGAGGATGGATCCAGATTCAGACAAGGGTAAGCAGTCAGTCAGGCGAGAAGTGCAAAGCAGGTGAAAGTAAAACATGGTCCAGAGTTATAATCAGAAGGAAGGCACCAGGTTGAGACCAGAAGACACAGGCAAAAGAACCGCAGGGAGAATCACAGGCAGAAACCAGAAAGTCCACACAAGGTAAACACCACAGAGCAGGGAGATCCAGAAATCTGTAAGTCAAGCAAACATTGTCAAAGCATAGAGGTGAGTAATGAGAGGATGCCAAGACAAGCAAAGGATAACTATAGCTGCGCCTCAGAGCACAGCAGGAGATTATTTTAACTAGCCCTAAACTGAATGTGAGCAGGTGGGATGGATCTTCTTCCACATCAGGTGGTCAATGGCTGATCAGGGAATCCACCTGTGGGATAAGGGCTCCTGGTGAAACGCAGAGACCTTTAGTGTGAGCAGGTATGACAATGACAGGAAGGTTTTTTAAATAGTTTTATTATGGTCTTTACATTTGTTATTGTTGTAATTATTGTGAAGCTTCAACACACCTTCACTACAATTTACTTCTGTGAACTATACAGACACCCTGCAGTAAATATTCATCATAAACATCCATTTGTCACGGTATTCCCATGGTCCAATGTAGTGAAGCACAGGGAAATAATTTTCAAACCACCCCTCTCTACCCTGCATCATGGGTAATATCTCAACATCCTGTGGTATATTTACAAAGATAAACTTAGGTAATGGTCTCCTGTAAGTAAAGGACAGCTCTGTAACTGCTAGCTTAGTGCTAGCAGTGCTCCCTGTGGTAGGGACCTGTTGGGGTGGGTGTGGCAGAATTACCTGGAGGGGGGTCTACCTTGAACTTGAACTTTATTGCCATATGTAACCGGCACATGTACTGGTACAATGGAATTCTTACAGAAAGTCTCTCGATTGTAAAACAAGTGTAAAAACACAAAGTGCAAAGAATGCATTCCTCTGTGATGGCCAGAATTCTACCACAGCAGCGGTCCTCATAGAGCTGTTTAATCTCGGTGAGGCCACAGCCGATGATCTTCTGGGCCATATTGACCATTCTCTGCAGTGCCTTTCTTTTTCGCGAAAAGGTGCTGCCGTACTACACGGTGATCCCGTTGGTGAGGATGCTCTCGATGGTGCAGCAATAGAAGTTCACCAACACACATCTGTGTAGGTGGACTCATCATCATCGCTGATCAGGCCTACTATAGTGGTGTCATCTGCAAACTTAATGATGCGGTTCTCGCTGTGTCTTGCTGTGCAGTTGTGAGTGAACAGGGAGTACAACCTTGGGCTCAGCAGCCTTGTGGGGTTCCAGTGCTCAGGGTGAGTGGTGTTGATGTTTTATTGCCTATCCGCACCACCTGTGGTCTCTCGATAAGAAAGTCCAGGAGATAGTTGCAGAGTTGCACAGACCTAATCCCCTAAGCTTTGTCACCAGTTGACTGGGTATGATGGAATTGAATGCTGAACTGTAGTCCACAAACAACATTCTCACATACGAGTTCTTAGTGTCCAGGTGTTCCAAGGCTGTATGTAGAGCCAGGGAGACAGCATCATCAACTGATCTGTTGTTCTGGTAGGCGAACTGCAAGGGGTCCAGGGACTCTGTGATGGAGGAGTTGATGTGTGACAACACCAGCTTCTCCAGGCATTTCATCACCACAGATGTTAATGCTACCGGGCGGTAAACGTTCAGGCACGTCACTTTTGCCTTTTTGGGGAGTGGAACAATAGTGTTTTTTTTTAAAACTGGTTGGGACCATGGACTGTGACAGGGAGGAGTTAAAGATGCCCGTAAACACTGTGGTCAGCTGGGCTGCACATGTCCTCAGGACGTGGGTTGGTATTCCATCAGGCCCTGCAGCCTTATGGATTTTCACCCTGCTCAGAGTCTTCTGTACATCCTGCTCTGAGAGTTTGAGAACAAACTGACCCTGCACACTTGGGGTCTTCTCAGCAGTGCCCGTGTTCAGAGCATCAAAGCGGGCATAGAAATGGTTCAGCTCGTCCGGCAGGGATGTGTTGTTTGTGTCAATCTCCTGGTTGCAGCCCTTGTAGCCTGTGATTGACTGCAATCCCTGCCATAGCCTCCGGGTGTCAGCGCACCGCGTTTCAAGCAGCACTCTGTAGCTCCGTTTGGCATGTTTTATGGCTTACTCTAATGCATACTGTGATTTCCTGTACAGCTCATTGTCCCCCGATTTGAATGCACTGGATCTATCTTTTATTTTATTGCGAATGTTGTTGTTGCGAACGGTTTTATTTTATTGCGAACGGTTTCTAATTAGGAAATGACCCAATTTTCTTTTCTGGTACACAAATAACAGTGCAGTATTTAATATAGCTGGTGACCGCATCCGTATACTCATTTAAATCTGTGTTGGGAGCTCTGAATGCGTCCCAGTCTGTACTATCAAAGCAGTCTATTAACCTGCTTTCCGCCTCCTCAGACCAACAACGCACTGACCTCTTCGCAATGCTTCAGCTTCTGTTTGTATCCAGGAAGCAACAGGAGAGCGATGTGATCCGACTTACCGAAACTCGGTTTGGGAAGTGCTTTGTATGCTCCTTTTATTCTTGTGTAGCAGTGGTCCAAAATATTGCCCCCTCTTGTTGGTACAGTGACATGCTGAATGTATTTTTGCACTACTTTCCTCAGATTGCAGTGGTTGAAGTCCCTGAATACAATTGAGACGGCTTCCGGGTGGTAGTTTTCGTGCTTGCTGATTATGTCGTGGAGTTCGCTGTGTGCTGCTTCCTCACAGGCTTGAGGTTGAATATAAACGGCTGTGATAACAGTGGCGGAAAACTCCCTCGGCAAATAAAAGGGTCGACATTTTATGGTCAGGTGCTCTAGATTCGGTGAGCATGATTTAGAGATTACCTTCACGTTGGTACACCATTTGCTGTTGACCAGGAAGCAAACGCCTCCTCCTTTGTGTTTGCCAGTTGCTTGGTGGCTTCTGTCCATCCGATAAATGGTGAACCCCTTTGGCTGAATGGCGGTGTCTGGGACACATGCATTCAGCCAGGTTTCAGTGAAAGCGTAAACACAGCATTCCCTCAGGTCTTATTCCGCGTTGATCCAGCAATGTAGCTCATCTATCTTATTGTCCAGTGACTGAACATTAGCTAACAAAATAGATGGCAGCGGTGGTCTGTGCAGACGCCTTCGTAGTCGCACTAGTACGCTGCCTCGTCTCCCCTTGCGTCTTCCCACCTGTTGTTGTTGTTCGCCGCATCCAGCAGGTTGGGTCCGGTACGTGCAAAAAGTTGTTTGATGACCCTAAGGAGTCTGTCTTCAGGTTTAAAAGCGTTTGTCTGTCATAAGTAATGACAGATATTGAGCGTCCAACACAAAACAAGAGTATTAACGTATAAATAAACATTAAAACAATCACACAACAAGAGAGCTTTCTGTAAACCGTCGCTATCTTGCCAGTGCCGGAGATGTTTGGTTACCTGGGAGGTAAGCAATGACTCAATGACTAATTTGAGCCATAAACTGGGATCACGGCAGAGAGAGAAAGCTGACAACGACTTGACTTGACTTGTCTTTCAGGTTTTTATGCTGAGATTCTACAGGAGACCCAGGTGCCCATCATAGGAAACAGACAGTGTGGGTGTCTGTATGCTGAGGCCTTTGGAGTGAACAGTATCACTGAAAACATGATCTGTGCAGGAGTACCAGATGGGGGGAATGCCACATGTCTGGTACACACATTTCCTCTTCTTCTATTTGTCTCCTCAACTCTCCTTCTCTCCGACCGCTTAGTGCCTCATATCTCATATCGTCAGATCAATTTTGAAATGGTTTACCCTCTATGAAGAGTGTGAATGTTCTCCTTAAGTTCACCTGGGTGCTTGCCAGGTGCTCTGCTTTCCTGACAACTTCCAAAAATATATAAGCTAGGTTAAGGGTTAACTGGTTAAATTGTCTCTCTGAGCATGTCTGGTGCGCACATGGACTGCCTTCTGAAATGTTTCTGGAAAACACATAGGGTTGCAATGACCGTTAATAATGTAATGGATGGCTACATCTCACTCTCACTTGGAATCAGGACAATAAGGTAATAAGGAGATAGATTGAAAATCCTTTAGCATGTTGTCTGTATTAGTGTCTGGACCCCCCCCTCTCAGTGCATTGTTAATGTACTGTAGTGTCCAGTGTCTGTATTAACCACCACACCTCTCCTCTCTCTCCAGGGAGACTCAGGAGGTCCCCTAGTCTGCAAACAGGGCTCTGCCTGGATTCAGGCTGGTGTTGTGAAATACAGAGATGGCTGTACTCCTTCCAGTCTCCCTGGTGTGTATACCAGGGTGTCCCAGTACCAGGACTGGATTAATGAGCTGGTTTGGTCAGCCACTCCAGGACTGCTTACCTTCACTTCAAATGGCACCGACACTGATGGCAATTTTACTTGTAGCTCATTGGGCACAACTCCAATTATGCCAAGTGGTAAGTAAATTAAGGAAAAAGAGAAGTATGATTTTTATTCAGATCTTTCAAAGTTAATTTCTTCCTATATATCTTCTTTGGCCTGTTCCTCCAGAGTGTGGAAAGGCGCCCCTCAGTCCCAGGATTGTGGGGGGTGACTCCGCCCCAGAGGGGTACTGGCCCTGGCAGGCCAGCCTACATCATTATGGGCAACACATATGTGGAGGGTCCCTGATCAACCACCAGTGGGTGCTGACAGCTGCACACTGTGTCAATGGGTAAATAAACCAATTAAACTTTGTTCCAAACTTTGTCTTTTGACGGTTGGAGTTAAAGTGTGATCTGGAGGTGGAAGTATATTGATCTGAAGAGATATAATTGAGGATAAGTGTATTTGAGTTTAGACAGAGTTGTACTAATGACCTCTCGCTCTCTCCAGGATCTCTGACGGACGTCAGTTGACAGTGTATCTGGGCAGGCAATCACAACTTGGATCAAACTCTCATGAAGTGTCCAGAATGGTCACAATGGTCATCCCGCACCCCGGGTATTCCAATTTCGACAAAGACGTTGCCCTACTTAGACTAAACAAGCCTGTTTCCTTTACTGCCTACATCCAGCCCATCTGTCTGGCAAGCAATGTCAGTTCGTTCCAAAACGGCACCCAGTGTTGGGTCACTGGCTGGGGCAACATAGCTGAGGGAGGTGAGCATGCTCTATTGACATAAATCCCTTGTTGAAGAGAAGGCAATGGGTAGGAATGGGGCCTGCTTTATTTGTTAAGCATAGTTGGCAGTTTCCACTGAGGAGACACTGGCGGTGGTGTCTGAGAGAACTTCTGAAAAGGGAAAATAACAGGTCTTAATGATGAACTTCAGCTGCCATGCAGGCCCACTGTCTGAGAGATGACAATCTGTCTTGTTTTTCAGTGTTTCTGACGGGCAACCAAACCCTACAGGAGGTCCAGCTGTCCATCATTGGGAACAGACAGTGTACCTGTCTTTATAACATGATCCCTGTACCAGACCTCATCACTGACAACATGATCTGTGCTGGAGATCTGGAGGGAGGGAAGGGCTCCTGCCAGGTAAAATTTCTTTTTGTTTTCTTGTGCTCTTTCTCACCCTCCATCTGTTCCCGTTTCACACTTGGTGTCTGGAACTTTCATTCAGGGAGTCTTCAGAAATAAATCCATACAGAAACACATTAGGAAACATACTGAATTGAAATACCAGGCAAAACATTACTCAAAGAATTAAATTGTCTAAAAATCACTGGGAATACCACAACAGTTTAAAATGATGAAAAGGGTAGTACTCACAATCGTCTTTTTCTTTTTATTGTAAGTTCAAATGTATTTTGCTGTTCAGCCTTCTTCAGTGTGTAAATATAAGAAAGGTATTCTTCTCTCCACATTATTCTTTGAAATTGTCTGCCTGTTCTGATGAGTTATAATATTTACAATTACAGAATACAAGGCGATGTACACCTAATTAACAAGTCACCACTGAAGTGTCTTCTCTACTGAAGAAAGGAAAGTCATTGTCTCATTAAGAGCAAAATTAATAGATGTGGAAGACTAGGTCAATACAGGCTCCTTGCAGCAAATAAATCTGAGTTTCAATTATAAATCTTAAACACAAACATTACCACACTCATTTGTAGAGCTTTTTATCATCCCAGTGAAAAACAGTTCAAAAGATGTAGTTATTCATAATTTAATAAAAAATTAGCACATTAAAAAGTGAATTAAGTAACACAAAGAAACAAGTCAAAAATGTTTAAAGACAGTCAATGTCCTCTGTCACGATCGCATTCTTTCTTTCATGCCACCTACAGACCTAATATACAGTAAAGGGCTATCAGGTAATGCTTCTGTATTATCTCTCTCTGCAGGGAGACTCAGGGGGACCCCTGGTCTGTAAGCAGGGCTCAAGCTGGGTTCAGGCTGGCATTGTGAATTTTGCAGTGGGCTGTGCCCGTCCCGGTTTCCCTGCGGTGTTCGCCAGGGTGTCCCGGTTTCAGGACTGGATCAATGAACAGGTGGGGTCTGCCACTCCAGGTCTTCTGACCTTCTCCTCCAATAGCACAGACCCTGACAGCAATGTAACCTGCAGTTCATTGAATCCAGATCCCACTCCTGTGCCTTCTCCAATTTCACCTGGTGGTAGGTGCCATTTTATTTCAGTCTGCTACTCAAGTTTGCTTTCGGTCAACAGACCCTTTTTAACATTCTCTCTCTATCCTGTTCATGCAGAGTGTGGGCAAGCACGCCTTAATCCAAGGATCGTAGGGGGTGACTCTGCTCCAGCAGGGTACTGGCCCTGGCAGGCAAGCCTGCAATATTATGGGTTCCATTTCTGTGGAGGGTCCCTGATCAACCAACAGTGGGTGCTGACAGCCGCACACTGCACATACGGGTAATTAAACCCGTTTAAACCTCTTGTATCTTGGTGGTTTAAAAATAGGTCTGTGAAACATGCTGTATGAACTTCTATCAGAGCACAACTGACTAATGACATTTCTCATTCTAGCATTAGCTCCATGATACTGCAGGTGTATCTGGGCAAGGAAAGTCAGGAGGGCTCTAACCCCCACCAAGTGTCCAGAGGGGTTGAAAGGATCATCTTGCATCCCAACTTTGATTATATGACTTTAAACAATGACATTGCCCTACTGAAACTGAGCAGCCCTGTCACATTCACAGACTACATCCAGCCCATCTGTCTGGCAGCTAACAGCAGCTCCTTCCACACTGGGACCAGCTGCTGGGTCACTGGCTGGGGAAACATAGCGGAGGGTGGTGAGTGTATCTCACTTATGTTTACTGCTTTGCTAAACCAGACGCTACTTGAGGGTTTTTAGGTATACAAAACCAGGAAGACTAATGGTGACAGTATATTTGTAAATGAGATTCATTTTCCCTGTGGCAAGCTGACAGGCTGAAACCCAAGTGCAGAACTTTCTAAGTCTCTGAGAGATCTTGAGAGTTGAGAAGGCAGTGGGACTGACTGCCAGAAAGTTGGGTGAGAGCTACCTGGAGAGAGGGCAATGGGTCGAGAAGCAGAAGACTCCCACAGGAACATAAAGTAGTGGTCAAATTGTTGTGATAATACCAGAGAAGCAATTATCATGGCTTACAGTGTTGGTCCCAGTGGTTGTGCGGTGTTGGATTGCTGGAGAGGGAAGTGTTTGTTATGTTATCGGTGTTATGTCATTCCCAGGCTGGAGAGACTGCAACATTACCACAAGCAATCGTATTCCTCCGCAGGAGCTCCTATTCGAACATGCTCATGCGGTCCATTCATGCACCTATCCCCCTGTCAATCAGACACCCAATCACCCCATTAATCTAATCCAGATTCCCTATTTAATCCATGGGATGCCACCGGAAAGGGGGTCTGTCATTGAGCTACCCAGATAGTGCTATACTCAGCTCTGCTCTAAGATATGTAGAAGACTGAAAACCTGAAACCCTAAAACCTGAGACCTGGAACCTAAACCTAAAACCTGCCAATATCCCAGTATAAAGCACAGATCCCGCAATGCCATTCCTGCATCCATCTGCCTGCTTGAAACATTAGTCTTCTATGACCTTTGTCCACCATAACAAAGCACATCTCTGTTCATCCTTTGATCCTCTCCACCAAGCTCCTGCAATTGGACTCCCGGTCCCATCTGTGAGCCATGGCTCTCAGCTACCGCTAGAGACGACGTAACATGTTAATGGTGGATCTTAGCCAGCAATCAGACATATTTAGCTTGGGAACTTATTATCTGTCTTGTCTTCCAGTAAGTCTGCCAAATAACAAAACCCTACAAGAACTTCAACTGCCCATCATTGGAAAGAGTCAGTGTGGTTGTATAAGTAACTTGACCTTTGGTGTGAACTTCATCACTGACAACATGATCTGTGCTGGAGTGCTGGATAACAGGAAGAGCCCCTGCAATGTATGAACACTTTGTCTTTTTCTTATCCTTATCCTCCAATACTCTCTTCTTCTGTTAAGAAACTGTTGAGAATGTTTTCTATAATTATATATATAACAAGTTTCCCTTATCTCTCTGTTTCCAGGGAGACTCAGGGGGGCCCCTGGTCTGTAAGCAGGGCTCTGCCTGGGTCCAGGCCGGTATTGTGAGTTTTGGTTATGGCTGTGCCCGGCCCAATATCCCAGGAGTGTACACCAGGGTGTCCCAGTACCAGGACTGGATCAACAGGCAGGTCGAGATGGCCACTCCAGGATTTGTCAGTTTTGATTCTAATGGCATGGATCCTGACAGCAGTTTTACTTGCCCTTCAACAGCTGGTGCACTTGCAAGTGAGTAAAAGCCAGGATATGTCTCAGAAGAACATGACAGAGACCAGAATGAAAGTTATCCATCAACACTGATGGCCTCTAAAAATAATCACTAGGAAGTCAAAGCGAGGTATTCTGGAATATTAAGTATTATTAGTGTTATACCCATTCACAGCAACATTTACTTTCTTCTCAAAAGTGCCTTGGTCTCGACAGCACATTTATTGTGAAAGCCCTCCATTCCCCTGTGAAATTCCTCAGGCCAATGAAAAATAATTAAGAGCTCAGGACTGACTATATTAAGGGCAATTAAAAATGCTTTGAAATGTTTTGCAACTACAACCAGTTCCTGATGAACATCAGTGGCTTATTCAATAATCCTGCTGGCAACTGTATTTGCAGACAAACTTATGCCTTCAAACACTTTCTTTTTATCGGGGAAACAAATCTTGCTTGCCTTTATAAAGCAATCTTTTATGAACTGGCCTTCTGTGTACGGTTGCTGTCATTTCACTGATGATGAGGCTTGCTCTTATGGAATCTTCACTTGATTTGTTAATATTTGTGAAAAAGTTACGTTTTGCAAGAGCTGCTTTGCGTTGCTGAACTTTTTCATCTTGCATGTTGCCAGTTATCTCTTTATACTGTTCTCGATGCATCCTGTTGTAATGTAATACATACATACGTAATGCATACATTATACTCCTTTAGCACCGAAATAGACTGCAGACAAACGAGACACTGGATTTTATCCTTCATCTCTGTGACAAAATATAAATTTTTCCCCACTTGGAAAATTCATTTCTCTTCTGCAATCGTTCTCAACGATGATGATATTATTGACGGTTAATAAAAGCATAAATATACTACCTATTGTTAGACAGTAAAATATTTTAGTAGCCCTAACTACTGTCAGTAGCTAGCATGTACGAATTAGAATTTTAATTACATACTAACTAGAACTGTTGCTTAGGTAACAAATGGTAACTTCACTGGAAATAAAAATAATAGCGGCATAAAAAATAAGAAAAATAATATTTCTATGGCGATTATTGAAAATGAATCCATAGAACACAAAATGTATTGTAAGATCACCCGTGGGAGGATCATCAACGAGAGGCATTTCCGTAATGATAGTCTTAAAATACTCTGAATGGACCTGAGCAAGATGGCCATGGGAAAAAGTCAGCTGATCTATCAAAGGAAGGGCCCTCACCAACAATATAGAAAACAGTAGAAGTTTATGAGGAAGCAAAATATATAAATGACCCAGAAGAGCTCAGCGGTGCAGAAGCTAGTAAGTGGATGCGAGAAGGCGGAAGGCATGGAATGGATAGCAAAATTTGCACCGAGTTGGGATTTAAGGAATAACGGAACTGGAACGAAAATGGATATCGGTTTACGGAGTGTGATTCAGGACAGGTGGTGGAACTTTATTAGTCACTTTTTGTTAGTCCAAGTGAGTCATTGCTGGCCGCAGATAATTACTTCCGAGTGTCTGTGTGTTTGAGACCCCTGTACTAGACGGTGTAACATCTGATGAAATGCAGCGGACTGGAGATGGGAGGCTGAATCCAACTGAGAACACTGAGGGTGATGTGTGAGAGATTCCAAAGCTGAAGCTAAGGTCTAAACCCGGTGGTTTCACTGGGTGAAATTGTGAAGTGTGATCCATGGGAGAAATCCAAGAGACAGGCCAGG
Organism: Atractosteus spatula; assembly: GCF_055471065.1. Classification (NCBI taxonomy): domain Eukaryota; kingdom Metazoa; phylum Chordata; class Actinopteri; order Semionotiformes; family Lepisosteidae; genus Atractosteus; species Atractosteus spatula. Next base: position 8,743,549 of record NC_142710.1, on the reverse strand, counting down.
CAGAAACATTAAGGGCAGTCCAAAAGCAAGGTTAGAACAGTCAGGGTTGAAGCACGTGAGAAACCAGCAACAGAGCAAGGGAAGTCCTGAAACAAGGTCCAAATCAAGAGAGCGGCAAGCCGGAGAAAGACAACAAGAGAGCATAAAGTTAGACAACATCGAGACTAGTGAACCCCCTATGACTAAGCGAGTAAGACTGTCATCACAGGTCTTAAATATCCGCAGTGATCAAGGTAGTTAATGTTTAATTGTGCACCAGTGATGTGCAATGTTTTTCTTATTTTTTTGTAATAGAATAATGCAAAATGTTTTTCTTTTCTTCTTTTTTGGTTTGCATTCTATTTAAATATACAGGAGTGCTGGGTGTCCATAAAAACTTTCCCTCAGGGGACAATAAAATCTTATCTTATCAGTGGAACTCGCCTCTGTCCCAATCACATTGTTATGGCAACCGATGAGTTAAGAGGCAGTGCAGGCTTGTTTGGTGACAGAGGCTCTTTGGGCGTACAAACTGGCATTTCAGTGATAGATGATTCTATGTTCTTACTGGGCAACATGACAAGTTCAACCAAGTTAAACCAGTTCAAACAGAATGTCAGTCACTCATGCTATAGATACCTGGCTATTGTAGAGCACTAGTCCGATAGAGGAACCTTAGGTTGATGTAGTTGTAAGTTTGCCAAGAGCAATTTCTTTATGTAGGATGTGATGAAATGAGTTCACCCAAACCTATGAATGAGTCTTGTCTTGGGCCTACATTTACCTTCAGTAAACAGAATGAATTGTCAAAAGCAATACTCAGGGTGGTCTCTACAACCTGTATTAAGGTAACCTACACTAAGAAAAGTACAGAAAAATAAGTAGAAACACTTGCAGTATAAACACCCACTAAATGCTGAGGGTGATATGTAAAAATCACACAGAATCACACAACCAGGGAGATTGCACAAGCTGGAAACTTGAGCCTGCTCCACCTGTAGTTGACTCTTCTCTCTCAATACATCTTTAAGCTCAAGTCTGCGGGAGACCCAGACTCAACCCACTACTCACTGGGGGTCAGTATGCCCAGGAGGAGTACTGGCCCTGGATGGTCAGCCTGCATCAGAATGGGAATTATGTGTGTGGAGGAACCCTCATTGCCAGCAACTGGGTGATGACAGCTGCACAGTGCTTACCCAGGTAGAACCAGATCCTTTTCAAATTACTTGTTAATTGTATTTGCTTTCACATTTTACTAGGGTCTATTTTCATTTCATCATTCCACAATCCCACTGCCCATTGTGAACATATGAGTCTCTTATCCTGATTGTGACAAAGCTGTGTCTAAAATGTGATATTCACATGGCTGGATAGCTTATTTCAAACTCTCAAAACCTTTTCGGTAAAGAAGTGTCTCCTGTTCTCAGTGCGCTTTCCCCAGTAGTTTTGAACTTGTGTCCTCTGGTTAAAGTGTCACTGCTGAATAGCATATTGCCTTAAAAATTATGTTAGACTAATGATTGGTTATGGTTTTAGACACTCTCCCTGCGGTATTTGAATTGATGTCAATCATGTGTATATAACCTGTCTCTCTTATTCTCCATCTGTCTCCTGTCCCTCCAGCCCAGTCAATGTCAGTGAATGGAGTGTGGGTCTGGGATTGACGATCCGCAACATCTCTTATGCCTTCAAAAGATCGGTGGGGGTTCTGGATGTTACCACCAGCAGCCTCAGTGGCTCCAACATCGCCCTCCTGAGATTGGACACGAACGTCTCCTACACTGGCTTCGTCCTGCCCATTTGCTTGGCAGGGGAAAGTGTCTCCTTCCCCACTGGCACCGAATGCTGGGTTACCAGCTGGGACAAAGTGTGGGGTATGTAAATGAATGAAATTTAACCTTGAGGGTTAAGAAGAAGGTTGCAAGTTGCCCTGTGCTGACTGTTGTATCCCAGACAAAGGTGTCTCACATTGACTGATCACGGCCAGTGGTGCAACCAGTAGGAATGGTCATGGGGGGAACTAGCAGTATTTTATGCTACAAAGGATCAGTGTCCCATTTTGAGATAAGAAAAGTCCCAGTAGCCACTAAAATCCTATCTCTATATTGTTTTTTCCAGAAAATCTGGTTCTGAAAGAAGTGAAAATGAAAATCACCCCTTGTGAGAATGTGTCCTCCACTGACAGCATCTGCACAGAGCCACTGAACCTGGAGCAGGTAAGAAATCAATGAATCATAATCTATCCATATGCTCAACCTGTATCTGTCTCTTTCTCACATTCTGTTTTGCTCTTCCTGCAGAGAGACTCAGGCAGTCCTTTGGTCTGTAAGCAGGGTTCTGTCTGGATTCAGGCCAGTGTTGTTGATGTTAACCAGACAGCCATCACTGGCAACCGCAGTAGCACCGCTGTACGTGCCCTCAGCCCAGGAGTGTTCACCAGGGTATCTCGGTATGAAAGCTTCCTGAGGAGCATTGTGGGCTCCAGCCTGCCACTCGTAGACAACACCACTGTAACTCCAACCACAACAGCACCAGTATCCACTGCTCCCTCTACTGCTACAGCACCAGTGTCCACTGCTCCCTCTACTGCTACAGCACCAGTGTCCACTGCTCCCTCTACTACAACAACATCAATGACTACAACAACTACTGCAGCACCCCGTGAGTACAATACCAGATATTTCTGACAAGAATGTAATAAGACCCAAATTAGCCCTTTGGCTCACCTGGGCTTCTTTCATTTCTCCTAGTTTTCCTTTCTGTCATCGCTATAGATCGAACATCAAATTCCAAAAGTTTGAGGAGCCAAATCTATAGCTAAGGCAGATCTCAAGTCCCCATGGTTTTCTAGCCATGGGTCTCACAGGGGTCACCAACAGGGTTGAACTGTAACACTAATGGCAGCACCTAATGTCTAGCCAATTTTGCTTCAAAGATTGAAAAGATGCCAAAGGGTCATCACTCGCAGAATATTCAGTCCCCCTTCCTCAGTCTGATGACTTTCTAAAATCAGTGAAAGTTAATGATTAAAGAACTCATTATTTTCTATTTTTGATAGTGAAGGACGAGTAGAAATTGAAAACCGCATCGAATGAAACCCTACTTTCAACCAACCACCAACCTCTCACATAACTCCAATCCCCTGTTGTTCTGGCTTGCCAAATGCTTCTTTCTACCACTACGTGATGATCAGGAAATGGATTTGCAAATATCCGATTTGCAGATTTTATCCAGGCCCAGGCACCACAAGATGTGCGGTCTCAAAAGATACCATCCACTACCATCACTACTGATGTAGTTGTAGTGCTACAGAGGATATCCTGCATATTCTGTTGTAAAGAGGCTTGTGCGATTAAACTCAATGAAATGGCTGACACGTCACAGAATAAACAAAAGATAACAGAGGAAATGTGCTGAAACAACTGTAAATTTGGTTCAACATGCTATGCAAGAGACAAGATGTCAGAAATATGTGCCTAGTCTAGAGGAACCCAAATCCAGTCCTCAAGAAAAGCTGTTCAGCAGGTTTTATAGTTTTCTTTTATTTATTATACTTTTATTTATTTATACTTTTTATTATTTCCATCTTATACAGAACATGAAAAGACTTCAGCACGTCAAACTAAGAAAATAATTTTAATTCAGTTCAATTAGGTAATTAGAGGTGGAAGGAAAACCAGAGACTGGAGTTGTGCCCCCTGGTCTGGTCCCTCTAGAGTTGACTGCTGTGTCTTCGTGTCTTGCAGTAAATATCTGTGGGAGACCCAAAATAAACACGCCTCTCCTTGGGGGTCAGCCAGCTTCAGAGGGGTCCTGGCCCTGGATGGTCAGCCTGCACCAGAATGGCAGACATGCGTGTGGAGGAACCATCATCGCCAGCAACTGGGTCTTGACAGCTGCACAGTGCTTACCCAGGTAAAGACAACAAGAATCTAACCAGCCCCTGCTGTTGAAACAGTGCTTTTTCACGAACTGCTGAGGAAACCACAGTATGAATTAGTCATTAGTCACAATAACATGGATGTCCTTCCCCAACCAGAACCTGGTGCTGATCTAGAAGTGACCACAGATATTAGCACTCGAGTCAATGCAGGAATGGCACTGGGAAAAGGTGACACAGAGCCAGATGTACAATGCAGAAGTCTGTATCCGATGGAGGGCTCTCTTTAACAAAAGCCTTTCTGACTGAGGTCAGCTCATCTGGTTGTACAAGTCTCCAGACAGTATGGCGGCATCTTAGCCAAATGGGGATCACCGCTTTGTCTTTTCTCAATGTAAAAACAATGGTGCTCTGAAATGAACCCTTTTTAAAAAAAAGTATGCATCATTTCAAGCAGGAGAACTTATTGCAGGAATATCTGCAAAGGGCTGGAAGAGCTTCTTAGTTACAGTGATTTGTGGCTGGGCGGTGGGCATTAATGTAACTACACAGAGAGAAATGGAACAAACTCAGCACTGTATCTAAGACAGAGGCGTGTTACAAAGGAATAGGAAGTCTGACATGAAACAAAAAGATGTTAGTTGATTTGTTGATAATATTACTATTTGGTAGCCTTCACGAACAAATCAGCCAGAATAGCTGGCTCTTAGAAACATCATTCAGATTCTTTTTCACTGGGAGAGAAGCAAAATGATAATTTTGTCTTAGAATTCTTGGACAGCATATTTACAACAAAATCAGATATTTCAACTATGAATTAACATCTCCTCAGTATACAAGACACATAATCTTTTATTGACTAGGTAAACTTGATTCTACACAGAGTAACACTGATTTCAAGTACAGAAAATGCAGAAAGGAAGTAATATTTTAGCTTCTTTAGCTTACTACTTAAAACAATCTGTCTATGAAAGAGACATTTTTGACTTTGAACTGAGTTGCGTGTTAAGTGCAGCTGATTCACTTTACTGATGGCCATGATAGTGGAAGTCTAGCATTAAACTCTACATACAAAGACATGTAAATATAGCTTGTACAACTTTCTCTCTACCATTCCAGCTCTGTAAATCTCAGCGAATGGAGGGTCTATGTAGGAAGACTGAAGCAAAATGGTTCGAACCCATTTGAGAGATCCCTGAGGGTCCTGGATGTTAAATCCAGCCAGCAAGGTGGCACCAACATTGCCCTCCTGAAACTGGATGCCAATATCTCCTTCACTGACTACACCCTACCAGCCTGTCTGGCAGGGGAGGGAATCTCATTTGCTCCTGGCACTAAGTGTTGGGTCACCGGTTGGGGCAATGCACCTGGGACAGGTGAGTCTGGGATATAAGGTCAAAGTTCAGGGTTAGAAATTGGGATAGAACTTTCACAGCGTGGGGAGTGCTGTTTTATCATTGATCAAGGTATTTCTTTTAAACTGGTCCATCCTGCACAGCTGTGTACAGGCGTACCAGAATTCCTTGCGGTGGGGTTCCCCAGTTCCCCACTGTGGGCAGTGCTGTTGTGTCCATGATTAAGGTGGATCACACAGACTGCTCCATCCTGCACAGCTGTATGCAGGGGTATCAGTATTCTTTAGGACAGGTTTGGTAGCAAAAGACCAGTGTCCTATTTATCTGAAAGAAATCGTGAAGGGTGAAATGTCTTCTTGTTGTTGTAATAAATTAAATTCTACATGTGTCTCTGTGACCGCAGGAGAACAAGCCCTACAGCAATTAAACACAACGATTGTTCCGTGTGCGACTGCGTCCTCAGACAGCAGCATCTGTATTGATGCCTTGTTCCTCGAGCAGGTAACCCTACCTATATTCCTTCTTCTATTGCTCTTCTGACTATTTTTTGGAGTACTGCTGGCACAATGCTTGATTGGGGATGTTTTATACTGTAATAATAATAATAGAGGTGGTCAGTTGTTCTGTCTGTCTCTGTGCTGACCCCCACCATTTTTCTCTCTCTGTGTAGGGAGACTCTGGGGGTCCCTTGGTCTGTAAGCAGGATGCCTGGGTTCAGGCCAGTGTCATTGCCGTTAACGAAACAGCTTCCTCTGTCAAGCTCAGCGGTGCTCAGGTCCGCGCAGTAAAAGTCGGATCTTTCGTCAAGGTGTCACAGTTTGTGACCTTCCTACGGGCAAATGTACCCAACTTGCCTGTGGTAACTCCCAAGACAGACACCACTGCCAAGCCCAGCTCATATGCTGCTCCCCAAAAGTCCCATTCTGCTTTCTTCCTGGTATCCCTGCCCTTACTGCTGGTCACCTTGATGTCCACACAGTGACCACGCCCTCTTTCAACTGATACCCTCGGCCAAACACAGCAGCTGCATCTGGTTGAATTCCATAGATCTGAAAGAGCAGAGGATCCTGTTGTACCCCTAAGTACTTCAGCCTAACTGCAGAATTGAATTCTGGAATTTCTTATCTACTGTACGTCTGGGATGAAGGAGTGTTTGTTGCACTAAGAAAGAGATTTTGCTGACAAAGCACTTGACAAAGATTATTTATGTACTTAAACTGGTGAATAACCCAGTGTAAAATACTGCCAATACTGATATCAACAGAGTTCTACACATGAACATACAATTAAGCACTTTTTAATTCCATAAAGCATATTTAACCAAAACAATATATGTGAATATTCTGAAGATTTAACAAAACAAAAGTCAGCACTTACCTATGACTGCACACACTGTTTGACAGACCACATTATGAACACAACTGCACAATTTAAGTTGCAACATTGCAACCAGTAGCTTTCTCAACCACTACCTGAATCAGTATCTGAGCCATGAAGAGGGCTTGTACTGTTGTCTTTCCTGGCTGTCTTTTAACACACTAGTGTTTTAATTATCACTTCATGCTGGGAGCTTATGATATTTGATGATACATGATAGCTAAATAAGATTTTTGTTTCTGATTTTGCCTGCTTTGAAATATACAAAAAGAAACAGTATGCTAATTAATGTATCCAAAACGTTTTACAATCCAAATATCTTCTGTATTGTGTAAATCTATGTTCTTATAATGTATGCTGCAATTAAAAAAAAAGAAAAAAAGAAAAGATGAAGGAGTATCTGTTTATCACCACAGGAATTCTGCAGTCACAGGTATTTGCCATACATCAACCCCCACTGGGCCCAAATATATGAATAGGTTCTGTCCTGCAGAAGATCCAGTTAGGAGACAAATGAAGGGAGATAATAAGGGAGAGTAATGATAGAAGTCCAATAGGTAGGTATACAGTATACATCAATGAATGAATCAATCAGTATTTCATCTGCTTCAGCCGCCTTCAAAACAGACTGCTACAGAACACTTCACAGTCTTGTATTGCAGTGAACCATAAAGTTACATTTCACCATGTGGACACAGAGGAGAGGAAACTAAAAACACTCCAGGGGGAGAAAAGAAACCTGAGGGTCCCAAACCTGATGGTTGATTTCCTTCCAGGCAATGGGTTTGTGGTGCTTTAATTATAATAAAACCATGGACACACCCAGCCAGATCCATGACTTTCCAGCTCTCCTGGGTGTTTCTCCACCCCTTACAGTGATATGTGGACATTCACTCTAGGTCAGGAGCAATTGCTCCCAAACTTGTAGACAAGCCTCCAAGAACAGCAGACACCTGTCACCAGTGGTGTGTCAGAGTAATGTGAAAGGAGGAGTCTCTGCAGAAGATGGCCACTAGGGGGCATTCGCCTCTGAAATTACTCTGACACAGATTCAGAAATCAGGAGAGGATGCTGGCTTTGTTTCAGCATTTGTGCAAAATAACAAAGAAATGCATTTAAATTATGTCTGCAGCAAGACTACAGCCTTGTGCACAATCACTTAATTACATCAGTTTGCAGTACTGGCCCTGGAGGAATATGACTGGGTTTTGTTTCACACGAGCTCTCAGTGATTTTAATGATTTTAACAGTGTGACTGTTTTTAGCTTTTAAACAGACAGGAAAATGCCATTTTAACTGTTGTTATTTCAATTAAGACTTTTATGGAGTAATTAAGCTGGGCTGTAACAAAAATCAGCGTGTATGTAGGTCTTCTTTAATGGCCATGGCTTGAAATTCATTTTTGAGAATGAGGGGGGATTCCGTCTTTAAATAAAACTCATGGGGTGGGGTGAGGGTACTATCATTGTAAATGCAGTCCTACCCTGTTGCCGATCTGTCTTTCATTGTCAACCTCCTCTCCATTAAAGGAACAAGAAACTGTTGTCTTCTCAGTATTTCCTCTTCCTCCTTCTTGCTCTCTCCTCTCCATATGGCTCAGGTGTTCTCTCTCTAAACTATATACATTGTTCTTCTCCTCAGTCTCTGTGCTGTCTCCCTCAGTTTAGCCCTATTCTCTCTCTAGTCCTCTTCATTTATTTCCACTTCATACATGTAACTGCCCTGTTGAAATTAAATTGTCCTCAAGGAGGCCCAATCTATGAAATAAGCAACAAATTGTGATGTCTGTATTATTCAGTGGACTTCTGAATTTTGCTTTAATCCTGTTTTGTGCCATGAATCCAATTCGACACTGCATTTCGAATGGACAACGACCTCACTGTATGTGGCAGAGTAAACGTCAGTGTCAGCTCCTCCAGTTGTTTCTGCCACTCATGGAGCTTCTTGGTTCTTATAGCAGAGTTGCTGAAAATAAATGCCCTCAAGTTTTGCAGGAACTTTTATACTTATTCCACAGATCTGGCTGCATCACTATCAGCAATCCGGTTAATTCTGAATTGAATTATTCGCTGAGTGTTTGAACAACTCCTTGGCTGCTTTCTGACATTACAGTAACTCCATACTGCAACAAGTTTGCTTCCATTTAATTTTTTTTCACTCATTAGCTTTACATCTTGAAAAATGGTTTCTGCCCTTCCATCTGCAATTTCAGAGTTTCTCAAAAACTGTTTTCACCTTGTTTTCTGTGTATGTACAGTACCTTACATAGGTACACAAGCTGCTTACTGTTACTTTTATCAGTGGACTCATCCAATACTAAGAAAAACACAGGCCTTGTCCCTACAGAGGCATCTACCACTTCTAAGAGTGTGCTCTCGATAGCTTGATGCATTTTTGAAAAACCTTTGACCTTCAGAGAGATTCCATAGTTTGATCCATCAATCTTAAGATGCTTCAAGAGGGGCATTCCACTTCTTTCATGAATCTCACAGGTTCAACGAAATTTGAATTGGCTAATTCATTTTCTGCAACAAAGTACGCTGGTTTAAGTAACCTGTTCCTCACACTCCATTGGTACGGCTTACAGATGCAGCCATTCAAAGTGCGCGTTACAGACACGTACCGCAGGTGACATCGCTCAGTATGACGCAAGATAACGCACGGCACCGCAGTACGTGATTGGTTGACCGACAGGGGCACTCGTGGTCCGTTGGTCTGTCGTAGAAAGACTTACAGTAAACGTCTTTACTGTGCCCGTTGTAGATATTGAATTTTACCACTGAAGGGAAATCTTAGTAGCTGAGCATAAAAAGAATAGGAGCATACTGTAACGCGTGTGAAAGCCATAAACGATATTAATTTTGGAACATAAACATACAGTATATAGCTGGTCTTGGTACTTTAAAGAAAAAAATACACACCAGTATTCCATTTCTCCCTAAACATTGTAAGCTTCGAAGTCTTTAACGTGATACCGGAGTCAACAAGCATACTTTTAGAATTTGATTAAAAGGGAATATAATATGGAATCGCGTATCTCAAGAATTTAATAACGGTATGATTATATCCGTGTACTGCGGCAGGGCTGTGTAGGGCTTTTTCGCCTGCTTGTTCATGTGAGCTGTCTTGTAGCCTACTGGTCTAGGTGCGTGACTACCAACTGGCAGGTTGTGTGTTCGAATCCAGTTGGTGCTGGACCTCAGTTTTATTTATTTATTTTTTAATCGCGTAACATAAACATATTACCGTATGCAAACTGTACTGTATACAGTATGTATATGTATATTTAATGTCTTAACTGTGCCCGTTTAATTGAATTTAAAAAAATTATTTAACACGAACATTAAGCTGTTTACATCTTCCGCCTGAGAACAGTCACCCGTTGCTACCCAACGCAGAATGGTGATTGGCTGACACCATCTGACACCCCTCTGATTGGAGAAAAAAGACGTGCTGGTTTGCTATACATACTGTACCAGGAAGAGGATTTCTTTCTATTCAAAACGTGTATTTTAAAAGTTTAAGAAGTAAAAACCTTACAGCGTACACAGATTTCTAAACTGATCAGGATCGTTATCTTTGTCTTATGCATAATAATGTTCACCGCTCTGTCCAGCAAATTAATAATAAACTTTATTTTATATAGCGTTTTAAACGAATAAGTAATTAGATTGCTCATAAACCTAATCACTTGCTTTTTCTTTTTATTTAGGCTCAGATTTCAACTATAGATCGTATTATTAATAACCATAATAACAACCAACCAACAAAAACAACCATATAAACATAATACCAACCAAAAACATAGATAACAACCACAATACAAAATCAAATATATCAAACCATTTTACTCTCGCAAAGTCCTCCAATTATCATAATCCCGCCCCTTATGCAAAACCAAACCTTCCTCCCATCCCAGTTTATCCTGTTTATCATAAACAAAATCCACCCCAATTTTCAACATAAAGCATTACACAAAATCAATACCTCAACACTCCATACTCAACAACGATAATTCACAAACAGCCAGAACATGTAACTACACATTCCCAAACAGACCTAATTTCCATAGCCCCGCCCCTTATGCAAAACCAACATCCCTCCCCTGTTCTCTCTCTCCCCTGGCGGTTGTAATCGTTTTTATTTTCAAATAAATTTTAGCAAAGTCATGTATTTTAAAAATCTTAAGATTTTTATATTTATGTCTTTATTTAGTGGTTTCATTAGTGACAAAGGCTAAACTTTCTTGGAAAAATGTCTTTTATGTAAACCATGTTTGCTATTAATTCATTCAGGGCTAAAATATGTTCATTGTATTCTAATGAAAGAAGGGTTCCTTTCGCCGTAGTCGGGAGCCTAGCCTTTAACTAGTAAGTACTGTACTTACTGGGTTTTTGAGGGGGGGGAGGTGTCTTTCGCTGGAAATCTCGCCTCCTACTTTGAAAATACCCATGAAACCGGTTCAATTTGTCACAGCCAGCACTCCTGCAGAGAGGGGGGTTGTACTTGCAGTGTATACAGTACACGCGTTATGCTCTTCGTTAATGTCTAAGCCGGAACATATCATTATATCTCATTTTGTATTTCTTAAAAAAATAGTTTTCCCAGCCTAACAGTATTGTTTTTAACCTGTAAATTTGCTGGACAGAGAGGTGAACATTATTACACAGAAGACAAAGATAGCGATTTACGTTGCATTGTGTATTGTGCTGCTTTAATACAGTTTTAAATAATTGAAAGTCTAAACAGTATCAGCTTTATTTATGGGTTTTAAATAAAGGTGATTTAAACGCGATTTAAATCAATATAAATGTTTATATTGTAACGCATAGGTGACTATTCATTGTTATTAAAATGACTTAAATTCGATCATGTTGTGATATTTAGAAATATACATTTGTTTGGTGCGAGTGAAGTTTTATTTAATCTCTGAGCCATACTGATTCTTCTGGAAGCCAGTTTCCGCCAGGGAGTAAAAAAAAAACACACTATGGTATTCTCTCCAATGCAGTGCAGTTAAAAACATACCTCTGATGCTGCTCCTAAATGAATATCGTTTATGACCACCAGAAGCTTTATGCTCCTTTTCTTTTTTCCAGTGGATTGAACAGGGAGAGGCATTTCATGATGTACTTTTCACTGATGAAACAACAGTGGCTCTGGAACAGTTTTCAACCATGTCGTTTTATAAAAAGGGGAGATATGTACACGTTACTGAAGCTAAAAGTTTAGCCTTTGTCACTAATGTAACCACTAAATAAAGACATATAGAAATCCCTACGTTACAGACTGTATATGGCAGGTATTGGTAGTTTAAAGAAAAAATACACACCAGTATTCCACTTTCTCCCTAAACATTTTAAGCATCAGAGTCTTACATGTGGTTATTTATTGCATAATTTAATTTTGAAAGCCACTGAGACATCAGGTACTACTGTTGTATTTATGAAAAAGAAACAAAACAAAAAACATACTAACAACTGTGCCATCCTACTCCTCAGTTAATACATTTTATTATTCATAAACAGTTAACATTGTTAGCAAAATATTTTGAATTATATTTAACCCTATTTTTTCCTTAGTTTTGTATTTAACTTATTATATGATAGTCAGACTTAATGTATATTTGAACAATGAAAATATATTTTTACAAGATTTTACATTAAGCACTTAAAATTAATATGGTTAATAAAAGTAAACTGTAACATGCTGTAACAAGATCGGTTAAACTGCGAAGAAAATGCTTTCAGAGAAAATGTTTCAGGTGTGAAGAACATAGATCTCTAATGCAATTTCAACCAAACCTGTTCCCACACACCCTGCCCCCACTACCATTAGAATATACACAAACATTTTAGCGTTTCATTCTGAGCAGAAGACCCTCACACCTGAAGAGTGCTGGCTGTGACGAATTAAACCGGTTTTACAGGTTTCAATCACAGACCATGTGACATGGGACTCAGTAAACTAACAGCGCCACTGGATTTGATAATGCCTAACCAAAATCCGCAATATGGAAACAGAACCTGTGTGATTGTTGATAGATGATGTACTCGTAACATTTTTTCAAGACGAACTACAACATTTAAAAAATGACTTGTATGTACTTGATATCTCTAATCAATCCACGGGTCCCAGCACAAAACGAAAGTAAAATGCATACCGTTTCGCGCTTCTTATTAGTTGCTCAAAAGTAATTTGACCGTATGAAATGCATAATATAAACCTAGAAACATATACGTGAGCAGTACTTAAGCACTGTAGTATCGGTGTTAAGACATACCTCTCAAATACTGTAAATCAAGTTAAAAATATCTCAAGACCGATTCTGGTCGTAATGAAACCATGTTTCGTGTATGTTTTCTTTTTCATCTTGAAATAACTCATTTCTAAATACCTTTTTCACTGTTAACATCTTGCAGCAACTTTGCGAACAAAATATACACTCTGACAGTTCATCCTGCTACCAACATTAAATAAAACAAATCTTAAGATTTCTATATTTATGTCTTTATTTAGTGGTTTCATTAGTGACAAAGGCTAACCTTTCTTGGAAAAATGTATTTTATGTGTTGCAGAAAAAACTGACTTGCTTTAACAAAATATGTTTACAAATCCTTTCACCTGGCATTTTCGTAGTTAGAAATTATGGAACGCTCTGTTAAAAGCAAGGGAGTTTTTATGTCCGTTGCAGTTCTTTTGCAACATGAATATAATTATATCGTTATTAATTTCTTGAGATACGCGATTCCATATTATATTCCCTTTTAATCAAATTCTAAAAGTATGCTTGTTGACTCCGGTATCACGTTAGTTAAAGACTTCGAAGCTTACAATGTTTAGGGAGAAATGGAATACTGGTGTGTATGTTTTCTTTAAAGAACCGAGACCAGCCATATACTGTATGTTTATGTTAAGATTTCCCTTCAGTGGTAAAATTAGATATGAATATTCAATACTTAAACGGGCACAGTTAAGACATTAAATATACATATACATACTGTATACAGTACAGTTTGCATACGGTAATATGTTACGCGATTAAAAAATAAATAAATAAAACTGGAAGGTCCAGCACCAGCTGGATTCGAGCACACAACCTGCCCGTTGGCAGGCACACACCTAGACCAGTCGGCTACAAGACAGCTCACATGAGCAGGCAGGCGAAACAGCCCTACACAGCCCTGCCGCAGTACATGGATCTAATCATACCGTTATTAAATTCTTGAGATATGCGATTCCATATTATATTCCCTTTTAATCAAATTCTAAAAGTATGCTTGTTGACTCCGGTATCACGTTAGTTAAAGACTTCGAAGCTTACAATGTTTAGGGAGAAATGGAATACTGGTGTGTATTTTTCCTTGTGATATTTTAAGCTCTAGTTGAATGATAGGTGTCGCATTTTAAATCATTTTCGTAGTTAGAAATTATGAAACGCCCTGTTAAAAGCAAGGAAGTTTTTATGCCCATTGAAGTAAAACAAAATGCCTGACAAAGTATGGCTTGGACAGATTCCAAGTGCTTGTACAAATGTGCTAAAGAAATTATACTTTGAGTATACAGCTTGTCCAAAGTCATCCATTATTAATACTATTAGTAATATCTTCAGTAAAGGCTTTGATGCATAAATATTTCTGATAAAGGTAGGTTGTGTACTTTTGTCCAACTGAGCAATCTTGCTTTCATAAAATATACCAACATTTTAATGACTGATGATTAACATGCTGTAATACACAGTTCAAAATTAAAGGCTCAAATGCTGTACATGAGAGGTTAAGCTCCCCCTGGCGGTTTTACAAGGCGACACCGGATAGTTAGTCACGTGACACACGTGAACCGCATGATACCCTGGTGGGCGTGTCGCGGTATGCCGCGAAATACCTCACCCATTTTGAATGGCTGCATCTGTAGATTACCCTAACCATAGCATTCTTTCTTTTCTTTCTTTTGAGTGCTACATTATGAGCAACTGCATTCGAGTGTCTAATTAATGTAGACTTTTTGTAAACCTCACACTACTGAACATGTTGCAAACTAAGCAGCTCATTTCTCCATCTTTAATTTCGAGCCATGGATATATTTTCAGCCAACTTGCCTGAAACCTATCTTTGCGAGCTTTCTCCTTCCTGTTTCTTTTGTGAATCTCCTCATCACCGTCATTACATTTTTCAGGGTCTGGTGCAGTGTTTTGTGGGGGCTCACCTTCTTCGGAAGCAGATTTTCTTTTCAGCCAACATTCCATTTTTTATCGAGTTTATTAACTAGATGTTGAAGATTTCCCATTGAAAAAAATCCAAATCCAAATCATTCTGTTTTCTATACCTATCCATTGGCCTATAACAAGTGTGAGATGTGAAACACAACCACACAAAGAGCGCAATGTCACTGAATTATGCAGTAGTGCTTTGCAACATGCTGGGAAAACTCAATCTGACAGAGGATTGATTGATATGTGTGGATTGATTTACGCTGATTCTACCTGGGAGATGGCTTGCCAATAAACACGTGCAGGACATTCTCGCATTATAAATGCTGGATTTGCGGGAATAACTACAATTGTGTGGCATACCAACAATCACGCGCAGAAATTCAAGCTCTGCCAGCACAAAGGTGAATGATGCAAAAATAAATAATAAGTCTGTATGGCAGTGCTGAGGTCATAACGGCCCATTCTCTGGAGAGATCCAACCCACTGTTGGCTGTAAAACTACTCTGTTTTATGAAAAACCTGAAACTTACACACACTTTCATCTTTATACAGGGAGGCATTTTACACAAACAAAAAGGGTATCAATTCTTAAACATAATAAAGGGATGCATTCTAGTTACAACAATATTAATTGAGCACCTTTTGAAACAATCATCTTGCAGTGCTTTACAATCCTTAAATACATTATTAATATGAATTCTCTAATAATAAACTTCTCTGAAAGCAATTCCTTTAAAAATGTATGTCTATCTTAGGCAGAGAGTATTTGTAATCTTAAGTCAGAGGTCTCAAACTAATCTATTCCTGAAAGAAACAGTGCAGGGATGGTTAACAGATCGCCTTATATCTCCCTTTTCTAAAAATTGGGAGGTTAGCAATAAATTCAAAAAGTCGTCAGGGCTGGATGAAAACTTCACAGGGTTTTTTCAAGGTCTCTTGCGCTTGATTAATCAAAACAGTCACTTCGTTAAAGGTGCCCTCAACTAGAAAACACGGGAATCTATTTTGGAAGCGTTTAGGATATAATTAAAATGCTAAGAATTATAATTAAATAATTCGAAAAATTACCTAAATCCAGAAGACAGCAGTCCGAGTTGTTCGCTCTAGCGCGAGTCAGATGCGTTAGGCTCAAACAGAGGCCAGTGGCGCGAAAAAGTTCGGTCCAGGGACGCTGAAGACGGCGTCAAACCCGTAAGCGAAATGTCACCTTTTACTGTGGTAAAATTTAGACATAATGCATTAAATCGTACTTTTCTGAGGTAAAATAGCGGGTTTACCATATGGAAATGCTAGAATTGCCTCTTCAAACTATAAAGGTAACGGTGTAAATATATCGCCGCTGTTGGATCTGAAGAAGGAAGAACGTATTACCACAAACTCCATTAAAATATACAATTGTATAGTAATCAGATAAAAGGCAAATATTATGGTTAATCCTTAACTATTCGAGAGACTAACACAGGCCACACGAAACCTCTGTTTCCTCAATGTTGAAAACGTCCGTAATGACCACAAATACTTGCTCTGTTAATATATAAGTACAATAACAACTTACCCACTCAAAAGGTTTAAAATTGCACGATGAAAGGGCTGTAAATCACCGAAGATAAAATAAATATCGTGGGAGTGAGAATCAGGCATCCGAGTTCGTGTACATGGCTCCACCTGCCTGTCCGCAGTTCTCCCCCGCGTCAAGAAAAAGTAACGTTGTACGAAACGTTTGTACCGTTGCAGTTTTTTAAAAAAGTGGGGGAAAATACATTATTTGATTCAATACTGATCTGTCACTGCATTTAGCGCCTGTTAGTGTTAGAAACGTTGGACAGCGAGCCCACTGTGAGCCGGTTCTGGTCCTGTAAGGGTGACGGTTCTGGTTAGGAATTCATGTGAGCAAATATAAAACCTTTTGTTAATTTATACAGACATACTGAACATACTCTGCAAAACATCGTGATGAGATCACTATCAATGTAAAATTAAAAGTGGCAAGTCAATGAATTAAGCACACTTAAGTAGTCATTTTTGGCCAATTTCTTGTAAAAGCAACGGAACTGCTTATGTTTCAACATCTAAGTCTTTAGTAAATTATTTTCTTCTAAACCGAAACTAATGTACAGTTTAGAAGCTGCTTCCCTTATGGAATATTGCAGCGTCCCAGAAGCGGGCTGCCCTGTAAGTGTGAGGATTTGATCCCCAGCCTGCCCAGTTCCAGCAGACTCACTTCGCCTTTCCCACTTCCTGTTAGAAATGGGGTACCCCTTTCTCCCCTCCTATTAGAAATAGGGGACCCCTTTCCACCCTCTTGCCATTCTTGCACCAAACCCCTGACAGAGCAGTCGGCTCCGTGCCCTTTCCTGCCTTTCTGCCCCGAGAGACTAGCCTGCCCCTGTATCCCTAAGGGCAATAAACCACTGAGCCGCAGTTCCAGTCTCCTGCCTCTCTCTTTGCACCGCCGTCCACTGAACAGAGGGAAATTTAGGGAGGACCACTACAATATGAATGACACCCTGCGACAACAGTAACAGTACTTGCAATAGTGAACCAAACAAAACCTAACTAAAACATGGGGTTTTATGTTTTACAGGTGTGAACATTAAAAGCTCACAGTTTTTTTTATTAGTTTAATGAGTTAGATCATAAAACAGTAATTGTGTATTATCCCCCCACTGTCAGTCAAAGCTGTTCAAAACCTGAGAGATGATAGTAATCAGCAAGGAATCACAGGGGAATTTTACAAACCTTGTCCCAGATTAGGATTAACCTGGAGCGATAAGGCCACACAAAACAGCTCTGCTTACAGGAGCAGGTACAGTAGGTGTACCTAGCCACTGACAAAGACAGCACAGTGGTGAAATGCAAACCTTAATTAAAGCATTGAGAGGAAATATTTTTTTTAAACTGGTCAGGTCGTATACAGGAAGTGCTTGAGTGAAACAAATCCGAACCAAATTTCTAAAGTGTGCTTACATGCTTGAAATACACCAGTGGGCACGTGATACATTTAAATAAACTCCAGAATTCCACTAAATATTTACACTTCACAGCGTCTTATAAGCAGTAGGAATGTTGAGAAACAGGTTTGTCAGTGGTAGGGGCGTATAGTGTCCTTGAGGTTAGGGAGTGAATGAAGGGACATTTATAAGTCTTTAATCTTTCAGTGGGGATAACAATTTGTGAAAAAGTAGTGTGTCAGCAACCAAAGGCAGTAACAATAATAGAAATGCACCAGACATGTTTAATTAACGTGTATATACTGTATACTCAATACTTTGATCTTATTACTGAAGGATTTACTGTGATTTCCTTTCTCTCACTGTGCCTCCTGTCCTGTTGTGTGTGTTTATTAGTGATGGGTTCTCTGTGATCTCCTCTCTCTCACTGTGTCTCCTGTCCTGTTGTGTGTTTATTACTGAGGGATTCTCTGTGATCTCCTCTCTCTCACTGTGTCTCCTGTCCTGTTGTGTGTTTGTTACTGAGGGATTCTCTGTGATCTCCTCTCTCTCACTGTGTCTCCTGTCCTATTGTGCGTTTATTACTGAGGGATTCTCTGTTATCTCCTCTCTCTCACTGTGTTTCCTGTCCTGTTGTGTGTGTTTATTACTGAGGGATTCTCTGTGATCTCCTTTCTCTCACTGTGTCTCCTGGACTGTTGTGTGTGTTTATTACTGAGAGATTCTCTGTGATCTCCTCTCTCTCACTGTGTCTCCTGGACTGTTGTGTGTGTTTATTACTGAGAGATTCTCTGTGATCTCCTCTCTTTCACTTTGTCACCTGTCCTGTTGTGTGTGTTTATTACTGAGAGATTCTCTGTGATATCCTCTCTCTCATTGTGTCTCCTGTTCTGTTGTGTGTTTATTTCTGAGGAATTCTCTTTTAGATGCACTGGTTGATAGTGCACTAGTAATGTGCTTTGAGCCTGCATACAAATGAGCAGTGAGAGAGAAAGAGAGAGCAGCAGGGAAAGGGAGGGTAGAGCAGGTGTGTGACGGTCAGGTATTGTGCTGAGTTGCTCATGGGCAGAGAGAGAGAGGGAGAAAGAGAAAGCAGACGGTTGATATACAGAGTGACAGTTCAGGAAAGTCACACTGTGAACCATGGCTCTGCATGGCAGAGCACTGCCACTCCTGGCTTTGCTGCTGTTGCTGACAGGTAAGGTGTCTCGGTGGCAGGGTATGTAATCTTTGGGCCTTAACACGTTTGTCTGCGTGAATCTTAGCTTTCGTCCGCCGGCGCGCCTGGCTCACCGACTTTGTGTGACCGTCTGCACGTCTGTCGTCAGGCTGTGGGCTTACTCGCTGTGGGGAAAAAGGAAGTGGGTCGCAAAAAAAATATATATTGATTCCAAAAATCCATTTGTTCAGGCAATTCTCCATCCATACAGAGACAAGCACAGGCAACAGAGCTCGCCATGACGTCTCGATCTTCCAGCTGACAAACACGACGTACTGACTTTTTTCCAATCTAAGAAGATATTCGGGTAGGACGGGGAGCGAAATGGACAACTAATGTACCGGCAATGGCTCCAGTCCCGTACACTGCGTTGGGCCTTAATCAACTCCCTGAACTTGGCTTGAACGTGATGCAAAGCGTTGTGAAAAAAAAACAACGAGGACCCAAGTGCGCAACTCCTGGTCTGGTTTCTTGCTTGCATTCTGTTCGGTGTTTTGTGCTAAACCTGCCGGTTCCCAATCAGGCATGTCAGACAGGTTTTCCCATCTTTGAATTTCCTTCTTGAATATTTCACGGCACACTGAGCACCTGCCTGCATGGTACCAGCAGAAGAAGTACCAGCGGCTCTGCCACTCAGACTGAGAGTCCGCACTCTGTTGCAATTGATCCCTCAGTCTGGGCACTGGGATCGTCCAGCTTGTCCTCTCGGTCAGCAAGGTGCTCCTGACCTTGCCAGGGTCTCTTCGGCTCCTCTCACAGCCCCCCCAGCCCTGTTTTTCCTTCTCTAGGACCTGTTTCTCATCCCTTTTCCCTGTCTTCTTTCTCTGGACACGCGTTCCTGCCATGGCCTGAATACCACTTCCAGACCGGTCTGCTTCCGGGCACAGGTTGAGCTCAGCCTCATTAGTGGGTCTCTTGGAGGTCTAGTTTCCAGCCCAGGCAAAACCCAACCTTCATTCTCTTCCTCTGCTGCATTGTCTGGAATTCCAGCCATCCATTATCTATCTGCTTCCTCTAGTACAGGATCGGCAGCAGGGAGCTGGAGCCTTTCCTGGCAAGCAGAGAGGTGGGGATACACTCTCTGCTGGGTACTGGGTAGTGCACAGTCCATCGCAGTTGTTCTCTCAGTCTTTATCAGGACATGCTTAAAGGATTAAGCGAGCATCAGTATGTTCAGAACTCAGCTTGTAATGCCTGCCTATGCTGTGCCACATCGGTGACCTGTGTTTCAACATTGACTTTGAGATTTTTTCTCCCTCTTGTAAGGGAAGATGAAGGTCTTGTCTGATGCAGGATATACTCTTTCACAGACCACGGGGTCACCCGATCCTCTAAGTGTACAAGGCTTTGCTCAGTGGAGGATGGAATCCTTTGCAGTGCAGCCCCGTGTCTGTGGAAATGTCTCCCTAAATCTCACAGAGAAGCTGTGCCTGTGGCTGCTGTTTGACTCTCAACTGCGCCTTTTATTGCAGCTTTTCAGATTTGCGACCTTTGATTCGTTCTCCGTGTGTTCAGCGGGATCTTTATGCCCCTATGGGAGCCCTCCAGAATGTACGTTTCAGATCCCATCTCCCCCTGACTCTGGTGCAAAGGCTCCTGGAGGAAATGGCTGTGCTGCTGGCGAGTGTATCTCACAGGGAGCTGTAACCAACACCTTCACAGTCTGTCTTCCTACAGCACCTGCAGATCCTGTCCCGCAGGAATCTGCTTCATCTGGTCTGTCTGCCCTGATGTGCTTATACTGTATATGGTAAAGGACAGAGAATGGGACCTGCAAGTATTGTTCTTTTTTACCCATGCAGAGTTTAGTCAGCTGCAATAAAAGTATAGAGTGGAAGAACCAGGACGTTGTCTAGTAGAGAGGTTTAGATGCTCTTGTTAAGTGTGATCACCGTAACATTCGTGCTTTTCTGAAGAAATACTGCCCTGGCCGTGTTGTTAATAGTAGCTCCCAGTTTACAAAACACCCGAGCTCGCCATTTGTCAAGAGACAAAACATTTCTGTTTTACTTTCACTTGCACAGTGAGGATCTGGCTTGCTCCTGTATCTACATGCTGGAAGACAGAGGTAAAAGTCGGGTTAGTTAAATTGTCACTGAGAAGCTTTTTTCTCCCCACTGGTGGTATAGAAGTTTGGTGGTATATCTTGGCAATGTCCTGCACAGACCCATTCGTTTCTATTCATGATATTATCCATCATTCCTAGTGGCGCAAGCTGCAAAGGGTCACTTTTAATTCACTTCAATTCAAGCATTATTGTCCCATTTGGGGGACTTTGTTGTACAGCACACTCCTAACATAACTTGAACTTGAACTTTATTGCCATATGTAACCGGTACTGGTACAATGGAATTCTTACTTACAGAAAGTCTCTCGATTGTAAAAACAAGTGTAAAAAACAAAACAAAGTGCAAACAGTGCATCAAGACAATATACAAACAGTAGACAATGTGCAAGTAAACATGTAGACAGTTTGAATGTAAACAATACAGACGTGTAAACAATGACTGGAGATGTGCAATAGATAAAAAATCATAAAGAGGTAGATGGTGATTGTGTAGGTGTGGTCCGGGGGCGTGGCTAAATGTGTTCGCCAATCTCACTGCTTGTGGATAGAAGCTATTGAAGAATCTGGTGGTCAGTGTCCGTATGCTCTTATATCTCTTGCCTGAAGGCAGTGGGGTGAAGAGCTCATGCCCGGGGTGGTGACTGTCCTCTGTGATGGCCAGAATTCTACCATGGCAGCGGTCCTCATAGAGCTGTTTAATCTCGGTGAGACCGCAGCCGATGATCTTCTGGGCCATATTGAACATTCTCTGCAGTGCCTTTCTTTCTCGCGAAGAGGTATTGCCATACCACACAGTGATCCCGTTGGTGAGGACACTCCCGATGTTGCAGCAGTAGAAGTTCACCAACACATGTACTGGCATCCCCCATCGCTTGAGGCACCTCAAGAAATAGAGGCGCTGCTGAGCCTTCTTCATGATAGAGTCAGTGTTCACAGTCCAGGTTAGATCTTTAGAGATGTGAATTCCCAAAAACCTAAAGCTGGTGACAAGCATTATTGTCCCATTTGGGGGACTTTGTTGTACAGCACACTCCTAACATAACAACACAATGACAGGCGAAATGTACCAACCAAGAAGTCAGTGCAACAGTGTTACAGCAAGATAAGGGAGAGGATGGTTACAGCACATTGTGTGAAGGAGATACTGCAGTGGGGATGAAAGATTTCCTGTTTCTGTTAGGATCATGCATGGGGGCGCAGAGGCGTCTCCCAGACAGAAGTGTGAACTCGCAGTGCAGGGGGTGAGAAATACAATCCATAGTACACTTTGCTTTCTTTGCTTCCTTTTGTTTGTAGAGGATATTTGAGACAATCTGATTGGCCCCAATTCATTTGCTACAAATTTTGACTAATTTTCCCAAACTATTACAATCAATGGCACTGATGTTACCAAACCAGCAAGTGAGACAGTAAGTAAAGACAATAGAAAGTAGAAAAGCTTTTGGATGGAATTATAGAAGGAATACAGTAGGATTAGGAATAGGAAAACAGAAATAGGAAGAGGATTTCTGTTGTGCTTTTTTATAAGTGGTATCGCAGCATTTAGTGGAAGAAGAGTGATCTGTATAATGCCAAGGCGGAGCTTGTTCCAGTGTGGGTGATGTCATCAAGGGAGTCATGTTGTGGCTCTCAGACACGTTGTGGCCTGCCATGGAGAGGCGCTGTTGTGCAACCAGTTGAGGATACCCAGGCCCAACTGCAGTGATGATCAGATGATTGTGGGTTCCTTGTGTGTTTGTGAATCTATAAGCAGCTCAGAACACTCCAGTTCCTCTTGTCATTTTCTATTTTTGCCTCTACTTGTAATTAATTTGGGTCTTAATGTTTTTCTGCTTTTTTCTTTTCAGAGTCACAGGCTCAAACATCTTATGGTAAGATGAGTTTTACTCTTAACATTTTTTTGAAAAATGACAATCATATTTTAAAATCACTCCAAATGTAGGCAAAAAGATAAAGGAGACAACAGAGAACCCTTTAGTAATAAACACACATGACAGGATAGGAGACACAGTGAGAGAGAGGAGATCACAGAGAATCCCTCGGTAATAAACACACACAACAGGACAGGAGACATAGCATGGATATAACAGAATAATAACAGAACAGTACAAGAGGATTTACGGATAACTGAGCAAATGCCACAAACAGGGACTTTAATTAAATATCATGCAATCAGTGAATGGACTGGTCAGCTTTGGCAGTAGATCAAAGAAACCCCTTTAGTAATGGGATCTCTTTCTCTTTGCCACCCTCAGCCTGTGGGCGGGCGCCCCTCAGTTCCAGGATCGTTGGGGGTGAGTCGGCCCTGTCAGGGTACTGGCCCTGGCAAGCCAGCCTGCACCGGAATGGGGCCCACACATGTGGGGGGACTCTGATCAACACCCAGTGGGTGCTGACGGCTGCTCACTGCTTCAGGAGGTAAGGCAGGACCTTTCACTCAGCAGTATCTCCACAGGCAGTGGAATGACTTTCGGGTGAAGGCCCTGAAACTGCATTTGGGAGTGACAGTGACACATTAAAGGTTGTAATTAAGAGAAAGTGCCTGTGATTTTAGCGAGAGTGCTCAGACTGGCAGAGCAGGAAATACATATTTTAAAGCTGGTATTGCCCTGAGAGAAAATAAAAACTAAGCAGTTAATTCATGTAGTGTTGATGTTTCTGGAACTGTGTAATCTTCATCTTGCAGATTCACTGATTTTTTTACCCAGAAATCAGGATGAAAGCTTTAGTCCCTCATGAGGTGATGGGTTTTTTCATCACCAAAATTTGAACCAACTATTTCTGGACCTTGATATTATTATATCAGGTCTGTGGTACAAAGTATTTATAAAAATGTAAAAATGCTACATATAGACTAAATATTATTAAGACACATTTCAATGTGATTACTTTGCATCTTACCTTGTTTCAAATTAAGGCAGTACAGATCCAACCATTCAGAATGCATGGTGAATAATGCAGTAGATTGAGGTGTACATACAGTACCACACGCACTGTGCTTTTTAAAAATAATCTATTGTCAGACTGCAATACTGTATAAAACCACCAGGTGGCACAGTGAATGTTTATCGTGGCATGTGGGAGCAATGCTGTCATCTGAAAAAGCCTGGTTGTCAGAAAAAGCCAGGTTTCACATCTCAGTCAATGCTGAAGCCCTTGGGACTTTTTCCAATGATAGAATTTAGGTTGTATACTGTTTAGACTTTTATTAATTTTATACAGTGCTGTATATCACAGTATCTTGAATATTAAATTAAAAAAGAAGGGCTATTTTACAAAAACAAAACTAATCAGTTGGATATTTATTATTGTAGCTTGTTGTAAACGCGATGTGCTTCTTTAAGGTCTACATCCTCAGTAACATAATCTATATGTTGTCTGAATGCAAATTTCATCCACAAGTAATCAGAAAACAATTTTACTTTAAATTTTGATTATGAAAAAATATTTCACACATACTGTACTGTAGTGGCTTTAAAACCACCATGGTATCATACTGTATATACAGTATATTTATACAGTATACGATCACACATTGTTCATTGCCGTGTGCTCTACTATTTCAATGTACCTGTGAATCCAACTTCATGGGATTCACATGTGTGTGACATGTTGTGAATCATAGTCTTTGATTCGTTCTCCGTGTGTTCGGCGGGATCTTTATGCCCTTATGGGAGCCCTCCAGAATGTACGTTTCAGATCCCATCTCCCCCTGACTCTGGTGCAAAGGCTCCTGGAGGAAATGGCTGTGCTGCTGGCGAGTGTACCTCACAGGGAGCTGTAACCAACACCTTCACAGTCTGTCTTCCTACAGCACCTGCAGATCCTGTCCCGCAGGAATCTGCTTCATCTGGTCTGTCTGCCCTGATGTGCTTATACTGTATATGGTAAAGGACAGAGAATGGGACCTGCAAGTATTGTTCTTTTTTACCCATGCAGAGTTTAGTCAGCTGCAATAAAAGTATAGAGTGGAAGAACCAGGACGTTGTCTAGTAGAGAGGTTTAGATGCTCGTGTTAAGTGTGATCACCGTAACATTCGTGCTTTTCTGAAGAAATACTGCTCTGGCCGTGTTGTTAATAGTAGCTCCCAGTTTACAAAACACCCCAGCTCGCCATTTGTCAAGAGACAAAACATTTCTGTTTTACTTTCACTTAGACAGTGAGGGTCTGGCTTGCTCCTGTATCTACATGCTGGAAGACAGAGGTAAAAGTCGGGTTAGTTGAATTGTCACTGAGAAGCTTTTTTCTCCCCACTGGTGGTATAGCAGTTTGATGGTATATCTTGGGAGTATCTTGAATATTAAATTAAATTTAAAAAAGAAGGGCTATGTTACAAAAACAAAATTGATTAGTTGGATATTTATTATTGTAGCTTGTTGTAAACGCAATGTGCTTCTTTGAGGTCTACATCCTCAATAACATAATCTATATGTTTTCTGACATACACAAGTAATCAGAAACCAATTTTACTTTAAATTTGGATTTTTCACACATACTGTACTGTAGTGGCTTTAAAACCACCATGGTATCATACTGTATATACAGTATATTTATACAGTATACGATCACACTGCTGTTCATTGCCGTGTGCTCTACTATTTCAGTGTACCTGTGAATCCGACCTCATGGGATTCGCGTGTGTGTGTGACATGTTGTGAATCATAGTCTTTGTATTTGATTTACGTGGCTGATGGTTTTAAACGACATCGCACACTGTTACATTTACACCCCCACTACAAGTTGTGAGAAAGTGGTTTAACAACTTAAAAAAAAGAAAAAAGTCCTGTGTGTGATTTTTCTTCCTCATTGCAGTATCTAGTCTAACAGTGTGACTTAACAATATGTAAGACAAACTATTCCACAGATAAATAAAAATGCATATTTGATTCATTGTAAAACTACTGACATTAACACAGCACATGCTTATTTCTTTCAATGTGAAAATGCCAAAACTGAACCTGTGAATAGCCCCAACAGCCACATCACACATGTATAACAATCGCAATGTTAGACAATAAACCAGTTTTAGGAAACCTAAAACCTAATTCTTCTCTCTCAATTTAAAATCAGATACGTCCCCAGCACTGATATGGGCTTAAGAGATTGTGAATGTAAAATACGTATTTAACATTCTGTGATATATACAATTAATAAAAATGTCAATATAGTAGTTCAGGTGGGTAGCTGCGTCAGCATGTGTAGGCTGCAAATGAACAAGTAATAGGTTTATTCCATGCTGAAAAAAAGAAGAAAGAGAACACAACGTTTCGGCCGTGGAGCCTTCTTCAGGTGTGTGGCTCCACGGGGAAGGCTCCACGGCCGAAACGTTGTGTTCTCTTTCTTCTTTTTTTCATTTCATAATGTAATTCTCATTTTAAATTATAAGATAACAATTATATTACTTAACAAAGATATTACTTGCTTAAAATGTTTGTATTTAAAAGACCAGATTAAAACCAGGAATAACTTAGTAACCAGGAAATGTAGACGCTGCCACTAAGTATTCCTGTGGGGTTCATGGGAATTGGAGTTCCTAGGCTAAGGATGCATCAGTGACTTTTGGGAATGTGTGTTGAAGACAGAGAGTGAAAATAAAAGCCCACAACAGTTTCCCTTCCCCCTGCTGCAGGGATATTATGTGCCAGAATGCAACATGCCCTCTAGTGCTGCATCAGAAAAATAAAACTGAAATTGGTGCTATGCACTACAAGTGCGACTTTGTTTTCTTAATGCTGTATACGCATAACAAACCTCAATTGCGATTTCCGTTTAAGGCATCTTTGAATTCCCTTGCTCTTTACGAGCACCCTGGAGATTGTTGGTCTGGTGGTTTATTCGTGTTATTACATTATTATTAATATTAATATTTGACATACTGCGATACTGTATGTACAATTATCAGAAATGTGAATCTACTGTGCATATTAATTTATTGTGAGAGAATTGCAATTTTGTTCACAGTAACAGTTACAACAGATGCAAATTTTAAAACAAATCTGAGATCTTTTAGAAAAGAAGTTATTAACCCTACTGTATTTAATGCCTGCCGAGATCACGTTTTTTTCTGATTATACGGCGCTATTTAACATGGTGTAATTACTCAGCCTACCTTAAGTAGATGTTGACAAAATTCTGGATTTTTGGTTTCACAAGGCAAGATAAAATTGTATCCAGCAACATGAAATTGGCCCTGGGACGTTTTCGGGAAATGGGGTTAGTGGGCAGCATCCCTCACAGTGCAGTGCCCACAGAGTGTAAGTTATAATATAATAACACCAAATGCAGAAATGGAAGATCCGACTGGACGAGCATGGAATGCGGTTGAACACCAAGAAGATCAAGTATGTGGAGCGCGGCCCTCAAACGGATGGAACTATCAGCATCAGCGGTGAAGATCTCAAGAAAGTGACGCAGTTTAAATACCTCGGCTCCATCAGCAGCAGCGATGGCAACACCCTCCCAGACGCCAGGGCCCGAGTGAACGCGGCGTGGATGAAGTGGCGCCAGGTCGCCGGCGTTCTCTGAGATCGCCGGATGCCAATCTGACTCGAGGCCAAAGTTTACAGGACCGTTGTCCGCCCTGTCGCCCTGTATGGATCGGAATGCTGGCCAGCAACTTCCAGGCAGGAGCAGGCCCTCCGTGTCATGGAAATGAGGATGATCCGGTGGTGTCTCGGCCTAACAAGATCTGACCACGTCCGCAATGACGATGTCCGTCGACGCATGGGAGTGGCACCAATAACGGAGAAGATGCCAGAAGGAAGACTGCGATGGTATGGACATGTGATGAGAAGTGGCGAGCACACGGTGGCACGGACAGCGATCCGCCTGAGCCTGCAGGGTCTATGGCTCGGATGGATCGGATCACTGAAGAGATGCGGAAAGTGAACGTCACCCCGGAAGAAACTTATGACCGCGCCAAATGGAGACGGGGCGTGCCGACAAGCGGACCCTGCCGATGCAGGATTAACGCTAGGATGAAGAAGTGTATAACTGTGATCTTTATCTTGGAAGCACTTTTTTTAAACGTTTGTAGTTGCTATTCTTGCAAAAACACTTTGTATTGTTATTCAGTTTGTGTCTGCATGTTAGTCATATCCTGCTTTCATGTTGCTCCTCACTTTTACCTTGTCGTAAATATAGTGGGGATGGAGCGTATTTGAGGGCTGGCCTGGGATCTTTGATCCATTTTGTGGAGCCAGTATTTCTTTCCTCGGTGTGTGCATGCACTTGGGCTTGCTTTAGTTTTTCCTTTGTATTACAGGTGCTGTGTAGGGACAATTGATGGTTTGTCCATCATGATCATTCAGGTTAGGGGCTTTTACTCTGCGTTTGGCTTCGGAGCAGTTTGAGAAATGTTGCAAGGCAGAAAGGCGGGTTTCTTTAGTCTCTTTTTACCTGAGGAAATCAGGGAATCAGGTTTACCTGAGCTCTTTCCTAGACTCAAAACCTTCTTTTTATAGAAGGGCTTTTATTTAAAAAGAGCTCCTGTCAAAAGAGTTACATATGTTTTTATCTGAGTAAAAACGAAACATACAGTACAGAAAGTTTCACAAGTTAAAGAGCGGTTGAAACCATTACTCACTCAAGGATTCTGAGGTTGTGCTATTCTTCTTCATATGGCGCTTCGCCTCAATAGATCTGAATAGTAATTTTCACATTATGAACTCGTTTACACCATGGATCCTCTTTAGTCAAGGCCGTGCATAAACAAAGAAACTAAGGTTTCTAAACATGCAACCAGGTACTAAATGTTGTTTAAATAAATACTGTGACAATCTCCTCAAATCACAATCTTCAAAATGCCTGTGGTTTGATGGCACTATGAACACCATATGCACTGTGCTCGCAAAGTTATTGACATCTGAAACACTGTGTCTCAGAAATAGTTGTTTTGTGAAAACAACAATGACAAATCGCCCTGAATAAAATACAAGCAGTTTGAAATGAGTATTTATTCTGGAAAAATTAATATTGTAAATAATATTCAGATATATTATACTTTGGTTCCAGACTTTTTTTAATACCACTTTGTCATTCTAGATTATAATTTATATACAATTTCGTTTTACAGCTGTAGAACAGGTAGAACAGGTTTTTACTCCCACCATGGACAGTATTCACCTTCGCTGACTCATTCATGTTTATTCATGTTATTAATTTATTAATATTACTTCTAACAAGATGTTATATATAAAAATAATAAAAATGTCAATATAATGTACATATTATTTACTATTTTATTTTTTAAAAAAAGGGTCTTCATTTGTTAAGAATAAAATTTGTGTCCTGACCAGGAATCGAACCCTGGACATTCTTGGTAATAGGCATACACTTACTCTACTGTACCAAAGCATCACTCAGTAATATAGTTAAAACAGATATCAAAATGTTTCCAGAATAATCCCAAATAACCTCAAGAGAACAAGTCAAAGAAAAGAATGGAGATGTTTACGAAGAAACTACTACCAGCTATGGAAATATGTTACATTTAGATCCAGAAATTAATATTCTTAATGACGTTCAGAAACTATTTTTATTTTCAGCTACCAAAATTTCTTTAGTTACATGATTCCATATTAATATTCCCTATTAAGTGTTTTTTTAAAAGTGCTACAGCTTTTTTTACAATAATGACAAGTATTCATAGAAAAAAGGTTATAGCTTTTTTATAAAGTATATAAACTTAATATATTTACGATGAGCTTGTCAAAACTATTCTAAATCTATATTCAAAACCTTCTTTTTAAGTATATAACCACAGTAAGAGACCAAGTTAAAGATGGACTTTGATGCAGAAAATCTTTATATTGAAGTTGGAAAAACTTTTTTTTTATTTTTAGCTACAAGCTTATGACGTTCAGAGATGTTATGCTTCTTTTATTTTTATTGTCATCTATCAATCATTTTCCCTTTAGTTACAACTTTCCATGTTAATATCCCATGTTAAGTGGATTTAAAGATGATGAACAGTAAGGAAACAGAAACAGAAGCAACTGTTTCACTAACATCTAATGCACCACAAGTGCCCCCTGTCTTTAGTCAGTGAATCAAATAACATACCACCCTGCGTTACAGGCATTTCTAAGAAATTACAGTATGTGCATTCTGAGTGGCTGCATCTGTACACTGAAGGATTTTTAAATTATTCACTGTAGCAATAGAGACTGTTTACTGAAAACCTAAGACACAAAACAGTACTCAAGATTTTCATTAATGACAAAGAAATAAAAACTGAACTAAAATTAAAACATGACAAACTTCCATCCATCCATCTCATTTTTAACTGTTTAATTTCTAACAATTTCTAACAACGTTCAGGACATATATCACAAACGCTGTACACACAAAGCCTCCAGTATTGTGAACGATCCCTCCCACCCCTCCTGCATCCTCTTTGCCCTCCTACCATCTGGTAAAAGGTATCGCAGTACACGGGCCAGCTCCACCAGACTCCGTAACAGCTTTTTTCCACAGCCTGTCAGGCTCCTCAACACCCTGGTACCTACTGCACCTACTCCAAATGTGGAAACTTAGTTCTTTTTTGCCTAATATCAGGCATACTGTCTGATGTATTCTTTTCACAATTTGCACTATTCACTTTGCACTGTATGTACCCTGTACCCTGCCAGAAATGTCTGTGTCTACATTGTCTATAGCATTGTCTTGTCAGTGTCTTGTCTGTATTCGCACCGTAGACCTGGAGAACGATATCTCGCTCCTCTGTATTATACTTATATATGGCTGGATTGACAAATAAGCTTGAATTTAAACTTGAACTATCAGAGGAAAATCACACAATCACAGGGAGAACATAGAAACTCCACTCAGATAACACCTCAGGGATTGTGCCTAGAGCCCAAGCCCTGCGAGGCAGCCAGGCTAAAGCTTCAGTGCATTGGTAATGTGATCCAGCGCATTGTCAACTTCTTCCCTTCCTCCTCCATTGCTCTCCCAGCTACCTGATAGCGAGTCAGTGGACAGTGTACCTGGGCCGTCTGACACAGGTGGGCTCCAACCCCAACGAAGTGTCCAGGTCGGTCCAACAGATCTTCGTGCATCCAGGCTATGACTCCATCACCCAAAACAACGACATCACCCTGCTGAGGCTGAGCAGTTCTGTCTCCTTCAACAACTACATCCAGCCCATCTGTCTGGCCGACAGCAGCAGCTCCTTCTACACTGGGACCAGCTGCTGGGTCACTGGCTGGGGCTACACATCTGAGGGGGGTGAGTGTATCCCTTTGGTGAAGTGGACCAGTCTATGGCATGTTATGGTACAAAGAGCTGGTGCTCTATAAGTGGCTCAATCCACATGTGTTTTGAAGGATCAGTGTTGATCTATTATATAATCTACAAAAGGTTAAATTGAGAACGTACTGATGTGCTAATCCAGGTGATCCCAGCCCTATTCCTTGAGATCACCACATCTGCTGGTTTTAATTCCAGCCGAGCACTCAGCTGAACCTCATTGAAGTAATAGAACCCTCAACCTCAACCTCTTTGACCTACCGTAATACTGCAATCAGTTAGGACTCTTCAACTGTTTTCAGTTAGCAAAAACACGGTTACTGTTGCATCTCAAAAGTAACTTGTGATCGACAGGTTTTAGATAGCAGAAAAGCTGGCAAGGGTTCTCATGGATTAAATTGATAGTTCAATTAAGGATTCAATGAAGTAAAGATGTAGCAGCAGATATGTGGGTCCCCTGAGTTTCCAGGGCTGGTCTATCACTAGCCCCCCAAAAGGAGAGAAGGATCTGACCTGACCTGGACATCTTCAACCTCCAGTCCAGTGTTTCCCTGTCACTTTTTTCCCATGAACACACCATGCTTTGTCAGTGTTAGAGCTGCATTGTTACTCCAGTCTGTGCCCACTCAGCTGTTTGAAGTTTGAAGAAAAGGGGCAGATGGTCAAATACGCACCCATTCCAGAGGCAAGCATTTGTGTATCTCCATGTTAGTCAGGGCATCGGGTAGCAGTTAATATTCATTAATCCCTATTTTGCTGTCTGTGGAAGTGCACCGATTAGAACAAGGATACTTCGCAAGTGACAGGGCGGTGATAGGACACTGGTGGTTCAGAATGATAATGCTGTGGTGGTGATAGAGCAGTGATGGGACACTGGTAGGTCAGAATGATAATGCTGTTGTGGTGATAGAGCAGTGATGGGACACTGGTAGGTCAGAATGATGATACTGTGGTGGTGATAGAGCAGTGATATGACACTGGTAAGTATAAACATGGATACTGTATTGGTCAATGGATAGCGAGAGGGCACTGCTAGGTTTGAAATCAAGGTTTCAGCAGATCCTGCTCCTTTTCCCACTCTGACATGTGTGTGCCAAAGTATGGGCATGTGAATTAGGTATTAACAAACTGTCTTGTCTCCCAGTGTCTCTGTCAGGGAACCAGACCCTGCAGGAGGTCCAGCTGCCCATCATTGGGAACAGGCAGTGTGGGTGTCTGAGCGATGTGGTCTTTGGAGCGAACAGCATCACAGCCAACATGATCTGTGCTGGAGTGCTGCAGGGGGGCAAGGACTCCTGCCAGGTAGCTGGAAAAGCCTTTTCCCTGTGTGCCTTTTTTCTTGCTCCAGTGCATTCCCGAGCTGCCCTGCGCTTTTACGATCTTGTTGGGTCAGTGTTTCTGTTTTTTAGTCAGGCTGTGTAAGTAGACGATGATCTACAGTTAGTCGGTCTGTTCCTATTCTCACAGTGATCTCTCTCTGTCTCCAGGGGGACTCAGGAGGTCCTGTTGTCTGCAAGCAGGGCTCTGCCTGGGTTCAGGCTGGTATTGTGAGTTTTGGAAATGGCTGTGCCCGGCCCAATCTCCCAGGGGTGTACACCAGAGTGTCCCAGTACCAGGACTGGATTAACGGACAAGTGGGGTCGGGAGCCACAGGCTTTGTGACCTTTACCTCCAGTGGCACAGACACTGACAGCAGCTTTACTTGTGGTTCCTCTAATGCTGTCAGGGTCCAGGTGACCACTGCTCCCTCAACTACTACAACAGCACCTGTGACCACTGCTCCCTCAACTGCTACAACAGCACCTGTGACCACTGCTCCCTCTACTACGACAGCACCACTTACAACCACTCCCTCTACTACTGCTACAGGACCCGTTATGACTGCTCTCCCTATTACTACCCCAGAACCATCTGAATCTTTTCCACCGTCTCCTCCAGAGTGTGGGAGAGCACCCCTGAGTACCAGGATTGTTGGGGGTGACTCTGCCCCAGAGGGGTACTGGCCCTGGCAGGTCAGCCTACATTACTATGGGCGTCACAGGTGTGGAGGATCCCTGATCAACCAGCAGTGGGTGCTGACGGCGGCAGAGTGCTTTTCAGGGTAAGGAGAAACAGGAACACTGGTTATGAGTGCTGAGCCAGGGCTTTACATTTTGGTAGTACTGATGATTTTGACCCCTTTCCAACTCTTTCCAACCTTCTTGTCCTTCTGTGGCCTGTGAGCTTGGAGTCAGAAATAAATGTTACCCCTTGCAAATGGCAGAGTTTGAAAACAAAATTAATTTGTGTGGACTGCTGTAAGCAACAAGGTGTTTAAATAAACTCCAACAAGAATCTGCGGTGCTTATTGTGGCAGAGGTGTTGCGCAATGGTTTTACAGATTCAGAAGGAATTTTTCTATAGTTTACCAACGGAACTGAGGGGAGAATGACCACAGTGCTCTTGTCTATGTGTGATGATGTCAGTACAACCTTGATTGAGCTTGGAGCTTGATTGACGGAATGTTTAGAAAAGAAGTAAAAAGAGGTATTGAACTGAAGGATTGAGAGAGAAACTGATTACTCTATTCTGATTGACACTCATGAGCATAACGGCATTGAGATTAAGTCTGATGAGAACGGACGGTGTAATATTTAAGGTTTTAGACACTTAGGCAGTGTAAAGAGCTAAGTGATCTTTCTCTTTCTTTCCAGCACTACTTATAGTGTCCCATGGACAGTGTATCTGGGCAGGCAGACACAGGTGGGCTCAAACCTCAATGAAGTGTCCAGGACGATTCAGCAGATCGTGTGGTACCCAAACTACGACTCTAGAATAAAAAATAATGACATCGCTCTGATAAGGTTGGACAATCCTGTCAGCTTCACCAACTACATCCAGCCCATCTGTCTGGCCGACAACAACAGCTCCTTCCTCGATGGCACCCGCTGCTGGGTAACTGGCTGGGGAGACACAGCTGAGGATGGTAAGTTGACACATCACCCTTTCCTGTAAAAAACACTGGAAGGTGAAATCTCTCACATCAACAGAGAAACTAAAGTATAATAATAGGAAAGCTACTGTATACTGTATAGTGCAAGATGTTTAAGGTTATTGCTTTACAATATTAAGTATAGGCACTGAGTTTCCAGTAATCAGCTAATTTGTGCAGTTTTCCTGTGTGCAGTATTTTAAAATCACCACTTCCCAGCAGGTTTATTAAAGAACATCTTGCAAGGTGTGTTTATAACTCAGTACGATCAGTTCTTTTCCAGCTATGTTACACAATGTTTGCAACTTTAGGATGATCTATTCCTGCTCTGTATTGTGTATCCTACTAAGAACCACACATCTGGCATGGCACATGCTAATGAAAGGATGCTCCTGTCTGTTCCTTGTAACTCATACTCTCAGGCTCTAGATTTAAATGACAATCGGGGGTGAAGTGGCTTTTATCACAGTCCTCAAACTGGCCCAGGAACAACCAGCTGGCCTGTAGTGAAACAGCAGAATTAACATACAGGTACAGACATGCACATGCAAGAGTGAAGGTGTCTCCATAAACAAACAGAGTATTGAAACCTTCAACATTTTTGAAAAACAAGTGTTTCTAACCAAACTGCCCCTATCCTGAAAAGTGCAAGACCAGTTCTATTTATCTGGCTCATGAGGTTGCAAAGTGTTTTATTGTGCTCTACAGCCCCTTGTGTTCGATCATAGACCAGAGTTTGAAGCTTGCTGGAAATCAGCTATGGGAAGACACCGTTGGTGTAGTTGATATTTGTGTGTTGTTGCCACTTCTCTGAGGGTTGGAACTAGATTTTCTAGTCCAACAAATGGAGAAATGCGATTGTGAATGTGTGAGAGACAATTAAATGGATTAACTGCTGATGTCAATCAGAACTAACTTGATCACCAGCAATAGGTAAAACACGTGTTCATACAAACCAGTAGTAAGAGCTCATCTGAGATATTATGATGTCAGGTGAAGTTTTACCCCAAATGTGACAGTCTCCTTGAATTCTTCTCCTCAATGAAAGAAGCACCAACAAAGGCTAGGGAATAAAGCTCATGAGAAACACCTGGGACCTGTGGTGTTGCCACAGGTGAAGATGGCTAAGGAACATCGTTGCTCACCTGACAGCTCCTCAGACAGAGCAGAACCAGGGTCTGTTTTGGGAAAAACTTTAGCAAAGAACTCAAACATGCAAGAAGAGTGATTGCTTCTTCAGGTTTACAAAGAGTGGTTTTCAGCCAAGGACAGGGTAATGACAATCTTCCTTGTCTGTCAGTGTCTCTGTCAGGGAACCAGATCCTACAGGAGGTGCAGGTGCCCATCATGGGGAACAGGCAGTGTGGGTGTCTGAACAACGTGGCCTTTGGCTCAGGCGGCATCACAGCCAACATGATCTGTACTGGAGTGCTGGAAGGGGGCAAAGGCTTCTGCCAGGTACAGCCACCCCATCATCTTTTTGTTTTTCTGCTTCTGTTCTGTGTCCCTCACTCTGCTGGACTATCAAAATATCAAGAAACCTTTACTATATATCCTCTATAAATCTACTATAAGTCACGCCCTCTGCAGCCAGAGGGTGCTCCCACTCTGTCCTGTCCCTAGTTTCCTGTGCTTTGCTCTGTCCTTCCGGTGTCTCTCACTCTGGGGTTATATATTTCCAGGTCACTCATTCCCCTTCGCTCAGCATTGACGTTAAGATGTCCTGAGACCCGCCTAGCACCAGGTCGCTGCTCCATCCGCGACCTGAGGGCATTGGTTTCTATACGACATTTCCTGAACTCTTGCACTGCTGAGCCCGGGCTAACCTCCCGTCCCAGCACTACGCATAGGGTCTTTCTCCGCTCTCCTGCCATTCCACAGTTCATCCCTTCCGACACCCGTGACACTATACAGCCGTACTGTATCTGCTTGATTATGGAGCCGTGCCAGCACACGTAGGCTCCAAAGGAACAGGTAAAGGTTCTTTCCACACTGAAAAGTAAAGAAAATAAACACCTGAAGAAAGCTACATAGTGTACTGTACCTGTTCCTGTGTTTTTATGACACACTTACCATTCTCCCATTATTTCCTGTTATATGTGAGTCGGCCCAGTTTGAAAAGTGCTGCCAGTCATTTAAATACAGGCAGCATCTTTTTAACCCATCTTTCTGTCTCCAGGGCGATACAGGGGGACCCCTGGTGTGTAAGCAGGGCTCTGCCTGGGTTCAGGCTGGTATTGTAAGTTTCGGAGAGGGTTGTGCCCAGCCCAGTCTCCCAGGGGTGTACACCAGGGTGTCCCAGTACCAGGAATGGATTAATGAGCAGGTTGGGTCAGCAGCTCCAGGTTTTGTGACCTTCACTCCCACTGGCCCGGACCCGGACAGCAACTTCACCTGCTCTCCATTCAACGCGACTCCAATAGCTCACAGTGGTAGGTTACAGCTGAAATCATCAGTAAATTGCAGATACTTGCTAAAATTCAGACGCACATCAGACAATTCTTCCCATCTGTCTCTTGTGTTTCCCCAGAGTGTGGAAAGGCACCGCTCAGTACCAGGATTGTGGGGGGTGACTCTGCCCCAGAGGGGTACTGGCCCTGGCAGGTCAGCCTACATTACTATGGGCAACACAGGTGTGGAGGATCTCTGATCAACCACCAGTGGGTCCTGACTGCTGCAAGCTGTATCTACAATTACTGGTTAGTTTCCTGTGGGACAGGCTAGTCATTCTGGATCAGTGTTGCCCAGAACAGTATTTGACGAGAAAGATGCTAGATGAGCACAGTTGACGTTATGCACAATTTTAGCAATGACCTCTGTCTTTCTGCAGGTACTCAGATCTCAGTTACTGGAAGGTATATCTGGGCAGTCAGCAACAAGTGGGCCCTAACCCCTACAAAGTATCAAGGAGGGTCCAAAGTATCATTGTGCACCCTGGATTTAATTACTACTATTATGCAGTTAACAATGACATCACCCTGGTGAGGCTGGTCAGCCCTGTGTCCTTCACCAGCCACATCCAGCCCATCTGTCTGGCCGACAGCAGCAGCTCCTTTCACACTGGGACCAGCTGCTGGGTCGCAGGCTGGGGATACACAGCTGATGGCGGTGAGCTCATTTCTTATACGTACTGCATCCCTTTGCTAAGGCAGAAGAGCCTTAGTTTTTAAAAGCAATGTGGGCCATTTGCTGTGTTTTCTATAGATACAACACATCTTCTCTGTGGATTACTACAACACGAGCACCACACTTTCTTTACTTCTTAATTTTTTTCAATTATGCATCATGTCATTTTGAAGTGGCGTAGTACAGCTCTGGGTTCGATTCCAGGCTGGGTTGCCTTCAGGGTGGAGTCTGCGTGTCCTCCCTGTGACTGTCTCATGCAGATCAGACATGATTTGCTGGACTGAACTGTCAGGTCTGGGCTGGTGGTCAGGTATCTGCTCTCACCTGGTGGGCTATGGGTTCAGGTCCCAAGTGAAACAGTGCAGTTGTACCCTTGAGTGAGAATCATACTCAGCCTGCTTCGGTCAGAGGCCCAACTGCATACTTGGGCCCCATAGTAACATGCTTTAATCATTTAGTTACTCTTTAGTAACTCCGCCAAATGAGTTCCTAAAATTAATGTTTGGATCTTTGTTGGGCAGCTGTTCTCTGAGAGGAACTAAGAACAAAAAGGTTACCTAGATAGAACATCTCAATAATGGATTTCAGCCATCAATTGAACACAGATTCAATCTCTCGTCCCTCAGTGTCTCTGTCGGGGAACCAGACGCTGCAGGAGGTCGAGGTGCCCATCATTGGGAACAGGCAGTGTGGGTGTCTGACTAATGAAGATGCCAATAACCCCATCACCATCACTGAAAACATGATCTGTGCTGGAGAGCTGGATGGGGGCAAGGATACCTGCTGGGTACAGACCCCACTTTACAAATACTTTTCAATTTTATACTTTCTCTGTCTTTTCTTTTTTTCAGAAAAAAAACTTAATGTGTACTATTAACCTTTTCCTGTATTAACCCCCCTCTCTCTCGGTGCAGTGTTAATGTACTGTAGTGTCCAGTCAGTGTGTCTGTATTAACCCCTCTCTCTCAGTGCAGTGTTAATGTATTGGAGTGTCCAGTCACTGTGTCTGTATTAACCCCTCTCTCTCAGTGCAGTGCTAATGTACTGGAGTGTCCAGTCAACTGTCTTTATTAACCCCTATGTCTGTCTATCTCTCTCTTATGTCCAGGGAGACACAGGAGGACCCCTGATCTGTCAGCAGGACTCCTCCTGGGTTCAGGCTGGTGTTGTGAGCTCTAGGCAGGGTTGTGCTCGTTCCAGTCTCCCGGATGTGTACACCAGAGTGTCCCAGTACAAGGACTGGATTAACACTCAGGTTGCGTCGGCCACTCCAGG
Organism: Atractosteus spatula; assembly: GCF_055471065.1. Lineage (NCBI taxonomy): Eukaryota > Metazoa > Chordata > Actinopteri > Semionotiformes > Lepisosteidae > Atractosteus > Atractosteus spatula. The sequence continues at coordinate 8,704,884 of NC_142710.1, read as the reverse complement.
TTTTGTGACCTTCAGCTCCAACGGCACAGACCATGACAGCAGTTTTAACTGTAGCTCTCTTAGTGTTACTGCTGTAGCACCGAGCGGTAGGTGACACTTCCATAAAACCACTGAGAAACTGAGACATTAGTTTCTGCTCAGTTCACTTGAGGGTGTCCTCTCTCATCTCTTTCTCTGTCCATGTCCTGCAGAGTGTGGGCAAGCCCCACGGAGCACCAGGATCATGGGGGGGGTGTCTGCCCCAGAGGGGTACTGGCCCTGGCTGGCCAGTCTGCATTATTCTTATCACATGTGTGGAGGATCCCTGATCAACCATCAGTGGGTCTTAACAGCTGCCCAGTGCGTCTTCAGGTAAGATTAATTAGATTTTTTCCTGATTTTCATGGTTTAAGTTGAGATCTGCATTACGAGTGAGATTTACTGCATTATGTTTGCTGTTGCAGGGTAAGCAATATCTTAGACATAGTTCTGCTCATCTCTTTCTACAGGACCAGTGATCTCAGTCAGTGGACAGTGTATCTGGGCCGGCAGACACAATACGGCTCTAAGCCTCATGAAGTGTCCAGGAGGGTCAGACAGATCGTCCTGCACCCTCACTTTGACTACTGGACTTTGAACAACGATATCGCCCTGCTGAAGCTGAGCAGCCCTGTCTCCTTCACCAGCTACATCCAGCCCATCTGTCTGGCCGACAGTAGCAGCTCCTTCCTCAATGGCACCAGCTGCTGGGTCGCAGGCTGGGGAAACATTTATGAGGGTGGTGAGTGTAGTTCAGTGCTGTTCACATAACCCCTTCCTGGAAACAGCATCATTCTTGAGGTATCAATTACTTTGGGCATCAGCCACAGCTGAGGTGTGGGATCTGGGCGGTAGAAGAGTCTGAACGAAAGGGAAGATGTTTTGTTCCTTATTCTTCAGTGTGTGGGACGCGTTGAGGAGCTGATCACATCAGTTTGCTAGTTTTGCTGAAGTACGGGATATTGATCAATAAAAGTTCATAGAGAGAGGATCAATCTTGTGTACACTGTGGACTTCAGATCTTAAGAGTTAAAAAGACAGGGCATATTCCACAGTTTCCTACCTGAAGTAGAGCTCAGAAACAGAAAAATAATTGAATGATGAACTGGATTATCATGGTGGGTTACACTTAAACGTGTGAATTACGACAGTAAAACTGGCATCCTAGTGTATCATTGTCATGTAGAAAGAGAATCAAGAACCCCATGACTATCACCTCCGTGGGAGCAGTGTTCCCAGTGGCAAGACACTGTTGGGCAGGTTGTGACACAGATGCCTGGAAGATCCTCTGCTGGCCTGAGAGAAGGACCTCAGCCCCTAGTCCTGGGACCGACAGTGTCTCTTCTCTTCCAGGCTCCCTGCCCTATCCTCAGACCTTACAGGAGCTCCAGGTGTCCATCATGGGGAGCAGGCAGTGCGACTGTCTGAACGCAGAGGTCTTTGGGCCAAACAGCACCACTGACAACATGTTCTGTGCTGGAGTCCAGGAGGGGAGCAAGGACACCTGCCAGGTACACACACTCCTGCTTTCATTAAGACCCTGGGAATTATCTTTAGTGTTTCGAGCACTTGTGGCTCTTCAGTGTGGATATTATTTAATGCAGCACTTTTTCATTCCCCTGCCTGAGGGGTGCTATTGAATTCTTGAGATAAAAATCTTCTTAATCTTCTAAAGATAAAATCATTTTTATTTCAGCTTTCAAATCATTCAAATTGCTTTTTTAAACTTGATCCTGTGCTTTTTTTAATCATTTTTTAAAGTGCTTTCTTTCTCCTTATGTAGATTCGATCTCCAGTGTAGATTCTGAGACCACTGTTACCTTATGTTGCTCTGCCTGAAAGTACAATACAGAATTACTCACTATCAGTCTCAGTCAGCCATATCTCACTCATTTCAGGTTCATTATTGTCACAGGCTCATGCAGTAGTTTGAACATGTTGCATGTTGATTACCTATTACCTGTCTCTGTAATAACACATTAAATTAACAATTAAACAGGAAGCTGGTCTGTGCATTAATGATTCCTTTTGATTTCTCCAGAGAGACTCAGGAGGTCCCCTTGTCTGCAAGCAGGGCTCTGCTTGGGTTCAGGCTGGTATTGTGAGAGCTGAGCTGGACTGTCATCAGCCCAGTCTCCCAGGCGTTTACCTCAAGGTCTCCCAGTACCAGGACTGGATTACCCAGCAGGTTGGGTTGGCCACTCCGGGCTTCGTAACGTTCACTTCCAATGGCACCGACCCTGACAGCAGCTTCACCTGCGCTCCAGTGAACGTCACTCCAATCGCACCCAATGGTAGGTAACGGTTTGCTTTAAAGAAATTGAATAGTTTGCTTGTACTCAACTCCAGTGATCTTATGTCTGTCCTGTTCCTCCAGAGTGTGGAAAGGCTCCCCTCAGTCCCAGGATTGTGGGAGGTGACTCTGCTCCAGAGGGGTCCTGGCCCTGGCAGGCCAGCCTGTATTACAATGGGCAACACACATGTGGAGGGTCTCTGATCAGCCAGCAGTGGGTTTTGACAGCTGCACGCTGTTTCTATAGGTACTTAGATCATCAAGACTCCTTTCCTGGTTTGATTTAGATTTGATCTCTTTTGATGGTGAAAGATCTTAAATCACTCTGAACAAGTGTAATTGTGGACTGCAGTTAAGGAACTCTGTGTCAGCGGTTAACACATAACCGCTCGTAACTGTGACCTCTCTCTGCAGGAACATTGAGGCCAGGCTGTGGACAGTGTACCTGGGCAGGAGGAGTCTGATGTTTTATAACCCCACCGAGATTTCCAGAAGAGTCGCCCGGATCTTCCCACACCCAGATTTCAACTACCAGACTCTGAACAACGACATCGCCCTGGTGAGACTGCGCAGCCCTGTGTCCTTCACCAGCTACATCCAGCCCATCTGTCTGGCCGACAACAGCAGCTCCTTCCAAACTGGGACCAGCTGCTGGGTCACCGGCTGGGGAAATTTAGATGAGTTTGGTGAGTTTGTATATGTCCCTTGGTTAACACACAGGAACCCCGTAGTTGCTGAAATGTATATATACTAGATATTGTAGGTTGAATTTTTGAGTTTCTGAACAACGGTATACAAAGAGTGAGGGTAAATGGATTTCTATCACAATTTAATTGTGTTGGGTCTCCTCAGGGCTGTGTCCTATCTGTATAAAAATAGCATATTCTGTACTCTCTTTGCATTCTTTATACTGGCAACAGAAGAGGTCTTTTTGGAGAAAAGATACTGTACATCATACGTTTGCTAATCTTTCGCAATCAGTATCCTGCAAGATGTAGATACTGATCATCGTCCTGAGGTGTTACTTTTTTTAATTGTATAATAAGTCCTTTCTTCACCTTGATGTGTCAAAACCAGAGATACTGTATGTTCATTGAATTTACAAAGCACCTATTGCTAAACCAACAGTCATTCAGGAGCAGGAAACTGAAATCTGGCACTACTATGCTATTTCAATTTATTACAAATTAACAATTGAGGAAAATACAGATGTCATATCCCAAAAGAGCCAGCATTGCTTGTTTTTCCAGATCAACCTCTGCTCTTTTAATGGATCGAACAAGTTTGTCTCAGGCATCCTCCTAAAAAGAAACTGAGTTTTGATCTCAGAGGAAAACCGCCGGGCTGGGTCTCTCTTGTCTTTCAGTGTCCCTGCCATATCCCCAGACCCTGCAGGAGGTCCAGGTGCCCATCATGGGGAACAGGCAGTGCAACTGTCTGAACGATGAGGCTTTGGGACCAAAGAACATCACTGACAGCATGATCTGTGCTGGAGCGCTGGAGGGAAGGAAAGACTTCTGCCAGGTTCAAATTATAGTGCTGTATCTACAATTTTACATGATGTCATTCTCCTGCCACCTCCTCACTACAGACTGAAGAACCCTTTAATATTGCAGTGTGTCTGTACTAACCCGTCTCTCTCAGTGCAGTGTTAATGTACTGGAGTGTCCAATAAGTGTCTGTATTAACCCCTATCTCTCAGTGCAGTGTTAATGTACTGTAGTGTCCAGTCTGTGTCTGTATTAAACCCTCTCTCTCAACGCAGTGTTTATGTCTTTATTGATCTGTCTCTCTATTTATTCAGGGTGATACAGGCGGTCCTCTGGTCTGTAAGCAGGGATCTTCCTGGGTTCAGGCTGGTGTTGTCAGTTTCACTGAGAGCTGTGCCAGTACCAGTCTCCCAGGAGTTTACACCAGAGTGTCCCAGTTCCAAAACTGGATTAACCAGCTGGTTGGATTGGCCAGTCCAGGCTTCGTGACCTTCACCTCTAGCGGCACAGACCCTGACAGCAGTTTTATCTGCAGCTCATTCAATGTGACTCCTGTAGTATCCAGTGGTGGGTATCAATTACCTGTTCGCAAAATTCAGAGGTTTGCTGTATTCTGACACTCAACAGCTGAGCACTGTCTTCCCTTTCTGCAGAGTGTGGGCGGGCGCCTCTCAGTACCAGGATCATGCAGGGTGACGCTGCCCCAGAGGGGTACTGGCCCTGGCAAGTTAACCTGTATTATTATGGACAACACATGTGTGGAGGGTCTCTGATCAACCACCAGTGGGTGCTGACAGCTGCACACTGCATCTACAGGTAACTTGACCAGTTAAAGCCTTTCATGAATTTAATGGTGCATGAAAGGACTGTTAAATTATGGTGGCCCTGTGCTCTCAGGGATGGTATTTCTCTATTTTCTGACATCTTGCCTGTCTTTCTCATACAGCTACAGTGGTATCAGTTTCTACCGAGTGTATCTGGGCAGGTTGACCCAGGTGGCCTCTAACCCACATGAAGTGTCTAGAAGGGTCAGCCAGATCATCATACACCCTAACTTTGATTCTTGGACTCTGAACAACGACATCGCCCTGCTGAAGCTGAGCAGCCCTGTCAACTTCACCAGCTACATCCAGCCCATCTGTCTGGCCGACAACAGCAGCTCCTTCCACACTGGGACCAGCTGCTGGGTTGCAGGCTGGGGAAACACAGATGAACAAAGTGAGTGTAACCCCTCAATAATTGTTAAAAACCTACAACGCTCAGTTTAAGGTGCATATAAACAGCACAGACCTCACAGAAATCTCTCTCGCAATTTTAGCTTCTTCACTTTTAAACAGAGTATTTGCACTTTTATTGTTGTATAAAATTTTAATTATATGATACATGGTGATCTCTTGTAAAACAGCGTCCATGGTGATCTGTGTAAGCATTTAGGAACAAGTAAAAGGTTTATTCCATATTGAAAAGAGAAGAGAGAAAACACAATGTTTTGGCTGAGAAGCCTTCTTCGGGTGTGAGCTCTTTTTATTACACTACAACAGTCCTGTTACAATAGGGGCTACAGTCCCAGTACAGTACAACAGTCCTGTTACAGTAGGAGCTACAGTCCCAGTACAGTACAAACGTTCTGTTACAATAGGAGCTACAGTCCCTGTACAGTACTCCTGTTACAATAGGAGCTGCAATCCCAGTACAGTACAACACTCCTGTTACAATAGGAGCTACAGTCCCAGTAGAGTAGAACAGTCTGTTACAATAGGAGCTACAGTCCCAGTGCAGTACAACAGCCTGTTACAATACAGGAAAAAGTAATGGGTTTATTTCATGCTAAAAAGAGAAGAAAGAAAACACAACGTTTCTGCTGTGGTGTGACACTCGAAGAAGGCTCCATAGCTGAAACGTTGTGTTTTCTTTCTTCTCTCTTTAGCACGGATAAAACCTATTACTTTTTCCTTTACAGACTACGCATGCTGACACAGCTACCCACCTGTGTAAGCATTTATATACATATGCAGTAATTCTATATGCAAATATAAGTATCTGATATAACGGCTGTGTTTCATTAGAAACTGGCTTTCATCACAATTACAGATTTGTATAACAATCACCAGGGAGACCCGTGGAGGTCTGACAGCCCCTCTTGTATTTCAGCTGGTCTGTCAGGGAACCGGACGCTCCTGGAGGTCCAGCTGCCCATCATTGGGAACAGGCAGTGTGGGTGTGACATCGACCCCGTTTACGGACCAAAAGCCGTGACTGAAAACATGATCTGTGCTGGAGAGCTGGAGGGGAGGAAGGACGTCTGCATGGTACCAACTCTTCCCGTGTCTTTTACACTGCTCTGTCCCTGTGTCCCTCTGGTAGACTTCAGTATTGAAGAGTGCTGTATTCAGCCATCACATCGTTATATGCTCCTGTCTTTAGTGTCCAGTCAGTGAGTCTGTATTAACCCCTCTCTCAGTGCAGTGTTAATGTACTGGAGTGTCCAGTCAGTGTGTGTGTATTAACCTCTCTCTCTCAGTGCAGTGTTAATGTACTGGAGTGTCCAGTCAGTGTGTCTGTATTAAGACTGTGTCTCTCTCCAGGGAGATGGAGGAGGTCCCTTGATCTGTAAGCAGGGCTCTTCCTGGGTTCAGGCTGGAATTGTGAGTTTTGAGAGGGGCTGTATCAGTTCCAGTATTCCCGGAGTGTATACCAGGGTGTCGCAGTACAAAGACTGGATTAAAGATCAGGTGGGATTGGCCACTCCGGGTTTTGTGACCTTCACTTCCACTGGCCCGGACCCCGACAGCAACTTCACCTGCTCCCCATTCAACGCAACTCCAATAGCTCCCAGTGGTAGGTGATGGTGTAGTCAAGTAACTGACTCACTATAGACTAATACCGGCGTAGTAGTTTTAGAGTAAACAGGTAGCCATGGCTATTCTTGTCTCTCTGTCCTCTTCCTCCAGAGTGTGGGCAGGCGCCTTTCAGTACCAGGATATTGGGAGGTGACTCTTCCCCAGAGGGGTACTGGCCCTGGCAGGTCAGCATACATTACTATGGGCAACACAGGTGTGGAGGATCTCTGATCAACCACCAGTGGGTCCTGACTTCTGCCAGCTGTTTGAACTGGTACTGGTAAGTATGTGAAGTTTTTATTGGTCTTTGGGACTGTCAGTGGCATTTATGAAACATCTGCTTGTATCCCTGAACCAAACACGTACTGACTTTTTTCAGATTACTGGAAGAAAAATTCTATTAATTGGACCAATTAAAGATCTTTCAGAACTATACTTCAGCAGTGTGAACACAGCTCCAGTGTTCAGATCTAGCATTTAACAATGACATAAGAAGTCACTTTCCCAGCTCTGGGTGGAGTGTCCTGCACCAAAAGAGACTTTGATCTTAGTATCTGTAGAAGTCTATAGAGAAAATTAGGTTAATGATCTAGCTGCAGCTTTTAGAATTCATGCAGGATCACAAATTACTTTATACCATTTTCTGCTAGCAATTTCCCTCATCTTTCTCCAGGTATGGTTTCAGTCAAGTGACAGTGTATCTGGGCCGGCAGAGACAGGTGGGCTCTAACCCCCACGAAGTGTCCAGGAAGGTGTCACAGATCATCTTGCACCCTGAATCTTACTATTCGAATTGGGAGAACAACATCGCTCTGGTGAAACTGAGCAGCCCCGTCACCTTCACTGCTTACATCCAGCCCATCTGTCTGGCAGACAACAGCAGCTCCTTCTTCACTGGGACCAGCTGCTGGGTCTCAGGCTGGGGATACACTGCTGGAAACTGTGAGTTTATCTCCTTGATTAATAGTCTACTTGACTGATGTGCTTGTTGTATAAAAGTACAGTATGTCCTCCTCAAACACATAGTGTCTTGCTCTTGCAGCGTGTGAAAAGATGATAGGTCTGTGTTTCTGCAGTGACTCAACTGGTCAAAATGTTTTTCCAAGCACAGACTGGGCTCTGTGACTGTGGCTCCCAGCAGCTGTCAACTCAGTTCACTGAGTATCATTGACCTAGGGTAGGATGGGACAGCACGGTGTTTCTCGGGTCCTGGTGACATTGGGGAGGAAGCAACAACCTGCACTCAAATGGGCACGGCAGAATACTTTCTCATTCTCCTTGTGTGTAGTTGTAGGGTTTGTAGTTGTGAGCAGATATGAGCTTTTCCAGTATTCTGTGTTATTGTGTGATAACTGGATGCTTCACAATATCTCTAAAATTGTTAAAGCACCACAGAGATGTTCTAAATAAATGTGGTCATCCTGTGGTATGTTAAACTTTATTGAGTGAGGTCCCAAAAGGAAATATTAGTTCTGTCACATTCAACTCATGATATTTAACAGAAATTCAAGAGGAGGTCAAATTCTAGTCTTGCACTCCCTCCACCTTAACTTCACTCTTATAGCTGTCTCCCTGGTTCATTCCTGTAAGTGAGCGAGGTTTTTAAAGCGCTGATCTTACCAGAGATAATGCAAAAACTAAAAAGTACACTATCCCTTTATATGCCATTGTCTCAGTTCATCATTATAAGAATTACAATGAACAGCTGCTGGGATACTTTAACTGTTAGACTGGGTAGGTGGGAGATGCCTTAAAGAAGGAAGAATTGGGTAATAGCAATCAGCCATCAATCTCACACACTGTTTGGGATCTCTCTTGACTTCCAGCACCTTTGTCTGGGAACCAGACCCTCCAGGAGGTCCAGCTGCCTATCATTGGGAACGGAGAGTGTGGCTGTGCCAGCAACTTGACCTATGGAAGGAACGTTGTCACTGACCACATGATCTGTGCTGGAGTGCTGGGAGACAGGAAGGGCCCCTGCTATGTACGAACACTTGCTGCTCCTTGTGTTTTCCATCATCTTATTCCTCCCCTCCTCTGTTCCTCTGTTCCTGTTTCTAACTCAGGGCGTGTCCCAATTCTTGCACTGTGCCATCAGCCCTTCCTCCAAGTCCGCACTTGTGTGACATAGTGTGAGTGTAGATTTCAAGTGTGTGAGTCTTCACTGTCATAAACAGGGTAATGGGACACCCTTGGGTAAAGTCTCTTGCTGGTCACATGAGTCAAACTCCTGTCTGTTGATACAACTAGAGCTTTGTACTACAAAATACATTTAATCTCCTCTGTCCCAGTACAGAAACAACAGTACGAGGAATATAGCGCGTTCATTCACATTCATTCCCAGTATAGTAAATGAGATAAACTTGGCCACACCTCAAAGCTTTGTACTATTACATATTCCATGAACAAAACACTCTGCAGGTAAATTAATATTCATCAGTCTAAATGAGGTGATGAACTAAAAACTTTATGTCAAAACTTTGTAACAAGAAATCATACAGTATGAATCTAAAGTAGTTTAATGAGATTTTGTTTTTACATAAAATGAGTTTTAAATTTACGAACACTAACTCTACTCCATGAGGAATTGGGGGTGATTCCCTTCAGGGGAGTCCACTCTGATGCAGACTTCAGAGAAGGGAGCATTAAGGGACCATTGGGGGCGCTCCTGAGCACTCTTGTGAAACACAAAAATAGAAATGGGGCACCCCGAGCCCTTGCAGACTTGAGCAGGAACGTGCACATGAAGGAGGCAAGACCACGACTGTGGGTATTGTCACACGGCCTCGCGTTCCAGTGTTGCGGGTCTATCAGTCTTCATCTTGTCTTTCTTCTCAGAGAGACACTCAGTCTCTCTATTAAAGCATTCTGACAGTGCTTCTTCATCCCTGACTCTCTCCCTGCATGTGCATACACTGTAGTAAGTGAGTAAGTGTGTAATAACCTGCCTATGTTTCTCTCTCTCAGGGAGATTCAGGGGGTCCCCTGGTCTGTAAGCAGGGCTCTGCCTGGGTACAAGCTGGTATTGTGAGCTATGAATGTTACCAGTCCAGTTTTCCCTGGATTTACACCAGAGTCTCCTGGTTCCAGGAGTGGATTAATGGAGTGGTGGGGTCGGCTTCTTCTCCAGGCTACGTGACCTTCACATCCAGTGGCACAGACTCTGACAATTATAACTGTAGTCTGTTCTCTACAACGACACCTCCACCAACCAGTAGACTGCCAACTACCTTAACACCTCTTGGTAGGTCAGAGTTCGATTCATTTGTTCGGAAAATAGCTGACTCAGACATCAATCACTTATCTTTCCTGTCGTCTTCTTCCTCTAGTCTGTGGTCAGGCGCCCCTCAGTCCCAGGATCGTGGGGGGTGAGTCAGCGCAGGCGGGGTACTGGCCCTGGCAGGCTAGCCTGCACTGGAATGGGTCCCACACATGTGGGGGGACTCTGATCAACATTGAGTGGGTGCTGTCAGCTGCTCACTGCTTTGGAAGGTAGGACAGAAAGTGTAACACACAGTGTAACAGTGGTGATTTATACCATATCAGTTTACAGAGTGATCACTGCAGATTGAAACTGCTGGCAGTGTAACAGAGGTGATTTATACTGTATCAGTGTTCACAGTGATTGCTGCAGATTGAAACTGCTCACAGTGTAACAGAGGTGATTTATACTGTATCAATGTTCACAGTGATCACTGCAGATTGAAACTGCTGGCAGTGTAACAGAGGTGATTTCTGACTTACAGGTCGTTTTCCAGTGACAGGAATGGCTTTAAAGACAGCAATACTGAATAATGAAGCTTCAGGACACATGAACAATTCCCATGTCTCCGCTTTCTTCTTCCTGTTAGTTTTCTCCATGCAGCTCCAGTTCCCAATCAAGCCATTATAACAGTTTATTCTCCTCCCTCTCTCTTCAGCCCTGTGGTTGCGAGTCAGTGGAAAGTGTATCTGGGGCGGCTGACACAGACGGGTCCCAACATCCACGAAGTGTCCAGGGGGCTCCAGCAAATCATCGTGCATCCAGACTATGACTCTTCAACCAACAACAATGACATCGCCCTGCTGAGACTGAGCAGCTCCGTCTCCTTCACCAACTACATCCAGCCCATTTGTCTAGCTGACAGAAGCAGCTCCTTCTTCACTGGGACCAGCTGCTGGGTCACTGGCTGGGGAGACACAGCTGAAGGTGGTGAGTGTACCTCATTGGCATCTAGTGAAGAGCTACTAATATCTGTTGAACTGTAATTGAGGCTGGACTATTCCTTTAGCCTTCTGAGATATTGTAGCCCCACCTCGTGGCCCTAGATACTGGACTGAGTATCACAAATATGACAGCGACCTTCCAGCTCCTCTGTCAGGGAACCAAACCCTCCAGGGAGTCAAGCTTCCCATAACTGGGAACTGGGAATGGTAATTGAGATGACTTTTGTGCTGGCTTTTCTGATCCATGAGGGCTCACAGGTTAGGTACAGTACTATCACACTGTCTTGCCTCTTAGGATCTCTGTCGGGGAACCAGACCCTGCAGGAGGTCCAGCTGCCCATCATGGGGAACAGGCAGTGTGGGTGTCTGAACGACGTGGCCTTTGGCTCAGGCAGTATCACAGCCAACATGATCTGTGCTGGAGAGCTGCAGGGGGGCAAAGACTCCTGCCAGGTAAATTGTTAACATATTTTCGTCAAAGCTACACCCACACTACATTGTCTGATCAATCAGACATTGCATATCTCCTGCCTTGTTTTCAGTGTTAGTGGACAGAACTGGGCTGTCTGCCAGTTAGTGCCACTTCTAATCATTTTCTCTGTCTGCAGGGAGACTCAGGGGGTCCCCTGGTCTGCAAGCGGGGCTCTGGCTGGGTTCAAGCTGGTGTTGTGAGTTTCGGAAGGGGCTGTGCCCGTCCCAGTCTCCCAGGGGTGTACACCAGGGTGTCCCAGTACAAGGACTGGATTAACAGACAAGTGGGGTCGGGAGTCACAGGCTTTGTGACCTTCACCTCCAGTGGCACAGACGCTGATAGCAGCTTTACCTGTGGTCCGGATCCTACAGTTACTACAAGAGCACCACTGACCACTCCTGTTGCCCCATCAATCACTTACCCGACCCCTGCGCCAGCCCCCATAGCGCCAGGAGGTTGGTTGTCATTTTAATGAAGGAGATGTGTTCAGATTCATACTATATTCCTTGGGTCACTATTCAGTTTCTTCTCCCTGTGTCCTGTTCCTCCAGAGTGTGGGAGAGCGCCCCTCAGTCCCAGGATTGTAGGGGGTGACTCTGCCCCAAAGGGGTACTGGCCGTGGCAGGTCAGCATACATTACTATGGGCAACACAGGTGTGGAGGATCTCTGATCAACCACCAGTGGGTCCTGACGTCTGCCAGCTATATCTACTGGTACTGGTCCTGGTAAGTTTTCTGAGGGACAGACTAGTCATTCTGGATCAGTGCTGTCCAGGACAGTATTTGAAAAGTACAGTTCAGTACTATATTAGCACAGTTGATATACACAGATCTGCTGACATCCTTTTCCTTTCCACAGGTACTACACTCTTGCTGAGTGGCAGGTGTATCTGGGCAGGCAGCAACAAGTGGGCTCTAACCCCTATGAAGTGTCTAGGAGGATCCAGTCGATCATTATACACCCTGGATTTTATTATTACAGTTCCAGGCAAGACAATGACATCGCCCTCGTGATGCTGGACAGCCCTGTCAACTTCACCAGCTACATCCAGCCCATCTGTCTGGCCGACAACAGCAGCTCCTTCCACACTGGGACCAGCTGCTGGGTCGCAGGCTGGGGATACACAGCTGATGGCGGTGAGCTCATTTCTTATACGTACTGCATCCCTTTGCTAAAGCAGAACAGCCGTACCCCTTAAAAACAACTGTGGGCTATTTGCTGTATCCTCTGTAGATACAACACGAACACCCCACTCTCCTTACTCCTTTTTTTTTTCCAATTATACATCATGTGATTTTGAAGTGGCGTAGTACAGCTCTGGGTTCGATTCCAGGCTGGGTTGCCTTCAGGGTGGAGTCTCCGTGTCCTGCCTGTGAACGCCTCATGCCGGTCAGACATGATTGGCTGGACTGAACTGTCAGGTCTGGGCTGGTGGTCAGGTATCTGCTCTCACCTGGTGGGCTATGGGTTCAGGTCCCAGGTGAAACAGTGCAGTTGTACCCTTGAGCGAGGCTCATATTCAGCCTACCTTAGTCTGTAGCTGCATACTTGGGCCCCATAGTAACATGCTTTGGATAACATGCTTTGGATTTCTCTGAGAGGCACTAAGAGTAAATTTCTAAGTCACCTTGGTAGAACATCCATAATGCTCGTCAAATCTCGGATTAACGGGAACTGTGGTATACTGCAGCTGTGGCTGGAACACTGCAATCAGCCATTCAGAGCTCAAAACAGATTGATAGTGTTGTGTTAGGTGTTCCTGAAATGACAGCGGCATCTAATCTGAGACTTTCTTAGACTAATAATCATACGTCTTCACAACATAACATATGTTATATAAATACACAAAATACAGACCCTAGCTTTGAAAAGCTTTTCTGAAAAGAGGATTGCTGTACATGCTATGAATGAAGCTTGGATCAGACCAGGAGTTTCATGGAGTTTAAAACAATTAAATTGAATAATATTGCACTTTGCCATTATACTGTTGATCTAGGCAGTGTACATGAATGGTAGTAATACTGCAGTTGATGTACAGTACGGATATCTGTGGATATTCTGCGTTCCTGTGTGACATCTGAAAATGTGCTTGTTGGTGCCCAGGTATTCAGCTCATGTTCCAGATTCCTACAAACTTCTTCACTTTGTACTTCCAGTCCCATTTTAAACAGACCCTTCAAAAACTGAAAATTATTTCAGAAAGGTTAAAGTTAATAAATATTTAGCTGAGTCCCCTCATTTTAGAACACATACTCAAAACACTGTTTACTGTAGAAAAAGGCATGTATGTACTGTATTTTGTACATGGAAAGAGCACATAGTTGTATTTTGTACATTCAAGAGCACATAGTTTTGAATAAACTGAGAAATGTATTGCCAGGTTTACCTTATTTAGTTTTTAACCAATTAAATCACTCCTGTTTAACATAAATGAAGATGTTTATGTTCCCCATGCTTACATTTTTCTACGGGAACAGATGAGATTAAACGTACTGTTTATGACAAAACAAAGATCTGAATAGTCAGGGAGCGGTATTCGCCAAGTTTTCCCCAATATGAGTGAACACAGTACATCACCACTTGAGTGCGTATAGGAACAGGTGACACTGCATTAAGATTCATCAAACTGTCAAGGGAGAACGAAAAACTTCTTAAAAAATTATCTGCCATTGGATACGAAGTGGGAGTGAAATCAGCAAAAACAAGAAAGCATTTTGACTGTGAACTGCAGAGTGGTTGTCCAAGAAATATCATGCTCATTGTGATGCTGCTGACTTTCACTGCCTATTAACGCTCCACAAGGGCCACCCATCAGTCTTCTTTGGCAGTGCAGTTTTCTGGGCAGGGTGACACCATGGGACAGCAAAGTCATCTTGTCATGGCAACGAGTTTTGACGCCCAATCTGACTGGCTGCATGGTGCGTTTTACGTGGCTGCATCTGTAATGTCCAGACACTGTGGGGTTAGGAGCTGCTAAGAATAAAATTACAGGTCTTAGTGTTAGGTCATCTCGGGGATATTCACACTAATGGACTTCAGCCACCATTCCAACAGCAAGTCAATCTCTCGTCCCTCAGTGTCTCTGTCAGGGAACCAGACGCTAAAGGAGGTCCAGGTGCCCATCATTGGGAACAGGCAGTGTGGGTGTCTGACTACTGAAGATGCCAATAACCCCATCACCATCACTGAAAACATGATCTGTGCTGGAGAGCTGGATGGGGGCAAGGATACCTGCTGGGTACAGACACCACTTTACAAATACTTTTCGGATTTATACTTTCTCTATCTTTTCTTTAAAAAAAACCTTAATGTGTACTATTCACCTTTTTTTTCTATATTAACCCCTCTGTCTCAGTGCAGTGTTAATGTACTGGGGTGTCCACTCAGTGTGTCTGTATTAACCTCTCTCTCTCAGTGCAGTGTTAATGTACTGGAGTGTCCAGTCAGTGTGTGTGTATTAACCCCTCTCTCTCAGTGCAGTGTTAATGTACTGGAGTGTCCAGTCAGTGTGTCTGTATTAACCCCTCTCTCTCAGTGCAGTGTTAATGTACTGGAGTGTCCAGTCAGAGTGTCTGTATTAACCTCTCTCTCTCAGTGCAGTGTAAATATACTGGGGTGTCCAGTCAGTGTGTCTGTATTAACCCCCATGTCTGTCCATCTCTCTCTCTGTTATGTCCAGGGAGACACAGGAGGACCCCTGATCTGTAAGCAGGACTCCTCCTGGGTTCAGGCTGGTGTTGTGAGCTCTAGGCAGGGTTGTGCTCGTTCCAGTCTCCCGGATGTGTACACCAGAGTGTCCCAGTACAAGGACTGGATTAACACTCAGGTTGCGTCGGCCACTCCAGGTTTTGTGACCTTCAGCTCCAACGGCACAGACCCTGACAGCGGTTTTAACTGTAGCTCTCTTAGTGTTACTGCTGTAGCACCGAGCGGTAGGTGACACTTCCATTAAAACCATTGAGAAACTGACACATTAGTTTCTGCTCAGTTCACTTGAGGGTGTCCTCTCTCATCTCTTTCTCTGTCCATGTCCTGCAGAGTGTGGGCAAGCCCCTCGGAGCACCAGGATCATGGGGGGGGTGTCTGCCCCAGAGGGGTACTGGCCCTGGCTGGCCAGTCTGCATTATTCTTATCACATGTGTGGAGGATCCCTGATCAACCATCAGTGGGTCTTAACAGCTGCCCAGTGCGTCTTCAGGTAAGATTAATTAGATTTTTTCCTGATTTTCATGGTTTAAATTGAGATCTGCATTACGAGTGAGATTTACTGCATTATGTTTGCTGTTGCAGGGTAAGCAATATCTTAGACATAGTTCTGCTCATCTCTTTCTACAGGACCAGTGATCTCAGTCAGTGGACAGTGTATCTGGGCCGGCAGACACAATACGGCTCTAACCCTCATGAAGTGTCCAGGAGGGTCAGACAGATCGTCCTGCACCCTCACTTTGACTACTGGACTTTGAACAACGATATCGCCCTGCTGAAGCTGAGCAGCCCTGTCTCCTTCACCAGCTACATCCAGCCCATCTGTCTGGCCGACAGCAGCAGCTCCTTCCTCAAAGGCACCAGCTGCTGGGTCGCAGGCTGGGGAAACATTTATGAGGGTGGTGAGTGTAGTTCAGTGCTGTTCACATAACCCCTTCCTGGAAACAGCATCATTCTTGAGGTATCAATTACTTTGGGCATCAGCCACAGCTGAGGTGTGGGATCTGGGTGGTAGAAGAGTCTGAACGAAAGGGAAGATGTTTTGTTCCTTATTCTTCAGTGTGTGGGACGCATTGAGGAGCTGATCACATCAGTTTGCTAGTTTTGCTGAAGTACGGGATATTGATCAATAAAAGTTCATAGAGAGAGGATCAATCTTGTGTACACTGTGGACTTCAGATCTTAAGAGTTAAAAAGACAGGGCATATTCCATAGTTTCCTACCTGAAGTAGAGCTCAGAAACAGAAAAATAATTGAATGATGAACTGGATTATCATGGTGGGTTACACTTAAACGTGTGAATTACGACAGTAAAACTGGCATCCTAGTGTATCATTGTCATGTAGAAAGAGAATCAAGAACCCCATGACTATCACCTCCGTGGGAGCAGTGTTCCCAGTGGCAAGACACTGCTGGGCAGGTTGTGACACAGATGCCTGGAAGATTCTCTGCTGGCCTGAGAGAAGGACCTCAGCCCCTAGTCCTGGGACTGACAGTGTCTCTTCTCTTCCAGGCTCCCTGCCATATCCTCAGACCTTACAGGAGCTCCAGGTGTCCATCATGGGGAGCAGGCAGTGCGACTGTCTGAACGCAGAGGTCTTTGGACCAAACAGCACCACTGACAACATGTTCTGTGCTGGAGTCCAGGAGGGGAGCAAGGACACCTGCCAGGTATACACACTCCTGCTTTCATTAAGACCCTGGGAATTATCTTTAGTGTTTCGAGCACTTGTGGCTCTTCAGTGTGGATATTATTTAATGCAGCACTTTTTCATTCCCCTGCCTGAGGGGTGCTATTGAATTCTTGAGATAAAAATCTTCTCAATCTTCTAAAGATAAAATCATTTTTATTTCAGCTTTCAAATCATTCAAATTGCTTTTTTAAACTTGATCCTGTGCTTTTTTTAATCATTCTTTAAAGTGCTTTCTTTCTCCTTATGTAGATTCGATCTCCAGTGTAGATTCTGAGACCACTGTTACCTTATGTTGCTCTGCCTGAAAGTACAATACAGAA
Organism: Atractosteus spatula; assembly: GCF_055471065.1. Classification (NCBI taxonomy): domain Eukaryota; kingdom Metazoa; phylum Chordata; class Actinopteri; order Semionotiformes; family Lepisosteidae; genus Atractosteus; species Atractosteus spatula. The sequence continues at coordinate 8,687,845 of NC_142710.1, read as the reverse complement.
TTACTCACTATCAGTCTCAGTCAGCCATATCTCACTCATTTCAGGTTCATTATTGTCACAGGCTCATGCAGTAGTTTGAACATGTAGCATGTTGATTACCTATTACCTGTCTCTGTAATAACACATTAAATTAACAATTAAACAGGAAGCTGGTCTGTGCATTAATGATTCCTTTTGATTTCTCCAGAGAGACTCAGGAGGTCCCCTTGTCTGCAAGCAGGGCTCTGCTTGGGTTCAGGCTGGTATTGTGAGAGCTGAGCTGGACTGTCATCAGCCCAGTCTCCCAGGCGTTTACCTCAAGGTCTCCCAGTACCAGGACTGGATTACCCAGCAGGTTGGGTTGGCCACTCCGGGCTTCGTAACGTTCACTTCCAATGGCACCGACCCTGACAGCAGCTTCACCTGCGCTCCAGTGAACGTCACTCCAATCGCACCCAATGGTAGGTAACGGTTTGCTTTAAAGAAATTGAATAGTTTGCTTGTACTCAACTCCAGTGATCTTATGTCTGTCCTGTTCCTCCAGAGTGTGGAAAGGCTCCCCTCAGTCCCAGGATTGTGGGAGGTGACTCTGCTCCAGAGGGGTCCTGGCCCTGGCAGGCCAGCCTGTATTACAATGGGCAACACACATGTGGAGGGTCTCTGATCAGCCAGCAGTGGGTTTTGACAGCTGCACGCTGTTTCTATAGGTACTTAGATTATCAAGACTCCTTTCCTGGTTTGATTTAGATTTGATCTCTTTTGATGGTGAAAGATCTTAAATCACTCTGAACAAGTGTAATTGTGGACTGCAGTTAAGGAACTCTGTGTCAGCGGTTAACACATAACCGCTCGTAACTGTGACCTCTCTCTGCAGGAACATTGAGGCCAGGCTGTGGACAGTGTACCTGGGCAGGAGGAGTCTGATGTTTTATAACCCCACCGAGATTTCCAGAAGAGTCGCCCGGATCTTCCCACACCCAGATTTCAACTACCAGACTCTGAACAACGACATCGCCCTGGTGAGACTGCGCAGCCCTGTGTCCTTCACCAGCTACATCCAGCCCATCTGTCTGGCCGACAACAGCAGCTCCTTCCAAACTGGGACCAGCTGCTGGGTCACCGGCTGGGGAAATTTAGATGAGTTTGGTGAGTTTGTATATGTCCCTTGGTTAACACACAGGAACCCCGTAGTTGCTGAAATGTATATATACTAGATATTGTAGGTTGAATTTTTGAGTTTCTGAACAACGGTATACAAAGAGTGAGGGTAAATGGATTTCTATCACAATTTAATTGTGTTGGGTCTCCTCAGGGCTGTGTCCTATCTGTATAAAAATAGCATATTCTGTACTCTCTTTGCATTCTTTATACTGGCAACAGAAGAGGTCTTTTTGGAGAAAAGATACTGTACATCATACGTTTGCTAATCTTTCGCAATCAGTATCCTGCAAGATGTAGATACTGATCATCGTTCTGAGGTGTTACTTTTTTTAATTGTATAATAAGTCCTTTCTTCACCTTGATGTGTCAAAACCAGAGATACTGTATGTTCATTGAATTTACAAAGCACCTATTGCTAAACCAACAGTCATTCAGGAGCAGGAAACTGAAATCTTGGCACTACTATGCTATTTCAATTTATTACAAATTAACAATTGAGGAAAATACAGATGTCATATCCCAAAAGAGCCAGCAATGCTTGTTTTTCCAGATCAACCTCTGCTCTTTTAATGGATCGAACAAGTTTGTCTCAGGCATCCTCCTATAAAGAAACTGAGTTTTGATCTCAGAGAAAAACTGCCAGGCTGGGTCTCTCTTGTCTTTCAGTGTCCCTGCCATATCCCCAGACCCTGCAGGAGGTCCAGGTGCCCATCATGGGGAACAGGCAGTGCAACTGTCTGAACGATGAGGCTTTGGGACCAAAGAACATCACTGACAGCATGATCTGTGCTGGAGCGCTGGAGGGAAGGAAAGACTTCTGTCAGGTTCAAAATATAGTGCTGTATCTACAATTTTACATGATGTCATTCTCCTGCTACCTCCTCACTACAGACTGAAGAACCCTTTAATATTGCAGTGTGTCTGTACTAACCCGTCTCTCTCAGTGCAGTGTTAATGTACTGGAGTGTCCAGTCAGTGTGTCTGTATTTACCCCTCTCTCTCTCAGTGCAGTGTTAATGTACTGGAGTGTCCAGTCAGCGTGTCTGTATTAACCCCTCTCTCTCAGTGCAGTGTTAATGTACTGGAGTGTCCAATAAGTGTCTGTATTAACCCCTATCTCTCAGTGCAGTGTTAATGTACTGTAGTGTCCAGTCTGTGTCTGTATTAAACCCTCTCTCTCAACGCAGTGTTTATGTCTTTATTGATCTGTCTCTCTATTTATTCAGGGTGATACAGGAGGTCCTCTGGTCTGTAAGCAGGGAACTTCCTGGGTTCAGGCTGGTGTTGTGAGTTTCACTGAGAGCTGTGCCAGTACCAGTCTCCCAGGAGTGTACACCAGAGTGTCCCAGTTCCAAAACTGGATTAACCAGCTGGTTGGATTGGCCAGTCCAGGCTTTGTGACCTTCACCTCTAGCGGCACAGACCCTGACAGCAGTTTTATCTGCAGCTCATTCAATGTGACTCCTGTAGTACCCAGTGGTGGGTATCAATTACCTGTTCGCAAAATTCAGAGGTTTGCTGTATTCTGACACTCAACAGCTGAGCACTGTGTTCCCTTTCTGCAGAGTGTGGGCGGGCGCCTCTCAGTACCAGGATCATGCAGGGTGACGCTGCCCCAGAGGGGTACTGGCCCTGGCAAGTTAACCTGTATTATTATGGACAACATGTGTGTGGAGGGTCTCTGATCAACCACCAGTGGGCGCTGACAGCTGCACACTGCATCTACAGGTAACTTGACCAGTTAAAGCCTTTCATGAATTTAATGGTGCATGGATGAACTGTTAAATTATGGTGGCCCTGCACTCTCAGGGATGGTATTTCTCTATTTTCTGACATCTTGCCTGTCTTTCTCATACAGCTACAGTGGTATCAGTTTCTACCGAGTGTATCTGGGCAGGTTGACCCAGGTGGCCTCTAACCCACATGAAGTGTCTAGAAGGGTCAGCCAGATCATCATACACCCTAACTTTGATTCTTGGACTCTGAACAACGACATCGCCCTGCTGAAGCTGAGCAGCCCTGTCAACTTCACCAGCTACATCCAGCCCATCTGTCTGGCCGACAACAGCAGCTCCTTCCACACTGGGACCAGCTGCTGGGTTGCAGGCTGGGGAAACACAGATGAACAAAGTGAGTGTAACCCCTCAATAATTGTTAAAAACCTACAACGCTCAGTTTAAGGTGCATATAAACAGCACAGACCTCACAGAAATCTCTCTCGCAATTTTAGCTTCTTCACTTTTACACAGAGTATTTGCACTTTTATTGTTGTATAAAATTTTAATTACATGATACATGGTGATCTCTTGTAAAACAGCGTCCATGGTGATCTGTGTAAGCATTTAGGAACAAGTAAAAGGTTTATTCCATATTGAAAAGAGAAGAGAGAAAACACAATGTTTTGGCTGAGAAGCCTTCTTCGGGTGTGAGCTCTTTTTATTACACTACAACAGTCCTGTTACAATAGGAGCTACAGTCCCAGTACAGTACAAACGTTCTGTTACAATAGGAGCTACAGTCCCTGTACAGTACTCCTGTTACAATAGGAGCTACAGTCCCAGTACAGTACAAAAGTCCTGTTACAGTAGGAGCTCCAGTCCCAGTGTAGTAGAACAGTCCTGTTACAATAGGAGCTACAGTCCCAGTACAATAGAACAGTCCTGTTACAATAGGAGCTGCAATCCCAGTACAGTACAACACTCCTGTTACAATAGGAGCTACAGTCCCAGTGCAGTACAACAGCCTGTTACAATACAGGAAAAAGTAATGGGTTTATTTCATGCTAAAAAGAGAAGAAAGAAAACACAACGTTTCTGCTGTGGTGTGACACCCGAAGAAGGCTCCATAGTTGAAACTTTGTGTTTTCTTTCTTCTCTCTTCAGCACGGATAAAACCTATTACTTTTTCCTTTACAGACTACGCATGCTGACACAGCTACCCACCTGTGTAAGCATTTATATACATATGCAGTAATTCTATATGCAACTATAAGTATCTGATATAACAGCTGTGTTTCATTAGAAACTGGCTTTCATCACAATTTCAGATTTGTATAACAATCACCAGGGAGACCCGTGGAGGTCTGACAGCCCCTCTTGTATTTCAGCTGGTCTGTCAGGGAACCGGACGCTCCTGGAGGTCCAGCTGCCCATCATTGGGAACAGGCAGTGTGGGTGTGACATCGACCCCGTTTACGGACCAAAAGCCGTGACTGAAAACATGATCTGTGCCGGAGAGCTGGAGGGGAGGAAGGACGTCTGCATGGTACCAACTCTTCCTTTGTCTTTTACACTGCTCTGTCCCTGTGTCCCTCTGGTAGACTTCAGTATTGAAGAGTGCTGTATTCAGCCATCACATCGTTATATGCTCCTGTCTTTAGTGTCCAGTCTGTGAGTCTGTATTAACCCCCCTCTCTCTCAGTGCAGTGTTAATGTACTGGAGTGTCCAGTCAGTGTGTCTGTATTAACCCCTCTCTCTCTCAGTGCAGTGTTAATGTACTGGAGTGTCCAGTCAGTGTGTCTGTATGAACCCCTCTCTCTCTCAGTGCAGTGTTAATGTACTGTAGTGTCCAGTCAGTGTGTCTGTATTAACCCCTCTCTCTCTCAGTGCAGTGTTAATGTACTGGAGTGTCCAGTCAGTGTGTCTGTATTAACCCCTCTCTCTCAGTGCTGTGTTAATGTACTGTAGTGTCCAGTCAGTGTGTCTGTATTAACCCCTCTCTCTCAGTGCTGTGTTAATGTACTGTAGTGTCCAGTCAGTGTGTCTGTATTAACCGCTCTCTCTCAGTGCAGTGTTAATGTACTGTAGTGTCCAGTCAGTGAGTCTGTATTAACCCCCCTCTCTCTCAGTGCAGTGTTAATGTACTGGAGTGTCCAGTCAGTGTGTCTGTATTAACCCCTCTCTCTCAGTGCTGTGTTAATGTACTGTAGTGTCCAGTCAGTGTGTCTGTATTAACCCCTCTCTCTCAGTGCAGTGTTAATGTACTGGAGTGTCCAGTCAGTGTGTCTGTATTAAGACTGTGTCTCTCTCCAGGGAGATGGAGGAGGTCCCCTGATCTGTAAGCAGGGCTCTTCCTGGGTTCAGGCTGGAATTGTGAGTTTTGAGAGGGGCTGTATCAGTTCCAGTATTCCTGGAGTGTATACCAGGGTGTCGCAGTACAAAGACTGGATTAAAGATCAGGTAGGATTGGCCACTCCGGGCTTTGTGACCTTCACTTCCACTGGCCCGGACCCCGACAGCAACTTCACCTGCTCTCCATTCAACGCAACTCCAATAGCTCCCAGTGGTAGGTGATGGTGTAGTCAAGTAACTGACTCACTATAGACTAATACCGGCGTACTAGTTTTAGAGTAAACAGGTAGCCACGACTATTCTTGTCTCTCTGTCCTCTTCCTCCAGAGTGTGGGCAGGCGCCTCTCAGTACCAGGATATTGGGAGGTGACTCTTCCCCAGAGGGGTACTGGCCCTGGCAGGTCAGCATACATTACTATGGGCAACACAGGTGTGGAGGATCTCTGATCAACCACCAGTGGGTCCTGACTTCTGCCAGCTGTTTGAACTGGTACTGGTAAGTATGTGAAGTTTTTATTGGTCTTTGGGACTGTCAGTGGCATTTATGAAACATCTGCTTGTATCCCTGAACCAAACACGTACTGACTTTTTTCAGATTACTGGAAGAAAAATTCTATTAATTGGACCAATTAAAGATCTTTCAGAACTATACTTCAGCAGTGTGAACACAGCTCCAGTGTTCAGAACTAGCATTTAACAATGACATAAGAAGTCACTTTCCCAGCCCTGGGTGGAGTGTCCTGCACCAAAAGAGATTCTGATCTCAGTATCTGTAGAAGTCTATAGAGAAAATTAGGTTAATGATCTAGCTGCAGCTTTTAGAATTCATGCAGGATCACAAATTGTTCTGCTAGCACCCCGAGCCCTATTTTCTGCTAGCAATTTCCCTCATCTTTCTCCAGGTATGGTCTCAGTCAAGTGACAGTGTATCTGGGCCGGCAGAGACAGGTGGGCTCTAACCCCCACGAAGTGTCCAGGAAGGTGTCACAGATCATCTTGCACCCTGAATCTTACTATTCGAATTGGGAGAACAACATCGCTCTGGTGAAACTGAGCAGCCCCGTCACCTTCACTGCTTACATCCAGCCCATCTGTCTGGCAGACAACAGCAGCTCCTTCTTCACTGGGACCAGCTGCTGGATCTCAGGCTGGGGATACACTGCTGGAAACTGTGAGTTTATCTCCTTGATTAATAGTCTACTTGACTGATGTGCTTGTTGTATAAAAGTACAGTATGTCCTCCTCAAACACATAGTGTCTTGCACTTGCAGCGTGTGAAAAGATGATAGGTCTGTGTTTCTGCAGTGACTCAACTGGTCAAAATGTTTTTCCAAGCACAGGCTGGGCTCTGTGACTGTGGCTCCCAGCAGCTGTCAACTCAGTTCACTGAGTGTCATTGACCTAGGGTAGGATGGGTCAGCACGGTGTTTCTCGGGTCCTGGTGACATTGGGGAGGAAGCAACAACCTGCACTCAAATGGGCAGGGCAGAATACTTTCTCATTCTCCTTGTGTGTAGTTGTAGGGTTTGTAGTTGTGAGCAGATTTGAGCTTTTCCAGTATTCTGTGTTATTGTGTGATAACTGGATGCTTCACAATATCTCTAAAATTGTTAAAGCACCACAGAGATGTTCTAAATAAATGTGGTCATCCTGTGGTATGTTAAACTTTATTGAGTGAGATCCCAAAAGGAAATATTAGTTCTGTCAAATTCAACTCATGATATTTAACAGAAATTCAAGAGGAGGTCAAATTCTAGTCTTGCACTCCCTCCACCTTAACTTCACTCTTATAGCTGTCTCCCTGGTTCATTCCTGTAAGTGAGGGAGGTTTTTAAAGCGCTGATCTTACCAGAGATAATGCAAAAACTAAAAAGTACACTATCCCTTTATATGCCATTGTCTTAGTTCATCATTATAAGAATTACAATGAACAGCTGCTGGGATACTTTAACTGTTAGACTGGGTAGGTGGGAGATGCGTTAAAGAAGGAAGAATTGGGTAATAGCAATCAGCCATCAATCTCACACACTGTTTGGGATCTCTCTTGTCTTCCAGCACCTCTGTCTGGGAACCAGACCCTCCAGGAGATCCAGCTGCCTATCATTGGGAACGGAGAGTGTGGCTGTGCCAGCAACCTGACCTATGGAAGGAACGTTGTCACTGACCGCATGATCTGTGCTGGAGTGCTGGGAGACAGGAAGGGCCCCTGCTATGTACGAACACTTGCTGCTCCTTGTGTTTTCCATCATCTTATTCCTCCCCTCCTCTGTTCCTCTTTTCCTGTTTCTAACTCAGGGCGTGTCCCAATTTTTGCACTGTGCCATCAGCCCTTCCTCCAAGTCCGCACTTGTATGACGTAGTGTGAGTGTAGATTTCAAGTGTGTGAGTCTTCACTGTCATAAACAGGGTAATGGGACACCCTTGGGTAAAGTCTCTTGCTGGTCACGAGTCAAACTCCTGTCTTTTGATACTACTAAAGCTTTGTACTACAAAATACATTTAATCTCGTCTGTCCCAGTACAGAAACAACAGTACGAGGAATATAGCGCGTTCATTCACATTCATTCCCAGTATAGTAAATGAGATAAACTTGGCCACACCTCAAAGCTTTGTACTATTACATATTCCATGAACAAAACACTCTGCAGGTAAATTAATATTCATCAGTCTAAATGAGGTGATGAACTAAAAACTTTATGTCAAAACTTTGTAACAAGAAATCATACAGTATGAATCTAAAGTAGCTTAATGAGATTTTGTTTTTACATAAAATGAGTTTTAAATTTACGAACACTAACTCTACTCCATGAGGAATTAGGGGTGATTCCCTTCAGGGGAGTCCACTCTGATGCAGACTTCAGAGAAGGGAGCATTAAGGGCCCATTGAGGGCGCTCCTGAGCACTCTTGTGAAACACAAATATAGAAATGGGGCACCCCGAGCCCTTGCAGACTTGAGCAGGAACGTGCACATGAAGGAGGCAAGACCACGACTGTGGGTATTGTCACACGGCCTCGCGTTCCAGTGTTGCGGGTCTATCAGTCTTCATCTTGTCCTTCTTCTCAGAGACTCTCAGTCTCTCTATTAAAGCATTCTGACAGTGCGTCTTCACCCCTGACTCTCTCCCTGCATGTTCATACACCGTAGTAAGTGAGTAAGTGTGTAATAACCTGCCTATGTTTCTCTCTCTCAGGGAGATTCAGGGGGTCCCCTGGTCTGTAAGCAGGGCTCTGCCTGGGTACAAGCTGGTATTGTGAGCTATGAATGTTACCAGTCCAGTTTTCCCTGGATTTACACCAGAGTCTCCTGGTTCCAGGAGTGGATTAATGGAGTGGTGGGGTCGGCTTCTTCTCCAGGCTATGTGACCTTCACATCCAGTGGCACAGACTCTGACAATTATAACTGTAGTCTGTTCTCTACAACGACACCTCCACCAACCAGTAGACTGCCAACTACCTTAACACCTCTTGGTAGGTCAGAGTTCGATTCATTTGTTCGGAAAATAGCTGACTCAGACATCAATCACTTATCTTTCCTGTCGTCTTCTTCCTCTAGTCTGTGGTCAGGCGCCCCTCAGTCCCAGGATCGTGGGGGGTGAGTCAGCGCAGGCGGGGTACTGGCCCTGGCAGGCTAGCCTGCACTGGAATGGGTCCCACACATGTGGGGGGACTCTGATCAACATTGAGTGGGTGCTGTCAGCTGCTCACTGCTTTGGAAGGTAGGACAGAAAGTGTAACACACAGTGTAACAGTGGTGATTTATACCATATCAGTTTACAGAGTGATCACTGCAGATTGAAACTGCTGGCAGTGTAACAGAGGTGATTTATACTGTATCAATGTTCACAGTGATCATGCAGATTGAAACTGCTCACAGTGTAACATAGGTGGTTTATACTGTATCAATGTTCACAGTGATCACTGCAGATTGAAACTGCTGGCAGTGTAACAGAGGTGATTTCTGACTTACAGGTCGTTTTCCAGTGACAGGAATGGCTTTAAAGACAGCAATACTGAATAATGAAGCTTCAGGACACATGAACAATTCCCATGTCTCCGCTTTCTTCTTCCTGTTAGTTTTCTCCATGCAGCTCCAGTTCCCAATCAGGCCATTATAACAGTTTATTCTCCTCCCTCTCTCTTCAGCCCTGTGGTTGCGAGTCAGTGGAAAGTGTATCTGGGGCGGCTGACACAGACGGGTCCCAACATCCACGAAGTGTCCAGGGGGCTCCAGCAAATCATCGTGCATCCAGACTATGACTCTTCAACCAACAACAATGACATTGCCCTGCTGAGACTGAGCAGCTCCGTCTCCTTCACCAACTACATCCAGCCCATTTGTCTGGCTGACAGAAGCAGCTCCTTCTTCACTGGGACCAGCTGCTGGGTCACTGGCTGGGGAGACACAGCTGAAGGTGGTGAGTGTATCTCATTGGCATCTAGTGAAGAGCTACTAATATCTGTTGAACTGTAATTGAGGCTGGACTATTCCTTTAGCCTTCTGAGATATTGTAGCCCCACCTCGTGGCCCTAGATACTGGACTGAGTATCACAAATATGACAGCGACCTTCCAGCTCCTCTGTCAGGGAACCAAACCCTCCAGGGAGTCAAGCTTCCCATAACTGGGAACTGGGAATGGTTATTGGGATGACTTTTGTGCTGGCTTTTCTGATCCATGAGGGCTCACAGGTTAGGTACAGTACTATCACACTGTCTTGCCTCTTAGGATCTCTGTCGGGGAACCAGACCCTGCAGGAGGTCCAGCTGCCCATCATGGGGAACAGGCAGTGTGGGTGTCTGAACGACGTGGCCTTTGGCTCAGGCAGTATCACAGCCAACATGATCTGTGCTGGAGAGCTGCAGGGGGGCAAAGACTCCTGCCAGGTAAATTGTTAACATATTTTCGTCAAAGCTACACCCACACTACATTGTCTGATCAATCAGACATTGCATATCTCCTGCCTTGTTTTCAGTGTTAGTGGACAGAACTGGGCTGTCTGCCAGTTAGTGCCACTTCTAATCATTTTCTCTGTCTGCAGGGAGACTCAGGGGGTCCCCTGGTCTGCAAGCGGGGCTCTGGCTGGGTTCAAGCTGGTGTTGTGAGTTTCGGAAGGGGCTGTGCCCGTCCCAGTCTCCCAGGGGTGTACACCAGGGTGTCCCAGTACAAGGACTGGATTAACAGACAAGTGGGGTCGGGAGTCACAGGCTTTGTGACCTTCACCTCCAGTGGCACAGACGCTGATAGCAGCTTTACCTGTGGTCCGGATCCTACAGTTACTACAAGAGCACCACTGACCACTCCTGTTGCCCCATCAATCACTTACCCGACCCCTGCGCCAGCCCCCATAGCGCCAGGAGGTTGGTTGTCATTTTAATGAAGGAGATGTGTTCAGATTCATACTATATTCCTTGGGTCACTATTCAGTTTCTTCTCCCTGTGTCCTGTTCCTCCAGAGTGTGGGAGAGCGCCCCTCAGTCCCAGGATTGTAGGGGGTGACTCTGCCCCAAAGGGGTACTGGCCGTGGCAGGTCAGCATACATTACTATGGGCAACACAGGTGTGGAGGATCTCTGATCAACCACCAGTGGGTCCTGACGTCTGCCAGCTATATCTACTGGTACTGGTCCTGGTAAGTTTTCTGAGGGACAGACTAGTCATTCTGGATCAGTGCTGTCCAGGACAGTATTTGAAAAGTACAGTTCAGTACTATATTAGCACAGTTGATATACACAGATCTGCTGACATCCTTTTCCTTTCCACAGGTACTACACTCTTGCTGAGTGGCAGGTGTATCTGGGCAGGCAGCAACAAGTGGGCTCTAACCCCTATGAAGTGTCTAGGAGGATCCAGTCGATCATTATACACCCTGGATTTTATTATTACAGTTCCAGGCAAGACAATGACATCGCCCTCGTGATGCTGGACAGCCCTGTCAACTTCACCAGCTACATCCAGCCCATCTGTCTGGCCGACAACAGCAGCTCCTTCCACACTGGGACCAGCTGCTGGGTCGCAGGCTGGGGATACACAGCTGATGGCGGTGAGCTCATTTCTTATACGTACTGCATCCCTTTGCTAAAGCAGAACAGCCGTACCCCTTAAAAACAACTGTGGGCTATTTGCTGTATCCTCTGTAGATACAACACGAACACCCCACTCTCCTTACTCCTTTTTTTTTTCCAATTACACATCATGTGATTTTGAAGTGGCGTAGTACAGCTCTGGGTTCGATTCCAGGCTGGGTTGCCTTCAGGGTGGAGTCTCCGTGTCCTGCCTGTGAACGCCTCATGCCGGTCAGACATGATTGGCTGGACTGAACTGTCAGGTCTGGGCTGGTGGTCAGGTATCTGCTCTCACCTGGTGGGCTATGGGTTCAGGTCCCAGGTGAAACAGTGCAGTTGTACCCTTGAGCGAGGCTCATATTCAGCCTACCTTAGTCTGTAGCTGCATACTTGGGCCCCATAGTAACATGCTTTGGATAACATGCTTTGGATTTCTCTGAGAGGCACTAAGAGTAAATTTCTAAGTCACCTTGGTAGAACATCCATAATGCTCGTCAAATCTCGGATTAACGGGAACTGTGGTATACTGCAGCTGTGGCTGGAACACTGCAATCAGCCATTCAGAGCTCAAAACAGATTGATAGTGTTGTGTTAGGTGTTCCTGAAATGACAGCGGCATCTAATCTGAGACTTTCTTAGACTAATAATCATACGTCTTCACAACATAACATATGTTATATAAATACACAAAATACAGACCCTAGCTTTGAAAAGCTTTTCTGAAAAGAGGATTGCTGTACATGCTATGAATGAAGCTTGGATCAGACCAGGAGTTTCATGGAGTTTAAAACAATTAAATTGAATAATATTGCACTTTGCCATTATACTGTTGATCTAGGCAGTGTACATGAATGGTAGTAATACTGCAGTTGATGTACAGTACGGATATCTGTGGATATTCTGCGTTCCTGTGTGACATCTGAAAATGTGCTTGTTGGTGCCCAGGTATTCAGCTCATGTTCCAGATTCCTACAAACTTCTTCACTTTGTACTTCCAGTCCCATTTTAAACAGACCCTTCAAAAACTGAAAATTATTTCAGAAAGGTTAAAGTTAATAAATATTTAGCTGAGTCCCCTCATTTTAGAACACATACTCAAAACACTGTTTACTGTAGAAAAAGGCATGTATGTACTGTATTTTGTACATGGAAAGAGCACATAGTTGTATTTTGTACATTCAAGAGCACATAGTTTTGAATAAACTGAGAAATGTATTGCCAGGTTTACCTTATTTAGTTTTTAACCAATTAAATCACTCCTGTTTAACATGAATGAAGATGTTTATGTTCCCCATGCTTACATTTTTCTACGGGAACAGATGAGATTAAACGTACTGTTTATGACAAAACAAAGATCTGAATAGTCAGGGAGCGGTATTCGCCAAGTTTTCCCCAATATGAGTGAACACAGTACATCACCACTTGAGTGCGTATAGGAACAGGTGACACTGCATTAAGATTCATCAAACTGTCAAGGGAGAACGAAAAACTTCTTAAAAAATTATCTGCCATTGGATAAGAAGTGGGAGTGAAATCAGCAAAAACAAGAAAGCATTTTGACTGTGAACTGCAGAGTGGTTGTCCAAGAAATATCATGCTCATTGTGATGCTGCTGACTTTCACTGCCTACTAATGCTCCACAAGGGCCACCCATCAGTCTTCTTTGGGAGTGCAGTTTTCTGGGCAGGGTGACACCATGGGACAGCAAAGTCATCTTGTCATGGCAACGAGTTTTGACACCCAATCTGACTGGCTGCATGGTGCGTTTTACGTGGCTGCATCTGTAATGTCCAGACACTGTGGGGTTAGGAGCTGCTAAGAATAAAATTACAGGTCTTAGTGTTAGGTCATCTCGGGGATATTCACACTAATGGACTTCAGCCACCATTCCAACAGCAAGTCAATCTCTCGTCCCTCAGTGTCTCTGTCAGGGAACCAGACGCTAAAGGAGGTCCAGGTGCCCATCATTGGGAACAGGCAGTGTGGGTGTCTGACTACTGAAGATGCCAATAACCCCATCACCATCACTGAAAACATGATCTGTGCTGGAGAGCTGGATGGTGGCAAGGATACCTGCTGGGTACAGACACCACTTTACAAATACTTTTCGGTTTTATACTTTCTCTATCTTTTCTTTAAAAAAAAACCTTAATGTGTACTATTCACCTTTTTTTTCTATATTAACCCCTCTGTCTCAGTGCAGTGTTAATGTACTGGGGTGTCCACTCAGTGTGTCTGTATTAACCTCTCTCTCTCAGTGCAGTGTTAATGTACTGGAGTGTCCAGTCAGTGTGTGTGTATTAACCCCTCTCTCTCAGTGCAGTGTTAATGTACTGGAGTGTCCAGTCAGTGTGTCTGTATTAACCCCTCTCTCTCTCAGTGCAGTGTTAATGTACTGGAGTGTCCAGTCAGAGTGTCTGTATTAACCTCTCTCTCTCAGTGCAGTGTAAATATACTGGGGTGTCCAGTCAGTGTGTCTGTATTAACCCCCATGTCTGTCCATCTCTCTCTCTGTTATGTCCAGGGAGACACAGGAGGACCCCTGATCTGTAAGCAGGACTCCTCCTGGGTTCAGGCTGGTGTTGTGAGCTCTAGGCAGGGTTGTGCTCGTTCCAGTCTCCCGGATGTGTACACCAGAGTGTCCCAGTACAAGGACTGGATTAACACTCAGGTTGCGTCGGCCACTCCAGGTTTTGTGACCTTCAGCTCCAACGGCACAGACCCTGACAGCGGTTTTAACTGTAGCTCTCTTAGTGTTACTGCTGTAGCACCGAGCGGTAGGTGACACTTCCATTAAAACCATTGAGAAACTGACACATTAGTTTCTGCTCAGTTCACTTGAGGGTGTCCTCTCTCATCTCTTTCTCTGTCCATGTCCTGCAGAGTGTGGGCAAGCCCCTCGGAGCACCAGGATCATGGGGGGGGTGTCTGCCCCAGAGGGGTACTGGCCCTGGCTGGCCAGTCTGCATTATTCTTATCACATGTGTGGAGGATCCCTGATCAACCATCAGTGGGTCTTAACAGCTGCCCAGTGTGTCTTCAGGTAAGATTAATTAGATTTTTTCCTGATTTTCATGGTTTAAATTGAGATCTGCATTACGAGTGAGATTTACTGCATTATGTTTGCTGTTGCAGGGTAAGCAATATCTTAGACATAGTTCTGCTCATCTCTTTCTACAGGACCAGTGATCTCAGTCAGTGGACAGTGTATCTGGGCCGGCAGACACAATACGGCTCTAACCCTCATGAAGTGTCCAGGAGGGTCAGACAGATCGTCCTGCACCCTCACTTTGACTACTGGACTTTGAACAACGATATCGCCCTGCTGAAGCTGAGCAGCCCTGTCTCCTTCACAAGCTACATCCAGCCCATCTGTCTGGCCGACAGCAGCAGCTCCTTCCTCAAAGGCACCAGCTGCTGGGTCGCAGGCTGGGGAAACATTTATGAGGGTGGTGAGTGTAGTTCAGTGCTGTTCACATAACCCCTTCCTGGAAACAGCATCATTCTTGAGGTATCAATTACTTTGGGCATCAGCCACAGCTGAGGTGTGGAATCTGGGCGGTAGAAGAGTCTGAACGAAAGGGAAGATGTTTTGTTCCTTATTCTTCAGTGTGTGGGACGCGTTGAGGAGCTGATCACATCAGTTTGCTAGTTTTGCTGAAGTACGGGATATTGATCAATAAAAGTTCATAGAGAGAGGATCAATCTTGTGTACACTGTGGACTTCAGATCTTAAGAGTTAAAAAGACAGGGCATATTCCATAGTTTCCTACCTGAAGTAGAGCTCAGAAACAGAAAAATAATTGAATGATGAACTGGATTATCATGCTGGGTTACACTTAAACGTGTGAATTACGACAGTAAAACTGGCATCCTAGTGTATCATTGTCATGTAGAAAGAGAATCAAGAACCCCATGACTATCACCTCCGTGGGAGCAGTGTTCCCAGTGGCAAGACACTGTTGGGCAGGTTGTGACACAGATGCCTGGAAGATCCTCTGCTGGCCTGAGAGAAGGACCTCAGCCCCTAGTCCTGGGACTGACAGTGTCTCTTCTCTTCCAGGCTCCCTGCCCTACCCTCAGACCTTACAGGAGCTCCAGGTGTCCATCATGGGGAGCAGGCAGTGCGACTGTCTGAACGCAGAGGTCTTTGGGCCAAACAGCACCACTGACAACATGTTCTGTGCTGGAGTCCAGGAGGGGAGCAAGGACACCTGCCAGGTACACACACTCCTGCTTTCATTAAGACCCTGGGAATTATCTTTAGTGTTTCGAGCACTTGTGGCTCTTCAGTGTGGATATTATTTAATGCAGCACTTTTTCATTCCCCTGCCTGAGGGGTGCTATTGAATTCTTGAGATAAAAATCTTCTTAATCTTCTAAAGATAAAATCATTTTTATTTCAGCTTTCAAATCATTCAAATTGCTTTTTTAAACTTGATCCTGTGCTTTTTTTAATCATTCTTTAAAGTGCTTTCTTTCTCCTTATGTAGATTCGATCTCCAGTGTAGATTCTGAGACCACTGTTACCTTATGTTGCTCTGCCTGAAAGTACAATACAGAATTACTCACTATCAGTCTCAGTCAGCCATATCTCACTCATTTCAGGTTCATTATTGTCACAGGCTCATGCAGTAGTTTGAACATGTAGCATGTTGATTACCTATTACCTGTCTCTGTAATAACACATTAAATTAACAATTAAACAGGAAGCTGGTCTGTGCATTAATGATTCCTTTTGATTTCTCCAGAGGGACTCAGGAGGTCCCCTTGTCTGCAAGCAGGGCTCTGCTTGGGTTCAGGCTGGTATTGTGAGAGCTGAGCTGGACTGTCATCAGCCCAGTCTCCCAGGCGTTTACCTCAAGGTCTCCCAGTACCAGGACTGGATTACCCAGCAGGTTGGGTTGGCCACTCCGGGCTTCGTAACGTTCACTTCCAATGGCACCGACCCTGACAGCAGCTTCACCTGCGCTCCAGTGAACGTCACTCCAATCGCACCCAATGGTAGGTAACGGTTTGCTTTAAAGAAATTGAATAGTTTGCTTGTACTCAACTCCAGTGATCTTATGTCTGTCCTGTTCCTCCAGAGTGTGGAAAGGCTCCCCTCAGTCCCAGGATTGTGGGAGGTGACTCTGCTCCAGAGGGGTCCTGGCCCTGGCAGGCCAGCCTGTATTACAATGGGCAACACACATGTGGAGGGTCTCTGATCAGCCAGCAGTGGGTTTTGACAGCTGCACGCTGTTTCTATAGGTACTTAGATTATCAAGACTCCTTTCCTGGTTTGATTTAGATTTGATCTCTTTTGATGGTGAAAGATCTTAAATCACTCTGAACAAGTGTAATTGTGGACTGCAGTTAAGGAACTCTGTGTCAGCGGTTAACACATAACCGCTCGTAACTGTGACCTCTCTCTGCAGGAACATTGAGGCCAGGCTGTGGACAGTGTACCTGGGCAGGAGGAGTCTGATGTTTTATAACCCCACCGAGATTTCCAGAAGAGTCGCCCGGATCTTCCCACACCCAGATTTCAACTACCAGACTCTGAACAACGACATCGCCCTGGTGAGACTGCGCAGCCCTGTGTCCTTCACCAGCTACATCCAGCCCATCTGTCTGGCCGACAACAGCAGCTCCTTCCAAACTGGGACCAGCTGCTGGGTCACCGGCTGGGGAAATTTAGATGAGTTTGGTGAGTTTGTATATGTCCCTTGGTTAACACACAGGAACCCCGTAGTTGCTGAAATGTATATATACTAGATATTGTAGGTTGAATTTTTGAGTTTCTGAACAACGGTATACAAAGAGTGAGGGTAAATGGATTTCTATCACAATTTAATTGTGTTGGGTCTCCTCAGGGCTGTGTCCTATCTGTATAAAAATAGCATATTCTGTACTCTCTTTGCATTCTTTATACTGGCAACAGAAGAGGTCTTTTTGGAGAAAAGATACTGTACATCATACGTTTGCTAATCTTTCGCAATCAGTATCCTGCAAGATGTAGATACTGATCATCGTCCTGAGGTGTTACTTTTTCTAATTGTATAATAAGTCCTTTCTTCACCTTGATGTGTCAAAACCAGAGATACTGTATGTTCATTGAATTTACAAAGCACCTATTGCTAAACCAACAGTCATTCAGGAGCAGGAAACTGAAATCTTGGCACTACTATGCTATTTCAATTTATTACAAATTAACAATTGAGGAAAATACAGATGTCATATCCCAAAAGAGCCAGCAATGCTTGTTTTTCCAGATCAACCTCTGCTCTTTTAATGGATCGAACAAGTTTGTCTCAGGCATCCTCCTATAAAGAAACTGAGTTTTGATCTCAGAGGAAAACCGCCGGGCTGGATCTCTCTTGTCTTTCAGTGTCCCTGCCATATCCCCAGACCCTGCAGGAGGTCCAGGTGCCCATCATGGGGAACAGGCAGTGCAACTGTCTGAACGATGAGGCTTTGGGACCAAAGAACATCACTGACAGCATGATCTGTGCTGGAGCGCTGGAGGGAAGGAAAGACTTCTGCCAGGTTCAAATTATAGTGCTGTATCTACAATTTTACATGATGTCATTCTCCTGCCACCTCCTCACTACAGACTGAAGAACCCTTTAATATTGCAGTGTGTCTGTACTAACCCGTCTCTCTCAGTGCAGTGTTAATGTACTGGAGTGTCCAATAAGTGTCTGTATTAACCCCTCTCTCTCAGTGCAGTGTTAATGTACTGGAGTGTCCAGTCTGTGTCTGTATTAAACCCTCTCTCTCAACGCAGTGTTTATGTCTTTATTGATCTGTCTCTCTATTTATTCAGGGTGATACAGGCGGTCCTCTGGTCTGTAAGCAGGGATCTTCCTGGGTTCAGGCTGGTGTTGTCAGTTTCACTGAGAGCTGTGCCAGTACCAGTCTCCCAGGAGTTTACACCAGAGTGTCCCAGTTCCAAAACTGGATTAACCAGCTGGTTGGATTGGCCAGTCCAGGCTTCGTGACCTTCACCTCTAGCGGTACAGACCCTGACAGCAGTTTTATCTGCAGCTCATTCAATGTGACTCCTGTAGTATCCAGTGGTGGGTATCAGTTAACTGTTCGCAAAATTCAGAGGTTTGCTGTATTCTGACACTCAACAGCTGAGGACTGTGTTCCCTTTCTGCAGAGTGTGGGCGGGCGCCTCTCAGTACCAGGATCATGCAGGGTGACGCTGCCCCAGAGGGGTACTGGCCCTGGCAAGTTAACCTGTATTATTATGGACAACACATGTGTGGAGGGTCTCTGATCAACCACCAGTGGGCGCTGACAGCTGCACACTGCATCTACAGGTAACTTGACCAGTTAAAGCCTTTCATGAATTTAATGGTGCATGAAAGGACTATTAAATTATGGTGGCCCTGTGCTCTCAGGGATGGTATTTCTCTATTTTCTGACATCTTGCCTCTCTTTCTCATACAGCTACAGTGGTATCAGTTTCTACCGAGTGCTTCTGGGCAGGTTGACCCAGGTGGCCTCTAACCCACATGAAGTGTCTAGAAGGGTCACCCAGATCATCATACACCCTAACTTTGATTCTTGGACTCTGAACAACGACATCGCCCTGCTGAAGCTGAGTAGCCCTGTCAACTTCACCAGCTACATCCAGCCCATCTGTCTGGCCGACAACAGCAGCTCCTTCCACACTGGGACCAGCTGCTGGGTTGCAGGCTGGGGAAACACAGATGAACAAAGTGAGTGTAACCCCTCAATAATTGTTAAAAACCTACAACGCTCAGTTTAAGGTGCATATAAACTGCACAGACCTCACAGAAATCTTCTCTCTCGCAAATTTAGCTTCTTCACTTTTACACAGATTATTTGCACTTTTATTGTTGTATAAAATTTTAATTATATGATACATGGTGATCTCTTGTAGAACAGCGTCCATGGTGATCTGTGTAAGCATTTAGGAACAAGTAAAAGGTTTATTCCATATTGAAAAGAGAAAAGAGAAAACACAATGTTTTGGCTGAGAAGCCTTCTTCAGGTGTGAGCTCTTTTTATTACACTACAACAGTCCTGTTACAATAGGAGCTACAGTCCCAGTACAGTACAAACGTTCTGTTACAATAGGAGCTACAGTCCCAGTACAGTACAACAGTCCTCTTACAATAGGAGCTACAGTCCCTGTACAGTACAAAAGTCCTGTTACAGTAGGAGCTCCAGTCCCAGTGTAGTAGAACAGTCCTGTTACAATAGGAGCTACAGTCCCAGTACAGTAGAACAGTCCTGTTACAATAGGAGCTGCAATCCCAGTACAGTACAACACTCCTGTTACAATAGGAGCTACAGTCCCAGTACAGTACAACAGCCTGTTACAATAGGAGCTACAGTCCCAGTGCAGTACAACAGCCTGTTACAATACAGGAAAAAGTAATGGGTTTATTTCATGCTAAAAAGAGAAGAAAGAAAACACAACGTTTCTGCTGTGGTGTGACACCCGAAGAAGGCTCCATAGCTGAAACGTTGTGTTTTCTTTCTTCTCTCTTTAGCACGGATAAAACTTATTCCTTTTTCCTTTACAGACTACGCATGCTGACACAGCTACCCACCTGTGTAAGCATTTATATACATATGCAGTAATTCTATATGCAACTATAAGTATCTGATATAACAGCTGTGTTTCATTAGAAACTGGCTTTCATCACAATTACAGATTTGTATAACAATCACCAGGGAGACCCGTGGAGGTCTGACAGCCCCTCTTGTATTTCAGCTGGTCTGTCAGGGAACCGGACGCTCCTGGAGGTCCAGCTGCCCATCATTGGGAAGAGGCAGTGTGGGTGTGACATCGACCCCGTTTACGGACCAAAAGCCGTGACTGAAAACATGATCTGTGCTGGAGAGCTGGAGGGGAGGAAGGACGTCTGCATGGTACCAACTCTTCCTTTGTCTTTTACACTGCTCTGTCCCTGTGTCCCTCTCTATCCAAGTATATCCAACCATCACATCTTCATATTGTCACGGAAGCCAGGTCAGACACCCGCGGGGTGTGTTGTAAAGACCCTACGCGTGACGGTATAATCCGGAAGAGACTAGAGACGGACTTCAGGGGAAAACACAGCAGGGTTTATTTGGGTAGACAGACAGTGGGCGGTGACAGTAGTGATCTGGGTCACGGGAGGAAACGCCAAGGCAACCAGGTCCGAAAGGGGCACCCAGGGCACAGTCCGTAATCTGAGCGCCAGGAGATCCATTCAAGACGACGACAATTAAAATCCAGGGAACGGGAAACGTGGACAAGGAACACAGAGGATATGGCGCTCCGAGCCCCGGGCTCAGAGGTCAGGAGGTCAGGATGAAAGCCTATGCCCTCGGGCTATCTCCTGGCCTGGGGCTAGGCGGGCTTCCAAAGATGAGCCCGGAACAGCGGAGACGCCAGGCTTATAAAGCAAAATATAAACAAGACACACCGCGAGGTAATAGAACTGAATCAATTACAGAAACGGGTAGAAACGCCCTCTAGAGGAGAAATGTGGAATGTAACATATACAGATGCAGCCATTCAAAATGAGCGGGGTACCTTGCGGTATAAAGCAGTGGGCGTGTCGCATCCAAACGCGTTTTAACACGTCATACCTAAAATTACCGTATGTAAATGAAATTATGTTTAATAGTATTCAGAATCACCTTGTAAAACCGGCAGGAGGAGCTAATAAAGCTTAACCTCTCATGTACTGCATTTGAGCTGTCACCAGAAAACACCCAGTTTCGAATCCCGATCACTGCTGAGGGACAATCTTTATTCAATTAAGAATTTAAGTTGTATACTCTTTAGACTTTTAAATTTAAACTATGTATTACAGCATGTTAATCATTATACATTAAGAAGTTCATATATTTTATGAAAGCAAGATTGCTCAGTTGGACAAAAGTACACAACCTCCCACCTTCATCATAAATATTTTAATTATGCAGAAATATTTTATGCATCAAAGTCTTTACCGAAGATATTACTAATAGTTTTAATAATGAATGACCCTGGACAAGCTGTAAACTCAAAGTATAACCCTGGTCCACATTTTTGTAACTGTCTTTGTAAACAAAAATAATATTTTTTCATTGACAAAAAGTAACACCACAGCATTTCGTTGTTCCAATCACGCATTCGCTTCCGATCATGCAAAGTAAGTCTTGAGAATCTCCGATTCACCATGCCTTTCACATGCTCATAAACGATATTAATTTAGGAACATAAACATATTATGTAAAATGTATATTGCTGGTATTGGTAGTTTAAAGATAAAATAAACACCAGTATGTCATTTCTGCCTAAACATTTTATTTATCAAAGTCTTACATGTATATAAACCACATTACTGTATGTTTATATACTTTGTGAAAAGTGATCATTTTAACCTTTTCTGCGAATACGCTCATTATCAGAGTAAACAAAAGCATACTTTTAGAATTTGATTAATAGGGAATATAATATGGAATCTAAAGAAATTAATAACGATATAATTATATTAATGTACTGTAACACAAACAGTAGTATATACACGTACTGTATATACTCCTGTCTTTAGTGTCCAGTCAGGGTGTCTGTATTAAACCCTCTCTCTCAGTGCAGTGTTAATGTGCTGGAGTGTCCAGTCAGTGTGTCTGTATTAACCCCTCTCTCTCTCAGTGCAGTGTTAATGTACTGGAGTGTCCAGTCAGTGTGTTTGTATTAACCCCTCTCTCTCAGTGCAGTGTTAATGTACTGGAGTGTCCAGTCAGTTTGTCTGTATTAACCCCTCTCTCTCAGTGCAGTGTTAATGTACTGGAGTGTCCATTCAGTGTGTCTGTATTAACCCCTCTCTCTCTCAGTGCAGTGTTAATGTACTGGAGTGTCCAGTCAGTGTGTCTGTATTAAGACTGTGTCTCTCTCCAGGGAGATGGAGGAGGTCCCTTGATCTGTAAGGAGGGCTCTTCCTGGGTTCAGGCTGGAATCGTGAGTTTTGAGAGGGGCTGTATCAGTTCCAGTATTCCTGGAGTGTATACCAGGGTGTCCCAATACAAAGACTGGATTAAAGATCAGGTGGGATTGGCCACTCCGGGCTTTGTGACCTTCACTTCCAATGGCCCGGACCCCGACAGCAACTTCACCTGCTCTCCATTCAACGTAACTCCAATAGCTCCCAGTGGTAGGTGATGGTGTAGTCAAGTAACTGACTCACTATAGACTAATACCGGCGTACTAGTTTTAGAGTAAACAGGTAGCCACGACTATTCTTGTCTCGCTGTCCTCTTCCTCCAGAGTGTGGGCAGGCGCCTCTCAGTACCAGGATATTGGGAGGTGACTCTTCCCCAGAGGGGTACTGGCCCTGGCAGGTCAGCATACATTACTATGGGCAACACAGGTGTGGAGGATCTCTGATCAACCACCAGTGGGTCCTGACTTCCGCCAGCTGTTTGAACTGGTACTGGTAAGTATGTGAAGTTTTTATTGGTCTTTGGGACTGTCAGTGGCATTTACGAAACATCTGCTTGTATCCCTGAACCAAACACGTACTGACTTTCTTCAGATTACTGGAAGAAAAATTCTATTAATTGGACCAATTAAAGATCTTTCAGAACTATACTTCAGCAGTGTGAACACAGCTCCAGTGTTCAGATCTAGCATTTAACAATGACATAAGAAGTCACTTTCCCAGCTCTGGGTGGAGTGTCCTGCACCAAAAGAGATTCTGATCTCAGTATCTGTAGAAGTCTATAGAGAAAATTAGGTTAATGATCTAGCTGCAGCTTTTAGAATTCATGCAGGATCACAAATTACTTTATACCATTTTCTGCTAGCAATTTCCCTCATCTTTCTCCAGGTATGGTTTCAGTCAAGTGACAGTGTATCTGGGCCGGCAGAGACAGGTGGGCTCTAACCCTCACGAAGTGTCCAGGAAGGTGTCACAGATCATCTTGCACCCTGAATCTTACTATTCGAATTGGGAGAACAATATCGCTCTGGTGAAACTGAGCAGCCCCGTCACCTTCACTGCTTACATCCAGCCCATCTGTCTGGCAGACAACAGCAGCTCCTTCTTCACTGGGACCAGCTGCTGGGTCTCAGGCTGGGGATACACTGCTGGAAACTGTGAGTTTATCTCCTTGATTAATAGTCTACTTGACTGATGTGCTTGTTGTATAAAAGTACAGTATGTCCTCCTCAAACACATAGTGTCTTGCACTTGCAGCGTGTGAAAAGATGATAGGCCTGTGTTTCTGCAGTGACTCAACTGGTCAAGATGTTCTTCCAAGCACAGGCTGGGCTCTGTGACTGTGGCTCCCAGCAGCTGTCGACTCAGTTCACTGAGTGTCATTGACCTAGGGTAGGATGGGTCAGCACAGTGTTTCTCGGGTCCTGGTGACATTGGGGAGGAAGCAACAACCTGCACTCAAATGGACAGGGCAGAATACTTTCTCATTCTCCTTGTGTGTAGTTGTAGGGTTTGTAGTTGTGAGCAGATATGAGCTTTTCCAGTATTCTGTGTTATTGTGTGATAACTGGATGCTTCACAATATCTCTAAAATTTTTAAAGCACCACAGAGATGTTCTAAATAAATGTGGTCATCCTGTGGTATGTTAAACTTTATTGAGTGAGATCCCAAAAGGAAATATTAGTTCTGTCACATTCAACTCATGATATTTAACAGAAATTCAAGAGGAGGTCAAATTCTAGTCTTGCACTCCCTCCACCTTAACTTCACTCTTATAGCTGTCTCCCTGGTTCATTCCTGTAAGTGAGGGAGGTTTTTAAAGCGCTGATCTTACCAGAGATAATGCAAAAACTAAAAAGTACACTATCCCTTTATATGCCATTGTCTCAGTTCATCATTATAAGAATTAGACTGAACAGCTGCTGGGATACTGTTACTGTTAGACTGGGTAGGTGGGAGATGCCTTAAAGTAGGAAGAATTGGGTAATAGCAATCAGCCATCAATCTCACACACTGTTTGGGATCTCTCTTGTCTTCCAGCACCTCTGTCTGGGAACCAGACCCTCCAGGAGATCCAGCTGCCTATCATTGGGAACGGAGAGTGTGGCTGTGCCAGCAACCTGACCTATGGAAGGAATGTTGTCACTGACCGCATGATCTGTGCTGGAGTGCTGGTAGACAGGAAGGGCCCCTGCTATGTACGAAAACTTGCTGCTCCTTGTGTTTTCCATCATCTTATTCCTCCCCTCCTCTGTTCCTCTGTTCCTTTTTCTAATTCAGGGCGTGTCCCAATCCTCACACTGTGCCATCAGCCCTTCCTCCAAGACCGCCCTTGTGTGACGTAGTGTGAGTGTGGATTTCAAGTGTGTGAGTCTTCACCGTTATAAACAGGGTAATGGGACACCCTTGGGTAAAGTCTCTTGCTGGTCACACGAGTCAAAATCCTGTCCATTGATGCTACTTAAGCTTTGCAGTACTAAATATTGTACATTTCATCTAATCTGTCCCAGTACAGAAACAACAGTATGAGGAACATAGCATAATGGAATTTGTTTTTATGTAAAATGAGTTTTAAATCTGTAAAAAAAAAATTACTAACACTAATTCTAACTCCACTCCTGAGGAATTGGGGGTGATTCCCTTCAGGGGAGTCCACTCTGATGCAGACTTCAGAGAAGGGAGCAGTAAGGGCCCATTGGGGGCACTCCTGAGCACTCTTGTGAAACACAAATATAGAAATGGGGCACCCCGAGCCCTTGCAGACTTGAGCAGGAACGTGCACATGAAGGAGGCAAGACTGTGAGTGTGGGTATTGTCACACGGCCTTGCTGAAGTTCCAGTGTTGCGGGACTATCAGTCTTCATCTTGTCTTTCTTCTCAGAGAGACACTCAGTCTCTCTATTAAAGCATTCTGACAGTGCTTCTTCATCCCTGACTCTCTCCCTGCATGTGCATACACTGTAGTAAGTGAATAAGTGTGTAGTAACCTGCCTCTGTTTCTCTCTCTCAGGGAGATTCAGGGGGTCCACTGGTCTGTAAGCAGGGCTCTGCCTGGGTACAAGCTGGTATTGTGAGCTATGAATGTTACCAGTCCAGTTTTCCCTGGATTTACACCAGAGTCTCCTGGTTCCAGGAGTGGATTAATGGAGTGGTGGGGTCGGCTTCTTCTCCAGGCTATGTGACCTTCACATCCAGTGGCACAGACTCTGACAATTATAACTGTAGTCTTTTCTCTACAACGACAACAACAACGACACCTCCACCAACTAGTACACTGCCAACTACCTTAACACCACCTGGTAGGTCACAGCTTGATTCATCTGTTCATAAAATACCAGACTCAGACATAATTAGATCACTTATCTTTCCTGTTGTCGTCTTGTTCCTCCAGTCTGTGGACAGGCTGTCCTCAACACCAGGATCGTTGGGGGCCAGTCTGCCCAGCCGGGGTCCTGGCCCTGGCAGGCCAGTCTGCGTCTGAATGGGGCTCACAGATGTGGGGGGACCCTCATCAACAGCCAGTGGGTGCTGACTGCAGCGCACTGCTTTTCAGGGTAGGAAAGAAACAGGACCCCCTCTGTCAGTGCTGACAGGAACAGCAGATTGTGATGACTGTGGACTGAGTGGGAAAAGTACAGACTGGAAAAATGCTGATGAGCTCTTAAAGTGTCAGAGTAAATCTGACTTACTGAGTTTCATGATTATAAGTGATGAATTAGCTCTATTTCTCTTCCTGCACTGTCCATTCACTGTTATGTCCCCAAAATGGCTCAGTCTGGGGGCAAATGGGGACTAACAGATGAGTCAGGGTTAATAAGACGCGAATACAAACAACAGGATGTAGGATGGGGAAAACGCTAAGGTAAAAAAAAACACAGGGGTAAAGTGAACGAAAAACAAACAACTCCTACACTAACTATCACCCCAAAACCCGCTAAACCCGATTCCCGAAGAAAAAAGGTGGCAAAGCCAAAGAAAAGTCTTCCGCAAGCTAACTTACTACACTAAACCGAGCTGTAACAGAAAACAAAATAATACACAGGAGCCACAACAATCCCAATCCCCACCGCAGCCAAATAGACAAACCTGACAGGTCTCACGTTTACCAAAAACTACAAACCAGAAATTCACCGTAGTTTATTCCACACTTCTCTTCACAGGACGTCCCGTAGCGGCATTTAAAACTGTAACTCTCTCTCCAACCCATCCAGAGAGAGAAACTTAAATCTTTTTAATAAAATGGATTCCTGCAAGGGAGGGGAGTAAAACAAAATAAGTAAAAAGAGCGTAACGTCACACTGGCTAGTGAGGAACTATTTGTGCCGTCAGAAACATTTCCAGTCTTCTCACGTTCTCCCCTCTTTCACTCTCCAGCTCCACGACTCCAAGTCAGTGGACAGTGTATCTGGGAGTGACAGACATGGGCTCTAGCACCAACATGGTGTCCAGGGGGGTCCAGCAGATCATCAAGCATCCAAACTATGACTCCTCAACCAACAACAACGACATCGCCCTGATGAAACTGAGCAGTTCTGTCTCCTTCAACAACTACATCCAGCCCGTCTGTCTGGCTAATACCAGCAGCACCTTCTACAATGGGACCAGCTGCTGGGTCACTGGCTGGGGAGACACAGTTGAAGGTGGTGAGTGTATCCCAACGAAACACACTCCTTTGCCAAAACCTTTCTTCCAATTCAACTGATGGTTTCAAGCTGAACTGACATAATATACCACACCAGAAGGCCTACTGGAATATCAGCACAGAAAATAAACACTTGCACTCTATTTGCAGATCATTTGAGTACATGATTTTTACACCTTTGTAAAGGTTGTTATGGTCGACATGTTCAAATTCCTGTAAAGATCTTATCTTCTGGGACACTGGAGGGTTAAAAGATGATGGCTCAGCAGATCCTGCTACAGTTGTCCTTCCCAGAGATGAGTTCCAGCTTGTGGGCACTTTATGGTAGTAACAGACTCTCTTGTCTTCTAGGGACAACTCTACCCTCGACCCTGCAGGAGGTCCAGCTGCCCATCATTGGGAACAGGCAGTGTGGGTGTCTGAATGATGTGGTCTTCAGAGCGAACAGTGTCACTGGCAACATGATCTGTGCGGGAGTGCTGCAGGGGGGCAAGGACTCCTGCCAGGTAGCTGGAAAAGCCTTTTCTCTAAGCATCTCACTGTTTAAAACAAGTGATGAGCTGCACCACACTTGTTGGGTCAATGCTCTGTACTGGTGTTTCACCAGACACAAGACTGGTGTCAGTGGACAACACTATGTGGACAGTCTGCCTGTTTTAACAATCTTTTATCTGTCTTTAGGGAGACTCAGGGGGTCCCCTGGTCTGCAAGCAGGGCTCTGCCTGGGTTCAGGCTGGTATTGTGAGTTTTGGAGAGGGCTGTGCTCGTCCCAATCTCCCAGGAGTGTACACCAGGGTGTCCCAGTACCGGGACTGGATTAACGGACAAGTGGGGTCGGGAGCAACAGGCTTTGTGACCTTCACCTCCAGTGGCACAGACGTTGACAGCAGCTTCACCTGTGGTGCCACAGCAGCAGTAACCACTGCCCGTCCCACAACTACAACTACTGCCAGCCCCCCGACTGCAGGCCCCAGTGAGTAAAATCCAGGATATATCCAACGTGAGAGTGTGTGGTATGAGAAAAGGATAACACAAATCCACCCATCCACCTCTAATAAACAGCAGAAGGGATTGAACACCGTCCCTCGTGAATCAATATATTAAATATGAATGTCCATAACAAAATAGGTCATATTTTCCAGTTAACAACACCACTCACCTAGTTTCTTCTTATAGGCTTTCTGTGGAAAGCTCTTGCAGGCCATTCAGTCGAGCTGTAATTTCTTCAGCTTTTTGCCAGGGCCCTTCAGTAATAATGACATAAAGCGTTTCCAGAGCTCTCCAAGAGTTGGAATTACTTTGCAGCTGGATGTGGTCTCTAGTTCTGCTCTAAAAAGGTGCATGCGACATCAAGTGACTCCATTTAGATTCAGATGATAGAATCATATTCTGGGGATCCAAGGGTCATGCAATAGCAAGACTGAGAGCAATTATGACAGACTGCTTTCTCATGTTGTTTGACCACCAAATTTGACTACACTTAATCCAGTTAGTTAACAAACACATTACGAAACTATGAAGGCTTTTGTGACCTTCACGTCCAGTGGCACAGACACTGACAATTAACTGTAGTCTTCCCATAACAGCATTTGGTAGGTAACAGGTTGATTCTGTTGTGCATGAAACAGACACTCTTGTTTCCACTCCTATTGCAGTGCCGATATATCGCTTTTGTCTTCGTGTTTCCTCTCTCTGTCTTGTTCTTGAAGAGTGTGGTCAGGTGCCCCTCAGTCCCAGGATCATGGGGGGTGACTCTGCTCAGGAGGGGTACTGGCCCTGGCAGGCCAGCCTGCACTGGAGTGGGAGCCATGTGTGTGGGGGGTCGCTGATCAACCACCAGTGGGTGCTGTCGGCTGGACACTGCTTCACAGAGTAAGCAAAAAACAGAAACAGCACCTCTAGACGTTAAATTGGCTAAATTGTAAAGTATACATTTATTTTAGAGGCCATAGAGATTTCTGCGTTTTAATCATTATTCTCAGTCTTGGCTTCAGTTCTTTCAGTCTTCTGCATTTCATCCTGCCTGGACTTCAGATCTCTGATTCTAATGTTGTTAGATGTCATAAATGACCTGTTCTTTTTACCACAGAACAAAACAAGAACTACAACCTTCTGAAGAAGGCCCCACAGCCGAAACATTACATTTCTTTTCCTTTCAGCACGGAATTAAACCTTAGCTGTTTTTTTCCCCAAAATGCAACTATACTACAAAAAATGCAGTTGTATAAAAATTCACACAGCTGTAGATTTAGTAACCTACGTAAAATCAATTTGATTTTTAATTGTGCACTTTCTGTGTGACGAAGTAGTACATGTAGTGCCTGTGTAGACCTCCAGGGTGCAGAACATGTAAATGATGTGCGTTAATTATGTGTAGCTTCTTCAAACTCCACTCTTCTCATTGCGTACAGTCTGTACATTTCGTGCTACCTGCACGTCACACTCTTCTCTATGTTATGTTAATCAACATTTTCAAGGTGTTTATCCAGTCCTGAATTTTATCTACATCTTTCTGATCTTCCCTTGCAGCTTCTCTTTTGTTTTCTTACTATATCAGGTTTCTAAATGAGAAATCAGTGGTCCTGATACAAGCCCTTGCAGCACCCCATTAATTGCATCACCCCAAGATAATAATAAATGTTCAGAATGTATATGAACGTAATAATGAGTACAAACAAGCAATTTCCTTTGACCTACCATGCTTACAGTATATGGTGGACTAAAGCTAACCGATCAAAGATTTTTTTTCAGTAAAAAGAGATACTGCTTTCTGAGTAGCAGTTTCCTGCTCTAGGCGGCTGATCTGGTAACGCAGATACTCAATTCGCTCTTCATAACTCATAGCAGTGCCTCGAATCCTTGCTTCACTGCTTCACTGCTGAACTAGAGATGCCCGCTGTCACGGTCGCAAACCCCTCCGCTTAAGGGCGCTCCAGCCCTCCCTTGTTTTTCCACTCATCTCCAGCACCTGCTCCCTGTTCCAGCCCCCTTTTCAGTTCCCCCTTAAAAGCCAGACGCTGCCGCTATTCCAGGCTCTGCATTGGTTCCCGTACCAGGTGAGCCCGGGACCTGGAAGTGCCCGGTCCCGTCAAGGTTTTAGTTCCTGTTCCTGTTCCTGTTCCCGTTTCCCCTGCCGGTCCCAACCTGGTTCTGGTTTTAATCGTCTGTCTTGGATAGATCACCCGGCTTTGGACTTTTGCCCCATTTTGGATTTCCCTTTGGACTCATCCCTGAGAACAGGGGGGCGTGTCCTCCCCCGACCACCAGCACTCCATGGACATGCCCCCCCCTGTTCTCATTCCCGTCTCCTGCATGCCTTTTTCTCTGTGATTTCTTCCCTTATCCCTGGATTGAGTCGTCTTCATAGGGTCCGGAAAGAAAGCTATCCTGACACCCACACCTCTCAGGACTGTGTGGTGTCCTCATGAAGGGCCCCCATAATCTCTCCGGTTCACTGCTGCAGAAATGTTCTTTATCTACCGCGCAGCTGTACGGGACACCTGGAGTTATTCTGGCTGCAGGTTCTGGAGATGTAATATCCTTCTGCGGTGCAGTATCCTAAGTGAGCTGTAATTTGACAGGGTTCAAGTAGGGGGCTATGTCAGCATGTGCAGGCTACAAAAAGGAAAATGGTAAATGTTCATTCCACACCGAGAGGTAAAGAAACACAGGGCGAAAGCTCCAGAGCTGGAACGTTGTGTTTCTTTTCTTTACCTTCTGGCATGGAATGAACCTTTTCCTGTTCTTTTCCTTTAACACATTGCATTCTCTTCACTTTCCTTCCTTTCCTTGAAATATGCCTCTTCTCATGGCCAGCCCTCATAATCCACTGCACGTTTATATCGATGATGCAGTTCGCACCCCCATCCATGTGCCATCCTGCACGGGGCTAATATCTGCATGTATTATTACATTGCTTGTCTAAATTCTATAGTCCGTGTGTGTTCATTGGTGGTGCAGTGGTTAGGAGTGCTTGGCTGTGCTGCCTTGTAGCTCTGGGTTCAATTCCAGACCTGGCATGGCTACTTTTCTTCCGCAGTCCAAAGACATGCTGGTACTGTAGGTTAATTGACGTCTGGGAAAACTGGCCCTGGTGTGAGTGTGTGTGGCCTGTGATGGACTGGAATCCTGTCTAGGGTGTGTGTGTGTCTGTGTGTGTATGTCTTGTGATGGACTGGCGTCCTGTCCAGGGTGTCTGTCTGTGCATTCGTGCCATTTGTATGCAACTCGCTGACTCAGTACATATTATCTCCGTGGTATGGGTGACACAGGTTTAAATCCAACATGGAAAGCTCAGCTGCTCTGCCATGTTAGCAAAATAGGGGTGGTAGGCCAAACACAGATCTTTGTGGTACTCCACCCATCTCATCCATCCAGTCTCATCAGTACTGGATTTCTTCTGCAGGACAACCAGTCCCTCATCTGTGCACATCCTGCTCCTCCCAGGCTGGGAGTGGCTCACAGCCCGGTGTTGATAACCAGCACATCCACTCATGGTCTCAACCCCAGTCTGTGCCCGTGTGGACACAGTCGGGACAGGTTGCCAGGCATCCGTCCTTTTCTGCAATCGGGCAGCCAATGGTTCCGCTATCCGCTCCAGGATCAGGTGTTTTAAGGCTTTCCCTCTGCTCACCTCACTGAGTGAGCTGCAGCCTCCAGCCTTTCGTCCCCGAGCTCTGAATGAGCTGGGATTTTTTCCCCCCTGCTGCATTTTCCTGCCCTTTTGGATTTTTCCACTCCTATAGTTGCCTTATCAGCGTAAGCTCACCAGCCCCTTTTACTGCCGGCAGAGTTCCCACTCAAACTTCCCAAACTGTTCCATGACTTATCCATAACTTCTTTTCCTGCATAATTTACATTTCACATGTCCTGGGTTTTCATCTTTTTGGAGCCATACCTTGTATTTTCCATCTGCTAACCAGGGGTCACTGAAAACACATTTACCCTGCATTTTGACCCGGGCGCACGGCTAGCTCACGGCTCACTGTAAAATTCCCGCGAGAGGGTCTAGCGCCACACTATCCTGTGTCAAGTCAGCAACGGCAATGTTGCCCCCTCTTTTTAAAAGTTTGCCAACTTATGAACCAAGTTAAATGATGCAGCCGTGATCATTTTGGGTCAATTAAGACACACTTCCATGGCTTCTCCAAAACTTCATGGGTATTTAGATAGATAGATAATACTTTATTAATCCCGTAGGGAAATTGATGTGTTACAGCAGTCCAGCCCAAGACAACCAAAACAGACATCAGAATAGTTATAAAACAAAAGACAACAAAATAAATAAAAATAAATAAATACATAGGTGTGTGCAAAATGTGCTGATCATAGTCACTGTAAAAACAATAAAATATGTGCAAAATGTGCATAGGTTTATACAGACTGATTGTCCAAAAAGTACAATGGAGCAAACATGCTGTCCATAGACGAGCAAATGAAGGGCTAACAGTCCTAGCCTAGGGCAGCGTTATACACCCTGACAGCCGCTGGCAGGAAAGACCTGCGGAAACGTTCCCTTGAACACCATAGCTGGAGCAGTCTGTTGCTAAAGGTGCTCCGCTGCCCAGTAACAGTCCCATGAAGCGGATGAGAGGTGTTGTTCATGATGGCTGTGAGCTTGGTCAGCATTCTCCTCTCAGCCACCACCTCCATGGGGTCAAGGCTCATCCCCAACACAGTGCCAGCCTTCTTGATAAGTTTATTGAGCCTATTTGCATCTTTTGTCATGATGCTGCTGCCACCGCACACAACAGCGTAGAAGATGGCCGCCGCCACCACTGATTCATAAAAAATGTGTAGCAGTGTTCCACACACACCAAAGGACCTGAGTCTCCTAAGAAAGTAGAGTTGGCTCTGACCTTTCTTGTACAGGGCGTCAGTGTTACCAGACCATTTGATAATTTTTCAAAACTTTTCCAGGTCTGGAAAAATGACATTTCATTTTCCATAGCTTGTCCAGGGTTTCCAGGATTGTGCCGGTTACTTTTGCTGAGGGAATCAGCCTGAAAGCTGACGGCCGTTTCTTTTTCCTTTCCACACCACTCCTGCGGTCGCCTGTTGGCATCAGCTCGCCGGTCCCCTCTAGTGCCGACAGGGAGACAGTCAGTTTCAGTGTTTTCCCCACTGCTGTTTACCAGGCACTTTCTACCTCTCTCTACTTCTTGTTAACAGCTTATCCCTTCTTCCGTTGCTCACATCTGCCTTCATCAATCTCTCATTTCTCTCATTCCGTCCGAAGATCCCTGAGGCTGCTCCGATACGCCAATACTCTCCGATACTCTGATACCCAGCGCTTGGAGCTTAGCTCGCTTTTCCCCACGGCTCTGATTCTCGGGGACTGCAGCATAACACATGCATTGCAGTTTTCAGCTTCACCTTGTACACCTTGTACATAGAACTGAGTGATATCCCTCCGGGATCTGTGATCCATATCGTATCCATATCACAATCGCCCCAGTGACATTTCGTTGATTGTATCAGAATAACACAAGTGAATTCATGGTCGTGCTCTTGGTACTTATTTCTGTGCGAGTAACCTCTCTCTTATTCCAGGTATGTTGGTACCCATCTGTGGAGAGTGTATCTGGGCAGGCAGAGACAGGTGGGCTCCAACCCCAATGAAGTGGTCAGGGGGGTCTTGAAGATCACCATGCACCCTGGTTACGATTTGACTTTTGAAAACGACATCGCCCTGGTGATGCTGGACAGCCCCGTCTCCTTCACAGACTACATCCAGCCCATCTGTCTGGCTGACAAGAGCAGCTCCTTCCATAGTGGGACCAGCTGCTGGGTCACTGGCTGGGGCTACACAGTAGGAGATGGTGTGTATTCTAATGACATACTGTACAGTACTCACTGTGATGGGGCAGCTCTGAGTTTTAATAATAATAATTGCTTACAGTTCCATAGCGCTCTTCTGGACACTCCACTCAGAGCTCTTTACAGGTCATGGGGATCCCCTCCACCCCCACCAGTGTGTCCCCCCACCTCGATGAAACTCCAGTCTGCTCACACACAGCAGCTCTCAGTGGGGAGGAGAGCAGAGTGATGAAGCCAGTTCAGAGATGGGGGTTATTAGGAGGCCATGATGGGTAAAGACCAGGGGGAAATTTGGCCAGGACATCCAGGTAACACCCTTACTCTTTTAAAAAAACACCCTGGGATTTTTAATGACCACAGAGAGTCTGGACGTTGGTTTTACGTCTCATCTGAAAGATGGCACCTTTTTACAGTTGAGTGTCCCCGTCACTATACTGGGGCACTAGGACCCACACAGACCTCAAACCTGCTTAGCTTCAGTGGGTTGCCAGTTATGTGTTGCAGGGTGATATGGATGCTGGCTGTTCTCAAGCAACTCACTGACTCTGCATGTATCAGCTCCATTGTCCAGATGACACAGGTTCAAAAGCTGTCTTGCAGAGCTCAGTTGCTCCGTTATGTTACCAAAAGCCCCTAAAATAAAGACCATTCTCTTACCTGGTACCATGGATTCAAGCAGTAGAGATATGTACATCTACCCTATGGATGGCATGTGCTCCAAGTCTAGAACAAGGGTGTCAGACTCAAGTATGTCTTCTGGCCATCGAGGACTGGAATTGTGCACCTCTGCACTATACCTTCCAAGAGCTGAGTCTGAGAACTCTGATCTGGGGAATGGTCAAATAGAGTCAGATGCTGTGAAGCAGCAACTCTCTGTCCACCCCTCTTTTTCCCTCATGAGAAGAAGCCTAATGCACACTCATCAACTCAGTTAATTGTGAGGTTCTCCTAATAATAATCTAATAATAATCATCTAACAATATAAGTCACCCTGACCTGCTAGATTGTGCTTCAGAAGTCTCTCAGTCTCCAAATGTGCTCATGATTTCAGCAGTAGCAATCTGTCTCAGTGCCTTTACCAGGGAACCAGACCCTACAGGAGGTCCAGCTGCCCATCATTGGGAACAGGCAGTGTGGGTGTCTGAACGACATGGCCTTCGGAGCGAACAGCACCACTGACAACATGATCTGTGCTGGAGAGGTGCAGGGGGGCAAGGACTCCTGCCAGGTACAAACTCTGCTTCTCATTGTAGCATTAAGGCTTGCGTTCAGTCAGGATGCCCATCATTGGTCTTCCTCTCGCAGTGAGCTAGTGTCTATAAATCATCCATAAAGGATTTAGAGTCTCAATATGAAACCTATTATTCCTCAGGGTCTCGGGTTCTGTGATAGTGAATTGGGTGGCCCGTGGAGTCTCCATAAAGATCAGTGCACAGAACACGGCAATGCAGTACAAACTGCACCTCCTCTAAAAATACTTCTTCCCCACAGGAAACATCATCTACAGTATATGAGCAAAAGTCATTTACTGGATATGAAGGTCTGCAGTTTGCTGTAGGAAAATGATAACATGTTTTCAATTTTTATTTCTTTTTGCGTTCTGAGAAATGCTCTTGTTAAGCACATCTTGTTGTCTGTCTCTCTGCCAACAGGGAGACTCAGGGGGTCCCCTGGTCTGTAAGCAGGACTCTTCCTGGGTTCAGGCTGGTGTTGTGGGTTACAGAGATGGCTGTATCAGTTCCAGTCTCCCAGGAGTGAACACTAGAGTGTCCCAGTACAAGGACTGGATTAATGAGCAGGTTGGGTCGGCAACTCCAGGTTTTGTGACCTTCACTTCCACTGGCCCGGACCCGGACAGCAACTTCACCTGCTCTCCATTCAACGCGACTCCAATAGCTCCCAGTGGTAGGTGACTGTTTAATTAAACGTTTAATAGAAAATGTGCTTGTATAACACTTGACCCAGAATAATGTCTCTGTGTCCTGTTCCTCCAGAGTGTGGGAGAGCACCCCTCAATATCAGGATTGTAGGGGGTGACTCTGCCCCAGAGGGGTACTGGCCCTGGCAGGTCAGCATACATTACCATGGGCAACACAGGTGTGGAGGATCTCTGATCAACCACCAGTGGGTGCTGACAGCAACGCACTGTGTTTACTTCTATCGGTAAGCTAGTAGAATTCCCCCTAATGTTGATTGTTTACCCTATCGTCTTAGCACTCTACATGATCAGAAACAAACGTGATTTTAAAGTGCTTTTAGACCTCCAAGGACCTCTCTCTCTCCAGGTACCTTGAAACCAGGAAGTGGAGGGTATACCTGGGCAGGCAGAGCCAGGAGGACTCCAGCCCCCACGAGGAGTTCAGAACAGTCACACAGGTCATCTTGCACCCTGACTCTGACATCAGGAATTTTAACAATGACATCGCCCTGCTGAGGCTGAGCAGCCCCGTCACCTTCACGGACTACATCCAGCCCGTCTGTCTGGCCGACAGCAGCAGCTCCTTCCACACCGGGACCAACTGCTGGGTCGCTGGCTGGGGAGACACATCTGAAAGTGGTTGGTATAAATGATAGGTATCATTTAATTAAAACAAAATACCACACCTGCAATTGCATGATGGTTTTTAAGGGAGAAAGTCTTATTTTTTTATAGCAATATTTGCCAATTTGCTAGGTGAGGGTTGGGTAGAGTTACAAAGCTGAGTACAATGGGTATTTCTCATTGGCATTTCTTCACAAGAAGAAATACATAAAAATTTTAATAAAAGAATAAACTTGCTTTTGAAAGTATGTATGAAGAAAATATACTGTACCTTTTTACATGGGTCGCTCAGCCCCAAAGTTAATCACAGAAAGGATACAAATGAGAGGAGGCCTTTCAACCCATCTCACCTGTTTGGAATTTACAGTAGTTCTCATCCAGATGTGTCTTGAGAGCAGTCAGGCTATCGGCTTCAACAACATGGCTGGAGTCACGGGTGACCTGCTGAGGAAACCTGTGGTACCTTAGGAGGGCTAGACAAGAAGCGAAGTCCAAGTCGAGTTCCGAGGTTAATAGAAAATTGGTAGGCGAGTAGGTTTCCAATCCAGAAGAGGGCGAGGCTGAGGTCATAGTCAAAAGGCAGTTCAGGGATCCAAATGGTGAAGGCCAACGAGAAGGCTTCCTAATCCGACGGGCAAGACAGTAGACGTAGTTGAAGGTAAGTTCCGAGGTTCGTAACAAAGAGTTACGAACAAAGTTCCACAATCCCACCACCCTCTGTGTAAAGAAACACCGGCTGCCCTGACTGGAGGACCTTATTCAGCTGTGTCTTGAATGAAGCCAGGGGATCAGCTCCAACAACATGGCTGGGCAGCTTGTTCCACATTCTTCTGACTCACTCTAGTGAAGCACCTTAATAACGTGATGAACCCAAAACAAATCTAGGATGAAAATGGCAGCAAAAGTGTAGAACTCCTGCAGTATGTGTACTTAACCACGTTTTCTGAAGTGGGAACACACTTTCCATAACTTGCAGCTCGTGGCCTAGTGGTAAAACTGGAACTGGGCGTTGGGAATTGGGAGATCTACTTCAAAGAGCAATCACTGGTCTTGGTAACAGATGAAAAATCTGAAGCACAGTCAAGGAACTGATAACCTGCCTTGTCTTCCAGGATCTCTGCGAGCTAATTGGACCCTACAAGAGGCCCAACTTCCGATCATTGGCAAGAGTCAGTGTGGCTGTATAAGTAACTTGACCTTTGGTGTGAACTTCATCACTGACGACATGATCTGTGCTGGACTGCTGGATAACAGGAAGAGCCCCTGCTATGTAAGAACACTTTGTCTTTTTCTCATCCTTATCCTACAATACTCTCTTCTTGTCTCAGACTGAGCAGAGTGTTAAGAAACTTTGAGAATGTTTACTATAATTATATCTATAACAACTTTCCCTTATCTCTTTGTTTCCAGGGAGACTCAGGGGGGCCCCTGGTCTGTAAGCAGGGCTCCGCCTGGGTCCAGGCCGGTATTGTGAGTTTTGGTTATGGCTGTGCCCGGCCCAATCTCCCAGAGGTGTACACCAGGGTGTCCCAGTACCAAGACTGGATCAACAGGCAGGTGGAGATGGCCACTCCAGGATTTGTCACCTTTGCTTCCAACGACACGGACCCGGACAGCAGTTTTACCTGCAGATCCACAACAACTGCAAACCCAAGTGAGTGAAACCAGAAAGAATCTCAGAAAGTTGCTAAATAAAATCATTGGAGGTAAAGACCCACCTGTAAAAGGCCCACTGAAACACAAAAGATATAGACAAGCCTGCCGCTCTTTAGTAAGACCAGTATAGTAACAGAAGCCGTAGAAAAAATAAACCAGTTGCAAAAATGAAGTGTAAAACCACTGTTGGTCAACTTTGGGCTTAGGTACCCTATATGCTAAGGACAAATATTTGCAAAAGAAAAACACATGTTCAACAAATACCAAAGTTCCAGTTTAAGAGGTACTAGACGAAGATAAACCCAAGCTATGTAACAAGTTTGACAGACAAGGATAGGCCCAAAGATGAAAGACTAACTGCTACACCACGAGTACCAGGATCAATGAACTTTCACCCAACAGCTCCTCCTGATGGACAGGTAAGACTCCAGAGCTGAGTCAGTGTCCGTAACCTGACATAAAATGGTGATACAATGGAGGAACAAAGAAAGATACCTTAGATGACACAGAATGACACTGCATCCACAGTAGACCAGGAGTCAGGAAGGATGTATTAAAACCTCTTCTCTCTCAATGTATCTTTAAGCTGAAGTCTGTGGGAGACCCAGACTCAACCCACTACTCACTGGGGGTCAGTATGCCCAGGAGGAGTACTGGCCCTGGATGGTCAGCCTGCACCAGAATGGGAATTATGTGTGTGGAGGGACCCTCATCTCCAGTGACTGGGTGATGACAGCTGCTCAGTGCTTACCCAGGTAGAGGAAACACAATCTCTCTGTACTTCCACAGGCTAGTGCTGATGACAGGGAACCTGTGTTTCTCAATCACCAGTGGGAGTTCTTGCAACAAGAGTGCCTCCCATTCACAGACATTTTTAATTTGTGTTGAAAATGATGTAAATCCTTAATACCCACATCTCTCCTGTCAAGATTCAAATAGCAGCTGTAGGAGGTATGTCTGGTAACCTGTGTACTCACCGGCAACACAACATGTCTGTTAGTGATCAGATAAGGGCAGCATAATTACCGTATGACTAATTAGTATAATTACTGACAGTGCCAGCTTGTGCTTTCGAGATGCATAGTGCACATGTACAAGGTGAGAGTAAGCAAAAATGTTGATCTTCGTGCTGCATTATGGGATTGGAAAAAAAATCTGCCTGCTAACTTTCTGGAATGAATGATGTGGGAATCTGCTCATCATGGATGCTTTTGCTGCAGAAGACATTTTATTTCCAGCATGAGACAGTTGTGGCCTGAAGAAGTGCTGCCCTCACCGCAGTGACCCTCTAGTTTTGCAAGTACGTATGGGACTGGTTCAAGGGGCTGGAGACGCTATGTAGGCCGCCCCCGTATTTCAGAAAGCTTTGGGAAAAGAGGACCAAAGACACTGGAAAGAGAGGGTTAGAGGAGGCGGAGTGCCACAGCATCCAAGAGTTGTTCCTACAGGATGCATGTTGAGATGTATGGGTAGACTGGAGCTGGCCCATCTCCTCTGATGCCTCTCACTTGAATCTGTGCAAGAGCTCGGGCCATGCTGCCTTTTCCAGCTGCTCCTTACTCTTGCTCTGGGAGGAACCAGATACAGTCGCTAGTCAACACTGCCCTCAAAGGGGAGCCAGGCTCCACTTGTTGTAACACCACTTGACATCCAATGTGATGTCAGCCACGTGTTTATTCCCATTCCACTCCCTTTCTTATTTTCTTTCTCTGTCCCCCGTCTCTCCAGCCCTGTCAACGTCAGTGAATGGAGTGTGCATCTGGGCTGGATGTTCAATAACATGTCTTACGTCTTCAAGAAACCAGCGGGGGTTCTGAATATTATGATCAGTGGCCTCAGTGGCACCAACATCGCTCTCCTGAGACTGGACACGAACGTCTCCTACACTGGCTTCATCCTGCCCGTCTGCCTGGCAGGGGCGAGCGTCTCCTTCCCCACTGGCACTGAGTGCTGGGTTACTGGATGGGGTATGTCCATCCACCCTTTTTCTAACTGCTTCTTCCAATTCTGGGTCGCGGGAGAGCCGGAGCCTATCCCAGTAAGCCATGTGCGCAAGGCAGGGTACACCCTGGATGAGGCACCAGCCCATCGCGGGCCAGATACAACACACAAACACAGACACACCTACACTCACACCACGGCCAGCTTTCCCAAAGGCCAGTTAACCCACCACTCTCTTTGGACTGTGGGAGGAAACTGGAGCACCAGGAGAAAACCCACGTGAACACCGGGAGAACATACAAACTGAACTCAGGGCGGCAGCGCTATGAGGCAGCAATGCTTACCACTGTGCCACTGTCCTGTCTATGTCTGGGGTACATGAAAGAATGAAATTTGACCTTGGGGGGTTAGGAAGAAGGAGTCTGCAGGTTCCCCAGAACAGACTGTATCCTTGACAAAGGTGTCTCCTACCAGTTAATCAAACCCATCTGCATCTCAGAACATAAGAAAGGCAACAACAAGAGGAGGTCATTTGGCTCATAACAGACCTTTGGTACTCAGTAGTTAATTGATCCAAAGACTCATCCAGCCATTTCTTAATCACTTATACTTGACTACCAGCATTTTTAGAGTGGGGCTTTGATGCATTGATTCTGTCCAGAAGAAAAGAAGAAGTGATCATTGTTCCCTATGGGCTCAAAAACCTCACGCGTGTATCTGTTTTTACAGACCCTTGGGCTCTCAAGCAAGTGAAAACAACTATCACCCCTTGTGAGAATACAGCCTCAGCCGACAGTATCTGCACAGAGCCACTGAACCTGGAGCAGGTAACAAATCAATGAATCATGATCTTTCGATACTCTCAACCTGTATCTGTCTCTTTCTCACCATCTATCTCCGGCTCCTCCTGCAGAGAGACTCGGGGGGTCCCCTGGTCTGTAAGCGGGGCTCTGTCTGGATTCAGGCCAGCGTCATTGATGTTGAGCACACGGCCAGCACTGACACCCTCAGCCCAATGGTGTTCACCAGGGTGTCTCGGTATGAGATCTTCCTGAGGAGCGTTATGGGCTCCAGCCTGCCCCTCATAGGCAACACCACAGCCACTCCAACCACATCTGCCCCACCTACACCAGGTAGTAGACGCTAGTTTGGCTCAGTCACTAACTTGACACATGAGCTTGCTTTCATTCACGTACTCAACGCCTGAAATTTGATCTTGGTCTCTGTCCAGATTATCCCGTGTGCGGACAGGTGCCCCTCAACACCCGCATCGTAGGGGGCCAGCCTGCCCTGGAGGGCTACTGGCCCTGGCAGGCCATCCTGCAGCTGAGGGGAAATCACACTTGTGGAGGGTCTCTGATCAACAGTCAGTGGGTGCTGTCTGCTGCGCACTGCTTCGAAGGGTAAGGAGACACAAGAAGATCTTAACTAACCGTGACAAGAACGACCTGAGGCTTGGAACCAGCAGTTCACCAGCAGTTATCTCCCAGATGCCCATGAAGTGTGACATTCATGAACTCCTTGAAACTGCTTTTTCCTTTTTCACCTTACGCTGTTTTAACACAAGCTACTGCAGCTTCATTTCATGACCACAATCATTTCATGATTTAGGTGTTTGTTTCTCTTCAACACAGTCCTACTCTATTCTGTTGATCCATTATATATGTTTTTGATGATGTCATTTTATTGCAGCCTTTTTGTGCTTTTCTGCTTGTGTGATTAAGTATGTTTAGCCATTTACATCACTGTTAGTTTAAATGGACACAAGTAGGAGTAATTAAATGACTAATTGGGAAGATGGCTTTAGAAGAAGCTAAATCACCCGCTTACAGCTGGAGGATTGAAAATCAATGTTAGAGAATTAGTCAAGAACAGCTCTTATTATATCTACTTATTTTATCTTTGAACACCACTATACAATGCGAAAAATGCCATTTGCAAATGACATGAATGCAGCTATACTGGTGCATTCACTGAGTCACTGGCTCTACACTTTCCGACACTTCCTTACAGTATCATTGTTGACCCTGAGGAACCTGACCACGGTTGACAGAAGACAGACTAACACTCACAGCTGCTCTCTCTGTGCAGAAATAGTGCTCCCAGCAGCTGGACGATGTATCTGGGCCGGCAGAGGTTATTTATGTCCAGCACCACTGAAGTATCCAGGGTGGTCCAGCAAATCATTGTTCACCCAAACTACAACATTGAGACCTTCACAAATGACATTGCACTATTGAAGCTGAGCAGCCCCGTCTCCTTCACCAACTACATCCAGCCCGTCTGTCTGGCCGACAGCAGCAGCTCCTTCTACACTGGCACCAGCTGCTGGGTCACTGGCTATGGCACGACTGCAGAGGGAGGTGAGTCCCCACTGCTGCCAGGGCTGAGCAGACTGGACACGAAGAATTACAGTGCTCCAGCAGGCGTGGTTTCATTAATTTGAGGCTTCTATCTTAATGTCTGGCTTTATGGAATTCCTTTAATTCAGCCACTGTTTTTTTCTGTTATAGTAAGAGACTAGGATCCTACATTTTTGCACTGTTCTTACGTTCATTTTTGATGGTGGCCACAATCAAAGATCGTAATCCTTGGCGCTTTGCTTGACATACAGAGCCCGGTTCTCATCAGGTTTGATCTGGACATATGAACAGTAGTTTGGCTGCTAGTAGTTCTCCATTTTTCCATTGATTCCAGTGAGTCTGATTCAACTACATTGGTGGGCAGCCCGCTTGAAAACCTGAGTAAACAGCTCCACCACCACTGTTTCTTTCACACTAACCCCGGAATACAACATCATCTTCACACGCTGTAGTCAAACGCACCTTGTCAGTGTCTCATCTGCATACAGTCACTTCATGTTTGTCTTCCTTCAGCTCTTCCTCTGTGTTAGTGTCCACAAACTGTCGTGCTTCCTCTTCGCACTGTAGCTAACCAGGTGTGTTTCTGATCACCACTAGTATTGTAGCTGGAATACTAGTAGTATCTGCAAGACATGCACAATTCAGGATTGAAAGAGCAGTCTGAAGTCAGATCGATGAACTGACTGATGTGCTTCAAAAGCTATACTACCATCATAAAAGCACATCACGTCTACTTAGCAGGTAGTGCTAATAACCACCTTCATCATAATCAGAATGGCAGGAGAAAAAGTGAACTTGGCTGTTCCAAAATGTTTTACAGTTGGCACCTAA
Source organism: Atractosteus spatula (assembly GCF_055471065.1). Classification (NCBI taxonomy): domain Eukaryota; kingdom Metazoa; phylum Chordata; class Actinopteri; order Semionotiformes; family Lepisosteidae; genus Atractosteus; species Atractosteus spatula. Next base: position 8,644,841 of record NC_142710.1, on the reverse strand, counting down.
GGCAGTGCTGATTCAGAAATCTCAAAGCCATTGAAAACTGACTTGAACTCTCTGCTCTGACATGCATAAAACAGTTGTTCTTAGGATACAGCAGTCTGTTCTGGGGAACCTGCAACCTTCTTCTTCCTAACCCTCAAGGTCAAAGGAGTTCTTCTTAGGACTAACTGTGGGAGCCTCTCGTCTCTTGCAGGCTCTTTGCCAGAACAAGGTGCCCTACAGGAGGTGCAGCTGCCAGTAATTGGAAACCAGGAGTGCAGCTGCCTGAACTCTGAATTCACCATCACCAGTAACATGATCTGCGCTGGACTGAGACAGGGGGGCAAAGACTCCTGCCAGGTAGCACAGGCACAGCCTGACTGCCTCTGAGATTCTGTCCTCTCTTCTGCTTCTTACTCTTTCAGAATTGGCGTGATATTTAAATGGTAAAATATGTGTATACGAGTCTGCATTAGTTTTAATTAAGCCTATACAGTATTAGTGTTGTGAGGAGTGTCTGAGGGATCTGTATGAGGGTCTGTATTAATCTTTCTGTGTGAGGAGTGTCTCTGGGTCTATACTGGGGTCTGTATTTATCTCTCTGTGTGAGGAGTGCATTAGGGTCTGCATTCATCTCTCTGTGTGAGGAGTGTCTGTGGGATCTGTATGAGGGTCTGTATTAATCTCTCTGTGTGAGGAGTGTCTCATGAGTCGGGTCTGTTTTAGGGTCTGTGTTGATGTTGGTGAGTTAGGTATGACTTTGGTGGTATATAATAGGGTCTGATTTAATCTCTTTGCATGAGTTTATTAGGGTTTTTGTTATTCTGCTCCTTGTTATGTGTATCTGTTCACTTTAGAATTTCTTTCAGTTTAATTTACAACAAGGAAACATTAAATTAAAGCCTTTTCACGTTTAACTTCTTCTTGTGTGTCTGGAAAGTATGTGTCTGTATAAGTTTTCAATTAAGATGTGTCTGCATATTCATAGATAAAGGGTAGTGCAAAATATGCTTGTTCTCCTTCTAGGGAGATGGAGGGGGACCCCTGGTCTGCAAGCAGGGCTCTTCCTGGATTCAGGCTGGTGTTGTAAGTTTCGGAGAGGGTTGTGCCCAGCCCAGTCTCCCAGGGGTGTACACCAGGGTGTCCCAGTACAAGGACTGGATTAATGAGCAGGTTGGGTCGGCCAGTGTGGGCTTTGTGACCTTCACTTCCAATGGCACAGACCCTGACAGCAGTTTTAATTGCATGCCGAACATTACTACCAAAGCACCTGTGACCACCCCTCTTTTTACACCAGCAGCACCTGTCATAATACCAGTCGGTAAGTGACAATCCACTCCCACTGTTCATCCGTCAGGCTTGTTTGGCTTCCGTAAGTAGCAGATGACTCCTTCCCTTTATGTCTCTGCCCAATTCCTCCAGTGTGTGGCTGGGCAGTTCTCAGCAGCAGGAGTGTGGGGGACCACTCTGTCCAGGAGGGGTACTGGCCCTGGCAGGCTAGTCTGCACCTGAACAAGAGACACATGTGTGGAGGGTCTCTGATCAACAATCAGTGGGTGCTGACAGCCGCCAACTGCTTCCAAAGGTAGGCAGAAACACGGACCCCATCTTTCAATGAAAGAAGTGATGGGGGGGCTGTGAATTCTGACAATCATGATCCCTCTCTCTTCAGCTCCACTTTTGTCCGTCAGTGGACAGTGTACCTGGGCAGGCTAACACAGGTGGGCCCTAACCCCACTGAAGTGTCCAGAGGGGTCCACCGGATCGTCGTGCACCCACACTACAACTCCCAGTCCAGGAACAATGACATCGCCCTGCTGAGATTGAGCAGTCCTGTCACCTTCACCAGCTACATCCAGCCCGTCTGTCTGGCCGACAAGAGCAGCTCCTTCTACAACGGGACCAACTGCTGGGTCACCGGCTGGGGGACCACAGCCGATGGAGGTAGCGCACTCTTCCAGGGCCATCTGCCTGGCCCTTGCGGTCAACCGCACACGCACTGCTGGTGATCCATGAGACTTCTTTAAGATTCCTCAACATCGTGGATAAGGCAGGAGACACATGAGCCTGGGTTCTTTTACAAAGGATGCAAACCCCTGTGGAAGTGTCGGGGTTTTGCAAGAGTGAACAACAGGTCTTGTCTTGCCTTTGCCAGGGAACCAGAACCTGCAGGACGTGCAGCTGCCCGTCATTGGGAACAGGCAGTGCGGGTGCCTGAACGATGTGGCGCTCGGAGCGAACAGCGTCACTGCCAACATGATCTGTGCCGGAGCGCTGCAGGCAGCCACCTGTCATGTAAATTGTCATACAATTGCTTGTCCTCCTCTTTCGTCTCTGTCCTCACCTGCGCCTCGCTTGCCTCTTTGCTGACGGCGCTGTGTCTCCATTTCTCTGGACAGGGAGAATCGGGGGGGCCCCTGGTCTGCAAGCAGGACTTCTTCTGGGTCCAAGCTGGCGTAGTGAGTGTCGGAGAGGGCTGTGTCCGTCCCAACCTCCCCGGGGTGTACACCAGGGTGTCCCAGTACCAGGACTGGATTTCCGAACAGGTTGGGTCGGTCACTCCGGGCTTTGTGCCTTACACTTCGAGAGGCACGGACGCCGACAGCAAGTTCACTTGCAGCACGACACCCTCGGCAACGGCGGCATCCACCAGTGAGTAAAACCACCATGCTGGGGAGAGCATATCCTAGGGTCAGGAGGACCTGCACTGGGGAGTCCCAGTGGTGGAATATGAACAGACAACCTAATCACAACGTTGGGACGACATGTGGGAAAGTGTTGTGACAGTGTAACACTTCAGCTCAGTCATTGTTATTCAGTAACTCCTGACACCAGTGTGGAGGACAGGGCTGCAGTTCGCATTTCTGACAGCGACCAAGCTTCTGTAGGGCTCCCTGTACACGGGAAGTACCACATTTACATGAAAACAGATTTATTGTAAAAGAACAAGTAATAGGTTTATTCAGGTGTGAGAAAGACAGGGCTCACACCTGAAGAAGGCTCCACGGCCAAAACGTTGTGTTTTCTTTCTTCTTTTTTCAGCATGGAATAAACCTATTACTTGTTCCTTTGCAGCCTACGCATGCTGACACAGCTACCCACCTGAACTACTTTAATGCAAAAGGTTTTGTTCCAGGAAATGTGCCCCCTAGTGGTGTAGGTTAATACCACACCATAGTGTAATCTTCAACACGTCTTAAGTGCGATCACCTAAACCCACTTCTTTTCTTACCCCTTTCAGATTAATGGTGGCTGATCGTCCACCTGCCCTCCGGATAGACGCCAGATTCCTCTGTGACTGTTCTGTACCCTGTTCTCATGGCCAAGACCTCCTCTTGACTCCTGCTCATGCCAGTAGGATGCTGCTACTTCACTGAAAGAGCTTTATCTTAATATAAAAACATTGTATTTCTACTGGTAATTGGAGTACAATAATGGAACTAATCAGTATCTAAAATCTGAAATCACACAGTATATATATATATGTTGAAATGTATATGGGTGTATCAGTTGTAATTAAAAAATGTTATACTGCAATAGAAAACGTGTATAAGATTTCAAGTTTATTTTTATTAATCTTTGTAAATTGTTTGAATTGAGGTAAATCTTGTATGATTGTCAGATTGTCACAGCTAAGCACACTGTCTAAACAGCATCACTGCTCAGACTGGCACTGGTGAACAGCAGACCAGTCAGACAGGAACACTACTGCACCATTTTGATCATCTTGATCCAAATGAGCAAAATCATTTCCAACATCATTGGACATACAAGCTAGTCTTCGTGTACTCAATTGTGTCTGTGTGTAGCTGCAAGAGGTACTTCTAGTCTGAGTCAATGCTTCATTAGACACGTATTTGTTTACCTCTATCATAACTTGACAGTTCTACAGTATTACACAATGCATGTACACCAGTAATTGTAACCAGTTTGTTCACCAATATATACTATCTAGACCCATAACAAGTACCTTAGAATGCTGAATGCTTTGCAGAACATAAAGCTGCAAACGAGATGCCACTCAGGCTTGGTCTCCTGTCTGTTTTTTTCAGAAAGTAATTTTTCTAAGGATCTTATGTACTTGTGACAGGGTAACAGGGTATACTGCAAGTCACCTGGAGAAGGGAGTCTGCTAAGCACATAATAATAACAGCTTCAACAACATAGCCAGGTAGCTTGTGCCAGACTCCCACAACACTTTGTGTAAAGAAGTGCCCCCTGTTCACAGTGTGGACTCATAAACATAAAGCAAGCGGAAGGTGCTGCAAAGATATTCAAGTTCAACAGAATGTAGAATTGCTGCATTTCTTGCTGTAAATTGAGATTGAGCTCCAGAACAAGGGGTTAAAGGTCAAGAGTCCAGAAAAAGCTGTCTTGGTACAACCAATCAGTCTACAATTGCAGGGTTAAGGGATGGCCACTTTGAACGTCTCACAGCCTTTTGAGACTTTTGTCAAAGAAGAAAGAAAACGAGCAAGTGAAGAACTCCAGTGCTTAGGACCAAACCAGCAATACAGCCCTCTTCCTGTCCAGTCAAGTCCTGAGCTTCTTGGATTATAGACTGCAGACTTACAAAGCAAAATAAAATGGATCACCAACTAACCCAGCTTCTTCCCACAAAGCACAGGGTAGCTGAGCTTCCATTAGACTGATCAGGTAGTTTGTGCTGAGAGTTCAGCCGTAGGATCTCTGTTTTGTCTGGGTTTGATTTGCTGAAACTGTTGGCAGTTGGTGTGGGCCGAACTCTCTCCGAGTGAAGAGTGCAGTCACATCTGGCTGGGCAGGATGGGCTGCATGGATCCAGAAAAAGTATGTTTTTACAATTTCTGCGTCATCTGCGGGATGAGCTAAGGACCTGCCTCTCATCCTAGCGTTATTCCACATCAGCAGGGTCCACTTGTCGGCATGCCCATCTCCATTTGGTGGCTTGAATCAAATCTTTGAGCTGACGTTGCCATTGCGACCGAGAATACTTCCAACCGGCGCGTCGCTCCGGTGATGTACCGGGGGGAGGAGAACAAAGTAATGTAGCCAATTCACAGAGGGGGATTATTAGGAGGCATGGGAAATTTGGCCAGGATGCCAGGGTTACATCCCTACTCTTTTCAAGAAACACCCTGGGATGTTTAATGACCACAGAGAGTCAGGACCTCGGTTTTACGTCTCATCCGAAAGACGGCACTTGTTAACAGTATAGTGTCCCTGTCACTATACTGGGGCATTAGGACCCACATGGACCACAGGGTGTGCGCCCCCTGCTGGCCTCACTGACACCTCTTCCAGCAGCAACCTTAGTTTTTCCCAGGAGGTCTCCCACCCAGGTACTGACCAGGCTCACACCTGCTGAGCTTCAGTGGGTTGCCAATTGTAAGTTCCAGGGTGACATGGCTGCTGGCAGCTAAGGACCTGCCTACAATTCTCAATCTGTTGCCTGACCTGACTTTCGGGGCGGAGAGACCCTGGGGTTAGGGCCTCCTTTGCTTCAGGATAGGTAGGGGGTGGGTGAATTGTGCAGTTGCCTAGGTGACGAAGGGACGCTGGAAACGCTGTGAACTGCGTGTGTCTGCACCTCGGCTGATGGGCAGCTACAGAAACTGTCCCGCACTCCTTTGTTTTAAAAGTTACCAGTACGGGAAAGTTCCTTTCTGTACGTTAAAAGGGCAAAATTAGTTCTCTCTTGTACACCACGGTGTCGACCTCAGTCACTCACGCTATGGTTTTTCCTGTACATCACGAGAAGACTCCTGTCAGACAGGCAATGTGAGGGATTTTCCCACAACTGCATTTCAGAGGAGAAATCAGAATACTGAATGAAACAAAACAGCTTGGAAGATGCAGGGAAATCCCTATGTGCTGCAGAACGAGAACTATAGATGTGCCAGTACACGTTTCTGTGCGTGGGCGTCGGTAAGCGCATTTGTCTCTCTCTGTGTGTGTTGCCATATTTGTGGTAACTCCACCCTGCCCGGCTAATCCATATTGGTCGAAACCACACAATTTATCTGGCCAGAGTCTGAGAAAAGGACGAGGCGTTAAAAAAGTTTTTAGCTCTCTTTTTGATGTCTGTTGCAGACAGTAACACTTTCTGTATTGGGTCATTTGTGGGGTTTTCTCAGTTGAGGAAATAAACAGATTTAGCAGTGGGCCTCTGTTTTCATCCATCCCGTTGTGAACAAAACAAAGCACAGGAAATTCTGGGACTTGCTTCATGTCTGGGCCTGTGATGATGAAATATGAAAATATGATCAAATAATGTTTCTGATACATCTGCCATGCGGAAGTCCTGAAAATCTGCATTTGAATTCCTGTGGGAAGTTCAGACGTTCGCCTTTATTAATTATGCTGGTGTTTCCGCCTTGCACTAAGCCAAAGAACCAAAACAAAGATCGTGAGCCAAAAGAAGAGGGCGACTCATCAAACTCGGGTCAGGTTGCAGCTACATTCCTTCAGCGAAAGTCATTCCGTCCTCCGCACAAAGCCTGCAGATCCCGCCCTTCTGTAATTCTGCCGAGATCACGGCTGCTTGGGGCACAGAGGTCATTCCTATCTGGAAGGATTATCAGAGCTCCAGGAAAACCTGTTGGTTCACCATCCAGCCCCGTCCTGCATGCACAGGGTGGTGAAGCAATGTCTACAAACTGTTTAAAAACATCAAGGGATTCCATTAGCAAATTCTCCAGAATAGTTTTCAAGCTTATGTAGTCAGTTTGCTTCCAGTGTTCATTCTCACTTCATTCTTACAATACCATGCCATTTTCCCATCGGACTGGCTCCAGTTCTGTTCCTCCTGGAGTAATTACACCTGTTTTCAGGAGCTCTCTCTCTCTCTGGACTGGAATCCTATACTCTCTTCTATGCACTGCTGAGAGCAATAACTCTCCTACAATCCCTGTTTCTCCTGGTGTGAACAAACTTTCTCCTAGTGGGAGATCTCATGTAGGATCTAAAAATGACTTCATTTGACCTGAATCTCTACCCACTTATCTCAGTCTTATCCGAACTGGACTGTGTCAAGCTCAGGGCATCCTGGGGGCAATTTCTGACATGTATTTCCACTATGGGTGTACAGACAGCTGGGTTTTTCTTTTGTTAAGAATCGGAGCATGTGAACATGTGAAAGCTCCTGCATTGCTTTATTTCTGGATGTTCTTCCTTTCTCTGTGGGGCTCTGTACAGACCCACTCCAGCACAGAAAGGGGTGAGGCCCTGAGCCAGTTGTACCAGCTTCAGACCACTGGCCTTTAATTAGCCACCTCCACTCCTCTCTCTGTTGTCCCACAGCTCAGTTGCACAGATGAACTACAGTATTATCAGATGTAGTTCTTTCCTCTGCAAGGAAACAATGCAATGATCCCTTATGCTGGCATTATTATATTATATTATATTATATTATATTATATTATATTATATTATATTATATTATATTATAATTACTGCGTCATTTGTCCACTCATTATCAGACTGGTAGGGGTTGAGATAGCTTAGAGCGCTCTCTGGCGCACCATGGATTAGGAATAAGGAATGTGGAACAAAAATAAGGAATAGGGAACAGGTAGAGGGAATAAAAGAATTAGAATTAAAAACAGATCAGTACGTTTACAATTAAATCATTGCGATTAAATACACGTAGAAATGGTAATTAAGTACAATTAAAACAAAGATCAAGAAATGTGGAATATGGTGTGATGAATAAGAATTAAAAATAGGGAACTACGTTCTGGCACATAGAGTGTAAGGAGCAGGGTTGATGAGTCTTGGTTGCTATTTGATATTAGGTTGGCTGTAGTGTTGGCCTGCAGAGGGCACCCTTGCTGACTGTAACTCAGGAAACTGCTCAGTTATTTTACACTACCGCCAAAATCACAGCTACAGGCCGAAACCTGCTGTGCGCCTGGACAAAGCTGCACTCCTCATTCGAACTTTTACTTGCGAGAGCCCAATCTGTACTCTTTTGTTATTGTTGTAAGTAATTAAGTCATTTTTTTTCTTTATAGAATCACAAGACGAGTAAGAATATTGTTCTTAAAAAAGGAGCAGAATCACTTAAAAATACTACCACTGAATTTTGAGAATCTCTTGCTAATAAACACACACAACAGAACAGGAAACAAAGTGTGAGAGAGAGAGAGGAGATCACAGAGAATCCCTCAGTCATAAACACACACAACAGGACAGGGGAAAGTGGGACAATGCATCAACGTGTCAGAAGGGTTTCTAGGTGACAGTGCTTGAAAAAGCTGATACATTCTTCTAATGAAGCCGAGCTGGTTGATATACCCAAGTCAAGACATTCTGCTGGCGTTTTAAACCCAGTTCATTCTCCTCAGTGTAATATCTGATACAGTATGTCTCCAATACAAAGGGTGATGCACAATACAGCAATGATCTGAAACTCATCTGTGAGCTGGGCAGCTGCTAAACGATTGCATCTCGTTTGATTTTTCATAGCGGCTGGTGACAAAGACATTTGTTTTCTGGATTTCAATTACTATGTAGTGTTCCACACAGACGTGCTAATCTGCCTATCAATCATGCTATTCTGCAATTCCCACCCAGGACTTGTAATGAATTCTGACTCCTAGCTATGACATGAGGGGACAAAAACAAATGACATTTACTATACATCTGGGTCTTGTGAATGGCATTTATTTGCTTTACATTTCTAAAATATGTTTTCCTAAAAGGAACAGGAAGTGTATGCTTCACCATTCACTAAAAGTAGTTTTTAATTTGGCACGTGAGCCAAATACACTGACACATAAACTACATTTTCCGAAGTCCCACACACATATCGCCAGTATTTACGTCATGATACACTTTCAGATAGACCAAGCAAAGTAATGTGAAAAAGAGTAAGGAATATTACTGAGCTAAAGAATTATGTGAAGTAATATCCACAGATATCCATACATCAACTACTACACCTGTTTTTGCAGATAGCCTTTATCCACATGCAATTATTTACCCAACTGTCGATAAACTTAAATTAAATTTTTCAAGCTCTGCATACTTCAACAAATATAATGGCAAACTACAATATTAAGAATTGAAATATATAAATAGATAATGTGATCTTAATATAATGCAAACTTCAACAAAATAATGGCAAACTACAATATTAATGCAGTACAATACTAATAATGTAGTAGAACTGTCTTATCACATTAAGGGCTACAATCACTGTGCAGTATAATGTTCATGATGATGCACATCTGTAGCAAAAATACTAGTTGGCAACAGAAATTCACAAATTAAAAGTTTAATGTTCCATGTGGGTCTTTGCAGTCAATCTACTCTCCCTATGCATTAGTATTAAAATAATAGTTGCAGAAGTGTGTGTGTGTTTGAGGAAAAGTGTAAGCTGCCCAGAGTGTGTGTTTCTTGCTGTGCACCGGAACCCTGACCCCTCTCTGCACAGAACTGGTGATCTGCTGAGAGAGAGATCTGCTGATCTCCCAACATGGTGATCTGCTTGCCGATACGGCTGGCACATCTTGATGTTCCTTCTGTGGTTCAGAGCCGTTTATCTGCATCTGGTCTCCAGGCTGGCTTGTCTGCCTGATCTGAAATGAACAGGAAACTACAAAGATGCGAGACGCAGCTCCCTTTTCACACTTTCAAATCACATTCTACCATCTGAAGAGCGGTCTCAGCTTTTGAAAAAGGTGTGCCGTTTTTCTGCACTCTTTCTCTCTCACGCACCGTTCCCAAAAAATGTACACACAGTCCTGGGGGAGACATGATTATTCTCCTTCCCTGGCTTCCCCAGTTCCCCAACATCTCTGCATCGCTGAAGAGCTGCTGTAACACACTGCAGGCTCTGATCTCTGTGTTCTGCATTTACTGGGTAACTCTGAAATCAGATCCTCCCTCTACGTACCTCCGGGTGTCTGTAAAGTAAATATGCCAGCTGTTAAGGACGAATAATACATTCAAAAATATTCATTATAAAGTAATAGTTAACAAGGTATAACCATTATCAATCATTACTTACAATGTCTTTAGGGAATTAGATAATTAAATTAAATGACTAGAGCTTGCATTATAATTCCTGATTATGTTAATGTAATTAGATTGTCTGGTCAGGCTCACCTGGCTAGTCTAATTTAGTGTAATCCAATCTCTGAGTGACTGTTGATATTCATACCCTAACAGGCAACTGCCATCACTCTACAGGCATAATTTCCTCCTCAGCGTCAGATATGTGACTGTGAAGGCATCTTGTCAGCCTCGTGGACGCTAGTGACCTAGAGAAGCCAGCGAAGATGAGCCCTGCTCTACTGCAAAGTCTTGTGTCTCTCTTCTTGTGTCTTCTTTAGAGTACTCTTGTGAGGACACTTATAAAAACCTTCCTTTCTTCTCCTCACACCACACACCGAGGAAAAGTCCTGGTCCGCTCCTACTTCAGATTCCTCATGAACTGTAAGAATTATTAATTCCATTTTCTGGACACTCCACACAGAGCTCTTTACAATAATGGGGTAATGTAAAGAGGTACATGAGGAACTGGGAATCCCACTACCGCCACCAGTGTGTCCCACCATCTAGATGATGCTCCAGTCTGCTCACACACAGCAGCTCTCAGTGGGGAGGAGAGGAGAGTGATGAAGCCAGTTCAGAGATGGGGGTTATTAGGAGGCCATGATGGGTAAAGACCAGGGGGATATTTGGCCAGGACACCGGGGTAACACCCCTACTCTTTTTGAAAAACACCCTGCGACTTTTAATGACCATGGAGAGTCAGGACCTCGGTTTTATTTCTCATCCACAGGAGGGGATTAGACACTATAGTTTTTACAGTATAGTGTCACCGCACTAGGGCATTAGGACCCACACAGACTGCTAGGTGAGACAGAGCTCTCCTTCCTGGAACAGGATTACTGTATACCCAGATCTCAACTGCCTGCTAGAGACTAGAGAGTAGAGGAGTTTATTGACAAATGCACATGGACATTGGAAGTCTTACTCATGATGATCTCTCAGGACGTGCACAGTACAGCAGACAACCTGGTACAACAGACAACACCACACAATATAGACACTACATTACAAAGCAGTCCATATTGCAATAAAAAGAAACAACCTATTACTCTAATCCTTCTCCTCTACTCTGCTAAAGACATGAATTTGACTGTGCTGCACCCAAGATTTCAAAGTCACTTTCACACAAATCTTCCCGAAATGTGTTTTCAGTCCTTCTCAGTCTTATTTTGGGGGACAAGAACTGCAAGACTTCACTTTCACATTACTAGATTGTTACCTTCTGGTAACAATCAGTGAGGGGCAAGCTGAAAAAGTCTCAAAGCCCTGGTTCTCCAGTCTTTCTAATGAAAAAGCACTGAAAACCTTTTCACTTAGACTGGGGTTCAATTGCCCACTGAAATAATAATGAATAAACGTTATTTTATATAGCGCCTTTAAAAGTAACTTCTCAACGAGCTTTACAATAAGAAAAAAAGCTACAAGAAGGGGAGAGAACTTGTATAATTTAAAACAAGGGTTTCCAAAAAATGAAAGCCATTCTGAAGGAGAAAGGTTTGGAGTCTGGATGTGAAAGGGCTCAGAGAAGTATTTGGGGTAGAATCCCAGAGCTTTGGGGTGCAGCAAGAGAAGGCCTTGTTACCCATAGAGTGTAGAGAAGATCGCAGTACAAACAGGAGACCAGAATCAGGAAGACAAAAAGGCAATAGGTCAAACAGGTACTGAGGTGCCAAGCCATGCAGAGCCTTATAGGCAAGCAGGAGGATTTTGAAACCTGTTAGGAAGCCAGTGCAAGGACTCCAGGATAGGAGTAACGTGATCGCTTGCGCAATCTGTCTTGGCCTGAAATCCGGACGACGCAAATTAATTTATAACAGTGAAAAGTGACAAATGAGAAATCAGTCTATTACATTTGAGCTCTCCCAAGATTGCAGTCAAGTTCACTGAGAGTAAGTAGCAAGCTTATCAAAGCAGATATCTGATTTACTCTGACTAGTAAGTCAAATGGTTCCTTAATCAGGACATTAGATCTCTGGTGCGCAGTTATTGAGTCAGTTCGTAACCCCCTGTATGTTTGTGGTCTGCGAGTCTACAGCACTGTGAGCTATATGAAGGCAGGTGTACGTGCATTTTCTGCTGTCTCTGCTCGGTTGTTTGAAAGAGACTCTCCTCTGTGTCCAGTTTCCAACATTAGGTGAGCAGGGCCAGTCCACTAAGTGTCCAGAGAGAGGCTGGGAAAATGAAGATGTTTTTTCTGCTGGCGTTTTTTGGGATCTTTATCCTGAACAAGGAAGAAGGTAAGAGACGAATCAGAAATTGAAAATTTAAATGTAAAATAAGTGTGCAGATGAACTGTTGTAAAAGCATACGTAGCCTATGCAGTGATATACAGTTTGTGGACAGTCTGTACATATATACAACACCGATGAAGACTGAGAACTGTAGCTGCTGACGTGCAGCCGGATCCTGGACACAACAGAAGGTAAGAAGACAACAAGCAGCCGATTGTTCATTTAAACTGTTCTTCGTTTTCTCTCGGATTTAGGATTTAGGCTGAGTGCACTGTGAGAAATCACAGACAAAAATTCTTTCAACGGCTGCATTCTTGATCAAACCGAAACTTAATCATAACAAAACCTCAATCACAGAGCTGAGAGGAAGTGTGCCAACACATCTACACATGTTAAACTAGTGGTGCTCTTAGTCACATGAAGACGATGCACAGAAACGAGGCAGATTAAGAGTTTCAGAGCCACAGCTGTAATGATCTTGTCTCATCATCTTGTAGCTTCAGTAGGTCAGAGCTGGATGAGAGACACCACTCCTTGTCCGATTCCCACCTGAACTCACTCAGCTTCGTTGGAGTAAAGGAGATCAAGAGTGAAAAGGGAGGTCTGAACTCATGGTAAAAGCACAGTAAAGTGTAGTAAAGAATGGGGAAGTCATGGTTAGAGCACAGTAAAGTGTACAATAAGAACTGCCCCCATGTATCTTAAGATAGTTTGCTAGATTTTGTCAGGATGATGAAAGGTTGATGAGATTAATTGAGCACTTCTCTGTCTAGGGGTTCTATAGTGGTCAGTCAGGGTGTGAAGGAGGGACAGTGGTCCTGGATTACTGGTCTTAAGCCTGTTCTGTATGAACCCCTCTATCTCTCTCCAGTGTCCAGCTCTCCTCTGTCCAGGAGCTCTATAGTGGGCGGTCAGGATGCATCAGAGGGAGAGTGTCCCTGGCAGGTCTATATCCAGATCCAGGTGAACCACAACCATGCCACATTCTGTGGTGGATCCCTGATCAGTGAGCAGTGGGTTCTCACTGCAGCGCACTGCTTCGAACCGTGAGTGTGTCCTGAAATCCCTATCTGCCTTGCCACGTCTCTGGGAACTGCTGTAAAAACACCTTTCATTCTTTTCCTACTCATTGTTCAAAACCGATTAAGTTCTCAGCCTGTTCAGGTGTGCTCAGACAGAGTCCTATCTGATTAAAACAATCCTTTCCACTAATTAGCCTGTTTAATTTAGCCGTTTTTCTGCGATTCTCCCAAACTAATCCTTCTGTATAAAAAACAATCAGAGGACAGTGTAAGAAAAAAGGCAGCTGTATCAGTTTAATCTGGTTTTGATCATTGGTCTGAATTAAAATCAAGCATTAAAACTCTTGCCCCGTCTCAACGTGTCCCAGAAATGACAGAGCCAAACAGTTCTTTGGTCAAAATGTGTCTCCAAGCAGTATTATTGGTATTGCAATTGTTAATATTTACTCTGGATACTAATTACCTGATCCCGTGACCAAGTACACAGAATAATAATATTTATTATTCTATTATTCAATTATATAATTATTCTAATAATATTTATTATTTTTGTATTTTTATTTATTATAATATTTAGTACAGTACTAATGTATAAATTGCACATTATTATTATCATTATTATAAGATTTTCTCTTTCAGCTGCGTCTTGCTGAAGCATTCCTTCGTGAGGCTGGGGGCGTACAAGCTGGACCAACACTCCAAACACGAGGTCAAGAAAAACATTAAGAAGGTTGTCCTCCACGAGCAGTACAAGAAAGCAGAAGACGGCTTTGACATCGCCCTGGTGCAGCTGGACAGCGAGGTATCCATCTCTCCTTACATCAGTCCTGTCCAGCTCGCCAAGCCCAACGATGTCTTCACAGAGGACACAGAGTGCTGGGTCACTGGATGGGGGATGACTGAAAAGAATGGTAAGAAATGATGATCAGGGCTCCTGTGTTTCTCGTTAGGACTCAGGAACTAAGGCTGCAGCCCACAGCAGGTCATTCTGCACATCTCTCTTGTCTAGTTGCTGTGAGCTCATTCAGACATCTCACCCAGTCATTTACTTGAAAGAATGGAGTGTATCTGCTTCAACAACATTGTGGTGTATATTGTTCTAGATCAGCGGACAGCTGACATGGCACACGTGTCATTATTGGCATGCAAAGAGATTTTTAATGGCATGTGTAATGAGTGTGGCACGTGCAATAGAAGACTAATAAGCCATGAAGAAACTAAGTTAAAAAACAATAGAAACTGTGTTAGACTGTGTAATCCCCTATAACATGCTACCCAATGAAAGTGCTTTGGCGTAGAAAAAAAAACGATTCACTTGGTTTGCCTGCTGCCTTATTTTTAGCAGGGATAGCCAACTATTTTAACAGGAAAGCTCACAATCTGTGCTGCTAAAAACATTTATTTTGGCATTTATTGTGGCATGCTCATCAGCTGAGATGGTTGTGCCTGGTGTCTGAACATGAGGACAACCAGTCATGAGGTTTTTTTAAAAAAATTAAGAAAACTAATGCTTTATACCTGGGAAGGTGTTGGAAATAAAGTGTAATGGACAATGCATGCCATTCTGCTTGTCTTTAGCTTTGTAGAAAATAGTCACCATCTTTTTGTCACTGTAGTACCACTGGCACCCCCTCGCACTCTGCAGGAAGTCCAACTGCCCATCATAGACAACAGGCGCTGTCAGTCCATGTACAAGAGAGAGATAATCAGGGAAGACATGATGTGCGCTGGGTATGAAGATGGACAGAAAGACACCTGCCTGGTGAGTTCACCATCCACAGTGTAAAGACAGAAACTAGACCAGTTGGTGCAAAAATTCAAGACAACTCATACATGGTGGATACATTTGGAAAAGTATTTCAGAGTGATAACTTTACAAATCAAAAGTGATCACGCTTTCACATCTATAAAACAGCAATCTGTGTGTGATCTACTGCCACTAATCATCCAATTCGACTTTAGCAAGTTAGTTTATAACCAGCAGTTTCTCCAGGAGCAATATCACCCTGCAGCTCACAACTGGCAGCCCCACTGGAGCTCAGCAGAGTGAGCCTGGTCAGTACCTGGATGGGAGACTCCTGGGAAAGCTGAGGCTGCTGCTGGAAGAAGTGTTAGTGGGGACAGTAGGGGGCGCTCACCCTGCGGTCTGTGGAGGTCCTAATGCCCCAGTATAGTGATGGGGACACTCAACTGTAAAAAAGGCGCCGTCCTTCGGATGAGACATAAAACTGAGGCCCTGACTCTCTGTGGTCATTAAAAATCCCAGGGCGTCTCTCGAAAAGAGTAGGGGTGTTACCCCGGTGTCCTGGCCAAATTTCCCCCTGGTCTTTACCCATCATGGCCTCCTAATAACCCCCCTCTCTGAACTGGCTTCATCACTCTGCTCTCCTCCCCACTGAGAGCTGCTGTGTGTGAGCAGACTGGAGCTTCATCCAGGTGGGGGGACACACTGGTGGGGGTGGAGGGGATCCCCATTACCTGTAAAGAGCTCTGAGTGTACAGAAAAGGGTTATATAAGTGTAAGGGTATTATTATTATTATTATTATTATTATTATTACGTTCTTCCAAAATGCAGCCTTGAAAGACTTGCAGCAAATGCATACTGTGAGCATGCCATTACCGTTGAGCAACAGACAGTTATGTGCAAAATTACTGATGTCATGATGGAGTGGCATCACTTTGATTTGCCAATATTTACACTAAGCACAGCCACATATTTTCACTGTGTGAAACTATTCCTTCTTCATTCCTCATTTCACTCCAGGGTGATTCTGGGGGACCTCTGGTGTGTAAGAAGTGGAACAGCTCGATCCAGGCAGGGATTGTGAGCTTTGGAAGAGGTTGTGGTAGGCCCAACTCCCCAGGAGTCTACACCCGGGTCACCAGCTTCACGGATTGGATAAAGGAACACAGTGGAGTCTGAGGAGTTCTCCAGGGGAGAGCGTCTTCTGGCGTAATTGGCTGCTGCTGATGCAACTGCAGAATCTGATTCCATCTAATTAGATTGCCCGTCTGCACAAGATAATTGCATGTGAGAATATGCCAAAAGATAAGACTGGGAGATACAATAAAGATAAAACATACAGTGAGTCAGAGACAGAAGTCTTACAGCCCTTTTTTAAGTGTGTACCGTGCCTATGAATTATGGAATAAACAATAAATGTTAGATCTTGTCATTTGAGGACAAAACAGCTGGGTATGGCTGTTCATTTTGAGTATTTTGTGTAAAAAAGGGATTTGAAATTGGAGACACAGTTCTGTGTCATAAGCATTGTGATACATCAAGAAATTAATATTTATATCCACAACAGATGGACAGATGGAATCGCTAGCTAGATGTGCTTTTGCCTGCTGCTGTAAGAGATCAGTTGTACTCTTATTCAGTTGACCATTGAGCTCAATAAAATTGCAAGCACTGAAACTCCTGGTCTGGGTCTGTTCTCTCTCCATCGCTGTATAGAAAATTGACAAAACGCTGTAGCCCCACCCAACCGCACAGCAGCGTGGTAGCGCCCTCATGTGTCAGTCTGAATGTCTGGGTGCATCAATATTTTGGTTCAGATGTCTCAGCGTCCATGTGCTCGTTTGTGTCTCTACATGTGGCAGCACCTGTTCAGACCTGTGATATCCATGCTAAGGTGTCAGATGTTTTCAGAGAAAGGGGAAGATTGTGATCTGCTGAGTCACTGAAGTCTGACTCTAGCCTGTTAAGCAAATTAAGTGTTAAAGGAATTAAGGTGACAGGTCTTCCTGCTTGACAGTTACTTGCTCCACCTAACATTGAGGGTTTTTTTATATTGGGAAATGGTTTCCTGGACACTCCTTTGTTGTATGTGTTTATTTTTGGTCCACCCATCTGAAAATCTTCTTTCCTATCCGAAGCTCTTTTAAGGCAGTCCTTTGGTTAAACCGCTCCAAAAGTTGTTGTTTTTTTTACTTACTGTAAGTGTATTTATTCACCCTGTAATCTGGGACATTTACAATCTCTCATCAAAGAGCATTGATAAGCTCAGGTGTTGTGAATGATGTGTCAATGTTTCTCTTCTAACTTTATTCTTACTGTAGAGTCAAGGCAGCAATGGGGTTAAGGGCAGTTCTATTACATCCTCACTACTGCCTCTCTCTCACTGGCTCCTGTCCTGCTGTGTGTGTTTAATACTGAAGGATTCTCTGTGATCTCCTCTCTCTCACTGTGTCTCCTGTTTTGTTGTGTGTTTATAACACATTTCTGATATCTCCTCTCTCTCACTGTGTCTCCTGCCCTGAACTGTGCTCGTTAAGAAAGGATTCTGTTTTCAAAAGTCAAACAAACTGAGTGGGTGATAGATCACTAGAATCCACTGAAACTGCTTAGAGCCTGAGGAATGATGACAGAGGGAAGGCGAGGCAAAGCTGGAGTGAAGGGGAGGGTGAGAAGAGGGAGGGAGAGAGAGAAGGTATGTGACAGACAGGTGTATTTCTGTTCCTCATTAAAACAGGAGGTGGGGGGACAGGGTACAAACACTGTGATACCTGAAGCAAGTCACACTGTGAACCATGGCACTGCAAGACAACCTGTTCTCTCTCCTGGGTTTGCTGCCGTTAGCAACAGGTAAGCTGTTGTCCTAATAGTATGTGTGTAACTCTTGTGCCTACCTGTGTGCATATTGTTCAGAGTTTCTATTTTAGATATGATTTTCTAGCAAGAATATAGGCCAATATTTAAATTATTTTCAGGTTTATTAAAATACAATTTAAAAGAATTAGGTTCCAGGACACACTGTTGATATAATTTTATTAAAGCATCTGGAAAACAAAGGCATGAGCTGGTGTAATGTACTGGGCCCATACTGGGACTGTACGGGGTCTGTACCGAGTCTGCACTGGGTCTGTACTGGAGCTTTACTGGGGCTGTATTGAGTCTGCATTGCGTCTGTACCGGGTCTCTAGTGATGTACAGAGAGATATCTAAAGGCATCTAAAGGCACGGCAGGAATCCAATTGAGTCCAATATAAACAACTGTTTCAGACTGTGAAGGGGTTTTTGTACGATCCCTGCTGGATCTCCTTGGTTGAGGAAATAAGAAAGAGACCCTCCTTCCAGTTGTGACCGAACAGAAAGTATTGACATCTCGGACTCATTAACATTATCATTGGGCACCCCTGGTAAGCCCATCCATTCATTTCTGGGAAATAATTAAATTTAAAAAAGTGTGCAGGAGCCTAACCTGCCAGGCACAGGGTGCAAGGTAGCATTCTACCCTGGTTGGGATGCCAGGTCCTTTGCAGGACACACACACACACACACACACACACACCATCCAAGCTGGACCCGAATGGACCGACGCCGAGTTCCTGGGGGGGGCTTCAGAACTGAACTTGGACACTGTTAAGATAAGAGATCACTTTATTAGCCTTATACAATTCCTTGCTTTAGGAATTCATCTTTTCGCATACCCCAGCTTGCTCTCCATGAGACACAGACACACAGACAGGGAGAGAAGCTTGGGGTCAGAGCGCAGGGTCAGCCATTGTACAGCACCCCTGGAGCAGCTGGAGTTAAGGGCCTTGCTCAGGGGCCCAACGGAGTAGGATTCCTCTGCCAGCCATGGGATTTGAACCGGCAACCTTCAAGCCACAGGCGCAACTCCTGAGCCACAGAGACACCTCTCCGCCCATGTAATGTTGCATTGTATTATATCTACCTCAGAACGCGGAGGCACCCACGGATTATGCAGAATGGAAGCTTTAGTGAACAGCACAGCTTCCAAAGAACAGCTAACTAAACCTAACTAACTAAATTAACCTAAACGACGTCCCTCGGAAAAACACGTAAAGTGAACCCCCCCCCAGCCCCTGGAAAAAGGGAGGTACAACTGAAGTTCAGCTCCATGGTACACCATGGCAAGCGAAATCCTAGCAGCTGGGTTTGTTTCCAGACTGGGGGGGGGGGGGCTTTCTACAAGAATCCGAAACCAGGTTCTTGTAACTTCAGCAAAACATGAGTTCAAAGATGCGGCTGGATTCATTTAGCTGCTATCAATCCATCCTCCGTACAAAACTCCAAAAACCCGCTCATCCATAAAGTCTGCGGTAATTTCTTTCATTTCTATTACCGTTAGAGATTAGCAGGAATGAACTGCAGCCAGCGTGACTGCCTCGGGCTGCCAGAGCTGTAAGAAAACCTGCTGGATCACTCTCTAGTCCCGTATCCACAGGTCTAGGGCTGTCGGTAATGTTTCCGACAACATCAAGAGATTCCGTTCGAAAACCCAGCACAATACCTCAAGTCTGTCCAGGAAGTTCTGAAATAAAGAGGGCTCAATTGTTTCCTATATTCGTGCTCACCCATCAGGACTTTATCTGCGCCACACACATATCGCCAGTATTTACTGTACGTTATGATACAATTTCAGTAAGACCAAGCAAAATAATGTGAAAATGAGTAAGGAAAATTACTGAGCTAAAGAATTATATGAAGTAATATCCGCAGATATCCATACATCAACTATTACAGCTGTTTTTGCAGATAGCCTTTATTCACATGCAATTATTTACCCCACTGTCGATAAAATTAAATTAAATGTTTCAAGCTCTGCATACTTCAACAATATAATGGCAAACTACAATATTAGGAATTGAAATATATAAATAGATAATGTGATCTTAATATAGTGCAGACTTCAACAAAAGAATGGTAAACTACAAAATTAAGAATTGAAATACATAAATATATATATACATTTTTAGTTTTGTGAGTAAGTTTTAATATGCTTTTAAGTATGATAATTTTAAGGACACTGTGTCTAAATGTATTTTATAATAAAAATAAAACAAAAATCTGTTTTCTAATTACTATTCATACACAATTACTAATAATTCTATGCACCGTATGCAATTGATTGGGTTAATGGGTTAAAATGGGTTAAAAAACCTTCAATACTGATTTGTCACACACAGCTGCAGTACTTTGGGATTCACTGTGTCACTGGACATTTTTACAGAGTAGTGTAGTCCTGCATAAGAATTCCCTCCATCTTGGATGCAGGTGTAAAAAAATCAGTAACTTGCACTTTACACTACTGTACTCTTTATCACAAGCAACAAAGATAAGATCACTTTATTGGCCATATACAATTTCTTCTATCAGGAATTTGTATTTTTGCATACATCAACTTGCTCTCCATGAGACACACAGACCGAGAGAGAGAAGTTTGGGGTCAGAGCCCAGGGACAGGCATTTATACTGGAGCAGTTGGGGTTGTGCAAGTCGGCTCCAGTACCCCCCAAATTTGTTGTCATAGCTGTTGAAACAACTTTTTAAGGAATAAATTATTGACACAACACTGACTTCATAAACAACAAAACCGAGTACTACCACTCATTTTTATCAACTTATAGTAGTAAAATCAAAACTGAGCACAACAAACTATATATAAGAAACAAGACAACCTCTCCTTTCAAAATAGTAAAATTTCAAATCCAAATCCTAATCCAGCAACGCAATAATTTTTATAAGAATATTTTCCTGATGACGATACTCTACTCCAAGTACCACAGACTGCTCATTTGCCATTTCTTTCGCAAAATATCTCAAATCAACACCCTTACCGTGAGGCTGCGAAGAAATTTTCAATAGTCCAATGGCTGAGAATTGAGCTGTTCTGATTGGTGAAACAAGCTGTCACTCAGTGAAATCCAACCATTTAGAGACTTTGGGGAAGCATACATGTAACGAACAGTTCTTTCCGGACCCTATGCGGATGACACAATCCAGAATCGTGAGGAAACACTAGGAAAAAGATCATGCAGGGATACAGGGATGAAAACAGGGGGCGTGTCCAAAGTGCGCTGGTGCACGGGGGAGGTGTGGCCGAGGCAAACAATCCAAAAGTAATCCAGAGAGGGAATCCAAAAACACAAGAATAAGTCCATAGCCAGGTGATCCATCCAACAAGGAATTAAAAACATGAACCGGGTTGGAACCGGCGGACAGGAAACAGGAACAGAGATTAAAACCTTAACGGGACCAGGCGCTTCCAGGTCCCGGACTCGCACGGTGCGGAAACCAGATGCAGCGTCAGCGCCTGGCTTTTAAGGTGGGCTGGGAACAGGGGTCAGGTGCACAGAATCAAATCCAAAGTGAAAGAGCCGGAGTGCCCTTAAGGAGGAGGGACTACAGTCGTGACAATACAGGTGTCCTGGGCGAATGCCAGAGTTTTATTATTTTTCCCTTGTCTGTCTACCTATCAACTAAGGGAAGATAAAAAAAACAATGTTATCAGTTTTTCACCTGTTTGGCTCCTACAGCCTAGAAAGTCTATTTTTACATTAGCTCATGCGTACTCTCTAACATTGCCTGTAGCCCAATTAGACACACTGGAGCCCAGGAAAAAAACTTTGGTTCCTACATGTGCTACAACTCAAGACATTGGCTTCCGAAGACAGAGAAATTAAACACATTTTTGTTTCTTCCTGCTTTTTTGGATCATTTTTTCTAATGCCTGTGCTAAGACATTTGATTCTTCTGACTTGGTGCCCAAGTGATCCTTTAAACTCCAGCCCTTAACCAGGCGTGTACTGTCTGTACTTTCCAAGATCATACCAGATGTTTAGAGCTCATACATTCCAGGCAGAAACTACCTGGTGGGGGCAGGGAGTTAAGGGGTCCTAATTAATGCACAGTGTCTATTCTTGGCACGGGAATGTCTTTGACAGACAGAAGCAAAGTGACATTAATTTCTATACTTGATTCTAAAATCATACATATAAGTGGCCACTCGGGCTATTTCAATATCCCCCAGAGAACTTCTTGTGTATCGATTGATCTCATTAACAGCAAATACCATTTATATCCATGAGGCAAGAAATGGCCTCCGGAGGGCTGGGTCCTTAAGGGGGTTGTACAGTACAGTAAAATAATCCTGTTACAATAGGAGCTACAGTCCCAGTACAGTAGAACAGTCTGTTACAATAGGAGCTACAGTCCCAGTACAGTAGAACAGTATGTTACAATAGGAGCTACAGTCCCAGTGTAGTAGAACAGTCCTGTTACAATAGGAGCAACAGTCGCAGTACAGTACAACAGTCCTGTTACAATAGGATCTACAGTCCCAGTACAGTAGAACAGTCTGTTACAATAGGAGCTGCAGTCCCAGTGTAGTAGAACAGTCTGTTACAATAGGATCTACAGTCCCAGTACAGTACAACAGTCCTGTTACAATAGGAGCAACAGTCGCAGTACAGTACAACAGTCCTGTTGCCCAGCTGCCCAGAGTGTGTGTTTCTTGCCTTGCACCGGAACCCTGACCCCTCTCTGCACAGAGCTGGTGATCTGCTGAGAGAGAGATCTGCTGATCTGCCGACATGGTGATCTGCTTGCCGATACGGCTGGCGCATCTTGATGTTCCTTCTTTGGTTCGGAGCCGTTTATCTGCATCTGGTCTAAAGGCTGGCTTGTCTGCCTGATCTGAAATGAACAGGAAACTACAAAGATACGAGACGCAGCTCCCTTTTCACACTTTCAAATCACATTCTACCATCTGAGGAGTGGTCTCAGCTTTTGAAAAAGGTCTGCTGTTTTTCTACATTCTTTCTCTCTCACGCACCGTTCCCAAAAAATCGTACACACAGTCCTGGGGGAGACATGATTATTCTCCTTCCCTGGCTTCCCCAGTTCCCCAATATCTCTGCATCGCTGAAGAGCAGCTGTAACACACTGCAGGCTCTGATCTCTGTGTTCTGCATTTACTGGGTAACTCTGAAATCAGATCCTCCCTCTATATACCTCCGGGTGTCTGTAAAGTAAATATGCCAGTTGTTAAGGATGAATAATACATTCAAAATTATTCATTATAAAGTAATAGTTAACAAGGTATAACCATTATCAATCATTACTTACAATTGTCTTTAGGGAATTAGATAATTAAATTGAATGACTAGATCTTGCATTATAATTCCTGATTGTGTTAATGTAATTAGATTGTCTGGCCAGGCTCACCTGGCTAGTCTAATTTAGTGTAATCCAATCTCTGAGTGACTGTTGATATTTGTACCCTAACAGGCAACTGCCATCACTCTACAGGCATAAATTCCTCAGCGTCAGATATGTAACTGTGAAGGCATCTTGTCAGCCTCGTGGATGCTAGTGACCTAGGGAAGCCAGAGAAGATGAGCCCTGCTCTACTACAAAGTCTTGTGTCTCTCTTCTTGTGTCTTCTTTAGAGTACTCTTGTGAGGTAAAAACCTTCCTTCCTTCTCCACACACCATACACTGAGGAAAAGTCCTGGTCCACTCCTACTTCAGATTCCTCATGAACTGTAATAATTAATAAGAATTATTAATTCCTTTTTCTGGACACTCACCACAGAGCTCTTTACAATAATGGGGTAATGTAAAGAGGTACATGGGGAACTGGGAATCCCACTACCGCCACCAGTGTGTCCCCCCATCTAGATGATGCTCCAGCCTGCTCACACACAACAGCTCTCAGTGGGGAGGAGAGCAGAGTGATGAAGCCAGTTCAGAGATGGGGATTATTAGGAGGCCATGATAGGTAAAGACCAGGGGGAAATTTGGCCAGGACACCGGGGTAACACCTCTACTCTTTTCGAAAAACACCCTGCGACTTTTAATGACCATGGAGAGTCAGGACCTCGGTTTTATTTCTCATCCACAGGACGGGATTAGACAGTATAGTTCTTACAGTATAGTGTCACCGCACTAGGGCATTAGGACCCACACAGACTGCTAGGTGAGACAGAGCTCTCCTTCCTGGAACAGGATTACTGTATACCCAGATCTCAACTGCCTGTTAGAGACTAGAGAGTAGAGGAGTTTATTGACAAATGCACATGGACATTGGAAGTCTTACTCATGATGATCTCTCAGGACGTGCACAGTACAGCAGACAACCTGGTACAACAGACAACACCACACAATATAGACACTACATTACAAAGCAGTCCATATTGTAATAAATAGAAACAACCTATTACTCTAATCCTACTCCTCTACTCTGCTAAAGACATGAATTTGACTGTGCTGCACCCAAGATTTCAAAGTCACTTTCACACAAAACTTCCTGAAATGTGTTTTCAGTCCTTCTCAGTCTTATTTTGGGGGACAAGAACTGCAAGACTTCACTTTCACATTACTAGATTGTTACCTTCTGGTAACAATCAGTGAGGGGCAAGCTGAAAAAGTCTCAAAGCCCTGGTTCTCCAGTCTTTCTAATGAAAAAGCACTGAAAACCTTTTCACTTAGACTGGGGTTCAATTGCCCACTGAAATAATAATGAATAAACGTTATTTTATAAAGCACCTTTAAAAGTAACTTCTCAACGAGCTTTACAATAAGAAAAAAAGCTACAAGAAGGGGAGAGAACTTGTAGAATTTAAAACAATGGTTTCCAATTAAATGAAAGCTGTTCTGAAGAAGAAAGGTTTTGAGTCTGGATGTGAAAGGGCTCAGAGAAGTATTTGGGGTAGAATCCCAGAGCTTTGGGGTGCAGCAAGAGAAGGCCTTGTTACCCATAGAGTGTAGAGAAGATCGCAGTACAAACAGGAGACCAGAATCAGGAAGACAAAAAGGCAATAGGTCAAACAGGTACTGAGGTGCCAAGCCATGCAGAGCCTTATAGGCAAGCAGGAGGATTTTGAAACCTGTTAGGAAGCCAGTGCAAGGACTCCAGGATAGGAGTAACGTGATCGCTTGCGCAATCTGTCTTGGCCTGAAATCCGGACGACGCAAATTAATTTACAACAGTGAAAAGTGACAAATGAGAAATCAGTCTATTACATTTGAGCTCTCCCAAGATTGCAGTCAAGTTCACTGAGAGTAAGTAGCAAGCTTATCAAAGCGGATATCTGATTTACTCTGACTAGTAAGTCAAATGGTTCCTTAATCAGGACATTAGATCTCTGGTGCGCAGTTATTGAGTCAGTTCGTAACCCCCTGTATGTTTGTGGTCTGCGAGTCTACAGCACTGTGAGCTATATAAAGGCAGGTGTACGTGCATTTCTGCTGTCTCTGCTCGGTTGTTTGAAAGAGACTCTCCTCTGTGTCCAGTTTCCAACATTAGGTGAGCAGGGCCAGTCCACTAAGTGTCCAGAGAGAGGCTGGGAAAATGAAGATGTTTTTTCTGCTGGCGTTTTTTGGGATCTTTATCCTGAACAAGGAAGAAGGTAAGAGACGAATCAGAAATTGAAAATTTAAATGTAAAATAAGTGTGCAGATGAACTGTTGTATAAGCATACGTAGCCTATGCAGTGATATACAGTTTGTGGACAGTCTGTACATATATACAACACCGATGAAGACTGAGAACTGTAGCTGCTGATGTGCAGCCTGATCCTGGACACAACAGAAGGTAAGAAGACAACAAGCAGCCGATTGTTCATTTAAACTGTTCTTCGTTTTCTCTCGGATTTAGGATTTAGGCTGAGTGCACTGTGAGAAATCACAGACAAAAATTCTTTCAACGGCTGCATTCTTGATCAAACCGGAACTTAATCATAACAAAACCTCAATCACAGAGCTGAGAGGAAGTGTGCCAACACATCTACACATGTTAAACTAGTGGTGCTCTTAGTCACATGAAGACGATGCACAGAAACGAGGCAGATTAAGAGTTTCAGAGCCACAGGTTTACTGATCTTGTCTCATCATCTTGTAGCTTCAGTAGGTCAGAGCTGGATGAGAGACACCACTCCTTGTCCGATTCCCACCTGAACTCACTCAGCTTCGTTGGAGTAAAGGATATCAAGAGTGAAAAGGGAGGTCTGAGCTCATGGTAAAAGCACAGTAAAGTGTAGTAAAGAATGGGGAAGTCATGGTTAGAGCACAGTAAAGTGTACAATAAGAACTGCCCCCATGTATCTTTAGATAGTTTGCTAGATTTTCTCAGGATGATGAAAGGTTGATGAGATTAATTGAGCACTTCTCTGTCTAGGGGTTCTATAGTGGTCAGTCAGGGTGTGAAGGAGGGACAGTGGTCCTGGATGACTGGTCTTAAGCCTGTTCTGTATGAACCCCTCTATCTCTCTCCAGTGTCCAGCTCTCCTCTGTCCAGGAGCTCTATAGAGGGCGGTCAGGATGCGGAGGAGGGACAGTGGCCCTGGCAGGTCTATGTCCAGATCCAGGTGAACCACAACGGGGCCACATTCTGTGGTGGATCCCTGATCAGTGAGCAGTGGGTTCTCACTGCAGCGCACTGCTTCAAACCGTGAGTGTGTCCTGAAATACCTATCTGCCTTGCCACGTCTCTGGGAACTACTGTAAAAACACCTTTCATTCTTTTCCTACTCATTGTTCAAAACCGATTAAGTTCTCAGCCTGTTCAGGTGTGCTCAGACAGAGTCCTATCTGATTAAAACAATCCTTTCCACTAATTAGCCTGTTTAATTTAGCCGTTTTTCTGCGATTCTCCCAAACTAATCCTTCTGTATAAAAAACAATCAGAGGACAGTGTAAGAAAAGAGGCAGCTGTATCAGTTTAATCTGGTTTTGATCATTGGTCTGAATTAAAATCAAGCATTAAAACTCTTGCCCCGTCTCAACGTGTCCCAGAAATGACAGAGCCAAACAGTTCTTTGGTCAAAATGTGTCTCCAAGCAGTATTATTGGTATTGCAATTGTTAATATTTACTCTGGATACTAATTACCTGATCCCGCGACCAAGTACACAGAATAATAATATTTATTATTCTATTATTCAATTATATAATTATTCTAATAATATTTATTATTCTTGTATTTTCATTTATTATAATATTTAGTACAGTACTAATGTATAAATTGCACATTATTATTATCATTATTATAAGATTGTCTCTTTCAGCTTCTTGCTTGAGCATTCCTTCGTGAGGCTGGGGGCGTACAAGCTGGACCAACACTCCAAACACGAGGTCAAGAAAAGCATTAAGAAGGTTGTCCTCCACGAGCAGTACAAGAAAGCAGAAGACGGCTTTGACATCGCCCTGGTGCAGCTGGACAGCGAGGTGTCCCTCTCTCCTTACATCAGTCCTGTCCACCTCGCCAAGCCCAACGATGTCTTCACGGAGGACACAGAGTGCTGGGTCACTGGATGGGGGATGACTGAAAAGAATGGTAAGAAATGATGATCAGGGCTCCTGTGTTTCTCGTTAGGACTCAGGAACTAAGGCTGCAGCCCACAGCAGGTCATTCTGCACATCTCTCTTGTCTGGTTGCTGTGAGCTCATTCAGACATCTCACCCAGTCATTTACTTGAAAGAATGGAGTGTATCTGCTTCAACAACATCGTGGTGTATATTGTTCTAGATCAGCAGTCAGCTGACATGGCACACGTGTCTTTGTTGGCATGCAAAGGGATTTTTAATGGCATGTGTAATGAGAGTGGCACGTGCAATAAAAGACTAAGAAGCCATGAAGAAACTAAGTTAAAAAACAATAGAAACTGTGTTAGACTGTGTAATCCCCTATAACATGCTACCTAATGAAAGTGCTTTGGTGTAGAAAAAAAAACGATTCACTTGGTTTGCTTGCTGCCTTATTATTAGCAGGGATAGCCAACTATTTTAACAGGAAAGCTCACAATGTGTGCTGCTAAAAACATTTATTTTGGCATTTATTGTGGCATGCTCATCAGCTGAGATGGTTGTGCCTGGTGTCTGAACATGAGGACAAGCAGTCATGAGGTTTTTTTTAAAAAAATTAAGAAAACTAATGCTTTATACCTGGGAAGGTGTTGGAAATAAAGTGTAATGGACAATGCATGCCATTCTACTTGTCTTTAGCTTTGTAGAAAATAGTCACCATCTTTTTGTCACTGTAGTACCACTGGCACCCCCTCGCACTCTGCAGGAAGTCCAACTGCCCATCATAGACAACAGGTGCTGTCAGTCCATGTACAAGAGAGAGATAATCAGGGAGAACATGATGTGTGCTGGGTATGAAGATGGAAAGAAGGACACCTGCCTGGTGAGTTCACCATCCGCAGTGTAAAGACAGAAACTAGACCAGTTGGTGCAAAAATTCAAGACAACTCATACATGGTGGTTACATTTGGAAAAGTATTTCAGAATGATAACTTTACAAATCAAAAGTGATCACGCTTTCACATCTATAAAACAGCAATCTGTGTGTGATCTTCTACCACTAATCATCCAATTCGATTTTAGCAAGTTAGTTTATAACCAGCAGTTTCTCCAGGAGCAATATCACCCTGCAGCTCACAACTGGCAGCCCCACTGGAGCTCAGCAGTGTGAGCCTGGTCAGTACCTGGATGGGAGACTCCTGGGAAAGCTAAGGCTGCTGCTGGAAGAAGTGTTAGTGGGGACAGTAGGGGGCGCTCACCCTGCGGTCTGTGGAGGTCCTAATGCCCCAGTATAGTTATGGGGACACTCAACTGTAAAAAAGGTGCCGTCCTTCGGATGAGACATAAAACTGAGGCCCTGACTCTCTGCGGTCATTAAAAATCCCAGGGCGTCTCTCGAAAAGAGTAGGGGTGTTACCCCGGTTTCCTGGCCAAATTTCCCCCTGGTCTTTACCCATCATGGCCTCCTAATAACCCCCCTCTCTGAACTGGCTTCATCACTCTGCTCTCCTCCCCACTGAGAGCTGCTGTGTGTGAGCAGACTGGAGCTTCATCCAGGTGGGGGGACACACTGGTGGGGGTGGAGGGGATCCCCATTACCTGTAAAGAGCTCTGAGTGTCCAGAAAAGGGTTATATAAGTGTAAGGGTATTATTATTATTATTATTATTATTATTATTACGTTCTTCCAAAATGCAGCCTTGAAAGACTTGCAGCAAATGCATACTGTGAGCATGCCATTACCGTTGAGCAACAGACAGTTATGTGCAAAATTACGGACGTCATGATGGAGTTGCATCACTTTGATTTGCCAATATTTTCACTAAGCACAGCCACATATTTTCACTGTGTGAAACTATTCCTTCTTCATTCCTCATTTCACTCCAGGGTGATTCTGGGGGACCTCTGGTGTGTAAGAAGGGGGACAGCTGGATCCAGACAGGGATTGCGAGCATTGGAGGGCGTTGTGATAGGTCCAACTCTGCAGGAATCTACACCCGGGTCAGCAGCTTCACGGATTGGATAAAGGAACACAGTGGAGTCTGAGGAGTTCTACGGGATCCAGGGGAGAGCGCCTTCTGGCGTAATTGGCTGCTGCTGCTGCTGCAACTGCAGAATCTGATTCCATCTGATTAGATTGCCCGTCTGCACAAGATGATTGCATGTAAGAATATGCCAAAAGATAAAATTGGGAGATACAATAGAGATAGAACATACAGTGAGTCAGAGACAGAAGTCTTACAGCCCTTTTTTAAGTGTGTACCGTAGCTATGAATTATGGATAAAACAATAAATGTTAGATCTTGTCATTTCAAGACAAAACAGCTGGGCATGGCCGTTCATTTTGAGTATTTTGTTGAAAAAAAAATTGGGGAGTCAGTTCTGTGTCACAAGCATTGTGATACATCAAGAAATAACTAATATTTGTATCCACAACAGATGGACAGATGGAATCGCTGGCTAGACGTGCTTTTGCCTGCTGCTGTTAGAGATCAGTTGTACTCTTATTCAGTTGATCGCTGAGCTCAATAAAATTGCAAGCACTGAAATTCCTGGTCTGGGGCTGTTCTCTCTCCATTGCTGTATAGAAAATTGACAAAACGCTGTAGCCCCACCCAACCGCACTGCAGCGTGGTAGCGCCCTCATGTGTCAGTCTGAATGTCTGCGTGTATCAATATTTTGGTTCACGTGTCTCAGCGTCCATGTAATAATATTAATAAACTTTATTTTATATAGCCCCTTTAAAGGTGGCTTCTCAAAGCGCTTTACAGGATGACAACAACAATAAATAAAAAGAATACACAAGACAAAACACAGTTACAACACACAGAGGAGAACATGGAGGGTGGTACTAAGAAAAGCAGAGGGGTGAAGAATGGAACCAGTTAAGTAAAGGCTTTTCTAAAGAAGAGGGTTTTGAGTCTGGATTTGAAGGAGTTTAGAGAAGGAGACTCTCTGATATCCTTGGGGAGAGAGTTCCAGAGCTTGGGGGCATAACAGGAAAAGGCCCTGTCACCCATACAATGTAGACGGGCTTGGGGGTCAGTAAGGAGAGCAGAATTAGAAGAGCGAAGGTTGTGAGGTGGGGAGTAGGGTGATAAAAGTTCAGACAGGTACTGAGGTGCCAAGCCATGCAGAGCCTTATAAGTGATCATGAGAATCTTAAAGTCTACACGGAATTTGATTGAAGCTCAAGTATAGAACCATCTACAGATAATGTGCTCGTTTGTGTGTCTACATGTGGCAGCACCTGCTCAGACCTGTTATATCAATTATACAATATATAATATATAACAATTTGATATCCATGCTAAAGTTAAACAGACTGGTTTTCATGTGTCAGATGTTTTCAGACAAAGGGGAAGATTGCGATCTGCTGAGTCACTGGAGTCTGACTCTAGCCTGTTAAGCAAATTATGTGTTAAAGGAATTAAGGTGACAGGTCTTCCTGCTTGACAGTTACTTGCTCCACCTAACATTGAGGGTTTTTTTATATTGGGAAATGGTTTCCTGGACACTCCTTTGTTGTATGTGTTTATTTTTGGTCCATCCATCTGAAAATCTTCTTTCCTATCCGAAGCTCTTTTAAGGTAGTCCTTTGGTTAAATCGCTCCAAAAGTTGTTGTTTTTTTTACTTACTGTAAGTGTATTTATTCACCCTGTAATCTGGGACATTTACAATCTCTCATCAAAGAGCATTGATAAGCTCAGGTGTTGTGAATGATGTGTCAATGTTTCTCTTCTAACTTTATTCTTACTGTAGAGTCAAGGCAGCAATGGGGTTAAGGGCAGTTCTTTTACATCCTCACTACTGCCTCTCTCTCACTGGTTCCTGTCCTGCTGTGTGTGTTTAATACTGAAGGATTCTCTGTGATCTCCTCTCTCTCACTGTGTCTCCTGTTTTGTTGTGTGTTTATAACACATTTCTGATATCTCCTCTCTCTCACTGTGTCTCCTGTCCTGTACTGTGCTCATTAAGAAAGGATTCTGTTTTCAAAAGTCAAACAAACTGAGTGGGTGATAGATCACTAGAATCCACTGAAACTGCTTAGAGCCTGAGGAATGATGACAGAGGGAAGGCAAGGCAAAGCTGGAGTAAAGGGGAGGGTGAGAAGAGGGAGGGAGAGAGAGAAGGTATGTGACAGACAGGTGTATTTCTGTTCCTCATTAAAACAGGAGGTGGGGGGACAGGGTACAAACACTGTGATACCTGAAGAAGGTCTCACAGTGAACCATGGGACTGCAAAGCAACCTGTTCTCTCTCCTGGCTTTGCTGCTGTTAGCAACAGGTAAGCTGTTGTCCTAATAGTATGTGTGTAACTCTTGTGCCTACCTGTGTGCATATTGTTCAGAGTTTCTATTTTAGATATGATTTTCTAGCAAGAATATAGGCCAATATTTAAATTATTTTCAGGTTTATTAAAATACAATTTAAAACAATTAGGTTCCAGGACACACTGTTGATATAATTTAATTAAAGCATCTGGAAAACAAAGGCATGAGCTGGTGTAATGTACTGGGCCCATACTGGGACTGTATAGGGTCTGTACCGAGTCTGCACTGGGTCTGTACTGGAGCTGTACTGGGGCTGTATTGAGTCTGCATTGCGTCTGTACCGGGTCTCTAGTGATGTACAGAGAGATATCTAAAGGCATCTAAAGGCACGGCAGGAATCCAATTGAGTCCAATAAACAACTGTTTCAGACTGTGAAGGGGTTTCTGTACGATCCCTGCTGGATCTCCTTGGTTGAGGAAATAAGAAAGAGACCCTCCTTCCAGTTGTGACCAAACAGAAAGTATTGACATCTCGGACTCATTAACATTATCATTGGGCACCCCTGGTAAGCCCATCCATTCATTTCTGGGAAATAATTAAATTTAAAAAAGTGTGCAGGAGCCTAACCTGCCAGGCACAGGGTGCAAGGTAGCATTCTACCCTGGTTGGGATGCCAGGTCCTTTGCAGGACACACACACACACACACCATCCAAGCTGGACCCAAATGGACCGACGCCGAGTTCCTGCGGGGGGCTTCAGAACTGAACTTGGACACTGTTAAGATAAGAGATCACTTTATTAGCCTTATACAATTCCTTGCTTTAGGAATTCATCTTTTCGCATATCCCAACTTGCTCTCCATGAGACACAGACACACAGACAGGGAGAGAAGCTTGGGGTCAGAGCGCAGGGTCAGCCATTGTACAGCACCCCTGGAGCAGCTGGAGTTAAGGGCCTTGCTCAGGGGCCCAACGGAGTAGGATTCCTCTGCCAGCCATGGGATTTGAACCGGCAACCTTCAAGCCACAGGCGCAACTCCTGAGCCACCTCTCCGCCCATGTAATGTTGCATTGTATTATATCTACCTCAAAACGCGGAAGCACCCATGGATTATGCAGAATGGAAGCTTTAGTGAACAGCACAGCTTCCAAAGAACAGCTAACTAAACCTAACTAACTGAACTAACCTAAACGACGTCCCTCGGAAAAACACGTAAAGTGAACCCCCCCCCAGCCCTTGGAAAAAGGGAGGTACAACTAAAGTTCAGCTCCATGGTACACCATGGCAAGCGAAATCCTAGAAGCTGGGTTTGTTTCCAGACTGGGGGGGGGGTGGGGCTTTCTACAAGAATCCGAAACCAGGTTCTTGAAACTTCAGCAAAACATGAGTTCAAAGATGCGGCTGGATTCATTTAGCTGCTATCAATCCATCCTCCGTACAAAACTCCAAAAACCCGCTCATCCATAAAGTCTGCGGTAATTTCTTTCATTTCTATTACCGTTAGAGATTAGCAGGAATGAACTGCAGCCAGCGTGACTGCCTCGGGCTGCCAGAGCTGTAAGAAAACCTGCTGGATCACTCTCTAGTCCCGTATCCACAGGTCTAGGGCTGTCGGTAACGTTTCCAACAACATCAAGAGATTCCGTTCGAAAACCCAGCACAATACCTCAAGTCTGTCCAGGAAGTTCTGAAATAAAGAGGGCTCAATTGTTTCCTATATTCGTGCTCACCCATCAGGACTTTATCTGCGACGCAGGAGTCACAGCTGTGTGCTTGTGACTTCTAGGTCATTTTCCCGTTGGACCGGCTCTAATTCTGTTCCTACTGGAGTGTGTACATCAATTTTCAGGAGCTCTCACTCGACAGGTCTGAAATCCTGTACTCCTTTCTATACTCTGCCGAGAACAATAAGTCTCCTACAATCCAGAGGCGATTTGTCTTTAGTAGGGCTCTAATTCCATTCCTCCTGGTGTGAACACATCCTTTCTCCCACTAGCATGTAGAACCTTAAATTTGAGTTCATTTGACCCAAATCTCTACCCACTTATCTCTGTCTTAACTGAACCGGATTGTGTCAAGCTCAGGGTATCCTGGGGGCAATTTCTAGCATGTATTTCCATTATGGGTGTACAGACAGTTGGGTTTTTCTTTTGCTAAGAATCGGAGCATGTGAACATGTGAAAGCTCCTGCAGTGCTTTATTTCTGGATGTTCTTGCTTTCTCTGTGGGGCTCTGTACAGACCCACTCCAGCACAGAAAGGGGTGCGGCCCTGAGGCTCGTGATGAAAGCCAGTTGTACCAGTTTCAGACCACTGGCCTTTAATTAGCCACCTCCACTCCTCTCTCTGTTGTCCCACAGCTCAGTTGCACAGATGAACTACAGTATTATCAGATGTAGTTCTTTCCTCTGCAAGGAAACAATGCAATGATCCCTTATACTGGCATTATTATTATTATATTTAATATTATTATTATTATTATTATTATTACTGCGTCATTTGTCCACTCATTATCAGACTGGTAGGGGTTGAGGTAACTTAGAGCGCTCTCTGGCGCACCATGGATTAGGAATAAGGAATGTGGAACAAAAATAAGGAATAGGGAACAGGTAGAGGGAATAAAAGAATTAGAATTAAAAACAGATCAATGCGTTTACAATTAAATCATTGCGATTGAATACACGTAGAAATGGTAATTAAGTACAATTAAAACAGATCAAGAAATGTGGAATATGGTGTGATGAATAAGAATTTAAAAATAGGGAACTACGTTCTGGCACATAGAGTGTAAGGAGCAGGGTTGATGAGTCTTGGTTGCTATTTGATATTAGGTTGGCTGTAGTGTTTGCCTGCAGAGGGAACCCTTGCTGACTGTAACTCAGGAAACTGCTCAGTTACTGTATGTTACACTACCGCCAAAATCACAGCTACAGGCCGAAACCTGCTGTGTGCCTGGACAAAGCTGTGCTCCTCATTCGAACTTTTACTTGCGAGAGCCCAATCTGTACTCTTTTGTTATTGTTGTAAGTAATTAAGCCAATTTTTTCTTTTTAGAATCACAAGACGAGTAAGAATATTGTTCTTAAAAAAGGAGCAGAATCACTTAAAAATACTACCACTGAATTTTGAGAATCTCTTGCCAATAAACACACACAACAGGACAGGAAACAAACTGAGAGAGAGGAGATCACAGAGATACCCTCAGTAATAAACACACACAACAGGACAGGGGAAAGTGGGACAATGTATCAACGTGTCAGAAGGGTTTCTAGGTGACAGTGCTTGAAATAGCTGATACATTCTTCTAAAGAAGCCAAGCTGGTTGTTGTACCCAAAATCAAGATATTCTGCTGGCGTTTTAAACACAGTTCATTCTTCTCAGTGTAATATCTGATACAATATGTCTCCAATACAAAGGGTGATGCACAATACAGCAATGATCTGAAACTCATCTGTGAGCTGGGCAGCTGCTAAACGATTGCATCTCGTTTGATTTTTCATAGCGGCTGGTGACAAAGACATTTGTTTTCTGGATTTCAATTATTATGTAGTGTTCCACACAGACGTGCTAATCTGCCTATCAATCATGCTATTCTGCAATTCCCACCCAGGACTTGCATTTACTATACATCTGGGTTTTGTGAATGGCATTTATTTGCTTTACATTTCTAAAATATGTTTTCCTAAAAGGAACAGGAAGTGTATGCTTCACCATTCACTAAATATAGTTTTTAATTTGGCACGTGAGCCAAATGCACTGACACATACATGGAGTTTTTAATGAAAGTTCGGGAGGAATGAAGGCAGCCGCGCTCATTCGACACAGCTGCTGCAATTCTCACTAATCCTGACGTAAGCAACCGGTCTCCATATATATCAAACGTCACCCTCCCCTCTTCCTCGTTCATTTTCTGCATCCCTCCTCCACCCCCTCTCCACCTTTGCAGCTACCCAATTGGTCGCATGGGGGTCCTAACCTCCCCATCCAATGGCCGGGAGGTTGGCCCTCAGCCAAGCGGGTTACGCTAAATCTCCACATCCCAATAAACGATACTAATTTCTCCCAAGCTTTCGGCACTGTCATTCCTCGTGAAACTACATTTTCCGAAGCCCCACACACATATCGCCAGTATTTACTGTACGTTATGATACAATTTCAGTAAGACCAAGCAAAATAATGTGAAAATGAGTAAGGAAAATTACTGAGCTAAAGAATTATATGAAGTAATATCCGCAGATATCCATACATCAACTATTACAGCTGTTTTTGCAGATAGCCTTTATTCACATGCAATTATTTACCCCACTGTCGATAAAATTAAATTAAATGTTTCAAGCTCTGCATACTTCAACAATATAATGGCAAACTACAATATTAGGAATTGAAATATATAAATAGATAATGTGATCTTAATATAGTGCAGACTTCAACAAAAGAATGGTAAACTACAAAATTAAGAATTGAAATACATAAATATATATATACATTTTTAGTTTTGTGAGTAAGTTTTAATATGCTTTTAAGTATGATAATTTTAAGGACACTGTGTCTAAAATGTATTTTATAATAAAAATAAAACAAAAATCTGTTTTCTAATTACTATTCATACACAATTACTAATAATTCTATGCACCGTATGCAATTGATTGGGTTAATGGGTTAAAATGGGTTAAAAAACCTTTAATACTGATTTGTCACACACAGCTGCAGTACTTTGGGATTCACTGTGTCACCGGACATTTTTACAGAGTAGTGTAGTCCTGCATAAGAATTCCCTCCATCTTGGATGCAGGTGTAAAAAAATCAGTAACTTGCACTTTACACTACTCTTTATCACAAGCAACAAAGATAAGATCACTTTATTGGCCATATACAATTTCTTCTATCAGGAATTTGTATTTTTGCATACATCAACTTGCTCTCCATGAGACACACAGACCGAGAGAGAGAAGTTTGGGGTCAGAGCCCAGGGACAGGCATTTATACTGGAGCAGTTGGGGTTGTGCAAGTCGGCTCCAGTACCCCCCAAATTTGTTGTCATAGCTGTTGAAACAACTTTTTAAGGAATAAATTATTGACACAACACTGACTTCATAAACAACAAAACCGAGTACTACCACTCATTTTTATCAACTTATAGTAGTAAAATCAAAACTGAGCACAACAAACTATATATAAGAAACAAGACAACCTCTCCTTTCAAAATAGTAAAATTTCAAATCCAAATCCTAATCCAGCAACGCAATAATTTTTATAAGAATATTTTCCTGATGACGATACTCTACTCCAAGTACCACAGACTGCTCATTTGCCATTTCTTTCGCAAAATATCTCAAATCAACACCCTTACCGTGAGGCTGCGAAGAAATTTTCAATAGTCCAATGGCTGAGAATTGAGCTGTTCTGATTGGTGAAACAAGCTGTCACTCAGTGAAATCCAACCATTTAGAGACTTTGGGGAAGCATACATGTAACGAACAGTTCTTTCCGGACCCTATGCGGATGACACAATCCAGAATCGTGAGGAAACACTAGGAAAAAGATCATGCAGGGATACAGGGATGAAAACAGGGGGCGTGTCCAAAGTGCGCTGGTGCACGGGGGAGGTGTGGCCGAGGCAAACAATCCAAAAGTAATCCAGAGAGGGAATCCAAAAACACAAGAATAAGTCCATAGCCAGGTGATCCATCCAACAAGGAATTAAAAACATGAACCGGGTTGGAACCGGCGGACAGGAAACAGGAACAGAGATTAAAACCTTAACGGGACCAGGCGCTTCCAGGTCCCGGACTCGCACGGTGCGGAAACCAGATGCAGCGTCAGCGCCTGGCTTTTAAGGTGGGCTGGGAACAGGGGTCAGGTGCACAGAATCAAATCCAAAGTGAAAGAGCCGGAGTGCCCTTAAGGAGGAGGGACTACAGTCGTGAAAATACAGGTGTCCTGGGCGAATGCCAGAGTTTTATTATTTTTCCCTTGTCTGTCTACCTATCAACTAAGTGAAGATAAAAAACAATGTTATCAGTTTTTCATCTGTTTGGGTCCTACAGCCTAGAAAGTCTATTTTTACATTAGCTCATGCGTACTCTCTAACATTGCCTGTAGCCCAATTAGACACACTGGAGCCCAGGAAAAAAA
Organism: Atractosteus spatula; assembly: GCF_055471065.1. NCBI lineage: Eukaryota > Metazoa > Chordata > Actinopteri > Semionotiformes > Lepisosteidae > Atractosteus > Atractosteus spatula. The sequence continues at coordinate 8,607,100 of NC_142710.1, read as the reverse complement.
CTTTGGTTCCTACATGTGCTTAAACTCAAGACATTGGCTTCTGAAGACAGAGAAATTAAACACATTTTTGTTTCTTCCTGCTTTTTTGGATCATTTTTTCTAATGCCTATACTAAGACATTTGATCCTTCTGACTTGGTGCCCAAGTGATCCTTTAAACTCCAGCCCTTAACCAGGCGTGTACTGTCTGTACTTTCCAAGATCATACCAGATGTTTAGAGCTCATACATTCCAGGTAGAAACAACCTGGTGGGGGCAGGGAGTTAAGGGGTCCTGATTAATGCACAGTGTCTATTCTTGGCACGGGAATGTCTTTGACAGACAGAAGCAAAGTGACATTAATTTCTATACTTGATTCTAAAATCATACATATAAGTGGCCACTCGGGCTATTTCAATATCCCCCAGAGAACTTCTTGTGTATCAAGTGATCTCATTAACAGCAAAATACCATTTATATCCATGAGGCAAGAAATGGCCTCCGGAGGGCTGGGTCCTTAAGGGGGTTGTACAGTACAGTAAAATAATCCTGTTACAATAGGAGCTACAGTCCCAGTACAGTAGAACAGTCCTGTTACAATAGGAGCTACAGTCCCAGTGTAGTAGAACAGTCTGTAACAAGAGGAGCTACAGTCGCAGTACACTACAACAGTCTTGTTACAATAGGATCTACAGTCCCAGTACAGTAGAACAGTCTGTTACAATAGGAGCTACAGTCCCAGTGTAGTAGAACAGTCTGTAACAAGAGGAGCTACAGTCGCAGTACACTACAACAGTCTTGTTACAATAGGATCTACAGTCCCAGTACAGTAGAACAGTCTGTTACAATAGGAGCTACAGTCCCAGTGTAGTAGAACAGTCCTGTTACAATAGGAGCAACAGTCGCAGTACAGTACAGCAGTCCTGTTACAATAGGATCTACAGTCCCAGTACAGTAGAACAGTCTGTTACAATAGGAGCTATAGTCCTAGTGTAGTAGAACAGTCCTGTTACAATAGGATCTACAGTCCCAGTACAGTACAACAGTCCAGTTACAATAGGAGCTACAGTCCCAGTGTAGTAGAACAGTCCTGTTACAATAGGAGCTACAGTCGTAGTACAGTACACCAGTCCTGTTACAATAGGAGCTACAGTCCCAGTGTAGTAGAACAGTCCTGTTACAATAGGAGCTACAGTCCCGGTGTAGTAGAACAGTCTTATCACATTAAGGGCTACAATCACTGTGCAGTATAATGTTTATGATGATGCACATCTGTAGCAAAAATACTAGTTGCCAACAAATTTACAAATTTAAAGTTTAATGTTCCATTTTAACAATTAAAATAATTGTTGCAGAAGTGTGTGTGTGTTTGAGGAAAAGTGTTAGCTGCCCAGAGTGTGTGTTTCTTGCAGTGCACCGGAACCCTGACCCCTCTCTGCACAGAGCTGGTGATCTGCTGAGAGAGAGATCTGCTGATCTGCCGACATGGTGATCTGCTTGCCGATACGGCTGGCATATCTTGATGTTCCTTCTTTGGTTCGGAGCCGTTTATCTGCATCTGGTCTAAAGGCTGGCTTGTCTGCCTGATCTGAAATAAACAGGAAACTGCAAAGATACGAGACGCAGCTCCCTTTTCACAATTTCAAATCACATTCTACCATCTAAGGAGCGGCCTCAGCTTTTGAAAAAGGTGTGCCGTTTTTCTACACTCTTTCTCTCTCATGCACCATTCCAAAAAATCGTACACACAGTCCTGGGGGAGACATGATCATTCTCCTTCCCTGGCTTCCCCAGTTCCCCAATATCTCTGCATCACTGAAGAGCTGCTGTAACACACTGCAGGCTCTGATCTTTGTGTTCTGCATTTACTGGGTAACTCTGAAATCAGATCCTCACTCCATATACCTCCGGGTGTCTGTAAAGTAAATATGCCAGTTGTTAAGGACAAATAATACATTCAAAATTATTAATTATAAAGTAATAGTTAACAAGGTATAACTTTTATCAATCATTACTTACAATTGTCTTTAGGGAATTAGATAATTAAATTGAATGACTAGATCTTGCATTATAATTCCTGATTGTGTTAATGTAATTAGATTGTCTGGCCAGGCTCACCTGGCTAGTCTAATTTAGTGTAATCCAATCTCTGAGTGACTGTTGATATTTGTACCCTAACAGGCAACTGCCATCACTCTACAGGCATAATTTCCTCCTCAGTGTCAGACATGTGACTGTGAAGGCATCTTGTCAGCCTCGTGGATGCTAGTGACCTAGGGAAGCCAGCAAAGATGAGCCCTGCTCTACTGCAAAGTCTTCTGTCTCTCTTCTTGTGTCTTCTTAAGAGTACTCTTGTGAGAACACTTATAAAAACCTTCCTTCCTTCTCCTCACACCACACACTGAGGAAAAGTCCTGGTCCACTCCTACTTCAGATTCCTCATGAATTGTAATAATAAAGAATTATTAATTCCATTTTCTGGAAACTCCACACAGAGCTCTTTACAATAATGGGGTAATGTAAAGAGGTACATGGGGAACTGGGAACCCCACACCACCAGTGTGTCCCACCATGTAGATGATGCTCCAGTCTGCTCACACACAACAGCTCTCAGTGGGGAGGAGAGCAGAGTGATGAAGCCAGTTCAGAGATGGGGATTATTAGGAGGCCATGATAGGTAAAGACCAGGGGGAAATTTGGCCACACCGGGGTAACACCCCTACTCTTTTTGAAAAACACCCTGCAACTTTTAATGACCATGGAGAGTCAGGACCTCGGTTTTATTTCTCATCCACAGGACGGGATTAGACAGTATTGTTTTTACAGTATAGTGTCACCACACTAGGGCATTAGGACCCACACAGACTGCTAGGTGAGACAGAGCTCTCCTTCCTGGAACAGGATTACTGTATACCCAGATCTCAACTGCCTGCTAGAGACTAGAGAGTAGAGGAGTTTATTGACAAATGCGCATGGACATTGGAAGTCTTACTCATGATGATCTCTCAGGACGTGCACAGTACAGCAGACAACCTGGTACAACAGACAACACCACACAATATAGACACTACATTACAAAGCAGTCCATATTGCAATAAAAAGAAACAACCTATTACTCTAATCCTTCTCCTCTACTCTGCTAAAGACATGAATTTGACTGTGCTGCACCCAAGATTTCAAAGTCACTTTCACACAAATCATCCCGAAATGTATTTTCAGTGCTTCTCAGTCTTTTTTGGCAGTCAAGAACTGAAAGACTTCACTTGCACATAACTAGATTTCAGTCAACTTCATTGAGGGTAAGTTGAAGTCATAGCACAGTCATACAGCTAATTAATCAGCTCATTAGATCTCTGGTTTGCACAAAACCCCCTGAGAAGCTTAAACACACACATGCCCATAGAAACGGATGCACACACACACACGCACACACAGTACTCTGCTTCACGTAAATGAAACTCCACACACAGGTAACAGGTGATACCTGCATGCACCCTCTCCCATCCCAGTCTCTCAACAGCTCCAGCTCAGAGAAGAAACTTTGCTAATAAAATTGTTCAGGCTGGGTTAATAACTGGACAAAACAAGTTTGCGTTGCAAGAATGAAACCGCATGCATACGGAGAGCCTTCTGGTAACAATCAGTGAGGGGCAAGCTGAAAAAGTCTCAAAGCCCTGGTTCTCCAGTCTTTCTAATGAAAAAGCACTGAAAACCTTTTCACTTAGACTGGGGTTCATTGGCCCAGTGTAAAAGTAATATTAATAAACTCATAATAATGAACAAACTTTATTTTATATAGCACCTTTAAAAGTAACTTCTCAAGGAGCTTTACAGTAAGAAAAAAAATTTCAAGGAGGGGAGAGAATTAGTATAATTAAAAACAAGGGTTTCCAATTAAATGAAAGCCGTTCTGAAGAAGAACGGTTTTGAGTCTGGATGTGAAAGGGCTCAGAGAAGTATTTGGGGTAGAATCCCAGAGCTTTGGGGTGCAGCAAGAGAAGGCCTTGTTACCCATAGAGTGTAGAGGAGATCGCAGTACAAACAGGAGACCAGAATCAGGAAGCCAACAAGGCAATAAGTCAAACAGGTACTGAGGTGCCAAACCATGCAGAGCCTTATAGGCAAGCAGGAGGATTTTGAAACCTGTTAGGAAGCCAGTGCAAGGACTCCAGGATAGGAGCAACGTGATCGCTTGCACAATCTGTCTTGGCCTGAAATCCGGATGGCGCAAATTAATTTACAACAGTGAAAAGTGACAAATGAGAAATCAGTCTATTACATTTGAGCTCTCCCAAGATTGCAGTCAAGTTCACTGAGAGTAAGTAGCAAGCTTATCAAAGCAGATATCTGATTTACTCTGACTAGTAAGTCAAATGGTTCCATAATCAGGACGTTAGATCTCTGGTGCATAATTATTGAGTCAGTTCGTAACTCCCTGTATGTTTGTGGTCTGCGAGTCTACAGCACTGTGAGCTATATGAAGGCAGGTGTATGTGCATTTCTGCTGTCTCTGCTCGGTTGTTTGAAACGTTGTCTGTGTCCAGTTTCCAACATTAGGTGAGCAGGGCCAGTCCACTAAGTGTCCAGTGAGAGGCTGGGAAAATGAAGATGTTTTTTCTGCTGGCGTTTTTTGGGATCTTTATCCTGAACATGGAAGAAGGTAAGAGACGAATCAGAAACTAAAAATTTAAATGTAAAATAAATGTGCAGATGAACTGTCGTATAAGCATACGTAACCTATGCAGTGATATGCAGTTTGTGGGTTAGTCTGTACATATATACAACACCGATGAAGACTGAGAACTGCAGCTGATGTTGTGCAGCCTGATCCTGGACACAACAGAAGGTAAGAAGACAACAAGCAGTCGATTGCTCATTTAAACTGTGTAATGGAAAGTTACTGAGAATAAGTGTTTTATCCAAAAAATGTTGTTGACGGACAGAGCTGTGCTGCAGAAGCAGCCGGATACTTAGAACAAAGTGTGATAGCACCCAGCTCGTCAAGGGCACGGGATGTTTTAATAATGTTTATCTCTGCTGCTTGAAGAAGGGAGTATGAGAAGCTATTTGAATAACTGCTCTTCTTTGCTTAAAGCAGAAACCTATAAGGAATGGAAAATTACCGCTTTGCCTGTCCTTGAAGTGTTGCATCAGCTTGAAAAAAGATATAAAACCAGGGCTCTCCCTGCTTGCTTTTGAATCAGCTTTCACTTCTCTGCACAGATGGGTGATGGCTTTTTCCCATATTGCAATATGAATAAAGACCTTACTGAGTGAATGAGAATACCTCTCCTGGCTCTTCTTCGATAAAATTCCACGACAATCTTTGGTGACGAGGATGGGATCACAAACCTGAGCGCGGACGGCTGCTGAGACTCAATCCCGGGCCGGCCTGGACAATTTTAGTGAATTGGACGAACCTCGGGGGATAATCTGTTTATCCTTCCAGAGACGCGTCTGGAGAATTGGCAGCTGTCTGACGTCAGTAAGGAAGGAAAATAAAAGATTATAGTCTGGGTTAGAGTCCCGGCAGAAGAAAATATTTTTATGTTCATGAACTGTGAAGCTAGGGTAATAGGTGTAAGGGAACTTGCACATGATTTATATATGATAATTAGGGGCCCATAACTATGAAGGATCTTTGTAAGTGGTCAGAATGGACAGGGGGAAGTTAGAAGAGAAGGAGAAGAAAGGGAAGAAAGTGAATTGGACAACTTATGTCATGGAAAGAGGAATCACAGAAATAATGGGAAGCTTCAAAAAAGGCTAGCCTTGAAACTAAAGAACAGCAAGCTGCAGCTAAAGTCGTGGCCATGCGTGCTAGAAAGAAAAAGTCTCCACCGAAATTAGAAAGCGGTCCGGAGCCAAAGCCTTTTTACTCTGAGAGGTGTCTGACTGGGTGTCAGGGAAAAAAAATAGAAATTAGATTAATGCAAAGTGAAACTTAAATAGAAATATGGACTGTCAGATGGAATTTAGTCTGAACAGGAATGTAGAAAAGTGTATGAACATTGGGATAAAAATAAACAGATAAGGGCTTTATTTTAGAGGAATATTTGAGAATTCAACAGAATATCATAGAGAAAACGGAATGGGATGAGACGCAAAAATTCCTGACGGAAAAGCTAAAAGCAATGGCTGAACGAAACGAAGTTATATATGCAGAAAAAGAAAAGGCAAAAGGAGAAATAGAACACCTTGAGAGAGAATCTGGCAGAAGGGTGGGAATTAGTGTGGAGATTTTTGAAAGAGCATTACCCACCGAAAACTGAGTGGAAAAAAGTAACAGCATGTCAGCAGAAGGAAGGTGAGGATGTTTCAGATTCTACAGAAAGGTTTATAGCTTTGTGGATAGTATACTCGGGGTTAGCCGATGAAAAGGAGGTGAATGAAGATACTTCCACAGTAATAAAACAGATTTACTTGAGTGGGTTAAAACCTGATGTTGCCAAGAATGTACGTTATGCTTTCCTGATATTACAGAGAGCGGAGACAGAATTGATTTAATAACTCACGAAGCATGCATGCAGAGGTGCGAGCGCTGCAAATGGGAGGTAAAAAGACTCCCAAGGAGGAGAAAAAGGAGCCGCCAGTTTGTCGCAATTATAGTGTATATTATATTAATATTATACCGAGATATAAGACCCCTTCAAGAAAATAATGAGGACTGGGATAAATCTTCTGATTGGGCATATCCAGATGGGGGATAAGGGGGACAAAACCCCAAAGATAAAACTACTAATAAGCTGGTGCGCAGTTTTAAAAAAACTGCGTTTTTTGGAGAAATTGTAAGAAAGAGGCTTGATTTCACATTTAAAGAACATGTCAGAAGCTGTAACGTGAAATAATAGGCTAAATCTAGTAAGCTCCTTTGTAGCCTTCCTAAGTTTATCTCAGGATTTAAATAAAAGTGAAATAATCTTACAGTGTGCAGTAACTGGGGGACACAGGAGCACAGCTGTCCTGTTTTTAGACTAAAACAGCATAAAGATGTGATATAAAGTTTTCTAATGGGTAACAGGAGGCTACAGGAGTAGGGGGGCAAGGGTTGTGTTTAAAGCAGATACAAGCTGTCACAGTACGCTTGGGAAAAGATGTACAGTTTCAACTACTGATGTGGGTGGGGGACACCCCAGACCTATTGGGCTAGGATGCCCTGCAGCATTTATAAGGAATTACTGTATGAGCTATGTGATATTGTGATTGTTTTACCTAATGAGGGAATCCATAAGGCCAGGCTACTCCAAGTATTAGATCTTGGAACGGAAAAAAGAACGGAATAGGGATTTCCTCAACACGGCAGGGACTCCAGTTAAGAATGCTGGGTTTGTCTCTGAACTGTTAGAAGCTTTGCAGCTACTGACTGAAGTAGCTGTGGTAAAGTGTAAGTCACATAATAAAGAAATGTTTCCAGTAACTCGAGGGAACAACTTTGCAGATGCAGCTGTCAGGTGAGCAGTCCTGGTAGAGCTGGAGTCAGAGACCCCTGTGAAACCTCTGTTGGTGAAAAGGGGACAGCTACAGGACATTCAGGCTGAGGCCTCTAAAGCAGGGAAATGGACATGGTTAGAAAAGAATGTGGTGCTGCTAGCACACTGGACGCTCTGCATGCCCTCACAGCCTAATGTCCTTTGTAGTACGACAAATGCACTCTGTCGGACACCCAGGTGTGAGTCAAATGGCGTGCCGGTTACCCAAAACTGGGTGGGGACCTGGTTTGAGCAGTAGCCACTTATGTGGTATCTCGATGTGATGCTTATCAAAGGAACTCAACTACAGTTCAGGTGCTGGTGCTACAGCTCAAAAGGCCTGCTCCTGAGGAACCTTTCATGCACTGGCAAATTGACAATTCTAAAGGGAAACCTTGACTCTTATAATCTGTTTTCCCAGTGTGTTGCTGCCACTGCCTCTGTGTCTACCAAACACTTGATGACAGAGATAAGCCCTCAGTGGGCACTGCCCTGCCTCTCGTATTGTGATCAAGGGACACACTTCACAGGGAAGGTGTGTCAGGCTGTGGCTGCGTTGTTCGGGGTGAGATGGGACCTTCATTGCACCCATCACCCTCACTCTATTGGAACAGTGGAACGAAGGAACAGAACTCTGAAAGATCGACTAAACATCAGACTGAAGGAACGCCAGGGGTAGATGAAACTGCAAATAACAGCGCCCTAAACTGTTCCCTGACTTGGGAACCACCACTGGCCAGATCAGGAGGCCCTGAAGCAGATGACACCAGTCCCGTGCCACCGGGAACATCTCAGGCCCGGAGTAGAGGCCCAGAAGAAGATGATGGCGGGACACAAATTAAGTACAGACTGAAAAGATCACTGAAAATGAGAATTGATGAGCACACCCATGATAAGGGAATGAATGACAATACATACATTTTAGCTCTGTCACATTTGTATGCGAGCAGAGAGAATCAGAGTTCGTGTTGGGTTCGCACAGCGGGGCCCCAACCTGCTGTAGGGGGGTTACCCTTGGGAGTGATTCTCCTAGATGCAAATGATTATTGTGGTTTGTTTGTTCATAATAAGATGTTTTGCAGGAACGGAACAAAGAGAAATTTAACAACTTCAGCTAGAATTGTTCTGCAAACGGCACAGCTGAGGCAGGGGAACAATGTGTAGATTTTTCTAAGAGTTATTACCCAGTTGTTGACCTATCTTGTAAAACCCCCTAAGATTATGCTGGGCACCAGCCCACAGGGATTTACCTGTGCTGTAAGAAATAATGCGTGAATAAGGAGAGAGGCATCAAAGATACACCTGCTTTCTTTTCATGGTTAAAATCATTATTTGGGTCATGGGGACTGTTTTTCTTGAAACTATTCACGCCTGTTGTTGTAGTGTTTTTGCGGTTGTGCTGTTGTATGACTTATATTATTCCAATGTTTCGATCTATGGTAATGAAAATGTTTACGCATCAATATGCACTGCTCAGAACAGACTCCGAGACCTGGGACCCACCAGGTGACCCCTATGAGGACTCTGTGGTGTGAACATATTTAAGGATAAAAAGGAGGGGATGTAATGGAAAGTTACTGAGAAAAGGTGTTTTATCCTAAAAATGTTGTTTACTGAGCTGTGCTGCAGAAGCAGCTGGATGCTTAGAACAAAGTGTGATAGCACCCAACTCGTCAAGGGCACGGGACGTTTTAATAATGTTTATCTCTGCTGCTTGAAGAAGGGAGTATGAGAAGCTATTTGAATAACTGATCTTCTTTGCTTAAAGCAGAAAATTATAAGAAATGGAAAATTACTGCTTTGCCTGTCCTTGAAGTGTTGCATCAGCTTAAAAAAAGATAGAAAACCAGGGCTCTCCCTGCTTGCTTTTGAATCAGCTTTCACTTCTCTGCACAGACGGGTGATGGCTTTTTCCCATATTGCAATATGAATAAAGACCTTACTGAGTGAATGAGAACACCTCTCCTGGCTCTTCTTCGATAAAATTCCACGACAACTGTTCTTCTTTTTCCCTCTGATTTAGGCTGAGTGCACTGTGAGAAATCACAGACAAAAAATCTTTCGACTGTTGCATTCTTGATCAAACCGAAACTTAATCATAACAAAACCTCAATCACAGAGCTGAGAGGAAGTGTGCCAACACATCTACACATGTTAAACTAGTGGTGCTCTTAGTCACATGAAGACGATGCACAGAAACGAGGCAGATTAAGAGTTTCAGAGCCACAGGTTTACTGATCTTGTCTCATCATCTTGTAGCTTCAGTAGGTCAGAGCTGGATGAGAGACACCACTCCTTGTCCGATTCCCACCTGAACTCACTCAGCTTCGTTGGAGTAAAGGAGATCAAGAGTGAAAAGGGAGGTCTGAGCTCATGGTAAAAGCACAGTAAAGTGTAGTAAAGAATGGGGAAGTCATGGTTAGAGCACAGTAAAGTGTACAATAAGAACTGCCCCCATGTATCTTTAGATAGTTTGCTAGATTTTCTCAGGATGATGAAAGGTTGATGAGATTAATTGAGCACTTCTCTGTCTAGGGGTTCTATAGTGGTCAGTCAGGGTGTGAAGGAGGGACAGTGGTCCTGGATGACTGGTCTTAAGCCTGTTCTGTATGAACCCCTCTATCTCTCTCTAGTGTCCAGCTCTCCTCTGTCCAGGAGCTCTATAGTGGGCGGTCAGGATGCATCAGAGGGAGAGTGTCCCTGGCAGGTCTATATCCAGATCCAGGTGAACCACAACGGGGCCACATTCTGTGGTGGATCCCTGATCAGTGAGCAGTGGGTTCTCACTGCAGCGCACTGCTTCGAACCGTGAGTGTGTCCTGAAATCCCTATCTGCCTTGCCACGTCTCTGGGAACTGCTGTAAAAACACCTTTCATTCTTTTCCTACTCATTGTTCAAAACCGATTAAGTTCTCAGCCTGTTCAGGTGTGCTCAGAGAGGGTCCTATCTGATTAGAACAGTCCATTCCACTAATTAGCCTGTTCAATTTAGCCATTTTTCTGCGATTCTCCCAAACTAATCCTTCTGTATAAAAAACAATCAGAGGACAGTGTAAGAAAAGAGGCAGCTGTATCAGTTTAATCTGGTTTTGATCATTGGTCTGAATTAAAATCAAGCATTAAAACTCTTGCCCCGTCTCAACGTGTCCCAGAAATGACAGAGCCAAACAGTTCTTTGGTCAAAATGTGTCTCCAAGCAGTATTATTGGTATTGCAATTGTTAATATTTACTCTGGATACTAATTACCTGATCCCGCGACCAAGTACACAGAATAATAATATTTATTATTCTATTATTCAATTATATAATTATTCTAATAATATTTATTATTTTTGTATTTTTATTTATTATAATATTTAATACAGTACTCATGTATAAATTGAACATAATAATAATAATAGTAATAATAATAATAATTATATTATTATTATTATTATTATTATTATTATTATTATTATTATTATAAGACTGTCTCTTTCAGCTCCTTCTTGCTCGAGCATTCTTTCGTGAGGCTGGGGGCGTACAAGCTGGACCAACCCTCCAATCACGAGGTCAAGAAAAGCATTAAGAAGGTCGTCCTCCACGAGCAGTACAAGAAAGCAGAAGACGGCTTTGACATCGCCCTGGTGCAGCTGGACAGTGAGGTGTCCATCTCTCCTTACATCAGTCCTGTCCAGCTCGCCAAGCCCAACAATGTCTTCACAGAGAACACAGAGTGCTGGGCCACCGGGTGGGGGATGACTAAAGAGAATGGTAAGAAGTGATGATCAGGGCTCCTGTGTTTCTCGTTAGGACACAGGAACTGAGACTGCAGCCCACAGCAGGTTATTCTGCACATCTCTCTTGTCTGGTTGCTGTGAGCTCATTCAGACATCTCACCCAGTCATTTACTTGAAAGAAGGGAGCATATCTGCTTCAACAACATCGTGGTGTATATTGTTCTAGATCAGCGGTCAGCTGACATGGCACACGTGTCTTTGTTGGCATGCAAAGGGATTTTTAATGGCATGTGTAATGAGAGTGGCACGTGCAATAGAAGACTAATAAGCCATGAAGAAACTTAAAAAACAATACAAACTGTGTTAGACTGTGTAATCCCCTATAACATGCTACCCAATGAAAGTGCTTTGGTGTAGAAAAAAATGATTCACTTGGTTTGCATGCTGCCTTATTTTTAGCAGGGATAGCTAACTATTTTAACAGGAAAGCTCACAATCTGTGCTGCTAAAAACATTTATTTTGGCATTTATTGTGGCATGCTCATCAGCTGAGATGGTTGTGCCTGGTGTCTGAACATGAGGACAAGCAGTCATGAGGTTTTTTTTAAATAAATTAAGAAAACTAATGCTTTATACCTGGGAAGGTGTTGGAAATAAAGTGTAATGAATAATGCATGTCATTCTGCTTGTCTTTAGCTTCGTAGAAAATAGTCACCATCTTTTTTTCACTGCAGTATCACTGGCACCCCCTCGCACTCTGCAGGAAGCCCAACTGCCCATCATAGACAACAGGCGCTGTCAGTCCATGTACGACAGTGAGAGAATTACTATCAGGGAAGACATGATGTGCGCTGGGTATGAAGATGGACAGAAGGACACCTGCCTGGTGAGTTCACCATCCGCAGTGTAGACAGAAACTAGACCAGTTGCAGCAAAAATTCAAGACAACTCATACATGGTGGATACATTTGGAAAAGTATTTCAGAATGATAACTTTACAAATCAAAAGTGATCACGCTTTCACATCTATAAAACAGCAATCTGTGTGTGATCTACTGCCACTAATCATCCAATTCAATTTTAGTAAGTTAGTTTATAACCAGCAGTTTCTCCAGGAGCAATATCACCCTGCAACTCACAACTGGCAGCCCCACTGGAGCTCAGCAGTGTAAGCCTGGTCAGTACCTGGATGGGAGACTCCTGGGAAAGCTGAGGCTGCTGCTGGAAGAGGTGTTAGTGGGGCCAGTAGGGGGCGCTGTGGGGGTCCTAATGCCCCAGTATAGTGTTACCCATCATGGCCTCCTAATAAGCCCCATCTCTGAACTGGCTTCGTCACTCTGCTCTCCTCCCCACTGGGAGCTGCTGTGTGTGAGCAGACTGGAGCTTCATCCAGGTGGGGATTCACACTGGCTGGGGTGGAGGGGATCCCCATTACCTGTAAAGAGCTCTGAGCGTCCAGAAAAGGGTTATATAAGTGTAAGGATGTTATTGTTATTATTATTATTATTATTATTATTATTACGTTCTTCCAAAATGAGCCTTGAAAGACTTGCAGCAAATGCATACAGTACTGTGAGCATGCCATTACGGTTGAGCAACAGAGAGTTACATGCAAAATTACTGACGTCATGATGGAGTTGCACCACTTTGATTTGCAAATATTTACACTAAGCACAGCCCCATATTGTCACTGTGTGAAACTATTCCTTCATCATTCCTCATTTCACTCCAGGGTGATTCTGGGGGACCTCTGGTGTGTAAGAAGTGGAACAGCTCGATCCAGGCAGGGATTGTGAGCTTTGGAAGAGGTTGTGGTAGCCTCAACTCCCCAGGAGTCTACACCCGGGTCACCAGCTTCAATGATTGGATAAAGAAACACAGTGGAGTCTGAGGAGTTCTACGAGATCCAGGGGAGAGCGCCTTCTGGCGTAATTGGCTGCTGCTGATGCAACTGCAGAATCTGATTCCATCTAATTAGATTGCTCGTTTGCACAAGATAATTGCATGTAAGAATATGCCAAAAGATAAGACTGGGAGATACAATAAAGATAAAACATACAGTGAGACAGAAGTCTTACAGCCCTTTTTTAAGTGTGTATCGTGGCTATGAATTATGGAATAAACAATAAATGTTAGATCATGTTATTTCAGGACAAAACAGCTGGGCATGGCTGTTCATTTCGAGTATTTTGTGCAAAAAAGGGATTTGAAATTGGGGAGAGAGCTCTGTGTCATAAGCATTGTGATACATCAAGAAATACCTAATATTTGTATCCACAACAGATGAACAGATGGAATCTCTAGCTAGATGTGCTTTTGCCTGCTGCTGTGAGAGATCAGTTGTACTCTTATTCAGCTGACCGCTGAGCTCAATAAAATTGCAAGCACTGAAACTCCTGGTCTGGGGCTGTTCTCTCTCCATTGCTGTATAGAAAATTGACAAAACGCTGTAGCCCCACCCAATCGCACTGCAGCGTGGTAGCGCCCTCATGTGTCAGTCTGAATGTCTGCGTGCGTCAATATTTTGGTTCACGTGTCTCAGTGTCCATGTAATAATAGTAAACTTTAGTTTATATAGCCCCTTTAAAGGTGGCTTCTCAAAGCGCTTTACAGGATGACAACAACAATAAATAAAAAGAATACACAAGACAAAACACAGTTACAACACACAGAGGAGAACGTGGATGGTGGTTCTAAGAAAAGCAGAGGGGTGAAGAATGGAACAGTTCAGTAAAGGCTTTTCTGAAGAAGAGGGTTTTGAGTCTGGATTTGAAGGAGTTTAGAGAAGGTGACTCTCTGATATCCTTGGGCAGAGAGTTCCAGAGCTTGGGGGCATAACCGGAGAAGGCCCTGTCACCCATACAATGTAGACGGGCTTGGGGGACAGTAAGGAGAGCAGAATTAGAAGAGCGAAGGTTGCGAGGTGGGGAGTAGGGTGATAAAACTTCAGACAGGTACTGAGGTGCCAAGCCATGTAGAGCCTTATAGGTGATCATGAGAATCTTAAAGTCTACACGGAATTTGACTGAAGCTCAAGTATAGAACCATCTACAGATAATGTGCTCATTTGTGTCTCTACATGTGGCAGCACCTGCTCAGACCTGTTATATCAATTATACAATATATAATATATAACAATTTGATATCCATGCTAAAGTTAAACAGACTGGTTTTCATGTGTCAGATGTTTTCAGAGAAAGGGGAAGATTGTGATCTGCTGAGTCACTGGAGTCTGACTCTAGCCTGTTAAGCACATTAAGTGTTAAAGGAATTAAGGTGACAGGTCTTCCTGCTTGACAGTTACTGTACTTGCTGAACCTAACATTGAGGGTTTTTTTATATTGGGAAATGGTTTCCTGGACACTCCTTTGTTGTATGTGTTTATTTTTGGTCCATCCATCTGAAAATCTTCTTTCCTATCCAAAGCTCTTTTAAGGCAGGCCTTTGGTTAAATTGCTCCAAAATGTTTTTTTTTACTTACTGTAAATGTATTTATTCACCCTGTAATCTGGGACATTTACAATCTCTCATCAAAGAGCACTGATAAGCTCAGGTGTTGTGAATGATGTGTCAATGTTTCTCTTCTAACTGTATTCTTACTGTAGAGTCAAGGCAGCAATGGGGTTAAGGGCAGTTCTATTACATCCTCACTACTTCTTCTCTCTCACTGTCTCCTGTCCTGTTGTGTGTGTTTAATACTGAAGGATTCTCTGTGATCTCCTCTCTCTCACTGTCTCCTGTTTTGTTGTGTGTTCATGACACATTTTCTGATATCTCCCCTCTCTCACTGTGCCTCCTGTCCTGTACTGTGCTCATTAAGAAAGGATTCTGTTTTCAAAAGTCAAACAAACTGAGTGGGTGAGAGATCACTAGAATCCACTGAAACTGCTTAGAGCCTGAGGAATGATGACAGAGGGAAGGCAAGGCAAAGCTGGAGTAAAGGGGAGGGTGAGAAGAGGGAGGGAGAGAGAGAGAGAAGGTATGTGACAGGTGTATTTCTGTTCCTCATTAAAGCAGGAGGTGGGGGGACAGGGTACAAACACTGTGATACCTGAAGCAAGTCAGACTGTGAACCATGGCACTGCGAGGCAACCTGTTCTCTCTCCTGGCTTTGCTGCTGTTAGCAACAGGTAAGCTGTTGTCCTAATAGTATGTGTGTAACTCTTGTGCCTACCTGTGTGCATATTGTTCAGAGTTTCTATTTTAGATATGATTTTCTAGCAAGAATATAGGCCAATATTTGAATTATTTTCAGGTTTATTAAAATACAATTTAAAAGAATCAGAATCCAGGACACACTGTTGATATAGTTTAATTAAAGCATCTGAAAAACAAAGGCATGAGCTGGTGTACTGTACTGGGGCCATACTGGGACTGTACGTGGTCTGTACCGAGTCTGCACTGGGTCTATACTTTAGCTGTATTGAGTCTGAACTGGCCTGTGCTGGGTCTGTACTTTAGCTGTATCGACTCTGAACTGGGTCTGTGCTGGGTCTATACTGTGACTGTACGGGTCTGTACCGAGTCTGCACTGGGTCTGTATTTTGGCTGTATCGATTTTGTACTGGGGCTGTACTGAGTCTGCACTGGGTCTATACTGGGGCTGTATTGGGGCTGTATTGGGGCTGTATTGGGGCTGTATTGAGTCTGCATTACGTCTGTACCGGGTCTCTAGTGATGTACAGAGAGATATCTAAAGGCATCTAAAGGCACGGTAGGAATCCAACTGAGTCCAATAGAAATAACTGTTTCAGACTGTGAAGGGGTTTCTGTACGATCCCTGCTGGATCTCCTTGGTTGAGGAAATAAGGAAGAGACCCTCCATCCAGTTGTGACCAAACAGAAAGTATTGACATCTCAGACTGATTAACATTATCATCGGGCACCCCTGGAAAGCCCATCCATTCATTTCTGGGAAATAATTAAATGTTAAAAAGTGTGCAGGAGCCTAACCTGCCAGGCACAGGGTGCAAAGTAACATTCTACCCTGGTTGGGATGCCAGTCCTTTGCAGGACACACACACACATGGGGGACAATTGGGTGCTGCCCATTCACCACTTAACCCAGGCAGAGCTTCCTTAGAACGGGCTGAGCACACAGCAAACAGGAGCTCCGGGGCAAAAAACCCACACAGACACGGGGAAGAGGCACCGAAACTGAGGGCACCGCCACTGGTGGGACAGAAAGTGACAGGATCAAAACGGAGATCCGGATTCGAAATGCTGAAGAAATCAGGTTTCTGAGCTATCCACAACACTGACGTCCTGAAGATCCGAGCTGGGCCCGAATGGACCGACACCGAGTTCCTGCGGGGGGCTTCAGAACTGAACTTGGACACTGTTGCACTGCATAATATCAACCTCAGAACGCAGAGGCACCCACGGATTATGCAGAATGGAAGCTTTAGTGAACAGCACAGCTTCCAAAGAACAGCTAATTAAACCTAATTAACTAAACTTACTAACTAAACTAACCTAAGCTACTTCCCCCATAGCCCCTGGAAAAAGGGAGGTACAACTGAAGTTCAGCTCCATGGTACACCATGGCAAGCGAAATCCTAGCAGCTAGGTTTGTTTCCAGACTGGGGGGGGGGCTTTCTACAAGAATCCGAAAACAGGTTCCTGTGACTTCAGCAAAACATGAGTTCAAAGATGCGGCTCGATTCATTTAGCTGCTATCATTCCATCCTCCGTACAAAACGGTATAGGGCTGTCCGTAACGTTTCCAACAACATCAAGAGATTCCATTCGAAGACCCAGCACAATACTTCAAGTCTATCCAGGAAGTTCTGAAATAATAATAGCTCAATTGTTTCCTATATTCGTGCTCACCCATCAGGACTTTATCTGTGACGCAGGAGTCACAGCTGTGTGCTTGTGACTTCTAGGTCATTTTCCCATTGGACTGGCTCTTATTCTCCTAGTCTGAAATCCTGTACTCTTTTCTATACTCTGCCGAGAACAATAAGTCTCCTACAATCCTGAAGCAATTTGTCTTTAGTAGGGTTCTAATTCCGTTTCTCCTGGTGTTAACACAACCTTTCTCCCACTAGCATGTAGAACCTTAAATTTGACTCATTTGAGCTGAATCTCTACCCACTTCTCAGTCTTATCCGAACTGGACTGTGTCACGCTCAGGGCATCCTGGGGGGCAAATATTAGCATGTATTTCCATTATGGGTGTACAGACAGCTGGGTTTTTCTTTTGTTAAGAATCGGAGCATGTGAACATGTGAAAGCTCCTGCAGTGCTTTATTTCTGTATGTTTCTGGATGTTCTTGCTTTCTCTGTGGGGCTCTGTACAGACCCACTCCAGCACAGAAAGGGGTGAGGCCCCGAGGCTCGTGATGAAAACCAGTTGTACCAGTTTCAGACCACTGGCCTTTAACACAGGAACCCTGCTCCCTCCCTCCATTGTCCTGCAGCTTATCAATATGACATCAGTGTTCAAATAGTCTCCTTTCTTCCTTCAACCTGTGAAACACAGCTGGTGCTTGTATTTCATGTTTGTTACTGTGTGTTCCCATAATTACAACAACAACAGAGAAACAAGGAAGAAAATGTGTTTATTACTTCCTGTTGCCTAGAGGAGGATTGTGACATTTGTTAGCACTGACCGTGTATTTTGGCCCTCTGTTTATTTCTGTTTGAATAATGCTTTTTCCTTTAAAAAAAACAACAAAACTTTGGAAACACCTGGAGTCAAATCAATGTTCACTGGTCACCCTCATACAAAGCCCTGTCCCTCAGATAAGAATGACTACAGGCCAGTAGCACTGACGTCTCTTGTGATGAAATGCTTTGAGAGGATTATGGTATCCGTGCTGTGCTCAGAAGTGAACACTGTACTGGATCCGTATCAGTTTGCATATAAACACAGATGATGCAGCTAACAGCATTATGCATCTTGTTCTAAAACACCTAGAGGACCCCAATGCCTGTGCTCGGATGCTGATTGTGGACTTCAGCTCTGGATTTAATACGCTGCAGCCTCATCTATTGATAAGCAAGTTGAAGCAAATAGCCGTTAACCATAACATGTTACCATAAGATGGTACCATTCATTTTTAACAAATTGCACATCATATGTCAGGGTCAACAAAACTCTTTCCGAGTCGTGATCTATTAGCACAGGTGCCCCTCAGGGCTATGTGAGCTCTCCAGTTCTGTTCACACTTTATACAAATGATTGTACAAGCAGTAGTCAAAGCAACTTCATTTTCAAATTCTCAGATGATACAGTGGTTCTCGGCTTAATGCATAGAGGTAGCAGCTCATCTGTGTACATGTCAGGAATCCAAAGGTTTGTGCAATGGTGTGATAACAAAAGCATCTGAGTGCTAAAAAAACTAAAGAAATAGTTTTAATCCCAGAGCAGTTGGTGATCACTCACAGGTTGTAATCTACAATGAATGTATCACTCAGGTTGATTCATATAAGTACTTAGGTGTAAACCTAAGTTTACACAGTAACCTGTGCTGGTCTACTCATGTTGAGAGTGTTTGCTCCAAAGTTCAGCAGCGCTTATATTTCCTGCAAAGACTAAGAGTGTTTGGGGTTCGACAGGAAGTAATACTACTCTTTTACCGTGCTGTAACCAAGAGCATTATCAAATATGGTTTTTCAGTGTGGTTTGGTAATCTATCAGTTCATTTTAAATCACAAATTACCCACCTCATCCAGACAGCTTGGAAGGTCATGGGAGTGAAACAGCACCCCTCCCTACAGACAGTCTTTGAAAAATCCTTAATCAAACAGGCAGCAAAAATTATATCAGATCCTTCCCACATCCTCAACTCTGAATATTAACTTCTTCCTTCTGGCAAACGTTTTAGGATTTAAAGGGGACCTGTGGTCCTAATTTCTCAGGCTGGTTATTAAATAGAAGGAACAAAATAAATTACTTGAAGGCAAAGAAGAAAACTACAAATTCTAATTTAAGTACAAAATCATGAACTTTGTGAAAGTACTGTAAGTCGCCACGTTGTCACAAACCCCTGGGCCCACCACAAGCAAGAGTTTCCACGAAACGCGACGTGACGAGGTAGTTCCTGCTCACTAGTCACTGTATCACTAATGTAACACGATATTGTTAGGGTTGCGTGACAACGTCCTTCCTGCTCACTAGTCACTGTATGACTAATGTAACAACATGTTGTTAGGGTTGCGTGACAAGGTCCTTCCTGCTCACTAGTCACTGTATCACTAATGTAACACGATGTTGTTAGGGTTGCGTGACAACGTCCTTCCTGCTCACTAGTCACTGTATCACTAGTGTAACACGATGTTGTTAGGGTTGCATGACAACGTCCTTCCTGCTCACTAGTCACTGTATGACTAATGTAACACGATGTTGTTAGGGTTGCGCAGCACATATTTCACCACAGAAATGTTCCGATCTGATCTACATGCAGAGTTAACAATAAGTAGTACTTGAGGGGAAATGGAGTAGTGTATGTGATTTAAGGAACAAGCAAAGAAGTATATTGGAAAAGAAAATGTGTGATAGGGAACAGCGAAAACAGAATGAGGAATAAGTGAGAAGAAATAGGGAATACGGGAGATGGAGCAAAGAGTAGGGTCAAGGTTCAGACAAACCCCACTTGCCCTCAGAGCCTGACAACAGGTGGGAGATGTTCAGTTGTGTTACTGTTATTCTTCTGTCCTTTAAAGTGAATATTCTTCACAGCGAAAAATATTTTAAAAAATAGTTTAGTGAAAGTTATCTGACACCTGTTGAAACAGATCCTAGCATTCAGTTCAGTTCCTGGTACAATTAAAAAATGTACTTTGATTATTTCCACACTAATAACCTGTTCACCATATACTGACTTAGCATCAGTTTCCCCAGTGGCTCAAACAACAGAGCAAAATACAGACTGGGCTACAGTCCAGACATTCAGTTTTCAGTGACACAGGCTCAGTGCAGCTGCAACCAAAGACCTGCAGCCCAACAGGCCAAATGTGTTCGCTGGCTTTGAGTTTGTTGGGACCTCCTATGTTTTCGCAGTACCAGTACTCCCCTGTGGCTGGGAAAGGCACATTGAACGCTGAACTTGTGATCCATGAGAGTAGTAGTACTGTACAATTTGAATCATTGTACTTGGCAAGGTTTGCTCAGCTTCGTAAGCAACAGTTACCCCTTGTGGCTGGGAGGAGGGGCAGGGAATTTCCAATGTGAACAGGGAGAGTCAGGGACAGTGAATGTACACGGAGAGTTACAATGGAAGCAGCATCATTTCTGGCTTGACATCACTGGTGAGTCCAGGTAGAGATCAGACTGTTGATTCCCAATTCACTGCAATTACTGGAAAAACAGCACACTGAGTCTTTCCTCCTGGAGGATGCTCTACTGTGGTCAGCTGAGGGCAGCCTTGCAGATTACAGTACAAGAAACGGCACTCATTTGTGTTACACTACCGGGCTGAAACCAGTAGTGTGTTTAGACAAGAGTTTTCACTTGCACAACCCCCCTTCTGTTTTTTATATAACTTAGTAATTAAGCCATTATTGTCCTAATGATTCTTATCTTTTGCTTACTTTTCAGAATCACAAGTGCAGACTGGTAAGAATATTGAATCTCCGGATGGTAAAAAACACACAAAAGGACAGGAGACACAATGACAGTGAAGAGATCACAGAGAATCCCTCAGTGGTAAACACACATAACAGGACAGGAGACACAGTGAGAGAGAGGAGATCACAAAGAATCCCTCAGTGATAAACACACACAACAGGACAGGAGACACAGTGAGTGAGAGAGAGAGAGAGAGGAGATCACAGAGAATCCCTCAGTATTAAACACACACAACAGATCAGGAGACACAGTGAGAGAGAGGAGATCACAGAGAATCCCTCAGTGATAAGCACACACAACAGGACAGGAGACACAGTGAGAGAGAGGAGATCACAGAGAATCCCTCAGTAATAAACACACACCACAGGACAGGAGACACAGTGAGAGAGAGGAAATCACAGAGAATCCCTGAGTAATAAACTTACAACAGGAGAGGAGACACCAGTTCACTAATAAACACAAAACACCATTCACTAGCCAATCAAGTACCTAGTCAGTAATTAATAAGGCAAGAAACTACAGGACCTACATTAACTTAGCTTCTTCATTTCTCTAAGCTCCAGTCTGTGGACAGGCTGTCCTCAACACCAGGATCGTTGGGGGCCAGTCTGCCCAGCTGGGGTCCTGGCCCTGGCAGGCCAGTCTGCGTCTGAATGGGGCCCACACATGTGGGGGGACCCTCATCAACAGCCAGTGGGTGCTGACTGCAGCGCACTGCTTTTCAGGGTAGGAGAGAAACAGGACCCCCTCTGTCAGTATGTACAGTGCTGACAGGAACTGCAGATTGTGATGACTGTGGACTGTGACAGGCAATGACTGCAGAGCTCATGAGCTCTTAAACTCTTATATAAGTCATCGGTACAACAGAAAATGTGATGAATTACTGGGTTTTGCGATCATTCACACTGGTCAGTGAGAAACTTTTTCTATTGCCATCAGAAATGTTTGAACTCTTCTCGCTTTCTCCCCTCTTTCACTCTCCAGCTCCACAACTCTGAGTCAGTGGACAGTGTATCTGGGAGTGACAGACACGGGCTCTAGCACCAACACAGTGTCCAGAGGGGTCCAGCAGATCATCAAGCATCCAAACTATGACTCTTCAACCAACAACAATGACCTGACCCTGATGAAAATGAGCAGTTCTGTCTCCTTCAACAACTACATCCAGCCCGTCTGTCTGGCTGATACCAGCAGCTCCTTCTACAATGGGACCAGCTGCTGGGTCACTGGCTGGGGGACCACTGTTGAAGGTGGTGAGTGTATCCCAGTGAAACACATTCCTTTGCTAAAACAGACCACTGTTATGAACTGGCTTCATTACTCTGTTCTCCTACCCATTGATAGCTGATGTGTGGAGATCCCTATTACCTGTAAAGTGCTTTGAGTGGAGTGCCCAGAAAAGCGCTATGTAAGTGTAAAGAATTCACACATTATTTCACCTATTAGAGGTTGTACTGACCTTAATCCCTTCTCTCAATTGAACATGGATGATTGGATATCTGCACCACAATAGAAGGCCAATTGGAATGTCAACACAGAAAATAAACACTTGCACTCTACTTGCAGATCATCTGAGCCTACATGATTTTACACCTGTGTGTGGATACTTGCAAGAGACTTACTTGCAAGACTAGCTACAAGAAGGAACACAAGAGAGTGAAGGCTTGGCACTATAGATCAATTCACTCCTCATTAACACAGCTCCACTGCCATTCTTCATCAGCAGTGTATACTGATCAGTGCATTAGTGCACATGACTTGACCCCTGTAAATCTCCCTGTGAAATTTATTGAGGACGAACTTAGATTATCCTGCTCACTCTAGAAAAAGAGTAATGCAAATTAAGTCGAGCTCTCAGTCTGCGATCCGATGATTTAGATCTCAGTACACTGAGGACCAGGCTCCATTGATGGACGAAAGAGACTCTGTCATGGTCGACATGTTTAAATTCCTGTAAAGATCTTTATCTTCTGGGACACTGGAGGGTTAGATGAGGGCTCAGCAGATCCTGCTACAGTTGTCCTTCCAAGAGATAAGTTCCAGCTTGTGGGCACTTTATGGTAGTAACAAACTCTCTTGTGTTCTAGGGACAACTCTACCCTTGACCCTGCAGGAGGTCCAGCTGCCCATCATTGGGAACAGACAGTGTGGGTGTCTGAATGATGTGATCTTCGGAGCGAACAGTGTCACTGGCAACATGATCTGTGCGGGAGTGCTGCAGGGGGGCAAGGACTCCTGCCAGGTAGCTGGAAAAACCTTTTCTCTAAGCATCTCGCTGTTTACAACAAGTGTTGAGCTGCACCACACAGTGCTCTTGTTGGGTCAATGCTCTGTACTGGTAGTTTCACCAGACACAGACTGGTGTTAGTGGACAACACTGTGTGGTCAGTCTGCCTGTTCTAACAGTCTTTTATCTGTCTTTAGGGAGACTCAGGGGGTCCCCTGGTCTGCAAGCAGGGCTCTGCCTGGGTTCAGGCTGGTATTGTGAGTTTCGGTTATGGCTGTGCCCGGCCCGATCTCCCAGGGGTGTACACCAGGGTGTCCCAGTACCAGGACTGGATTAACGGACAAGTGGGGTCGGGAGCCACAGGCTTTGTGACCTTCACCTCCAGTGGCACAGACGCCGACAGCAGCTTTACCTGTGGTGCCACAGCAGCAGTGCCCACTGCCCGTCCCACAACTACAACTACTGCCAGCCCCACGACTGCAGGCCCCAGTGAGTAAAATCCAGGATACATCCAACGTGAGAGTGTGTGGAAGGAGAAAAGGATGACACAAATCCACCCATCTCAACAAGCTGAACTGCTGTTTTCTCAGTGATTTGGTGATGATACTGTACATGGGAGCATTAGACATGACAGATGTTCAACCTCTAATAAACAGCAGAAGGGATTGAACACCGTCCCTCGTGAATCAATATATTAAATATGAATGTCCATAACAAAATGGGTCATATTTTCCAGATAACGACACGACACCACTAATATCATCACCTAGTTTCTTCTTATAGGCTTTCTGTGGAAAGCTCTTACAGACAATTCAGTCGAGCTGGAATGTCTTCAGCTTTTTGCCAGGGCCCTTCAGTAATAATGACGTAAAGCATTTCCAGAGCTCTCCAAGAGTTGGATGACTTTGCAACTATGGTCTCTAGTTCTGCTCTCTCACAGTACAAAAAGGTGCATGCAACATCCATTGACTCCATTTAGATTCAGATGATAGAATCACATTCTGGGGATCCAAAGGTCATGCAATAGCAAGACTGAGAACAATTATGGCAGACTGCTTTCTCATGTTGTTTGAACACCAAATTTGATACACTTAATCCATTTAGTTTAACAACTTATGAGAGACTGGGTGATAACAAGAATCACACAGCTTAATCACAATGGCAAGATATAGGACACCTTTATCTACTTCCAATGATACGAATCTGCTGACTTACTGTGTCTTTCAGCCCAAGTCTGCGGGAGGCCCAGAAATACACGCCTCATTGGGGGTCAGTCAGCTGCAGATGGGTTCTGGCCCTGGATGGCCAGCCTGCAGAGGAATGGCAGTCACGTGTGTGGAGGGACCCTCATCGCCAGCGACTGGGTGATGACAGCTGCACAGTGCTTACCCAGGTACAGATCAGCCCTACCTGTCCGTCTTACCCAGGTACAGAGCAAACCCACCTGTCCCTCTCACCCAGGTACAGACCAAAACCCACCTGCCCCTCTTACCCAGGTACAGACCAAAACCCACCTGTCCCTCTCACCCAGGTACAGAGCAGCGCCACCTGTCCCTCTCACCCAGGTACAGACCAACCCCACCTGTCCCTCTCACCCAGGTACAGACCAGCGCCACCTGTCCCTCTCACCCACGTACAGACCAACCCCACCTGTCCCTCTCACCCACGTACAGACCAACCCCACCTGTCCCTCTCACCCAGGTACAGACCAGCGCCACCTGTCCCTCTCACCCAGGTACAGACCAACCCCACCTGTCCCTCTCACCCAGGTACAGACCAGCGCCACCTGTCCCTCTTACCCAGGTACAGGCCAACCACACCTGTCCCTCTCACCCAGGTACAGACCAGCGCCACCTGTCCCTCTCACCCAGGTACAGACCAGCGCCACCTGTCCCTCTTACCCAGGTACAGGCCAACCACACCTGTCCCTCTCACCCAGGTACAGACCAACCCCACCTGTCCCTCTCACCCAGGTACAGACCAACCCCACCTGTCCCTCTCACTCAGGTACAGACCAAAACCCACCTTCCCCTCTTACCCAGGTACAGACCAACCCCACCTGTCCCTCTTACCCAGGTACAGACCAACCCCACCTGTCCCTCTCACCCAGGTACAGACCAACCCCACCTGTCCCTCTCACCCAGGTTCAGACCAGCCCCAACTGTCCCTCTTATCCAGGTACAGACCAACCCCACCTGTCCCTCTCACCCAGACAGAGACCAAAACCGACCTGCCCCTCTTACCCAGATAGAGACCAAAACCCACCTGCAAATCTCCAATCCACATTCCCCTGTAACAGAACTCTCTGCAAACATATATCCAAGACCACGCTTATTCAAGACTCTTCTGGGTAATTCTGGATCACCCAATTGACATCATGTATTTCCAGCAACCTTATTTACTGCATCTCTTGCAAAAAATGCCCAGCTATTTACATTGGTGAGACAGGTAGGAGACTGGGGGACCATTTCAGGGAAATATGGGCTCTCCACGCCCATAGTTTCCCATTTTACCTGTACATCATACCTGATCCGACTGATCTCTCAGTCTGCATCCTCACAGAGGGGTTTCAGAACACCTATTGCAGAAAGACATCCGAAACCAAATTTATCATGAAATTGGGATCACACCTCTCTCTCTCTGAATTTTCTCTCAATGACAGATTCATTTCCTTCTAATTCTCTCTATTTATTTGCAGGTTTTGACTTCACGTCACCCGAGAGTCGATGCTCCTTCTCTCCTGCCTCCTCTCCACTCCCGGCTTTTGTGCTCCCATGCTTTATCTATCAACTGCTGATCTTCCTCTCTCCCTCACACCTGAAGAAGGTTCCACAGCTGAAACATTGCGTCTCTTTTCTTTTCAGCATGGAACAAATCTCGTTGCTTTGCAGCCTGCGCACACTAACGAGGCACCCTACTTCTTCAACCTTTTTGTTTTCTACTTGCAATGGAAACATAAATGCAGGGAATGCAGTGTTATTTTCCCCAATAAAAACAGCTACATAAGTGCAGGAAATCATAAAAAGGGGGAACACACTGTGAGGAGCCCCTGTACTACAACTGTCTGATGAACATGATCACTTTCGCACTGATGATGCGAGGCTCGACTGTACAGGTACTTGGGACTCAGTAACAACCAGCTACATAGAGAAGAAAGGAAGTCACTGAAGAGTGGTGAAAAATCAACAGATAAATCCCAGAAGAACTATGACTCACTGCAAGAAAGTGTAAAAGCTTGTAACATCAGGGGGTGAAATGGTGAATATTGACTGATTTACACTGATTGTTTGATGATGTGTTACTTTCCCTCTGATTTGCATTAGTGTTTGTCACAGTGGTATTACAGTGCAATGTTCTCCGAGTCTGTATTAAACCCTCTCTCTCTGTCTCCTTCTCTCTCCAGCTCTGTGAACACCAGTGAATGGAGAGTGTTCCTGGGCAGGCAGAACCAGACAAGCTCCAACACCTTAGAGAAATCCACTGGAGTCCTGAACATTTTCACCAGCAGCCTTAGTGGCACCAACATCGCCCTCTTGAGACTGGACACCAATGTCTCCTTCACAGACTACATCCTGAGCGTCTGCCTGGCAGGGGCAGAATTCTCATTCACCCCTGGCACTCAGTGCTGGGTCACCGGCTGGGGCAACACAACTGCTGGTGAGTCAAACTGGAAACTTCCCCTTGAAGGTCTATGAGGAGTCCGTTTCTTGATTGCAGACATGATGAGTGTCTCACACAGCCTGAACCAGCTGCACAAATGGGGACCAGTGCTTTTTAGTTGGGGGGGGGGGGGGTGGGTCTTGAACAAGACCAGTGTCCAATCCAATGGAATTAAAGGTGTGGTATGTGATCCAGGAGATGCTAAAATTGTTGTGCTTCTCTGTTCCTTTAGCGCTCCTCCAGGAAAAAAGTACAACAATCGTCCAGTGTATCAACGGATCTTCAGCTGACACCATCTGTACTTCTCCTCTGGACCTGGAGCAGGTGAGCACACCTCCATCACAACTCTTCTTTCAGTTTCAGATTTACAGAAGTTATGTCATTTAGAAGTCAATCAATCCATGTCATGTTAACCCCCGTCTGTCTTACTCTGCACAGGGAGACACAGGAGGTCCCCTGGTCTGCAAATGGAACTCCATTTGGATTCAGGCCAGTGTGATTGTCCCTGGCAACAGCACCACGCGCGCTCTCTCAACAACGTCGTTCATAATGGTCTCACGTTACGCGAGCTTCCTGCAGGAGACTGTGGGCTCCAGAGTTCCCCTCATCTCCAAAAGCAGCCCCAGTGCCCTCTACACCCCCTTCACCCACACAGTCCTCCTCCTGGCTGTGCTCCACCTTCTGCTGGCTGCCTGGATCTCCACATTCTGAGCCCCCCTTCCCAAACTTTCACTGACAGCTACAGACACACTGAACACCTGAAGAATGAAACACATTTGAGTTTTAAACACAGAGCTCCTTTCCTCAGATCAATGTAACATAAACCTTCAGATCCTGAATCTTAATCACCTTCTCGGCCTCATGATCTACAGTCCATGTCACACAGCTCCACATAGGATGTAAGAGCTTAAAACTCTTACATAAATCCTCATGGCTAGTTGGGCAAGTTCCATGTTTTTAACAAAAAGGGGGAACAGACATCACTGAATTCAGCTCAACAGAATCTGCTGACAGCTGACACCATCCTCCCCTCAAAATCCCACGTCTGCCTCAGAATCGCTGGTATGAATCTCCCAGTGTTATCAGAATCCAGCTTAGCCAGCGCTCAGATAGCGATTCATCATCACTGACATCCCCTGATAGACATTGGTCAGCATCAATCTCACTCAACTATACCCACACAACATCAATCCTCTACAGCAATTGGGCAGCAGGATTCTCCCTGCTGATTGGTCAACAAGAAACCTGCTCCACATTGACTGGTCCTGCTGCATCACCCAATCTTTCTCTGTGCGTGAAAACCACTGTTTGACTTCAGTGTGCTCAGCTGCTGTCACGCCCAGTACACCTAGAGGGCTCTGTACTTCTCTCCTGTTCCTAGTTCCCTGTGATTATTCATGTCTTTCTGGTGTGTTTTGTTGTGTAGCCTATTTATTTCCTGCTTCTGCTCTGCTCCTCACTCAGCATTGAGGTTCGGTTGTCCTGAAACCCGCCTAGCATCAGGTCGCCCCACGTCCGCTATTTAAGGGCATAGGTTTCTATACGGCATTTCCTGAACAGCTGAGCCAGGGCTAACCCCCGTCTCACCGCTACGCATAGGGTCTTTTTCGCTCTCCTGCCATTCCACGGTTTGTCCTTTCCGACACCCAGCTGTTCTGTGAAACATGTACTGAACTAGCAGAAAACTTCCAGAAGAAACTAAAGAGACTTTTCAAGCTCAGGTGTTGTAACCATCTACTGCACTGCTTCTCCAACCAGTACACCACCACAAGGGATCTGCAAGAAGTCAACAAACCCATTCAGACTCACGATGGAGACAGCAAGTGCAGCACACAGTTAAAATCTCAGGGAACCAGAGGTTCTGAGAGGAGTGGAAGTGGCTTGGTCCTGCTGTTGAATAAGGATTTGCAGATGGGTTTTATATGAAGGGTGGTGGGCAGTGAAGGGGGCAGGTGGGTGGGCTGCTCCACTCTGCCCACAATGTATTCTTTCTTGAACTCTTCGTCTTCCAGGGACCAGAAACACAGGAAGCACAAAGGCAGGTTTTCATGTACCTCATACAAGGACTTGGCAATGAAGGCAACTCGTCTTTTAAACGTTTTTCTCAAAAAAAGAAAACATGGATTTAATTCTTCTACATATAAATACTGTATGTATTTTTAATAAAAATGCATGTTTTATATTGAAGATCTATTTTATATTAAACACAACAACAAACAATTAAAAAAACAAAGTACACAGAATTAAAATGGAAATGGGGGTCAAAATAATGATTATCAAAAGGTCTGTCCAGTTTTCTCCTTCCTCCATTTTTACTGTGACTCTTTCTGCTGAAATCAAAGATTTTAAATAATGCTCTATAACAGAGAGTAAGGAATAAGCTTTAAGTAAAAGCAACAGCACAGCAGAAGAGTCCTCACACATTAGGAGCTACAGTCGCAGTACAGTACAACAGTCCAGTTACAATAGAAGCTACAGTCCCAGTACAGTAGAACAGTCCTGTTACAATAGGGGCTACAGTCCCAGTACAGTACAACAGTCCTGTTACAATAGGAGCTACATTCCCAGTACAGTACAACAGACCTGTTACAAGAAACAAGAAACGGGTTTATTCCAGCTGAAAAGAGAAGAAACAAACAACACAACGTTTCTGCTGTGGTGTGACACCCGAAGAAGGATCCATAGCTGAAACATTGTGTTTTCTTTCTTCTCTCATCAGCAGGGAATAAACCTATTACTATTACTAAGTCTGTATCTGTAGTAAATCAGTGCTGGTAGCTCACAGATACACTAGTTAATAGCAAAAAGGTTGTCGCTGCTATGCATTTACCCTCCCTCTATATGATCATGTCTCATGCTGTGCAGCAGCACCCTGACCCAGAACTGCTGTTAAGGTTCCCTACTCTGCACAGAACTGGTGATCTGCTGATTATGAGATCGGCTTGCTGACAGCTTGATGTCTCAGAGCAGTTTATCTGCACCTGGTCTCAAGATAGGCTTATCTGACTGATCCGACAAGACAGAAACTGCACCGATAAAAAAAAGCAGCTGTTTATTTTTTAACGTTCAAATCAAACTCTTCTATGCGATGGCTTCTTTTTTAGCTTTTGTAAAAAGTTGTACCGCTTTTGTACACTTTTTTTTCACAATGACCACGTAACCAGGCACATGTGTGAGGTCCTTCTGCGTGCTCCCATGACCACAGACACCCGTGAAGCTGCTGCAGTACTGGGAGGGACCTGCCAGATGCCACCACAGCCAGGCAGGATAGAGGCTGTGATGTAGACGCTGTCAGGTCGCTCAGTGTGTTTATGGGAGTTGTAGTTCTTAAGCCAACACTACATCCAGGAGCAATCATGACCGGTCTTTATTCCAGACTCCCCTAGATGGGGCTACGAACACACATACTGCATCATTCCCAAACACTGTACATGCACAGCTGGGGAGACACAATATATTGTTGATTCCTCTTCCCTGCCTTCCCCAGTTCTCCACTATCTCTGCATCGCTGAAGAGCTGCCTGTCTCCTCTTCTCAAATACGCTACAGGCTCAGACTTTTCACTCTTTGATCTCCTTTACTCTGAAGAAACATTAAAATGACAGAATTCGGATGCTGGTGAAAGAAGAGCTGTTTATTCGTGTGAACACGGGAGTGAAGCTTGCAACAGCTAGTCTCCCCGAAAGACGTAGCTCAGTGTTTTTTATACACAGTAACAGACAAACTTCCTACTTTTGACATAGATTACCTAATCCCTCAAACAAATCATTCGTTTTCAGTCAAGCTTGGGTAGAGAAAAACAACTCCCTATTAAGACTTTTCCTTACTGCTTACATTCGCAAACCAAGACATTCGACTTCTCTTTCTACTACATTTAAGACATGAGCTTTACTTTTCCACTGACCTATAGATGCCCCCTGGTACGTTTCCACTTGCCAGGGTTATAAGGATATAGGAAGCTGAAAGACAAGCAGTGTGTTAGCTTTTATAAAATGTATAACATTCCTTCAACTCTAACGAAGCTGAGCCAGTTCAGGTGGGACAAGGAGTGGTGCAACACTGAGTGCCTCTCATCCAGCACTGACCTACTGAAGCTACAAGATGATGAGACAAGATCAGTACACCTGTGGCTCTGAAACTCTTAATCGGCCTCGTTTCTGTGCATCGTCTTCTTGTGACTAAGAGCGCTTCTTCTTAAAAGGGCACACTTGCTCTCAGCTCTGTGATATGAACTCTGGTATAATTAATAAGGCAACAGCTGAAGAAATCTAATTAAGGAAGGTGAGTCTGAATGTCTTGTTAGCTAGGGAAAAAGAAAGAAAGGGCATCAAATAGTTGATTTGTTATTGTCTTATATTCTGTGTTCAGGATCAGAACCCAAAAAAGAGTTATAGGAAAATCATCTTCACCCCCAACTTCTCACTGGACTGAGAAGATAAATCCTGCTCATGGCTGTGCACTGCAAAGTCTTGTGTCTCTCTTCTTGTGTCGTCTTTAGAGGACTCTTGTGAGGACACTTCCTTCTTCTCACACCCCACACTGAGGAAAAGGCCTGGGCTGCTCCTACTTCAGATTTCTCAGGCATCATAGGACTTGGCATGCAGGAAAATTCCAACTACTCTGGACATGTTTTTTGAGTTTTAATAATAATTTTTACATATTTCAATGGAGTTTTTAATGACCGTTCGGGAGGAATGAAGGCAGCCGAGCTCATTCGACACAGCTGCTGCAATTCTCACTAATCCTGATGTAAGCAACCGGTCTCCATATATATCAAACGTCACCATCTCCTCTTCCTCGTTCGTTTTCTGCATGGTTCGTTTTCGCCTAGCTCGAATCCCTTCTCATGGATCTGCAAATCCGTTGCTCCGATGAAGACCTTTTCTGCAGTGCAGGAGACTCTCCTACCCCTCTCGTCCAGTCCTCTCCCCCCGCTCCCCTCACCTCCGTCTCATCGCCTCCTTCACCTGCCGTGCCACATCAGCGCCGCTCATCTCCCAGCCAGTCCTCACGAGATCCAACTCCTCGCCGAAGACTGTTCCGCCGTTGTAGTCCCTCTCATCACAAACCCAGCCTTCCCGTTCCTCCACGGCAGAGTCTCCAAATATCCCCCGCTTCTCTCGAGGATCATGCACATTCTCCCGGATCTTCTCTCGTGATTTCCAACTGGACCGTAGCAAGCCTCCAGAGGATACTTCGAAAACATGGCGTCTGTTTTAAAAGAAACGCTTCCAAAAAAGCTCTGTTTTCCCTGTACTTAACCGCAGTCTACACAAAGGAAACATCAGCTCCACAGCTTCCCCCGGCGCCCTCTGATGACATCACCCGCGCCGCCGCCACTCATCCCAACATGAGGACCCCGAGGCCAACTCTGCCTGTCACGTCGTCTGTCTTGTCTTGTCCTGATATATCCGTGTCTATGTCTCTTCCCCAACCAATCCATACCTCTGCTGAACAACTGCACCTAGCCTCTTCCACTCAGCCTCCTTCCCTAAACTCCTTGCTGCTGAGTCTAAGGCCCCAGGCTCACGCCCCTCCCCCACCCCCTTCTCTGCTGAATCTAATTTCTGCACTCTCCTCTGTCTCTACCTCCAGCGTCCAACACGGCTCAAGCTCCGCCGGCTTGGTGCCTTCGGCCCCAGTTTCTTTTCTTTCGGCCCCTGCTGCTGTCTCCACGGCCGAAAGGCCATCCAGTAAACGACCCCCAGCTCAGCCAGCAGGCGGCCCTTACCCTCCCCCACCCCTGGCGTCCAAGACGACTCGGCAGCCTCATCAGTCCTTCACACAGCCTTCACCTCCTCCTCGACAGTCTTTGGCTTCCATATCCCAAGCCACCAAGCTTCAGGCCCCAGATCCGTCTAACTCCTCCTACCACAATCTGCTTTCCACTCTTCTTCCCTCCTCATCTTCTCCCATCCCCGGTGTCCAACATGGCATCAGTCATCCCATGCCTTCGGCCCTGGATTCCAATCTCCCCTTTACTAAGGACTTTTCTCTCCGAATAGCCGTTCCTCTACCAGCTCCTCCTAATGCACTAAAGTTTAGTCCACCTCCCATTCCCTTTTCACTCCGGCAGCAAATTCTACAACGTGCAGACGTCAATCTAGCTCACCTTCTCTCTTCCTTCACTTACAACTCTGATTCTAGAACAGTCAACTGCGGCTCGATTTCTGTTACTCTCAAATCTTCTGACCCTCACTCTGCTTCAGTCCTTTCCGACTTATGCTTGGCTTTCAGCATTTTTCGTGACATCATGTGCTCCGCCTTTCCCGAACGTCGTCAAGAACTCGTCGCTTACATGCACATCATCCTCGATCTATCTGTCCGTTTCGAGGGTTCCCTGTTCTATGATTACCATAAGCAGTTCTCTGCCAAGGCCGCTGCCCGCCTACTCCAATGGAACCAGCGCACCTACTGGGGAGCCCTCGACATTGAGCTTTACTGCCGCACTTTCGCCGGCGTCAGAGCTCTTTCCTGCGACTTCTGTTCCTCTTGGACACATTCATCAAATCTTTGCCCAGATACCGTCCGCAAGCCTAACCCTGACTCCCTCCCTTCTCCCCCACAGCATCAATTCTCCCGCCAAGTCTTCTTCAAACCTTCCCGGTCCAAAGACGTTCGTTGTCGCCCCATCGTGATGATCAGAGGCCAACAAATTTGCAACAACTTCAATTCCTCGACATGTACCTCTTCCCTTTGTCGCTTCCTTCACGTTTGCAGCTTCTGCGGTGAAGCTCTATGCTCGCTCTCTCTGCCCCCGCCGGCCCTTCCACGCTCGCTCCACCTTCAGCGTTCCCAAATGACTACTGGCTTTCCTGTACCCCGATCGACATCCCCGCTCTTGCTTCTGACCTCCTCCGTCACCCCGACCCACATCTTACTCGACGACCTTTCCTTCGGATTCTCACCAGCCCTGTGTACACTTCCTTCTTCCTCCTTCTTTGCAATCTGCCACCGCCGATCTCCAGTCCGTTGATTCCTTGCTAGCATCTGAAGTCGAAAACGGTTTCATGATCGGCCCACTTGATTCTCCCCCATTTCCTGCATACCGCATCAATCCCATCGGTATAGCGGTCCGTAAGTATTCCGGTAAAAAACGCCTTATAATCGACTTGTCAGCCCCCCATAACTCCCGCGTGCCAAGTCTCAATAGCCTTATTCCCAGCTCAGCCTTCTCCCGTCACTATGCCACAATTGACCACACCATTTCTCTCATCAAAATCGCAGGTCCGGGTGCCTGGCTCGCTAAGGCCGACATCTCCAGTGCCTTTAAAGTCATGCCCCACCTGCAAGAGCCTCCTCCACACTTATTTCCGTTTTTAGGAAACTAGGGGTACCTCTTGCAACGGACAAAACAACCAGCCCCTCTCATATAATCCAATTCCTCGGGATCACCCTCAATTCTATCAATTTATCCGCCTTCCTGCCACGCAACAAGATGGACAGGATCCAGACATATATCTCTACCTATTCTTCAGTAAAATCTTGCAAAAAGAGGGAACTTCTCTCCCTGCTCGGCCAACTCAATTACGTCATGCGTATCATTCCTCAAGGACGGTCATTCATCTCCTACCTTCTCGACCTCGCCTCTTCCATGCCCTCTCTTTACCACCACGTAAGCATCTCAGCCAACTGCAAATCCGAGCTCAGGCTTTGGCAGCTTTTCTTGGCCAACTGGAATGGCATATCTCTCTTCTACGATGACCTCCTCTCCGACGCCGAGGATATCCAGCTTTTCACAGACGCAGCCCCCTCAGTCGGTTTTGGAGGCTAATACAAAGGCCAATGGTTTGCGGCCCCTTGGCCTCCTGAATTCTCTTCAATCCCTCTCGCCTTGTTTAAAATATTTCCAATTGTCGTCACCACTTCTCTTTGGGGCCAAAATTGGAAACAAAAATCCGTCCTCATCCATTCGGACATCTATGCAGTAGTTCATATAATCAACAAAGGAAGGTCTTCATCCCAATCTATCATGAAATTTCTCCGCTGCCTTAAATGGATTTCTCTCACACATCAATTCATCCTCGTAGCTGCTCACATTCCAGGCCACCTTAATGAGATAGCTGACTCTCTCTCTCGCTTTCAATTTCAGAAATTCAGGAATTTTGGCACCAGATGCAAGACTGAATCCATGCACAGCACCTCCCTATTCGGAACTCACGTTCCTGTGAATCATCCTTTCCATCACTATCTCCAGCTGGCCCAGCAAACTATCCTTTCAGGGATTGCCCCTCAAACTCTCAGTTCTTACTGGACTGCCTGGAAGGGCTTCCAATCCTTCCACCTCTCCGCGAACATAAAATTCCCTTCTTATGATATTCTCACCATATCCTTCGTCTGCTATTGTAGAAACTCACTCAAGGTACGAACATTCACCACCAAAGTATACCTGTGCGGCATCCACTTCTTCCATAAACTCCTTTCGGGACGACCTGTCCATCCCTTATCCACCCTCAAATTACTCTCCTTCTTAAAGGCTTTCAGCGGCTCGAAAAACCACTTCCGAGCCAACGCGCACCACTTACCTCAGACATCCTTGAATCCTGCATCTACGTTCTCAGGTCGGGTTACCACTCACCCTGGGTCGACCGCACTCTTGAATCTTTATTCTTGTTAGCATCTTCGGCTTCCTAAGATGCTCCAAAATTACCACTGCTTCCACATCCTTCGATCCTTCTTCTCAACCCTGCTTATCCGACATCTTCATCTTATCTTCCGATACACTGACCTTCTATCTCAAGAAAAGCAAAACAGACCAACTCAGGTCCGGCACACTCATCTATTATTTCAAACTCTGTTCCTAATGAGCCTCTATCCCATTACGCACATCTTCGCACTTCTGCCAGAGCTTTACCTACTGACCCTCTGTTCGTAAACAAGAAGGGCCATATTGTGATCCGCGACTGGTTCCTCTCTCACCTCCACGACGTCCTTCTAACTGCCGGATACCCTCCTGAACAATTCTCCGGCCACTCCTTTAGATCAGGGGCCGCATCCTCCGCTGCTTGCCAAGGCATACCCGAGTATCTCATCAAACAACTCAGCCATTGGTCCTCCGAGGCTTCTCATGCATACATTAAAACTAACCCTAGTATCCTCAAGCAGGTACTTTCTCTCCTCAGCTGAATTAGTTCAATAATCATTTGTTTTTTGGGGTTTTTTTCCTGCACTGGTGACTGGGGATCCCACTTGTTTCTTTTGGGGGTCCCATCCTCCCCGTCCAACGGCCGGGAGGTTGGCCCTCAGCCAAGCAGGTTACGCCAAATCTCCACACCCCAATAAACGATTCTAATTTCTCCCAAGCTTTCTGCTGCTGTCATTCCTCGTGAATTATATTTCGTTGATAGCATAGTGTATAATTCAACATACAGTGGTGTGAAAAAGTGTTTGCCCCCTTCCTGATTTCTTATTTTTTTGTATGTTTGTCACACTGAAATGTTTCAGATCATCAAACAAATTGAAATATTAGAGAAAGATATCTGTTTCTCATTTGTTCAAATGTTTCTCATTTGTTCCTGAATTTGTTTGGATCACAGCATGATGTCTAGCTTTTGAGGATCTTTTGGTCTACTTCACTTTGTCAGGCAGGTCCTATTTAAGTGATTTCTTGATTGAGAACAGGTGTGGCAGTAATCAAACCTGGGTGTGGCTAGAGAAATTGAACTCAGCTTTCCAAAGATGTGATAAACCACAGTTGATTTATGTTTTAACAGGGGGGGCAATCACTTTTTCACACAGGGCCATGAAGTTTGGATTTTTTTTTTCCTTAATAATAAAAACCTTCATTTAAAAACTGCATTTTGTGTTTACTTGTGTTATCTTTGTCTAATATTTCAATTTGTTTGATGATCTGAAACATTTCAGTGTGACAAACATGCAAAAAAATAAGAAATCAGGAAGGGGGCAAACGCTTTTTCACACCACTGTATATTCACATATATACAGTATTACAAACCCTACCTTCATCACTTCAAAAACCTTCCCTCTTTTGTCAATTCTTCAGAGAATTTGGTGCTAAAATCCTATTGCTCTTCTGCTGAAATACCAAGCCAAGTCAGATGTTTAATTAATCAGCTAATTTAATCTCTGATTTGCAGTTACTGAGTCAGTTGATAACCCTGTGCGAGTTTGTGGTCTGTGAGCATCTACAGCACTGTGAGCTATATAAAGGCAGCTGTACGCTGTGTGGTCTCTGTTCCTCTGTGTCCAGCAGTAGTTGGGGAAGGACGGTCCACTGTGTCTAGAGAGAACTTCGGACGAAGATGATTTGCCTGCAACTCCTTTTAGGGATTCTGATTCTGGACACACAAAGTAAGAAAATAACAAATTTACTATTTGATAACCTTATTTTTCCTAGGATGCAAACAACAAGGCTTTCGGACACAACTTCCTTCATGAGAATATGTCAGCTGGTGCATTCTTGATCAAACCAGCTCTTAAATGACAGAACTGAGAGCAAGCGTACCAAAAACACCTGCACCTGTTAAACAAGAATCCAGGAACGTAATGTGCTCCTACTAGTCATACGACACTCTAGAATAAGATACTCTGCAGCTTCACAATGCTGGAACTTCCGAAAGTCAGAGCTGGATCAGAGATACTCAGTGTTGTACCGATCCTTGTCTGATTCCCACCTGAGTTCACCCAGGTTTATTGTAGCAAGGGAGAGTAAACTATGAAAAAGGGGTTTGAGTGCATGGTAAAAGTGCAGTGAAGAACAGTGAAATCAGGGTAAAAGCACATTACAATGTACTGTTAACAAAGTCTCCCAGTATCTTAAACAGAAATAAAGCAGTTCTACAGTGGTTAGTCAGGGTGTGAAGGAGGGACAGTGGTCCTGGATGACTGATCTCATGCCTGTTCTATTTTAACCCCCTTGTCTTTCTCCAGTGTCCAGCTCTCTTCTGTCCAGGAGCTCTACACTGGGCAAACAGGATGGGGAGGAGGGACAGTGGCCCTGGCAGGTCTATGTCCAGATCCAGGTGAACCACAACGAGGCCACATTCTGTGGCGGTTCCCTGATCAGTGAGCAGTGGGTTCTCATGACAGCGCAGTGCTTCAAACCGTGAGTATTCCCAAGCACACCTGCATTGTCGTAACTGTCTCTAGACCTGAACCAGAACTGGTGTTTTTGTAGAGCATGTGAAAATCTGTACTGTATCATCCTGAAGTGGCTGTATAAAGGCCAGTAATAAACCGCTGCTGTAAAAAAGCCACTTTTTCCTACTCATTGTACAAACTGCTTTCTGATTCTGAGTCCATCTGCAGTCTGTTCAGGCGCGTGCAAGGAGGGTTCTATTTAACTGTTCCATTAGTCCATTTCTACGCTTATTCTAAAAATATATCTAGACACATCTGCAGAGGGCTCTATAGTCGCAATGTCGTTCATTTCACTCTTATTTCTCAGTGTGAACTTACTCTCTCTAATACTCCCTCTAACTCGAATTCTTCAGTACATGAAAAATCTTTACACTTTTATGGATGATGCCAGAAGTCACAGCACAGCTCAGAGAAGGTCTGAAATGGGTTCTTGTTACAGAGAAGGCCATTTCCCAAAGAACGTCCAGGAATATACTGTACACAACTGTTGCACATGCAGTAGAACCTACAGTACACAAAATATTCCCATACTTGCTGTTTTTGACTAGGATATCCCCACCTTTAAGTTTTACCTGAAATGCCATATACGGTAATTAAGTGAAATCCTTTCATATAAAAAATGTTTTGAGTCTGGATTTGAATACACTCAGCGTAGGTGGCTCTAGTATCCTCACAAACGTGAGCGTAGGTGGCGTCTTTCCGGCCTAAATGTACATTATCAGGCCTAGAGAGATTACTTATCTGAATATCAGGTTACTATAGAGTCTGCTAGATCCACCTACTTCTCTCACATCATTGAAAATCACCAAAACAACCCCAGACATCTTTTCTCCACCATCAACAGACTGCTCGAGCCAATCTGCCCCATCACATTGCCTGCCTCATCACAACTTTGCAACACATTCTTAGATTTCTTTAGTTCTAAGATTGACAACATCCGGCATCACATTCTCTCCACTACGCATATCATTTCCGTACCTCCTCCCTCCTCATCTTACTTCTCTGGTTCCCGTCTCTCCAGCTTCTCTCTTCTTGACTCAGCATCCCTCAACAAACTAGTTACGCGCATGAAACCCACCACATCTATTTTAGATCCCATTCCCACCACTTTATTCCAGTCCTGTTTCTCTTCTCTCTGTCCCATTGTCCTCAATATTATACATGAATCCATGACCACCGGCGTTGTACCAACGGTCCTCAAAACTGCTGCCATTACCCCCATGCCAAAAAACCCTAACATGGCTCTCGACAATCTTAACAATTTTCGCCCCATCTCCAACTTACCCTTTCTTTCGAAAATTCTAGAACGTGCTGTAACACTTCAGTTACAAACAACCTTTTCGAACCCCTCTAATCTGGCTTCCGTCAACTTCACAGCACAGAAACTGCCCTGGTCAAAGTCACCAACGATCTTCTAATAGCTTCTGATTCTGGTTCTCTTTCTATACTCATCCTTCTTGATCTCAGTGCTGCTTTTGACACTGTTGACCATATCCCCTACTCCCCACCTCGCAACCACCACTCTTCAAATTCTGCCCTCCTTACTGTCCCCCAAGCCCGTCTACATTGTATGGGTGACAGGGACTTCTCCTGTCATGCCCCAAGCTCTGGAACTCTTTGCCCAAGGATATCAGAACTCCTGATATCTCTAAACTCCTTCAAATCCAGACTCAAAACCCCCTTCTTCAGAAAAGCCTTTACCTAACTGGTTCCTTGTATTCCTGATACACTGTGTGGAGAGTCTAGAGAGTCTAAATCAGATCAGATCAGGCGCGCTGAGCAGGAAATAGGAGTGGTTTTCTGAGGGCAGAGAAACAAACAAGTAACTATATTTAGTTTAGCTTAGATTAATTGATTTGGTCATTATTTTTTATTTAATTTTAAACATCATAAACTCTTGCTCTGTTTCAACATGTCCAAGAAACAACAGAACCAATTTACTCCTCTGACCAAATGGATCTCCAAGCAGTATAATTGTTACTGTAATTGGTATTCTTACTCAGGAGGCTTATAAGATAAGATCACTTTATTGATCATATACAATATCTTTGCATTAGGATCTTTGAATTTGTCTTTTCACATACCCCAACTTGCTCTTGATGAGACACACAGACATGGAGAGAAGCTCGGGGTCAGAGCGCAGGGTCATCCATTTATACAGCGCCCCTGGAGCAGTTGGAGTTTAGGGCCTTGCTCAGGGGCCCAATTGAGTAGGATTACTCTGCCGGCCGCAGGATACGAACGGGCAACCTCCCAGCCACTGGGGCAGATCCTTAGTCACAGAGCCACCGCACTGCCCGTTACCACCTC
This sequence comes from Atractosteus spatula, assembly GCF_055471065.1. Taxonomy (NCBI): domain Eukaryota; kingdom Metazoa; phylum Chordata; class Actinopteri; order Semionotiformes; family Lepisosteidae; genus Atractosteus; species Atractosteus spatula. Next base: position 8,567,060 of record NC_142710.1, on the reverse strand, counting down.
TGTCCTGAAGCCAAAGACACAGGAAAAGAACTGAACCTTTACTGCAGCACCATAGAAAGTGTCCTCACTAGCGGCATCACTGTATGGTACAGCAGTACTACCATGCATGACAGAGATACACTACAAAGGGTTGTGGCACAGAAGATTATAGGATGTGATTTACAATCAATCAGTGAGATCCAGACCATCTGCTGTCGCAATAAAGCCCAATCCATCATTCAGGAACCCAACCATCCCGGCCTCTATTATTATTATCATTATTATAAGACTGTCTCTTTCAGCTCCGTCTTGCTGGAGCAATCCTTCGTGGGGCTGGGGGTGTACAAGCTAGACCAACCCTCCAATCACGAGGTCAAGAAAAGCATTAAGAAGCTCGTCCTCCACGAGCAGTACGAGAAAGCAGCAGACGGCTTTGACATCGCCCTGGTGCAGCTGGACAGTGAGGTGTCCATCTCTCCTTACATCAGTCCTGTCCAGCTCGCCAAGCCCAACGATGTCTTCACAGAGAACACAGAGTGCTGGGCCACTGGGTGGGGGATGACTACAGAGAATGGTAAGAAATGATGATCAGGGCTCCTGTGTTTCTCGTTAGGACTCAGGAACTAAGACTGCAGCCCACAGCAGGTCATTCTGCACATCTCTCTTGTCTAGTTGCTGTGAGCTCATTCAGACATCTCACCCAGTCATTTACTTGAAAGAAGGGAGCGTATCAGCTTCAACAACATCATGGTGTATATTGTTCTAGATCAGCGGTCAAACATGTCTTTGTTGGCATGCAAAGGGATTTTTAGCAGCATGTGTAATGAGAGTGGCACATGCAATAAAAGACTAATAAGCCATGAAGAAACTAAGTTAAAAAACAATTCACTTGGTTTGCTTGCTGCCTTATTTTTAGCAGGGCTAGCCAACTATTTTAACAGGAAAGCTCACAATTTATGCTGCTATATTTATTTTGGTATTTATTGTGGCATGCTCATCAGCTGAGATGATTGTGTCTGGTGTCTGAACATGAGGACAAGCACTCATGAGTTTATTTTTTAATAAAGAACGCTTTATACCTGGGATGATGTTGGAAAAAAATAATAATGAATAATGCATGTCATTCTACTTGTCTTTAGCTTTGTAGAAAATAGTCACTATCTTTTTGTCACTCCAGTACCACTGGCACCCCCTCGCACTCTGCAGGAAGTCCAACTGCCCATCGTAGACAACAGGCGCTGTCAGTCCATGTACAACAGTGAGATAATCAGGGAAGACATGATGTGCGCTGGGGATGAAGATGGACAGATGGACACCTGCATGGTGAGTTCACCATCCACAGTGTAGACAGAAACTAGACCAGCTGGTTCAACAAATTGGCTCACACACGATTGGTAAATAGGGGACAGGTGCTGTATAGCAAGAAACTCGTGTTGGCTTATACACAATTTCAACCCCAACACGTTTACATTTTGTACGGTGGACTAACACAACAGAACACAGCGGTCTATGGAGGAATACAGCTGAGGCTCAGTTTTCCCACGTGCTTTGTTTTGGAAGTGCTAATTGGGAGCTTCTCCTCAATTCTCGTGCTATTTTCACTAAATCTTCTGAATTGCTGTAAATAACAGCAAGGTGAAGTCCTACATTTACTGTAGTATTTATGTATTGTTCTAGCGCCCTTGCCTGGTGTCTTGGCAGAAGCACACCCAGATAATTAGTATGCGCCGCGGTGCAGGCTGGGAACCACTGTCAGGGTTAGGGCTGCAGGCTGACCACTAGCTAACCTTAGCTATGGAAATAGTGTGTTTTTAGGAAATTGTACTTGGTTGGTTAATGTTTACCCCTGTTTTCTTCCCAAGACCCATATCCATCCTAAAGCTGTATAAGTGTTCCCTTTGCTGCCTTTGTGTGTTTAAAATTTGTTTGAAAGGTTTATGGTTTTTGTTGCCTGGTAATAGGCTGATGGAGGCCTATAATAAGGAGTGCATGTGCTGTCTGAATGTCTCCTTGTTGTTCAATGTGAACTATTCCATAAATTCTACACTTTAAATTTAATGTGTTTAAGTCTGTAAACATTTTATTAGGATAACAAATAAACTTGGTAAAGCTTTGGTTAAGTTTTCAGTGGTCTGCCCCAAACCTTTATTTTTTTCCCATAATAATAACAGCATCACTTCATTATCACACAGACAGGGAGAGAACCTGGGGTCAGAGCGCAGGGTCAACCATTGAATAGCACCCCTGGAGCAGTTGGGGTTAAGGGCCTTGCTCAGGGGCCCAACAGAGTAGGATTCTTCTGCCAGCTGCAGGATTTGAACCAGCAACCTCCCAGCCACAGGTACAGATCCTTAGCCACAGAGCCACCACTCCGCCCCAAAGGTGAGACAGTGGCCTGTACAGGGATCGAACCCACAACCTTGGTGTTATTAGCACCGTGTTCTAACCAACTGAGCTAACTGGCCCATAAGCCCTGTTATTTTTATTGCACGATTTTGCATAACGTGTGGTTTTACAGGAACGTATCTATCGCGTTAAAGCAGAGACGCCTGTATTTCCAAATGATAACTGTTAAACCCACTACACTAACCTGAAGCATGTTGAAATTATTTCCAAATAATAACTGATAAAGCCACAACAATGACAATCTGAAAGACAGCTAAATAAAATAGCAAGGGAATCTGTCCAGGACTTGGTCTGATAAAATGTGCTGAAACACGGAATATCACCACAAGGGAAACCTAAAACTGCAGTCAGTACACAAAGGAGTGTAAAAAAAAAACAGGAAAAAACGTGGGAAGCCCACAAGTTCACCAAGTGTTGATGGAAAAAGCTCTACAAGGGGAAGTCCGATGTTCAATGTACTGCACATGCTCAGAATTTGGCAGAAGCAATTACATTACGCCAGTCTTGGAATCTTTGTATAGTATAGTAAAAATATTTTACTTTTTTTAAAAAAAAAGATAATTCTTACACCTCAGAAATATTGCCAGACTACATTATGTGTTGTTGCAGTCTTTAGCTGAAAAGCTAGTCAACACTTCCATCTTCTCTAGACTTGATTACTATAATGCCCTGATTGCTGGGGTATCTAAACCCACACTGAAGAAACTTCAGTATGTCCAGAATTCGGTAGCCAAAATCCTGACCTGGTCTAGTGCAAGTGATCACATTACTCCTATCCTGGAGTCCCTGCACTGGCTCCCTGTCAGGTTGGAGTCGAGATCAAAATCATCAAGCTTTTCTGATAGGTTCTACATGGCACCTCACTACCGATCTGACTTCTGATCTGTCTACTCCCCACCTTGCAGCCTTCTTTTATTAAACTGGTCTCCTGTCTGTCTCACAAGCTCACCTACACACTGTGGGAGACAGAGCTTTCTCATGCTGCTCCCCAAAGCTCTGGAATACTTTCCCCAAGGAAACTAGAGTCACCTACTCTGAGTGCAATGAAATCCAGACTCAAAACATTTTTGGTCTGAAAGCAATTGACTTACTGTATTTACTGTAATTAGTTTTCAAGCTTCTGCTGTACTTCTGACTGCTTGTTCTTTTGATATATAATCTGTAATTTACTATCCATAAAACTATTTTCTTCATCTACTTTAAAGCATTTTTTTGCTGCTTTTAAATATGCTGTATAAAGTTTATTATATTATTATTAAGGCATAAGGCAATGCTTCTAGACCTGGAAGTAACAAGGAAAGTGCTGATTCAATTGCATGTAACAGATATCGATAATTGTCCCTATCTTTTCATTACTACGTTAGATCATTTAACAGACCACAGGCTGAGACTCGGTTCTGTTGCCATAGAGATATGAGGACATGAGCATGGGTATTACAGATACTACACAAACAACAAGTGATCAAGCATTTGACTGAGTAAAACATGTTGTTTTGTAGGGGATATTGTAAATGAAAAAGCAGTTAGTTTTTTTAGAATTTAATCTTGATTATGTTCTTTCCATATGCAACCTAAAGCAAAAGAGTTACAGGAAAAGCATGCTGTCAGCTTGCCATTACCATTGGGCAATCGACAGTCCCATGCAAAATTACCGACATCACAACAGAGTTTCACCACTTTGATTTGCTTTGTGAAAATATTGCTACAGCCAGTGTAAATCTATTCCTTCATCATTTCTCATTTCACTCCAGGGAGACGCAGGAGGGCCTCTGGTGTGTAAGAAGGGGGACAGCTGGATCCAGGCTGGGATTGTGAGCTTTGGAATAGGTTGTGGTAGGCCCAACTCCCCAGGAGTCTACACCCGGGTCACCAGCTTCAGATGCTGGATTAGGAAACACAGTGGAGTCTGAGGATTTCAATAGCACCCTGGGGACAGGGCCTCCTGTCATAACTGGCCGACTGGCTACCTGCTGCTGCAACCGCAGAATCTGATTAAAGACGAGGGAGAGATAACTGCGAGTAAGAATATGCTAAAAGATAGGACTGGGAGATGCAATAAAGAGAAAGCACAGTGAATCAGCAACAGACGTCTTACAGCCCTTACAGTCCTCTGGGGTCAATTTTAAGACTGTCCAGTTGCTATGAATTAAAGGAATAAATGAAGATTATTAGCTCTTATCATTTATTTAAAAAAAACAGCTGTAAAGTCTGACTTAAAACAGAAAATGTAACTTAACACTGTAAAACATCGAAAGCTAATTAACATTTGTATCACTAACAGATGAAAGCACAAATGGACAGAAATTGTTGGCTATCTTTGCTTTTGCCTGCTTGCTGCTATGACAAATCCACTGTACTGTGATTTGGCTGACATCTCAGCTCAATAAAACTGCAAACACTGAAGCTTCTGGTCTGCGGCTGTTCTCTCGGGGAATGTCCGTGTGCTTCTTAGTGTCTGTATGTGTGCCAGCGTCACCCTAGCAGACCTGTTTCATCCAGTACACATTTTCCAGTGAGACAAGTATCTGTGGCTTGAAGAAGTGCTTGCTGGATGTAAGCAAACTGGTTTTTCCATGTCAGACGTTGTCAGAGAAGGAGGAGATTTCTGAGTGTGTAGTTGGGTCTGTCTCTACCCACTTACGCATTACGCATAAATGCATTTTTACAAATTAAAATAACAGTTTTATACGTGCCTTAACAGAAAGGCAATATAAAGTAATTAAGGTGACTAGGCTAATACCAGCAGGACAGAAGATAGAGCCAGAGCAATCGATTTGGGTTCCTGCTTTCATTGGAAAGTGGTTTTCTGGACACTTCTTTGCTACAAGTATTTATTCTGCTCCATTTAAAAATTTTCATTTCTTTTCCCTAAGAGTTTTTAAGGGGAGGTCTGTGACAGATCAAGAGTGCCAACTCCCCAAAATGCCTTTTTTTATATACAATTTTTTATTTTTATTCCAATATAAAGGCTGAGGACCATTATTGCAGACTGCTTTCTCACGTTGTCTGACCATGAAATTTGACTACAGTCCATCCATTTAATTAACAAGCACATTAGGAGAGACTGGGTGAGAGGAAATGACAGGTGATAACATGAATCACACAGCTTAATCACAATGACAAGATACAGGACACCTTTATCTATTTCCAATGGATGCGAATCTGTAGACATTGTGTCCTTCAGCAAAAGTCTGCGGGAGGCCCTCACGTGTGTGGAGGTAACCTCATTGCCAGCAACTGGGTGATGATAGCCTGTCCCTCTCACCCAGGTACAGACCAACCCCACCTGTCCCTCTGACCGAGGTACAGACCAAACCCCACCTGTCCCTCCTACCCAAGCAGAGACCAAAACCAATCTGCCCCTCCAATCCACATTCCCCTGTAACAGAACTCTCTGCAAATATAGATCCAAGACCACACATATTCAAGACTCTTCTGGATAATTCTGGATCACCCAGATGACATCATGTATTTCAAGCAACCTTATTTACTGCATCCCTTGCATTAAAAGCCCAATTATTTACATAGGTGAGACAGGTAAGAGACTGTGGGACCATTTCAGGGAAATCCTTTCGGTGTCTCTTTCAGAGACACAGGCCATACACTCACAGCCCACTCAGTATTGATGGAATGGAAGTGGAAACAGTCACCAGCTTTAGGTTTTTGGGAATTCACATCTCTAAAGATCTAACCTGGACTGTGAACACTGACTCTATCATGAAGAAGGCTCAGCAGCGCCTTTATTTCTTGAGGTGCCTCAAGCGATGGGGGATGCCAATACATGTGTTGGTGAACTTCTACCGCTGCACCATCGAGAGCGTCCTCACCAACGGGATCACTGTGTGGTATGGCAACACCTCTTCGCGAGAAAGAAAGGCACTGAGAATGGTTAAGATGGCCCAGAAGATCATCGGCTGCGGTCTCACCGAGATAAAACAGCTCTATGAGGACCGCTGCCGTGGTAGAATTCTGGCCATCACAGAGGACAGGGAGAAAATAAAACCTGAACGGAGAAAAGGGTGGTGCCGGGAACGGGAACGAACAAAGCAAAGCAGGAGACTCAAGACAAAGCGCCATAGAAGCAGGGGTGAGGCTCACAGTAGAGTCCAGTAGTAGCTAGGGACTGCATAATTAGTAAATGTAGATCACCAGAAGGGGATCTGAAATAAACAGCAAGTCCTGGAAAACCGTGAGCCCACTTGAGAATGTGATGGTTGCCCAGGGCAACCGCTAGGTGAGAGACGTGGTACAGGACGCGATTGCAACACTGGCTCAACAAACAGCAGAGCTCCTTTCTTTAGATAAATGTAATATAATCCTCCAGACCCTGAATCTTAATCACCTCCTCGGGATCACGATGTAACGGTTGGGATCATGTAGATACAGATGCAGGCATTCAAAGTGCGCGGTACAAACCTGTACTGCACGCAACTGCCTACGTCATACCGCGGTACGTGATTGGCTGGCCAAAATGACCGACAGGGGCACTCATGGTGCATTGGTCAGTATTGAAAAGATTTAATCATTTAAATTACTTTATTGTGCATGTTTTAATCCGCTTAGTATTGAATATTTATATAGAATTTTACAACTAAAGGGAAATTTTAGTACCTGAGCATAAAAAGAAGAGGAGCATGACGCATCTGAAGGTCATAAACAATATTAATTTAGGAACATAAACATATTATGTAAACTGTATATGGCTGGTCTTGGTAGTTTAAAGAAAAAAATACACACCACTATTCCACTTTCTCCCTAAGCATCAAAGTTTTACATGTGGTTATTTCAGAAACGTTTTTACGTGCTCCTTCTGACCATATTACGTTTATATAATTTGTAAAAAGTGATAAAAGTTTTAACCTTTTCTACGAATACACTCACTATCGGAGTAAACAAAAGCACACTTTTAGAATTTGATTAATAGGCAATATATTATGGAATCACGTATCTAAAGAAATTAAAAACTATATAATTATATTCATATACTGTAGCTCAAACAGTATTATAAGACTTTCTATTGATATGTGTATTGCTGTTTCAGTACATGTCATGTGACTACATCGGTGGTGTGATGGCTTAAGTGACTGACGTATAACCCTGAGGTCAGATGTTCGAATCCAGCTATTGCCATGAGTTTTCTTTCAACAAATAAACATTTATTTGAAAAACTAGCAAATAGCAAATATAATGGACACTATATTGACATTTTTTTATTTTTCTAAATATCATAACATGTTTGAAGCCAAGTCATTTATTAATAACAACGAATAATTTCAAACTGCTACTGATATTATTACTGACAATAAATATAATCGACACTATACTGAATTTGTTGGTCTTTCTAAATATCACAAAACATTCAAAGTTAAGTGACTACCATTTTCCTTGAATACTTGCGCTCGTTATCACAGTAGAAGCAACTCATACTTTTCAGAATTTAAGGATTATTTTGGAAAAGTTTTTACGTGCTCCTTCTGACCATATTGTTTATATGCTTTGTGAAAAGTGATGTTTTAACCTGTTCTGCGAATTCGCTCGTTATCAGCGTAAGCATAATTTTAGAATTTGATTAACAGGGAATATAATATGGAATAGAATATCTAAAGAGCATGCTTGCCAGTGTGGTGACATCACCGCCTTTCCCTTTGAATAGCTTGTCAAATAGGCAGTGAAAATATTTGTCTGTCTGTCCGCGGGAGGAAGGGGGACTGTCTTTCATTGGAAAGTCCACCTCTTCTACTCTGAGAATGTAGGGGGGGGGGAAAAGTGCCCGATAATTAAAATATTTATGATAAAGGTGGTAGGTTCAGTACTTTTGTCCAACTGAGCAATCTTGCTTTCATAAAATATACCAACTTTTAATGTTTAATGATTAACATGCTGTAATACACAGTTTAAATTTACAAGTCTAAAGAGGATACAACTAAAATACTTAATTGAATAACGATTGTCCCTCAGCAGTGATCGGGATTCGAAACCGGGTGTTTTCTGGTGACAGCTCAAATGCTGTACATGAGAGGTTAAGCTTTATTAGCTCCACCTGGCGGTTTTACAAGGTGATTCCGGATAAAATTAACATAATCTAATTTGCATGCGGTAAAATGCGGTTTGATGCGAAATGACGCATTATGACATGTTTGGATGCGACACACCCGCCTCGTTGTATCGCAGCGTATCCCGCTTGCTTTGAATGGCTGTATCTTTAAGTCCTCATGGCTGGCACAAGTTCAATGTCTTGAACAAAACATGGTAAAGCTGGTGTCACACTACATGTCTTTTCTAAGGACTTTCAGTCATAGCCCTCATTTACATAACCGTAAGAAAATCACAGCCCGTTACCGTCAGTCGTGTAGTGTGACAACGCCACACTAGTTCTTCGACACTTGAAGAAGGCTCCACAGCCGAAACATTGTGTTACTTTTCGTCTCTTTTCAGCATGGAATAAGCCTTTACTTGTTTCTTTGCAGCCTATGCATGCCGACTCAGCTATCTACTTGAACTACATTATTCTGATATCACGAATAACATCACAAATGGTATTGGGAGTCAAAATAAAGATTATCAAAAGTCCTGTCCAGTTTTCTGCTTTCTCTACTTTTACTGTGTGAATATGTCCTTTCAGAGAATCAAAGATAATAAATTATATTCACTGTTACAATAGAGACTGAAGAATAAGCCTTCTACAAAAGCAACAGCAGAGCAGAAGAGTCCTGACAAACCACTAGAACAGTGCTGCTACAATAGGGGCTAAAGTCACAGCACAACAGTCCTGGTACAATAAGGGCTACAGTCACAGTCCAGTATAATGTTCATGATGGGTCATGACATCTGTAGCAGTAGTAAGTCAGTACTACTGTAGGTGCTTCCAAATATACAAGTTAAAAGCAAAATGTTCCATCTTAGTCTTTTCTATCCATTTACTCTCCCTGTATGTAATCATGGTTTGTTTTGTGTTGTGCAATGGCAGTGAGCCAGAAGTGATGCAGGTACCCCACCCTGCAGAGAACTGGTGATCTGTTGTGAACGAGATCTGCACGTCAATAGGGCCTGATCTAACATGAGCAGGAAACTGCAAAGATATGAGAAGAACCTCCCTTTTTTACTTTAAGATCGTAATCTACCATCTGAAGGGTCTGTTTTAGCTTTTGGAAAAGTTGTACTGTATGCTTTCTCCATAATGCACCATTCCCAAAAACCGTACACGCAGACCTGGGTGCAGTCAATCTAGGGTTCATTCCCCTTCCCTGGCATCACCAGGTCTCCAATATATCTGCGTCACCAAAGACAGGCCTGTCTCCTCCTCTGTAACATATTACAGACTCACATCTCTACTTTAGGTAGGTCAGTGCATCCTGTTTAACTGGGATAACTCTGAAATCATGTTTTAGATCTATTTCAGGGTGCCCGCTTGGCAAATGTGCAAACTCTTCATACAAAACTTATCGCAACCAATGTTAACTAATTCAATGTTGTTCATTTAATTAAATGTCAATGGTTAAGGCCTAGTCATACTTTAGTACAAATCATAACAATTCCATTTTAAAGTGTGTTATTAAATAAAATTGTGAAATTGACTGATTAGATATTGAAATCTAATTACTGATTGTGTTAATCTAATAGACTGAGCACTAGCCTACCTGATCTGATTAAACTTAATTTATTGAAATCCGTAAACTACCAGGCTTTACCTATCAGAACACACCCCCTTCCCAGTTGTCCAAGATTACCAGCACAAGCCTGGCTGCACTCTTCCTTCTCCTCACACCACATACTTAGGAAAAGGTCTGGTCTGCTCCTACGTCAGATTCCTCGGGAATCATAGGACTTAGCATACAGGAAAACTCCAACTACTCTGAAAGTGATTTATGAGTTACAATATAAGAATAATTTTACATACTTTAATGTATTGAAATATTTTGGTATGATCATACCTACATTATATAAATGCAATATATACATATATAGTATATAAAGTTACAATCCTACATTTATCATTTTAAAAATTTCCCCCCTTTTGACAATTCTTCAGAGAATTTGGTGCTAAAATCCTATAGCTCTTCTGCTGAAATACCATGCCAAGTCAGATGTTTAATTAATCAGCTAATTTAATCTCTGATTTGCAGTTACTGAGTCAGTTGATAACCCTGTGCAAGTTTGTGGTCTGTGAGCATCTACAGCACTGTGAGCTATATAAAGGCAGCTGTACGCTGTGTGGTCTCTGCTCCTCTGTGTCCAGCAGTAGTTGGGGAAGGACGGTCCACTGTGTCTAGAGAGAACTTCGGACGAAGATGATTTGCCTGCAACTCCTTTTAGGGATTCTAATTCTGGACACACAAAGTAAGAAAATAACAAATTTACTATTTGATAACCTTATTTTTCCTAGGATGCAAACAACAAGGCTTTCGGACACAACTTCCTTCATGAGAATATGTCAGCTGGTGCATTCTTGATCAAACCAGCTCTTAAATGACAGAACTGAGAGCAAGCGTACCAAAAACACCTGCACCTGTTAAACAAGAATCCAGGAACGTAATGTGCTCCTACTAGTCATACGACACTCTAGAATAAGGTACTCTGCAGCTTCACAATGCTGGAACTTCCGAAAGTCAGAGCTGGATCAGAGATACTCAGTGTTGTACCGATCCTTGTCTGATTCCCACCTGAGTTCACCCAGGTTTATTGTAGCAAGGGAGAGTAAACTATGAAAAAGGGGTTTGAGTGCCTGGTAAAAGTGCAGAGAAGAACAGTGAAATCAGGGTAAAAGCACATTACGATGTACTGTAAACAAAGTCTGCCAGTATCGTAAGCAGAAATAAAGCAGTTCTACAGTGGTCAGTCAGGGTGTGAAGGAGGGACAGTGGTCCTGGCAGGTCTACATCCACATCCAGTTCACCAACACTGATACCACACACTGTGGGTTCTCACTGTAGCATCCTGCTTCTCCCAGTGAGTGTCCTCCGATGTCAAGCATTATTGTTAATGGACTCTGTCCATTCACTGTTTTAACCTGAACCAGCCCTGGTGTTTTTGCACATAGAAATCTGCAGTGTATCATCCTGAAATGGCTGTTTATCAGCTCCTTCCTTCCCGAACCACAAGTGTAGAAACCGTCTAGTAGAAATTGCTGTAAAAAGCCAGTTTTTACTTATCATTGTACAAAGTTCTATTTCTCAGTAAATTTCAAGTCTGTTCAGGTGCGTGCAAGGAGGGTCCTATTTAACTGTCCATTAGTCAATTTCTACACACATTCTAAAAATATACGGTATATAGACATCCACGGAGGGCTCCATAGCCGCACTGTCATTCATTTCACTTTTATTTCTGTGTGGTCTTAACCTCTAATTCTTTTGTGGATGATGCAAGTCACAAGTTCAGCAAAGGTTTAAAATGGGTTATTGTTACAGTAAAAAGCCATTTCTCAAAGATCTTCCAGGAATGCATGTAAGTAGGACCTATACAAAATACTTCCAAACTTGCTGTTTATGACCAAGATATTCCCCCCTTCTAGTTGCACCCAAAAAGTCATATACAATCGTAAACAGTAGATGTCTGTGTTCTCTGCAAAGACATTTACAACATCAAACACAGCTCATCAAATCAGATCAAAACCTACACTTTATAACACACCTTTTAAGAGCCATCAGGGCAAATTGAAAGTATTTGTTACACTACTTCATCACAAAATCTACCAGCTGGACAGGAGAACATTCTTCTATTCCTGATACACTGTGTGGAGACTCTTCAAGATCAAATCAGGCACGCTGAGCACAAAATGGTTTTCCGAGTGGAAACATTTAAAATCAAATCAAACATTGGAAAGTCTTGTCCTGTCTCAATGCGTCCAAGAAACATGTCTCCAAGCATTCTTCTTATCATCAAGACTGTCTCTTTCATACAGTTCTTGTAAATTTAGAAAGAAAAAAACAACCCTTCCAATCTGTGCTTAAATGTCTGACACCTAATAATTAACATTCCTGTGGTGTGACCATCCCTTTTAGATCATTTAGGCATTTTCTCAAATTTTACTTTGTGAGGCTGGGGGCATACAAGCTGGACCGACCCTCCAAACATGAGGTCAAGAAAAGCATTAAGAAGGTCGTCCTCCACGAGCAGTACAACAAGAAAGGAGAAGACGGCTTTGACATTGCCCTGGTGCAGCTGGACAGCAAGGTGTGCCTCTCTCCTTACATCAGTCCTGTCCAGCTCGCCAAGCCCAACGATGTCTCCACGGAGGACACAGAATGCTGGGGTCACTGGGTGGGGGATGACTAAAGAGAATGGTAAGAAATGATGATCAGGGCTCCTGTGTTTCTCGTTAGGACACAGGAACTAAGACTGCAGCCCACAGCAGGTCATTCTGCACATCTCTCTTGTCTAGTTGCTGTGAGCTCATTCAGACATCTCACCCAGTCATTTACTTGAAAGAAGGGAGCGTATCTGCTTCAACAACATCGTGGTGTATATTGCCCTAGATCAGCGGTCAGCTGACATGGCACATGTGTTTTTATTGGCATGCAAAGGGATTTTTAGTGCCATGTGTAATGAATTTGACACATGCAATAAAAGTCCTTAAGCCATGAAGAAACATATTCAAAAAATATATTAAACTGTTTGACTGTTCTCTAATTCTCTACATACCACCAAATGAAAGCTCTTTGGTATAGAAAAAAACTGTTCCCTTGCTTTATTTACCAAATTATTTTTTGTGGGGCTGATTAACTGTTTTAACAGGAAAGCTCTTAACATGTGCTGCTAAGAACACTTTTCCAAACTCAAATGTAAATTTGGACAAAATGGAGATTTAAAAGTTAGACGTTTACTCACTTCAGCCCTTTTGGAGAGAGAAATACTGATTAGTTCAGAGTCATTTATCACAAAAGTGTCCAATTACATTTTCAGACACAATGTGACAAACAATTTCAAGGGCAAGAGTGGCGAGGCTATTGTAAGTAAAAATCTGTAAAAACCATTGCCTGATTGCTTTGGCTACCATAAGATAATTGTTTGCTGTGTTTCTCATCTGGAAAATCTTTGTGCCGGGATTTTAAAGTATGAGCTTAAGAATGTGAAGACTACAGTAAAAATGTGAATTTTCTTGTTGCTCAACCTGACGATGTACAGGCAGTTTTCATCTCTGCTCCAGGGCATAGACAGTAAGAACAAGGACATTCTTCTTTACAACGTTGTTTGTTCGCTAAGCCCTGGGAAATTTTTGGCATGCTTTGTGGAATGACTTTATGCAATCAAAGCTTCTTTCAAAACTATCATGATCTGCATGCTGAAAAATGGGTTGCCAATATCACTATGCATATGAATGAGGTCAATCTCCTGATCACCTGCTATGGTGTAGATCACACCGGTATGGGTCTTCTAGAAACGTGGAAGGTTTTTTTTCCCAGACTTTGCCATTTTTCCCCCAAGACATTGACACCTCAATTTTCCACTAATTACAACATCTTGTAATTGAAAGAACTTTCTAAACATTGCACAAACCATGTTTCTGAGTTTGGAGTGTACATGTGAGAACTGGCATCAGAGTTTTCAGTCATATTTCAGGATTTTCAATGTCAGCTTTGATACTTTTGACGCAGATTTTTTCAGTGTTTCTGTGGGTGGGTGTTGTGGATTTTGAAATCAGCTCATTGAATTATGGTGGTCAGGCTTACAGAACTTGAAGTAGTTCTGGGATCTGCGAGACACACCTGAGCCTACCTAAAGCAATCACAGCATCTTTATTATGACCTGTTGTGAAGTCCCTGGTGGTGAAATTTGACTGTTTGAAGAAAGTAACATTTTCACTGTTCTCAGCATTTGAACCAACAACCAAGCAATGCCTACAGTACCTTTTCTAAAACCATGGTGCCGATCTGCAAGGACAGCCACTCTTTGAACACAGGTGAAATTCTAGCTCAGTTGGAATAAAATTTCCATAACCTTACAAATATTATAAGATGCGGTGGTCTTTAATGACTTGGTCCAGTTCTGTCGCTCTATTGCGTGTATATGCCCCTAGCACATTTTCTTTGATTTCTCCCCCCACTTCAGTCTAATACAGTCAAGTCTCCCTGTAGATTCTCACCCCTAGCCAAAAGGCACCCAACTCCTTCAGATGGAAGCCATTGAGATACTTCCTGTATTGAAGAAGCCGTCTTTAGCGTCTCTGGTCCTCAGCCAAGTGTTGTGTTTGCAGATTGTTGTGTGTAGCTGCTCAGTTCAGCAAGATGCAGTCATTGGCAGACTCTGAGAAAGCCACTTAAATGGGTCCAACTCTTTAATTTATTTCTAAAGTCTCTGAATGTGTCTCATGTGGTAAGATGGCCACATATGTAAATGTCATTTGCTCGAACACGAAGAACCACCTCATAATCTTCACAGGCCCTTGTCAGGACCCTGTCTCCTCCTTGATGTCAGCCATCCCAGCTCCTGGGAAGACAACATGATGATCTCAGCTATACATTAGTGCCCTTGATGTACTGCAGATCTCACTTTCAGTGTCCTTTACTGAACATCAGCCTATAAACTGCTATCCTCTTCTGGCGAGCTATCACAATGTTCTGAATCCAGCAATAACCAGGTTCTGGATCCTGTCAGCTTCTCTCTTCTGGGCACAGAGCTCCAAAAATGTGCAACGCAATCTGCCAATGACCCCTCCCACCGCCAACCTCCAGGGTCCTCATGGTGAGGAATTTGCAGGGAGATTTCCTGTCCTTGTGATGGGAAAGCGCTCGTGAGTTTTTTTTAAAGAAAACGAATGCTTTATACCTGGGATGGCATTGGAAATAAAGAGTAATGAATAATCCATGTCACTCTACTTGTCTTTAGCTACGTAGCAAATAAGCACCATCTCCCTCTTTGTCACTCCAGTGCAACTGGGATTCCCTCACACTCCGCAGGAAGTCCAAGTGCCCATCATGGACAACAGCCGCTGTGAATCCATGTACAACAGCAAGATTACGAAAGAGCTGATGTGCGCTGGGAATGAACACGGAGGGGTGGACACCTGCACGGTGAGTTTGCAGTCCGCAGTGTAAAGACAGAAACAAGACCAGTTCCTGCAAAACTTCAAGACAACTCCTACATGGTGAACAAATTTGGTCAAATAAAAGTAACTATTAAACCCACTACACTGACCTGAAGGTGCAGCAGCGGGGGAACCGGGGAATGGGTCCACACGTAGGTTTTGCAGTAGACAGACAAGCCGGCAGATGAAAGAGATACTAAACGTTTCACTTCAAAGCTGAAGCTGTGGTTAGACAGGCAGGTGGTCAAGCCATGAGACAGATTAAAACGTCGGGGAGAATCCGAAAGAGTCAAAACAGCTCCTGTTATGCCCCCAAGCTCTGGAACTCTCTCCCTAATGATAGCAGAGTCTCCTTCTCTAAACTCCTTCAAATCCAGACTCAGAACCCTCTTCTGTAGAAGAGCCTTTACTGAACTGGTTCCATTCTTCACCCCTCTGCCCTTCTTAGTACCACCATCCATGTCTCCTCTGTATATTGTAATTGTGTTTTGTCTTGTGTATTCTTTTTATTTATTGTTGTTGTCATCCTGTAAAGCACTTTGAGAAGCCACCTTTAAAGGCGCTATATAAAATAAAGTTTATTATTATTATATTATTATTGGGCTTTGCCTATCAAGACTGTTACTGTAGTCAGTACACAAGGAAAACTTTGGGAAGCACACAAGAACACTGAGTCTTCACAGGCAAAGCCTATCAACATACAACATACTTTGTAATTTGCTATCCTCATAACGGTTTTCTCAATCTACCGTAAAGCTCTTTAAGACGCTACTTTTAAACACACTATATAAAGCATATTGTATTATTATAAATGTGAAGTCAAGGCTTCCAGACCTGGAAGTAACAAGGAAAGTGCTGGCTTAATTGCACGTAGGTGGTATTGATAATTGCACTTGTGTTGTCATTACTACGTTAGATAATTTAACAGACCAAGTTGAGACTCGGCTCTGTCGTTGTGGAGATATGAGGACATTAGCACGGGTATTACAGATATTTTAGAAATAAGTAGTGATCAAGCCTTTGACTTGTAAAACATGTAGTTTTGCAAGAGATATATTAACTGAAAAAGTAATTACTTTATCTGGTAATTTAGCAATGTATCTATTATTTTAAAAAAAGTTCATCTTGAGTATGTTGTTGTTTCTATATGCAACCTAAATTGAAAGATGTGCAAGAAATGCATACTGTGAGCATGCCATTACTGTTGGGCAACTGACAGTTCCATGCAAAATTACTGACATCATGATGGAGTTGCACCACTTTGATTTGGCAATATTCACACTAAGCACAGCCCCATACTGTCACTGTGTAAATCTATTCCTTTATCATTTCTCATTTCACTCCAGGGCGATTCTGGGGGACCTCTGGTGTGTAAGAAGGGGGACAGCTGGATCCAGGCTGGGATTGTGAGCTTTGGAAGAGGTTGTGGTAGGCCCAACTCCCCAGGAAACTACACCCGAGTCACCAGCTTCAGATGCTGGAATAAATGAAGATTATTACCTCCTATCATTTCAGAAAAAAACAGCTGTTAAGTCTGACTTAAAACAGAAAATGTAACTTAACACTGTAGAACTTTGAAAGCTAAATAACATTTGTATCACTAACAGATGAAAGCACAAACGGACAGAAATTGTTGGCTATCTTTGCTTTTGCCTGCTTGCTGCTATGACAAATCCACTGTACTGTGATTTGGCTGACATCTCAGCTCAATAAAACTGCAAACACTGAAGCTCCTGGTCTGCGGCTGTTCTCTCGGGGAATGTCCGTGTGCTTCTTAGTGTCTGTACGTGTGCCAGCGTCACCCTAGCAGACCTGTTTCATCCAGTACGCATTTTCCAGTGAGACAAGTATCTGTGGCTTGAAGAAGTGCTTGCTGGATGTAAGCAAACTGGTTTTTCCATGTCAGACGTTGTCAGAGAAGGGGGAGATTTGTGAGTGTGTAGTTGATCAGCTGAGTCACGAGAGTCTGTCTCCACCCACTTTCGCAATATAAATGCATTTTTACAAATTAAAATAACAGTTTTATACGTGCCTTAACAGAAAGGCAATATAAAGTAATTAAGGTGACTAGGCTAATACCAGCAGGACAGAAGATAGACAGACCCAGAGCAATCGATTTGGGTTCCTGCTTTCATTGGAAAGTGGTTTCCTGGACACTTCTTTGCTACATGCATTTATTCTGATCCATTTAAAAATGATCATTTCTTTTCCTGTCCTAAGAGTTTTTAAGGGAGGTCTGTGACAGAGCCAGAGTGCCAATTCTCCAAATGCCTTTTTTTGTCCAAACACATCTCTTTTCACAGCCATTTTTTCAGAGACATTCGATTCCTTTCACACATGGTTTCACACATGGACGGATCTGTCCTCTTAAAGGTGGAACTCAGTGGTCCACTGTTCTGTCAGAATTAGATTCTTCTCTGAAGACAGAATGGAATCTACCAAACATGGTTCATTCTTAATGGTTTATTCTTCCTATAATGCTGTTGGTTCCACATGTTTATTTTTTTCTTAGCAAAGGTTTTAGCCAGTCAGGGCTGCAACAGGGAATTGATTGGGGACTTGCATTCCATTACATCATAACTATCGCCTCTCTTTCATCAATGTTCTTGTCCTGTTGTGTGTTTATTACTGAGGGATTCTCTGTTATCTCCTCTGCATCTCCTGTCCTATTGTGTGTGTTTATGACAGATTTTCTGATATCTCCTCTCTCTCACTATGTCTCCTGTCCTGTGGGGGAGGGGGTGTTTGTTAAAAAAGGACTGTCTGTTTTTAAAAGTTAAACAAACTGAGTGGGTGAGAGATCACTAGAATCCACTGAAACTGCTTAGAGCCTGAGGAATGATGACAGAGGGAAGGCGAGGCAAAGCTGGAGTGAAGGGGAGGGTGAGAAGAGGGAGGGAGAGAGAGAAGGTATGTGACAGACAGGTGTATTTCTGTTCCTCATTAAAACAGGAGGTGGGGGGACAGGGTACAAACACTGTGATACCTGAAGAAGGTCTCACAGTGAACCATGGCACTGCGAGGCAACCTGTTCTCTCTCCTGGCTTTGCTGCTGTTAGCAAAAGGTAAGCTATTGTCTTAACAGTATGTCGTGCTACCTGTGTGTATATTGGTCTATGTTAATCTGTCTGACTGTCACTGTCAGTTTGTTTGTTCAGAGTTTCTATTTTAGATCTGATTTTCTAGCAGGAGTACAGGCCAATTTTGAATTATTTTGGGGTTTTTTTAAAAAACAATTTAGAAGAACAGGAATCCAGAACACAATGTTGTTATAGGACATAAATTATTTGGAAACAAAGATATTAGCTGTCACAATGTTCTGACTGGAATCCAACTGAATCCATAAGGGTATTTCAGAATCTAAGAAAAATGTCACAAGCTGGAAAAGTTTCTGTATGGTACCTGTTGGATTTTTTTGTTGGAGGAAATAAGAAAAAGGCTTTAAAATGGTTCATCAACAATCCAGTTGTGATTTAAAACAGAGTAGTCGCATCAAAATTGGGCTTGGCACTCCTGGTGCATGAATATAGTATAGTTTTTGGAAATGATTTAACTTTAAAGGGTGTGCGAGAGCCTAATCCAACAGCTTCAGAAGGCAAGGTGGGACTCTGGGCAGCATTCCCCTGGAATGGGCGAGGAAACAGAAGCACCTGGGAAACATTTGCATGGACACAGCAAGAACATGCAAATTCTTCATGGAGAAGAGCCATGGTCTAGAATCTAACGCAGTACCCAAGAGCTGTGAGACAGCAACGCAAACTGCCACTCGTGGTACAATACAAGAAAATATCATGACTGAAATTTCCATTGAAACTATAATGAAATAATATGTCAGATACATCCACCACACCAAGATCCTGAAGAACCGAGTTCATACAGAACGGACTGACTTGGAATTCGGTGAAAAACTAAAAGTTGGGTTTGTTTCTAGACTGGGAAGACCTCTCTTCACCAATCAGGAAACAGGTTCTAGTGACTTCAGCTCATTGTCAGCTGGAAGATGCAGCTATATTTCTATTCTTTATACATGTCTTACATTCTACCATAATTCCATCCTCCGTACAAATCTGTTTTACTGTTATTATGAGATTAGCAGGAATGAACTGCAGCCAGCATGACTGCCTCGGGCTTCGAGACCTGAAGGACTGCCAGAGCTGTAAGAAAACCTACTGGATCACTCTCTAGTCCCATAACCACAGGTATAGGGCTGTCGGTAATGATTCTGAAACCACCAAAATATTCCATTTGAAAACCCAGCAGAATACTTCTAACATCTATTCAGGACGTTCTGAAAATTAACAATCAAGACTGTATCTGTCACATAAAAGTCAAGGCTGTGTTTAAGAGTTCCAAGTCATTTTCCCATCGGACTGGCTCTAATTCCTGGAGTAATTACACCCGTTTTCAGGAGCTCTCTCTCTACTGGACTGGAATCCTATACGCTCTTCTATGCACTGCTGAGAGCAATAACTCTCCTACAATCCCTGTTTCTCCTGGTGTGAACACACACTTTCTCCCACTAGCATGTACGACCTAAAAATGACTTATTTGACCTGAATCTCTACCCACTTCTCAGTCTTATCTGAAATGTACTGTCAAGCTCAGGGCATCCTGGGGGCAATTTCTAGCATGTATTTCCATTATGGGTGTACAGACAGCTGGGTTTTTCTTTTGCTAAGAATGGGAGCATGTGAACATGTGAAAGCTCCTGCAGTGCTTTATTTCTGGATGTTCTTGCTTTCTCTGTGGGGCTCTGTACAGACCCACTCCAGCACAGAAAGGGTTGAGGCCCTGAGGCTCGTGATGAAAACCAGTTGTACCAGTTTCAGACCACTGGCCTTTAACACAGGAACCCTGCTCCCTCCCTCCATTGTCCTGCAGCTTATCAATATGACATCAGTGTTCAAATATTCTCCTTACTTCCTTCAAGCTGACTATGAAACACAGCTTGTGTTCAGTATCGAGTGTTCCGACAATTACAACTGCAGAGAAACAAGAACATTTGTTAGGACTCATCTTGTATGTTGGCCTCCTGTTTATTTCTACATTTGAAAAGCGCTTTTCCCTCTTTTTCAAAACATACAAAACTTGAGAAACACTTGGAGCCATCAATGCGTACTGGGAGCCATATTCACCCCCGAATTTCACTTCAGATGAACACAACACTCGTGTTCTGCGCCATTTCCTGATATCTGGGCTTTTACACATTGCAGAGCTCTCTGGCTTGGGGCAGAAAACAGATACCACTCTTTAAGGAACAAGCCAAGAACAATATTGGAAAGGTGAATATTGCACAGGGAAGAGGGAATACAGAATAAGGAATAAATGAGAAGAAATAGGGAACATGGAGCAAGGAGTAGGGTCAGGGTTTAGACAAACCACTCAGACTCAGAGCCTGACAGCAGGGGGGAGATTTTGAATGTGAACGTGATTTTAAAAAATCAAACCGATTTAAAAAAATAAACTACTTGTGTTTTATGACATGGGAGTTTAATAAATGCTGTGAACCTCCTCTGTCTTTAGTAAACGTTATCTGGCACCTGTTAAAACAGATCCCAGCATTCCGTTCAGTTCCTGGTACAATTAAAAAATGTGTTTCGATTATTTCCACACTAATAACCTGTTCACCATCTATTGACAGCATCCATTTCTTCAGTTCTTCAGTTTCTCTTCAGTTACTTTGCAAAACACAGACTGAGCTGCAGTCCAGACATTCACTTTTCTGTGCCCTGACACAGTGACACAGGCTCACCAAAGAGCTGTAGCAAAACAGGTCCCAGTGAATGTCCTTGCTGGCTTTCAGCTTGTAGGAACCTCCTATGTTTTCTCAGTAACAGTGCTCCCCTGTGGCTGGGCAAGGCAACAATGTATAATAAACTTGTCATTATTTACTGTCAACCAGTGACGGTACTGCACAGTACAGATCGAAACTACTGTACGAAACAATCACTGTGTTCGTCAAGGTTCGCTCAGCTTCTTGGGGAACATTGACCCCTTGTGGCCGGAAGGAAGGGCAGCAAGTTTCCAGTGCGAACACTGAGGGCCAGCCACTGTGAAGGTACAATGAGAAATAGTGGGTTCAGTACACTTTCAAGTGTGAACTCACCAGTGAGTCCAGGTAAAGACCAGACTGCTGATTCCGAATTCACTGGAATTCCTGGAAAAACAGTGCAATGCGTCTTTGCTACTGTAGCAACAGCCACTAAAAATCGGACACTAAAGACAACTGTCTTACTTGAGGGTTTAATTACACTCCGGCAAATGACGAGGGAATTTCTCCCTAGCCCAAACAGGTCTTCTTTTTTTTTCCACCTGTAATATATTAAAATATTAACCAGCAGCAGAGTCCACTCCTACCAACTTTGAGGAAGTGAAAGAAAACCGGGTTCAGGCTTTGGTAGAAGGGGATGTAAAATATCTACCCTGCTAGTACCCAGACTTTGCAGAAAGACTTCAGCAGTTTCTTTATTATGGATTTGGTGGCACAATGGATACACCCAAGAAGACTAGCCACAAAGGAAATCGGTTTTTCTTTTACAACAAACTGAGTGTTACGACATATTACTAAGGCCTCGAGACCAAGAACAAGTACAATGAGAAACAGTGGGTTCAGTACGCTTTCAAGTGTGAACTCACCAGTGAGTCCAGGTAAAGACCACACTGCTGATTCCGAATTCACTGGAATTCCTGGAAAATTTGCTACTGTAGCAACAGCCACTACATATCTGACACTAAAGACAACTGTCTTACTTGAGGGTTTAATTACACTCCAGCAAATGACGAGGAAATTTCTCCCTAGCCCAAACAGGTCTTTTTTTTCCCCCAACTGTCTTGGGAAACTTTCTTGGGAAATCAGAGTTACAGGTTGAAACCTGCAGTGTGTGTCTGGACTACAGGAATCAACTTTGCTCCATACAAGAGCCCCTTCTGTAGTCCTTAGATTCTGTTGTAAATTAATAATTTTGCTCTTTTCTGTCTAATGAGACTTTTCTTCTTTTTTTAATTTCAGAATCACAACCCCAGACTGGTAAGAATATTGTTCTTAAAAATGAACAGGATCACTTAAAAACAGCTGAATGCTCAGAATCTCCTGATAATAAACACACACAACATAATAGGAGACACAGTGAGAAGAAAACAGGGAATCCCTCAGTAATAAAAAAATACAACATGACAGGAGACACAGTAAGAGAGAGGAGATCACAGAGAATCCCTCAATAATAAAAACACACACAACAGGACAGGAGATACAGTGAGAGACAGGAGATGATGATTTAACTGAGCAGGTGATACAGCATACTTGTTAAAAAACATAAAAACAGCTTCAAATGAAAGGACCTATATTCAGCCCATGTTACTTGATTATTAGTAACTGACACAATTTGAAAGATCCAGTCAGGTTAAACTCCAGTTCACTAACCAAACCACTGAAGCAAGAAACTCCAGGACCTGCAATAACTTAGCTTCTTTATTTCTCTAAGCTCCAGCCTGTGGACAGGCTGTACTCAACACCAGGATCGTTGGGGGCCAGTCTGCCCAGCTGGGGTCCTGGCCCTGGCAGGCCAGTCTGCGTCTGAATGGGAAGCACACATGTGGGGGGACCCTCATCAACAGCCAGTGGGTGCTGACTGCAGCGCACTGCTTTTCAAGGTAGGAGAGAAACAGGACCCCCTCTGTCAGTATGTACAGTGCTGACAGGAACTGCAGATTGTGATGACCGTGAACACTGATTGTAACACTGTGGACTTTGTAATAGGCAGGCAATGACTGCAAAGCTAATGACCTCTAAAAGTCATCAGTATCACAGTAAATCTGACAGCGTATAGTTCTGCAATAAGTACTATTTGTGCCCTCAGAAATACTTCAACTCTTCTCACGTTCTCCACTCTTTCACTCTCCAGCTCCACGACTCCAAGTCAGTGGACAGTGTATCTGGGAGTGACAGACACGGGCTCTAGCATCAACACAGTGTCCAGTGGGGTCCTGCAGATCATCAAGCATCCAAACTATAACTCTGCAACCAACAACAATGACCTGACCCTGATGAAACTGAGCAGTTCTGTCTCCTTCAACAACTACATCCAGCCCGTCTGTCTGGCTGATACCAGCAGCACCTTCTACAATGGGACCAGCTGCTGGGTCACTGGCTGGGGAGACACAGTTGAAGGTGGTGAGTGTATCCCAACGAAAAACACTCCTTTGCCAAAACCTTTCTTCCAATTCAACTGATGGTTTCAAGCTGAACTGACATAATATACCACACCAGAAGGCCTACTGGAATATCAGCACAGAAAATAAACACTTGCACTCTATTTGCAGATCATTTGAGTACATGATTTTTACACCTTTGTAAAGGTTGATATGGTCGACATGTTCAAAATCCTGTAAAGATCTTATCTTCTGGGACACTGGAGGGTTAAAAGATGATGGCTCAGCAGATCCTGCTACAGTTGTCCTTCCCAGAGATGAGTTCCAGCTTGTGGGCACTTTATGGTAGTAACAGACTCTCTTGTCTTCTAGGGACAACTCTACCCTCGACCCTGCAGGAGGTCCAGCTGCCCATCATTGGGAACAGACAGTGTGGGTGTCTGAATGATGTGATCTTCGGAGCGAACAGTGTCACTGGCAACATGATCTGTGCGGGAGTGCTGCAGGGGGGCAAGGACTCCTGCCAGGTAGCTGGAAAAGCCTTTTCTCTAAGCATCTCGCTGTTTACAACAAGTGTTGAGCTGCACCACACAGTGCTCTTGTTGGGTCAATGCTCTGTACTGGTAGTTTCACCAGACACAGACTGGTGTCAGTGGACAACACTATGTGGACAGTCTGCCTGTTTTAACAATCTTTTATCTGTCTTTAGGGAGACTCAGGGGGTCCCCTGGTCTGCAAGCAGGGCTCTGCCTGGGTTCAGGCTGGTATTGTGAGTTTTGGAGAGGGCTGTGCTCGTCCCAATCTCCCAGGAGTGTACACCAGGGTGTCCCAGTACCGGGACTGGATTAACGGACAAGTGGGGTCGGGAGCCACAGGCTTTGTGACCTTCACCTCCAGTGGCACAGACGCTGACAGCAGCTTCACCTGTGGTGCCACAGCAGCAGTGCCCACTGCCAGCCCCACGACTGCAGGCCCCAGTGAGTAAAATCCAGGATATATCCAATGTGAGAGTGTGTGGAATGAGAAAAGGATGACACAAATCCACCCATCTCAACAAGCTGAACTGCTGTTTTCTCAGTGATTTGGTGATGATACTGTACATGGGAGCATTAGACATGACAGATGTTCAACCTCTAATAAACAGCAGAAGGGATTCAGCATCGTCCCTCGAGAATCAATATATTAAATATGAATGTCCATAACAAAATGGGTCATATTTTCCAGTTAACAACACCACTCACCTAGTTTCTTCTTATATGCTTTCTGTGGAAAGCTCTTGCAGGCCATTCAGTCGAGCTGGAATGTCTTCAGCTTTTTGCCAGGGCCCCTCAGTAATAACGACAAAGGGTTTCCAGAGCTCTCCAAGAGTTGGAATTACTTTGCAGCTGTGGTCTCTAGTTCTGCTCTAAAAAGGTGCATGCGACATCAAGCGACTCCATTTAGATTCAGATGATAGAATCACATTCTGGGGATCCAAGGGTCATGCAATAGCAAGACTGAGAGCAATTATGGCAGACTGCTTTCTCATGTTGTTTGACCACCAAATTTGACTACACTTAATCCAGTTAGTTAAACACATTATGAGAGACTGGGTGATAACAAGAATCACACAGCTTAAACACAATAGCAAAATATAGGACACCTTTACCTTTTTCCAATGATGCGAATCTGCTGTCTCACTGTGTCTTCCAGCCCAAGTCTGCGGGAGGCCCAGACTCAACACGCGCCTCCTTGGGGGTCAGTCAGCTGCAGATGGGTTCTGGCCCTGGATGGCCAGCGTGCAGAGGAACGGCAGTCACGTGTGTGGAGGGACCCTCATCGCCAGCGACTGGGTGATGACAGCTGCACAATGCTTACCCAGGTACAGAGCAACCCCACCTGTCCCTCTCACCCAGGTACAGAGCAACCCCACCTGTCTATCTCACCCAGGTACAGACCAAATCCCACCTGCCCCTCTTACCCAGGTGCAGACCAACCCCACTTTTCCCTCTCACACAGGTAGAGTTCAACCCCACCTCTCCCTCTCACCCAGATACAGACCAACCGCACCTATCCCTCTCACCCAGGTACAGACCAAAACCCACCTGCCCCTCTTACCCAGGTACAGACCAACCGCACCTGTCCCTCTTACCCAAGCAGAGACCAAAACCTATCTGCCCCTCCAATCCACATCCCCCTGTAACAGAACTCTCTGCAAACATATATCCAAGACCACACATATTCAAGACTCTTCTGGATAATTCTGGATCACCCAGATGACATCATGTATTTCCAGCAACCTTATTTACTGAATCCCTTGCAGAAAATGCCCAGCTATTTACACAGGTGAGACAGGTAGGAGACTGGGGGCCATTTCAGGGAAATATGGGCTCTCCAAGCCCATAGTTTCCCATTTCACCTGATCATACCTGATCCAACTGATCTCTCAGTCTGCATCCTCAGAGGGGTTTCAGAACACCTATTGCAGAAAGACATCCGAAACCAAAATTATCATGAAATTGGGATCACACCTTCCCCCTTCTCTCAATGACAGATTCATTTCCTTCTAACCCTCTCTATTCATTTGCAGGTTTTGACTTCACACCCCCCGAGAGTCGATACTCCTTCTCTCCCGCCTCCTCTCCACTCCCGGCTTTTGAGCTCCCATTCTTTATCTATCAACTGCTGATCTTCCTCACTCCCTCACACATGAAGAAGGTTCCACAGCCGAAACGTTTTTCTTTTCAGCATGGAACAAATCTCGTTCCTTTGCAGCCTGCGCACACTGACGAGGCACCCTACTTCTTCAACCTTTTTGTTTTCTACTTGCAATGGAAACATGAATGCAGAGAATGCAGTGTTATTTTTCCTAATAAAAACAGCTACATAAGTGCAGGAAATCATAAAAAGGGGGAACACACAGTGAGGAGCCCCTGTACTACAACTGTCTGATGAACATGATCACTTTCGCACTGATGATGCGGGGCTCAACTGTACAGGTACTTGTGACTCAGTAACAATCAGCTAACATAGAGAAGAAAGGAAGTCACTGTAGAATAGTGAAAAATCAACAGATAAATCCCAGAAGACTCACTACAAGAAAGTGTAAAAGCTTGTAACATCAGGGGGTGAAATGGTGAATATTGACTGATTTACACTGATGGTTTGATGATGTGTTACTTTCCCTCTGATTTGCATTAGTGTTTGTCACAGTGGTATTACAGTGCAATGTTCTCCGAGTCTGTATTAAACCCTCTCTCTCTGTCGCCTTCTCTCTCCAGCTCTGTGAACACCAGTGAATGGAGAGTGTTCCTGGGCAGGCAGAACCAGACAAGCTCCAACACCTTAGAGAAATCCACTGGAGTCCTGAACGTTTTCACCAGCAGCCTTAGTGGCACCAACATCGCCCTCCTGAGACTGGACACCAATGTCTCCTTCACAGACTACATCCTGAGCGTCTGCCTGGCAGGGGCAGGATTCGCATTCACCCCTGGCACTCAGTGCTGGGTCACCGGTTGGGGCAACACAACTGCTGGTGAGTCAGGCTGGAAACTTCCCCTTGAAGGTCTACGAAGAGTCCGTTTCTTGATTACAGACATGATCAAGGTGTTTCACACAGCCTGAACCAGCTGCACAAATGGGGACCAGTGTGTTTTAGTTGGGGGGGGGGGGGTGGGTCTTGAACAAGACCAGTGTCCAATCCAATGGAATTAAAGGTGTGGTATGTGATCTAGGAGATGCTAAAATTGTTGTGCTTCTCTGTTCCTTTAGCGCTCCTCCAGGAAAAAAGTACAACAATCGTCCAGTGTATCAACGGATCTTCAGCTGACACCATCTGTACTTCTCCTCTGGACCTGGAGCAGGTGAGCACACCTCCATCACAACTCTTCTTTCAGTTTCAGATTTACAGAAGTTATGTCATTTAGAAGTCAATCAATCCATGTCATGTTAACCCCTGTCTGTCTTACTCTGCACAGGGAGACACAGGAGGTCCCCTGGTCTGCAAACGGAACTCCATTTGGATTCAGGCCAGTGTGATTGTCCCTGGCAACAGCACCACGCGCGCTCTCTCAACAACGTCATTCATAACGGTCTCACGTTACGCGAGCTTCCTGCAGGCGACTGTGGGCTCCAGAGTTCCCCTCATCTCCAACACTGTCTCCACAAACAGCAGCCCCAGTGCCCGCTACACCCCCTTCACCCACACAGTCCTCCTCCTGGCTGTGCTCCACCTTCTGCTGGCTGCCTGGATCTCCACATTCTGAGCCCCCCTTCCCAAACTTTCACTGACAGCTACAGACACACTGAACACCTGAAGAATGAAACACATTTGAGTTTTAAACACAGAGCACCTTTCCTCAGATCAATGTAACATAAACCTTCAGATCCTGAATTTTAATCACCTTCTCAGCCTCATGATCTACAGTCCATGTCACACAGCTCCACACAGGATGTAAGAGCTCAAAACTCTTACATAAATCCTCATGGCTAGTTGGGCAAGTTCCATGTTTTTAACAAAAAAAGGGGAACAAACATCACTGAATTCGGCTCAACAGAATCTGCTGACAGCTGACACCATCCTCCCCTCAAAATCACATGTCTGCATCAGATTCGCTGGTATGAATCTCCCAGTGTTATCAGAATCCAGCTTAGCCAGCGCTCAGATAGCGATTCATCATCACTGACATCCCCTGATAGACACTGGTCAGCATCAATCTCACTCAACTATACCCACACAACATCAATCCTCGACAGCAATTGGTCAGCAGGATTCTCCCTGCTGATTGGTCAACAAGAAACCCGCTCCACACTGACTGGTCCTGCATCACCCAATCTTTCTCTGTGCGAGAAAACCACTGTTTGACTTCAGTGTGCTCAGCTGCTCTGTGAAACATGTACTGAACTAGCAGAAAACTTCCAGAAGAAACTAAAGAGACTTTTCAAGCTCAGGTGTTGTAACCGTCTACTGCACTGCTTCTCTAACCAGTACACCACTGGGGATCTGCTAGAAGTCAACAAACCCATTCAGACTCACAATGGAGACAACAAGTGCAGCACACAGTTAAAAAACTCAGGGAACCCGAGGTTCTGAGAGGAGTGGAAGTTGCTTTGTTCCTGACGTTGAATAAGGATTTGCAGATGGGTTTTATATGAAGGGTGGTGGGCAGTGAGGGGGCAGGTGGGTGGGCTGCTCCACTCTGCCCACAATGTATTCTTTCTTGAACTCTTCGTCTTCCAGGGATCAGAAAGGCAGGAAGCATAATAGTGGGTATAGTTTGTATTTACATACCTCTTTTGTTTATTGACCTGCATATCTCTTCTTTGATTCTATGGCAATGAAGAAAACTTTCTGCATTTTTATTTTTGAAAACAGAAAACCTGGAGAATGGAGTTGACTATTTTCTTATATGTATATTATTAATACAAATGGAACTCTTATTGCATATGTATATTTTTTTTCTTTTATTATACACATCCAATATAAATACTAAAAATAAAGTACCCAGATTGAAATGGGGATGGGTGTCATTATTAATGTTACTGTGGGTTATTTAGGGGGAAGACAAGATTTTTAATAATTCAGTGTTACAATAGAGACAATGGAAAAAAAATTAAACTTCATTTTATACTGAACATTCCTGTTCCAATAGATGCTACAGTCGCACTATAGTCCAACAGTCCTGTTACAATAGGGGCCACAGTCCCAGTAGAGTAGAACAGTCCCATTACAGTACAAAAGTTGTGTTACAGTAGGAGCTGCAGTCCCAGTGCAGCAGAACAATCCTGTTACAATAGGAGCTACAGTCCCAGTCCAGTAAAACCGTTATCTTTCTTTAGGAACTACAGTCCCAGAACATTTAAAACAGCCCTGTTACAATATGAGATACAGTCCCAGTACGGTATAACAGTCTTGTTATGATAGAAGCTACAGTTCCAGTACATTAGGAGACTTTGAAGCTCCCTGAAAGAATACAAGCATACTCTAACTTTCTATTTCTAAAATCTTGGTATCACAGTGTATATTCATTTGTATACAGTATTCAAACATGTACAGTTTTACAAACCCCACATGAACCATTTCAATGCCCAAACTGTCTAAAATATTGAATCAATTAGAAGTATTAGGTGCTTAAATACTATAGCTCTACTGCTCATAGTGAGACTAAGTGGTAATGATGAATAGACAAACTAACAAACAGTTCCTCCTCTAACATTTACTACCAGTGGCTTTTGTCTTGCATTTTCTCATGATGACCTTTTTTCTTATCGATACAAGCAAACAGGATATGTCCCACTCTGTAGTCATTCACAGAATGAGTTTCAATTTTCACTCACTGCAGTTCGGGTCCGACTAGTCGGTTGAATCACAGCTGCAGAGGAAGACTTGAGAGAGAACAACCCAGGACAAGCGAGAGTTCACACATGCAAGGTTAAAGAAAGCAATTAAGAAACTATCCAGAGAAAAGCAAAATCTGAATAAAGACTGTCATTTCCACCTCCTAGATGACACGATCTCAACTTTTCCAGGAGATGATTTTTCACCACAGTTGAGCTTCTTCTGAAAATTATGTGCATTCCAACATTAACAAGATGGACCTGACCTTACCACAGATCAATAAAGTGATCCCACGTTGCTTTCATTCTTCTTTCTACTAATTGCACATATACATAATAATCTGCTAAAAATCACTACCATGGTTACCAATCTCCAGTCAAGCAGTAAATGCGACTATGAGCTTTAAAAGGAGAGCCCTCTGGGAGTGTGTACAGAAACGTCATGTGAAAAAGGAACAAATCAAGAGTGCCTGTGGGGTCTGAGAAACGATACTCTTTTACATCGTTTGTGAAAAGTGATTTGGCGGTAGTTTTGGGTAGGTCTGGGGAGCCCAAGCGTGTCCTGGGCGTGTCCCTCCCACTGTGCTGAGTGAGCGATATCTGCCGAGATAACACTGGAGCGACTCTGCACTTTTACTCCAGAAGCATTGGACTTGCTTATCTGGGGTCGCCGGTTCATCTTGATTTCAGAGGAAGTAGAACCCAAAGATGAGAGCTTGAAAACAAGCAGTTTTGCCCTGTTTCTGCCTTCCTTCTTCTCCGTTTCACAGATTTTTCTCTCTTCAGGCATCATTTCAAATGTTTTAGATGTTAAAAGAGCTCCTCCAAGAAACACAATTAATGAGATTGTAGAGAATCTTGTTTCCTGGGGTGGAAACAAGAGCGCTCCCTTAACTGCTCGCAGCTGTTATCCCATCTTCACAAGGTCACCTTCAGTATGTGGAATCTTCTGCCATTTGCACCGGTGAAATGGCAAGAGGCTGGGATGTCTGTTTCCGAGTTAGAGTCAGTTCATGACAGAGCAGCTGAGGATCAGAGATCTCTCCAAGTCCACAGCACCCTGTTTTACCTCCCCCAGCCAGGGTTACACTGACGTTCTATGTCGATCTATACCCCTTCACAGACAGCCAAGGAATCCCTAACTTTAAAGAAACGAAAAGCCCAAATTATCCTCGAACCCGATTCACACATTCCCCCGGCAGTCCACTATCACAAAGCCTCCAGACAACTCCAGATTCCTGCCTCTCTCATCCCCTTGGGAGTTCATATTATGTCGCCTTTCTCCTAACCCTCTAGTCACACCTGATCCGTCTTCAGTCTTCTCCACACCACCTCTCTGCCTCTTATTCCTGTCCTCCGCTTGCCTCTTAATGCTGTAGAACATTCTATACTTTTTAATTTTATCGTTCTGTGAGGGACTGCCCTATGCCTGATCCCTTGCAACCCACAAGCTGACATGGCTCCGCACTTCAACCTCTCTGGAACTTATTTCAATTCGAAGAGTAAGATGCTCTGCTCGAAAGTGTTCTAAGCTCATGCTAGTCAGTCCAAATCGATCAGAAAACATCAGCTATGTCATCAACAAGAATACTTGTTTTCTGAATAGTTGCTTAATCTGCTGCTTAGATCTTCAGTTTTGGTAAATGAGTCATTTCGGGACCCTTTCTCCGAGTCCTTGACTACGTGTCTGCGGTCTGTGATGTAAGTCCCTGGCAGCAAGAACTCTATAAAGGTGGGACTATCCCGCACATCTCTGTTCTCTCAGTATCTTTAACCAGGGAGGATTTGTCCTCTGCATCCAGTGAAAAGTTGGAAAAATGAAGATGCTTTTCCTGCAGCTGCTGCTCTGGACCCTCATCCTGGACACTGAAGGTAAGAGCAGAGCTATTCTACTGTTGATACCGTTACCACTTGTATTCCTGCTTCTGTTAATATAATAAGCTTCACTGCAGTAATAATGAACAGAACCACCTGGACTTTCCCCCAATCTTGAATCAGTCCGTCTGTAATAAACACCACAGACCACTGTCTTCAGTGTCCATCTGTCCTCCGTTTCTCTCCAGTGTCCAGCTCTGTTCTGTGGAGGAGCTCTATAGTGGGCGGTCAGGATGCAAAGGAGGGACAGTGGCCCTGGCAGGTCTACATCCACATCCAGGTGAACCACAACGGGGCCACATTCTGTGGGGGCTCTCTGATCAGTAAGCAGTGGGTTCTCACAGCAGCGCACTGCTTTCCCGAGTGAGTATCCTCTGGTGCCAGGCACACCTACACTGTCTTTACTGTCTCAAGACTCTGTCCATTCAGTGTTTTAATCTTAGCCAGCCCTGGTGTTTTTGCATGCGGAAATCTAGCAATGAATTATTTTGAGATGAATCGCACTAGACAGAAAGCGAATGGAAGTGGTCTCGTTTTCTGTCATTAAGATGCTGCTACTTCCACTCCAGTCCTGTGTGTGGAAAGTGGCTGGGATCCTCTCCCAGAGAGCATGAATCTGCTGATTCCCTGAACCAGAAGGGCTGCGTTGAGAAAGTGTGGGAGGTTAACGAAGATCAATGATTTGGTGTGGGAGAAAGACAGACTATCGGAAGGGACTAGTGAGGTAAAGATGAGAAGAATGGAAATCACTTTATAGTTGCTCTCAGCTGTCCGACCTCTTTCGAAGATCAACTACAGTACATAATAAAAGTACCTTTCTTTCTATCAATGTTTTTTCAAGGAGAGGGGGTTGGGACCCCCTTTAGCTTTAGAAATTTTTTTCTGAAGATCATAAACTTTTCCATAAGCTTTAAAGTTGATGAATAATGACTTAATCACACACCGCATCCAGCATCACACTGACTGTGACTCCTTGTTATCTAACTGTCCTGCATAACGTGTCGGAAAAGTCCTTTAATCATGGTCAGGGTCTCCGTGGGATAAAACCTACAAGGCAGGACCACACACTAAACGGGACACCAGTTCACAGTAGGACAAACACACAAACATACGCCGAGGCGATTGAGAGACACCAGTGAACACCCAGCCAGCAGGACTATTGACACTTGGGAGAAACCCCACATGCAGAAGAGGTGAGTATACAAGATCCACAAATACATGTCCTCCCCCAGTCTAGATTCAAACCACAACCAAGAGCTACAGTATGAGGCTGCAGGACTCAGGCCTACCTTTGGTGAATTAAAATATTCTGCATTGTCCTACATTGACCTAAAGAATTTATGTCCAGATCATCACGCTGACAAAATGTATGTTTCTGCTGTTATTATCATCATCAAGAACACTCTACTTACACCAGTAAATCATTACTCTGTTGGACAACCTCTGAGACCAAGTTAATTTGCAAACATACAAGGAGGACCAAATAATCACTACAGCTTCCACTACTAATACTACTACAATGCCTGCAGTTACTGTATACACACATCTAAGCAAGTTCTTCTGTCATGAAACAGTATAGAAAATCTCTGCGGTAGTAATGGTTTGTGTTAATACTATAGTGCTAACGAGAGTACAGAGATCAGGACTGCAGGTGGGACATCTGCTGTGGTTTGTATTAATAGAGCCTAGATACAGAGATCAGGACTCCAGTTCTCCTACAGGTGGGACACCGGATATGGTAGTAATAAAGCTCAGATACAGAAATAAGGACTCTGCCAGGGGTGAATCTACAAGATTTTCGTTTTCACTGCTCTCAAAGCCGTGACGCACCAGCATCAGCTGCTGTTATGAAATGCAGCAAATCTGGGGAGACTGCAATCCTACCAGTGCAGGTTCGGGAGAGGATTCTGAAGGCTTTCTCGAAAGCGTGGGCCAGATGGCTGTCTTGGTAGCCGCAGGGCGCCAGGGTTTGCCTGTCCAGTAACACCTAACAAGATTAACAGTCAATCGGTTGCATGGTGTTTGACAAGGGCAGGTTAGAAATGTAGGGAAAAAAAACAACCCTTCCAAACATTAAACATGTTTAAATGTCTGACACCTAATAATTAACTTTCCTGTGGTGTGACCATCTCTTTTAGATCATTTCGGCACTTTCACAAATTTTACTTTGTGAGGCTGGGGGCGTACAAGCTGGACCAACACTCCAAACACGAGGTCAAGAAAAGGATTAAGAAGGCCGTCCTCCACGAGC
Source organism: Atractosteus spatula (assembly GCF_055471065.1). Classification (NCBI taxonomy): domain Eukaryota; kingdom Metazoa; phylum Chordata; class Actinopteri; order Semionotiformes; family Lepisosteidae; genus Atractosteus; species Atractosteus spatula. Next base: position 8,533,065 of record NC_142710.1, on the reverse strand, counting down.
AGTACGAGAAAGCAGAAGACGGCTTTGACATTGCCCTGGTGCAGCTGGACAGCGAGGTGTCCCTCTCTTCTTACATCAGTCCTGTCCAGCTCGCCAAGCCCAACGATGTCTTCACAGAGAACACAGAGTGCTGGGCCACCGGGTGGGGGATGACTAAAGAGAACGGTGAGAGACGACAAGCGGGGCTTCCCATGTGGCACGACTTGGAAAGGGGTTTTCTTCACTAAGAAACTTACACTAGATGGGGTATGCTGCTGTGCCCTGCTCTCAGTGGCCCCGTGTTGCTGGCTAGGGAAATGCTAAAGGATCAGTGAGAGTACTGTCTGTTTTCCCTTCTGGCGCCGCAGCTCTCTCACTGGTACCACAGGGCTCCCAAATCCAGTAAGAGGCAGGCAGCCAACTGGTGCACAGTCTGGGGTGGGTAACACCTGGTATAGCCTGTGCAGGTAAAGTATACATTGGCTCCTCTGTATTGAAGAGTATAAAAGGAATGCTTCTTGACTCCTAGGTGGAAAAGTAAAGGGTTCGAAACCTACAGAAAAGTAATCTAATTACATGTAACAAAAATGACCAAAATTTTGACCAAAAATATTTTGAACAGGTTTCTAAACTGAAGAACGCCTATCTTGAAACGACTCGTTAGCCTGCTCGTCTACAAATATTTATTGGTGATCAAAAAAGGTCTACATTCCCTGTCCACGCTGAAAATTTCTTGTTTCAGGTTTCACAGTTCAGCTAAGCCTGGATTCTCTCTCTCTCCCTCTCCCACTCCAACTCCCCCTCCAGGATCCAATTCTGAGATTTTGCAACAGGTTCAACTCCCTGTCATAGCGAACCAGCACTGCCAGGAGCTGCTTGACAGCCACCCAGAAATAAAAGGCAAATACAAGATCAGGCCAAACATGATGTGCGCCGGATATGAGGAGGGAGGGAAGGACACCTGCATGGTGAGTCCGTGCCAACCAAGAAAAGGGCGATCGGTTCTTCCGCAAAAAGATCAATAACCCGGGACTTCATGCTGTTCTTCAAAAGCAAAAAAAACACAGCTAGGCAATTTAAATAAGCCCCGATATGGGCGCAGAAATAAAAATCGCAGGCTTACAGCAAATGCAGTAGTGGAACATCACTGTGGTGTTAGTTTTCAAAATGGCTGTACTGGCTCACCTACAAGGCTCTGCGTGTGGCAGGGCCTTCTCCTGCTGCTCCTTAAACCTCTTGAATTCTATCACCAAGGATATCCAAGTCGCTTTCACTGAGCACATTCAAATCTAGATAAGGTTCTATATAAAATAAAGCTTAGTACTATATTATTTAAGGCACAAATCACTCAAGAACAGGCATGGCGTCTTTGTAAAAGTCAATTTTAGCCGTATACGGTAAGAAATGGAAACGATGGAGATGACTTTCTGTTTCTGTGCACACGTCTGAGGGTGCGGGTGTTGCCTCTACATGTGCAGGATGTGTCCCAGCACTTTCTCGTCTTCTCTCCAGGGCGACTCTGGAGGCGCACTGGTCTACAAGAAGGGGCAACACTGGGTCCAGGCTGGGATTGTCAGCTTTGGACTAGGTTGCGCTCAGCCCAAGTCCCCTGGTATCTACACCCAGGTCCCCAGCTTCAGGGACTGGATAAACAAGCACAGCGGAATCTGAGGCCTGGGCACAGCGCCCCTCACATGGTCCGCTGGCTACCTGCTGCTGCTAGAGGGAGAGAGTGAAACGAGAAGGAACAACACAGCTGAGGGGATAGAAGAATGCCAGAAGCAGACAGGACAGAAGGAAGATTAAAAGAGGGAGTCCAGTTTGAGCTGGACAGTTTTTCACTGATACTGCCAAGACAGCTTTTGCTTCTGCTGTGAGAGATCAACTGTACTCTCGTTCAGCTGACCGCTGAGCTCAATAAAATTGCAAGCACTGAAACTCCTGGTCTGGGGCCGTTCTTTCAGCACTGCTGCACAATAGAACATACAGAACACCAAAGCCTCACCTGACACCACAACGGCATGTTAGAGTCAGGAGCTGCCCCACCATTAGTTGTTGTACAAATCACAATGAGCCTCCGTATCAGAATTAAAATTCTCACTGCTCTTCAGAACGAGGGTCGGTCTCGACATTATTCGCCGCGCTCTTCAGAACGAGGGTCGGTCTCGACATTATTCGCCGCGCTCCTCAGAATGAGACAGTATTAGTAGTACTCACACTGCTTCTTCCTGTACAATCTACAGATGTCTACATCATTAACCACATAAGTGGTTAACAAGTAATCACTGACTTCTTTATGGTCATTCCACTCTAAACCACAAAAGAAAAAATAGCCTCTTCTCTGTGAGGGGATTATGGCGATTTCACTGTCACAGTATTAACCAAAATCATTTTCTACAGACATTCCCAGTATGCCATATCACATTATAAGATTTTATGACACACATGTATATGACACCTGTATATAAATATGGACTCAGCTGAAAAAAAAACCTTACAAAACTTCTCAAGATGTGCATTGCTAGCAATTTTTTTCAGAAGTTCAGACTTTATGCTACCTTTTATTTTTTTCGCCCCATACACACCATTCCTTTCCATCAGCTTTCCACTGCACCTAAAATACAATTACATTCTACTCTTGTTGGCTTTGTAATGATTTCATTTCAAATTAGTGAAGAAAAAATCTCACAGCAGTTTTGCATTTACACGTAATTTTGCTCTTCCTGTCAGAGAGGAGTCTGTCGTCTGTAATCTGTCCATCTCTCTCATGGCAGGCAAATATCAATCTGCCCTTGGGGTTGGTGTCGAAAAAAGAAAAAAACAGGAAGTCCGCTAGTGTCTCAGCATAAATCTACCAGATAGCAGCTCTCCACTTTCTAAAACCATTTTCAAGGATCCCCTGCCAGTGGGACAGCAGATGCTCAGAGGCAACTCACTAGGCTTCAAAGCCACACAAAACTTACCATTTTGTAATGGTTTAAATATCATAAATGCAACATGGCTAACTTTATACACTAACACCGCCTGAGTGTCACTGGTCACAGCTGGCTGCTGAATCACACCGCTGAGCCCCACTAAGGGATGAAACATCTGTCCCTGACAGCTAACGTTGACTTCAAAGAGGCACGGATAAAAAAAAAACATGCTGAGACATGACCCTGCAGGAACACAGTAACAGTCCACAATGTCATGTTTGCACCTGAATGCTTCAGTGGTTCCTTAAAGCGTTTGAGTGTCTCTGTTTGCCTCCCAGTGGATGAAGTTCTTAAGAGATATGCTCCTGCAGACCGGGGTCTCGACGTCTGTAAATTTAACATTCGCAAATTTCCTTATTCACAATTCAGCCTGGCAGTGCGAGACGAAACTGACCCGCGACTAGGATCCTCCGTCGAATCTAGCTAGCGAGTGAGCTTCTCCGTGCCCCCTGCCCAAGTACCCACTAGGCAGCGTTTGCACCTCAGCGTGGTTTGTTTTTATATTGTAACGAATGCTCCAGGCTCTGCGTCTGCAGCGTGGAGTGGCGTTGAGGCAGAGAGAAAGTGCAGACTGGGTGTCGCTTATTTCAGCCGTTTACTCTAATTTTGTGATTAGTTATTTTTTTATTATAGCTGATCGATGCAATGCATTAGTATTTTAATCATCATATAAAGGAGGGTTACTTACAACTTTTGACCACACACATGATAGTATATTATGCAACAGTATAGGGGTGGACTTGGTTATATGGGAAGTTGGTTATTCACGAGGGTCAAGAGCCTACTGAGTGTGTTTGAGTATTTGTGAGCCAGTCCTCTGTAGTTACATAGCTGTTAGAGCACTGTAAAATAAAGCCTCTTCCAGCTTAACCTCTCAGATAGAAACGTACCGTTTTCCAGTTTCAGTTACTGTGGTTGAACCTGGCACTGCCCTTACATCTGCAATGATATAACTCTTCATCCTGTGGTAAAGTCAGAAAAAATGTAACTTGAGATTGCTGCTAAACTAAACTAAAAATCAGTAAATAGCATAATTACAGCCCATATTTTCAAATTTACAAATTAAAAAACTGAATGTATACAAATATCATATAATAATCCCTTATCTGATCTTGCATCAGTTTGATGGACAGATTTTAACTAAAATGTGGATTTAATATATTAGTAAAATATGCACATTTAAGAAAAAAGCTTTAAGATTTGATGGTCAAAAATATTCGAAGACTAACATAGCCTAACATCTTAAAACATGCAACTGCTTAAAATTTAAAAAAGTGGCATTTTTAAAGAATTTAATCGGCGCATTTGTGCTGAGATAGTATGCCAAATAGCAATAACTAGACAAAAAAACACAGCAAAAATGTATCGGTTCTTAATCACCGATAAAAAGATACCACGACCAAATTTTATGGGATTTTCCAACTCAGCAACCACAGAGCGTTTCAAATTCACTGCTTAAATACGCCATTCGTGGCTCGTTTAATCATAACTAACACAGAGCACTGAAACCATTTCCCGTTATTTAAGCTGTTACTGAGACCTCACGCTTGAAATATTTTAAATAAATTCCACTGTCAACACTGCAAACCTCTTTTATAAGGGCCTTCTATCGCTTTCAGAGTTCTCCCTGAACGAAAACCATACGATATAATCTCTCTCTCTGGACGCAACCGGCGCTTATAATTTTAGCTGCTAAGCAGTAAAACCTAACGGAAAAACCTTATCGAATTGGGGCTCGTAACGCACTTAGTTAAACACTTTTCCTCCAACCTGCCTAATTTAATTTTAAACAGAGGTCTGCAGTCCTCGACACTGTAATAGGGCCTAATATTAATTATTAATACTTGCCTTATTTTCTCTTTTGTTGACAACACTGCGGCGTTGCTCCCGTTTATTTTTTACCTCAGAAAGTACGAACGAAAAACTTTATGTGCTTCGTAAACTTCACTCGTGAACCTGAAGACAGACGTTAACGGGCAGCGTTTGAAAATGGCGATTCCCGCCAAGTCCTCTCGCGACTGACGGTTGCACGTTTTTCTTCCACACCCTCGAGGGCGTTTGGTCACATGACGCGATGTAACCAATGGCCTCATCGACTGAACTGTTGGTCGTCCTAAGCCCCTCTTCCAAGTCCGCCCGGCTGCGGTGTAGCCCAAGTGTTGACCACTGGGCTACACCGCAGCCGCTGGTCGCAGGGCTCGGGGTCGGATTGGGGTCTGCAAATGGCAGATGCGTCTTTTCCGGCGGTTAGGGGCATGTCGGCAGCTCACTGTTAAAAGAATTCGTCGTTCTCTGTTCGCGGTTTGATGGAAATTGAATTCCGTCCCGTCTCTCCCTGCACAAAAGTGGTGTCCCTTCATGTGGAGCAGGCTCGACTCCAAACGGGCGAAGTACGCTAAGGAAATCTTCGCAAGACCGCTCTCTGTTTATTCAAAGCCGTTTGGCTACTACTAAAAACATTTCAGCTCGCCTGTCCCAGTACAAGAATGACAGGCCATGACGCCTTCATTCACTGTGAACAGGACAGGAATGCAAAGTGGCCAAAGCATATTATAGCGTTTTCAAGTTCTCACAGGACAAGGGACAGGTGGAGACGAGACAGCGAAACAAACGACTGCTTTTATTCTCCTATCGAAACCGCACAAATGATCTACACACACATAAGGGGACCGACGGAACACGACTTACAAAGCTACACAGGACACTAAAACTACTATAACACTATTCACATACGCAGGGTCAGCTGCTGGTCATCGTGCTGACCCTCAGGCTCCCCCTCCCCCCGGCTACAACTCCCAGCCTTCTTCGGGGTACCCTGAGCGCCGAGGTGCGCTTCCTCCTCACCACCGGGCGAGGGCGCTACAACATAAATAGTTTAAGTAGCGGCTGCGTCGCCATGCGTAGGCTGCAAAGGGACAAGTAAAGTTTTATTCCGTGCTGAAATAGAGGAGGAAAAAACAACGTTTCGGCTGTGGAGCCTTCTTCAGGTGTGTCACTTCTCTTCTGTGTTTCTTTTCTTTTCAGCACGGAACAAACCTTCACTCGTTCCTTCACCGTCTCCGAGGTAAACGTGGCCGCACCTCAGAACTGTGCGCTATTGCTTGGTGGTTACATGAATACTGACGAGCCGAAAGGGGGTAGTCAGTCAACAAAATACTGGCTTTATGTCAACACATCGAACCTAGTAGTACACTGTACGCAGGAATCTAAAGTAGCCCGATGAAATTGTGTTATATCAAATATTGTAGCGATTTCGGGTTCGGCGAGGACGGACACAGTGACTCAGACTTACACAGGGATGGGGTGTCAACTGGGTACAAGTATAACAGGGGTGCGAAACCAGGGAACTATTGACACGAATCCGGGCGATCTCACCACACTGTACGCCCGCTTTGCAATGGGTCAGCTGCGCTGGTCAGCGGCTGTCCTAGTCCCCGCCCTGACCACTACTCCGAGCCGCCTGACCGCACCCCAGCCGGCCCAGTGCGCCACAATATGATGTTGTGAAACTGTAAAAAAAAAAAAGTTCGATTTTACTAACGCGTGAACCTGTTATTCCCCACGGCAACTCCTCTCTATCGCTTTGATAGGCTAGAACATGACACGGCTCCGCTCCGCGGGGAATCAGGGGCGATTCCTTTCAACAGAGTCGGTCCCATGAAGGGCCCGTAGGGGGCGCTCCTGAGCACCCCTGTAAAACACAAATGTAGAAACGGGGCATCCACAATAATGTGGATTATTACTCTATAACACTGTGTTGTGTGGTGATGTGGATTATTACTCTATGACACTTTGCTGTGCGGTGATGTGGATTATTACTCTCTGTAACACTGTGCTGTGCAGTGATGAGGTTTATTACTCTATAACACTGTGCTGTGTGGTGATGTGGATTATTACTCTATAACACTGTGCTGTGTGGTGATGTGGATTATTACTCTATAACACTGCTGTGCGGTGATGTGGATTATTACTCTATAACACTGTGTTGTGTGGTGATGTGGATTATTACTCTATGACACTTTGCTGTGCGGTGATGTGGATTATTACTCTCTGTAACACTGTGCTGTGCAGTGATGAGGTTTATTACTCTATAACACTGTGCTGTGTGGTGATGTGGATTATTACTCTATAACACTGTGCTGTGTGGTGATGTGGATTATTACTCTATAACACTGCTGTGCGGTGATGTGGATTATTACTCTATAACACTGTGCTGTGCGGTGATGTGGATTATTACTCTATGACACTGTGCTGTGTGGTGATATGGATTATTATTCTCTATAACACTGTGCTGTGCAATGATGTGGATTATTTATAACACTGTGCTGTGTGGTGATGTGGATTATTACTCTATAACACTGTTGTGCGGTGATGTGGATTATTACTCTATAACACTTGTGCGGTGATGTGGATTATTATTCTCTATAACACTGTGTTGTGCGGTTATGTGGATTATCACTCTCTATAACACTGTGCTGTGCAGTGATGTGGATTATTACTCTCTATAACGCTGTGCTGTGCAGTGATGTGGATTATTACTCTATAACACTGTGCTGTGCGGTGATGTGGATTATTACTCTATAACATTGTGCTGTGCGGTGATGTGGATTATTACTCTATAACACTGTTCTGTGCGGTGATGTGGATTATTACTCTATAACACTGTTGTGCGGTGATGTGGATTATTACTCTATAACACTTGTGCGGTGATGTGGATTATTATTCTCTATAACACTGTGTTGTGCGGTTATGTGGATTATTACTCTCTATAATGCTGTGCTGTGCAGTGATGTGGATTATTACTCTATAACACAGTGCTGTGTGGTGATGTGGATTATTACTCTCTATAACTGTGCTGTGTGGTGATGTGGATTATTACTCTCTATAACACTGTGTTGTGCTGTGATGTGGATTATTACTCTCTATAACACTGTGTGGTGCGGTGATGTGGATTATTACTCTCTATAACACTGTGCTGTGCGGTGATGTGGATTATTACTCTCTAACGCTGTGCTGTGCAGTGATGTGGATTATTACTCTCTATAACACTGTGCTGTGCGGTGATGTGGATTATTAGTCTATAACACTGTGCTGTGCGGTGATGTGGATTATTACTCTCTATAACACTGCTGTGCTGTGATGTGGATTATTACTTTCTATAACACTGTGCTGTGCAGTGTTATGGATTATTACTTTATAACACTGCTGTGCGGTGATGTGGATTATTACTTTATAACACTGTGCTGTGATGTGGATTATTTATAACACTTTGCTGTGCGGTGATGTGGATTATTAATTTATAACACTGTGCTGTGCGGTGATGTGGATTATTACTCTCTATAACACTGTGCTGTGCGGTGATGTGGATTATTACTCTCTATAACACCGTGCTGTGTGGTGATATGGATTATTACTCTAACACCGTGCTGTGTGGTGATGTGGATTATTACTCTAACACCGTGCTGTGTGGTGATGTAGATTATTACTCTAACACCGTGCTGTGCGGTGATGTGGATTATTACTCTCTAATAACAATGTGGTGATTGTGACTTCATACCTATGTAGTGCTATACTGAATGGTTATGTAGTGAACAGTCCCTTTGCAGTAGTAAGCTGCAGTAACAGAACGGAAAACTCTAAAGCGTCCTGAACTGTGGCTATTTTGCTGCTATATTACTGCCACAAGATGGCACTATGGGACTAAATATTTCTGGGAATCAGTTCAGGAAATTTAATAATAAGGCATTTTTCAAGCACAAAAATGTAAATCTTCAATTTCAGTGGCAATAAGCATAAAAGGCAAGAGACAAATGATTTTTTTCTGAAAGACTGATAACACAGTCTGTTTTATAAAATATCTCTAGTGGAATAGACCCGAATGTAAATTCTCTGCTGATTTGGAGAGCTTCATAAGTATTTCTGCATAAAAATCTGAATAGAACAAAATGCTGTTCAGAGAACTCACTCGATGCTGAAGAAGGTCTTTATGCTGTTCAGAGAGCCCACTGGATGTTGAAGGAGGTCTTTATGCTGTTCAGAGAGCTCACTCGATGCTGAAGGAGGTCTCCAGGCTGTTCAGAGAGCTCACTGGATGTTGAAGGAGGTCTTCAGACTGTTCAGAGAGCTCACTGGATGTTGAAGGAGGTCTTCAGACTGTTCAGAGAGCTCACTTGATGTTGAAGGAGGTCTTCAGACTGCCAGAGAACTCACTGGATGTTGTAGGAGGTCTTCAGGCTGTTCAGAGAGCTCACTCGATGTTGAAGGAGGTCTTCAGACTGTTCAGAGAGCTCACTGGATGTTGAAGGAGGTCTTCAGGCTGTTCAGAGAGCTCACTCGATGTTGAAGGAGGTCTTTATGCTGTTCAGAGAGCTCACTCGATGTTGAAGGAGGTCTTCAGACTGTTCAGAGAGCTCACTGGATGTTGAAGGAGGTCTTCAGGCTGTTCAGAGAGCTCACTGGATGTTGAAGGAGGTCTTTATGCTGTTCAGAGAGCTCACTGGATGTTGAAGGAGGTCTTTATGCTGTTCAGAGAGCTCACTGGATGTTGAAGGAGGTCTTCAGGCTGTTCAGAGAGCTCACTGGATGTTGAAGGAGGTCTTCAGGCTGTTCAGAGAGCTCACTGGATGTTGAAGGAGGTCTTTATGCTGTTCAGAGAGCTCACTGGATGTTGAAGGAGGTCTTTATGCTGTTCAGAGAGCTCACTCGATGTTGAAGGAGGTCTTCAGGCTGTTCAGAGAGCTCACTCGATGTTGAAGGAGGTCTTCAGACTGTTCAGAGAGCTCACTTGATGTTGAAGGAGGTCTTCAGACTGTTTGGAGAGCTCACTGGATGTTGAAGGAGGTCTTCAGGCTGTTCAGAGAGCTCACTCGATGTTGAAGGAGGTCTTCAGACTGTTCAGAGAGCTCACTCGATGCTGAAGGAGGTCTTTATGCTGTTCAGAGAGCTCACTTGATGTTGAAGGAGGTCTTCAGACTGCCAGAGAACTCACTGGATGTTGAAGGAGGTCTTCAGGCTGTTCAGAGAGCTCACTGGATGTTGAAGGAGGTCTTCAGGCTGTTCAGAGAGCTCACTGGATGTTGAAGGAGGTCTTTATGCTGTTCAGAGAGCTCACTCGATGCTGAAGGAGGTCTTCAGGCTGTTCAGAGAGCTCACTGGATGTTGAAGGAGGTCTTTATGCTGTTCAGAGAGCTCACTCGATGCTGAAGGAGGTCTTTATGCTGTTCAGAGAGCTCACTGGATGTTGAAGGAGGTCTTCAGACTGTTTGGAGAGCTCACTGGATGTTGAAGGAGGTCTTTATGCTGTTCAGAGAGCTCACTCGATGCTGAAGGAGGTCTTCAGGCTGTTTAGAGAGCTCACTGGATGTTGTAGGAGGTCTTCAGGCTGTTCAGAGAGCTCACTGGATGTTGAAGGAGGTCTTCAGACTGCCAGAGAGCTCACTGGATGTTGAAGGAGGTCTTCAGGCTGTTTAGAGAGCTCACTGGATGTTGTAGGAGGTCTTCAGGCTGTTCAGAGAGCTCACTGGATGTTGAAGGAGGTCTTCAGGCTGTTCAGAGAGCTCACTCGATGTTGAAGGAGGTCTTTATGCTGTTCAGAGAGCTCACTCGATGTTGAAGGAGGTATTTATGCTGTTCAGAGAGCTCACTTGATGTTGAAGGAGGTCTTCAGACTGCCAGAGAACTCACTGGATGTTGAAGGAGGTCTTCAGACTGTTCAGAGAGCTCACTGGATGTTGAAGGAGGTCTTCAGACTGTTCAGAGAGCTCACTGGATGTTGAAGGAGGTCTTCAGACTGTTCAGAGAGCTCACTGGATGTTGAAGGAGGTCTTTATGCTGTTCAGAGAGCTCACTTGATGCTGAAGGAGGTCTTCAGGCTGTTCAGAGAGCTCACTGGATGTTGAAGGAGGTCTTTATGCTGTTCAGAGAGCTCACTCGATGCTGAAGGAGGTCTTTATGCTGTTCAGAGAGCTCACTGGATGTTGAAGGAGGTCTTCAGACTGTTCAGAGAGCTCACTGGATGTTGAAGGAGGTCTTTATGCTGTTCAGAGAGCTCACTCGATGCTGAAGGAGGTCTTCAGGCTGTTTAGAGAGCTCACTGGATGTTGAAGGAGGTCTTTATGCTGTTCAGAGAGCTCACTGGATGTTGAAGGAGGTCTTCAGACTGCCAGAGAGCTCACTGGATGTTGAAGGAGGTCTTCAGGCTGTTTAGAGAGCTCACTGGATGTTGTAGGAGGTCTTCAGGCTGTTCAGAGAGCTCACTGGATGCTGAAGGAGGTCTTCAGACTGTTCAGAGAGCTCACTCGATGTTGAAGGAGGTCTTCAGGCTGTTCAGGGCTCCTGCTTGTATAATGTGTCTCCAGTCTTCGGGTATGGCAGTTGGCTCCGTGTCATACTCCTTCTCAAACCTGTCATTATATCTCGCCAGCATGTACTTCCAGTAATCCGATATTTGGATCGTTCTGTCCGGGGGTATGTTCCCATCCGGGTAGAGCTTGCGGTAGTCTTTGTAGGGGTGAGGCTCTCCGTGGGTGTCACTGTTCAGGAGCGTGTTTTGGCTGTGCACCTCCGACATGCAGATGCCCTCTGACAGCCTGTTGCCGTTCACCCGTGTTTAAGACGCCAGCCCCTGTGGCTGATGCACTGTGGGGAAGTGCACCCCGTTTTCTCTGCCCCCCGCTTCACAGGGCGCTGCACAGAAGGGGCTTCCCACAGCCGAATTACCCTCCTGGACAGCTCGTTCTGGGGTCTGAACGGGAGGGATATCAGGGTCCTGGTGACGTCCCTGGGCTCAAGGAACTTCTCCACGAGGGACCTCTCCATCTGAGCCACAGACTCCAGGAGGCTTTTCGGCAAAGGAGTCGCAGCGATCCAAGACCTGGAAGTGCATCCCTGGAAGCACATCCGTGCAGATCAGGAGGTCTTTGCTGAGTCTGCCGCACAGGCACAGGCTGTCGCGGAACTGCCTGGGATCGCCGCTGACACTGTCTTGTTTTACCTGATGGATGGCCTCTTCGGTCTCCCGCACAGCGCTCTCCAGGCGCTTTATCTTCATGTCCGCCACGGTGCTCTTCGTGGAAAGGTGGGACACGATGTGGTTCAGGATCCAGTTCCTAACGAACTTCTCGTACTTTAGCCAGAAGGAAAGATAGCTGTAGAAGTCGTTCCTTTTCCAGGAGGTCCTTCAAAATGGTGAACTGGAAATAAACATGGGAGCTGTACTCCAGGGACTGACAGCTGGCCAAGATCTTATCCGCGATTTCGATTCCCAAAGTCCATCTGACATATTCTTTCACGGCACCTCTGAGACAGGTGTCGGTGAAAACTTGAGCTTTCCTCTGGCTTTGGTCCTTCTTTTGGTACAGGTCCCTGAAGTCCGAGAAATATTGATCTTTTAACTTCTCCAGGTGGCTTAGGGGATCCTTGTCTTCGAGAAAAGTCTGGTGCATCTCAAGGAACTGCTGGGCCGCGTAACCACAGATGTGCAGTTTTAGGTCAAACTCAAAAAGATCGTTGGTCTTGAGGTGCTTGGTCCTTCCTAACGCCTCATCTATCATCTGCAGCAGCTCCTGTGTGTAGGTGTTATGATAATCGGTCCTGGTGCCTTTGTTGTCTGAAATGAACTCAAAGTAGTTCTCGATTATGTTGTCTACAACTGCTTGAGCTTTTGTCTCTTTGTCCTTGGTGGAAAAGACATTCATGTTCTCTGTGAAACTGAAATGATTTCTGCCCACACAGAATGCCCCACTCCCGTATTTGGTCAAATCCTTAACGGTGCTCCGCTGCTACTGGGTAAAACTCCCTTGCCTTTTCAGATTGGTTCTCAGCTAGTTGAAGACACCAGATGTGATATCCCGTTCCTCCAAACCTCTGAAGTGCAGCTGAGAAAACATCTCGTTCTCCCTGGCCAGGCACCAGTTTGCCTCATGTCCTCTCCCTCCCTGCCTCCCACCCCTCACCACCACCTCCCAGTCGGGAGGCCAGCTGGGAAAGTTGGCAGATCTGGACTCGCGTGCTCTCTTGCGGAAGCTAGCAGTCGGCGTTTGGTTACCTACAGGAGTAGATTAGTAGAGGAGTTTATTGCCGTGTGAACAGGTACTTTGGAGTTCTTGTTCATGCTGAACTCCTGGGACATGCACAGGACAGCAGACAACACCACACAATGAAGTTCAAGTAGGGAGCTGCGTCAGCGTGCGTAGGCCACAGAGGAACAGGTAAAGGTTTATTCCACACTGAACAGAGAAGAAAAGAAATGCAGCGTTTCGGCTGTGGAGCCGCCTTCTCTTTTCGGCCTGGAGTAGACCTTTGCGACGTCACACAATGCAGACACTACCTGATTCTGGTGAGTCATGTGACCAGAACAATAGCTATGTAGCTGTGTGAAAAAAAAACAAACATGGTGGACCCTGCAAAAAGGTGCGCTGGGTCTGAGGCCCCGCGGTAGGGTGGGGAGGTCTTTCTCTCGGCGGGCAGGAGCAGGCCATGGCGGGGCCAGCCACGGTCGTGGGCCCAAGCCGAACTGCACGGTTTGGAAAGGTGGTGCTTGTCGGTGGCTGCAGCCTCTGGGGACTGCGGTGCAGGGGGTTCGGGCAAGATTGACCAGTTCCAGCACACAGAGATCTCAGCCCGAGTGAAATACTGTGTAAGCCCTGGGAAGCGGGGCTCTCGGTGGTCCGTGGGGCAGCCTGCACGAGCTGAGGAGAAAGGGCAAAGGGAGAAACACCGGGAAATATGTCTCAACCCACGGTGCGCTGAGAATGACCACGTTTTGGATTTCCAGACTTCTCAGAGCTCCCAGTGCCCTCTGCTGCGCTCTGTGCCTGGTGAGATGCGAGAACAGGTGGGACACATTCATCTCCCAGTGTTCATCTGGGTGTCCTCGGCAGTCGGTCTCCTGCTCCAGGCCTTGGATCCAGCCTGGAAAACCCTCTGCCTCCGGCAGCTCCCCCTGTGACCTGCTGCTGCCTGTGGGAGCACGCATGTCTTGTGACCCAAATCTGTGTTTTCATCTGCCTGCCAACTGAATTCAAGCACCAAAGAAGCAGCTGACTGTCAAAGTGAAAGGAACAACAGTAGAGTGCTGACCTGCACCTCCTCAATCTTGGACTGCACCTGCAGGACTTAGTTTCTACCACAAGGGGGAGATATGTAGTCAGAAGACTCTTACTGCAGACACTGCATTTACACATGTGTAAAGACTCTTCTTGCTCACACACACCCATGCAGACTCCTACTGAAAAGTCTGTTATACACTTGTACGGGCTCATTTTGCACATACACAACTGGGGTACAGACTCTTACGGGGGACACTGTATAGACACACACCTAGAGTACAGACTGTTACTGGACACACTGTATACACACACCTGTATAGACTCTTACTGGACATACTGAATACACACACACCTGTACAGAATCTTACTGCAGACACTATACACACACACACACCTGTACAGACTCTTGCTGGACACACTGTATAGATACACACAGACTCCTGGTAGACTCCTCAGCTAGAACAGGCTCTACAGAACAGCACACCTTCCTGAGGAAGTCTGTGACAAACTGCTCCAGATTGAGCAAGGTCTTGCTGCGCTGTGTGAAAGAGCAAGATGACTCAGCGCCCAGCCCTTCCTGCTTCCTGTGTGCTGTGTGCTGCAGCAACGGCCACCGCAGAGGAGCAGCATGGCCCCGGCGCCTGCCCGCGCAGTCAGCTGGTCTCAGTTACCACTCTCTGTCCACAGCTCTTGACATTTCAGACCAAGCCTTTTACTTGACAATCGGCAGACTTCCTGCCCACTTCAGGTTTTGATGAAACACCTTGTAAGTCCCGCTGGGGTCAAGGCAGGGTATCACTGCTCCCTCGCAGCCCTTGGGGTCCTGGGTTCGAGTGCCGGCCGGGGGGGTCCCAGCCCTCTGTGTGGTGTCTGCATGTTCCCCCCCGTCCACATAGTGTTCTCCAGGGGCAGCACGTACTTCCCACGTCCCGGAGACATGACCTGGGTTAATGTGTGTCTAAGCTGTGCCTGTGTGTCTGTGCATCTAGTGACAGGCTGGCCTCCCATCCAGGGTCAGTCCCCGTATAGCTGTTTGGTGGACAGGCTCCCCCAGCAGACAGTGTGGGTTGCTGGGATCAGGGGATTGAGAAGCCCCACTGTAGCTGTCCATGTGGCAGCAGAGATGAGTACGGGCTCACCTGTGTCACAAGCTGCGGGATTTCATTTCCCCTTTGATAAGCTAAACACAAGCATACCTGAATATTAGCTTTCAAGCCCTTTTTGTCAGCCCTGGTCTTATCACTCCATCAAGATTGTCACCAGAAACTTCAGGGGACGGAAACGCCCAGGGAGGCTGGGGGAGGTGTCTTGCACAACACACTGCCTGTTAGGCTGCTTTCAGCAGAAGGGAGGAAATGTCGTGATCAGCTGTGAGGCTGAGCTCAGTGTGAATGGTCTGGAAGGCACGGCAGAGAGATTCACACGCTAAACTCACACACACACACAGACTCACATGCTAAACTCGCACAAGCACACAGAGATTCACACGCTAAGCTCACACAAATGCACGCAGATTCACATGCTAAGTTCACACACACACGCACACAAAGATTCACAGGCTAAGCTCACACACACACAGATTCACACTCTAAGCTCACACACACGTACAGAGATTCACATGCTTAGCTTATATACACAAACACAAAGATTCACAGACTAAGCTCACAAAGACACAGACAGATTCACATACTAAACTCACATACACACATAGATTCACACGCTAAATTCACATACATGCACACACAGATTCACACACTAAACACACAAATTCCCATACTAAGCTCACACACACATGCACAAGCAGATCACATGTGAAACTCACACAGACACACAGATTCACATGCGCAAACACAAATACATGCACACACAATTTCACACGCTCAATCACAAATACATGCACACACAGATTCACGTGCGCAAACACAAATACATGCACACACAATTTCACACGCTCAAACACAAATACATGAATACATGCACACACAAATTCACACGCTCAAACAAATGCGCAGACAAATTCACACGCTCAAACGAATACATGCACACACCATTTCTCACGCTCAATCACAAATACATGCACACACAGATTCACACGCTCAAACTCAAATACACGCACACACCATTTCTCACGCTCAATCACAAATACATGCACACACAGATTCACACACTCAAATACAAATACATGCACACAATTTCACATGCTCAAGCACAAACACATGCACACAAATTCACACGCTCAAACACAAATACTTGAATACATGCACACTTAATTGACACGCTCAAATACAAGTACATGCACATACAAATTCACACACTCAAACACAAATACATGAATACATGCACACACAAATTCGCATGCTCAAACACAAATAAATGCACACAAATTCACATGCTCATACACAAATACATGCACACTAAATTCACACGCTCAAACACAAATACATGCACACACCATTTCTCACACTCAAACACAAATACGTGCACACACAAATTCACATGCTCAAACACAAATACATGAATACATGCACACACAAATTCACACGCTCAATCACAAATACATGCACATACAGACTCACATGCTCAAACACAAATACACGCACACTAAATTCACACGCGTAAACACAAATACATGCACACTCAAATTCACACTCTCAAACACAAATACATGCACGCACAAATTCACACGCTCAAACACAAATACATGCACGCACAAATTCACACGCTCAAACACAAATATATGCACACACAAATTCACACGCTCAAACACAAATACCTGCACACAGTAGTTCACACGCTCAAATAAACACTAGTATACAGAGATGCACACACTAAGCACACATGTAATTTCTTGCATTACTCATGTGCTCCAATGCACAAGCACGTTCATGCGCTTGTTTGCACTTTTCTAACTCGGAAATAAACATGGAGCATGAAGCTGGTGTTTGTATTACAGCCCAAAGCTGCAATCCGGGACTGGATCAGATTGCTATGCAAGTGGACTCTAACAAATACTATAAAACCTGGAGTGGATCTGGGAGTCCGATGGTCAGTATCACAAGGAAAAGAGTGGATTCAGACTTTCCTTCATGCAAAAGATTATGAGAACTGGGGTTTCATTTTTCATCTCTGACCGATAGTGGCATCAGACCTTGTTCCACAGAGCCCTGTCAGCACAACTTTCTGCGACATGTGAAGTAACTCTCCTGTAACCAAATTAACAAATGAGTGCTTGCAAAACATGAACCACACACTCGCTACACACTCGGGGCCATGCCGCAGATTCAAGAATATTGCACACAGTACAGTGAAAAAAGAGATAATACTGTCTGCCTGTTCAGGGGAAAGGTCCTCACACTTCTCAATACATGTAGCTGGTCCACAAGGAGAGCAGACCTTTAGAAGACTTCTCTATTCTGCATAATGTTGTGAAAGTACCGTGTAGCCCAGTGAGATCAGGGTAAAAACACAGTACAGTGCAATAAAGCCCAATGAGATTGGGGTAAAAACACAGTACAGTGCAGTAAAGCCCGGTGAGATCAGGGTAAAAACACAGTACAGTCCATAAAGCCCAGTGAGATCAGGGTAAAAACACAGTACAGTGCAATAAAGCCCAGTGAGATCAGGGTAAAAACACAGTACAGCGCAGTAAAGCCCAATGAGATCGGGGTAAAAACACAGTACAGTCCATAAAGCCCAGTGAGATCAGGGTAAAAGCACAGTACAATGCAATAAAGCCCAGTGAGATAAGGGTAAAAACACAGTACACTGCAGTAAAGCCCAGTGAGATCAGGGTAAAAACACAGTACAGTGCAATAAAGCCCAGAGAGATCAGGGTAAAAACACAGTACAGTGCAATAAAGCCCAGAGAGATCAGGGTAAAAACACAGTACAGTGCAATAAAGCCCAATGAGATCGGGGTAAAAACACACTACAGCGCAGTAAAGCCCAATGAGATCGGGGTAAAAACACAGTACAGTGCAGTAAAGCCCAGTGAGATCAAGGTAAAAACACAGTACAGTGCAATAAAGCCCAATGAGATTGGGGTAAAAACACAGTACAGTGCAGTAAAGCCCGGTGAGATCAGGGTAAAAACACAGTACAGTCCATAAAGCCCAGTGAGATCAGGGTAAAAGCACAGTACAGCGCAGTAAAGCCCAGTGAGATCAGGGTAAAAACACAGTACAATGCAATAAAGCCCACTGAGATCAGGGTAAAAACACAGTACAGCCCAGTAAAGCCCAGTGAGATCAGGGTAAAAGCACAGTACAGTGCAGTAAAGCCCAGTGAGATCAGGGTAAAAACACAATACAGTGCAATAAAGCCCAATGAGATTGGGGTAAAAACACAGTACAGTGCAGTAAAGCCCAGTGAGATCAAGGTAAAAACACAGTACAGTGCAGTAAAGCCCAGTGAGGTCAGGGTAAAAACACAGTACAGTGCAATAAAGCCCAATGAGATTGGGGTAAAAACACAGTACAGTGCAGTAAAGCCCAGTGAGATCAAGGTAAAAACACAGTACAGTGCAATAAAGCCCAATGAGATCGGGGTTAAAACACAGTACAGTGCAGTAAAGCCCAGTGAGATCAGGGTAAAAGCACAGTACAGCGCAGTAAAGCCCAGTGAGATCAGGGTAAAAACACAGTACAGAGCAGTGAAGCTCAGTGAGATCAGGGTAAAAACACAGTACAGTGCAATAAAGCCCACTGAGATCAGGGTAAAAACACAGTACAGCCCAGTAAAGCCCAGTGAGATCAGGGTAAAAGCACAGTACAGTGCAGTAAAGCCCAGTGAGATCAGGGTAAAAACACAATACAGTGCAATAAAGCCCAGTGAGATCAGGGTAAAAACACAGTACAGTGCAGTAAAGCCCAGTGAGATCAGGGTAAAAACACAGTACAGTGCAGTAAAGCCCAGTGAGATCAGGGTAAAAGCACAGTACAGCGCAGTAAAGCCCAGTGAGATCAGGGTAAAAACACAGTACAGAGCAGTGAAGCTCAGTGAGATCAGGGTAAAAACACAGTACAATGCAATAAAGCCCACTGAGATCAGGGTAAAAACACAGTACAGCCCAGTAAAGCCCAGTGAGATCAGGGTAAAAGCACAGTACAGTGCAGTAAAGCCCAGTGAGATCAGGGTAAAAACACAATACAGTGCAATAAAGCCCAATGAGATTGGGGTAAAAACACAGTACAGTGCAGTAAAGCCCAGTGAGATCAAGGTAAAAACACAGTACAGTGCAGTAAAGCCCAGTGAGATCAGGGTAAAAACACAATACAGTGCAATAAAGCCCAATGAGATTGGGGTAAAAACACAGTACAGTGCAGTAAAGCCCAGTGAGATCAAGGTAAAAACACAGTACAGTGCAATAAAGCCCAATGAGATCGGGGTTAAAACACAGTACAGTGCAGTAAAGCCCAGTGAGATCAGGGTAAAAGCACAGTACAGCGCAGTAAAGCCCAGTGAGATCAGGGTAAAAACACAGTACAGAGCAGTGAAGCTCAGTGAGATCAGGGTAAAAACACAGTACAGTGCAATAAAGCCCGGTGAGATCAGGGTAAAAACACAGTCCAGTGCAGTAAAGCCCAGTGAGATCAAGGTAAAAACACAGTACAGTGCAATAAAGCCCACTGAGATCAGGGTAAAAACACCGTACAGAGCAGTAAAGCCCAGTGAGATCAGGGTAAAAACAGAGTACACTGCAGTAAAGCCCAGTGAGATCAGGGTAAAAACACAGTACAATGCAATAAAGCCCAGTGAGATCAGGGTAAAAACAGAGTACACTGCAGTAAAGCCCAGTGAGATCAGGGTAAAAACACAGGGCAGCGCAGTAAAGCCCAGTGAGATCAGGGTAAAAACAGAGTACACTGCAGTAAAGCCCAGTGAGATCAGGGTAAAAACACAGGGCAGCGCAGTAAAGCCCAGTGAGATCAGGGTAAAAACACAATACAGCGCAGTAAAGCCCAGTGAGATCAGGGTAAAAACACAATACAGCGCAGTAAAGCACTATACTACAATGTGTCGGAGAAATAGAGAAGGAAAAGCCAGTGACAGATATTGCGATAATGGTAAAACACACAATCGCAGGCAGGTTTGGTCCGGGAGTCCGGTACCAGAGGCCTGTCTGAACCCCCACAGTCACGATACAGCAGCCTGCACCGCTCTGCATTCAGAAACTATTTATTCCTCCAATCGTTCAGAACACCAAGCATTTCCAATACATTGATACAAGACATACGTTCCAGCACAAGGTTGATGCTTTCAGCGGCGTGTGGGGTCTCTCCCTCTCCCTGCAGCCCCACCGGTCTCCCTGGGGTCCCCTGTCCCTGCCCCGCCCCCCAGCTCAGCACACACACCGCAGAGCGAACACACAGGAGCGCTGCCTCCTCTGGGATCTCCGAGAATCACCGGGGAGACACAGTTTCTGTCCAAAATCCCGGGTTCACAGCCGCCCCCTGGAAGCAGGACTTCTTCTATATAGCGCCTTTCAAGGCAGGTGTCCAGCGTCCGCTCGTCCGACTGCTGGGCTCCGCTGCTTCGACAGGCCGGCTTTCCCAGTCCAGGGTGGATTCCCGCTGTTTTCCCGAGAGCATCTGCTGGGAGTTCTTCCTGATTCCCAGCCCCGGCTCCGGAGGGCACTCGGGACTCGGCCCACCCCACGCTGTTTTTGTTTTTATTGCCTCAGCAGCTCGGCTCAGGGTGCGAGTGCAGTCCTCTGGTTACTGTCTCCTCTCTCTCTCTGAAGATCGGGTATGTGTGAAATTAGTTCTAAAGATATACTGAACATCCAGAAAGCAGATGTTTAAAATATATAAAAGATAAACTCTCCTAAAGCAATCTCTGCTGTGTCTCTCTGATAGCCTGTCTGCCTGTCGGTCTGTCTGTCTGTCTTTCTGTTTCTCTGTCGGCTTGTCTGTCTCTCTCGTGGCCATTCTGTCCGTCTGTCTCTCTGTCCACGTGTCTGTCGCTCTGATGGCCTGTCCACGTGTCTGTCTCTCTCGTGGCCTGTCTGTCCGTCTGTCTCTCTGTCCACGTGTCTGTCTCTCTGATCCCGTCTGTCCGTCTGTCTCTCTGTCAGCTTGTCTATCTCTGTCAGCATGTCTGTTTCTCTGATGGCCTGTGTGCCTGTCGGCCTCTCTGTCTGTGTGTCTGTCTCTCTGATGGCCTGTCTGTGTGTCTGTCTCTCTGATGGCCTGTCTGCCTTATTGCCCTGCATGTTTCAATTACTGTACAAAGCGTTTAATATAGTTCTCAGCAGTCCTACCTACTCAGGACTCTTAACAAAGACCCTACAGCATGAGTGTATCTCGTCCTCCTTTCCCCTCCTCTCCTTCCTCTGTCTCACCCTCCTGTCTCTCACCCTCCTCTCCCGGTGCCTCCTCTCTCCCTCCCCTCTCTGTGCCTCCTCTCTCTCTCCTCTCTCCCTCTCTCTCTCCTCTCTCCCTCTGTCTCCCTCCTCTCTCTGTGCCTCCTCTCTCTCTCTCCCCTCTGTCTGACTGACTCACACAGAGGAGGTCAGACAGAAAGTCGGGGAGAGCCCGTCGCCCCCCTGCTCAGCCGGCGGGGGAGGAGGCAGGGCGGAGGAGTCAGGCAGGGCGTCGGGGGGTGGCAGGGGGGCCGGCGCCGGCCCCTGGCCGTTCTCCAGGGGGGCGCCGGGGTCGGGACCCAGGAGGGGCTGCGTCTCCCCCCGCGCCGCCCCCTCCTCCCTCAGCTCCACGCTCACGCCCTCCGGCTGGGCGCCGGACGTGGGGCGCGAGCCGGCCTGGTTGAGGAAGGTGCTGAGGGCCCCGGGGTCCCCGGCCTCCTTGTCTCCCTCGGGGCCCTTCCCGCGGCCGGCCTCCGCGTCCTCGTCCCCCGCCGGCCCCCCGTTCTCCTCCCTCTCGGGCATGGGCGTGGCCCAGACGTCCTGGCCGCCCTTGTGCTTCCTGCTCTGGCGCCCCCCGCTGTAGGCGCTCGGGAACGTCGTGGAGCCGCACCGGCGCCGCTTGGCCGCGTACACCCCAGCGGCCACGCACCCCACCAGCAGGACGGCCCCCACCAGCACGGCCACAATGATCCAGAGCAAGGGGCCACTGCTGGCGGCAGTGCCGGCGCCGGCGGCCCTAGAGGTGGCGGTGCTGGGGGTGGCTTCAGGCGTCGTGGAGCTGATGCGGCTGGTCGTCGTGGCCGCGGTCGTCGCGGCCGCCGTCGTCGTGCTCTCCGTCGCCATCATCTCTGTCGAGGTGTCGTCGGTGGTGACTCCAGGCAGGCCAGCAGGGGGCGCCGTGGTCGTCTCCGGAGAAGTGGGCGGCCCGGAGCTGGTGGGGGAGAAGCCGGCGGTGGAGGTGGTGTCTGTGCCCGCCGTGCTGGTGGTCTCGATCGGGGTGGGCCGGGAGGTCAGAGCGGTGCTCGTGGCCGCTGTGGCTCCGGTGGACGTGGGGGAGGGCGGGGGCTTCGTGTCCCCGAGCAGGGCGGCGGTGGGCCTGGTGCTCGTCTCGGGGGGCCCGGCGGTGGAATCGGGGGTGGCGGTCTCCAGCGCGGTGCCGGGCGCCATGGTGGCGAGAGTCGGGGGCTGCAGTGCGGCGGTGGGGCTGGGCGCCGGTGGGGCCTGCGACGTCAGCGTGAGGTTGGCCGGCTCGGTATCGTTGCCCGGCTCGGCCCGGACGGCGGCCAGGACCAGCGCCAGGACCAGCGCGCGGGCGGCTCTCGCCATGGCGGACCCCCCCTGGGTGTGCGGATTGGTGCCGCGGCTGGGGAGGGCGCTGGCTCCCCCTGTCTCCCCCCTGCGCGGCGCGGCGCGGCGCGGCGCGGCGCGGCTGTGGTGAGGGCTTATGGGATCTGTCTAAGGGTGCTGGCCTTCTCCGGCTCGGCGGCGTGCTCTCCGCACCCTGATGTGCACACGCCGACAGGAAGTCCCCACGCCCACTTCCTGCCCTCGCCTGCTCACACGCGCGCGCGCTCTCTCTCTCTCTCTCTCTCAAGTCCGGCGTGCCCTCTGGGCGTCGCACTCCTCTGGATGCCTGATATCAGCCTTGAGCCACCAGCACCGGCAGGCAACCTGGGCACAGCATATAACAGCAACATTTACACACATCGAACGGAGAAGCTAACCTGAATGTAAGCCCCAGGGCTTTTACGGAACGCCGATTCGCCACCGGCGCCGTTTGTGACACCCACGCCGCCGGAGCAGTGCTGTTGTGATCTAGACTTTTCCTGCATGGTCAAATCACAGTCCGGCGCAGAAAAGCCCAGGGAGATTGTGGTAAAAACACAGTGCAGTGCAGTAAAGCCCAGTGAGATCAGGGTAAAAACACAGTGCAGTGCAGAAAGCCCAGTGAGATCGGGGTAAAAACACAGTGCAGTGCAGGAAAGCCTGGTGAGATCAGGGTAAAAACACAGTCCAGTGCAGTAAAGCCCAGTGAGATCAGGGTAAAAACACAGTGCAGTGCAGTAAAGCCCAGTGAAATCAGGGTAAAAACACAGTGCAGTGCAGTAAACCCCAGTGAGATCAGGGTAAGAGCTCAGTCCAGTGCAGTAAAGCCCGGTGAGATCAGGGTATAAACACAGTGCAGTGCAGTAAACCCCAGTGAGATCAGGGTAAGAGCTCAGTGCAGTGCAGTAAAGCCCAGTGAGGTTGTGGTAAGAGAGAAGCACAGTGAGCGAGTGAGCGAGGCTCTTGAAATCAGTGTGTCTGCCTGTGTCTGACCCGCTGGCGAAGGTGACCGAACCGCAGGGGCTAGCGACCACACGGCCGGTTCCTGGCCCGACGCCCTCCCTCGCACCCGGACCCCAGCGCTTACCTGCAGGCCTGCGGAGCATCAGCACGACTGAGACCCCAGACTGCCTGGAAGGAGCCTGCTGGGCGTCGCCACATCCGCTCCCCGCCTCTCTCTCTCACTCTCTCGTGCGCGAGCGAGCTCTGCTTCTCTTTCTCCTTCTCTCTCTCTCCTCTCTCTCACTCTCTCGTGCGCAGTCGAGCTCTGCACCTCTCTCTCCTTTCCTCAAAAGGTGCTTTATTGGTGTGACCAATGAGTAAAATCAGTGTTGCCAAAGCAAAACAAATACAATTAACATAAAACAAATAAATCCACAAACATTTACAATACAGACACAATCATAAGATATTTACATATGGAGCATTACTGGGAGACAGACTCACTGCTCCTTAGGCTGGGACAGGAGATCACATACTGGGCTGCCAGTTCCACTGAGTTCCCTCCTCCCTCTCCCAGTAGGATTGGGACCCGTTGTGATTCTGGCAGGTGTGGGAACTCTGGGATTAGATTTGTAAATTTAGGGAAGAATGTTTGTCTAATCCCAGAATATCTGTCGCAGTGCAGTAGGAAGTGCCCCTCTGTCTCTATTTCTCCCCGCTGGCAGTGGGAGCACAGCCTGTCCTCTCTGGGCAGCCAGGTCTGCCTGTGTCCAGTGTGTGTGTCCAGGCTGTGTCTCTGAACCTGTCCTCTCTGGGCAGCCAGGTCTGCCTGTGTCCAGTGTGTGTGTCCAGGCTGTGTCTCTGAACCTGTCCTCTCTGGGCAGCCAGGTCTGCCTGTGTCCAGTTTCTATGGCCAGGCTGTGGTCACTGAGCCTGTCCTCTCTGGGCAGCCAGGTCTTCCTGTGTCCAGTTTCTATGGCCAGGCTGTGGTCACTGAGCCTGTCCTCTCTGGGCAGCCAGGTCTGCTAGTGTCCAGTTTCTATGGCCAGGCCGTGGTCACTGAGCCTGTCCTCTCTGGACAGCCAGGTCTGCTCGTGTCCAGTTTCTATGGCCATGCTGTGGTCACTGAGCCTGTCCTCTCTGGACAGCCAGGTCTGCACGTGTCCAGTTTCTATGGCCAGGCTGTGGTCACTGAGCCTGTCCTCTCCTGGCAGCCAGGTCTGCCTGTGTCCAGTTTCTATGGGCAGGCTGTGGTCACTGAGCCTGTCCTCTCCTGGCAGCCAGGTCTGCCTGTGTCCAGTTTCAATGGGCAGGCTGTGGTCACTGAGCCTGTCCTCTCCTGGCAGCCAGGTCTGCCTGTGTCCAGTTTCTATGGGCAGGCTTTGGTCACTGAGCCTGTCCTCTCCTGGCAGCCAGGTCTGCCTGTGTCCAGTTTCTATGGGCAGGCTGTGGTCACTGAGCCTGTCCTCTTTGTGCATGTTTCAGTCTGTGTGTGTGCGATGACATCTTCCTCTTTCTGGCTTTGAGGAAACAACTTCAGAGCTTTCATCACAGTCAGCCACTGTGTGACAGCAAGAATCACCCATTCTGAACACAGTCTCCCGTCCTGTTGTGTGTGCTTATCACTGAGGGGTTCTCTGTGATCTCCTCTCTCTCTCCCTGTGTCTCCCGTCCTGTTGTGTGTGTTTATGACTGAGGGTTTCTCTGTGATCTCCTCTCTCTCCCTGTGTCTCCCGTCCTGTTGTGTGTGTTTATGACTGAGGGTTTCTCTGTGATCTCCTCTCTCTCCCTGTGTCTCCTGTCCTGTTGTGTGTGTTTATCACTGAGGGGTTCTCTGTGATCTCCTCTCTCTCTCCCTGTGTCTCCCGTCCTGTTGTGTGTGTTTATGACTGAGGGTTTCTCTGTGATCTCCTCTCTCTCCCTGTGTCTCCTGTCCTGTTGTGTGTGTTTATTACTGAGGGTTTCTCTGTGATCTCCTCTCTCTCTCCCTGTGTCTCCCGTCCTGTTGTGTGTGTTTATCACTGAGGGTTTCTCTGTGATCTCCTCTCTCTCTCCCTGTGTCTCCTGTCCTGTTGTGCTGTTATAACCGACAGGAATGTGGGAACAGGAAGCTCATCTCTTCTTGTTTCCTCCTATCTGTTGTTTTGTTCTGCTGTGAATCGTTTCCTCTTTTTTAATTTAAAGACATTGCCTCACCTCTCACCTCTCTCCTCTCTCCTCTCTCTCCCCTCTGATTCTCTCCTCTCTCTCCTCTCACCACCTCAACCCTCACCTCTCCTCTCTCTCCCTTCTCTCTCCTCTCTCTCCTTTCTCTCCCCCTCACCCACCCTCTCCTCTCTCTGCCCTCACTGACTCTCCCCTCACTCTCTCCTCTCTCTGCCCTCACTGACTCTCCCCTCACTCTCCCCTCTCTCTCCCCTCACTGACTCTCTCCTCTCTCTCCCCTCACTGACTCTTCCCTCTCTCTCTCCTCTCTCTCTTCTCTCTCCCCTCACTGACTCTCCCCTCTCCCTCCCTTCACTCTCTCCTCTCTCCTCTCTCCTCTCACTCTCTCCTCTCTCTCCCCTCACTGACTCTGCCCTCTCTCTCTCTCCTCTCTCTCTCCTCCTGTCTCCCTCCTCTCCCCTCAGTACACCTGGGAACAGGGTGTGTGGGATTGTGATAGGTTGCTGTACGGCCTGCCTGTGTGAGTGTTGTGACGTTGTGTGTGTGTGCGCTGTGCTGCCTGCAGATCTCTGGGAGGAAACCAGAGCCCCTGGCGGAAACCCCCCATGAGCACGGGCTGAGCATGCAGACTCCACCCAGAATGTCCCCTGGCCCACATTCGAACCCAGGGCCCGGGAGCTCTGAGACAGCAGCACCCCAGGGGTCCGGCTGGTCAGCAGTGACCGCTTCCACTCCCCGCTTGCCCAGAGCGTCCTGGGGGTCTTCAGGGGGTCTTCAGTGGTCCGGTCCGTGAAGGCCGGTTTGACTGCGGTGAACAAAGCAGGTTGTGGTCCTGACCCACGGACCCACTGACCCTGACTGGACACACACACACACACTCCCAGAGCAGCCACCAACACCTTGTTATTTGGGAGCACTAATAATCATAATAGAAATAAAATAAAAATAATAACTACACATTTATTTTTTTTTTAATTAATGACAATTAACCAGAGCCCCAGATGGGAATGTTTTATTGTTCTGGGGTAACAGGGACCCCGTTTTCCCCCATTTCTTCTGCTGACCTCCTCCCTGTCGCGTCTCTGGATTGGGGCTGCTCCCCCAAAACCCAAAGTCTCCTGTGACGTGCCCCCCACATCCCCCAGTTGAGAATCGCTGGGGTGCAGGGGGTCAGTTCCGGATTTCGGGGGATATTAACAGAGAAGGGGTGCGCAGTTTTGGTCGTTGGAATCAGGTGGGTGCTGGAGCTGGAGACCCCCCGGCCAACCGGTTCGTTATCCTCATCGATAACGAGGTCCCGGGTTCGCCAGTCCTCGCGCCAGTGTCCCCGGATCTCCGACTCTGAAAGAGTCGCCCCTCGCTGACCTTTGACCTTTGACCCCCCAGTGCAAAGGCATAGGGAACCTACATGAAAGGTCGTCGCCGCCCCCCATGTCACCCCCCGCCCCCCTCGCTCAGTCCCTGTCCCGGCCGCACCCCTCTCTCGTCCCGGCGCTGTACCAGAACTCGGCGATCTGCTCCGGCGTGACCCGGGGCTGCAGCCACAGGCTGGGCTCCTCGGGGTCCCCTCTCCTCCTGGGGGGCTGGCCGCCCCCGCGCCCCCGCCCGCGGAGCCGCCACCGGCCCGCCCGCCGCTGAGCGGACAGGCGCACGCAGAGGAAGACGGTGAGCCCCAGGAACACGGCCGCCGTGACCCCCAGGGCCCACAGGGTCACCAGGCAGGTCAGGCGCACCCCGCGGAACCCGAACCCTGCCCCGCAGGAGCTGCCCCCCCAGGAGGCGCGGGTGGGGGGGTGGGGGCTGTGGTAGGGGGGCACCCCCGGTGTGTTGGCGGGGGGGCGCGCCACATGGGCGCCTCGCTCTGTGACCGTGAGGGCGTCGAGACTGAGGCTGCTGTTCTGCACCGTCGTAGACTCGGGGCACCCCGAGACGTCCCGCTGACAGGGAGAGGGGGGCAGGGTCGCCGAGAGGTGGGACATGGAGAGAAAGAGTGTCAGCATCGTCCCTCTGGTCATCTGGAGAGAGAAACACTGACTGACCAACTGACTGGACACTCCAGTACATTAACACTGCACTGAGAGAGAGAGGGGTTAATACAGACACACTGACTGGACACTCCAGTACATTAACACTGCACTGAGAGAGAGAGGGGTTAATACAGACACACTGACTGGACACTCCAGTACATTAACACTGCACTGAGAGAGAGAGGGGTTAATACAGACACACTGACTGGACACTCCAGTACATTAACACTGCACTGAGAGAGAGGGGTTAATACAGACACACTGACTGGACACTATAGTACATTAACACAGCACTGAGAGAGAGAGGGGTTAATACAGACACACTGACTGGACACTCCAGTACATTAACACTGCACTGAGAGAGAGGGCTTAATACAGACACACTGACTGGACACTCCAGTACATTAACACTGCACTGAGAGAGAGGGGTTAATACAGACACACTGACTGGACACTATAGTACATTAACACAGCACTGAGAGAGAGAGGGGTTAATACAGACACACTGACTGGACACTCCAGTACATTAACACTGCACTGAGAGAGAGGGGTTAATACACACACACTGACTGGACACTCCAGTACATTAACACTGCACTGAGAGATAGGGGTTAATACAGACACACTGACTGGACACTCCAGTACATTAACACTGCACTGAGAGAGAGAGGGGTTAATACAGACACACTGACTGGACACTCCAGTACATTAACACTGCACTGAGAGAGAGGGGTTAATACAGACACACTGACTGGACACTACACTACATTAACACTGCACTGAGAGAGAGAGAGGGGTTAATACAGACACACTGACTGGACACTCCAGTACATTAACACTGCACTGAGAGAGAGAGGGGTTAATACAGACACACTGACTGGACACTCCAGTACATTAACACTGCACTGAGAGAGAGGGGTTGATACTGAGAAGGGACTGACGCACTCAGAGGAGAATCCTATTAAGCTATTGTACAGATATTAGGTTTGTTGATAGTTGAATCTATTCCATTTCTGTTTCTGTCTGACAGAACCTCAGTCCGATGGACTGACGTCAACCCCCCACACCCCAGACAGGCAGACTTACAGACCCTCGAACTACACAGGACAGGAATCTCAACCAGCACACAGTCCCAGAGTTAGAAAAGAGGCCCACAGCCCCAGACGCTTACCTGTCTCACTCTGTCCCTCTTCATCCTCCTGCTGATCGCACATTCGGCTTCCTGTCTGCACCGGAGCATGCTGGGAAGGCCCTGCCCCGCCGGCACCACTGTCGTCATCCCAACGCCGGCTCAGTTCCTGGGTGCAGTTGACGTGGAAACGGGGGCCCGCAGTCCGAGCGAAGGAGGATGTGGTTTGGAGCCACACCACTCCTCTGCTCTCCTGCCTCCGTCTTCCTCCTCCTCCTCCTCCTCTCCCTCAGCTTCCTTTTTTTTTCTCTTTGACTCAGAGCAGCGGTCGAGAAAGTGTCATCGTGCTGCCACACTTCCTGTTGACATACCTGCTCAAAACCAAACAGAGGTTCCTTAGAGGAGGGGGGGGTGGCGAATAGTGCCCTCTGGTGGCTGCACCGGGAAACAGCTATTGTAAACTTCACATCCTCCACAGCGCAGATCTCCCAATAACACCCGTGTCTCTCTGCCCATCTGTCTCCCCCTTTTCCTGCCTGCGTCCGTCCTGCGATGGGGGTGTGTGGCTAGGCCAGAAACGGCTTCATCCAGATCCTCTAAGGATTATGGGAATGCAGCACAACAACACTGCTGCGACCAGAGCACCACGTCGGGAACAGACCCGTCTGTGTCTCGCGGACCCCGAGTCTGAAACGATTGGGCGGGGATCAGCCCAGCTGGGAGGGTCGTAGTGGGCTGTGCAGGGATTTTAGGGGTGTTCTGTGAGGGGTCCATCGCTGCTACAGACCCCAGGACGAGGCCTAGATAGATACTTCATTGATCCCGTGAGGGAAATTGCAGTGCAACAGCAGCTTAACATAGACAACACAGCCACAGTGTAATGAAATGATACAGCAATACAACAATACAATACAATCAGTACAGTCAGTGACAAGTGCACTAAGAAGAGTTACAGTACAGAATATACAAAAAACAGAACAGTACACAAAAAGTTGTATTGCACACTATAAATATAAAAATATATTGCGCAAGTCCCTGGCATATATTGCACAAAAAACAGTTGTAAACGGGAAAGCCAGATGTAAACAGAGAGTTTACTGTTTAGTCCAGAAACAGGTCACTGTCAATGTTGCCTCTGCCCAGACGCAAGGTGGATGCGTTGTACAGTCTTATGGCAGAAGACAAGAATGACCTCCTGTAGCGCTCCCTGTCGCACTGTGGATGGATCAGTCTATTGCTGAACGTGCTCTTCATTTCTACAAGCATGTCATAGAGGGGATGGGAGACGTTGTCCATGATGGCCTCTAGTTTGGACACCATTCTCCTCTCAGCCACTACCTCCAGGGGGTCCAGGCCAGACCCAATGACAGAACTTGCTCCTCTGATGAGCTCGTTCAGCCTGTTAGCATCATGTCCTGCACAGCCGGTGCAGTGTGTCCCCTCTGGCTGCCCGTACCCTGCCTGTCCTTCCAGGGTTAAGTGGATTAGCCCAGTCAGATCCAGTGTAATCCGTGCTCACCTCCCCATCTGTCTCAGAGTCACCCTGCCGCAGGGCGCCAGCCAGAGTCCGGGTGCCTGCTGTCAGCGGTCTCGGGGGGATCTCGTCATCACCGCGGAGGAGGGCAGGGCGACAGGATCAGGGGCTGGTCGTACTGTAGGATGAGCTAAAGAGGGAGAGGGGAGGAGGAAGATGGAGGGAGAGAGGAAGATGGAGAGCGAGGAGGAGAGGGACAAGGAGGGAGAGAGCGAGGGAGAGGGAGAGAATGAAGGACAGGGGGAGAGGGACAGCGAGGAGGAGAGGGAGATGGAGGGGGAGAGGAAGATGGGGGGAGAGAGAGAGAAGGAGAGGGAGAATGAAGGAGAGGGGGAGAGGGACAGCGAGGAGGAGGGCGAAATGGAGGGAGAGAGTGAGGGAGATGGAGAAGGAGAGATAGAGGGGGGCAGAGAGGGAGAGGAGGAGAGGGAGATGGAGGGAGAGAGCGAGGGAGAGGGAGAGATGGAGGGGGAGAGGGAGATGGACAGTGAGGACGAGGGAGAGGGGGAGATGGAGGAGTGGAATGGGCTGATCCTGGGTGAGTGTGAGCTCAGGAGAGGAGGGCAGAAGCCCGTGGTGGAGGTGAGAGAGCTGCTTCCTGGGGAGCCCATCACCCCCAATATGGTCCTGGGGCTGACGGCCAGCACTGCGGGTAAGAAAACAAACATCCTATAAATATGTATCCTCTAGAGCAGGAGACAGTGTCTGTTGACTTTCTTGTGTGTGTGTCTGCACTCTTCCCGTTTGCAGTTTTATTTTGGAGCTTGAGAGAAACGGTGTTGACCTTAGATGGGTCTCGTAAGTTATGTTGGGTCTCACTACGTCGTTAATAGAGTTGGTGATGAAAGTTCGGGAGGGGTGACAACAGCCGAGTTCCTGCCAAGCCTTGTTCAGGACCCTATGCAGACGGTATAATCCGGAAGTAAGTGGAGAAGGACATCAGGGAGGAGACATAGGGGATCAGGACGGGTTGACAGACAGGGGGGTGTGACGGCGGTGAGCCAGTGCTCGGGGGGGGGCGTGGCGAAGGATAACGAGTCCCAAGCAGTCCTAGGGGGACTCTGGGGCGCAGGCCAGAGTCCAGGAACCGGGGGATCCACCCAGGACGAGACAAACGAGGTTAAAATCCGGAACGGGATCCGGAACAGGGATGGGGAATCAAACTGGGGTTAACGAGGCCTGGCGCTCCGAGCCCCGGACCCAGACGGTCAGGAAGCCGGGGTGAAGCCGATGCCGTCGGGGTCTCTCCTGGACCCGCTGGTAGGTGGGCTTCCGGGCGTCCATCTCCCAATGCTGAGCCAGGAATAGCGGGAGCGCCAGGCTTGAATAAGGAGGGACAAAACAGGGGGCAGGTGCACATAATGAACTAAAATCCGAAAAGGATCAGAGCGCCCTTAAGAGGAGGGATCCCGATCGTGACACCTCGTGAATTTTCCCCTAGACTTTAGTTACTTCAGATGGGGGGTTGTTACGCCTGTGGGCGTCTTGGTTCCTTGTGTGGGTGGGGGTGTTTTGTTTTTCCTCTTGCTACGCCGCCAGAGTCTGTCCAGGTCGTGGAGAGATCGGGACACCCACTGCAGGGTCGTAACAGTTTGCTCTCAGGGTGGCTGACGGGTGTGTCCATCCTACAGACTACCTGTGCTCCCCAGAGGACAACATCTACAACATCGTCTTCTCTCGCTTCAAGATCCGGGACATGGAGAGCGGAGGGGTGATACTAGAGATCAGGAAACACTGTCCCACAGGTGAGGCAGGCCGTCTGGACTGGGGGTGACTGGAGCTGGAAAGGCTGTCTAACAGCAGAGCCCCGCTGTCTCTCTCCCACAGAGATCCAGGATGTGAGAGAAGTTAATGCAGGCAGGTTTATCCGGTATCACTTCACCCCTGAATTCCTGCAGCTGAGAGAGATTGGAGCAACGTAAGTCTTAATGGACCAAACAGGATTGTGTGTGTCTGTACGGGACAAGACTGTGTGTGTGAGTCTGTACTGGACAGGACTGTGTGTGAGTGAGTGTGTGAGTCTGTACTGGACAGGAATGTGTGTGTGAGACTGTACTGGACAGGACCGTGTGATTGTGAGTCTATACTGGACAGGAATGTGTGTGTGAATCTGTACCGGACAGGACTGTGTGTGAGTCTATACTGGACAGGAATCTGTGTGTGAATCTGTACCGGACAGGACTGTGTGTGAGTCTATACTGGACAGGAATGTGTGATTGTGAGTCTATACTGGACAGGAAATTGTGTGTAAGTCTATACTGGACAGGTATGTGTGATTGTGAGTCTATACTGGACAGGAATGTGTGTGTGAGACTGTACTGGACAGGACTGTGTGATTGTGAGTCCATACTGGACAGGAATGTGTGTGTGAGTCTGTACCAGACAGGACTGTGTGTGAGTCTATACTGGACAGGAATGTGTGTGTAAGTCTATACTGGACAGGACTGTGTGATTGTGAGTCTATACTGGACAGGAAATTGTGTGTGAGTCTCTACTGGACAGGAAATTGTGTGTGAGTCTTTACTGGACAGGACGTTGTGTGTGCAAGTCTCTACTGGACAGGACTGTGTGTGTGAGTCTCTACTGGACAGGAATGTGTGTGTGAGTCTGTACCGGACAGAACTGTGTGTGAGTCTATACTGGACAGGACTGTGTGATTGTGAGTCTATATTGGACAGGACAGTGTGTGAGTCTGGAGAGGAATGTGTGTGTGAGTCTATACTGGACAGGACTGTGGTTGAGACTGTACTGGATGGGACTGTGTGATTGTGAGTCTATACTGGACAAGAATGTGTGTGTGAGACTGTACTGGACAAGACTGTGTGATTGTGAGTCTACACTGGACACGACTGTGTGATTGTGAGACTATACTGGACAGGATTGTGTGTGAGACTTTACTGGACAGGACTGTGTGATTGTGAGTCTATTCTGGACAGGACTGTCTGTGTGTGAGACTGTACCGGACAGGACGTCTGTGTGTGAGTCTGTACTGGACAGGAATGTGTGTGTGAGTCTGTACGGGACAGGACCGTGTGTGAGTCTATAATGGACAGGACTGTGATTGCGAGTCTACACTGGACACTTCTGTGATTGTGAGTCGATACTGGACACTACTGTGTGATTGTGAGTCGATACTGGACAGGACTGTGTGTATGAGTCTATAATAGACAGGTCTGTGTGATTGTGAGTCCATACTTTACAGGACTGTGTGTATGAGTCTATACTGGACAGGACTGTCTGTGTGTGAGTCTCTACTGGACAGGACTGTCTGTGTGTGAGTCTCTACTGGACAGCACCGTGTGTTTAGGGAGTCTGTACAGGAGTGGACTATGTGCTGAAAATGAAGTCTACATTTTCTGTTCTTTGCTGTGTTTCAGTGTGGAGTTCACAGTGGGCAATAAAGCCCTGAATAAGTTCCGTCTAATCGAGAGACACTACTTCAGGGACAGGCTGCTTAAGAGCTTTGACTTTGAGATTGGCTTCTGTATCCCCAACAGCCGCAACACTTGCGAGCACATCTACGAGCTCCCAGAGCTGGACAGCGAGACAAGTACTAACACACCCTACTAATGCCATCTCCTTCTCCTGCAGTGTTAATGTACTGTAGTGTCCAGTCAGTGTGTCTGTATTAACCCCCCTCTCTCTCAGTGCAGTGTCAATGTACTGGAGTGTCCAGTCAGTGTGTCTGTATTAACCCCTCTCTCTCAGTGCAGTGTTAATGTACTGTAGTGTCCAGTCAGTGTGTCTGTATTAACCCCTCTCTCTCTCAGTGCAGTGTTAATGTACTGGAGTGTCCAGTCAGTGTGTGTGTATTAACCCCTCTCTCTCTCTCAGTGCAGTGTTAATGTACTGGAGTGTCCAGTCAGTGTGTCTGTATTAACCCCTCTCTCTCAGTGCAGTGTTAATGTACTGTAGTGTCCAGTCAGTGTGTCTGTATTAACCCCTCTCTCTCTCAGTGCAGTGTTAATGTACTGGAGTGTCCAGTCAGTGTGTCTGTATTAACCCCTCTCTCTCAGTGCAGTGTTAATGTACTGGAGTGTCCAGTCAGTGTGTCTGTATTAACCCCTCTCTCTTTCTTCCCTAGTTGAAGAGATGATCGCTCACCCCTTTGCAACAAGGTCTGACAGCTTCTACTTCATCAATAACAAGCTGATCATGCACCACAAGGCGGAGTACAGCTTCTCAGGAGGGGAGTAGAGGGTAGAGGAGAGGGTGGCTGTACAGTAGATCGAGCTCAGAGACAGTGCAGTGAACTGTACAGTACTGTGTGTACATATCGAGCAGTCTAGTTAAATAATAGAAATCAGTACAGTGGTACTGATCAGTACTGAAATCAGTAGGATCATTACAGAGAGTATCTATACTCTGTCTATAGCCAGAAAATTCAAGACAGAATCTGTCAGAAATAAACACACACAACAGGACAGGAGACACAGTGAGAGAGAGAGGAGATCACAGAGAACGCCTCAGTCATAAACACACACAACAGGACAGGAGACACAGTGAAAGAGAGAGGAGATAACAGGACAGGAGACACACTGAGAGAGAGGAGATCACAGAGAATCTCTCAATAATAAACACACACAACTGGACAGGAGACACAGTGAGAGAGAAGAGATCACAGAGAATCCCTCAGTCATAAACACACACAACAGGACAGGAGACACAGTGAGAGAGAGGAGATCACAGAGAGTCCCTCAGTAATAAACACACACAACAGGACAGGAGACACAGTGAGAGAGAGGAGATCACAGAGAATCCCTCAGTCATAAACACACACAACAGGACAGGAGACACAGTGAGAGAGAGGAGATCACAGAGAGTCCCTCAGTAATAAACACAACAGGACAGTGAGGGAGAGAGAGGAGATAACAGGACAGGAGACACAGTAAGAAGGAGAGGAGATAACAGGACGGGAGACACAGTGAGAGAGAGAAGATCATAGAAAAATCCCTCAGTTATAAAGAGACACAACAATACAGGAGACAGTCAGAGGAAGAGGAGATGATAGGACGGGAGGCACAGTAAGAAGGAGAAGAGATACCAGGACAGGAGACACAGTGTCTCCCCTCAGAGCAAGACTGCTGTCTGTGTATACTGTATGAGCGACCGCAGTGACAGAGACACTCGCACACTGTCTAGAGTTAATAAAGCACTTTCAAACTCCAGGCCTGTGTGAGTCTTATTTCCTGGTGAGGAGGGAAGAGCCCGGCAGAGTCTCTCCGGCCTGGGGGGGGCGATCCGGAGGAGCTGCAGCAGCCCGGAGCAGGCGGTCAGGCTGCAGTTAATCCCAAGACCCCAGCTGCTGCTGCGCCCCCGAGCCGCAAGCTTTCACCCCAGTGAAATATAACTAAGCCACGAATCAAATCAGAAAACACTGCGACGGACTGGCGTCCCTTCCGGGGGGTACCCTGCCTTGGGCCCCCGCTGCTGGCTGGGATAGACTCCCGCGGCCCGTGACCCTGAGTTGGATCGTGGTTCAAAATAGCAGATGGATGGGTCAAAAAGCAGTCTGTCTGGATCAGAACGCATGCCAAATTAATTCTTATTTAAAGACATCCTGCCGGAGAAATGTCCACGAGGTCTTTTCCTGACGTGTTCTGGGATGAATAAGACGTGAGGATGTGATTCTCGGCTCGAGTCCTGGACCTCTGGAGCGGCCTGCTGGCTTGTTGCTGCCGGGAATTCTGGGTCTGCCTGGTGCGGCGGCAGTGACGGGGCCGGACCAGCAGAGGGCGCCACATCCCAGGCACGAGAACGGCTCGTTCCAGCTCCCTGCTAGAATTGCGTCCGTCCGCCTGTACTGTGACACAGCTGTTTCAGGTGGCGCAGTGGATATAGGGATCAAGGGGGGTCTCCCAAGACGCACGGCTATCGTTTCTCCCCCTCAAACGAGGTGGAGCTAAGCTGAGCAGCCAATCGCTGACCTTTCTCGCGTGGCTGGCTCTGCGGCCACATCAGCCCCACACTGACACGTCTGGCTCCACATCAGCCCCACTCTGACACGTCTGGATCCACATCAGCCCACTCTGACACGTCTGGCTCCACATCACCCCACTCTGACACGTCTGGCTCCACATCACCCCCACTCTGACACGTCTGGCTCCACATCGCCCCACTCTGACACGTCTGGCTCCACACCACCCCCACTCTGACACGTCTGGCTCCACATCGCCCCACTCTGACACGTCTGGCTCCACATCGCCCCACTCTGACACGTCTGGATCCACATCAGCCCACTCTGACACGTCTGGCTCCACATCACCCCCACTCTGACACGTCTGGCTCCACACCACCCCCACTCTGACACGTCTGGCTCCACATCGCCCCACTCTGACACGTCTGGCTCCACATCACCCCCACTCTGACACGTCTGGCTCCACATCAGCCCCACTCTGACACGTCTGGCTCCACACCACCCCCACTCTGACACGTCTGGCTCCACATTGCCCCACTCTGACACGTCTGGATCCACATCAGCCCACTCTGACACGTCTGGCTCCACATCACCCCACTCTGACACGTCTGGATCCACATCAGCCCCACTCTGACATGTCTGGCTCCACATCACCCCCACTCTGACACGTCTGGCTCCACATCACCCCCACTCTGACACGTCTGGCTCAAAATCACCCCCACTCTGACACGTCTGGCTCCACATCACCCCCACTCTGACACGTCTGGCTCCACATCACCCCCACTCTGACACGTCTGGCTCCACATCACCCCCACTCTGACACGTCTGGCTCCACATCACCCAGCACATTCCTGTCTAGCCTGAACTTCTAGGACGTAGAGGTGATCAGTCATAATCCCTCAGCTGGTAGCTTCACACCAGAGACTCGTCGGCCGAGCACAGACACCACAGATCAGAACCAGCGGTTCCTCTTAGTCAGAGCAACAGCTGACCCCACAACGTACTGGTCATCTCCATAGCAACAGCTCACCCCCCACAGTACCAGTCATCTCCATAGCAACAACTGACCCCCCACAGTACTTGTCATCTCCATAGCAACAACTGATGCCCCACAGTACTGGTCATCTCCATAGCAGCAACTGACACCTACAGTACTGGTCATCTCCATAGCAACAACTGACGCCCCACAGTACTGGTCATCTCCATAGCAACAGCTGACACCCACAGAACTGGTCATCTCCATAGCAACAACTGACCCCACACACTAAACCCCCACAGTACTGGTCATCTCCATAGCAACAACTGACCCCCTACAGTACTGATCATCTCCATATCAACAGCTGACACCCACAGCACTGGTAATCTCCATAGCAACAGCTGACCCCCTACAGTATTGATCATCTCCATAGCAACAGCTGACACCGACAGTACTGGTCATCACCATAGCAACAGCTGACACCGACAGTACTGGTCATCACCATAGCAACAGCTGACACCCACAGTACTGGTCATCTCCATAGCAACAGCTGACACCCACAGTACTGATCATCTCCATAGCAACAACTGACCCCCTACAGTACTGATCATCTCCATATCAACAGCTGACACCCACAGTACTGGTAATCTCCATAGCAACAGCTGACCCCCTACAGTATTGATCATCTCCATAGCAACAGCTGACACCAACAGTACTGGTCATCACCATAGCAACAGCTGACACCCACAGTACTGGTCATCTCCATAGCAACAGCTGACCCCCTACAGTACTGGTCATCTCCATAGCAACAGCTGACACCCACAGTACTGGTCATCTCCATAGCAACAGCTGACCCCCCACAGTACTGGTCATCTCCATAGCAACAGCTGACACCCACAGTACTGGTCATCTCCTAACCCTAACTAACCTACTCCCTGCCTGCTTTTCTCTCAGCTCTCTTACACTCTGAACCTCGAGATCCAACATGTTCCATTATCATCAGGCTCTTGGTCAGGATCCACCCTTTCAGCTGTTTTCCACATAGTTCTCGTGTGTGTTTTGATCTCTGTGCTTATTTGGAGTTTGTTTTTCTCTCTCTGTGTGGTTTCGTTTCTCCCCAGTAAATGCCTGTGGGTGCAGAAATAATTCTCCGTCGCCCCCGGATCCGTACTGAGGCACAGACAGGACCGCAGCTGCAGAGAGCTGTCTCGCGTCAGGGTTCGACAGCTGCAGGCCGGGGACGTGAGGACGCAGAGAGAGCCTCTCTCCCCATCCCCCTCTCTCCCTGCCCTCCCTTTCAGCAGGAGGGATTACTTAATACCATTAGCATGGAATTACCCTGGAGAGACACTAATGGAAGAGAGAGAGTGAAGATAAATACAGACACACTGACTGACCAGACTCTCCGGAACATTAACACTGCACTGAGAGAGAGAGGTTAATACAGACACACTGACTGGACACTCCAGTACATTAACACTGCACTGAGAGAGAGAGGGGTTCATACAGACACACTGACTGGACACTCCAGTACATTAACACTGCACTGAGAGAGAGGGGTTAATACAGACACACTGACTGGACACTCCAGTACATTAACACTGCACTGAGAGAGAGAGGGGGGTTAATACAGACACACTGACTGGACACTACAGTACATTAACACTGCACTGAGAGAGAGGGGTTAATACAGACACACTGACTGGACACTCCAGTACATTAACACTGCACTGAGAGAGAGAGGGGGGTTAATACAGACACACTGACTGGACACTACAGTACATTAACACTGCACTGAGAGAGAGGGGTTAATACAGACACACCGACTGACGGGACAGTATTGGACTTTATAATAGAAGAATGGAGAATGAAACATAAAAGCTGCTTTATTGATGCCTCGTGGGATCGTGATGATGTCAAAGTCTGAAGAAGAGAGAGACACAGTTGGGCTTTAAGATCACCGACATCAACAGCTTCCTTGTCATGTCACTGACACTGACCACATCAAGCAAGTCACAAGGGCCGCTCCTCACACATGCCCAGGGTAATCAGTGGATGTGTGTCTGAGTGTGTGTGCACTTCTCTGACTATGTAGAGTGGTGTGTGTCTGTGTAAGTGAGTTTCTGTGTGTGTGTGAGTGGTGTGTGTGTCTTGATGTGTGTGTGTGTGTGAGTGGTGCGTGTGTCTGTGTGAGTGTGTGTGTGAGTGGTGTGTATGTCTTGATGTGTCAGTGTGTGAGTGAGTTTCTATGTGTGGTGTATGTGTCTGTGATGTGTGTCTGTGTTTTGTGTCTGTGTGGGTGCTGTGTTTTAGTGGTGTGTGTCTGTGTGTGTGGTTGGTGTGTGTGTGGTGTGTGTGTCAATCTGAGAAGTTGGCACTGTAGTTCTGTGTCTTCTGCTATTTACTCAATATTTCTCCATCATCCTGTTTTTAACATTTGTTTATCACAACAAAAAAGAGAACTAAACCTGGCATCTCATTCCGATTGCAAGACATCAGGGATAACAACAGTACAAGCCGTGTCTAAACTCAGGCAAATAGATGTGTGCAATACTGTACTCTGTATAGCCCACCTCTCCCTGTGTCTCCTGTCCTGTTGTGTGTTTATTACTGAGGGATTCTCTGTGATCTCCTCTCTCTCACTGTGTCTCCTGTCCTGTTGTGTGTGTTTATTACTGAGGGAGTCTCTGTGATCTCCTCTCCCTCTCACTGTGTCTCCAGTCCTGTTGTGTGTGTGTATTACTAAGGGAGTCTCTGTGATCTCATCTCTCTCACTGTGTCTCCTGTCCTGTTGTGTGTGTGTATTACTGAGGGAGTCTCTGTGATCTCTCTCGCCCTGTGTCTCCTGTCCTGTTGTGTGTGTGTATTACTAAGGGAGTCTCTGTGATCTCCTCTCTCTCACTGTGTCTCCTGTCCTGTTGTGTGTGTGTATTACTGAGGGAGTCTCTGTGATCTCCTCTCTCACCCTGTGCCTCCTGTCCTCTGCTCCTGGCAGGATGGGTGTTGTCAGGGCCCCTGGGCTCCTCTCTGCTGTGGCGCAATGCTGTGGTTGGACTGCGGAGGGCAGTGGGACGTCCCGAGATGAGGATGATTTCGGAACGGCTGGTCCTGTGACTCTTGCGACAGGGCTTGAAGGTTAGCCAGAGGCTCCAGACCGCAGCAGGACCTGAATATCTTCGCCCGTCTCCAATAAGGCAAACTCACAAACTGGGTGGACAGTAAGCTGATTCAGTTGATTTCCGGTCCCTGGAGCTGGACTCTTCTCCCCCCGGCGCTGGACCACACTGGCACACCAGCCGCTGTCCCTCTGTCCCTCTGTCCCTGTCCCTGTCCCTCTCCCTCTCCCTCTCCCACTGCCCTCGGCCTCTCCTTCCCCCACTCCCCCCTCTCTGTGTCTGGCCAGCACTGGGGCTCACCGCTCCCCACTGGGGCTGTACCATGAGCACTCTGTTCTAAAGCGTTCGGCTGCTACCCTGTAATAAAGCCCAGTGAGATCAGGGTAAAAACACAGTCCAGCGCAGTAAAGCCCAGTGAGATCAGGGTAAAAACACAGTCTAGCGCAGTAAAGCCCAGTGAGATCAGGGTAAAAACACAGTACAGCGCAGTATAGCCCAGTGAGATTGGGGTAAAAACACAGTACAGCACAGTAAAGCCCAGTGAGATCGGGGTAAAAACACAGTACAGCGCAGTAAAGCCCAGTGAGATCAGGGTAAAAACACAGTCCAGTGCAGTAAAGCCCAGTGAGATCAGGGTAAAAACACAGTCCAGCGCAGTAAAGCCCAGTGAGATCAGGGTAAAAACACAGTCTAGCGCAGTAAAGCCCAGTGAGATCAGGGTAAAAACACAGTACAGCGCAGTATAGCCCAGTGAGATTGGGGTAAAAACACAGTACAGCACAGTAAAGCCCAGTGAGATCGGGGTAAAAACACAGTACAGCGCAGTAAAGCCCAGTGAGATCAGGGTAAAAACACAGTCCAGTGCAGTAAAGCCCAGTGAGATCAGTGTAAAAACACAGTCCAGTGCAGTAAAGCCCAGTGAGATCAGGGTAAAAACACAGTCCAGTGCAGTAAATCCCAGTGAGATCAGGGTAAAAACACAATACAGTGCAGTAAAGCCCAGTGAGATCAGGGTAAAAACACAGTCCAGTGCAGTAAAGCCCAGTGAGATCAGGGTAAAAACACAGGGCAGTGCAGTAAAGCCCAGTGAGATCAGGGTAAAAACACAGTCCAGTGCAGTAAAGCCCAGTGAGATCAGGGTAAAATCAGGGTAAAAAGATCACTGGGCTTTACAGCGCAGTAAAGCCCAGTGAGATCAGGGTAAAAACACAGTAAAGTCTGAGCACCCTGCTCCCATGAGTTTGCTTCCCCTTCAGTCACACAGATTGCTGTCAACAGGGACTGAGGGGTCAAAGGTCGGACTGACTTCATCGCTCCAGGGAAGGAAATGACCCTTTCGAAACGCAATCAGGGTGCAATTTCTCCCCACGCACAAGAGCCTTCCGCCTACAGGCTCCCCAGATTAAAGCCAAGAGGCACAATCGCTCCCATGTCTTGTGAAAAGCGATATTCTCTCGGCCCCGATCTCCGAGCATCACCACAGGGCCCGCTGGGGGATCTGCACGGGTTGTAAATTCTCACTCAGCCACAGCATGACTAGTGCGCTCGTCCTCTGGGCCTGCCAGGGTTCGATCCTGGTCACAGGCAGGGTCCGGGCAAGCAGAGTCACTCCCTGTGCTGTATATATACTGGAGTGACTCTGCATTGTAAAAACACAGTACAGCGCAGTAAAGCCCAGTGAGATCAGGGTAAAAGCACAGCGCAGTACAGTAAAGCCCAGTGAGATCAGGGTAAAAACACAGTCCAGTGCAGTAAAGCCCAGTGAGATCAGGGTAAAAACACAGTACAGTGCAGTAAAGCCCAGTGAGATCAGGGTAAAAACACAGGGCAGTGCAGTAAACCCCAGTGAGATCAGGGTAAAAACACAGTACAGTGCAGTAAAGCCCATTGAGATCAGGGTAAAAACACAGTACAGTGCAGTAAAGCCCAGTGAGATCAGGGTAAAAACACAGTACAGTGCAGTAAAGCCCAGTGAGATCAGGGTAAAAACACAGTCCAGTACAGTACAGCCCAGTTCGATGTCTCAGGCCATATATCTGTGACACTCCACAGGTCCTCAACCACAGGACAATTCTAGGGTGTCACCCCGGTGTCCTGGCCCAATTTCCCCCTGGTCTTTACCCATCATGGCCTCCTAATAACCCCCCTCTCTGAACTGGCTTCATCACTCTGCTCTCCTCCCCACTGAGAGCTGCTGTGTGTGAGCAGACTAGAGCTTCATCCAGGTGGGGGGACACACTGGTGGGGGTGGAGGGGATCCCCCTGACCTGTGAAGAGCTCTGAGTGGAGAGTCCAGAAGAGCGCTCGATAAGTGTCAGGAATTCTTATTAAATATTTTCTAATGAGATATCGCAGTGTAGGGGCCAGCTCCACCAGACTCTGTCCCAGCTTCTTCCCGCAGGCTGTCAGGCTCCTCAACACCCTGGTACCTACTTGCACCCACTCTGATTCCAGAAACAGGGTTTGAACGTCCCCAGTGTTTAGTGTATATCGTGTGATGTAACAGTTGAATTGCACTATGTACTGTATGTATCCTGTGTACACTCGGTGTGCCTCTGTTCCGGTGGACACTGTCTTAGGGGCGGAGTGGTGGCTCTGTTGCTAAGTATCTGTGCTTGAGCCTGTGGCTGGAAGGCTGCAGGTTCAAATCCTGTGGCCGGCAGAGGAATCCTACTCCGTTGGGCCCCTGAGCAGGGCCCTTCACCCCAGCTGCTCCAGGGGTGCTGTACAATGGCTGACCCTGCGCTCTGACCCCCAGCTTCTCTCCCTGTCTGTGTGTCTCATGGAGAGCAGGTTGGGGTCTGTGAAAGACACATTCCTAATACAAGAGATTGTACAGGGCCAATAAAGTGATCTGATCCGAGCTTAGTCTGCACGGTCTGATGTATTAGTATTTTTAGTCCTGTCTGCGTTGCCTGTGTCAGTGTCCTGCCTGTATTCGCAC
This sequence comes from Atractosteus spatula, assembly GCF_055471065.1. NCBI lineage: Eukaryota > Metazoa > Chordata > Actinopteri > Semionotiformes > Lepisosteidae > Atractosteus > Atractosteus spatula. The sequence goes on along the minus strand of NC_142710.1, from coordinate 8,489,623 downwards.
CGGGGGCCAGGAGGAGCGACGCAGTGTGGCACACCCCTGACCCCTGACTGGCACAGGGCAGCACACCCCTGACCCCTGACTGGGACAGTGTGGCACACCCCTGACCCCTGACTGGGACAGGGCAGCACACCCCTGACCCCTGACTGGGACAGTGTGGCACACCCCTGACCCCTGATTGGGACAGTGTGGCACACCCCTGCATGCACACATGCTCATACATGTACACACACGCACACATGCGCACACACACACACTCTTGCACACTTGCTCATACATGTACACACATGCACACATGCACACACACACTCTCATGCACACATGCTCATACGTGTACACCCATGCACACATGCACACACACACTCGTGTACACATGCTCTACATGTACACACACGCACACATGCACACACACACAGGTACACACACATACACACAGAGGCACACATGCACACACATATTCGTGCACACAGGGTCATACGCTTAAACACACACACACATGCACACACACATACTCATGCACACAGGGTCATATGCTTAAACACACACGCACACATGCACACACACATTCTCGTGCACTCATGCTCATATGTGTAAACACACACACAGACACACACAGGCACACATGCACACAGTCATGCTAAATTACGCACTTACGCACACACACACGCGCGCGCACACACGCAAGTCTCTTCTGGTCTAGACTGAAGAGGGCTAGTCGCTCTGGCCTGCAGGGCCTCTGTGGCCCTGGATCGCCCCGACTCCGGCGTGCTGGGGCGCCGCGCTCACTCTCTCTGGTGACCCCACTTCCTCCCCTGCCCCTCGCGGGGAAGCCTGGCCCCTGCAGCTCTGCCGCTCGCTGGGCGAGGTCTCGGGCGGGCCTCTGCTGTCGGGCTCTGTTCTTCTTCAGCGGTTCACCTGTCGTAACGGAAAGCTCTCGGCAGTTTAACAGAAACAGGAAAGGCAGGGAGGGTATGGAACAAATTGCCCCCGCCATGTGGTTGAAACCAATACCCTGGCTTGACATCAAGAGAGGAGGCACCTCTTTTAGATAATACTATCACTGCACTGAGAGAGAGAGGGGTTAATACAGACACACTGACTGGACACTCCAGTACATTAACACTACACTGAGAGAGAGGGGGGTTAATACAGACACACTGACTGGACACTCCAGTACATTAACACTGCACTGAGAGAGAGGGGTTAATACAGACACACTGACTGGACACTCCAGTACATTAACACTGCACTGAGAGAGAGGGGTTAATACAGACACACTGACTGGACACTCCAGTACATTAACACTGCACTGAGAGAGAGGGGTTAATACATACACACTGACTGGACACTCCAGTACATTAACACTGCACTGAGAGAGAGAGGGGTTAATACAGACACACTGACTGGACACTCCAGTACATTAACACTGCACTGAGAGAGAGGGGTTAATACAGACACACTGACTGGACACTCCAGTACATTAACACTGCACTGAGAGAGAGAGGGGTTAATACACACACACTGACTGGACACTCCAGTACATTAACACTGCACTGAGAGAGAGAGGGGTTAATACACACACACTGACTGGACACTCCAGTACATTAACACTGCACTGAGAGAGAGAGAGGGGTTAATATAGACACACTGACTGGACACTCCAGTACATTAACACTGCACTGAGAGAGAGAGGGGTTAATACAGACACACTGACTGGACACTCCAGTACATTAACACTGCACTGAGAGAGAGAGAGGGGTTAATACAGACACACTGACTGGACACTCCAGTACATTAACACTGCACTGAGAGAGAGGGGTTAATACAGACACACTGACTGGACACTCCAGTACATTAACACTGCACTGAGAGAGAGAGGGGTTAATACAGACACACTGACTGGACACTCCAGTACATTAACACTGCACTGAGAGAGAGAGAGGGGTTAATACAGACACACTGACTGGACACTCCAGTACATTAACACTGCACTGAGAGAGAGGGGTTAATACAGACACACTGACTGGACACTCCAGTACATTAACACTGCACTGAGAGAGAGAGAGGGGTTAATACAGACACACTGACTGGACACTCCAGTACATTAACACTGCACTGAGAGAGAGGGGTTAATACAGACACATTGACTGGACACTCCAGTACATTAACACTGCACTGAGAGAGAGAGAGGTTAATACAGACACACTGACTGGACACTCCAGTACATTAACACTGCACTGAGAGAGAGAGGGGTTAATACAGACACACTGACTGGACACTCCAGTACATTAACACTGCACTGAGAGAGAGAGGGGTTAATACAGACACACTGACTGGACACTCCAGTACATTAACACTGCACTGAGAGAGAGAGGGGTTAATACAGACACACTGACTGGACACTCCAGTACATTAACACTGCACTGAGAGAGAGAGAGGGGTTAATACAGACACACTGACTGGACACTCCAGTACATTAACACTGCACTGAGAGAGAGGGGTTAATACAGACACACTGACTGGACACTCCAGTACATTAACACTGCACTGAGAGAGAGAGAGGGGTTAATACAGACACACTGACTGGACACTCCAGTACATTAACACTGCACTGAGAGAGAGAGAGGGGTTAATACAGACACATTGACTGGACACTCCAGTACATTAACACTGCACTGAGAGAGAGAGAGGTTAATACAGACACACTGACTGGACACTCCAGTACATTAACACTGCACTGAGAGAGAGAGGGGTTAATACAGACACACTGACTGGACACTCCAGTACATTAACACTGCACTGAGAGAGAGAGGGGTTAATACAGACACACTGACTGGACACTCCAGTACATTAACACTGCACTGAGAGAGAGAGAGGGGTTAATACAGACACATTGACTGGACACTCCAGTACATTAACACTGCACTGAGAGAGAGAGGGGTTAATACAGACACACTGGACACTCCAGTACATTAACACTGCACTGAGAGAGAGGGGTTAATACAGACACACTGACTGGACACTACAGTACATTAACACTGCACTGAGAGAGAGGGGTTAATACAGACACACTGACTGGACACTCCAGTACATTAACACTGCACTGAGAGAGAGAGGGGTTAATACAGACACACTGACTGGACACTCCAGTACATTAACACTGCACTGAGAGAGAGGGGTTAATACAGACACACTGACTGGACACTCCAGTACATTAACACTGCACTGAGAGAGAGGGGTTAATACACACACACTGACTGGACACTCCAGTACATTAACACTGCACTGAGAGAGAGGGGTTCATACAGACACACTGACTGGACACTCCAGTACATTAACACTGCACTGAGAGAGAGGGGTTAATACAGACACACTGACTGGACACTCCAGTACATTAACACTGCACTGAGAGAGAGGGGTTAATACAGACACACTGACTGGACACTCCAGTACATTAACACTGCACTGAGAGAGAGAGAGGGGTTAATACAGACACACTGACTGGACACTCCAGTACATTAACACTGCACTGAGAGAGAGAGGGGTTAATACAGACACATTGACTGGACACTCCAGTACATTAACACTGCACTGAGAGAGAGAGAGGTTAATACAGACACACTGACTGGACACTCCAGTACATTAACACTGCACTGAGAGAGAGAGGGGTTAATACAGACACACTGACTGGACACTCCAGTACATTAACACTGCACTGAGAGAGAGAGAGGGGTTAATACAGACACATTGACTGGACACTCCAGTACATTAACACTGCACTGAGAGAGAGAGAGGTTAATACAGACACACTGACTGGACACTCCAGTACATTAACACTGCACTGAGAGAGAGAGGGGTTAATACAGACACACTGACTGGACACTCCAGTACATTAACACTGCACTGAGAGAGAGAGGGGTTAATACAGACACACTGACTGGACACTCCAGTACATTAACACTGCACTGAGAGAGAGAGAGGGGTTAATACAGACACATTGACTGGACACTCCAGTACATTAACACTGCACTGAGAGAGAGAGGGGTTAATACAGACACACTGGACACTCCAGTACATTAACACTGCACTGAGAGAGAGGGGTTAATACAGACACACTGACTGGACACTACAGTACATTAACACTGCACTGAGAGAGAGGGGTTAATACAGACACACTGACTGGACACTCCAGTACATTAACACTGCACTGAGAGAGAGAGGGGTTAATACAGACACACTGACTGGACACTCCAGTACATTAACACTGCACTGAGAGAGAGGGGTTAATACAGACACACTGACTGGACACTCCAGTATATTAACACTGCACTGAGAGAGAGGGGTTAATACACACACACTGACTGGACACTCCAGTACATTAACACTGCACTGAGAGAGAGAGGGGTTAATACACACACACTGACTGGACACTACAGTACATGAACACTGCACTGAGAGAGAGAGGGGTTAATACAGACACACTGACTGGACACTCCAGTACATTAAAACTGTACTGAGAGAGAGGGGGTAATACAGACACACTGACTGGACACTCCAGTACATTAACACTGCACTGAGAGAGAGGGGTTAATACAGACACACTGACTGGACACTCCAGTACATTAACACTGCACTGAGAGAGAGGGGTTAATACAGACACACTGACTGGACACTACAGTACATTAACACTGCACTGAGAGAGAGGGGTTAATACAGACACACTGACTGGACACTCCAGTACATTAACACTGCACTGAGAGAGAGGGGTTAATACAGACACACTGACTGGACACTCCAGTACATTAACACTGTACTGAGAGAGAGGGGTTAATACACACACACTGACTGGACACTCCAGTACATTAACACTGCACTGAGAGAGAGAGGGGTTAATACAGACACACTGACTGGACACTCCAGTACATTAACACTGCACTGAGAGAGAGAGAGGGGTTAATACAGACACACTGACTGGACACTCCAGTACATTAACACTCCACTGCATTGCACTGCAGAGGACCAGGTAAAAATACAAATAAATTAAAGAGAACCGGATGCACTTCCTTACACAGAGGGTGGTGGGAGTGTGGAACAAGCTGCCCAGCCATTTTACTGAAGCTGACACCCTGGTTTTGTTCACGACTAAACACTTAGATGAGATGCTCAGTGCAATTAGCTTTTGGAGGGGCCTCTTCCTGTGTGTGTCCTGTCCTGCTTCTAAACTGCTTTTAACCCTCAGTGACAGTGGGTGGGGCACAGCAGGGTAACATCTCCTCATCACCAGTCTAAGCCAGAGGGTGCTGCCCAGTGTCCAGGGGGGGTGTGTGTGTGTCCTGTGGTGGACAGGTGTGCTGTCCAGGGTGTGTGCGTGTGTGTCTTGTGATGGACTGTTGTCCTGTCCAGGGTGTGTGCGTGTGTGTCCTGTGATGGACTGGTGTCCTGTCCAGGGTGTGTGCGTGTGTGTCCTGTGATGGACTGTTGTCCTGTCCAGGGTGTGTGTGTGTGTGTCCTGTGATGGACTGTTGTCCTGTCCAGGGTGTGTGTGTGTGTGTCCTGTGATGGACTGGTGTCCTGTCCAGGGTGTGTGCGTGTGTGTCCTGTGATGGACTGTTGTCCTGTCCAGGGTGTGTGTGTGTGTCCTGTGATGGGCCCTACAGTAGCTGTCGGCCCCGGTCAGTCCCTGGAGGTCCCGCCGGGGCGTGTCTCGGGGGGGAGGGGCGGGGGAGAGACGGGCTCAGTGAAAGCCTCTCTGTTCCACTGTTATCGATCGGTCTGCCTGCTCCCGGGAGAGAAAAAGAGAGAGAGGAGAAAAAACAGAGAAGAGAAGGAGAGAGAGGAGAGAAGAGAGGAGAGAAGAGAGAGAGAAGAGGACGGCCCACAGGAGATGAAATTTCTACATTAAGAATGAAAGGCAGGCGGACGGGGAGGCAGGATTGTACTGCTGTAAATAGCCCATAAACAGGCAGCCTCCCGAGTCTGTCTCTCGCCGGACCTTGCGGGCGCGATGCGGTACCGGGTCGTGTTCGGCACCCTGGTCGTGTACCTCTGCCTCTCTGCGTCCCGGGCGGCCCCGGCTCCGGCTCCGGACGATTACAGCAAAAGCGTGGTGAGTTTAAACACTTCTGCATTTCTGTGCGTGAGTGATTCGCTCTGTATCCGGGCGAGCCCGGTCTGTCGCGCTGGGCTGGGCTGGGCTGGGTGTCCTGGGGAGACTTGGCAGAACCGAACAGGCGGGCTGCCTGACCGGACAGTTCGGGTTCGGGAAAGCGCCGCTGCGGGTTGATTTCAGCAGTGCGAGCTCAGCGGTTCCGAGCGGTCCGGAATGAAGTCCCAGAGCCTCGCTTGTGCGCTTTGAGCACACCGTTCAGAGGGCGAGAGCATTCAACTTTCAGAAAAGGCTAAAAAAGCAAACCGCTAAACCCAGCGATCGCTGTCGTGCGGTGAGGATTTCAGACGGGTACAAACCAAGAGGCAGCTCCAGTGCCTTCAGAAAGTATTCGCCCCCCGTTGGTTATTTCTCGTTCTGCTGTGTTAGTTAGCTAGATAAGACTTTATTGATCCCGTAGGGAAATTGATGTGTTACAGCAGTCCAGCCCAAGACAAGCAAAAACAGACATCAGAATAGACAAAGTTATACAAAACAAATATAAAATAATTAAAAAATAAATACACAGGTGTGTGCAAAAAATGCTGAACATAGTCGCTGTAAAAACAATAAAATATGTGCAAAATGTGCATCGGTTTATACAGACTGATTGTCCAAAAAGTACAATGGAGCAACATGCTGTCCATAGATGAGCAGATGAAGGTCTAACAGTCCCAGCCTAGGGCAGCGTTATACACCCTGACAGCCGCCGGGAGGAGAGACGTGCAGAAACGTTCCCCTGAACACCGGAGCTGGAGCAGTCTGGTGCTAAAAGCCCAGACTTTGTGTTGCAAAGTCAAATTAAAGCATATTTACACGGGAGCGCTTTTCCCCTCCTGTAGAAGTAATTCTCTATAATGTTACAACGAAATAGAGTATTTTGATGTCTTCAGAATTATATTAAAAATAAAAATTACTTCATTGATAAGTATTCACCCCCTTGGTTTTAACAACCTAAACTGGGGGGAGGTATTCAATTATCTTGAGAGATATCACACTAAATACGTTCACAGAGTACACCTGTGCTCGATTGCTTGATTGCACAATAAATATCACTGACTGTGAGGTCTCACAATTGAAACAGCAGATCAGATCAGATCAGATCAGTCCAGTCCAGTCCAGTCCTGCTGTCTCGAAGACCAAGGAGCTGCCCGTGGAACTTCGACATGAAGTTGTGAGGAGGAGAAAAGCTGGAGAAGGTTATAAAAAGATTGGCAAAGCTTCGAACCTTCCCAGGAGCGCCGTGAAGTCCACTGAAACAAAATGGGGAAAAAACATGGCACAACCCAGACACTCCTAAGATCAGGCCGTCCTCCCAAATTGAGCAACCGGACAAGAAGGGCAAAGTGCTTTACAGGTCAGGGGGGTCCCCTCCACCCCCACCAGTGTGTCCCCCCACCTGGATGAAGCTCCAGTCTGCTCACACACAGCAGTTCTCAGTGGGGAGGAGAGCAGAGTGATGAAGCCAGTTCAGAGAGGGGGGTTATTAGGAGGCCATGATGGGTAAAGACCAGGGGGAATTTGCCCAGGACACCGGGGTGACACCCCGACTTTTCTCGAGAGACGCCCTGGGATTTTTAATGACCACAGAGAGTCAGGACCTCGGTGTTACGTCTCATCTGAAGGACGGCGCCTTCTTTACAGTAGAGTGTCCCCCGTCACTATACTGGGGCATCAGGACCCCCACAGACCGCAGGGTGAGAGCGCCCCCTGCTGGCCCCACTAACACCTCTCCCAGCAGCAGCCTCAGCTTTCCCAGAGAAGTGACCCAGAGGCCAGCTACAACACTGACAGAGCCGCAGAGCTCTTTGGCTGAAACGGGAGGAACTATCCAGACTTCAACAATCTCTTCAGCACTTCCCAGGTTCGGCCTCTTTGGGAGAGTGGCTAGAGGGAAGCCAGCTCCGAGAGAGGCCAACATTGAGGCACGCCTGGGGTTTGCTAGAAGCCATGTGACAAAACCTGAAACCTTTCGGAAGAAACGTTTGTGGTCCGATGTGACTAAAGCTGAGCACTTTGGCCTGGAAGCAGAGCGCTGTGTTTGGCGCAAACCAGGTACAGCCCAACACCCAGGTATCGCCATCCCTACCGTCAAGCATGGTGCTGGCAGCATCGTGCTCTGGGGCTGCTTTTCAGCAGGAGCAACTGGAGAGCTCGTTGCCATCAAGGGCAGCATGGATGGAGCCAAACGCAGGCAAGTCCTTGAGGAGAACCTGTTTCAGTGAGCCAGATTCGCCTGTTTAGGGCGAAGATTCATTTTAGATAGATAGATCCGTTATTGATCCCGTGAGGGAAATTGCAGTGCAACAGCAGATTAACACAGTCAACACAGCACAGTGTAACGAAATGATACAACAATACATACAATACAATCAGTACAGTGAGAAGTGCACTAAGAAGAGTTACTCACAGTCCGGAACACACAAAGAACAAACCAGAACAGAACAGTATACAAAAAGGCGTATTGCACAATATGATTATAAATATAAATGTATTGCACGGGTCCCTGGCGTATATTGCCCAAGAACGGTTGTAAAGGGGAAAAGAAAGAGAACAGATGTATCAGTTTACTGTTCAGTCCAGAAGCAGGTCACTGTCAGTGTTGCCTCTGCCCAGACGCAAGGTGGATGCGTTGTACAGTCTTATGGCAGAAGGCAAGAATGACCTCCTGTAGCGCTCCCTGTCGCACTGTGGATGGATCAGTCTATTGCTGAACGTGCTCTTCATTTCCACAAGCCTGTCATAGAGGGGATGGGAGACGTTGTCCATGATGGCCTCTAGTTTGGACACCATTCTCCTCTCAGCCACTACCTCCAGGGGTCCAGGCCAGACCCAATGACAGAACTTGCTCCTCTGATGAGCTCGTTCAGCCTGTTAGCATCCAACAGGACGATGACCCAAATCACACGGCATAGACTATCAAGTAATGGCTTTAGGGAAAAAAAGAAGGTCAGTGTTCTGGAATGGCCCAGACTTGAATCCAACTGGAAAATCTGTGGGATGACCTGAGAATCGCTGTCCACCGACGATCTCCATTGAATTTGTCAGAGTTGGAGCAAATTTGCAGTGAAGAATGGGCAAAAATGCCCCAATCTGAATGTGCAAAGCATATTGACTGGGGGGGGGGGGTGGGTGAATACCTTTGTAAATGAGAAATGTCAGTCTTTCATTCTGGAGAAATGAGTGTTCTTGAATTAAAAAATATATTTTTGGATTCATAAATGTGTTTAACGTATTGTGTTATTAAAAGGGAGAAAAAATTATTTCAATGTGTTAAAATCTGGGAGGTGTAACAGGAACAAAATGAGAAGAAATTCAAGGGGGTGAATACTTTCTGAAGGCACTGTAATTAGCAGCTGCAAATCGTTTGGCACTTAGCTGTTGATGGAGTCCGGCTGCAATTGATGTTGAGAGAGGCCAGTCATGATCCTGAGGGGTTTGAATTCTGGACTCTCCATGCTGATTTAGTTAGAGCAAGACCAAGTCACCTTGATTGTAGTGGATTGTGAAATAATCTATCCCAGCAAGACACTGGCGCAAGGCGGGTAACACCCTGGACAGGACACCAGTCCATCACAGGACACACACACACACCCTGGACTGGACACCAGTCCATCACAGGACACACACACTCGCACACCCTGGACAGCACACCTGTCCACCACAGGACACACACACACACACACACACACACACACACACCTGGACAGGACACCAGTCCATCACAGGACACACACACACACACACACACACTCTGGACAGGACACCAGTCCATCACAGGGCAGATAAAGGACCTGAGACTGGACCTGAACCACCGGACCCGCTGTCCCCCTAGTCTAACAAGACTGGACCTGAATCTCTAACTGGAACAATGCTAATGTTGACCCAGGAGAACACAGGGCTGCGCAGGTGAACACTAGACTGCGCAGGACAACACTGGGCTACACAGGAGAACTGAGGGCTGCGCAGGACCGGCAGACAGTGGGTGGGCATGGGAGCAGGAAGAGAGCTGGGGCCCCTCTCTCGGGGTCGTGACCCTCAGCAGGTGCTTGTGCAGGAAAGGGAAGTGTGGTGTTCTTGAACAGGAAACTCTCCAGATGAGTGTTTGTTATCGGCTGCTCTTCTGTCTGTTTGCGGGGGGAGGAGGGGGTGGGTGGGTGAGTCAACAGCTCAGAGGAAGGAAGAAAATCGTTGCAGCTTTGCAGTTAGGTCATCTTTTCTTCCTCAAAGCCCCCTCTCCGTCTCTTGCTCGGACTCACTGCCAGTCTGTTCGGGCCTGTTCCGCCTGTCGGGCCAGCGCCCGGGTCTCCAGTGCTCTGATGGGCCAGTCAGGGAGGGAGGTGGCGCGAGCTCAGAGCTGAGTGTTCCCTGTCCCTGGGACCGACTGTACCTGCTGGGTGTGAAGATCTCTCCTCCACCATGTGACCTCCTCCCTGATCGACCTGCCCGGTAGCTCGCTCCCTGCTGATTGGCCTGTCGCAGTCAGCTGACCCGCTGGTTGCTGATTGGCCTGTCGCAGTCAGCTGACCCGCTGGCTGCTGATTGGCCTGTCGCAGTCAGCTGACCCGCTGGCTGCTGATTGGCCTGTCGCAGTCAGCTGACCCCCTGGCTGCTAATTGGTTTGTCGCAGTCAGCTGACCCCCTGGCTGCTGATTGGCTGGCATCTGAAACGTCAGAGTTCCACGCCACGCCGTGACTGGTCGGATCCACACCTCTTCTCTGTCGGGAGGGGCTCCTTCACACTTCCCGGTGGGCTGAGCCTTTCTCAGTACTCCCCCGGGATTGGCCGAGGGCCTGCATAGCTGTACCCTCATTGGCTGTGTGTTTCTGACCCTTGCGCAGGATTGGCTGAGCCGGTACGGGTACCTCCCGCCCCCCGACCCGCGGACGGGGCAGCTGCAGACGAAAGAGGGGATCGAGAAGGCGCTGAGGGTGATGCAAAGATTCGGCGGCATCAAAGAGACGGGCCAGCTGGGTACGTCTCTGTCTGTCTGACGTCCTGCCTGTCCGGTGGAAAAACACAATCAAGGTCACGGATAGAAAGAGGCCGTTTGACTCCATCTGGCCCATGTGGTAGTTTGTAGCTTATTAATCCCAGGATCTCAACTATTTCTTGAGAGAAGCCAGGATTATCAGCTCCAGCAACACGGCTGGGCAGCTTGTTCCACATCCCCACCAGTGTGTCTGTATTAACCCCCCTCTCTCTCAGTGCAGTGTTAATGTACTGGAGTGTCCAGTCAGTGTGTCTGTATTAACCCCTCTCTCTCAGTGCAGTGTTAATGTACTGGAGTGTCCAGTCAGTGTGTCTGTATTAACCCCTCTCTCTCAGTGCAGTGTTAATGTACTGGAGTGTCCAGTCAGTGTGTCTGTATTAACCCCTCTCTCTCAGTGCAGTGTTAATGTACAGTAGTGTCCAGTCAGTGTGTCTGTATTAACCCCCCTCTCTCTCAGTGTAGTGTTAATGTACTGGAGTGTCCAGGCAGTGTGTCTGTATTAACCCCTCTCTCTCAGTGCAGTGTTAATGTACTGGAGTGTCCAGTCAGTGTGTCTGTATTAACCCCTCTCTCTCTCAGTGCAGTGTTAATGTAGTGTAGTGTCCAGTCAGTGTGTCTGTATTAACCCCTCTCTCTCTCTCAGTGCAGTGTTAATGTACTGGAGTGTCCAGTCAGTGTGTCTGTATTAACCCCTCTCTCTCAGTGCAGTGTTAATGTACTGGAGTGTCCAGTCAGTGTGTCTGTATTAACCCCTCTCTCTCAGTGCAGTGTTAATGTACAGTAGTGTCCAGTCAGTGTGTCTGTATTAACCCCCCTCTCTCTCAGTGTAGTGTTAATGTACTGGAGTGTCCAGGCAGTGTGTCTGTATTAACCCCTCTCTCTCAGTGCAGTGTTAATGTACTGGAGTGTCCAGTCAGTGTGTCTGTATTAACCCCTCTCTCTCTCAGTGCAGTGTTAATGTAGTGTAGTGTCCAGTCAGTGTGTCTGTATTAACCCCTCTCTCTCTCAGTGCAGTGTTAATGTACTGGAGTGTCCAGTCAGTGTGTCTGTATTAACCCCTCTCTCTCAGTGCAGTGTTAATGTACTGGAGTGTCCAGTCAGTGTGTCTGTATTAACCCCTCTCTCTCTCAGTGCAGTGTTAATGTACTGGAGTGTCCAGTCAGTGTGTCTGTATTAACCCCTCTCTCTCTCAGTGCAGTGTTAATGTACTGGAGTGTCCAGTCAGTGTGTCTGTATTAACCCCTCTCTCTCTCAGTGCAGTGTTAATGTACTGGAGTGTCCAGTCAGTGTGTCTGTATGAACCCCTCTCTCTCTCAGTGCAGTGTTAATGTACTGGAGTGTCCAGTCAGTGTGTCTGTATTAACCCCTCTCTCTCAGTGCAGTGTTAATGTACTGGAGTGTCCAGTCAGTGTGTCTGTATTAACCCCTCTCTCTCTCAGACTCTGAGACACTGCTGCTGATGAAGAAACCCCGCTGTTCTCTCCCTGACATAATTGGCACTGCGGAGCTGTTGAGGAGGAGGAAGAGATATGCTCTCAGTGGGGAAGTGTGGAGTCACACCCAGCTCACCTGGAGGTCTGTGTCTTGGTCTGAACATCTGCCTGCTGGAGTGTGGCTGTCTCACTGTTTCTCTGTTGAGGACAAAGATTTGTCTCTGTCTGAATGTCTGACTGCTGGAGTGTCACTGTCTCACTGTTTCTCTGTTGGGGACAAAGACGTGTCTCTGTCTGAATGTCTGACTGCTGGAGTGTCACTGTCTCACTGTTTCTGTGTTGGGGACAAAGACATTCAGGACATTGGTGGGATTCTTCCACATGGAAGACACTGGTAAAAACACAAGGAATTGAGCTGCTGCTGATGAAGATGTATGTGGACGTAATAAAACAACACTGCCCCCTAGTGGACATGTTTTTCCTCCCTCTCCCAGTGTCTCTCCCTGACTTTGTGAGGTGTCCCCATCAGGACAGTCCGCTCAGGTGCTCTGTAAGAGCTGTGGCTGACGACAATAGACTCTCACTCTCCTCTCTCACAGTCCACATTTCATAGAGAAATGGGCCGACTGGAAAGACGATTTACAGCGTGCGACTTTCTTCCCTTATCTCTCCCTCTTTCATGATTAAAATCTGGTAACACACTTAAGACAAAACCCACACAACAGTTGGGCCCGTAAAGAGGGAGAAGAAAACCCCGAGAAGGGTTATATTCATGGATTTTTGACATGCCTGTGTTTCCTGCACCGTCCTCCTGCCCCGTGTGGGCTCTAGAGGACAGGAGAGTGACGTCAGTTCCAGATTCACTCAAGCACGGCTCGAAGGCTACAATCACAGAGGGACCACAGATCTGTAGAGGCCATTCCGATTGGTGCCCGTTTAACGATCCCGAGACTGCTGCTCGAGACCCCTGTTATAACACAGTGTATCAGAGAGTCACAACAAGCAGTTTTCACGGTAGCCTCAAGTGGCACTGCGGAGGCAAAGCAGCTACAGACGTTCTAAGAGGACACGTGGGTGGCACTGTGGCTCAGGATCTGCGCCTGTGTGGCTGGAAGGTTGCCGGTTCGAATCCCGCGGCCGGCAGAAGAAATCATCCTCTGTTGGGCCCCGGAGCAAGGCCTTTAACCCCAACTGCTCCAGGGGTGCTGTATAAATGGCTGACCCTGCGCTCTGACCCCCAGCTTCTCTCCCTGTCTGTGTGTCTCAGGGAGAGCGAGCTGGGGCCTGTGAAAAGACACATTCCTCATGCAAGAGATTGTATAGGGCCAATAAAGTGATCTGATCTGACATGGGGCGCATTCCAGTTTACATGCCATTGAGGCAGTAAATAAGTGGGGAATCACCCCAGAACCGAATATAAGGAGAGAGCAAGAGTATCCACAGGGTGCCTCTGGCAATCTGGATGGCATCAGATGTAGTCAGACCCAGCAGGCCTCCTCGTTTTTAGAGGCAGCATAGCAAGAAAGAGGTTATGACACAGTGTGTCAGTGGAGCAGTGTGCTGTAGAACCTTCCACGCCCCCAATGCCACGCCCACATCATGCTTTAGACACGCCCCCACCACCACCGCCACACCCACATCACCGTCTTGCCACACCCACAACACTCACCATATGCCACGCCCCCTCTGGGCTGACATCACTCGGGTCTGAGAGTTTCCGATCCCGAGAGTCTGCTCCAGCTGTGCTCTCCTCCGCTGGACTGGACCCCGGAGGAGAGGTAGCAGGACTCTGCCACCTGAGCTCCGGGCTGGGAATCACACTTTCTTTCTCTTCCCCCCTCCTTCCCTCCCTCCTTCTCTTCTCCCTCACTGTGTTTCTCCCTCGCTGCCACCTCTGGCTTCTCTCTCTCTCTCTCTCTCTCTCTCTCTCTCTCTCTCTCTCAGGGTGGATAACTACCCCGACGCCGCTCAGAGCCCCACTCTCCGTGCTGATATGGTGAGGTATCTCATGCATTTGGCCCTGCAGGTCTGGGCCAAAGTCACTCCCCTGCAGTTCCGCGAGCTGACAGCTGGGGGCGCCAGCGAGGAGCCCGACATCCACATCACGTTCAGCAGCTCCTACCACCAGGACGGTTACCCCTTCGATGGCCCGGGGGGTACGCTGGCTCATGCCTTCTTCCCCGGAGAGCACCCCGTCTCTGGGGACACGCATTTCGATGACCAAGAGTCTTGGACTTACGCAGGTGAGCAGCTGATTAATGAAAATCAGCCTTCATTCCACTGGCTGACTGCTCGTCAGCAGGTCTTTCTGTGAACAGATATTATTGTCAGACTCCCATCGACACTAACAGAGTAGTTTGAGTCACTGCAGGCCAGGCAGTCAGTGTGTCTGTATTAACCCCTCTCTCTCTCAGTGCAGTGTTAATGTACTGGAGTGTCCAGTCAGTGTGTCTGTATTAACCCCTCTCTCTCAGTGCAGTGTTAATGTACTGGAGTGTCCAGTCAGTGTGTCTGTATTAACCCCTCTCTCTCAGTGCAGTGTTAATGTACTGGAGTGTCCAGTCAGTGTGTCTGTATTAACCCCTCTCTCTCAGTGCAGTGTTAATGTACTGTAGTGTCCAGTCAGTGTGTCTGTATTAACCCCTCTCTCTCTCTCTCTCAGTGCAGTGTTAATGTGCTGGAGTGTCCAGTCAGTGTGTCTGTATTAATCCCTCTCTCTCTCAGTGCAGTGTTAATGTACTGGAGTGTCCAGTCAGTGTGTCTGTATTAACCCCTCTCTCTCAGTGCAGTGTTAATGTACTGGAGTGTCCAGTCAGTGTGTCTGTATTAACCCCTCTCTCTCAGTGCAGTATTAATGTACTGTAGTGTCCAGTCAGTGTGTCTGTATTAACCCTTCTCTCTCAGTGCAGTGTTAATGTACTGCAGTGTCCAGTCAGTGTGCCTGTATTAACCCCTCTCTCTCTCTCAGTGCAGTGTTAATGTACTGGAGTGTCCAGTCAGTGAGTCTGTATTAACCCCTCTCTCTCAGTGCAGTGTTAATGTACTGGAGTGTCCAGTCAGTGTGTGTGTATTAACCCCCCTCTCTCTCAGTGCAGTGTTAATGTACTGGAGTGTCCAGTCAGTGTGTCTGTATTAACCCCCCTCTCTCTCAGATCCTCAGGGTACAGACCTGTTCACAGTGGCTATCCATGAGTTTGGTCACGCACTGGGTCTCTCACACTCCTCCTCTACCAACTCTATCATGGCGCCTTACTACCAGGGCCCTGTCGGGAGACCGGAGAATTATGTACTGCCCGCTGATGACACCCAGGGCATCCAGCAGCTCTATGGTAGCTCTCTCACTCTCACTCTCCTTCACTCTCACACTCTCACTCTCCTTCACTCTCATCCTCTCACTCTCCTTCACTCTCACACTCTCACTCTCCTTCACTCTCATTCACTCACTCTCCTTCAGTCTGATACTCTCACTCTCCTTCACTCTCACACTCTCACTCTCCTTCACTCACTTTCACTCTCACACTCTCCTTCACTCTCACTCTCACACTCTCCTTCACTCTGATATTCTCACTCTCCTTCACTCTCAATCTCACACTCTCCTTCACTCTGATACTCTCACTCTCCTTCACTCTCACTCTCACAGTCTCCTTCACTCTCACTCTCACACTCTCCTTCACTCTCACACTCTCACTCTCCTTCACTCTCACTCTCACACTCTCCTTCACTCTCCTTCACTCTCACACTCTCCTTCACTCTCACACTCTCTTTCACTCTGATACTCTCACTCTCCTTCACTCTCACACTCTCACTCTACTTCACTCTCACTCTCACACTCTCCTTCACTCTCACTCTCACACTCTCCTTCACTCACTTTCACTCTCACACTCTCCTTCACTCTCACTCTCACACTCTCCTTCACTCTGATACTCTCACTCTCCTTCACTCTCACTCTCACACTCTCCTTCACTCTCACTCTCACACTCTCCTTCACTCTCACACTCTCACTCTCCTTCACTCTCACACTCTCCTTCACTCTCACACTCTCACTCTCCTTCACTCTCACTCTCACACTCTCCTTCACTCTCACTCTCACACTCTCCTTCACTCTCACACTCTCACTCTCCTTCACTCTCACTCTCACACTCTCCTTCACTCTGATACTCTCACTCTCCTTCACTCTCACTCTCACACTCTCCTTCACTCTGATACTCTCACTCTCCTTAACTCTCAACCTCTCACTCTCCTTCACTTTCACTCTCTCACTCTCACTCTCATTCACTCACTCTCCTTCACTCTCACACTCTTACTCTCACTCTCATCCTCTCACTCTCCTTCACTCTCACCCTCTCACTCTCCTTCACTCTCACACTCTCACTCTCCTTCACTCTCCTTCACTCTCCTTCCTTCTCACCCTCTCACTCTCCCTGTGTGTCTCAGGAAAGAAGAAAGGTGTGACCGTTTCACCCCCAGACGCCCAGCCAACTCGCTCTGTACCCCGACTTCCCTCCCCACCGCCTCGCAGGCCAACCAGATAGTGAGTCTGTCCGGCTGTCTGTGAGCCTGCCTGTCTCCATCTGTCTGTCTCTGTCTCCATGTGTCTGTCTGTGAGCCTGCCTGTCTCCATCTGTCTGTCTCTGTCCCCATCTGTCTGTCAGCCTGCCTGTCTCCATCTGTCTGTCTCTGTCTCCATGTGTCTGTCTGTGAGACTGCCTGTGTCCATCTGTCTTTCTCTGTCTTCATGTCTCTGTCTGTGTGTCCATCTTTCTGTCTGTAAGTCTGCCTGCATTCTCAAGTCTGTGTGTTTGTCTCAGTCTGTCTGTGTCCATCTGTCTGTCTATCTGTCCCTGTGTCTGGCTGAGTCCATCTGTCTATGTCCATGTGACTTTTTTTGTCTTTATCTGTCCAGATTTCGATCTGTGTGTTGTAAGAGACATTATTGGCGTGAAACTGAACTGAATTGTTCAGTATAATTTCATACTGAACTTTTCCCTTGTAATGTATAAGATAAAATGGTCGATTTCTCTTCTCTGGCTTTGACAGAGAAGACAGTGGCCCCACTCGGAATGAGTACAATTGTCTGTTACTTACTACCGACAACTGACACTGAACACAACACTACAAAAGTTGCAAAAATAACATTTTGTGATTTTGTGTCTATTTGCCTGCAGGAGGGGGACTTGACCCCTTTTCCAATCATAATCATAATCATAATAATAATAATAATAATAATAATAATAATATAGTTATCTTCTTGACTCTCCACTCAGAGCTCTTTACAGGCCATGGGGATCCCCTCCACCCCCACCAGTGTGTCCCCCCACCTGGATGAAGCTCCAGTCTGCTCACACACAGCAGCTCTCAGTGGGGAGGAGAGCAGAGTGATGAAGCCAGTTCAGAGAGGGGGGTTATTAGGAGGCCATGATGGGTAATGACCAGGGGGGAATTTGGCCAGGACACCGGGGTGACACCCCTACTCTTTTCGAGAGACGCCCTGGGATTTTTAATGACCACAGAGAGTCAGGACCTCGGTTTTACGTCTCATCCGAAGTCCAGTTCAGTTTATTGCCGGCGGCACCGGCGCAGTGACATGCTCGCTGGCGTCAGTGCTCCGAGACAGAGACATGAAGGACACAGCAAGAGCATCAACACAGAACAGCAGCAGCACGTTAAACAACACACAACGTAAACAAAGCCCATCAGTGTGCACCAGAGGTAGGGGTAGAGGAGCCTTTTTACAGTATAGTGTCCCCGTCGCTATACTGGGGCATCAGGACCCACACAGGCCGCAGGGTGAGCGCCCCCTACTGGCTCCACTAACACCTCTCCCAGCAGCAGCCTCAGCTTTCCCATGACTCTCCCCTCCAGGTACTGGGCAGGCTCACACTGCGGAGCTCCAGTGCTGAGCTGCAGGGGGATACAGCTGCTGACCTACAGGGGGTCTTCCCAAAGCTCTGCAGGTGGCGCCCCCTGGCGGTGGTCCTGTCTGCCTTTTTTTTCCTTTCCTGCACGAGGAGCAGGGGGGTTGATGAACCCCCAAACGTTGTGAATCAAGCCCACCGCTCAGACCCCCTCAACGCTGCCACGGGCTTTTCATCACATTAATCGCCAGATACACATCCGGAGCAGACCACTCTAACGCTTTGATTGCAACACAGGAGAAGGCACAAACAGACTAACGCCATCTCACCCACACAGCTAGACACACGAAAACGCGCAGCAGCTTCACAGGAAGTCAAGATCCGATGGGAATCGCGAGAAATCCAAATGAAAAAAAATGGAGGAGAAATATATCAGGGAAATAAATGGAAAGAGAGAGCATGTTCGTATTTTGAGTCCTGGTTATTGTTTAATTAAACTCTTTCATTGTGCATGTAAGCAAAAGAGCTTCCGGTGTCCACCTGTCTGTGTGTCTACCTGTCCCGGTATCTGTGTCTCTGTGTCCGTGTCCATCTTGTTTCTGTCTGTCCACACGTCTGTGACTGCTGGTGTTACTCTCTCTGTCACCGTCTCACTTTGTGTCTCCCTGTCTCTTTAAATCAGTCTGTCCTCACGCTGTGTCTCCCAGGCACACAAAGCCCTGTGTGTCTTCTCCCCCAGTGCCATCACTGGCAGGCCTGAGCTCCCCCATCAAAGCTCCGTCTCTTCAGCTGTTTCTGCCAGCTGCTTATGTAAACATAGGCCAGTGCTGCCCTCCAGTGGTGATGTTTCAAAATTGCACTTCTGGACTCATTCGATCAGCATGAGATGATGATGACCTTTCCTGTCCCCTGTGTCTCTCAGTCCCGGGCCAGCGTTTCCGGACCGATGTGCTGGAGGATTTGATGCTGTGGCCAACATCCGAGGAGAGGTCTTCTTCTTCAAGGGTCAGCACTGATCTAACTCTGAGCTGAGCACGTCTGTTGTTCTAAAACTAGGATGTTCAGTGTGTCTGTATTACCCCCTCTCTCAGTGCAGTGTTAATGTACTGTAGTGTCCAGTCAGTGTGTCTGTATTAACCCCTCTCTCTCTCAGTGCAGTGTTAATGTACTGTAGTGTCCAGTCAGTGTCTGTATTAACCCCTCTCTCTCAGTGCAGTGTTAATGTACTGTAGTGTCCAGTCAGTGTGTCTGTATTAACCCCTCTCTCTCAGTACAGTGTTAATGTACGGTACTGTAGTGTCCAGTCAGTGTGTCTGTATTAATCCGTCTTTCTCTCAGTGCAGTGTTAATGTACTGGAGTGTCCAATCAGTGTGTCTGTATTAACCCCTCTCTCTCAGTGTAGTGTTAATGTACTGGAGTGTCCAGTCAGTGTGTCTGTATTAACCCCTCTCTCAGTGCAGTGTTAATGTACTGTAGTGTCCAGTCAGTGTGTCTGTATTAACCCCTCTCTCTCTCTCAGTGCAGTGTTAATGTACTGGAGTGTCCAGTCAGTGTGTCTGTATTAACCCCCCTCTCTCTCAGTGCAGTGTTAATGTACTGCAGTGTCCAGTCAGTGTGTCTGTATTAACCCCTCTCTCTCTCAGTGCAGTGTTAATGTACTGGAGTGTCCAGTCAGTGTGTGTGTATTAACCTCTCTCTCTCTCAGTGCAGTGTTAATGTACTGGAGTGTCCAGTCAGTGTGTCTGTATTAACCCCTCTCTCTCAGTGCAGTGTTAATGTACTGGAGTGTCCAGTCAGTGTGTCTGTATTAACCCCTCTCTCTCTCAGTGCAGTGTTAATGTACTGGAGTGTCCAGTCAGTGTGTCTGTATTAACCCCTCTCTCTCAGTGCAGTGTTAATGTACTGGAGTGTCCAGTCAGTGTGTCTGTATTAACCCCTCTCTCTCTCAGTGCAGTGTTAATGTACTGGAGTGTCCAGTCAGTGTGTCTGTATTAACCCCTCTCTCTCTCAGTGCAGTGTTAATGTACTGGAGTGTCCAGTCAGTGTGTCTTGTTTGACTTCTCTCTCTCCTTCTCCTTCTCTCTCAGGCCAGTATTTCTGGCGTATCCAGCGGTCCGGCTCTCTGGTGTCCTTGTCTCCAGCACTAGTGTCCAATTTCTGGCAGGGTCTCCCGGCAAGGTTTGCCCGCATTGACGCGGTGTACGAGAGAATGACTGACTCCCACATCATCTTCTTCATCGGTCAGTTGAGCGCTGTTATGCACTGCTCTGTCCTTGTTTTCTATATCTGGTCCTTAGATGTCAGCTCATGCACCCCAGTAATTTGTGGATAATGCATTCCCTCTGTTCATGTTTGAGATATTGCCATAGATAAACATAGATTGCCATAGAGCCCCCGAATGCACATATCACTTAGATAAATACATTTTGCTAGCAGCCATGTCACCCTGCAACTCCCAGATGGCAGCCCCACTGGAGCTCCGCAGTGTGAGCCTGGCCAGTACCTGGAGGGGAGACTCCTGGGAAAGCTGAGGCTGCTGCTGGAAGAGGTGTTAGTGGGGCCAGCAGGGGGCGCTCACCCTGCAGTCTGTGTGGGTCCTAATGCCCCAGTATAGTGACGGGGACACTATACTGTAAAAAAGGCGCCGTCCTTCGGATCAGACGTAAAACCGAGGTCCTGACTCTGTGGTCATTAAAAATCCCAGGGCGTCTCTCGAGAAGTGTCGGGGTGTCACCCCGATGTCCTGGCCAAACTTCCCCCTGGTCTTTACCCATCATGGCCTCCTAATAACCCCCATCTCTGAACTGGCTTCATCACTCTGCTCCTCACCACTGAGAGCTGGAGTGTGTGAGCAGACTGGAGCATCATCCAGGTGGGGGAACACACTGGTGGGGGTGGAGGGGATCCCCATGACCTGTAAAGAGCTCTGAGTGGAGTGTCCAGAAAAGCACTATATAAGTGCAAGGAATTATTATTTTACTATTTAGTCTTGCATGTTATAATCCATGCTGTGCAGAGAAATGGGCCAGCAGTTAACCCAGCCTGGTGACCAGTCTCTCTGTATTAACACACTCTCTCTCAGGCGCTCAGTACTGGGTGTTTAAGGACACCAGAGCACTGGATGGTTACCCCCGGCCCGTGTCGGACTGGGGCTTGCCAGCAGGGGGCAGCAGAGTGACTGCAGCTTTCGTGTGGGCGCACAATGGCAAGACCTACCTCTTCCGGGAGAAGGAATTCTGGCGTTACGATGACCGGGAAGGAAGAGTGGACCCTGGTTACCCCAAATCCGCTTCTCTCTGGAGCGGGGTGCCCTCTGACCCTGATGACATCATCACCTGGGAAGACGGTAAGGTCATTGTGTCACCCGTAATGACATCATAAGTGACAGGTGTGTCATTTCCTTGAAAAAGCTCTTCTCAGGGAGGTTCAGTTGGCATCAGTCGCAGTGTGCTCACGGTGTAGAGTATTGAGATCAGTCACAGTGTGCTCAGAGTGTAGAGTATTGAGATCAGCCACAGTGTGCTCACGGTGTAGAGTATTGAGATCAGTCACAGTGTGCTCAGAGTGTAGAGTATTGAGATCTGTCACAGTGTGCTCAGAGTGTAGAGTATTGAGATCTGTCACAGTGTGCTCAGAGTGTAGAGTATTGAGATCAGCTACAGTGTGCTCACGGTGTGGAGTATTGAGATCAGTCACAGTGTGCTCAGAGTGTAGAGTATTGAGATCAGTCGCAGTGTGCTCAGAGTGTAGAGTATTGAGATCAGCCACAATGTGCTCACGGTGTAGAGTATTGAGATCAGTCACAGTGTGCTCAGAGTGTAGAGTATTGAGATCAGTCGCAGTGTGCTCAGAGTGTAGAGTATTGAGATCAGTTGCAGTGTGCTCATGGTGTAGAGTATTGAGATCAGTCGCAGTGTGCTCATGGTGTAGAGTATTGAGATCAGTCGCAGTGTGCTCAGAGTGTAGAGTATTGAGGTCAGTCACAGTGTGCTCATGGTGTAGAGTATTGAGATCAGTCACAGTGTGCTCATGGTGTAGAGTATTGAGATCAGTGGCAGTGTGCTCACGGTGTAGAGTATTGAGATCAGTCGCAGTGTGTTCAGAGTGTAGAGTATTGAGATCAGTCGCAGTGTGCTCATGGTGTAGAGTATTGAGATCAGTCACAGTGTGCTCATGGTGTAGAGTATTGAGGTCAGTCGCGGTGTGCTCACGGTGTAGAGTATTGAGATCAGTTGCTCACGGTGTAGTGCTCACAGTGTAGAGAACACTGCACTACACTACATCCGTATGATCAGTCATGGCCTGCTTATGGTCTAGTGGAATTGAGATCAGTTTGGCACCTGTAGCAGTTAACCAAACAAACAAATTCTGTTCCCACAGACTTTTGAGGACACAATAATTTAACAAACCTATATATATCAATATATCCTCACCCTTACTTCCCTAACCTGGTCTCCTCCTCCCTATCTCAGTCCCAGGTCTCAGTCTCTCATAGTGCCATTTCTCTCCTTCTCCCTCCATTAGGCGACGCCTACTTTTTCAAGGACAACCAGTACTGGGTACAGCAGAAAGGGGGGCTGAACCAAGAGGCAACCACTCCCAGATCAGTGGCCGTGGATTGGATGAGATGCGCCCCGCCCCCCTCTCCCAGCCAACCACCTGTCAGGTCTGATCCCAAAGGGCGGGACTGCATCTGCAACCTCGGCAACGGTGGGGTGGGGCAAACTCCCAAGGTGGTCTCTCACTGGTTGTTTCTGCTGCCTGTCTCCTTGCTCGCCCACCTCACTTCCTTTTTCTGCTACTGAAGCTCAAGCTGCCGAAATTAAAGAGGAGACGCCCCCCATGTGGAGCTCAGGTCGAGCTTCATAGGTCCTGGACGGGGCTCTGCCGCTGGGTTTCGGGAATTTGGGATGGCCCGGGACGGATCTGCATGAAGGCTTGCCTCCTGTCTCCCACTTCCTGTCCCTCCTCTCACTTCCTGTCTCCGCTCGGGCGTGGTTGCTCGAGAGGTCCCCAGTGGGATCTTTCCCGATTCCAGGCAGCGCACGGCACGCAGGGGAGAGGACTGGCGGTGGGGAGGGTTCAGGGCTCTGGTGCAGACTGGAGGAGACGCTGGAGTCCGGTCCCGGGTTCCGATCTCGCTCGGGCTCCAGAGGCATTCGTCTCTGGGAAAGCCGTGGGGTTTGGAAAGCTACGCCAGTGTTTTCTTTCTTCCTAAACGAGTCGATTGGTGCTCTTGACTTATTTATTTCCGTGCCCGGAGAGTTCTGGATTGTGCAGCCTGGGGTGCAGAATCTCAGCTCGCAGCTTTCCATGTTGTTCTTTTTTTTAAGTGCCTTGTTGTTTTGTATTTTCATTTTGGAATAAACATCAAAGTGGATCTTCTTGTGCGAGTGTGTTTATTCGCTGGATAGAGGGGTCATGCCTTTTGGACTTTCACTCCTGGATTTACTTTACTGACCAGATCTGCGTCTCTATCTCTCTCTGCGTATTTCCACTCACAGTGGGGGGGATTGCTGCAACAGAATGGACTATCGAGGAGAGAGATCACTTCATTGGCCCTATACAATCTCTTGCATGAGGAATCTGTCTTCTCACAGACCCCAGCTTGCTCTCCATGAGACACACAGCCACAGGCGCAGATCCTTAGCCACAGTGCCACCGATCTGCCCCTGCAAGGGACCCCATTCCTGCTCCCCCCAGGCTATCCACCTAACCAGCCGTTTCTCTGGGAGGAGACACCCAAAAGTCAGGGGGGAACATGCAAACTCCACCCAGACAGTTCCCGTAACAGCACAGTCAAACAGCGTCAGGGCATCTGCAGTGACTGGGGGCCCGAAGTTCGACCCCCCCACCTCCCGCGGCACAGTGCTCCCTGTGCCAACACACGGGAGCATCAGTCGGGAATCCTGACAGGTGAAAGATCGCCCCCTACTGGTCCACCAACACCACTAACAGAAACAACCAGTGGAGGTCTCCAATCCCAGTACTGCCCGGGGCCTCTGAGATCCGATCGGGTCACAGCACGAAGGGCGGATGCTACTGAGAGGTGACAGTGTGTATGATAATGATATTGTAGCGGTCCTCCCTAAATTTCCCTCTGTTCAGTGGACGGCGGTGCAAAGAGAGAGGCAGGAGACTGGAACTGCAGCTTACTAGTTTATTGCCCTTAGGGATACAGGGGCAGGCTAGTCCCTCGGGGCAGAAAGGCAGGAAAGGGCACGGAGCTGACTGCTCTGTCAGGGGTTTGGCACAAGAATGGCAAGAGGGTGGAAAGGGGTCCCCTATTTCTAATAGGAGGGGAAAAAGGGGTACCCCATTTCTAACAGGAAGGGGGAAAGGGGAAGTGAGTCTGCAGGAATTGGGGGTCAAGTCTTTGGACGTCCAGGGAAGCCTCTGGGACCCTGCAATAATAAATCCACACAACCCTCTTCATTAAAAGACCGCGATCACCTGTATAACACTTCAGGTAAAAAAAAAAAGCTTATCATATAACAGGCTGAATAAATCAGTGCACGGTAAAGAAACGTCCTCAAATCTAAAGTGGGGTACCTTTACAGCAGAGATTTTGAAACGGGGAGTCAGGAGGAGGAAATGCACGCCCCCGAGAATGGGCTTAAAGTTGTCCGTCATCCAGAGATCAGGAACATAGGAAGGGCGTTATAAGAATAATATTCAACTTTATTTTATATAGCGCCTTTAAAGGTGGCTTCTCAAAGCGCTTTACAGAATGACGACAACAACAATAATAAAAACGCACAACATCTGCAAAATGAAATACACAATGGGAGGACACAGTAGATGGGGGTACTGTATACAGTAAGAGCAGAGGGGTGAAGAATGGAACAGCTCAGTAAAGGCTCTTCTAAAGAAGAGGGTTCTGAGTCTGGATTTGAAGGAGTTTAGAGAGGGTGACTCTCTGATATCCTTGGGCAGAGAGTTCCAGAGCTTGGGGTATAACAGGAGAAGGTCCTGTCACCCATACAATGTAGACAGGCCTGGGGGACAGTAAGGAGAGCAGAATTAGAAGAGCGAAGGTTGCGAGGTGGGGAGTAGGGCGATAATAGTTCAGACAGGTACTGAGGTGCCAAGCCAAGCAGAGCCTTAAAGGTGAACAGGAGCATTTTGATGTCGACATGAAACGTGACAGGAAGCCTGTGCAGGGACTCCAGGACAGGAGTAATGTGATCACTTGCACGTGACCTGGTCAGGATTCTGGCTGACTTGTTCAATGTGGATTTAGAAACCCCAGTGAGTAGAACGTTACAGTAATCAATTTGGGAGATAACAAATGTGTTGATCAGCTTTTCAGCAACAGTTAGCGATAACATAGGACTTAGTCTAGTGATATTTCTTTAGACATCTTTACATTTTTAGGTACAATGTCTCATTACTCCATAAGTGACAGGTGTTGGTGTATCCTACATCCTTACAGCCCCTACAACAGTACACAACTACCCAATGATCATTTTCATCTGCCTTACAGTATACAGATTTACCTGGACAGTTATTACATAGAATCACAACTCCCGCTGACCTGGAAGATCCATATGACCCAGCCATATGACCCTGTAGCTCAGCAGGTATGAACCTGGTCAGTACCTGGATGGGAGACTCCTGGGAAAGCTGAGGCTGCTGCTGGGAGAGGTGTTAGTGGGGCCAGCAGGGGGCGCTCACCCTGCGGTCTGTGGGGGTCCTGATGCCCCAGTATAGTGACGGGGGACACTATACTGTAGAAAGGCTCCGTCTTTCAGATGAGACGTAAAACCGAGGTCCTGACTCTCTGTGGTCAGTAAAAATCCCAGGGCGTCTCTCGAAAGGAGTAGGGGTGTCACCCCGGTGTCCTGGCCAAATTTCCCCCTGGTCTTTACCCATCATGGCCTCCTAATAACCCCCCTCTCTGAACTGGCTTCATCACTCTGCTCTTATTATCGGCTGCAGAGACATCAGCAATCCTAATCAAAAACAATAACATTAAGCCATGAAATGCCATGGGCACAGCTGTTGTTAAAAGCCAAATGGCAGATGATACAGCATTGTTTCTGAAAGATAAAGATCAGGTTATTATTGGCAATTGGAACCATTAAGAAATTTTCAAATGCTTCAGGATGATCTTTAAACTTAAATTAATGTGAATTAATGATAACCAGTGATAGTCAACTGATAGAAATTCAAACTATACCAATTACATCTGAAGTTAAATACTTGGGGATTTGTATAAATGGATGACAGAATTAAACATTCGCTAGCTAGCAACATCTCCAAAACCCCGACTAGGCTTAACAGCTAGTTACAAAGAGATACCTCCTTATCTGTTGGAATTCTTTTAGTTAAAACAGAACGTATTTCCAGATTTATTTACCCAGCACCAATCTCTGTCCCCACTGCAGTCATTAGAAACATAAATAAGACTTCCCCTCCCTCTGGAGAAAGAAAACACATCGTGTAAGAAAAAGCAAAATGATTAAATCATATGAAAATATGATAGACTTTGAGATCGTGAATGGCACCTAAAGGTAAAACGGTCGTGCTCTTGTTAGACCAGGCTGGACGAGGTGTCGCATAGGTTCGGCGAAAATTAGAACTCGAGGAGCCAGAGACACGCAGCAATCAGAGAGGGAGAGTTATTTCATAGCGACAGCGCTGATGAGGACAAACAGAACTTAGACTGGGGAAACAGCTGAGAGAAACGAAGAAACGAGGCAGAGTTGGTGACTCGGTGTCTGAGCCGTAAGGACTGGTTCCTCAGGGCCTAAATGCTGCACGAGGTGGCCTGACGGGGTTGATGGCCCCGAGGAGCCCCCAGCACGGGTGGGACGCGCGGTGGTATTGATGAAGTTCACGCGGCGGTACCGCTCTTTCGTGAATAATAAAGACAGCTCCTGGGGTGCCAGCCCTAGGACAGTAATGAGGTGAATGGGAGCTACTGACTTTTTGTTGAGATGCAATTTTGATATAAACAAGCTCCCAGTCCGGCTCTCTGGTTTTCATCGACACGTATTCATATACTGGAAATTATGATAGAACCACAGCGGCTCCCCTCATAATGGTATTATACGGAAAAACAGATATATCTTGCTAAGGAAGACCATATTTCATGAATCCTGGTTAAATAAGAGTATTTGGTCAGTCATGCATTTATTGGGGGCTAATGGAGAGTTTTATAAATACTGGGATTTTGTTCAAAGATATGACATTGGATGTAAACCGAACTGGAGCCTACGATATTTCAGAAAGAAAGTGTAATAAGAAGTACATCCGAACAATTATGGCCGAAACATCAAGGAGAAGGTACTTTTTGATGATAGAGACGACGATTCTCTTATTTTGCTGGAACTGAATACATTACTCCACCCACTCCGTCAAAATCATTTTAAAATACCGAACAACATATCCAAGGAATTTCTGAGAAAAAGGTTCAACTCTGACTGCAACACCCGTACATTGTGTGAATCTAATATTGAAACAACTGAACTTTTTTTTCTCATGTCGTCATTCAACAGCTTGCTGGCACTCTCTCTGTTCGCGGTTAAATAATAGTATTTGTGTAAATTTGTGTAAATCTCATTTCTAAGGACATTGTTCTTGGTGTTCTGAATAAAAACAAAGAAGCTTGTATAATGTTAAGTCATTCGCATCGTAAATGCGAATTGTGAAATGTTAAATGTTAAATTTTACATGCATACGTGTAGAGTAATACAAACTCCTATGTGCTTTTAAGAATGTACTTATTCAATTAAGTTACACGCAAATTTATTAAAAATACGTTCGATGAACTGGTTTGCAGAAACCTTTCAGCATATAAACTTATTATTTATATAATTACCCCTAACACAACACACACCCCTCGTACTGTTGATAAGGTTCTGATTTGCTGTTCTGTTTCATTCATTTTTTAATTGTCTTTGTTCTGTCATGATGCCACACGTGTATGTGTATAACCTCGTTTGCCGGATTGTCTGTTTCTGTACATTTAAAAAAAGTACGCCACTACCACTTCCGTCTCTGTTCTTTGACGTCACGATTAATCACAATACGCTAACGGGGAAACCGGATTCGTCGCGGCCTTCGCTGGGACTTATGGGAGTTGTAGTCCTCCCCCCGCGGTGCAGTGTGGGTACGGCGTAAGCGCTGTCTGACGCACTGGTAGAAACTCCGATCTCCGTGTCGTGGACGTGATCGTGTTTTCTGTAATTAATTATTGTCATATTCAGAGGCGATTGCTCCCTTCGTCCTGAGGAGGTTCGATATCCTTTCGTTTTTTAAAAACAATCCTCCCTTTCTCTCCGGGAGAGGAAAGGCGGAGGTGAAGGTAAGTCCACGAGAGAAGAGAGAGAGTGGGGCCCAGGGGGTGGCGGGGAGGTGAGGGCGGTCGAGCGCGGAGCGTGTCCCCGCGGCCAGGCGTGCATGCCCGGCCGAAGGCCGCACTGCGAGACCGGGGATTGGGGAGGCCTTTGCGTCCGGGTTTGTGTGTGTGTGGGGGGGGGAGCTGGTGTCGAGAGGAAGCCGAGGGGGGGGGGAAGAGAGAGAGAGAGAGACTGGGAGAGCTTTTCCATCGTCTCTGAAGGGATTGGAGGGTGTTTTATTTCCCTCACTCGCCCGAGTCCGGGGAAGTTACAGAGACGTGCGTTTGTGCGGCACAGCAGGTCAGCAGAAACCCAGCGGGGAGGAGGAGGGGGAGACGAAAATAAAAACTTTATTAAACAGAGAAACGGGAGTTTCTTTCACCCCCGCGCGTTTTCGTCCCGGGAAGGGTGCGAGCCAGGCCGCCAGGCCGGGTGTCGGGAGTCCTGCCGGGGGGACTTCACTGGCGATAAAGACAGGAGGAGTGTTTGGGAGGAAGTGCCGTCTCGCCCGGGATAGCAGCTGTTGCGCTTCTTCCAGGGCGAAATTCACTTTTTGTTTTCTTCTGAAATGAAATCGGACCGACACAAAAAG
Source organism: Atractosteus spatula (assembly GCF_055471065.1). Taxonomy (NCBI): domain Eukaryota; kingdom Metazoa; phylum Chordata; class Actinopteri; order Semionotiformes; family Lepisosteidae; genus Atractosteus; species Atractosteus spatula. Next base: position 8,460,260 of record NC_142710.1, on the reverse strand, counting down.
CCCGTTACTGTTAAAGCCTTTCTCGAAGTTGGAAGTTTCTTAGTGCGTAGCCGGACGTCAGTGTGAAGCTCTCGAAATCCCTGAGATGATCAAATGTTGATTGTATCGATTAACCTGTTGAGCAGCTGGTATTCTCAGTGCAGTGTTAATGTACTGGAGTGTCCAGTCAGTGTGTCTGTATTAACCCCTCTCTCTCTCTCAGTGCAGTGTTAATGTACTGGAGTGTCCAGTCAGTGTGTCTGTATTAACCCCTCTCTCTCTCAGTGCAGTGTTAATGTACTGGAGTGTCCAGTCAGTGTGTCTGTATTAACTCCTCTCTCTCAGTGCAGTGTTAATGTACTGGAGTGTCCAGTCAGGGTGTCTGTATTAACCCCTCTCTCTCAGTGCAGTGTTAATGTACTGGAGTGTCCAGTCAGTGTGTCTGTATTAACCCCTCTCTCTCTCAGTGCAGTGTTAATGTACTGGAGTGTCCAGTCAGTGTGTCTGTATTAACCCCTCTCTCTCAGTGCAGTGTTAATGTACTGTAGTGTCCAGTCAGTCAGGGTGTCTGTATTAACCCCTCTCTCTCAGTGCAGTGTTAATGTACTGGAGTGTCCAGTCAGGGTGTCTGTATTAACCCCTCTCTCTCTCAGTGCAGTGTTAATGTACTGTAGTGTCCAGTCAGTCAGGGTGTCTGTATTAACCCCTCTCTCTCAGTGCAGTGTTAATGTACTGGAGTGTCCAGTCAGGGTGTCTGTATTAACCCCTCTCTCTCTCAGGAAGGATGTATAACGGGATTGGCCTGCCCACCCCGCGGGGCAGTGGCACCAATGGCTATGTGCAGCGGAACCTGTCCAGCGTGCGGGCCAAGCGCTCGCGGACCGAGGGCGGCGGGCCCGACGACCTGCAGCGGCTGGAGCGGGAGAACGCCCTCAGCAGGCAGCCCAACGCCGAGATCCTGGAGCACCAGCGCAAGAGGCAGCTGGAGCTGAAGTGTGCCGAGCTGCAGGACATGATGGAGGAGCAGGGGTACGAGAGGGACCGGGGGGGGCAGAGAGAGAGATTGAGGCTCAGAGCCGTTGAGCTGCAGGACATGATGGAGGAGCAGGGGTACGAGAGGGACCGGGGGGACAGAGAGAGAGATTGAGGCTCAGAGCCACTGAGCTGCAGGACATGTTGGAGGAGCAGGGGTATGAGATGGACCGGGGGGGGGGAGGACAGAGAGAGAGATTGAGGCTCGAGAGGGACCGGGGGGCAGAGAGAGAGAGAGATTGAGGCTCAGAGCTGCAGGACATGATGGAGGAGCATGGGTACGAGAGGGACCCGGGGGGGGAGGAGAGAGAGAGAGATTGAGGCTCAGAGCCGCTGAGCTGCAGGACATGATGGACGAGCAGGGGTACGAGAGGGACCGGGGGGCAGAGAGAGAGAGAGATTGAGGCTCAGAGCTGCAGGACATGATGGAGAAGTAGGGGTACGAGAGGGACCGGGGGGGGAGGAGAGAGAGAGAGAGAGATTGAGGCTCAGAGCAGCTGAGCTGCAGGACATGATGGAGGAGCAGGGGTACGAGAGGGACCGGGGGGGGGAGGAGAGAGAGAGAGAGATTGAGGCTCAGAGCAGCTGAGCTGCAGGACATGATGGAGGAGCAGGGGTACGAGAGGGACCGGGGGGGGAGGAGAGAGAGAGAGATTGAGGCTCAGAGCAGCTGAGCTGCAGGACATGATGGAGGAGCAGGGAAGGCAGTGACCCGTCTGTGGGTCCAGCCAGTGTCTGGTGCAGATGGACCTGGTAGTTCTTGTCTTGCTTGCCCGGGCGGTCTGATTGATGGATAAGCTAACCCAAGTGTGTTTTGTTTGCGATCCCCGCAGGTACTCGGTCGAGGAGATTGACGAGAAAGTCGCCACCTTCCGCTTGATGCTGCAGGAGAAGCAGGAGCCCGTGGCGAAGGAGGCGCCCAGCGAGAGGCCAACGTGAGTCATTGACGTGACACCAAGTTAGGCACCTCAGTACAACACCAAGCACTAGGCAGAAGGGGCACAAACACCTGCAGGGGCCTGCTGTCTGGTGTGGAGTGCTAGGTAAAATGCCGAGCTGTAGGCAGAAGTGGCACAAACACTTGCAGGGGCCTGCTGTCTGGTGTGGAGGGTCTAGGTAAAACACCAAGCTGTAGGTAGAGCAGGCACAGACACCTGCAGGGACCTGCTGTCTTGTGTGGAGGGCAGGGTAAAACACCAAGCTGTAGGCCGAGCAGGCACAAACACCTGCAGGGGCCTTACTGTCTGGTGTGTAGGGCTGGGTAAAACACCAACCTGTAGGTAGAGCAGGTACAAACACCTGCAAGGGCCTGCTGTCTGGTGTGGAGGGCAGGGTAAAACACCAAGCTGTAGGTAGAGCAGGCACAAACACTTGCAGGGGCCTGCTGTCTGGTGTGGAGGGTCTAGGTCTAGGTAAAACACCAAGCTGTAGGTAGAGCAGGCACAAACACCCTTCCCATGGTCCTCTCTCCGTCTCTCTCCAGGGTGACGGAGACTCACGCGCTGGCGGCGGCCAATCAGGAGAAGAACGAGCGTTTGCGGGCGGCGTTCGGCATTGGCGAGGACTACGTGGACGGCTCCTCCTTCCACCCCGAGCGGAGGGAGAGGGAGAGGGAGCGCCGGGAGAAGGAGCGGCAGGAGAGGGAGAAGCAGTACACGTGAGTCAGGGCGAGGGGGAGAGACGCCACTGTGGGCTGTCCCTCTGCGTGCCTGTGGGCTGTCCCTCTGCGTGCCTGTGGGCTGTCTGAGCCCTGTCCTGTGTGACTGTGGGCTGTCCCTCTGCGTGCCTGTGGGCTGTCCCTCTGCGTGCCTGTGGGCTGTCTGAGCCCTGTCCTGTGTGACTGTGGGCTGTCCCTCTGCGTGCCTGTGGGCTGTCCTGAGCCCTGTCCTGTGTGACTGTGGGCTGTCCCTCTGCGTGCCTGTGGGCTGTCTGAGCCCTGTCCTGTGTGACTGTGGGCTGTCCCTCTGCGTGCCTGTGGGCTGTCTGAGCCCTGTCCCTCTCCGTGCCTGTGGGCTGTCCCTTTGCGTGCCTGTGGGCTGTCTGAGCCCTGTCCTGTGTGACTGTGGGCTGTCCCTCTGCGTGCCTGTGGGCTGTCTGAGCCCTGTCCTGTGTGACTGTGGGCTGTCTGAGCCCTGTCCTTCTGTGTGCCTGTGGGCTGTCTGAGCCCTGTCCTGTGTGACTGTGGGCTGTCCCTCTGCGTGCCTGTGGGCTGTCTGAGCCCTGTCCCTCTCCGTGCCTGTGGGCTGTCCCTCTGCGTGCCTGTGGGCTGTCTGAGCCCTGTCCTGTGTGACTGTGGGCTGTCTGAGCCCTGTCCTTCTGTGTGCCTGTGGGCTGTCCCTCTGCGTGCCTGTGGGCTGTCTGAGCCCTGTCCTGTGTGACTGTGGGCTGTCCCTCTGCGTGCCTGTGGGCTGTCTGAGCCCTGTCCCTCTCCGTGCCTGTGGGCTGTCCCTTTGCGTGCCTGTGGGCTGTCTGAGCCCTGTCCTGTGTGACTGTGGGCTGTCCCTCTGCGTGCCTGTGGGCTGTCCTGAGCCCTGTCCCTCTCTGTGCCTGTGGGCTGTCCCGCTGCGTGCCTGTGGGCTGTCCTGAGCCCTGTCCCTCTCCGTGCCTGTGGGCTGTCCCTTTGCGTGCCTGTGGGCTGTCCTGAGCCCTGTCCTTCTGTGTGACTGTGGGCTGTCCCTCTGCGTGCCTGTGGGCTGTCTGAGCCCTGTCCCTCTCCGTGACTGTGGGCTGTCCCTCTGCGTGCCTGTGGGCTGTCTGAGCCCTGTCCTGTGTGACTGTGGGCTGTCCCTCTGCGTGCCTGTGGGCTGTCTGAGCCCTGTCCTGTGTGACTGTGGGCTGTCCCTCTGCGTGCCTGTGGGCTGTCCTGAGCCCTGTCCCTCTCCGTGCCTGTGGGCTGTCCTTCTGTGTGCCTGTGGGCTGTCCTTCTGTGTGACTGTGGGCTGTCCTTCTGTGTGCCTATGGGCTGTCCTGAGCCCTGTCCCTCTGCGTGCCTGTGGGCTGTCCCTCTGCGTGCCTGTGGGCTGTCCTGAGCCCTGTCCTTCTGTGTGACTGTGGGCTGTCCCTCTGCGTGCCTGTGGGCTGTCCTGAGCCCTGTCCCTCTGCGTGCCTGTGGGCTGTCCTGAGCCCTGTCCCTCTCCGTGCCTGTGGGCTGTCCCTTTGCGTGCCTGTGGGCTGTCTGAGCCCTGTCCTTCTGTGTGACTGTGGGCTGTCCTTCTGTGTGCCTATGGGCTGTCCTGAGCCCTGTCCCTCTGCGTGCCTGTGGGCTGTCCTGAGCCGTGTCCCTCTGTGTGACTGTGGGCTGTCCCTCTGTGTGCCTATGGGCTGTCCTGAGCCCTGTCCCTCTGCGTGCCTGTGGGCTGTCCCTCTGCGTGCCTGTGGGCTGTCCTGAGCTGTGTCCCTCTGTGTGACTGTGGGCTGTCCCTCTGTGTGACTGTGGGCTGTCCCTCTGTGTGACTGTGGACTGTCCTGAGCCCTGTCCCTGTGTGACTGTGGGCTGTCCTGAGTCTTGTCCCTCTGTGTGCCTGTGGGCTGTCCCTCTGTGTGCCTATGGGCTGTCCTGAGCCCTGTCCCTCTGTGTGGACACGAGTGCAGTGTCTCTGGTCTCATTTTCTCCCTCTTTGCTTCTCCAGGCTGATTGAGGCGTCTTCAGATGAGTCTCCTTCCCCTCCCCCTCAGCAGAGAAAGAAGAAAAAGAAGAAGGAGAAGCACAGAGACAGGTAAGGGGGTGCGGGAGTGCAGGGCGAGAGAGGAGGCGGTAGGGAAGAGGAGGGGAGAGAAAGGAGTCATCTTGACGCCCGCTGTCCCGCTCGTTTCAGCTCAGAAAGCCGGTCGCCGTCCCCGCGCCGGGAGAAGAAGAGGTCGAAGAAGAAGAAGAAGAGAAGGTGAGGCCCCAAGGGTGTGGAGATGTCGGGGCTGCAGGGGCTGAGATTGGTTCTGTAATAATGGGTTTGTTTCTATGTCTGTCTCTCAGGTCGGGCTCTGTACAGAAGGAGAACAGACACAGGTAAGACCCACAACGCAAACATAAGAATTTGTCACAGTCCAGGTTTAATGGAGAAATGGGCTGGCAGTAGTGTTACTGCACTGTCTCTGTTCCTCTCTCTTTCTCCTTGTCTTCTTCAGACTGTCCTGTTTCTCTCGGTGCGTCAGTTACAGTCCAGGTTTAATGGAGAAATGGGCTGGCAGTAGTGTTACTGCACTGTCTCTGTTCCTCTCTCTTTCTCCTTGTCTTCTTCAGACTGTCCTGTTTCTCTCGGTGCGTCAGTTACAGTCCAGGTTTAATGGAGAAATGGGCTGGCAGTAGTGTTACTGCACTGTCTCTGTTCCTCTCTCTTTCTCCTTGTCTTCTTCAGACTGTCCTGTTTCTCTCGGTGCGTCAGTTACAGTCCAGGTTTAATGGAGAAATGGGCTGGCAGTAGTGTTAGTGCACTGTCTCTGTTCCTCTCTCTTTCTCCAAGTCTTCTTCAGACTGTCCTGTTTCTCTCGGTGTGTCAGTTACAGTCCAGGTTTAATGGAGAAATGGGTTGACAGTTCTCGTTCCTTATCTAGTCTATTTTACATTTGGTCTGAATACTTTACAGCAGGGGTCTCCAGCCTGTATCCTAAAACTTTTTTATAGACAGCTTTTAAGTCAGTAGTTTTTTTAAGGCCTGGAGTTTAACTTTAATTGCTCGAAAACAAGGTCTGTTCCATTAATAATAATAATAAACTTTATTTTATATAGCGCCTTTAAAGGTGGCTTCTCAAAGCGCTTTACAGGATGACAATAACAATAAATAAGAAGACTACAACAATAAATAAGAAGATTTCACAAGATAGGAGACAATTATAATTACAACAATACAACAATAACAATAGAGGAGACTGTGGAAGGTGGTATTAAGAAGAGCAGAGGGGTGAAGAATGGAACCAGTTAAGTAAAGGCTTTTCTGAAGAAGAAGGTTTTGAGTCTGGATTTGAAGGAGTTTAGAGAAGGTGACTCTCTAATATCCTTGGGCAAAAAGTTCCATAGCTTGGGGGCATAGCAGGAGAAGGCCCTGTCGCCCATACAATGTAGACGGGCTTGGGGGACAGTAAGGAGGGCAGAATTTGAAGAGCGGAGGTTGCGAGGTGGGGAGTAGGGCGATAAAAGTTCAGACAGGTATTGAGGTGCCAAGCCATGTAAAGCCTTATAGGTGAGCATGAGGATTTTAAAGTCTACGCGGAATTTGACCGGAAGCCAGTGCAAGGACTCCAGGATAGGAGTAATGTGAACACTTGCACTAGACCTGGTCAGGATTCTGGCTGCTGAATTCTGGACATACTGCAGCTTGTTCAGAGTAGATTTAGATACCCCAGGGAGTAGAGCATTGCAGTAGTCAATTCGAGAGAATACAAATATGTTATTATATGTTAATATAAATATTAAGTCTTGTAGAGGGCATTTTGAACAGTGTTCTTCATTAATATACTATTCCTTAATTGATTAAACAAGTGTCATAATTCTTAAATAACTGGAGATGAAGGATGTTATATAATAAACTAGACTGGGGTTCTCTAGGACCAGGGTTAGAAACCTCTTATTTGCATGCACTGGCTTTTAAAATAATGGCGCGCGCTCCTCCTCGTCTTTTGTCCTTTCCGCGTGAAAATTCAAACATGGCGAGGGTGCGATTTCTCATTGACGTGCTGTTTGGCGCCTCTCCGCAGCTCTCCCAGTGCCTCCGACAGGCCGAGGTCCAAGGAGAAGAGGAAGAGGTGAGTACGCTGCCTTCATCTTCGCTGCCGCCGCAAGAGTAGGAGGTCCGGGATTCGGTCTGTGTGGGTGAAAAGTGTTCGATCTTTGCATGCTGAAGCAGGGAGACAGACATCTGCTCTAGGTGACGTTTCAGCGTGACTGAAGAAGGGGATAACCGATGCCAAAACCTTCTGTTTTGTTACATATGGACCATATGTAATTTTTGACCAATTATACAATAACCTCTACTGAACACCATTTTGTGTGGTAGCTCGGAGATGGTCTAAAGTGAAAAATAAACCTTTTTCCCCCGCAATTACTGGGGTGCAGAGAATTACAGGAAGATGCCTTTTTTGTACGGGGCCCTGTTTGTTCTCTGGATTGTGTACTGGATTGAAACTCATCTCAAACCTTTGCTGCACTGTGCTGTGATGTATTGCAACCCCACACCTGGGGTGTTGAGGCAGTCCTCTGGGCGTCCTAAGTAACTGCAGTGAATCTCCCCCTTAAAGTCTTCCTGAGTAATAAGTAGCCTGACTTAATACTGGTGATGCATTCCAATTTAAATCTGAGGTCCTTACAAGGATGAATCTCCTACTAAGAGGTGGTTTGCGAGACAGACACTGGGAACCCCTCAGTGCCAGTGGGTTCTCACTGAGTGAATGCACGGAAGGGTACCCCGACAGCAAATAATGCCAGCTGCACCCCGATTGTATTGGGTTGTGCGTAGTGGTGGCGGCGGCACACGGTCTCCTGCAGCAACAGGAACTAAACGCTTATCTGCTGGGATTAGGATTAATTGTTAAAGACCTGTGTGGCTCCTCCCATTTCTACAGGTCTGACAGTGGGACCCCTCCCCCAAAGAAACATCAGAGAAGGAGAAGCCGCTCCTCCTCTTCAGACTCCTCCCCCAGGTGCAAGCCTCCCTCTCATTCGCCGTCATCTCTCTTCGTTCGTGTGCGTCTGTGCGGCTCATTCTCTCTCTTGCTTCGGGAGAGTTTAACCTGCCTCTTCTTCCAGCCAATCCCCTGCTCCGCTCCGAGAGGTGCGGCCAGCTCAACCCGCCAGACGAGCCGATGATGGAAGAGGGCGGTCCCCCGAAGGCAGGAAAGGGAGGGGCCAAGAGGCTGGGAGCCCACAGAGGTCACAGGTCAGAGAGGTAAGAGGGCAAGAGGTGGTTCGGCGTAAATGACTTCCCAAATGCTGTCGTCCTGGTTTAGGCGAGAAATTGGGTTGGCCCATTTGCTAAACCTAAATTCAACCTGCAAAAGTAAAAAAAGCTTAACTTAGTTGAGTAGTGTACAGTTAATCAGCGTCTTCTTCTTTTTAAGCCCGACGTTGTTGTTTTTTTCTTTGCAGAGATCCCCGAGACGCTCCACTCCGCCCGATCGAGGAGACCGGCGCAGGGACAGGGACAGGGAGCGGGAGAGAGACCGAGAGAGAGACCAGGGAAAGAGGAACGAGAGGGGGAGGCGGCATGACTCCTCCTCCTCCGCCTCTCCCTCCCCGGATCGGGAGCGGCGCCAGCGCAGCAGGGAGAGGGAGGAGTCCCCTCGCGACCGATCGAGCCGAGAGAGGGACAGGCGGGCAGACCGGGGGAGGGAGCGCGAGAAGGAGGACTCGCCCCGGCAGAGAAGGGACAGAGAGAGAGAGCGGCGGGCAAACGACAGGCACTCGTCGGCAGAGGCCTCCCCTTCCCCCCGCCGCTCGCCCCTCACCAACGGAAGGGGCAAAGAACGAGAGCGGGAGAGAGACCGAGAGCAGGAGAGAGACAGGAACCGGGAGAAAGAGAGGCAGAGGGACTTAGAGAGAGACCGGGAGAGGGAGAAGGAGAGGCAGAGAGAACTGGAGAGAGAATGGGAGAAGGAGAGGCAGAGAGAACTGGAGAGAGAACGGGAGAAGGAGAGGCAGAGAGAACTGGAGAGAGAACGGGAGAAGGAGAAGGAGAGGCAGAGAGAACTGGAGAGAGAACGGGAGAAGGAGAAGGAGAGGCAGAGAGAACTGGAGAGGGAGAAGGAGAGAGAACTGGAGAGGGAGAGGCAGAGAGACCTGGAAAGAGAACGGGAGAGAGAAGTGAAACAGCGGGACAGAGAGCAAGAACAAGAGAGAGGAGTGGAGAGAGAACGAGAGAGCAAGAGGACTCGGCTGAGCAAGACTTCCGAAGAACAGGACGAGAGGCACGGGGGCAGAGCGGAGGCCAAGGAGAAGAGCCACGTGCCGAGAGAGAGGAAGAAAGAGAGTGGGAAGGGTGTGGCGATGGAGAAGACGAAGGAGAAGGGAGACCGAGCTGCGACCCGGGGAAAGAATGCCCGAGATCATAGCAGCGATTCCAGCAGCAGCAGCAGCACCAGCAGCAGCAGCAGCAGCAGCGGCTCTGGATCAACTTCGTCATCGTCTTCCTCCTCCTCTTCGTCGTCCTCGTCGTCTTCCTCCTCCTCCTCATCGTCGTCCTCGTCGTCTTCCTCCTCCTCCTCTGACGAGGAGGAAGATGGGAAACGCAAGGCAGGAAGCGAGAAAAAGCCGGAGGACAAGACGAAGAAGAGTCGACGGAAGGAGTCTGGGGAGGAACGCCCATCGGCTCTCTCGGCAACCTCTGCTCCACCCCCGCTCCCGCCTTCTTCCCAGCTGTGGGACAGACCATGCGGAGAGCGAGACTCTCCTGGGCGTAGAAGGGAGAGGCCCAGCTCTCCGGATACAAGACGTCGACTGACGCCCTCTCCGCAAGAGGAGGAGGAGGAGAAGAGAGAGGCATCTTATCCTTCAGCCTTTAGGAGGGAGAGAGAAAAGGAGTCACCAGCAAGGGCAGAGAGATGGAACGAGGGAGACTCCTCGGGGGAGAGGGAGGCGGCCATCCAGCGATATGATGAGAGAGACATGGCCGGAAGGGCAAAGAGAGATGTCCCAAGGGAGGCGGGACACTGGGACCAGAGTACTGGACAGAAACCAGAGATCGAGCGAGAGAGGGAGAGATACTCGCTGACGGAGGGAGAATCACCTTTGACTTCTCTGAGAGAGAGGAGAGAATCGGATCGTCCTTCCAAGAGCAGCCGCTGGGACAAGACTTCCGAAACGCCCCGAGAGGTGGAGAGGGGGAGAGAGAGAGGCAGGGAAAGGTACTCGCCTGTCTGGAGAGAAAGAACCACGCGGTCACCCTCTCCCCCAAGTCACAAGGAGAGGGAGATTCCTGGAAGACAGAGAGGGAAAGAGAGGTACTCCCCAACAGATAGGGGGCGGGAGACTCCATCCCCATCTCCTCCAAGGGAGAGGGAGACTCTGGGAAGAGAGAGGGGGAAAGAGAGATACTCCCCAACAGAGAGGGAGCGGGAGACTCCATCCCCATCTTCTCCGAGGGAGACTTTGGGGAAAGAGAGGTACTCGCCAACGGATAGGGAGCAGGAGACTCCATCCCCATCCCCTCCGAGGGAGGGGGAGACTTTGGGAAGAGAGAGAGGGAAAGAGAGATATTCCCCAACAGATAGGAAGCGAGAGACCCCCTCTCCTCCGAGGCAGAGGGAGACTCGAGGAAGAGAGAGAGGGAAAGAGAGGTACTCCCCCACAGACAGAGAGCGGGAGACCCCATCCCCCTCCCCTTCAAGGGAGAGGAGACTGACTCCGAAAGCTGTGGGGAGAGTGCGAGAGGGTGAACGCCGGGACCAGACACCAGGATCGGATCGAGGGAGAGAGGTGGGGAAGATGGGTTCGGACCGAGGGAAAGAGAGGTACACCCCTTCAGGAAGAGAGAGAGGAACGCCCTCCCTCACTCCCCCGAGAGAAGAGAGAGCAAGCTCACGTTCTTCAGCGATAAGGAGAGAGAGGGAGACCCCACCGCGGGCCGAGAGAGGCAGCGAGAAGTACTCTCCAAGTGAGAGGGAGAAAGAGAAGAGAGAAACATCAGGAAGGGGTGCAGAGAGATATTCTCCAACAGATCCCGAGAGGGGGGTGTCATCCCCCTCTCCCCTGAGAGAGTGGGATGTTCCCAAGACCTCCGGGGAGATGGAGAGAGGAGAGTGCCGTTGGAACCAGTCTGGGATGGACGCTGGAAAGGAGAGGTGCCCTTCTAAAGAGAGGAGCGAGTCCCCGGAGGCAGCAGGCAGCGGGAAGGAGACGTACTCCCCCACAGAGAGAGAGAGACGAACACCCTCTCCCCCGAGACGGAGTCGAACCCCCTCCTCCCCGAGAGAGATGCGGCGGGAGCGGCAGACGCCCGTGGAACAGGAGAGGGAGGGGGGGAGTGCGCCGTCCCATTCTTCGGTGACGAGGAGTGAAAGGGAGTCGCCGTCGCCCCAGAGGCCCGGAAGGGGGGCAAAGAGCCACGCCGGGGGGCCCAGTTCACCGTCTCGCCGCTCCTCCTCGTCCTCCTCCTCTTCCTCCTCCTCCTCTTCGTCTCCCTCTCCTGCTGCGCAGGACCGGCCCCTCACTCCTCCACTGCAGTACCAGAATCCCCCCATTACCAGAAAGCTATCTCCTTCTCCCAGTACCAGCCGAGTTACCAGAAAGCCCTCCCTGCCTCGCTCTCCTTCCCCCCAGCGCTTGCCAGTCTCCCAGTCACGCCGAGACAGGGACAGGGAGCGGGATAGGGACAGGGACAGGGAGCGGGATAGGGACAGGGACAGGGGGCGGGATAGGGATAGGGAGCGGGAGAGGGATCGTGAGCGGGAGAGGGACAGGCAACGGGATCGGGAGAAGGAGAGGGACAGAGAACGGAATCGGGAGAAGGAAAGGGACAGGGAACGGGATAGGGAGAGAGACAGGGACAGAGAAAGAGATAGGGAAAGAGACAGGGAGCGGGAGAGGGAGAGACAGAGGGATAGGGACCGGAGGAGCTCTCCGGTTGTATCCCGACGGGACAGGGACAGAGAGAGGGACAGGGACTGGGATAGGCGCAGGCGAAGGAGGACCCGCTCCAGATCTCGGACCAGGAGCAGATCTCGCTCCCGCCGTCCACGCAGCCCCCCCTACAGGTGAGAGGGTGCAAGAGGCTTTCCCGATTGTGTGCAAGGTCCCGTTAACGTCTGCGTCTTAGCCGTTTGTTTGTCGGTCAGGCTGTCCACTGTCAGCCTGTCTGTCAGTGAGGCAGACTAGCCAAGACAAGCTCAGCTCCTGGTGTCCCGAGTGTCCAAAAGGTTTTTGTCCCGACCAGAGCAGCCGCCTCATCTTCTGTTTTTCTTTAAGCACCTGCGTCCAGCAGCGTCGGGAAAGAGCTGCGGTACTATCAGTATTGGACACCTCATTAACACAGAGAGAACTTTTATCTTGTATATCATAAACTGTATATGACCTTTTGAGCCCGTATGTCTCAGAGCGCAACCTGGGTGTTAGGAGAGGAATGCATGAATTGGTTGATCAAAAATGCAACGGGTGCATATTGGTACTAACATAGCCCTTGTTGTTTTTAATGTTTTCAAGTATACATTAGAACGGAGACTCGGGTAAGGGGGAAGCAGTCTGTAAAGTGGGAAACTCCAGGACTGGGGAGCTCTGTCAGGGCCTTGTAATGAATCTTTAGTAGTGAAACAGGAAGGTAGTTTCAACCCTTCTCTCACTCTCTCTTCGTCTCTCCAGGTACCGTCTCTCACCCTCCCGCCGCCGTTCCCCCTCTCCCTTCAGGAGAAGGAGAAGCAGTCGCTCCCTGTCCCGGGAGCGGGCGCGAGAGCGGGAGAGGAACCGCGAAAGAGAGAGGGAGAGGGAGAGGGAGCGCCGTCCAAAGTCTCCCCCCAGAGCCCCCGAGCGCCGTGCCCGTTCTGCTTCCTCGTCTTCGACGTCGTCCTCCTCCTCTTCGTCTTCGTCCAGCTCCTCCTCTTCCTCCTCCTCCTCCTCCCCCAATTCTCAGCCCCCCAGTCCTCCCCGTACCGGGGCCCAGGCGACGGAAGCGAACGGACATGGGGGCAGAGGGAGCGACGGGGAGAGGGAGGTGTCGGACAGAGGGCCGGCGCAAGGGAGCGAGGAGGGGAGCGAGCGGGGAAGTGACATCAAGGTGGACACCCAGAGGGAAGAGCAGGACAGACTGAGCCCAGCAGAGAGAGAGCATGCGCCCGACAAGGACAGAGAGAGGGAGGAGGGTAGAGAGCAGGACGTCTCCTCTCCCTGCCCCCTTATGGAGGAAGAGGGAGAGAGAGGGGGGGAGGAGGCACTGAAGGATCCCTCTCAGTCTTTCGGAGAGCCACAGCGGGAGGAGAGCAAGGAAAGAGGGGCGTCCATTCATCAGTCGCGTACCCCCTCTCCCTCCTCCCCAGGGGTTAGAGTGTACCCCGCTTCTCCAAGCACCCAGTCGCGTGCGGGTCCTGGTGAGTTATCGCCCGGGAAACTTCCGGCCCCCAGCCGGAGGCGTTCCTGCTCCCCGGCTGTGGATCCCAGCTGCCACCAATCGCGGTCCAGGTCGCCAGCCCAGGAGCCCCGCGACAGCCAATTGGAAAGGTCATCTCCCAGAGGGGCAGGAGAAGCCAGCCAATCACCTTCTGGGTTTGTCGTCAAGCCGGCCCCTGCCTCTGCCGCTGACCAATCAGGACCAAATTCTCCGGGTTCTGTGAGCCAATCATTGAATGGGCCAGAGGAACAGGCCAACGGGAGGAGAGAGAAGGAGGGACCTGGCAGCGAAGACAGCCAGTCGGAAAAACCTAATGACAGGAAAGGGCAGGACAGTTCATCATCTTCGTCATCTTCCTCCTCGTCATCCTCCTCCTCCTCCTCCTCTTCTTCCTCCGACAGCTCTGACTCCGAGACAGAGGACAAAAGAGGGTGAGAAATTTGTCCTTTCCGTTTCTCTCTCTCTCAATCTCTGGTTCCTCTCTGCTGTGTAGTCAGTTTCACTATTTCTTTTTTCTACAGTTCTGGGCGTAATTCAAAGTATTACCAGCTTGAAAACCGATTGAATTTATATTGCAGGAAACTCTGCTCGATGTGTGGTTATTCAGGACCCTCGCCCGGTGTTGTAAAATACAATGTAAGGCTGGTGAAAATACCTGCCGTCTCACTTCTGCCCTCCCCCCTCAGGTCCGAGGGCGAAGCGGACAACCAGAAGAAGGCAGGGAAGGCCTCGGGCTCCTCCTCTTCCTCCTCCGACTCCTCCTCTTCCTCCTCCGACTCCTCCTCCTCCGGGAGCGAGGACTCTCCCGCTGCAGACTCTGCAAAGCGGTAATGAGCACCGGTCGTTAGAGAAGGAGCAGCTCATTAACAGACGCCTAATGAAGGCACACCTTTGGTTTAACAGGCATATTGTGGGGGGTGTCTGTGACTGCCAGTGTTGAACACTGACAGTAGTGTTTCTGCCCAAGAGCACTGTCATTTGAGAAAATGTGTACTCTATATCACTTTTTGCATCTTTTGAATTATGACAAAAAATACTTGTAGTCAACACACGGTGAGCGAAACTTTGTTCCTGTGGCGGTTTCTTGAAATATACAAGCTCTTTATTGCATGTATCATTAATATCCGTATAAAATTTGCTTCAACATCCAAAGCACAAACTCCACCCATCGTAAGCAATTGACCTTGTACTAGCCTGATATTGATATCTTGATTTTGATCAATTGATATTCTTGATTTTTTTAGTCCCATGTAGTAGTTCTTTCTGCTTTTTATTGTCTGTGCTTTCCGTCCTTACCGAGGGGAGAGTCCGGTGTTGGGTTTCACAGACAGAATCCCTCTTCAGTGGGTTTTCGTTCGTGCAACCCGAAGCCTGTTAAAAGAGAGGGTTTCCTGTCGGTATCATTTGGAGAGAGAACGTCCAAGTGCCCTCAGACCAGCTCCGCCGTCTTCTCGCTGGCCTGGCGCTAGGGCTGGGCGATATATATAAAAAATGTATCGATACCGACGTTAAGAATCTCTCGGCGGCCTTATTTTGCTTATGTCAGGATGTTCGGTTAAAGCTTTCCCCACTGTGCGTTTTTCATGAGCCATCCCCTTAAAAAAAAAACGACAACACCCAGTCGTCATATCCAGTCACGTGCTTCTGCCTCGTCCAACCTGCATTCTTCGTTCAAAACACAAAGAGGCGTGCCGGGCGTGAGACAACACAAGCGCTCGTGCTGAACCCCCATCAGGCAGGGAAGACTCGAGCACAAAGGAGGACGAGCTGGTAGCTCAAAAAGATGCAGTGTCGATCGTTTGGTCGTGTGTTGGCTTCAGCAAACCGGATACCGAACAAAGAGAGGTCAGATGTAAACTCTGTCGGGAAAACCGTTTCTGCGCCCACAAGTAACACGAGCACCTTGTTTCATTGCTTGAAACACAACCATGTCGTGGAATACGAAGACTGCATGGCCAAAAAACGAGAGAGACTGACAAACGCACCCGTGGCCGAAGGGATTCCCCCAAAAAGCTGTCTCTTAACACAAGCATTTACTCATGCCACTCAATACGCAAAAGATTCACGCAGGCGTAACGAAATAACGAACGCCATTACACACTACACAGCGAACGACATGGTTCCCAGAGCTACCGTGGAGCACAGAGGTTTCAAAAGACTTGTTCAAGCCCCTGACAAGAGATGCGTTGTGCCCTCGAGAAAATATTTTTCTCGAACTGTGGTGCCTGACATTTACTAAGTTTCATAGTTTCGCATATTTAAAACGGGATCTTCCAGCATGTCATGTCATCATATCATTTCAAGG
Organism: Atractosteus spatula; assembly: GCF_055471065.1. Lineage (NCBI taxonomy): Eukaryota > Metazoa > Chordata > Actinopteri > Semionotiformes > Lepisosteidae > Atractosteus > Atractosteus spatula. The sequence continues at coordinate 8,444,924 of NC_142710.1, read as the reverse complement.
GTTTCAAAAACATGATAATTTATCGTTATCGGGGTAAATGTGGGAAATTATCGCAATATCGATTTGAGGCCCTACGTGGCGCTGTTTCTTGTGTGTGTGCACGTATGTTCACGGTGGTTCTCTCCCTCTCTCTCCTCCCTCTCTCTCTCCCAGTCCTCCCCGGCCCAGGGAGCCGGCCGATTCTCTGCGAGACTCCCGCTCCCCCAGCTACTCCCCGCCGCTCCGACAGCGCAGGCCGGCGCCGTCCTCACCCCCGCCTCACAGGTGAGCGGCCGGGCCCGACCCGACCCGACCCGGTCCCGCAGGGGGCCCTCGGGGGAAACGCAAACACGCTCTCGCCGGCGCTGGACTGTGGCCGGGCCCGCTCGGGGCCTCCTGGCTCTGCCCGGCGATGGGCGATGGGTTGTTTCTGCGTGCGTCCGGATCAGTCGGATGTGATAACTCGGAGCCGTCTGGGGTCGCTTCGTTCCGGCAGGGTGGGAGAAACGTGCCTTTGTGGCCCCTGGCCTGGTGGGGGGGGGTGATCGGTATCATAGGCCCCTGTACACCCCGCAGCTGCGCCCTTCCTTTAGCGCTGGGGGGGTGGCGGTAGGGGAGAGCGTACCCCTCGCTCGGTGTGAGGGGCGGCCGCCCGGACAAGCGGATCTTCTCCCGTCATGCCGGGGGGGCGGCACAGAAGCAGCCCGGGCTTGGCGGGACAGAGTCCGGGCCCCAGTGTGTGCTTGTCGATGCGCCGGGGCTATCCTGTTGCGTGCGCGCCTGCAGGATGAACCCTGACCTCTCTCTCTCTCTCTCTCTCTCTCTCTCTCTCTCTCTCTCTCTCTCTCTCTCTCTCTCTCTCTCCTGTCTGCCCGCAGGGGTCAGAGGTCAGACAGCCGGTCACCCAGCAAGAAACGCAGGAAATAAGGTGCCGGGCGGGAAGGTAAGCGATTCCTGTGGTTTGCCAGGCGGAGTCCTGCTCGCAGCGCTTGCTGGAAAGCGTTTTTTTTCCCAGTACTCACCAGTCGGCCTGTCAGGTTTGACCAGAGCCTTTTCTTTCTTGTTCGCAGGTGTCGACACCTGGACTCCCTCTCCCAACCCCCCCCCCCCCAACTCTGTGGTGGTACAGCCCAGGACCTAGTCTGTAAGATGCTCGTGGGCCGTCCCACTCTGGGTTGCACGGGGGGGGAGGGGGAGGGGGGTGGTACAAGGACACTGTTCCAAGATGGAGGACTGAGATGCTGACACTGGAGTTTGGAAAAGACGACGAAAGGAAGAGAAGAGCGAGAGAGAGAGAGACCCGCCAGGAGGAGAGGCCGATATCCGATTGTGACTTTTGTGCTGTTTTTGGAGGACGGAAATGGTTCCCTTTTCGTTTTGTTTGTTCTGGGGAAGGTGGCGAGAGCGCGGTGGGCAGGGAGCGTGGGCGCGGGCTTCAGACGTGCGTGCCCACGCCGTACTGGGTCTTGATCTGTGAATTATTTTGGGGGGGGGAGGGGGGGCGCAGGGCAAGATGACACTGTTTGTGAATACAAAACATTATTCTTTAAAAGCTGTTTTTTTTGTGAAATAATAAAATCAAAAAAGAAAAAAAAATCCAGCAGTTCTTTTGAGTTTTCTGTTTCTGGCGTGTGTGTTTTTAGGTGTGTTTTCAGTCTTGTTAGACCAGGAGGACAGCTGGTCCCGGTGGTTCAGGTCCAGTCTTGTTAGACCAGGAGGACAGCTGGTCCAGTGGTTCAGGTCCAGTCTTGTTACACCGGGAGGACAGCTGGTCCGGTGGTTCAGGTCCAGTCTTGTTAGAACAGGAGGACAGCTGGTCCCGGTGGTTCAGATCCAGTCTTGTTAGACCAGGAGGACAGCTGGTCCAGTGGTTCAGGTCCAGTCTTGTTACACCAGGATGACAGCTCGTCCAATGGTTCAGGTCCAGTCTTGTTACACCAGGAGGACAGCTCGTCCAGTGGTTCAGGTCCAGTCTTGTTACACCAGGAGGACAGCTGGTCCCGGTGGTTCAGGTCCAGTCTTGTTACACCAGGAGGACAGCTGGTCCGGTGGTTCAGGTCCAGTCTTGTTACAGTGGAAGGACAGCTGGTCCAGTGGTTTAGATCCAGTGGTTCAGAAGCACAAATGGGTTTGTACAGTATGTATCTCTACAGAGCATACGAATCAGTTATGTAAATGGATGTATGTTTTTAAAAACAACAGCAACTAAAGAGATAGAGAGAGGAGGACATTTTGTAGTTTATTAATCCCAGGATCTGAACTATTTCTCGAGAGAAGCCAGGATATTGGCTTCAACAATATAACTGGGTAGCTCTTTCCAGTCTCCCACCCCCCTTTGTGTAAAAAAAGTATTGAAATTGACACAGACAATAACCAAAAACATTTTTGTGTTAATTGATCATTACAGATTTATCACCTCAGCATTAAGAATCTCGGATATCCTGTATCATAGAAAATGTCAGATAAAGATATATCACCAGATCACATCTATATCGTTATATAGACAAAATGAATCCATGCACCTATATCCTCTCTGTTCCAAAAATGTGACTGCGCCAACCGAAACAAGGGTTTTGCCAATCTCTAGCAGCTCCAAGGCGAGTAGTTTCTTATCCTGTGCATGCGTACGTGTTTTTTTGTTTCGGTTAGTGGAGAGGGAACAGCGGTCGCTTTTCGAAGTCGAAACTACGATTCCCGTCATGCCGTATCGCGGGGGGTCCTGCGACGTCACTGCCCTGCGCCGCCCGTGTCCCTTTCCGAGAGGGAGAGTGTTGGGCTGTGCAGACCCGGGGCTGACGAGTCTGGCTTGTGTGCAAGTTTCACTTTTCTCGCCAAATCGGACGCCGCGTCTAAACCAAGAGGAAACATGGGACCGGTCGAGGTGATGGCCCGTGCTTTTCGTGTCTCTGTGTGTATGAAGCGCGCTCTCACGTTGCGTGTGTGTCGGGGGTGTCTTTGTGTAAAAGCCCCGGGGGATGTAGCACAGGACGATTTCAGTTCTAGAAAAAAACATTTCCAGTATGTAATCCGGTCACTGGGGCTTTTACACAAACAGGGGTTACTGTGTGAGCCTTTGTGTTCTGAAGTAACTGCGCGACAGCAGCCGGGGGAGGTGCCGTGTTTTTATCCGAGTTTCTGTTTTCCACCCGTGTCTCCAGACATAATTCATCACCTTCTCCCCAAAACACCAACACACAGCCCCGTTGATGGATGGTGGTCGACTTCAAGGGTCGAGAGCATAAGGTCGTGTTTTATAACCCACAGCGTGGCAGCTCCACACTGAACGTGTCCACGGTGTAGCGCCCTTCTCTTTCCTCTTTTCTTACTGTGGTCCACAACGTTCATAGTCAGACCAGAGCACTCCTGTGCTCTTCCTGACTTTATTTCACTCCTGATCCAGGAGGCACACCGTGTCTCCTGGTCTTCACTCCAGCTTGGGCTCTTACTGACTTTATCACAGACGATCTCAGTCCTGATCCAGGAGAAACACTGTGTCTCCTGGTCTTCACTCCAGCCTGGGCTCTTACTGACTTTTACTGCTGAAGTGAAACTGCCCTATTACACTACCTCTTTTGCTGGTTTCAGTCTTGAATTTGGGTTTGTGAAGTCTGGTGTTCCTCAGGGCTCGATACTGGGTCCCCTCCTCTTCAGCATTTACCTGTTCCCACTTGGTCAGCTATTGAGATCACACGGTGTAAACGATCACTGGTACGCCGATGATGCATAAATCTGTATCCATGATAAACCTGGCACTGAAGTGACTGTCTCTGTACTGTCTAATTGCATCTCTGACATAACATCCTGGATTTTCTTAATTGAAACAGTGACAGGACTGTAGTCATGCGTCTCTGCACCTCCCATCAACAGTGTACTGTGCAGCCAGTGCAGTGACCCTAACTGCGGACGGCCCTTGAATTTGTGCACTGGAATTTCAGTCTAAACCGGAGAACGTGGTGGTGATATTTGATCCAGGCTTGGCGTTTGACCCACGCGTGCAACATATTGTAAAAAAATCTCATTCTTCCACTAAGTATTGCCAGGCTACGGTCCTATGTTCCTGATAACTGTTGCTGAAAACTTGGCCAGAACTTTTTTTTAATTTTCTTTCAAATTGATCACTGCAACGCCTTACTTGCTGGGGTATCTAAACCCACACTGAACAAACTCCAGTCTGTCCAGAATTCGGCAGGCCGGATCCTGTCCAGGTCTAGTGCAAGTGATCCCATTACTCCTGTCCTGGAGTCCCTGCACTGGCTTCCTGTCAGGTTTCGTGTCCATCTCAAAATCCCCATGCTCCCCTATGAGGCTCTGCATGGCTTGGCACCTCAGTAGCTGTCCGACTTATCTTCCTGCTCCCCACCTCACAACCAGACCATTCGCTCTTCTAGCTCTGGTCTCCTGTCCTCAAGCCCGTCTGTTATTGAGAGACGGGCTCACTGTCTGTTCCCACAGTCTGCAGGCCTTCTCTTGCTGGGCCCCAAAGCAGATTATTCTTATCTTTATTATATTGTGTGATGTTTTGGTGTTACACTGTGTCATTGTGCATTGTTGTGACACAGGGTTGTGTGGGTGTGTTGAGTTACACTGTCATTGTGCTGTGCTGTGACACAGGGTTGTGTTGTTGTGTTGCATCACACCGTGTCTTTCAGCTGTGTTGTGATACAGGGTTGTGTTGTTGTGTTGCATCACACAGTGTCTTTCAGCTGTGTTGTGATACAGGGTTGCATTGCATCACACTGTGTCTTTCAGCTGTGTTGTGATACAGGGTTGTGTTGATTTTCCGAGTAACATTGTAATGGTGCTGTGACACAGGGTTGTGTTGTTGTGTTGTTGTGTTGCGTCACACTGTGTTTTTGAGCAGTGTTGTGACACAGGTGTGTGTTGCTGTGTTGTGTCACAGTGTGTTTTTGAGCAGTGTTGTGACACAGGGCTGTGTTGCTGTGTTGTGTTACACTGTCATTGTGCTGTGTTGTGTCACAGTGTGTTTTTGAGCAGTGTTGTGACACAGGGCTGTGTTGCTGTGTTGTGTTACACTGTCATTGTGCTGTGTTGTGTCACACTGTTTTTGAGCAGTGTTGTGACACAGGGCTGTGTTGCTGTGTTGTGTTACACTGTCATTGTGCTGTGCTGTGACCCAGGGTTGTGTTGTTGTGTTGCAGCTCCTGCACATGTCCGTCTTCTCTCAGAGCTTCTCGCCTTGCAGCCGGTTCCTCGCGGCTGGAAACAACTATGGCGAGATCGCCATCTTCAGGTGAGACAGGGAACTGCGGTGCCCTCTCGCTCCCATTGTGTCTCCTAGTCTCTGCGCCTCTCACTGACCTGACCTGCTCCCACTGTGTCTCCTAGTCTCTGCTCCTCTCACAAACCCCTCTTGCTCCCACTGTGTCTCCTAGTCGCTGTGCCTCTCGCTAACCTGACCTGCTCCCACTGTGTCTCCTAGTCTCTGTTCCTCTCTCGCTAACCTGACCCGTTCCCACTGTCTCCTATTCTCTGTGCCTTTCGCTACCTGTCCTGCTCCCACTGTGTCTCCTGGTCTCTGCTCCTCTCGCTAACCCCTCTCGCTCCCGCTGTGTCTCCTAGTCTCTGCTCCTCTCGCTAACCCCTCTTGCTCCCGCTGTGTCTCCTAGTCTCTGCGCCTCACGCTAACCTGACTTGCTCCCACTGTCTCCTAGACTCTGCGCCTCTCCCTAACCTGTTCCGCTCCCACTGTGTCTCCTAGTCTCTGCTCCTCTCACTAACCCCTCTTGCTCCCGCTGTGTCTCCTAGTCTCTGCTCCTCTCGCTAACCCCTCTCGCTCCCGCTGTGTCTCCTAGTCTCTGCTCCTCTCGCTAACCCCTCTTGCTCCCGCTGTGTCTCCTAGTCTCTGCTCCGCTCTCGCTAACCTGTCCTGCTCCCGCTGTGTCTCCTAGTCTCTGCTCCGCTCTCGCTAACCTGTCCTGCTCCCGCTGTGTCTCCTAGTCTCTGCTCCGCTCTCAGCCCAGAGGCCACGGAGTCCAGCCAGAGGCCCATCCTCACCTTTAAAGGTAAGCCCTGCGCCAGCCTGACACATCGGGACTGTCGCCTGTGACGGATGTGCCCTGATCCGCCAGGAATCACAGGACTGTCTCGTTGTGAGGAGGAGACGGCTGTCCCAGTGTGTGTCTGTGTGTCTGTGTGTCTGTGTGTCTGTGTGTCTGTGTGTCTGTGTGTCTCTGTGTCTCTGTGTCTCTGTGTCTCTGTGTGAGACTGAGCGGCTCTGTGATGATATGTCAGACCGTGCAGTGAAGGAAAATATTGAGATATATACATGTTAGGTGTTGTTATATTGTCATATTGGTGCTGTATCATGACATATAGTGCAGTTACGTGATATATGTACCGTGCTGTGTGATGATATCAATTATCTTGATATATATATATATTGTCGTGATGTATTACTGGTGTATTGTCCATGGTGCACGGTGACTCGTGGTGCTCGGCTCTCTCGTCTCCTCCAGCTCACGAGGGGCCCGTGTTCAGCCTGCTCTCCACCGACTCGCAGCTGCTGAGCGCCGGGAATGGAGAGATTTCCGCCTGGAACTGGAGCGAGCTGGTGAACAAGGTGAGGGGGCAGCGATCGGGGGGGGGGGACATCTTAATTAGAGCCCACAACCCTCCCGTTCTGGGTCCGGGGCCCTGACCACAGAAGGAGCCGTTTTTTTTACCTGTCTCCCCTCTTGTCTTTGTCCGCCCAGGGCAATAAGGCAGCGTGGACCCGCAGGCCGGAGTACAAGTAAGGCTCTCTCTCGTTCTGTGCTCATCTGTCTCTCTGTTGTGTTTCTCCTCGTGGGCCATCTGCACCTTTAATTGATGTGAGAGTCCCCTCTGTGTAAAGAAGAGCCACCTGTCCTGACTTGGGGGTCTCACCCAGCTGTGTCCTGAGAGAAGCCGGGGTATCGGCTTCCACAACAGGGCTGCTTGTTCCACACTCCCACCCCCCTCTGTGTAAAGAAGAGCCTCCTGTCCTGACTGGGGTGTCTCACCCAGCTGTGTCCTGAGAGAAGCCAGGGTATCGGCCTGTATTATTATTATTGAGAGACGGGCTCTCTGTCTGTTCCTCAGGCTGGGACAGGAGATCACACACTGTATTATTATTATTATTGAGAGACAGGCTCTCTGTCTGTTCCTCAGGCTGGGACAGGAGATCACACACTGTATTATTATTATTATTGAGAGACAGGCTCCCTGTTCCTCAGGCTGGGACAGGAGATCACACACTGTATTATTATTATTGAGAGACAGGCTCACTGTCTGTTCCTCAGGCTGGGACAGGAGATCACACACTGTATTATTATTATTATTGAGAGACAGGCTCACTGTCTGTTCCTCAGGCTGGGACAGGAGATTACACACTGTATTATTATTATTGAGAGACAGGCTCACTGTCTGTTCCTCAGGCTGGGACAGGAGATCACACACTGTATTATTATTATTGAGAGACAGGCTCACTGTCTGTTCCTCAGGCTGTTTCAGCAGATCACACACTGTATTATTATTATTATTGAGAGGTTCTCTGTCTGTTCCTCAGGCTGGGACATGGGTTGACAGCTTGGATAAGTTTCCTTCCCAAGTGGGATTGGAAGCAGCTCAGATACTGGCAGGAATGGGAATTTTGTAATTCTGTGGAGGTGTTTTTGCCTAATCCCGGTCTCTCCCTCTTTCCTCTCCCAGGAGCAGCCTGGAGATCCCGGAGATCAACGCGATGGTCATTAACCCTAGAGTGAGCAAATTGTCCGAATGATCAGGAACGCCGTCTCTAGGCTGTGCTTGAGACGTGTGGAGCCATCGATCAGCCCCGCCTCTGTCTTGCAGGATAACTCCCTGTTGGTCGGCGGGGGTGACAACAACATCCACATCATGGATCTGGAGTCAGGAGCCTTCAAGGTGAGAGAGTACCGGCAGATAGGATAGACAGGTGAGATACCTGTGTGAGCAGGTAAGACAGACAGGTGAGATACCTGTGTGGACAGGTTAGACAGACAGGTGAGATACCTGTGTGGACAGGTTAGACAGACAGGTGAGATACCTGTGTGAGCAGGTTAGACAGACAGGTGAGATGCCTGTGTGAGCAGGTTAGACAGACAGGTGAGATGCCTGTGTGGACAGGTTAGACAGACAGGTGAGATGCCTGTGTGAGCAGGTTAGACAGACAGGTGAGATGTCTGTGTGGGCAGGTTAGACAGACAGGTGAGATGCCTGTGTGGGCAGGTTAGACAGACAGGTGAGATGTCTGTGTGTACAGGTTAGACAGACAGGTGAGATGTCTGTGTGTACAGGTTAGACAGGTGTCTGATAGGTGTGTGTACCTGTGTTTCAGATGGCGATGCAGGGTCACACTGACTACATCCACTGTCTCAGTCTGAGAGAGAGGGAGGGAGAGGTCCTTTCTGGCAGTGAAGACGGCTCAGTCAGGGTGTGGGGTAAGACTGGCGCGGTGAGGGGTGAGACTGGCGAAGTGTGGGGTTGTATTGTCACAGTGAGGGGTGAGACTGGCGAAGTGTGGGCTGGTATTGTCACAGTGTGGGGTGAGACTGGCGCGGTGTGGGGTGGTATTGTCACAGTGTGGGGTGAGACTGGCGCACTGTGGGGTGGTATTGTCACAGTGAGGGGTGAGACTGGCGCGGTGTGGGGTGGTATTGTCACAGTGTGGGGTGAGACTGGCGTGGTGTGGGGTGGTATTGTCACAGTGTGGGATGAGACTGGCGCACTGTGGGGTGGTATTGTCACAGTGAGGGGTGAGACTGGCGAAGTGTGGGGTGGTATTGTCACAGTGTGGGGTGAGACTGGCGCACTGTGGGGTGGTATTGTCACAGTGAGGGGTGAGACTGGCGTGGTGTGGGGTGGTATTGTCACAGTGTGGGGTGGTATTGTCACAGTGAGGGGTGAGACTGGCGCAGTGTGGGGTGGTATTGTCACAGTGTGGAGTGAGACTGGCGCAGTGTGGGGTGGTATTGTCACAGTGAGGGGTGCGACTGGCGCAGTGTGGGGTGAGATTGTCACAGTGTGGGGTGAGACTGGCGCAGTGTGGGGTGGTATTGTCACAGTGTGGGGTGAGACTGGCGCACTGTGGGGTGGTATTGTCACAGTGAGGGGTGAGACTGGCGCAGTGTGGGGTGGTATTGTCACAGTGAGGGGTGCGACTGGCGCAGTGTGGGGTGAGATTGTCACAGTGTGGGGTGAGACTGGCGCGGTGTGGGGTGGTATTGTCACAGTGAGGAGTGAGACTGGCGCACTGTGGGGTGGTATTGTCACAGTGTGGGGTGAGACTGGCACGGTGTGGGGTGGTATTGTCACAGTGAGGGGTGAGACTGGCGCACTGTGGGGTGGTATTGTCACAGTGAGGGGTGAGACTGGCGCACTGTGGGGTGGTATTGTCACAGTGAGGAGTGAGACTGGCGCAGTGTGGGGTGGTATTGTCACAGTGAGGGGTGAGACTGACGCAGTGTGGGGTAGTATTGTCACAGTGTGGGGTGGTATTGTCACAGTGTGGGGTGAGACTGGCGCGGTGTGGGGTGGTATTGTCACAGTGAGGAGTGAGACTGGCGCACTGTGGGGTGGTATTGTCACAGTGAGGGGTGAGACTGGCGCAGTGTGGGGTGGTATTGTCACAGTGAGGAGTGAGACTGGCGCACTGTGGGGTGGTATTGTCACAGTGAGGGGTGAGACTGGCGCAGTGTGGGGTGGTATTGTCACAGTGAGGGGTGAGACTGGCGCAGTGTGGGGTGGTATTGTCACAGTGAGGGGTGAGACTGGCGCAGTGTGGGGTGGTATTGTCACAGTGTGGGGTGGTATTGTCACAGTGTGGGGTGAGACTGGCGCGGTGTGGGGTGGTATTGTCACAGTGAGGGGTGAGACTGGCGCAGTGTGGGGTGGTATTGTCACAGTGTGGGGTGAGACTGGCGCGGTGTGGGGTGGTATTGTCACAGTGAGGAGTGAGACTGGCGCACTGTGGGGTGGTATTGTCACAGTGAGGGGTGAGACTGGCGCGGTGTGGGGTGGTATTGTCACAGTGAGGGGTGAGACTGGCACGGTGTGGGGTGGTATTGTCACAGTGAGGGGTGAGACTGGCGCACTGTGGGGTGGTATTGTCACAGTGTGGGGTGAGACTGGCGCGGTGTGGGGTGGTATTGTCACAGTGAGGGGTGGTATTGTCACGGTGAGGGGTGAGACTGGCGCAGTGTGGGGTGGTATTGTCACAGTGAGGGGTGAGACTGGCGCGGTGTGGGGTGGTATTGTCACAGTGAGGGGTGAGACTGGCGCGGTGTGGGGTGAGACTGGCGCACTGTGGGGTGGTATTGTCACAGTGAGGGGTGAGACTGGCGAAGTGTGGGGTGGTATTGTCACAGTGTGGGGTGGTATTGTCACAGTGTGGGGTGAGACTGGCGCACTGTGGGGTGGTATTGTCACAGTGAGGGGTGAGACTGGCGCACTGTGGGGTGGTATTGTCACAGTGAGGGGTGAGACTGGCGCACTGTGGGGTGGTATTGTCACAGTGAGGGGTGAGACTGGCGCGGTGTGGGGTGAGACTGGCGCGGTGTGGGGTGGTATTGTCACAGTAAGGGGTGAGACTGGCGCACTGTGGGGTGGTATTGTCACAGTGAGGGGTGAGACTGGCGCACTGTGGGGTGGTATTGTCACAGTGAGGGGTGAGACTGGCGCGGTGTGGGGTGGTATTGTCACAGTGAGGGGTGAGACTGGCGCACTGTGGGGTGGTATTGTCACAGTGAGGGGTGAGACTGGCGCACTGTGGGGTGGTATTGTCACAGTGTGGGGTGAGACTGGCGCACTGTGGGGTGGTATTGTCACAGTGAGGGGTGAGACTGGCGCACTGTGGGGTGGTATTGTCACAGTGAGGGGTGAGACTGGCGCACTGTGGGGTGGTATTCGTCCTGCCTGAGCGCAGTGCCTGTGTTCTGTCTTGACAGACCCGCGGTCGGGCAGCAGTGTGCACTGCATCGAGGTCTACAAGTACGAGGTGAGCTGGGGGCAGCGCAGAGGGCGAGGGCAGGGCCTGTACCCGGGCTCGTAGTGTCCAGCCGGGCTGAGTTCCGATCACGTGGTTCTCTTCTCTGACCAGGGCAGTGGCAGCTGCTTGATAGGTTATTGTGCTTAGTTTTCATCACACATGTTTAAATGGTGTATGTGTACGCCTGTCCCGCTCTGATGATGTCATCCACACAGGACTGCGCCAGACCGCAGTATGGGAAGTGGATCAGCTGTCTGACGACAGACTCTGATTGGATGGTAAGCATATGTAGGGGGAGAGACGGAGTTTGATTGGATTGTAAGAGGGGTGGGAAAAGGCTGCTTGTAATTGGATGGTATGTGGGAGTGGGTGGAATATTGATCTTTGATTGGTTGGAGGAACGGATGCCAATGCGAAAATGTCCAACACCTTCTAGCAGATGTACTGTAGAGTCCAGTCAGTGTGTCTGTATTAACCCCTCTCTCTCAGTGCAGTGTTAATGTACTGGAGTGTCCAGTCAGTGTGTGTGTATTAACCCCTCTCTCTCAGTGCAGTGTTAATGTACTGGAGTGTCCAGTCAGTGTGTCTGTATTAACCCCTCTCTCTCTCAGTGCAGTGTTAATGTACTGTAGTGTCCAGTCAGTGTGTCTGTATTAACCTCTCTCTCTCAGTGCAGTGTTAATGTACTGGAGTGTCCAGTCAGGGTGTCTGTATTAACCCCTCTCTCTCAGTGCAGTGTTAATGTACTGGAGTGTCCAGTCAGTGTGTCTGTATTAACCCCTCTCTCTCAGTGCAGTGTTAATGTACTGGAGTGTCCAGTCAATGTGTCTGTATTAACCTCTCTCTCTGTACAGCTGTGTGGGGGAGGCCCTTCTCTGTCTCTCTGGCACCTCCGCTCCATCACTCCCACCACTGTCTTCCCCCTGTCTGGATGCCAGAGAGATGCAGCCTTCTACCAGGACCTGGTGAGGGAGGAGGCTGGGAGAGGGAGGGAGATGGAGGGAGGGAGAGGGTGTCCAGGAGATGTCTGAAGAAGAGTCGGGTGTTGAAGAGTGTGCTGATCCACAGAGGCTCTGGGACTCTGCGTCTCGAATGCACCTCAGTACAGATCTCTACATTACACAGCTCATCCGGAACATCCTCCTGTCCATGGAGCACAGGGAACATGCTTTCCTTCGCCCCTCGTGGACGAGTGTGAGAGTGTGAGAGTGTGCGTGTGTGAGTGCGTGCGTGCGTGCGTGTGCGTGAGAGAGAGTGAAAGTGTGAAAGAGTGTGAGTGTGAGTGTGTGAGTGCGTGAGAGTGTGTGAGAGTTCCCGGTACAGCAGGCTCTGTTCGGGTGTCTGCCTGACCTGCGTCCTCCCCCCTCTCTCCCTCTCTCTGCAGATCCTGTCAGTGGGCGACAGCGCCTTCCTGTCTCACTGCCAGCTCAACGGGGAGCCCCGCGCCCACATCCCCTGCACCCCCCAGAGCCTGTACACCCTGGGTCTGAACACGCGCTCCTCCGAGCACCGGGTCGGTACCTGTGTTCCTCGCTTGTTCATGGGTCCTGCAGGGCGCGTTTCCTGTCCGAGCCGACACAGGAAGGAGCTCTGGACTCAAGGTGTTTCTGCCTCCTGTGTTTCCAGGTGCTGACAGTAGGGGGCAGCAGTGGGCAGATCGATGTCTTCACCAACTTCAGCTACAGAGCTTTCTCCTTGTCCTTCTGACGCGTGGCGCTGGCGTGCGAACTGCTTCTTTCTATGCTGTTTTTGTAAAAATAAAGGATTTTATAGAACTCTGTGGCTGACAGTTTTATTTTGATCCGTATACATGCCGTCTTGGAATCCGGGCGTGATATTTTCGAGGATGATGAACGTCTTATTGTGGTTTGTTCCTCCCTGGAAGTTTACAAGGTCTGGTACAGACACACTGACTGGACACTCCAGTACATTAACACTGCACTGAGAGAGAGAGGGGTTAATACAGACACACTGACTGGACACTCCAGTACATTAACACTGCACTGAGAGAGAGGGGTTAATACACACACACTGACTGGACACTACAGTACATTAACACTGCACTGAGAGAGAGAGGGGTTAATACAGACACACTGACTGGACACTCCAGTACATTAACACTGCACTGAGAGAGGGAGGGGTTAATACAGACACACTGACTGGACACTACAGTACATTAACACTGCACTGAGAGAGAGGGGTTAATACACACACACTGACTGGACACTACAGTACATTAACACTGCACTGAGAGAGAGAGGGGTTAATACAGACACACTGACTGGACACTCCAGTACATTAACACTGCACTGAGAGACAGAGGGGTTAATACAGACACACTGACTGGAAACTCCAGTACATTAACACTGCACTGAGAGAGAGGGGGGTTAATACAGACACACTGACTGGACACTACAGTACATTAACACTGCACTGAGAGAGAGTGGTTAATACACACACACTGACTGGACACTACAGTACATTAACACTGCACTGAGAGAGAGAGGGGTTAATACAGACACACTGACTGGACACTCCAGTACATTAACACTGCACTGAGAGACAGAGGGGTTAATACAGACACACTGACTGGAAACTCCAGTACATTAACACTGCACTGAGAGAGAGGGGGGTTAATACAGACACACTGACTGGACACTCCAGTACATTAACACAGCACTGAGAGAGAGAGAGGGGTTAATACAGACACCCTGACTGGACACTCCAGTACATTAACACTGCAGAGAGAGAGAGGGGTTAATACAGACACACTGACTGGACACTCCAGTACATTAACACTGCAGAGAGAGAGAGGGGTTAATACAGACACACTGACTGGACACTACAGTACATTAACACTGCACTGAGAGAGAGAGGGGTTAATACAGACACACTGACTGGAAACTCCAGTACATTAACACTGCACTGAGAGAGAGGGGGGTTAATACAGACACACTGACTGGACACTGCAGTACATTAACACTGCACTGAGAGAGAGAGGGGTTAATACAGACACACTGACTGGACACTCCAGTACATTAACACTGCACTGAGAGACAGAGGGGTTAATACAGACACACTGACTGGAAACTCCAGTACATTAACACTGCACTGAGAGAGAGGGGGGTTAATACAGACACACTGACTGGACACTCCAGTACATTAACACAGCACTGAGAGAGAGAGAGGGGTTAATACAGACACCCTGACTGGACACTCCAGTACATTAACACTGCAGAGAGAGAGAGGGGTTAATACAGACACACTGACTGGACACTACAGTACATTAACACTGCACTGAGAGAGAGAGGGGTTAATACAGACACACTGACTGGACACTCCAGTACATTAACACTGCACTGAGAGAGAGGGGTTAATACAGACACACTGACTGGACACTCCAGTACATTAACACTGCACTGAGAGAGAGGGGTTAATACAGACACACTGACTGGACACTATATTCATTAACTTCACTCGGAGACAGATCGGGCGCCGCGGTGAGGCGATATTGCCGGTAGGACGCCGACGGTCCTAATCCGTTTCTCTAACAGCGCAGGTAAATTGCGTTTTCTTTCCGATACCTTTTTTAAATAAATAGTTACAGTTATGAATTACAGGATTCCGGTGTGTCGGATCGAAAATACTAACGCGAAATAAATCGAACTGGTACAGTGGATTTTGAAGAAGCCGGGGAAACGTCAGGACTTTCAAAACACGGTTTCTGAAAATAACTGAGCGTTATCAAGTCCCAGTAAACAGACGGAGTCCCGAAACGCGCGTAGGAGAGGAATTTGTGTTGGAGAGTCGACGCTGGGGAGAGGGGAAAAAAAAAAGAAAGAGAAGAAAAATCCTGAAGGAGTGGCCTGAGCCCTTCCAGAGAACAACAGGAATTGAATGGGAAAGAGGAGGGGAGACGGGGAGACAGAGAGGAAAGGAAGTGCAAGAGGAGCCCAGTGACAAGCGTGGCCTAAGGCGGCGGCCGCCGAGCAGCTGTGTCATTCCCAGACCCCGCTCTTTCCTAAGCCGGCTCCCCCGGGGTGGAGGCGGCCGGACGCGGGCCGGGAGAGAAGAGGAGTGGGGGTCGGGTCGGGTCGGGGGTGGGGGGACTTGCGCCGTCCCGGAGCTGGAAGCTAGTTTGTGTCTGCCCGTCTGCATAAAAGCCGCAGCGACCCGGATTACGACTCGTGTGGGGCTGCTGTCTGAGGTATTTTCGGCAGTTCGGGTAAGTGGTTTCCGACTCCATGAGTTAGAAAGTTGTTACGGACGGGGGAACAGTGTTTGTTCCGGGGACTCGTCCGTCCTCGGGACTGAAGCCGGCTGTTACAGGAACATGTGTTTTTTTTGTCTTCGCCTAGTTTCTTGACAGCGAAAGCTTTTTTCTCGTTTGAGGTGTGTGTGTGTTTTTAATTTCACGCCTAGTGTTAGGCGACACAGCAGCCTAGAGTAACCGAGTAAGTTTCACTGCTGTGGAAAGGTGGCGGAGAGGCTGGGCGAGGGATATAAATGCTTATGGCTGAAGACGAGGGGAGCTCTCGAAGAGAAACTCACTCGTCTCTCTGTGGGCTCCCTGCGGGACATGTTTGTGTGTGGGCAGCCCCCTTTCTCCCCACCCTCTTAAAAAAAAAAGTGCTTTTCCACCACCTGCTCTTGTGTTCAGGGCACGGGCTTGGCGTGTTTTTGTCCACTCTGGTGCGTGTCTCTCTCCCCCCCATCTCAGGACCGGGAGCTGGTCTTATTTCCGAGGCGAGTCCTCGGTGCACAGCCGGCCTCCCCGGGCTGTAATTCCGGCTCCGGGCCGAGAGATGCAACACCTGACACCACACACCGCCTCTCTCCTTTCCCCGGTCCGTCCCCGCTCACTTTCTCCTCCTGCAGCTCCTTCCGTCCCCCGCCTGGCCTGGCCTGGCCTCCCCCCCTCTCTCTCCGTGCCCGTGTTGTTGTCTGTGTGTGTCGGGGAGTGGGTTGCCCACAGTGCGGGTCTGTGCTGGCCAGTAGCCCCGCGAACAGGACGTCCGCTCGCTTCCGGCAGAGAGCGGGGCGGGGGGGGGGGGAGACAGCGCTGGACGTCCTGTTATCGCGCCGCCCTCCTTCCTCTCTAGGAACAGTGCAGCGCACAGACTGACAACGAAAAATATACCCGGACACTTCTTTAGCGCTCTTCTGGACTCTCCACTCCGAGCTCTTCACAGGTCAGGGGGATCCCCTCCACTCCCACCAGTGTGTCCCCCCCACCTGGATGAAGCTCCAGTCTGCTCACACACAGCAGCTCTCAGTGGGGAGGAGAGCAGAGTGATGAAGCCAGTTCAGAGAGGGGGGTTATTAGGAGGCCATGATGGGTAAAGACCAGGGGGAAATTTGGCCAGGACACCACGGTGACACCCCTACTCTTTTCAAGAGACGCCCTGGGATTTTTACTGACCACAGAGAGTCAGGACCTCGGTTTTACGTCTCATCCGAAGGACAACGCCTTTTTTACAGTATAGTCTCCCCATCACTATACTGGGGCATGAGGACCCACACAGACCGCAGGGTGAGTGTACCCTACTGGCCCCACTAACACCTCTCCCAGCAGCAGCCTCAGCTCTCCCAGGAGTCTGCCTGTATACAGGGTGATACAGCTGCTGGCTTCTTTCTGCCTGTTGTCCGAGCCACACTGTCCCCCTCAGTCCTGCCGCATGTACAGGTGTGCAGGTCACCTGGCCTTGGTGTGTCTGAACGCAGCTGTCAGGTAGTATCGAGAGGGAGAACGTTAGTGTGCCAAGTGTGCAGTGCACGGTAGTGTGCTGAAGTGTGTGTGTTTCTACGCTTTGTTCAGGAGGGTGCTGAGCCGTGTCTGTGTGATGTTCAGTAGCGTGCTGAGGTGCATGTTTCCGTACACAGTCCTGAGGTGCTCTGTGTTCAGTAGTGTGTTTGTACGGAGTGCTGAGGTGCGCATTTGTACACAGTCCTGAGGTGCTCTGTGTTCAGTAGTGTGTTTGTACGGAGTGCTGAGGTGCGCATTTGTACACAGTCCTGAGGTGTGCAGCTTTCAGTAGCGTGCTGAGGTGTGTGTTTGTATACAACGCTCAGGAGGGCAGTGTCCGGTAGCATGCTCAGGTGCGCAGTGTTCAGGAAGTCTGAGAAGCTGCCTGGCAGTGCAGGAAGGTGGCTCTCGGGCTGTTTGCTCACTGGGTGGGGTCCGGGAGTCACAGCGAGGCAGGGCGGGAGCACACAGAGAGAGAGAGGTGTCTGTGTACTGCTTTCTCTCTCTCTCTCTGTGGAACTGGGCTCTGACAACAGCGCAGTCTCCAGCAATCCCAGTTGAAAAGTGAATTGATTCGAACACACGGTGAGCAGGAGAGACTGAAGGAGAGCAGAAAGAAAAGATATTAGTGACACTGCTGTCACAGAAAGAGGTCACAACCTCCTACAAGATGCAAAGACACTGACACACTGAGCTGTGAGGTAGTTAACATCCACCACCCTCTCAGAGCAGTGTTAATGTACTGGAGTGTCCAGTCAGTGTGTCTGTATTAACCCCTCTCTCTCTCAGTGCAGTGTTAATGTACTGGAGTGTCCAGTCAGTGTGTCTGTATTAACCCCCCTCTCTCTCTCAGTGCAGTGTTAATGTACTGGAGTGTCCAGTCAGTGTGTCTGTATTAACCCCCCTCTCTCTCTCAGTGCAGTGTTAATGTACTGGAGTGTCCAGTCAGTGTGTCTGTATTAACCCCCCTCTCTCTCTCAGTGCAGTGTTAATGTACTGGAGTGTCCAGTCAGTGTGTCTGTATTAACCCCCCTCTCTCTCTCAGTGCAGTGTTAATGTACTGGAGTGTCCAGTCAGTGTGTCTGTATTAACCCCTCTCTCTCTCTCTGTGTTTCAGAGCTGGACAGAGGAGAGGCAGTGTCGGACACAGTAAGAGAGGGACAGAGAAGCTCGGTCTGCCTCAGAGAGGGAGGAAGGAGAGATCCGAAGGCGGAGCTCTGAGCTGCATGTGTGGCGGGAGAGAGTGAAGCTCTGGGCCGAGTCGCCCGGGACCAGGAAGAGGAGAGGAGTGGACACAGGAGGACTCTTCTCTCTCTGTCCGTCTCTCCCCCTCCAGAGAGGGAATTTCGGAGGAGCCGGCCCGTGGTCGGCGATGTACGGCGCCTGACAGGGCGGTTGTGTTTTTTTGCGATCGGCGGCGGTCGGGGAAGGGGCTCCCCGAGGGGGTGCGGGATCTGCAGGGGGCCGGGGGCGTGCCCGGGCCGAGACCATGGTTACCCCGAGAAACGGGGACCCCAGCGCGCGGAGCCGTCACGGATCCTCCTGTGTCCCCCTCCGGGTGGCTGGGAAGTTCTAGCCAGTCGGACCTGGGAATCCTTCCGAACTGATCCCGGAGCGCTTGGATCCGTTTGTCGTTTTTTCTAAAACTGTTTCATATTTATTTAGGTTGTTTTGGGGTTTTTTTTTTTTTTTTGGTGTGGGGACAGTTTGTTTTTTTTCCTCTTTTCCTGCTGCACCGTTCGTTGTCCCCAGCGCTCTCCAATTCTCGGGAATCTGCGCGTGCGTTTGGGAATTCGCTCCTTCTTCTCCCGGAACGCCATGGGAATGGCAGGCAAAGACTACCACCACCTCTTCAAGCTGCTCATCATCGGAGACTCCAGTGAGTGAGGAAAGGAGCTGGCCTGTTCTGTCACGCCCTCGCACTCCCTCGCTCACGCCCGCGCACTCCCTCGCCCGCGCACTCCCTCCCTCGCCCTCGCCCGCGCACTCCCTCGCCCGCGCACTCCCTCCCTCGCCCTCGCCCGCGCACTCCCTCGCCCGCGCACTCCCTCCCTCGCCCTCGCCCGCGCACTCCCTCCCTCGCCCGCGCACTCCCTCCCTCGCCCTCGCTCACACTCCCTCGCTCACGCACTCCCTCGCACTCCCTCGCTCACACACTCCCTCCCTCGCCCTCGCTCACGCACTCGCTCACGCACGCCCTCGCTCACGCACGCACTCCCTCGCACTCCCTCGCTCACGCACTCCCTCGCCCGCGCACTCCCTCCCTCGCCCTCGCCCGCGCACTCCCTCCCTCGCCCTCGCCCGCGCACTCCCTCCCTCGCCCTCGCTCGCGCACTCCCTCCCTCGCCCTCGCTCGCGCTCGCCCTCGCTCACGCACTCCCTCCCTCGCCCTCGCTCACGCACTCCCTCGCTCACGCACGCCCTCGCTCACGCACGCCCTCGCTCACGCACTCCCTCGCTCGCCCTCGCTCACGCACTCCCTCGCTCGCCCTCGCTCACGCACTCCCTCGCTCGCCCTCGCTCGCCCTCGCTCACGCACTCCCTCGCACTCCCTCGCACTCCCTCGCACTCCCTCGCTCGCCCTCGCTCACGCACTCCCTCGCTCACGCACTCCCTCGCTCGCCCTCGCTCACGCACTCCCTCGCTCACGCACGCCCTCGCTCACGCACTCCCTCCCTCGCCCTCGCTCACGCACTCCCTCCCTCGCCCTCGCTCACGCACTCCCTCGCTCACGCACTCCCTCGCTCGCCCTCGCTCACGCACTCCCTCGCTCACGCACTCCCTCGCTCGCCCTCGCTCACGCACTCCCTCGCTCACGCACTCCCTCGCTCACGCACTCCCTCGCACACCCTCCCTCGTACTCCTTCCCTCGCACGCCCTCGCACTCGCTCACACTCTCGCACTCACACAATTGAATGTCATTAACCCCCTTCTCTTTCTCTCTCTATCTCTCTCTCTCTGCAGACGTAGGGAAGAGCAGTCTGCTGCTCAGGTTTGCAGACAACACCTTCTCGGGTACGTCTGTGTGACGGGGCGGTCCTGGACCTGTCCCTCTCCGTGAAGTGTCTCTCTCTAGTGTCTTTCTGTCTGTCCGAGTCAGAGTGCCTCATAGGATAGGTCAGGGGGATCTGTGTGTTGGATTGGTGTCTGTGTCTGATTGGGTGTCTGACCAGAGGGGGGGTGGCCCTGTTGTCTGATTGGGTGTCTGACCAGAGGGGGGGACAGGTGTTCCTGTTGTCTGATTGGGTGTCTGACCTGGGGGGTGGGTCTATGTGTCACCAGGCAGTTACATCACCACTATCGGGGTTGACTTCAAGATCCGGACAGTGGAGATGGATGGCGAGAGGGTGAAGCTACAGATCTGGGACACGGCTGGACAAGAGAGGTTCAGGACCATCACCTCCACGTCAGTAATAATAATAATAATAATAAAAAAAAACTTTATTTTATATAGCGCCTTTAAAGGTGGCTTCTTAAAGCACTTTACAGAATGAGAACAACAATAAATAAAAAAAAAGAATACACAAGATAAAACACAATTACAATATACAGAGGAGACCGTGGAGGGTGGTACTAGGAAAAGCAGAGGGGTGAAGAATGGAACAGTTCAGTAAAGGCTCTTCTAAAGAAGAGGGTTCTGAGTCTGGATTTTTAGGAGTTTAGAGAAGGTGACTCTCTGATATCCAGAGAGTTCCAGAGCTTGGGGGCATAACAGGAGAAGGCCCCGTCACCCATACAATGTAGAAGGGCTTGGGGGTCAGTAAGGAGAGCAGAATTGGAAGAGCGATGGTTCTGAGGTGGGGATTAAGGCGATAATAGTTCAGACAGGTACTGAGGTGCCTAGCCATGTAGAGTCTTATAGGTGAGCATGAGGATTTTAAAGTCTACACAGAATTTGACCGGAAGCCAGTGCAAGGACTCCAGGATAGGAGTAATGTGATCACTTGCACTAGACCTGGTCAGGATACTGGCTGCTGAATTTTGGACATACTGCAGTTTGTTCAGAGTAGATTTAGATACCCCAGCGAGTAGAGCATTACAGTAGTCAATTCGAGAGAACAAAAATGTGTTGATCAGCTTTTCAGCCACAGTTAGTGATAGCACAGGGCGTAGTCTTGCGATATTTCTAAGGTGAACAAATTATGTTTTGACAGTATGCTGCCCATGTGGGTCGAATGTTAAGCCAGAATCGAATATAACCCCAAGGTTTTTCAATTTAGACTGAAGCTCAAGTACAGAACCATCCACAGATAGGGTATAGGACTGGCTTTACGAAGTTGATGGGGGTTGCCAATAAGCATGACTTCAGTCTTGTCACAGTTTAGATGAAGGAAATTTTGAGTCATCCAAGTTTTTATATCAGAGATGCAATTAGATAGAATAGAGACAGCCACATCAGTGTCAGGTTTGGTATGGATGTAGATTTGAATAGCATCAGCAAAGAGATCATAATAAATCATCATTCAGATCATGTGATCTTAATAGCTGACCCAACTGAGAACATTTAACTGCTGAAGAGTAGGGGACCCGGTATCGAGCCCCGAGGAACCCCAGACTTCACAAGACCAGTTTCAGTACCACTCCGCTCTGCGGTCTCGTCCGTTTCCTTTCTCATGCCCTGCCGCTCGCGAGTCACTGTGAATCGCGCTCTGATTAACGACAGGTACTACAGAAACACTCACGGTGTGATCATCGTCTACGACGTCACCAACCCAGAGTCCTTTGTCAACGTCAAGCGCTGGCTGCACGAGATCGGCCAGAACTGTGACAACGTCTGCAAGATCCTAGGTCAGTCTGTCATCCGGTGTCTGCAAGATACGGGCTCTGCAAGATGTCTGTCTGGGGATGTGTGTCTGCAAGACAGTAGCTCACTCTTTCTCTCTGGGGCTGTGCGTCTGGGAAGCGCCCGGCTCGCTCCCGTCTCTCTGGGGCTGTGCGTCTTGGAGACGAGACGTGTCCAAACCCCTGTCCTCTCTCTCTCTCTCAGTGGGAAACAAGAACGATGACCCTTCCAGGAAGATGGTGGACTCCCACGATGCTCAGCGGTTCAGCGAGTCGATGGGGGTGAGGCTGTTCGAGACGAGCGCCAAGGAGAACATCAATGTGGAGGAGGTGAGAGAGGGAGGGTGACCTTGAAGGTAACCGTACCGTGAATACTGACTGGCATCCCGTCCAGGGTGTACCCCGCCTTGTGCCCGTTGCTTGCCAGGACAGGGGGGACCCGGCAGGGGATGAAGCGGACGGGTGGACGTTAATGCATGAATGTTTTGGATGTTCTGTGCCAGATGTTCATGGCCTTCACACGGATGGTGCTGCGAGCCAAGAAAGCCTCCCAGGCCAGACTGAACGAAAGACAGGGCGACCTGGTCAACATCAACACCAAGCCACAGCGCAAGAAGAAACAGAAGTGCTGCTGAGAGACAGGGAGAGGACTGCCTGGACACTGTACATTAACACTGCACTGAGAGAGAGTGGTTAATACAGACACACTGACTGGACACTACAGTAGATTAACACTGCACTGAGAGAGAGGGGTTAATACAGACACACTGACTGGACACTACAGTACATTAACACTGCACTGAGAGAGAGGGGTTAATACAGGCACACTGACTGGACACTCCAGTACATAAACACTGCACTGAGAGAGAAGGGTTAATACAGACACACTGACTGGACACTACAGTACATTAACACTGCACTGAGAGAGAGGGGTTAATACAGACACACTGACTGGACACTCCAGTACATTAACACTGCACTGAGAGAGAGGGGTTTATACAGACACACTGACTGGACACTCTTGTAGGTTAACACTGCACAGAAAGAAAGGGAGAGATTGCAACTGATCCACTGAGAGCAATACACAATGTAGAGATGACAGGTGCCCAGTGCGTCTCTTTTTTTTCTTCACGTTTAACTGCTTCTTTCTTTTGGAGATGTCATTTATTATATTTTTAAAAGGTTTTTATATTATTATTGAATCTGACAATTACACTTTTTACTACAAGTTTAATCCTCTGGTTTACATCATTTGGCTCAGACAATCCCTTAGTAATAAACACACAACAGGACAGGAGACACAGAAGAGAGAGGAGATCACAGAGAAACCCTCAGTCATAAACACACACAACAGGACAGGAGACACAGTGAGAGAGAGAAGATAACAGAGAATCCCTCAGTGATACACACAACAGGACAGGAGACACAGTGAGAGAGAGAGAAGATCACAGAGAATCCCTCAGTAATAAACACACACAACAGGACAGGAGACAGAGAGGAGATCACAGAGTAATAAACACAAAAGAACAGACACTGAGTGATATAATAACTGGAACTGAGCAGTATGATGTAAACTAGTGACCTTTAACTTGCCTTCTACTGTTTAACTGGAAAATAATCAATTTACTGCAATAAGTTATTAACTGCTTAAGAACGAAGCCAACTAACATCAACAGATTGATTAAAAAGGCATTTTTTTTCTGTTAAAAAGTTTACCTGCTAAACTATGAGGAGTGTTTTTGTTTTCATTATTTTTTTAAATGAATAAATGAGAAAATGAATAAATATGGTTAATAACTCTGAGCAGTTATTCTGTCTTGTACTTGTTCATCTGAGGGGCTGAACTGAGCCAGTTACTGTCTTCATGAGTCCAGACTCTGTGACCTTTAACCCCTGACTGAAGACACTAGAGCACTGAAGTACTGGGGCTCTCAGGGCTGAACTGAGCCAGTTACTGTCTTCATGAGTCCAGACTCACAGTGACCTTTAACCCCTGACTGAAGACACTAGAGCACTGAAGGACTGGGGCTCTCAGGGCTGAACTGAGCCAGTTACTGTCTTCATGAGTCCAGACTCACGGTGACCTTTAACCCCTGACTGAAGACAGTAGAGCCCCTGATAATCAGGACCAGTAGGAGGATGCAGCATATTCTTAATATCTATACACTTATATAGCGCTCTTCTGGACTCTTCACTCAGAGCTCTTCACAGGTCAGGGGGATCCCCTCCACTCCCACCAGTGTGTCCCCCACCTGGATGAAGCTCCAGTCTGCTCACACACAGCAGCTCTCAGTGGGGAGGAGCAGAGTGATGAAGCCAGTTCAGAGAGGGGGGGTTATTAGGAGGCCATGATGAATAAAGACCAGGGGGAAATTTGGCCAGGACACCGGGGTGACACCCCTACTCTTTTCGAGAGACGCCCTGGGATTTTTAATGACCACAGAGAGTCAGGACCTCGGTTTTACGTCTCATCTGAATGACGGCGCCTGTTTACAGTAGTGTCCCCATCACTATACTGGGGCATTAGGACCCACACAGACTGCAGGATGAGCGCCCCCTGCTGGCCCCACTAACACCTCTCCCAGCAGCAGCCTCAGCTTTCCCAGGAGTCTCCCCTCCAGGTACTGGCCAGGCTCACGCTGCTGAGCTCCAGTGGGGCTGCCAGTGCTGAGCTGGAGGGGGACACAGCTGTTGACTTACTTCTTTTAAATAATGTACGAATGAAGTCGATCTGCATCCGTCTACAGAAAAGCGCTAAGTGTTAGTAATACTAGACGATTCCTGGCAAGTCACTAGAGCACCGAACAGCTTGGACCAGGACACCCACCCACACAACTGTAACAAAAGGCTTTTATTTTTCAGAAAAAGCAATGTAAACCAAGCAGTTCCACAGCAGAGCGAACAGAGCCTTTTAGAACCCTTGTAGACCAGACGCGTCTCCAGAGCCACTGTCCCTGCGTGAGCAAACCGGTCTTCTCGGTTCTTCCACCCCAGCTAGGAGGGGCAGGGTCAGTCAGAATCCGCAGGGATGATCCCCTCTTTATTCCGGACGCTCCAGCGGTCACCCTGCCCTCGGATCGGCGCGTCTCGCTCGCGCTACGACAGGTCCATGTCGTCACTGGGCTTCTGCTGCTGCCCCCCACCGTCTGGCTGGGGGTCCGGAGGCAGCTCAGACGTGACGGGGGAGTTCTCGTCCGGACTGCAGAGCTGATCCTGGCTCTGGTTCTGTGCCTCCAGCTGAGACAGCGAGCGGATCACCTCTGGAATGAAACTGCCAGGAGGCTTCCAGAGAACAAGCTCTGAGCACGAGGGATAACTGAGGAAGAGAGAGGGGTTAATACAGACACACTGACTGGACACTCCAGTACATTAACACTGCACTGAGAGAGAGGGGTTAATACAGACACACTGACTGGACACACCAGTACATTAACACTGCACTGAGAGAGAGAGAGAGGGGTTAATACAGACACACTGACTGGACACTCCAGTACATTAACACTGCACTGAGAGAGAGAGGAGTTAATACAGACACACTGACTGGACACTCCAGTACATTAACACTGCACTGAGAGAGAGACAAACTCACAGGGAGTAGATGAACTCTGAGGGGACGGCTCTGGAAATTCCCAGCGACCCCTCCTGCAGAGCTGGGGAGAGAGAGAGTCGGGGCAACCCGCCCGACTCCGCTTCTCCCGACAGGTCATCCTCGATCACGCACTCGCACACCTCCAACCTGGGAGACGGAGAGAGGCAGAGGGTCCGCGCAGGCTTGGGAACAGATTCAATTCTGCTGCTGACTGCGCTCGGGCGCGGAGCGGGCCCTACCGTCCGCCGTCCCAGCCGCCGCCCTGCTCACCTCTCCTCCGTCTCTCTGTAGTGCTCGTACTGCGCCTTCAGCAGGTCCTCCAGGGGCTGTGGGCAGTCAGGTTCGCTGCAGTTACTCCTCCCGGGCTCCGGGGGCGCTGCAACACACACAAACGCCACACTGAGCACGCGCCCCGGCTCTCAGGGGGAACCGCAGCCCCAGCGATTAAACCTCAGTCACAAAATACATTCCTACAACGGTATCGAAACATTTTACAAAATTCAAAGGAAGCCCAGAAGCGTGAGCTTTGTGAAAGTCGTCTACGTCGCCATGTTGACACACCAACCCCCGGTCTCGCCACGGGCGGCAGCGAGAGTTCCCACAAACTGTGACATGCAGCGGCCCTTCCTGCTCACTAGTCACCGCGATGGACGAGCGATTCAGTGCTGCACAACCCGCAGGCGTTTCACTGCAGAGACTTTCCAACGTGAGCTGCAGGCTGAGGTAACAAGTGAGCATTATCTCTTGGCAGAACCATCTTGAAATCTGAGTAATATTTCTGCTGGATTAAAAGAGATGTGTTCACAAGCCCGTTTGATTACAGTGTCACAGGGCTACAACATGTCACCAAAACTTTGGTTGCCTCGTTCTGAATCCCAGAACACGGCGCTGCTCGTACCTGGAAATGTAGTCTATTTGTGCTGCAAAGGGGAGGTTTTACAAGTCACTGTGTACGTTTGACTTTCACTGTGGTTAGAAATGCGCTCTTCAGTGCTGATTCTTCCTAACCCGAAACACACACACAGCGCTGCGGTTCGCCTTTAAACGGCCGAGAGCAGAATCGAGTCGGCCCCGGGTTCGACGCCGTCTTCGTTCCCGTCGCCTCACGCACACTGCGGAGCCACACCCGCCCGCCTTTGCAAGGGACGGCTCATGCCAGCGAGACGAGAGCTGCGGTCGTTTCACTTCGAAGAGCAGCAAGACCAGCTTCTCGGCGCCAGACGCAAGCTTCTCTCGTGTTCCTCAGCAGCCTGCGCCCTGTAGAGCAGGGTCAGGGTATCTAGGAGTGAGCCTGCTGTACAGAGCCAACAGGCAAGAACCAGGGGCTGTTCTAAAGAGAAACAGAGACGGCCAGCAGCCATATCACCCTGCTGCTCAAACACTGGCAGCCCCACTGGAGCTCAGCAGTGTGAGTCTGGTCAGTACCTGGATGGGAGACTCCTGGGAAAGCTGAGGCTGCTGCTGGGAGAGGTGTTAGTGGGGCCAGTAGGGGGCGCTCACCCTGCAGTCTGTGTGGATCCTAATGCCCCAGTATAGTGACGGGGACACTCTACTGTAAAAAGGCGCTGTCCTTCAGATGAGACGTAAAACTGAGGTCCTGACTCTCTGTGGTCATTAAAAATCCCAGGGCGTCTCTCGAAAAGAGTAGGGGTGTCACCCCGGTGTCCTGGCCAAATTTCCCCGTGGTCTTTACCCATCATGGCCTCCTAATAACCCCCCTCTCTGAACTGGCTTCATCAGTCTGCTCTCCTCCCCACTGAGAGCTGCTGTGTGTGAGCAGACTGGAGCTTCATCCAGGTGGGGGGACACACTGGTGGGGGAGGAGGGGATCCCCAGGACCTGCAAAGAGCTCTGAGCGTAGAGTCCAGAAGAGCGCTATATCAGCGTGAGGAATTATTCTTATTATTAATTATGGTAACACTGTGAAACGACGGTCTGAAGAGAACTCTCTGTATTCTGCGTGGCGTATTTAAAGTTGGAAAGGTGCAGGCACGCTGTCCGTGTGCTGTATTCTGTAGCAGTCGGGCTCCCCTGCAGTAGAGCTCAGTGCTGCCTGGCTGTGATCCATCAGGCTCGGCACAACGCTGATCGGACCAGACCCGGATACACGGCTCGGCGCCGGCGTGGCGCAGGGCTGTGACTCCAGACTCCCTCTGCTCACGGCACCCGGAGCGAGCGAGCACTCACCGCACTCAGTCCTCCGGGCCAGAGGGGGCGCTGCGGGGAAGCCTGAGGAGGTGTAGGCATGGTCGTTGTTCAGACTGAGGGAGGTGAAGTGAGCCGCCATCATCTCCTCTGTGAGACACTGCTTACTGACTGGAGCACTGAGAGAGAGAGAGGTTAATACAGACACACTGACTGGACACTCCAGTACATTAACACTGCACTGAGAGACAGAGGGGTTAATACAGACACACTGACTGGACACTCCAGCACATTAACACTGCACTGAGAGAGAGGGGTTAATACAGACACACTGACTGGACACTCCAGTACATGAACACTGCACTGAGAGAGAGGGGTTAATACAGACACACTGACTGGACACTCCAGCACATTAACACTGCACTGAGAGAGAGGGGTTAATACAGACACACTGACTGGACACTCCAGCACATTAACACTGCACTGAGAGAGAGAGAGGTTAATACAGACACACTGACTGGACACTCCAGCACATTAACACTGCACTGAGAGAGAGAGAGGGGTTAATACAGACACACTGACTGTTGTACTGCAATTCTCTTACTCTCTTACCTCTCAGGCTTATCGCTCCTCCTCTTCGATTTCACTCCACGACTCATCCCTCTGTCCCTGAGAACAACAGACAGGCATGAGACTCTAGTAGATCACACATCCGGTCTCCTGTGTTACTGTGCTACTTCTCTGCACTGAATAGTATCTTACTGCATTTAGTGGGGCTGCTGGTGCAGAATGATCGCTGTGTGTCTCCCAGGTGGGGTTACTGGTGCAGAATGATCGCTGTGTGTCTCCCAGGTGGGGCTGCTGGTGCAGAATGATCACTGTGTGTCTCCCAGGTGGGGCTGCTGGTGCAGAATGATCACTGTGTGTCTCCCAGGTGGGGTTACTGGTGTAGAATGGCTACTGTGCGTCTCCCAGGTGGGGTTACAGGTGTAGAAGGGCTACTGCGCGTCTCCCAGGTGGGTTACTGCTCTGCCCCCCCTGTGTGTGAAGCACTGTATTCCATCAGAATGGAGGGCGCTCTACAAAAGCACATGAATTCAGGCTTCTATGTCACTCTCACCTCTCATTGGCCGTGAACTCTGTCAATCCAGTGCTTGTTGCCCACGGTAACCTTTGAGGAATGGTGTGCTGCCAGGGAAATGCCCCGGCCACGCCCACCGTCCTGAAAGATGGCAGGGATGAGTGGCGGGGATGCCGGCCAATCAGCGTCCTCCTCAGCTCCATCGTTGGCCAATAGGGATTGAAGAAGCCGGGCAGGCTTGGCTGTCATCAGGCATCGAAGCGTGATGGCACCGCCCTTCCCATCACCATGGAAACAGACTAGGCGTACAAGTGGAGATGCTGATTAATGACTCCTCGCATTCAAACCCATCTGTCTTACTTCTACAAACCCTTCTCCTCTGCTGCAGGCCCGATCTGTCTTTCCGACTGACTCCTCTCCCTCTCTTTTCCAGCCCTGATCCGAGTGTCCGGACAGCTCGCTAGCTCTCGGTTCGGACCCCGATCCGAACACCTCCTGCTCTTTCACACACACACACACCACACGCATTTGAGCTATCCGGTCCGAGGAAAGCCTGAGATAACGCTTCTCTTCTTCCTTTCAAAAGGATAAAATCAGCACAGACACCCTCACACCCCTACAACACGACTGTCGTTTAATGTTATGAATAACACAGTACTACTAATAATAAAACTACAATTTGTAAGGCCGAGACGTTACCGGAGCTTTTTTAGTCAGCTTTCCGCGAACCCTTGCACGCTTTGCCGGGACTCCGTTCCACTCGAGCCCGGGGCTGCGGGCGAGGCCTACTCCTTCCTCCGCCAAAGACACAAACCGGCCACAACCACCCCCGTCTCGGCGTGTCTTCGCGTCTTCGCGTTTCACTTGAGCCCAGGAAACGTTGGTCTAGGATCGGAAATGTGTCTCAGCTGCGTGCTCCCGAAATTCCGGGAACCAGCAATTCCGGGTTTATTTTTGTTTGTTTTTTTAAACTCTATACGCTCCGCGTCGCCTTGCGCCGAGCCAGGTCGGACACGGACTACAACTCCCAGCATGCTCTCCGAGGGCGCTTCAGACTCTAAGATAACAAGCAGCACGAACAGAGATGTATCCATGTCAATTAGAAAAATTGAAATTTTTCGACATATATGAAGTCGAGTAAACAGATACACATTTCTATGTTGCTTTTCTAGAAACGAATACAGAACATTTTGAATTCCTCTGTATGCTGATGTATGCAATTGTAGTGTTGTGTGATTTGTTACACTGCGATGGACTTTTGGCCGTTGCTTGCCAGGATAGGCTCCGGCTTCCCCGTGACCCTGTACTGGATAACGGACTTAAATAATTCCAACTTCGCTGACGCACGCTGCGCGGAAACCGTGCGCTAGATATCAGCGTAAAGTAGCCTCAAATTGAATTCTTAATCAGACGCGAGTCTGGCTGTGCTCTGCTTCCTTCGTGTTCTGTTCTAAATGAAATGTAGTCAGCTTTTGAAAAGCGTGTGACAAAAGAGCTAAGAGTGGACTTTCGGAGACACAGATCACACACTCCCAGCCCACTCAGTATTGATGGAACGGAAGTGGAAACAGTCACCAGCTTTAGGTTTTTGGGAATTCACATCTCTAGAGATCTAACCTGGACTGTGAACACTGACTCTATCATGAAGAAGGCTCAGCAGCGCCTTTATTTCTTGAGGTGCCTCAAGCGATGGGGGATGCCAATACATGTGTTGGTGAACTTCTACCGCTGCACCATCGAGAGCGTCCTCACCAACGGGATCACCGTGTGGTACAGCAACACCTCTTCTCGAGAAAGAAAGGCACTGCAGAGAATGGTCAATATGGCCCAGAAGATCTTTGACTGTGGTCTCACCGAGATTAAACAGCTCTATGAGGACCGCTGCCGTGGTAGAGTTCTGGCCATCACAGAGGACAGTCACCACCCCGGGCATGAGCTCTTCACCCCACTGCCCTCAGGCAAGAGATACAAGAGCATACGGACACTGACCACCAGATTCTTCAATAGCTTCTACCCACAAGCAGCGCGACTGGCGAACACATTTAGCCCTGCCCCTCGGACCACACCTACACCATCTACCTCATTATGATTTCTTATTTATTGCACATCGCCAGTCATTGTTTACACGTCTGCATTGTTTACATTCAAACTGTTTACTTGTTTACTTGTACATTGTCTACTGTTTGTTTTTATATTGTCTTGATGCACTGTCTGCACTTTGTGTTTTTACACTTGTTTCAACAATCGAGAGACTTTCTGTCAGTAAGAATTCTATTGTACCAGTACATGTACTGGTTACATATGGCAATAAAGTTCAAGTTCAAGTTCAAGTAAAAAAATATTGAATTCCTCTGTATTACCCTGTTTTGCTTATAAAACGCTAACAGAATTACACAAGGGTGGTCGCATAGCAAACACAGGACAATGAGCAAGTCATGTAGATCCATCAAAGACAAACGGAGCATCTGCAGAGATGTCCATTTCTGTTTGGCAGATCGTCTTCAGATCAGGTGAACGATTAACGCAAACATGCAGCAGGTCCCCAGCAGAGACTAAGTCGGACGGCGCTTCCAGGGGTGAATTCGTAGTCTGGACTCGGATCCGGGTCCGAACAGCTAATATCCCAGCCGCAGCCGGGATGTCATTACAAGGTCCCGCCAGCAGATGGAGCCCGCAGGCCGCCGGTGGTGCCCGAATACCGCTTACCTGCTGTAACCTCCTGCCTTTGACATGCAGTTCCTGTGATGCTACAGCTGTGTCCCGTGAAGCTGACTCAATATATAGAAAATAATGTAAACGAAACAGCATAGAGAGACAGCGTAACATACTGGAATAATACATACAAATTGACACAAAATCAACAATAATAATAATAATTGCTTACACTTATATAGTGCTTTTCTGGACACTCCACTCAAAGCGCTTTACAGGTAATGGGGACTCCCCTCCACCACCACCAGTGTGCAGCCCCACCTGGATGATGCGACAGGAGCCATAGTGCGCCAGAACGCTCCCCACACAGCAGCTCTCAGTGGGGAGGAGAGCAGAGTGATGAAGCCAGTTCAGAGAGGGGGGTTATTAGGAGGCCATGATGGGTAAAGACCAGGGGGAAATTTGGCCAGGACACCGGGGTGACACCCCTACTCTTTTCGAGATACGCCCTGGGATTTTTAATGACCACAGAGAGTCAGGACTTCGGTTTCATCTGAAGGACGTTTACAGTAGAGTGTCCCCGTCACTATACTGGGGCATTAGGACCCACACAGACCGCAGGGTGAGCGCCCCCTACTGGCCCCAGTAACACCTCTCCCAGCAGCAGCCTCAGCTTTCCCAGGAGTCTCCCATCCAGGTACTGGCCAGGCTCACACTGCTGAGCTCCAGTGGGGCTGTCAGTGCTGAGCTGCAGAGTGATATGGCTGCTGGCTATATTATTATTATTATTATTATTATTATTATTATTATTATTATTATTATTAATCTGATTATTATTGCGGTGGCTCTGTGGCTAAGGATCTGAGCCTGTGACTGGAGGGTTGCCGGTTCGTATCCCGTGGCCAGCAGAGGAATCCTACTCTGTTGGGCCCCAGAGCAAGGCCCTTCACCCCAGCTGCTCCAGGGGTGCTGTATAAATGGCTGACCCTGCGCTCTGACCCCCAGCTTCTCTCCCTGTCTGTGTGTCTCATGGAGAGCAAGCTGGGGTCTGCGAAAAGAGGAATTCCCAATGCAAGAAATTGTATATGGCCAATAAAGTGATCTTATTTTATGCGATATTTTAGGTGATTAAAATAATACTTTCCGAAAGTTCATACGAATCACTAACAGAAACGTAAAGGGACGCTTTTATTTTCGAAGTCAAAGAGGGTGGTGATGCAGACTGAGTTAATATTAATATCATAGTCATCATCGTTACAGAAAAGACACATTTTTTATTAAGACAAACCGAGAATCGCCCGTAATTAGCTAAACGCTGTCGTAGCAGGAACCGAGGCGAGAGGTTTTGTTGGTTTCCGGCGGAGGGCAATTTCCGGCGCACCCTGGCCGGCAGATTGGTGTCACTGCTTCAGCGTCCCCCCAGCGGCGGGGCGATCATGGCGGCCGAGTGTAGGTGAGTGGTCAGTTTTTAACGGGCTTTTTCTAGAGTTAGGTTTGGCTAGAGGGCAGAGACGTAGCGGGGCTCGGCGTGTCAGGAGGAGGCGACGCGGGACGGAGCCCGTTAACATTTTCGACTACTTCATTCAGTTACAGCAGAGGATGGCGCCCCGAACACTGTCTCGTTGATGTTTGGGTTTGCTGTATCACAGGTGATGACAACAGCAAGCAGCAGGAATTCGTGTTTGTTTTCTGCCTGACCCGTTTTTAACTGGACTAGTGGGTGTTTGGCCGGTATTCGGTTTAATGAAGACGGCTTGTTTTACTGATTCTGTCCGAGACCGGTAGGTTACGATGACGGAGTGCACTGTCGTGTACCGGAGTTAGATTTCTAGATGATTTACTGAATTTGACATGACATCGGTGTTTTCTGAAGTTCCCGAAGCCCCGCGGGAAAGCGAACAGGCTGTGTGCCGCCGTACCGCACTCCAGACTGACCTATTTTAATATGAGCTGGATATTAACTCCCACTGACACTGACAGAGCAGTCTGAGACTCTCCAGGCTGGCCTGACTTTACTGTGAGCTGGATTAGTTATTAACTGAGATTATAGTCAGACTCACACTGACACTGACAGAGCAGTCTGAGACTCTCCAGGCTGGACTGGACTGACTGGACTGTGAGCTGGATTAGTTCTGAACTGGGATTATAATCAGACTCCACTGACGCTGACAGAGCAGTCTGAGACTCTCCAGGCTGGACTGGACTGACTGGGCTGCAGTGTCCAGTTGATCCCGTCCGATGTGATGCTATGTGTCTCCCTCTCTCGTAGCGTGGACTCAGAGATCGAGGTCCTCCAGTCCATCTATCTGGATGAGCTGACCGTGACACATGGGCCTGACAGGTCAGTGTCCGTGAACCCGCTCCCCCCCCGCCCAAACTCAAGAAACACATCTCTCTCTCCCTCTCTCTCTCTCATGCAGCGGTACAGGGGCAGGCTCGGCGGTCCGCTCCGCTCCAGAGTTTATCGCTGCTCCTCTTGCGATGCCCCCGACGCAGCCCCCGGGACCACTGCCGGATTTACAGCCTGTTCCGGGGATCAGACCCCCGAGTGACTTGGAGCCGGTGGGATCACAGCGAGGGCGCTGGGCGGCCCTGGAGCAGCGATAAACTCCAGAGCGAATCCGACCGTCGAGCAGCGGGAGTCCTTGTACCGCGGTGAGAGAGCGAACGTGTGTCTCGAGCAGGGGGAGTCCCTGTACCGCGGTGAGAGAGCGAACGTGTGTCTCGAGCAGGGGGAGTCCCTGTACCGCGGTGAGAGAGCGAACGTGTGTCTCGAGCAGGGGGAGTCCCCGTACCGCGGTGAGAGAGCGAACGTGTGTCTCGAGCGGCGGGAGTCCCCGTACCGCGGTGAGAGAGCGAACGTGTGTCTCGAGCGGCGGGAGTCCCTGTACCGCGGTGAGAGAGCGAACGTGTGTCTCGAGCAGGGGGAGTCCCTGTACCGCGGTGAGAGAGCGAACGTGTGTCTCGAGCGGCGGGAGTCCCTGTACCGCGGTGAGAGAGCGAACGTGTGTCTCGAGCGGCGGGAGTCCCCATACCGCGGTGAGAGAGCGAACGTGTGTCTCGAGCGGCGGGAGTCCCCGTACCGCGGTGAGAGAGCGAACGTGTGTCTCGAGCGGCGGGAGTCCCCGTACCGCGGTGAGAGAGCGAACGTGTGTCTCGAGCGGCGGGAGTCCCCGTACCACGGGGAGAGAGCGAACGTGTGTCTCGAGCGGCGGGAGTCCCCGTACCGCGGTGAGAGAGCGAACGTGCGTCTCGAGCAGGGGGAGTCCCCGTACCGCGGGGAGAGAGCGAACGTGCGTCTCGAGCAGGGGGAGTCCCCGTACCGCGGGGAGAGAGCGGACGTGCGTCTCGAGCAGGGGGAGTCCCCGTACCGCGGTGAGAGAGCGAACGTGTGTCTCGAGCGGCGGGAGTCCCCGTACCGCGGTGAGAGAGCGAACGTGTGTCTCGAGCGGCGGGAGTCCCCGTACCGCGGGGAGAGAGCGAACGTGTGTCTCGAGCGGCGGGAGTCCCCGTACCGCGGGGAGAGAGCGAACGTGTGTCTCGAGCGGCGGGAGTCCCCGTACCGCGGTGAGAGAGCGAACGTGTTTCTCGAGCAGGGGGAGTCCCCGTACCGCGGTGAGAGAGCGAACGTGTGTCTCGAGCGGCGGGAGTCCCCGTACCGCGGTGAGAGAGCGAACGTGCGTCTCGAGCGGCGGGAGTCCCCGTACCGCGTCGAGAGAGCGAACGTGTGTCTCGAGCAGGGGGAGTCCCCGTACCGCGGTGAGAGAGCGAACGTGCGTCTCGAGCGGCGGGAGTCCCCGTACCGCGTCGAGAGAGCGAACGTGTGTCTCGAGCAGGGGGAGTCCCTGTACCGCGGTGAGAGAGCGAACGTGTGTCTCGAGCAGGGGGAGTCCCCGTACCGCGGTGAGAGAGCGAACGTGTGTCTCGAGCAGGGGGAGTCCCCGTACCGCGGTGAGAGAGCGAACGTGTGTCTCGAGCGGCGGGAGTCCCTGTACCGCGGTGAGAGAGCGAACGTGTGTCTCGAGCGGCCGGAGTCCCTGTACCGCGGTGAGAGAGCGAACGTGCGTCTCGAGCAGGGGGAGTCCCTGTACCGCGGCGAGAGAGCGAACGTGCGTCTCGAGCAGCGGGAGTCCCTGTACCGCGGCGAGAGAGCGAACGTGTGTCTCGAGCGGCCGGAGTCCCTGTACCGCGGCGAGAGAGCGAACGTGTGTCTCGAGCGGCCGGAGTCCCTGTACCGCGGTGAGAGAGCGAACGTGTGTCTCGAGCAGGGGCCAGCGCATCTGGGGCGTCCGTACTGCTGTTTGCCTTGGCCACTGTGCGTGTGGTCCTGTGCGTGTGCGTGTGCCCGGTTCTGTGACGCCATGCTCACACCCTCTCTCTTTCTCGCTGCCCCTCAGCCAGTACCCCTGGCTGGTGAGCATCACCCTCTTCCCCTCCACGGCGCAGGACTGCGACAGCCAGTACGTGCGACTGACCCTCTCGCTGGCCCTGCCTGCCCAGGTGAGGCTGTCTGTCTGTCACACAGGACACTGAAGGACACTGAACCACCCCGCCGTCTCCCTCCCTGTGCCTGAAGGCTACGACTGCAGCCTCCTTCTGTGTGTCTGTCTCTCTCTCTCTCTGTGTCTCTGTGTGTCTCTCTCTCTCTCTCTGTGCGTCTCCCTCCCTGTGCCTGAAGGCTACGACTGCAGCCTCCTTCTGTGTGTCTGTCTCTCTCTCTCTCTCTGTGTCTCTGTGTGTCTCTCTCTCTCTCTGTGTCTCCCTCCCTGTGCCTGAAGGCTACGACTGCAGCCTCCTTCTGTGTGTCTGTCTCTCTCTCTCTCTGTGTCTCTGTGTGTCTCTCTCTCTCTCTGTGTCTCCCTCCCTGTGCCTGAAGGCTACAACTGCAGCCTCCTTCTGTGTTTCTGCCTCTCACTCTGTGTCTCTGCCTCTCTCTCTGTGTCTCTGCCTCTGCCTCTGCCTCTGTGACTGTTTCTGCCTCTGTCTCTGTCTCTGTGCCTGTCTCTGGCTCGCTGCCCTGTCCCTGCCCAGGTCTCTTTGTGTGCGTGTCTCTGTCTCTGTGCCTGTCTCTGGCTCGCTGCCCTGTCCCTGCCCAGGTCTCTTTGTGTGTGTGTGTCTCTGCCTCTGTGCCTGTCTCTGGCTCGCTGCCCTGTCCCTGCCCTGTCCCTGCCCAGGTCTCTTTGTGTGTGGGTCTCTACCTCTGTGCCTGTCTCTGGCTCGCTGCCCTGTCCCTGCCCAGGTCTCTGCATTGCACAAGGAGCTCAGGATTGTGTAAGATGCTGGGAGCCCAGTAACAACAGGGGTCATGTTACTGCACATGATGTAACTCCCTGTCTCTCAATGCTGGCGTTCCTCTTGCATAACTGCTGGTAACCTCACCCCTGTGTGCACTTGATCCTAACATTTCAGGAGTTCTAGTCTCACATGTTACACAGGTTACATCACGGGTTTGAAAGATAGTAGAAACCTTTTTCAGGAATGCAGGTTCCTTGATTTCAATCATGTGTGCATGCATATCTTTGACTACACTAGAGCACTGAAGGACTGGGGCTCTCAGGGCTGAACTGAGCCAGTTACTGTCTTCATGAGTCCAGACTCACAGTGACCTTTAACCCCTGACTGAAGACACTAGAGCACTGAAGGACTGGGGCTCTCAGGGCTGAACTGAGCCAGTTACCATCTTCATGAGTCCAGACTCACAGTGATCTTTAACCCCTGACTGAAGACACTAGAGCACTGAAGGACTGGGGCTCTCAGGGACTGAACTGAGCCAGTTACCGTCTTCATGAGTCCAGACTCACGGTGACCTTTAACCCCTGACTGAAGACACTAGAGCACTGAAGGACTGGGGCTCTCAGGGCTGAACTGAGCCAGTTACTGTCTTCATGAGTCTAGACTCACGGTGACCTTTAACCCCTGACTGAAGACACTAGAGCACTGAAGGACTGGGGCTCTCGGGGACTGAACTGAGCCAGTTACTGTCTTCATGAGTCCAGACTCACAGTGATCTTTAACCCCTGACTGAAGACACTAGAGCACTGAAGGACTGGGGCTCTCGGGGACTGAACTGACCTGAAAGACTGTTCCTGCAGCACCAGTCAGGCTCGTTCCCCTGTCTGTGCTGTAGTTGTGACCTGAAGCCCATCCTGGCGTCATGATCCGACGAGTCCTGCCTCCCCGCCTTTGCTTGACTTCTGCCACTTCCTTATCTCCCCTCGTCCGCGCTCTCCTTCCTCATTCCGTTCCGCCCGTCTGTCGCGGTCCGTCTCGCAGGGCGACGTGGTCGTCGCTCTGGGAGAGCCGCGCTTCTGCCGCGGAGTCGCTGAAGGCCTTCGCTGGGCGAGATCCGCAGATCCGGTTACCAGCCAGGCAGCCAAGGCCCAGTGCCGAGTGGCTTTGTTCTGGTGAAATATGCAGATGGGATGACAGCCGAATTCTGCACTCTCTAGTGTGCAGTATCTGTAGGGCCTGTGTTATAGATTGTATTGCTTTTTCACTGTTAGGATTATCTCCATGATCTGTTTTAGGGTCTGTGTTCATCTCTCTGTGTGAGGAGTGTCTCTGGGGTCTGTATTAGGGTCTGTGTTCATCTCTCTGTGTGAGGAGTGTCTCTGGGGTCTGTATTAATCTCTGTGTGAGGAGTGTCTCTGGGGTGTGTATTAATCTCTCTGTGTGAGGAGTGTCTCTGGGGTCTGTATTAATCTCTGTGTGAGGAGTGTCTCTGGGGTCTGTATTAATCTGTGTGAGGAGTGTCTCTGGGGTCTGTATTAATCTGTGTGAGGAGTGTCTCTGGGGTCTGTATTAATCTCTCTGTGTGAGGAGTGTCTCTGGGGTCTGTATTAATCTCTCTGTGTGAGGAGTGTCTCTGGGGTCTGTATTAATCTCTGTGTGAGGAGTGTCTCTGGGGTCTGTATTAATCTCTGTGTGAGGAGTGTCTCTGGGGTGTGTATTAATCTCTCTGTGTGAGGAGTGTCTCTGGGGTCTGTATTAATCTCTGTGTGAGGAGTGTCTCTGGGGTGTGTATTAATCTCTCTGTGTGAGGAGTGTCTCTGGGGTCTGTATGAGGGTCTGTATTAATCTCTCTGTGTGAGGAGTGTCTCTGGGGTCTGTATTAATCTCTCTGTGTGAGGAGTGTCTCTGGGGTCTGTATTAATCTCTGTGTGAGGAGTGTCTCTGGGGTGTGTATTAATCTCTCTGTGTGAGGAGTGTCTCTGGGGTCTGTATTAATCTCTGTGTGAGGAGTGTCTCTGGGGTCTGTATTAATCTGTGTGAGGAGTCTCTCTGGGGTCTGTATTAATCTCTCTGTGTGAGGAGTGTCTCTGGGGTCTGTATTAATCTCTCTGTGTGAGGAGTGTCTCGGGTCTGTATGAGGGTCTGTGTTCATCTCTCTGTGTGAGGAGTGTCTCTGGGGTCTGTATGAGGGTCTGTATTAATCTCTCTGTGTGAGGAGTGTCTCTGGGGTCTGTATTAGGGTCTGTATTAATCTCTCTGTGTGAGGAGTGTCTCTGGGGTCTGTATTAATCTCTCTGTGTGAGGAGTGTCTCGGGTCTGTATGAGGGTCTGTATTAATCTCTCTGTGTGAGGAGTGTCTCGGGTCTGTATGAGGGTCTGTAT
The DNA here is from genome assembly GCF_055471065.1 of Atractosteus spatula. NCBI lineage: Eukaryota > Metazoa > Chordata > Actinopteri > Semionotiformes > Lepisosteidae > Atractosteus > Atractosteus spatula. The sequence goes on along the minus strand of NC_142710.1, from coordinate 8,406,352 downwards.
TAATCTCTCTGTGTGAGGAGTGTCTCTGGGGTCTGTATGAGGGTCTGTATTAATCTCTGTGTGAGGAGTGTCTCTGGGGTCTGTATTAATCTCTGTGTGAGGAGTGTCTCTGGGGTCTGTATTAATCTGTGTGAGTTGTCTCTGGGGTCTGTATTAATCTCTCTGTGTGAGGAGTGTCTCTGGGGTCTGTATGAGGGTCTGTATTAATCTCTATGTGAGGAGTGTCTCTGGGGTCTGTATTAGGGTCTGTATTAATCTCTCTGTGTGAGGAGAGTCTCTGGGGTCTGTATTAATCTTCGTAGGGGGTCTCTCTGATAGATGCTTTTCTCTCTCTCTCAGTACCCCAGCTGTCCTCCAAAGATCTCCATTCACAACCCCAGAGGTCTGTCAGATGACATCCTGTGCAGGTAAGGAACCCAGCTTTGTGATTCTGTGCCGAGCAGAATTTATTCCTCCCGCAGCGATGGGCAGTGTGTTTTAATGACTCTCTCCCCCTCTTTCTCTCCCCTTACACGTTCTCCTCCTCCTGCTCTGCTCCGCTCTGTTCTTCGCTCCCTCTCTCCCAGCGTTCAGCAGTGCCTGGAGTCGCTGGCTCAGTCCTCGGCCGGGGCTCCAGTCCTGTACGAGCTGATCGAGGTGAGTGAGCGAGCAAGCGAGACTTGTCCCCCCCCACAAGCGTGTGTGTGTTCGTCTGACAGATCCTTCTGTGTGGAGTTTGCGCGGTCTCCCTTCGGTCCGCGTGGGTTTTCTCTAGTGTGCTTTTCCTCCCAGCGATCGCGCGGCCCCGCGTGCGGTTGTACGAGCGGACTGGCGCTCCGTGCGGACTCTCGTCCCGCCCTGTGCATCTCGCGTTCCCTGGACAGGACAGGACAGGAGTCCCGGCTGGTCCAGCGCAGGGGGGGTAGGTCAGGGTGAGGGGGGAAGGGTCAGGATGAAGGGAGGGAGGGGTCAGGGTGGTGAGGGAGGGGTCAGGGTGGTGGGGGAGGGGTCATGACGAAGGGAGGGAGGGGTCAGGGGGAGGATTCAGGGCGATGCGAGGGAGGGGTCAGGGTGGAGGGGGAGGGATCAGGGTGGAGGGAGGGAGGGGTCAGGATGGAGGAGGAGGGGTCAGGACGGAGGGAGGGAGGGGTCGGGGAGGATTCAGGATGAAGGGGGAGGATTCAGGGCGATGCGAGGGAGGGGTCAGGGTGAAGGGGGGGGGGGGGTCAGGGGTCAGGGCGATGGGACGGAGGCCGCGGCTGAGCTGAGCAGAGGGCCTGGATGCTCGGGTGGGTGAAAAACGTCACCCGCTCGGCAGGAGGAGGAAGGCTGGGTGGGGCGGCTGTCCTGTCTGTCCTCACCAGAGCTGCGATAGCATCGTGGGGGCTGATAGCATCGCTCTCTGACAGCTGACAGCAGGCCTGGAGCCTGCCCTGATGTTCTCTAGACCCGCAGGAATGAACGTCACATGTCTGTGCACACATGTCTGTGTGTGGGTGTATCCAACTGTGTGTGTGACAGTGTGCTTACACTGGGTGTGTGTGTGTCTGGGTGTCTGCATGTATTTGTAGGTGTGTAACAGTGTAGGAGTGTGTGTATTCACAGTGCGGGGGTCTGGTGTAACGGTGTGTGTGTGTGTTCGCAGTGCGGGGGTCTGGTGTAACGGTGTGTGTGTGTTCGCAGTGCGGGGGTCTGGTGTAACGGTGTGTGTGTGTGTGTGTTCGGAGTGCGGGGGTCTGGTGTAATGGTGTGTGTGTTCGCAGTGCGGGGGTCTGGTGTAATGGTGTGTGTGTGTTCGCAGTGCGGGGTTCTGGTGTAATGGTGTGTGTGTGTTCGCAGTGCGGGGTTCTGGTGTAACGGTGTGTGTGTGTGTTCGCAGTGTGGGGGTCTGGTGTAACGGTGTGTGTGTGTGTTCGCAGTGCGGGGGTCTTGTGTAACGGTGTGTGTGTTCGCAGTGCGGGGGTCTGGTGTAACGGTGTGTGTGTGTGTTCGCAGTGTGGGGGTCTGGTGTAACGGTGTGTGTGTGTGTTCGCAGTGCGGGGGTCTTGTGTAACGGTGTGTGTGATCACAGTGCGGGGGTCTGGTGTAACGGTGTGTGTGTGTTCGCAGTGCGGGGGTCTGGTGTAACGGTGTGTGTGTGTTCGCAGTGCGGGGGTCTGGTGTAATGGTGTGTGTGTTCGCAGTGCGGGGGTCTTGTGTAACGGTGTGTGTGATCACAGTGCGGGGGTCTGGTGTAACAGTGTGTGTGTTCGCAGTGCGGGGGTCTGGTGTAACGGTGTGTGTGTGTTCGCAGTGCGGGGGTCTGGTGTAATGGTGTGTGTGTTCGCAGTGCGGGGGTCTGGTGTAATGGTGTGTGTGTTCGCAGTGTGGGGGTCTGGTGTAACGGTGTGTGTGTTCGCAGTGCGGGGGTCTTGTGTAATGGTGTGTGTGTTCGCAGTGCGGGGGTCTGGTGTAACGGTGTGTGTGTGATCGCAGTGTGGGGGTCTGGTGTAACGGTGTGTGTGTGTTCGCAGTGCGGGGGTCTTGTGTAATGGTGTGTGTGTTCGCAGTGCGGGGGTCTGGTGTAACGGTGTGTGTGTTCGCAGTGCGGGGGTCTGGTGTAACGGTGTGTGTGTGATCGCAGTGCGGGGGTCTGGTGTAACGGTGTGTGTGATCACAGTGCGGGGGTCTGGTGTAACGGTGTGTGTGTGTTCGCAGTGCGGGGGTCTTGTGTAATGGTGTGTGTGTTCGCAGTGCGGGGGTCTGGTGTAACGGTGTGTGTGTGATCGCAGTGCGGGGGTCTGGTGTAACGGTGTGTGTGATCACAGTGCGGGGGTCTGGTGTAACGGTGTGTGTGTGTTCGCAGTGCGGGGGTCTGGTGTAATGGTGTGTGTGTTCGCAGTGCGGGGGTCTTGTGTAACGGTGTGTGTGATCACAGTGCGGGGGTCTGGTGTAACGGTGTGTGTGTGTTCGCAGTGCGGGGGTCTGGTGTAACGGTGTGTGTGTGTTCGCAGTGCGGGGGTCTTGTGTAATGGTGTGTGTGATCACAGTGCGGGGGTCTGGTGTAATGGTGTGTGTGTTTGCAGTGCGGGGGTCTGGTGTAATGGTGTGTGTGATCGCAGTGCGGGGGTCTGGTGTAATGGTGTGTTATCACAGTGCAGGGGTCTGGTGTAATGGTGTGTGTGTTCGCAGTGCGGAGGTCTGGTGTAACGGTGTGTGTGTGTTCGCAGTGCGGAGGTCTGGTGTAACGGTGTGTGTGTGTGATCACAGTGCGGGGGTCTGGTGTAACAGTGTGTGTGTGTTTGCAGTGCGGAGGTCTGGTGTAATGGTGTGTGTGTTCGCAGTGCGGAGGTCTGGTGTAATGGTGTGTGTGTTCGCAGTGCGGGGGTCTTGTGTAATGGTGTGTGTGTGTTCGCAGTGCGGGGGTCTTGTGTAACGGTGTGTGTTCGCAGTGCGGGGGTCTGGTGTAACGGTGTGTGTGTTCGCAGTGCGGGGGTCTGGTGTAACGGTGTGTGTGTGTGATCACAGTGCGGGGGTCTGGTGTAACGGTGTGTGTGTTCGCAGTGCGGGGGTCTGGTGTAACGGTGTGTGTGTGTTCGCAGTGCGGAGGTCTGGTGTAATGGTGTGTGTGTTCGCAGTGCGGGGGTCTTGTGTAATGGTGTGTGTGATCACAGTGCGGGGGTCTGGTGTAATGGTGTGTGTGTGTTCGCAGTGCGGGGGTCTGGTGTAACGGTGTGTGTGTGTTCGCAGTGCGGAGGTCTGGTGTAACGGTGTGTGTGTTCGCAGTGCGGAGGTCTGGTGTAATGGTGTGTGTGTTCGCAGTGCGGAGGTCTGGTGTAATGGTGTGTGTGTTCGCAGTGCGGGGGTCTGGTGTAATGGTGTGTGTGTTCGCAGTGCGGGGGTCTGGTGTAACGGTGTGTGTGTGTTCGCAGTGCGGGGGTCTGGTGTAACGGTGTGTGTGTGTTCGCAGTGCGGGGGTCTGGTGTAACGGTGTGTGTGTGTTCGCAGTGCGGGGGTCTTGTGTAACGGTGTGTGTGTGTGATCACAGTGCGGGGGTCTGGTGTAACGGTGTGTGTGTGTTCGCAGTGCGGGGGTCTGGTGTAACGGTGTGTGTGTTCGCAGTGCGGGGGTCTGGTGTAACGGTGTGTGTGTGTTCGCAGTGCGGAGGTCTGGTGTAATGGTGTGTGTGTTCGCAGTACGGAGGTCTGGTGTAATGGTGTGTGTGTTCGCAGTGCGGGGGTCTGGTGTAACGGTGTGTGTGTGTTCGCAGTGCGGGGGTCTGGTGTAACGGTGTGTGTGTGTTCGCAGTGCGGGGGTCTGGTGTAACGGTGTGTGTGTGTGTTCGCAGTGCGGGGGTCTGGTGTAATGGTGTGTGTGTTCGCAGTGCGGGGGTCTGGTGTAACGGTGTGTGTGTTCGCAGTGCGGGGGTCTGGTGTAACGGTGTGTGTGTGTTCGCAGTGCGGAGGTCTGGTGTAATGGTGTGTGTGTTCGCAGTGCGGGGGTCTTGTGTAACGGTGTGTGTGATCACAGTGCGGGGGTCTGGTGTAACGGTGTGTGTGTGTTCGCAGTGCGGGGGTCTGGTGTAACGGTGTGTGTATATATGTGTTGCAGAAAGCCAAGGAGATCCTGACAGACAGCAATATCCCTCATGGCCAGTGTGTCATCTGTCTGTATGCCTTTCAGGTACAACTGTCCGTCTCCCTCTCTCTGATCCTCAGTGAGTTGTTTCTCTGACTCTCTCTGACTCTGTGTCTCTCTCTCTCTCTCTCTCTCTCTCTCTCTCTCTCTCTCTCTCTCTCTGACTCTCTCTCTCTCTCTCTCTCTGACTCTGTGTCTCTCTGTCAGTGTCCCTCTGTCTCTGTTAGTCCTGTGTGCTGGAGTCCTTTCTCCCCTGCTGACCCCTCTCCCCCTGCTTTAGGATGGTGAGGTCTTCACGAAGACGCAGTGCTATCACTACTTCCACTCACACTGCCTGGGGCGCTACGTCACGCACTCCGAGAGAGAGCTGGGTCACAGACTGAGAGAGAGGCTGGAGGACAAGACCCTGCAGAGCCCCCCTGAGGTCAGAGAGAACTTAATACAGACACACTGACTGGACACTCCAGTACATTAACACTGCACTGAGAGAGAGAGGGGTTAATACAGACACACTGACTGGACACTCCAGTACATTAACACTGCACTGAGAGAGAGGGGTTAATACAGACACACTGACTGGACACTCCAGTACATTAACACTGCACTGAGAGAGAGAGGGGTTAATACAGAGACACTGACTGGACACTCCAGTACATTAACACTGCACTGAGAGAGAGGGGTTAATACAGACACACTGACTGGACACTCCAGTACATTAACACTGCACTGAGAGAGAGGGGTTAATACAGACACACTGACTGGACACTCCAGTACATTAACACTGCACTGAGAGAGAGAGGGGTTAATACAGACACACTGACTGGACACTCCAGTCCATTAACACTGCACTGAGAGAGAGGGGTTAATACAGACACACTGACTGGACACTCCAGTCCATTAACACTGCTCTGAGAGAGAGAGAGGCCGTCGTAGAGATGCGCCTCCGGGCTGGGCTCGCTCCCCCTGGCCTGGCCTGAGCGTGTCTTAAACAGGCCAGGCCTGCTGCTAGTGTAGCAGAGAGGCTGGTAACAGTCTCAGGAATATTCTCTGGGCTGGGAGCCCAGCAGGGTGATGGGCTGATAAACTCCCGTTCATGGAAACAACACAGGCTGGCTCTGTTACCCCCTGTTGTGTTCTTACCCTGTGTTACGTTAGCCTGTGTTGTGTTAGGTTAGCCTGTGTTACATTACCCTGTGTTGTGTTAGGTTAGCCTGTGTTACATTACCCTGTGTTGTGTTAGGTTAGCCTGTGTTATTACGCTGTTAGGTTAGCCTGTGTTAATTCCCTGTGTTGTGTTGTGTTAGCCTGTGTTCTTACACTGTTATGTTAGCCTGTGTTAATTCCCTGTGTTGTGTTGCGTTAGCCTGTGTTATTACACTGTTATGTTAGCCTGTGTTAATTCCCTGTGTTGTGTTGCGTTAGCCTGTGTTGTGTTGCGTTAGCCTGTGTTATTACACTGTTATGTTAGCCTGTGTTAAAACGTCCCCTCAGCTCCAGCGGGCCGCCGGTTGCGAGTTGCAGGGTGGTATTGCGGGCCCCGGTCCAGACACAGGTCCGGCTCCACCGCCTCAGCTGAAGGCCTTCCTGCCGGGCCGGGCCGGGCCGGGCCAAGCCGGGCCAGGACTGGACCGGACCGGACAGGATTGAAAGATGGGTGGGACAAGCCAGGTCTGGGCTCGCTGGGGGATTGATCAGGGAGGGAGATGGGGCTTCGCGATCACTGTCGTTACCTGGCTCTTGAAGCTGAGGCGAGCCTCGCGTTGACAGTACGGGGGCTCTTCTGGAAACACAATCTTCGGATCTCTCCCTCCCTCACACAGCAGCTGACGGTGGTGTGCCCAGTGTGCCGGGAACCTTTGACCTATGACCTGGAAGCTTTACAGACCTCGCCTGCCCCTCAGTTCCCCAAGGTGAGGCCACACTCTCTTCCTGTTGCTCTTCAGTCCGTCAGTCAATCTCATTCTTACAGCTCCAGGACCAGGGCTGGAGATCTGGGGTGACCTATAAGACTAACTGGACTGGGGCTCCCCAGGACCAGGGCTGGAGACCCCTGATTTGGGGTGAACTATAAGACTAACTGGACTGGGGCTCCCCAGGACCAGGGCTGGAGACCCCTGATTTGGGGTGAACTTATAAGACTAACTGGACTGGGGCTCCCCAGGACCAGGGCTGGAGACTCCCTGATTTGGGGTGAACTATAAGACTAACTGTACTGGGGCTCCCCAGGACCAGGGCTGGAGACTCTCGGATTTGGGTTGACCTATGAGACTAACAGGTCTGGGGCTCCCCACGAACAGAATTAGAGACCCCTGATTTACAGTGTGTCTGTCTGACCTGTCCCCCCCCTCTCTCTCTCTTCCATCCTGGTTGCTATAGGAAACCTTCTCCCCGGGGGCGGGGTTTAGGCAGCAGTGGGAGGAGCTGAAGAAGGTTCTGGAACGCCAGCGCGCGCGGGGCGGAGTCATCGACCCCGAGGCGGAGCGAAACAAGTTCCTGATTCACATCAATGAGGTGAGCCAGGTGAAGTCACACACTGTGTCTGCATGCGTACGGCGCTGGACTTGAGTGTGACCTTGTTAACTGAGGTGATAACAGGGCTACTGACGTTGTGCCGCGTTTTTTATTTTTTTCCCCCTTGCCGATTTTTAAATCTTACGGTTCTGTTTCTCTTCCTCCTCCGTCTGCAGGGTCCTGCGGAAGGCAGCTCGTCCCCAGACCCTTCTAGCCAATCAGCTTCCACCTCTGTCGCGGCAGCAGCCAATCAGCCCTTCGTACGACCTGAGCAGACCCAGGAAAGGGCCGAACAGGCGAACCAATCGGAGCGCAGGGGCGGGAGGGGAACTCGCAAAGGGCCCATTAGGCCTGAGAGCAGAGACCTGCCCACATCGGAGAGCAGCGGCCAATCACAGGGCAGGAAGTGGAAGAGGTTCCAGCAGCCAGAGCGTGGGGGGCGGGAAGAACAGGCCAGCAGCCAATGGGAAGCCGGGGAGCCCGGCGGAGGCAGCCAATTGGAGAAGACGTCAACAGAGGCCAGTCAGCTGCAAGAGGATTTAGAAAAACTTTGCCTCCAAGGACAGACTGAGTTGGCCTCAGGGACAGCGGCTATTGCAGGAAATAGCCAATGCGCAGCAAAGCTCCAGGAAGGTCCCAGCCAATCGCAAAGCAGAGAAGCTGCGAGGGCGGGCCTAACCCCGTCAGATAAAATGGCAGAGGAAGGGCTGGACCTTCTTGAGCCTTCTGTCAATGGGGAGGGGCTAGGGAATCCACCAGGTTCAGGGGTCAGGAGCATGGCCGTCCAATCAGAAGTCAGGCTGGATCGGGGGAGGGGCCAGCGGCTGACAGGCAGTCACCCCAGCCAGTTGCAGCATGAGAGACGGTCCGCCCAGGAGCACTGGGACAGCGGGAGGAGGTGGGGCCAGAGACGGGATTTTGTCCAATCACAGCCCCTGGCCTTCAGGAGGATGGACCAATCGGAGGCCCAGCTCAGGAAGGGCTTTCACCCGTGGGAGAGTGGTGGGCGGGGCCAGGGCTACTGCGGAAACAAGGGCTGGAGCGCGCCCCGCAGGGGGGGCGGGGCCAGCCGGAGGAAGGGGAGGGGCCTGGAGCAGAGGGGCGGGGACAGGGAGCGGAGGACCACCCATGTGGAGAGGGAGTGATAGAGCCGACCAGCAGCTGGAGAACTGGGGATACATAGGCATCACCTGTATGTCAGACATTTTTGTTTCTCCTGTCTTCTGCGCAAACATGGTCTAATAAAAGTGGTGGAAATGCTCATGAAATGCGAGACGGTCCTTGTGTGAGCTCCTGGCTCTCTGCCCCGCTGAGCCCAGTGTGCTTTGCCGTTGGACACACTGATATGTTCGTTCTGGGCTGTAAAGGGGCCCGTCTTGTGTAGACGGGTAGAAAGGGCTGATCGTTTCTGGGCTCGAGCGAAGGAGGCCAAAAGTCAAATTAAAAAAAACAAATCGCACGACATCCTGGCCCCCGGCGTGTATTGTGCCTGGTTCCGGGTGTATGCCGGGGACGGCCCTCCAGCCAGGAGGTAGAGGGGCGAGTCCTGTGGGACAGGAAGAGCCCCCCCAGCGGAGGACTGGGGGACGGGCCTGAGCTCCTGCCCTGCCGGTGCTGATCCGTCCTGGTTTGTCAAGCGCAGGTCTGGGGTTAAAGAGGCCCCATACAAGCTGTGGGTTTCAGATGCACACATGTGCACGCTTGCTCCCACACACACACGTGCACACACACACATGTGCACGCTTGCTCCCACACACACACGTGCACACACACACACGTGCATGCTTGCACCCACATGCACGTGCACACACACACACACACACACACACACACACGTGCATACTTGCTCCCACACACACACACACACACACACACACACACACACACACACACACGCACGTGCACACACGCACACGGGTGCACACTGGTTCACACACACACACGTGCACGCTTGCTCCTACATGCATGCGCACACACACACACACACACACACGTGCACGCTTGCTCCAACACGCATGCGCACACACACACATGTGCATGCTTGCTCCCACATGCACATGCGCACACACACAGGTGCACGCTTGCTCCCACTTGCACGAACACACATACACACGTGCACACTTGCTCACATGCACACACGTGAAATGCACGCACATTCCAGGACATTGGGCTCCATTCCTTCCAGTGTCCGATTCTCGAGGTGTGCAGATAGAAAATTGCAGGGTCCCCATGTTGACGCTGTTGTTAAGCAGCGCTTTCCAGTCCTGATCCTGGGGGGCTGGCCGGCATGTCTTTAGTCCAGCTTGTCTTACAGGACACCCCAAATCACAAGGTCTCCACCCCTCTAGCTACAGAGCCCTCTTCCAGTTACTGTAGTGTCACGGATTAACCAAAATCGGGGGTCTCCAAGCCTGGTCCCGCGGAGCCCCCCTCTAGTTATTCTAATAGGTCACCATCATATCCTCTGAATCAGAGGGGCTGAGGGCCTCAAACCCTGATTATGGACCAGGGATGGACCCCCCATGGCTTTTGCACTCATATGTGTCCCCCTCTGTCTGGGGGTGCCCCAGCTGGTTTCTGCACCAGCTGCACTGACTCTGATGGAGCTCGGAGAGCCCCCCCGTTTACTTACAAAGAAGGTCCCTGTGTTTCTGGCCTCATCTGGCCTCATCTTGGGCGGGATCCCAGTCCTACAGAGCTGGCAGCAGACCATCGCTAGCTTCGTCAGATTTTGAGTTCTCGCGCACTTTTTGATCCTTGAGCTCCGCGGACGGCAGGGATGGCCAGGCGGACGTACCGAACAAGCTTCCTGCTCCTTCTTCGTTGGCTCAGTTTGGGGTGAAGTTCGGAGTGAAAGAACTGCCAATCAAGGATGAGCACTTTGAAAGGTTCCTGATTGGCTGATTCTTGGGGTCCCTCAGTGTGGGGGCAATCCGGGGTTTCCTCCGAGCAGAGCTCATTACTACTTAATTGAACTCAATTGCTTTTTCTCTTGTAATTTTCTCATGTATTTTATAATGAACAGTTTAGGAAATCTGAAGAATCTTCAGGGGTGAATGTGACCCTGCAGTGGTATCGAGGTAGGAATACCATAGCCGTTGCTGTTACAATGACTGACCAGGGGGAGGTGGTGTTGTCAATGACAGGACCAGCTCCTGCAACCTGATTGAAAAGCATGTCCTTGGGAGGATAAGAATACAGAGACTTGGAACAGGTTGTAAAATTCTGTACATCTTTATTATTTGTTCATTTATCTGACAAAAAAAAAGAGAATTACATGGAAATCAGTGCAAAGAATAACAGCAGGCATTGTGAAGTAGTGCTTAACACTCTGTGCTTATTGTAGAGGTTCTAAATAATATTATACAATAACGTTTGCCTTCATACAGTGTATTGTTTTGAGACCAAACACATCAACACTTTGCTTCTGCCCTGTGTAATAAAACAACATTCTGAGAGCAGCACTGCGACAGCACATCAACGATCCCGAACTCCGCCATCTTGCCTCTAAACTGTGAGATGTGGGACAACACAGCCAAGGATGTCAGTGCAGAGGCAATTATCTACACGCTTATCAGCACAGGCTCCCGAAGGCTGCCTGAGCACTGGACCCAGGTATCTCATTAGGATTGGAGTGGGTGCTGTGTGTCACGATAGTCAGTTCTCCAACACTAAAACCAGTGAAACATCATCAACACTTAATCACTAATTAACAACTCGATACAATTGCCTATGCAAATAAATAAATGGGAAAACAAGGCACAGGGTGGGAGATGGGGGTGTTCAGCCAAAGTGGACATTGTCTATGCGAGACGCCAACAGATGACGGGCAGTCCGTGACGCTCTTGGAGACGAGGTGGGCGAGACCATCATGTGGCCCCTCTGTCCTCCCGGTCCCTCTCATCCCCAGAGCTGGGCGGCGAGGAGGAGGAGAGCGAGGTGGAGGGTGGTGGTCAGGGACAGGGGGCCCAGCGAGAAGCCGGACGAAGCCTCCACCGTTCGCCTGTTCAGGGGCTGGACGCTGCGGTAGATGTTGGTGAGCAGTTCGGTGGCCTTGGTTTCGCGGTAGAGGCTGGTGGAGAACAAGTCGATCTGCGTGGAGAGAGGGGTCAGCACGTGAATTAGAGTGTGAATTATACTGTCAACCCATTTCTCTGCTAAACCTAGACTACGAAATTAGTGATTTAATGGTAAGAAGTCACTTGTATAATGGATTACTATTACTTTGAAGTTACTTTAACTTTTACCATTACGAACATATTGGGGGGTGATGCTTTTCAAAATGATGTATTACTTAACACAGCAGCTGTGCACACTACATACTGTAGATTGTTGTTCAGTACTGTTCTAAACAACTTCCCTACAACTCTTTAACATTTTCAGAAGTAATTCTAAAGGTGAGGCACTTGCCACTGTAACGCATGACTTTTTCAAAGTCAAACTCCCTTTGACACGGTCTGTAAGAGTTCCCAAAGACAGGACAGATTGACCCTGCACTGCTGTACAGTACATCGCACCGGGGAAGAGATTCGTAAAAGCACTGTTGAAAATGGGAATTTTCCGATGTGACATTTGAATGTCATCGCAGACCTGACTTGAGAGTTAACTCCCGAGAATGACCATCCCACTAAAGCCCCAAGGCCCCAGACAAGGGGTAGGGGGGTAATGAGTCAGTTGGGCCAGTATGTTAACGCTGCCGGAGGGAGGAGCAGATCTATATCATCTTGTCTGGTTGTGTCTTGTCCCAGGTTTATCGAGCACAGCTGTGTTCCTGCCCCTGACCCGGGTTCGATCATGGGCACTCGGGGGCTCAGAGAGTACCCAGCACCACCTCCTCAACAGTGTCTAAGACCTCCTGCCAGGGCCCAATTCTACCCTGCCTGCTTTTCAAGGAGTGAGGAGTCGGGGTAGGTCAGGGCATCCCGTGTCTACGGTATCTCGCTCGGCACGCTGAGCCCGGTTCCGTGTGCGCAGATATCGCTGGTGCCCACTGGTCACTCACCAGGTCTCTGCTGAGCCTCAGGGGCTGCTGGAACACCGTCCACACCACAGCCTCCGCGCAGTTGGGGGTGGTCAGGGATCCCTTGTAGCGGTAATACTTGGAGCGATCCACTCCTGAGAGCAGGTCGTTCAAGGAGAGCCTGAGAGAGAGATCCAGGCTCTGATCTGGAAGAGAGAGAGACAGATTCACGCTCTGATCTGGAAGAGAGAGAGAGAACTCGTGTCTGAGAGAGACTAAGAGAGATCCACGCTCTGATCTGAGAGAGAAGAAGAGATCCAAACTGACTTGTGAGAGCACGAGAGAGATCAAAACTTGTGTCTGAGAGAGACCAAGAGAGATCTATGCTCTGATCTGACAGAGAGAGAGGACAGGGGAGGGTGGGTTTGATCTGCATACATAATACGGGTGGACGTGACAGGACATGGTCACTGCGCCCTCATCCTCACCTTTCTCACTGATGTTCCTCAGGTGTGACGTCAGCACTCTCCAGCTCTCAGGCGTTTGGGTACCGTTTGTTGCCTAGCAACGCAAAAAACACAGATCAGTGCTGCACAAATGCTAAACCGACCATCTGCCTCTTGAAGTGTCTAATGGCTGACCGTCTCTGTCCCTGTCCAACCATGATGGTCTTTCCCTGTGGGAACTGGCCGGGTGTTTTTCTGATTTCCGGCTGTCCTCTCACCTCGATGAGGAATCCCAGGACCGCTATCCCCTCCGGGTCATTCTGAGCCTGATGGAGGTCGTACCCCTTCTTCAGGTGGACAACGTGGAGCTGGAAGAGAGGGACAGAGGGGGGTCAGGTACTTCCACACCTCTAAGGAACGGAGCCGTCCCTCAGTCCGCTGTGTGTCCGAGATCCCCAGTTTACAACTCGCACCCAGGACCCCCGTCTCTGGCCCGTCCAGTCCGCCCCGGTCACGCGCTGTGCTCCGGCCGGTTCTGGAGGTGCTCAGGGGGTGACCCGTGGGCTGGCCACAATGGCGCGGGCGTTGGTTGGAGAGGAGTTGTGCACTGGAGCGGGCTGGAAGGGCCAGGGACCGGACAGCAATGGGGTGGCCCGTCTTCAGCCTCTGGGCTGGGGTACCCTCCCTTACACCCCCTTTTCCCTCTCTCTCACCTCCATGGGGTACCTCCTGCCGTCGACGGTATGCTCGGACCCCAGGCCAGAGCTGGTGTTGCCCCAGTGCAGGTGGAACTGCTGGGCCACGTAGGTGTCCGAGAGACCCCCCCCTCGGATCTCCACTCCTTCCATGAGCTTGAGCGTCACTGAGAAGGAGCAACAGAGAGAGGCACTGCTGAGGGAGCTCACTCTGGGGAAACAGCCAGTTTACACCAGTTTGTGTTCTGGTGCTTTTAGACGGACACTGGAATAGTGCACTGCAGGGAGCAGAAGAATATCTGTTGTTCCACTCCGAGATATCACTCCCATACTTATCAGCCCATACCCCTCCTCTCTGTGTCCGCCTCTGATGTCACTCAAACCCTCTGCCTCCTCCTAGACTGTTTGTCCATTACTGATGACCTCACTGTGCTCCTCTGCCACTCCATCTCAGAGTCTGGTGTTGATCATGTCACTGGACCTCTCTTTGGATATCTGTCTGTCTGATGTTGATGATGCCAGCAGACCTCTCTCTGGATATCTGTCTGTCTGATGGTGATGATGTCACCAGCCCTCTCTCTAGCTGTCTAGTTTTGATGATGTCACTTTCCTTTCTCTGGCAATCTGCCTTCCTCCATGTGCCTCAGTGTCAGGTGTTGATGATGTCACTGGACCTCTCCTTGCCCTCCATTTACCTGTGTGTCCGATGTTGGCGATTGTCCTGAACTTGGTGCGGTTGTTGTACCCAGTGAAAGAGAACTTTGTTAGGCTTGTGTTCTTCGTCACGTTGGCTGTTACAATGTCGATGGGAGACTGGCGCTGCCCATCGCACTTGCCAATGGGTTTTGCTGCCCAGACCACATCATCTAACACAGAGGAGAGAGAGAGAGGGTTTAATACAGACAGGCATGTGTCAGGACAGAGAGAGAGAGGGGCTAATACAGACAGGCCTGTGTCAGGACAGAGAGAGAGGGGTTAATACAGACAGGCCTGTGTCAGGACAGAGGGAGAGGGGTTAATTCTGTCTCAGGACAGAGAGAGAAAGGCTGAGTCTACAGAGTGATACGGAGAAGCTGGACTTACTGCAGGTCTCGTCATGGTAGCACCACTCTGGAGGGAGAGAGACAGAGAGAGAGTTAGTCCAGCTGTCAACACACCCTCAACCCCCTGAGTCCTCCTGCTCCTCACTCTGCTCTCCCTGATCAGGCTGTGTTTATTCTGGACTCTGGTCTGCTCAGCTCTGCCTGCAGCTCCAGTCATGGCCAAGACCACACTGGACTGTAGTGACCTGGTGTGGGGGTCTCCAGTGAGAGTCTCTTACCTTCAGAGGCTCTGGCCAGCGTAGGCAGGCTCAAAATGACCAACACAGCAAAGAGGGAGTCCATCTGGAGAACAGAGAGAGGGGTTAAAACAGGACACTACACTGACTGGACACTCCAGTACATTAACACTGCACTGAGAGAGAGAGGGGTTAATACAGACACACTGACTGGACACTCCAGTACATTAACACTGCACTGAGAGAGAGGGGTTCATACAGACACACTGACTGGACACTCCAGTACATTAACACTGCACTGAGAGAGAGAGGGGTTAATACACCCGCCTGCCTGCGCCCCAGGGCCCACACGCGAGCTGACGGGCTCGTGGCTGAGCCCTCGCACCCGAGCCATCGCACTAGTCAATGTCTCCCATCAGGCCGATGAGCACCAGGGCTACAAGACACAAAAACCCCTTTTTCCCCCAGGCAGTGACTCTGATTAATCGCTCCTATCAGTCACTGAACATGACTTAAACTGCGTTGGAATATTGATTAGTTTGCCACTACGAAACGACGTGCATCAATCATACTATTGTCTGCACGTGGATATGTAATACGGACAGTTTATTTATCGCTTACAAATGTGTATCCATGTATGGGGTTATCACACGTCGGTAGAGTTCTGACACATTCCTGAAGCGCAGTATGTATTTTTCCTGTAATTTCTGAAGTGTTTTGTGTGTCTGTGTCTGTCTGGTATGTCCGTACGTGTCGAGTTCATGAGCGGCTCACCGAGTCGAGTTCCTGAGTGAAAACTTTCTCGGGCAATAAAGCGATCTGTCTGTTCAGGCCCGTTGCCGGCTTGAGAAACGCTCTATAGCGTAAATGAGGAGGGGTAACTATTCTAGAGGCGGCGTTGGTGAGTACTGAGGGGGGGCATTTATTCAAGTGTCCCGCGTTTCATCGGCGAAATGCGTGCAACAAAATTCTAACGCACGGCGCTAATTCACCGGCGCTTCCAACGCGCAAAACCGACGCAAGTTGCGGTCTCTGCAGAAAGCGCTCTTTCTTCCACGATGAGTTCACTGCCGACCGACCTAACTTCGTTTTTTTTTTTTAAAAGTGTTTTATTTTATCACGGGAACCGAAAATAATTCTAAAAAAAAAAGAAACCGCTCTTTAATTCCGCTTCATCGTCAATCGGTTCACGCGTCCGAGCCCCCAAACACGCCCGCCACGCACAATTCTGCGTGGGGTGCTATTTCTGTCAGACCGGCGCCAGAGGCCTGGGGGGGTCACCCTGGTGCACACCCGAACCCGCTCTTACCTCGTGTCTCTTGCCCCGGTGGCTCTGCGTGCGTTGGTGGGTGGGTGTCTCGCGTGTCTCTCCGCACTGGCTGTCACGGGCTCTGTCCCGATGCGTGAGTTGGTTTCCACTGCTGCACAGGTGCGTATATATATAGGCACCTGGACCACGAGACACCCACACACCCCCCCCCCCCCCCGCCCCCACTTCCTCCTGCACAGAGTCACGCGGTCACGGGCGCGCGGGATAACATCGCCTCCTCCTCTTCCTCCTCCTTCTGGGACAAGGGGAGAAGGAAAGCTCTGGGGCCGCGGACAGCTTCTGTCACTCAGGCTCCCAGATCGCAGTATCTGGATCTGTCTCATTCCGGTCCACTGCTCCTGGAATGCTGTGAATCCACGTGAGAGAGCATCGCCCGCGTCTCCCTGACAGCCACGCGGCTCTGCTTCCACTTCCCTGATCCTCACGGCCCAGCCAGCAACTTCCTGCTTCCAGGGAGTCCTGAAACACAGGTCTCCTTCTTGCCAAAATTTGCCTTAATGTGTCACAGCACTGTTATTATTATTATTATTATTATTACGGGGCTCATTTGGCACATCCAGCCTGTCTGGTCGTTAGCAGGTCAGTGATCCGAGTGTCTCCTCAGGGACCGGCCAGGTGTCAGTGTCCAGGGTCTATCGGCCTCACCTGTCATCACGCAGGAGGGCTCAGGGGTGTCCCGGGGGAACTGGGGTTACTGACTGCTCTTAAGGCAGGAGCAGAAGGTGGACCAGGGGGCCAGGAGGGTCAGTGAGTCCAGAGTTCCCTGAGCATCTGTGCCCGTTGTGAGGAAGGTCATGGACTGTCCTACAGTCCTCTTCTCGTTAGTACTGATCACCCAGGTCTCTCCTCTGAAGAGTGGGGCTGTTTCATCCTCGTAGTGTGAGAGGACGGGTCACTGGAGGCGACATATTATCTGCAGGACGTTTTTACATGAGATATAGACTGTATATATGTGATATCACACCCCTGGACATTATTACATGAGATATTGACTGTATATATGTGATATCACACCCCTGGCCATTATTACATGAGATATTGACTGTATATATGTGATATCACACCCCTGGCCATTATTACATGAGATATAAACTGTAAATATGTGATATCGGACCCCTGGCCATTATTACATGAGATATAGACTGTACATATGTGATATCACACCCCTGGCCATTATTACATGAGATATAGACTGTATATATGTGATATCGGACCCCTGGCCATTATTACATGAGATATAGACTGTACATATGTGATATCGCACCCCTGGCCATTATTACATGAGATATAGACTGTACATATGTGATATCGCACCCCTGGCCATTATTACATGAGATATAGACTGTATATATGTGATATCGGACCCCTGGCCATTATTACATGAGATATAGACTGTACATATGTGATATCGCACCCCTGGCCATTATTACATGAGATATAGACTGTACATATGTGATATCGCACCCCTGGCCATTATTACATGAGATACAGTCTGTATATATGTGATATCGCACCCCTGGCCATTATTACATGAGATACAGTCTGTATATATGTGATATCGCACCCCTGGCCATTATTACATGAGATATAGACTGTATATATGTGATATCGCACCCCTGGCCATTTTTACATGAGATATAGACTGTATATATGTGATATCGCACCCCTGGCCATTATTACATGAGATATAGTCTGTATATATGTGATATCGCACCCCTGGCCATTATTACATGAGATACAGTCTGTATATATGTGATATCGCACCCCTGGCCATTATTACATGAGATATAGACTGTATATATGTGATATCGCACCCCTGGCCATTATTACATGAGATATAGTCTGTATATATGTGATATCGCACCCCTGGCCATTATTACATGAGATATAGACTGTATATATGTAATATTGCACCCTGGCCATTATTATTTGACATATATATGGTAAATATGTGATAGTACACACTCACGGGGGGACGGGTCTGTCTCACATACCGTCAAAGTTACTGAGCATCCTACGTCCAGCGGAGGGGCCGGAGAGCAGCTCGTTTAAAATTTAATCTGTTTCCCCGTTGTCTGTAAATACGGCGGCACAGCGAATGGACAGCGGGCGAGCGCAGCACCTATCGCCGGAAAAGTGACCCCCGTCTTCCCCTTCAGAGGGGAGCCGAGCTGATTTTCGCTCTTGCGTTTCTGGTTCTTGTTTGATTCTTGGCGGGGGGAGGTGGATACCCTGGTTTGTTTTTTCTCTCGCAGCAGTTAAAAACAAGCAAGTAGAAGCACAAGGATCAGGTGGGCCCGCTGTGCCGCCGAAGCCGGTCATATCGCCCTCACCGACACCACGGGACCCTGGCGACGCTGGAGGCGCTCGCGCACCTGACGGCGAGGCACACATCTCGCGCAGGGGAGATCAGGCAGGGGCACGTCTCTCAAGCACGGGCACCCTGCCGCGATAAAAGGCGCTGTATAAACTCAGGTTCGTTCATCTGATGATCAGACTCTCGGTCCTCTCCTGACATCCACAGACACCAGAGGTGTCCTGGAACGCCAGGACTGGGGTCGTGAACCCCTCCTCCCCTCTCAAGATGAACAAGTGGGGACCCCTCCCCTCAGTCCCCCCAATTCCCACTCAGGCTCATATCATCACTGTCAGGGTGCAACACCAGGAAACACACAAGGAGCGAGAAGGAGATTGAAGGATTGCCAAGTGAGCTATAGAAAGAAAACATCGCACCTCTGGGGCCCTGCATTCAACTCCTGGGGTGCTGTCTGTGTGGAGTTTGCATGTTCTCCTCGCGATCGCCTGGGGGTTTCTCCTGGTGCTCCGGTTTGCTCCCACAGTCCAGAGACAGGCTGCTGGGTTAAATGGCTTCTGGGAAACTGGCTGTGTCTGTGTCTGTGTGTGTGTGTGTGTGTGTGTGTGTGTGTGTCTGTGTGTCTGTCTGTGTGTCTGTCTGTGTGTGTGTGTGTCTGTGTGTGTGTGTGTGTGTGTGTGTGTGTGTCTGTGTGTCTGTCTGTGTGTCTGTCTGTGTGTGTGTGTGTGTGTCTGTCTGTGTGTGTGTGTGTGTGTGTGTGTGTGTGTGTGTGTGTGTGTGTGTGTGTGTGTGTGTGTGTGTCTGTCTGTGTGTCTGTGTGTGTGTGTGTGCGTGTGTGGGGTGCCCTGCGATGCACTGGTGTCCCGCCCAGGGTGAACCCCGCCTTGCGCCCCTTGCTTGCTGGGACAGGCGCCAACTCCCCCTTGTCCCTGCTCAGAGAAGGAGGGAGGGGATACGGAGGCTGGGATGGGCTCCAGTACTGGATGAAGTGATCAGAAACATACCGGACGGAGGGACAGATCCAGCAGGTTCCCAGGATGCCCTGGGAGGACGGGACTGGGGAGAAGGAGAGCTCTGGGGCCCCGGACGGCTTCTGTCACTCAGGCTCCCAGATGGCAGTATCTGGATCTGTCTCATTCCGGTCCACTGCTCCTGGAATGCTGTGAATCCATGTGAGAGAGCATCGCCCGTCATCGCCCGCGTCTCCCTGACAGCCACGCGGCTCTGCTTCCACTTCCCTGATCCTCACGGCCCAGCCAGCAACTTCCTGTTCCAAGGGAGTCCTGAAACACAGGTCTCCTGTCCCCTGTCGGTCTCTCCTCTCGGGACTCTACCCCCTCTTCCATCCCTGGGGCAATACTGTCTGATCTCCTCCATTCTTCTCTCTGTCCAGAGCTAGCTGTTCAGACACACTGGACACTCCAGTACATTAACACTGCACTGAGAGAGAGGGGTTAATACAGACACACTGACTGGACACTCCAGTACATGAACACTGCACTGAGAGAGAGGGGTTAATACAGACACACTGACTGGACACTCCAGTACATTAACACTGCACTGAGAGAGAGAGGGGTTAATACAGACACACTGACTGGACACTCCAGTACATTAACACTGCACTGAGAGAGAGGGGTTAATACAGACACACTGACTGGACACTCCAGTACATTAACACTGCACTGAGAGAGAGGGGTTAATACAGACACACTGACTGGACACTCCAGTACATTAACACTGCACTGAGAGAGAGGGGTTAATACAGACACACTGACTGGACACTCCAGTACATTAACACTGCACTGAGAGAGAGGGGTTAATACAGACACACTGACTGGACACTCCAGTACATTAACACTGCACTGAGAGAGAGAGGGGTTAATACAGACACACTGACTGGACACTCCAGTACATTAACACTGCACTGAGAGAGAGGGGTTAATACACACACACTGACTGGACACTCCAGTACATTAACACTGCACTGAGAGAGAGAGAGAGAGAGAGAGGGGTTCATACAGACACACTGACTGGACACTCCAGTACATTAACACTGCACTGAGAGAGAGGGGTTAATACAGACACACTGACTGGACACTCCAGTACATTAACACTGCACTGAGAGAGAGGGGGGTTAATACAGACACACTGACTGGACACTCCAGTACATTAACACTGCACAGAGAGAGAGGGGTTAATACAGACACACTGACTGGACACTCCAGTACATTAACACTGCACTGAGAGAGAGAGAGGTTAATACACACACACTGACTGGACACTCCAGTACATTAACACTGCTCTGAGAGAGAGAGGGGTTCATACAGACACACTGACTGGACACTCCAGTACATTAACACTGCACAGAGAGAGAGGGGTTAATACAGACACACTGACTGGACACTCCAGTACATTAACACTGCACTGAGAGAGAGAGAGGGGTTAATACAGACACACTGACTGGACACTCCAGTATACTAACACTGTATCTAGGGGTTGCAGACAGAGTGAAGATTTCGGCCAATTAAAAATAAGAGGAAGGGGAAGGTTTGTGCTAATTGCTCTTAGAAGCATCTGAACTTGTTCTCCCGGATCGTCTTTCCCTGAGTGATGTCTGGGTCTCAGGAGGCTGTGTCACGCTGTGAGGATGCAGATTCCCGACTGATGTAGTTACAGCTCTCAGCCAGCAGGGGGAGGCGATGTCCTTCCACAGCGCAGTCTGCCGCAGTAACGCTGGGGCAGTGAGCCAGTTTGTAATTACAGCCTCTGCTGGTCTGTAGTCCTGAGCCCCCAGGGTCTGTAGTTCTCGCCGACATGTGATGCAAGGTTTTCACAGGAAAAATGATTAGGACAGTGAAATTCCAAGATGTCTGGACTGTCATCACTCCCTGTCGCTGGAGAAATCCCAGAATGTCAGCGTCCTGTAGCACAGTGCCTGCTGGTGATATCACTCGCTTCCTCAGCTACTGATGTACTTGCATGCTCTGCTTCATGACCAAAAATCAGATTTGTTCTCATCTTATTTTTTTAATTTAGTCTCAGAAAGTCATCAAAAGAGGTCCTGCCCACTTCTTGCCCTGTGATTGGCTGCTGCTCTCCGATGTGGGGAGTGTGTCTACAGCAGGGCTGTCCAGTCCTGGTCCTGGAGGGGTCAGTCAGCGTGTCTGCAGCAGGGCTGTCCAGTCCTGGTCCTGGAGGGGTCAGTGTGTCTGCAGCAGGGCTGTCCAGTCCTGTCCTGGAGGGGTCAGTCGGTGTGTCTGCAGCAGGGCTGTCCAGTCCTGGTCCTGGAGGGGTCAGCGTGTCTGCAGCAGGGCTGTCCAGTCCTGGTCCTGGAGGGGTCAGTCAGTGTGTCTGTAGCAGGGCTGTCCAGTCCTGGTCCTGGAGGGGTCAGTTGGTGTGTCTGCAGCAGGGCTGTCCAGTCCTGGTCCTGGAGGGGTCAGTCAGTGTGTCTGCAGCAGGGCTGTCCAGTCCTGGTCCTGGAGGGGTCAGTTGGTGTGTCTGTAGCAGGGCTGTCCAGTCCTGATCCTGGAGGGGTCAGTGTGTCTGCAGCAGGGCTGTCCAGTCCTGGTCCTGGAGGGGGTCAGTCAGTGTGTCTGCAGCAGGGCTGTCCAGTCCTGGTCCTGGAGGGGTCAGCGTGTCTGCAGCAGGGCTGTCCAGTCCTGGTCCTGGAGGGGTCAGTGTGTCTGCAGCAGGGCTGTCCAGTCCTGGTCCTGGAGGGGTCAGTCGGCGTGTCTGCAGCAGGGCTGTCCAGTCCTGGTCCTGGAGGGGTCAGTCAGCATGTCTGCAGCAGGGCTGTCCAGTCCTGGTCCTGGAGGGGTCAGTGTGTCTGCAGCAGGGCTGTCCAGTCCTGGTCCTGGAGGGGTCAGTCAGTGTGTCTGCAGCAGGGCTGTCCAGTCCTGGTCCTGGAGGGGTCAGTGTGTCTGCAGCAGGGCTGTCCAGTCCTGGTCCTGGAGGGGTCAGTCAGCGTGTCTGCAGCAGGGCTGTCCAGTCCTGGTCCTGGAGGGGTCAGCATGTCTGCAGCAGGGCTGTCCAGTCCTGTCCTGGAGGGGTCAGTGTGTCTGCAGCAGGGCTGTCCAGTCCTGGTCCTGGAGGGGTCAGTGTGTCTGCAGCAGGGCTGTCCAGTCCTGTCCTGGAGGGGTCAGTGTGTCTGCAGCAGGGCTGTCCAGTCCTGGTCCTGGAGGGGTCAGTCGGCGTGTCTGCAGCAGGGCTGTCCAGTCCTGGTCCTGGAGGGGTCAGTCAGTGTGTCTGCAGCAGGGCTGTCCAGTCCTGGTCCTGGAGGGGTCAGTGTGTCTGCAGCAGGGCTGTCCAGTCCTGGTCCTGGAGGGGTCAGTCAGTGTGTCTGCAGCAGGGCTGTCCAGTCCTGATCTTACTTTGAATTGTTAGCAGTTTTAACTTTATTTCCTACTTTTTGCATACTGCAACTTATCGCTCTGAACACCAAGAGTGTCCGTCTCTGGTCCTGGGGAGCCCCAGTGTGGTTATTTTAATACGTCACCCCAAATCAGAGAGTCTCTCCTGACTGAACCATTCGGGGACAGTTCACGTGACCCCAGTGTCCTTAATTGAGTCTCCAGCTTTTCGCTCATCGGCTCAGCTGCTCCAGAGCTGGAGAAGAAGAACAGCAGGCAATCAGGCGCGATTCCTGATGCCTGGTCCCTGGGAGGGATATAGGGTTTCATCTCAGCGATGTTCTCTGCTTCTTAATTGACCTGAATTGCTTGTTCTCTCGTCAGTTTCTCTAAGGTATTTAAACAATTGAGTTGCCGGGGGGGCGTAGGCGGTGTGGTGGTGCAGTGGTTGGCATTGCAGTCATTGCAGAGCTGGGGCCCTGGGTTTCATTCCTGGGTTTCGTGGAGTGCTGTCTCTGTGGAGTTTGCATGTTCTCTGGCTTCTTCCCACGGTCCAGAGACAGGCCGGTGGGGTAATCGGCTTCAGTGGAAATGGGCCATTATGGAAAAAAGGGATGTGAGCGTGTGTGTTTGTGTCTGTCTCTCTCGCTCTGGCCCGCAATGGACTGGCGTCCCATCCAGGGTGTATCCTGCCTTGTGCCTGTTGCTTGCTGGGATAGGCTCCGGCGTCCCCACGACCCCGAATAGGAAGAAGGGGCTAGAAAATGGGTGGATGGGGTTGTTCAAGAGATCTGCGGAACCCCTCCCTGCTCACAAGGTCAGAATGCCTCAGCTATTGCTGTTACAATGACGGACCAGGGGGTGGCAGTGTTCTCAGCGAGAGTGACCAGTTCCCGGAGCTTGAATGAATCGCACATTCTTCAGAGGGTGAGAAAACAGAGGCAAATCTGTAGGGGTTGTAAAACCTTGTATGTCTTTATTATTTGCTCCTCTGTAATTTAGCTGACAAAAAGGTGAAAGACGTGGAAATCGGTGTAGAGAATGACAGTGATTAGGACTCTGGTCTGATTGAATTTAGAGTCTCTTAATAATATTAAACAATAAATTGAAATCCTTCATACATTTTTTTTGAGACCAAAGACGTCAATGTGTTGCTGCTACACTCAGTAACGAGACACTACATTCTGACATGAGTGCTGGTATCAGTGATACCGAACTCCACCGTCTTGTTTCTAAACTGTGAGATTCAGTATATCGTCACTACAGATCAGTGCACAGGCCATAACAGCAGATTTTCTTAAGGCTTGTCAGCTTAAAGGTGCCTGAAGGACACCTTTGCACTGGACTGTGAATTCACAGGCAGATCTGCGTGCGTTATGATGCTTGATGAGGAGTTCACAACATGAAACCGATAAAAAGAAACAATCATCAATAAGTAATCGCTCATCAATAAGTGTTCAAGTCAATACAATAGCCGTAGCTAATAAATAAACATGAAAACAAGACACGGTGGAGGGGAGGAGTTTGGGTTCAGCCAAAGCGAACGTCCTCCCACTGAGCTGCTGACCGAAGTCGTGCGTTCGCGAGCTGGGCGAGGCTGGGCGAGACCATCGCCATGGCCCCCCAACAGCCGGCCTCTCATCCCCAGAGCGGGGCGGCGAGGAGGAGGAGAGCGAGGGGGAGGGTGGTGGTCAGGGACAGGGGGCCCAGCGAGACGCCGGACGAAGCCTCCACTGTTCGCCCGTTCAGGGGCTGGACGGTGCGGTAGATGTTGGTGATCAGACGGGCGGCCTTGGTTTTGCGGTAGAGGCTGGTGGAGAACAAGTCGATCTGCGTGGAGAGAGGGGTCAGCACATGTGAATTAGAGTGTGAATTATACTGTCGACCCATTTCTCTGCTAAACCCAGACTGCAGCAGAGCTGGGAGCAGTGCATTTTAACAGCTGTGGCTCTACAGTTAGAAGGCATTTGTGTAATGGTTTCGTTTTTAAACACTCACAGAGTGGAAGGGAATGCTTTTGGAAATTATCTTTCTTTTGCTTTACACAGCAACTGTACACACACTACATAGAACTCATGGTGCTTCTAAACAGATTGTCCCCAACAGTTTTGAACGTCATACCTTATGCAAGTCTGAAATTGTTACTATTTAAAAACAATGGTCCTCGACACTGACTGTAACAGAGTTTCCGAAGACATGACAGAGTGACGTATCTCTGCACTACTGTAGAAGCACTCCCTGAAAACGGGGGTTTATGTTTCAATTTGAAAGCATTGTTAGAACTTCGGCCGATAGCTACCATACCAACGAAATCCCCCCCCGGGGGGGGGAGGGGATAATGGGTCAGACTGGCCCCTCCTGTAGATGAACTGTGAGACTGAGCCAGGGGGGTCTGTATCATCTTGTGTGGTAGTCTGGTTTTGTCTTGTCCCGGGCGTAATGAGCATGTCGCTCTGCTTCTGTTCAATCTCGTGGGCTCAGCACATACTCGGTGCCACTTCCTCAACAGCAGAGAAGCCCGATGCACCAGACGTCCAATCCCTCTGCATGGTGGATATCTACTCTGTCTCCATTTCAAGGGGTGACTTCATTCCTGTAACTCGCTCGGCGCGCTGAGCCAGGTTCTGTGTGCTCACATATCGTCTGGCTTGAGCTGCACTGGTCACCACTGGTCACTCACCAGGTCTCTGCTGAGCCTCAGGGGCTGCTGAAACACCATCCACACCACAGCCTCCGCGCAGTTGGGGGTGGTCAGGGATCCCTTGTAGCGGTAATACTTGGAGCGATCCACTCCTGAGAGCAGGTCGTTCAAGGAGAGCCTGAGAGAGAGATCCAGGCTCTGATCTGGAAGAGAGAGAGAGACAGATTCACGCTCTGATCTGGAAGAGAGAGAGAGATTCACATTCTGATCTGGAAAAGAGACAGATTCACGCTCTGATCTGGAAGAGAGAGAGAGACAGATTCACATTCTGACCTGGAAGAGAGAGAGAGACAGATTCACGCTCTGATCTGGAAGAGAGAGAGAGACAGATTCACGCTCTGAGCTGGAAGAGAGAGACAGATTCACACTCTGATCTGGAAGAGAGAGAGACACCTAAACTCATCTGACAGATCAAAATGTTTGTCTGAGAGAGACCAAGAGAGATCTATGCTCTGATCTGAGAGAGAGAGGACAGGGGAGGGTGGGTTTGATCTGCATACACAATATGGGTGGACGTGACAGGACATGGTCACTGTGCCCTCATCCTCACCTTTCTCACTGATGTTCCTCAGGTGTGACGTCAGCACTCTCCAGCTCTCAGGCGTTTGGGTACCGTTCGTTGCCTAGCACAAGATCACAAAAAACACAGATCAGTGCTGCACAAATGCCAAACCGACCATCTGCCTCTTGAAGTGTCTAATGGCTGACCGTCTCTGTCCCTGTCCAACCATGATGGTCTTTCCCTGTGGGAACTGGCCTGGTGTTTTTCTGATTTCCGGCTGTCCTCTCACCTCGATGAGGAATCCCAGGACCGCTATCCCCTCCGGGTCATTCTGAGCCTGATGGAGGTCGTACCCCTTCTTCAGGTGGACAACGTGGAGCTGGAAGAGAGGGACAGAGGGGGGTCAGGTACTTCCACACCTCTAAGGATCGGAGCCGTCCCTCAGTCCGCTGTGCGTCCGAGATCCCCAGTTTACAACTCGCACCCAGGACCCCCGTCTCTGGCCCGTCCAGTCCGCCCCGGTCACGCGCTGTGCTCCGGCCGGTTCTGGAGGTGCTCAGGGGGTGACCCGTGGGCTGGCCACAATGGCGCGGGCGTTGGTTGGAGAGGAGTTGTGCACTGGAGCGGGCTGGAAGGGCCAGGGACCGGACAGCAATGGGGTGGCCCGTCTTCAGCCTCTGGGCTGGGGTACCCTCCCTTACACCCCCTTTTTCCCTCTCTCTCACCTCCATGGGGTACCTCCTGCCGTCGACGGTGTGCTCGGACCCCAGGCCGGAGCTGGTGTTGCCCCAGTGCAGGTGGAACTGCTGGGCCACGTAGGTGTCCGAGAGACCCCCTCCTCGGATCTCCACTCCTTCCATGAGATCCACTTTCACTGAGAACAACCAACAAGAGAGAGAGGAGGGTTCATCTGTGTTCCTCAGTGTCTGGTCTTGATGATGTCACCATACCTTGCTCTGTGTTCCTCAGTGTCTGGTCTTGATGATGTCACCGTACCTTGCTCTGTTTTCCTCAGTGTCTGGTCTTGATGATGTCACCGTACCTAGCTCTGTGTTCCTCAGTGTCTGGTCTTGATGACATCACCATACATTGCTCTGTGTACCTCGGCGTCTGGTCTTGATGATGTCACTTTGGCTCCTTCTGTGTACCTCAGTGTCTGGTCTTGATGATGTCACCATACCTTGCTCTGTGTACCTCTGCGTCTGGTCTTGATGATGTCACCGTACCTTGCTCTGTGTACCTCAGCGTCTGGTCTTGATGATGTCACAGTACCTTCTGCTGTGTACCTCAATGTCTGGTCTTGATGATGTCACTGTAGCTATTTCTGTGTTCGTCAGTGTCTAGTGTTGATAATGTCACTGAATCTCTCCTTGTCCTCCTATCCCACCCCTTTGCCCTCCACCCTTGCCCTCCATTTACCTGTGTGTCCGTTGTTGGCGATTGTCCTGAACTTGGTGCGGTTGTTGTACCCAGTGAAAGAGAACTTTGTTAGGCTTGTGTTCTTCGTCACGTTGGCTGTTACAATGTCGATGGGAGACTGGCGCTGCCCATCGCACTTGCCAATGGGTTTTGCTGCCCAGACCACATCATCTAACACAGAGGAGAGAGAGAGAGGGGTTAATACAGACAGGCATGTGTCAGGACAGAGAGAGAGAGGGGCTAATACAGACAGGCCTGTGTCAGGACAGAGAGAGAGGGGTTAATACAGACAGGCCTGTGTCAGGACAGAGGGAGAGGGGTTAATTCTGTCTCAGGACAGAGAGAGAAAGGCTGAGTCTACAGAGTGATACGGAGAAGCTGGACTTACTGCAGGTCTCGTCATGGTAGCACCACTCTGGAGGGAGAGAGACAGAGAGAGAGAGTTAGTCCAGCTGTCAACACACCCTCAACCCCCTGAGTCCTCCTGCTCCTCACTCTGCTCTCCCTGATCAGGCTGTGTTTATTCTGGACTCTGGTCTGCTCAGCTCCGCCTGCAGCTCCAGTCATGGCCAAGACCACACTGGACTGTAGTGACCTGGTGTGGGGGTCTCCAGTGAGAGTCTCTTACCTTCAGAGGCTCTGGCCAGCGTAGGCAGGCTCAAAATGACCAACACAGCAAAGAGGGAGTCCATCTGGAGAACAGAGAGAGGGGTTAATACAGGACACTACACTGACGGGACACTCCAGTACATTAACACTGCACTGAGAGAGAGAGAGGGGTTAATACAGACACACTGACTGGACACTCCAGTCCATTAACACTGCACTGAGAGAGAGGGGTTAATACAGACACACTGACTGGATACTCCAGTACATTAACACTGCACTGAGAGAGAGAGGGGTTAATACAGACACACTGACTGGACACTCCAGTACATTAACACTGCACTGAGAGAGAGAGGGGTTAATACAGACACACTGGACACTCCAACACTGAGTGATGCAGGTTCGACTTGGTGCTGCTCCATGAACTCTGCTGAATCACTCCCAGTGGGACAGCCAGCTCTGTGCTCCAGTGTCCAGTGTCTGGGGTCAATTACTGGCAGGACTGAGATTGTTTTGGGTCTCACACACACAATATGCCCAGTGACAGGTTAGTGTAGCAATTCGTGAGCGAGGTCTTTGCACTGTTCATGACATCTTTGAATAATATCATCATCATCATCACCATCATCCCTAATTTGAAATTTGGCCAGGACACCGGGGTGACACCCCTACTCTTTTCAAGAGACGCCCTGGGATTTTTAATGACCACAGAGAGTCAGGACCTCGGTTTTACGTCTCATCCGAAGGACGGCGCCTGTTTACAGTAGAGTGTCCCCGTCACTATACTGGGGCATCAGGACCCCCACAGACCGCAGGGTGAGCGCCCCCTACAGGCCCCACTAACACCTCTCCCAGCTGCAGCCTCAGCTTTCCCAGGAGTCTCCCCTCCAGGTACTGGCCAGGCTCACACTGCGGAGCTCCAGTGGGGCTGCAGGAGCAGGAGAGAAATGAGAGCGAATGGAAGAGGAGAGGAATGCCGACGGTATCCTTAGGTCGAAGCGACACGGGAATGACAGATTCTCCCACAGGAGCCCAGCCTAGCGCCGGCGAACCTGCAGGCGACGCGCAGTGAGAGCTGGGCCGCGCTGTGCAAACTGCGCCCCACCCGCTAATCTGCGCAAATTCAGCGCGATTTTCAAAACAGCGCAGATTGGAGAATTTCTTGTCGACGTCTTTATTCTGCTCTCTCGCGGCTCGTCAAATTTAGCCTGTGGTACATTTTAGGCAAGCGCTCTGCGGGCTAGAGACTCGCAGACGATTCTGGAAAGGGTTTTGAGTCGTGGATATCTCAGGAGACGTATCTGGACTTTAAGAGGCACTGTCTGGCGTCATTTATATCAAGCCAAACGCTTTTGTCGTTTATTCACGTGGGTTTTGGGAAAGGGCTGTAAGTAATTGTGATTAATCATGATTAAGGATGATTAATCTGTCCCGTTACTTTCACCGAATGGCTTCGTTCTCGCCAAAATCGTTGCTCATCGTCACAACGTCCCTGAAGGATAAACTGCGATCGCAGTGATGAATTCCCCCCGAGAGTATCAATTGTTCTTTTTTTTTGTCGCAATGGCGACAAGCCATTGCGCACTTCGACCCTCAGAGCGGCGCGCAGGGGCTGGAAGAAGACACCGTTTAAGAAGTATCGAACTGCGTGGGGTCAGGATTTCGAAGACATCATCGCGCACAGGGCAAGAGACCTTGATTGATTCTGAATGTCTTTTTTTTGCCTGTTTAATCCTATGTAGGAGGAGAGCGTTGCAGCCGAAAACGGTGCGCCGTCAGAGACGCCCCGCGGGCGTTGAGGAGACGCGCTCGCCGTGTTTCTGAGGAAAACAGTGGAAGAAACGGCCGGCTTCGCTTCAGAGTTAAAAATTAAAAACCCGCACGAGGGCCCCGTGAGCCGCGGATTTCCCCGCGATAAGACACGCGCGCGGGGAGGGGGCAGAGGGGGGGGGGTCCCACTCCACGCGGCCCGGATCCAGAACGTGCAGACTCCCCACACAAGGACCGGAGCAGAAGGCGCCCTGGGTCCCCCGATCGAGGTCTGAGCCCCACGTTAAGCACAGGACCCGGTTGTGTGTCTCTTTCAGAGCTGTCTGTCGGAGATGTGTTCATCAGCCCGCGGCGGGCCCCGCAGCTCGGCTTGTTAGCCGGACGACCTTTTTCGCTGTTGTCTCAAAAAGAACAGAACGTTTATAGAAAGCTGTAAATGGACATATCCTTGTCAAAAAAAAACCTTATGTAACTTATAAAAAGACTTCTGCTGCTCCAAGGGAAACGGTTACAATTTACATGTGCCACATTGAGGACACCATACTATAATCTCAAAGACATTCATTAAGAACCGAACATTTCCGTGTGAGACCGTTTCTCTGGGGAACTGAAGTCTCTCACCGGCGGGGGTGAGGGACGTTTTGGGACAGGTGTTCACCGCGTCTCGTCACCGCTGCGCTACTTGAAACGGCCTTTCAGAATTCCTCCCGAAACGACCGCCATTCTCGGCCCCGGCGGGTAGGCTTCTTTTTAACGCAATGGTTTCTCAAATGATTTTATCACGAAGCGCGCACACACACACACGCACAAAAAGAAATTGCGCCGACCCAGCTTTCAGATAAATTATTGCCCTGCGCGGCGATACCCACACGCGCGTGATCTGCGTGGGTGTGTGTGGGGGGGGGGGGGGCTGTTTCTGAGAGCCGTCAGACGGGGGGAGGGGGTCCCCGCCGAGGTCAGAGAAGAGAGTCTGAGAGGGGGTCTGCCCCTTGCTGTGCCCGTGTCGCCCGTTTTTTTTCACCTCACCTTCGGTCTCGGGTGGCTCTGCGGGCGTGGGTCTGTCCGCGTGTCTCTCCGCAGTCGCTGTCTCGGGCTTCTCTCGCGTGGGGCGCGTTGGTCGCCAGCTGAGCACAGGTGTGTGAATATATAGGCACCCGGACCCAGGTGCACCCTCGCTCCACCCTCATCTGACCCGAGTCTGCACGGAGTCACGCGGACGCCTGGACCTCCTCGTTTCTCCTCTTCCTCCTTCTATTTCAGACCTGCAGTGAAATCACACTGCCCCCCCGCCTCCTATCCCTCTCTTTCTCTTGACTTTGCAGTGCTCCAGTAATAATAATAATGATCATAATAATACAGTGTGTGATCTCCTGTCCCAGCCTGAGGAACAGACAGTGAGCCTGTCTCTCAATAATAATAATACAGTGTGTGATCTCCTGTCCCAGCCTGAGGAACAGACAGTGAGCCTGTCTCTCAATAATAATAATACAGTGTGTGATCTCCTGTCCCAGCCTGAGGAACAGTGAGCCTGTCTCTCAATAATAATAATACAGTGTGTGATCTCCTGTCCCAGCCTGAGGAACAGTGAGCCTGTCTCTCAATAATAATAATAATACAGTGTGTGATCTCCTGTCCCAGCCTGAGGAACAGTGAGCCTGTCTCTCAATAATAATAATACAGTGTGTGATCTCCTGTCCCAGCCTGAGGAACAGTGAGCCTGTCTCTCAGTAATAATAATACAGTGTGTGATCTCCTGTCCCAGCCTGAGGAACAGTGAGCCTGTCTCTCAATAATAATAATACAGTGTGTGATCTCCTGTCCCAGCCTGAGGAACAGACAGTGAGCCTGTCTCTCAATAATAATAATACAGTGTGTGATCTCCTGTCCCAGCCTGAGGAACAGACAGAGAGTCTGTCTCTCAATAATAATAATACAGTGTGTGATCTCCTGTCCCAGCCTGAGGAACAGACAGTGAGCCTGTCTCTCAATAATAATAATACAGTGTGTGATTTCCTGTCACAGCCTGAGGAACATACAGTGAGCCTGTCTCTCAATAATAATAATACAGTGTGTGATCTCCTGTCACAGCCTGAGGAACAGACAGTGAGCCTGTCTCTCAATAATAATAATACAGTGTGTGATCTCCTGTCCCAGCCTGAGGAACAGTGAGCCTGTCTCTCAATAATAATAATACAGTGTGTGATCTCCTGTCCCAGCCTGAGGAACAGACAGTGAGCCTGTCTCTCAATAATAAAATAATAATAATAATCATAATAAATATATAATTTAATAATATTATTATTATAATGAAGTAATAAATGAATGCACATTTGTCAGCGGTGAATCATCTTCTCCTGTCTGTAGGCATGAGGACAGACTTTCGCTGTCCTTCAAATCTTATTCTCGTCAGGAGGGATTTCGCTGGTCTCGGTTCTCACAGTGTCAGAGAACACATCAGCTGTGGTGTTTTATCAGTAAGACTTTATATGATATTTCCATGAATGCGGTATTACACAGGCGGAGGGAGACGGCTCTTCTCTTCGTCTCGTCTCGTCTGAGTGGCCGAAAGTCCAGCTTCTAGCTCTGAAGACAAGAGGCTCTGGATTAGAACATCACCTCTTTTCCCAATCGTGTCGTGTCGTTTAGGGCGATTCCGCGGATATTACACAAAGGGTGCACCCCAATATATTGTAGCGCCCTCGAGTTCATGCGCCCTCGCCACTGCCACCTCAGGTCAGCCCCCCCACCGCTGGGGACTTGAACCCGGGTCTCCGGCGTCACTCAACAGCGACCCAGCCACCTGAGCTAAAGGGAGACCTCCCTTCAGCCCGCGAACGTCACCGCGCTGGTAAACCGGCTCGCACAACCCGTAATGTCGGCCGTATGCGTTACAATATGTATAAAATTATATAATAATGTAAGATTACCCTAATAGAAGCGACTTAAGGAGATGACAATCTCCGAGGTTACACGTCTATAACCTGAAGTACCACATGCCCCTGAGCGGAAATAAAAATCTTTTGTGTAAGAAGAGACGGAACAAAAAAAAAATAAATTCTTGAACTTCTTTCGAGACGCGGCAGGGGTGCGTGACGTCACACCCGCATGCGCCGCCATCGTGTCACCGCGGGACAGCTCGCCGGCTCCTTCCAGGTCCGCGGATTTGCCCTTCTCGCCCTCCCCTGCACACTAGCCCGTGCCCCCGTCTGTGCCGGTGTGTGCCGCCGAGGGTCGCGGCGGGGCCGGCTCTCCTTCCCGGGATATGGCGCCTTCTGTCTGACGTCACCGAGCCCCCCTCCCCCTGCAACGGCGAGAAGAGTCACGTCGCATCCCGAGAGGAAAAAAAAAAGGCGCTATATCCCGGGAATGAACGCACCGTCGGGGCGCTGCTTTCGGCTCGGTTTCTCCTGGGCCGCTCTGTTGAGGACGGTGGGGGTGGGGGTGACGTCGAAGGCAGAGGGCGCTATATCTCGGGGAACCAAAGTAGCACGAACTGTGTCGATGCCGTGAGGGGGGGGTCAAGCACATCCGGGCGTCCCGAATCCTTAAGAAATCTCTCCGACGTGTTTTGAAAGAAGCGTGTTTCGTTGCTTGCGCTGTTTTTATGGGGGGGGGTATGTTCTCGGACCCGCTCCTTCTCGAAGTCTCCGCACGTCTCCTGCAGTGCTCCGAGGAGTGACAGGCCCCAGCGAGAGACTCGCAGGAGGAAGGAGGACGCGCTCACTCCAGATCCAGATCAGCTCTACAGACTGCAGGGCAGGGGCTCTGGGTTCGATTCCGGACCCGGGGTGCCGTCTGTGTGGAGCCTGCATGTCCTCCCCCCCCCATTGATGGTGTGGGTTTCCTCCAAGGACATACTGGTAGATTAATTGGTTCCTGGGAAAACTGGCCCTGGTGTGTGTGTGTGTGTGTGTGTCCTGTGAGGGAGACCGGTGTCCTGTCCAGTGTGTGTGTGTGTGTGTGTGTCCTGTGATGAACTGGTGTCCTGTCCAGGGTGTGTGTGTGTGTCCTGTGATGGACAGGTGTCCTGTCCAGGGTGTGTGTGTGTGTGTGTGTGTGTGTGTCCTGTGATGGACCGGTGTCCTGTCCAGGGTGTGTGTGTGTCCTGTGATGAACTGGCGTCCTGTCCAGGGTGTGTGTGTGTCCTGTGATGAACTGGCGTCCTGTCCAGGGTGTGTGTGAGTCCTGTGATGGAGACCAGTGTCCTGTCCAGGGTGTGTGTGTGTCCTGTGATGGACTGGTGTTCTGTCCAGGGTGTGTGTGTGTCCTGTGATGGAGACCAGTGTCCTGTCCAGGGTGTGTGTGTGTCCTGTGATGGACTGGTGTTCTGTCCAGGGTGTGTGTGTGTGTGTGTGTGTGTGTCCTGTGATGGACTGGTGTCCTGTCCAGGGTGTGTGTGTGTCCTGTGATGGACTGGCGTCCTGTCCAGGGTGTGTGTGTGTCCTGTGATGGAGACCAGTGTCCTGTCCAGGGTGTGTGTGTGTCCTGTGATGGAGACCAGTGTCCTGTCCAGGGTGTGTGTGTGTCCTGTGATGGAGACCAGTGTCCTGTCCAGGGTGTGTGTGTGTGTCCTGTGATAACCCCGGTACCTCGAGGTGACTCCAGGAGATGACAGCCTCTTAAGTAACTTCTTGTAACCTTAAGTAAGGAAGGCACCTGACTGCAGATAGAAATCTTCTCTAAACAAATTCTTGAACCGCTTTTG
Source organism: Atractosteus spatula (assembly GCF_055471065.1). Lineage (NCBI taxonomy): Eukaryota > Metazoa > Chordata > Actinopteri > Semionotiformes > Lepisosteidae > Atractosteus > Atractosteus spatula. The sequence continues at coordinate 8,372,169 of NC_142710.1, read as the reverse complement.
AAACATGCCAGAGATATCATCAGAACGTCAGAACCGCATTCCGACGGTCACCCCTCCCGCCCTCGAGCCGTTCCGGGAAAGCAGAGCGGGGGGGTACCCCTGGGGCGCTCTGGCACTGCTGCCACACAGCTCTGGTGCCCGGGGTCATTCCCCGTGCGCGCCCCGCCCCGGCGAGGAGAGGAAGGGTCTCCCGTGATGACCCTGCGCTGTGAGCCGGCGGGATGGGGTCCACATCAGAGCTTGGGGCGCTCCAGCAGGGGTTCCCCATCCTGGTCCTGGGGATCAGCCCCCGCCCGCCACCGACTTCACCCACAGGCCTCTGAAGAACAGCGGACTGGTGGCTCTGTGGCTCAGGATCTGCGCATGTGGCTGGGAGGTTGCCAGTTCGAATCCCGCGGCCAGCAGAGGAATCCTACTCTGTTAGGTCCCTGATCAAGGCCCTTCACCCCAGCTGCTCCAGGGGCGCCGTATAAACGGCTGACCCTGCGCTCTGACCCCCAGCTTCTCTCCCTGTCTGTGTGTCTCATGGAGAGCAAGCTGGGGTATGCTAAAAGACAAATCCCTAATGCAAGAAACTGTATATGGCCAATAAAGTGATCTGATCTCTCTTAGTGATTGAGCTGTTTACTTAATTGAATCCCTGATCGTGCTATCGAGGTGGGCTTGATCGGTTTCTCTGCCCTGCCCAGGGCTCAGTCTGGGCTCCTGTTCCTGCTGCTGTGTCGGGACACGCACAGTACAGCAGGCAGCACTTTCACACCCACCCTGCACAGCAGCATACAACCGCCACTAATGACTGATCAGGAACAGGTCAAGGTGTGCTCCGTGCTGAGAAGAGACGGAAAGAAAACCCAGCGTTTTGGGCTGTGGAGCCTTCTTCTTGACCCGACAAAGTCAAAACGTTGTGATTCTCTTCCTCTCTTTTTCAGCACGGAATATAGCTTTACTTGTTCCTCTGCAGCACTATGCATGCTGACACAGCTGCCTACTGGAACTGCTGATTACTGGTTAATCACCGATCATCTGTAGAGTCACAGTACAGTGCAGTAAAGCCCAGTGAGATCAGAGTAAAAACACAGTACAGTGCAGTAAAGCCCAGTGAGATCAGAGTGAAAACACAGTACAGTGCAGTAAAGCCCAGTGAGATCAGGGTAAAAACACAGTACAGCGCAGTACAGACCAGTGAGATCAGAGTAAAAACACAGTACAGTGCAGTACAGACCAGTGAGATCAGGGTAAAAACACAGTACAGTGCAGTAAAGCCCAGTGAGATCAGAGTAAAAACACAGTACAGTGCAGTACAGACCAGTGAGATCAGGGTAAAAACACAGTACAGTGCAGTAAAGCCCAGTGAGATCAGAGTAAAAACACAGTACAGTGCAGTAAAGCCCAGTGAGATCAAGGTGAAAACACAGTACAGTGCAGTAAAGCCCAGTGAGATCAGAGTAAAAACACAGTACAGTGCAGTAAAGCCCAGTGAGATCAGAGTAAAAACACAGTACAGTGCAGTACAGACCAGTGAGATCAGAGTAAAAACACAGTACAGTGCAGTACAGACCAGTGAGATCAGGGTAAAAACACAGTACAGCGCAGTACAGACCAGTGAGATCAGGGTAAAAACACAGTACAGTGCAGTAAAGCCCAGTGAGATCAGAGTAAAAACACAGTACAGTGCAGTACAGCCCAGTGAGATCAGGGTAAAAACACAGTACAGTGCAGTAAAGTGTAGTACAGTGAGATCATTCCTCTATCCAGAATAACCTCTTCCCTGTTCCGAGTCTCCAGACCCTTGCAGTCTCCTGCCCTCTGTTCTGCCTCGGCTCCTGATTATTAAATTGAATTAATAATCTGATTAATTAAGACTTTTTAATTATCTGCAGCTCGTTGCCAGTGGGAGTTTCTTTCAAGCGCCTCCGAGCAGCGAGAAACCTGAACCTTCCCAAGACGCACAGAACACCGAGAAAGCAACTTCCCCCTGATCCCACGGTCACGGGTTCGAGCCCAGGTCGTGTCACCAGGAGACTGGGACTGTCCGACAGGCGGGAGCAAAACACGAATGCCGGAAATATCAGCGATTCTGACGTTTTCGGGAAATTAAACAACTCTCCCGCTGATCATGAAGACGCGCAGAATCGCCACTTGGACCTGGGAGATCTGCAGCTACCGGCTCTTCATCATCATCATCACCATCATCTGTCCATTTTCTATCCCAGCAAGCAACGGGCGCCAGATTCAAGCGCAAAAGAGCCGATTCTTCCGTTGACCATTAGCCTGCTTCATTGGCACGATGGTTAATTATCTGTTCATCCAGATTATTAACCGCATCCCCCTTCATCCACCTCCTCCTCCTCCTCCTCATCGTTATGGTATGACCAGTGGGCACCCAGATGAGATGAAGACCACATTACTGAACACAGTGCTGCTGCTGTGTGACGGGACATCGGTGCTGTGGGGGTGCGGGGAGTCCCAGCGCAGTCCGGCGAAGGTTTGAGGGCAGTTTGATTGTGATGAAAACGGCCACTTCCAGAGAACACTGAAGGAGCCACACGAGAGTTTCCCCCAGTGTCCTGGACCACAGGGGGTTTAAAGTCCCAGTCCAGACGTGGCATTACCCATGAGGCAGTCTGCTTCTGGCCCAGTGGCTCTTCTTGGTGACGTTATCCCTGGGGTGTCACCTACAGCGGCAGGTGTCTGTTCAAACTTCTCCCAGGCCAGGTCAGGAGAGCAGGTGACTGACCCCAGGCCAGAGCCAGATTTCTACTGACGAACGCTGATGGCGCCGAACGCGAGGAGACTCCCAGGAGAAAGCAGGGGTGGCAGTGAAGTCAGAGAAAGAGCATAAACTACACGAGAGGCTACAGAAGCAGGGTGGAGTAGTGGCGCAGTGGTGCGGTGAGCTTGGGTGCCTCGCAGCCCCGGGGCTCCAGGTTCGATGGCTGGGGCGCTGTGTGCGTGGAGTTTGCACGTTGTCCCCCGGGCTTCACGTGGGGTTCTGCCAGGGGGCCATGGTTTCCTCCCAGTGGCTTCTGGGGAATTTAGCCCTGGTGCGAGTGTGTGTGTCTGTCTGTCTTCCCTGCGATGGCCTGGCTTCCCAGCAGCCCCGCACTGACACAGGCAGCGAGAAATGGGATGGACAGATCGGCTGTGAACCTTGAAGAGATGACGGCCTCTTATGTAACTTCTTGTAAGCGTATGTAAGGAAGGCACCTGACCGCAGATAAAAATCTTCTCTAAATAAATTCTTGAACCACGTTTTAAAACTTGCCAGAGACATTTTAAAGGAATTGGGATGACGCTTTCTGCTGAATCCCATTCCGGTTTCTGGAATGCTGCGGCTCCAGTCTTGCTGTCATTGTATTGGATCACTGGTTTCGCTTTCTTGACACAAGACTTCCAGCTTCCTCTGAACTCTGGCAGAGACTGCAGGTTCCTTCGATGGTTTCTCTCTTCCCGGCTGTCTGAGAGAGAGGGGTTAATACAGACACACTGACTGGACACTCCAGTACATTAACACTGCACTGAAAGAGAGGGGTTAATACAGACACACTGACTGGACACTCCAGTACATTAACACTGCACTGAGAGAGAGGGGTTAATACAGACACACTGACTGGACACTCCAGTACATTAACACTGCACTGAGAGAGAGGGGTTAATACAGACACACTGACTGGACACTCCAGTACATTAACACTGCACTGAGAGAGAGGGGTTAATACAGACACACTGACTGGACACTCCAGTACATTAACACTGCACTGAGAGAGAGGGGTTAATACAGACACACTGACTGGACACTCCAGTACATTAACACTGCACTGAGAGAGAGGGGTTAATACAGGCACACTGACTGGACACTCCAGTACATTAACTGCACTGAGAGAGAGGGGGGTTAATACAGACACACTGGACACTATAGTACATTAACACTGCACTGAGAGAGAGAGGGGTTAATACAGACACACTGGACACTATAGTACATTAACACAGCACTGAATTAAATAATTATTTTTACTCACTGGCCACCAGACCATAGTCCGTCCTGCTAGGAAATACCCCCCCACTGTTCCCCGATTGGTCCGGAACATTGACTGCAAGGAGCAACAGCCAATCAGTGAACAGACAGACAGGTGCGGTGTGAGACAGACTAAGAAACAGAGGGGACCAGGTTTGTATTTGGATATCTGAATGCATGGGTACTGACTGACTGACAGACAGACAGACAGACATTATTACAGACGGACCGCTGGACACACAGACTGATCAGTCCAACAAGAGGACAGACAGACCTACAGGACAGACGGATCTACAAGCAAGAGGACGGACAGGGAGACATTATTACAGACGGACAACTGGACACACAGACTGACTCAGTCCAACAAGAGGACAGACAGACCTACAGGACAGACGGATCTAAAAGCAAGAGGACGGACAGGGAGACATTATTACAGATGGACCGCTGGACGCACAGACTGACTCAGTCCAACAAGAGGACAGACAGACCTACAGGACAGACGGATCTAAAAGCAAGAGGACGGACAGGGAGACATTATTACAGACGGACCGCTGGACACACAGACTGACTCAGTCCAACAAGAGGACAGACAGACCTACAGGACAGACGGATCTAAAAGCAAGAGGATGGACAGGGAGACATTATTACAGACGGACCGCTGGACACACAGACTGACTCAGTCCAACAAGAGGACAGGCGGATCTACAAGCAAGAGGACGGACAGGGAGACATTATTACACACTGACCGCTGGACACACAGACTGACTCAGTCCAACAAAAAAACAGAAAGACCTACAAGACAGACAGATCTACAAACAAGAGGACAGACAGGGAGACATTATTACAGACGGACCGCTGGACACACAGACTGACTCAGTCCAACAAGAGGACAGACAGACCTACAGAACAGACGGATCTACAAGCAAGAGGATGGACAGGGAGACATTATTACAGACGGACCGCTGGACACACAGACTGACTCAGTCCAACAAGAGGACAGACAGACCTACAGGACAGACGGATCTACAAGCAAGAGGATGGACAGGGAGACATTATTACAGACGGACCACTGGACACACAGACTGACTCAGTCCAACAAGAGGACAGACAGATCTACAGGACAGACGGATCTACAAGCAAGAGGACAGACAGGGAGACATTATTACACACTGACCGCTGGACACACAGACTGACTCAGTCCAACAAGAAGACAGACAGACCTACAGGACAGACGGATCTACAAGCAAGAGGATGGACAGGGAGACATTATTACAGACGGACCGCTGGAGACACAGACTGACTCAGTCCAACAAGAGGACAGGTGGATCTACAAGCAAGAGGACGGCCAGGGAGACGCTATCACAGACGGACCGCTGGACACACAGACTGACCCACAGCCCCACGCCGATGACCATCAGGAAGTAGACCACGATGACGCAGATGTCCGCGGGGTTGTTGATGGTGCCCTTCGCGAGAGCCACGTCCTCCGTGCTGTTCCCCATGCCTGTGCCGAGCGGTCGCAATCCGGGAGAGATGGAGAGACAGAGGGCGAATGAAGGAGAGGGAAGAGGAGAAATGCAGGAGGAGGGGGACCCTCTTCGACCTTTGTGCTGCCGAAAGGGCTGAGCCAGGAATCTATTAATGATTGGTAATAATTAACGATCACTCTCACCCTCCACCCCACCCTGCTACGAACACGTTTCTCTGGGCATCAGCAAGAAAAGTGAAGGGTTCATACTCAAGTGTCTCTGTCTCTCTGACTCACTGTTCCTCTCTGTGTCCCTGTCTCACCATCTCCCTCACTCGCTGTCTCACAGTCTCACCAACCCTCTGTCTCTCTGTCTGCTCCTCAGGCTGGGACAGGAGATCACACACTGTATTATTATTATTGAGAGACAGGCTCACTGTCTGTTCCTCAGGCTGGGACAGGAGATCACACACTGTATTATTATGATCATTATTATTATTATTATTATTATTATTATTATTATTATTATTATTATTATTGAGAGACAGGCTCACTGTTCCTCAGGCTGGGACAGGAGATCACACACTGTATTATTATTATTGAGAGACAGGCTCACTGTTCCTCAGGCTGGGACAGGAGATCACACACTGTATTATTATTATTGAGAGACAGGCTCACTGTCTGTTCCTCAGGCTGGGACAGGAGATCACACACTGTATTATTATTATTATTGAGAGACAGGCTCACTGTCTGTTCCTCAGGCTGGGACAGGAGATCACACACTGTATTATTATTATTGAGAGACAGGCTCACTGTCTGTTCCTCAGGCTGGGACAGGAGATCACACACTGTATTATTATTATTGAGAGACAGGCTCCCTGTCTGTTCCTCAGGCTGTTACAGCAGATCACACACTGTATTATTATTATTGAGAGACAGGCTCACTGTCTGTTCCTCAGGCTGGGACAGGAGATCACACACTATTATTATTATTATTATTATTATTATTATTATTATTATTATTGTTATTATTGAGAGACAGGCTCACTGTTCCTCAGGCTGGGACAGGAGATCACACACTGTATTATTATTATTGAGAGACAGGCTCACTGTTCCTCAGGCTGGGACAGGAGATCACACACTGTATTATTATTATTGAGAGACAGGCTCACTGTTCCTCAGGCTGGGACAGGAGATCACACACTGTATTATTATTATTGAGAGACAGGCTCACTGTCTGTTCCTCAGGCTGGGACAGGAGATCACACACTGTATTATTATTATTGAGAGACAGGCTCACTGTCTGTTCCTCAGGCTGGGACAGGAGATCACACACTATTATTATTATTATTATTATTATTATTATTATTGAGAGACAGGCTCACTGTTCCTCAGGCTGGGACAGGAGATCACACACTGTATTATTATTATTGAGAGACAGGCTCACTGTCTGTTCCTCAGGCTGGGACAGGAGATCACACACTGTATTATTATTATTGAGTGACAGGCTCACTCTTCCTCAGGCTGGGACAGGAGATCACACACTGTATTATTATTATTGAGAGACAGGCTCACTGTCTGTTCCTCAGGCTGGGACAGGAGATCACACACTATTATTATTATTATTATTATTATTATTATTATTATTGAGAGACAGGCTCTCTGTCTGTTCCTCAGGCTGGGACAGGAGATCACACACTGTATTATTATTATTGAGAGACAGGCTCACTGTCTGTTCCTCAGGCTGTGACAGGAGATCACACACTGTATTATTATTATTGAGAGACAGGCTCACTGTTCCTCAGGCTGGGACAGGAGATCACACACTGTATTATTATTATTGAGAGACAGGCTCACTGTCTGTTCCTCAGGCTGGGACAGGAGATCACACACTGTATTATTATTATTGAGAGACAGGCTCACTGTCTGTTCCTCAGGCTGGGACAGGAGATCACATCAGGAGCTGCAGCTCGATCGAGTTTCCTCCCCTTCCCCCAGGAAGATTGATAGCTGTTCTCTCTGCCCATCACCACCCTCCCTCTCACACTCTCTCCAATTAGTGATCAGTTAACAAGTTAGCAGGGACCCATTTATTGAGTTAATGAGTTAATGATTGGACTGTGTGAAATAGGAAAGTGAAACTACTGTGAGAAGCAGGACACTCCAGCAAATAAATAGAGACACACTGAGAGAGAGAGACAGGCACAGAAATCTAGTCCCAGAGTTCCCACACCTGCCAGAATCACAACAGGTCCCAATCCTACTGGGAGAAGGAGAATGGAACTCACGTGAACTGGCATCCCAGTATGTGATCTCCTGTCACAGCCTGAGGAACAGTGATTCTGTCTCCCAGTAATGCTCAATATGTTTACAGTATATGTCAATATTTTATGATATGTCTTTGTTGTAAATGTCTGTAATATGTCCATAGATTTTATTTTATTTTTTGTTGGCAACACTGATTGTTTTGTTAATTTTATTTTTATTTGCTTTGGCAACACTGATTGTACCCATCAGTCATGCTAATAAAGCACCCGGGATTGAATTTAATTGACAGGCACAGAGGGACAGACACATTGACAGAAAAAGACAGACACAGAGAGAGACAGGCACACTGTCAGAGAGAGAGGAGACAGGCACACTGACAGAGAGACAGACACTGACACACTGACAGAGAGAGAACAACACTGACAGAGAGAAAGACAGACACACTGACAGAAAGAGAGACAGACACACAGAGACAGACACTGACAGAGAGAGAGAAAGGCACACTGACAGAGAGAGACAGGCACACAGGTACAGAGAGAGAGACAGACACTGACAGAGAGAGACAGACACACAGGGACAGAGAGAGAGACAGAAGGCTGTGTCTCAGTGCAGGGTGCCCCAGTGTTTATGGTGACCTGTGATGTCAACATGCCGATACATGATTTTTACAGTGGTCAATAGGGGCGTGTTTCCATAAACAGATCACAAGCACTCAGTCACAAGCTGACACAAACACATAGCCTGCACCAGGGCACGGGCACAGACACAGACAGGAGAGAGGGGCAGACAGGAGAGAGAGGGAGGGGGGGCAGACAGGAGAGAGAGAGAGGAGGGGAAGACAGGAAAGAGAGAGGGGGCAGGCAAGAAAGAGAGGGGGGGCAGACAGGAGAGAGAGGGGGCAGGCAAGAAAAAGAGGGGGGCAGACAGGTGGAGCGAGAGAGAGAGGGCAGACAGGAGGGGAGAGAGGAGGCAGACAGGAGGAGAAGAGAGGGGCAGACAGAAGAGAGGGGGGGAGACAGGAGAGAGAGAGAGGGGGCAGACAGGAGAGAGAGAGAGGGGCAGACAGGAGGAGAGAGGGAGGGGGGACAGACAGGAGAGAGAGGGGGGGGGCAGACAGGAGAGAGAGAGGGGGGGCAGACAGGAGGAGAGAGAGAGAGGGCAGACAGGAGAGAGAGAAAGAGAGGGGGAAGACAGGAGGAGAGAGGGAGGTCACGAAATGAAATAGATACTGTTTGAAAAAAGAATCGCAACACCTCCCCCACACTCTGGCCCTTCCGTCTGCGAGAGGCAGGCAGCGTGGAGCCTGGACCTCGTTGGGTAAGAGTGCAGCTAACGAGCTTGATTGGCAAGTCGCAGTGCCACCGCACAAGCTGTACTGCTGGGCAGGGGGCTTCCAACAAACTGACAACTTTCTGTGGAAGTACATAAGCTATAACTAGAGTATTCTCATTCCAGAAAATGTTGCGTTTCCTTTTTCCATCTATATATATATATGTGTGTGTGTGTGCAGATAACAGCCTGGTAAAGAGATCATACCAGAGCAAACAGAAACTCAACTCAGCACTGGCAGCCCCACTGGAGCTCCGCAGTGTGAGCCTGGCCAGTACCTGGAGGGGAGACTCCTGGGAAAACTGAGGCTGCTGCTGGAAGAGGTGTTAGTGGGGCCAGTAGGGGGCGCTCATCCTGCAGTCTGTGGGGGTCCTAATGCCCCAGTATAGGACAGTATAGGACACTCTACTGTAAAAAGGCGCTGTCCTTCAGATGAGACGTAAAACCAAGGTCCTGACTCTTTGTGGTCATTAAAAATCCCAGGGCGTCTCTCGAAAAGAGTAGGAGTGTCACCCCGGTGTCCTGGCCAAATTTCCCCCTGGTCTTCACCCATCATGGCCTCCTAATAACCCCCCTCTCTGAACTGGCTTCATCACTCTGCTCTCCTCCCCACTGAGAGCTGCTGTGTGTGAGCAGACTGGAGCTTCATCCAGGTGGGGGGACACACTGGTGGGGGTGGAGGGGATCCCCATGACCTGTAAAGAGCTCTGAGTGGAGAGTCCAGAAAGGCACTATATCACTGTTAGGGATGATGGTGATGATGATGATGATATTATTCAAAGATGTCATGAACAGTGCAAAGACCTCGCTCATGAATTTCTACACTAACCTGTCACTGGGCATATTGTGTGTGTGAGACCCTAAACAATCTCAGTCCTGCCAGTAATTGACCCCAGACACTGGACACTGGAGCACAGAGCTGGCTGTCCCACTGGGAGTGATTCAGCAGAGTTCATGGAGCAGCACCAAGTCGAACCTGCATCACTCAGTGTTGCAACAACCTGCTCCTACAGACTACCCTGAAAACCAAAACAGTCAACAGAAAGACTTGTGCCCTCTCCCAACTCTCATTCTCTCTCTCTATTCATCTTTATTAACCCCTCTCTCTCAGTGCAGTGTTAATGTACTGGAGTATCCAGTCAGGGTGTCTGTATTAACCCCTCTCTCTCAGTGCAGTGTTAATGTACTGGAGTGTCTAGTCAGTGTGTCTGTATTAACCCCTCTCTCTCAGTGCAGTGTTAATGTACTGGAGTGTCCAGTCAGTGTGTCTGTATTAACCCCTCTCTCTCAGTGCAGTGTTAATGTACTGGAGTGTCCAGTGTGTCTGTATTAACCCCTCTCTCTCATTGCAGTGTTAATGTACTGGAGTGTCCAGTCAGTGTGTCTGTATTAACCCCTCTCTCTCAGTACAGTGTTAATGTACTGGAGTGTCCAGTCAGTGTGTCTGTATTAACCCCCTCTCTCTCAGTGCAGTGTTAATGTACTGGAGTGTCCAGTCAGTGTGTCTGTATTAACCCCCTCTCTCTCAGTGCAGTGTTAATGTACTGGAGTATCCAGTCAGGGTGTCTGTATTAACCCCTCTCTCTCAGTGCAGTGTTAATGTACTGGAGTGTCCAGTCAGTGTGTCTGTATTAACCACTCTCTCTCAGTGCAGTGTTAATGTACTGAAAGGGCAATAACAAAGGGCGATAATAGAAGTTTATGTAGACCATCTGACCAGCGGAGTTGACCTGTTTCTCCACTAAATATGGATAATAATGGACCACAGGTAGGAGGAGGGGTTTATGTAGACACAGTATTTTACTATCAAATGACAATGTCTCTTTAAAAGGCAGACAAGAAATCCAGCAAGAGAGAGGCTGTGGTCAATACAAACATGTCGTGCATGTCCATCCAATGAATTAACACTGCACTGGGGTCAGGAGAGTGGGGCGTCAGTTGGAATATAGTGGCTCTCTTTCTGAAGCACAGTAGAAGGCTAATCGTGGGTTTGGAGGCATCATGCATGGGGGTACTGGAGGTCCCTCACTCACTTGGATACAGTGCTGATCAGGAACTTTGGGGTGCCCTGGGCTATTGGAAGTGCTTTGGCATGAGCTCAAGGATGTTAGGTGGGGTGCCTTCAGGCATGAGGAGAGCTGGTGTGACCTGCAGATACTGGGACCGGTTTCGGGACTTCTGGGGGCAGATCCTGGGGGGGTCCAGTCACTCACCGGGGTACAGCACCCGGTTGATCATGCCAGGGAACACCATGAGGAACATGGGCAGCAGCTTGAGGTACCCGCACATGATACAGCCCGCTTTGACGTGGGTCAGGCTCCGGGCAGCCAAGCAGCGCTGGACGATCACCTGCGCACGAGAGGAGAAGGAGGGGGGGAGGTATGAGCACCTCTGCCAGTGACCTTCAGCCTCAAGTGCACTCATGTGCCCTGCAGACAGGGTGCAGATACCGGCAATGCTCCTCCTGTGACTGAACACTGGAGGCGTGGTGTGAGTGGCATATATTCCCAGTTTAACAACGCATGAGAAATATATCCCTAATGCATCTTTATTCTCGAGACCAGTAGAGCAGATACTTGAGCAGTGCATGGCACACCCGCAATCAAGCTTTCGGTAACTGGAAAGTCGAGAGACAGGTCTGGGTGAGATAAAGATTAGTTTTACCAGCAGAATGAGGAAAATTGACGTTTGCACAGCCCTCCCTAGATGCCTGAGTCTCTTCCCCAGTCTCAAGTGTCTGCTCTTAGATTGGTGCCCCCTGCTGCTCAGCTCGTTGGTTGTGAAAGCCAGATGCTCTTTTCTCTCTCTCTCTTTCTTTCTTCCTCTGGTGCTTAATGCACATCAGATCTGAGAGTCTGCTTCAACTCTGCTTCCAGACAGCAGATCACAGACCAAGCCAGCTCTTGAAGGGTCACCTGACCAATCACCTTCTCAGAAGTGTTCAGGTGACTGAGGGCAGCAGCTCATTCCCCAAGCTGTTCTGAGGAACGTCAGACCTCCATCTTGTCTGGACCTGCTGTCCTCTTCCAAAGTGCAGGAGGGTATTCACAGTCTGCCCTCCGTAGAACCAGTGTGGTATCAATATGACTCCAGGGCAGCCAACGTGATGTTGGTAATGACAGGTGTTTCTTCAACTCCAGTGTAATCCTAGTGCCCCAGTTCTGTTACCTGGTCAGTGCACTAATATAATTCATGGTCACCAAGTAGCATTAACGGTGCACTGCAAAAATCAGCCATTATATGGCCACTATCTTATCTGTTCTGTATCTGTTCTGTTCAGCAGTATCAATCATTTACAATCAGAATGATCTCAGTAAACTCCAGTTCAACCAGTACAATGTCTGATCCGTGGACAATGACAGTTTAACTAATGCATATCCAGAATAATCTCAAGTTAACCCAGTATAACCAGTGCTTTACCTGGTTTGTGCACAAGTATAAACCCAGTATAACCATTACCCTACCTGGTCAGTGCACCAGTATAACCCCAGTATCGCAGTGCCCTACCTGGTCAGTGCACCAGTATAACCCCACTATCACCAGTGCCCTACCTGGTCAGTGCAGCAGTATAACCCCAGTATCACCAGTGCCCTACCTGGTCAGTGCACCAGTATCCCCATTGCCCTGCCTGGTCAGTGCAACAGTATAACCCCAGTATCCCCAGTGCCCTGCCTGGTCAGTGCACCAGTATCCCCAGTGACCTACCTGGTCAGTGCACCAGTATCCCCAGTGCCCTGCTTGGTCAGTGCAGCAGTATAACCCCAGTATCCCCAGTGCCCTGCCTGGTCAGTGCACCAGTATCCCCAGTGCCCTATCTGGTCAGTGCAGCAGGATAACCCCAGTATCCCCAGTGCCCTACCTGGTCAGTGCACCAGTACCAGGCCCCGACGATGGCGATGCCCAGTAGTACCCCAGGCCAGGGCAGGTCTCCGGTCAGCGGGTCTCTCAGCAGGTTGAAGGCATCGGCCCGGGGAGTGTAGCAGCTGGCGCTGATGTTGTAGCGGGCCGGGTCAGCCGACTGGACCAGCGAGGGCAGGGCCGAGCTGTACCTGTCCAGCAGAGAGCTGTACCCCCCCACCTCCGCGAACGCTGGGACAGAGAAGGAGAGGAGCGGATCCGCATCCCAGTTAGAATCAGAAGAAGAAGAAGATTCAGAAGAACAAAAACACTAAGATTAAGACTAAGAATAATAAGAACATGATCATGAATGAGATTCATGAGAACAAAAACACTAAGATTAAGACTAAGAATAATAAGAACATGATCATGAATGAGATTCATGAGAACAAAAACACTAAGATTAAGACTAAGAATAATAAGAACATGATTATGAATAAGAGTAAAAAGAATAAGATTAAGAACAATATGGTAACAAATAAGAATAAGAGGATTATAAACATTAAGATTGAGAATAAAAGGATTAAGAAGAAGAATAAAACAATAATAGCAGGCTGGGAACGAGATAACTGTGACAGTGTAGCGAGCAGTGATGGACAGCAGGGCAATCACAGCCACATAAATATTCAAGCCCAGAGCCTGCTGGATGAACACTGCTCCTGAAAACATGTCTACCTAATAGAGAGAGAGGGGTTAATACAGACACACTGACTGGACACTCCAGTACATTAACACTGCAATGAGAAAGAGGGGTTAATACAGACACACTGACTGGACACTCCAGTACATTAACACTGCACTCAGAGAGAGAGGGGTTAATACAGACACACTGACTGGACACTCCAGTACATTAACACTGCACTGAGAGAGAGGGGTTAATACAGACACACTGACTGGACACTCCAGTACATTAACACTGCACTGAGAGAGAGAGGGGTTAATACAGACACACTGACTGGATACTCCAGTACATTAACACTGCACTGAGAGAGAGGGGTTAATACAGACACACTGACTGGACACTACAGTACATTAACACTGCAATGAGAAAGAGGGGTTAATACATACACACTGACTGGACACTACAGGATATTAACACTGCACTCAGAGAGAGAGGGGTTAATACAGATACACTGTCTGGACACTCCAGTGCATTAACACTGCACTGAGAGAGAGAGGGGTTAATACAGGTACACTTACTGGACACTACAGTACATTAACACTGCACTGAAAGAGAGGGGTTTATACAGGTACACTGACTGGACACTACAATACATTAACACTGCACTGTGAGAGTGGGGTTAATACAGACACACTGACTGGACACTCCAGTACATTAACACTGCACTGAGAGAGAGGGGTTAATACAGACACACTGACTGGACACTTCAGTACATTAACACTGCACTGAGAGAGAGAGGGGTTAATACAGACACACTGACTGGACACTCCAGTACATTAACACTGCACTGAGAGAGAAGGGTTAACACAGACACACTGACTGGACACTCCAGTACATTAATACTGCACTGAGAGAGAGGGGTTAATACAGACACACTGACTGGACACTCCAGTACATTAACACTGCACTGAGAGAGAGGGGTTAATACAGACACACTGACTGGACACTCCAGTACATTAACACTGCACTGAGAGAGAGAGGGGTTAATACAGGTACACTGACTGGACACTACAGTACATTAACACTGCACTGAAAGAGAGGGGTTTATACAGGTACACTGACTGGACACTACAATACATTAACACTGCACTGTGAGAGTGGGGTTAATACAGACACACTGACTGGACACTCCAGTACATTAACACTGCACTGAGAGAGAGAGGGGTTAATACAGACACACTGACTGGACACTCCAGTACATTAACACTGCACTGAGAGAGAGGGGTTAATACAGGTTAATAGAGAGAGAGAATGAGAGTTGGGAGAGGGCACAAGTCTTTCTGTTGACTGTTTTGGTTTTCAAGGCAGTCTGTAGGAGCAGGTTGTTGCAACACTATGTGATGCAGGTTCGACTTGGTGCTGCTCCATGAACTCTGCTGAATCACTCCCAGTGGGACAGCCAGCTCTGTGCTCCAGTGTCCAGTGTCTGGGGTCAATTACTGGCAGGACTGTGATTGTTTAGGGTCTCACACACACAATATGCCCAGTGACAGGTTAGTGTAGCAATTCGTGAGCGAGGTCTTTGCACTGTTCATGACATCTTTGAATAATATCATCATCATCATCACCATCATCCCTAACAGTGATATAGTGCCTTTCTTGACTCTCCACTCAGAGCTCTTTACAGGTCATGGGGATCCCCTCCACCCCCACCAGTGTGTCCCCCAACCTGGATGAAACTCCAGTCTGCTCACACACAGCAGCTCTCAGTGGGGACGAGAGCAGAGTGATGAAGCCAGTTCAGAGAGGGGCGTTATTAGGAGGCCATGATGGGTAAAGACCAGGGGGAATTTGGCCAGGACACCGGGGTGACACCCCTACTCTTTTCGAGAGACGCCCTGGGATTTTTAATGACCACAAAGAGTCAGGACCTCGGTTTTACGTCTCATCTGAAGGACAGCGCCTTTTTACAGTAGAGTGTCCTATACTGTCCTATACTGGGGCATTAGGACCCCCACAGACTGCAGGGTGAGCGCCCCCTACTGGCCCCACTAACACCTCTTCCAGCAGCAGCCTCAGCTTTCCCAGGAGTCTCCCCTCCAGGTACTGGCCAGGCTCACACTGCGGAGCTCCAGTGGGGCTGCCAGTGCTGAGTTGAGAGTTTCTGTTTGCTCTGGTATGATCTCTTTACCAGGCTGTTATCTGCACACACACACACATATATATATATAGATGGAAAAAGGAAACGCAACATTTTCTGGAATGAGAATACTCTAGTTATAGCTTATGTACTTCCACAGAAAGTTGTCAGTTTGTTGGAAGCCCCCTGCCCAGCAGTACAGCTTGTGCGGTGGCACTGCGACTTGCCAATCAAGCTCGTTAGCTGCACTCTTACCCAACGAGGTCCAGGCTCCACGCTGCCTGCCTCTCGCAGACGGAAGGGCCAGAGTGTGGGGGAGGTGTTGCGATTCTTTTTTCAAACAGTATCTATTTCATTTCGTGACCTCCCTCTCTCCTCCTGTCTTCCCCCTCTCTTTCTCTCTCTCCTGTCTGCCCTCTCTCTCTCTCCTCCTGTCTGCCCCCCCTCTCTCTCTCCTGTCTGCCCTCTCTCTCTCTCCTCCTGTCTGTCCCCCCTCTCTCTCTCCTGTCTGCCCCCCCCCTCTCTCTCCTGTCTGTCCCCCCTCCCTCTCTCCTCCTGTCTGCCCTCTCTCTCTCTCCTGTCTGCCCCCTCTCTCTCTCTCCTGTCTCCCCCCCTCTCTTCTGTCTGCCCCTCTCTTCTCCTCCTGTCTGCCTCCTCTCTCCCCTCCTGTCTGCCCTCTCTCTCTCGCTCCACCTGTCTGCCCCCCTCTTTTTCTTGCCTGCCCCCTCTCTCTCCTGTCTGCCCCCCCTCTCTTTCTTGCCTGCCCCCTCTCTCTTTCCTGTCTTCCCCTCCTCTCTCTCTCTCCTGTCTGCCCCCCCTCCCTCTCTCTCCTGTCTGCCCCTCTCTCCTGTCTGTGTCTGTGCCCGTGCCCTGGTGCAGGCTGTGTGTTTGTGTCAGCTTGTGACCGAGTGCTTGTGATCTGTTTATGGAAACACGCCCCTATTGACCACTGTAAAAATCATGTATCGGCATGTTGACATCACAGGTCACCATAAACACTGGGGCACCCTGCACTGAGACACAGCCTTCTGTCTCTCTCTCTGTCCCTGTGTGTCTGTCTCTCTCTCTCTCTGTACCTGTGTGCCTGTCTCTCTCTGTCAGTGTGCCTTTCTCTCTCTCTGTCAGTGTCTGTCTCTGTGTGTCTGTCTCTCTTTCTGTCAGTGTGTCTGTCTTTCTCTCTGTCAGTGTTGTTCTCTCTCTGTCAGTGTGTCAGTGTCTGTCTCTCTGTCAGTGTGCCTGTCTCCTCTCTCTCTGACAGTGTGCCTGTCTCTCTCTGTGTCTGTCTTTTTCTGTCAATGTGTCTGTCCCTCTGTGCCTGTCAATTAAATTCAATCCCGGGTGCTTTATTAGCATGACTGATGGGTACAATCAGTGTTGCCAAAGCAAATAAAAATAAAATTAACAAAACAATCAGTGTTGCCAACAAAAAATAAAATAAAATCTATGGACATATTACAGACATTTACAACAAAGACATATCATAAAATATTGACATATACTGTAAACATATTGAGCATTACTGGGAGACAGACTCACTGTTCCTCAGGCTGTGACAGGAGATCACATACTGGGATGCCAGTTCACGTGAGTTCCATTCTCCTTCTCCCAGTAGGATTGGGACCTGTTGTGATTCTGGCAGGTGTGGGAACTCTGGGACTAGATTTCTGTGCCTGTCTCTCTCTCTCAGTGTGTCTCTATTTATTTGCTGGAGTGTCCTGCTTCTCACAGTAGTTTCACTTTCCTATTTCACACAGTCCAATCATTAACTCATTAACTCAATAAATGGGTCCCTGCTAACTTGTTAACTGATCACTAATTGGAGAGAGTGTGAGGGGGAGGGTGGTGATGGGCAGAGAGAACAGCTATCAATCTTCCTGGGGGAAGGGGAGGAAACTCGATCGAGCTGCAGCTCCTGATGTGATCTCCTGTCCCAGCCTGAGGAACAGACAGTGAGCCTGTCTCTCAATAATAATAATAATACAGTGTGTGATCTCCTGTCCCAGCCTGAGGAACAGACAGTGAGCATGTCTCTCAATAATAATAATACAGTGTGTGATCTCCTGTCCCAGCCTGAGGAACAGACAGAGAGCCTGTCTCTCAATAATAATAATAATAATAATAATCTGTGATCTCCTGTCCTAGCCTGCGGAACAGACAGTGAGCCTGTCTCTCAATAATAATAATACAGTGTGTGATCTCCTGTCCCAGCCTGAGGAACAGACAGTGAGCCTGTCTCTCAATAATAATAATAATAATAATCTGTGATCTCCTGTCCTAGCCTGCGGAACAGACAGTGAGCCTGTCTCTCAATAATAATAATACACTGTGTGATCTCCTGTCCCAGCCTGAGGAACAGACAGTGAGCCTGTCTCTCAATAATAATAATACAATGTGTGATCTCCTGTCCCAGCCTGAGGAACAGACAGTGAGTCTGTCTCTCAATAATAATAATACAGTGTGTGATCTCCTGTCCCAGCCTGAGGAACAGACAGTGAGCCTGTCTCTCAATAATAATAATACAGTGTGTGATCTCCTGTCCCAGCCTGAGGAACAGTGAGCCTGTCTCTCAATAATAATAATAATAATAATAATAATAATAATAATAATAATAATAGTGTGTGATCTCCTGTCCCAGCCTGAGGAACAGACAGTGAGCCTGTCTCTCAATAATAATAATACACTGTGTGATCTCCTGTCCCAGCCTGAGGAACAGACAGTGAGCCTGTCTCTCAATAATAATAATAATAATAATAATAATCTGTGATCTCCTGTCCTAGCCTGCGGAACAGACAGTGAGCCTGTCTCTCAATAATAATAATACAGTGTGTGATCGCCTGTCCCAGCCTGAGGAACAGACAGTGAGCCTGTCTCTCAATAATAATAATACACTGTGTGATCTCCTGTCCCAGCCTGAGGAACAGACAGTGAGCCTGTCTCTCAATAATAATACAATGTGTGATCTCCTGTCCCAGCCTGAGGAACAGACAGTGAGTCTGTCTCTCAATAATAATAATACAGTGTGTGATCTCCTGTCCCAGCCTGAGGAACAGTGAACCTGTCTCTCAATAATAATAATACAGTGTGTGATCTCCTGTCCCAGCCTGAGGAACAGACAGTGAGCCTGTCTCTCAATAATAATAATATAGTGTGTGATCTCCAGTCCCAGCCTAACGAACAGTGAGTCTGTCTCTCAATAATAATAATACAGTGTGTGATCTCCTGTCCCAGCCTGGGGAACAGACAGTGAGCCTGTCTCTCAATAATAATTATAATAATAATACTAATAATAATAATAATTATAATAATAATAATAGTGTGTGATCTCCTGTCCCAGCCTGAGGATCAGACAGTGAGCCTGTCTCTCAATAATAACAACAATAATAATAATAATAGTGTGTGATCTCCTGTCCCAGCCTGAGGAACAGACAGTGAGCCTGTCTCTCAATAATAATAATACAGTTTGTGATCTCCTGTCCCAGCCTGAGGAACAGACAGTGAGCCTGTCTCTCAATAATAATAATACAGTGTGTGATCTCCTGTCCCAGCCTGAGGAACAGTGAGCCTGTCTCTCAATAATAATAATACAGTGTGTGATCTCCTGTCCCAGCCTGAGGAACAGTGAGCCTGTCTCTCAATAATAATAATAATAATAATAATAATAATAATAATAATAATAATAATAATAGTGTGTGATCTCCTGTCCCAGCCTGAGGAACAGACAGTGAGCCTGTCTCTCAATAATAATAATACAGTGTGTGATCTCCTGTCCCAGCCTGAGGAACAGATAGTGAGCCTGTCTCTCAATAATAATAATACAGTGTGTGATCTCCTGTCCCAGCCTGAGGAGCAGACAGAGAGACAGAGGGTTGGTGAGACTGTGAGACAGCGAGTGAGGGAGATGGTGAGACAGGGACACAGAGAGGAACAGTGAGTCAGAGAGACAGAGACACTTGAGTATGAACCCTTCACTTTTCTTGCTGATGCCCAGAGAAACGTGTTCGTAGCAGGGTGGGGTGGAGGGTGAGAGTGATCGTTAATTATTACCAATCATTAATAGATTCCTGGCTCAGCCCTTTCGGCAGCACAAAGGTCGAAGAGGGTCCCCCTCCTCCTGCATTTCTCCTCTTCCCTCTCCTTCATTCGCCCTCTGTCTCTCCATCTCTCCCGGATTGCGACCGCTCGGCACAGGCATGGGGAACAGCACGGAGGACGTGGCTCTCGCGAAGGGCACCATCAACAACCCCGCGGACATCTGCGTCATCGTGGTCTACTTCCTGATGGTCATCGGCGTGGGGCTGTGGGTCAGTCTGTGTGTCCAGCGGTCCGTCTGTGATAGCGTCTCCCTGGCCGTCCTCTTGCTTGTAGATCCGCCTGTCCTCTTGTTGGACTGAGTCAGTCTGTGTGTCCAGCGGTCCGTCTGTAATAATGTCTCCCTGTCTGTCCTCTTGTTTGTAGATCTGTCTGTCCTGTAGGTCTGTCTGTCCTCTTGTTGGACTGAGTCAGTCTGTGTGTCCAGCGGTCCGTCTGTAATAATGTCTCCCTGTCCGTCCTCTTGCTTTTAGATCCGTCTGTCCTGTAGGTCTGTCTGTCCTCTTGTTGGACTGAGTCAGTCTGTGTGTCCAGTGGTCCGTCTGTAATAATGTCTCCCTGTCCGTCCTCTTGCTTGTAGATCCGTCTGTCCTGTAGGTCTGTCTGTCCTCTTGTTGGACTGAGTCAGTCTGTGTGTCCAGTTGTCCATCTGTAATAATGTCTCCCTGTCCGTCCTCTTGCTTGTAGATCCGTCTGTCCTGTAGGTCTGTCTGTCCTCTTGTTGGACTGAGTCAGTCTGTGCGTCCAGCGGTCCGTCTGTAATAATGTCTCCCTGTCCGTCCTCTTGCTTGTAGATCCGTCTGTCCTGTAGGTCTGTCTGTCCTCTTGTTGGACTGAGTCAGTCTGTGCGTCCAGCGGTCCGTCTGTAATAATGTCTCCCTGTCCGTCCTCTTGCTTGTAGATCCGTCTGTCCTGTAGGTCTGTCTGTCCTCTTGTTGGACTGATCAGTCTGTGTGTCCAGCGGTCCGTCTGTAATAATGTCTGTCTGTCTGTCTGTCAGTCAGTCAGTACCCATGCATTCAGATATCCTAATACAAACCTGGTCCCCTCTGTTTCTTAGTCTGTCTCACACCGCACCTGTCTGTCTGTTCACTGATTGGCTGTTGCTCCTTGCAGTCAATGTTCCGGACCAATCGGGGAACAGTGGGGGGGTATTTCCTAGCAGGACGGACTATGGTCTGGTGGCCAGTGAGTAAAAATAATTATTTAATTCAGTGCTGTGTTAATGTACTATAGTGTCCAGTGTGTCTGTATTAACCCCTCTCTCTCTCAGTGCAGTTAATGTACTGGAGTGTCCAGTGTGTCTGTATCCCTCTCTCTCAGTGCAGATAATGTACTGGAGTGTCCAGTCAGTGTGTCTGTATTAACCCCTCTCTCTCAGTGCAGTGTTAATGTACTGGAGTGTCCAGTCAGTGTGCCTGTATTAACCCCTCTCTCTCAGTGCAGTGTTAATGTACTGGAGTGTCCAGTCAGTGTGCCTGTATTAACCCCTCTCTCTCAGTGCAGTGTTAATGTACTGGAGTGTCCAGTCAGTGTGTCTGTATTAACCCCTCTCTCTCTCAGTGCAGTGTTAATGTACTGGAGTTTCCAGTCAGTGTGTCTGTGTTAACCCCTCTCTCTCAGTGCAGTGTTAATGTACTGGAGTGTCCAGTCAGTGTGTCTGTATTAACCCCTCTCTCTCAGTGCAGTGTTAATGTACTGGAGTGTCCAGTCAGTGTGTCTGTATTAACCCCTCTCTCTCAGTGCAGTGTTAATGTACTGGAGTGTCCAGTCAGTGTGTCTGTATTAACCCCTCTCTCTCAGTGCAGTGTTAATGTACTGTAGTGTCCAGTCAGTGTGTCTGTATTAACCCCTCTCTCTCAGTGCAGTGTTAATGTACTGGAGTGTCCAGTCAGTGTGTCTGTATTAACCCCTCTCTCTCTCAGTGCAGTGTTAATGTACTGGAGTGTCCAGTCAGTGTGTCTGTATTAACCCCTCTCTCTCTCAGTGCAGTGTTAATGTACTGGAGTGTCCAGTCAGTGTGTCTGTATTAACCCCTCTCTCTCTCAGTACAGTGTTAATGTACTGTAGTGTCCAGTCAGTGTCTGTATTAACCCCTCTCTCTCAGTGCAGTGTTAATGTACTGGAGTGTCCAGTCAGTGTGTCTGTATTAACCCCTCTCTCTCAGTGCAGTGTTAATGTACTGGAGTGTCCAGTCAGTGTGTCTGTATTAACCCCTCTCTCTCAGTGCAGTGTTAATGTACTGGAGTGTCCAGTCAGTGTGTCTGTATTAACCCCTCTCTCTCAGTGCAGTGTTAATGTACTGTAGTGTCCAGTCAGTGTGTCTGTATGAACCCCTCTCTCTCAGTGCAGTGTTAATGTACTGGAGTGTCCAGTCAGTGTGTCTGTATTAACCCCTCTCTCTGAGTGCAGTGTTAATGTACTGGAGTGTCCAGTCAGTGTGTCTGTATTAACCCCTCTCTCTCAGTGCAGTGTTAATGTACTGGAGTGTCCAGTCAGTGTGTCTGTATTAACCCCTCTCTCTCTCAGTGCAGTGTTAATGTACTGGAGTGTCCAGTCAGTGTGTCTGTATTAACCCCTCTCTCTCTCAGTGCAGTGTTAATGTACTGGAGTGTCCAGTCAGTGTGTCTGTATTAACCCCTCTCTCTCAGTGCAGTGTTAATGTACTGGAGTGTCCAGTCAGTGTGTCTGTATGAACCCCTCTCTCTCAGTGCAGTGTTAATGTACTGGAGTGTCCAGTCAGTGTGTCTGTATTAACCCCTCTCTCTCTCAGTGCAGTGTTAATGTACTGTAGTGTCCAGTCAATGTGTCTGTATTAACCTCTCTCTCTCTCAGTGCAGTGTTAATGTACTGGAGTGTCCAGTCAGTGTGTCTGTATGAACCCCTCTCTCTCAGTGCAGTGTTAATGTACTGGAGTGTCCAGTCAGTCAGTGTGTTTGTATTGACCCCTCTCTCTTTGAGGTGGGAGCCTCTCTCTTTGCCAGCAATATCGGAAGTGGACACTTCGTGGGCTTGGCCGGCACTGGTGCAGCCAGTGGGATCGCGGTTGGAGGATTTGAGTGGAACGTAAGTCATCTCCTTTCAAGACCGTAGTTCTTCCATATCGTGACAGAGTCTCGTTTCTGACAGTGACAGCCGTTATAGATGCAGTTGTGAATTTGACTTCACTGCACAGGGCCTGGAGTCTGCTAGAGTGAAACCCATCTACTTCAAAAGACATGCACACGCTGGCCAAAATATTAGATACCCCAGTCAAAACTACATCATGTAGACAAAGGAATATTCAATCTGGGATAGGGTTATTGAAAAGTACTAATCAGGAGATGGATATAAGAAAATTTCCAGCCTTCCTTGCTTGGAAGAGATCAGAGCTCTGAACTGTCCAGAACCTGCTGGAGTGCATAGTCACCAGTCCAATCCAAGATATCCTCATTTTGTTTAAAGAAAAGCCCACATTATTCACGATGTGTGTGTCGGGTGTGGGGGGTGAGATCTGGGTGTTTGTCGTGTGGACTGGATGTGTGTCGGATGTGTGTGTGTGACTGGGTGGAGAGGGTATTTCTGGATGTAGTGTGTCTTTGTAACAGTGAGGTGAAAAGAAACAAATTTTCAACCCAGCTGTAGAAGGGAGATGGGTCGATAACATTTCCTTTTCTTGCAGGCTCTGTTCATTGTGCTGCTGTTAGGGTGGTTGTTTGTTCCTGTCTACCTCACTGCCGGGGTAAGTTACTTAGAGAGACTGATGAACATGGACAAATTGATGTTAAAAGAGACCAGTTAATTGTCTATCAATCTCTCATCCATCATCTATTTCACTCTCAGTGCAGTGTTGTTGTACTTTAGTGTTCAGTGTGTCTGTCTGTATTAACCCCTCTCTCAGTACAGTGTTAATGTACTGTAGTGTCCAGTCAGTGTGTCTGTATTAACCCCTCTCTCTCTCAGTGCAGTGTTAATGTACTGCAGTGTCCAGTCAGTGTGTCTGTATTAACCCCTCTCTCTCAGTACAGTGTTAATATACTGTAGTGTCCAGTCAGTGTACCTGTATTAACCCCTCTCTCTCAGTACAGTGTTAAGGTACTGTAGTTTCCAGTCAGTGTACCTGTATTAACCCCTCTCTCTCAGTACAGTGTTAAGGTACTGTAGTTTCCAGTCAGTGTACCTGTATTAACCCTTCCCCCTTCTGTCTTAGGTGATCACTATGCCTCAGTACCTAAAGAAGAGGTTTGGTGGAGGAAGGATCAGTCTCTATTTGTCCATAATATCTCTCTTCCTGTACATCTTCACCAAGATCTCAGTAAGTGTCTCTGTATTTTTGTCCTCCAAATCTGTTCCTCCACAGTGTTAATGTACTGGAGTGTCCAGTCAGTGTGTCTGTATTAATCCCTCTCTCTCAGTGCAGTGTTAATGTACTGGAGTGTCCAGTCAGTGTGTCTGTATGAACCCTCTCTCTCTCAGTGCAGTGTTAATGTACTGGAGTGTCCAGTCAGTGTGTCTGTATTAACCCCTCTCTCTCTATTAGGTAGACATGTTTTCAGGAGCAGTGTTCATCCAGCAGGCTCTGGGCTGGAATATTTATGTGGCTGTGATTGCCCTGCTGTCCATCACTGCTCTCTACACTGTCACAGGTAACTCGTTCCCAGCCTGCTCTGCGGACGGAGGGGGCAGTATTAACCGTGTGCTGGGGGTGTGGCCCACGTGCACTAGAGCAACTTGTTTTTGTCCGTGATGAACATGATGTGTGCCAGCTGTTAAAGGCTGATGTATTGAAGCGTGTTCTGTGATTTATTAACTGTCTGCTTTTGCGCTCGCTGGTCACCAGGAGGGCTGGCCGCACTGATGTACACAGACACTGTCCAGACCTTCGTCATCATCGCGGGGGCCTTCGTCCTCATGGGCTTCGGTGAGGAAGCAGCTGAGAGGCGTCGCTCTCAAAATGACAGTTCTTAGCACCCTGAAAATCCATAACCGTCAGCTCTGATATCGCTGCCGTGTGGATTTGGACAGTCTTTTCCAATTGTATTTAAATTTAATCTGAAAGTTTAATCCAGATGAGAATCCTATCTTGATTTAGACTGATGTATTTTAACCTTAATCATTCTTAAACTTTACTGTAATCTAATTGTGAACCATAAATCTTGAAATGAATCCTAATACTTACATTTTAAATCTGAAATCTTATTTAAGAATCATGCTCCTCATGTTATCCTCCTTAAATTTATTTTTATTCTTTATTCAATTCTTAATCTTCTTCCTGTTGTCAATCATATTCTATTTATTCTTAATCTTTATTGTTTTATTCTTCTTCTTAATCTTTTTATTCTCAATCTTAATGTTTATAATCCTCTTATTCTTATTTGTTACCATATTGTTCTTAATCTTATTCTTTTTACTCTTATTCATAATCATGTTCTTATTATTCTTAGTCTTAATCTTAGTGTTTTTGTTCTCATGAATCTCATTCATGATCATGTTCTTATTATTCTTAGTCTTAATCTTAGTGTTTTTGTTCTTCTGAATCTTCTTCTTCTTCTGATTCTAACTGGGATGCGGATCCGCTCCTCTCCCTCTCTGTCCCAGCGTTCGCGGAGGTGGGGGGGTACAGCTCTCTGCTGGACAGGTACAGCTCGGCCCTGCCCTCGCTGGTCCAGTCGGCTGACCCGGCCCGCTACAACATCAGCGCCAGCTGCTACACTCCCCGGGCCGATGCCTTCAACCTGCTGAGAGACCCGCTGACCGGAGACCTGCCCTGGCCTGGGGTACTACTGGGCATCGCCATCGTCGGGGCCTGGTACTGGTGCACTGACCAGGTAGGGCACTGGGGATACTGGGGTTATCCTGCTGCACTGACCAGATAGGGCACTGGGGATACTGGTGCACTGACCAGGCAGGGCACTGGGGATACTGGGGTTATACTGCTGCACTGACCAAGCAGGGCACTGGGGATACTGGTGCACTGACCAGGTAGATCACTGGGGATACTGGTGTTATACTGGTGCACTGACCAGGTAGGGCACTGGTGATACTGGGGTTATACTGCTGCACTGACCAGGTAGGGCACTGGTGATAGTGGGGTTATACTGGTGCACTGACCAGGTAGGGCACTGCGATACTGGGGTTATACTGGTGCACTGACCAGGTAGGGTAATGGTTATACTGGGTTAACTTGAGATTATTCTGGATATGCATTGGTTAAACTGTCATTGTCCACGGATCAGACATTTCACTGGTTGAACTGGAGTTTACTGAGATCATTCTGATTGTAAATGATTGATAATGCTGAACAGAACAGATACAGAACAGATAAGATAGTGGCCATATAATGGCTGATTATTGCAGTGCACCGTTAATGCTACTTGGTGACCATGAATTATATTAGTGCACTGACCAGGTAACAGAACTGGGGCACTAGGATTACACTGGAGTTGAAGAAACACCTGTCATTACCAACATCACGTTGGCTGCCCTGGAGTCATATTGATACCACACTGGTTCTACGGAGGGCAGACTGTGAATACCCTCCTGCACTTTGGAAGAGGACAGCAGGTCCAGACAAGATGGAGGTCTGACGTTCCTCAGAACAGCTTGGGGAATGAGCTGCTGCCCTCAGTCACCTGAACACTTCTGAGAAGGTGATTGGTCAGGTGACCCTTCAAGAGCTGGCTTGGTCTGTGATCTGCTGTCTGGAAGCAGAGTTGAAGCAGACTCTCAGATCTGATGTGCATTAAGCACCAGAGGAAGAAAGAAAGAGAGAGAGAGAAAAGAGCATCTGGCTTTCACAACCAACGAGCTGAGCAGCAGGGGGCACCAATCTAAGAGCAGACACTTGAGACTGGGGGAGAGACTCAGGCATCTAGGGAGGGCTGTGCAAAAGTCAATTTTCCTCATTCTGCTGGTAAAACTAATCTTTATCTCACCCAGACCTGTCTCTCGACTTTCCAGTTCCTGACAGCTTGAATGCGGGCGTGCCATGCACTGCTCAAGTATCTGCTCTACTGGTCTCGAGAATAAAGATGCATTAGGGATATATTTCTCATGCGTTGTTAAACTGGAAATATATGCCACTCACACCACGCCTCCAGTGTTCAGTCACAGGAGGAGCATTGCCGGTATCTGCACCCTGTCTGCAGGGCACATGAGTGCACTTGAGGCTGAAGGTCACTGGCAGAGGTGCTCATACCTCCCCCCCTCCTTCTCCTCTCGTGCGCAGGTGATCGTCCAGCGCTGCTTGGCTGCCCGGAGCCTGACCCACGTCAAAGCGGGCTGTATCATGTGCGGGTACCTCAAGCTGCTGCCCATGTTCCTCATGGTGTTCCCTGGCATGATCAGCCGGGTGCTGTACCCCGGTGAGTGACTGGACCCCCCCAGGATCCGCCCCCAGAAGTCCCGAAACCGGTCCCAGTATCTGCAGGTCACACCAGCTCTCCTCATGCCTGAAGGCACCCCACCTAACATCCTTGAGCTCATGCCAAAGCACTTCCAATAGCCCAGGGCACCCCAAAGTTCCTGATCAGCACTGTATCCAAGTGAGTGAGGGACCTCCAGTACCCCCATGCATGATGCCTCCAAACCCACGATTAGCCTTCTACTGTGCTTCAGAAAGAGAGCCACTATATTCCAACTGACGCCCCACTCTCCTGACCCCAGTGCAGTGTTAATTCATTGGATGGACATGCACGACATGTTTGTATTGACCACAGCCTCTCTCTTGCTGGATTTCTTGTCTGCCTTTTAAAGAGACATTGTCATTTGATAGTAAAATACTGTGTCTACATAAACCCCTCCTCCTACCTGTGGTCCATTATTATCCATATTTAGTGGAGAAACAGGTCAACTCCGCTGGTCAGATGGTCTACATAAACTTCTATTATCGCCCTTTGTAATCTGTGTTTAGTAGAGAAATAGGTCGACTCGACAGTTCAAATACTGTAAATACAAAACCATTCTCCTAGCTGGGTTGTCCCATTCTAATCAATGTTTAGTAGAGAAATAGGTTGACTCTACAGTTAAAATACTGTCTCCCTCTCTCTCCACAGATGAGGTGGCCTGTGTGGTGCCGGAGGTGTGTAAGGAGGTGTGTGGGACGGAGGTGGGCTGCTCCAACATCGCCTACCCCAAGCTCGTGGTGTCAGTCATGCCCAACGGTGAGACTACCTGTCGGGTCTGAATCTATTCCAGTCTATGTACTGATCGTTGCTTCTGAGTGCACAACTGATGGTGTTCCTCCTCTTCTGTGCCACTGAATCTCTTGAAATATCTCTCTTTCTGTGTTAATGCATAGGTGTTTTAACCTCTAGACCTCTATATAATAATAATAAAAGTGTTCTTAATAAAATTATATAGTGCTCTTCTGGACACTCCACACAAAGCGCTTTACAGATCATGGGGATCCCCTCCACCCCCACCAGTGTGTCCCCCCACTTGGATGATGCTTCAGTCTGCTCACACACATCAGCTCTCAGTGGGGAGGAGCAGAGTGATGAAGCCAGTTCAGAGAGGGGGGTTACTAGGAGGCCATGATGGGTAAAGACCAGGGGGAAATTTGGCCAGGACACCGGGGTGACACCCCTACTCTTTTCGAGAGACTCCCTGGGATTTTTAATGACCACAAAGAGTCAGGACCTCGGTTTTACGTCTCATCTGAAGGACAGAGCCTTTTTACAGTCTAGTGTCCCCGTCACTATAATAATAAAAATAATAAACTTTATTTTATATAGCGCCTTTAAAGGTGGCTTCTCAAAGCGCTTTACAGGATGGCAATAACAACAAATAAGAAGAGTATAACAATAAATAAGGAGAATACACAAGATAAGACACAATTACAATATATAGGGGAGACCGTGGATGGCGGTACTAAGAAAAGCAGAGGGGTGAAGAATGGAACCAGTTCAGTAAAGGCTTTTCTGAAGAAGAGGGTTTTGAGTCTGGATTTGAAGGAGTTTAGAGAAGGTGACTCTCTGATATCCTTGGGCAAAGAGTTCCAGAGCTTGGGGGCATAACAGGAGAAGGCCCTGTCACCCATACAATGTAGACGGGCTTGGGGGACAGTAAGGAGAGCAGAATTAGAAGAGCGAAGGTTGCGAGGTGGGGAGTAGGGCGATAATAGTTCAGACAGGTACTGAGGTGCCTAGCCATGCAGAGCCTTATAGGTGAGCATGAGGATTTTAAAATCTACACGGAATTCGACGGGAAGCCAGTGCAAGGACTCCACGACAGGAGTAATGTGAACACTTGCACTAGACCTGGTCAGGATTCTGGCTGCTGAATTTTGGACGTACTGCAGTTTTTTCAGAGTAGATTTTGATACCCCTGCGAGTAGAGCATTACAGTAGTCAATTCGAGAGAACACAAATGTGTTGATCAGCTTTTCAGCCACAGTTAATGATAGAACTGGGGCATTAGGACCCCCACAGACTGCAGGGTGAGCGCCCCCTACTGGCCCCACTAACACCCCTTCCAGCAGCAACCTTAAATTTTCCCAGGAGGTCTCCCATCCAGGTACTGACCAGGCTCACACCTGCTGAGCTCCAGTGGGGCTGCCAGTGCTGAGCTGCAGGGTGATATGTCAGCTGGCTATGATATGGTCTTAACCTCTGTTCTTCTGCTTTCTGCTGCCTCTCTCCTCCTCTCTCCCCCCCTCTGGGTCCCAGGACTGCGGGGGCTGATGCTGGCCGTGATGCTGGCAGCCCTGATGAGCTCTCTGGCCTCCATTTTCAACAGCAGCAGCACCCTGTTCACCATGGACATCTGGACGAGACTGCGGCCACAGGCCCGAGACAGGGAGCTGATGATCGTGGGCCGGTCAGACTCCCCCACCTCCCCTTCGCCGTCTCAGATTCCATCCCGGAGTCAGATTGCGTTTCATTTCAATTCGATTAACTGGCAGGACCAGTCCATTAGCGTCCTGCCAGAACAACTACAAGAAGTCATTAACCACAGCAGTGTAAAACTGCAGAACAATCCGCAAAACACAGGGGAAAGAGCGGCTCTGTCTGCTGATCAGCCACAACGAGATGATCCATCAGTAGATATTCGCATAGCTAACACAATATGGTGAAACCGATATTTCCATCTTAAACACATTTCCCTGGGGAAAGGGACTCAAAATATAAAACACACACACACACTGCCATCCCACCCTTCTCAGAACTACAGTCAAAATCAAGAGATATTTAACAGGTAAACAACGAGGTTAAGTACAGTCGCTGGCAGCCCGTGGGTGGTATATCCCGCCCCCTCTTGCTTGTGTAGGGATACAGGGAGTCACAGCGCAGTCCAGTCAAGGTTTGGTATGAGTTAAATTGTGATGAAAATGGGCACTTCATGAGACAGTGGGAGAAGAGTCACAGAAGGAATACTTCTCCCGGTGTCCTGAATCCCTGCAGTGTTCCATGGAGTATACTTTTATAGTTTTATAGTCCGTGTCCAGCTATGGTCACTGTGTTATTACCATGAAGGGGTGTTTATGAGCGACCATTACCGTGGTATTGGAACCATAGAAAACAGTTACACCCAGCAGCTATATAGCTACGTCACCCTGCAGCTCAGCACTGGCAGCCCCACTGGAGCTCAGCAGAGTGAGCCTGGTCAGTACCTGGAGGGGAGAGTCCTGGGAAAGCTGAGGCTGCTGCTGGGAGAGGTGTTAGTGGGGCCAGCAGGGGGCGCTCACCCTGCAGTCTGTGTGGGTCCTGATGCCCCAGTATAGTGACGGGGACACTCTACTGTAAAAAGGCTCCATCCTTCGGATGAGACGTAAAACCGAGGTCCTGACTCTCTGTGGTCATTAAAAGTCCCAGGGCGTCTCTCGAAAAGAGTAGGAGTGTCACCCCAGTGTCCTGGCCAAATTTCCCCCTGGTCTTTACCCATCATGGCCTCCTAATAACCCCCCTCTCTGAACTGGCTTCATCACTCTGCTCTCCTCCCCACTGAGAGCTGCTGTGTGTGAGCAGACTGGAGCTTCATCCAGGTGGGGGGACACACTGGTGGGGGTGGGGGTGGGGGTGGAGGGAATCCCCCTGACCTGTGAAGAGCTCTGAGTGGAGAGTCCAGAAGAGCGCCATGAATTCTTATCACCTCCACTGGCCCAGAGGCTGTCCCTGAGATCCCACCTATCCCACCTTTCAGTTCCTCCTGAGGTGTCCCGTACAGCAGTACAGCAGTACAGCAGTATGAGGTGTCTGTTTAAGGTTAAGGTGTCTGACCAGGCCAGGTCAGGAGGAACGATCCCAGGCCGGAGGCAGATTTCGACACTTGTCCGGCTTCGGCCACTGCTCTGTGCTGGACAAGGCGGCCGGTCAGCGGAGAAGTCACCCCTGCTCTCCCCCTCTCGCCGTCTCTCTCAGGGTCTGGGTGCTGGTCATCGTGTCGGTCAGTATCGCCTGGATCCCTGTGGTCCAGGCGGCCCAGAGCGGCCAGCTCTTCGACTACATCCAGTCCATCACCAGCTACCTGGCGCCGCCCATCGCCGCCGTCTTCTTCCTGGCCGTCTTCGTCAAGAGGGTCAACGAGCCGGTGAGCGGGGGCAGCGGAGCGCGCTCGGGCACGGTGACGTCATCGCCCCCCACCGCGCGTAGCAGGGACCTCAGCCGCCTGGGCTGGGGGAGGTCTCCTTGAGCTCGCGCGGCTGGCTCCCTGCGGCGTTACGCGGGAGACCGCGGGTTCGTGCCCCAGGTGTGGCGGGACGAACCGGCGGGGTTGGGCGGGGGAAGGGCACGAGACCCGCGCGGAACATGCGACGGTCACAGAGGGATGCTGGGAGAAGAGGCTAGGACACAGCGGGGGGCCAAGATCGCAGCACAGCCAACGCCTCAGGGGTCAAAGAGGAGCCGCAGCGCTCATTCTGTATCTCAGGGTTAGAAAGATCCCCTGCGTTTCGAACCACAGGGAAAGGAAAATGTACACAGGAAGTGGGAAAACCTGAAATTTCCATCACAAAAGAGAAGACATGTCCAGGTATAATAATAATAATCAACTTTATTTTATATAGCGTCTTTAAAGGTGGCTTCTCAAAGTGCTTTACAGAATGACAACAACAATAAATAAGAAGAATACACAAGATAAAACACAATTACAATATACAGAGGAGACCGTGGAGGGTGGTACTAAGAAAAGCAGAGGGGTGAAGAATGGAACAGTTCAGTAAAGGTTCTTCTAAAGAAGAGGGTTTTGAGTCTGGATTTGAAGGAGTTTAGAGAAGGTGACTCTCTGATATCCTTGGGGAGAGAGTTCCAGAGCTTTGGGGCATAACCGGAGAAGGCCCTGTCACCCATACAGTGTAGACGGGCTTGGGGGACAGTAAGGAGACCAGAATTTGAAGAGCGAAGGTTGCGAGGTGGGCAGTAGGGCGATAATAGTTCAGACAGGTACTGAGGTGCCAAGCCATGTAGAGTCTTATAGGTGAGCATGAGGATTTTAAAGTCTACACGGAATTTGACCGGAAGCCAGTGCAAGGACTCCAGGATAGGAGTAATGTGATCACTTGCACTAGACCTAGTATGCAGATGGTATACAGATGTTCTGCGATTCAAAACAAAGCAACAAGACTTCCGGTGAGGGGAAGCAGCCCTCCGACACTGAAAACAAGCAGGCCTGTGAATCCAGCTCCTTTAATCCAACAGAAATACCACTCGCGATTCTGAGTCGGTGAAATAATAACGTGGGTAAATGGAGGATAAATGGAACTTGCTTGTTAACTCTGCCTGCAGATCACGCTGGGACATTACTGCAGTGAGATATCTGCCGCACAGCCTGTACTTACTCGCTCATAAATCGCAGTACGTGAGTCAGGACAGGGACTAGTGAGCAGGAAGGGCTGCTTCACATCGCAATTCCCCCAAATTCGTGACTAGAATGGCAGCTTACGCCACTTTCACAAAGTTCACGGTTGTGTGCTGCATTTGACACTTGGAAGTTTTTTCTATGACGTCAATGAATGTATTTTGGACCCGAGGTTAAAGAACTGGGAAACTGGGACGGCAGTGTGACCTGTTAATGAGAAGACTATGGCGGTGTTAACCCCTGCCTTCGTTTCTCTATCCCCCACCCCAGGGTGCCTTCTGGGGCCTGCTGGGGGGGCTGGGCATGGGCCTGTGCCGCATGGTGCCGGAGTTTGTGTTCGGGACGGGCAGCTGCCTCTTCCCCTCACACTGCCCCCCGGTGGTGTGCGGGGTGCACTACCTCTACTTCGCCGTGCTGCTGTTCTTTGCTACCGCTACCCTGGTGCTCACTATCAGTTACTGCACACAGGCCATCCCTGACAAACATGTGAGTCCAGACTGACGCCCTCTCTCTCAGTGCAGTGTTAATGTACTGGAGTGTCCAGTCAGTGTGTCTGTATTAACCCCTCTCTCTCAGTGCAGTGTTAATGTACTGGAGTGTCCAGTCAGTGTGTCTGTATTAACCCCTCTCTCTCAGTGCAGTGTTAATGTACTGGAGTGTCCAGTCAGTGTGTCTGTATTAACCCCTCTCTCTCTCAGTGCAGTGTTAATGTACTGGAGTGTCCAGTCAGTGTGTCTGTATTAACCCCTCTCTCTCTCAGTGCAGTGTTAATGTACTGGAGTGTCCAGTCAGTGTGTCTGTATTAACCCCTCTCTCTCTCAGTGCAGTGTTAATGTACTGGAGTGTCCAGTCAGGGTGTCTGTATTAACCCCTCTCTCTCTGTTTCTAAGCTCTACAGGCTGGTGTTCAGTCTGCGTCACTCCACTGAAATCAGGGATGACCTGGACCGCGAGGAGGAGGAGCGAGGGAGGAAGGCACGCAGGGAGGCAGCAGAGCAGAGCGCAGACAAGGCCCAGCAGGACGAAGGTGAGAGCAGCTCGTCAGCTTGTCCCTCCTCTTCCTCTCTGCTCTCTTTCTGTTCTGGGATCTTCCATTTCCCTTTTTCCTTCTTGCCCTCTGTACAATGTAATCCCGTGTAGTGATTCGCTGGGGGTGTGATCCTAGAGGTTTGACTGCTAATGTTTGCCCTCGTCCTGCCCCTCCCTCCCCCTCCCTCTGTCAAAACCCAATCCCATCACCTCTCAGTCCCTGAGGCAGAAGGGGGCGTGTCCCGGTCGCCGCTCGGCCGCCTGATTGGCTGGTTCTGCGGCGTCGGCTCCACCCAGGCCCCCGAGCCAACCGAGGAGGAAGTGGCCGAGGCGTCCAAGCAGCTGCCCGACATTCACGAGGACCCCACCTGGCAGTACGTCGTCAACGGCAACGCCATCATCATGATGGCGGTGGCCATCTTCCTCTGGGGCTTCTACGCCTAGACTAACCGAAGACTGACCGCACGCACCCGTCCCCCCCCCATCATCCATCCAGCTTCTAACCACTTCATCCAATCCGGGGTCGCGGGGTCGCCAGAGTCTATCCCAGCATGCACCGGCAATGGAACACTGTTTCTCCTGGTCTTCACTCCAGCCTGGGCTCTTAATGACTATCTTAGAAGATCTCAGTCCTGATCCAGGAGGAACACTGTGTCTCCTGGTCATCACTCCAGCCTGGGCTCTTAATGACTTTATCACAGACGATCTCAGTCCTGATCCAGGAGGAACACTGTGTCTCCTGGTCTTTACTCCAGCCTGGGCTCTTAATGACTTTATCTCAGAGGATCTCAGTCCTGATCCAGGAGAAACACTGTGTCTCCTGGTCATCACTCCGGCCTGGGCTCTTAATGAGTTTATCTCAGAGGATCTCAGTCCTGATCCAGGAGGAACACTGTGTCTCCTGGTCTTCACTCCAGCCTGGGCTCTTAATGACTTTATCACAGACGATCTCAGTCCTGATCCAGGAGGAACACTGTGTCTCCTGGTCTTCACTCCAGCCTGGGCTCTTAATGACTATCTTAGAAGATCTCAGTCCTGATCCAGGAGGAACACTGTGTCTCCTGGTCATCACTCCAGCCTGGGCTCTTAATGACTTTATCACAGACGATCTCAGTCCTGATCCAGGAGGAACACTGTGTCTCCTGGTCTTAACTCCAGCCTGGGCTCTTAATGACTTTATCTCAGAGGATCTCAGTCCTGATCCAGGAGAAACACTGTGTCTCCTGGTCATCACTCCGGCCTGGGCTCTTAATGAGTTTATCTCAGAGGATCTCAGTCCTGATCCAGGAGGAACACTGTGTCTCCTGGTCTTCACTCCAGCCTGGGCTCTTAATGACTTTATCACAGACGATCTCAGTCCTGATCCAGGAGGAACACTGTGTCTCCTGGTCTTCACTCCAGCCTGGGCTCTTAATGACTATCTTAGAAGATCTCAGGCCTGATCCAGGAGGAACACTGTGTCTCCTGGTCATCACTCCAGCCTGGGCTCTTACTGACTTTATCACAGAGGATCTCAGTCCTGATCCAGGAGGAACACTGTGTCTCCTGGTCATCACTCCAGCCTGGGCTCTTAATGACTATCTTAGAAGATCTCAGTCCAGATCCAGGAGGAGCACTGTTTCTCCTGATCTTCACTCCAGCCTGGGCTCTTACTGACTATCTCAGACGATCTCAGTCCTGATCCAGGAGGAACACTGTGTCTCCTGGTCTTCACTCCAGCCTGGGCTCTTACTGACTGTATCTCAGAAGATCTCAGTCCTGATCCAGGAGGAACACTGTGTCTCCTGGTCTTCACTCCAGCCTGGGCTCTTACTGACTTTATCACAGAGGATCTCAGTCCTGATCCAGGAGGAGCACTGTTTCTCCTGATCTTCACTCCAGCCTGGGCTCTTACTGACTATCTCAGACGATCTCAGTCCTGATCCAGGAGGAACACTGTGTCTCCTGGTCTTCACTCCAGCCTGGGCTCTTACTGACTGTATCTCAGAAGATCTCAGTCCTGATCCAGGAGGAACACTGTGTCTCCTGGTCTTCACTCCAGCCTGGGCTCTTACTGACTTTATCACAGAGGATCTCAGTCCTGATCCAGGAGGAACACTGTGTCTCCTGGTCATCACTCCAGCCTGGGCTCTTAATGACTATCTTAGAAGATCTCAGTCCTGATCCAGGAGGAGCACTGTTTCTCCTGGTCTTCACTCCAGCCTGGGCTCTTACTGACTATCTCAGACGATCTCAGTCCTGATCCAGGAGGAACACTGTGTCTCCTGGTCTTCACTCCAGCCTGGGCTCTTACTGACTTTATCACAGAGGATCTCAGTCCTGATCCAGGAGGAACACGGTGTCTCCTGGTCTTCACTCCAGCCTGGGCCCTTAATGACTATTTCCATCCATCCCTTCTCTGTGTGCTTCTCCCAGTCCAGAGTCTCGGGGGAACCAGGCCTATCCCAGCAGGTACTGGCGCAAGGCGGGGTACAACCCGGACGCGCTGCCAGTCCGCCGCAGGGCACACAGACACACACTCACACCAGGGCCAGTTTTCCCAAGAGGCAGTTAACCCACCAGTGTGCTTTTGGCCCACACACACGTGAGGAAACCCCCACACATGCGGAGAGAACATGCAAACTCCACACAGCTGGTTGCACATCACAGGGTTTTAAAGACCCTGCGATCCCGATACTGTCTTGTACTGACCCAGAGCCGGTCCTCATCACTGCCACCCCGCTAAATACCGGCCCATAGCTGTCACAGTTTCCCGGAAACTTGGAAAAACTGACCCTGTCTCTCTGCCAAATAATGCCACTGTCTCTGCCAAGTATCGATCGCACTGCACTCAGCATTAGTGACCCCCGGCTCTGCCAAATACTGACCTCAGTGCGCTCGCCTGGTACGGACACACACCCCGCCAAATAGTGATCTCATCTCGCTGGGCTTGGCTCTGCCCCCTGTCAGGAACAGACTGCGACGCTGCAAAATAAAACCAGCCCTTCCTTCCGCTCTGAGCCTCAGCCTGCGCTGCACCCTGGCAGACCCTGCCAGGACCTGTGACTCAGCATTTCCAGGTGGGGCACGGAGCTCAGCAGGACCAGCGGAGATCGAGTCAGCAGTGCCCTGGCCTGACCAGTTACACACACACGCACATGCACACACCAACCCCACTGAGCACGTCCGGGATCAACTCGCCCGTCCCTGTACAACACAGAGCCTGAGAGAGTCAGGGCCTGACCAGTCACACACACACCCCAGCCCCACTGAGCACGTCTGGGATCAACTCGCCCATCCCTGAACAACACAGAGCCTGAGAGAGTCAGGGCCTGACCAGTCACACACACACACCAACCCCACTGAGCACGTCTGGGATCAACTCGCCCATCCCTGTACAACACAGAGCCTGAGAGAGTCAGGGCCTGACCAGTCACACACACACACACACCAGCCCCACTGAGCACGTCTGGGATCAACTCGCCCATCCCTGAACAACACAGAGCCTGAGAGAGTCAGGGCCTGACCAGTCACACACACACACCAGCCCCACTGAGCACGTCTGGGATCAACTCGCCCGTACAACAAGAACCAACAGAGACTGACCAGTCAACACACCCCAACTCATTTTCCCAGAGTTCCCTTTCCTCCTGCCTTTTAAATGAAGCTTTAATCTCACAGAGCGCGGTTGGACCACATCCGCCTTGTTCAAGCCTTGTTGCTGGGTGTGGGGCACGAGGTAACAGTAATAAATCTTTTGTTTCCAGACGTTGGGCGAGTACTCTCTCTCTTTCCTTGTGGCCCTGTCGAGAGTGTTATAAACAGGTGGATTTGACCGACAGGAAACGTGTTTCTGCGTTTTCAGCGCAGGTTTGGCCGCTGTGCGCGATGGGAACGCATATTTATTAGCAGAACCTCACAGACTCTTGGACTTGTAGTTTCGCGTCGTAAGTATCTAATCTGGCCAGCGTTGTGGGGGGGGGGCAAGAGAAAGAGCCAGAAATCATCTTGTAGGAGCCAGTTCCTGTGGACGGCAGGCCCTCCAGGAGCTGAGCGGTTTTAGGGCGTTTATTAACGCCTAAATAAACAGGTGGTTTGAGCTCTTGGGCCTGGTAAGCGGTTATTGTCAAAGCTGGAAAACCCGGTGGGAGTATGGTCCCTGCGGACTGGAGTTACCCCCCCCCTCCGCCACCCCAGCCGTAAGCCTTGATCAGGGGTTGGCAATCCTGATCCTGGGAAGTCCAGCGGGTTTTGCGGGTCACCCCGAAATCGGCAGGTAGCGGAGACGGGAGGACGGTGTGACCTGCCGGGGGCCCGTCTGGCGGAAACAGCTCCCCGCCGAGGAGGAGGAAAAAAAAAAAGGACGTTTCTCTCGTCTTTCAGAGGGTGACACGGCGATTCGAGCCGTATTTCGAAATAAACACGGGAGAGCAGCGCCCGCAGGAGAGAATGTCAGTTGTTTTTTTTCTTATTTTTACCGTGGCGACTGTACACAGAGTTCCCCTTATTTCTTTCTGACTACGGTTTGGTTACTGGAGCGCACAACAACGACAAAAAAAATGTTTACCTCTGCGACTTGCCGAGAAGCGCCTGTTTGATGTTTTGTGTGTGCTTGTGTGTGTTTGCCTGTTATCCGGCACACTCGGCCGAGCGAGGCGAGAGGAGAAGTCTGCGCCCGCGGCTCTTGAGGAGAGGCGGAGAAGGCTCCGGGCTGGGCCGCTAGTTTCACACTCCCACCACTCTTCGTGTACAGACGGCGGGCCTGCTGTGCACACGTGTCCTGGGAGCGCCCACGTCCCTCCTCTAGTTACTGTTTTAATAACTATAATAATTCCTCACGCTGATATAGCGCTCTTCTGGACTCTCCACTCCGAGCTCTTCACAGGTCAGGGGGATCCCCTCCACCCCCACCAGTGTGTCCCCCCACCTGGATGAAGCTCCAGTCTGCTCACACACAGCAGCTCTCAGTGGGGAGGAGCAGAGTGATGAAGCCAGTTCAGAGAGGGGGGTTATTAGGAGGCCATGATGGGTGAAGACCAGGGGGAAATTTGGCCAGGACACCGGGGTGACACCCCTACTCTTTTCGAGAGACGCCCTGGGATTTTTAATGACCACAGAAAGTCAGGACCTCGGTTTTACGTCTCATCTGAAGGACGGCGCCTGTTTACAGTCTAGTGTCCCCGTCACTATACTGGGGCATCAGGACCCCCACAGACTGCAGGGTGAGCGCCCCCTACTGGCCCAACTAACACCTCTCCCAGCAGCAGCCTCAGCTTTCCCAGGAGTCTCCCCTCCAGGTACTGGCCAGGCTGCTGAGCTCCTGTGGGCTGTCAGTGCTGAGTTGAGAGTTACAGAGCTCGTCTTGTACTTGTCAGCCTCAAGGCCACGGCTGTAAACCCGCGTCTTCTTGCTGCAAATGTGCGGCTCCTGGTGCGAGTCAGGCCCGTGTTCTTCCTCGGAGGTGAACGGCGCCGGAGAGCCCGAACTGCAGTTCTGCCTGCTCGCCGCCAGGAGGAGCCCATACTCTCTCTCACTCACACACACAAGCCCAGAGCTCGCCCCCCTCTGATCTGCAGAAGACGCCTGCTTTAACCCGCGGCAGTCAACCACGTCAACAACAACAACAAAAAAAAATTGCTTAGATTCACGCTCCATCTAGCTGCCCCTCGAGTGACCCCCGATCGCAGAAACTTCCACCGCGTGGAGAAGGGGCGTGCGGTGGGCGCCGGGCTCCCCCTGGCGGCGAGCAGGCGGAACTGCAGCTCGGGCTCTCCAGCGCCGTTCATCGCCGATGACTCCACGAAGTTACCGGCTGTATCGTTATGGGGTCTTTCTGTTCAGAATTTAATAAACTATCCCCCTCCAGCCCCCGCACACACACACACACACACACACACACACACAACCACTCCCGCTATGGTATTTTTTCATGAAAATAAATCTTATTACACCAAGGTATGCAGTGCTTACAAGCCACACAATTCTACCATTAAACCTCTCCAAGATTTAACGTGTCTTGAAGGGGATCGTGAGGATCGTTGGTCATTTTGTTCGGCCAGGGCACGCTGAGACCGGACCGCTTTGGGGTAAGCAGGCGCCCCGGGGAGACGAGAGAGAGAGAGACCATTATCAGTGCCTGATCGCCGCCGGACAGGCCAGGTTCAAGGAACTGAGTCTCTTTAGTCCCGAACGGAGAGGATAATGTTGGGGGCCTATAAGAGAACGCCCCGCCCCTCCACAGCCGGGGCCCATTAACTCCTGGGAAAACAAGAAAGAAGAAGCGGAGGGAGGCAGGCTGTGCAGACTGGGTTCGGCTCGGCTCCTGTTGTGTTGCCGGCGCTGGGGTGTGGAGGCGAGGCGGTGTCAGCGCTTTTCAAACCCCCCTCCCCCGCGGGCCGGTGCTGGGGTCCCTCATGCGCTGCGGTGCGAGTTCCTGCTGACCGGGCTGTCCGGGAGAGAGCGTGCGGTCACCGGCGCTCGGGCCCGCGGCCGCGCTCCGAGACGCCCCCCCGTCCCGGAGCTCCGGGGCCCGCTCCTTCACATGGACGACTGTCGTGAGGGAAGACGAGGGCTTTTCTTTTGAAGTTTTAAGCCATGTTTCCTTTTAATACGCAAAAAAATTACCGGCCGGTTCTGGACAGCGCAGCGCAGCGCCGACACAAAATCACCGTGTCAGCGGAGGAGGAGGAGGAGGAGGAAGAGGAGGAGGAGGCGGCGGTCGCAGGCCCAGCCTGGAGCCGTGCAGGGCCTGACGCAGACTCCTCGCCGGGCTGGCGACAGAAAGCGTTGTGTGTGTGTGTGTGTGTGAGTGTGGTGAGGGTAAACTCCATTATCTCTGATCAGTGCTCTCTCTCCGAGATGCGCTGTCGCGGGCCAAAAAGCAAATGGAACATTAATACAGACGCAGACTCTCGGGGCCCTGAGCCAGCAGAAAGAAACACTCAAGCGTAAGTTTTTTTTTAATATATGTATTTACCCAGCTTCGCAGAGGACATAATTCAAGTTGCTGATTGTAAACGCGGGGCTGTCGGGACGTGGGGAAAAAAAAAAAACCAACAACCCAAGACTCGAATATAAACGGAGGGAGAGATCAATCAAGAGGAAACAGAGCTCGTCGGTTTGCTCTTTCAGGCTCCGAGTCCGACCGGAAGAGCGAGATCGCGAGGACGGACCAGGGCTGAAAAAAACTCCCCCCCCCCCCCCAGAAAAGCGCGAGGCTCCAGGATGTAGGACCGTCCGTGTTTCACGCAGAGCGTCGACGTTAGTTCGCGTGATCTTTACACAGAGGGTGGTGGGGGTGTGGAACGAGCTCCCCAGCCCTGTTGCTGAAGCCGATACCCTGGCTTCTCTCAGGACACAGCTGGGTGAGACACTCCAGTCAGGACAGGAGGCTCTTCTTTACACAGAGGGTGGTGGGAGTGTGGAACAAGCTATCCAGCCCTGTTGTAGAAGCCGATACCCTGGCTTCTCTCAGGACACAGCTGGGTGAGACACCCCAGTCAGGACAGGAGGCTCTTCTTTGCACAGAGGGTGGTGGGAGTGTGGAACAAGCTGCCCAGCCCTGTTCCTGAAGCCGATACCCTGGCAGCACGAAGAAGGCAGCACGATTCCTCCCCTCCAGTCAGCAACTCTTCAGATCAGTCCTTGACTCACTCTCCGCACTCGGTCAGCCCCTCCAATCGAGTCCACACCGACCTTCGACCTTTGCCACACACCTCGCTCAGAGCCAGCTTGTGACAGCTTCTGGGCTCACCAAGTTCCATGACACCTACGCCGCGTGGAAATCTCCATTTTTGCAGTGTTGTTGAGCACCTGGACCTCGCAGCCGGGGAAGAATTGGACCCGTCGATCGAATGGCTTGGAAGAGAATCCGCTGAGCACGCTCGCCGCGTGGAGTCAGGCAGTATTGGGGACCAGCCTGCTGGCCTACGGCCGAGGTGGGGGAAGCTGGATGGAGCGAGCTCTGCTCCCCTAGATGGAGAACTTTCCTCGAGTAGCACCCAAAGGTCACTGACTTGCCGTCAGATAATAGAGGCTGCGAAACGAGATGGCTATCAGTTGGGGCTTGCATATGTGGGTACAGCCAGGGGTGTCAACCCTCTCGTAGAGAAGCTGCCATGTTTCAGGTGGAATGGATGATGTCTGCCATGGATGGACACTGTCACGGGTGTCGGAAGGGACGAACTGTGGAATGGCAGGAGAGCGATAAAGACCCTATGCGTAGCGGCGAGACGGGGGTTAGCCCGGGCTCAGCTGTTCAGGAAATGCTGTATAGAAACCTCAGGTAGCGGATGTGGGGCGACCCGGTGCTAGGCGGGTCTCAGGACATCCGAACCTCAATGCTGAGCGAGGAGCAGAGCAGAAGCAGGAAGTAAATAGGCTACACAACAAGACACACCAGAAAGACATGAATAATCCCAGGGAACTAGGAACAGGAGAGAAGTAGAGCACCCTCTAGGTGTACTGGGCGTGACAAACACGCTACAAGGAGGAACACAAGGTCTCCTTCCCCCTCCGTCTCTGTCTTTTCAGAGCTTGTGCGCAGAGCAGGCAAAGCACGCCATGACCCAAGCTTCAGTCTCAGCTCATACACCATAACCCACGGGAGGAAAGATCCGTTCGCTGAGAACCGCAGCAGAACACGGATCCTGATCTCTGCACAAAACTGATGTCTCATCCCCGCCGGGCTGTGAGCAGTGCAGCAGTAGACCCAGACAGACGGCGTCCGATACGTTGCCAGCCCCCATCCACTGAAGAAGCGTAGGGGCTCTAGAGAAATCCCACTGAGGAACGCCAGAGGCTTCTCAAAGAGTTCTCCATCTGTGAACTGGCTCCATCACTCTGCTCTCCTCCCCGCTGAGATCTGGTGTGTGGTGAGCGTTCTGGCGCACTATGGCTGCCGTTGCATCATCCAGGTGGGGCTGCACACTGGTGGTGGTGGAGGGAATCCCCATTACCTGTAAAGCGCTTTGAGTGGAGTGTCCAGAAAAGTGCTATATAAGTGTAAGCAATTATAATAATAATAATTATTATTATTATTTATTTATTATTGAGAGACAGACTCACTATTGCTCAGGCTGTGACAGGAGATCACACACTGTATTATTATTAATAATAATAATAATAATAATAATAATAATAAGTGCTGTGCCTCTTCCGGACACATGGCCAAGAACTGTGAAGTGACCGCTGAGTGTTCAGAGTGGGAGAGTGACCGACGTGTAGCTGCTCTGCGTCCAGGCCCAGCTGCGTGGCCCCTGGAGCGCTGTCCAGCTCCCTCTCGGGGCACGAGCCTGCAGACACGGACACCGCCGGGGGGAGGAGGCTTCAGCCGGAGATCGTGTCCCTGTCACGATCGCAAACCCCTCCTCTTAAGGGCGCTCCAGCCCTT
Organism: Atractosteus spatula; assembly: GCF_055471065.1. Lineage (NCBI taxonomy): Eukaryota > Metazoa > Chordata > Actinopteri > Semionotiformes > Lepisosteidae > Atractosteus > Atractosteus spatula. Next base: position 8,329,169 of record NC_142710.1, on the reverse strand, counting down.
CCTGGTTAGCCTCATTCCCCGCACCTGTTCCTTGTTCCAGCCCCCTTTTCAGTTCCCCCTTAAAAGCCAGGCGCTCACGTCACTCGAGGCTCTGCGTCGGTTTCCATCTCGTGCGAGCCTGGGACCTGGATTCATCTGGCTCCGTTCTGTTTTTAGCTTCCTGCTCCTGTTCCCGTTCCCCCCGCCGGTCCCGACCCGGCACCTGTTTTTAATCCCTGGTTTTTGGATGGATTCCCCGGCTATGGACTTTTGGTTTCTCTGCTGGACTTCTTGGATTGTCAGCCTCGGCCACACCTCCCCGGGTCACCAGCACAGCATGGACACGCCCCCCTGTTTTCATCCCCGTATTCCTGCATGACTTTTCCCCAGTGTTTCCTCACTGTTCTGGATTGTGCCGTCCGCATAGGGTCCGGAAAGAACTGTTCGTTACAGTCCCCAGATACACTTGGTAAAGGCTGCGCAGAGACGCAGGAGAGATGTCCAGTACGCCGTATTAGACAGACCCAAGCAAGGCCTTCCACACGTTCGGTATAAAGAGTACCGCAGCCCCGTACGTGCTGAAGACCTGTGCTGGAGTAACGGAGAGCCACAGGCTTCGTCCTGGAGTCTGCCAGGGGCGGGACTAGGCCGAATCAAATCAAATCAAAGTTTATTGATCAAGTGCACAACAATACGGCGTGCAGCAGTAGCTGCTGGCAATGAAATGTCTGTTCTGCGTGCCCACAAAAATCACAGAAATCACAAAAACACAAAAATCACAAAATTGAGGTTACAAAAGTCAGGTTACATAATAATAGATGTAATAGAAACGGAATAAAACTCAATATGAGTAGAGCTGTTGTGTGTCCATGGTGTGTGCAATATATACAAGTAGTGCGGTTATGCTGAATACAGTGAAAACTGTGTGTCCATGTAGCCATTATAGGTGATTTGCTAAAGGAGCTGCAGGTTGGCTGTTTAGCAGTCTATTCAGCTATTTAGCTAACATTTCCTACACGCATTGGGTGCAACACGGCCCCCAGCAGCAGACGTGAGACACCCCCACCTGCAGCGGCTCTCAACCAGCCCCACTGGATGAAATCCCTCCTATTGAGGTATCCGGATGCTGAGATCGGTCTGCTGTTAGGGAGAGGCGTTTTGAGGGCGCACCAAGCCTGCAGGCAGCTCGGTGGCCCTCCCGGTGCTCCGTACGCCCGACAGCTGGACTTGGGACGGGTCGTTATCGGAGGTGTTGGCCCAGGAAGCGCTCACAGGCCGGCGGAGGTGAGCGGTGTGAAGGCGCACGCCTCGGAGAACGGCAGGCCCAGCCACCTCAGCCCACGCGGAAAATCGCATGAAGGGGAGAGAGGAGTTTTGAGAAGCTGCTCTGGGAAAGCATCGGACGAGAGCCACGGAGGAACAGCTTTTCAGCCAACCAGAGGAGACGATCAGGTTGCTCCTTCGGCAGAAGACATCGCGCATCTCAGAATGACGGAAGATGATCTTCAAGGATGCCTCAGATAGCTGGGTAGCACCACTAATCTTTCACCAACCACACACACGTCTGCCCAACAGCAGAGGGTGCACCCCGGGTCACCCTCAGGTCTCGAGAGAGAGACGGCGGAGATGAGGGCGCACTTCACAGAATCCACGCAGAAGATGATCGCTAACTGTCTCCCCTGCAGGTGTCACGATCGTAGTCCCTCCTCTTAAGGGCGCTCCGGCTCTTTCACGTTTTACTTGATCGTGTGCACCTGCCTCCAATCCAGCCCCTCCTTAAAAACACTCACTCTATCCCGGGCTCTGCATTGGAAGACGCACGCCCGCAGGCCCGCCTACCACCAAGTCGCCCTACGCCCGCGGCCTGGGGGCACAGGCCTCCTATCGGCGTCCCGGCCCGACCCAGCTGAGTCCGGGGCTCGGAGCGCCTGGTCCCCTCAATCCCCAGTTCTATTCCCTCTCCCTGCACCGGATCCCGTTCCGGTTTTGAACCGTGTCTTGTTTCCGTCTCGTCTGGATTTCCTGGTTTTTGGACTCTTTGACTTCGCCCCGGCTTTCCCCCCCGGACTCCCTTCGGACTTGTTTGCCTGGACCACCCCCCCCCCAAGCACCGTCTTCACGCCCCCCTGTTTGTCTACCAGCCCAGTCCCTCGCCGGCTCCTCCCCGGGTCTGTTCACTCCCTTCCGGATTCTGCCACCTGCGTCGGGTCCCGATCTACGCTGCGTGACAGCAGGAAGAGTACCGATCGGTACTGACCCGTTTTTTGGCGTGTACCACCCTACAAAAGCCCGGGCAAACCCGGGTGGTGTTTGACTCCAGTGCACGCAGTTCAAGGGCGTCTCCCTCAGTGCTGTACGGCTCTTGGGACCTGATCTCCATGATATAGCCTCCCTGGTGTCCTCATGAGATCCAGGAAAGATCCAGTGGCCCTCACTGCGGACGTTCAGCAACAGTCCCCTTGCTTCCTGGTGCGTGAGGGCCACAGAGATGCCTTGCGTTTCCTGTGGCACCGTGACCCTGACCTTGGCCTGGAGCTTGTTGACTGGAGGATGAGCGTGCCTGTCACAGTTGTCACTAGGGACTTGTGGAAGAGGTGGTCGGACCCTAAGCAGTGCCGAGAGGATAAATGTCCAGAAATCCAAAGGGCCAAAGATGGAATACGAGGTCGGGTAGGCAGGCTAGGTCGGGTATCCAGTAGTCAGGTCGGTAAGGTATCCAAATCCAGAATCCGCTACAGAGAGAAATGAGGGCGAAGCCGGGGACGGAGCAGGGTCGGGTATCCAGTAGTCAGGTCGGTAAGGAATCCAAATCCAAAATCCGCTAGAGAGAGAAGCGAGGGCGAAGCCGGGGACGGAGCAGGGTCGGGTATCCAGTAGTCAGGTCGGTAAGGAATCCAAATCCAAAATCCGCTAGAGAGAGAAGCGAGGGCGAAGCCGGGGACCGAGCAGGGTCGGGTATCCAGTAGTCAGGTCGGTAAGGAATCCAAATCCGAGAGCCACGAGAGAGAGACGGAGACGTTGCCGAAGACTAAACAGGGTCGTATCTAGAGATCAGTTCAGAAAGTACACGCAGAAAGGCTAAGTCGATCTCAACAGTGAGGGAGGACCGAGAGGAGGGAGCGGCTTGAAATGGGGAAAAGGGCGAGAGCAGTGCGAATTGCTAACTCGGGCGCAGGTGTTGACGCCGAGAGGTGCACTTCGTGACAGAGAGAGTGTGGTTCGTGACAGGGACCGTATCTGGACACCAGGCCCATCACCATCACACGCCCAAGAAAGGGAGTATGGAAGTGACGGGCGAGGGGTCGTTGGAAGAGATTGTTCGGTGGGTGATGCTCTGAAGTCGACAGAGTCGGAGGCGATCGATGTTCTCGGACGAGCACAGCGGATGTCTGCTCTGTCCAGTCCCGGGCTTCCCGCGATAGCCTCAGGCAGAGTTCAGGTTACGACTGCCTTCCCAACAGAAGACCCAGCCGGCGGTGTCAAAGACCTGGACGTCTCCTCGGGCGACTTGCCTGCGGCAGCGCAGCCCAGGGGCGAGCTGGAACATCACGTGTCAAGACACGCTCGCATTTTCAGAACCCTGATGGTGAGAAGCCGTACACCAAGAGAGGCGCGCTGTCGACCACGAACAGCGGGTTTGAGCCGCTGGGGCTTCCTAGCGCCTGTTCCCGTTCACGGACGACTGCTCCTCGGAGACCTCTTCCGCTGACACCAATGGGACTCTCTGCTTCCCGAGAAGGGGCGGAGGAGGTGGAGAGGTGCACTCCAGAAATTCAGAGAGCCACATATCCCACGTACCTGTTCTTCATTCTCTCCCTCCGTGTCACGAAACAGTTCTTTCCAGACCCTATGCGGACGACACAATCCGGAATAGTGAGGGAACACAAGGGGAAAAGTCATGCAGGAGACGGGAATGGAGACAGGGGGCGTGTCCCTGGTGTGCAGGTGTCCAGGGGGAGTGAGTCCGGGGCGAACAATCCAGGAAGAAGTCCAAACGGGGAATCCAAACCACAAGCATAGGTCCATGGCCAGGCGATCCATCCAGGAGATTAAAAACGGGAACCGGGTCGGGACCGGCGGGGGGAAACGGAACAGAAAGTTAAAAACATGACGGAGCCAGACGCAGCAGGACCCGGGCTCACATGAACCGGGAGTCGATGCAGAGCCCCGATTATCGCCTGCGTCTGGCTTTTAAGGGGGAACTGAAGAGGGGCTGGAATAGGGAACAGGTGCGGGGAATGTGGCAGAATGAGGAAGGGCTGGAGCGCCCTTAAGAGGAGGGGTAGCGATCGTGACACTCCGAAGCCCAACGCGCAGAAGGATGGGTCTTCTCCCGATGCCTCGGGCTCTTCTGAAAGTCCCGGGTCAAGAAGGACGCTGTGAGGCAGGCTCCACCCTTGCTATGGCCAGACTGGCTCCGCGACCAGGTGGAGCCACGCCCTGCTGGTCTGCCTGTCGAGACGGAGACCCGGACTTGAAGGCAAACGCAGTCAGGTTCTAGACCGACAGCGAGGGTTCGCGATGTCAGTAACGGAATCGAGCGCATTGGGCAGCCCGCTCTGCCTGGACCATGGAGTCATGTGCTCCACACCGCAGAATCCAGCCCGTCACGGATCACCATCTGCTCCCGCATGTCCGCTTGGAAGCCTGGCTTACAGGACCCCCCTCCCCCAGTCTGTACGGCCCACCTGAGCAGCTGCCAGACCCGTCCGGAGGTGCTGTAACAACCCCGTCTGCTCCGACATCTGGGAGCACATCAGGATCGGAGAGATTTCAATGTTTCTCCGGCTGGAAGTCCCTGGCCGGAGCCGTTGCCCGTCTGTCTCGGATAGCCCGCGGTTCCACTCATCCGTCCGACGCTGGTGGCGGTGCCGGCTGCCTGGATGTCTGCAGGAAGAGCTTCTCAAATGATGCTGTACAGAAGGCTGAGGCCATCGTCCTCGGGAATGAGCAACATGATGTGTTCTCTGATGAATTGAAATGCATCACTACAAAGCAGAGTCTTCGCTTACACAGCCCTTTAATTAATTAATGGCTTACACTTATATAGCTCTTTTCTGGACTCTTCACTCAGAGCTCTTCACAGGTCATGGGGATCCCCTCCACCCCCACCAGTGTGTCCCCCCACCTGGATGAAGCTCCAGTCTGCTCACACACAGCAGCTCTCAGTGGGGAGGAGCAGAGTGATGAAGCCAGTTCAGAGAGGGGGGTTATTTTGAGGCCATGATGGGTAAAGACCAGGGGGAAATTTGGCCAGGACACCGGGGTGACACCCCTACTCTTTTCGAGAGACTCCCTGGGATTTTTAATGACCACAGAGAGTCAGGACCTCAGTTTTACGTCTCATCTGAAGGACAGCGCCTTTTTACAGTAGAGTGTCCCCGTCACTATACTGGGGCATTAGGACCCACACAGACCGCAGGGTGAGCGCCCCCGACTGGCCCCATTAACACCTCTTCCAGCAGCAGCCTCAGCTTTCCCAGGAGTCTCCCCTCCAGGTACTGGCCAGGCTCACTCTGCTGAGCTCCAGTGGGGCTGCCAGTGCTGAGTTGAGAGTTACGAAGCTCGTCCTGTTTGTTAAACCACACCCACCACCCCACACAGCAGTGAATTTCTCATGTCAGCAAGTTCCTTGGCGATGTTCTTGTTCGTATCGTAATTCAGATACTGTTATGTTGGCCGCTAGTGTCTGCTAATGTAAACCGTTCGCATTCGCTTATTCATCCAGTATGTAGTTGAGCATTGTGCTAGCAAAGTTTATGCGCAGTTTAGTCCTACTAGAGTCGTCTTTGTCATTCGTGCCTGACATTGCACAGTCTGTTAGCCTGTTATCTAGCGCTGTAGCTATGCTCAGCTCCCTGAGGTTCGTGTTTGATTCTACAAGCCTCTTTTCTTCCTGTTGTACAGTTTCACAAAGAAGTATCCAAGTCAATGTCTCAGCGAAACATCAGCCTGTTTCCTGAGAGTTATTTGGATGACGATCTGTTGAGCTGACGGGGTAACTGGGTAAGAGTACATTCGGTGAGGCCAGGACAACACCCCAGTCGGGACAGAAGGCTCTTCTTTACACAGAGGGGGGTGGGGGTGTGGAACAAGCTACCCAGCCCTGTTGCTGAAGCCGATACCCTGGCTTCTCTCAGGACACAGCTGGGTGAGACGGTCAGGGGCAGTACCAGCACTTTCCAGGAGAGCTGAGACCGGGGATTGGTCTTGCCAGGGGAGGGCGACAGCCTGTCTCCACAACCCCAGCCTCGCAGTGCAGGTTCCTACGTCTCTCTATTCCTTTGGGGGGGGGGGGGGTCCTAATATTTTGGTCAGTGGGTGCATGTATCTTTAAGCAGACTTGTTTCCCCCGTGGGGGAAAGCTCCATGCAGTTTCATCAGGCGCACGATCGCAGCGGTGACCAGTCGTGACAAACGAGACCCTGAAGAAAAGTCCTCCGATCTTGCGCGTGACAGGGGATTAAATTAGTTTCAACCCCGGATTGTGTAAACATGCCGACGCCTGCTGATGACGTCCACTGTCTGGGACTCTTCGTAAGTGCGGACTTCAGACAGTCCGGGCAAGACGAGCGCTGTTTCAGAAATAAAGGAGGGCAAAAATGTCATCATTTTCTTTTTCTTTTAACAGGGAGCTGTGTGCCGATAGCCCCGTGAGTGTGAAGTAAAGTAATGACGTCATCGTCGTCGCATCGTCACAATTCTTCATCGTCACGTCATCGTCGTCGTCGTCACAATTCTTCATCGTCACGTCAACGTCGTCGTCGTCACAATTCTTCATCGTCACGTCATCGTCGTCGTCGTCACAATTCTTCATCGTCACGTCATCGGCGTCGTCGTCACAATTCTTCATCGTCACGTCAACGTCGTCGTCGTCACAATTCTTCATCGTCACGTCATCGTCATCGGCGTCGTCACAATGCCAGTCCGAGAGCTGTGCGCCTTTTCGCCTCCGCAGCCCGTCACTGTGAGGAGAGCCGCTGCCGGACGGCGGAGAGTCTCTTCAAGGTGATTGCGAGAGACCGCTGACGGGGACGCGCGCTGTCGCATCAGGCTGGGAGCTGCAGGGCGCCGGCCCGCACGGGGAGACACCCGCTCGGCGTGAGAGGAGCTCCGTCAGTGTGGCGGGGGGTCCCCCTACAGCCCCGGCACGCACAACACCCGACACACAACAGCCTACACACTATACACAACACCCGACACACAACACCCTACACATTATACACAACACCCTACACACTATACACAACACCTGACACAAAACAGCCTACACACTATACACAATACTATTCACAACACCCTACAAATTATACACAACATCCTACACACTATACACAACACCCGACACACAACACCCTACACATTATACACAACACCCTACACACTATACACAACACCTGACACAAAACAGCCTACACACTATACACAACACCTGACACACAACAGCCTACACATTATACACAACACCCTACACACTATACACAACACCTGACACACAACAGCCTACACACTACACACAATACTATTCACAACACCCGACACACAACACCCTACACATTATACACAACATCCTACAAACTATACACAACACCCGACACACAACAGCCTACACACTATACACAATACTATTCACAACACCCTACAAATTATACACAACATCCTACACACTGTACACAACACCTGACACACAGCATCCTACACACTATACACAATGTCCCTGCACACTACTCACCACACACTATACCCTACACCCTATACACAACACACTACACCCGACACACTGTACACAACACCCTACACATGACACACAACACACAACACATCTGCACACTACATCCTACAGTCTACACACACATCCTACAGTCTACACACACCATACACACAACATATCACATACCTGCACACTACACACAACACCCTACACGCACTACACACTTGCTGTCATTATAAAAACACACTCCACACTTACACACTGTTCATCCACACTTGCACTCGTACACACACGCCCCTCTCCCGTGCCCCCCTGCCTCCAGAGAGGCGAGCTGATGTCCGCCCCGCTCGAGAAGCAGCGGACCGGGGCGGACAGATCCCGGATATTCGCTGTGGCCCGAAGAAAATGCGGCGCCTTGTCGGGTGACGACGGGTTTCGCGGTTTGCTGGGGATGGGAATGTGCGTCTGTTCGGAGAAGAATCCGGTTTTATTCGCCTCGCCCGCTTGTACAGACTGAGGGCTCGGGGGGGGTGACACACAGACACACAGACAGGGGCGCTGTTTTTATTGGGTGGCTTTTAATTGAGCTGGGCGCTGCCCGGTCCGCGGTGGGTCCGGGCTCGGTTCTGGCCCTGCTGGTTTCCGAGCCGTCTTTCAGATTCCAGACTCCTGATTCCAGAGAGAGAGAGAGAGAAAGAGAGCGAGTGTGCCCTCTCCCCCCCCCCCATCTCTCTCTCTCTCTCTCTCTCACTCGCGTCGCGCACAACCGAGCGTCTGCTGTCCCTGTTTACCGGAATGGTACGGGCCAAATCGTATTAAACCCCCCCTCCTCCTCTCACCCCCCCCCTCCCCGCCGTGCGCTCGACTTCTCCTTTCGTCTTTCAGCTGGTCTGTTTCTGCGGCAGTGCAGCGGCGGTGTAAGTGCGGGAGAGAGAGAGAGAGAGGAGGAGGAGGACGCCAGCCAGTCACCCAGCCAGCGAGCGGAGAGAGAGAGAGATCCAGGAGAGACGGGAGAGAGACACAGCCCGCTTGACATTAACGGGAACAGCAGGACCGCCGCCGGGACAGCTCCGTCGTACGTGTCCGACATCCCTGCGCGTCGCCGCACGCCTCGCATCAGTCCATCCTCCTTTCTCTTCTTCTTCCCGTCATTCTTCTGGCTGCTGGACAGCGCCGTGTCAGGGCAGCACCCGGAGGAGGCGAGCCCCGTTTCAGAACCCGACCCACACCCCTCGAGCGCGGCGCAAGGTGGGAGCGGAGTGCTCGCGGCAGGCGCCCCCGTGGGGCCGAGGGGGTCTGCGTGGCGTGCGTGTGTGTTGGGGGGGGGGGGTGATATACCTGTTTATCGGCCGCAGCCTGCTCTCATTCCCCGGTATGTCTGAGCAGCACCGCTGTTTTCTTCTCTCTCTCTCTCCCTCCTTCCTGGCGATCTCCAGCTCCGCAGTTTCTACCTGAGAGCGCAGCCCGGGGTCGGCTGCTCTTCCCGAGCGTCCGCTTGGATCGCTTTTGGGGAGGTGACGGACGTTTATTGTAATTTGGGGGGAGGGGGTGAGGGGGGAGGAAAGGGTACCCCCAAAACGCCAAGGAGGGCACGGTCCCCACCTCCGATGGCACGTCGCATCTCGCAGGCGTGTCGCGGAGAGAGTCCCGCAGGTGGCGGCGCGGTGTGTGTCTCTCTCTCTTTCTCTCTCTCTCTCTCTCTCTCTCTGTGTGTGTGTGTCTGTCTTCCTCCGTCCCACCCGAGCGCGGCGGCGGCTCCCACGGCCACGGCTCGGCCCTCGCGGCGGGGGTGACGGGCTAGGTTGTCCGCTGGCGCGTGCGTTCGGGGAAAAGGAGGCGCCCTCGCGCGAGGAGGGGGGGATACAGCGCGAGGTGTCATCTGGAGATGGAGACAGATGAGCGAGCCTTCGCCTTGCTGGTTTATATATCTATCTATTTTGGGGGGGTGGAGGCGGAGGCCTCCGTCCAGCTGAAGCGACACAGCGCCCCCTCAGCCCCCGGGGCTCCCCCGCTCTCGGACCCGGGGTCAGTGCGCCGCTACGCGGGGCGGGGTTGTTCTACCGACAGTCTGAGAACCCGGAGCGCCGGTTTCTGTTTGTGCTGTGTGTGTGTGTGTGTGTGTGCGTGTCTCAGTGTCACGGGGGCCGGCGGGGTGACCCCAGCGGCCGGGGGGTGGGGCTGTTCGCTGTCCCCGTGTCTGCGCCCGTGTGCGTGTCCGGTGCGTGTGCGGGGCGCCGGGGCTCCAGACCGTCACAGCTATGGCACCGAGGTCTCGATGAGGACCGGGACCCGCCTGCAGGGGAGTGGGCCGTGGGGTGTGGTGGTGGTGGGGGGCGCCTTTGCCTTCAGCTCCTCCGTTGCGGCTGGGTTTGGCGTGGGGGGCGGCGGAGGCGGAGGGTCCAATTTGGCGCAAACCCAAGGAGAGCGACAATGTGGAGAGAGGAGGTGCCCCCGCCTTGATCGGGATGATGATGATGATGGTGGTGTTGTTGTTGATGATGTTGATGTTTCGGTCCTCCTCTTGACCCCCGCAGGTCCGTGGAGGAGGAGCAGGGGGTGTGTCACCGCGCGGGGAAGCCGCTGTGGGAGCGAAGACGCGCGGAGGAAGAGCGAGAGACGCGGAGCCATGGCCGTGCTGCGCTGGGCCGCGCTGGCGTACTGCGGCTCCCTGGCCGTCCTGCTGGCCAGCGGCAACTTCGTGCTGGACGGTAAGAGGCGCCCGAGCGCGCCGGGGCCCCGTCCGTCCTGACAGGCAGCTGTCGCCTCGGGTCTGTGGAGAGCAGGGGCGTGGGACCGAGTCCCGGGAGCCTGTGATACCGAGAATCCTGTGAAAGGAAAAAAAAAAACTCGGCACTCGGGCTCGTTTTTGGACGTGATTCGGAGCGACGTGAACCGACGCTCCCACGCAAAAGTAATAATTATCCTTATGCGACTTTTGCCCCCCCTTTTTTAAGACTTAACGAGATGGTTTCACACACACATATATATATATATGGATGTTTATATGCTGTTTTAGGTGTATGGGTATTCACGTAGAGGTTTCTAGGGTTTTGTGTATTTCTTTGTGAAAAGGGAAATACAGTTGTTAAAAATCGCGGCAGGGTGCGGCGTGCGACCGCGGCGCAGTTGAATCTGTGTGTGTGTTGGTGTGTGTGTGTGTTGGTGTGTGTGTTGGTGTGTGCGTGCGAGCTCCGCGTCTTATTACAGCGTCCACACGCGGGGATGTATTGTGGGGATCGAATGCGAAGCGTAGCCCCCCGTCCTGAGCTTTGTTCTCCACCCTACGGGAAAAAAAAAAAACAAAAACTACTGTATACAGTATATATCCAAGATGTCGATGTCTGCAGGCCCAGCGCTTTGTCCGCAGGGAGTTGTGAGTTCTGACTCAGCACTTCCGTGACGGTGTCTCCTGTTGTGTGTCTCGGGAGCTCGGCAGGGCTGTGACTGGGCAGGGCAGGGCTGGGAAACCTTTTGGGGAAAATCAGGTTGCTGCTGTTGGCAGGCCAGTAGGGGGTGATCTTCCCTTTGGACCAGGAACTAATGCCCCAGTGTGGTGACAGAGGACACTGTGACTTACCCCTGTGTCCTGACTGCTGGTCGGTACAGATCCCAGGACACTGTCAGTAAGAGTGGGGGTGTCCTGACTGCTGGTCAGTACAGATCCCGGGACACTGTCAGTAAGAGTGGGGGTGTCCTGACTGCTGGTCAGTACAGATCCCGGGACACTGTCAGTAAGAGTGGGGGTGTCCTGACTGCTGGTCAGTACAGATCCCGGGACACTGTCAGTAAGAGTGGGGGTGTCCTGACTGCTGGTCAGTACAGATCCCGGGACACTGTCAGTAAGAGTGGGGGTGTCCTGACTGCTGGTCAGTACAGATCCCGGGACACTGTCAGTAAGAGTGGGGGTGTCCTGACTGCTGGTCAGTACAGATCCCGGGACACTGTCAGTAAGAGTGGGGGTGTCCTGACTGCTGGTCAGTACAGATCCCGGGACACTGTCAGTAAGAGTAGGGGTGTCCTGACTGCTGGTCAGTACAGATCCCAGGACACTGTCAGTAAGAGTGGGGGTGTCCTGACTGCTGGTCAGTACAGATCCCGGGACACTGTCAGTAAGAGTGGGGGTGTCCTGACTGCTGGTCAGTACAGACCCCGGGACACTGTCAGTAATAGTAGAGGTGTCCTGACTGCTGGTCAGTACAGATCCCAGGACACTGTCAGTAAGAGTGGGGGTGTCCTGACTGCTGGTCAGTACAGATCCCAGGACACTGTCAGTAAGAGTGGGGGTGTCCTGACTGCTGGTCAGTACAGACCCCGGGACACTGTCAGTAAGAGTGGGGGTGTCCTGACTGCTGGTCAGTACAGATCCCAGGACACTGTCAGTAAGAGTGGGGGTGTCGGTCCTGGTGGCTAAACTGCACTGTGGGATGGACAATCTGGAGTTTCTCTCTCCTCCCCCTGATCTGCAGTGCAGTGGGGCTGTTGTGTGTCACTCAGAAGGAGCTGCGTTTCGCTGTGTGAAGCACATTGGGGTGAAAACCACTTTATAAAAGCCATTAAGTATGAAATATTCTTATAATCAGCTTTCTTGCATGTGTCCATCTCCGACCTGCGGCAAAGCTGACAAAGTCAGATGGTACCACAGAGTTTGTGCCTCCTCCCCTTTGTGGTCAGTGCTGTGCCCTCTTTGTGAGCTCTTGAGGTCTGCTGGAGAAGTCGATGCTGTCAGTGTTAATAATCTTGGGCTGTAATGAGTTTGTAGGTCTGCCAAAGGAGTTCTGAAGTAGTTTTATGGTAGCATACAAGGGTGAAATCACAGTAAATTATGAAAATCAATATGTGTTTTAATTGCAATCATGGTAAAAGCATATTGCAGTAAAGCCCAGTGAAGTCAGGGTAAAAACACAGTGCAGTAAAGACCAGGGAGATCAGGGTAAAAACACAGTACAGCACAGTAAAGACCAGGGAGATCAGGGTAAAAACACAGTACAGCACAGTAAAGACCAGGGAGATCAGGGTAAAAACACAGTACAGCGCAGTAAAGCCCAGTGAGATCAGGGTACAAACACAGTAGAGTGAGGTAAAGACCAGGGAGATCAGTGTAAAAACACAGTACAGTGCAGTAAAGCCCAGTGAGATCAGGTTAAAAACACAGTCCAGTGCAGTAAAGCCCAGTAAGATCAGGGTAAAAACACAGTACAGCATAGTAAAGCCCAGGGAGATCAGGGTAAAAACACAGTACAGCGTAGTAAAGCCCAGGGAGATCAGGGTAAAAACACAGTACAGTGCAGTAAAGCCCAGTGAGATCAGGGTAAAAACAGTCCAGTGCAGTGAAGCCCAGTGAGATCAGGGTAAAAACACAGTACAGTGCAGGACAGCCCAGTGAGATCAGGGTAAAAACACAGTCCAGTGCAGTAAAGCCCAGTGAGATCAGGGTAAAAACACAGTCCAGTGCAGTAAAGCCCAGTGAGGAGCCAGGCTTAGTTTCGCCACCGTTTCCCACTCCGTTCTGAACGTCGCCCTCCTGACTCCATCACCGTTACTGCCTGGTGTCCCTGACCAGCCCGTACAGTGCAGGTTAAACCGATTCACTGTCTTACGCCCCTTCATTGATTATAATATCCTTAACGCTTATATAGCGCTCTTCTGGACTCTCCACTCAGAGATCCCCTCCACCCCCACCAGTGTGTGTCCCCCACCTGGATGAAGCTCCAGTCTGCTCACACACAGCAGCTCTCAGTGGGGAGGAGAGCAGAGTGATGAAGCCAGTTCAGAGAGGGGGGTTATTAGGAGGCCATGATGGGTAAAGACCAGGGGGAAATTTGGCCAGGACACCGGGGTGACACCCCTACTCTTTTCGAGAGACGCCCTGGGATTTTTACTGACCACAGAGAGTCAGGACCTCGGTTTTACGTCTCATCTGAAAGACGGAGCCTTTCTACAGTATAGTGTCCCCCGTCACTATACTGGGGCATCAGGACCCACACAGACTGCAGGGTGAGCGCCCCCTACTGGCCCCACTAACACCTCTCCCAGCAGCAGCCTCAGCTTTCCCAGGAGTCTCCCCTCCAGGTACTGGCCAGGCTCACACTGCTGAGCTCCAGTGGGGCTGCCAGTGCTGAGCTGCAGGGGGACACAGTAGTTTCTGGATTGTTTGCCCACCTTCTGTAAAGCAGTCGTAATGTAGCAAGCGCTCCCCCCACTCTCTCTCTCTCTCTCTCTCTCTCTCTCTCTCGGTTCGGGAAGCGTCCCAGGAGACCTGCCTCTGTGGGTGCTATGCTCCAGACCCCCGCCACTCTTTGAGTAAAGCCCTGCCCTACAGCTGTCAGCCTGAACCCCCCCCCCCCCCATTCCTTTCCGCTGGTGCCTCTGTTGGCCAGGGGAAAGCCCATTAGAGCCTCGGATTTTCTAGCGAATGAGCTGACTCGAGACGCCGAGACGCCCTTTTCTAACCTCTTCGTCCAGCGCAGCACCAGGGGGCAGCCCGACCGAGTCGGCACATCTTACACCCTACAGACAGATAGCCAGGAGTCAGTCACTAACAGCTCGGGGGCCCGTTTGTCTCCCTGACTCGCCTTGCAGTCGTGTAATCGCTTACAGCACCTAATGACAATATTCAAGGTATCCCAGCAAGCAGTGGGCGCAAGGCGGGGTACGCCCTGGAGGGGACGCCAGTCCACTGCAGGGCACACATGCACGGCGCGCACACACACACACACTCGCACCACGTATCTTTGACTGGAGGAGGAAACCCGAGCACGCAAAGGGAGAACATGCAAACTCCACACAGACAGCACCCCAGGAATCGCTCCCAGGGTGACCCGGATAATGTGAAGGTTATTGTCCGTAGGCGGGTTCCACTCCGAAGTTTACAGGGAGGGTTAAATGCTCACCGAGTCGAGAGCCCAAGCAGTCGTACTAATTGGAATGGCTCATTGGTTAATGAAATCAATAAGACATCAGCTGCTTTGTTCTTTTAAGAATATAAAATCCTGTAAATGCCACAGGGATCAAGGATACTCCCAAAGGTGCATGACACCTTCCCCAAGGCACTGTTGTCCCAAGGTAACAGCAACCTGAGAGTCTCGTTAACCAATCTGAGAGTCTCGTTAACCAATCTGAGAGTCTCGTTCAGCAATCCGAGAATCTCGTTAACCAATCGGAGAGTCCCGTTAATACAATGAAAGGACTGAGTGAGGGACTGAGCAAGAGCCTCAGTGGAGAGATGGGGAGCAGCAGTGGTTTGATACTCTGGCTTTTTTGGGGAAAAAAAGCTGGACAAAATTCTCCCATTGAGAACAGACAGCACTTCTTTACACGGAGGGTGGCAGGGGTGTGGAACAAGCTAACCCAGCCGCACTGCTGAAGCAGATACCCTAGCTTCTCTCAAGACACACAGCTGGGTGAGACCCCCTGTCAGGACAGGAGTACGTCTTTACACAGAGAGTGGTGGGGGTGTGGAACAAGCTGCCCAGGCCTGTTGTTGAAGCTGATACCCTGGCTTCTCTCAAGACACACAGCTGGATGAGACCCCAGTCAGGACAGGAGTACGTCTTTACACAGAGGGTGGTGGGAGTGTGGAACAAGCTGCCCAGGCCTCTTGTGGAAGACACACTAGCTTCTTCTGAGAAACAGCTGGGTGAGACACTCCGATCAGAACAGGAGGTGCGCTGCTTGACGCAAAGGTTGGTGGGAGCATGGAACAAGTTGCCCAAACACCCCCCCCCCCCCACACAACTCCCCTCACCCCCTCCCCCCCCCGCTCCACTGGACTCCGGATGGAATATGCCAGTGGAATCAGGGTGGACACTCGGGTAAAAAAGTTTTTACAAAAAAGGCCCGAGCTCCCACTGGCCCGGCTCTTGGCGGAGTATAAATGCGCCTTTTTGTTCTGGGCCGTTGAAATGCGTCCGGCTGAGGCTGCTGGAAGGACTGGGAGTCGGAAGAGCAGGCTTTGATGTGTCGTTCCCCTCCTTGCCAAGACTCGGGGGCATTCAGGAAGCTGACTTCCTGCTTTTCTCCTCGGGAGGGGGCGAGCGACATGGGGGGGTGTGTGGGGTCCCCTGCAGCTGGGAGCCGAGCTGGCTGAGGAAGACGAGGAGGGGGGGGTCTGTACACGCCGGGATGAAGGTCACGCGCCAGCTGCAGCCCCAGCTGGACCCCTGCTCTTACTGCTCTTGTATTTGTATTTACACCAGTCCAGAACTCTACCCACAGAGGTCTGTGTCCCGGCTGAGGGACAGGATCTGCTGTATTTAACACTGAGGTCTGTGTCCCGGCTGAGGGACAGGATCTGCTGTATTTAACACTGAGGTCTGTGTCCCAGCTGAGGGACAGGATCTGCTGTATTTAACACTGAGGTCTGTGTCCCGGCTGAGGGACAGGATCTGCTGTATTTAACACTGAGGTCTGTGTCCCAGCTGAGGGACAGGATCTGCTGTATTTAACACTGAGGTCTGTGTCCCGGCTGAGGGACAGGATCTGCTGTATTTAACACTGAGGTCTGTGTCCCGGCTGAGGGACAGGATCTGCTGTATTTAACACTGAGGTCTGTGTCCCAGCTGAGGGACAGGATCTGCTGTATTTAACACTGAGGTCTGTGTCCCAGCTGAGGGACAGGATCTGCTGTATTTAACACTGAGGTCTGTGTCCCGGCTGAGGGACAGGATCTGCTGTATTTAACACTGAGGTCTGTGTCCCGGCTGAGGGACAGGATCTGCTGTATTTAACACTGAGGTCTGTGTCCCGGCTGAGGGACAGGATCTGCTGTATTTAACACTGAGGTCTGTGTCCCAGCTGAGGGACAGGATCTGCTGTATTTAACACTGAGGTCTGTGTCCCAGCTGAGGGACAGGATCTGCTGTATTTAACACTGAGGTCTGTGTCCCGGCTGAGGGACAGGATCTGCTGTATTTAACACTGAGGTCTGTGTCCCAGCTGAGGGACAGGATCTGCTGTATTTAACACTGAGGTCTGTGTCCCGGCTGAGGGACAGGATCTGCTGTATTTAACACTGAGGTCTGTGTCCCAGCTGAGGGACAGGATCTGCTGTATTTAACACTGAGGTCTGTGTCCCGGCTGAGGGACAGGATCTGCTGTATTTAACACTGAGGTCTGTGTCCCGGCTGAGGGACAGGATCTGCTGTATTTAACACTGAGGTCTGTGTCCCAGCTGAGGGACAGGATCTGCTGTATTTAACACTGAGGTCTGTGTCCCAGCTGAGGGACAGGATCTGCTGTATTTAACACTGAGGTCTGTGTCCCGGCTGAGGGACAGGATCTGCTGTATTTAACACTGAGGTCTGTGTCCCGGCTGAGGGACAGGATCTGCTGTATTTAACACTGAGGTCTGTGTCCCGGCTGAGGGACAGGATCTGCTGTATTTAACACTGAGGTCTGTGTCCCAGCTGAGGGACAGGATCTGCTGTATTTAACACTGAGGTCTGTGTCCTGGCTGAGGGACAGGATCTGCTGTATTTAACACTGAGGTCTGTGTCCCGGCTGAGGGACAGGATCTGCTGTATTTAACACTGAGGTCTGTGTCCCGGCTGAGGGACAGGATCTGCTGTATTTAACACTGAGGTCTGTGTCCCGGCTGAGGGACAGGATCTGCTGTATTTAACACTGAGGTCTGTGTCCTGGCTGAGGGACAGGATCTGCTGTATTTAACACTGAGGTCTGTGTCCTGGCTGAGGGACAGGATCTGCTGTATTTAACACTGAGGTCTGTGTCCTGGCTGAGGGACAGGATCTGCTGTATTACACACTGAGGTCTGTGTCCCAGCTGAGGGACAGGATCTGCTGTATTTAACACAGAGGTCTGTGTCCTGGCTGAGGGACAGGATCTGCTGTATTTAACACTGAGGTCTGTGTCCTAGTTGAGGGGGATAGCATCTGTTTTTAATGTACAGTATGCACTAATTAACTTATGCCCCTAAAACACGACCAATATTCCTGTAAGTGTGCTATAACCAGCCCTAATTCTCCAGATGTTCTCTAAGTGCTGGGGAGCCTCTGTCTCTTCCTGTTCATAATAATTTCATTGATTGAGCCCTGCAACTATCGAGTCTCTTCAAGCACGGTCTTTGGCTTGTTTTATTTCTGGGAAGCCCAGCACCTCGGATCTCTGGTTTGAGACAGTAGCTCTCGCACAGTTTTCTCTTCAAGTAACTGCTTCTCAGCTGGCGATGGGTATACGCCCTTGGGAAGGGTGTTGTGTCAGACGCTGGGATCGCAGGGGTTTCCTGCTGCTTTCCTGAGCCGTCTCCTGGTTTGTGCGATGCCCTATTGCGGCAGGTGGAATTAACTAACAGCAGCCCTGATAAAACCTCTAACGAGCCTGGAAGGTGTTTCATTGGTAAATGTAGTTTTACTGCAGGGCATCTTTTCAGAAATCAGCTGTAGAACAAAATAAAGCAACAGCCTGAAGACAACATCCTTCCTGTGACCAATTAAGAAACTGATTAAGCTTAATTGTTTAATTGATTGCTTTGGGTCGCCCGCCCCCCCCCCCCCCAATAAACAACACCAAACAAGATCCCAGGCCCACCTGGAGCCGAGTGGGAGACTCCTAGACTGAATCCAGTGGATCCATTTCCTAGGACCTCAAGACAATAAAGGGAGGAATTCGGAAATGAGAGTGTCTCCTGTTCTCCTGGAATTTGGGAGATGGACTTGGGCCAGTTTTCCCAAAAGCCACTTCACCTACCAGCATGTTTAGATGGCAGGAGGAAGTCTGAGCACCTGGAGGAAACCCATGTGAATGTGGGGAGAACATGCAGACTCCACACAGACAGCCAGGCCCGGAATTGAACCCGGGACCCCAGCCGTGCTAACCGCTGTGCCACTGTGCTGCCCAATCAAGGGCTCAATTAAACTTAATTAATGAGGATCCCAGCTGGAGGGAACCCCCAGAGGCACGGGCCCCGCAGGGCTGGGGACTGATGAGACAGAGCTTCCCTGGGAGGGATTCTGGCACCTGTGTTTGCTGACGCGCTTTTTTGAATTCTTGCTCCTGGCCGTCCGGGAGAAATTCCCGGATCCGCTCGCGCTGGAATGCAGGCTGGAGGTCCAGGATCCCGTGCGTGTGTGTGCGTGCATGCCTGTGTGCGTACGTGTGCATGTGTGTGTGTGGCTGTCTGCCCTGGTGACCTCATTACCCAGCGAGTAACAGCAACCTCTGGACTGGGACCCAGACAGGACCAGCGATCTCTGGACTGTAGGGGTACAGTGTGACCCAGACCGGACCGGCGATCTCTGGACTGTGGGGGTACAGTGTGACCCAGACCGGACCGGCGATCTCTGGACTGTGGGGGTACAGTGTGACCCAGACCGGACCGGCGATCTCTGGACTGTGGGGTACAGCGTGACCCAGACCGGACCGGCAATCTCTGGACTGTGGAGTACAGCGTGACCCAGACCGGACCGGCGATCTCTGGACTGTGGGGTACAGCGTGACTCAGACCGGACCGGCAATCTCTGGATTGTTTGGTACAGCGTGACCCAGACCGGACAGGCGATCTCTGGACTGTAGGGGTACAGTGTTTCTTGTTTTTTGGTCGCAGTTCTCTAAAGATGATAAGGGGATTACTGATGAGTCAGGTGCTCATTAAAACTGCATGGAGCTAGAAAATCAATACTTTTACTGCAAGCTAGGAGCTTCAAAACACAGAGGGATACCTCAGATTCATATTTAGAACGAACCACTTTCAAACACAGAAGTTATGTTAATCTAGTATGTATGTAGTATGTTTGTGATTGAATTATCCGGTCTATATCGCATGTTGATGTACGAGTTGATATGTGTTTATTGATGTGTGAGTGAATGTGTTCAGTATGGATCTGATATTGCAGTAAATCGTATGAGAGATGAGGAGCATTAGAAAGCTCAGACCAGGCCATCTGTACAGAACCATCTGTACATCAGTCTCTCCTCCGTGGCCCGTCTCTCCAGTTGAGTGACCATCTGTCTCTGTTTGTGTTGCTGTGTACTTGGAGCTGTCCGGCACGCGCTGTCCTCCCTTCTCCTCCTGGACAGACCACCTGCCCGCGGCCCCCACTACAGTACACTACAGGTTAATACAGACACACTGACTGGACACTCCAGGACATGAACACTGCACTGAGAGAGAGGGGTTAATACAGACACACTGACTGGACACTCCAGTACATTAACACTGCACTGAGAGAGAGGGGGGTTAATACAGACACACTGACTGGACACTCCAGTACATTAACACTGCACTGAGAGAGAGAGGGGTTAATACAGACACACTGACTGGACACTCCAGGACATGAACACTGCACTGAGAGAGAGGGGTTAATACAGACACACTGACTGGACACTCCAGTACATTAACACTGCACTGAGAGAGAGGGGGGTTAATACAGACACACTGACTGGACACTCCAGTACATTAACACTGCACTGAGAGAGAGAGGGGTTAATACAGACACACTGACTGGACACTCCAGTACATTAACACTGCACTGAGAGAGAGGGGTTAATACAGACACACTGACTGGACACTCCAGTACATTAACACTGCACTGAGAGAGAGGGGGGTTAATACAGACACACTGACTGGACACTCCAGTACATGAACACTGCACTGAGAGAGAGGGGTTAATACAGACACACTGACTGGACACTCCAGTACATGAACACTGCACTGAGAGAGAGAGGGGTTAATACAGACACACTGACTGGACACTCCAGTACATTAACACTGAACTGAGAGAGAGGGGTTAATACAGACACACTGACTGGACACTCCAGTACATTAACACTGCACTGAGAGAGGGGGGTTAATACAGACACACTGACTGGACGCTCCAGTACATTAACACTGCACTGAGAGAGAGAGGGGTAAATACAGACACACTGACTGGACACTCCAGTACATTAACACTGCACTGAGAGAGAGAGGGGTTAATACAGACACACTGACTGGACACTCCAGTACATTAACACTGCACTGAGAGAGAGAGGGGTTAATACAGACACACTGACTGGACAATCCAGTACATTAACACTGCACTGAGAGAGGGGGGACATCTTGCTGTCCAGCTGGGAGATTTTTAATGGCCCACTGGGTGACAAGAATTCCTTTCATTGTGCTTCCCTGGCACCGATGCCCGTTAGTCCGCTGGGAAGAGAAGCATCCCTGTGGCTGTGGAGAGTCTCTCCCTCTTCCTCCTGCTCCGTGCTGCCAGCTCGCTGTCTGTGCTGCAAGCAGGCCAGGTCCCAGCGGAGACCTGCAGGAGCTGGGAGGGGGGCGACGGGGGGGGAGAGAGGCGGGGGGGCAGGAGGGGGGGTGCTGACAGGCTGCAGAGAGATTCTGCTCTTCAGTCCCACAGCTGGAGCTGAGCTCACGTGACTGAAGGCTTGCGTCTTCTTCTCCTTCCTCCCTCTCCTCTTCCTCCTGCTGTCTTTGTCCTCTCTCTCTCCGCCCCCCCCCCCCCCCACCACCGATCTCCGCGCTGTTACCAGGAGACCGGGCAGCGGGAGGAGCAGGAGTCCCAGTCTTCATCTCTCTCGTCTTCCTGCTTTCCCTGTGGGTCCATAGCGTCACTCCGCTGCCTGGACACATTCACACACACGCAATACACACACACACAACACAGACACAGACGCTCGACACAGGCACACACACGCAACACAGATACACACACAACACAGATACACAGACACACACACACATGCATTCATACACACAGATTCCTCCACCTCCCTGCAAAACGAAATCCCAGATCCATCCACATTTTTCTTAAACATCCGGATATATTCCTGCCACAGAAAACAAGATCCCATCGGAACATTGGGTCCTCCCAGCTGCGCCATTGACACACACGCAACACAGACACACGGACTCACCACTCACACAGACACACACAACACAGACACACAGACTCACCACTTACACAGACACACAGACAACCATACACGCAACACACATACACATGCAACACACACGCAACACAGACACAAACATGCCACTCACATAGACGCACGCAACACAGACACGCACCACTCACAGACACACACAACACAGACACACAGACTCACCACTCACACAGACACGCACACACACACACAACAGACATGCCCACACACAGACTCACAATCACATACACGCATGCACACTACCATGCATACATGTGCACACATACACACACACGGGGCAAATGTGCACATGCGCACACATCAATACGCATGTGCACATACATGCACAAAAACTCACCCATACACACACACTCATACACACACGCACACATTCTCACACATACACACGCGCTCATACACACACGCACACACAGACACGCATATTCACTCATGCGCACACCCTCACGCATACACACGTGCTCATTCACACTTCACACGCGTGCTCATACACACACGCATATTCACTCATGCGCACACACACTCTCACACATGCACACGCGCTCATACACACACAGATTCCTCCACCTCCCTGCAAAACGAAATCCCAGATCCGCCCACATCTTTCTAAAACATCCGAATACATTCCTGCCAAAGAAAATGAGATCCCGTCGGATTACCGAGTCCCCCAGCTGCGCCGCGCAGGAAGTCCGTGGGGATTCTGGGAGCCTGAAATCCCCCTGGACTTCCTGCCGGTGTCGCCGCTTGAGCTCCCCCAGATCCCCTGTCCGCAACAGTGCGGACCCCTCCTCAGCGCGCCGGAGAGCCCAGCCACTGGCCTCCGGCCTGGGGTCAGCGCTGCTGGGCTGTCTACAGGGAATTTAAAACACACATCACCTGGAATACAGGGATGACATCATCAGGAATGGTCACTCACAAGCATTACCCCCCCTTCATGGGTAATGCCACGTCTGGACTGGGACTATAAACCCCCTGTGGTCCAGGACACTGGGGGAAACTCTCGTGTGGCTCCTTCAGTGTTCCCTGGAAGTGGCCGTTTTCATCACAATCGAACTGCCCTCAAACCTTCGCCGGACTGCGCTGGGACTCCCCGCACCCCCACAGCACCGATGTCCCGTCACACAGCAGCAGCACTGTGTTCAGTAATGTGGTCTTCATCTCATCTGGGTGCCCACTGGTCATACCATAACGATGAGGAGGAGGAGGAGGAGGTGGATGAAGGGGGATGCTGGGGGGTGGCACGGAGGCGCAGGGGTGGGCGTTGCTGCCTCGCAGCACTGGTGCCCTGGAATCAATCAATCAATCAAGACCCAGGGCACTGTCTGGGTGGAGTTTGCATGTTCTCCCTGTGTTGGCAAGGGCTTCCTCCTGCAGGTCCAAAGACATGCTGCTGGGTTAACTGGCTTCTGGGAAAAATGGCCCTGGTGTGAGGGTGTGTGTGTTTGTGTCTGCCCTCCGATGGACTGGCGTCCCATCCAGGGTGTGCCCCCCTTGTGCCTGTTGCTTGCCAGGATAGACTCTAACTCCCCTGTTCTCTTTAGTCTGATGAAACAGTTAAAAAATGGATGAACAGATAATTAACCATCGTGCCAATGAAGCAGGCTAATGGTCAACGGAAGAATCGGCTCTTTTGCGCTTGAATCTGGCGCCCGTTGCTTGCTGGGATAGAAAATGGACAGATGATGGTGATGATGATGATGATGAAGAGCCAGTAGCTGCAGATCTCCCAGGTCCAAGTGGCGATTCTGCGCGTCTTCATCATCGGCGGGAGAGTTGTTTAATTTCCCGAAAACGTCAGAATCGCTGATATTTCCGGCATTCGTGTTTTGCTCCCGCCTGTCGGACAGTCCCAGTCTCCTGGTGACACGACCTGGGCTCGAACCCGTGACCGTGGGATCAGGGGGAAGTTGCTTTCTCGGTGTTCTGTGTGTCTTGGGAAGGTTCAGGTTTCTCGCTGCTCGGAGGCGCTTGAAAGAAACTCCCACTGGCAACGAGCTGCAGATAATTAAAAAGCCTTAATTAATCAGATTATTAATTCAATTTAATAATCAGGAGCCGAGGCAGAACAGAGGGCAGGAGACTGCAAGGGTCTGGAGACTCAGAACAGGGAAGAGGTTATTCTGGATAGAGGAATGATCTCACTGTACTACACTTTACAGCACTGTACTGTGTTTTTACCCTGATCTCACTGGTCTGTACTGCGCTGTACTGTGTTTTTACCCTGATCTCACTGGGCTTTACTGGTCTCGACTGTGTTTTTTCCCTGATCTCACTGGGCTGTACTGTGCTGCACTGTGTTTTTACCTTATTTCACTGGGCTGTCTGCATTGGCCTGTGTTTTTACCCCGATCTCATTGGGCTTTACTGCACTGTACTGTGTTTTTACCCCGATCTCACTGGACATTACGGTGCTGTACTGTGTTTTTACCCTAATCTCGCTGGGCTGTACTGCACTGTACTGTGTTTTTACCCTGATCTCACTGGGCTTTACTGCACTGGACTGTGTTTTTACCCTGATCTCACTGGGCTTTACTGCGCTGTACTGTGTTTTTACCCTGATCTCCCTGGGCTTTACTGCACTGTACTGTGTTTTTACCCTGATCTCCCTGGGCTTTACTGCACTGGACTGTGTTTTTACCCTGATCTCACTGGGCTTTACTGCATTGGACTGTGTTTTTACCCTGATCTCCCTGGGCTTTACTGCACTGGACTGTGTTTTTACCCTGATCTCACTGGGCTTTACTGCACTGGACTGTGTTTTTACCCTGATCTCACTGGGCTTTACTGCACTGGACTGTGTTTTTACCCTGATCTCCCTGGGCTTTACTGCACTGGACTGTGTTTTTACCCTGATCTCCCTGGGCTTTACTGCACTGGACTGTGTTTTTACCCTGATCTCCCTGGGCTTTACTGCGCTGTTCTGTGCTTCTGGCCCTTCGGTGCTTGACTCCTTGTGGGTTTTACTGCAGTGCTCTCCGTGCTGTCAGCGTGATCCCTCTGGCAGCCGGCTGCTGTCTCAGCAGGTGCGGAAAATGTTTTCACAGCAGAGCTGTCTCACAGAATCCCCCTCAGACACGTCGGGATGTAGGTCAGCAGTCAGCCATCGAAGGGTTAACAGCGCCGGCGTTGAACCGGATTGCCTGCCGCCCATCAGGGGGGTGCATCTTGACCCTAATTAGCCAATTAGCGCCCGGTCGTGGGGGGAGGTGGAGGAGAGGATGTGGCTGTGACTCGATGGGCGTTCATGTCCATTTCCTCCTGCCGTCGGCTGTCGGCGTGTCGTGCCTGCGGCTTGGCCGCGCGTTCGGCTAATCCCCCTCGGCGCGGATTGAGCGGAGCTCTTGAACGGGTCTTTTTTCCGGGGATTAGCCCCGAGAGTCTGGGCGCTGAGTACCGGCGTGCTCGTAAGCGGGAGGAGGAGCCGGCGTGCGTCTCCGAGCGTCAGGGAGAGCTCGTGCCGCAGCCGGCAGCAGCAGGACTGGGCCAGCTTACTGCCGGCAGCACCGGCGCAGTGACATGCTCGCTGGCGTCTGTGCTCCGAGACAGAGACATGAAGGACACAGCCAGAGCATCAACACAGAACAGCAGCAGCAGCAGCAAGTTAAATAACACACAACTTAAGAAAAAGGCAGACAAGCAGTCGGAGAAAACAAACATCAGTGTGGTAGGAGTAGGTGTAACAGCTGTAGCAGGACTGGGAGTAACAACTGCAGTACTGTAGGAGTAGGAGTAACAGCTGCAGTAGGACTGGGAGTAACAGCTGTAGCAGGACTGGGAGTAACAACTGCAGTAGGAGTAGGAGTAACAGCTGCAGTAGGAGTAGGAGTAACAGCTGCAGTAGGACTGGGAGTAACAGCTGTAGCAGGACTGGGAGTAACAGCTGCAGTAGGAGTAGGAGTAACAGCTGCAGTAGGACTGGGAGTAACAGCTGTAGCAGGACTGGGAGTAACAGCTGCAGTAGGAGTAGGAGTAACAGCTGCAGTAGGAGCAGGAGTAACAGCTGCAGTAGGACTGGGAGTAACAGCTGTAGCAGGACTGGGAGTAACAGCTGCAGTAGGAGTAGGAGTAACAGCTGCAGTAGGACTGGGAGTAACAGCTGTAGCAGGACTGGGAGTAACAGCTGCAGTAGGAGTAGGAGTAACAGCTGCAGTAGGAGCAGGAGTAACAGCTGCAGTAGGACTGGGAGTAACAGCTTCATGAGGACTAGGAGTAAGACAGTATTAGTAACAGTAGAAGAATGAGCAGCTATAGCAGTAGAAGCGGCAGTAGCAGCAGCAGTAATAACCACTGGCAGCAGTCGTGTGCAGTAGCAGTGGCAGTAGAAGCAGCAGCAGTAGTAGTGTCTTTCTTCTGCAGCAGCAGTAGCAGTAGAAGTAGCAGTAGCAGTGGCAGTAGTAGTGTCTTTCTTCTGCAGTAGCAGTAGGAGTAGCAGTAGTAGTGTCTTTCTTCTGCAGCAGCAGTAGCAGTAGAAGCAGCAGTAGCAGTGGCAGTAGTAGTGTCTTTCTTCTGCAGTAGCAGTAGAAGCAGCAGCAGCAGTAGTAGTGTCTTTCTCCTGCAGTAGCAGCAGCAGCAGCAGCAGCAGCAGCAGTAGGAGTGTCTTTCTTCTTCTGCAGCAGCAGTAGCAGTAGTAGCAGTAGCAGCAGTAGTGTCTTTCTTCTTCTGCAGCAGCAGTAGCAGTAGAAGCAGCAGCAGCAGTAGAAGCAGCAGCAGCAGTAGTAGTGTCTTTCTTCTTCTGCAGCAGCAGCAGCAGTAGCAGTAGCAGTAGTGGAAGCAGCAGCAGCAGTAGCAGTAGCAGTAGTGGAAGCAGCAGCAGCAGTAGTAGCAGTAGTAGTGTCTTTCTTCTTCTGCAGCAGCAGTAGCAGCAGCAGTAGTAGTGTCTTTCTTCTTCTGCAGCAGCTGTAGCAGTAGAAGCAGCAGCAGCAGCAGCAGTAGCAGCAGCAGCAGCAGCAGCAGCAGCAGTAGCAGCAGCAGTAGTAGTGTCTTTCTTCTTCTGCAGCAGCTGTAGCAGTAGAAGCAGCAGCAGCAGCAGCAGTAGCAGCAGCAGCAGCAGTAGCAGCAGCTGTAGCAGCAGCAGCAGCAGTAGCAGCAGCAGTAGTAGTGTCTTTCTTCTTCTGCAGCAGCTGTAGCAGTAGAAGCAGCAGCAGCAGCAGCAGTAGCAGCAGCAGTAGCAGCAGTAGCAGCAGCAGCAGCAGTAGCAGCAGCAGTAGCAGCAGCAGTAGGAGTGTCTTTCTTCTTCTGCAGCAGCAGTAGCAGTAGTAGCAGTAGCAGCAGTAGTGTCTTTCTTCTTCTGCAGCAGCAGTAGCAGTAGAAGCAGCAGCAGCAGTAGAAGCAGCAGCAGCAGTAGTAGTGTCTTTCTTCTTCTGCAGCAGCAGTAGCAGCAGCAGTAGCAGTAGTGGAAGCAGCAGCAGCAGTAGCAGTAGCAGTAGTGGAAGCAGCAGCAGCAGTAGTAGCAGCAGTAGTGGAAGCAGCAGCAGCAGTAGTAGCAGTAGTAGTGTCTTTCTTCTGCAGCAGCAGTAGCAGTAGAAGCAGCAGCAGCAGCAGCAGTAGCAGTGTCTTTCGTCTGCAGGGCAGGAGCAGCTCACAGAGAGGGATCAGCATGTTGCTCAGGCCTTGACGTGAGATTGGTTTGCTAACAGGTGTCTCCTGGGAGCTGGTTCAAGTCAGGAACAGTTTAAAAAGGGCCGTGAATTTTGAGGTTATGAGGTATTTTGTTTGTTTACTGCAAAGAATGAAACGAGGTTTGTAGATTTAGCGAGTGATGGTTTCAAATTTAGCAAGGCAGCTAAATAAAACTCCATTCCTCAGGAAACGAAAGAGACAGGAGTTCTGCACAGTCCCAGTGGATGATATTTGCGGAGTTAGGAACTGGAGCACGTTTCTAAATTCAGTGAGGTGCACAGACATGAGCAGGAAACCAAGAGCAGTAATTAAGACAAACTGGCACACAGCAGCACTAGACCCGAGGTCTGAAACATGCTCAAGTGCAAATGTATTGAGAGTAATGATCTCGTTGTTAAAGAGATTAAATTCACTCGTTTAAGGCACATGGGGAGTCACTAATTGTAAAGAGGCCTGTCAAATCAAGTGATTCTCCAGTCCAGAGATCGCCGGTCTGGTCTGGGTCACACTATACCCCCAGAGTCCAGAGATCACTGGTCCAATCTGGGTCACACTGTACCCCTACAGTCCAGAGATCGCCGGTCCGGTCTGGGTCACACTGTACCCCCACAGTCCAGAGATCACTGGTCCAGTCTGGGTCACGCTGTACCCCTACAGTCCAGAGATCGCCGGTCCGGTCTGGGTCACACTGTACCTCTACACACACACACAAATACGAGCACTCACACACATGATTGTAGACATATGCTTGCAGCACACACACACACACACACATCTATTTCGGGATCTTCGCAGTCGCTCTCACACTCCTCCTCGTCAGCTGCAGAGCCCAGACCCCCCACCCCGCGCTGCCGGATCCAGCTCTGCCTCTGTTCACAGACGGGCTCTCGCAAAGGGGCCCTGGACAGCCACCCCCAGGGGCAGTTACCCTTGTACCCCAGGGGCAGTTACAGCCACCCCCCAGGGGCAGTTACCATTGTACCCCAGGAACAGTTACAGCCACCCCCAGGGGCAGTTACAGCCACCCCCAGGGGCAGTTACCCTTGTACCCCAGGAACAGTTACAGCCACCCCCAGGGGCAGTTACCCTTGTACCCCAGGGGCAGTTACAGCAACCCTTGGGCAGTTACCCTTGTACCCCAGGGGCAGTTACAGGAATCCTCAGGGTCAGTTACCCTTGTACCCCAGGGGCAGTTACAGGAATCCTCAGGGTCAGTTACCCTTGTACCCCAGGGGCAGTTACAGGAATCCTCAGGGTCAGTTACCCTCGTACCCCGCGGGGGCAGCTGCAGCAGTCCCGAGGGACAGTTACCCCCGTACCCCCAGGGGCAGTGACCTCCAGTGAGCGGTCAGGGAGTCCGGTCCGGAGCAGCGCAGGCAGCTGTGGGCTGAGGCAGGGCTGAGCACCGTTGCCGTTGCCATGGTCGCCCCCATCCCGCCCTGTTGCTAGGCAACGGCTGTCAGCCCCCGCCCCTGCCCCCTCCTCCCCCCCGTCAGTCTGAGTGGCAGCCCGGGGGGGTGCAGAGGTCAGAGGTGACGGATTATCGACCGGCCGGTAATACAGAAGAGGCTGCCGACACCGCAAGACGCACCTCCCCCCTCCGGAGTGAGCAGCTCCTGCTCCCCATCTGGAGAGACCCCCGCCCCCCCCGAGAGGAGCCCCCCCAGTCTGAGTGCCAGGGCCGACAGCGGAGTGCTTGTGTGTCTGTGTGTCTGTGTGTCTGTGTGTCGTGTGTGTGTGTGTGTCTGCTTGTGTGTGTGTGCGTGTGTGTGTCTTGTGTGTGTGTCTGCTTGTGTGTGTGTCGTGTGTCATGTGTCGTGAGTGTGTGTGTGTGTGTGTCGTGTGTGTGTGTGTCTGTTTGTGTGTGTCTGCTTGTGTGTTTGTGTGTGTCATGTGGGTGTGTGTTCTTGTGTTTGTGCAATGTGTGGTAATTGTGTGGTGTGTGTGTTTGTGTGTGTAATGTGTGTGCCTGGTGTTTGTGTGTTGTGTGCGGTGTGTTTGTGTGTGCACTTGGTGTGTGTCTTTGTGTGTGTGCTTGATGTGCATGTGTCATGTTTGTGTGTGTGTAATATGTGGTGTCTTTGTGTGTGTAATGTGTGTGCCTGGTGTTTGTGTGTCATGTGCGGTGTGTTTGTATGTGTGCTTGATGTGTTTGTGTGTGCACTTGGTGTGTGTGTTTGTGTGTGTGCTTGATGTGTGTCTTTGTGTGTGTGCTTGATGTGCATGTGTCATGTTTGTGTGTGTGTAATGTGCGGTGTGTTTGTGTGTGTAACGTGTGTGCCTGGTGTTTGTGTGTCGTGGGCGGTGTGTTTGTATGTGTGCTTGATGTGTTTGTGTGTGCACTTGGTGTGTGTGTTTGTGTGTGCGCTTGATGTGCGTGATGTGTCATGTGTGTGTGGTGTGTCTGTGTGTGGGATGTGTCGTGTGTGTGTGACTGGGTCGGTGCGCCGCAGTGGGAGTTTATCAGCCAG
This sequence comes from Atractosteus spatula, assembly GCF_055471065.1. Classification (NCBI taxonomy): domain Eukaryota; kingdom Metazoa; phylum Chordata; class Actinopteri; order Semionotiformes; family Lepisosteidae; genus Atractosteus; species Atractosteus spatula. The sequence goes on along the minus strand of NC_142710.1, from coordinate 8,299,490 downwards.
CACAGCCAGCTGAGCTATCCAGCAGTGTCAGAGCGTCAGTGTGTCGCACACACCTGAGGAGCCCGCGCTCGGCGCTGCTCGGCGCTGCTCGACGCTGCTGGCTGTGGGGATGGCCTGAAAGTGAAGAGAGCTGACTCTGAGGAGGCCTTCTCTGCTTTCACTTGGCTCACAGGACTGTGGAGCGGCTCCGGTCCTGGGCCACCGTGTAGAAGTCAAAAGAACATAAATTATCCCTCAGTAATTATTCAGTCATCCTCCTGAGCGAGTCAGTCACCTGTGTGTGTGTCGGTGTGTGCCAGCGTGTGGCTGTGTGTGTGGAGTGTGTCTGTGTGTTTATTGTTCCACACTCCCACTACTCTTTGCATAAAGAAGAGCCTCCTGTCCTGACGGGAGTGTCTCACCCAGCTGTGTCCTGAGAGAAGCCAGGGTATCGGCTTCAGGAACAAGGCTGGGCAGCTTGTTCCACACTCCCACCACCCTCTGTGTAAAGAAGAGCCTCCTGTCCTGACTGGAGTGTCTCACCCAGCTGTGTCCTGAGAGAAGTCAAGGTATCAGCTTCAACAACAGGGCTGGGCAGCTTGTTCCACACTCCCACCCCCTTCTGTGTAAAGAAGAGCCTCCTGTCCCGACTGGAGTGCCTCACCCAGCTGTGTCCTGAGAGAAGCCAGGCTGTCAGCTGTAACACCTTCCCTTTCCCACCAGTTTGCACTTGTGACCCCCTGGGGTTCGTTCTGAGCGTTTTACCTTTCATTCGGAGTTCAGCTCGGCGGTAGAGGTTCTCCGAGTTCGGGGGGCGTTTCTTGCGTCTCCTGAGTGTTTTAAACGGCGCTTTGCCGAGGAGATCCGCCCCCTCACCCATCTCCCATCTCCTCTCTCTCACTAATAATTCACAGCCCTGCTCAGCCTCTTCTCCTCCTCCTCCCCTCTCTGCTCCTGGCTGTGAACATTAATCAGCCATGTCTGGATGCAGAGTCAGGGATCACTGGATAATAATGTTTGTTTATGGAGCAGCGCCTGTCATCCAGACACTGATTTACACACACAGGGGGGGGGGGGGGGGTGGTGTAGGGGAGAACTGCCTCATTCAAGGGTACGACAGCTATGCCCCCCCTACCTGGGATACGAACCCGCAACCCTTCAGTTTCAAGACCAGAGCCCGAATCGCCAATTTCCACACTGCTGCCCGAATATCTGTATATACTGTATGTGTGTGTGTGTATAACACGTGTGCTTTACTGCTGCGATCGTTTGGCTGGTTTCGTGAAGGATGTGGGTTTAGATTGCCGATCGTGAAGCTGGTTAGAAAGAAGTCACCAGTTTCGATGACTGTTTTTAGAGTAACTATTTTTCGCCCGTCCTTCTGAAACGTTGTGTTTTTGAGCACTGGGTGTCTACCGCGTGCAGAATGTTAGAAACGAAGCCTGAAGCAGTGAAAACGCACAGAAACAGGTGGTGGGAGGTGAATTCTGAGTGCTTCTGGGAAAACTGGCTCTGGTTTGTGTGTGTGTGTGTGCCTTGTGCCCGTTGCTTGCTGGGATAGACTCCGGCGCCCCTGTGACCCTGAGTTGGATAAGTGGATTAGCAACCGGAAGGATGGGTATCTCTGGACTGGCTGTGGGCGATGTCGGATTTGCTGTCTTCCGACCGGCGACCTGCTGTGGACCGTGTGAGCTTCCGAGGTGCAGGCGAGCAAGACGCCACCCGAACCCTGGCTGAGGACAAGCCACGCGCGACCCAGACTGCAGGTCAGCTGCTCTGAGCTGGGGCCGGAGGGGGCCGTGACGGATCCCGGCCAGCAGGCGACTCCAAGACAGAGTCCCTGTGTTCTCACCCCTGTCCGCCCTGATCCGGCACAGCCGCCCCTCAATCTGCCCTGGGGCTCAGCTCTCCGCCCCCCCCCCCCCGCCCCGATCAAACAGAGGCGCTAAGACCCATGCCTTCATGCTTAAATTCCTTCGTTCCCGATTCTGGCTTGGCTCTCCTCCCTGGCCTCCGGCGCGCCGAGCTGGGATCGGGATCGCGTGCGGCTGTCTGTGGCCCTTTGTGTCTGCAGCTCAGAAGCTGCACTCGAAGACAGCCAGAGCCCCGGAGGCAGGCTGTGGGTCGCTTTTGTTCGGGAGACGAAAACGGGTATGAGAACAGTTTCTTCAAAGACATTTTGAAGGACAGAACAGGAGCTATTGGGCCCGTGGAGCTCGCTGGGGCAGTGCGTAGCTAATGGATCTGAGCATCTCATCCGGCCATTGTTGGAAAGGAGATCGAGTTTTAGGGAAAATGGCTGGGCGGCTTGTTCCACACTCCCACCACCCTTTGTGTAAAGTAGTTATCTCGATTCCTCATCGGTGGATCTCATGCAGCTGTGTCTTGAGGGAAATCAGGGTATTGGCTTTGACAACATGGCTTGACGGCTTGTTCCACACTCCCACCACCCTTTGTGTAAAGTAGTTATCTCGATTCCTCATCGGTGGATCTCATGCAGCTGTGTCTTGAGGGAAATCAGGGTATTGGCTTTGACAACATGGCTTGACGGCTTGTTCCACACTCCCACCACCCTTTGTGTAAAGTAGTTATCTCGATTCCTCATCGGTGGATCTCATGCAGCTGTGTCTTGAGGGAAATCAGGGTATTGGCTTTGACAACATGGCTTGATGGCTTGTTCCACGCTCCCACCACCCTTTGTGTAAAGTAGTTATCTCGATTCCTCATCGGTGGATCTCATGCAGCTGTGTCTTGAGGGAAATCAGGGTATTTGCTTTGACAACATGACTGGGCAGCTTGTTCCACACTCCCACCACACTTTGCATTACGTTGTACACAGAGAAAAAAACTGTGCCTCCCTTTTGAACTGTCACACACAAACCAAGAACAACAACAAAACAAAAACATCAGCTGTCACCATTCTCCGAAGAGTGGTCATGTGACCATTTGGTGCATCACTTCCTGTTACCAAGGTGCTGCTCACCTGTTCTGGGATTTAAATCTCAAAGTGAGTCTCCTGTTCTCGGATTTAGATCTAAACACAAGGTGCTGTGTCTCCTGTTCTCAGATTTAGATCTAAACACAAGGTGCTGTGTCTCCTGTTCTCAGATTTAGATCTAAACACAAGGTGCTGCTCACCTGTTCTGGGATTTAAATCTCAAGGTGTGTCTCCTGTTTTGGGATTTAGATCTAAACACAAGGTGCTGTGTCTCCTGTTCTCAGATTTAAAGTTGAACACAAGGTGCTGTGCCTCCTGTCCTCAGATTTAAATACAGAATCCATGTTCATGCTGACTTTGTCAGGTCCGGTCAGACAGGCCCAGGCGCTGTGTTAATGACTCAACTCCAGGGGGGCAGGCTGCAGAGAAATCCAACACTGGAAACCCCTGGGCACCACCCCCTCCCCTCCCCCCACACTGCTGGGAATCCCGGGAAAGAGCTGGCAGAAAGCCCGCGTCTGCCTGGCGAGATCTGTACACAGAAGGCAGGGCACCGGTTAATTCCAGGAATGGGGACACACGAGCGCCCCTGAAGGCAGGGAGTGTCCATCTCAATTCTTGGGGGCCCAGCAGGGTCACCCCAACTTTCATCCCGTCCCGAACCCCTACGTGCTGATAAGGGGTATCCGAGGAACCGGTGAGAGAAATGTAGAGGATTTTCTAAACCTGGGCCGGGAGTCCTGCGCTTCTCCGAGTTCGGCATCTTGTATAGCCAGCAGCTCCATCAGCACTGGCAGCCCCACTGGAGATCCACAGAGTGAGCCTGGCCAGTACCTGGAGGGGAGACTCCTGGGAAAGCTGAGGCTGCTGCTGGAAGAGGTGTTAGTGGGGCCAGCAGGGGGCGCTCACCCTGCAGTCTGTGTGAGTCCTAACGCCCTGGTATAGTGACGGGGACACTCTACTGTAAAAAAGGCTCCGTCCTTCAGATGAGACGTAAAACCGAGGTCCTGACTCTCTGTGGTCATTAAAAATCCCAGGGCGTCTCTCAAAAAGAGTAGGGGTGTCACCCCGGTGTCCTGGCCAAATTTCCCCCTGGTCTTTACTCATCATGGCCTCTTAATAACCCCCCTCTCTGAACTGGCTTCATCACTCTGCTCCTCCCCACTGAGAGCTGCTGTGTGTGAGCAGACTGGAGCTTCATCCAGGTGGGGGGGACACACTGGTGGGGGTGGAGGGGACCCCCCTGACCTGTGAAGAGCTCGGAGTGGAGAGTCCAGAAGAGCGCTACATGTCTGTCAGGATGATGTCTTTATAAGACTTGAATAGGTGGGGATGGGCAATGATTCAGCCAAGTAAATTGGATTCATAGCCTTCCCCCTCTCCAGCCGCCCCCCCCCCCCCCAGTCAGGGCCGGGAGGCTGGATCCCGGGAGACAGGCGCAGATGCTCGGGTCTGGAGCGAACACGGGCCTCTCCGTGCTGCTCGGGAAATGGGGATTTCCTGCCGGAGCGATCCCGGGAATTCCAACCGTGCCCGGCTCTCGGTCAGTTCTCGGGGCAGGCAGGGCTGCGTGGGTCCGAGCAGAGCCTCTTCCTCCTCCTCCTCCTCCTCCTCCTCCTCCTCCCCGTGTCTCCTGCAGAGAGAGGCACAGCGGAGCTGCTGTTTGCCATCATTCCATAATTGTTTTTTTTTCTCCTTCCCTACCGCTTCTCTTGCAGCAAAAAGTCAATTCTGCTCTCTCTCTTCCACCCCCCCGCTGGCTGCTGGAGAGTAAATAATTCACAGGATGGAATTACAGAGTGGCTAATGCTCCTCAGAAGAAGCTTCTCAGGCTGTACAGCTGAGAGGGAGGGGAGGCATCATTTAAAAGGAGCCCATCTGTCTTCATTCATCGCCCTGCGTCTCCGAAGGGTTAATCTGACCCGCGCGAGCGGTTCTTGAGAGCTGTGTGCCTCCACCCTTGCAGGGAACTTTTCACTTTCACCTCGCGCGGGGAAAACTGCCACCGGGAGGCTTGTCTTTCCGCCAAGGGTGGGGGGAGCGTGGAGCAAGCCGCCCAGCTGTGTTGTCGAAGCCGATACCCTGGTGTCTTTCATGGCACAGCTGGATGAGATCCTCCAGTCAGGAGAGGAGGGTCTTCTTTGTACAAAGGGTGGTAGGAGTGTGGAACAAGCTGCCCAGACAAACGCCACCAGTGTGTGTCCCCCACCTGGATGAAGCTCCAGTCTGCTCACACACAGCAGCTCTCAGTGGGGAGGAGCAGAGTGATGAAGCCAGTTCAGGGATTGGGTTATTAGGAGACCATGGTGGGTTTACAGTAGAGTGTCCCCGTCACTATACTGGGGCATCAAGACCCACACAGACCGCAGGGTGAGCGCCCCCTGCTGGCCCCACTAACACCTCTCCCAGCAGCAGCCTCAGCTTTCCCAGGAGTCTCCCCTCCAGGTACTGATCAGGCTCACACTGCTGAGCTCCAATGGAATTTGTTGACATCATGCTACAGCCTCAGCTGTGATGCGAGTTATGTTACAAATACTTCCGTATCGGCTGGAAATTTTTGGAGCAAAACATTCATTAAACGAGGCAGGAAGGCCATTTATAGCGACACTACCACCCTGACCCCTGACCTCCGACATCTGACCCCCTGAACCCAACGGCCACTCAGATGAGTGTTCAGTAAACGCAGAGGCCAGACGTACGTGCAGCTCAAAAAACAACACTAGCGGATTGACCTTGGAGCAGAGACAGGGCGTTGAAGCTTCTCTAGTGTGACGGAACGACCGTAAGACAATATTAAAGTCCTGCTGCTTCCAGAAATACCTGATACAGAATTGGAAATGAGAAACCTTCTGGGACTCGGTTCCAGTCAAGGTTGTCCCCCAGCTTACCACTCTGAGCAACTTTAGAGGCAGTCTGGATTCTAACTGGTCAATACGCTGTGGGGTTATTTTTAAGTGATCAAAGTGTTCGGGGGGTCTGGTGCTGCCCTGGTCCGGCTCGGGCACAGTGTCTGGCAGAGTGTGTTCTGTAGGGGCGCCTGGCTGAGGCAGGGTTAGAGCTGCAGTGGGGTTTAACTCTCTTATCAGGGTAAAAACACGGTACAGTGCAGTAAAGACCAAGGAGATCAGGGTAAAAACACAGTACAGTGCAGTAAAGACCAAGGAGATCAGGATAAAAACACAGTACAGTGCAGTAAAGCCCAGGGAGATCAGGGTAAAACCACAGTACAGTGCAGTAAAGCCCAGTGAGATCAGGGTAAAAACACAGTACAGTGCAGTAAAGACCAGGGAGATCAGGGTAAAAACACAGTACAGTGCAGTAAAGACCAAGGAGATCAGGGTAAAAACACAGTACAGTGCAGTAAAGCCCAGTGAGATCAGGGTAAAAACACAGTACAGTGCAGTAAAGACCAGGGAGATCAGCGTAAAACCACAGTACAGTGCAGTCAGTACAGTGCAGTAAAGACCGAGGAGATCAGGATAAAAACACAGTACAGTGCAGTAAAGCCCAGTGAGATCAGGGTAAAACCACAGTACAGTGCAGTAAAGACCAATGAGATCAGGGTAAAAACACAGTACAGTGCAGTAAAGACCAGGGAGATCAAGGTAAAAACACAGTACAGTGCAGTAAAGCCCAGTGAGGTCAGGGTAAAAACAGTTCAGCGCAGTAAAGCCCAGTGAGATTGGGGTAAAAACACAGTACAGTGCAGTAAAGACCAGGGAGATCAGGGTAAAAACACAGTACAGTGCAGTAAAGACCAGGGAGATCAGGGTAAAACCACAGCACCGAGCAGTAAAGCCCTGTGTGATGAGTGCAGTACGGTAAAACCGGTTACAACGCAGTCAATCCTGGCACAGAGAGATGTCAGCGGTCAAACAAAGCCATCGCTGTCGTTACGGTGAGGAATGCGCAGACGAGCGCCGGCTGATTCAGGACGAGTTGTCGGGATACGGGCGAGCCGAGCAAACCGCGCAGATGAAGATGTTGTTGACACGGAGGGAGAGGGAGCCGGGGAACCAGGGGGGTGGGGGACAGGAGGAGAGGAGGCAGACAGCAGGAGAACAAAAGGAAAACACACAGGGAGGGGCCGCTGTCAGGCCGGGGGGTTGAGCCGTCGTGTTAATGCTGTTTGACAAGGGGGAGCCGGCAGCAGCGCGCCTGGGATCGAGGAACAAAGGAGAACAGACGTGTCCCCGGATAAACGGAGGCCACTGGGGGCTGGGGGGCGCCTGGTGGGGTCAGGGGGTCCTTGTCTGTGTTTACACCACGCCGTTGGTCCTGCTTTTGCCCCGGGCCTGCTGGATTCTGAGCGCTTGGCTCGGGCCCCCGCGTAGCGGCATCTGTCTCGGCTCAAGACTAACAAGATGCAGCCCCCCCCCCCCCCTTAGCGTAAGACGTCGCTTTTCGGGGGTGTCCTCACGGAGTGGGGTTCTTGAGAAGCCGGTGACCCCCCCCCGCCCAAGACCACCCCCACAGCTGGGGTCTTTAAGGAAAGCTAACCGCGTTGTTTTTTTTTTTTCGGACCTGTCCCGGTTTCCACAGCAACGACTTCATGCCCGTAAGGTAGTGACCTCCCTTCTCCCCAGTCCGCTAAAGGAGGCCTCACTGGCGCGTTGTGCGCTTTCACACAGCCCAGCCCGACGCATCTTGATGTTTCTTTATTCCTCCCCTCGCTGTCAGGCGGGGGGGGTGAGGGAGAGAGACGGATTCGTCTTCCCTTTCTGCCGAGTGCCGGTTTTCGCGGAGGGACCTGGTTACGGTCCGCCAGCGGCGAGAACATGCCGTTCTGTTTTCGGGGCTGTGCTTCTGTTGTTTCATTTTTTTTTTTTTTTTCCCAGTGTTAAGGATCGGGAAGAAGTCCCGGGTGGCGGGAACATCCAGGACAAACCTGCAGGCCCCTGTAATAATAATAATAATAATAATAATAATAACAATAATAATAATAAAGAAAAAAAAACATCTGAGCCCGGACTGCCGTCTACAGCGCCGTGCCGGCTCTCCCCTTGATATCTCGTTAACCCGCAGTTTCCTGGCACCTGGTCTCATGTCTGCCGAGAGAACACGCCAGAAGACTTTTCATTTCCTATTTCAAACGAGTTCAGAAGCCGCAGCGCCGGCGTCTGGCCAAAGACCACACGCCACACGCCACAGCCGTAGAGCAGGCGGGGTCCGAGCAGCGCAGCGGACGCGTCCGAAGTCGCACAGTCTCGGTGTTGAACCGTTTAAACGAGGGAAGTGCATTGAAAACAGAGCACAGGAGACACTTTGCACAAAGAGTGGTGGGAGTGTGGAACAAGCTGCCCCAGCCGTGTTGTTGAAGCCGATACCCTGGTTTCTTTCGAGACACAGCTGGATGAGAGGGCAGGAGGCTCTTCTTTACACAGAGGGTGGTAAGGGTGTGGAACAACCTCCCCAGTCATGCTGATACGCTGGCTTCTCTGAAGAAACAGCAGGATGAGCTCCTTGGATCAATTAACTACTAATTGTTAAAAGGGCTAGATGGGTCGAATGGCCTTCTCCTACCACCCTTCGTGCAAAGACAAGCCTCCTGTGCCCAATGTCAAATACACTTCCATACAGTTTGTGCTGCTGTAAAGCAGTAGCAGACCAGGCCTGTCCCACTGGCTGCTGTGCTGAAAGAAGGTGGCATGGCTGTTGGCGCACTAGGCTCGGTTGTGATGCTGAAAGTAGCAGCAGACCTGGCTCATGTGTCCGTTCTGACCACTTGAAGGGCTAAAAATTAGTGGTTCTGAACCAAAGAGACAGATGGTAGCCAGCTGGAAGAGCCGCTGGAGTTGGCCCTGACCCACTGATGGGGTGATTCTGAGATAATGTCGGACAGGGATATTACCTTTTTTTAAAAAATGAAGGCAGACGATATGGCACCACACTTTGAGACACTAAAGTCATCGAGCTGGTGGACAATACAGTTTGTCTCGAGGCGCGCTTTAGTGATTTTATCTTGAGCGTGATCTCAGGTCTTCTGCGCTCTGTAAAGTGTGTGTGCTGAAGGGCTGTGCAGACAGGGAACCGCTTCTTCCCGAGAGAGGAATGTCGCTTCATTACCCTGGTAATACTGCCTCCTGATGGGAGAACGCAGTCTGCATGATGGGCGCTGCAGCCAGCCCTGAGCTCTGAAGAGGTCAGAGTCGGGAGGCGGGACAAAATGGGTCAGTGGAACATTCATCCAATCATTTGCTTCCAATTCAGGGTTGCGGGGGAGACAAAGTCTATCCCAGCAAGCAATGGGTGTAAGGCAGGACAGATTTAGACACACACTCACACCAGGGCCAGAAGGCAATTAACCCACCAGCCAGTTTGTGTACTGGGGGGGGGGGGGACCTGCAAATTCCACACAGACAGCACTCCTGGTCTGGGATTGAACCCAGCGCCCCAGTGCTTGTGGGGCATGGACGTCTGAATAAGATATTCACTAGAATCCCTTCTGCCCTTAAAAAAAACTGTACTGCACAATAATGAAAGCTGTATAAAAATGAGAAGTCAATACTCACGGTCTGATAAAATTCGCAGTGGTATACTTAGACACTTTGTGAGCGGTTCAAGTCGAGGATGAAGTCGGATCTGTATCATCCAAGTGGCTGATGTCACGATTTATCATAAGGTAGTTTATTCCTGGGAAAGGTTATAGAAGCCCAAAGCCGGTCATGGGTGTTCCAACAGTCCATCGGACACACAAAGGATGCTAGGTAACCTTGCCAGTGCATGTCTCTATGGGAGCTAGGAGGACGTCACTTTGCCCAGAGAAATCCCACAAGGCCATGGGGAGGGAGAACATGCAGACTCCACACAGAAGATGCTCAGGACCCCCCCAAAAAGCTAACTTGTACCACGGCCAACCCCCTGTGTCGGCCCAGGATCGAAATTTCCGTTGTTGCGTTAAGAAAACAAATCACACGTTTGCGCAGAAACACACTAGGGGAAAATTCAGATAACTAAAATAATTGGAAATGCAGCTTTCAGAATAAGAGCAGTGACATTTCCGATGTACCAGTGTGTGCGGCAGCTACATTTAGGAATTGGTGTTTCAAATTAAGTTATGTTGTGCTCAAATTCGACTCTGAATTGCAGAATTCCTCTAAATCTGAAAAAAAGTTACTTCTCCTCCCTGGGATTTGTGTCTGCATGTAAGGAATTAACCTGGTTGGCGGAGAGCAGATCACTTGTGTTTAAATATTCATTTATTCATAGATGCAGTTATTAGTTCCCAGCTATTTTCTGCATTTAAATTGAGATTCTTATCCGCGGCGATAATGCAGACGGCTTCATTGTGGCACAGAGCCCTAACAATCTGAGTATGAATCACCGCTGTGAGGAGCACGCAGAGGGAAATTATTTCACGGGGAACACAAGGCAGGTCACAAATGAGAGGAGGCCCATCTAGTGCTAGCAGATAATCGATCCAAGGGGCTCATCCAGCTGTGAGAAGCCTGAGGGTGTCGGCCTCAATCACGTGGCTGGGCAGCTTGTTCCACACCCCCACCCCCCTTCGTGTAAAGGAGTGCCAGCTGTGGTTTCCATCGGCGTGCTCCAGTTCGTGTTTCACTTTTCATTCTGAAGAAGATTGCTGACTTGACTGCGTAGTTGTCTTTGGCGATTTTGAAAGATTGAGAGACTCAGTTTCTTCTGCTTATCAGTGGACTTTCCCTTCAGACTAAAGAGCCTCAGTTCCTCCAGCCTGTCAGTGTGAGACACTCCCTTCAGACTAAAGAGACTCAGTTCCTTCAGCCTGTCAGTGTGGGACACTCCCTTCAGACTAAAGAGACTCAGTTCCTTCAGTCTGTGTGTGTGGGACACTCCCTTCAGACTAAAGAGACTCAGTTCCTTCAGCCTGCCAGTGTGGGACACTCCCTTCAGACTAAAGAGACTCAGTTCCTTCAGCCTGTCAGTGTGGGACACTCCTTTCAGACTAAAGAGACTCAGTTCCTATAAACTGATTCCAGAGCAGCGACATCTTTTCTTTAAGATGGTTAACCGAATTATCCACAATATTCTACATGAGATTTAACTTGTGTACTGTACCTAAACAAGGCTATATTGGTGCATCGTGAAATTTTATTTGATTTCTTGAATTATATTCAGTGCCTTTCGCCGTATGTGCTTCTATACAGTGTGTAGGATCAGGTCCTGGGTACTCTTCTGTGCTCAGTGCTCAGTTCCCCCGCTCTGGTTTCGCAGTGGAGGACCAGTTCCAGCCCGTGACCTCGGACGAGACGGTGGCGGTGGGTGGCACGGTGACGCTGACCTGCAGGGTGCAGGACAATGACAACTCCTCCCTGCAGTGGTCCAACACCGCGCAACAGACCCTGTACTTCGGAGAGAAGCGAGGTGAGTGTGGGCGGGGCTGTTACTCCTGATGGGCTGTTCCTCTTGTGGGGCTATTCCCCCTGTGGGGCTATTCCCCCTGCTGTGCTGTTCTCCTCTGCGGGGCTGTTCCTCCTGTGGGGCTGTTCTCCCCTGCGGGGCTGTTCCCCCTGTGGGGCTTTTCTCCCCTGCAGGGCTGTTCCTCCTGTGGGGCTGTTCTCCCCTTCAGGGCCGGTCCCTCGCTGGGGCTGTTCCCTCTACGGGGTTGTTCCCCCTGCGGGGCTGTTCTCCCCTTCAGGGCTGGTCCCTCGCTGGGGCTGTTCCCTCTACGGGGTTGTTCCCCCTGCGGGGCTGTTCTCCCCTTCAGGGCCGGTCCCTCGCTGGGGCTGTTCCCTCTACGGGGTTGTTCCCCCTGCGGGGCTGTTCTCCCCTTCAGGGCTGGTCCCTCTCTGGGGCTGTTCCCTCTACGGGGTTGTACCTCCTGCGGGGCTGTTCTCCCCTGCAGGGCTGGTCTCTCTCTGGGGCTGTTCCCTCTATGGGGCTGTTCCCCCCGTGGGGGTCAGCTGGAGGGTGCTTCTTCGCCGGTGGAGGTCTCAGCTCCTCCTGCTGTGTTCCTGCCTGGAGGTTGGGGCTTCTTGAGACAAAGAATAGGGGCCAACTCGTCTCTCTCCGCAGCCCTGCGGGATCACCGCATCCAGCTGGTGCAGTCCACGCCCACCGAGCTGTCCATCAGCATCGCCAATGTCAACCTGTCGGACGAGGGCGAGTACACCTGCTCCATCTTCACCATGCCAGTGCGGACCGCCAAGGCCACCGTCACCGTGCTGGGTGAGCTCCGCGCCGGCCCGTTCGCGGTCCCACCCCCCCCAGCTCGATCGGGGCTGCAACGTTCACTTAGGCCAGGCGTGTCGACTGAGAGCCGCAACGCAGCTTGTGCCAGACCCCCGCCACCCTTTGTGTACAGGGGTGCCTCCCGTCCTGATTTTAGGGTCTCCTTAGAAGAAGCCGGTAGTGTCGGCTTCGGCTTGGTGTATCTGGCGTAGCTTTGTGCCAGACCCCTACCACCCCTTGTGTACAGACGTGCCACCTGTCCAAAGTGGTTTAGCTTGAATACTATTATGTAGTAGTAATTAATACTATGGTATTACTATTATTTGAACATTACGTAAATAGTGAATGTAAATGATGAAGGATTTAGGAGGCCAGAGATGAGAGCTGTCACGATTGCTTTCTATGTGCAGTGTTTTAGAGTTGTATTGAAATCGATATTTGCAAAAAACAAATCGGGTGTAGACTGTGCCAGACCCCCGCCACCCTTTGAGCACAGAGCTGCCACCTTGTTCTGTTTTAAAATGCCCTTCCCTGTAGTTTCTGGTTCCTTAACTGTGGGGCCTGAAGAAGTCCATTAGATTGACTCTGTTCAAGCCTTAAAGGATTTTAATTGCTCGATTTGGGACTCCTGAACGTCTTCACTGTTCATGACTGACAGATTGTCATTGTAAGACTGCTAATAGTATTATTATTATTGCTGTTTGACTTTGTTGTTTGACTTTCCTCACTGAATGTGTGATTATAATCTCAGGGATCTGCACTGCGTGTGTGTGTGTGACAGAGATGGGGACTATTATTAGACTAGTTCTCACTCTGGGTGTGTGATTTTTATCATCTAACTGCTTCTCACTGTGTGTGATGATTATGATCTAACTAGTCCTCCCTGTGTGCGTGATAATTATCTCATGGATCTGCGCTGGGTGTCTTCTCTGTGTGTCGGTGCTGGTCACTATTTTTAGACTCTTCTCCATTTGGGAACAAGTGATAGGTTTATTCCGTGCTGGAAAAAAGAAGAAAGAAAACACAACGTTTCGGAAGTGGAGCATTCTTCAGGTGTGAAGAAGACCTGAAGAAGTGAGGAACACCTGAAGAAGGCTTCACGGCCGAAACATTGTTTTCTTTCTTCTCTTTTCAGCAAGGAATAAACCTATTAAGTGTTCCTCTGCAGCCTCCGCATGCTGACGCAGCTCCCCACCTGAACTACTCTTCCCTGTTTGTTTGTATATTTGTGCCAGAGGTGTTTATGATAATCAGAATCTAGTTTTCACAGACAGTTTCTCACTGTGTGAATATTTTCAGACTCTAGCCCTCGTGGTGTCTGTGAATGTATGATATCTGTGTGTGTGATGATGCGTCTGTCTTGTGTCTGATGATGATGGTGTTTGTGAATATATTATATCTGTGTGTGTGATGATGATAATGGTGTCTGTGAATATATTATATCTGTGAGTGTGATGTGTCTGTCTTGTGTCTGATGATGATGATGGTGTCTGTGTGTAATGATGATGTCAGTGTGTGTGGCGACGGTCTGGATGATGATGATGATGAAGATGATGGTGTCTGTGAGTGATGATGATGATGGTGTCTGTGTGTGATGATGATGGAGATGATGATGGTGTCTGTGTGTGATGATGGTGTCTGTGTGTGATGATGATGATGGTGTCTGTGTGTGATGATGATGGAGATGATGATGGTGTCTGTGTGTGATGATGGTGTCTGTGTGTGATGATGATGGAGATGATGATGGTGTCTGTGAGTGATGATGAAGATGACGATGATGATGGTGTCTGTGTGTGATGATGATGGTGTCCGTGTGTGAAGATGATGGTGTCTGTGAGTGATGATGATGATGGTGTCTGGGTGATGATGATGGAGATGATGATTGTGTCTGTGTGATGAAGATGACGATGATGAGGGTGTCTGTGTGTTATGATGATAATGGTGTCTGAGTGTGATGAAGATGACGATGTGATGGTGTCTGTGTGGGATGAAGATGATGACAATGATGATTGTGTCTGTGTGCGATGATGATGATGATTGTCTGTGTGTGATGATGATGATTGTGTCTGTGTGCGATGATGATGATAATGGTATCTGTGTGTGATGAAGATGACGATGTGATGGTGTCTATGTGGGATGATGACACTGACACTGGTGTGTGTGAGGATGATCACTGTGTCCATGACGATGATGAAGATGTCTGTGTGCATGTCGCCAGGCGTGCCGCAGAGGCCCATCATCACGGGGTACCGCGGGCCCGTCGTGGAAGGGGGGACCGTGGAGCTGTCCTGCCAGAGCTCCGGCAGCAAGCCCCCCGCCCGCCTGCGCTGGTTCAAGGGGGCCGAGCAGATCCCAGGTGAGAGGAGCTGCGCCGATCCGCCGGCGAGGGGACCCCATCCCCGAGTCGCTGCTCACCCCCCTGCCTCCCCCCAGGTCGCCCGGACGTGGTGGACCCCGAGGGCAAGACCTTCACCGTGATGAGCAGCATCAACTACACCGTGAGCCGCGAGGACAACGACGCTGTCATCTCCTGCTCCGTGGGGCACGAGTCGCTGCAGACCAGCGACAAGAGCATGGAGCAGAGGATCCAAGTGCTGTGTAAGCCCCTCCAAAGGCGCTATATAGGCTGCATGTGTCCATAGCACTGTTAGGGACACTACCTCCCTGTTCTGGGGCCCTGGGCTCAGTTCCATGCATGGGAGCCCTTCCGTACGGAGTCTGCATGTTCCTCCTGGGTTGCCCACCTCCCAGAAACCCACAGGGTGACCCCAGAAACTGGCCCCACCTGGGGTCGACCCCTGTCGCTGCCGTTCTGGAGTCTCTCGGCCCCATGCCCGGGTGGGGGTTTGGAGGCCAAGGGTAGGAGGGCTCCCCAGAGCGGACGTGGGGAACATCTGGGAGATCGTGGGGGGAACACCGCGCGCGACGCGGGATGGAGGCCGAGTCCGACCGGGGAAACGCAGATTTGCCGGTTCTGAATTCCGGCTCTGGCTTCAGCCTGGCCCGTGGCTTGCGCCCTCCCTCCCCCACTCTTCTTGCTGCTCCGGGGGGCAGCCGGCTGACGTGCTCTCCCTCCTTCCGTCCCGCAGACAAGCCCTCCGTCCGGATCCAGCCGGAGAGCGACCTGCCCAGGGAGGGGGAGAAGTTCTTCCTGCAGTGCGTCGGCCTGGGGAACCCCGAGTAAGTTACCCCGGCTGCGCCCCGCTGTGTGATAGAAATAGTGCTGGAAACAGGACCCCGCCTGCACGGCAGGGTGATCCACTCCTGGTTTTACAGTGTTGGAAACAGAACTCCCCTGCACGGCAGGGTGATCCACTTTCACGTGTTTCTTTGAATTCGATTAAACTCCCTCTCTACAGCATGTTAATCCAATCCAGGTCCTTTTTCGTATTCAATAAATTCAATTTGTGCCAGCGGGGGGAGGGGGGTGAACTCTGAGCTTTGATTGTGTTAGATGACTGTTGTTGTTAATGTTCTGCATCAGAGCTCCTGCAGGGGTGTTTCTCAGGGGTGCATGGAGTGATGCACTGTCTTGTGAGACCCTGTAACCCTTCTGTGGGCAAGACCCCCAGTGACAATTAACAAACCTGTGCAACAGGAACGCAGGAATGCTGGGTCCAGGTTCGAGGAGACAGATGTTACTGTTACTCACAGGAATCATTCCTGATTCATTATGTTTAAAAATACTTAGCAGCATGTCTAGACCACATTCTCCGGAATGCTGTGGGGAATTAGCTGCTGGCCTCAGTCACCCAACCAACTGTCTTGCATCAATCAGTGATTGAAGGCAGCAGATCATTGTCTTGAGCAGCCTGTCAGGTGACTGAGGGCAGCAGCTCGTTCTCTTGTACCAGCCTGTCAGGTGACTGAGGGCAGCAGCTCGTTCTCTTGCACCAGCCTGTCAGGTGACTGAGGGCAGCAGCTCGTTCTCTTGCACCAGCCTGTCAGGTGACTGAGGGCAGCAGCTCGTTCTCTTGCACCAGCTTGCCAGGTGACTGAGGGCAGCAGCTCGTTCTCTTGTACCAGCCTGTCAGGCGACTGAGGGCAGCGGCTCATTGTCTTGAAACCAGCCTGTCAGGCGACTGAGGGCAGCAGCTCGTTCTCTTGTACCAGCCTGTCAGGTGACTGAGGGCAGCAGCTCGTTCTCTTACACCAGCCTGTCAGGTGACTGAGGGCAGCGGCTCATTGTCTTGAAACCAGCCTGTCAGGTGACTGAGGGCAGCGGCTCATTGTCTTGAAACCAGCCTGTCAGGTGACTGAGGGCAGCAGCTCATTCTCTTGCACCAGCCTGTCAGGTGACTGAGGGCAGCGGCTCATTGTCTTGAAACCAGCCTGTCAGGTGACTGAGGGCAGCGGCTCATTGTCTTGAAACCAGCCTGTCAGGTGACTGAGGGCAGCAGCTCGTTCTCTTGTACCAGCCTGTCAGGTGACTGAGGGCAGCGGCTCATTGTCTTGAAACCAGCCTGTCAGGTGACTGAGGGCAGCAGCTCATTGTCTTGAAACCAGCCTGTCAGGTGACTGAGGGCAGCAGCTCGTTCTCTTGCACCAGCCTGTCAGGTGACTGAGGGCAGCAGCTCGTTCTCTTGCACCAGCTTGCCAGGTGACTGAGGGCAGCAGCTCGTTCTCTTGTACCAGCCTGTCAGGCGACTGAGGGCAGCGGCTCATTGTCTTGAAACCAGCCTGTCAGGCGACTGAGGGCAGCAGCTCGTTCTCTTGTACCAGCCTGTCAGGTGACTGAGGGCAGCAGCTCGTTCTCTTGTACCAGCCTGTCAGGTGACTGAGGGCAGCAGCTCGTTCTCTTACACCAGCCTGTCAGGTGACTGAGGGCAGCGGCTCATTGTCTTGAAACCAGCCTGTCAGGTGACTGAGGGCAGCGGCTCATTGTCTTGAAACCAGCCTGTCAGGTGACTGAGGGCAGCAGCTCATTCTCTTGCACCAGCCTGTCAGGTGACTGAGGGCAGCGGCTCATTGTCTTGAAACCAGCCTGTCAGGTGACTGAGGGCAGCGGCTCATTGTCTTGAAACCAGCCTGTCAGGTGACTGAGGGCAGCAGCTCGTTCTCTTGTACCAGCCTGTCAGGTGACTGAGGGCAGCGGCTCATTGTCTTGAAACCAGCCTGTCAGGTGACTGAGGGCAGCAGCTCATTGTCTTGAAACCAGCCTGTCAGGTGACTGAGGGCAGCAGCTCGTTCTCTTGCACCAGCCTGTCAGGCGACTGAGGGCAGCAGCTCGTCCCTGAGAGCATTCTGGGGAATGTGATCCGGACTCACTTCTCTCTCACACCCCCATCCTCCTTCCCTCTCCCCCCCCAGGCCGAGCGCGTTCAAGTGGGAGAGGAAGGAGGGGGAGCTGCCCTTCCTCTCCAAGCAAGATGGCAGCTACCTGTACTTCGAGTCGCTCAACAAGTCTGACAACGGCCTGTACCACTGTGAGGCCGACAACGGGATCGGCAAAGGGGAGGCCGAGTACCAGCTGTCCGTCCTGGGTAAGCGCACCGCATCCCGGTCCCTTCCCTCCCGGAGTCAAGGAGCTCCTCCCAGTCCCCGCCTCCCACCAGCCAGGAAGAGGGAACGCGGCCCTTCTGTGGCGACGGAGAGAGGAGATCGCGATCGGGGGAGGGCTTGGGTCAAGTATCGCACATCTCCAAAGGCTCCCTTTTGTTTCCATAGGGCTGCTGATTATTTACGGCCCACTGCTACGTCTCACTGTTTTGTTTCCATGCCGGGTGACAGACGTTCATGCGTGTTCGTGTGTACTGTACATGCCCGCCTGGCGTCTGGGACAATATATTTCCGTCAGGTGACTGCATAGGCGGCTTGTGCATACGCAGCCGCAGGCGGGATCGCTGGCTGTCCGCGTGGCAGGCCTTGTCCACTTGACAGTCGCGCGGAACGACTCAACCGGGGCAGGGCCGCGCTTGCAGCTGGAAATCCAGGACCATTCCAAAGGGCTCCCGCTGAGGCAGGGCTGCTCCGAGTGCTGGGGTCCCCCATGCGCCGGCACGGTCCGGGGCGAGCCGAGATGCATGGGGGGACGGGGGAGGAGGCTGGCCCCCCGTGGGGGTGGAGAGAGAGAGAGAGGAAGGGGCGCGGGCGCACGCCTCTCCGCGCTGGTTTTGTGTGTTTTTCAGTTCCCGCGCTCTTCTGCGCTGGCTTTGCTTCCGATGTCAATTTTTCTTTCTTCCCGTTTGTTTCTCTTCCTGTTTTTTGCCCTCTGTTTTTTTTGCCCTCCTTCACTCTTTCCCGCACGGCCGACTGTACCCACGCACCCCCTGCCCCCCACTCGCCCGCGCGTTGGCCGTGCCTGGCTGTGCCGCCCCCTGACCCCCCCCCGTCCCTGTCCGCCCTGCCCCTCCTCCTCCTCCTCCTCAGAGCCCCCGCCGCCCGCCCCGCGCTCCACGCTCTCCCCCTTCACAGCCAGCGGCACGCGCCCGCCAGCTCTGCCCACCTCACCGGCAGACAGGCAGCGCCACCCCCCGGGAGACGCAGGTAAAGGAAACAGCCTCCTACTCCTGAGTGACAGGCAAGGCAAGGTGATCCACTCCTGGTTTATCAGTGCTGGAAACAGGACTCCCACTGCGCAGCAGGGTGATCCACTCCTGGTTTATCAGTGCTGGAAACAGGACTCCCACTGCGCAGCAGGGTGATCCACTCCTGGTTTATCAGTGCTGGAAACAGGACTCCCACTGCGCAGCAGGGTGATCCACTCCTGGTTTATCAGTGCTGGAAACAGGACCCCCACTGCGCAGCAGGGTGATCCACTCCTGGTTTACCAAAGCTGGAAACAGGACCCCCACTGCGTGATTCACTCCTGGTTTAACAGTGCTGGAAACAGGATCCCACTTAACAGCAGGCTAATCCACCCCAGGTCTTTCTTTGTATTCAGTAAAACTCCCATTGCACAGCACTCAAATCCATTCCAGGTCTTTTTTTTTTGTGTTCCACCAAACTCCCATTGCACAGCGGTCTAGTCCGCTCCGGGTTTTTCTGTGTTTTCGCTCAAACTCCCAGTGCACAGCTCCATCACATGTCTGACAAACTGCAAGCTCGGTCAGAGCCCCCCCAGTCTCCATTGTGCAGATGTGGAGGCAATACAGGAACCAGACAATAACACTTTTTCACCAAAAGGGTTTCCATAACATTATTCATGCAAACCTGCTACCTACCTGTGACTTTTTTTTAAAGCTTAGCAGTTTGCACTCTCTTTTGCACCTGCTGCAGGCTAATAGCCCAGCTGGGCTAAGACACCTGTGAATGAAGTTCATTAGAAAACACAGGTGTGAAGAGTGTCCAGTTGTGAGGGTTTATTTTTAATCAGACTGAATCAAAAGGCTAAAAAGAGATCCACCCCCCAGACACCTCGTTAAGCACAGAATAAAGACTTTGTAATTAAAAGGGGGAGACGAGCACGGCCTTAACGAGGCGACTGTGTGCTGCAGGAATTCCTGTGCTTGTTAGAGAGCAGCACCGAGGAAGAGCAGGAGTGTGGAGTGTGTGAGTGGAGTGTGAGGGAAACTCAGGGGGGAGAGAGGAGCCAGAATGACCCTGAACACATTCCCATCAGCCTCCGGCTCACCAGGCCGATTACTAAGGTGCTCCTTAATCCCAGGAGGACAGCCGGATGTTTTCCTGCAGCATCTTCCACAACATGGCTGGGGCCGCTTGTTCCACACTCCCACCACCCTTAGTGTAAAGTAAAGACATACTCCTGTCCTGATTGGAGCATCTCATCCAGCTGTTTCTCCGAATGAGCTTGTGTATTTTTAACACCTGGCTGGGCATGGCTGGGGGAGTTTGTTCCACACTCCCACCACCCTTAGTGTAAAGACATACTCCTGTCCTGACTGGAGAATCTCAGCTTGATGTTTCTCCAAATAAGCTTGTGTATTTTTAACGACATGGCCGAGCAGCTTGTTCCATACTCCTACCACCCTTAGTGCCTCCTGTCTTGACATCCAGCTGTATCTTGAGAGAAACCAGGGTCTCGGCTTCAACAACACAGCTGGGCAGCTTGTTCCACACCCCCCCTGCCTTTTGTGTAAAGAAGAGCCTCCTGTCCTGATTGAAGAATCTCATCCAACTGTTTCTCTGAAGAAAGCTAGTGCATTTTCAATAACATGGCTGGGAAGCGTGTTTCACACCCCCACCGCCCTTAGTGTAAAAACATATTCCTGTCCTGAGGCCAGAGTACAGGTCTCAATGACATGGCTGGGCGCCTTGTTCCACACTCCCACCGCCCTTAGTGTAAAGAACAAAACGTTGCCACTGCTTTCATGGGGTGTGTGTGTGTGTGTGTGTGTGTGTGTGGGGGGGGGAGGGTTGGTTCATCGTACGTGATGTTGCGTTGCCTTTTTTATCGCTGTGTTTTCTTTACCATCTCTTCACGCCACCTCCATCCCCACACCCACCCACTGGCGCCATTTCACGCCCTCCTGGCCCCCCGTCACCCTGCACGCACACCGCTCTCCACCCACCTGCACGGGAAGACGCGGACGCAGAAGACCTGCCAGGTACCACGTCCGGCGGCCTGCCCTGTCCCTCCGTCGCCCTCCCTCGCGGGTTCGAGCCCTGTCTGTCCGTCTGTGCGCCTCGTCTCTCCAGCTCCTGGTTGTGTGTGCCCGCGCTCCGAGGGTGCCAGGAGAGAGAGAGAGAGAGAGAGAGAGAGAGAGAGAGAGAGAGAGAGAGAGAGAGAGAGAGAGAGAGAGCTCCCCCTGGTGGCTGGGACAGAGGGGTGCGTGCTGCCCTGGTCCGGGCAGTCCCGGGTGCTGTGATCATCTGGCATGCCCGTACCCCTGGGGTACGACCCAGACCCTGAGCACGTTGTTCCCCACCCCCACCACCCTTTGTGTAAAGACCTGCCTCTAGTTCCCAGTGTTCATTTCCAGCCCAGTTCTTCCAGTGCTTACCCTGGATGGGACAGTGCAGTCTGTGGCAGGTTAAGCAGCGCTGGGGCTCACTGATACAGCTGGATTCCCCCCTGGATGTCCTGTAACCCTTTAAGCTGCATCGGCCCAAGCGTGGCCCCTGTGTGTCTATCTCTCCTGCTGCCCCTCGTGGTGCCGAGAATCCCCCCCTCCCCTGACTCTGTGTCATTTCCCATCCGTTGCGATGTGTGTCTGTGTATGACTGTCAGGCCTCGGCATAAACACACTCCTGCTTTGTTTAAACGTGCGGGTTCGTTCACCCTGCCCCCTGCCCGAGCCGCACTGCGCCCCGGAGTACAGTCGCTCCATTCCCACACTGCTTTGCCTGTCCACGGCCGGCCAGGCGACGTCGGCCAACCTCCGCGCGCCTCGCCTTTCCTCCCTTCCGCCCCCGGCAGGAGAGAGGCGGGGGATGTGGAGTGGTTTCCGATCTGCGGGGGATAGCCAGCTGGTGGAAACCGCGCCACCGGGCAGGCAGGCCTCCTCTCGGCCCGTCCTGTGAGCTTCCAGCTCGCTGGGGGGGAAGGAGGGACGGGGTGTCTGAATTGGCCGCCGGGTTTAAATCGCAGGACGGGAGAGAGAAGCCCTTTCTCACGCTCCTGACAATCGAAAGGAGGGGGGGTCCCCCCACACACGCGGGCCCGAGCAGGGCTGACTGGAGTGTCTCACCCAGATTGTCCTGAGAGAAGCCAGGGTATCGGCTTCAACAACAGGGCTGGGCAGCTTGTTCCACACTCCCACCACCCTCTGTGTAAAGAAGTGCCCCCCCCCCCACCGGCCTTCCAAATTGAAGCATCTCATCCAGCTGTGTCTTGAGAGACGCCAGGGTATTGGCTTCAACAACAGGGCCGGGCAGCCTGTTCCCCACCCCCACCACCCTTTGTATAAAGACCTACCTCTAGTGATCCGCCCTGGGTCTGTTTTTCGTGGTGCACCTGAGTGCCCAAGTTCCCTCGGCCGAAGGAGAGCTGTGGTTGAGGCCACTCCGATGATCAAGGGCACAAAACGCATAGCAGGCAGCTAATAATCACTAGCTTGTTCACTGCCTGCAGAACTTAAGAACGCTAGCAAACGAGAGGAGCCCGTTCAGCCGTTTGGTAATCAGTAGCCAGTTTGCCCCAAGACCTACAGCTGTCTGCCTTAAGAGCACCCAGAGAGTAGGCTTCAGCTACGAGGGATGAGGCAGCTTGTTTCACACTCCCACCACCTTGTGTGTAAAGAAGCGCCTCCTGTCCAGACTGAAGGATCTCATCCAGCTGTGTCTCAGAAGAAGCTAGTATATTTTCAACATTGTGGCCGAGGTAGCTTGTTTCACACTCCCACCACCCTTAGTGTAAAGACAGACTCCTTTCCTAACCGGCGAATCTCGTCCAGATGTTTCTCAGAAGACGCTCGTATATCTTCAACAACATGGCTGGACAGCCTGTCCCACACTCCCACCAGCCTCTGTGTAAAGAGGTGCTTCTGTCCAGACTGGAGGATATCATCCAGGGCTTCAACCTCGTAACTGGCCAGCTTGCTGCACACTCCCACCACCCTTTGTGTACAGTAGTGCCCTCTGTGCTTGGTTCTGAATGTGCTATTTGCCTGCCGTGATGTCCACCCGAGCCAACGGCGTGCTCCATCGATCTCCGCTGTGCAGGAGTTGGCGCAGAACGTGTTCCTCACGCATGCTGTGTACCGGTCCACTAACCTGCGGCGTGCCCTTCTCTCCTCCTGTCAGACCCCACGGCCATGTCCACGTCCTCGGGGATCGACCACGCGGTGATCGGCGGGGTGGTGGCGGTAATCGTCTTCATCCTGCTGTGCCTGCTGATCGTGCTGGGCCGGTACCTCATTCGGCACAAAGGTGAGCGCGGCGCCGGACCCCAGCATACAGGGGGAGAGATCAGCCCCTCCCTACAGGGAGAGATCAGCCCCTCCGCACAGGGAGAGAGAGATCAGTCCCTCCACACAGGGGGAGAGATCAGCCCCTCCGCACAGGGGGAGAGATCAGTCCCTGTGTACAGAGAGAGGGATCAGTCCCTCAGTCCCTGTGTACAGGAGGAGAGATCAACCCCTCTGCACAGGGGGAGAGATCAGTCCCTGTGTACAGGAGGAGAGATCAGCCCTTCCCTACAGGGAGAGAGATCAGCCCCTCTGCACAGGGGGAGAGATCAGTCCCTGTGTACAGGAGGAGAGATCAGCCCCTCCGCACAGGGAGAGAGATCAGTCCCTGTGTATAGGGGGAGAGATCAGCCCCTCCCTACAGGAGTAGAGATCAGTCCCTCCACACAGGGGGAGAGATCAGCCCCTCCGCACAGGGGGAGAGATCAGTCCCTGTGTACAGAGAGAGGGATCAGTCCCTCAGTCCCTGTGTACAGGAGGAGAAATCAGCCCTTCCCTACAGTGAGAGAGATCAGCCCCTCTGCACAGGGGGAGAGATCAGCCCCTCCGCACAGGGGGAGAGATCAGCCCCTGTGTACAGAGAGATGGATCAGTCCCTGTGTACAGGAGAAGAGATCAGTCCTTCCCTACAGGGAGAGAGATCAGCCCCTCCGCACAGGGGGAGAGATCAGCCCCTGTGTACAGAGAGAGGGATCAGTCCCTGTGTACAGGGGGAGAGATCATTCCATCCGTACAGAGAGAGAGAGATCAGCCCGTGTGTACAGGGGGAGAGATCAGCCCCTCCCTACAGGGAGAGAGATCAGCCCCTCTGCACAGGGGGAGAGATCAGTCCATCCGTACAGAGAGAGAGAGAGAGATCAGCCCGTGTGTACAGGGGGAAGATCAGTCCCTCCACACAGGGAGAAAGATCAGCCCCTCCCTACAGGGAGAGAGATCAGCCCCTCTGCACAGGGGGAGAGATCAGTCCCTCTGCACAGAGCTGTGGCCTACTGAGGTCCCCAGTCCCCCTCCTGTGGGGGGTGCTGTGTCTACAGCAGGGGTCTCCAGTCCCCCTCCTGCGGGGTGCGCTGTGTCTACCACGCACCTGCTAGTTTCTGTTCCAGCTGATCTCTCAGTAACACAATTGACTCTTTGATTGATAGGTTAAGCACAGCAATCATTTGAACTGTTTGACTATTTTCAGCTCTTAAACATGGTGGAGATCAGCTTTTCACTGTTGCCTTTCATAAGGCCCAGAGCAGACAAACACTTGCAGATATTCGACTCGAGCAACTTATTAGAGCTCAATTAAGGTTTCAATGAAGCCAGCAGGTGTGTGGGCCTCTGGGTCAAGAACCTTCTTCGGTTGTCGGGGTGCTACGTTCACGAATTGGCTAATCGATGGGAACGGCAGGCCATGGAGTTTGAGACCTGCATGAAACTATTAATTGATCGACTGGCTGGCTGTCCTATTGGTTGATTGTTTGATGTCCTCTATTGTCGGAGTGCTACATTGATTGATTGAGTGATCAGTAGATTGGTTGGCTGATTGATCCATTTCCTCGATTGACAGGAGTGATGAACTGGCTCGTTGACAGAGCTGTGAAACCTGATTGATAAGATTTATTTCCTCCACTGTCAGCATGCCACATTGATTAATTGTCTAGTTAATGGGAGGGAGACAGGCCATGGAGCTGTGAGATTGATTGATTGATTGATTGATTGATTGATTGATTGATTGTCAGAGTGCTGTTTTGATTAACTGGCTAGCTGACAGGGGATAGGACATTGAGCAGTGGGACTTTGTTGATTGATTGATTAATTATTGATTGTCAGAATGCTGTATTGAATAACTGGCTAGCTGACAGGTGTGAGGACATGGAGCAGTGAGATTTTGTTGATTGATTGATTGATTGATTGTCAGAGTGCTGTATTGATTACCTGGCTAGTTGACAGGGGAGAGGACATGGAGCAGTGGGACTTTGTTGTTTGATTGATTGATTGATTAATTGATTGACAGAATGCTATGTTGATTAGCTGGCTAGCTGACAGGCGTGAGGACATGGAGCTGTGGGACTTTGTTGATTGATTGATTGTCGGAATGGTATGTTGGTTAATTGGCTAGTTAACAGGGGAGGCAGGACATGGAACTGTGGGACTTGCTTGCTCACTTGATTGATTGATTGATCGATCGGCTCTGGCAGGCACATACCTGACGCACGAAGCCAAGGGCTCGGACGACGCCCCCGACGCCGACACGGCCATCATCAACGCCGAGGGAGGGCAGTCTGGAGCCGAGGACAAGAAGGAATATTTCATCTAGGGAACGGGAGAGAGCTGACCAGGAGGAGGAGGAGCTCATCCAGAACTTTAAACCACTCTTAACCTAAAAATTAACGACGAAAACAACAACAACAACAAAACAAGGAACTGCAAGACCCACCATCTGGTAAAGAAAAACCAAACTGTTTTCGACATTTGTTTGTCATCAGTCTTATTCTGTGGAAATGTAGGGTGGGAATTTTCCGAGGGCTTGAAACCGCCGCAAGAGGTCCATCTGTCCACCTCCGCTGACCGCTGGGTGGCCTGTCGCCCACTGATGTTTGCTTGCGGCGGCTCCACAGCGTAACACTGACCGCAGCAGATGGAGAAAAATCAATCGGGCCGAGGCCAGAGCACTTCCGTCTATCTCCTGCAGGGGGCGCATGGCCCACTGCTAGAGCGCTTCCATTGACCTCCTGCAGGGGGCGCATGGTTCACTTCTGGTGCGCTTCTGCTGACCTCCTTGCTTGGGGAGGGGGGGGCGACCGGCCCCATGCCGGAGCAGAGGGAGTGGAGGCATGGGAAGGAGCGACGTGGGCGGGGCAGGTTCGGTCGGGGTGGGGCTGGGAGGGGGTGTGGGTACATGGCGAGGGGGGGGGGGAGAGCGGGGACCACAAAATGCTTCCCAGTGCTGATCTGACGCAAACACTTCGTGCTTGAGGGTTCACCACCGGGGGGCGCCCTTGGGTGGGTAGATCCTCTCAATATCAGCCTGCCTGTCTGAAAAACACAGAAGCCCGATCACATCGGATCTCAGAAGCTGAGCTGGGGCTGAGCTGGGGCCAGGGCCTGGGCTATACTGGGGTGGAAATCTGTAAGAGTGACTGGTGGACCAGTAGGGGGCGCTCCACCCTCTAGGCAGGAATGTCTGAACCAGTGCCCCCTGCGTGGTAACTGGTGGCAGACCGCAGTGTCGTCAAACTGAGGTCCCCGCTACTTGGTCCTTAACAGTCCCCTCAGTCACCTGGTACAACAGTTTCTCCTCCCCCTGATCTGCTGTGCAGTGGGGCTGCAGGTGCTGAATGGGCATTGTGCATCTCCCAGAATGCTGTGCATCTCCCCGGTGGGACCACTGATGCAGAACAGCCACTTTGTGCTGCCCTTGTGGGGCTGCACTTCTGTGGTACAGACAGTGGGTCCCTGCCTGTTAACGTAAAGTGCTTTGAGATGGTTAGGGATGCGTGCAGGGAATGGCTGGGACATCTCACATCTCTTCCCATTTCCGGACGAGATGCCATCTGCTGAGCGGCTGTCCCTGGGCCGTGTCGTGCCGTGGCGACACCGCTGCCCGGGAACGTATCCAATCGCAGCCGGACTTCCTTTTCACGGACAGGGAGAGGCACCGAACGAACGGACCGGCCCGTGGACTAGCGCCCCCTGCAGGACGTAGCACTGACTCGCGCCCTGTGCTTCCAGGAGAGGCTCCAGGCTGCAGGTGTAGCAGGTTTCCTGATAAAGGATGGGCTGGGTATTGGCCATTGATTCAATTCTGCCGTTTTCTCCGAACCGGCAGGAGAGTGGAGACGCGGGGTCACAGCAGGCGTGGACGCCCTCCCCCCTCCCCAGCGCATCACTCTGGTTGCGTTCGTGGCTTTACCGTTTCCCGTTATCGTGCCGTCTTCCCACCCCTCCCTTGACCTATACGAACATGTATTTAAACAGTGACACGCCCAAACCGTGCATCGCGTAGCGGGGGGTCAAACACAGCTTCGCTGTCTGCACTGACTTTATTCTGCTGAGGTCTGGTTGTTGTCAACAGCTGTAAATAAGCCTTTCTCTCTCTCTTTCTCTGTCTGTCTCTCCGTCTCGCTCTGTCCACGATCTGCTGCCCAGCGGGCCGCGCTGCTCTCATTACCTGACGGCCCCACAAGGGGGCGCACTACTCCGTCTGGCAGGTGGTACAGGGCTCTTTACTTCTCCAGCTTCTGAACAATAAGGAGAGGCTTTCCCTTCTCCAATTAAGCAATTAAGGAGGTCAATTAAGCATCAATGAATCCAATCAGGCAACTAAGGAATTTGAATAAGCAATTAAAGGCTCAGGTGGGACCTTCGTAACAGCCGTTCTGATCTGCAGAGATGCAGGATCACTTGTATCTCCTCCCGACCGACCGCGTGACGTCTAACCAGCGGCTCCCCGACTGCAGGCCTTCCTCTGGCGGCTCCCGTTCCGGGGTCGTCAAGCAGCTGGACCTGCCGTGCTTCCAGACATCTCCGTCCAGCTCCTGTAGCGTTTCCTTCCTCACAGGGTCTCCAGCCCCGGTCCTGGGGTCCCCAGTCCAGTTAGTCTCACAGGTCACCCCAAATCACAGAGTCTTTAAACCTGGTCCCGGGGAGCCCCAGTCTGGATCATCTTACAGGTCACCACAAATCAGGGGTCTCCAATCTTGCAGGTCTGCAACCTGCAGGTGTGACAGACGGCAGGGAAAGGTCAATGAGATGAGATAAGGCCCATTAACGAGCTCTGACGAAGTCATTCAGGCCTCGGCCACAATGAAAACCAGGCCCGGCTTCAGGTGTCTGGATCTGCAGAAGTGCGGTGTGTCTGATTTACCCACTGGGGGGGGGGCGTCTCAAAACTCAGGTGGTCTTTAATTGCTTAATTGGCTTTGAATAATTGCGAGCCGAACTCTGGCGCGGGAGTGCCCGAAAGGAGACGGGGGGGGAGGGCAAGGAACAGGCGGATGATTTTGAGATGTGTTTGAAGCGCAGACCAAGCACCTTCCCTGTGGCGCGAAGCCACCGCGTCATGGAAACCAGCTGAAAACATCATTTCCAGCCTCCTCCGGCGAGGAAAACCTTTAAAACGCCGGAACAGGGAGTGAAGTTCCCAGAGGAGGGGTAGCGGCAAGGCGAGCGAGT
This sequence comes from Atractosteus spatula, assembly GCF_055471065.1. Classification (NCBI taxonomy): domain Eukaryota; kingdom Metazoa; phylum Chordata; class Actinopteri; order Semionotiformes; family Lepisosteidae; genus Atractosteus; species Atractosteus spatula. Next base: position 8,271,452 of record NC_142710.1, on the reverse strand, counting down.
TCTGTTTCGGAAACAAACCGCCGTGTGAGTTAGGGGAGCTAAGAACACAATAACACAACAGTACACACCCGGGTCAAAAACGGAAACTAAGAACACGAGCGAACATATCTGGGTCAAAAGCGGAAACTAAGTACAGAACAGAACTGGGTTGAAAAGGGACTGTTGCTGTAAAATATCGATTTTTTTGTTTGTGTTATCGAATCGCCGGAAGCGGTGGGGACCGCTCGTGTCGCCCGGGCTGGGTGGTTTCGTCTCTCTCGCTGTGACGTCACTCTTCCCGCACGGGTCCTACGGAACGCAAAGCTTGCGAGGGGCTCGTGCCTGACGACACCCCCCCCCCCCCCCCCAAAAAAAACACACACACACACACCTCACGCTACAAAAATCAGGCTCTGCAGTCTTGACGCGCCAGCGGTCGCTCTCTCTCTCTGTCTCTCTTCTAACTGTCGCTCTGTGTTTCACACTATCCTTTACCGCAGTATGTATCGATGAAAAATGCTTGCCTGTTTTTTTATTACTATGTACACTGAAATGCTGAATTAAGATATCACTGTCTGGGGGCAAAAAAAAAGTCAAAACTATGTAAATGCAAATATTTTTATTATGATTAGGGGTCTTATTTAATTCTGTATGTCATGCCAGTATTCTGATCCATTTTGTCTCAGTGTTATGATTGTAATTATAATTAATATTATTATTATTGTTGTTGCTCTCTGGATGAGAGATTTGTGTTGGGGCCAGTGGAGTGGGCGGGCTGCGTCTTCTTTTACATCTGTTTTTTTTTTCTTTTAATTTCACTGTAACCTGTGTGTCTGTACGAGGTGCTCATAACGACGTCGAACCCATTTTCTCTGTGGAGTGTGTTTCTGTGTGTCTGTGGGTCTGCGTGCGCTCTCTCTGGGAACCGGGGTGGCGGGAGAACGCGTGTTCGCGACACCTGGCGCCCCCCACGGACACTTCCCGACTTAAAGACGCGAAAGTGAAACGAGAGAGAGATCGAGTTCACGGAGCGACCTGTCAGGGAGCGAGGAACCGCGGGTACGACGCCAGGTGGCGCTATAGTGCTTGCAAGAGCTCAACTGGAACCCAAATGTGGGGTGTGTGTCCTGTACGTTGTGTTTAGTCACTCATCCCACCGGAGGACAGGACGGCTTCTGACACACACACACACACCTCTCCCGGGAGCTGCAGTGTCTCGCAGGAGAGACAGACAGGCCGCAGGGCTCCCAACTCTAACATCCGGTTCGGCTCCCGTCGTCTCCCGCTCGACCGAACCGACCCTTCCGATGAACTAACAGCCCAAACACCTCTAATGTCCCCCCACCCCCACCCCCAGCTGCTGTTGAGGTCTGGAGGGGCTCTGAGAGGCTAACCCAGTGGGGTGTTTTGGTTTTCGGGGCCCGTCAGTTGAAAAACCCGCGACTTGTTCTTCTTTTCTTCTTTTTTTAGAAGCTGAAAATAAAAACGGGGAGGGAAACGGAGCACGGAGAAAGGGGGGAGAAACGATATTCCTGCTCGTCGTCTCTAGTAGTTTTTTTTTTCAGTGACGCGTCTTCCTCCGACATTTCATATCGCGCGGGGCGCCGCTCCTAGGACTACTGATCGATTGATCTGCTGTTGTGTGTATGTGTTTGTGTTTTTTTTTATTTTCCTTATGTGTTAACAAAAAAAAAGTTCTAGTGTGGGGTTTTCCTGCCGTCACGCGAAACGAGACGGGGGCAGAGCAGGTGTGGACATCTTCAGTCTTGGGGTATCAAGTCTTGGGGGTATCCACCGAGAATGAGAGAGGAGGCTGAACCCGCGCGGTGTTGAGGTGCTGAGCAATTTGCACCCGAAACCAGGCGCAGTTTAAAAAAACAAAATAACACATGACTTGCTGGGAATGTAGAATAGTTTACTTACCATTCGGGTTGCAATAGTGTTTTTGAAGTCGGGGGGTGTCGATGTGAATAAACGGTTTATTTTTATTTTTATTTTTGCGAGTGTCCAGTATTGGCGCCCCACCGGTAGCGTCCTGTTGTCAGGCGTGCGGGGCTGGGGTGTGGATTCGTTCGGGAGAAGAGGCTTCGGTTTTCTTTCTCTTTTTTGTTTTGTTTTGTTTCGTGAATCAGGAAACGCAAGCGGTAGCTGTCTGTTGACGGCGGTCGAGCTGGCAACAGCTCGTCTCCCGGGCCCTGTAACTGCAGACGAGGGCGTCCGGCAATGAAAGACGAAAAATGCGGTTTTCGCTGAAGTTGAATAATTCAAGTCTCCCGCTGGCTTCGAAAGCGACGACTTAGGTCAACCGCCGGCAAAAACAGAGGGACTCCCGCTGTTACTGCCGGAATCAAACTAGACTCCAAACTAGACTCGTCCTCGGAAAACGAGAGAGGAGTTTAAAACGGGGTTGTGGTTTCGTGTATGTGAGCATTTCGACGTGGTTCTGTTTTATATCTATATTGTTTTCTTTGTAAAATATATCTGGTCATGCATTTTTTTTTCAGAATTCTTTAGATTTTATTTTTATCGGTTCATGTGTGCAGAAACAACGGGGGGTGATGATTCATTATTGTTTTGGGCTGTTTTAACAGTTGTTGCAATTTTTTGTTGTTGGGTTTTTTTTTGTGTATCTAAGAAAATAAAACACCCGATGTTAACAAAAGCCATATTGCTTACGAATAAAATAAAAAAAACAAACAAACAAAACGAACAAAAAACGAAACAGAATCGACAGAAAAAAAAAGTCAAAAGTGTTGTTGTCCCATTGTCCGTGTCCGAAGTGCCGGGGAGAAGGAGAGGATGCCGTCTGCCGGAAATACGGGTAAGTGCTGACCCTAGCAACAACACCGTTCTAATACACATAGCAACCAGAGTCCCAGTACAGCGGGCTCCACGGGTCGCCCGAAAATCTAGAGCACGGGTAGACAATCCTGATCCTGGAGGCGGTGGTGTGCCTCTCCAGGCTTTTCCCCCAACGCGGCAACCCAGATTAGCTCCTTATTGGCTTAATGGGACTTAACTGCCAGCAGCCATATCACTCTGCAACTCTCAACAGGCAACCCACTGAAGCTCAGCAGGTGTGAGCCTGGTCAGTACTTGGATAAAGAGACCTCCTGGGAAAAACTAAGGTTGCAGCTGGAAGAGGTGTTAGTGGGGCCAGCAGGGGGTGCTCACCCTGTGATCCACCTGGGTCCTAATGCCCCAGTATAGTGACGGGGACACTATACTGTAAAGAAGGCGCCGTAACTTTGGTTGAGACATAAAACCGAAGTCCTGACTCTCTGTGATAATTAAAAATCCCAGGGCGTCTCTCGAAAAGAGTCGGGGTGTCACCCCGGTGTCCTGGCCAAATTTCCCCCTGGTCTTTACCCATCATGGCCTCCTAATAACCCCCCTCTCTGAACTGGCTTCATCACTCTGCTCTCCTCCCCACTGAGAGCTGCTGTGTGTGAGCAGACTGGAGCTTCATCCAGGTGGGGGGACACACTGGTGGGGGTGGAGGGGATCCCCATGACCTGTAAAGAGCTCTGAGTGGAGAGTCCAGAAGACTCTCTAGCTAGAACTGTAACCAATTATTATTATTATTATTATTAACTAAACAGTTTCTCTCAGCTCTTCAGGTGAGGGAGCTTTTATGAGACCTAGAAAAAACCCCCAACTATAGACACAGCATCCCCTCCTGGAGCAGGATTGGATACCTGAGAGGCTTGGAGCGCTTTCACTGTTCCATCCATTCCCTGACTGCTTCCACAGCCGGCTCACAGGGGAGCCGGGGTCTGTCCCAGCAAGCAACGGGCGCGAGGCGGGGGGGGACGCCAGTCTGTCACAGCTCACACACTCACACCAGGGCCGGGTTCTCCAGGAGCCAGTCAACCTGCCAATTAGAAATGTGTTTGGACTGTGGGAGGAAACCGGAGCACCAGGAGGAAACCCACACGAACCCAGGGAGAACACGCAAACTCCACACAGACAGAACCACGGGCCTGGGAATCGAACTCGGGGGGTGGTTCTGCGAGGCAGCAATATTTTTTGACGCAGCCTCACTGCCCCGCCCTTACTGCGACCCACTGAGCATCCATTTCTTTCATTTGACGGTGTTATAAATCGTTCAGAACAGAAGTCTAATCTCCAATGACCAGGGTTAAACATACACAGACGCTACAGACCAGAGGAGGTCATTTGCTACATTTTGCTTGGCTGGTTTTTCTAATAAATGAATTCCAGGTTAAAGGCCGTAAATGTCATACCCTGGCTTCTGTGAAGAAATGGCTGACTTCAACACTGTGCTCCACACCCCTACAAGTCTCTGTGTAAAGTTCGTGACTTAAATGCGCGTCCACACAGTTTCCATTTGACTCCTGGTTTGTGCTCCCTCGACTGTCTACAAAACCTAAAAGTGTCCAAGGGTTTCAGAAATCAGGTCTACCAAAGACCGTCAAAGGTGTGGAATCTACAGTACCTGTAAATGACCGTATGCAACTTGATCGCTTCAAAGCAGCAGGACCCGAAGTCCAATTAAGACAGGACCTAACTGATTGATTAAAATCAATTGAGGCCTGAGCTGGAATGAAAACGTGCACTAGCACCAGACCTCCAGGATCTGGACTGGACTGGTGCCGAAGGAGGTACAGGTCCCGTGGCCGTCCTGGACCTGGAGGGCGCTAGTTCCGCTTCTGTTTTTTTTTTTTCCCGGCCGAGCCCCGAATGACTTAATCGGACCAGGCGGTAGCAAAATCTGGAGCTGTCAACACTCTGCAGGGCTCTCGATCTCTGCAAGGGTACTGTATATCCAGAAATCCCTGCGGCACGCTGGACTGTGTGACTCTCTGGGATCTGGGCTGCAGCCCCCCCCACCCCCACCCCGCAGTCCTTTTCCAGCTCAGTGTGACCTAGATACTCGGAGGAGAATCGTGCTTCCAGCCCGCGATGCGCACACAGGGCTCAGTGCCCCCGTCCTGGTGGACTAATTAAAAACTCTCGGCCACCGAATTGCTGCACAAACAGTTCGGCGGGTTGAAAGCCGTTTCGAGCGTGGAAGCGTCAAACCCTCTAAAGCGAGAAGAGGCCACCCCGTGGACAGCGGTATCTGCACCTTCTCTGACTCGGCTCAAGTCCCGCCCTTGATTTGTCGGCCACTTCATTCCAGGAGGGGGGAATATGTGATACTGTAGCACACAGCAGGTATGTCCATTACACCCCCCTGCAGCTCAAACACTGGCAGCCCCACTGGAGCTCAGCAGTGTGAGCCTGGCCAGTACCTGGAGGGGAGACTCCTGGGAAAGCTGAGGCTGCTGCTGGGAGAGGTGTTAGTGGGGCCAGCAGGGGGCGCTCACCCTGCGGTCTGTGGGGGTCCTGATGCCCCAGTATAGTGATGGGGGACACTAGACTGTAAACAGACGTAAAACCGAGGTCCTGACTCTCTGTGGTCATTAAAAATCCCAGGGCGTCTCTCGAAAAGAGTAGGGATGTCACCCTGGTGTCCTGGCCAAATTTCCCCCTGGTCTTTACCCATCATGGCCTCCTAATAACCCCCCTCTCTGAACTGGCTCCATCACTCTGCTCTCCTCCCCACTGAGAGCTGCTGTGTGTGAGCAGACTGGAGCTTCATCCAGGTGGGGGGACACACTGGTGGGGGTGGAGGGGATCCCCCTGACCTGTGAAGAGCTCTGAGTGGAGAGTCCAGAAGAGCGCTATATCAGTGTAAGGATATTATTACAGTCCTCTTCTACCGAAAGCTCACGGTTAACCTTGAAAGATTTTGTGTAGTACAAAACCAGTAGCTGTATTTATGTGCTGGCAGGAGTGAAAGATTTATGTGCTAATGGATTTCACTGGGAATTATGATGGATTAGTTACCGCAACACTGCCCACTGGCTGCCCGTACTGTGTGCCGTCTCTTGATGATGCAGTTTAAGAGTCTGAGGACTCTGATCAATGTGACTTAATGATGCTCAGCGATAAGGCTGGTCTCTTCTCACCCAGCTTGTACTGACACAAGCTTTGAGCAAATTGCTAAACATCAAAGAACATCTTTACCGTCACTCCTGATTGCATCTGACAGGAGTTTCCGGCCCTGTTCCTGGAGGGGTCAGTATGGACAGCCCTGCTGCAGACACACTGACTGACCCCTCCAGGACCAGGACTGGACAGCCCTGCTGCACACACTGACTGACCCCTCCAGGACCAGGACTGGACAGCCCTGCTGCAGACACACTGACTGACCCCTCCAGGACCAGGACTGGACAGCCCTGCTACATACACTGACTGACCCCTTCAGGACCAGGACTGGACAGCCCTGCTGCAGACACACTGACCCCTCCAGGACCAGGACTGGACAGCCCTGCTGCAGACACACTGACCCTTCCAGGACCAGGACTGGACAGCACTGCTGCAGACATGCCGACTGACCCCTCCAGGACCAGGACTGGACAGCCCTGCTGCAGACACACTGACTGACCCCTCCAGGACCAGGACTGGACAGCCCTGCTGCAGACACACTGACTGACCCCTCCAGGACCAGGACTGGACAGCCCTGCTGCAGACACACTGACCCCTCCAGGACCAGGACTGGACAGCCCTGCTGCAGACACACTGACTGACCCCTCCAGGACCAGGACTGGACAGCCCTCCTGCAGACACACTGACCCCTCCAGGACCAGGACTGGACAGCACTGCTGCAGACATGCTGACTGACCCCTCCAGGACCAGGACTGGACAGCCCTGCTGCAGACACACTGACCACTCCAGGACCAGGACTGGACAGCCCTGCTGCAGACACACCGACTGACCCCTCCAGGACCAGGACTGGACAGCCCTGCTGCAGACACACTGACCCCTCCAGGACCAGGACTGGACAGCCCTGCTGCAGACACACACACTGACCCCTCCAGGACCAGGACTGGACAGTCCTGCTGCAGACACACCGACTGACCCCTCCAGGACCAGGACTGGACAGCCCTGCTGCAGACACACTGACCCCCCCAGGACCAGGACTGGACAGCCCTGCTGCAGAGACACTGACCCCTCCAGGATCAGGACTGGACAGCCCTGCTGCAGACACACTGACTGACCCCTCCAGGACCAGGACTGGACAGCCCTGCTGCAGACACACTGACCCCTCCAGGACCAGGACTGGACAGCCCTGCTGCAGACACACTGACTGACCCCTCCAGGACCAGGACTGGACAAACTTGTCCTCAGAGATCCAAATCAGCAAACGAGACACATTAAAAATTCAAACAGGCACCGTTGCTTCCAATATTGATGGGATTTTGCTTGCTTCTATATATAAGCATTTGTGTATGTGCCGTTTTTGTGTACAGTATTTTTAGAAGAACAGCAACCTACTGGGGGCAAGTGTGTAGGCTTTGGCTGGTTGCTAAGGCCTAATTGAAGCTGACAGGCGTTCTGCTCCAGGCAGCCGTCTAATTAAAACACTGTGAGCGGCCTGCTTTCTAAATAAGGATCTGGTGTGAACGAGAGGCGTCTGTCTGCGCGATTTGGTGTTTTTCTTGGGGGGGGCGTGTAAGTGTGTAATTGTTCATTCACGTGCCGAGCGCGGCAGGGGGTCGCGTTCCAGGCGGCTGGCGACGCGCGAGGCAGAGAGCGTGCGCGATGGGCTCCTCCTGGCTCGAGGGGAGGTTGACCCCGCGGTGACCCCGTGGGCCAGCGGACAGTTTGCGCGTCTCGGTCCCTGTCTTTCTATTGAAATAAAATTCCCAACTTGCATTTAAGATGTCTATTTCTTTTTTTTGTTTCTGTGTTTGCCTGCTGGCCTTTGCCCGCTTACACGACGACAGCGCGGTGTGTCGTATGTGTGTCGGGGGACATTAGGGGAATAATTCTATTCTTAATTCGAATTAAAAATTCTGATTTTTTTTGTGTTCAGCAAATGTTTTTATTTTTCATATGTTCTACAGGGTCCGGGCGCCGTGTAGGTGGCTACTGAAAGGTGATTTTGTTCGTTCTGCGTGGATTACGTGCTGTCTAGCGTGAAGCCGCAGACAACCTAACGCTTCAGTTATAAAGTGGATGTTTTTTAACGATTTAATCTCTGCCACAGAGAGACTGACAGTCACATCCATTTAAATAGTTTACACACAACATGATGTCCATAAGCACGTGCTACAGGGCAGAATTCTGTCTGTTCGAGCTTTTTTTTTAAAAAAAACATAATGTTGATAAACAACTATAATTTTATAATTATAAAATTCGCATCTCATCTTTTTTCTGACTGTCGTTCTGCAAGTTATTACAGCACTGAAAAATAAATAATATCAGTCTCGAAATAATGCGCTGGACCGGAGTATATTTCTATTTATATTAATGGAAATTTTATATATATGTATTTTTTAAAAAAAGGCAATCCTTTGCGCTTCCTCCTCATCTCTGCCGGGACTCGAACCCGGAGCCTCTGGATTAGAAGTCCAGCGCGCTATTCCATTGCGCCACAGAGACTGAGCCAACTGGATCCCCGCGAAACACCTCGATACACTGTGATGTAAAAGCATCCTTCAGCATCAGGACCACTTTACTGGGAAACAGGCGCCATTTTGGCTCAAGGCGTGACAGCGCCAAGCGCGGCTGAACTATGCAGGGCCTGGAGCCAACATGGCGGCCGCCAGCCTGCAGTTTCCCGACTGCAACATGGAATGCGCCGTTCCCTAGCGCTGTGGAGCAGGCTGAGATGGGGGTGGGGACTGCTGACAGCGACAAAGGCGATAATTTACCGGGACGTGTTCGGAGCACGTTAAACACGACGGATATGGTAGAGAAGTCCGTGAGGACGGCTTTCTGAGAGGTACAGACTGTCGGGGTTTAGGTTTTTTTTCTCGGTCCGGTTCGCCGTTGTCAGAGCCGCCGTGCCGAGAGCTGCGGTTGCCCGGACAACAGCAGAGCCCTATCGGCGTCTCAGCATCGGAACCGGTACCGTCTCCTCACCCCAGAGAGAGATAAACCGAGTTTTCCGAGGCAGCACCCGGCTAATTTAGGCATTGGTGTGTAAATATTGTGTATCCGTTTATGTTTGTTTAGGAATTGATTTGACCGTAAAAACAAAGGACTTTCGTTTTTCAGTGCGGACGAACGAAATCACGTTTAGGAATTTAAACACGAACGTCGCGCTGCCGAATGTGAACTAGGAGTGTTTTTACATGTTTTTTGAGACGTATTATAAAGTCTTTACACGTAGAAAGGACTACGTGTAAAACTTCTAATTTTAGTCAGACACAGGGTCAGACGAGGAACAACAAAGTTTTACACTCGTGGCTTCCTTAATAGGAAAATATATAATAATAACCATAGATATTCCACCTTTGCGTCATATTTCCTTTTTTGTGTGGCTCAATTTGCAATTTTCTCGACACCTTGTTTGAAAGACATCTCCTTGAACTACTTGTCCTTAAACCGGGTTTTCGCGTGTGGTGACGACGCGCTGGTGCTCACTGGGACAGCAGGGCCGGTTGCCGCAGCAACCACCCTGAATGAAGTATTCTGCTGCAGGGTGTCGCAGCAGCGCCTCCTAGCGGGCACGGCACGCAGACCCTTCCACTGGGACAGCCGGGGAGCCGCACTCCGGCGTGCCCCAGAGGTCGCTCGCTGTTCCAGTTTCTTAACCCTCGCCGGCCTCCACCCTTGGCGACCTCGGCGAGCTCGTTAGTGGCTTTAATTGGACCGATTTAACTGCTGTTCCCGGGTGCTTGGGCGCTGGTGCTTTGAAGAGACCTGGAAAACCCGGAGAAAGACTGACCACCACTCCCCACCCCCCCCCCCCAGGACCAGGAATGGACACCCCTGTTCCTCAGATTTGGGGCAATTTCTCCATCCTTCCATTTTCTAGCCCCTTCATCCAATTCAGGGCCACAGGGCGGCCAGTCTATCCTGGCAAGCAACGGGCGCAAGGGGCAGGGTACACTCTGGATGGGACGCCAGCCCACCACTAGGCAGAGAGACACAGACACAAACACACTCACAGCAGGGTCAGTTTTGTTTTCCCCAGAAGCTAATTGACCGGCCAGCGTGTCTCTGGACTGTGGGAAGAAACCGGAGCACCAGGAGGAAACCCACGAGAACACGGAGAGAACATGCAAACTCCACACAGACAGCACCTGGGGAATTGATTCCAGGTTCCCAGTGCTAACCTCAGTGCTGCGGTGCCGCCCACAAGCTATTTATGACCGAACAGTGCGGGGCTCTGGTTTGTTAAATTAGGCAACTTTAAAGATCATTAGGTACCAAACTCAGAGCGCCTTTCCTCCATAAAGGACGAGAGCTTCGTCAACGGAAGCAGATTCATTTCCGTACCGATCAGTTATGTGCTGGAGTGCCCAAATGCGAGGATGCAGGTGACCAGATTGGGCCTTTGTAGGAGCTGTAGACGCGTTTTTTGTCCGGGGGAGTCAAACTCTGCTCCCAGTGGGGCTGCAGCTGAGGTGGCAGGCCTGGTCCAGGAGGGGGCGCTGTGCCTGCAGGATTCAAGGCACTGGCCAGCTGGCCAGCTCTGCTCCGATTTTCTGTTCCTCCTGAGCTCTCACGTCTAATTTGAGAATTTCATTAGGTGCTGGATTGTAAGGTTTTTTTAATACGCGAATGAATGTCTTGTGGAAAAAATCCTGTGGGTGTCTAATTCACGAACTCCAGCCATTAGGCTCCCTGTTTAATGGACTCCTCAGGTTGGACCTATAAACCCTCCCAGAACTCAATCAGATCCCCCTTGCTCATCTCAATTCAAGGGTTCCCCAGTCCTGGACCTGTACAACCCCCTCCACCATACACACCAGCTGATGTCCGTCATACCATAGGTATCACATATCATATATCATATATCAATCATATATCATATGTCTCTGATATATATATCACATATACTTTATATCACAATATTAACGTTCTTAATTTAGGTAACCGCAGTTGGGAAATCCAGTTCCACTGCCACCACACAGCCTTTTGAGAAGAAAACAACTGCCTCTTGACATGCTGCTGCACAATGAGAAAGGGCCACACAATTTGGAACGCTAATCTCGCGGCTGTTGTTTTACCGTTTCACGGCCGGCACTTAAAACGAACGAGACTGTGGCCCAGTCGGGGGTCCTAATGCCCCACTATAGTGACGGGGACCCTAAACTGTAAAAAAAAAAAGGCGCCGTCCTTCGGATGAGATGTAAAACCGAGGTTCTGACTGTCTGTGGTCATTAAAAATCCCAGGGCGTCTCTCGAAAAGAGTAGGGGTGTCCTGGCCAAATTTCCCCCTGGTCTTTACCCATCATGGCCTCCTAATAACCCCCCTCTCTGAACTGGCTTCATCACTCTGCTCTCCTCCCCACTGAGAGCTGCTGTGTGTGAGCAGACTGGAGCTTCATCCAGGTGGGGGGACACACTGGTGGGGGTGGAGGGGATCCCCATGACCTGTGAAGAGCTCTGAGTGGAGAGTCCAGAAGAGCGCTATAGAAGTGTAAAGGAAGGATTATTGTGTAACATTTATGATATATTAATACATATACACTATATATTAATATTAATATATTATTGTTAATATTAACATACTAATATAATAAACACAATACATAAACAATAATATAATAATTAATATTATTGTATATATTAATACTTTTGCACATTCTGGGGAACAGGATCCAGCAGGTTCTCCAGGAGGTGCGACCCTGCGGATCACTGCCCAGGATGCGATCGGACAGGACCTGCCTGCAGGATCCCACGCCAGTAGTGATCCAATTCCGACCCGGCCGCGGGTGGGGGGGGGGGGAACCGATGACCAGCAGCAGCAGCTCAACGGACGTGTATCCGCAGACAGCGCTCCCCACGGCGGCAGGAGCACAATCGCGCTGCACCTGGGAGTCGTATCGTTATCCCTCTCACTTTCCATCGGACCAGACTCACAGGCTCTTCACTCCAGCTGTTCCCAGCTCTGCTCTTGGGGACACACACCTGCTGGGGTCTATTCCATCTGAGCCCCCAGTAATAATACACCGCAGAGCTGGCTGAACTTGAAACTATTTTATGCCGGAGGTGCTTGTAGGGGAACCCAATGCACGGTGGCTCTGTATTCTCAGGATCTATGCCTGTGGCTGGGAGGTTGCTGGTTCGTATCCCACAGCCAGCAGAGGAATCCTACTCTGTTGGGCCCCTGAGCAAGGCCCTTCACCCCAACTGCTCCAGGGGTGCTGTATAAATGGCTGACCCTGCGCTCTGACCCCCAGCTTCTCTCCCTGTCTGTGTGTCTCATGGAGACCAAGCTGGGGTGTGCGAAAAGACAAATTCCTAATGCAAGGAATTGTATGTGGTCAATAAAGTGATCTTACCTGATCTTTTCTCAGACTGGTTACTAAAGCTCGGTAACAAAATAAATTCAGCGACAGCAGAAACATTTTACAAATTTTGAATTAAGCACAAATGGTGGGCTTTGTGAAAGCACTGTAAGTCGTCACGTTGTCACAAACTTGCGTTTGAGTTTCCATGAATTGTGATGTGAAGCAGCCCTTCCTGCTCACTAGTCCCTGTACTGTGATGTACGAGTGGATAAGTACAGGCAGAGTTCACAAGTAGTATTTGTCGGTAAAGCTGTCTTGAAGTCAAGAGCACTATTTCTATTGGGTTAAAAGAGACTTCTTCACAAGCCTGCTTGTTTGCAGTCACAGGGCTGCTTCACCTTACCTGAATTGTTGTTTCCCTGTTCTGAATTGCAGCACATGGCACCACTCAGGTCTGGAAATTTCTTCTATTTTGTGATGCAAGTGGGAGGTTTTAAAAGTCACTGTGAACGTCTGAGTTTCACTGTGCTTTGAAATGCGCTCTTCAATGCCGATTCTTTCTAACCCCAAAATATAAAAATAGCTTTGCAGTTAGCTTGAAATCTCCAGCATCTTGAGTAAAAAAAGTAAGAAATACATATATCCCCAAAGGTCTGATCTAACTTGTTGGCTTAATTAAGGATCTGTTAAAGTCTGGAGTTCAGCCTCACTGACTCCAGCAGGCGTGTGGCGGAACCTCAGGTCTGAAAGACTAATGAAGCCAGTTTTCAGTGCTTGCGGTTTTGTCCAAGGACAGACTATTTCCACAAATGAACACGAGGCAATCCATCCATCTTCTAACTGCCTCCTCCAATTCAGAATCCAGGGGGAGTTGGGGGCTATCTTGGCAAACAACGGGGACAGGGCAGGGTCCGCCCTGGACAGGACCAGTCACCTTCGCAAGACAGGCACACTCACACCAGTTTTCCCAGAAGCCAATTAACCGATCAGCCTGTCTCTGGACCGTGGGAGAAAACCAGAGCTCCCAGTGGAAACCCACACGGACACAAGGAGAACATGCAAACTCCACACAGATGGCAATCGAACCTGGTCATTCAGGATGACTGGAAGAGCCAGTCAAAACTTTGGCTCAGGCGACCCAGTGGCTCAGCGAGGGCCTTGTTTAAGTCAAGATCTCAGCCACAAGAAAAACCAGCAAGTGCGTATGGGGAACCCCTTACTCTGCACCCCTACGCTCTGGGGGTCTCCAGCCCAGGTCCCGTAGAGCCCCAGGCCAGCGGGTGTGTACATGGGTCCCCCTAAGCCAGGACTGGAAACTCCTGCACTACAACAGAGCAGGAGTTTCTTGCTCAGAGCGTAAAGGCACCTACTTCCAGATTCAGAGACAATTTCTTCCTGCAAGATGTCAGATTAGTGAAGTCTACCTGCAGCACTGACTCACTGACATTTTTAGGTGCACACTGCTTGTGCTGTCTTGTATTTAAGTTGTGTTATTTAACTTTGTTGTTGTTGGTGCTGCTGCTGCTCTGTGTTTATGTTTTGGCGTTTCCTTAATGTCTTTGTATCGGATCATACATGCAGATTAGTTTGTTATCGCACCCCTGTGTATGACAAACGAACTGAACTGGACGGAACAATGATCTACTGAAAGTTCACAATTATTCTTGGTCTAGATCTCGATTTTGTAGTGGTGTTGTGACATTGAATCAATCAAATCTGTAAATCTGACACAAGTCTGGTCCTGAAAGATCCTGGCACATGTATTCCTATTGTTCCCATTGCATACCCATTACTCACTCCTTATTCCCATTGCTCACTCCTTATTCCCATTACTGACTCACTCGTTATTCCCATTACTCACCACACACCTGCCTTTAAGCCCCTCTCCTCTCAGCCAAACGAAAGAAACAGCCATCAGACACGCGAAGGAACTGATCTAAAACAGATCAAACCTTCATCGATCATCTGAACGAAGACAACAACTTTAAAAAAGCCCCATACAGATCAGTGTATATGGACCACACCGTATTTATATATATTTATTTATTAACACTTGAAGTGCGGAAGTGCTTTTACAAAGAAAGCGAAACGAAACTGGATTCCGGGCTCGAGCGAAACGAAGTCCAGGCGGGAGTCTTCCGGGAATGGACGCCGTTCCCGAATCGGCCTCGCTGGCGCCACCTACAGGGCGGCGAGGGCGAACGAGGACAGGAGGGACAGCAGGATCACAGCGTAGCCGGAACGGTAGACTTCGGGGATCCGGAAGCCCTTTCCCATATCCCACATCTGAAGAGAACGGACCAAGGGGTTTGAAGACACTGAAGAAATCTGCTCTAACTCGGAGATCCCCCAGCCCTGGAGCCATTTCACTCATTATTCCCATTACTCACCTGTTATTCTCATTACCCACCACACACCCGCCTTTCAACATGCAGTCCCTCCCCTCCCAGCCAAACATAACAAACAGCCATCAGAAAAGTAAAGGCACCGATTTAAAGCAGCTCACTTATCAGCCTCATTCCTCAACCATTACACACCTGTAATCCCCATTATTCACCACACAGCTGCCTTTAAACGCACAGCCCCAGCCCTTAAAGGTCACTTGTTTTTAGAGACTGGCCACACCTGTAGGCTACTGATGAATCAAGCAAGACATCTGTTCAATGGAGAGAACCGAGGACCTCAAGGGCTGAAAGGGATCACTGAATCACTTTATTTAACAAATCACCCATCTAACTGATCAAAATGGAATTATTGGTGATTGGTTATTTAAAGGGCTGGAGTTCTGGAGCTGGATATATGCTGGAGCTATATCAGGGAGAGAAGACCTCTGCTCCAGCTTAATCCCTGGATATTGCATATTCGTGAATAAATCACCAGCAAGCAGCACTGACCCGGAAAAGTCTGAACCCGAAAGCTCCCACAGCCGGAAGCTGCTCAGAATCTTAAAACCAGAGCTGTGCAGTCCCGGTCCAGCAGGGGGCACTGTGTCAGCAGGGTAACTAGGTCTATAAAGCAAGCTGGGGAGCAGCTGTTAAACTGGTCCAGTTAAGCCAGTTGGTTGTGCTTGTGAACGAAAAAACAAAACAAAACAAAACAGCACTGGCTCTCCAGAACCTGAGCTGGACACCCCTGATGTAAACCAATTAAGCCATTAATGAATCTTATTAAGACCTCATCAGTGCAAACAGCAGGAAGTTAAACCTGCAGTGTTTGTGGCACCATTCTCAACACTCCCATGTAGTGTGGAATGAGCACACACTCTTCATTTGCTCTCATCGATACTTAAGTAGCCAAACAAATAATCATTACTTCACCCTCGGCTTTTGCGGAGCCAATATCGAAAGCGTACTTGCATTCCTTAATGGTGTTATTAACCAGAAGCTGGGGAGGAGGCTGACTGTAACTTCTACTCCCCTGTTTATAAATACTGCTCAGCAGCCCAGAACTCTGCAAGGATTTTTTCTAGCTTCCCTCCCTCCACCTCAACTTCACCCTCACAGCTGTCTCCCTCGCTCATTCCACGTGAGTGAAATGATCATGACAGCGGTGATCTCCGACCAGAACTGTCATTTCCTCAGCCATCGGAGTTAAAGCCAAACTAGGAAGTGAGCTACTACTTTATATTCGTCAGCTCTATTCATCTGTGTGAGAATTTGACCAAACTGCTGAACTACAACGTGGCCCGGCGTCGGAATCAAGAATAAGATTCCAAGATTCTCGGCTGCTATTTCCTGTCTCCTGTCACACCGCCGAGTTTTCGTCATCAGGGCCGAGGTAGTTGCTCAGTCTCGCTCTGCTCATCACTGGTTTCAACTTTTACTCCCGGGCAGGCATTATTAATCGATTAAAGTGAACTGCGATGCGAGACATGACCAGAACAGTGCCAAATGAAATCTCATTGTAAACGGATGGCTGTGTGCAACGTCGAAGCCCATTCCCGATCTCCTGCGGCCGATAACGTCTCTGTTGCCCCCACACGGACTCTCCCGCTCGGGGACTCAACACCGTCTGACGCCACCACAGTCAAGCATCAGGTCCCGGTCTTTGGAGACTCACCAGGTGGCGGATGCCATTGAACGTGTGATAGGCGACAGGGAATGCCAGGGTGAACTTGGCGGAGTAAATAAGCGCCGGTCCCAACGACAGCGAGCGAACCACTTCCAGGTTAGAGGCGAAGTCTCCTGGCAAGACCAGCGCGGAGAGGGCAAACAGAGAGATGCCTGGGAAGGGAAGGGGAAGCTCTTGATGAGAACCAATCTTTCTACTCTTTTCCCTTATCCCTGCCCTGTTCCCCATCCAAGATAAGATCAGATCACTTTATTGGCCCTATACACTTTCTTGCATTAGGAATTTGTCCTTTTGCATACCCCAGCTTAATCTCCATGAGACACACAGACAAGGAGAGAAGCTGGAGGTCAGAGCGCAGGGTCAGCCATTGTACAGCGCCCCTGGAGCAGTTGGGGTTAAGGGCCTTGCTCAGGGGCCCAACAGAGTAGGATTCCTCTGCCGGCTGCAGGATAAGAACCTGCAACCTTCCAGCCACAGGCACAGATCCTGAGCCACAGAGTCGCCGCACCGCATCCAAAGTCCATCTCGTGAGAAATCAAAAGAAGATCACAGGTTGTGCTCACAAAATTCCTCACATTATGTTCTATGGGTAGAACATACTGCAGACAGCATCGCAGGAAACGAGCCCAGGGCCCCAGCAATGCTCACCACTGCGCCTCCCGTCACCACGGTTTCGGGATCACACTAAGACTTCTTTTGCAAGGCTGCAACGTTAGATGGAGAGAAGCCAGCGGACAGGCGGTACCTGAGCTCAGGGCAATCCCGGTCCCTCGGTGGGAGATCGACATCATCATCGGAATGGACCAGCTGCAACGGGTGGAACAAAGAGGGCCACTGGTGAGAACAATCCGACCATTCCCGCCCACCCCCTCCTCCTGTCCCGACGGGAGAAGCGACGGATTTGGGCCAGGCATCCCTGCGGCCACACGGCCCCTCGCGCAGGACTGACCCGCAAGAACCGTCTCGCGTCTGTATCGGTCTAGCCGGCGGTTCTTCTGCACGTGATCTCTGGTCACGAAGCAGCCGGCTTGCAGGAACGCTAATACCGCGCGAGGAGGATGGGATTTTGCTTCGCTGATGCTGATTTTAACGCCTCTTTCGTGCCTACCCTGGAGGGGTCAGTCAGTGTGTCTGCAGCAGGGCTGTCCAGTCCTGGTCCTGGAGGGGTCAGTCGGTGTGTCTGCAGCAGGGCTGTCCAGTCCTGGTCCTGGAGGGGTCAGTCGGTGTGTCTGCAGCAGGGCTGTCCAGTCCTGGTCCTGGAGGGGTCAGTCAGTGTGTCTGCAGCAGGGCTGTCCAGTCCTGGTCCTGGAGGGGTCAGTCGGTGTGTCTGCAGCAGGGCTGTCCAGTCCTGGGGTGCGAGGAATCGATGCGGGGTGTGGGTGTGGCGATGGCCTACCTGTAGATGCTGATGTGAGGCGACAGGGGTCGGTTCAGACGGGCGTTCTTGTCCCAGAACTTGCGCATGTCCTCCTTGGTGCTGGTGCCCATGGGGACGGCACTGGGATGGCAGAAGAAACGCCGGAAAAAGAAACAACGTGCAGATTAAGCCACTGTGACAGCTCCTACAGATTCGATCTTCTCCTCGCTGCCCCCCCTCCCCCGTCATCACCCGTCACCTGCCGACAGTGTAACACAGCCCGGCGTTCCGACTGCCGGTTCGGAACAGGGCGGGTCTTTCGTCGTTTGCATCACGGGAGCCACGGGGCACGTGCATCTGAGACACGCACTCTCCTAGCGGTCGTCTGCGTGTCATTAAAGGCGAACCGCAGTGCTGTGTTGATATTTCGGGGTGAGGAAGAATCAGCACTGATTCTAACCACAGTGAAAGTCAAACGTACACAGTGACTTGTAAAACCTCCCCTTTGCAGCACAAAACAGACTAAATTCCCAGGTCTGAGCAGCACCGTATTCTGGGATTCAGAACGAGGCAACCAAACTTCCAGTGAGGGGAAGCAGCCCTATTACACCGTAAACAAGCGGGCTTGTGAACACACCTCTTTAAATCCAGCAGAAATATTACTCTGATTTCGAGACGGTTCTGCCGAGAGATAATGCTCACTTGTGAACTCGGCCTGCAGCTCACGTTGGAAACTCTCTGCAGTGAAACGCCTGCGGGTTGTGCAGCACTGAATCGCTCGTCCATCACACCACATGAGGCATCGCGGTGACTAGTGAGCAGGAAGGGCTGCTGCATGTCACAGTTTGGTGACGTGTTGTAGCCCTGTGACACTGTAATCAAACGGGCTTGTGAACACATCTCTTTTAATCCAACAGAAATATCGCTCTCGACTTCGAGGCGGTTTTGCTGACAAATACACCTTACTTGTTAACTCAGCCTGCAGACCATGTTGGAAACTTCCTGCGGTGTGATATCTTCTGCAAACCTGGACTTATTTGCTCATACATCACGTTACAATAGTCATCATGGTGACTAGTGAGCAGGAAGGGCTGCTTCACCTCACAATTTGTGGGAACTCTTGCTCTCGCCTGTGGTGAGACCAGGGGTCTACAACAACATAGCGACTCACAGTACTTTCACAAAGTTCACGATTTTGTGCTTCATTCGCAAATTGTTTACATTTTTGCATACCGTGGATAAATTCATTTTATGACGGACATTTAATGACCGGTCTGAGAAGCTGGGACTGCAGTTCCTCTTTAATACAAGGAGAGCCACAGGACAATGTCAAAGAGCTGCGTGCAGCACAGCCCACACGGGGATTGTGGGAAGGGAAGCAGGACTGTAGATGACAGTCCCCTTCGCCTCTTGCTGTCTCCCTGCGGGAGGGGAGCCGAGACCTTCTGCTCTGACAAGACTGGCGCCGCTCGCACGCTGCGGGCCGACACGCGTGCCCCTCACGGGACTGCGGGACCGCCACGCTGAAGCTGGGCCAACTCTGCGGAGCAAATGGCCCGACTGACCCAGATTCGTGAGCAGGCTGCCTCGGGGATGGTGGGGGGAGGGGGTGACAGCTGCCTTGCCTCTATCTGCAAACCTACGATAGAGGTTCCCGGACTTGCCAAACGCCGCTGTGTGATGGGCAGGCCGGCGTCTGTTTGGGGGGGGGGGAGTTGGGGAGAGGGGATGAACTCATCCCCAGCTGAACCCCGGAGGCCCGCCAGCAGGTTGGGGACAGAACCGTCTGCTGGAACTTGAAGATCGTGTCATGTAAAAACACGGGTGGGCGTGCGACTGTGAGTACATCAGCTCTCGACACCTTCTTTCACCAAGATCTCACTCCCCAAAACAATGTGCAAAAACCCTTCCAATGGCTTGGTTTAGCAACGGACATTTACACCCACTTAGCAAGTGGACCCACAGGTAAACAGAACGGTTCAAAGTCTTGATCTGATCCGGTTAGACCAAGGGCTGTCCAGTCCTGGTCCTGGAGGGGTCAGTCAGTGTGTCTGCAGCAGGGCTGTCCAGTCCTGGTCCTGGAGGGGTCAGTCAGTGTGTCTGCAGCAGGGCTGTCCAGTCCTGGTCCTGGAGGGGTCAGTCAGCGTGTCTGCAGCAGGGCTGTCCAGTCCTGGTCCTGGAGGGGTCAGTCAGCGTGTCTGCAGCAGGGCTGTCCAGTCCTGGTCCTGGAGGGGTCAGTATGTCTGCAGCAGGGCTGTCCAGTCCTGGTCCTGGAGGGGTCAGTCAGCGTGTCTGCAGCAGGGCTGTCCAGTCCTGGTCCTGGAGGGGTCAGCCTGTCTGCAGCAGGGCTGTCCAGTCCTGGTCCTGGAGGGGTCAGTGTGTCTGCAGCAGGGCTGTCCAGTCCTGGTCCTGGAGGGGTCAGTCAGTGTGTCTGCAGCAGGGCTGTCCAGTCCTGGTCCTGGAGGGGTCAGTCAGCGTGTCTGCAGCAGGGCTGTCCAGTCCTGGTCCTGGAGGGGTCAGTCAGCCTGTCTGCAGCAGGGCTGTCCAGTCCTGGTCCTGGAGGGGTCAGTGTGTCTGCAGCAGGGCTGTCCAGTCCTGGTCCTGGAGGGGTCAGTCAGTGTGTCTGCAGCAGGGCTGTCCAGTCCTGGTCCTGGAGGGGTCAGTCAGCCTGTCTGCAGCAGGGCTGTCCAGTCCTGGTCCTGGAGGGGTCAGTCAGCCTGTCTGCAGCAGGGCTGTCCAGTCCTGGTCCTGGGCGTTCAGCATGTCTGCAGGTCAAGGTATCTTTAAAGCAGTAGGAGATGGAGCAGCTGGGACTGGCTGTTTAATTGGTCCTGATTTAGCTTGTTAAGAACCGAGCTGGAGTGGAAACCAGCAGACGCCCGCTGACCCCTCCAGGACCAGGACCGGACAGGCCTGGGTCAGACAGTGGCCAGGCGCTTGGAGAGCGTGCCGGAGATCGACAGGGCGCTTACTGTCTGTACACCACACACGCCTGTGTCCTGGAGAGCACTGCCGGACGGAGCATCGACCTGCAAGAGAAGGGAAACATGAGAAACTTGCCGGAGATGCAGTTTGGCTCCAAGAGGACAGCGAGAGGAAGCCTTTCAACATCCCCTACTGTAACGATCTGATACTGGGACACTGAATTACTGCAACAGCATTCAGCAGCTACATCCCCCTGCAGCTCAGCACTGACAGCCCCACTGGAGCTCAGCAGTGTGAGCCTGGCCAGTACCTGGAGGGGAGACTCCTGGGAAAGCTGAGGCTGCTGCTGGAAGAGGTGTTAGTGGGACCATCCAGGTACTGACCAGGCTCACACTGCTGGGCTCCAGTGGGGCTGCCAGTGTTTGAGCTGCAGGGAGATGTAGCTACTAAATCCTTGAGAGAGACCTTCAAGTAGGTAGCTGCGTCGGCATGCGTAGGCTGCAAAGGAACAAGTGAAGGTTTATTCCGCGCTGAAAACAAAAGCAAATCAGGCACCTGAAACATCGTGTCTCTTTTCTTTTCAGCACGGAATAAACCTGTACTGTTTGCACTCCTGGAACAGAGTCGGGATCACACGGGAGAACTATGGGGAAGGGGTTTAACTGGGACCGGCAGAGGACACCCTATCCCCTCCTCAACAGGACACGCCTCCGGAATCGCTAGTTTTGGGGGTACCGGAGTTCCCCGCGGATAAGGAGAATCTTACACAGGCGCAGGGAACCGATCTGCGGGTTTTTTTCATTGCTCTGCCGGGAACTGCATTTTGCGCCTTGCGCCTTGACGACCAGGAGAGAGCCCAGCCACTGGGCCAGTCGGAGTGAAGTCCCTCAGTTCAAGGGGACATCAGGGGCGTCTCGCCCGCGGTTTGAACCCGAGCCCCTCCGGTCCAGGGCCGTAATCGCTACACTACGACTCCTGTCATCTGTGCATCATCTAAGGGCTGTTCATCTAGGCTGCTTTCGCCACGTTTCTAAGGAACTAGCAATCAGAGCGGCTCTTTGTGTTTCACAACTTCACCAAAAATATATATTTTAAAAAAAAGGTCGTAGAGTGTAAACACATTCATTCTTTCTACAAGAATGCTGGTTCATGAGTGACTAAATCAAACAGTTGTGCTTACTGACTAAAAAGCGACACGATCACCGGTGTTGCGGACGGCAAAGCAAAGCGCCTGGGAGAGGTTTCAGAGCAGAGGGAGGCCGAAACGCTCGTCGGCTTTTGCGCAGCTCGCCCAGCAAACACACACACACGCAGATTAAAAACCGCTGTGAAACAAACCGGGTTATGCCACTGACCTTAACAGCAGCGCCATCTTGGCGAGTCTGGAAAACAGGACGTTGCGTCACATTCTCTTCCTGTTGAAGTCCCGTCAACCCGAACTAATGCCGTGAACATTTCTCAAAAATGTAAATTGATTTGTAACCCTTATGTGCGAGTTTCTCATAAAATATAAGCACATTTTAAAATAAAATACGAATGATTTTTTTCCCTTATATTACTGTAGCGCAACGGACGCCATCTTTGTCAGGGATGTTTTTCTCCCCTCCTCCGCTGTACTGTACTGTACTGTACTGTACTGTACTGTACTGTACTGTACTGGACTGGACTGGACTGGACTGGACGGCACGGCACGGCACGGCACTTCGTATCTCGCCGCTCCGTTTCTGCCAGGCAACAAAAGGCACTAGTTCTCTGCGGGGCCGGGCTCTCACGACAATCCCCCATTGAGCGCGGCACTCGCACTCTGAAACGCGCAGTTTTGCGGAATGTGTCGGGGGCTCTGTGTTATCTGATCGCCGCCGAACAATGGCGCTCCACATGTGTCTCGCATAGCGCCGCCGACCCACACGGCCAGCTGCCCAGCTGACCCAGCCTGTGTCCCACCCCCCGAGGTATTTCGCCACTCGTATTTACCAGCGCGCCGGGGCGGACAGGACAGTACGGTCCAGTCCAGGGCACGGTGTGTGTATGTGTGTGTGTGTGTGAGAGAGAGAGGGGTCCGACAGAGGAGAGATTCGGCGCACGAACAAACGGCGCCTGTGTTGGGCTGAGCGCATCCAATGCACTGAGTGTCTTGTATCGGGGAAGGGGGTTACCCCGAAAGATGTGACTGAGAGACCCTACATTTTGGCCTGTTATCACCGGACTGCGCAGTGGACTCGTAACCCACCACAGATCAGCAGGCACTTTCTCTAAATCTATCTGGAAACGCACTGCTCTGTCTGAGGCATTTGGCTCCGACATGCTGAAAAGCTAAAAACAATTCCTGTTGGGAAAAAAGGTCGATAAGGGGTAAAGATCTGTACACCTGGGTTGATCCCTAATAATAATAATAATAAAGCAAAGTATAAAAAATGTGTTTTAACGTCAAGAACAGGAGAACAGGGGTATGGAACAGGCAGCCTGGTCATGGGTTGTAGCCGGTACTCAGACTTAATTTGGACTCTTTCTTTGTTTTTGGCTCTGTAACTGTCCTCTTATGAAGGGGGTGCTGTCCAACCAGTGCGCCTAGTTCTTAAGTAAATTCCATCCATCGATTTTCTGACTGCATTATCCAGTACAGGGTCAGGGTGGAACCTATCCCAGCAAGCAACGAGCACAAGGCGGGGTACACCCTGGATGGGACGCTAGTCCATCACGGGTCGGACGCAGACACACCGGGGCCCATTTTCCCAGAAGCCAGTTCTGGGAAACCTACCAGCAGCTTGTTCACACTCCCACCACCCTCTGTGTAAAGATGTACGCCTGTCCCGACTGGGGGCTCTCATCCAGCTGTGTCTTGAAATAATCCAATTATTCGATTGATTTAAGGGTTCAGGCATGCGAGTAGGAGCTCCTGTTGGGTGGGTAGGGGCCCCCAACATCAGGACAGGGGGCCGTTGTACGCAGTCTTCATCGCTTACAGACCTGCAGGCTTTGTCGACATTTCTCGTGTTTTCATGGCACTGCTCTGCTGCATAACCTGATCGTGTCTTTCTCCTCGATGTAGCACCTTACCGCTCTGGGCACAATCGGGTCTCTTTTCAGACCGCTACCGCCGTTGGTCACTATCTCCATATTGTAGCTGTGGAATTTAATCCATAGCTTTTCAAGCAAGCACTGTCAATTAAAACCCATCGAGGAAACTTAAAAGTGATTTGTGATACTGTTGGGGTGGGACGCACACGGTCTTTCAAACTTTTTAATTTCCTTTCGAGCTCAATTCGGGGTTTTTTTGCACATTTGCGATGCCGCAGTTTTGCCTGTTAGTGACACTTGATGACCAAAAACCAGTGTAAACTAGTGGTCCCACCCAAAGGTCTGATATTCATACATCTTTACATCCCAAAGATTCTCCTGAACACGTGGCATTGGCTCTGAATGTAAAGACAGATAGATACTGTAGATATACTGTACAGATACTGTAGATATACACTGTAGATAGACCGGCACTGTAAATAGTTATACAGTTACTATAGAGACACTGTATATAGTTATCCAGTTACTGTAGTTGCTGTAGATATACAGATACTTAGGTAGATATAAGGACAGATACTGTGGATAGTTATACAGTTACTGTAGATATACAGATACTTAGATATATAGACATACTATAGATAGTTATACAGTTACTGTAGATATACAGATACCTAGATATATAGACAGATACTATAGATAATCATACAGTTACTGTAGATATACAGATACTTCGATATATAGACAGATACTATAGATAGTTATACAGTTACTGTAGATATACATATAGATACTGTACAGTACATTGATATACTGTAGATATATAGATAGGCAGATATATAGACAGATCCTGTAGATAGACAGACTGATACTGTATTTACTGTATATATAGACATAGACAGATATGCAGATCCTGTAGTTAATACTGTAGATAGATATACAGACCCTGTAGATAGTTACTGTAAATAGACAGATACTGTAGATTTATATACAGATACAACACTGTAGACAGATACTGTAGATATAGAGATACTGTAGGTAGATAGATACTGTAGATATACAGAAACTATAGATATACAGACACTGTAGTTACTATAAATAGATACTGTAGATTTATATACAGATACTACATATAGATACAGTACATTGACACTGTAGATAGTTACTGCACATAGATACTGTAGATATAGAGACACTGTGCTGTAGATAAACAGATACTGTTGATAAATACTGTAGAAAGACATACAGATACTGTAGTTATTGTAAACAGACAGATACTGTAGATAAATATACAGACACTGTAGACAGATACTGTAAATAGATACTGTACAGTATATATACAGATACTACATATTGATACATAGGCACTGTAGAAACACTGTAGTTCCTGTAGATAGATATACAGATACTGTAGATAGTTACTGTAAATAGACAGATACCGTAGATATATACTGTATACAGATACTACATATAGATACATAGACACTGTAGTTCCTGTGGACAGATATACAGATACTGTGGATAGAAGGAGATAGATCAATACTGTAGGTAGATATATAGCTAAACTGATGTAGTTAGAAATTGGGATAGATGCGGTGGACAGATAAATGCAGATATACAGATACTGTACTGTATGCTTAAGTAAATATATGTACAGATGCTATACAAAGATATAGAGATACTGTAAACAGACATACGGAAAATAGCAACAGCAGACAGAAATACAACTACAGTGACGGAATGTTCCATATAAATACGAAGTATTGATTGTGTCTTGGGTTTGCAGAAGGCTGCAGTTTAGAATAATGTTAATATCTAAATATATACCCACCCAAAGGACCTATTGTTTCTCTTCAGCCTAAATCAGCTTACTGGAGCTAATTTAAAAAAAAAGATTGTGAATGCGGTTTTATGTGCGCCTGACAAAAGGAATCCGAACAATGCGCGGCCTGTGCGCGCCCTGTGTGCGCGGCTCTGTGGCCGCTTTGTGTCCGCGGCCGGCGGTGTTGGCCGGCGGAGGGAGGGACGTGAATCGGCCCTTTGTCCGCCGGCGGCCCCGGCGCTACGTGCCCGAGGGGCCGGTGGGCGCGATGCGCGATGTATGCGTCCCATCGAGGGCAGGCTTGGAAAACATTTACAGGGGAGGGGAAGAAGATATTTTCAGAAGTTGTTGGGATTTTTTTTGCAGTCGGGAGCAAAAAAAATGTTGATATTTCCAGTTCTCGCTTCTGGTCGGCGGCGTCTTCCCGCGCTTTCGGCCGGTCCGCGACGCCGCGGTCCCCAGTTCAAAAGCGCGGGATGTACCGTATGAACCACAGAGAGCCTAGGAAACGTTTTCTTTTGTTTTTGTTTTGATCAATTGCACTTGATTGCGATAAAAATAAAAATAAATCGTCAAAAATGCAGTCTTTTTTTTTTTTACCAAAGGAGGGAGAGGGAAACATGAGACTTTGAAAAGCGTGGGTGTCGGTTTTCCATTCGTTTTTGTCATCATAAATAAATACGCATTTTTTGTTTTCTGCAAATAAATACAGATTCCTCGCACGGCCCGCGGCTCCAGAGTCCCAGTCAGTTCATTTCGCTCTCGGATAGATGTCTCAGCCGTGTGGAGTTTCATCTACTCGTGTAATACGAGCTAAAAGAGCTGCCGGGCCCGGAGTGATTGAGTCAGTTTGCCAGCAGCGGTCGGGCTGATTGGAGTGTCACTTTCGATTTCACTCTCCATCTGTGGGGCGAGATTTCTGTTCCGCTGGGTCTTCGACTTTCTCCGAGCGCTGATGCCAGGAGCCCATTAAGGCACAACAAGACGAGCAATCTAAAAATTAAAAGGAGCAGCTTGGTTTTCTTGTGACGGACCGGCGGAGAAAAAGCCCACCTGAAATTTGAGTTTACAGCTCACGTCAACGGCAGGAACCATTAAACAAGGATTAGGGTGGAATACCATGGCAAACGATGACTAAAGTGAAGGTTTGGTCACTGTGACCTATGTCCTTTTACAGTGAAATAATGGTAAACAACCAGTACAGAGCAGAGAAGCACAGTTAAATCATAGCGAATTCACAGTACAGTGCTGTCAGGGACCGTGAAATCATGGTAAATACCCAGTGCAGGGCTGTCAAGCACAGTGAAAAAATGATGAATACCCAGTACAGAGCAGTCAAGCACAGTGAAAGCATGGTAAATACCCAGTACAGAGCTCTCAAACATAGGGAAATCATGATAAACACCCAGTACAGAACTGTCAAACGCAGTCAGATCATGATAAACACCCAGTATAGAGTTGTCAAGCACAGTGAAATAGTAGATACCCAGTACAGTACAGAGTTGTCACATCATGGGAGATACCCAGTATGGAGCTGTGAATCATCATGACCATGATGTCATGGTAAATACTCACAGATCAGAATCAGATCTGTCGAGTGCAATCATGGTATATACCCAAATCGTTTATATCGGTCAGATCATGTGGGTAAACAATTAAAAAAGCAAGGAGTGTGTGACAATACATTGTCAACATTCTAGAAATCGAACCAATTAAAAGGGATGTTGTGTTAAAGCAGTGCAGTTCATAAGTGAGACATAAGGCAGAATGTGGTGGGAATTATTGGTCACCGTGTTACAAGAAAAATATTGCTGCTCTGGACTCCATCCAAATAAGAGCAAACAGATGCCTTCCAGGGCTGAAGGGAGGGTCCCACACTGGAAGACTGAAGGAGCTGAGTCTCTTTAGTCTGAAGGGAGTGTCCCACACTGAAAGACTGAAGGAACTGAGTCTCTTTAGTCTGAAGGGAGTGTCCCACACTGAAAGACTGAAGGAACTGAGTTTCTTTAGTCTGAAAGGAGTGCCCCACACTGACAGGCTGAAGGAACTGAGGCTCTTTAGTCTGAAGGGAGTATCCGGCACTGACAGGCTGGAGGAACTGAGGCTCTTTAGTCAGAAGGGCGTGTCCCACACTGACAGGCTGAAGGAGCTGAGTCTCTTTAGTTTAGCTGAGTCCTGTGCTCCCAGCCCGCCGAATGCTAAAGTAACGTGCTCTGCGCCTTGAACCCTTGACAGAAGTCCCCCCTTCTGCTCTCCTGCTGGGTGGAGCAGTGTGAGAGCATGAACCCCCCCCCCCACCACCACACACGCACATGCCCTCCTCTTCATCGCTGCCTGTCTCCCTCCTCTCCTTCGCTCCCACCCCCTCCCCTCGCGTGACGGGAGGAACAATGAGCGGCTTCTCCTCCTCCCCCCGTCCTCCCTCCTCCTCTTCCTCCTCCTCCCCCCTCACTGCTGTAGCTGTCAGGTCTGGGCTGCGCAGGGCTGTCTGTGACATCGCTGCTGGAGGGACAGTGTGTGTGTGGGGCTGGGGGGGGGGAGGGCAGAGAGCACAGCAGCAGGCTCCAGGACAGAGAGAGAGGGAGACAATAAATAAATAATACAAAATGAAGCAATTTCTACACACGGAGGGAGGGAAATATTAAATATCCCCCCCACCAACACCGCACGCCGTATCCCAAAAGGCATCTCGCACCTGGGCAGTAACACCAAGACGGACGCAGTCCCACAGACCTGTCTGAGCGCAGCTAGCTGTCTATCTCCCCGCCACCCCACCCCCAAAAATTAATACTCCTGTTCTGGAATAGAAGCTAGAGAGTCTCTGGATCAGGCAGCACTGCCACCTCGCGGCCCCTGGGGCTCCGGGTTCGATTCCGGCCCTGGGGTGTGGTCTGTGTGGAGTTTGCGTGTTCTTCCTGCGATCACGTGGGTTTCCTCCAGGGGCTTCCGGTTTCCTGCCACAGTCCGAAGACACGCTGGCGGGTTTCTGGGGAAAATGAGCCCTGGTGTGAGTGTCTCTGTGTGTGCCCAGCGATGAGTTGGGTTGTCCCATCCAGGGCGTACCCCGCCTTGTACCCGTTGCCGGCTGGGATAGGCTCCGGCTCCCCTGTGACTCTATTGAAAGAAGAGGTTAGAAAATGGAAGGGTGGATAGATAGAGTCTAGATAAAGATAGAGTCTTAGAGTCAGGCTGGTCCAGAGCCATTCCAGACGTACGGAGTGAGAGTTGTGATAGAGGGGTATCCAGCACAGGCAGATGTTGATTATAATAGGCAGGGAGCGCTACAGGAGGTCATTCTTGCCGTCTGCCATAAGACTGTACAACGCATCCACCTTGCGTCTTGGCAGAGGCAACATCGACAGTGACCTGTTTCTGGACTAAACGCATCTACACATCTACTGCTACATCTGTTCTCTTTCTTTTTCCCGTTTACAACCACTTTTTGTGCAATATATGCCAGGGACCTGTGCAATACATTTATATTTATATCTATAGTTACATCTATATTTATATTCATATGTGTGAAATGAGTGTGATACGATTTTCTGTGTACTGTTCTGTTCTAGTTTGTTCTTGTGCGTCCGGACTGTGAGTAACTCTTGTATTGTATTGTATGTATTGTACTATTATTATATAATTCGTTACACTGTGGCTGTGTTGTGTGTGTTAAGCTGCTGTTGCACTGCAATTTCCCTCACGGGATCAATAAAGTATCTATCTATCTAGGCAAACAAACACTACAGGGTCATAAGAGTAGGAGTGAGGGATGTGAAATTGAATAGATCTCAGTGTTGTAAAAACTGTGCTCACCATGTTACAGAAAATAAATCGCTGCTCTGGAATCCTTCGCTTAAACTCAGGGAACTGAGTCTCTTTAGTCTCTTTAGTCTGAAGGGAGGGTCCCACACTGACAGGCTGAAGGAACTGAGTCTCTTTAGTCTGAAGGGAGTGTCCCACACTGACAGGCTGAAGGAACTAAGTCTCTTTAGTCTGAAGGGAGTGTCCTGCATTGACAGGCTGAAGGAACTGAGTCTCTTTAGTCTGAAGGGAGTGTCCCACGCTGACAGGCTGAAGGAACTCTTTAATCTTGTAGAGTGACTACAAGGGGACCTGTAACACATGTTCAGAGCACTCAAAGGCACCGACAAAGTCAGGTCTGAGGATTTCTTGAGAATGAAGAGTGAAAGAGATGAGTCAGTGGGCACAGACAGAGACTACAGGGAGGTAGAGAGGACAGGAGGCACGACTTTACTCAGAAGGTGGTGGAAGAGTGGAACAAGCTGCCCAGTCGTATTATTGATACTGATACCCTGGCTTCTCTCGAGGCGCAGCTGGGTGAGATACTCCAGTCAGGATGGGAGGCTCTTCTTTACACAAAGGGTGGTGGGGGCATGAACAAGCTGTTGTTGAAGCCGATATCCTGACTTCAAGCTGGATCAGATCTATGGATCAATTAACTGTTAAAGGCCAAACAGACCAGAAATGGTTGAAGAGGAGTTTGTAAGGCTGTTATCAGAACCACTTGTTGCAGCTGTATCTACATTTCTGGAATGAGACGAGAGGAGTAGGAGAGGAGAGAAGGAGGCAGGGAGAATGGAGGGCATTGTCCCGAGCGATCCCAGGGAGGCCGAGCGGGAGAGGGAGAGGAAGAATCACGCTATTGAGCGGGACAACACCGGGTGCACTGTGCTCTCCTCCATTGTTCTCCGGCGACATCGGCAAATGACAGGAATCCGAGGGCGAGGGAGGGAGAAGGACAGAGGGAGAGCTCTTTCCCCGCCCGTTCCTCATTCCTGCTCTCCCGCCCGAGGGCTGGAGCTCATGGGCCGAGACCTGATGGGGGGGGGGGGGGGGGTCGGATGTTTCACTAGCTGTTGGGATCCTAAGGGTGAACGGTGAACATCAAGGTGAAACTTAGCAGATCGCTCTGTGGTTTCACCCTGATCTCACTGGGCTTTACTGCACTGTACTGTGTTTTTACCCTGATCTCACTGGGCTTTACTGCGCTAGACTGTGCTTTTACCCTGATCTCACTGGGCTTTACTGCACTGCCCTGTTTTCACCCTGTTCTCACTGAGCTTTACTGCACTGTACTGTGCTTTTACCCTGATCTCACTGAGCTTTACTGCACTGTACTGTGTTTTCACCCTGATCTCACTGGGCTTTACTGCACTGTACTGTGTTTTCACCTTGATCTCACTGGGCTTTACTGCACTGTACTGTGTTTTCACCCTGTTCTCACTGAGCTTTACTGCACTGTACTGTGCTTTTACCCTGATCTCACTGAGCTTCACTGCACTGCACTGTGTTTTTACCCTGTTCTCACTGGGCTTTACTGCGCTGGACTGTGCTGTTACTAACAAATGTTGCATTGCAGAAGTATAAATAGTCTTTGGTTGATGAATTATTATCACATTAAGTGCCAAGACGTTTTCTATTCCCATTGGAATTCAGTGCAATGTTTTCCTCAGTTTTATGTCCTAAGGCCAAGAATCATGTCCCTGGTGACTCCATGAAATGTGCTGTGTTTTACTGCCTGATGTCCAACAGCTCTAGTGAGAGTCTCCAGGAATATACGGCACAGCACTATCAAGGTTAAAACCTGTCAAAGCATTGCAACCTGAGGACTCCTGTCTCTCCTGTTGTCACACACACACCTGAGGACTCCTGTCTCTCCTGTTGTCACACACACACCTGAGAACTCCTGTCTCTCCTGTTGTCACACACACACCCGAGGACTCCCGTTTCTCCTGTTGTCACACACACACCTGAGGAGATCAGTAAGTGGGGTTCAGACTGAGGCCTCTGGGGTCAGGTGTGTCCTGAGGAGATCAGTAAGTGGGGTTCAGACTGAGGCCTCTGGGGTCAGGTGTGTCCTGAGGAGATCAGTAAGTGGGGTTCAGACTGGGGCCTCTGGAGTCAGGTGTGTCCTGAGGAGATCAGTAAGTGGGGTTCAGACTGAGGCCTCTGGGGTCAGGTGTATCCTGAGGAGATCAGTAAGTGGGGTTCAATCGAGATAGCAAATAAAATCAGTCAGTCAGTAGTTCTTGTTTATGTTTAGCTTTTGGTTTTTAGGAATATTTCTGATAATGTGTTTGAAATTACATGGTCCCCTTTGTATTTTTCTGAATCAAAATAAAGTTCAGTTCACAGTAGACATCTCACAATGAGTACGCACTCTAGCAAACCACACAATCTCTACTACCTTTTGAAAAGTTCTTCAAGAGGTGTTTTTCCTTTTTCTATCTATGCAAGTGGTTTTTGGGGGGCTGGACTTGCAGGATTAAAGAGCCCCTCCCAGCCCTAGCTCCCTTGCTGTTCTCTGTGTCTCTTTTCCCTGTCCCGGCTCTGAAACTGCGGTCGTCCAGTCCTCCCGCAGGAGCTCAGAGGAACAGAGGAGCTCTTTCCTCCCCAGTCCCTGTACAGGGCTCTCAGTCCCTTCGCCATCAAGAAGTCCCATTTCCCCCCCCCCCATCCTCACTCTGAAGTTGGCCCCAGCGTGTGCTGTGCTGGGGGAGAGTGTTCCGTGTCTGTAGTGTGTTTGTAGTCTATCGAATAAACTTCTTGTCAAAGAACACATCTTACAATAAGTACACCTTCCAGTAATACATCCCACTCTAATCAATTACAAACTTTCTCCACCAGGTCCCTTATCAAGCAATCGGAGCAAGGGCTCTACCAGTGGCTCTACCCCTTGCTGTTGTCCGTGCGGTTTCCCTGTCCGGCTCGGGAAACTGCGGTTGTCCAGTTCTTGGCTGGAGCCTGGGGGACAGGGCCCACAGTCCCCTCCAGCGCTCCCTCGCCGTGGAGAAGTCCCCTTAGGCGACAGTCGCGCTCCATCCTCCCTGTGAGGTCCGCCAGGATCTTCTCCTCTGGCTCCCTCGTTCCCTGCTCTGTGCCGTGCCGGGTGAGAGCGTTCCTCGCCTCCCCCAGTCCGTGCTTTATCCTGGTTCCCGATGGACAGGGCACAACTCTCCCTGCTGGGCCTGCCTGAGGTGCTGCTGCATGTCTACCTGGCTCTTCTGCGACAGGACCTGGGTGAGGGGTGGGAGACTCTGGGAATTAAGTCCTTTTGTGAAGTCCCCCAAAAAATCAGAACACATTTGGGAATCAGATGCAACCCCTGTCCTGTCCCGTCCAGTCTCCTGTCAGTAAATCGGAGGGCCCCCAGGTCACGTCAGCGCCTCGGGAAGAATCAGGTGAGGTGCAGGCTGGGCCGCCTTCCCAGCATGCACCGGTGCCGGCTCTGTAAACACCTTCGCCCTGGCGCTGGGGGGAAAAAAAAAATTCCCGGGATGAGGCGGGAGAGAGGAAGAGGCAGGGCTGGAGGAGGGGAGAGGGGGAGGAGCCGGAGGGGCGTGGCCCGGTATATAGACCCTGGGAGCAGGGCAGGAGGCTGGAAGGACCTGCAGTCTCCTCTGAGTGTCGCCGGCTCTCACACGCTCCCCTCTCCTCTGCCCCTGGCTCTGCCTGCTTGAGAGAACTCTGTAGGTGGCGACAGCAGCTGCGGACTCCCTGGTTTTTTGGGTCTTCCGGGACGAGATGTTGGGCGTTTTGGCAGTGGCTTGCGTCGCGGTGCTGGGGTTAGGTAAGGGGCTCGATCGGGAGCCGGTGATGTCTGGGGGGGGGTTCGTGTTCGTCGTCTCCTCCTGCATCCTGGACGCTGGCTCCCCGGTCTGCAGGACCGGGCTCTGTGGCAGCTTGCACCTGCAGCCTGCTCTTGAGAAATATCTGCCTCTGTGTCTGGACAAAACCTGCCTGTAGTTATTCTTTCAGAGATTGGTGCTGTTTTTGCGTGTGCTGTTGATGATTTTGGTGCGCTCTGCCTAGTGTTTCAGTGTTTAAAGGTTTACCAGACCTCGCTGGGCTTTACTGCAGCTCCTTGTGGCTTGCACCCTGGTTAACTACAGGAAAAAACGTTCTAAGGGGACAAGTGCAGAAACAAAAATGTTTTTTTAGCCTGAACCGCAGAAAAAAAAACACTTTCCAGAAGGCTCACAGTTTGTTTGAATGTTATTCATGTGCAATCTTAATCATGCGATATGCGTTCTTCACCATCATTCAGCCAGAGAACTGCATGACTTCGGCATGCCTGCCTGGGCCACGTAACAGTGTCAAACTTTATTCTTTATTGTCCGTTTTCGAGACGTGCCTTTTAAAACAGTCCTCTCCACGAAGGTTTGCCGTTACACGAAACGCTTGGTGGAGGATCAAATGAAACAAGAGGAAACCAAGAAAACAAATCAGGAACAGACAATAAAAAAATAGCAAAAGCCACAGACACTCACAAAATGTTTTTTTGCCTAGGTTACTGGTAGACTAGGTCATCTTCTGAAAAATCCTGAAGGTATTTTCTTATAATTAGAAGTAATCTTGTTGTTAAGGCTGATGTCTTCACCTTGCTAGTTTATAATGATGGAATGTCAATCTGATTTAAATAGTTTCGGATTCTAACCTGTTGGGTTATTACCTAATATGTATTATTGGCTGAAGGACAGCTGGTCCGGTGGTTCAGGTCCAGTCTTGTTACACCAGGAGGACAGCAGGTCCGGTGGTTCCGGTCCAGTCTTGTTAAACCAGGAGGACAGCTGGTCCAGTGGTTCCGGTCCAGTCTTGTTAGACCAGGAGGACAGCTGGTCCGGTGGTTCAGGTCCAGTCTTGTTACAGTGGGAGGACAGCTGGTCCAGTGGTTCAGGTCCCGTCTTGTTACACCAGGAGGACAGCTGGTCCAGTGGTTCAGGTTCAGTCTTGTTACACCAGGAGGACAGCTGGTCCGGTGGTTCAGGTCCAGTCTTGTTACAGTGGGAGGACAGCAGGTCCGGTGGTTCAGGTCCAGTCTTGTTAGACCAGGAGGACAGCTGGTCAGTGGTTCAGGTCCAGTCTTGTTACACCAGGAGGACAGCTGGTCCAGTGGTTCAGGTCCAGTCTTGTTAGACCAGGAGGACAGCTGGTCCAGTGGTTCAGGTCCAGTCTTGTTACACCAGGAGGACAGCTGGTCCCGGTGGTTCAGGTCAAGTCTTGCTCTGCTTTGTTTTTTCTCAATATTCTGTTTTAGATATTTTTTAAAATATTGATGACCTGCTTATTGATGCTTCGGAATAAAGGTTCAAATCATGATTAAAAAATAGGATGGTTCTGCCAGTACATGAATGCTCAATGTTTGAGAGTTTTACATTCTGAAATACGAATTCATGTGGAACTATTCCTGATAGCCAGCAGCCATATCACCCTCCAGCTCAGCACTGGCAGCCCCACTGGAGCTCAGCAGTGTGAGCCTGGCCAGTACCTGGAGGGGAGACTCCTGGGAAAGCTGAGGCTGCTGCTGGAAGAGGTGTTAGTGGAACCAGCAGGGGCGCCCACCTTGTGGTCTGTGGGGATCCTAATGCCCCAGTATAGTGGCGGGGACACTATACTGTAGTGGGCGCCGTCTTTCGGATGAGACGTTAAACCGAGGTCCTGACTCTCAGTGGTCATTAAAGATCGCTGAGCATTTCTCGATAGGAGTAGGGAGTTATCCCGGTGTCCGGGCCAAATTTCCCCCCTCGGCCTTTAAAGTGGCCTCCAAATTGTCCCCGTGTATGATTGGCTTGCACTTGCCCTGCGATGGACTGGCGTCCCATCCAGGGTGTACCCTGCCTTGAGCTCGTTGCTTGCCGGGTAGGTTCCGGCTTCCCGCAACACCGTATGGTATAAAGAGGTTTGGCAAATGACATGACATGACATGACAAATTCCTGGTATGCAGAGCTGTACTCTGTGGGTGAGGCATGCATGTGTAATGCCGATCTGGCTCAGTAGAGGGCGCAGCTTTCCTCGGTTAAACTGCCCAGGGCAAACCTGCTTGAGCTGGGGGAGGGGCTGGGACTGCCCACGCCGGGGCAGAGATGAGAGGAGTTTGGGCATGTGGCCAGGACCAGTTTGTAGGAGTTGGTGCAGAAGGTGAAAGAGGGACAGACTGGCTTTAATAATCTGCGGTGCTGATCAGAGCAGGGTATACTGCATAATATAAACATACTGTATATACAAAGAATACATTACTGTATATATAATACCGCACTTTTTATATATATAATACAGTACACAGAATACAATACTGTATCATCCTGTATGTATAAAACTGTACTGTATGTATAATTCTGAATATATAATACAGCAGGTAGAATACTGTGCATGTATAATACAGTATGTAGAATACTGTATTGTATGTACAATGTGGCATGAATAATGCAGTACTGTATGTATCAATGTGTTTGTATAATACTGTACTGTTTGTATAATACAGTACGTAGAATACCGTATTGTTTTTATATATGTCATAATTCTACATGTACAATATAGTGTTGTATATATCATCTTGCATGAATAATACGGAGAGTGGCACGATAGGGCAGTGGTTTGCACTGCTGTCTTGCAGACCTGGGTTGGATTCTGGACCTGAGGTGCTGTCTGTGTGGAGTTTGCATGTTCTCCCCTGGTTTGTGTGGGTTTCCTCCAGAAACATACTGGTCGTTTAATTGTTTTCTGGGAAAACTGGCCCTGTTGTGTGTGTCTATGTCTGTGAGTGTGTGTGCCCAGCGATGGACTGGTGTCCTGTCTAGGGTGTGTGTGTTTGTGTGTGTGTGCCCAGTGATGGACTTGTGTCCTGTCTAGGGTGTGTGTGTGTGTGTGTGTGTGTGTGTGTGTGTGTGTCCTGTGATGGACTGGTGTCCTGTCCAGGGTGTGTATCTGTGTGTGTGTGCCCAGCGATGGACTTGTGTCCTGTCTAGGGTGTGTGTGTGTGTGTGTGTGTGTGTGTGTGTCCTGTGATGGACTGGTGTCCTGTCCAGGGTGTGTGTCTGTGTGTGTGTGCCCAGCGATGGACTTGTGCCCTGTCTTGGGTGTGGGTGTGTGTGTGTCTGTGTCTGTGTGTCTGTGTGTCTGTGTGTCTGTGTGTGTGTGTGTGTGTGTGTGTGTGTGTGTGTGTGTGTGTGTGTGTGTGTGCGTGTCTGTGTGTGTGTGCCCAGCGATGGACTTGTGCCCTGTCCAGGGTGTGTACATCTGTGTGTGTGTGCCCAGTGATGGACTTGTGTCCTGTCTAGGGTGTGTGTGTGTGTGTGTGTGTGTGTGTGTGTGTGTGTGTGTGTGTGTGTGTGTGTGTGTGTGTCCTGTGATGGACTGGTGTCCTGTCCAGGGTGTGTGTGCCTGTGTGTGTGTGCCTAGCGATGGACTGGTGTCCCACCCAGGGTGTACCCTGCCTTGCACCCATGCAGCCCTGAATTGAATGGTGCTGTCAGAAAATGGAGGATGGGAGTGTCGTTCACTTACAGACATCCAGCTGTTCCTATTCTGGGAAAAGCCCTGTGCCAGTTTCCAGCAGGGTCTCTGTCAGGATAACAGCCCACCTGTATCTAAACACAAACAGATACACGGTACTTCAGAGGAGAACTCAGGGCCGAGCAAAGGGTTTCTCCAGTCTGTGGGAACGATTCCAAACCAAGGCAACATTTATTGCATGGCATTCGAAAACTGGAAAATTGACATAATAATAATAATAAGGCCCTTAACCCCAGCTGCTCCAGGGGCATTAACACTTTATCCATACCAGTACATAATCATTTCACACCATTCCTACAGGAGTCCACACAACTACCCGAGAATCTTGTAAATTTACGCCCCCCCCCACAATTTCACTAAGCCCATAAAATGACACATCACCCCATCACATCACAATATGCACTGCTGGCACCATTACCCCAATTGAGCAGTTGACTGGGCATGGGATACAGTAGTTCCTCATTTTGCTGCGTCCACATTGAGGATATGAAGATTTTTTCAACTGTCTGAGAAAGTAAAGGCACTGTTGGGCCTTCTCTGTAGCTCCAGTTACATGCTGGGACCCCATTAAATCGTTAGCGATGAAGGTACCCAGGAACCGGAGGCTGCGAACCATCTCAACAGCCACCCCGTTGATGTGAATAGGCGTGTCGTCCCCACCCTGCTTTCTGAAATCAGTGGACAGCTCCAGGTTTTGTTGACATTGAGGAAAAGAGATGATTGTCAGTGCACCACTCCACCAGGGTCCTGACCTCATCCCTGTAGGCCGTCTCATCCTGACTGGCGATTCGGCTGATGATGGTACTGCAGTGTCCTCAGCACACCTGTAGATCGAGCTGGAGCTGCATCTGGCCTCACAGTCGTGGGTAAACAAGGAAAGCAGCAGGGGTCCAAGCACACAGCCCTGAGGGACACCTGTATCAGCGGTCAGCGTGGAAGATAGCTTTCCATCGCCCCTCACAGTCTGTGGTCTGCCAGTTAGGAATCCAGACTCCAGCTGCAGAGAGACACCCAGATCAGATAACAGAGCTGATACCCAGATCATTAAGCTTGGTGACCAGTCTGGATGGAACAATATTGATGTCTGACGGTTGTCTGACCTGTAGCGCAGTATTGACGGTGTGGTATTACAGTGTGGTTCGGCAGCAGCATGTTGGGTATTCAGGCCTGGGCAGAGCGGTGGCTCTGTGGCTAAGGATCTGTGTCTGTGGCTGGAAGGTTGCTGGTTCAAATCCCGCAGCTGTCAGTGGAATCCTTCTCCGTTGGGCCCCTGAGCAAGGCCCTTCACCCCAACTGCTCCAGAGGCCCTGTATAAATGTCTGACCCTGCGCTCTGACCCCCAGCTTCTCTCCCTGTCTGTGTGTCTCATGGAGAGCGAGCTGGGGTCTGCGAAAAGACAAATTCCCAATGCAAGAGATTGTATAGAGCCAATAAAGTGATCTGATCTGACCACGCCAGGGATCAGAGGAGATCCGTTCCAAAAACGGAGGCGCTTTCATTCAGGCTGTCTCTGTTTCATCCCCTGTCTCTCTCGTTCTCCTCCCACCAGCCCCCCAGTCCGAGGCCATCGTGATCTACACAGGCTGGGACCGGCACGCCCTGGTGGGGTCCGAGGTCCGCCTCTACTGCTCATTCTTCTCCTGGCGCTGGACCTCCGAGGACGTCACCTTCTCCTGGAGCTACCGGCCCGACGGCTCCCGGGACAGCATCTCGGTGAGGCGTCAGAGAGGGGGGGAGGGTGTCCTTCAGCAGCAGACGGTACACAGAACACACACACACACAAACACGCAAAACACATCAACACGAGCAGCAGAACCAACTGCTGAGCAAGGGTATGGCCACGGGAATAGGGGAGAGTTTGAACCTGGGAGCTGAGGAGAAGCGATTGGACTTGATTAGTGGACTTGATGGACTTGAGTCCTCAAGAAAGGAATGTGCTTTATGCAAGACTCGTAAGTGACAGAGGTGGCGGAGGGTGGAAAGATCAGCGCCGTTGGCTTGTTATGCTATAGTTTGACAAAAGGTCCAGTTTGTCCTGACTCCTGCGCTTCAGATTCCCAAAGCAGCAGATCAGGGCTAAAGGGGCCAGGGGATGGGTTTGGCCTTGAAAGGGTGCATGTCAGCAGCCTCATTTTGGACATTCTGGACAGGGATATAAATCTCAGGTGAGAGAGAGGAAGACAGCACGGATTTAAATCACAGAACAGAGGACAAAGGACAGAACAGTTGAGAATGGACACATGGGTGAGAGAGAGGAAGACAGCAGGGACATAAATCACAGAACAGAGGACAGAGCAGTGAGAATGGACACACAGGCGAGAGAGAGGAAGACAGCAGGGACATAAATGACAGAAGGACAGATGACAGAACAGTGAGAGTGGACACTCTGCCCTGCATGCTCTTTCAGATCTTCCACTACACCGGAGGCATGCCGTACGTGGACAACAAGGGACCCTTCAGAGACCGCCTGGAGTTCATCGGGAATCCCCGCCGGAGAGACGGCTCCATCCTGATCCGGAACCTGGACTACAGTGACAACGGCACCTTCACCTGCGACGCCAAGAACCCCCCAGACATAGTGGGGAGACCCTCCAACGTGAGGCTCCTGGTCTACGACAAAGGTGACCGCCGTCCCTCCACGGCTCCCTGCGAGCAAGGAAGGGGGTCTCAGCCTTCGCTCAGAAGGAGCTTAAGGGCCGACAATGTGCACAAAGGCCTGAGTGACATTGAAACTCAGTCAGTCAGTTTCACCTCGCTAACCAGGTGTTAGTCTTGTCCTGGACTGGTACAGCTGTCAGCTTGTCCTGCCCTGGACTGGTACAGCTGACAGCTTGTCCTGCCCTGGACTGGTACAGCTGACAGCTTGTCCTGCCCTGGACTGGTGCAGATGACATCTTGTTTTCCCTGGACTGGTACAGCTGATATCTTGTCTTCTCCAGATAGCGTCTTGTCGTGCCCAGAATCTTGCCCTGCATCATTACGGTCAATGTCTCGGCCTTGAGGTCCCCCACACAGCCCTGTGCTGAAGCCAGGATTATCCCTGACCTCTCTCTCTCTGTGTGCTCTGCCTGCAGTGCCTGTCCGAGCTGGAGTCATTACGGGAGCAATCATCGGCTCAGTCCTGGGGCTGCTTATCCTGGTGGTGGCCATCTACTACCTAATGAGGTTCCTGGTGGCGAGGAGGGTCTTCAACCTCAGTGTGAGGTCAGTCTGCCACCCTCTGCACCTGCTGCTCTTCTAACAGCCTCTGGTACACCTTCCAACAGGAACACAACGAAATCAAATGCTGGTCATACTGTGTGTCCCAGGTTCCCCAGCGATTCTGGTTGCACTCTTGTTTATTTAGAAATGAATAATAAGTTAGTTGTTTAATCCTTTATAATGTACAGTAATGGAACAAGCCACCATCAGCTGATAGCTCTAGAGCTGGGGTTAAGGATATGGTTCAGGCGATGGTCAGATTTAGGAAGATTATCCTGCAACGATTCTCCAGTAGAAGTGGGCTATTATCACATCCACTCCACTTCATTAACACTTTATCCATTTTATAAATATATTCCACTTGTGAAATGTTTTGGTACCCTGTATTTCGTTTAATTTCATTTTGTGAAAGAGCTTTGATCCTCATCGTCTCCTGTGTCTTTGTACGTTTCAACAGTTGGACAAACTCCTGCTCTGGACCAAAAAAAACAAAAACAAACATGTCTAGAATCCTCTCTGCACGCAGCTGAGTGAATTTGATTATTCTTGTGTTTTTTTTCTTAATTCCAGCAAACTTGAGAAGGGAAAGAAAGGCAAAGGCAAAGAGGGCTCACAACAGAGACAGGTAAGTTCTCCGTAGGTGGAGGTCACAAACACCACCTTGTTAAATTTCAATTTCAAGGAAGCCCATTAGAGCCTTTGCATATATCCCACAGCGTGTCACAGGAGCTCTTCACAGTTCTAGTATACTGAATGTTATGGTTTTGTGGATTTGTTCTGGTTTGGAAAGCTGAACTCAAGTTAGCCTTTTCAGCGTGCTTTGGTGTGTCCTCCCTTAACTTTCCCCCTCATGTGTTCCTGTGCGTCCCCTTTATATCATTCCCCCCTGACACCCCATCCCCAGCCTAAATATGTTCCCCTTAAAAAAAAACCTCAGCTTCAATTAGAGTGTCTCCTTACAATTTGTGGTTTCTCTGTCATTTTAATCTTCCATAAAAATCACTATATTACCAAAATCAGGATATAGTCTGATATTTTCTTATAAAAAGGAACAAAACATGTTTTATTGCCAACAAACAAGCTCGTAAGGTTATAAGATTTGGAAGTAACAATGAATCACACCTGTGATCTGATTTGGAATTTTCTCAAACTCCTAAAACTCAGGATTAGAGATAACTAAGCTATTTTTTTTTGGGTGAGTGGAACAAGTAGAAGTTAACTCGATGCTGAAAGAGGCAAAGAGCAGCCAAAACGTTAGGTCTCACCCATTCTTTCATAGCTCCTCACTGGAAAAAGATTTTTCCTTCTGGCCCATCAGATTTCTTTGTCTTTGTTTTGCATCCAGATATAATATCAAGATGTCGCGCATACCAAATTATAAAACCAGATATAACATCCAAAGAAATGGTCTCCAGAAAAGAGAAAACATATTCTGTATTTCGACAATTTAATTTCTGCAAATGTTTTCAGCCCAAGAATGTTCTGCACGGGGAGGCAGGTCCATGCATTTTCCTTGAAATACAATAGGAATAATACTTCAGTGTCAGATTGCGCCGAAATGTGTTTTGCATTCAAGCAGCTATGTTTTACATCTGCAGAAAGTTATCAAAAGGGAGAAAAAAATCCTTATAAAAAGGAAAAAAAAACAGTGGAAGTAAACATAAATCGACCCATACACAATCTTTACACACTGTACTACTCTTACAGGAATCCCCACAACTGCACCAGACCACTCAAATTGACGCCCCAAAACTCAAGCCCCTCAAGCCCCTATAATTGCACAGGACACCTTCACTCTTAAATATAGCACCCGTGCCCTTAAACCGGTACTCCTTCAGTGTGACAGATCTGCACGTGCTTAAAAGAAGAGATTTTGTTTCTGTCGGCGACGCAGATATGAAAAAAAAAATAAAATAAACACAGCACTGTCAAAGGGCAGGGAGAAAGCGATTGTCCTTCGTCCTGTTCAGATCCTTCTTGTCAACCGCACTATAGGGGGACACTCCTCCACAGCCTCACCGATGCTATAGAGAGAACGGGGCCGCGTTATTGCTCTCACCACCTGAACTTCCTAAAGAGCTTTTGTGACAGAGTGTTTGAAGTTCTGGATAAAACTCCTTTTAAGTCTACGCCACCCTCTTCATTGACGTAGTTGGAGCTGTAACAGAACTGTAACAGCTGTGGCGGCGTTTGAGGGACTCGTCCATCCAGAGTCGAACGCATAGGGGAGACACAGCAGTTTCTGTCAGGGGGGGTTGAACACAGTGAGGCGAAACGGCACTCCAGGCACGTCGTTGGCGGAATGTCACTGGGGGTCGTCTCTGTTTTCCAGGAATCGGCCGCGTCCGAGGAATAATTTGCCGGGCTCGAAAAATCAAATTCGGCTAGGTACGGGCGCAAATCTTCTTTCGCCTTCATTTCCTTCCCCCCCCCAACCCCCATTCCTCTCCCCCACC
The DNA here is from genome assembly GCF_055471065.1 of Atractosteus spatula. Taxonomy (NCBI): domain Eukaryota; kingdom Metazoa; phylum Chordata; class Actinopteri; order Semionotiformes; family Lepisosteidae; genus Atractosteus; species Atractosteus spatula. The sequence continues at coordinate 8,229,052 of NC_142710.1, read as the reverse complement.
CCCTTCACTTGCGCGTGGTTTTCGGAGGTCAGGGACCCCCGAGGGTCACGAGGGAAAGAGCAGAGAGGCTGCGTTCGTCCAGACAGCACCCACCGGGGAAAGACGGCACCCATCGGTCAGGAAAAACACACAACCCCCCACCCCCCGAAAAAAAAACCCCAGACTCTCCCTCCCATCCCAGCGCATGCCGGGAGAGTGGAAGGAAATTGTAGTCGCGCGGGATGTTGCTCCTCGGAGCTCTTCGGGATCGGAGAGTCCGTCTGCATCTCTGTCTGTGTCTGCATGAACGATCCCGGTCTTCGATGTGCACTAACCCTCCCGGCCACTCCCCGCTCCCTCCCGGCCTGTCCGCACCCTTGCTCAGTGAACCTGTGCTCTGACCCAACTGGCGACAGGGAAGGATGTTCCCGAGCATCCGCTTTTACGGCAAATCCCACGTTACGACTTCCACGATGTCCTGCTTAAGTGCCGTAAATTCCTGACTAGGACCGCGACTGAATGACCCTTTGGTCTTGGAGTCAGTTGGGAGTCATGGAACCATTAATTCAGCTGGTCCCACAAGTAGGATTCTTGGGATCCGAGCGGGACTCCACCGGGATGCTTCCCAACCGAGCGTTACGTCAGCTCCCAGCGGTGTTTGGGAAGCATTCCCTTTGCGTTGAGTTCGCCCAGCCCTCGACCCAGACGAAAACAAGGAGAAATGAACCTGTTGAAAAATGTTCAAATTTAGCCCCGGGACTCTTTGAAGTCCCAGACGATTGGACCAACGCGTTCCGGCTTCTTTGTGCCATTCCGGGCTGGGAAAGACGCGGGTTGGGAGCTCCGTGTGGTTCGGAAAGGGTCAAAGTGTTCTGACAGTCCAGCTCTCCTGCTCACCCCTGATCTACCTCAGCCTGTCCCCCATCACCCCATCTCATTTCTAACAGAGTTCGTGTCCCTCGGCACGGACGAGACGCTCAGTGTGACCTAGGTCAAAGTTTCCCAAAATGGGAGCCTGTGGGAACAGCCGAGATGATCCCTAGAGAGACAGATGTGTCCCAGGCACAGCCTGGCAGAACATCAACTCCCCCTCTCCACAAGACAAATCAGCACTTCAGTATTCAATAACCAGCCTTGTTCTCCTTGACAGTCGTCCTTTGTTCGCGCTAACTGGTTCAGTTTTCTTTCTCAAGGTAATTGTGAGTCATGTTCATGATGACATGCTTTTTTAAGAATGTCGCTTTTTAAAGGTGGGAGGGGGAGGGCAGGAAGGGAGTGGGGGGGTTTTGTTTTTTACACCCCAGTCAGGACATTTTGGGAACCTCTGATCTAGGTGGCACTTTGCTTTCCATTGACCTCACCCTTGGTGTCTCTCCTTCTAGGTTATCAATGTTAGAGCTGCTGCCTGAATCATGTAGGACTGACCGAATTGTCCCCATTAACTATATCTGTAAAGACCCATAGGAAATGGTGTATATTCTAATTTAGGTCCTGCAAAAATAGTTTCCAGCAAGGAGGGAAGACTCTCCTTAATGGGGGACATATTCCAAATGAGTTTTAATTCTAGCACTGGGATTGCCACGACTTGGAAGATTCCTGAAATTGGGTTTTAGAAGGGTAATCCTCAAATCCTTGTACATTCCACCAGTGCTGCCCTGCTGTGCTGGCTAAATTCATTTTGAAAGTCCCACTTCCTCATCCTTGCCTGCTTGGTTAAAGCAAGTTTGCGCTGTACTTGTCCTGAAGGGCCAGTGTGGCAGTCTGGCTTTGTAATGGCTTGTTGGGACCAGTCCTGCTCTTCAGGGGCTGCTGCTCTGAAGAGACCTAGAAAACATGCAGACACACCTTGCCCTCCGAGACCAGGCCTGCCCACCTCGGTTTTAAAGACTTTGATTGGTGTGGACAGGTCCAGCCATCAGCACAGTTTCCTTAACAAAACCACTCTAGGAGGAGCATTCAAGTAGGCAGCTGTGTCAGCCTGCGTACTGTAGGCTGCAAAGGAACAAGTAATAGGTTTATCCCAGGCTGAAAAGAAACACAACGTTTCAGCTGTGGAGCTTTCTTCGGGTGTGTGAAGAAGGCAACACCTGAAGAAAGCTCCACAGCCGAAATGTTGCATTTCTTTTCTTCTCTTTTCAGCGTGGAATAAACTGATTACTTGTTCCTAAGCATCCCAGGAGCTGCACAGTTTGGATTTTTTCCAAATTTCCCCTGCAAAAAAAAAAATCCCCAAAAGATCTTAATCAGAATTAGAATCTTGCATAGCAGCTGTAGATCGATCATTTCTTGCTCTAATTGAAATGGGAAATAGAGGGTGAATTTCCACAGAAAAGGCTGCTGCTAATTGTGAATCATAATGAAAACATCTCTACCTCTTCCTCTCTGCTATTTTTTAAAGACTTTTCTTCCCAGTTACTCGTTTGCAGGATGCAACGTGTGACCATAGGAGATCCTGTTCTTGGAGAGTGATTCCAGTGTTGCCAACCTAGTGATTTCTGTTGGTCGATCAAACCTCTTTTTGGTAATTTTCCTGTTCGCCAATGGGCCCAAGCGACGGATGACAAATCTGGCGCATTTATCTCCAGACCAGAGCGAAATCAAAGATGCTCACCCGACACAGTGGTGATTCCTCCAGCTCTGCCAAGTATGCCAAGTCTGACCCGAGCTGGGATGTTCTTTAAAGTCTGGCCAGTAGATTTCAGAGGGAGGTATGTGCTACGTATCCTCGTCTGGGTGCCTGCCTCTGATTCCATCCTGCATCCCAAAGCCCCTTCCCTGCTCCTGAACCCAGCTCTCGGGAGTTGGGCCGATCTCCTGCTGGGTCCAAGGTGGGATCCGAAGGCACTTCCTGTCGCTAGAGTTGGCAACACTGATCAGTTCTCTTCCCCCCCGCCTCTCTCTCCCCCTTTTAGCCACATTGACTAACTGACTGCCTGCTTGTTCCAGTGCTCCCGGCGGACTGTTTGAGTGATATGATTCTGTTCCTCCCCCCTCCCCCACAGGGACCAGTGCTGTACGCCACGCTGGATCAGTCCAGTAAGCTGCTGAAGGGGGTCGGCTCGGAGAAGAAGAAGTCGGGGGACTCGAGGAAGGATAAAAAATAGGATACGGCGAGCAGAGAGCTAGCAACAGAGCAAAGGGACCAAATTGGCACCAAGAAAAAAGAGAGCAGGCGGGAGAGGAAAGAACGAGAGAAGCGCGAGAGGGCGAGGGAGGGGGAGGGGGTGGGAGAGGACGGGAGCAGGTCGCCCAAGTCTCCCAAGAGCTCCCGGGTGGTCATGACCATCGAGCTGGAGCTCACGGGAGACGGGAAGACGGCCCCGGCCGAGGGCCAGGAGGGAAAAGGTGAAAAGCCCCCAGAGATCCCCAAGAAATCCTCTAGCTTCCTCTCGCAGCTCTCCAACAAGCTCAGCCCCAAGAACAACGGCTAGCCGCCCAGGTCGGAGGAGAACGTGACCGTTCCCGCCAGGAGAGAGTTTAACCATAAACACCAAGCGTTTGTTGTTCTGATTTCTGGGTTCATCTGTGTGTTTGAGGGCTTCCTCAAACATTATCACTAAGAACCAGAGACCGGGCAGCGGCAAAAAAGTTGAACCGTGGGTCCAACCAAAACGGCTATCTCGGAGAACGGGCACGTTCACCATTTCCCGCCCTTGAAAATTGTTATCCACGACTTCAAACACCGGCTTATAAAAAAAACGGTCTCGGTGCGATCAATCCGACAACTGTCACGAGAGGCAATTTTGCGGCCCGTTTCGAGTCCCTCACGTGCTTCGGTTTATTTTAAAGAAAAGGGGAGGTCGGGGGGGGGAAGAAAATGAGATATGATTTTGGCCCAAGTTACATAAAATACCCTCCATTTGCGGAATTACTGCCCTAGTGTGTCATGGCGGATTTTCACCAAATGCAAACAAGCAGCCTTTTAGATAAAAAACCCACAAAAAACGAAGTTTCGGTTACACTCCCAGAATCCCATTTTGTGCAAGGCTAAGACACTGCCCTGTAGGATTGTAGTCATGAGCTGACAGATCACTGAATGCAAAACATGCGCCTCAAGTACTATAATCCACAATACACTTCCAGTGCTCTGTGGGTTCAGAACCTCGATTTTGCAAGTTTACTGATTGATTGAGACATTGGTGGACTGATTGATCGAGTGATTGGTTGATTTCAGGACAAGCTGTATGCTATATGTGCTTCTAAAATGTCGTTTTTTTCTCGTGTTTCATTTTGCTAAACAAATTTACAGATAGACTTGTGTCCTCAGGCTAAATTTCCCAAATGTTAAAGGATTAACTGCTCAACGAAATGTCTTGTTCAATTAGGTTTGTGCAGACCTTTATCTGTAAAGCCTTTTACATTTGCATGTTTTTCTGGCACTAATTCTCTTTTTCCTTTCCCCCTCTCTGTCTCTGTCTCTTTCTCTCCTGTGCTTCATTCAACCCATCCTGACAAGATATTTTAAGTAAATATCGCTATGAACTAAATGGCAGCAGACAGCTGTTTCTATGAAACCAGTAATTGAACCTGTTTTACGGGGGATACAACTGCAACCTTATTGTTTGTTTTTCTTCTCGGCACATAAAATTAATGAGCGGCTCTCATTGATTAAGTTGAGACCATGTCATGATCTACTTGTCTTTTCCATTTACAACAAATGTCACAGGAAAAAAAAAGCACTTAAAAAGTTAACGCTTTTAAACCACGTTAACATCCGCATTAAAAAGAAATGTTGGTTGCTACATATGTAATTGACTCTCAGAGCTGTACTTAAATGTGTAAATTGAAGATCGGTTTCATGGTGCGAACTTTACTAAGGTAAATACTTTAGATCCTTAACTTGTAGCTGCAGTGGTGTGAGGTTGTCCAATTTGTAAAGACTCTTTGTGCGTTACAAGCCTCTTATTTCTTCCTGTCTATCGTTTCTTCTAAAAGCTGCATGTCCAACCCCAGTCGCTGACTCTAACTTCCTGTCCTGTTTCCTCCTAATTGATAAAGGGTCTGAACATCCCTAGCATCCCACGACCCCCCCAGAAAATCCAATTGTCGGGATAGCATTTGGCACGTCAAAGGAGCTATTACATCCTGACGAGACGTTTTAGCATCCAGGTCCGTGTGAAACGAGCGACTCTCACGACGATGAGCTTCGCTCACGGGGAGTCAGGGGGCTCTGTCGTTTCGGTCGGTTGCAGTTTCCATGCGCATATTTAAGGAACACAGACTGGAATGACTTAAAGGGAATTGGGTCCGACTCTGGGAATCTGGGAAGCGTGGCAGAAATCTCTCTCACGCTGTTCACGGGACAAGACAAATGTTGCTTCTTAAATCCCTCGCACCCTACTGGGTAAATAACAAGCCGCCATTTTAAATTGTTGTTAGTCATTTGGCTGGAGGAGCGAACAGCACTCAGGCTCATCTTCTTCATCCTCCTCCTCCTCCTCAACATCGGCCCATAGCTTGTGCTGCCAGCTTGGCGGGCCGGAACCGTCTATCTGCCGCACCCTGAAAAGCCAAAGCAAACCTTTCCAACATCACGCCGTTCACGAAATTGCGGCGTTCCGGGATTTCGGTGGAACCCCGCAGTTTCGTCAGCCGGCTTTTCCTCAAGTTTCCAGGTGTAGGGGAGCCGGAAGCGGTCGTGTAGATTTGCCCAGAAATGCCGTGCTTCCCAACAGGCGGATCTCTGGGGCAACCCGTTCTCCTTCAGACGCCGCTTGCGGCTTGTTTTCTCGAGCGACGGAAAGCCGAATGAAGTCGCGCGGAAAACGAATCGGAGGCTGGGAGGGAAAACCAGAACAAACTTGGTGTTTACGTTAAACTCAAGAAAAAGGCAGCCGGGGTCATAAAGGTGTCTGACTCCCCCCACCACCCCACCCACCCAGCATAGCCAGTCAGACAGCTTAAAGGAAAGGCGTTCTTCGTTTGGTCTCCTTGGCGACTTGCCGGTTTGGCCCCCACCGTCTCACCTTTGACCTTTGACCTTTCGATCTGGGAGACAAGCCCCTTTCTGGACTCTGTCTCGGCTGGATCACCTTAACGCGCAGCCCTGAAAAAGTCGGTCCCTCCCCCAACACCCCCCCTCTCCCGCCGCCCCGGAAGACTTCACAAACTTCCGCTCTTTTCCCATGATGCACTGAGCCAAGCAAAACTCTCTGCACGAGGCTCTGCGAATTATTTTTGTAAACTTTAGACCAACACTGCACTGTAAAATGCAGCAAGTAAAAGCGTTGAAATTCTAATTTGTGCTAGCTCTCTGCCGGGTGTGTACGTAGAAATGCATGTTAAAATAAACTTAATTATAGGCCTATGTTTTACCTGGTTATACAGAAAATAATAATAAAGAAGACAGATATTATTTCTGTATCCTCTTTTTTGTGACTGTAAGACAGGATCCTAGAGGCTTGGTTTTGTGAGCGATCCACACACCAACATTTTCACTGTTTTCCTCATTGAAAAAGCACAGCGGAATAGCTGATAGCTGACAGCAGTGAGTGCTGTGGGGAAACTGAAAGGGTAGAAAACAGATTGGCCAGCATTAAGGACTTAATGGAACCTTGAAACACCGAAGCAATGATTAATAAAGACCTTCTTAGCTTCTCCTGTTTTTTTTAAATATTGTATCTATTTTGCTTGGACTGAGGTTATCGACTTTTTCAAAGCAGATTATCGAGAGCCATTTCTGAGGACTGTTTCCTCTCTGGTCCAGACAGGTTACTGTATTATACCACTCCTAGTAATGACAGTAATCATAACAACACATGAAGCAAGTCTTTGCTTCCTAAAGCTTGTTTTTTCACTCAAAAAACAGACAGTCTTACCACGACAACACTCTGCTGCTGTAAGATGAGCAGGTGCTGTGCTGGCGCCCTCTACTGGGCCTGTCTTGGCAGACCGTCTTGGTGCTCAGAGACCCCCTCTCAGAGAATTGCGAATCGTTCTTGCGAGTTGTGAATAAAGTCCCAAATCATACACTCGTCAGCCGGCAAGTTATGAAAAATAGCATATTTTTTCATCGGGCTCAAGCTGTCAGCTATCGATTACTCCCCAAATGCACAACTTCTTTGTTTTTCTTAAAGGGGTTTTATATTTGTTGCAATGATGAGTCACAGACCAGCCTGAAGGATTCCTGAGGTCCTGAGATAATACATATAAAAAGCCTTTAAGTGTCTTGAAACCATTTTGCGATTTTTTTTCTTTTGTGAACGTTTCCTTTTTCCATTAGAAATAACGGAGATGTGGATTGTTAAAACGCGTTAAAATCATTAATAACATTTTTTTTGTCCTGTCCTGGGACAGTACTAACCCCCCCTCCCCCCTTTTTCTGTCGTTTCTGCAATTGTTGTAAAATAAAAAAAAGAAACTTGTAATGTGGAAAAAAAAATAAATACAAAAGGATGAACTATTAGGTTTCGAGTTTCCTGTGTTGCTTTTTGACCTCACAGTTTGTTGCAATGAGGCACATATTGGATTTTTAGGTAGTCTCTCATTCCGATCAGATCATTGGTCAAACTCAGAGTCAACTTTATGGCCAAACCAGCCCTTGGGGTTGTTAGAAATATTTTGTAGTGCATTCCAAATAACAGAGAAACAAAAAGAGACAAATGCAATGAAGAAAAAGAAAGAAACAATCACGAAGAGCATACACGTATCATATAAAAAATACAATACAATGCTACATTACAGTGAAGACAGAATCCACAAATTGTAAATACTTTTATTAAGTATCGATGGAATACTTTTGTAAAGACTTTTATAAGAATAATAAGAAGAATAGGGATTATTTCACTTACATAGCATTTTTCTGGACACTCCACTCAAAGTGCTTTACAGGGGAATCCCACCACTGACACCAATGTGTGGCCCCACCTGGATGAAGCTCCAGTCTGCTCACACACAGCAGCTCTCAGTGGGGAGGAGAGCGGAGTGATGAAGCCAGTTCAGAGATGGGAATTATTAGGAGGCCATGAGTGGTAATTTGGCCTGGACACCAGGGTTACACCCCTACTTTTTTCAAGAACCACCCTCAGTGGGCCTGTCCGATTCAGTGTCACTCCCACTGTGGGCATGTCTGATACAGTGTCACTCCCACTGTGGGCGTGTCCAATTCAGTGTCACTCCTACTGCGGGCACCTTCAGAGACTGTGTCACTCCCACTGTGGGCGTGTCTGATACAGTGTCACTCTCAGTGTGGGCGTGTCCGATTCAGTGTCACTCCCACTGTGGACATGTTTGATACAGTGTCACTCCACTGTGGGTGTGTCTGATACAGTGTCACCCCACTGTGGGCGTGTCTGATACAGTGTCACCCCACTGTAGGCGTGCCTGATACAGTGTCACTCCCAGTGTGGGCGTGTCCGATTCAGTGTCACTCCCACTGTGGGCGTGTCTGATACAGTGTCACCCCACTGTGGGCGTGTCTGATTCAGTGTCACCCCACTGTCAGGTGTGTCTGATACAGTGTCACTCCACTGTGGGCGTGTCTGATTCAGTGTCACCCCACTGTCAGGTGTGTCTGATACAGTGTCACCCCACTGTGGGCGTGTCTGATACAGTGTCACTCCACTGTCAGGTGTGTCTGATACAGTGTCACCCCACTGTGGGTGTGTCTGATACAGTGTCACTCCCACTGTCAGGTGTGTCTGATACAGTGTCACTCCACTGTGGGCGTGTCTGATACAGTGTCACTCCCACTTTCAGGTGTGTCTGATACAGTGTCACCCCACTGTGGGCGTGTCTGATACAGTGTCACTCCACTGTCAGGTGTGTCTGATACAGTGTCACTCCCACTGTGGGTGTGTCTGATACAGTGTCACTCCACTGTCAGGTGTGTCTGATATATGTCGGCTACTCCCACTCTATGTTTGTCTAATTAGCCTTATAGACACCCTCACCCAAGTGAAACCCAAGGTCAGTGTCCACCTGGAATGGATGTACCCTTTAATATCTTGAATTATTTTGGAAAGTATACACAGTACAGGCCTGGTTAGGGATTTGAATTAAATGGCACCCCTTGGACATCCTGCATGAACCTTCAAATGTTTTATGTCTCACTCAGTACACTTTACACATTAGAAAATAATATCCAGAAAAAAAACAACAAACACTTTTATTGTCTTTCTTCGTAAGTCAATTTCTCAAGTTGTTGCACGCCTCGGATGTGCGTTTCTCTCCCCTGGTCTTCTCTACTATATCTGCTATCTGGAATAAAGATTTGAGAGTGATTGAACAAACATAAAGTGTGCACGCATTTTTATGAAGATAGGACCTGGAACGAGTTTCTCCTCCTTCCACAAAATGTGAAATCAATAACAGAAAATAATAAAGCAATACCTATACAAAATAATTAATTTACTATTTTTGCAATTGCAATGTTTGCTGGGAACTTTACCTCACGGTCGGCAAAAAAATTAAAAAGCCTGTAGTAGTATTTACTCCTCCTCGAAGTTTCTGATTGGTCAGAATTCGCTGAATGACAGCTATTTCTACCTATTAGATGAACGTACTTCTTAGCCGGTTGCTTTAAAATTACCCAAGCAACCCTTTTTTTTTTTGTTTTCAGCCATTAACTCGTATTCCTCCACGTTTCTGTTCCACGTTGTGTACACGGGAGGTTTGCCACTGCAAGGTGAGGATATCTGGTCTCGTGTATTTTGCTGGAAAATTGATAAATGGATGCACTTTGCTCTCAAGACTGATTCGCTAGAAAGTCTTAGAAATTCGTCATCTGCTTCCAAAAGATTCAAATCACATCAAAGTTTATTGATCAAATGCACAACAATACGGCGTGCAGCAGTAGCTGCTGGCAATGAAATGTCTTTTTTGCGAGCTCACAAGAATCACAAAAACACAAGAATCGCAAAATCACCGTTTACCGGACGGTAGGAGGGAAAACAGTTCGTGACTGGGATGACTGGGGTCCTTGAGAATGGACCTGGCCTTCTTCAGACATCTAGCTGAGTAGATTCCGTTGCGAAGTTGAATTTGCCATGTTGCTTTTCATATAATGGTTCTGGTACAGTGCGTTTTTAAAATCTTGCTGGTACAGAACCTTGTTCTGCGTGGAACGGGTAAGTTGTTTATTCCCAGCTGAAAGGAAAAGGAGACATAACGTTTCGGAAATAATGCAGAACCTGAAAGTGCACAAGGCTCCCATTTACAGTAGTGCAGACATAAACGTAGCCTAATAAATTAACCGAAATAGCGACGCTTATTCGGCTAAGGAATCTCCGTGTTAATCGGTATCATTTATCAGAGATAAACCGCTACAATACGATACATGATTAAACTCAAGCTCGCAGCTGATGTACTCGTTTGTCTAATTGCACTTGAGAATCGCATTAGAAGTTACGTACCCTCAGCTGATGTATTTTAGCATAAATGCGGTCCTTAAATTAAAAGCTGATTTTTAATTGTTTAATTGTGACAATTTAATTGTCAGGGACAGTGCGTTATGTATTAACACGAGACAGACATGTACTAATTCTACACTAACGTGGCCTGTGTATATGCTTACCGATCAGATTAATTGAAATGTTGTGGTTGAGAGCCCCTGCGGTTTGTGCTAATTAGAACAACAATGCTGAGCTCTTGGCACCGTACAAAAGCACACGTTCAGCCGGTCTCCGACTTGGTTCCGCGCGTTTTGACGTTGCCACTGAGCTCAGAGATGGGGATGATCTCCGGATAGTACCGCATTTACTCGTTCACAACTCTTTTACGTAGCTGAGGGCTTAAAGCGAACGTTGGTGGCGATTGAGCCGCTGTGAGCAGATTCTCATTAACTGTATCAGAAGAGGCATTCACTGCTGGGGGAAAACAAACTTAATGGTGGTATTTAGAGGATACTGGAGATCACCTCCGCGTTTGCGAAGCGTAGCATTCATTGCAAAGATAACGCATAGCGTTGGATATGACGCAACGGGCCCTCAATAAGGCTAATGACTGCGATTCCCTCATGTCTGTTTGTCACCGATTGATCAACGAGTGCGAAGCGATGAGTTGGAAGTCAGGGAGCAAATTATAAGTCAGTGTATATATATAAAAAAGGAGACCTTTCGCTTAGGACATCTCGTGTTTTTAAGAAAACTATTTTAACACTATTCTAGAAGACATTTATTGAAAGTATTTGAACACGTACTGTCTAATTAATAATATATTAGAATAAATACTGTATATAGAGACTCAATATAATAAGTAGCAAAATAATTGGGGCGATTCGAATCATCTTAAATCCTCTACAAACAAGCGCTTTTAAAGCAGGCCAAGAGCATTATGGAGTGTGTGTCGCCCCCTGCAGTGTGAATTCACACTCCTCCCGTCTTAAAGATGTCTCTGTGTCCCCGGGTGTAAAAGTAAGGCTCAGGAAGTCTTTCAACTCTGCAATGTCTCTGTTGAGATTGTAAAGTAGCTCTCTTCTCTCTGATCTACACTACTGTACTGTCTTCTCTGTTGGAAGTGTTTGTCTTGTTTTGGACTGTGCCAGAAAACCAGTCGCCCCCAGGAGATAATAAAACTCAACTCGATGTTTTGAATCAAATGTTTAAGAACAAGCAATCACAATTAGTGTACATGTTTCTTTTTGAAGTAGTTACAGAATTTTTTTTAATCAAATGTAATACATTTTACCATGTTCCATAGGGTGTGCTGACGAAAAAAAATAATACAACTAATTGCTAGTTCTCTACATCAGAAAATAGTTTTGAGAAATTTCAGGGACAGAATGGAGAAATCGGGTATAATGCACACAAGTCTCACAAATCACTCTCCCAAACGTCATCAGCATATCTTTTATCAAAACCTTCAGGAAATACTTTGATTTACAGTACCGGCACTTACGTTTGTTTTTCAAAATGCACAGAAAAATATCGTTGGAAATATCGTTGTTTTTTTTACATTTTTAGACACTTACACTGTGAAACCCAAAATGAAAGAACTGAATTCTTTCTGAAGGGCTGTTAAGTTACCCACATTTTTTTTTAAATAGTATTCACCCTTGAAGACTGCTCAAACAAGGTGATTATTAGTGGCTGTGTAGTGAAGTATCTCCCCCCGCTGGACAGTAATTGGACACACCTGCCTTCACTACCTGATTCGCCTTCTGTGGAGTGGAATTCCACAGGCAGAGAAAGGGTCCATCCGATTGGCTCTGAGTATAATTGAAGATTCCTCAGGATCAGCCATTGGAATATAACAGCAGGCAGAGAGAGAGGGAGAGGTCTGTCTCTAAGTACTTGCAGTTCAGGGAGAGAGCTGAGAGCTGAGAGCTGAGAGCTGAGAGCTGAGAGCTGAGAGCTGAGAGCTGAGAGCTGAGAGCTGAGAGCTGAGAGCTGAGAGCTGAGAGCAGTTTGTTCTGTCAGCAGACCTGCCTGGAGTCTTGGAATCGGTACGAAGCTTTGTAGTATTGAGAAGAGTAAAGGAAGACCTGCAATGATCTTTTTTTTTCAATAGATCAAAGCATCCAGAGGGGAAGAGAATTGATTTTTTTTTAAGCAGGTACTGTATCAATTCCTTAAAGAGATCTCTAAAGAAATGCTGATCAAATGTAGTTTAGTAGGAATCTAGGTGTCAGAGACTAAATGGGTTAATGTGCTCCAGAAGGTCTCTGAGAAGACCTGGAATATGAGCTTTTTGGTTAAGTGGAGAAATAAAAGGCTGTTCTTTTGTTTAAACTAACTTTTACATAGTTGGCTTTGTGCCCAGAACATAAAAGCAGAACCTGTCTTTGTCAATAAGCCAAGAGACATGATTTAAGTTATAAGATGCTTATTCTGTATGTATATCATAGCCTTTCACTCAAACCTGTCCAGGGAAGCTCTGCTTTTATCTGTATATTTGAGCTGTTTGTCATGCATCGCCAGGCAAGTTCATTGAGACGCAGCTATACTGGTGGTGTGCTAAACTGCTTGCCTCCCTAAACTGGGCCTAAACCGTATGTAATCTATATCCATATATAGACATTTCTGTATTGCTAACTATTAGCTATAGCTTGTTTCACTGTATGAAAGACCATTTGTTGCTTTTCTTTGAGTCTGGCTTGCAAGAGCTTGGCTCCCATATGCATATGCAGTACAGAAGGCTTCTGCTACACAGGCACCCGAATTCCTGTTATCTGTTTGGCACAGCTAAAGGGTTATGATGGGTTATGTGTGTCATTGTGCTTCAGGGCAGGATAATGGTTTTTTTCTCACAAATAATGGAATTTTTTTCCTCCCCCATAATGCAGACTTCTGGCCTTCCTGGTGCCCATCTGAAGATCCTCTCACTAGGAGAGAAAGAAATGGACAGGTTCCAGTAGAGTCCTGGCTTGAGGCTTATCTTCATGATGTGTTTCTTTGGATCTGTCCACGCCGTACAGCTGCGATACCTCTCCAATAAAATGGAGCTTCCTGCAGTACAGGTTCTCCATAGTGCTGTTGAAGCCCAGGGTCTGCTGCCCTATAAAGAAGACGGTCTCCCAGAAAGGTGACCCTGTGAGGGCTCAGATGGCTTCTGGGTAGATGAGGAAGACCAGACCTGCTCCTTCAGTGGCAATATCCTCTGCCTTTTTTTGACCATGTAACCCTGCAATGTCTTCCAGACCTGAATACCAGAGCTGATCCTTTGGTGGCTGCTTCCACCTTGTGGGTTTTTTTTGGCCATGAAACCCAGGGTGGAAGATGACGAAGCTGGTCATACAGTTGACTATGGGGGTGAATTGTAGTTGGCCAATTCGAACCTGAAATCCTGAGATCCGAGTGGCTGCAGGGCCCGCAGTGTGGACTGGTTTTGAATCGATTGTTTGACTTTGATGTGGGGGTGAACCTTGATGATATCCATAGCTCTAGGGAGGGTGGTCCCCGATGAGCATGAGCACCAGCATGCACGGCAGAGGGGCTGTGATGCAGAGCACCTTGCTGGAGGTCGTGACGCCCATCCAGATGCCGGACTAGAAGAGGATGACTAGGACCCACGGGTAAAGAGCTGCCAGTGTAGCAGGCCCAGGGGAGCCCAGGCTCTTGTGCAGGTGCAGCTGGTGGGATCTTCTCTTTGGGAATATTTGATCTCATTGCTTAGACATGAGCCACTGAGACCCTTCAGATCGGGCGGGGGGGGGTGAGTTTCCTGAACATGATGAACCTTGGAGATTAACGCACAACTTCACGATGTACGTACGTAACGTGTGCTACTTTTGAGTGTTTCCCAAAACCCCCCCTTCATCAGTCATTTGACGAGGGAGTATAAAGTACTTCTTTGGTTAACCCCGCCCCTGAAGTCGCTTAGCAAAAAGCATCGGAAGTCATTTGAAAAACAAGACTTCTATCATATGGTGGTGTTTTTGTTTCTTGAGTGGGATGAAATAAAGTTGTGAGAAGTCATATGAAGTAAAAATGACATTTAATTGTCAACTAATCAAAAGCATCTAAATGGACACAAAATCGGACACCTATTGTTTAAGACAAACGAGAGGGAAGCGACGGACACGTGCCGTCAAGGAAAACGACACGTTGCTGAAGAACTTGTTCCTCTTTGAGATGAGGTTGACACCAGCGCCAGCGGCGTGCTGTTGTTGACTGAGGCACGCGGCAGCCTTTCCAGCCGCCAGAAGAAACAAAAGTGGGAGGAGATCGCGGAGAGACCTGCCTGCACATCGCAAACTAGGTCTGGCGCCGATGTTGGCGGCGGGAGGGGGGGAAAACTATCTCACGACTTGAGAATAAGAGTAGTAGAATGCGGAAGGTGGGCGGATAACTTTTCCCAGAGCAGGAAAGAGTCCTGGCAATCCTTGGGCCTGTTGCTGCGGAGGGAATATCTGGAGAGATCCATGTCTGTGGGAATGAGTTTCTAACAACACCGCCCCGCGCTTCCTCGCCCCAGCACCCATCCCCTGGTGAAGATTCCACCTCTGGGCCGTCTCGGACAGGCCCCCTCCTGAACCACAGGCCCAGGCGAAGGCCTGTGCCTGCTGGGGGGAGCCAAAAGCTCTTGAAAGGGAGAGGCTATGGTTAAAGGGGGGGGGGGAAGCAGCAGACGGAGCTCATGGACCTAAAGAGAAAACCTGATGTTCTGGCGAGACCGCCGGCTGTGGCTGAGGCACAGTTTCACCGGCCGTCTATATCGGTGCCCATAATCCAGCTTTCTGAACAAGGTGAGGTACAGTGAGCATGTCTGGACCATACTCGGTTGTAGATTTCTATTTGCAACCGACTGTGTGTGAATTCGTTATTTGTCTTTTTACGAAGACACAGCCTGGAGCCAATTTGTAAACTGTTTGTGTGTGTTTAATGTATATTATCTGTTATTTTTCCACAGTTCTTACCTAAAGCGTAGTAAATTCAGTTCTGTATTAAAAATTTCTGCACTCCTGCTGGCTGTGCAGTGTGTTTTTTTTTTTTTTTTCCCCTCAACCAGACAGGGACTGACTCAAGTACAATCAAATACAGGTTCTTTCAACTGATGACCAAAACATACTTCTGAAAATGGTAGTAATGATGGGGGGGGGGGGCTCTGCCTAGCCTCCACACCAGCCTGGTGTACACCCTCTGCTGTGGGATCAGGCATTAGGACATTTTCAAGCTCCTGCCCTTCTTCCCTATCATCAGTGGACAGGGGTCTGCCTGCTCTCAGTGCGGTATGCAGTACTACATCCCCACTTGTCACAGCAGCACTGAGGTGAAAATCTGATGCCACTTGACAACTTATGAAGACCGCAGATGCGCCTTTTCCAGAGACCTATGTTGTGTTCCATCAGCCTCTGGGTTCGCTGATGTGTGGTGTTGTCTTGTTCTTAGCCACTGTGTGGGGGTTAGTAACAGGTCTTGTGCCCAACAAAAGGAGGCGCGATCTGGGTGTGCATGAAGCAGGCATTTCCTTTATTACATGTGCAAAGGGTAGCAAAAGCTGATAGAGCACTGATTCAACTCCCTAATGCAGAAGGACACTTTTTATACAAAATCACAAATGGAAAACCCACCCAGAACAGTTTCGGTACAATTCCATGCCGTATATGGGGTAAAGCCAAGACTGCTAGCTTTGGTACGTGATAAACTGTAAGAATATTCTTGGGTTCCTTTAATCAGTTCTGGTCAGGCTGTACGAAGCTGGCTCTACCCTCCCGTTCTGGGCACGTAGCCAGCTCGCAATGTAAGTTGCCGTTAGTAATTTACCGTTATTCTAGCAGGATCGTTTGTAAAATGATGCAAGTGAATTTATTAACACAGTAAAAGCAAAGTAGTGAAATAAGGGAAATGTTTGATCCCTCACACGTTTCAACAGGTTTGCAGGAAGGGGAGAGCTGCCTTCACCCCGTAGCTGTTTCTTGCCTTCTGACACACTGCCGGATTGGCCCAGATGAAGGCATTGTGGGTACTCCCAGGCTACTTTGCCATAATGTCCATAAAAAAATCCTTGGTGTTGTAGCCTTTATAGGCTAATGATACGAGCCACCGCTCCAACCTGATGACTTAACTTAAATTATGCATTAGTGCGTATCATGAAAATTCTGATCATCTAGTCAAGTATGAACCTTAGTATTCTAAATTTCCAGAGAATTGTCATGATGTGAATTTAGTGTGCTCTGTCTGGCGATCCCTGTTGCTAAGGTTGGTGCAACAGGTTAGCTAGCTTAGCAGTTAACGAGTGGGTCAAGAAGCACATAGATCATGAAGGGTTTTGATAAGATGAGATCACTTTATTGGCCACCTACTGTTTCTTGCATTAGGAATTTGTCTTTTCACAGACCCCAGCTTGCTCTCCATGAGACACACAGACAGGGAGAGAAACTGGGGGTCAGAGCGCAGGGTCAGCCATTTATACAGCACCCCTGGAGCAGTTGGGGTGAAGGGCCTTGCTCAGGGGCCCAACAGAGTAGGAGTAATCTGCCAGCCTTGGGATTTGAACCAGCAACCTCCCAGCCACAGGCACAGATCCTTAGCCACAGTGCCACCGCTCTGCTCTGCCCACCCCCATGTTGGTGGTACTTCACCAGGGCCTGCTGGCCCCCTACAGAGGCCAGGTTGCCAGACCGCTAGTGTCCTCTCTCTGCCTCTGCCTGAGGCCTTGCGTGAGGGAGTTGATCCACCTGCGGCCGATGGCAGAGCCTGATGTTGCGTTGTAGCCTGACACCTGGTCCCCAGCCTGGTCTGCCCCTGGAGGACGACGTTGTTGTAGGACTAAGCTGTCTTCCAAGGGATGAGGAGCATGTAATGTTCTGCAAACACCTCCCCCCCAGTGCCCCACGTCTCTCTCGACCTGGGCCCTGACTGCATCTGTTCCCTCCTGCCTCGCCCTGTGCAAGGAGGCTGCCCATCTTCCCTGTGTCTCGCTCTGGGAGGTGTCCCATTCTCTCTCTCTCTCTCTCTCAGGGGTCGGTCTGCCTGCTGTTAATGAAAGACAATAAACACCCTGGAGGGGAAACCAAGTCTCTCATCCTCACTGCCGTTCTCTCGTTGCTGAATCTGGGATGCAGGGTGGTTTACTGAAATATCCAGTGTATATCCTCAAAACCTTCCTCTTCAGGAGCGAGACGAAATGTGGAGACTCGTTGGCTGGAACCATTTCTTGATTAGTTTTGTGTTTTTTGAGCAAGTAATGGCTGTGACCAAGAACTTACTCCACATCAGTCAAAGTAACAGTCTTCACAATGAAGTAGCTGACAAAACCCTAGCTGCACATTTCCATTAAAAGAGGCCCTTTTATTTCAGGAAGGTAGTATCGATGAATACGCTGTTTGGCCTGTAAAAAATATTTTTATTTGATACCAGCTTCAAGTCAGGTTGGCGTTGCAGCCCTGGGTTGAGTTCTTGAGGAGTTATCTGTGTGGAGTTTGCATGTTCTCCCAGTGTTCATATGGGTTTCCTCTGGGTGCTCCGGTTTAATTGGCTTCTGGGAAAAACTGGCCCTGGTGTGTGTGTGTGTGCCCTGTGATTGAGTGGCATCCCGTTCAGGGTGTACCCCACCCTACTCTAGTTGCTTGCTGGGATACGCTCCAGCTCTCCCTGCAGCCCTGAAGTGGATAAAGCAGATAGGAAACAGATGGATCGCCAGGCGTTTTGTAACGGAGCTGTGCCACATCAAAAGAAAAATATGGGTCTCCCTCGCTCACTATCCCTCATTTCTCACTTATACAATCTCCTCTACAAACACAGAGCGTGCAGGATTCATTCTGTTCATTCTGCTGGAGAGAGTTTAAGCGCAGCGCCACTTTCGGTTTCGGGCTGGGTGTGGATGTGTTATTCAGCAGGGGGCTGGAAGGAGGAACAGCTGCAGGGCTGAGATATCAGCCTCCGGGCTGTGTCTCCCCCTGATACTGTGTCGTCAGTGCTGCTTCATCTTCAGAGCTGTGTGAGAGACACTCCTCACTCTGGGATTCTCACTGGGAGACTGTCTGTGTCGTCAGTGCTGCTTCATCTTCAGAGCTGTGTGAGAGACACTCCTCACTCTGGGATTCTCACTGGGAGACTGTCTGTGTCGTCAGTGCTGCTTCATCTTCAGAGCTGTGTGAGAGACACTCCTCACTCTGGGATTCTCACTGGGAGACTGTCTGTGTCGTCAGTGCTGCTTCATCTTCAGAGCTGTGTGAGAGACACTCCTCACTCTGGGATTCTCACTGGGAGACTGTCTGTGTCGTCAGTGCTGCTTCATCTTCAGAGCTGTGTGAGAGACACTCCTCACTCTGGGATTCTCACTGGGAGACTGTCTGTGTCGTTAGTGCTGCTTCATCTTCAGAGCTGTGTGAGAGACACTCCTCACTCTGGGATTCTCACTGGGAGACTGTCTGTGTCGTCAGTGCTGCATCATCTTCAGAGCTGTGTGAGAGACACTCCTCACTCTGGGATTCTCACTGGGAGACTGTCTGTGTCGTCAGTGCTGCTTCATCTTCAGAGCTGTGTGAGAGACACTCCTCACTCTGGGATTCTCACTGGGAGACTGTCTGTGTCGTCAGTGCTGCTTCATCTTCAGAGCTGTGTGAGAGACACTCCTCACTCTGGGATTCTCACTGGGAGACTGCCTGTCTGTTCCAGGGATGAAGTTGGAGTTGGAGTCAGTATGGATTCTAATAATTCTGCTGTCCTTTCTCCAGATCCCTGTCTCAATATCCGGTACCGTGAGGAGTGTTTTCCTATTGTGAAGAAAAATACATTTGGGCTCAAGTGCCATGATATGCTCAGAAAGAAAATAAAGTTTGATATGTGACTAAAAATCTGATTAAAGGAATAAGGAAAGCAAAAGAATGAAATTAGAAAGAACTTGCAGTGTGAGATGGGCATTAGATTTCTTGGATCACATGCATTGAGGGCTTTTGTAGGATAACCTTTGTGTCCCAGGAGGGTGCATGTAGATAAGTTCTTAGCCTATCTTAGAATCAAAATTTGGGTTAATTGTGAAATCACATGAAATCGTAAGCAATCCGTTCAGTTGTGGCGCTCACTGTGGCACTAATTGTTCTAGTCCAAAGACGATGACGACCCCTGACTTCATTCTATTTCTCTTCCCAGAGACGTTCCGGGTTCTGGGCCCGGCGGGTCCTGTTGTTCCTGCAGCTGGTGAAGACACTGTCCTACCCTGTTACCTCTCGCCCAGCATCAGTGTGCTGGATCTGGAGATCAGGTGGTTTAGAGGGGACTTCTCAGAACTTGTATTTTTATACCGTAAACATAAGAATCTCTTTGATTATCAGCTCCCGTCCTACAAGGGGAGGACTGATCTCTTCCCAGAGGAATTCCCAAGAGGCAACGCCTCTCTAAGCCTGAAGGACGTGCGAGGAACCGATGATGGCCTGTATACCTGCCTGGTCCAGTCAGCAGACTGGTACGAGGAAGCTGTGATTGACTTAGCTGTGAGGGGTAAGTCTGTTCTGTGACTTGTTTTCTATTGTGTGGTGTTGTTACTGCAGTGTCACTTAATGTCAAATAAGTCACTCAATACCAGGCAAAAAAATATGTTGAAACCACGGCATGACGTTACCATCTAGATACCAGACAGCTTTGAGCAAACTCTGCCCAATTCTTCAGCTCAGAAGTCACACTTCCGTGCTAAGAAGTAGGGTAACCTGTAAGGTAAATAATGCCATATTGTTTATGCCAACATGGCCATCTTCAAACTCTTGAAGATCATCAGTAAACTCTTTGATTCACTGCTGTCTCCAAAACAAAACTCTAAAAATGTTGGCTACACTGTAGGGACGTGGCAAAAAGTATTTGTTCTTCATGAGTACAGAGCCACACACAAAGGGGAAAGAAAGGGAAAGACCCTTGGTGTAACTAAACATGTTTGCCCCTTAAAATAAGAAAAAAGAACAGACAGGCTAGCCTGTTAAAGCTTAGAAATCTATTATGTCTGTTTAAAAACTGTCTCTGAAGTCTAAATACCTGTATTCTGACTGCTGCCAGCTCTGGGGACCCAGCCCTCAGTGTCTCTCCACTCCACTGGAGGGGGTCAGACCCAGCTGGTGTGCAGGTCAGAGGGGTGGTTCCCTGCACCTGCGGTGACCTGGACAGACTGGGATGGACAGGATGTGACGTCACTGTCCAGCACCACAGTGGAGAGGGACAGTTGGGGGCTCCTCAGTGTCAGCAGCTACCTCCCGGTCAAACAGGAGTCCAACATCTTCTCCTGCCTGGTGAGAAGTTCAGTGCCTTATCCAGACAGGGGGTCTCTCCTCCACATAAGCGGTGAGTCCTGAACACATTCTGAATATTAGATTGCGATACTGTAACATGCATGGCACTTGTGTAGATCTAGTGAGGCCTCTCCTGTACTGTCCTTGCAGTAGTTCAGGAAATGCTTTTTGAACAGTATTGCTAACCCAGGCTGAATGGCTCGTCCATAATGCTTTCCTGTCTGTTGTTACAGAGCAATCTGACCCAATAGGTGTGAAAAGGTTGCATCATCTGATTTCTACAACTGTTCCCTCTTTCTTCTTGTGCATTTATGTCTTCTGCATCTGTGCTTCATATCTCCACTCTGAACAACTTTTATTATCGACTTGTATTATCGAGTTTGCATTCTGTGACCTGTGCATAGGTAAGGCGAAATGTTGTATTTGATTTGCCTGATGGCCGGGGGAAATTACAAATGGCAAATGGGGAAAATCCAAGGGTATCCAATCCTGGTCCTGGAGGGCGGGTGGGTGAGTCTCGGCGGGTTTTCCTTCCAGCTCGGATCCGAATGATCTCAAGCGGCTTGTTATTGGCTTAAGTGGATCAATTTGGCTGTTTTTTTCCTGACCACCAGGCTGCTGGTGCTTTGAAGAGACTTAGACTTAGAAAATCTGCCAGACCTCCAGGACCAGGGTTGGATGATCATGAACGATCAATCCGGCAGCTCTAGTTAACAGGGGCAACCCTGGAGCAGCCCTTGGGAAAGATTGTAGACAGGCTTCCTAATGCTGTCTATTAAGGATGAAAGCAGAGCTGAGCTATCTTTTCCATGCCGTTGTTTTGCAGAGGACATTTCCCCAGGGCCATCTGGGTGGATGGTGGCTCTCCTCTTGACTCTGATTCTCAGTGTTGGGTTGACCAATCTACTGATTAAGAAGTGGCGGAAACTGCACGGTGTGTTTTTCCACTATCGGCTTGTGTCTGTATAGATGTGTTTTATAAGACCTTTAGGTGGGTTTGAGGATTTTTATTGAGTGTTTTAGGTACCGTCACATCTGGCTTTACCTCTAGGCTGAAAGCCAGCCCTCTGGCTGTAGTTCAAGGAGGCTGGAACCCGTGTGCTGGGTGAGGAGTGAACCAAAGGACAGCTCAATGGGTGGAGATGGAGGGTAGAAGAGATGCATGATATGAAAAGAGAAGGTTTTTGCATATGACATTTCTAGGACCTGTATAGTATGATCCAGGGAATAACTACAATTGTCACAGGTGTCGATAAAAGACGAGCCGTGGAATGGCAGAAGAGCGATAAAGACCCTATGCGTAGCGGCGAGACGGGGGTTAGCCGGGGCTCAGCTGTTCAGGAATGCCGTATAGAAACCTATGCCCTCAGGTAGCGGATGTGGGGCGACCTGGTGCTAGGCGGGTCTCAGGACATCCGAACATCAATGATGAGCGAAGGAGCAGAGCAGAAGCAGGAAGTAAATAGGCTACACAACAAGACACACCAGAAAGACATGAATAATCACAGGGAACTAGGAACAGGAGTGAAGTAGAGCGCCCTCTAGGAGTACAGGGCGTGACAACAATTAAGTACAGCTGGGCAAAAGTGGCTTGGATGTCTTCCATTTAGTGTGACTAAACACTCTCATGTGTGGGTAGAAATGAAAGTGTAACTCTTTTCATTTGCAGATTTTCCCCAGCTTCACAAAGAACTCGGTGAGTGTTTCATGTCCACATTGCATTAAACAAACACAGCAGAGAATTGACAGGTGATGTTTCTCTAGCTGTTCAGATGTACCAACTGGACACTCTTGATCAGTTCCAACTGTGGGTAACCAGAACAGTTTCTGATTTACCAATGAGTTGTAAGCACCACTTCTGGGGGAACTTTTCAATTATAAAGTGTTCAATGCTGTATTTTCTAGTCTAATTCTAAAATACTATAGTTATATATATATAAATTCAATTACTTTATTTACAACAATGTCTTGTTAAGTGCAACTTAATGTATCTGCTTTTTTTCAGACACAGTGACACGTTGTTGTAAATCAGGTAATGTTCACTGTGTGGGACTGGCTAATAATATCCAGCAGCCATATCATCCTGCAACTCACAACTGGCAACCCGCTGAAGCTAAGCAGGTGTGAGCCTGGTCAGTGCCTGGATGGGAGACCTCCTGGGAAAAACTAAGGTTGCTGCTAGAAGAGGTGTTAGTGGGGCCAGCAGGGGCTGCTCACCCTGCGGTCTGTGTGGGTCCTAATGCCCCAGTATAGTGACGGGGACACTATACTGTAAACAGGTGCCGTCCTTTGGATGAGACGTAAAACCGAGGTCCTGACTCTCCATGGTCATTAAAAATCCCAGGGTGTTTCTCGAAAAGAGTAGGGGTGTAACCCTGGTGTCCTGGCCAAATTTCACATTGGCTCTTACCAATCATGGCCTCCTAATAATCCCCATCTGTGAGTTGGCTTCATTACTCTGCTCTCCTCTCCACTGATAGCTGATGTGTGGGGTGCACTATGGCTGCCGTTGCATTATCCAGGTGGGGATCCCCATTACCTGTAAAGCGCTTTGAGTGGAAAAGCAATTATTATTAATATAACAATACTTCAGCACACACAATACAGGATTCGCACTATGTTCTAATTGAGAAAATGTTACATAGTTACACATTATTGGAGTTATAAACCGAAGTTCTAGAGCAGGTCATGCCCTAATCTCACCCACTCCACCCACTTTGATATAAATATCACACTTCTTGCAGATTCAATCCCTTCCTCTGCCCAGTCATCAAACTTGAAGCTGCCCCCTGAATTATTCCTCATTAGACGGGGGATTTCAAAAGCCCCTTCCTAACAGGTGGGCTGGCAGGTTTCGTGAATCAAAGCACACCTCTTCTCCACCAAGAGAAGAATGAATTGGGGTTGGACTGAACTGCTGAAGTTTTTATTGGAATTATTTCACAAGCTCATAATATAAATAATATGTAAATGGAGAATTCATGTTTTATATTTGTAATATTTATGTGATGTAGCTTATTACTTTTTGAATAAAGTTCATGGTTTGCATCACTAACAATGAGCTTTACTTTTCTGTAACGGGAACTGCAAAAACATTTCCTCGCTCTCGTGTACAGGTCCTTTCCCCTGTTGTACTGAGATCCTTTCATGCTGCTACAAGCCACAGCTTCACTGACATACAGATGACAGATAAAACTTTGCCTTGGTCCAATAAAAGCAGTGAGCTCTTCCTTTTCATTAACTCCTGAAACTGCGCTAACAGTGTCTTTGTTTCTGTGTTCTAGAGTGGGAGTGGGTGTGCAGTGCGGAACCCGGTAAGCAGAGACGCTATAATCTGTTATTGCAGCACTAAAAGTCCGTTTTCACACAGTCACTGTAGGGTACTAGAGAGAAGTTAAGGTTGAAGATCTGTTGAAGTTCAAGGCGGCAGCTGCATCGGCAAACATAGGCTGCAGAGGAACAGGTAAAGGTTTATTCCACGCTGGAAAGAGAACATGCCAACGTTTCAGCTCTGGAGCCTTCTTCAGGCTTCATACACTTGCATAAAGCTCCACACCTGAAACGCTGTCTGTTCTCTTTCCAGCAGGGAATAAACCTTATTTGTAACTCGACTGATTTCAACAAAACAGATTCCTGACCTCCCAAACCTATTGTCCCATCACTACTGCCTTTCCCCTCAGCCTCTCCTTGTGGGGAACCAGCCTGACAGCAGGGCTTACATGCCCACTACCAGCCCCTCCTGCCTTCTTACTGTCCTTGTTAGAGAATTTCTTCTCACCATTGTCTTGGCTTTACTACCCTGAGTCTTCTCTGTCGTTATTGTTGTGGCTGTTTTTAGCTTGGTCAACCAGTTCATCTCTCAAAATCATCGCTAGATCCTCCAGACTGCTCCTGCCCACTGCGACTGCGCAGAATTGTACTGCGGTTCCATTTCGACAGTGCAATCTGAGTTACAGTCCATAAACCTCTGCACAGCACTCCGGACAACCAACCACTGTAACATGCTTCACTGATTTCAACTGCACATTCTTAATGTCATCCTCTGATACGTGCCTGTGTGATCAGTACATAAACTCTGTTTAAGAGTGTGTTCATTATCTGTGCACATCTGGTTCCCTGAAAGAGCATTTGATGTGCTCACTGAATGTTTAAAACAATGAAACCACTTTAAAATCCCCAAAATCATTTTCCCCAAAACAAGCAAAAAAGCTAATAAAAGGTAATTTTGATATGCCTTCCTAGATTGCGATGTCGTATTAAGTGTTTGTATTCCACAGCTGTTGAAGCTGTTTTCCTAAGGCTGTTGACTCTTCCTTCATAGCGGATGTGGCTCTGGACCCTGACACAGCACACTGTGAGCTCATTATATCAGGCAGTGGAAAGGTACTGCGGAGGGGGAACTGGAGAGTTGTCTCTGACAATCCCAAGAGGTTCAACCACTGGTCCGCTGTCGTGAGCAAGGAGGGCTTCTCCTCGGGGCGACACTACTGGGAGGTGAAGGTGAACGATCACTGGACTATAGGAATCACCAGAGAGTCTGCCCTGAGTAAAGGAGCTTTCTCCTTAACCCCCAGGGAAGGTTACTGGATTCTGCAATGTGACCCTTCTCATCTTGTTGTTCACACCGACCCTGAGATCCATCTTCCCCCACATCTGCTGCCTAGAAGGCTGGGGTTGTGCCTGGATGTGGAGGAAAAGCAGGTCTCCTTCTACAGAGTGGAGACCCGGGCACACATCTACACCTTCTCTGACCTGGAGTTCAGGGAAGGGGAGAAGCTCTTCCCATTTTTCCGGACCCTGGATAATGCTAATGTCCTTACTATACTTTCTCCTGCAGATTGCAGAAAGTAGAGTTAATCCCTCTGCTCATGAATGACTCATGCTATTGTATTTCAGTTATGATGGGTATTAAGATAATTTCTTATTTGGCAATAGAAGTAGCAATAATTGTAATAGTAGCTCATCGGTAACAGATGTATCCAGAGTACAGTACTGTGCAAATTCTGGATTACAACGAAGTCTGAGCCCCCAGACTATTGTACCATTCTACAATTTTGACTCAAATGGTTCCTCCACAATTGCACAACAATCTGAAAGGTGTGGTAGGATGCAACATTTTAACAATTGCAGTATATCCTTTATATGGAATACATTGTTACAGTTATTGATGTCTCAAGGATCTAGGTACGACAGTCAAACACTTAGCTTGTCAACATTTGTAGTTTTTAGGAGCTCAAATGAAGAAAGGAACTGAGGTGTTTGCTGAATGGAAGAGGGACTGAGACACTGATCCAAGGAATCGTCTGGTTTACCTTGGTTACTTGAGTTCTGGGTAAATGATTAAAAGTTATCAACAGCTGAACAGCACAGGATAAAAACAGGCAGTCAGGTCCTTGTTCTGACCATCCTTTAAAACCAGATTTGAGTTGCGCATCTAAACCTTTTTAAGAGCTCTTGCCATTCTGTTGTGTTTAGAAAACTCTGATTTCCTGTATAGTGAATCCCTAGGTTAAAAACAGGCTCTCCTGGTTAGTAGATGCGTTTTTAGAACACGGAGATATGTTCTCATTCATTTTGTAGCATCTAGATTATGTATTAGGAGATTTAACTCTTGGTTGTATTCTGATCAGTATGGAAATCAGGATTATCTCTATCTCTATTTTTGGATGTGTTGGATGTTCCAAAGGATTCAAACGCTTGGTAGAAATCTTTGGATGTTATGGTTGATCAGGACGAAGGCCTTGTTTGTAAATAGCATATTTTCAATGCATATTTGTTCCATGTTTTGAATTAATACATTTTTTTCACCCAGTATGTCTGATTTGTTTAAACCATTTTCACAAAAGCTGTGCCAAAGATTAAAGCAAGTGCCTCAAATTATATGAATTGTTTAGGAATATTCTTGCCATAATCTCTAAAAGTTTGGGGTTATGGTTAGTTTAATTGTTTAACCTGCTCACTGTTTCTGGTATTCTCGATTTTTGTAATAACTGTATAATATCAGTTGATGGACAGATACTTTTCTTTCAGACTTTCAATGACTGTATGATCCCCTTTACCTACTGATAGCTGTGTCATTTGTTATTTAGGTGTTCTAAGTCATTTAGTGTTGGCTCTGCTGTTCAGGTTTTGACCTGAGATCCATGGTCTCTTACAGTACTCCCCATGTGCAGAAGAAGGAGTTTCTTCTTCCTGTCCTCCCTGCGTTCCACACCTACATGAACAAAACACTTGTACATGAGGTGTTCCTAATACACACTGGAGTGTTCACTCCCTCATCTACGTGTCAGTAGATCTCCATCCAGTCATGGAAGAAAACCATCTTCTTGGTTCTGCTCCAGACAAGTTCTTAATCATGTGCTGATTTATTTTAAATTTCTATGGTGTGTGTTTTACAATTTGCTTTCAGCTAAGCTGTTAAAATGGGGAATGAGATTTGTAATTTTCAGAAACCTTGTTCCATCATTTTGGTGTCTCTTATAACCAGTTGGACTGAAGCAGAAAGCAACACCGTGCCACAAGAGGGGCTTGTCTGAGATAATGCCAATTCAATTCAATCTGTGTATGTCTGATACAGTGACACTCCCACTGTGGATACAGTATATCTGTTAGTGTCTCCTCCACTTGGTCATGTTTAATACAGTGACACACCCACTGTGGATATATCTGATAGTGTTCAATACAGTGACACTCCCACTGTGGATATATCTGATAGTGTCTCCTCCACTTGGTCATGTTCAATACAGTAACACCCCCACTGTGGATATATCTGATAGTGTCTCCTCCACTTGGTCATGTTCAATACAGTAACACCCCCACTGTGGATATATCTGATAGTGTTCAATACAGTGACACTCCCACTGTAGATATATCTGATAGTGTCTGCTCCACTTGGTCATGTTCAATAAAGTGACACTCCCACTGTGGATATATCTGATAGTGTCTCCTCCACTTGTCTCCAAGCACCAGGCCTGGAACTGTCTGGACAGAGCGTGCAGGAGTCTTTGCTTATTCATTCTGCTGGAGTGAGTTCAAGGGCAGCGCCACTTTCAGTTTCGATCTGGAGGTGGGGGCGATAGACTGGTTCAGCCAGGGGCTGGCAAGAAGAAAGCTGCAGGGCTGAGATATCAGTCTCCGGGCTGTGTCTCCCCCGATACGTCTTCTCCTCCCCTCTACGGAGCCTCATGGCCAGTGGCCGTTACTGACTGCAGGAGGTGTTGCGCATTTAGAGACGGGAGCGATCTGGATTCACTGGAGATCCAGGACAGCAGGAGCAGGTCAGCACTGTCGTCGATATGGATAAAACTAAGAATAGAGCTCTGAACTGATTGACTCTGTAATGACAGAACTTTAAAAGTTACTTTGGTGATAGGGGTATAAAAGAAAGGAACTGAAGGAGAGTTGGGGTCTCTCAATAGAAGTTTCTTAAACCTAAAATGAACTTGGTGTGCCACCACAGTTGTTAGCTTGCCTTATTGGCTTACCTACTCATTTGTGCTCGAAGGTAAGTATCCTATATCTGTGAGATAAACAGTACATCTGATCTCCTTTACTAACACCATGCTGGTAATTGTCTGGAGTAATTGAACAGAGCATGCAGGATTCATTCCCTTTATTTGACTAAAGTGTGTTCAAGCTCAGGGCCATTTTTAGCTTCAGGCTGAAGGTGGGTGTGTAGACTGGTTCAGTAGGGAAATAATAAGAAATGCTATTTTATATAGTGCCTTTTTAAAGGTGGCTTCTCAAAGCGCTTAAGAAACTAAGGAAATTGAGAACTAAGAATACAGGAGAGCTCCAAGTAGACTCATAGAGCAAAACTCTCTACCAGAGCCCGGAACATTGTCAGAGCAAAGCTTAAGAAGCCTGAAACACCTGAGGCTCAACTGGACTGAAGATGCTCAGTGGTAAGATAGACATCAGGTAAATTGATTTAGTGAACTGTAAGAGGACTGCCCGAGACTGGATTATTGTATCGTCTGTGTTGGCTGAGCTGTAGAGCAGTGCATGAGAGATGCTCTTCCCTCTAGGATTCTCACTGGGACCTTGTCTGTCTGTTCCAGAGATGAAGTTGGAGTCAGGATGGATCCCAGTGCTTCTGCTGTGTGTCCTCCAGGTCTCTGTCTTAAAATCAGGTACAGCGAGAAAATGAAAACATTACCAACAGTAAACACAGCAACACAACACGTTGATCAAGATGAGATCATCAGCCAGCAGCTCACAGTCTTGTATCCTAAACTCTACTATGAGCACCAGAATCAGACAGCACTATTATATAATCCAAACATTATAAAATAATAAGAGATACAACATGGCTGATTAGATCATTTCTCTTGTCTCCTGTGACTGACTGGGACTCACACACATGGGCAGAGTTTGGATTGGTGACCTCTGAGAGTCACTGGACACATGCAAACTTATGCCACCAGCTGTCAGGGACATACTTGTACAGCCGTTCTGATCAGTGTGAGCCTCATTGTCAGATCCAGAGGATCCTGCAGGGGGTCAAAGTTTCAAACACTTTGCAGGTGGAAGTGTTACAGGAGCCCATCTGTGTTTCCCATGGTGATTCAAAATTGACCGTACATTGCAAAGACATTCTAGATTCTAAAAGATTGATGGAGAAGGACTTCAAATTCCCCAGCCAGCATGGCATTTAGAAGGATTGATGCTGATCTATAGACCCATGAGCTGGATCTTGAATGAATTAACAGGCCCAAAAGACATCTTAGACCCATGTCATTGAGTCTTGAAATGGGAGCAGAGAATTGTTACTGGGGAAAGGAAGAGAGCACTTCTGATTTATTTCCTGTTTGTGTACAGGAAGTCACGTAAGGGGCCCTGAGTTTAATTCCTGGGATGTTGTGTGTGAGGATTGTGTATGTTGTCCCCATGTTATTGTGGGTTTGCTCTGGGTGCTACACTATTAGATTAAATACCTACTATGGTAGTCGGTTCATTGTCTTGTGAGAGAATTGGCCCTGGTGTGTCTGTCTCTATCTCTGTGTGTGTGTGCCCTGTTATGGACTGGTTTCCACATCAAGAGTGCACCCTGCCTTGTGCCCATTGCATGTTGGGATAGGCTCTGGCTCCCCTGTAACCTTGTGTTTATTGAAGTGTTTTGAAAATGGAGTGATGGATGTATGGTATATTTTATTTCTCTTCCCAGAGATGTTCCAGGTTCTGGGCCCGGCGGGTCCTGTTGTTGCTACTGTTGGTGAAGACACTGTCCTGCCCTGTTACCTCTCGCCCAGCATCAGTGTGCTGGATCTGGAGATCAGGTGGTTTAGAGGGGACTTCTCAAAACCCCTGTTTTTATACCTGAACCAAAGGCCTAGATTACAAAATCAGAATCCATTCTACAAGGGGAGGACTGATCTCTTCCCAGAGGAATTCCCAAGAGGCAACGCATCTCTATTCCTGAAGGGCGTGTGAGGAACCGATGATGGCCAGTACACGTGCATGGTTAAATCAACAAACTGGTACGAGGAAGCTATGATTGACGTGGCTGTGAGGGGTAAGTCTGTTCACTGCCTGGTTTTCTAAAATGTGGTGCTGTTACTGCAATGAGCAACACACACTAGTGACCAATAACAATTATGATGTATGAAGTCTAAGCATGAGGCTATTTGTTTTTTCCATTAATTCTGAGTTCCCCTGTTCCTGTGCTAATTTCTCATAGGTGTGGGGACCCAGCCCTCTGTGTCTCTCCACTCCAATGAAGGGGGTCAGACCCAGCTGGTGTGCAGGTCAGAAGGTTGGTTCCGTAAACCTGCAGTGAACTGGACAGACAAGGATGGACAGGATGTGACATCACTGTCCAGCACCACAGTGGAGAGGGACAGACAAGGGCTCCTCAGTGTCAGCAGCTACATCCCAGTCAAACAGGAGTCCAACATCTTCTCGTGCCTGGTGAGAAGCACAGTACCGCAGCTTGACTTGGGGTCTGAGCTACACATACCCAGTAAGTTGTAAATGTATTTTAATTGCATTTCTTTGATAATACAGTAACAAGCTTGGCACTAGCACAGTGCCACAGAGCTTCAATGCCTGCATAAGTCAAGCACTACTTTTGATTTCAATTATAATGATACTGTATATACAGTATGTGAGCACAGCCAGTGCTCTGAGCTCAGTATTTCTCTCTGGCTGTCTTCCATCATCACTAAAGTTTAAGGTTTATATATTTTCTAAAAACTCCATGTAGCACAACTGCTGTTAGGTGTTGCCTTTTAGGGAATGCAGCAATTTGATTTCTTAAGTATATTGACAAGGCTTGTAGCATTTATTGCTACATAGAGTAGTTTGACCAGCTTTCCTAAAATGCCCTGGTAATATACAGTAATGAATTCAAGTTCTTTTGCTATGTTGTCTGCAGGAGATTTTTCCCCAGGACCTTCTGGGTGGATGGTGGCTCTCATCTTGACTCTCTTTCTCAGTGCTGGGGCAGCTGCTCTGCTGATCATCAACTGGAGAAAACTGCATGGTACACATTTTGCACATGTATTGACCAGGGAATAGGGCCCTATTCCATTAGAGAGTGTGATCATTGCATGCTGTTTCTTACAGAAAAAAATCATATCAAGTATGAATTCAAATGTGACCAAGCATGTGCCTGGGACAGTTCCTGTTCTTCACTGGGACCATCATTAACTAGATTATCTGCTTCTTTGCCTGATTTTAGTCCCCAGACTAGAACACACACTCTCGCCATTGTGAAACTTGGTCACAGCTATAAAGTTCCCCTTGTTGTCAACAGCTGTGTTTTTAAGCAGAATGAGTTTCATTTTCATTTTTTCACGAAGGAGCTCCTTATTAAGAAAGCTCAGCCAATGTGTCTGCCTCCACATTATTTAATGTGATCTGCATCCAAAATCCCATCATGGGAAATGCATTAGAATCTCCATGGCAACCGGCAGAATCTCTGCTTGACCTGTTGGTGTGACTACGAGCTCTGGAAGGAGATCTGTTCCACCTGTATGAAGTTAATTGCCACACTACCTCAGAGAGAGCAGAATATTTAGGATCAGCCCTAATGTGAACTTCCGACCTTCTTCTCTTCGACCTCGTTTGTGGATTTCCATTGTGCTTTGTTCCTGTGCTCTCCTGGCTACAAAGTGGGCTGCTAAAGTCACTTTGACCTGGCACGTCGATTCTGCTGGAGCTCTGTTCCCATGTTTATTTGCCTCCCTCACTTCCTCCTGCTCGTTTACCATGCCGGTCTACTCCAAATGTCTGCTTGCTTCGCCTGCACTTGTGTCTGGGTCTCACTGTCTTGGATTCTTACTCAGGTACGAGCAGTGTTATTACAAGGGTGTCCTTTGCATAATCGTTATAAGGAAAGTAATTATATTGAGTCCAGCTCTTTCTCTTGTACCTTCAGTCGTCACTGACCGTGCAACTTGCTGACAGTTCTTATCTTGTACCTGATCAACAATACAAGGTTGAGTCACGACAGTGCTGCTATTGCACTACTGTGGTGAATGAGAGATCGTTTACTTTGTTGTTCTATCTGTAGGTTTTTCAGTCTTTCCCCATGGTAAGGTAGCTTCTATAGCCCCTGTAGGGTGGTGACTCAAGCACATTATCAACAGATTTGCACAAGTGTTGGTTCCTTGATTGATTGATCAATAGCACAGCTTGATCATATTGAACCTTATCCTTTTTCACAAAGAACTGGTAAAAGACACCAGCAGGACATTCAGCGGTTCTACACTGGAGTCAAAACCAATCATAGTCTTAACTGATTAAAGATGAAATTGTAAATTCTGTTTCTTATTCACAGACTTCCCTTTGCTCCACAGAGAACTTGGTAAGTGTCTTTGTTCCTTTCACTTAAGTGGGAAACTAACAAAACTCATCTTAATGTAACCATCTGAAGACCACAATAACAGACACACTTTTGTAACTCAGTGACATTTCCATTCTTGAACAGCAGTATGGATCACTTCTATGTACTGTATATATGACAGCTATGTATGTTTTATGTTTGACTAGTCTTTATAGACTCCTGACCACATTTCTGCAAATGTTTTTCACTTTGTTCCAGTAACTAATAAGCAAAATCAGCCATTTCCATTTTGATGTGATCAGATCAAGCATCATTGCATCGCCTAATGAGGAATCTTTTTCATCTTGTCTTTCCAGATATAGTGAGACGGTGTTGTAAATCAGGTAGGTACATCCTGTAAGCAAATGCGTTCGATCGTGTTAAGCGTCTGTATGTATTAATACATCCTTTGTGTCTGTGTTTCAGAGTGGGAGTGGCTGCGCAGTGCAGCAGGTAAGCAAGAAGAGTTTTGCTTAATATATTAATATTTCTGATTTAGTAGATTTTAGATTTCATAGCCTGTGTTATCCATATCGAATGTTAACAGAAGGTAAAAAATTTAGGGGTGGTGGTGGTGGTTGAGTGCCGTCGCGTCAGTATCGACTCATGGTGACCCTACAGACAGTTCCACTGTCACTATCCATAGTGTTGAGTTTTCATGGCAAGATACAGAAGTAGATTGCCAGTCCTGCCTTCTGCGCAGATAGTGCGAGTGCTGTTGCCGTTGTCACAGGTATTTGACCCTCCGCCACCAACATCACCCCACACTGCTGCTGCCCAGTATAGGTTATTAGAGAACCTTGCACCCAATGTGGAACACGAACCCACTACTGTCACGAACACGGACTGAGATCCGTGTCAGATCTTGTAGTAGACCCTATGCGATGCGGTAAGAGCTGGTGAAAACAGGAGGCATGGTAAAAGGGAACACACAGGGGTATAATAGTGCACAAAATAATAGTGACAATCCGTGAGACAGTGACCGGGTGAGACAAAGAACGGCATCCAAATCCAAACGGGTCCAAAGGCAGGTCAGGGCACAGTCCGACAGTCCATCAACAAGGAATCCATCCTGGGAAGCAACACGGTTAAAATCCCCGGGAGGGGGGAACACACGGAGAGACAAGACATGGAGGTCCAAGGGTGATGGGGCGAGATCCTCCAGACCCCGGGCTCAGGAAGCCTCCCACGGTCCAAAGACATGCTGGTGGGTCAGTCAGCTTCTGGGGCAAACTGGCCCTGGTGTGAATGTGTGCTGATTTTTGTCTGGAGCATTCCCCTGCGATGGACCTGTATCCAGCCCAGGGTGTACCTGGTCTTGCTGGGAGAGGATCTGTCTCTCCCTGCGACCCTATACATGAAGAAGCAGCTAGACATTGGACGGATATAAACTTTGAATGTCCAGAGCCAGTGGCTGAGGGCTGTTGCTCTGTATGACTGTATGACACAGTTACAGTCTACAATGTTGGTTTCTGCTTCTTTCCTACTCCCAGCTATAGCAGTAAGTATGTTGTCAATACAGGACTTTTTCTGCTTTTCTTCCCCAAAGAGGACTTGACCCTGAATCCCGACACTGCCCAACGGGAGCTGCTGCTGTCGGAGGACGGGAAGAGAGTCCGCAGGGGAAACAGCAGGGATGTCTCTGACAGCCCGGAGAGGTTTGACTGCTGGTCTGCTGCCCTGAGCCAGGAGGGTTTCACCACAGGACGACACTACTGGGAGGTGGAGGTGAATAAGCTGTGGACCATTGGAGTCGCCAGGGAGTCGGTCAAGAGGAAGGGTGCCTTCATCATCCTTCCCCAGGAGGGCTACTGGACCCTGTTTCGGGAAGCTGCTCGACTCTCGGCTCTCACCGAACCCTTGACCTCCCTCTCTCCCAGCCTGCTGCCCAGGACGCTGGGGGTGTTTCTGGACATCGAGGAAAGGCAGGTCTCCTTTTACAAAGTGGAGAGCAGAGAGCACATCTACACCTTCCGCGACATGGCCTTCAACGAAGGGGAGAAGCTCTTCCTCTTTTTCCGAACAATCGATGAAGAAAAAGACCTTGTGATACGATAATATGCAACAATAAACTTTATTTTTACATTAGCATCTTTAAAGGTTTCTTCTCAAATCGCTTTACAGAACAGCAAGAAAACAAAAGGCTTTCCTACTGTATAAATGCACATCCAGTAGGAAAGCAAAGGGGCATACACAGAATCAGATAAATAAAAGCCCTTCTGTGAAAGAAGGTTTTCAGTCTTGATTTGAAAGAAGTCAGGGAAAGTGACTCCTTGATATCCTTGGGGATAGAGTTCCAGAGCTTTGGGGCGCAGCAGGAAAAGGCTGTGTTACCCCTAGGGTGTAGACAAGCTTGGAGGACACACAGGAGTCCAGAATTAGAAGAGAGAAGGTTGTGAGGTGTGGAGTAAGATGATAGTAACTCAGACAGGTACTGAGGTACATGGTTCTGTCTGTCTGAGAATCTGTCTCGTATTACGTGGTTCTTAATAGATGATGTTTGAGGGGCATGAAATACCTACTGATCCCAGTGTGCACCTCAAACCTGGCAAGGTGGAGAGTGGCCCTGGGTTTCATTCCTAGGGTGTTATCTAGTTGTATGTTCTCACCGTGTTCATGAGAATTTCGTCTGGGAGCTCAAGTGTCTTCCTGCAAACCAAAGACTTACCAATGGGTTGATAGGCTTCTGGGAAATGTGGCTCTTGTGTGTGTGTGTGTTGTGTGCTCTGTGAGAGACTGGTGTCCCATCCAGGATTATAAAAGTCATTATTCTTAAGACATGTGTCATGTGTTTTTAAGATAAAACTAATTTAACACTTTTCTATAAGTCATTTATTGAAAGTGTCTGAGCACACTATAATGTCTTATTTGCTGGTTTGGTACCATCAATAATACAGTATGTAATAAAATAAGTAACAAAATAATTGGGGCAATTCGAATCATCTTAAATCCTCTACAAACAAGCAGTTTTAAAGCAGGCCAAGAGCATTACGGGGTGTGTGTCTGGCCCCCTGCAGTCTGAATTCACACTCCTCCCATCTAGACGATGCCTCTGTGTCCCCGGGTGTAAAAGTGAGGCTCAGTCTTTCAACTCCCCTGCAATATCTCTCTTGACATTCTAAAGTAACTCTTCTCTCTGATCTTCTGTTAAAAAATTCAATTCCCAATTCTCTACAATTAAAAATAATTGTTTTGAGAAATTTCAAGCACAGAATGGAGAAATCAGGTATTATTTCCCCAGATCTCACAGAATCACTCTCCCAAACTACAAAAAAAAACATCTTTCACCAAAACCCTCTAGGTGCTTTAAAATACTTTATAAGCACCAGTTACTAGTAATGTTCCAACACTGTCAATTCTTTGTTATTCAAAACACAAGTAAAAATAATAAAATAATAACAACAAAATACAATTACATAATACAAAGAATTTTAACACTTACAAAACACAAAATAAAAGTACTTTCCAAAGTTCTTTCCAAAGTGTTGTTTAAAGTTTCTCACTGTTATTTTAGAAAGAACACACCCCTCAAGACTCTGCTCAGACAAGCTGATTATTAGTGGCTGTGTAGTATAGTAGCTCAGTGCACATAGCTCCCCCTGCTGGACAGTAATTGGACACACCTGCCTTCACTACCTGATTCGCCTCCTGTGGAGTAGTGCCTTCCTCCCCAGCTTTGCAGGGATTTCCCTCCAGTTTTCTCCCACAATCAAAGACATGCTGGAAGGTTAATTGACATCTGGATAAATTAACCAGGGTGGGAGTGTCTGTGCATATTGGTGCAGGGCATCCTGTCCCTGCCCTCTGCTCCTTGTTTGCTAGAATAGGTGCTGGCTCTCCTCCCGACATCCTGAATTGGATGGAGAGATGGAAAATAGATTGATAGATTCATTCTGAAGCATTTTGGGGGGGGCAACAGTTCTGGCATGACAAGCTGTGACAAATCAAAAGAAAGTTAGTGGTCTTGCGTGGCTATTAGCCCTTGTTTTCTACTGATTATTTACAGATCACCCTCCCACACGCCAGGCCTGGAACTGTCTGGACAGAGCGTGCAGGAGTCTTTGTTTATTCATTCTGCTGGAGTGAGTTCAAGAGCAGCGCCACTTTCAGTTTCGATCTGGAGGTGGGGGCGATAGACTGGTTCAGCCAGGGGCTGGCAAGAAGAAAGCTGCAGGGCTGAGATATCAGTCTCCGGGCTGTGTCTCCCCCTGATACGTCTTCTCCTCCCCTCTACGGAGCCTCATGGCCAGTGGCCGTTACTGACTGCAGGAGGTGTTGCGCATTTAGAGACGGGAGCGATCTGGATTCACTGGAGATCCAGAACAGCAGGAGCAGGTCAGCACTGTCGTCGATATGGATAAAACTAAGAATAGAGCTCTGAACTGATTGACTCTGTAATGACAGAACTTTAAAAGTTACTTTGGTGATAGGAGTATAAAAGAAAGGAACTGAAGGAGAGTTGGGGTCTCCCAATAGAAGTTTCTTAAACCTAAAATGAACTTGGTGTGCCACCACAGTTGTTAGCTTGCCTTATTGGCTTACCTACTCATTTGTGCTCGAAGGTAAGTATCCTATCTCTGAGATAAACAGTATATCTGATCTCCTTTACTAACACCATGCTGGTAATTGTCTGGAGTAATTGAACAGAGCATGCAGGATTCATTCCCTTTATTTGACTAAAGTGTGTTCAAGCTCAGGGCCATTTTTAGCTTCAGGCTGAAGGTGGGTGTGTAGACTGGTTCAGTAGGGAAATAATAAGAAATGCTATTTTATAAAGTGCCTTTTTAAAGGTGGCTTCTCAAAGCGCTTAAGAAACTAAGGAAATTGAGAACTAAGAATACAGGAGAGCTCCAAGTAGACTCATAGAGCAAAACTCTCTACCAGAGCCCGGAACATTGTCAGAGCAAAGCTTAAGAAGCCTGAAACACCTGAGGCTCAACTGGACTGAAGATGCTCAGTGGTAAGATAGACATCAGGTAAATTGATTTAGTGAACTGTAAGAGGACTGCCCGAGACTGGATTATTGTATCGTCTGTGTTGGCTGAGCTGTAGAGCAGTGCATGAGAAATGCTCTTCCCTCTAGGATTCTCACTGGGACCTTGTCTGTCTGTTCCAGAGATGAAGTTGGAGTCGGGATGGATCCTAGTGCTTCTGCTGTGTGTCCTCCAGGTCTCGGTCTTAAGATCAGGTACAGCAAGAAAATGAAAACATTAACAACGGTAAACACAGCAACACAACACGTTGATCAAGATGAGATCATCAGCCAGCAGCTCACAGTCTTGTATCCTAAACTCTACTATGAGCACCAGAATCAGACAGCACTATTATATAATCCAAACATTATAAAATAATATGAGATACAACATGGCTGATTAGATCATTTCTCTTGTCTCCTGTGACTGACTGGGACTCACACACATGGGCAGAGTTTGGATTGGTGACCTCTGAGAGTCACTGGACACATGCAAACTTATGCCACCAGCTGTCAAGGACATACTTGTACAGCTGTTCTGATCAGTGTGAGCCTCATTGTCAGATCCAGAGGATCCTGCAGGGGGTCAAAGTTTCAAACACTTTGCAGGTGGAAGTGTTACAGGAGCCCATCTGTGTTTCCCATGGTGATTCAAAATTGACCGTACATTGCAAAGACATTCTAGATTCTAAAAGATTGATGGAGAAGGACTTCAAATTCCCCAGCCAACATGGCATTTAGAAGGATTGATGCTGATCTATAGACCCATGAGCTGGATCTTGAATGAATTAACAGGCCCAAAAGACATCTTAGACCCATGTCACTGAGTCTTGAAATGGGAGCAGAGAATTGTTACAGGGGGAAGGAAGAGAGCACTTCTGATTTATTTCCTGTTTGTGTACAGGAAGTCACGTAAGGGGCCCTGAGTTTAATTCCTGGGATGTTGTGTGTGAGGATTGTGTATGTTGTCCCCATGTTATTGTGGGTTTGCTCTGGGTGCTACACTATTAGATTAAATACCTACTATGGTAGTCGGTTCATTGTCTTGTGAGAGAATTGGCCCTGGTGTGTCTGTCTCTATCTCTGTGTGTGTGCCCTGTTATGGACTGGTTTCCACATCAAGAGTGCACCCTGCCTTGTGTCCATTGCATGTTGGGATAGGCTCTGGCTCCCCTGTAACCTTGTGTTTATTGAAGTGTTTTGAAAATGGAGTGATGGATGTATGGTATATTTTATTTCTCTTCCCAGAGACATTCCGAGTTCTGGGCCCGGCGGGTCCTGTTGTTGCTACTGTTGGTGAACACACTGTCCTGCCCTGTTACCTCTCGCCCAGCATCAGTGTGCTGGATCTGGAGATCAGGTGGTTTAGAGGGGACTTCTCAAAACCCCTGTTTTTATACCTGAACCAAAGGCCTAGATTACAAAATCAGAATCCATTCTACAAGGGGAGGACTGATCTCTTCCCAGAGGAATTCCCAAGAGGCAACGCATCTCTATTCCTGAAGGGCGTGCGAGGAACCGATGATGGCCAGTACACGTGCATGGTTAGATCAACAAACTGGTACGAGGAAGCTGTGATTGACATGGCTGTGAGGGGTAAGTCTGTTCACTGCCTGGTTTTCTATAGTGTGGTGCTGTTACTGCAATGAGCAACACACACTAGTGACCAATAACAATTATGATGTATGAAGTCTAAGCATGAGGCTATTTGTTTTTTCCATTAATTCTGAGTTCCCCTGTTCCTGTGCTAATTTCTCATAGGTGTGGGGACCCAGCCCTCTGTGTCTCTCCACTCCACTGGAGGGGGTCAGACCCAGCTGGTGTGCAGGTCAGAAGGTTGGTTCCGTAAACCTGCAGTGAACTGGACAGACAAGGATGGACAGGATGTGACATCACTGTCCAGCACCAGAGTGGAGAGGGACAGACAAGGGCTCCTCAGTGTCAGCAGCTACATCCCAGTCAAACAGGAGTCCAACATCTTCTCGTGCCTGGTGAGAAGCACAGTACCGCAGCTTGACTTGGGGTCTGAGCTACACATACCCAGTAAGTTGTAAATGTATTTTAATTGCATTTCTTTGATAATACAGTAACAAGCTTGGCACTAGCACAGTGCCACAGAGCTTCAATGCCTGCACAAGTCAAGCACTACTTTTGATTTCAATTATAATGATACTGTATATACAGTATGTGAGCACAGCCAGTGCTCTGAGCTCAGTATTTCTCTCTGGCTGTCTTCCATCATCACTAAAGTTTAAGGTTTATATATTTTCTAAAAACTCCATGTAGCACAACTGCTGTTAGGTGTTGCCTTTTAGGGAATGCAGCAATATGATTTCTTAAGTATATTGACAAGGCTTGTAGCATTTATTGCTACATAGAGTAGTTTGACCAGCTTTCCTAAAATGCCCTGGTAATATACAGTAATGAATTCAAGTTCTTTTGCAATGTTGTCTGCAGGAGATTTTTCCCCAGGACCTTCTGGGTGGATGGTGGCTCTCATCTTGACTCTCTTTCTCAGTGCTGGGGCAGCTGCTCTGCTGATCATCAACTGGAGAAAACTGCATGGTACACATTTTGCACATGTATTGACCAGGGAATAGGGCCCTATTCCATTAGAGAGTGTGATCATTGCATGCTGTTTCTTACAGAAAAAAATCATATCAAGTATGAATTCAAATGTGACCAAGCATGTGCCTGGGACAGTTCCTGTTCTTCACTGGGACCATCATTAACTAGATTATCTGCTTCTGTGCCTTAGTCCCCAGATTAGAACACACGCTCTCGCCATTGTGAAAGTGGGTCATAGGTATAAGGTTCCCCTTATTGTCAACAGCAGTGTTTTTAAGCAGAATGAGTTTCATTTTCATTTTTCCACGAAGGAGCTCCTTATTAAGACTCCAGCAGGACATTCAGTGATTCTACACTGGAGTCAAAACCAATCACAGTCTTAACAGACACTGACTAAAGGTGAAACTGTAAATTCTGTTTCTTATTCACAGACTTCCCTTTGCTCCACAGAGAACTTGGTAAGTGCTTTGTGTTCCTTTCATTTAAGTGGAAAACTATCCAAAATCATCTTAATGTAACCATCTGAAGACCAGAATCATAGACACACCTTGTGACATTTCCATTCTTGAACAGTGGCAGTGATGGATCACTTCTATCTACTGTATATAGGACAGCTTACGTTCGACTAGTTTTTAGACTGCTGACCACATTTCTGCAAATAATTGTGAGTTTGTTCTAGTAACTAATAAGAAACAAATGGTCGTTTCTATCCTGACATGATCAGACGATACATTCAGTATTTGCAGCACCTATTGAAAAATATTTTTCCCCCTTTCTTTCCAGATTTAGTGAGATGTTGCTGTAAATCAGGTATGTACATCATGTAAGAAAATGCATTGTTTTTTTAAGCATATATGTGTATTAACAAATCGTTTGTGTCTGTGTTTCAGAATGGGAGTAGCTTTGCAGGTCTGCTGGTAAGCAAGAACAGTTTTACAAAGTTATGAATATTTCAGATTTCTTCCATTTCTATTTTTTTCATGCAGTTGTTAGAAAAAGTTTGTAATCCCTTTGGAATAATATGTATTTCTTGATTAATTGTTCCTAAAGTGTGATCTGACCTTCAATTAAGTCAACTAACCCAATCTGATTAATCAAGTAATACATAAACAATTGTACTTTTTCATGTCCATATTGAACACATTGTTTAAACATTCACTGTCTATGCTGGAAAAAGGATGTGAACCTCTAGGATAATGACCTTGGATAGGATAGTAACCTGTATTGTCTACATAGAATATAGATTTTGTAATCAGAACTAACCTCTAATAATGACTCACTGCATGTTTATTAACACATTTTTTATAATGCATGTTTTATTAATATGTAATTAAGCTTTAATAACATTAAAATGTAGTTTGGAATTGACAACTGTCTGTCAGCTCTTCTGACTACTACAGTATGCACACTTTTCTGTAAAATTGTGATGTCAAGCTAGGTGCTGTTTTTTTGTACTTGCAAGCTCTGCAGCTGATTTGTACGGCATAAACCTTGACTTAAACTGTGATACTTGGTTTGAAGGGCTCAGCCTGAACTATAATCTCTGATTATAATAGCTCAATTGAGTTGGTCCATCTACAAACACAAACAATAAAACCCACCTCTTTTGTTGGTGCTGAGTTTGTGCCAGTTTGTGCCTTTCAAAGTAGCATATGTGCTGCTTTCATTCACAAGATATACTGTAGCACCTTTTTGGTCACTCAGCCTCCCTACAGTGGCGACAGAAGTATGTGATATTTTAGGAATGTAATATTACATTATCACACTATATCTTGGGAATGAAAGATACACAAAGCAATACAAATACTACTTTCATTGGCACAAACCAGTGCAAAGACAGCACAAACAAAAGTGTTGGGTTTAATCAACTTCAGGGAGCTGTGATCCCCCTTAGAATCACGGGGGTATGTATTTGAATGTTTGCAGAACTCCAAAATATTAAAAAGTGTGATCTCATGTTAAAAGAACACAATCCTTATGGAATCCTTTCGATGATACAACATCCATTTTCCTTTTTCTTTCCAAAAGGTGCTGTATTGGATAATATCTGATTTCTGTGTCTTTCCCTTTCAAACAAGGAACTTCGCAGTGCAGATGATGGAACATATTAAAAAGATGACAAGATGCACTACATTCTGAATGCAATTCAGTGGTTTTTACTCTTTTTTTTTTCCTGTAGTGGATTTGACTCTGGATCCCGAAACCGCGCAGTGCGAGCTGGTGCTGTCAGGGGATGGGAAGAGAGTGCGGTTTGGAGAGCTGAAAGATGTTCCTGACAATCCTAAGAGATTTAATCACTGGTGCTGCATCCTGAGCAGGGAGAGCTTCACCTCAGGGCGCCATTACTGGGTGATACAAGTGAATGAGTGGTGCACAGTGGGAGTGACCAAAGAGTCTGCCTGCAGGAAAGGGGCTTTCAGCTTCACCCCTGAGCAGGGATACTGGGCTTTGGCGAGTCATTCGTCTCGTCTCTTTGCTTTCACTGACCCATGGACCCCACTCCCAAATAGCCTGCTGCCCCGGAAGATGGGGTTGTGTCTTGATATAGGGGAGAGGCAGGTCTCCTTTTACAAAGTGGAATCCAGATCTCATATCTACACCTTCACTGGCTTGGAATTCAGAGACGGAGAGAGACTTTTTCCATTCATCTACACCCGCGCAGAAAAAGACATTTCAATAGTATCTCCAAAGGATCACTAAAGATCCAGCTCATCCTTCTACTGTATGCGTAGTGGATGAGTGCCTTTATAACCCATACAAAGAGGATTTTGAACTGATTTAGGTTTGCCGTAGCAAAAGTGTGTGTGTGTTGGGGGAATGTTTATGCCATCACCATATTTTAAGTTCGAATTTTCTTTCCAGTTGGTGCTGACTTAAGCGCGTTCCCCAAAAGAAGAATAAATGTGCTCTGTTTTATATTTACTTTTAAAGTTTATACAGTATATGCTGTAAACATCATTTTCAAGTGCTCTGTCTCAGGTACAATGAACCTTGGTCTGTTTACAATAAAATAAAATTGAATTTAACTGCTTTAGAGACCCGCCAATAAGTAATACAGTAGATTATAAGAAATCAGTTCCACATCACCTGAACATAATTTGGTATGAGTATAGTGTAGAAATCACTCAATGATCAGGTTCTTGAAGTGAGCAGGAAAGCAGACCTTTAGGTATGCATACAGGAGCACAGTACAGGATACAGTCCTGAATGTAGCTGAAAATGAATACAGCAGTGTTTCCCTTTTTATACAGTGAGTCACACCAATTTAGTCATATAAGAGGAAGCGAAAACAATAATAGATATTCCAGCAGAAACCATCCACAAGATATTTTCTCAGGCAGTTTCAGTTGTT
The DNA here is from genome assembly GCF_055471065.1 of Atractosteus spatula. Classification (NCBI taxonomy): domain Eukaryota; kingdom Metazoa; phylum Chordata; class Actinopteri; order Semionotiformes; family Lepisosteidae; genus Atractosteus; species Atractosteus spatula. The sequence goes on along the minus strand of NC_142710.1, from coordinate 8,185,758 downwards.
TGCGTACCAAGAGAACATTTAGTTTCAAAATGGAACGTCTGTTAGACATTCATGAGAGTCATGAGCGATTGCAGCCATCAGCCAGCTACTCACCAAGGCTAAGGATAATTACAGTATCAGAACAGAGCCCGTTGTTCCTTTCTCAGAGCACAACATTTCTTCAGTTCCCCCTTAAGAAACTTTACAAACACGGTGAGTTTCTTTTAACTAAAATCATATTTGTCTATTCTCTTTTAAGAGGAACACTCAGAGGGGCCTTAGTAGATTTTGGGCCTATTGAGAGTAGTGGTTCAGCTTTCTGCGCCATGACAGAGGAAAAATTATTTTCAACACATTTAACACATAAAGCACGTACACAAGCACAAAAAGCCCCTTCAATGACCAAAAAGATAACTCCTATAAATATATATTGCATCACAGTGGTTCCCCAATGTCCCAAAATACTTGGGAGCCAGTTAGTTATTCCCCAGTCATCCGGATTATAGTTATGGATTTTTGCCCTTCGCTACAAAGGTGTTGTGCTGAATCTGCAACATGTTCCAAATTGTCAGGAATATAGGTACAGCATTAAGAACCAATTACTGCACAAGTTGAATCTAAAGCTAAATGGTTCTGCATAGCTACTGTCCTGAGAGCAACCATCTCATCGCTAATAGACTGTAGGCCGACTGCAGTTTCACTGGCCAGTTTCTCTTAGAAATCTGCCCTATCGATGACTTCAATTTCCCCATTCTGTACTAAGGAGTAGTTGTGGCAAAGAATTGCTTTGTTTCTTCTGTCTACCGTCTACTGGTGGAGGATAAAGGATAAATACTGTCATTACCTGGCACAGTATGATCACAGATACTATTCCCTGAGTTGGAGGTAGAGGTGTTGTCAGATCTGCTGAAGCAGAGCCAACCCTTTACAGTCCTAAAAAGCTGTAAGACCAGTGGGCGCCTTTAATTTTTGTAACAGGGTGCGTACCATCCAGTGAAATTAGTGGGGTCCACCCTTGCTCAGCGACCCATTCCCCATACAGCTGGGTGGAATTTGTTCCGTTCCTATATATACTGTATGTGTATGTTCCTATACATATATAATCTAAAAATCCTAAAAAATCATTCATATTGAAGGGGATCACGCCCATTGGCAGTCCCCCTTGTACATACCCAGGAATAGCAATACATACCCAACAAGAACTTTGATTATTACTAACCGCTTACAAGTACGATAGAGCTAAGAATGAGCTGGAGGCCCCACCATAAGATACAAACTTTCATTTTAATAGTCATTAAAATGAATAGTCTAATATTCAATCAGGTGCTGTTGCCCTTGGGCACTGCGAGGCTTGGATCCAGTGACCCTTGCTGGCTACCGCAGCCGCGGCTGTGGTGAGCAGGACTCGGAAGGGACCATCCCACTTGGCTCGGCGTGCCTGTGATGCGAACGTCTTCAGCCACACCCACTCCCCAGGGATCAGGTCGTGTCCCCCTTCACTTCATGGGCCCCCAGCCTCCTTCATTTGCTCCCGGGCTGTATGGATTGCAACGGTCGGCTCCTTACCGTACCGCAAAAGAGAATCGGTCAATAAACCAGTACAGCCAGTAGTTAAATCCAGGCCCCCAGGTAATCTCATTGGCCTTCCTGTGATGACGTCATGTGGACTTAGTCCGGCGGTCTGATTGGTCACAGCACCATAGGAAGAGCATCAACCAATGGTGTTCCCTGTAAATGATATTTGCTCAGTTGATCCCAGTGGGGAATCACGTCAGTCGGTCACAAGCTGGGTTGATTGCACCTGCTTGTTTGATGACTAGGTTACCACTGGTAACTTGAGATATTTGATTCGATTCAGAAACAAAAGCGTGTGTACAGCATTAAATTAATACAATGCTACTTACAGCCTGGACTGCCAGACAGGTGTCCTGGACTGCCCTTAGGCGGGGTCCTCAGCCATTGGTCACCGCATCCAGCTGTCTAGAATAATACCCTACTGGGCACTGGTGGTCCCCGTGTTCCTGTGTCAAAACAGCCGACCAAAATCCCCGCTGCTCGCTCACATACAACCAAAAAGGGTTGGTCGTTCTGAGGTAGACCCAGGGTTGGAGCCTGCAAATGAGCTTGTTTCAAGTCATTAACAGCAGCCAATTGAGAGTCATCTGATTTTACAATATCATCAGAGGATACTTTTCCTTTAAGCTTGTCAGTGAGGGTTTGAGCCCATTCTGCAAATGCATCCACCCAGGTCCAGTTGAAATTACACAGGCCTATGAACGAAGACACTTCTTTAACTGTAGTGAGAACGGGGTGTGTTTTAATGGCTTGGGTTCTGTCAACAGTCATTTCACGATTTCCTTGACTAATCTTTTGCCACAAATAGATCACAGTGTCCATGCCAGTTCGGGCCTTGTCAAAATTGGCCTTATGTCCTTTCTGAGCTAAGAAATCAAGCACCTACCTCCACAGGTCCTCCCGATGAGTCTCCTCATCTGGGGACGCCGCTAGATGTCGTCTACATCTTGAATTACAACAGATTTGACCTCCAGCAGGTCACGCAGATGCAGGCGCAGACACTGCTGGGCTGTTGTGGAAGCCCTATGGCAGCCTGGTCCATGCCCTGGTTTGTTGCAATAGTAGCACAACACGTCTCCTCCTGCAGAGGAGGCAGCCCCTTTCCTCCCCCCCCTCTATTATTGTTGGAGCCACCTAACTGCAGGGCCCTCACTTGAGCCTCCATATTCTGTTCTACCTGGCCGGCAGTGTCACCAGCTCCCCAAATTCATCCCGCGAACTGTTAATTTCTGGGTGCATCATTTGGAATGTCTTTGTTATACCTGGCTTCAGTCCACTTAAATATATCTGTTTCATTACAGGTTCTCTAAAAGCATAGATATCTTCATCATGCCCACGCCCGGCACACTCAAACCACACCGTTACAAACCTCATATTTTAACCTACTTTAAACTCATATTTTCTTCTAACTATCGAACACACCAAGTCCTTCTTCAAAACTCTCACCTTCCCTACGTACAAGATTACCATCAGATTTCTTTGCCAGTTCGTGATGACTTTTTTTCTTACCAAGAGAAAAATTCACCATACACAGAAGCAGGTGATAAACTATATCATAGCTCTGATAGTTACAGTACACACCTAAGCCAACCTCAAATAACTTGTTCAAGCATTTCCTGCAACAATATACCCTTATACCTCTGTGAGTACTCACAGCCCACTTATCTTTCACATCACTCACTCCAAGCGATCCTATGGCTCACCAAGTCCCACAGACCTGCTACCAAACCCAGTTTGTGTCTCCTCTCCTGCTACACACAGAGAGCATCTCCTTCTGTCAATTGGATTCCTGAATCTCCACATTACCCTCAGAGGAGTCATCTTCGAGAGCCTCTCCTGTTCCTCTCACCTGGAATTCCACTCATCCTGAGTGCTAAATTCTCAACCAGGCCAGGTGAAGCTACAGTCTAATTCTGCTGCTTCATTCACATATCAGGCAGCCATCTTGGCTCAAGGCTCCACCCCTGGGCCTGAGATTGGAGCCCAAATGGGGGCCTCTGCAATGAAGTCCCCTCCATTGTATCACATCACATGCTTCCATTTCTTCTTGCAGTGTTGTTGGGAGAATGCTTTGCCCACTCTATCACAGTATTTCATAATATGCAATATATTGTACTAAAGAACTATAATGATGTCATACTGTACATTTTCTCAATATGAAATGTTATCGGCGTGTTATACAACTGTACACATTTTCTAGTAGTTAATCAGTTACAGAAAGAGCTGGTACACACCCAGCACAAATCTGTGTGACTCTGTCGTGCTGAGACAGCTTTTTCAAAGGAAAGGAAATGAAAGTCATTTAAGGGACAGATCAAAGTGCAAGAAAGAACTTCGCAGAAACAGCATTCCAGTAAGTCTGACGCTATCATGTACAAATATCTATTATATATATATATGTTATAATGTTTACATATCCAGTATGTGTACTTTTGTATGTGGAGATATTTTTTTGTAAAAATGATTCACACACTAGCCTGAGCTGTAATGAACGTGTCATGGGTCAGAGAATTTATGAGCACAGCAGGATCAAATGGAAATCTGTTTGTACCACGGACATTGGGAAACCGTCCATTTGCTTTTTTAAGCGTTAGATGTTTTGAAATAATACTACTTTCAATATAGCAATATAGCTCACCTTAAAAAGTAATTCGATCCAAATTAAACAAAACATATTTCTCCTTAAGAAATCAATTTTCATGATAGTCATTATTCATAATGTGTTCTGCTTATTTTCATTCTTGCCCATGTGACTATTCTACACACCATGTAGAATAGGTTTTGGGACTTTGTGCTGAGCAACATATGAAGGCAAAAGTATACGTACATTGGGATTGTAGCATTCAGTGTCCGTTGTTTTATAGTGTGGATTGGGTTCAGTGCTTGTCCTACTCGTCAGAGAGAGATGGACAGAGGATGGTCTTTAGTAGAGCTGTTGTAGGGCTGGACTGAGGTTCTCCTGTGCTCAATGAGAACGATAGTAGGATCTGAATGATGGGTTGATTTAGTTAAAGCAGACAACAGGGTTTAGAAGGCGGTATATAGAGGACGCAAGAGACTGGAAGGATTTTTCAGATGCATCGTTAAACACGTTTGCTATGGAAAACGAATACGTGCAGAGTGTAAACCATGCAAATTCACACTGCTCAAGTATATTTAGAAGGCTCCTACTTAGGTCTTACTGAGTGCCTGTTGAGCCACTCTCTACTGTCAGTGTTGGTACAGCTCTAGGACTGTGTGAGACATTCCTCTCTCTGGGAGTCTGTCTGTATTGCCAACGCTGGTTCATCTTCAGAGCTGTGTGAGAGAAACTCCTCTCTCTGGGATTCTCACTGGGAGTCTGTCTCTCTGTTCCAGGGATGAAGTCAGAGTTGGACTCAGGATGGATCCTAGTGCTTCTGCTGTGTGTCCTCCAGTTCTCTGTCTTAAGATCAGGTACAGCAAGAAAATGAAAACATTACCAACAGTAAACGCAGCAATAGAATGCAACACAACAAGTTGATCAAGATGAGATCATCAGCCAACAGCCAACTGTCAGGGACATACCTGTACAGCCGTTCTGATCAGTGTGAGCCTTATTGTCAGATCCAGAGGATCCTGCAGGGGGTCAAAGTTTCAAATACTTTGCAGGTGGAAGTGTTACAGGAGCCCATCTGTGTTCCCCATGGTGATTCAAAATTGACCGTATATTGCAAAGACATTCTAGAGTCTAAAAGATTGAAGGAGAAGGACTTCAAATTCCCCAGCCAGCATGGCATTTAGAAGGATTGATGCTGATCTATAGACCCATGAGCTGGATCTTGAATGAATTAACAGGCCCAAAAGACTTCTTAGACCCATGTCACTGAGTCTTGAAATGGGAGCAGAGAATTGTTACTGGGGAAAGGAAGAGAGCACTTCTGATTTATTTCCTGTTTATGTACAGGAAGTCACGTAAGGGGCCCTGAGTTTAATTCCTGGGATGTTGTGTGTGAGGATTGTGTATGTTGTCCCCATGTTATTGTGGGTTTGCTCTGGGTGCTGCACGATTAGATTAAATACCTACTATGGTAGTCGGTTCATTGTCTTGTGAGAGAATTGGCCCTGGTGTGTCTGTCTCTATCTCTGTGTGTGTGCCCTGTTATGGACTGGTTTCCACATCAAGAGTGCACCCTGCCTTGTGCCCATTGCATGTTGGGATAGGCTCTGGCTCCCCTGTAACCTTGTGTTTATTGAAGTGTTTTGAAAATGGAGTGATGGATGTATGGTATATTTTATTTCTCTTCCCAGAGACATTCCGAGTTCTGGGCCCGGCGGGTCCTGTTGTTGCTACTGTTGGTGAACACACTGTCCTGCCCTGTTACCTCTCGCCCAGCATCAGTGTGCTGGATCTGGAGATCAGGTGGTTTAGAGGGGACTTCTCAAAACCCCTGTTTTTATACCTGAACCAAAGGCCTAGATTACAAAATCAGAATCCATTCTACAAGGGGAGGACTGATCTCTTCCCAGAGGAATTCCCAAGAGGCAACGCATCTCTATTCCTGAAGGGCGTGCGAGGAACCGATGATGGCCAGTACACGTGCATGGTTAAATCAACAAACTGGTACGAGGAAGCTGTGATTGACGTGGCTGTGAGGGGTAAGTCTGTTCACTGCCTGGTTTTCTATAGTGTGGTGCTGTTACTGCAATGAGCAACACACACTAGTGACCAATAACAATTATGATGTATGAAGTCTAAGCATGAGGCTATTTGTTTTTTCCATTAATTCTGAGTTCCCTTGTTCCTGTGCTAATTTTTCATAGGTGTGGGGACCCAGCCCTCTGTGTCTCTCCACTCCACTGGAGGGGGTCAGACCCAGCTGGTGTGCAGGTCAGAAGGTTGGTTCCGTAAACCTGCAGTGAACTGGACAGACAAGGATGGACAGGATGTGACATCACTGTCCAGCACCACAGTGGAGAGGGACAGACAAGGGCTCCTCAGTGTCAGTAGCTACATCCCAGTCAAACAGGAGTCCAACATCTTCTCGTGCCTGGTGAGAAGCACAGTACCGCAGCTTGACTTGGGGTCTGAGCTACACATACCCAGTAAGTTGTAAATGTATTTTAATTGCATTTCTTTGATAATACAGTAACAAGCTTGGCACTAGCACAGTGCCACAGAGCTTCAATGCCTGCATAAGTCAAGTACTACTTTTGATTTCAATTATAATGATACTGTATATACAGTATGTGAGCACAGCCAGTGCTCTGAGCTCAGTATATCTCTCTGGCTGTCTTCCATCATCACTAAAGTTTAAGGTTTATATATTTTCTAAAAACTCCATGTAGCACAACTGCTGTTAGGTGTTGCCTTTTAGGGAATGCAGCAATTTGATTTCTTAAGTATATTGACAAGGCTTGTAGCATTTATTGCTACAAGGAGTAGTTTGACCAGCTTTCCTAAAATGCCCTGGTAATATACAGTAATGAATTCAAGTTCTTTTGCTATGTTGTCTGCAGGAGATTTTTCCCCAGGACCTTCTGGGTGGATGGTGGCTCTCATCTTGACTCTCTTTCTCAGTGCTGGGGCAGCTGCTCTGCTGATCATCAACTGGAGAAAACTGCATGGTACACATTTTGCACATGTATTGACCAGGGAATAGGGCCCTATTCCATTAGAGAGTGTGATCATTGCATGCTGTTTCTTACAGAAAAAAATCATATCAAGTATGAATTCAAATGTGACCAAGCATGTGCCTGGGACAGTTCCTGTTCTTCACTGGGACCATCATTAACTAGATTATCTGCTTCTTTGCCTGATTTTAGTCCCCAGACTAGAACACACACTCTCGCCATTGTGAAACTTGGTCACAGCTATAAAGTTCCCCTTGTTGTCAACAGCTGTGTTTTTAAGCAGAATGAGTTTCATTTTCATTTTTTCACGAAGGAGCTCCTTATTAAGAAAACTCAGCCAATGTGTCTGCCTCCACATTATTTAATTCGATCTGCATCCAAAATCCCATCATGGGAAATGCATTAGAATCTCCATGGCAACCGGCAGAATCTCTGCTTGACCTGTTGGTGTGACTACGAGCTCTGGAAGGAGATCTGTTCCACCTGTATGAAGTTAATTGCCACACTACCTCAGAGAGAGCAGAATATTTAGGATCAGCCCTAATGTGAACTTCCGACCTTCTTCTCTTCGACCTCGTTTGTGGATTTCCATTGTGCTTTGTTCCTGTGCTCTCCTGGCTACAAAGTGGGCTGCTAAAGTCACTTTGACCTGGCACGTCGATTCTGCTGGAGCTCTGTTCCCATGTTTATTTGCCTCCCTCACTTCCTCCTGCTCGTTTACCATGCCGGTCTACTCCAAATGTCTGCTTGCTTCGCCTGCACTTGTGTCTGGGTCTCACTGTCTTGGATTCTTACTCAGGTACGAGCAGTGTTATTACAAGGGTGTCTTTTGCATAATCGTTATAAGGAAAGTAATTATATTGAGTCCAGCTCTTTCTCTTGTACCTTCAGTTGTCACTGACCGTGCAACTTGCTGACAGTTCTTATCTTGTACCTGATCAACAATATAAGGTTGAGTCACGACAGTGCTGCTATTGCACTACTGTGGTGAATGAGAGATCGTTTACTTTGTTGTTCTATCTGTAGGTTTTTCAGTCTTTCCCCATGGTAAGGTAGCTTCTATAGCCCCTGTAGGGTGGTGACTCAAGCACATTATCAACAGATTTGCACAAGTGTTGATTCCTTGATTGATTGATCAATAGCACAGCTTGATCATATTGAACCTTATCCTTTTTCACAAAGAACTGGTAAAAGACACCAGCAGGACATTCAGCGGTTCTACACTGGAGTCAAAACCAATCATAGTCTTAACTGATTAAAGATGAAATTGTAAATTCTGTTTCTTATTCACAGACTTCCCTTTGCTCCACAGAGAACTTGGTAAGTGTCTTTGTTCCTTTCACTTAAGTGGGAAACTAACAAAACTCATCTTAATGTAACCATCTGAAGACCACAATAACAGACACACCTTTGTAACTCAGTGACATTTCCATTCTTGAACAGCAGTATGGATCACTTCTATGTACTGTATATATGACAGCTATGTATGTTTAATGTTTGACTAGTCTTTATAGACTCCTGACCACATTTCTGCAAATGTTTTTCACTTTGTTCCAGTAACTAATAAGCAAAATCAGCCATTTCCATTTTGATGTGATCAGATCAAGCATCATTGCATCGCCTAATGAGGAATCTTTTTCATCTTGTCTTTCCAGATATATTGAGACGGTGTTGTAAATCAGGTAGGTACATCCTGTAAGCAAATGCGTTCGATCGTGTTAAGCGTCTGTATGTATTAATACATCCTTTGTGTCTGTGTTTCAGAGTGGGAGTGGCTGCGCAGTGCAGCAGGTAAGCAAGAAGAGTTTTGCTAAATATATTAATATTTCTGATTTAGTAGATTTTAGATTTCATAGCCTGTGTTATCCATATCGAATGTTAACAGAAGGTAAAAAATTTAGGGGTGGTGGTGGTGGTTGAGTGCCGTCGCATCAGTATCGACTCATGGTGACCCTACAGACAGTTCCACTGTCACTATCCATAGTGTTGAGTTTTCATGGCAAGATACAGAAGTAGATTGCCAGTCCTGCCTTCTGCGCAGATAGTGCGAGTGCTGTTGCCGTTGTCACAGGTATTTGACCCTCCGCCACCAACATCACCCCACACTGCTGCTGCCCAGTATAGGTTATTAGAGAACCTTGCACCCAATGTGGAACACGAACCCACTACTGTCACGAACACGGACTGAGATCCGTGTCAGATCTTGTAGTAGACCCTATGCGATGCGGTAAGAGCTGGTGAAAACAGGAGGCGTGGTAAAAGGGAACACACAGGGGTATAATAGTGCACAAAATAATAGTGACAATCCGTGAGACAGTGACCGGGTGAGACAAAGAACGGCATCCAAATCCAAACTGGTCCAAAAGCAGGTCAGGGCACAGTCTGACAGTCCATCAACAAGGAATCCATCCTGGGAAGCAACACGGTTAAAATCCCCGGGAGGGGGGAACACACGGAGAGACAAGACATGGAGGTCCAAGGGTGATGGGGCGAGATCCTCCAGACCCCGGGCTCAGGAAGCCTCCCACAGTCCAAAGACATGCTGGTGGGTCAATCAGCTTCTGGGGCAAACTGGCCCTGGTGTGAATGTGTGCTGATTTTTGTCTGGAGCATTCCCCTGCGATGGACCTGTATCCAGCCCAGGGTGTACCTGGTCTTGCTGTGAGAGGATCTGTCTCTCCCTGCGACCCTATACATGAAGAAGCAGCTAGACATTGGATGGATATAAACTTTGAATGTCCAGAGCCAGTGGCTGAGGGCTGTTGCTCTGTATGACTGTATGACACAGTTACAGTCTACAATGTTGGTTTCTGCTTCTTTCCTACTCCCAGCTATAGCAGTAAGTATGTTGTCAATACAGGACTTTTTCTGCTTTTCTTTCCCAAAGAGGACTTGACCCTGAATCCCGACACTGCCCAACGGGAGCTGCTGCTGTCGGAGGACGGGAAGAGAGTCCGCAGGGGAAACAGCAGGGATGTCTCTGACAGCCCGGAGAGGTTTGACTGCTGGTCTGCTGCCCTGAGCCAGGAGGGTTTCACCACAGGACGACACTACTGGGAGGTGGAGGTGAATAAGCTGTGGACCATAGGAGTCGCCAGGGAGTCGGTCAAGAGGAAGGGCGCCTTCATCATCCTTCCCCAGGAGGGTTACTGGACCCTGTTTCGGGAAGCTGCTCGACTCTCGGCTCTCACCGAACCCTTGACCTCCCTCTCTCCCAGCCTGCTGCCCAGGACGCTGGGGGTGTTTCTGGACATCGAGGAAAGGCAGGTCTCCTTTTACAAAGTGGAGAGCAGAGAGCACATCTACACCTTCCGCGACATGGCCTTCAACGAAGGGGAGAAGCTCTTCCTCTTTTTCCGAACAATCGATGAAGAAAAAGACCTTGTGATACGATAATATGCAACAATAAACTTTATTTTTACATTAGCATCTTTAAAGGTTTCTTCTCAAATCGCTTTACAGAACAGCAAGAAAACAAAAGGCTTTCCTACTGTATAAATGCACATCCAGTAGGAAAGCAAAGGGGCATACACAGAATCAGATAAATAAAAGCCCTTCTGTGAAAGAAGGTTTTCAGTCTTGATTTGAAAGAAGTCAGGGAAAGTGACTCCTTGATATCCTTGGGGATAGAGTTCCAGAGCTTTGGGGCGCAGCAGGAAAAGGCTGTGTTACCCCTAGGGTGTAGACAAGCTTGGAGGACACACAGGAGTCCAGAATTAGAAGAGAGAAGGTTGTGAGGTGTGGAGTAAGATGATAGTAACTCAGACAGGTACTGAGGTACATGGTTCTGTCTGTCTGAGAATCTGTCTCGTATTACGTGGTTCTTAATAGATGATGTTTGAGGGGCATGAAATACCTACTGATCCCAGTGTGCACCTCAAACCTGGCAAGGTGGAGAGTGGCCCTGGGTTTCATTCCTAGGGTGTTATCTAGTTGTATGTTCTCACCGTGTTCATGAGAATTTCGTCTGGGAGCTCAAGTGTCTTCCTGCAAACCAAAGACTTACCAATGGGTTGATAGGCTTCTGGGAAATGTGGCTCTTGTGTGTGTGTGTGTGTGTTGTGTGCTCTGTGAGAGACTGGTGTCCCATCCAGGATTTATCCTGCCCTGCACCCCTTACTTACTGGCTAGGATCCGGCTCCCTCATGCTCCTGAGTATGAAGTAGCAGGAAGAAAATGTCTACATGTACTTGAAGCTGGTCATGGACACAGGCATCAAAAATGACAAATGTTGTGATACCATTGATTATAAAAGTCATTATTCTTAAGACATGTGTCATGTGTTTTTAAGATAAAACTAATTTAACACTTTTCTATAAGTCATTTATTGAAAGTGTCTGAGCACACTATACTGTCTTATTTGCTGGTTTGGTACCATCAATAATACAGTATGTAATAAAATAAGTAACAAAATAATTGGGGCAATTCGAATCATCTTAAATCCTCTACAAACAAGCAGTTTTAAAGCAGGCCAAGAGCATTACGGGGTGTGTGTCTGGCCCCCTGCAGTCTGAATTCACACTCCTCCCATCTAGACGATGCCTCTGTGTCCCCGGGTGTAAAAGTGAGGCTCAGTCTTTCAACTCCCCTGCAATATCTCTCTTGACATTCTAAAGTAACTCTTCTCTCTGATCTTCTGTTAAAAAATTCAATTCCCAATTCTCTACAATTAAAAATAATTGTTTTGAGAAATTTCAAGCACAGAATGGAGAAATCAGGTATTATTTCCCCAGATCTCACAGAATCACTCTCCCAAACTACAAAAAAAACCATCTTTCACCAAAACCCTCTAGGTGCTTTAAAATACTTTATAAGCACCAGTTACTAGTAATGTTCCAACACTGTCAATTCTTTGTTATTCAAAACACAAGTAAAAATAATAAAATAATAACAACAAAATACAATTACATAATACAAAGAATTTTAACACTTACAAAACACAAAATAAAAGTACTGAAGTTCTTTCCAAAGTGTTGTTTAAAGTTTCTCACTGTTATTTTAGAAAGAACACACCCCTCAAGACTCTGCTCAGACAAGCTGATTATTAGTGGCTGTGTAGTATAGTAGCTCAGTGCACATAGCTCCCCCTGCTGGACAGTAATTGGACACACCTGCCTTCACTACCTGATTCGCCTCCTGTGGAGTAGTGCCTTCCTCCCCAGCTTTGCAGGGATTTCCCTCCAGTTTTCTCCCACAATCAAAGACATGCTGGAAGGTTAATTGACATCTGGATAAATTAACCAGGGTGGGAGTGTCTGTGCATATTGGTGCAGGGCATCCTGTCCCTGCCCTCTGCTCCTTGTTTGCTAGAATAGGTGCTGGCTCTCCTCCCGACATCCTGAATTGGATGGAGAGATGGAAAATAGATTGATAGATTCATTCTGAAGCATTTTGGGGGGGGCAACAGTTCTGGCACGACAAGCTGTGACAAATCAAAAGAAAGTTAGTGGTCTTGCGTGGCTATTAGCCCTTGTTTTCTACTGATTATTTACAGATCACCCTCCCACACGCCAGGCCTGGAACTGTCTGGACAGAGCGTGCAGGAGTCTTTGTTTATTCATTCTGCTGGAGTGAGTTCAAGGGCAGCGCCACTTTCAGTTTCGATCTGGAGGTGGGGGCGATAGACTGGTTCAGCCAGGGGCTGGCAAGAAGAAAGCTGCAGGGCTGAGATATCAGTCTCCGGGCTGTGTCTCCCCCTGATACGTCTTCTCCTCCCCTCTACGGAGCCTCATGGCCAGTGGCCGTTACTGACTGCAGGAGGTGTTGCGCATTTAGAGACGGGAGCGATCTGGATTCACTGGAGATCCAGAACAGCAGGAGCAGGTCAGCACTGTCGTCGATATGGATAAAACTAAGAATAGAGCTCTGAACTGATTGACTCTGTAATGACAGAACTTTAAAAGTTACTTTGGTGATAGGGGTATAAAAGAAAGGAACTGAAGGAGAGTTGGGGTCTCTCAATAGAAGTTTCTTAAACCTAAAATGAACTTGGTGTGCCACCACAGTTGTTAGCTTGCCTTATTGGCTTACCTACTCATTTGTGCTCGAAGGTAAGTATCCTATCTCTGAGATAAACAGTACATCTGATCTCCTTTACTAACACCATGCTGGTAATTGTCTGGAGTAATTGAACAGAGCATGCAGGATTCATTCCCTTTATTTGACTAAAGTGTGTTCAAGTTCAGTGCCATTTTTAGCTTCAGGCTGAAGGTGGGTGTGTAGACTGGTTCAGTAGGGAAATAATAAGAAATGTTATTTTATATAGTGCCTTTTTAAAGGTGGCTTCTCAAAGCACTTAAGAAACTTAGGAAATTGAGAACTAAGAATACAGGAGAGCTCCAAGTAGACTCATAGAGCAAAACTCTCTACCAGAGCCCGGAACATTGTCAGAGCAAAGCTTAAGAAGCCTGAAACACCTGAGGCTCAACTGGACTGAGGATGCTCAGTGGTAAGATAGACATCAGGTAAATTGATTTAGTGAACTGTAAGAAGACTGCCCGAGACTGGATTATTGTATCGTCTGTGTTGGCTGAGCTGTAGAGCAGTGCATGAGAGATGCTCTTCCCTCTAGGATTCTCACTGGGACCTTGTCTGTCTGTTCCAGAGATGAAGTTGGAGTCGGGATGGATCCCAGTGCTTCTGTTGTGTGTCCTCCAGGTCTCGGTCTTAAGATCAGGTACAGCAAGAAAATGAAATCATAACCAACAGTAAACGCAGCAACAGAATTTGTTGATCAAGATAAGATCATCAGCCAGCAGCTCACAGTCTTGTATCCTAAACTCTTCTATGAGCACCAGAATCAGACGGCACTATCCTAAAATGAGAAAATATTAAGAGATAAAGCATGACAGTCTAGGTAATGTCTCCTGTGACTGGGACTAACACAACACATGGGCAGAGTTTGGATTGGTGATCTCTGAGACTCACTGGACACATGCAAACTTATGCCACCAGCTGTAAGAGACATACAGCTCTCATATATGTTGCTCCTGTGCTGGCGTGGGTTTCTTCCAGGAGCTCCAGTTTCATCCCACACTCCAAGAACATGCTCGTGGGGAATATTGGCCCTGGTGTGAGTGCGTGTCTGTGTGTGTGACCCGTGATGGACTGGCGTCCTGTCCAGGGTGCACCCTGCCTTGTGCCCATTGCTTGCTTGGATATGCCCTGTCTCCCCAGTAACCCTGTGTTTATTGAAGTGTTTTGAAGATGGAGTGATGGATGTATCATGTATTGTATTTCTCTTCCCAGAGATGTTCCAGGTTCTGGGCCCGGCGGGTCCTGTTGTTGCTACTGTTGGTGAAGACACTGTCCTGCCCTGTTACCTCTCGCCCAGCATCAGTGTGCTGGATATGGAGATCAGGTGGTTTAGAGAGGACTTCACGAAACCCGTGTTTCTGTACCTGAACCACGTGCCTAAATTAGATTCCCAGCTCCCGTCCTACAAGGGAAGGACTGATCTCTTCCAAGTGGAATTCCCAAGAGGCAACGCCTCTCTAAGACTGAAGGATGTGCGAGGAACTGATGATGGCCAGTACACGTGCATGGTTAGATCAACAAACGGGTACGAGGAAGCTGTGATTGATGTGACTGTGAGGGGTAAGTCTGTTCACTGCCTGGTTTTCTATAGTGTGAGTTGTTACTGCATTGTGACAAAGAAGCTGTTCAATAATAGTGCTGATGTTAATACGCTGGCATGAAAATAGTAACCATACCATCTTGGAGGAAAGTCATTGTCATTGATTTTCACTCAACAGTACTTGATATTCTTGATTTTAAAGTGCATGAAGCAAAAAAACATTACTTACCAGCATCCCAAAACCACATAAAAACTGGAAACAGACCATGGATCTCTTAGTCAGCCAAACTAGATCTGAGTCCCTCTTACTGATTATTTCCAGTTTCATATATAGTGAAACCCAGTTAGTTCCCATGATGAAGCAGTGGCCCTTGAAAGGGATATGTACATAATATTTTACAAGACAATGGACAAGTCATAAATAAACAAGACTAATTATGGGTTACCCATCTCTCAACCTAATTCTTCGACACAGAAATGGCACATTCACCCTTGGGATGACCCCCAGCAGGGTCAAACGCATTGTGTGTCTATAGAAGGGGAGGCCAGCACCCAAACTGTTTATGTTAACATGGTCATCTTCAAACTCTGAAAGTGGTGTTCAAAGGTGGTCATTTTTGATTCACCTTCTGTATCTCAGGCTACAAAGCAAACCTCTACCTCTGAACCCACTGTTATGATTTGGGAAAGAATGGAGGGATAAGTATCATATCCTTCCTCATGTGTATCGTATAGAACATGCATGAAAGAGAAAACGTTATTGGAGTAAGGAAATATTTGCCCCTCAAAATTAGTAAGAAGAACAGACAGGCTACCCTATCACTGCTCAGAAATCTGTAATGCACAGTATGTTAGAAAATGGTCTCTGAAGTCTAAATACCTGTATTCTGACTGCTGCCAGCTCTGGGGACCCACCCCTCGGTGTCTCTCCACTCCACTGGAGGGGGTCAGACCCAGCTGGTGTGCAGGTCAGAGGGTTGGTTCCCCGCACCTGCGGTGAACTGGACAGACAGGGATGGACAGGATGAGACGTCACTGTCCAGCACCACAGTGGAGAGGGACAGTCGGGGGCTCCTCAGTGTCAGCAGCTACCTCCCGGTTAAACAGGAGTCCAACATCTTCTCCTGCCTGGTGAGAAGTGCAGTGCCTTATCCAGACAGGGGGTCTCTCCTCCACATAAGCGGTGAGTCCTAAATGTATTAATTTGCATTTGACTATTATGATTGGAGCATAATGACAAGCAGATTCACAGCAGTGGTCTTATCAGGCGGTGGTGATAAGCCAATGAAGCTAATTCCGCAGACTCGAGTTCCTGTACTTGAATAAGACATTCTCCTCTCTATCATATTGCATTATTTCTTGCTAAACCAAAGTCTGATAGTTTGATGGAGTCTAGTTTTTATTGGGGAGAAAACACTGAGATCTCTTCCATGGAGGTCCGATGCATGCAGTGCTGCACAGATAAGTTTCTACCTAGTTCTGCACCCAACCGATTCTTCCTTATGGAGGAATGCTAAATCTCCATACTTCCTTTTAGACTCATACGGCTGTGTCTGTTTGCAGGGAACGTCTTCCCAGACTCTTTGATATGGCTGGTGGCTCTAATCTCGACTGCAGTTCTCTGGGTCATGCCAGCTTCTTTCTTGATTCACAAGTGGAGGAGACTGCACGGTATGTGGCGATTATGGACACTGCAGTATCTCTGTCTTTGATATGATGAAGGAGAGGGGGGAATATGGAGGTAGGGGTAGGGCGAAGTGAGGAGAGGGGTTCAAAAGAGTTAGAAAGCAGTGGGAAGTGTAGAGGACAGAAATCTGCAAATGAATTGTGAGATTTAGAGACTGGGGCACCAGGCTGAAGGATAATGTTAATGTTCTGCTGTCTTTGACTCCCTGTGAAAGGACATGGATAGAATGAGTCAAGGCGAGTAACAATCCGTCACACCTCAGTTTGGAGTATACATTTTGTATGTATACATTTTTATACATGAAATTTCTACTGTACTGAGTTGCAAAATAGAGCACTACTTTGATTTTCATGCCAAAAGTCTGCAGGGAAAAGCAAAGAATTGTTTTTGAAGATCAGACGCAGTACATTAGCTTCATGGATTTCCGTTTCGGTACTTACCTAAGAGCTGCTGTTGTTAGAGTCATTACCTTAAACCCAACACAGTACACAAAATACAGCGGTGGGATTTAATTCAGTGCATTTATTACTGTAATCGCACCACTTTCTTTACTGTGAGTGGGCTTAAAGATTGTTTCTCTGATTTTGTTTTTCTTTTTTACAGACTTTCCCATGCTGCACAGAGAACTTGGTGAGCATTGAATCCCCAGAATTCGTTAAATAAAATAACTAGTAGTACTTGTGTACTGCGTGGAGTCTCGAACCGAAGCCGGTCCGTTGCCTCGCCAACCAGCCTCCTCCAGTGAGTCCTGTCTCTCCAGGCATCTACAGCAATTACCCCCTTGCCGCCGTCTTCTTTTCCTGAGTCAAGCCATCTTGTTCTAGGTCTTCCTCGTGGCCTCTTCCCCTCCATATTCTCTTCTGCTACTGTGACTGTCGCGGTTCCGCGCGGGGCTCGTGCCCTTCCGCCAGTTCGTCCCGCAACACCTGGGGCATGAACCTGCGGTCTCCGGCGTAACGCCACAGGGAACCAGCCGCGCGAACTAAAGGAGACCTCCCCCAGCCCAGGCGGCTGAGGTCCCTGTTACACGTGGGGAGGGCGATGACGTCGCTGTGCCCGAACGAGCTCCACTACACTACCTCTTTTGTTGGGTCCTGATCTCTTCTCATTACATGGCCATACCACTGTAGTCGTCTTTTGACCGTAGCAACAATATCCGGGTCGTTATAAAGCTCTCTTAATTCTGCTTTTCCTTCTCTATTTTCTTTCACGGGTCCAAAAATCTATCTTGAAACAGTTTTCAAAACCCATGTGTTTACTCTCCATCTTCTGAGTGAGAGTCCACAGCTCTGCACCATACAGTCCTACGGGCTGGGTTACTGTCTTGTTCAGTATATCCTTGTTTTGGTTGTTCGTTACAGCGGTTTTGACTTTGACTTTCTGCCCAACTTAATTCTCGTTTCCATTGCTGCGACTTTTCTTACGGCTCTTTTGAACATTAAATTGAAGAGCAATGGGGACAGGCAGTGACCTTTTTTGACGCCAGTCTTGACCTCAACCATTTCTGCTAGTTGCCCAGTCTTACTCTGCATCTTGAGCATTCAACACCCTTTTTTGTAAGTCTTATCAGTTTCTCTGGGATTCCTGTTTTTTTCCATTTCTCTCAAAACCGCTTTCCCGTCTATGCCATCGTAAGCTTTCTTAAAATCCACAAAGGGGCAATATATTTCTCGATTAAACTCCTTTTTGCCAATATCTCTCTTAGAGTATGCATCTGGTCCACTGTTGATTTATTCTTTCTGAAACCTGCTTGTTGAAAACCTATGGCTTCTTCCATGGATGGTGTCGGTTTTCTAAGTAGTATTTAGCTTAGGATTTTGTAAGCTACACGTAGTAGTGCAGTTAGTCTGTAGTTTGTACACTGCATTGGATCACAAAATAACCAGTAGTGAGGCTGTTTATTAGCTGCATGTCACACAAATTTCAGTTCTGCACCAGTGGCAGCTACAGTATGTGTTCATTCTCTTTATTGTTAACTACTGGATTTGTGCCACTGTGTATATTTTATTAGAAGAAAATAATGTTTTTTTCTGTGTGATGGAAAGCAAACGATCACTAAAAATATTCCACAATTTTTCACTTCCACCCCTCTCTCCTCTTTCCAGATATGGTGAGGTGTTGCCGTAATGAAGGTATGAGAACAACACACAGACTGTTGTTGTTGGATCTCTTCTTATTCACTGTGTACCTACAGTACATCACACTACACAACACACAAGGTACCCGCAGTGCTCATTAATCCTGTCTGTTCCTGTATTCCAGAATGGGCGTGGCTGAGCAGCACTGCAGGTAAACGAAGGTGCACAAAATGTATATTCTGCTGTCATTCCATGGAAAGGTGGGGTGTTTAAACCGCTGAATTCTGGGAGTGCTGGTTAGAAGCACTATGAAACTTGTATTGACACGTCGCTGCCAAAAGAAAGGGGATGCTTCACGAATTGAGGGATACGAAGCAGATTGAAAGCAGAGGTGTGGTTCTGGAGTTAAATAAGCAATTAACAGCCCATCATGCTCAGGGTCATGTATAAAAATGCCTGGCAGGCCCAGTTGTCCATTAGTTTGGCTACCATGTCTAGAAGACACTGGGTGACTCTGAGCATGGGGTGATTGTCGAGGCGCACTTGGCAGGAGCTTCCGGGATGAAAGCTCCCCCAACTTGCTGATGTTCCATGAGGAACCGTGGCTCAAGATGAGGGTGGCATGGGAGTCTGAGGGAAAGACATCGTCCATTAGGGGCAACTGTGAACAAAACCATTCTCCGACTGCACTATCCATGCAAGCGGCTCAAGATCCGAGGCAAGACGGACGACCGACTTGGGCTCGGTTAACTGCCAATGTCAATTTAAGGAGCGAGCAGGGAGTTTCGTCAGGTACAGTCTGTCAAAAGATTGATGGAGAGGGATTGTATGGTTAGGTAGCAGTGCGTAAACCCCTTATTCCAACTGAAAATGCACCTTTGTGAGTAAAGTGGTGCAAAGAAACAGAGGCTGTCGTATTCTTAGTCTTATGAGCTGTGGAAAAACGCCAGTGGGTCAGATGAGGCATCCTTCCACCCTGTTCTCTACAAGCGGATGATAGCATGGGGTGCATGCTGAAAGAGTGCTTATCGCCCACGTTGAAGGGTTCTGGATGCTCAGTTATGGTGTCAGATACATTTTCCTGGCATGTCTAAAGTCCACTCAACCCCTTAGAGGTCAAGGTAAACGCCAATAAGATACGAAGCCACTCTGTGTGATCACACTCATCCTAGGGGGAGGCATGCTATCCTGATGGGAGAGGAATGTGTTAGGATGATAACAGGGTACCAGACAGTCGTGGAATCTGGCCAAGGGGCATTGAAGTTCTGGGGGCTGAGGGTGACCCCAACAGCCTGTTAAAACACTTTCCTGTATTTTGGTACTTACCAGGCTGCTTGGTGGGTCCAGCCCAATCTCATCTTCTTTTCTCCTCCAGCGGACGTGACTCTGGATCCCGATACCGTCCAACACGAGCTGTTGCTATCGGGGAACGGGAAGAGGGTGCGAGGGCGGAGATGGAGAGACCTTCCCGACAGCCAGTGGAGATTTCAAAAGTGGTCCTGCGTTGTGAGCAAGGAGGGCTTCAGCGCGGGCCAGCACTACTGGGAGGTGAAGGTGAACAAGCACTGGACGATAGGCATCGCCGCGGAGTCTGCGCCGAGGAAAGGAGCGTTTGCCTTCACTCCTGGGCAGGGCTACTGGACGCTAGCATACAACCGTCACAATCTCACGGCTCTCACCACCCCCTTGACCCCCCTCTCTCGCACCCTGCTGCCCAGGACGCTGGGGGTGTTTCTGGACATCGAGGAGAGGCGGGTCTCCTTTTACAAAGTGGAGAGCAGAGAGCACATCTACACCTTCAGCGACATGGCCTTCAACGAAGGGGAGAGGCTCTTTCCATTATTTCGCACGATTGACGCTAATAACGACCTGGTGATCAAGCCTCCCAGGGATCACCAAGCTCCTCCTGTCCCTGAAAGTTGAATTCTGTCTATAAAACCCATCAGAACTTTGTACTTACAACATATTATTTTTTTAATTAATTTTTTTATTAGATTATTTTTATTATGCATAGGGAAAAAGCATGATTTTATGCAACATTGAGTACCGATGAATTTATTCAGAGTATTGCACTGCCTAAAATCATGATATTTCAAGAAAGTCTGCACCAGCCCACTGTCCCAGTGTTGGTACTGGGATGGGGGGGGGGGCAGCTTATTTTCATCTGGGTTAGCAATGTGTACACTTCTCATCGTGATGATCTTTGGGATTGGGTATTGTTCATCTGTATTTAGCAATCCGTTCTTGGGCTAAGAGGCAACCAAACACAAGGAAGACAGCTGATCAAAAGGAGTGATTTACTCTGGTTACTTACATTCACTGTCGATCATGACCATGTTAATTAATAAATATTTAACAGCGGGTGAGCCTTTCCTAGTGCGGTCATGATCGTCTCCACAGAACAAAGAGAGGAACGTGAAACTGAGGCAGGGGAGCGCTCCTTTTTTTCCCCAAATCGGTCCGGGAATGAAATTCTGTCCAGGAGAAGTTGGACAGTGAATGAAACCCTTTCTCAAAGATTAGGCAGTGTATGTCAGCAGCAGCTCTCTTGAACAACAGACACACATGGAAACACTACATTCAGTCATGGATGGATATGTGTATATTATAGTAATATTCCTTCACCTGTATGCAAGATAAGCAATCCTTCTTCCTACTATGAAACAGAGTTAAGATACAGTCATATCACCTTCTAGAAGAGTCTCTTCTTTATTAGTGTCTATTTTGCCCTGGTTGTTAATGTATGCATATGTAATGTAATTCATGCTTTAGTCTTTGACAGAAACATTCCCAGCCAGTGAGGCATAGGTTAAACTGTCAGAGGTACAGGCTGATGGGATGTTCAGGTTTTCTGTGTTGCATGTAAATAAAAGGCTATGCTGTGTGTGTATATATATATAGCCAAATCTCTTTGTTACCTTTGATTTGCAAGTGAAAAACAGTGACCACTGGCGATCCTTT
This sequence comes from Atractosteus spatula, assembly GCF_055471065.1. NCBI lineage: Eukaryota > Metazoa > Chordata > Actinopteri > Semionotiformes > Lepisosteidae > Atractosteus > Atractosteus spatula. Next base: position 8,164,310 of record NC_142710.1, on the reverse strand, counting down.
GATAGGACACTGATGCAAGGCACTCGAATTGTGGGCACATGGCTTTGACTTCAATAATGATTATTGCTTACACTAATATAGCGCTTTTCTGGACACTCCACTCAAAGCCCTTTACAGGTAATGGGGACTCCCCTCCACCACACCAATGTGCAGCCCCAGCTGGATGATGCAACGGCAGCCATAGTGCACCAGAACGCTCACCACACACCAGCTCAGTTGGGAGGAGAGCAGAGTGATGAAGCCAGTTCAGAGATGGGGGTTATTAGGAGGCCATGATGGGTAAAGACCAGGGGGAAATTTGGCCAGGACACCAGGGTTACACTAGTACACTTTTTGAGAAAAACCCTGGGATTTTTAATGATCATAGTCAGGACTGGTTTTATGTCTCAAAAAGGATGGTGTGTTTTTTACAGTATCGTGTCCCCGTCAGTATACTGGGTTATTAGGACCCACATAGACCACAGGGTGAGTGTCCCCTGCTGGCCCCACTAACTACTCTTCCAGCAGAAACCTTAGTTTTTCCCAGGAGGTCTCTTTATCCAGGTACTGACCAGGCTCACACCTGCTGAGCTTCAGTGGGCTGCCAGTTGGGAGTTGCAGGTTGATTAGGCTGCTGGCTGAAACACTCTCTTTCCCATTGATAAAACCTCTCAATGGTCTCAAGTTGCTGGCTCAGAGGCCTGGGCAGAGCCCACTGTGGTTCAGTAACGAGCCAAGTGTCAGTGGAGCTTTTACACACACGCACCCACGCACACACATGGCAAGTCATAGGCTGTTACCACAACTCACGATTAATAACTGATCAACAGACTGTATTAATGAAGGACTATTACATGAATAAAACAATAAATCATAGTATTGGACACACGCAGTTGTTATAACAACTTATAACGATATTCGGTAGTTTGGCTGGCTCCTAACGAATGCGGGAGAAAGAGGAAGATGTATAAAGGATTTGGTGAGACTCACCTAGCTGAGAGAACAGCAGCCAATCTGAGGCCCAAACCCCCTTATGAAGAGCTGCGGGGAGCTGCTGCAAAGGTACAGAGGGGAAGGCAGGGGAGATGTGAGAGAGGAACACAAAAGGGAGTTCTGGGTACGAGACGAAGGCGAGCAGAAGTGGGCAAGGTTAAGATCTAACCTTCCTCCCGAATCCCTATGATAACATTGGTGATGATTCCATTAGTAAGAACGAGTAGTTCTCCTTGCTACATACAGTCAAGTCGAAGCAGCAGTGGCACCGTCGGATCCATTCGGTCCAGAGGAAACATTTATTTCCCCGTTTTCCCCCCGATAGCGAATGTAAAAGAGAGCCAGAAGGAAATAATTTTGTTCCACCACCAACCCCATCCCACCCTGCTGTCTAAACAAATCCTCGGAGGAACAAGCAGAATGGAATAATTATTTGGTAGCCGCCAGCTCTTGCACTTCAACAGAATGACCTGAGAATCCAGCCGGCGGTTTTGGTCCTTAACCTGGAAGGAATGCCCTCCCTTCAGAACAACGGCAGATGCTTTCCGTACTGGCGCCCCCCGAAGGTCACGGGAGAGATTGTTCCCCACCCGGGGACGCCTAGTCTGTAGAGCAGATGATCATGGGGGCGGCGTTCTGCCCGCCCAGATTGAGGCCGGGGCTGAACAGCGGGTAGAGTTTCTCGGCGAAATCGTCCTTGAAGGTGAAAATGTGCGCCCGGTCCTCGGCGTTGTAAAAGGACAGCTCCCCCTCCTCGTAGTCCAGGTAGACGCCCACCCGGCGCGGCTTGTCCCTCAGCGAGAGGAAGGTCAGCGGCTCGGTCACCGCCACGCACGCCACGTCGTCGAAGTAGGCCACGTGCCAGTACCCGTCGCCGGGCGCCACCCTGACCTCCCCCTTCCTTTTGGCCGACTCCCCGGCCACCCCCAGGTCCCAGTCCGTCTTGGCCCCCACGTCCACCTCCCAGTAGTGCTTCCCGGAGGCGAAGCCCTCGCGGCCCAGGGCGGCGACCGCGCGGTCGAACCGCTCCGGGTTCTGCAGCAGCGGCTTGGGCTTGTCCCCATGGGAGATCCGCTTGCCGTCGGCGGACAGCACAAGGCCGGGATGCGCCGTCTTGGCGTCCACTGTCACATCGGCTGTGGGGCGGGAAGGCGAGGAAGGGGAATCGTTAGAAATTCCTACAATCGGTGGGGGTTCCCCAGAGACGTAGCCCGGAAATCCGCTCTCCTGGCATGAGTCCACTATTGCACCTGCGTAGGTCCTGCACAGAACCCTGCCCCCCCAAAAAAAAATTATGGGGTGATCCATTTACTGAGGAAGTTGAGGGGTCCAAGACCCCATAGGCCAGTGATGTGCAGTCTTGGTCATTCAGTCCTGTTCCCGATTTAAATCAGCGCATTAATCGGCTTAATTGGACCCAAGTTTGGCAGAGGTGTCTGTAAGTTCTGCAGGTCTCTAAAGTATTCCTAAATAATTGGGTAAAGCTGATAAATTGGTCCCAATAAGCTGATTTAAGTCGTTACCAATCAAGTTGGAATAAAACGTTGCAGACGCAACCATTCTCCGGGATCAAGGGCTCTTCTGGCCTACAGAGTCTTCACCCCCTTGAACTCACATCCCATTTGTTCTGGGGGTGTGTGCAGGTCAGTGCTAATGGATGGGGGGCAGTATTGCATCACAGAGCATTAAGACAAATTAAAACAAGAGAAAGAGAGACAAGATCTTACCTGCATAGATCTGTATCTTCTCCACTTCTGAAAAATGGAATTAGGGTAGAAATGTTAATTTCACTTTCAGAACATGTGAAACATATTTTGTTTTTTTTGCAAAGCAAACTGCAAAGTTTATTAAAACTATTAAAACACAACACAACAATCAAAACCGTATTCACATTATTGCATGTTCAGGAAGGAAAGGTTTAAATTTGTCCAAGTGAGCAAAGAAAGAAGAAAGAAACCTTCTGATATTCCAGGACTGGAGTCATACATTCCTGATCTAGTATACAAGAAAAGACTCAGTTCAATTACGCACACAATCTACTTACAAACCTCTCAGAACATTAAGTAATTACTAATTTATCTGGGTAACACTTTTATCCAAAATAACTTACAGTTTGCACCCACGTCCACAGCTGGGCCTTTGACTAAAGGAGACGGAGAGAGAACCTTGCTCAAGGGTACAACTGCACTGTTTCACCTGAGGCCTGAACCCACAGCCCTCCAGGTGAGAGCAGAGCCCTGACCACAGCTCCAGCCTGCTGCCTGTGTGAACACGCCTACCAGAGGCCTGGGAGATAAGTGACTCACCTTTGAGAAAAAGCCCTACAGGACTGCACTGTGGTAAAAGTGCAATAGATCTCCACATATTTACGATGGATCAGCCACACTGTTTCATTTACATAGGAGTTCATAACCCATAAATGTCCAAACATTACCATTTTTATTGATCTATTTAGCTGTTACTATGGGATCGATGTATACATGTGACAGCAGGGTTCTGATCACAGCTCCACGCTGATGCCCCCAAGTTGACTCTACTGTCACGTACAAGACTCTTTGAAATGGAGGTACAAGCGCAGCCCTTGATCATACAGGGGAAACATGTTTCACTTGCAATACCAACCTCTTGCGTAGATGTCATCAAGCGTCTTCTGGACTTTCTCCATCAGACCAGACACCGCTCTCCTGACAGTGCCCAGAAACAGGTCTGTCTGCACGGTGACCTGAGACCAGTCCGACGTCTCCGGAAGGGCACTGATGTCAGGGAATGTCTGTAGCAGAAAGCGGGAGGGAATTATAACTATTCCTCGAGGTCGACCAAAAACACGGAATCTAGTTTTCCTTTATCGGAGCGTTGCAGGATGGTCAGTTATCCTGTGTTGAATTGTGTGGTTCGTTTTGTTTCTCGCAACGGAAAGGAAACATTTAATCATTAAAATCCTAACACTGAATGTTTGGGGGGATGAGTAAACACAGCCTAACACCAACAACTCTGTGCTTCCCTTGAGATCGTGGTACCGGGAAAAACCCTCAGCAGGAGGTTACCAGCATTACCGCGATCTCTGATGTTCCCACAGTCCTCTCTGCTTTTGAAGTGGGAGGGCTCTCTTTCGTCTCCCACCTTTAGGAAGTGGATCAGGTCCTCCGTGTGGGCGAGCTGCTCCAGGTCCGAGCTCCTCTGCCGCAGGGTGGAGATCTCGCGCTCCAGGTCCCCGAGGAGCTCCTCAGCGCGCTCCTCGGCGGCGATGTGCTTCTCCTCGATCTGCTCCATGACCTCCTCGTGGCTCTGCTCCACGGAGCGCAGCAGCTGAGCAAACACACGGTTGCTCTCCTCCAAGGCTCTCCTGGCGGAGCTCTGGGGCGACGCGAAAGGACAGACATGAGATCGCTCGAAGAAAGCGACGTCTATATCACCTGGCAGTTTGGGGGTTTATTTCAGGGCTTGGAAGAAAAAGGGCATCCTGGCACTGAGATATTCCTGACAGCAACAAAACAGGGCTTAGGTAGAAAACCGTCAGCAAGGCAGGTGAATATGACCTGGTGAATATGGTGAATATGACATCACAGGTAGTGCTTGTGTCTAGTGAATATGACATCGGAAAGACTTCAGATAGGACACGTGTGCAGATAATATCACATCACTGAGACTGTGGCTGGTAAATGTGTCTAAACCGTGTCTAAACCGAGACATTTCAGGAAGAGCACCCTCGTAGTGAATGTGACATTGCCGGGACCTCAGGTCGGGTGCGTGCATGGTGAATGTGATGAATATGACATCACTAAAACCTCAGGTAGGGCACTCTTGTGGTGAATGTGGCATCACCAAAACCTCAGGTAGGGCGCATGTGTGGTTAATATGACATCACCGAAACCTCAGGTAGGGCACAAGGATGGTGAACACTACATCACCAAAACCTCAGGTAGGGCACACTCGTGGTTAATACGACATCACTGAAATCTCATTTAGGGTGCACTCATGGTTAATATGACATCACCGAAACCTCATTTACGGCGCACTCATGGTTAATATGACATCACCGAAACCTCAGGCAGGGCACAAGCATGGTGAATATGATTAATATGACATCACTAAAAACTCAGGTAGGGCACACTCGTGGTTAATATGACATCACCGAAAGCTCATTTAGGGCGCACTCATGGTAAATATGACATCACCGAAACCTCAGGCAGGGCACAAGCATGGTGAATATGATGTCACCAAGACCTCAGAAAGGGAACACTGTGGGAGGTGAACATAGCCAGACCCACCTTGATGTCCCTGATAGAAACTTTGATCTCTTCCATCTTCCTGTGTCGCTCCTGGATCATCCTTTGGATGTCGGCCTCAATGTTCTGCAGCTGGATCTGGGGAAAAATTCGAGATTGGTTTTCACAAATTGGACAATATCAAATACCAGTCTTAAGCAGTTTGCTTTCTCCATAGCGAAGTAGGGGTCCACTGCTAAGGTGTAGTAGTTCAGGTGGGCAGCTGTGTTGGCATGCGTAGGCTGCAAAGGAAGTCATGACACCCGAAGAAGGCTCCACGGCCGAAACGTTGCGTTTTCTCTCATGGAATAAACCCATTACTTGTTCCACTGCTAAGGTGCTTGCTTCCCAGCTTGCCTGGGCAGAGATAAGCAGTTTAACGCATTTTGCTCTGATGAAATGATCTGGAGGATTTACAGACCAAATACACGCGCTGGCCAAGATATAAAGAACGAAGGGCAGGCAGTGCGTGGTTTTCCTGAGGAGGAGAGGACGGGCTGATGTAGGTTGGTCTCTGGGGTATTCATCTCAGGCCCAGGCCCAGGCCCAGCACCCACCCTGCAAACGAACTGTTGGGAAATGTGCTCGGATGTACAGAAATGGAGTGTGGATGTTCGGAACCAACAAGAGGCGAGGTAGCAGAGCGGACTCCCAGGCATGCAACCTCAGCTGCGAACTCTCCGTGTCCGGAACAATGAAAATCCTGTGGCAGGCAGGATAACCAAACCCACGAGCAATTGCTCTTAATCCAGTAGCATTATCAACAATAACCATTATTAATTTATTATAATCCCTTATCATTTGCAGGTTTTGACTTCACACCTCTCTTCTGGTTCTCCTTGAGCATCGATACTCCTTCTCCTCTGCTCCCTGCCTCCTCTCAACTACCCATCACTGGTAGTGAACTACCATCATTGGGGCTCAGCAGTGTGAGCCTGGCCAGTACCTGGATGGGAGACTCCTGGGAAAGCTGAGGCTGCTGCTGGGAGAGGTGTTTGTGGGACCAGTAGGGGGCGCTCATCCTGTGGTCTGTGTGGGTCCTGATGCCCCAGTATAGTGACGGGGACACTAGACTGTAAAAAGGTGCCGTCCTTCAGATGAGACATAAAACCGAGGTCCTGACTCTCTGTGGTCATTAAAAATCCCAGGGCGTCTCTCGAAAAGAGTAGGGGTGTCACCCCGGTGTCCTGGCCAAATTTCCCCCTGGTCTTTACCCATCATGGCCTCCTAATAACCCCCATCTCTGAACTGGCTCCATCACTCTGCTCTCCTCCCCACTGAGAGTTGCTGTGTGTGAGCAGACTGGAGCTTCATCCAGGTGGGGGTGGAGGGGATCCCCCTGACCTGTAAAGCGATTTGAGGGGAGTGTCCAGAAAAACACTATATAAGTGTAAGGAATTATTATTATTATTAATTATTATTATTATGTATCAGCTGCCAGTTTCCCTCTCTACCTCGCACTTGAAGAAGGCTCCACAGCTGAAACTTTTCTTTCCTTTACAGCACAGAACCAATCTTGACCTGTTCCTTTGCTGATGCTGCTCCCTGCTCAGACTTCATCAATTATACAATCAGTCTATGAGCAGCTGATTGCAATCAGTAATCTGGAACCAATAACCACTATATTAGTGACAGCTTCCTGATTGGTAGAAACGGACTAATACAGGCCTGTTCGGCCAAAACGGTGGTCATCCTTTTGATATAGTTCAGGTGGGGAGCTGCGTCAGCATGCGTAGGCTGCAAAGGAACAAGTAATAGGTTTATTCCAGCTGAAAAGAGAAGAAAGTCCTTTTTATTATAGTTGAATTCCTCTTTATTTGTCCCTTTGCAGGCGAAACATGCCATCGCAGCCCCCTGCTCAGACCTCTTCTTAGTGATTCTGAGGTGGTACACTAGGTGTTCTGTGTCAGTATACTACAGTAAAAACCTCCATTTAACAGACTTAATTGGGGGGGGGGAGGGTTGTTTGTAATTGGCAACTGTCCACTAAATGCAAAGTGTATGTTACAGCCACCGCTCAACGTTATAGCAAAGGATCCACATTCATGCCCCCTGGACACAGGGCTCACACAGACACAAAAACACACTCGCACCCGGGCCAGTTCTCCCAGAAGCCAATGAATCTACCAGCATGCCTTTGGGACTGGAGGAGGAAACCGGAGCAGCTGGAAGAAACCCACACGGACCCGGGGAGAACACACAAACTCCACACAAATAGTATGCGGATAGGTGTGGATTTGAACCCGCGACCCCGGTGCTGCAAGGCAGCAATGCTGTTCCACAGTGCCCCCATCCACAATCACTTTAATTAAAAAAATAATATCATGAATATCACGCTTGGCAACATAATGAATGAAGCGTTGAATGACAAATGACAAATACTGCTCTGTATGACTGCAAAGATTCCAATTGTTGCACTGGCAAGACTGTAACCAGACTGGAATTTAGATCTGACCGCATGATTGTTCTGGTGTTTGTTAATGTATATATTTTTGCATGAATATGCATATTCATGATAAAATGTAAGGTAATTATATTCTTTTTACCTGAACATTATAGTACAACACTGTATTCACGATTAATGCAATTCATGTGTAGGCACTAGTATTCTTTTCTATATTACTAAGCAGTTGTTGATGGCTCTTCTTTGTTAGAGCCTTCATATAGGCCTCCAATAACATCATTACCATCCTCAGAGAGTGGGATTCCCTATTACCTGTAAAGCACTTAACTCTTCTTCGTGCACTTCTCACTGTACTGATTGTATTGTATTATTATTATTGTATCATTCGTTACACTGTTGCTGTGTTGACTGTGTTAAGCTGCTGTTGCACTGCAATTTCCCTCACGGGATCAATAAAGTATCTATCTTTGAGTGGAGTGTCCAGAAAAGCGCTATATAAGTGTAAGGAATTAATATTATTATTAATGACCCTGTGTGGGTTGATGTTCTGCATGTATGATTATATTTATGAATAATGTAATGTTTCTATGTACTGTTGACAGTTTTTCGAAAGTCAAAAGCTGAGGTAGTTCAGGTGGGCAGCTGCGTCCGCAGGCGTAGGCTGCAAAGGAACAGGTAAAGGTTTATTCCCATGCTGAAAGGAGAAGAAAAGAAACACAACCTTTCGGCTGTGGAGCCTTCTTCTGGGGGAATCGGCAGAGATTACACAGCACAGGAGAACAGAAGCCGGGAGTGTGGAGGAGGCGGGAGCAGGGGGTCGGCAGAGAGGGCACTCAGGGGGTGCGAAGTCGAGAGAGGGGAAGAGAGGGGTGATGTCGAAACCTGCCTGTGAACAGAGAGGATTAGAAGGAAACAAGTCTGTGGTTGAGAGAAGGGGGAAGGTGTTTCAGGATAATTTTGGTTTCGGATGTCTTTCTGCAATAGGAGTTAAGAAACCCTCGAGAACGGTTGAGGTCTCCTACCAATTACACGGGACCAAGTGGGGCGCGAGCAGGGCCCCCTACCTTCTTCTCGCTCCACTCCGTCTCCACGGGGACGGCCTCGTGACCCCCGTGCTCCTCCCGCGCGCACAGGAAGCAGACGCAGGCGCCGTCGGTCCTGCAGAACATCTCCAGCGGCCTCTCGTGCTCCCCGCACAGGCGCTCCTCGGGGCGGGCCAGGGGCCGGGCCAGCCGGTGCCGGGGGAACCGGGCCTCGTGGACCCCCAGGTGCGTCTCGCAGTAGGAGGCCAGGCAGAGCAGGCAGGTCCGGCGGGCCGCCGCGGGCCGGGCCGTGCAGAAGTCGCACGGCACGGCCCCCGGCCCCAGGGCGACCTCTTCCTCTTCCTCTTCCTCTTCCTCCTCCTCCTCCTCCTTCCCCGTCCCCCCGACTCCGGCGCCCCCCACCCGATCCAGGATGTCCTGCAGGAGGCCGTTGACGCCGAGCTCGGGCCTGGCGGGGAAGGCCCTCCCGCAGGCGGGGCAGTCGGGGGCCGCGCGGGACCCCCAGTAGCCCTCCAGGCAGCCCCGGCAGAAGGTGTGGCCGCAGGGAGCGGTGACGGGCCGGGCCAGCGTCCCCGCGCAGAGGGAGCAGCGCAGAAGCTTTCGGGGCAGGACGCAGCTGGACATGGCCGCCCCTGTGGGAGGAGGAGGAGGGAGGAGAGGGAGACGCCCCTTTCAGCCACCAGGGGGCAGCAATTCACCAAGATCACACTGACGGCCCCCCCACCACCCCCACAATCTCACCCAGCGCTTGGCTTGCAAAAACATCTGGTCTGTACACATCACCCCAGAACACGTGGGGTTTAAGATTCGGAATTAAAATTCATTTTAAAGGGGGAACTGCAGGGCCGTTTTTATATTCCGGGGTTAGAATGAGGAGGGTGAGGAGGAGGATGAGGAGGGTGAGGAGGAGGATGAGGATGATGAGGAAAGTGAGGAGGGCGGGGAGGAGGATAAGGAGGGGGAGGAGGGGGACGATAAGGAGGGGGAGGAAGATGAGAGTCAGGAGGGGGGGAAGAGGGCGAGCAGGAGAGCGAGCCGGAGGCGGACTGGCAGTGCCACCACGGCCTGGCGCCCCCTGCCCCCCAGTACACCTTCCCTGATTGGAATATTCGCAAGCTTTTTTCTCGTACTCAAAAGTTGGGGATAATTTAAGCGCCTTCTGCATGCAACAGTTAAAACGAAAGCGTCCTGCTATGTTAAAGAGCAAAAACCAATCAGACAGTTCAAAGAAATTATATTATTAAACCAGTTCTAGGCTGAACTGTCTTACTGAGAGCTCAGCTGGAACAGGAACTAGCAGGTGTGTGGTAGACACAGCGCCCCCCACAGGAGGGGGACCGGGGACCCCCGCTGTAGACACAGCACCCCCCGCAGGACTGGGACTGGGGACCCCCGCTGTAGACACAGCGCCCCTCAAAGTACTGGGACTGGGGACCCCCGCTGTAGACACAGCGCCCCCCGCATGAGGGGGACCGGGGACCCCCGCTGTAGACACAGCACCCCCCGCATGAGGGGGACCGGGGACCCCCGCTGTAGACACAGCGCCCCTCAAAGTACTGGGACTGGGGACCCCCGCTGTAGACACAGCGCCCCCCGCATGAGGGGGACCGGGGACCCCCGCTGTAGACAGCAAACGTCGACAGCTTTTACATGTGGTCTGTTGTGAATAATAACTGATCTTATTTTTTTTAATGAATTAACAGACAAGAATGAACTCGCTTGCAAAAAGTCCTCTCCCACTAACAGGTAAGGGAACTAGAAAGGTAAGGTCTTCTACAGGTGACAGACGTGTCGTTTTCAACGCTAAAGGAGGCGATAAACCGGACACCAACTGCCTGCTGGTCAGCGCCGGAAGACCTCTGGGTTGTGAACGGCAGATACTCTACTTGCCTCGGGACTGACAGCAACCCCAATCCACAGGCTCTCCGACTTTCGTCCTCAAATTCCAGATGCGTAGCAACGCGCTGCTCTCCCAGGGCTCTGCGGACTGTATGTTAACACACAGCAGCAGAAGTTCAAGGTCCAATCGGCTTATCAAACCAAATCAAACTGCGTGTTTTTGTTTTTGCAATGGCAACCCAGGAAACAGCTTGAGACGGTCGATTGCGACGCCTCATACACGCGAATTGCAATACGGCAAAGAGCCCCGAAAAGCTCCAAATATCTTAAACTCTTACACTTTCGATATCCTGGTTTTCTTTTCTGCAAAATGACGCGTCTCGGCTCCTCCCCGACGGGGCTCGCTGTGGCTGTGCACCGAGGGCAGGCCCTTCGTTTTTCAAACAGACGCCGCCTGCCGGCATCACAAACACGGACCTGGCAGGCGGAGCTCAGCCGCCCTGAGGCAGAGAGTACACAAAAAAATCAAAATAAATCAGTCTTGGTCTCAGCTTTGAGAGCCCTGAGATCAGCGCTCGGGTTATTCCGAGGCATGCAATCAAGGAATACAAGATGTATTTATTTTTTTTTAATTAGGACCATTGATTTAGAACCCGAAAACAAACCAGTGCGAATAATATTCGTTTCCAATCATTCCTCCAGCAGAGTCGCTTGTGAAAAGTCGAAAAGTCAATACCGGGTTCGGTACTGGGAACTGGGTGCTGGTAATGTTTCGGGCACTTCAGTCAATCTTTCTCAATCTTGTCTGCCAGAAGCCAGTGTCCTCGCAGGTCTGGCTGTCTGACTGACGGGACAGAAACCACAGTCTGTCCACCAGGCTGTCCCGATGAAGACATCCCCTAAGCGCACTTACTCGTACGCGTAGGTAAGGACTTGAAGGGCGTGTTTGTGCACGAACCGGCCGCGCAGTGAACGAGCGCTGCCGCTGCAGGAGGACCTGGGTCCTTTTATTGTATGAAATGCAACCACACCGTACATACATCTGCGCGTGTGTCCAATTTTTATTTTGAGAGGCTTCTATTTTTCAGGCTAACGTGAGGAGTTCAAATCGATCGTGTCGCCGTCGGGCCTTTTGCGAAGTTTGCAAAGCGCCCGTCGAGTTAGCTCGGATTTTTACCTCCGCGTCGTAGACGTAGACCAACCCTCTCCCACTGTTAATAAACTGATTCAACTGCGCTGTATGGACATGTCTCAACTGCGCCGCTCCTAACTAACTTCCCTGTTGGCCGCCTCTCGGTGACTCAGCGTTTCCCTGCGGGTTCTGCGGTGTGGCGGTCCGTTCAGCTACACTGCAGCGTCACTTCTCGGTTTAAATCTCCTTCACTAGTCCCAGTACACGGTTTTGTTTTTAAGTCACGGGACTGACAGTGAGTAGCGCTCCAGCAGACAGCCAGAGGCGTCGCTCGGCGAAATCGGTACCGCGCAGTCAACGGCACTCATTACACGAAGCGGTTTTGGAGCAAGATCGCCCCCAGACACATCTCTGACCCCGCGTCGCTCGGTGCCGGACTGGCGTTGCGCCCCGACATCAGAGCTGTCGTTTTTTTTAAGCATTTGAAAATGTTCCCGGAGTTCACTAAAGCGAAAAGGCATTTCGTCCCGGTTAATAATTAACTTCCCCGCAGGCGCACACCCAGAAGAAAGTCCCCTTCCCTTAGAGATAGCGCTCTCCCCAAGGTGACGGGCGGCGCAGCAGAGGGCGGACGGGGGAGACCAGCCCGTCAGAACCGGGGGACTGCTCGCCGTGAGCCCGAATGCCGGTGGGATATTTTTCGGGCTTCGCCAGGGACGGTTCCGCGAATCATCCCCCCCAGGGCCCGAGAAAAGGGGCGCTCAAAACCGTTCGTCGACACGGAAGTACGCGACTAAAGTTCGACATGGTTGATCTCCAGGTCAGCAGTGGTGAGCAATGCCAAAGTCGAATTCCGGTGTTTTGGCGTCAAGAGTCAGGCCACAAGATAAGAGAATAAGTGGTTTAACTTGTGTTTTGACACTCGATTGATGCAGTCCCACACCTGCTTGGGGTAAATACCGGGCTTAAAGCCCTTTCTCCTCCTGCGTTAGTACCACGGCCGCTCGATTAAAGACGCCGCTCAGCTTGAACTTGAACTTGAACTTGAACTTTATTGCCATATGTAACCAGTACATGTACTGGTACAATGGAATTCTTACTGACAGAAAGTCTCTCGATTGTTGAAACAAGTGTAAAAACACAAAGTGCAGACAGTGCATCAAGACAATATACAAACAAACAGTAGACAATGTACAAGTAAACAAGTAAACAGTTTGAATGTAAACAATGCAGACGTGTAAACAATGACTGGCGATGTGCAATAAATAAGAAATCATAATGAGGTACTGTAGATGGTATAGGTGTGGTCCGAGGGGCAGGGCTAAATGTGTTCGCCAGTCGCGCTGCTTGTGGGTAGAAGCTATTGAAGAATCTGGTGGTCAGTGTCCGTATGCTCTTATATCTCTTGCCTGAGGGCAGTGGGGTGAAGAGCTCATGCCCGGGGTGGTGAGCTCTGTGCTTCAAGACCACACGACGTGAGGCTCAAGTAGGTTTCCTCTTGTAGGTTTAACTTAAGTTTAATTTTTCTGTCAGGTTGGTTGGGGATCATTGACCAGAGCTGACAATTGAAAATTATATTTGTATTACAGTACACGTAAACACACTGTATATTTATAGTATATGTAGATTTAAATTATATGTGTTATATGTAGTCTTAAATTGCCCCCTTGGGGATGAATAAAGTATTTTGAATTGAGCTGACATCATGTACAGTAGAAACAGTAGGGTGACCATAGTTTGGTTTTCAAAAAAGCGGAATTTCAACTCTCTAGTTTTAATTAAACTTCTTAGTAAACGTTTAAACAGTTGCAGGGTTGCTATTTCTCTTCTATAATGGCAAACAAGGGAAAAAACACAAATACAGCCCTATTTTAAACTTAAAGTTTTTTTCCCATTTAAACGCAACAAAAGTCTGAACATCTGAGGAAAAAAACGAAGACATCGTACCTTAGGAGAAGTCCTCATCGGTTGCGATAATGATCGATTTTAACGAAACACTTTGAAAGGTAGTGACACAAGTCAAACATTGTTATTTCTCACGGCCCATAAAAACAGCCACAACATACTAGGGGACCAAGCAGGAACAGACAGTTTTCGCCTGTGATGTATAGTCGAAAGTGTACTGTAAAAGTAAGGCTGAATAATGGTGGTTTATATGTACAATGGTTTTGTCTTGTTCTCTTAAATACATTTTTTTAAAACCCAGCCACACACACACACACACACACACACCCTTTTCAAGCTATGCTGCGTGTCAGTTCAAAACATCTACCAGTAACGCATGGAAAAATCTGTAGGCCTCTGTTTGTTTACACAGTCCGAGTGACGAGCAAAACAACATCCCGGACAATTTTCGGAATCTTATCAACCCCAGTCGGACCAATATTTTACGTCTCAAAAAGAGGACGTCTGGGCACCCTAATATACAGTAGCTATATTATAGATTTTGTATATCGGTGTTATATATTGGGGAGACACATGTACCTGTGGGTGTTTCCTCCCACAGTCCCAAGACCTCCTGGTGGGCTGGTTGGCTTCTGGGAAAGTTGATCAGTAAAAAAAAAAGTCATCGCTGGCTCTTCTGCATTCCGACACAGTTTTGGAACAAACCGCCGGTGTCACTTTGCTGTTGTAGAGTGCTTGCACGTGAGCTAGAGTTAGGATGACATCTGTTTTGTTAAGAGGAGCGAGATTAGCTGGCGCTGCTGACAGAGCTGTGGTGGTATTGTACATACAGTATCAAACTGAAATTGCCTCCGTTTGTATGGCCTGCTGCCCTTGAAGTTCGAGGAACAGTGCCATAGAAAGTTTTGGCAACCCCCCAAGTTCTGTGCTGAAGTTGTTTTCCATTCTTGATGGCAAACTATACACTGTTTATGCCAAGCATGGGAGATTTCAAAGAATGTGTGCACTGTTAAGTGCCTAATTCATTTAATCTTCTTTCTTCCTGGAAATGGGTTGATCAGTTACAGAAATGGCAAAGCCTTTTTTTTATAACTTCCTCTGTATTGTGAATTTGTCTTTGAAAATGCTGCAGTCCCTTTGATGAGGTTTTCTTCTCATTTGACGTGCAAATGAGCTGTCACAGATCCTCAGTCTCATGTCAGAGATTATAGAGTCATTTCTAGCAGCAGCAGCTACATCACCCTACAGCTCAACACTGACAGAAGTCAGGGTATCGGCTTCAACAACAAGGCTGGGCAGCTTGTTCCACACTCCCACCCCCCTCTGTGTAAAGAAAAGAGCGCCTCATTCAGCTGTGTCTTGACAGAAGTCAGGGTATCGGCTTCAACAACACATCTTGTTCCCCACTCCCACCACTCTCTGTGCAAAGAAACACCTCCTGTCCTGACTGGTGGATCTTACTCGGGTGTGTCTTGACAGATGTCAGGGTATCGGCTTCAACAACCTGGCTGGGCAGCTTGTTCCACACTCCCACCACCCTTGGTGTAAAGAAGTGCCTCTTGTAACTCATTTTAAATGCGTGTCCAAGGTTTTACTCTGGGGAGGTCTGTTGGGCTGCCCTTGTGAAGCTGTAAAGAGCTTGTAAGCTGTAGGGGTGAGAGTACCCCAGGGGACTGTCTCCCACTCAGGAGAGAAACGAGCCCCAGTGGGAAACAGAGCAGGGAGTTCACTGAGCACGGGCAACAGGAAACTCTTCTTTACCACCAGCTGTGTCCCCCTGCAGCTCCCAGCTGAAAGCCCACTGGAGCTCAGCAGTGTGAGCCTGGTCAGTACCTGGATGGGAGACCCCTGGGAAAGCTGAGGCTGCTGCTGGAAGAGGTGTGAGTGGGGCCAGCAGGGGGCACTCACCCTCCGGTCTGTGTGGGTCCTAATGCCCCGGTATAGTGACGGGGACACTAGACTGTTAAAAGGGGCTGGACTGGAGGCTAGGTATTTCTAATTACTTCTGCAGCATAAATATTATCCCTTTGCACCCAGTCACATTGTTCAGTTTTAAGGTGTCTTAACAGGTGATGATAATAATTAATCCCTAACACTGACACTGCTCTTTTCTGGACACTCCACTCAGAGCTCTTTACAGGTCAGGGGGATCCCCTCCTCCCCCACCAGTGTGTCCCCCCACCTGGGTGAAGCTCCAGTCTGCTCACACACAGCAGCTCTCAGTGGGGAGGAGAGCAGAGTGATGAAGCCAGTTCAGAGAGGGGGGTTATTAGGAGGCCATGATGGGTAAAGACCAGGGGGAAATTTGGCCAGGACACCAGGGTGACACCCTTACTCTTTTCGAGAAACGGCCTGGGTTCTTTAATGACTACAGAGAGTCAGCACCTCGGTTTTCCAACTCATCTGAAGGACAGCGCCATTTTTTACAGAAATTAAATTGAGTGTCCCCGTCACTATACTGGGGCACTATATCATGGTGATCTGGATCCTAGCCTGACAGACAGTGACCACAAGGCAGGATGCACCCTGGTTGGGATGCCATTGTGAAAACAGAACAGTCTTTAACATATCTAATTATAGTTAATGATATTGGCAGTGATTTTGAGGGACGTCAATGATTGACAACAGTGTGCTGTGTGTGAAATTATTACTGCAAGTATTTCTCTGGTGTACTGATGGTATTTGCCTGCATTGCTACAGTGAGGACTGCGTCGACAAGCAACCCTGAGGATTCCTGGCTTAAAACCAATATAACCATGGAAAATCTCGGACCTGAAGGTGAGCCTTCATGGTTTGGATTTTGGATTCTGTACTTTGGAATAAAAAGTAAAACTAACCATCAACGATCAAGACTGTTTTCATATACATTGAGACATTCAAAACCAAACAAATGAGCACTAAAATCAAATGTGTTTTGTTGTGTCTTTAATTCCTGTGTTTTATATTCATATATATATATGTGTGTAGAGAGATATATTTCAAAACCATTGAAGTTGACTCCAAAGCCTTAAGCTCTGCTTTTGGTCTGACAAAAGTTATTTCTCTGGGGAAAAAAGGATCTTTATTCTCCCATAACCAATATCGTAATAATGTAGTCGGCGGTGCTGGACATTGCTGCAGTGCTGTTCCGAACAGATCCCGTCTCCCCACACGCCTCGGTCTTGTTAAACTCGACTCCCCGTTTCGCGCAGGGGAGACATGGCGCGGTGTCGCCATCGCGATGATTGTCGTCTGCCTGCTGCTCCTCGGGGCCATCGGCGTGGGAGTCTGGTATTTCCTCAGGGGCAGGGGTAAGCTCGTTCGGACCTGAAGTGTAAACAGTACAAGATCATTGTGCAGAAACACATACACGAATATGCCTCTTTGTGTGCTGTGTGTTCATCACCGGGAGGTCTGTAAAGGTGTACAAGGTGCTATATCAAGGTCATATTCAAGTTTCTTGTCATTATACTCATATACCGCTACAGTTTATGGTATAACGAAATGCTATTTAGCTGGCTCTCAGATGGTAAGCAGTACAAAAAAACAACAATAACAATACAATTGTATAAGAAAAGACAGAGACAACAGGCAGTGTGCAAAACAACAACAGGTAACAGGTAACAGGTAATGTGCAAAACAACATCAGATGTGCAAAATCATACATCAACAGAATGAAATAAAGGATAGAAAATGATGGGGAGTGAGCTTCTTGACATGTGAGGTAGAGGTTGATTTCAATGTGTGTTTGAGTTTTTGGTAAGAGAGAAGGCACTGTGAGGTTCAGATCATAGGTGAGAGAGGCTGGGAATAATACTTTAATAGTTTGATAGTGCAGGGGTAAAAACTGTCTCTGAGTCTGGTAGTCCGGGCCCAGATGCTCCAGTACCGTTTTCCAGATGGAAGAAGGTCGTACAGTCTGTAGCTGGTGTGTGTGGGGTCTTTGATGATGCTCAGAGCTTTCCTCAAGCACCCTCTGTCATCAACGTCCTGGATGGATGGGAGAGCAACCCCAGTGATGGACTGGGCACTTTTCACCAGCCGCTGTAGGGCTTTGTAATCCTATAAAATAAGGATTAGTATTATTATGAGCTCTGAGGCTCTGGGTGCGATTCGTGGGGGTTTGTATGTTCTCCCTGTGTTTGCAGCGGTTTCCTTCGGTTCCGACCCCAGTCCATTGTTAATTTTGCCAGCAGTGTTGGATTCAGTCAGTCTTAGTCGAGTTGACTAAAATGTCTATTATTACATCAGAGTCACTTTCTAGTCATCCACTTTTAATTTACTCTTGTTGACTACACTTTGACTAGAATTACTCTTATTCGACCTATAAAAACATTTGTTTTAGTCACATTTTAGTTGTGCAGTTTAATTTATTTTCATAATAAAATGTAGAAAGGTTTTGGTTTATTCATTTTTTGTCTAAAATACATTCTTAAGTTTATTTCTTTTTAGTGGGGTATTAAGGAAATTAAATTTAGTCCTTTTTTTTAAATTTACAAGATAATTTGCAATTGTTCTAATGGCATTGGATATAACTGTGTGGCACCCTTTTTACTTACAGTGTTAAGCAGGGAACAAGTGCACAAAATAGATTAGGAACCTGAACTATTACTCTAAGAAAATGTTTCACACATCTGGTAACAGTCTATCAAAAAGCATATGTCTTTGTTGCACAATCTAAAGTATATTGATCCATAGAGAGGTCAAATATTAGATACAAGAAAAAACTATGCAATAAAGGGTAAATAATAAATAATCTTCTACTGGAACATTGTACGAGTATTTCCTAACAAGAAAATCTGTCTTGGCACTGTTAGTAATTCCCTACTTTTGTTCAAGGAGTTTTAAAGCACTTTGGTTTTTAAATAAACGACTTTTATCAATGTTTCAAAGGGAAATATGGAACAGTCACACCCATATACTAGCACTACATGTACATACAATTAAACCCCTGTCCTTCCCCCCAAGTCCCAGGAGTTAAGGTCCCTGATATCTCCCCACTGTGCCAGACAGGTCCCATCTATCCCATCATGCACTCCTGAGGCTGACGTCACCAGCCCCTTTGCTTGTCCGCTCAGTGCCCCATCACCGCCTGATGGGGGCGCTACATTATTGACAACTCTCCCTCCTGACACCAGGCTGCTTCAGTTGAAAAGCTACCATGGTGTAAGAGTAGTCTTAAGTGTTCATGACGTTGTGCCAGCATTACGCTAACACAGTGACAGACCTGAGCTTCAGGTGTGTCACAGCTCTTTCACTCCACACACATTC
Source organism: Atractosteus spatula (assembly GCF_055471065.1). Lineage (NCBI taxonomy): Eukaryota > Metazoa > Chordata > Actinopteri > Semionotiformes > Lepisosteidae > Atractosteus > Atractosteus spatula. Next base: position 8,145,500 of record NC_142710.1, on the reverse strand, counting down.
CTCTGAATAAACAGACAGGAATGCCCTCACGTGCTGTTGGCTCTAAGATCGTAATATTTCGGTGAGATACACCCCTCTACACAATACAACTCCATGCAATCAAAGAACATTCTTTTCTGGTGACTTGTTACCTGCAGTGGACTGTCATGCAAAGAGCATTTTACAGTATATGAACAAAAGAAATCCCTGTTTATTTCTGAAACGCAGCTCACACAGCCCGCATGAGCAACTCTCACATTTTGAAAGAGACACAAAATGAGTAATTTCCTAATACACCAACGGTAAAGTACGAATCACTCTTGTTTAGTTTTCTATTAAATTTGTTGACTGGCTACCATGGAAGGAAAGGATGTCTTATCATCGCTGTGCTCTGGGTCCTGTTCATTCTTATGGTTCTTGAGATTTGTTGTCATTTTTTCCCCATTTTGAATATCGCTACGTTCTCGTCATCTTCAGTAATGTTTCACAAGAGCTTTTTTTCCGGTTTGCACACTGTGTACAAAGTACTGCCGGACTCCCGATCTTTTTCCTCCAGCTGGAAACACGGAATACTATAAGAAAATGTGTGATGTGTCTCCATGCGGCTTCTCCTTTTATCATCAGGGTGTTCTAGTTTTCTCAATCGGTTCTTTATCTTATTCTCTCTTAATCTATACGTAAGAAAAGATCAAGGAATCGTAATTTTCATCTTAGTGCTTAAGAATCTATTCTTAGAAATTCTTAGTGTTTTAATAAGTACAGCATATACTGTACATTTATCACACATGACTTTAAAGAGCCAGCAGCCAGCAGTGATATAATTTATTTTATTTTGAATCGTTCTAAATAGTTTGGGGTGGGAATAAGAAATAGAAATAAGTTTGGGGTGGGAGCTAATGATATACTGTAGTGTATGTGCCAATCGTAATTTTGCTTAGGGCCTCCACAAAGCTAGGGCTGGCCCAGTGTACGTGTCTGTGTGTCAGAGTGTGTCCTGTGATGGACTGGTGTCCTCTCCAGGGTGTGTGTTGTGTGTGTGTGTGTGTGTGTGTGTGTGTGTGTGTGTGTGTGTGTGTGTGTGTGCGTGCGCGCGCGCGCGCGTGCGCGTGCGCCCTGTGATGGACTGGTGTCCTGTCCAGGGTGTGTGTCTGTGTGTGTCCTGTGATGGACTGGTGTCCTGTCCAGGGTGTGTGTCTGTGTGTGTCCTGTGATGGACTGGTGTCCTGTCCAGGGTGTGTGTCTGTGTGTGTGTCCTGTGATGGACTGCTGTCCTCTCCAGGGTGTGTGTGTCTGTGTGTGTGTCCTGTGATGGACTGGTGTCCTGTCCAGGGTGTGTGTCTGTGTGTGTCCTGTGATGGACTGCTGTCCTGTCCAGGGTGTGTGTCTGTGTGTGTCCTGTGATGGACTGGTGTCTTGTCCAGGGTGTGTGTCTGTGTGTGTCCTGTGATGGACTGGTGTCCTGTCCAGGGTGTGTGTCTGTGTGTGTGTCCTGTGATGGACTGCTGTCCTCTCCAGGGTGTGTGTGTCTGTGTGTGTGTCCTGTGATGGACTGGTGTCCTGTCCAGGGTGTGTGTCTGTGTGTGTCCTGTGATGGACTGCTGTCCTGTCCAGGGTGTGTGTCTGTGTGTGTCCTGTGATGGACTGGTGTCCTGTCCAGGGTGTGTGTCTGTGTGTGTGTCCTGTGATGGACTGCTGTCCTCTCCAGGGTGTGTGTGTCTGTGTGTGTGTCCTGTGATGGACTGCTGTCCTCTCCAGGGTGTGTGTGTCTGTGTGTGTGTCCTGTGATGGACTGCTGTCCTGTACAGGGTGTGTGTCTATTTGTGTCCTGTGATAGACTAGTTTTCTGTCCAGGGTATGTGTGTCTGTGTGTGTGTGCCCTGTGATGGACTGTGCCCTATCCAGGGTGTGTGTGTGTGTCCTGTGATGGACTGGTGTCCTGTCCAGGGTGTGTGTGTCTGTGTGTGTGTCCTGTGATGGACTGGTGTCCTGTCCAGGGTGTGTTTGTGTCTGTCAATCCTGTGATGGACTGGTGTCCTGTCCAGGGTGTGTGTGTGTGTCTGTGTGTGTGTCCTGTGATGGACTAGTGTCCTGTCCAGGGTGTGTGTGTCTGTGTGTGTGCCCTGTGATGGTCTAGTGTCCTGTCCAGGGGTGTGTCTGTGTGTGTGTCCTGTGATGGACTAGTGTCCTCTCCAGGTCTGTGTCTGTGTGTGTGTCCTGTGATGGACTAGTGTCCTCTCCAGGGTGTGTGTCTGTGTGTGTCCTGTGATGGACTGGTGTCCTGTCCAGGGTGTGTGTGTGTCTGTGCGTGCCCTGTGATGGACTGGTGTCCTGTCCAGGGTGTGTGAGTGTGCGTGTGTCCTGTGATGGACTAGTGTCCTGTCCAGGGTGTGTGTCTGTGTGTGTCCTGTGATGGACTGGTGTCCTGTCCAGGGTGTACCCTGCCTTGCACCCACTGCTTGTCAGGACAGGCTCCAGCTCCCTGAATTGGACGACGTGTTTATAAAATGGATTATTACTGATATTATTATTTTTGAGTTAATGGATCGATAGGAAAAGTGCAATGTTGGAACTGACACATTGCCTAAGGGGCTTTGCAGTTCATGACATTAATTTAAATAAAAAACTTTGTTTGGACAGATGTACTATAAGGTTAATACTGTATCAATGATGCGTGGTTTGTTTCAGACTCAATAAGGAAGAAAAGCAAGGAAACTCGCGATGATCGTAAGTCGGAAATCATTCCTTTTAATTCATGAAAAAAGAGCAGTTGTGACTTGCTTTATAATTATGGCTACGATTTTCATCACAAAATTCAAAAAGGTTCTGAATGATGCAGTTTCTTCTTCCGATTTGATTTTCAGTGGTGTTTCACAACTCAGCAGCACGCGATCCAAAAGGTAAGATGCTGAAACCTTGTGGACCACTTGGAATGTTATTGTAATCTTTGTTTTAAGTTTTATTATAGTCTTCAGTTTTTGCTGTTTGTTTTCTGAAAATTCACTGGGAAGAGTCAAACAGAGAAACGCTAACTCACACCTCATTGAGGCCCAAGCACCTTTCCATAAATCCCACTCCCAACACCAATGCGTCCCGCCTGTGGCATGTTTTATTTGGAGATTCACACTGCCTTGTCCACACAGCCCAGCTGTGGTCCCTAAAGACAAGCACGTTGAAGCCAAACACACCATGAAGTCCTTCAGTTCATTTAATAGAAGCGTGTTGTTTGGGGAAGCGACTGTCTTTCCTGGATAGATATGCATCAGGAATTCAAAACAATACAGAAAATAAAAATAGTATGCTTTGTGTTAAATGTGGGGCTGTACGGTAGCATAGAGGTTAGAACTGCTGAATGTGTGTATCTGTATGTGTCCTGTGATGGGACTGGTGTCCTGTCCAGGGTGTGTGTGTGTGTGTGTGTGTGTGTGTGTGCGTGTGTGTGTCTGTGTGTCTGTGTGTATCCTGTGATGGACTGGTGTCCTGTCCAGGGTGTGTGTCTGTGTGTGTCCTGTGATGGGACTGGTGTCCTGTCCAGGGTGTGTGTTTGTCTGTGTGTCTGCGTGCCCTGTGATGGATTGGTGTCCTGTCCAGGGTGTGTGAGTGTGTGTGTGTGTGCCCTGTGATGGACTGGTGTCCTGTCCAGGGTGTGTGTGTGTGTGTGTCCTGTGATGGGCTGCTGTCCTGTCCAGGGTGTGTGTCTGTGTGTGTCCTGTGATGGACTGGTGTCCTGTCCAGGGTGTACCCTGCCTTGCACCCACTGCTTGTCAGGACAGGCTCCAGCTCCCTGAATTGGATGACGTGTTTATAAAATGGATTATTACTGATATTATTGTTTTTGGTGTTGTTGGTAATGCCTTAATTATGATCTTGAATGGCACTATATAAATCCAGGAACCACTGTTCTTCATCTGGGTGAAATGTTTGATAGGAAAAGTGCAATGTTGGAACTGACACATTGCCTTAGGGGCTTTGCAGTTCATTAAAAAAAGACATTAATTTAAATAAAAAGCTTTGTTTGGACAGATGTACTATAAGGTTATGACAGTATCAATGATGTGTGGTTTGTTTCAGACTCAAGGGTGAAAACCATCAAAACCGGGGATGATCGTAACTCAAAAATCATTCTTTTAATTCATGGAAAAAGAGAAGTTGTGTCTTGCTTTATAGTTCTGGCTTTAATTTTCAGCACAAAATTCAAAAAGGTTTTGAATGATGCAGCTTCTTCTTCTGATTTGATTTTCAGCAGAGTTTCACAACTCGGCAGCACCCAATTTAAAAGGTAAGATGCTGAAAACCTGTGTACCACTTGTAATCTCATTATGATCTTTGTGTTAAGTTTTACTATAGTCTTCAATTTTAACATTGGAGTTTGTTTTCACTGGGAAGTAAAGGCAACCTCTTTCCTGCTACCACTTGCTAGGACAAGTCTGTGTTCACAGTGCGAAGTGAAAAAGTATCCTGGGTCTGTTAGGAGCTTTGAGAGAAGTTTGTTTAATCCTTGTTTTTAACCGCGACCAGCAAAAGCTTACAGTGCTTTTCCCACAGGCCAAAGTACAGTAATTGTGCCGCAGTCATCTGCCTGTTCCACTTCCTTTCACTTCAAGAGCACCAAGGTTCAGGGACAAGTGTGACTAACGGGTCCTCTTTAACCTCTCGGATTTAAACACGTTTCTCTTTTTGTTTCTGCCAGAGTGGGAGTGGAGAAAGCGCATGGAAGGTATGTCCCTGGCCTCGGGTGCGATCTATCCAAGCTCCCGAGCACCTGCGGCCGTTAAAGATTCGCTCCGCCCTTTGCCCTGAACAAGTCTCCCTGCTGAGCCACTTTTCCCAGCATGCGTGCTGAGGAGCCGTGTGACTAGCTCCTCAGCAGGAGCAGTCAGCCCAGTGGGAAAAAAAAAACAAACCGCTGTAACCAGACCATCCGAAAAAGAGACAAAATAAATGCAGATTTAATAAGGAGAAACCAAACAGAGAAATGGCAGGCCGTAACAAAACCACTACCACACCATCTAGACCAGGTTAGATACTATAACTCCTCTTGATGGACAGGTGAACCTCCATTTTAAGGGGTGGGTTAACATGCTCTGTAACCTGACACTAGATGGTGGAATAGACCAACACAGAACAACATTGTGGATCCACAACAGACAGCACAACAAAATAAAATAATACATATAAACGGCTATATCACCCTCTAGCTCAGCACTGGCAGCCCACTGGAGCTCAGCAGTGTGAGCCTGGTCAGTACCTGGATGGGAGACTCCTGGGAAAGCTGAGGCTGCTGCTGGAAGAGGTGTGAGTGGGGCCAGTAGGAGGCGCTCACCCTGCGGTCTGTGTGGGTCCTAATGCCCCAGTATAGTGACGGAGACACTCTACTGTAAACAGGCGCCGTCCTTCAGATGAGATGTAAAACCGTGGTCCTGACTCTCTGTGGTGATTAAAAATCCCAGGGCGTCTCTCGAAAAGAGTAGGGGTGTCACCCCGGTGTCCTGGCCAAATTTCCCCCTGGTCTTTACCCATCATGGCCTCCTAATAACCCCCATCTCTGAACTGGCTCCATCACTCTGCTCTCCTCCCCACTGAGAGGTGCTGTGTGTGAGCCGACTGAAAACAAGTGGTTACGCTGTTAGCGTCTGGTTGTATAATGTACGTACAGTACAAGTGATGAGAAGAAAACAACATGTTGCCCTGTTAGGGTCTGGTTGTAAAATGTGTATAAAAGGGATCAGGATTCAGTAGTCAGCTGTAGCTATAATACAGTGACATTAAAATACAATCCTAAAAATCTCCAAGAGGCAGAGCGGTGGCACTGTGGCTGGAAGGTTGCCAGTTCGAATCCCATGGCTGGCAGAGGAAATTGTACTCCGTTGGGCCCCTGAGCAAAGCCCTTCACCCCAGCTGCTCCAGGGGTGCAGTATAAATGGCTGACCCTGCGCTCTGACCCCCAGCTTCTCTCCCTGTCTGTGTGTCTCATGGAGAGCAAGCTGGGGTCTGCGAAAAGACAAATTCCTAATGCAAGAAATTGTAGATGGCCAATAAAGTGATCTTATCTGATCTTAAGTGCCAACCTGTGGGATGGAATCAGGAAGCGGGAGGTGAAATTGGGGAGACGTCTCTTTTGGGTTCGCGTCCGAGAAATGGATTTAGGAATAAAGTACTCATTCTCCCACCCCGCAGTGGAGGTGACGCTGGACCCCAGCACGGCCAACTGCTACCTGGGGCTCTCCGAAGACGGCAGGGAGGTGCGGTGGACCGGGATCAGGGAGCGTCTCCCGGAAAACCCGGAGCGCTTCGACGAGTACCCCTGCGTCCTGGGGGCGATGAGCGACGTGACGAGGGGCCGCTACTGGGAAGTGGAGGTGGGGGACAAGAGGTGCTGGGAGGTCGGGGTGGCCCGGCCGTCCGTGCGCCGGCTCGGGCAGCTGGCTCCGAGCCCCGAGGAGGGATTCTGGGTCCTCAGCCTGTGGGACGGGAAGAAGCTCCAGGCCCTCACCGGCTCCGAGACCCCCCTGGAGAACACCCCCATCCCCAGGACACTGGGGGTGTACCTGGACTACGAGAAGATGGAGGTCTCCTTCTTCGACGCCGAGACCGCAGCCCACATTTACACCTTCCAGGAGAAGTTCTCCGGGGAAGTGTGTTCCTTCTTCTCTCCGGGGAACAACGACGAGGAGCCCATGAGGATCGTCCCGGCCAGACGGGCATAATCACGCTGACAGATCCTGCTGATTGTTTTAGTTTCAGTTCCGTTTCCCTGTACTGTTGATACACTGTTGTCCAAATACGACTACGACTACATGTACAGTGATTGAGTACAACTACAGATACAAGTTACACATACTGTACAAATACATTTACTAATACAAATACAGTTAATTAATACAAATGCAAGTTACAAATACGAATACGGTTAATGAGTACAAATACAGTTATTGGCCTACAGTAATTATGACAGCAGTCTGCAGTTCCTCACGGTGAGAGGCCAGGCAGTCTGTGACCTGCATCGCTCTTGCACTATTTCTTTTGTTTTTTTTTCATTTTCTTTATTCTTCTCCGATTGATCGGTACATCAAGCAATCACATCAATGTACGTCAACAAATCGCTCCATCAATCAATCCCTCGTCCCTCCCCCTCCCTCCCTCAGTTAATGAAAGAAAAGTGATTTTATCAACCTGAATTAAAAACAGAATATACAACATACAGTATGGGCTCCCCCAAATATCCCACACTGCAAACTCTTAGTCATTTTCTCTCCTCATACAACCAAACCAGAAAAAATATAAAACTATGTACAGTATATACAGCTCTTTCCTCCCAATGATTTTATCAATATTTTACTCCTCTCCCTTCCCTGCTTTTATTTTCTCTTCCCTTAACCCTTTCCTTCCTCTTTCTCTTTTCTTCTGTGTCTCCTTTTCCCTTCATTTTAATTTTATTTTAGTTTATCTTTCCACCCTTGGAATATTGTTTCATTCAAGATTCCAAGACACACCCAGCTCAGACCAGTCCTGTGTCCTAAAACTTCAGTTCAATTGACCTTTGTCTCTATGCACATATACTGTACACCGATACCTTGCTGCCAATGTAATCAGATCTGCGCCTTTGTTTGTGTAGATATCAGGTTGAAGGAGAGTCTGAACAAGTGTACATTTTGTGGTTTACCTCTGTATGGAATAGCTAAGAATGTGCCATTGTTAACAAGCCATACAATTAAACTATTTAATGATCGTTCAAAAACAAGGGTGTGTGCAACTATATGACAATGCTGACGTGTCGAGTAGAATTCTTCTCTTAGCTTTGTGTTGGGGTGAAATACCTCTCTTTTAATCATAGGAGTCTGGTTCAACGGCAAGTCATTGCATTGACATTGTAGAACGTTTAAAGATAAATGAAGACATTAGAATATAACATCCATCCTCTCGAGTGATGTGACTGTTGGAGCTGGGTTCAGTTCTGCGCCTTGTGCTTCAGTCTGTGTGGAGTTTGCATGTTCCCCCCTTCCCCTGTGTTTCCCCGTCTCGCACCCTCTGGGGTCAGATCTGCCAGCAGAGGGACAGAGCAGTTGCTCTCTCAATCCTGTCCGGTGTCCTGTACTCACAGCTATGCTCTCAGTCATGTCCGGTGTTCTGCACTCACAACTATACTCTCCAGTACTTTCAGTCCTGTCCAGTGTCCTATACTCACAAATATACTCTCCAGTACTCTCAGTCCTGTCCGGTGTCCTGCACTTACAACTATACTATCCTATACTCTTAGTCTTGTGCGGCGTCCTGTACTCACAAATATACTCTCAGTCCTGTCCAGTGACCTATACACAAAACTATACTCTCCAGTACTCTCAGTCCTGTCCAGTGTCCTGTACTCACACATATACTCTCCTATACTCTCAATCCTGTGCAGTGTCCAATGCGCGCACATATACTCTCAGTCCTGTCCGTTTTCCTGTACTCACAACTTTACTCTCCTATACTCTCAGTCCTGTCCTCTCAACTATACTCTCCAGTGCTCTCAGTCCTGTCCAGTGTCCTTTACTCACAACTTTACTCTCTGTCATGTCCTCATAACTATAATCTCCAGTACTCTCAGTCCTGTCTTCATAGCTATACTCTCCTATACTCTCAGTCCTGTCCAGGTTCAAATCACAAAATAATGGAGAGCTGAATTGTGGTCCATGGCTGGGAAAATATGTTTCGCCTCACGTGAGCATCCAGCGTCCTCTCAAGACAGTGTGCACCGTGCAGCAGAGTGGGAGGCCTCTCTTCCTCTGCAGGCTGAAACGCCGTCATGTGTTGAAGATGTTCCTGTTCAAGGCTTGCTTGTTTTATTGTGAATGTGAGTGGGAAACCACAACATCCGTGAGTCACTTCAGAAACTGCAGCAGCATCGTGGCTGCTGCTGCTCTCTGTGGACTGCCGGCCCGGTTCTCATCATCAACATCATCATCGTCTCACACGCAGACCTATGGCAACAGGTACGTTGCTCGTTCTATCCATCTTTGTCCCGATTGACGTAGATTAATGGTACAGGACCAGCGGGCTGTAGATCAAGGCAGTGCTTTTACTTTCGCTTTGCGATCAGCAGTTTGCTTCCGTCTCCCCGGATGATCGGGAGGGCCGTCCGTTCCGGTTTCGCAGCCAGAGAATCGAGGCAGAGACGCATAGTAAAAATGCCCTAAAAAAATGTTTTTATTTTTTTTACAACTCGCCCCTTTTGAAACAGGAAGTCCGCATGCCGGCTTCTGCGAGGTTACGACAGGAGGGGAAGTAGGGGGGGGAGGGGGCGGGGAGGGGGTGATGGGGAAATGGTGAGAGCCAAGCTGCAGTTTCTCCGGCAGCTCCCCGTCCTTCGGCTCCGGCAGGGCCCGCGGGCTGAGTTCTGGTCACTGTGTGGGCTGAGGCCGGGCTGTTGGGGCGGCCGGTCACCGTGTGTGTGGGGAGCGATGGCGGCTTTAGGTTCGGGGTTTGGCTGTGAGGAGGACTTGAATTCGTTCAGCAGAGGGTCGGCCCATTCCTCGCTGGCTCTCGAGGGTCAGTGGCAGAGCCTGATTGTCTGGAAGCCGGAAAGCCACACGGATATTGATGGGACAAAACAGGCCCAGGGGTGTAGCCAGGGTGGCAGCTGCTACCCCTAAATATGCCACCTCATATTAGTCGTTACGTACAATCCCATATTGTCTGAAATTTAACAACAAATTTTCTAAGAGTGAAAATAATAATAATGATTATTCCTTACATTTATAGAGCACTTATCCTGACACTCCACTCAGAGCTCTTTGCAGGTCATGGGGATCCCCTCCACCCCCACTAGTGTGTCCCCCCACCTGGATGAAGCTCCAGTCTGTTCACACACAGCAGCTCTCAGTGGGGAGGAGAGCAGAGTGATGAAGCCAGTTCAGAGAGGGGGGTTATTAGGAGGCCATGATGGGTAAAGACCAGGGGGAAATTTGGCCAGGACACCGGGGTGAAACCCCTACTCTTTTCGAGAGACGCCCTGGGATTTTTAATGACCACAGAGAGTCAGGACCTCGGTTTTGTCTCATCTAAAGGACAGCACCTTTTATACAGTAGAGTGTCCCCATCACTACACTGGGGCATGAGAACTCACACAGACCGCAGGGTGAGCGCCCCCTACTGGCCCCACTAACACCTCTCCCAGCAGCAGCCTCAGCTCTCCCAGGAGTCTCCCATCCAGGTACTGGCCAGGCTTACACTGCTGAGCTCCAGTGGGGCTGCCAGCGCTGAGCTGGAGGGTGATACAGCTGCTGGCCAACAGGCCAGGTCTTGGCAAATATGTGGCAATATTTTCCCGTGTGGCTCAGTGACAGTTGTGCGAGACTTTGTAGAAACAAGTCAAAGCACCTGTCCCTTTCCATTTCTACAATAGTGCATGCATATTTTTTATTGCGTGAGCAGGCTTTTAACATTAACAAAATTAACAAAAACTGTCACCAAATAACATTGAGGATTATGTGATATTGAGTATTATGAGTTGTTATTGTACTTTATTCGGTAAAAGCTCTTTAAGATGACAAACCTATCCCTGTGAGAAAGAATAGGGTTTCTTTCCTGACGTCTGTTGTGAGTATAAGTGTGAGATGGGGTGACCAGTGTAACTCGTGCAGAGGAGATTAGCAGAGCACCTGTTACAGAGGGCAAATCATATCGTTTGAAAATACCAGCGCACAGAGCGGCACCGTATCACTTGGGTAAAGGAGATACGCTCTGTGACAGGGAGCCGCAGTGAACGCCGTTTCGAGCCGATGAGTTCCCCAGGTTGACAAGAGACCCCCGGCGTGAGGCCAGCGGGGGCTGACGACGAGGGCATCTCTCTTTAAAAAATGCACTCGGGAGGGGGGTGAGGCGTCCAAAAGACGATGTGGCGCTCAGAGCGAAGGAAAAAGAAAGAATGTTTTAAAAAATCAGAAACAACGTTCTGTGAAATGAGGGGGGGGGGAGAATGATGCTCTTTGGGGAGAAAGGGGCCTGGGCTGTACAGCTCTTGGCCAACGTGCCGTGCAGCCCGGTGAGGAATTCTTACAACTGAGCTGAAGTCGTACTTTCACACGGCTGTAGACGGGCTAACAGCAGAGCTTTAGGGAAATGATAAATTCATGGAGCTCCACTGTGCCCCGACTCCTATATCCTATATACTGTACATCTGTGTGTGACTGATGGATTACTGTGTACTGACACAGATTCTAAAATGGGTCGGGAAAGATCCTGACATCCTGACATCGGGATGATTATTGGCTTATTGGGCCTCCGAAAATAGAAAATCCTTTGTGGATCGACTGACCCGCCATAATTTCCCCTTTTTTCCCCCTAGATCCGGGACCAAGGCGGGCGGGGAGAGAGGGCAGCGAAGCCGTAGCTCCCCCGCTGGGCCAGCGCAGCCCCTCCGGCCTGAGGGTGATGCTGATGGGGAGGGCGGGGGCCGGGAAGACCGCCGCTGCCAACACCATCCTGGGAAAGGTGGAGACGTCGTCCGAGGACGGCCGGTCCCAGGTTACCCAGGGCTGCGTGAAGAGGATCGGGACCGTGGCCGGGAGGAGGATCGTGCTGATCGACAGCCCCGATTTGCTCGGCTCTGAGACCTGGCCAAAGGAGACCTGCAGCGAGATCCGGATGTGCATGCTGCAGCCCAATCTGGGGCCCCATGTCTTCCTCCTGGTGCTGCAGATCGGGGATTTCAGAGCCGGAGAGGAGGAGGCCCTCCAGATCATGAAAGACATCTTCGGCGAGACTTGCCGGAACTACACGCTCGTCCTCTTCACCCACGGGGACCGGCTCGGGGAGGAGACCATCGAGCGGTACCTCAGGGGGCAGCCCGGGGGCTTGCAAAAGCTCCTGCATCAGTGCGGTAGGCGGTACCACGTCTTCAATAACGAGGACATGGGGAACCGCCGACAGGTGGAGGACCTGCTGGGGAAAATCGACGAGATGTGGAGGAGGAGCTCTCGGCACGGACAGGACTCGGAGGAGAGGCTCGCAGACAAAGCGCAGGAGACAGCCGTGGAAGTGAGCACTCCGGTGTCGCGGCCCAGCTCTCTGCCCAGGAGGGCGGTGGGAAAACGGGGCAGTAGGTTGGAGTCGATAAAGAGAGGGTTTGACTTCAGCAGAGGGAGGATCCAGAGAGAAGTAAAGGGAAAGCCGCAGGGCCGGGAGGAGGAAGTGAGGCCGAAGCGTGCCGAGGGCTCTCGGGAAGAAGAGACGGAGATGGCTGGTGGCCGCGAGGAACCGCAGAGCCGGGACGAGCTGGAAAACGAGCCGGGAGGATCCCCGAGGTTGGACCGGCAAGGGGAACAGGCGGAGGGAGGGGGGAGACCGGGAAAAAACGGGGAGAGCGAGGCGAGAACATTGATCCCACAGTGGAGCAGGAAATGGGATAGAGGGATCGTCACAGAGGAGAAGGAGAAGGACAGAGAAGGCAAGGCAGGAGAAGACAAGGAGACACTAGCCAAGATGCAGGGGGCAGAGGTGAGGGAGAACACTGAAAGGAAAATGTGGGTGGACACTCCACAACACACCGAGGAAAGAATAAAACTGGGAGCTGGGATGGAACCAATATGGAACACAACAAGACAGGAGACACAACCGTCATGTGAAGACCTGAAGAGGGAAATGGAGCTCAGAGTGAAAGAAGAACTAAGGGCTCAGCATGAAGAAGAGTTCAGAAAGAAAAAGAGAGAACTGAGGGAGCAATATGAGGACAGGCAGAAGAGGAGAGAGACAGAGCTGAGGGAGCAGTATGAAGAGAGAGAGAAGAGGAGAGAGACAGAGCTGAGAGAGGAGCAGAGGAGAGGAGCAGAGAGATACGAGGACGAACAGGCTCAGAGAGAGAGGGAGCTCACAGAGGGATTTCTGAAAGAGATGGAGGAATGGAGACAGAAATATGAAGAACTGCAGAGGGAAATGCAGGCAGAGAAAGAGCAGTCAGCACAAGAGCTTGACAGGAGAGCAGAGCAAATCGAGAAGATGACCGAGAGTTTAGCTGAAGAGAAAAGAAGGACAGACAGACACCAGGAGGAACAGGCTCAGAGAGAGAGAGAGCTCACAGAGGGATTTCTGAAAGGGACTGAGGAATGGAGGCAGAAGTGTGAAGACCTGCAGAGGGAAATGGAGGAGATGAAAGAGAGAACCAAAGAAGAACAGCTCAGAATAGAAGAACTAAGGGCTCAGTATGAAGAGGAGATTATCAGGAGAGAGACTGAGCTGAGAGAGCAATATGAAGAGAGAGAGAGGAGGAGAGAAATGGAGATGAATCCTAAACTGGGAGAAACGGAGAAGGAAGGAGCAGCGGTCAGGGACCAGCGGGAAGGTCATCTGCAGGAGAAAGAGAGAGACATCAGGGAGGAAGATAGCAAGCAAATAGAGGAACTGAAACTCATGAAGTATGAGCTGCAGAGAAAGATGGAGACAGGGAGGCAGAGGGCTGTGGAGGAACTGGACAGCATAGCAGAGGGAACTCAGTCCAAGTCCAGAAAGGACAGTCCTACACAAGGCGAAGAGCTGGACCTGCAGGGTGAAGAGGAGCTCAGCCCAGGAGAGATACAGGGGGACAGGGAGAGAGAGGAGAGTGGAGGAGAGAAAGAACTGGAACGACAGCTGGAAGCAATGAGGAGAGATTGGAAAGACCTGGAGCAGAGACACGGAGAATTCCAGAGAAGAGAAAAACTCCTGGAGAAGAGTCTGGAAGAGAAGGTCAGGAAAGTTGATACAATGAAGCCATTGGATCAGGTCAAAGAGAAAGAACTCGAAGAGGAGAGGACAACATGGGCAGAGGAAGTCTTTAATAGAGCAAAAGAGCTGAAAGAGTTGTGGGAAGAATTATACAAAGTGAAAGAACGAGAGACGGAAGAAAAACAAAGGGAGAGAGAGAAAGCTTTACTGGAAAAGCAAAACACAGAACAGGAGAAGATGAAGGAGCAGCACAAAAACGAGCTGGAGGAGATGCAAAGGAAAGTGGAGGAAGAGACGTCCAGGGCAATTGAGAAAATGACACACACTTTAGAAGCAGGTGTTAAAAGAGAGAGAGACCTGAGTGAAGCCCTAGCCGAGCTGATGAAGGAATCAGAGGACATGAGGCGGAAATTTGAAGCAGAGGAATGTCAGAGGACAAATGAAGGGGAAGAGATGTCAGCAGGGCAGAGAAGGACAGAGAAGGAGCTCCAGGAATATCTGCGGAAGGAGGTGGAGGAGTTGACCAGGAAGCACGCAGAAGAACTCGAGAGAGTGAGACTGAGGTGTGAGGAGGAGCATAGAGACAGAGCAGAGACACTGAGGCTTCAGCACCAGCAGGAGAGCAGCAGGCGAGAGGCAGAACTGAGGGAGCAATACGAAGAGAGAGAGCTGAGAGAGGAGCACAGGAAAGGAGCAGAGAGACACCAGGAGGAGCAGGCTCAGAGAGAGAGGGAGCTCACAGAAGGATTTCTGAAAGAAATGAAGGAATGGAGACAGAAATATGAAGACCTGCAGAGGGAAATGAAGGCAGAGAAAGAGAAGTCAGCACAAGAGCTTGACAGGAGAGCAGAACAAATCGAGAAGATGACCGAGAGCTTAGCTGAAATGAAAAGGACAGAGAAGGAACTCAGGGAGGAGCTCCAGAGGCAAATGGGTGAAATAACTCAGAAACATGAGGAGGAAATGGAAGAGTTAAGACAGAGATATGAGAGGGAGAAGGAGAAGGAAACAGAGCACCTGAGAGAGACAATATCACAGGAGCAGTGCAGACTGGAACAAGAATTAAGAGTCAAGTATGAAGAAGAGATTGGCAGGAGAGAGACAGAGGTGAGAGAGGAGCAGAGGAGAGGAGCAGAGAGACACCAGGAGGAGCAGGCACAGAGAGAGAGGGAGATTAAAGAGGGATTTCTGAAAGAAATGGAGGAATGGAGACAGAAATATGAAGACCTGAAGAGGGAAATGAAAGAGATAACCAAAAAGGAACAGCACAGAATAGAAGAACTAAGGGCTCAGTATGAGGAGGAGATTATCAGGAGAGAGACTGAGCTGAGAGAGCAATATGAAGAGAGAGAGAAGAGGAGCGAGACAGAGGTGAGAGAGCAGCAGAGGAGAGGAGCAGAGAGACGCCAGGAGGAACAGGCTCAGAGAGAGAGAGAGCTCACAGAGGGATTTCTGAAAGAAATGGAGGAATTGAGACAGAAATATGAAGACCTGCAGAGGGAAATGAAGGCAGAGAAAGAGCAGTCAGCACAAGAGCTTGACAGGAGAGCAGAACAAATCGAGATGATGACCGAGAGCTTAGCTGAAATGAAAAGGACAGAGAAGGAACTCAGGGAGGATTTCCAGGGGCAAATGGGTGAAATAACTCAGAAACATGAGCAAGAAATGGAAGAGTTAAGACAGAGATATGAGAGGGAGAAGGAGAGGGAAACAGAGCCCCTGAGAGAGACAATATCACAGGAGCAGTGCAGACTGGAACAAGAGCTAAGAATCAAGTATGAAGAAGAGATTAGTAGAAGAGAGAGAGAACTGAGAGAGCAATATGAAGAGAGAGAGAAGAGGAGAGAGACAGAGATGAGACAGGAACAGAGACAGAGGGAGCTCACAGAGGGATTTCCGAAAGAAATGGAGGAATGGAGACAGAAATATGAAGACCTGCAGAAGGAAATGCAGGCAGAGAAAGAGCAGTCAGCACAAGAGCTTGACAGGAGAGCAGAACAAATCAAGAAGATGACCGAGAGCTTAGGTGAAATGAAAAGGACAGAGAAGGAACTCAGGGAGGAGCTCCTGGGGGAAATGGGTGAAATAACTCAGAAACATGAGCAGGAAATGGAAGAGTTAAGACAGAGATATGAGAGGGAGAAGGAGAGCGAAACAGAGCACCTGAGAGAGACAATATCACAGGAGCAGTGCAGACTGGAACAAGAGCTAAGAGTCAAGTATGAAGAAGAGATTGGCAGGAGAGAGACAGAGATGAGAGAGGAGCAGAGGAGAGGAGCAGAGAGACACCAGGAGGAACAGGCTCAGAGAGAGAGGGAGCTCACAGAGGGATTTCTGAAAGAGATGGAGGAATGGAGACAGAAATATGAAGACCTGCAGAGGGAAATGGAGGAGATGAAAGAGAGAACCAAAGAGGAACAGTCCAGAATAGAAGTACTAAGGGCTCAGTATGAAGAGGAGATTATCAGGAAAGAGACTGAGCTGAGAGAGCAATATGAAGAGAGAGAGAAGAGGACAGAGACAGAGGTGAGAGAGGAGCAGAGGAGAGGAGCAGAGAGACACCAGGAGGAAAAGGCTCAGAGAGAAAGGGAGCTCACAGAGGGATTTCTGAAAGAGATTGAGGAATGGAGACAGAAATATGAAGACCTGCAGAGGGAAATTGAGGCAGAGAAAGAACATTCAGCACAAGAGCTTAACAGAAGAGCAGGAGAAATAGAGAAGATGACCAAGAGTTTAGTTGAAGAGCAACTGACAGTGAGACACCGGGAGGAACAGGCTCAGAGAGAGAGGGAGCTCACAGAGGGATTTCTGAAAAAGATGGAGGAATGGAGACAGAAATATGAAGACCTGCAGAGGGAAATGCAGGCAGGGAAAGAGCAGTCAGCACAAGAGCTTGACAGGAGAGCAGAACAAATCGAGATGATGACAGAGAGTTTAGCTGAAATGAAAAGGACAGAGAAGGAACTCAGGGAGGATTTCCAGGGGCAAATGGGTGAAATAACTCGGAAACATGAGCAAGAAATGGAAGAGTTAAGACAGAGATATGAGAGGGAGAAGGAGAGGGAAACAGAGCCCCTGAGAGAGACAATATCACAGGAGCAGTGCAGACTGGAACAAGAGCTAAGAGTCAAGTATGAAGAAGAGATTAGTAGAAGAGAGAGAGAACTGAGAGAGCAATATGAAGAGAGAGAGAAGAGGAGAGAGACAGAGATGAGACAGGAACAGAGACAGAGGGAGCTCACAGAGGGATTTCCGAAAGAAATGGAGGAATGGAGACAGAAATATGAAGACCTGCAGAAGGAAATCCAGGCAGAGAAAGAGCAGTCAGCACAAGAGCTTGACAGGAGAGCAGAACAAATCAAGAAGATGACCGAGAGCTTAGGTGAAATGAAAAGGACAGAGAAGGAACTCAGGGAAGATTTCCAGGGGCAAATGGGTGAAATAACTCAGAAACATGAGGAGGAAATGGAAGAGTTAAGACAGAGATATGAGAGGGAGAAGGAGAGGGAAACAGAGCACCTGAGAGACACAATATCACAGGAGCAGTGCAGACTGGAACAGGAGCTAAGAGTCAAGTATGAAAAAGAGATTGGCAGGAGAGAGACAGAGATGAGAGAAGATCAGGGGAGAGGAGCAGAGAGACACCAGGAGGAGCAGGCTCAGAGAGAGAGGGAGCTCACAGAGGGATTTCTGAAAGAAATGGAGGAATGGAGACAGAAATATGAAGACCTGCAGAGGGAAATGGAGGAGATGAAAGAGAGAACCAAAGAGGGACAGCCCAGAATAGAAGTACTAAGGGCTCAGTATGAAGAGGAGATTATCAGGAAAGAGACTGAGCTGAGAGAGCAATATGAAGAGAGAGAGAAGAGGACAGAGACAGAGGTGAGAGAGGAGCAGAGGAGAGGAGCAGAGAGACACCAGGAGGAACAGGCTCAGAGAGGAAGGGAGCTCACAGAGGGATTTCTGAAAGAGATTGAGGAATGGAGACAGAAATATGAAGACCTGCAGAGGGAAATTGAGGCAGAGAAAGAACATTCAGCACAAGAGCTTAACAGAAGAGCAGGAGAAATAGAGAAGATGACCAAGAGTTTAGTTGAAGAGCAACTGACAGTGAGACACCGGGAGGAACAGGCTCAGAGAGAGAGGGAGCTCACAGAGGGATTTCTGAAAAAGATGGAGGAATGGAGACAGAAATATGAAGACCTGCAGAGGGAAATGCAGGCAGGGAAAGAGCAGTCAGCACAAGAGCTTGACAGGAGAGCAGAACAAATCGAGATGATGACAGAGAGTTTAGCTGAAATGAAAAGGACAGAGAAGGAACTCAGGGAGGATTTCCAGGGGCAAATGGGTGAAATAACTCAGAAACATGAGCAAGAAATGGAAGAGTTAAGACAGAGATATGAGAGGGAGAAGGAGAGGGAAACAGAGCCCCTGAGAGAGACAATATCACAGGAGCAGTGCAGACTGGAACAAGAGCTAAGAGTCAAGTATGAAGAAGAGATTAGTAGAAGAGAGAGAGAACTGAGAGAGCAATATGAAGAGAGAGAGAAGAGGAGAGAGACAGAGATGAGACAGGAACAGAGACAGAGGGAGCTCACAGAGGGATTTCCGAAAGAAATGGAGGAATGGAGACAGAAATATGAAGACCTGCAGAGGGAAATGCAGGCAGGGAAAGAGCAGTCAGCACAAGAGCTTGACAGGAGAGCAGAACAAATCAAGAAGATGACCGAGAGCTTAGGTGAAATGAAAAGGACAGAGAAGGAACTCAGGGAGGAGCTCCTGGGGGAAATGGGTGAAATAACTCAGAAACATGAGCAAGAAATGGAAGAGTTAAGACAGAGATATGAGAGGGAGAAGGAGAGGGAAACAGAGCCCCTGAGAGAGACAATATCACAGGAGCAGTGCAGACTGGAACAAGAGCTAAGAGTCAAGTATGAAGAAGAGATTGGCAGGAGAGAGACAGAGATGAGAGAGGAGCAGAGGAGAGGAGCAGAGAGACACCAGGAGGAACAGGCTCAGAGAGAGAGGGAGCTCACAGAGGGATTTCTGAAAAAGATGGAGGAATGGAGACAGAAATATGAAGACCTGCAGAGGGAAATGCAGGCAGGGAAAGAACAGTCAGCACAAGAGCTTGACAGGAGAGCAGAACAAATTGAGATGATGACAGAGAGTTTAGCTGAAATGAAAAGGAAAGAGAAGGAACTCAGGGAGGATTTCCAGGGGCAAATGGGTGAAATAACTCAGAAACATGAGCAAGAAATGGAAGAGTTAAGACAGAGATATGAGAGGGAGAAGGAGAGGGAAACAGAGCCCCTGAGAGAGACAATATCACAGGAGCAGTGCAGACTGGAACAAGAGCTAAGAGTCAAGTATGAAAAAGAGATTGGCAGGAGAGAGACAGAGATGAGAGAGGAGCAGAGGAGAGGAGCAGAGAGACACCAGGAGGAACAGGCTCAGAGAGAGAGGGAGCTCACAGAGGGATTTCTGAAAGAGATGGAGGAATGGAGACAGAAATATGAAGACCTGCAGAGGGAAATGCAGGCAGGGAAAGAGCAGTCAGCACAAGAGCTTGACAGGAGAGCAGAACAAATTGAGATGATGACAGTGAGTTTAGCTGAAATAAAGAGGACAGAGAAGGAACTCAGGGAGGATTTCCAGGGGCAAATGGGTGAAATAACTCAGAAATATGAGGAGGAAATGGAAGAGTTAAGACAGCGATATGAGAGGGAGAAGGAGAGGGAAACAGAGCACCTGAGAGACACAATATCACAGGAGCAGTGCAGACTGGAACCAGACCTAAGAGTCAAGTATGAAGAAGAGATTGGCAGGAGAGAGACAGAGGTGAGAGAGGAGCAGAGGAGAGGAGCAGAGAGACACCAGGAGGAGCAGGCTCCGAGAGAGAGGGAGCTCACAGAGGGATTTCTGAAAGAGATGGAGGAATGGAAACAGAAATATGAAGGCCTGCAGAGGGAAATGGAGGAGATGAAAACAAGATCTACAGAGGTACAAAACAGGATGGAAGAAGAGGTGAGAGTCCACTATGTAGAGCAGTTGAGCAGCAGAGAGAAAGAACTGAGGGAGCAACATCAACGGGGGGAGAAGAGGAGAGAAATGGAGATGAATCCTAAACTGGGAGAAACAGAGAAGTGTGAAGCAGCGATCAGGGACCAGCTGGAAGATCAACTGCAGGAGAAAGAGTCCAAGTCCAGAAAGGACAGTCCTACACAAGGCGAAGAGCTGGACCTGCAGGGTGAAGAGGAGCTCAGCCCAGGAGAGATACAGGGGGACAGGCAGAGAGAGGAGGAGTGCGGAGGAGAGAAGGAACTGGAACGACAGCTGGAAGCGATGAGGAGAGATTGGAAAGACCTGGAGCAGAAACATGGAGAGCTCCAGAGCAGAGAAAAGCTCCTGGAGAAGAGACTGGAAGATAAGGTCAGGGAATTAGATGCACTAAAAAAGGAATGTGAAGGAAAGAAGGACCAAAAGCTCGAGAAGGCAAAACAGTCATTAGCAGAGGAGAAGATTAAAATTGAGAGAGTCCTCAGCGAGCAGTTCCAGCAGGAGATGGAGGAGTTGAAGCAGAAACACCAGAAAGAAATGGGGAGACTCCAAAGCACTCTGTACGAGCTCCTCAAATCCAAAACTGCACAAGAGGAACTGAGGACGAGCATTAAAGAACAGCAGATCGTCCTGATAAGAAAGGAAGACAAACTGAGGAGTCTGAGAAATACATTAGACCACAGGTATCGTGTCGAAGAGGAGAAGGTGGAGCAGAAATACCACAGAAGGGTCGCAGAGCTCAGAAAGACTTTTGAGTGTGGGGTTCCCGGGAAAACAGATCAGCCGAGGAAGACAAGGGGAAGCGGGAATGGAGCAGAGCCGGAAGGAAGACGCCGCCAGCTTGTAGAGTTTGCAGAGCCTGGTGCCGAGTCGGAGAAGCCTTGCGCCGAGAGTCTGACCCAGGAAGCAGGGGTACATGAGCGGCATGGTCACGAGGAAGAAGCGCTCAGGAGAGAATATGAGACGGAGCTGCAGCAGCTGAAACAGAAAGCCGAGGAGGCCAAGAACGAAGTCCGGATGTTGCACAAGGAGATCGAGCTCGAGCGGGCCCGAGTGGAACGCCTCCAGGACAAGTATCAGAAGCAGTGTGAAGAAGCCAAGAAAGCCCGAATTAAGTATGAGGCAAGTTATCGGCAAGCGTGCGACCGAGTGAAAGGCATCGAAAATAAATATAAAGAAATGCGGGAGGAAAAGGAGGAGGTTTTGAGGAAGCTACAGAAGAAAGCGAAGGAGACGGAAAGTAAGGACCTGTGTGAGGACGATGAAAAGTGCAAGCAGGAAACAACAGCCACGGAAGACACTTTAGCAGAGGAGAGGAGCAGGATAGAGAGAGTCCTGAGAGAGGAGCTACTGCAGGAGATGGAGGAGTTGACCCAGAAACACGCAGAGGAGATGGAAAGGCAGAGAAGGGAGGTGAAGCTGAGGTGTGAGGAGGAGCACAGAGACAGAGCAGAGACACTGAGGCTTCAGCACCAGCAGGAGAGCAGCAGAAGAGAGACAGAGCCGAGAGAGCAATATGAAGAGAGAGAGAAAAGGAGAGAGACAGAGCTGAAGACAAAACTGGAAGAAGCAGAGAGGGAAAGAGATGCAATCAGGGCCAGGTGTGACGAGGAACTGCATGAGAAAGACAGAGAGCTCAGGGAAGTACTGAAGGAATTAAAGCAGAAATACAAGGAGCTGCAGCGAGCTTCCCAGCACAGTGAGAACGAGGACAGAGGAGATGTTGAAGAGCTTATTCCAAACCAAAGCTCACTGACATTGGAGAAGCTCACCAACATTGAAAACGTGTGTGTAGCTCTTCAACGGGACTGCGAGTGTCAGACTATGGCACTGGCTGATAAGGAAAACCGTCTGCTCTTCTTACAAAGCAAATTCTTAAACTTACGGCAGCAGCAACAAGCGGAAATGGAGAACGCTAAAGAGAAATATGACAGCAAATGTCGAGGGAAAGTAGCGGAGCTCAGGAAGAGGTTCGAGGAGGACCCCACAAAGAGGAAAGCCGTGCATCGTGATGAAGAGGAGAACGAGGAACGAGAAAGGCTTGAAGGGCTTTGCAGAGACATTAGGAGGTCGTACGAGGAGAAGCTGAAGAGAAAAGTGAAGGAGCTGGAGGAGAGGTACAAGGAGGAAGAGAGCAAGGTCACGCAGGAAATGGAGACGCTCAAAGGGGAAATTGCCTCTGAACGCCGGAAAAAACAAATCATCCAGGAGAAGTATGAAGCGAAGTGCCAGGAACTCAAGAAGGCCAGAATGGACTATGATGCAAATTACAGAGAAGCCGTTGGCAGAGCAGATGACATCAAGAAGAACTGGGAAGAAAAACTAGCAGTGGTGGAGGAGGAGCTTCGCCAACGTACTGAGCAGCTGAAGGATCTGAAGGGCGAGGTGAAGTTGAAGAGGGAGAGGGGCGCAGAACGGGGGAGAAGTGCTTCCCAGAAAGGAGACAGGACTGACAAAGGCCCTCCCCCAGGTAAGTTCAGAGAGAAATTCGATTCCGGTCCATTTCCTAATCTTGCCAAGCTTCTCTTCCCACCACCCTGTTTCACACTGCCGTTCAAGGAGGTGTGATAGTACTCTATATAGTATATAGTGTGTGCATTACAATAATAATAATAATTCCTTACGCTTATATAGCGCAATTCTGGACACTCCACTCAGAGCTCTTTACAGGTAATGGGGATCCTCTCCACCCCCACCAGTGTGTCCCCAGCAGGTCAAGTAGCTATGAAAAGACACAAAGCCCCTATTCGCACCACTTGAAAGCTTGGCTTGTTCCCATTTAATTGGGTGAGTAAAGGGCAAGGCATTTCGGGAATATCATCTGGCAGGAAAAAGACATTTTAAATTAATTGTATTTTAGTACAGATTTTGTTGCCAAGTTCTACCAAGTGTTAAAGCTTCAAGGAAAATTCCTAAAAGAAGGAAAGATTTCTGTTAGCCTAAAATCTAACACTCTTTTTTTTCAAATCTGGTACACAAACAAACCTGTCAGACAGAGCGATCCATTTAATCCTGATTGATTATTTTGTCTGACGCAGGGCTGTCTGCGAGAGGCCCAGCTGATCCTTTGGCTGCTGGGGTGTCCGAGCTGAGGCTGGTGCTGCTGGGGAGGACTGGAGCTGGGAAGAGTGCCACAGGGAATCTCATCTTAGGAGGAAGAGAGTTCCATTCGGAAGTCGAGGGTTCGGCTGTGACCAAAGAGAGTGAGAAGAGGAGAGGGGAAGTGGCCGGGAGGCAGGTGGCAGTAGTGGACACTCCGGATTGGTTCCACAGTAGTTTTCCGAAGAAAGACACTGAGCTGGACATCAGGCGATGTCTTAGCCTGACCTCTCCGGGGCCTCACGCTTTTCTGCTGCTGGTCCCCATCGGGAAGAATCCAAATGTCCAGAGATTAGCAGAGTCGCTGAGCTTTTTTGGGGAGATGGCCGAAAGTCACGCAATGATTCTGTTCACACGTGGGGAGGAACTGAAAGGCAAGACGCCCGAGGAGTTCGTTCGACAAGGCGGCAGGGACCTCCGACGACTCGTGCAAAAGTGCGGACACAGGTGGCACGTTCTCCGTGCCGGCAAAACAGCCAACTGTGTCCAAGTCACGGGGCTCCTGGAGAAAATCGAGGAAATGCTGCAGGAAAGCCAGGGCAGTTTCTACAGCAATCTGAGGTACTGGGAGGTGGAAGAGAGCATCAGGGCCAGACAGAGGCAAATCATGAAGGAGAGATACGAGAGGGACCTGAACAGGAAGCAGGTGGAGCTGAAGGAGAAGTACCAGAGGGAGTACGAGGAGTGGGTGGAGGAAAACCTGAGGATCGATGAGAACGAGATGGAGAATCGAGAAGCATGGATTACAGAGCTGCAGGAAACAATTAAGGAAGAGAGGGACAGGAAGAGGATGGGAGCTTTGATGAGGGAACTCAGGCAATGCTGGGAGGAGGGGCAAAGGAGAGAGTACGAGGAAACCAGTCACTTGCAGCAGCTGGAAGTAATGCACCGGAAGGAGAGTTTGGGGAGATCCGGGATCAGTCTGCTGTGGACGGATTGGCGCAGACCCTACGAATTTAGGATAGGGAGTCAAGATGTTTGGGGAAGGGGACCGGAATGTGCGAGGAATGAGGAGATTTCCCAGGGGAGGAGGTGCTGGAGGAAGCGGGAGGAAAGCTACAGAAAACGCTGTGAGGACCGCTTCCGGGAAGAGATGGAAGAAGGTGTTCGGACTGAAAAGGAAAAGGCGAGGGAAGAGGCGGAAAGGTGCCACGATCTTCCGATCTTCCGGGAGCCGAGCAACACAACCAACAGCACCCAGGCTTCCAGAAAGATCGGAGTCCCAGATTACAGCTGGAAGATTGAACCACACATGAAGCTAAGAGAGCAGGAACCCTGGTAGAAAGTCATGAAAAGCTTGAGGACATTAAAAGGTTTACAAACTGAAGGAACGCTTATCATCTTGCCAGTGTCCATTAATCCCAGACCTCACCCAGCTGGTTCCTGAATGTACCCCAGGGGAGCCACCTTCCACAAAGGGGATTCATCACATGATGACTGGACAAAGTAAAAAGCCGATTGATCCGATTTCTAAGTGAGTGGAACACAGACATTGATTGATAAGGGACCTGAAATCATCGAACAGCTCCATACAAAGGGGTAGGGTGGGACAAGGAAGGAACAAGACAAGGGTGGTGCCAAGTGAGGATCCCTGAGGTCCGTTCCGATTCCCAGGAGGATCTATAAGAAACACAAGATATTTTGGGATGAGAAGATGATCTCCAGCCAGGCAACATTGTGCAGAATATTTAACATCTCCCAACACTTCTAGACCCTAAGTTTTAGATTTTCAAGCTTCAGGAACTTCCAGATAGCCATTTATGATCATTTACAGTGGGATAAATTGTTTACAGTGGAAATGACGGGACTTGATTGAATTTGTCAGTTTTTGCTGCTGTTCTTTAGATACATTCTTTCTAATGATTTGTCTGCTTGATCTTAAACTCAAGAGAAGGTGCTTAGCAAAGCTAACAATGGATGAAAAATGTTATATCAATATTCGTATTTAATATCAATATCCATTTATAAGTAGTTCACGTGGGTAGCTGCATCAGCATTTGCAGTCTGCAATGTTTCGGCTGTGAAGCCTTCTTCAGGTGTGGAAGAAGGCTTCATAGCCAAAATGTTGTGTTTTCTCTCTTCTCTTTGCAGCATGGAAGAAACCTATTACTAGTTCCTATCCATTTATAATATTGTTTGTTAGAATTTTTTTCTAACAAGTTTTTGAAAAAAATTATCTTTGTTGAAGTGTTTTCTAGCACATAAAAATAAATTTGATATGCGAAAGATCCATCTGTTTTTTGCATGATTTTTAAAAACATGGCCTGTAAGACTATCTATAAGGAGAATGATTTGTTTGATATAATTTAAGGTAATAGGTGAGTTAAAGCTCATTTGGTTTCAGTGACAGGCAGATAATGGGCTCAGGTGATTAAAGTGTTGCCAACCTTAATTGTAGCTCAAACAAATGTCACAGTGAAAACTCATTTTCTTCCCTTTCATCTTTTCCTTCTCCTCCTTTCTTCTTCTCCACCTCCTCCATTTTCTTCCTTCTCCAGCCTCTTCATCACCTCCTTAGTCATCTCCTCCTTCTTCTTCTTCAACATCTTTTTGTTGGCTGTGGTGCAAGAGCTCACCGTCATGCTGGCAAGCAGAGAGGAACAGCACCTCCTGCCCTCCTTGACATGCATATAGAGAAAGGATGGAGGACGTGTTTGATAGGTTGGAAGGTTATTTGTGCCCACCTCAGAATCCCACAGAAACACCGCTGGAATTATCTGGAACAGCGAATCAGGAGGAGACTGTTCCCTTTGTCCTGGAGATTCCAATTTAGGAAAAAAGGGATTGGAGGGGCTAGGAGTGCGGTGGTGCTGTGGCTAAGGATTTGAGGCTGTGGCTGGAAGGTTGCCAGTTCGTATCCCATGCCTAGCAGAGCAATCCTACTCCGTTGACCCCCTGAGCAAGGGCCTTCACCCCAGCTGCTCCAGGGGTGCTGTATAAATGGCTGACCCTGCGCTTTGACCCCTGCTTCTCAGAACACTGATAAATAGTTTCAAAAACAGTTTCTTCCCCCAAGCACCATAAACATCTTAAATTAGCACCCACACTTTAAGGTACTGCACTGTTTGCACTACAGTATGTCCTGTCTTGGCTGTAGACAATGTAAGATCTATTGTCTAAATTTATTGTCCATGTCTGTTTGTCATTTGTGCCTGTTTTTATTTCCTCTCATGTTACTGGGTACAGCTGAATGATCAAGCATTCCAATACACTTGGTATATATGTCAAATAAAGAAATCTTGAATCTTGAATCTTGATAACCAATTTAATGTCTAATCAAGCTGTGGTTTCCAAATCTGAACAAGGTGCTGAAACTGAACTGTGCCTCTAAATCCTAAAGGAACCCAACAGTCCTATAGGACTATCAGGGATGCCCTCTCCTGGAATTCAGCGGTATGGAGATTCAGTGCAAGACAAAATGATTTGTTTCTGAAGGATTGTCTTAGCGTGGCGTAGAGCTGTTCCAGTGTGAAAGGGCGTCTTTTCTCTCCTACGTCTCTGTGTGCGTGACAGGAAGACTTTGACTGCGAGATGAAACCACACATCCGCCACACAAAAAAATGAAAGATCATCACAGCTTTTCTCAACAGTACTAAAACATTTTCACTGTGACTGATTTTTAAGAAATCCGAAAGGATGGCGACTGAAGGTACCGTATATCTCATTTAACAGTCAGCTTGGTCGTTAGTTGTATGACAGATGAATCGTCGTGTTGTAGAGGAATGGGTTGCAGGTGAAACTGCCTTTACTTTCACTTTGAACACACCACACACTCTCGGATTCAGCTTTTTTAATCTTGTATTTTTTAAAACAATCAACAAAGGACAAAATGTCACGATTCTCCTCAGATTTACTCAGCTTTACTCAGATTTTCTCAGCTCCAGGTCCAGTCATAATTGAGCATTTGAGCATTTGACCGTATGTGGCCGACAGATGCTGTCAGTTGAATTAACGGTGAGAAGCAGGAAACCCAGTTACATGGATCTGAGGCTACAGCTTCACGGAGCTGAAATAGTATGAAAATTATCTTCCAAGGAAACTCACAATGGATATCTGCCTCATATTTTTTATGTTATATATATATTTAAGAAATGTATATATGTTGTGTTTTTATATACCCTATATTTGTTATGCATGCCATATGTTAACACATTGATTTCACACTAATCATCTCTTTGCAACATAGTGCACTTGTAAAGTGAGTGCAGACATGGTACAGATTAACTTAAATAAACATCCATCCATTTTCTAAACTACTTTATTTAATACAGGGGAGCTGGAGCCTATCCAGGCAAGAATCCGGCAAAAGGCAGGATACACCCTGGGCAGGACACCAGTCCATTGCTGGGCATACACACACTCACAGTAGGGCCTATATTCCCAGAAGTCATTTAATCTAAAAGTATATGTGTGGACTGTGGGAGGATCCAGAGCACCTGGAGGTAACACACATGATCCCACACAGATAGCACCCCAGGAATTGAACCCAGGGCCTCAGGGAAGCATTGCTAACCACCATATATAAACACGCTTTCTTGGTGTGATTTAACATAGAAACAAATCTGTTTTCTCTGTAGGGGGAATGAGAAAAAGAGAACTGAGGATCGTCCTTCTCGGAGCACTGGGGGTGGGGAAGAGTTCGACTGGCAATACGATCTTGGGAGGCTCGGTGTTTGAGTCCGAGTACTCCATAACCAGCGAATGTCAGAAGCGAGAGGGCATGGTGGCAGGGAGGCGGGTGGCAGTGGTTGAAGACCCAGACTTATACCATGCGGCGCTGACGAGGGACAAGACACTGGCCGAGAAGTGCCTGGCCCTCTGCGCTCCGGGGCCGCACGCATTCCTTCTCGTCGTGCGGCTGGGGAAACTCACGATGGAGGAAGAGGACGCTCTGGAAGCGATCCGGAACGTCTTCGGGGAGGCGGCTTCGAAGCACACGATGATCCTTTTCAGCCACGGGGACGAGCTGAAGGGCCAGACGATTCAGCAGCATTTAGAAGAATCCGGGGACGACCTGAAAAAACTGCTTGAGAAATGTGACGACAGGTATCACGTCCTCAACAACAAGAATGTGAGTGATAGGCTGCAGGTTACCCGACTGCTGGAGAAGATTGACCGGATGGTGGAAGAGAACGCTGGATGGTACTACACAAAGAACATATATCAGGAGACCGAAGGAGCAATACGACTGAAGGAGCAGCAGTACAAGGAGGAATGGATCCAGAGAGAAGAGGAGTTGAAGCAGCAGCATGAAAATGAACTGAAAGAAAGAGAGAGGAGAACAGAGGAGGAGTTGAAAATTAAATTTGAGGATGAACAGTTCAGGAGAGAGCAGGAGCTGGAGAAGAGGTTTCAGGATGAACTGCTCAGGAGAGAGCAGGAGCTGGAGAAGAGCTCTGCAGATGAACAGACCCGTACAGAACAGAAGATGGAAAAGAGATTTAGAGTTGAACAGACTAGGAAAGAAGAGGAGCTGGAAAAGAGGTACAAAGAGGAAAATCTAAGAGCAGTAGAGAAATGGAAACAGAAATATGAAGATCTACAGAAAGAAATGGAGGCAGAGAAAAAGCAGTCAGCACAAGAGCTTGACAGGAGAGCAGAGCAAATCGAGAAGATGACCAAGAGTTTAGTTGAAGACAATAGAAGGACAGAGAGGGAACTCAGGGTGGATTTCCAGAGGCAAATGGGTGAAATAACTCAGAAACATGAGGAGGAAACGGAAGAGTTAAGACAGAGATATGAGAGGGAGAAGGAGAAGGAAACAGAGCACCTGAGAGAGACAATATCACAGGAGCAGTGCAGACTGGAACTGGAGCTAAGAGTGAAGTATGAAGAAGAGATTGGCAGGAGAGAGACAGAGGTGAGAGAGGAGCAGAGGAGAGGAGCAGAGAGACACCAGGAGGAACAGGCTCAGAGAGAGAGAGAGCTCACAGAAGGATTTCTGAAAGAGATGGAGGAATGGAGACAGAAATATGAAGAACTGCAGAGGGAAATGCAGGCAGAGAAAGAGCAGTCAGCACGCGAGCTTGAGAGGAGAGCAGAGGAAATCGAGAAGATGACTGAGAGTTTCGCTGAAGACAATAGAAAGTCAGAGAGGGAACTCTGGGAGGATTTCCAGAGGCAAATTGGTGAAAAAACTCAGAAACATGAGGAGGAAATGGAAGAGTTAAGACAGAGATATGAGAGGGAGAAGGAGAAGGAAACAGAGCACCTGAGAGAGACAATATTACAGGAGCAGTGCAGACTGGAACAAGAGCTAAGAGTCAAGTATGAAGAAAGTGAGAAGAGGAGAGAGAGAGAGCTGAGAGAGGAGCAGAGGAGAGGAGCAGAGAGACACCAGGAGGAGCAGACTCAGAGAGAGAGGGAGCTCACAGAGGGAATTCTGAATGGGACTGAGGAATGGAGGCAGAAGTGTGAAGACCTGCAGAGGGAAATGGAGGAGATGAAAGAGAGAACCAAAGAGGAACAGCTCAGAATAGAAGAACTAAGGGCTCAGTATGAAGAGGAGATTATCAGGAGAGAGACTGAGCTGAGAGAGCAATATGAAGAGAGAGAGAAGAGGAGAGAAACAGAGCTGAAGATAAAACTGGAAGAAGCAGAGAGGGAAAGAGAAGCAATCAGGGCCAGGTGTGACGAGGAACTGCATGAGAAAGACAGAGAGCTCAGGGAAGAACTGAAGGAATTAAAGCAGAAATACAAGGAGCTGCAGTGGGCTTCCCAGCACAGTGAGAACGAGGACAGAGGAGATGTTGAAGAGCGTATTCCAAACCAAAGCTCACCAACATTGGAGGAGCTTACCAACACTGAAAACGTGTGTGTAGCTCTTCAACGGGACTGCGAACGTCAGACTATGGCACTGGCTGATAAGGAAAACCGTCTGCTCTTCTTACAAAGCAAATTCTTAAACTTACGGCAGCAGCAGGAAGCGGAAATGGAGAACACTAAAGAGAAATATGACAGCAAATGTCGAGGGAAAGTAGCAGAGCTCAGGAAGAGGTTCGAGGAGGTGCTGGGGATACCCCCACCAGTGTGTCCCCAGCAGGTTAAGTAGCTTTGAAAAGACACAAAGCCCCTATTCGCACCACTTGAAAGCTTGGCTTGTTCCCATTTAATTTAGCTGGAAGAAAGATGTTTAGAAATGCACCGGAAGGAGAGTTTGGGGAGATCCGGGATCAGTCTGCTGTGGATGGATTGGCACAGACCCTACGAATTTAGGATAGGGAGTCAAGACATTTGTGGAAGGGGACCGGAATGTGCGAGGAATGAGGCAATTTCCCAGGGGAGGAGGTGCTGGAGGAAGCAGGAGGAAAGCTACAGAAAACGCTGTGAGGACCGCTTCTGGGAAGAGATGGAAGAAGGTGTTCGGACTGAAAAGGAAAAGGCGAGGGAAGAGGCGGAAAGGTGCCACGATCTTCCGATCTTCCGGGAGCCGAGCAACACAACCAACAGCACCCAGGCTTCCAGAAAGATTGGAGTCCCAGATTACAGCTGAAAGATTGAACCACACATGAAGCTAAGAGAGCAGGAACCCTGGTAGAAAGTCATGAAAAGCTTGAGGACATTATAAGGTTTACAAACTGAAGGAACGCTTATCATCCTGCCTGTGTCCATTAATCCCAGACCTCACCCAGCTGGTTCCTGAATGTACCACAGGGGAGCCACCTTCCACAAAGGGGATTCATCACATGATGACTGGACAAAGTAAAAAGCCGATTGATCCGATTTCTAAGTGAGTGTAGCACAGACATTTATGGATAAGGGCCCTGAAATCATCGAACAGCTCCGTACAAAGGGGTGGGGTGGGGCAAGGAAGGAACAAGACAAGGGTGGTGCCAAGTGAGGATCCCTGAGGTCCGTTCCGATTCCCAGGAGGATCTATAAGAAACACAAGATATTTTGGGATGAGAAGAGGATCTCTAGCCGGGCAACATTGTGCAGAATATTTAACATCTGCCACCACTTCTAGACCCTAAGTTTTAGATTTTCAAGCTTCAGGAACTTTCAGCCATTTATGATCATTTACAGTGAGATAGATCGTTTACAGTGGAAATGATGGGACTTGATTGAATTTGTCAGTTTTTGCTGCTGTTCTTTAGATACATTCTTTCTAATGATTTGTCTGCTTTATCTTAAACCAAGAGAAGGTGCTTAGCAAAGCTAAAAAATGGATGAAATATTTTATATCAATATCCATTTATAAGTAATTCAGGTGTGTAGCTGCGTCAGCATGTGCAGTCTGCAATGTTTCGGCTGTGAAACCTTCTTCAGGTGTGGAAGAAAGCTGAAGAAGGCTTGAAGAGCCGAAACTTTGTGTTTTCTCTCTTCTCTTTGCAGCATGGAAGAAACCTATTACTAGTTCCTATCCGTTTATAATATTGTTTGTTCGAATTTTGTTGTAAGTTTTTGAAAATAATTGTCTTTGTTGAAGTGTTTTCTAGCACATAAAAATAAATTTTGTATGCAAAAGCTCCATCTGTTTTTTGCATGATTTTTGAAAAACATGGCCTGTAAGACTATCAATAAGGAGAACGATTTGTTTGATATAATTTAAGGTAATAGGTGAGTTAAAGCTCATTTGGTTTCAGTGACCTGCAGATAATGGGCTCAGGTGATTAAAGTGTTGCCACCCTTAATTGTAGCTCAAACAAATGTCACAGTGAAAACTTAATCATTTTCTTCCCTTTCATCTTTTCCTTCTCCTCCTTTCTTCTTCTCCACCTCCTCCATTTTCTTCCTTCTCCAGCCTCTTCATCACCTCCTTAGTCATCTCCTCCTCCTTCTTCTTCAACATCTTTTTGTTGGCTGTGGTGCAAGAGCTCACCGTCATGCTGGCAAGCAGAGAAGAACAGCACCTCCTGGCCTCCTTGACATGCATATAGAGAAAGGATGGAGGAAGTGTTTGATAGGTTGGAAGGTTATTTGTGCCCACTCAGAATCCCACAGAAACACCGCTGGAATTATCTGGAACAGTGGATCAAGAGGAGACTGTTCCCTTTGTCCTGGAGACTCCAATGTAGGAGAAAAGGGATTGGAGGGCTAGGCAGTGAAGTGGTGCTGTGGCTAAGGATTTGAGGCTGTGGCTGGAAGGTTGCCAGTTCGTATCCCATGCCTGGCAGAGCAATCCTACTCCGTTGACCCCCTGAGCAAGGCCCTTCACCCCAGCTGCTCCAGGGGTGCTGTGTAAATGGCTGACCCTGCGCTCTGACCCCACGCTTCTCTCCCTGTCTGTGTGTCTCATGGAGAACAAACTGGGGTATGTGAAAAGATGAATTCCTAATGCAAGAGACTGTATATGGCCAATAAAGTGATCTTAATCTTAAAGGTTTCTTGATGGCTTTCTTCCCATCTCAGACATGAGTACATGAGCCACAACTGGGTTCGAGGAATACTTCGGGACCCAATTCACCCTGGCCACGATCTGTTTTCACCACTGGGTTCTGGTAGGAGGTATCACAGTATCTAAACACTGATAAATAGTTTCAAAAACAGTTTCTTCCCCCAAGCACCATAAACATCTTAAATTAGCACCCACACTTTAAGGTACTGCACTGTTTACAGTATGTCCTGTCTTGGCTGTAGACAATGTAAGGTCTATTGTCTAAATTTATTGTCCATGTCTGTTTGTCATTTGTGCCTGTTTTTATTCCTCTCATGTTACTGGGTACAGCTGAACAAGCAAGCATTCCAATACACTTGGTGTATATGTCAAATAAAGAAATCTTGAATCTTGAATCTTGATAACCAATTTAATGTCTAATCAAGCTGTGGTTTCCAAATCTGAACAAGGTGCTGAAACTGAACTGTGCCTCTAAATCCTACAGGAACCCAACAGTCCTATAGGACTATCAGGGATGCCCTCTCCTGGAATTCAGCGGTATGGAGATTCAGTGCAAGACAATATGATTTGTTTCTGAAGGATTGTCTTAGCGTGGCGTAGAGCTGTTCCAGTGTGAAAGGGCGTCTTTTCTCTCCTACGTCTCTGTGTGCACGACAGGAAGACTTTGACTGTGAGATGAAACCACACATCCGCCACACAAAAAAATGAAAGATCGTCACAGCTTCTCTCAACAGTACTAAAACCTTTTCACTGTGACTGGTTTTTAAGAAATACGAAAGGATGGCGACTGAAGGTACCGTATATCTCATTTAACAGTCAGCTTGGTCGTTAGTTGTCTGACAGATGAATCGTGCTGTAGGGGAATGGGCTGCAGGTGAAACTGCCTTTACTTTCACTTTGAACACACCACACTCTCAGATTCAGCTTTTTTTATCTTGTATTTTTTAAAACAATCAACAAAGGACAAAATGTCACGATTCTCCTCAGATTTACTCAGCTTTACTCAGATTTACTCAGCTCCAGGTCCAGTCATAATTGAGCATTTGAGCATTTGACCGTATGTGGCCGACAGATGCTGTCAGTTGAGTTAACGGTGAGAAGCAGGAAACCCAGTTATATTGATCTGAGGCTACAGCTTCACGAGGCTGAAATAGTATGGAAATTATCTTCCAAGGAAACTCAGAATGGATATCTGCCTCATATTTTTTATGTTATATATATTTAAGAAATGTACATATGTTGTGTTTTTATATACCCTATATTTGTTATATATGCCATATGTTAACACATTGATTTCACACTAATCATCTCTTTGCAACGTAGTGCACTTGTAAAGTGAGTGCAGACATGGTACAGATTAACTTAAATAAACATCCATCCATTTTCTAAACTACTTTATGTAATATAGGGGAGCTGAAGCCTATCCAGGCAAGAATCCGGCAAAAGGCAGGATACACCCTGGGCAGGACACCAGTCCATTGCTGGGCATACACACCCTCACAGTAGGGCCTATATTCCCAGAAGTCATTTAATCTAAAAGTATATGTGTGGACTGTGGGAGGATCCAGAGCACCTGGAGGTAACACACATGATCCCACACAGATAGCACCCCAGGAATTGAACCCAGGGCCTCAGGGAAGCATTGCTAACCACCATATATAAACACGCTTTCTTGGTGTGATTTAACATAGAAACAAATCTGTTTTCTCTGTAGGAGGAAGGAGAAAAAGAGAGGAGAAAGGACCCAGTGTGAGCTCCAGCAAACTAGTTCACTCCTCTGAACTGAGGATCGTCCTTCTCGGAGCACTGGGGGTGGGGAAGAGTTTGACTGGCAATACGATCTTGGGAGGCTCGGTGTTTGAGTCCGAGTACTCCATAACCAGCGAATGTCAGAAGCGAGAGGGCATGCTGGCTGGGAGGCGGGTGGCAGTGGTTGAAGTCCCAGACTTATTCCATGCGGCGCTGACGAGGGACAAAACTCTGGCCGAGAAGTGCCTGGCCCTCTGCGCTCCGGGGCCGCACGCGTTCCTTCTCGTCGTGCGGGTGGGGAAACTCACGACGGAGGAGGAGGACGCTCTGGAAGCGATCCGGAACGTCTTCGGGGAGGCGGCAGCGAAGCACACGATGATCCTTTTCAGCCACGGGGACGAGCTGAAGGGCCAGACGATTCAGCAGCATGTCGAAGAATCCGGGGACGACCTGAAGATACTGCTTGAGAAATGTTGCGACAGGCATCACGTCCTCAACAACAAGAACGTGAGTGATAGGCTGCAGGTTACCCGACTGCTGGAGAAGATTGACCGGATGGTGGAAGAGAACGCTGGCTGGTACTACACAAAGAACATATATCAGGAGACCGAAGGAGCAATACGACTGAAGGAGCAGCAGTACAAGGAGGAATGGATCCAGAGAGAAGAGGAGTTGAAGCAGCAGCATGAAAATGAACTGAAAGAAAGAGAGAGGAGAACAGAGGAGGAGTTGAAAATTAAATTTGAGGATGAACTGCTCAGGAGAGAACAGGAGCTGAAGAAGAGGTTTCAGGATGAACAGCTCAGGAGAGAACAGCAGCTGGAGAAGAGGTTTCAGGATGAACAGCTCAGGAGAGAACAGGAGCTGCAGAAGAGATCTGAGGATGAACAGACCCGTACAGAACAGGAGATGGAAAAGAGGTTTCACGATGAACAGCTTAGAAGAGAACAGGAGCTGGTAAAGAGATCTGAGGATGAACAGACCTGTACAATACAGGAGATGGAAAAGAGATTTCAGGATGAATGGCTCAGGAGAGAACAGGAGCTGGAGAAGAGGTTTCAGGATGAACAGCTCAGGAGAGAACAGGAACTGGAGAAGAGGTTTCAGGATGAACAGCTCAGGAGAGAGCAGGAGCTGGAGAAGAGATCTGCGGATGAACAGACCCGTACAGAACAGGAGATGGAAAAGAGATTTCGAGTTGAACAGTCTAGGATAGAAGAGGAGCTGGAAAAGAAATTTCAAGATGAATTTCTCAGGAGAGAACAGGAACTGGAGAAGAGGTTTCAGGATGAACAGACCCGTACAGAACAGGAGATGGAAAAGAGATTTCGAGTTGAACAGACTAGGAAAGAAGAGGAGCTGGAAAAGAAATTTCAAGATGAATTTCTCAGGAGAGAACAGGAGATACAAAACATATTTCAGAATGAAATTCTCATTTCAAGAGAACAGGAGATAGAAAAGAGATTTCAAGATGCACTGCTCCGGAAAGAAGAGGAGCTGAAAAAGAGGTACAAAGAGGAAAATCTAAAAACAGTAGAAGAACTGAAACAGAAGTATGAGGAAAAATACAAGGCAGAGCTGCCAGAGCTGGAAGAGAAAGCTCTAAAAGACATGTTTGAGAAAGAGAAGGAGACAGAGAAGAAGGCAGATGAGAGGAGGAATAGCCTGGAACATCCCCCTAACAGTAAGATTCCTTTTTATTTCATGGGGTGGATATTTTTCTTATCCTCTTGGAAAGCCCAAGTGAAACCCTGGAGTAGTATTAAAGATAAATTGAGAGATATCCCACATGGCTCAACTGGATAGAAGCTCAGATTGTGTCCTGCAATCCAGCGATTGCTTGTGCAGTTCTGCGCTCTGCCGTTGGCGTCCTGTACCCAGGATTCCTCAAGGAGCAGAGCATGATGGGCCAGGTGACTCCTGGGTTGCGGAGGTATGAGTTGGCCAAGATGTAAGGTAAGGCCAGGAGGGTCTTGCTCACAACCAGATAATAATGGATACAACTTGTAGCACATACTGAAATTCAAGAGATCATATTCCTTGCTTGCCAATTAAACAATGAGTCCCTATCTAGGCCTATGTTAAGAACTGAAACAGGTTATATTACAACACTGGGAAAACAAAATCTAAAATACAATACAAAAGCCCATAATTCAGTTCAATTTCATCTCCGGGGGTGGGGGGGGACAATTTATAATGAAAATCTTGCTGCACAAATTTCCACTATAGACAGTGAAAAGCTCAATTTAAAATCCTGTCAATGACAAGCCGTCTTTGAATGATACAATGACATTGGATCAACATTCATTTGGCATGAGAAATATGTTTATTGTCGTGTCATTTATACTTCACAATCATTTATCTTTGTGAAGTGTCATTGAGAAGCACGGTAGGAGCCTGGACAGTGGCCAGGGCTTTGCCTTAGTAACCTGATCTCCTGGTGAGATTAAACACTGTGGATATTAAAGCAAACATCAGGTTAAAAAAAAGGACACAAGATATTTGACATTCAATCTAATTTAGCTGCCACCATAAGCTTTGGAGGACATAAGTCATTTGTCAGGAAAAATCTCTTTCCTGGCCCATCAGAGCGCCAGTGAGATTCCATACGGGACGTCTCTTTCCTCCTCGGATTGCAACAGAGTTTATTTTGGGGGAAAATATATTTCCCAGACTCATTTAGTCTATACAGACAGTAGTTTGACTATGCAGACCAAGGAGACAGTTGGTAAACCCAGCAGACAATATTACGACTATGCTGATGCTACTTCCACCACATAGACAGGACTTAGATCATGCAGCCAATGTGTGGACCAAATGGTTAGAGTAAAGACAAAAACCTCTTTTCTAGCATAAAAAAAAAATATAAGTTTTAGAGCACAAAGAGAAACCCGTCTCCAAAATAGACAGTCAGAAGTATTGATGACCTTCCCTGACTGTGAATACAAAAGATGTTGAATGTCTGTTTGCCTCCTTTTTTGACTTTGGCACAGGGGACGAATCTGTGTTTTTAAAGGGAGTTAACTGGGCTCTGTTGACTTGCAGTGGCCAGTGATCAATCGTCTGAAAGGACCAAAGAGAGTTCTGGGAGACCAGAGGCCCCCGAGCTGAGGCTGGTGCTTCTGGGGGACTCTGGGGCCGAGAAGAGCGCCGTGGGAAACATCATCCTGGGCAGAGAAGCGTTCAGCTCCGACCCCGGGAGCGAGACAACGGAGATCCAGAAGAGGAAGGGGCTGGTGGAGGGGTGGCGCGTTGCGGTGGTAGACGCGCCGGACTTGTCATCCACCAACGTCTCTGGACACTGGCGCCGAAGGGCCATCGATCAATGCATCAACCTGTCGGCCCCAGGACCCCACGCGTTCCTCCTGGTCCTGCCGCTGGGCGGGGGCGCCGGCGAGGCGTGGGGATCGCTGGAGCGGGGGGTGGAAATGTTTGGCGAGGAGGTGTGGGGGTACACGATGGCCCTCTTCACCGGGCGCGGCGAGGAGGCGAGGGGCGCCATGGCCGAGGAGTGCCTGCGGTCGCGCGGCGAGGAGCTCCGTCGGCTCGCGGGCAGGTGCGGGAAGGGGTGCCACATCCTCGACTGTGAGGACATGGAAGATCGGGCCCAGGTTGCCGCACTCCTGGAGAAAATCCAAACGAATCTCCCGTACTACAATAATAGCGCATACCGGAATGCGGAGTCCAAGATCAACCGCAAAATGGAAGAGATCCTGAGGGAGAAGCAGGAGGAAAAACAGAGGGAGGAGGACAAGCACCAGCGGAAGTATGAGAAGGAGCTGGAGAACTGGGTGCAGAAGATGCAGGCTGAAATCAGGGAAAAAGAGGACAAGATCAGGGAGCAAGAGGACAGGATAGCGGAGCTGGAGGAGAGGCTTGCCGGAGAGGGGGATCAGGAGCGGATCAGAACGCTCGAGGCCGAGCTGAGGAGGGAGCGGGCGGAGAGGGAGAGGCTGGAGCAGGAGGTGGACGGGCTGAAGAGGGAGATGGAGAAGGAGAGGAGAGAACGGGAGGAGAGGCACCGGAGAGAGCTGGAGGAGATCCGCAGGGGCTACGAGGAAAGGGCGCGGGAGGAAGCCGAGAGGGACGCCGAGTGTGCGGAGGTTTTTGGGAGGCCGGACACTGAAACGGAAGCAGCAGCAGGGGGAACAACAGAAGGAAGAAGAGCCTCAGCTCACAGAAGAAGACAAACTACCTGCTGTTCCATCAGTTAGAGAGTCTCCTAATCCCAGCAGCTAACGTCCACGGTTCCTTCAAGGAAACTTAATCTAATTTCGGACATTTAAGTAGGTAGCTGCGTCACATGCATAGGCTGCAGACGAAACACAATGTTTTGGCTGTGTCACACCTGAAGAAGGCTTCACATCCGAAATGCTGTGTTTCTTTTCTTCTCTTTTAGAATGGAATAAACCTAGACACCCGAAGAAAGCTCCACAGTCGAAACATTGTGTTTTCTTTCTTCTCTCTTCAGCATGGAATAAACCTATTACTTGTTCCTTCATCTAATTACTGTGTAACTACTAGTAACGTGGGCATGAGGAAATAATGCTGTTACTATTGCCATTCTCTCCTGGCAACCTTTTCACCATCATCCAAACAGGGCTTCTCCCCTCTTCAGAGTCAAACTATTATCCTGTGATTGACCCCAAGGGTGCTTCTTGTAATGTGAAAGCAAGTTCTGAAAAAAACAAATGCATTTGTGAATGTGTTCTTCAAGGATTTGCACTAACACTGTATCCATGTAATTTTGTAGACTGAACACAATATATATTGTTGCATACAGTGTACAAAATAAATATTTTTTGATGATATTTAAACATATGTTTGCAAGTACCTTAATGACATACCATACACCTGTCGCTATTTGCCCAGCGATATCAGTTGCAGAACGTTCTCTTGCAGGATGTGAAAATGGAAGACAACTGGCAGATCCTGTCAGAGAATATGTCAGAGCTGTGACAGTGATCTCTCCAGGCTGGTAGTCCCAACCCCCCCCCCCCCCCGGTATCCTTTGTTCAGATTTCCATCTCCCTGTCACCTCCCGCTGCTCATTCTCACATATCCTTTTTTTTCCACCTTTCCAAACTCTTTTCCCTGTCTCCCTACCCATTCTCCCAGACACACCGAGAACTATTCCCTCTCTGCTTTCTCAGTGATTATTATTAATTATTATCAATAATTATTATTATTATTATTATGTAATTCCTTACATTTATATAGCACTTTTCTCACACACAGCAGCTCTCAGTGAGGTTAGTGATGAAGCCAGTTCAGAGATGGGGGTTATTAGGAGGCCATGATGGGTAAAGACCAGGGGAAAATTTGGCCAGGACACCAAGTTAGTGTCCCCATCACTATACTGGGGCATTAGGACCCCCACAGACCGCAGGGTGAGCGCCCCCTACTGGCCCCACTAACACCTCTCCCAGCAGCAGCCTCAGCTCTCCCAGGAGTCTCCCATCCAGGTACTGGCCAGGCTCACACTGCTGAGCTCCAGTGGGGCTGCCAGCTGGGAGTTGTTGGTGATATGGCTGCCAGCACAAAAGAAAAATGCTTTGTGCTCTGTGGAGACCCAAAGATTTAAACCCAGACCCTCACCAACCAGCAGCCTACAGGACGAGCCACAGCAACTGTAATTGAAAACCGGATGCATGTATAAAAAGTGGAATATCAATTTCTTGTCGCTAATATATGGCGGCTCTTAATTGGCAGTTCAATACCAATATTAATAGTTAAATAATTCAAGATTAGCAATGGGTTGATTGATTGATTGATTCAAGCAGACAGTGGCAGAATTCAGAAAGCAATACTGTTCTATAGCACTTTAAAACCTCTATTTGTTCAATCAGAGCTCTCAGACTGTAATTCTCATCAGGCTCCAAGGTGATCAGAAAAGTGATTACTTATTTATTGGTGATTTTTTTTAAAGTAGATGACGTCCATAGAAGATATTCAGAACACCCTACACCTGTCTAGGAAACTAAGTATTTTTACAGTTTTATGGACAACTCCGGTTGCAATAAAAAAAAAACAACAACAACCCGAGAAGACACAAGTCTCCTCTGTAAGAACTGAATTCACCTGGAAATGAACTGCGGTGTCAACCCAGCCTCTCCGTGAAGCCCAGTAACGCGGCTCGGGAGAGAAGCCAGTCTGCAGTCTGGCACCTGGAAAACAAACTTCCTCCCGGTCAGGAGCGCAAAGGGACGCCCACGGCAGCTCTCCTGTGGGATATTGCGCCCTTGTCGCTTTTAAGAAGAGGGCATCACAGTACATTTTATGACGGTAACCTGTAGCTTTGTCAGCGGTTACCACATTCGGTGGCTCAGTTTTCTTTTTTTGTTGTTCTTTTCCCGTTTACAACCGTTTTTGTGCAATATACGTCAGGGACCTGTGCAATACATTTATATTTATAGTCATATTGTGCAATACGACTTTTTTGTGCACTGTTCTGTTCTGGTTTGTTCTTTGTGTGTTCTGGACTGTGAGTAACTCTTCTCAGTGCACTTCTCACTGTACTGATTGTATTGTATTATTATTGTATCATTTGTTACACTGTGGCTGTGTTGACTGTGTTAAGCTGCTGTTGCACTGCAATTTCCCTCACGGGGTCAATAAAGTATCTATTATCTAAAGAACGGTGCTCGCTAGTAACCAGTTTACCACAGTTTTAGTCGACCTGATGTCGCGTAATTGAAAAAAAACAACTTTTGAACACCGCTCCGCTTCCTGATGTGCAGACGCTGTGTCGACGCGGCGGAGGCGGACCGGGCTCCGTAGCCCCGCCCCCCGCCCCCCTGGCGTAGCTGACGCTGATTGGCTGACACTCCGGACGCGACACGGAGGTTTCTTGAGAATAGAAACTGAAAGTCCGACAGCTGATCCGCAGAGTTGGAAATACTGTGTAGGTGTTTGATTTCGCGACCGAGGTCGACTTCAGGCAGAGGTAAGCAAATTGGATGATGATGATGATAATTATAATAATACAAATTAATAATAATAATAAGAAGAAGAAGAAGAAGAATTGTTGAATAAGTCATTCAACAATAAGAAGGCGTTTATCAATAAAAAAGTTCAGTGCTAATAATTGATGTTTATGACCATACACTGTCATTATGATTATTCTTTTATTGATGCGAAGTTTACTGCCACAAAACACGTAAAAATAAACTGTCTCCAAAGAAAAGTAGGTCGATTCTTTTCGTTAGAGGTTGATCCCAGCTGTTGGAAGTTTTTTTTTCCCTCTGGGATATTGAAAACCTTTTACACAACACAACAGATCTTCTTATTTGTTCGGCGAAAAAAAAAATCCGTCAATGTCTTTACTGTAATAATACGACGGTGAAAACTGCGTTACGCGATATGATCACTTTTCTGTGCTTCCCGCGTGTTAACGAGTACCGTCGAGTAGTCCTGAACACGACCCTTACAGCTCCGGTCCTTTCGACGCGTTCGCTCTCCGAGGCAGAAGCTAACGGGATCGCGGCAGAGGTAGAAATGGAGGTGATCGTTATTGCTACCGCTGCAGCT
Organism: Atractosteus spatula; assembly: GCF_055471065.1. Lineage (NCBI taxonomy): Eukaryota > Metazoa > Chordata > Actinopteri > Semionotiformes > Lepisosteidae > Atractosteus > Atractosteus spatula. The sequence continues at coordinate 8,104,069 of NC_142710.1, read as the reverse complement.
GCTGCTGCTAATCCCACGTTAATTCCACATATACAAGTTGATGACCTTCACGAAAGCAACCGCCGCTTAAACCCAGAAAGTGCTCTGGTCTACGGCATCCCAACCCGGTACCGTTCGAACCGGGGAATTCAGAATTCAGCAGGTTTTTGTGTGCCTCTAATCATCAGCAGGCTAGAAAGGCGCTTCTTTGCTCCGTTAAACCTTCGTTGGAAAGCGGCTTCTCCCCCGGTTAACACTGCTTCATGAGGCGGAGAAAACACTTGCCTGTTTCATCACTCCGAAAGCCAGAGTTCAGCGCCAAAACTAAAGACGGGGGAATGGCGCCCTCTTCCGGAAACACCATGAAACGTCAATCACGGCCGGCCGTCCGTCCTAACCCGGAGAGAAGTCTTCACTCGGAGGACTCGAGCCTACATTTCTGGAAAACCTCATATCTGCTGTTTCTTCTGACAAACTTAGCAGTCAGTTGAAAACCTAATTAGTTCGATGCTTTGACATATTTAGGATTTCACGTGAGGTCTTTAACAGCTCATTACTCACAGCATTCACGCCATTAAAGGTACAGAAACCTATTTAACACCTCGCAGCCTGGTAAGAACAGTTAAGCGGTTCATGAAATCATCTGAGTTTCCCGCAATGACGCGCCGTGAAGTGACTTATAAAAAGAGAAAAGCTGGGCGTTTTTGTGTTTTGAAACAAGGTGTCATGTTTAAATAACCAAGTAAAAGTTTATTCCAAACGGAAAAGAGAAGAAAGGAAACGCAGTGTTTCGGCTGTGGAGCCTTCTTCCGGTTCTGTTTCTTTTCATCTTTTCAGCGCAGAATAAACCTTTACTTTCCTATGTTCCTTTACGTTCCTATGCAGCCTATGCGTGCTTGACGCAGCTACCTACTGGATCTACTTTGCAGTAAAGCCCAGTGAGATCAGGGTAAAAACACAGTGCAGTGCAGTTAAGCCCAGTGAGATCAGGGTAAAAACACAGTACAGTGCAGTAAAGCCCAGTGAGATCAGGGTAAAAACACAGTACAGTGCAGTAAAGCCCAGTGAGATCAGGGTAAAAACACAGTGCAGTGCAGTTAAGCCCAGTGAGATCAGGGTAAAAACACAGTACAGTGCAGTAAAGCTCAGTGAGATCAGGGTAGAAACACAGTACAGTGGAGTAAAGCTCAGTGAGATCAGGGTAAAAACACAGTACAGTACAGTGAAGCCCAGGGAGATCAGGGTAAAAACACAGTACAGTGCAGTAAAGCTCAGTGAGATCAGGGTAAAAACACAGAACAGCGCAGGAAGGACCAGGGAGATCAGGGTAAAAACACAGTCCAGCACAGTGAAGCCCAGTGAGATCAGGGTAAAAACACAGTACAGTGCAGTAAAGCCCAGTGAGATCAGGGTAAAAACACAGTACAGTGCAGTAAAGCTCAGTGAGATCAGTGTAAAAACACAGAACAGCGCAGGAAGGACCAGTGAGATCAGGGTAAAAACACAGAACAGCGCAGGAAAGACCAGGGAGATCAGGGTAAAAACACAGTGCAGTACTTGTTCCTTTGCAGCCATGTTTAACATGTTTAAATGATGACTTCATTAAGAAAAAAACATATAAACCTCCTCGCAAGTCCTAAATGAGGACATTGTTCCAAGATCAGCCAGACGGTGATTCGACTGTGTTTTGTAGAGAAATGTCGGAAATTCGGGGGGAGGTTCTTCAGCTGCTGTCCCAGCACCCTCGGGGCTTGAGGATCTGCGACTTCACGGGCGCCTACAACAACTATTTCCAGCGGAACCTGGTCCTCTCCGAGCACGGCTTCAAGAAACTGACGGGCCTCTTCACCTTCCTGACGGACCGCGTGGAGATGGTGGAGGACTCGGGCACCACGTGGGTGAGGCTCAGGTCGCCCTCCCCGCAGTGCCCCGGGGACGAGGACCCGCCGGGTGACGGCCGGGGGGGGCGGGGTCCACCCGCGGCTCGCCTGCCCGCGCGGGGGGCGCGCGAGGAGGGACAGGTGAGACCGGCCAGAGGGCGGAGTCATTCCTGACGGCTCTCGATCTCACCCGGGTGCTGAGTAGTTTTCATTAGAGGACGATTATAATAATAGCTCCTTACACTTATATAGCGCTTTTCTGGACACTCCACTTAAAACTTGAGTTTCAGCTACTTAGGCTGAAAACAAGACAGTAGAAGACAATGATTATGATTACCTCTCCTGCTCTGCCTCGGAGGGCCTGGCTGGGGCTGGTCAGCACTGCTTCAGGGAGGACCAGTGCCGGCCAGTGAGGGTGGAATGACACAAGTGATCGATTTGAGAGCGTAAGAAACTCTGGAACTACAGGAAACTGACCGGTCACCTCTGTTTCCTCCTCAGAGGTCTCAAGAGAAACCCAGAACCAAATCTTACAGAGATGCCCTGAACGGTGGGAGATCCACACCCTCTGCGGCAGGTGAGAGCCTTTGATCTGTCTTGCACATGTGCGCTGCATTGCATACAGGCACGGCCTGGATTTATCCCCAAAAATGGACGCTGAATTAGGGAATAAAACAGAGTCACACTGGTCTCCTCGTGTGTGGAGAGATCCTGGGATCGTACAGCGCTGTATAAAAAAATAGAAAAAAAGATCTTGTATACTAATACCCCCGTATCTGCACCTAATTCGTTCCTGAAAACCCGTTTGGAGGGCTGGAGATGGTAAATCGAAAGTAAAAATTCCATGATTTCTTATGAGGAAAATTCAACCCCAAAGACGAGTTCACTCAAAAACCACTCTTAACCTATAATACCATAGACCATTAGAGCAAGCTTAGTGAACAACGCAGTTCTGCTCAAATAAGCCAACTATAGCAGTAAAATAACTAATGATATCATATTTACATTTTTCATTCTTTCGGAATAGATCTCTATCCAAGCGATCGGCTAGCCCGATGTGCATACTGTTGTCGACAATTATGCTAAGGAATCTTTCTCTCTTCCTTAGGGCCCATTATGAACAGCAACTACAAAACAAACACACAAAAAACCTCTTTGAAAATGAGAGCACAAGCTTTCGCTGTGGTCGTAAACAAAGCACTGCTGCCTCACAGCGTCCTTCACCATAATGCCCCTTTCCCAGCGCAGAAACAAGCAGCTGTTTGGTGGCTGTGAATTCAAATGTTCTCAGCCAAAATTGGTCCCTTTTTGACTTTCGAGTCCAGATGAGCCAAATTTCATTCTTATAACGAATTACAAGGTACAGGTCCTCCGTGTCCAGATTTGACCAAACGTTCTTTTACCCAGGTGTGAGTGTGTTCATCTGCTCATGTTTGATGTGAAAATGGTGAAGGGGGGGAGTTTCCTGTCCCTCTTTATAATTCAACCTGCGGAAAAGAAGTTGTAATGAACAATGTTTCTACCGGCTGCCAGCCAGAACCTTCTGCTCGCTTCATTTAGAAACCCAGTGCTGCTTAAGAAAAGAGCACTGGTATCATAACTGATTAGGTCTGCTACAGTATATTTCTGTCCACCCATGTTCTAACCACTATGGCCAGCAGCCATATCACCCTGCAGCTCAAACACTGGCAGCCCCACTGAAGATAAGCAGGTGTGAGCCTGGTCAGTACCTGGATGGGAAACCTCCTGGGAAAAACTAAGGTTGTTGCTGGAAGGGGTGTTAGTGGGGCCAGCAGGGGGCGCTCACCCTGCAGTCTATGTGGGTCCTAATGCCCCAGTATAGTGATGGGGACACTTATTGTAAAAAGGCGCCATCCTTCAGATGAGACGTAAAACCGAGGTCCTGACTTTCTGTGGTCATTAAAAATCCCTGGGCGTTTCTTGAAAAGATTAGGGGCGTCCTGGCCAAATTTCCCATTGGCCCTTACCAATCATGGCCTCCTAATTATCCCCATCTATGAATTGGCTTCATTACTCTGCTCTCCTCCCCACTGAGAGCTGATGTGTGGGGAGCGTTCTGGCGCACTATGGCTGCCGTCGCATCATCCAGGTGGGGCTGCACATTGGTGGGGGTGGAGGGGATCCCCATTACCTGTAAAGCGCTTTGAGTGGAGTGTCCAGAAAAGTGCTATATAAGTGTAAGGAGTTATTATTATTATTATTCTTTCAATTCAGACCTGTGGGTGAACCAGAGTCTATCCCCGCACACAACAGACACAAGGCAGGGTTTACCCTAGACGGGACACACACAGAGATACCCTCACACCAGGGCCAGTTTTCCTAGAATCAATTCAACCCACCTGTAGGTTTTTTGGAGTTTTTGGAGAATCGGGAAGAATGAGCACGGCGAAGATGGGGGGAGAGCTGGCGAGCCCCCACACAGACAACAACCCAGGTCAGGAATTGAACCCAGGGCCCCAGTCCCATGAAACAGTAATGCTAACCACAACACCTCCTATATCTCTCGGTCATTTGTATATGTAGTCCATTCACCTGTTTCTGGTTTTCCACAGCTTCCAGCACGGTATCTCCCTCGATTTCTCCCGGGACTTCCTCGGGAGATCCCATGTCCTTGCTCAAGGCGTCCCTCGGGGAGTTGCTGCGGGCACACCCCGGAGGCTTGCCTTTGGCCCGGGTTCGGAAATCTTGCCTCTCTCTCCTGCACCATCCCAACCTGCTGGTGGGCCACTCTTCCGTCAGGCAGCTCCTGGAGTCCTTGACAGATGTTGTCCGGTTGCAGGGAATCGGGGTGCAGACCTGTGTTCTCCCAGCTCATCTTCAGCCCTCCTCACCGCCTCAAGGCTCTGGTAGGGTTTCCCAGTAATGAAAGAGGCTGCTATCTTGTCACACCTGGGAGGGAACGATATCCTAAACTGCTCCTATGTCAATTCTGCTCTGGATCTCTGGATTTCTCTCTACCACAGCCATAGAGAGCCAGCAGCCATATCACCCTGCAGCTCAGCACTGGCAGCCCCACTGAAGCTCTGCAGGTATGAGCCTGGTCAATACCTGGATGGCAGACCTCCTGGGAAAGCTGAGGTTGCTGCTGGAAGAGGTGTTAGTGGGGCCAGCAGGGGGCGCTCACCCCGTGGTCTGTGTGGGTCCTAATGCCCCAGTATAGTGACGGGGACACTCTACTGTAAAACAGGCGCCGTCCTTCGGATGAGACGTAAAACCGAGGTCCTGACTCTCTGTGGTCATTAAAAATCCCAGGGCGTCTCTTGAAAAGAGTAGGGGTGTTACCCCGGCATCTGGGCAAAATTTCCCATTGGACCTTACCAATCATGGCCTCCTAATAATCCCCATCTATGAATTGGCTTCATTACTCTGCTCTCCTCCCCACTGAGAGCTGGTGTGTGGGGAGCGTTCTGGTGCACTATGACTGCCATGGCATCATCCAGGTGGGTGCTGCACATTGGTGGAGGGGAGTCCCCATTACCTGTAAAGCACTTTGAGTGAAGTGTATGCAAGTATTATTATTAACATTTTGGTAAAGCAGACCTGATGCTGCCCTCTAGAGGGAGCCAAACACCAAGTTACAAAATTACCTTGAGTATTAATACAGCACTCCCTTAACTACGACAGCGACTACAGAAAGAGTCTTTCTGAACCCCCCAAGGTGCGATGTGTTTTACAGCAGCAGGCAATGTAAAGAAAACCCAGACACAAACAACGCACATGCACATACAGCAAAAAGAATCCTATGCTGAGAACTTGAATCCACCTGTTTTTAACTGGGAAAATCTGTATCTGCGTCTGGAAGGGAGTAAGTGGAATTCATTAAACAAAGGTTGTGAGGGTAACACTCTCTGTGTTAGAGTGACCTAAGAACATAAGAAAGGCTACAAAAGAAGAGGACGCTGTTCGGTCCACCTAATTTGTTTCAAAACTGAAATGATCGCAGGCTCTTGCCTTGCTAGATCTTGACGACTCCAGGGTAGCAGCTGGGAAACCTTCCCTGGACTCCCACAAGCTTGCGTCAGACCCAGCCATACCCACAGAAGCAAAAAGAATGAATCCGAAATGCTCAATCGGATATAAGCTGGTGTTTTACCTCAGATAAAATCACGCTGCCACATAATGCACTTTTCCCATGATTGTATTGTCTGTAAATACAGTATGCTGCCTATGGAGGATGTTTGTATATATGAATGAAGTGTCAAATATCTGAGTGGCTATATTTTTACAATCTCTTTCCTCTGCCTGTGCAATCTTCTGTCACTCACTGGATCTGCAGTTCTGAATGTACCGTTCGTACTGCTTGGTTAACCCTATTAAAACCTGCTTTATTAGTCTGTCTAGTGTGTCTTAATTGGGGGGGGGACGCTAATTCCTTTGATCACAGAGGTGCTGCTTCTGTGCCTGGGCTGCAGCCTGCGCTCACTCTGTGCAATGATCTGGAAATCAATCGATCAATAAGAGACGATCCTCGGCACGCCTGCAGGCTTGTGCTTTGTGTGCGCCGCAGAATCAGTTGCGCCGGGACCCTGTATCGGAGGCAAGGTCCTTCTCTTGCTCGATGTGCTGCCACAAGCAACGCTGTTTGATCTACTGCCGCCTGCTTGTCAGGGATAGATCTAGTCACGGCTCTTTTAATCGTAGCAAGTGTGAGTTGGCACAGGTAAGAAACGGCGATCCAGCCCTCTTGCCTGCTGACGTCTGTATGATACTACTCTTAAACGCTATTTTCTTCTTTATGTTGGGAAGAGGTTTAAATGTCGTTTAAGAAGGGCAAAGTTACAGGTGGAGGTTTCTTCTGTGCCTGGTCACATTTTCTATTGCTGGAGGAGGTGAGGACCTGGTCGCTTCTGGAAGAGCTGCTCAGTCTTAAACTGTTTCTTGTTTTCCCCCTCAGGGATTCCAGCCACGGTTGCCTCGGCATCCCCCCCACTAGAGCCCGGTCTTCCGCCTTCCGGCTTTCCGGAATTAAAGGGAACAGAGGAGCTCGGAAAGGTCGGCTGGCGGCCGGCCGGCCCTCTTCCCAGTCCACCAGCCCCAAGCCCCCCCCTCCCGCCCTCCCAACCATCCCAGCCGGCGCAGCCTTCCAGGAGACCAAAAAGACGCTCGAAGGGGCACAAAAAATCCCGAGTGGGATCCGATCGGGAATCCATGCCCTCCTTTACCTTCGGATCCGGGTGGGAAGGTGCTGGGTATCCGGCGGGCCGGGAGGGTGCAAACGCCGCGGTTGAGTTCTGGGACGAAGAGAAAGATGGGAAAGCCATTCTCAGGAGTCAGTCTCCAACCACCGGGCCACACGGACGGGCGTCTTCCGGATCGCCGGCTATCGGAATCTCTCATGTCCCGCCTGCCCGGGAGTTATCCACGGGCGCTGGCCAGCCACCCTTGCTGTGGTCCTTTCCCTTTGCGTACGACACGCCTGTGCCCTTTGACCCCGCGCAGTGGAGGTGGTACCAGGCCCAGATAGAAGCCTTCTACCTGCGGTACTTTCAGAGCCTCCAGGCATCCCTGCTGCCGGCTCCCCCTTTCTCCTTGCAAGACGTGCTTTCGGGGGCCCAGCTGAGCCTCCACTTCTCGGATCAGCCCGTCTCGGGTCCGACAAGCCCGGTCTACGTGACCGATGTCGGTCCGGTTCCTCTGGCCCGTAGTCCCGCAAACCCGTCCGACAAGCACTCGCCTCGCTAGCCTGCCGAGAACTCTGGCTCAGGCAGGCCGGCACACAGGATGTTAGTCATAGCCGTACTTGCGATAATCCAGACGTCTGAAGCAGGAAACACGGAGTAGGGAGTAGGGAGTAGGGAGTAGGGAGAGAGAATGTGGCAGCAGTAACTGCTGCTGACATCGGGACCTCAGATAACTGGGAGGTTCGAAAAGGGAGCACCTCCCAGGGTGAGGAACACAGGCTGATTCGGGCTGCAGCAAGCCCGTAGCCCAGGAGAAATAGACAACAGTGAGTCAGTCCCACAGCTCCCGGTACCGAGCGTTTTAGATCGACCCACGGGGGGGGTAACATTGGACCCGCCCTGCCCTCTCTTCCTAGTTCCTGCTGTAGCTCCTCTTCTTCCGCTGGGGGAAATTGTTTTTTTAAAAGACGATTTTATTTCTGAAAACCGGGCGCGGGAGTGAGAGGTAAATTCCCAAGCTGATGTGTCACTCTGACACCAGTATAACACGGCTGAACAGCACGTTAGATCGATTTTAAAATGAAGTGCAATACTTCCTGTTTACGATGATATAGCTGTGGTGCGTTAGTCGCACGGCACTTATAAACGATGGATTGCAGCCCGTCTCGATTTTCCCTTCTGTGCCTTACAATCGCAGAAAACTAATTAACGCTACCAGGCACGATTTCTGTCTCTCACCCTTCTTCTGAGCACACAAGAATGTAGTTACGGCACTGAAGACACAGCCAGCTGTGAGCCTGGAAGACGTGATGAGATGACCATTTTGAAAACCGAAACATCTCTCCGTCGACGCCTTTGTATTATTTTTGTAACGCTGGCGCAGTAAATACACCGTGTAGCGTAAGAATGACACGGACACACAGGACATGCGGTATATACGGCACGTACTGTTTCATCCCGCTTTGGTAGAATAAAACATGGCGTTGTTTTCATATCTCCAGTCACAGAGTGTCATAAAGTCTGTCGGAACGTTAATAGAAACAGTGTCGAAGTTGTTAGAAGAGCGCGAAAGCAGTGACGTGCCATCTCGGATTAAACCAAGTTTAATTTTATCACTTCTAAGACGTAATGCTCATTGTGAGGAAACCGATCAGGCTGAAAATGAAAAGGCCACCGCTGTTCCAGGAGCAGAAAGATAGACATGTTTTCTCCATTCCCTGTTTATAACGTTTTATTTAAGCGCGCTGTCCCTCGTCATGGATTGGCTGCAGTTGTAATTTAGCAAGCTGAGCTAAATCAAAGGCTTGATTTTATGTCTTTGAATTATTATTATTATTATTATTATTACTACTACTGCGTAATTAATCGTATTTAATTTTTTTTGCTGTCTTAGCCCAGAATGTTTCCAACGAAGTGAAATAATACAATAAAAAAAAACATAATATGCAGATCCCAGATTTTGTAAAAATCTTGCCGACATTTTGTCATTTTTCATTTATTTTTATTTTTATGCCTTTTTTGAATGACAAATATAATTATATAGTACGGGTTTTTTATAATTTATATATATATACTATTTGAATATTATACTTTGAATTGGAAGAAGAGGATAGAAAAGGGGAGGCTGGCCATATTTCAGTATATTTTTTTCATACATCATAAGTATAGCAATACTTTTTTTTTAGAGTTACAGCCTGGGTGTGAATTTTATTTATCAAGATACAGTCTTGTCTTAATCAAAGCCTGTAATCAAACACTTGCCCCACTGTCCACCCCCTGCACTCCCCTCCCCCTGCAGAAAATACGTCTTGGTCCACAGTCAGGGAGTTTGGAATTCCAGAGCCTAATCCACCTCCGGGGCAAAAAGGGAGGCGAGGGGGGGGGTTGTTGTCTGTGGGGAAACAAATTGGCCTTGTTTTTCGCTGAAGCTCATCCGGCGGGCACCGCGGTATACTCGTCCTCTGACGCGGCGTCCGGCGCAGAGCGGTGACGCAGGAGTATTAAACACCGCGTCTCACAGAGAGAGGTCGCCATGAGCTGCAAGCCCGCCAGGCGGACAGAGGCAGTAAGTCTTCTCTCCTGGCGGCCCTGACAGATCCCACTCCCATCCCGTCCCGTCCGGGTCTCGGGCTGGGCGGGTGTCCGCAGTGGGATTTACACTACAGGTCTCCAGCCCTTTAACGCCTTGCTTTGGATAATCCGGATTTTCGCCGAGGGCGGGTACAGCCTCATTTGGATGCGGTCTAATGCGTAACGTCGTTAAGTAGGCAGGTTCACCCGGGAACCCGCAAGGCGTTTGTCTCCCACACGCTCCACGCTGTCTCCTTCTCTCTGGCTGGATTCTGTGATCTCTCCCGTCCCACCAGGCCAGCCTTTTTCTAACCGCTTCTTCCAATTCAGGCTCACGGAGGAGCTGGAGCCCATCCCAGCAAGCAACGGGCGCAAGGCAGGGTACATCCCGGGCAGGACGCCAGTCCATCGCAGCAGGGCACACACAGACTCACACACGTGCTAGCACCAGGGCCAGTTTTCCCAGAAGTCAATTAACCTACCAGCCATGTCTCTGGACTGTGGGAGAAAACCCACACAAACCCAAGGAGGGCATGCAAACTCCACACAGACAGTACCCCAGGAATTGAACCCAGGGGAGAACATGCAAACTCCACACAGATAGCACCCCAGGAATTGAACCCAGGGGAGAACATGCAAACTCCACACAGATAGCACCCCAGGAATTGAAGCCGGGGGAGAACATGCAAACTCCACACAGACAGCACCCCAGGAATTGGACCCCGGGCCCCAGAGCTGCCAGGCAGCAATACTCACCACTGTGCCACACTGCTGCCCTGATCCCCCTTGTGTTTTCTGAAATATTACTCAGTGCCCCACCCTGGCTGCTGAGCCTACTGTGAGTGAGAAAGTCAGCAGCGTTGCTCAGTGTTCACGCAGACGAGCTGGATGGGCTTGTAATGTAATTCCTGTGCACTGTCTGCATTCAAGAAGAAAGTGGGAGCCGTTCTGCTGCTGGCTGTGTGAGTCTGACCCTCAGTTTAACTTCTACTCCAGGTTTCAGGAAGGCTCCAGGAGCGTCCCTCCTGTGTGAAAGCAGGGGAAAGGCAAGGCGGAGGCCTGGCACTCTTGCAGTCCTCGGTCTTGCGGGCTGTGAGCCCTGCTCCCAGTTTCTGCGCGGAGGCTGAGAGGACAACCAGCAACCTCTAACAATCCACCATTGCACAACCTAGCACAAGCGTCCTGGGCTGGAATTATAGGACGTCGTAGGTGTTAAAGATGGACTCCCTTTCGCTCCAGTCGAAACTTGGAAGTCAATGTGATAAGATGCTTTGTGCACCACCCTTAAATCGTAGGGATTACGTAAGGGCAAAGATAAGGGAAAGCACTGTGTCTGCATTTCCAGTCACTTTGGCAAAGGAGAGCTGAGCAGCCGAGCTATGATCATGTCCCCTCACCTGGTCCTGGAGAGCTCCAATGCAACAGCTTTCAGAGGTGAATTTAATCATCTGTTTCAAGAAACCAAATATTTAATTGAGCTCAAGGACAGGCAGTTCAGTAATTGATCATAATAAATAAAATTCAGTAATAATTAAAAATAATCAAGCTGGTTTCATAGCTGAGTGAATCTCCAATTTCCTCCCACCGGTTCTTAGAGGTACCTCAGAGTTTGTGTCTCAGTCACCTGGCTGGCAAGCCTGTCCCAGGCACCTACCACTCTTGGAGTAAAGTCTCTGTCCTAAATGAATCCCACTTCATTTTTCAACCGTAACCCCTCGTGTGTTTGTTTCATGACTGCGTGTGTGTGGAACAGTCTCCTGGGACTGTTCGTCCCCAGCATAACCAACGTGTATCCAACTGAAAAATAGAATTTTCCGTCCAGTTCACTGTGAATGCTGGGAAGCACAGTTTCCACCCCGTATCCCTAAAACCTGCAAGCATCGCACAACCCCCCTCTGAGACCCCCGGGCGCTCGGACACCAGCAGGGGCTGTCTGTCTCTCCTCTCTTCACAAGGTGCTGCTGGGCCCTGGGACTGTGTCTCTTGTGCCTTTCGTTGCAGCTGTTTCTGCAGCAGTGTGGAGTGTGGGGGGTGTATGTGGGGGGTACGCGAGAGTCACATGCAAGGGCTCTGCAGAGGAGCCTGGGTCCTGTTTCCCAGCAGCAAACAGACAGCGACGGGGTGGCGTGTCTGCGCGCGGGAGGGAGGGGTGTCAAGGCCAAAAAAAGCAACTGGATTCCTCCATGTGCGAGAGATATGATTAGCCGTGACTAAGGACTGCCGGGCGCACTGAGCACTTCTCCTCAAAGGTTAGCAGACTCCCACGAAGCTCCCGGCCCACTGGTCACCCTCACCGCGGCTCACCAGAGACCCCCCTTTCTGCCCGGCTCTTCTCCACAAGCAACACAGCAGGTCGGCTCGGGGCTCCTACACGGCAGGACGAGATGGGCAAAGAGGTGAGTGGGCAGCTGGCCAGATTCTTTTCGGGAACGTACAGTAGTTTCTCGCGGGCCCAGGGATAACTGCTTTCGGGGGCGTGGGAAATTGACAGGAGAAGCGTCGACGCTCAGGAGGCTGTGAAATGCACCCACTGGGGGAGAAGCAGTTGGTTTGTGAATCGGGGCTTTACAGGCGGTCGAGGAGGGGGAGAGGCAAAATTCGAGCTGTGTAGCTTTTGCCACTTCAGGGCAGCTGCGGAATGTCACCTCAGGTTCAGAAAAGGGGAGATCTAATTTTGCCCTCGAAGGTGAAAAGGCTTTAAAAGTTTCCCCATAGTTCTTCAACTTGACATTTTAGTCCCGAAGAAGAAGCCCAATGTAGTATTTTGTACATCTGCTGTGTTATTTAGAATCTAATCTGCCACATCTTTCAGACACCTCGAAGTTATTCAAATGGCTCAGCGCCTTCAACCTTAGGGCACATTCAGACTTGCCGGGAGTTATTCGACGAGGCGGCTGTATCACGTTTTCCATTAGCGAGCCGGGGTAGCTGTGCCTCTTCAGCGAGGGGCTTGTGGGTTCAAATCCTGGATGGGATGCTATTGTTGTACCCCCGAGCAAGGCTCTTCACTGAGACTGCTGCAGTGCAACTCCCTCCTGTGTTCCTCAGGTGCTTGTTGTGAACGGGAACAGGCTCTTAATTGACAGGCCTGATAAAATTAAAATCAGCAGATGACTGACTGTATATGTGACCACATTTGTACAGTACTGAAGGTTTAGGGAGATGCCTGGTGCCCTGATCCTGAACTATTTAAAGAAAAGGGGGCTCCTCTTCCTCTAACGTTCAGCCGAAATGAGCTCTGAAAAGTATGAGAAGCATCTGTCGGTCGTGCTGTTGAAACTGGAAAGCTCCTGCACTGGGGCCAAGCTCTTCTCCATGATCCTTCATTAAAACATGTCCGTGTCTGGTCCATATCGCTGCCTGATCCGCTTACAATATTACTGTTTATGTATAAAGCACCCCTCCGAACAGAAGTGTACACAGTGATCAAGAAGAACAAAAAAGAAATAAAAAAGTGTACACTGAAAAGTACAAAAAAGTTAAACAATACCAAACTAGGCAATTGGTCGTAGCCCCTGGCAGAAAGGCGACTTTTGTGTTTAGATTTGAAGAGAATCAGTGCGTTTCTCTCTCGAAGAGTTAGAGGAAGCAGCTACAGAAAAGGCATGGTCACCAAAAGTCCAAGATTTAGTCCTGGGTACAGTGAGCACAGGACCGGCCTCAGCTGGACAGAGTCTACAAGAGGGGTCATAACACGGAGGAGCTCAGAGATGGATGATGGAGTCAGATTAAAGGCATTTTAAAGGCACTTCCCTCCAGCTTTAGAGACAGTTTCTTCACACACGCTGTCAGATTATTGAATTCGACCTCTACCACTCGACTCGACCTCTCTGATGTTTTTACTTGCGCACTGCCTGTGCTGACTGGCATTCAAGTCTTGTGATACCCAACTTTGTTGGTGTTGCTGCAGCTGTTCTGTGTTAATGTGTGCTGTCTCCTTCATGTCTTCGTGTCGGAGCACACATGCAGATAAGCGTCTCATCGCACTTGTGCAGACGGCAAAGGAACTGAACTGAGACTACGCCGAGCCTTAAAAGTCGCGAACGAGATCTCGTGTCGAACACACGACTTCGTAGGCAACAAACTCAGAGATTGAAGAGTAGGAGTGATCTCTGGGGTTACTCTTCGAGCGTCTGGTCTCTTGACCTCTGCGTGTGGGGGATCTTCCAGCCTCATCACCCGACGCTTGACTCTCATTGTGACCGTCGCGGTTCCGCGCAGGCTCGTGCTCTCCGCCGCCCGTTTCCTCACGCAACACCTGGGGGTGCGAACCCGGGTCTCCAGTGTAACGCAACAGGGAACCAGCCGCGTGAGCTCAAGGAGACCTCCCCCAGCCCAGGCAGCTGAGGTCCCTGCTACGCTTGGGGCGGGGGGTGGGGTGATGACGTCACCGTCATGTGACGTCACGTCAAGGAAAACAGCTCCTCGCGCGGAGAAGCTGGCACCAGCAAGTGTGCAATCACAGTTTACGTAATGCCCATCGCACGAGGAGGAGACGGTGGTCTCCCACACTTGGACTCCACATAGCTGGGGCTCCCTGCTGTGGGGGCTGCTCTCCCGGCGTTTTTACGAAGAGACGGAAGTTCTAGAGCTTGAATGAAGATGTCACCCTTTCTTCTCAGGAAGTCAGGTTGCGGTATGTCGTGCCGGCCGAAACTGGCAAGAAAGAATGGAAATAATCTTGCAAAGACAGCAACGAATGGTGACGTTCAGTCTCAGCTCATTGGTGAGCGCCTGCGCTCAGGCACAGTAATTATTCCCACACCTGTCTGTAAATGACAAGTAGTCACAAGTAGAGCTTGTGAGCACGACTTATGCTCAGTCTCATCTTATCAGTGAGCATAGAAAAAGAATGATTCCTTAGTGCTCTTCTGGACTCTCCACTCAGAGCTCTTCACAGGTCATGGGGATCCCCTCCACCCCCACCAGTGTGTCCCCCCCACCTGGATGACGCTCCAGTCTGCTCACACACAGCAGCTCTCAGTGGGGAGGAGAGCAGAGTGATGAAGCCAGTTCAGAGAGGGGGGTTATTAGGAGGCCATGATGGGTAAAGACCAGGGGGAAATTTGGCCAGGACACTCCCTCTTGCCCAAATGACAAGTAGTCACACATTAAGCTTAGTGGAGTTTGTGTGACACTACTCCTACATTTGTATTGCAGCCCAATAGAATCTCACTAAAGCCCAAATCTGCCTTCTTTCGTGTTTAAATTCAGGCTGGTTCACTGGCCAATGTCAACACCGGTGGTGTTCGGTCCCAAGATCGAATTCCAGAGCAATTTATCCGGGACTCGGAGCAGCTCGCAGAACCAGCGTTCCCTCGCTCCGTCATCTGTTTCGCCTTCTCAAATTCCGAGGTGGGCGGGGCAGAGATTCCGGGACCGCTGGCGCGCCCCACTGTGTCCGAAATCCCTGTATCCCGGGCTTGTTGCTTGCTTGCTCTGGCGGATCCTTTTTAAATCCGTCCGGAAAACTTTGCCCGGAGTCCTCTATTGGCCCGTGATGGCATATTGCAGAGGTCAGCAGGTGGCGAGAACTGAATTAACTGCTACCAGCGACTGGGGATTATAGCTGCCTGATAACTCCTAAGTGACTGCAGCTGTTGCGCACAACGGTTACTGTATCTATCGCAACGAGGGAACACAGGCATCGGGAACGGCTCGGAAAGTTTCACATTCGCAAAAGGAGCTGAGCAGATAAGGGGGGAGGGGAGGCTCTTTTAGGATTGTGATTGAGCTAAGATATAACTACACGCACGTCACTGAACCCTTGATTATGTTCTCAATCTTGTGAATGGGCCTTCATTCAGACCTTTTCATAACTCGCTTTCAGATCTTCAGAAGCCAAGACAAGATCATAAGAACAGGTTGTTTGGGAGACTCCTTTGAGAGCAAAGCGTTATTTTCAATTCGCTTTTAAACTCCACACACACACACACAAATGTCGTGAGTGTCTGATGTGTGGGCTGCTTCGTGCGAAACTGGACAGAAGGAGTTAATGCTTCCCTGCAGCGCGTCACTCTGTCTCTGGCAGCTGCTGTAATCTGAGCCACACAGCCGAGTCAGCCAGGGAGTTTGCTGAGACGCCACGGGGGGGGCACAAGAATGTAAAAAAAATAATGACAAACGCTCGAGAGAGCTTGATTGCTGATAGCTCAGTGATACCAGGAACAGCCCAGCCTTTCAGAGCAGTTCCCACAGCCTCCCACAAGCTCTTGTGGATAAAATACACCGCCTCCGGGTTTCAGCCTTTAAATGAACTTCCCTGTAATAGATAATGGGTTATGGAGAACGGTGGGTGGGTCCACTCTTGCAGGAAGAGCGCGTATGTGCAGAAGTGCCTCCTATCTTTCAAAACCGTGCCTGATGCCTTATCCGCCAGGCCACACTCCTGCAGTCCAGAGTCCCAGTCTGTAGCAGAGGGGGCGATGGGGTGGATGGGGAGAGCTGAGATCATATTTAGCATCTCGTTCATAAAAGCGTGTGTTTTTGAGGTCCACTTAGATGAAGTCTATAGTATCAGTTTTAAATGTGAGGAAAGAAGAGTAGGTGGTGTGTTGAGATAGATATCTGTTAAGGGGCTATAAATAATCCCAGCATCTCTGAACACACACTCGGTAACTCCTCTGCTGTTATTGAGGAAGGAGTGTTTGTTTTGCTGGTGACACTGTGAGGTCAAAGGTAACCTGGGAGCTTGCTAACAGCCGGGGGGTGTTTTTTATTATCAAGGGCTCAAGGACTTGTTTTCTCTCTAGCTTCGTTTTCGCGCCGCGCGGAGCGCAAGGAAAACACCCGCGGTCTCGTTTTTCCGTCTTCGTCAGGAAACACAACCGACAGCCGAGCAGGAATGTTTTGTTTTTTTTGACAAAAATGCCAAAAAAAAAACCCAAAAACGATGGCGAGAACGGAAGCTCACGCGCTCCAAGAACTGACAACTGAGCTAATTAAATGTGGTTGAAAAAAACCCACGCTGTCACAGATGTAGCAGTTTTACAAAAAGCCACTGAAAAGTATACAGTCGTGTGTAAAAGTTTTCAACTGCATGTTTTACAGAATCTCCAAGTGAAAAGACGTTAACACAACCGCCGCAGGGTACGAACACGACGCATTTCCATCCGTTTTAATGCACAAGTGCTATTTATTTGCTGGATTTCACCGATTGAAAAACAAAACAACAGCGAAGGTGGCATGTGCAAAAGTTAGGCCAGTTGATTCATTAATACTTTTTAAAATTATTATTCTTTTTTTATCCCGTAAGACTGAATCCTGCGAAAGAATCGACAAAGTGTGGTCTAAGGGCGTTGACCGCGATATCAATAGAACACACAATATAAAGTTTCACAAAAGAAAGAGCATTCAGCCTGAATTTACACTAGGTCCATAATATAATTATATTACTTAAATATTTATTAATTTCTTACGTATATATAAATGTAATAATATTCCTGACATATACTTATCACAGTTATAATCACTATATAATTAATATTACGTACGATTTTATTTATTTATATATTTTTTTATTGATTATCTTCATTGCTGACGGATCAATTGAAATAAACCAGGATGGGTCTCCAGCCCTCCGCCCTCACAAGGCAGGTCTCTTGGCTGCAGATCCTTAGCCACAGAGCCACCGCAATAATGATCAGATTATAGTAGGTCAGGTGGGTAACTGCGTCAGCATGCGTAGGCTGCAAAGGAACAAGTAATAGGTTTATTCCCTGCTGAAAAAAAGAAGAAAGAAAACACAACGTTTCGGCCGTGGAGCCTTCTTCAGGTGTGATCGTCACTATTAGTGATTGTGTGTCAATTTGTATGTATTATTCCAGTATGTTAACGCTGCCTCCCTATGCTGTTTCATTGACATTATTTTCTATATTGAGTCAACTTCACCGGACACAGTTAGCTGTAGCAGCACGGGAACTGCATGTCAAAGGCAGTAGGTTCTGTATTAGGGTGCACGCTGAGTAAAGTACAGCAGATGATTGGTATTTGGGCAGGTGCAGTGGCCAAGTCACCGTAGACGGCCCCCTTTCACCCTGCTCCCCCTTGACTCTCCTCTTGGCCTTTTCTTCTCTTTTTCTTCCCTTCGCAACAAACCCCGTGGGGACTGACGGCCTCTCCTGCAATCAGAGGGGCCGCGATCACACCCTGAACCAGAACGGGCGGGACAAGAAGAAGAAGCAGAAGGAGAAGGACCTGGATGAACTGAAGAAAGAGGTGTCGCTGGTGAGGGCGTCCGCTTGGTGTTCCGAAACCTCTGCTTCTCTGACAATCCCCTCGTGCCTCCTCGTACGCCTTGCTCCACATCCATAGATCCGATCGAAGGAGATAAGCACTTCTCCTTTTTCTTACAGGACGACCACAGAATAACCCTGGATGAGCTGGGCCGAAGATATGGAGTGGATCTGTCTCGGGTAAGATAAGAGAAGATCACTTTATTGGCCCTATACAATTTCTTGCAGGAGGAATTTGCCTTTTCAGAGACCCCAGCTTGCTCTCCATGAGACACACAGACAGGGAGAGAAGCGGGGGTCAGAGCGCAGGGTCAGCCATTTATACAGCACCCCTGGAGCAGCTGGGGTGAAGGGCCTTGCTCAGGGGCCCAACGGAGTAGGATTCCTCTGCCGGCCGCAGATATGAACCAGCAACCTTCCAGCCACAGGCGCGGATCCTGAGCCACAGAGCCACCGCATCACCCTGTTGTTTCTGCACCTCTTGGGTTCATTGGCCCTGTAACCCAGGCAGTTTGCTTACTTCTTTACTGCTTGCACACACTGTTTTGGCAAGAACACGGTTACTTCTACACAAACACCCAGATCTCCTTTGTGTGAAGCTTCAAGACAGCCCTGCAGTGGAAACAGGCCGCCAAGCCTATGTGATCTATCATTGGCCAGCATACTGAGTCATTTTTGTAAAAAAGTTCAAAGTTCAAAGTTTATTTACCAAGCACACATCAATACAGCGTACAGCAGTAATTGCTGGCAATGAATTTTTTTTCCCACAAGCTCACCGGAGGAAATAGAACAAAACATTACATGAGTTAAAAGTTACAATATAAAATTACACAATAAATAACACAATAAGGGTTGAATAAAATAAAACTCAATATGAATAGAACTGCTCTGTGTCCAAGGTGTATACAATGTATTATGTCCACAAAGTGCAATATACAGGTACAACATGCCAAATACAATGAAAATACTACAGGTACATATCCACGTAGGGTGGTTTGCTGATAGTGACTGCAGCTTGGCTGTTTAGCCAATCTTATTGCCTGGAAGTAGAAGCTATTCCATAATCGGTTGGTCTTTGACCAAATGACTCGATACAGCTTGCCAGATGGTAGAAGGATGACTGGGAGCCTTGAGAATAGACCTGGCCTTCTTAAGACATCTAACTGAGTAGATATCTTGGATGTTTGATAAATAAAGAAGCCCAGAGGACTTTCAGATTATCACAAAGGGAAATGTGCTTGGTGTGAGTTACTATATTCATGAGACAGATTTACAATGCTCCTAACTGTCTGTGATGTACCTGTAAATGATCTATATTGCATACAGTGGGGAAAGAGTAGCAGTCGAGCACCAGCCTGTAAGAACTTCTCTCCTCAATGATAAGGGAGTTTCTCAAGATCCCAGTGTTTGTTGTAAGTTGTCATAGAAAATTCAGTGATATCTGTATGTAAAAATAGGACAATACTGAGAAGCGTGAGATATATTTCTATACAGCTGCACTTGGGGAAGTTCCCTGTGTCCATTGTGAATGGTCAAGGGTACCGTTTTGTGACCTACAACACTGAGCTGAAATGATCTGAGCACCAGACGACATCGATTAAAACAGCTGCCTCAGATGCGCTGAGCTTTTCTTTTTTTTTAATTTTTAATTTTAGAGAACAAAACAAAACCATTTTACATAGAAACCACCATTATTCAGCCTTACATCACAGGCAAAAATTCCTGTGTGTTCCCCTAGTATTTTACAATTATATACGCACTGAGCTTTTCATATGCTGTCTTAGACAGCTTTGACACCTCTTTGCCTGAGAGGACCTGAATTGAAATTTCTCTTGTCAACCATCCCCTGCCCAATTCCACCACAATACTGCACAATACGCGGTAAATTTGCGGGCCAAGGCACACCCTCAGATATTCCATGCTCGTACTCTGGATTTACCCTGCCGGTGACACAGCTCACGTTAAAGCACGGCCCCTCCCGCGCGAACAGCCATGATCTTCACACGAGGATATACTGTGCCCTGTCTAACGGCCTGTTTCTACTGTTCTTCTCTGAAGGGGTTTACCACCGCCCAGGCCGTGGAGATCCTGGCCCGGGACGGCCCCAACGCTCTCACCCCACCACCCACCACCCCGGAATGGGTGAAGTTCTGCCGGCAGCTTTTCGGGGGCTTCTCCATCCTGCTGTGGATCGGGGCCATCCTCTGCTTCCTGGCCTACAGCATTCAGGCGGCCATGGAGGACGAGCCGGCCAATGACAACGTGAGCCCGACCAGTCGTCCTCTCCGAGGGTCCTATTAATAGACACGGGCTCCACCCCCCCCTCCCTGATAAGGCCGAGCCCACCCGCTGCCGGTCCCTTAAAGCGATACTCACTGGCATCCCCACTCGGGGGAGCCGAGCCGGAATATCACGGAGCCGCTGGAATATTTAGGATCCAGTTCACAAACGGTGCCCCGGCGGCTTGTTTGGTTTGGTTACCACCCGGCAACAGCCTCGGGGGCCTCTCGGGAGCCTCTTCCACACGGCGGCGCTCGGAAGTCGAAATGTTTCTTCTGCGGCGTGTGCGGTGCTGCTCTTTCCCTTTTGAAAATGGTCACGGCTGGCGGAGAACGACTTCAGCTGTGGTTCCGTCCCGCTCCGAGACTCACTTCCTCAAAGAAAGGAGTTCACACGCCTCTCCTCCTCGGTTCCATTTTGATGATCAGTGTGACCGATGAGGCGTGGGGGAGGTCAAAGGTGAAACTTGACCAAACTCAGGAAGGGAGATGCTGCTTCTTTCCTGTCCCAGTTTCCCCCATTAAGATCGCTGAAAGTGGTTCGTTTTTGTGAACTTACACTGTTTGAAGTTGCAGAGCACACCCTCGCATCCACCTTGTGGAAAAATCTTAAGACGTCCGAGGGAGTTTCAGGGTCCTAAATCCAAGGTTTAAGTGGTGGAGGCAATTTCAATTAAAATGAACTACAAACCCGATCAGGTGAACGGCAAATATAGGATCCAGCTTTCATGACTCAAGAGTTTGGAATGATCATGCTCAGGCGATGCAGTGCTCTTTCCTAGCACTGACCGATACCGAACTGACTGGGCTCGAGGAGGTGTGTGTGTCAAAGGGAGTGGCAATTTCTTCTCCTGTTCGTTATGCTGTTTTCTTGGTTTGAAATCCGGTCACCAGTAGTGACCAGTGGTTATTTAGTGTCCGGAGGTCAATATTGTTTGACTTTCCCATTGTCCGCTCTGTTTCAGCTGTACCTGGGGGTGGTGCTGGCGGCTGTCGTCATCATCACGGGCTGTTTCTCCTACTACCAGGAAGCCAAGAGCTCCCGGATCATGGACTCCTTCAAGAACATGGTGCCTCAGGTATCTGGCACTGCTTTGTCCCTGGACAGCTATTGTTACGTTAATGCCATTCATACTTACATATGAAAATTTCCATGTATGGGGATCTGTAAAATATATTTAGTTTTGCAGCTGCTCTTTTTCTGGAGACAGTATGTACTTTTTTATGTGTTTGCACTGTTTTATAGCTTCTTCTGTTGTAGGTGAATTGTTTCTGGCATTGTAGTTGACAGTGCTTTGTGATGGATGCTTTGCTCAAGAGATGCAATAGGAAAGCAGATTTAATTGATGGGTCTGTGTAGTTTTCCAAAGGTCAGTATGAGTATTATAAGACAATGGGAATTGATGCATTCATTTTAGCAGCTCTCGAAGATCATTGCTAAATCTTGTCTTGTACGCATTTGTGTTCATGATTATTTTCCGAGGGGAAGCGTTTTCCTGATCTTTCATCTTCCATATTTACTTATCTAACACATTAGCAAATCCTTCAAATAGAGCTTCAAGTACAAGTGGGAGAGTAAACAAACTTTTCCTTGGGATTAAATGGAAACTTTTCAAATTCTGCAGCCGAGCCAGGTACCTCTCCATTATACTGATGATATTTATAACAAAGAACAATGTGGTCTGGAAAATATCTTCTCTGAATAGCTTAACAGTGAGGGATCTGTTTCAGTCTCACACATTGACTCTCTCCCTAACAGCCAAGCAATCTGTTCCAAAAACAAACGCAAGAGTTAGGCCGAAAAATTCTTAACCCTTGCGTGGTCTGGAGCTGAAGTTGACATTTCTGAGCAAGCCAATGTCTCAGACGGCTGGATCAGTCAGTAGGTTCAATTGCTTTTCAGCAAAGATGCCATCAGAAAGATGAATGTACTGTGCTGCATTCAGCAACAGGAGCCAAAAAAAAAAACGCCAATCGGCTAACCCATGCTGTTCTGGTACCCCAGCAAGCCCTGGTAATCCGGGATGGAGAGAAGCTTCAGATCAATGCAGAAGAAGTGGTTCTGGGGGACCTAGTCGAGATCAAGGGTGGAGACCGGATCCCAGCTGACCTTCGGATCATCTCTTCACATGGCTGCAAGGTCAAATTTTGTTATTGGGTCTGTTTTCCTCCCACAGTCCACAGACATACCGGTAGGTGAATTGGCGCCAGGGAAACTTGGCCCTGGTGTGAGTGAGTGCGTGACTGTGTCTATGTGCCCCCCGCAATGGCATTCCATCAAAGGCGTATCCTGTCTTGTGCCCTTGCTGGACTCCAGCTACTGTAGCCTGTAACCTGTATTGGATTAGATGATGGATTCATGGATGGAAGGATTTGCATTTTAGCATGATCATGATAGTTGGTTCTAAAATCTCTGACTTTAGGCCTTTATCTTTGTCTTCTTCATAGCCAGTGGGGGAAAGCTAAGTCTAAGTGGGGAAGGATACCTAAAATAGGACCAGTGGCTACAATTCTGGCGCAATTTGTGTCATCCAAAGTCAAGCATGGCTCTCTTGAAAAGGGCAGACAAGCACACGTATGGATGCGAAGGTACTGGTAGACAGCAGACTGAGTCACCTGCAGCCATGACGTAGTCTGGTCCATTTCAGGTGGATAATTCCTCCTTGACCGGCGAATCCGAGCCTCAGACCCGATCCCCTGAATACACTCACGACAACCCCCTGGAAACAAGGAACATCGCCTTCTTCTCCACCAACTGCGTGGAAGGTAAACTTCAACCACATATTGCATCCAGAGATTTCTTTCTTCCTCTACAGGGGAGCAGTGTGAGGGGGGTGGAAGAGGTTTTTTGCGGTTGCTAAACCGATTCACTAGGAATAACAAAACCCAAGAATCAATCGTCATGAAAGGATTATGGAGTGATAATTTGGCTTAACCCGCTTGGCTGAAGGCTGAGCTGCTGGCCAGAGGACGAGGAGGCCGGGACCCCCAGGCAGAGGGAGGAGGGGCAGCTGCAGAGGTGGAGATGGGGTGGAGGTGGGATGCAAAAGACGTATGCGAAGGGAGAGATGGGGATCACGTAGTTTTAGGAGAGGACATGAGACGTGATAGTTGATACTGACGGCCGAGTCTGATTGAACTTGGCTGTCGTCACCCCTCCTGAGCTGTCGTCACAAACCCCATTTGATGAAAACAAAGCAGCCATTGCAATCTACCGGTCAACTGCATTTCACCACACAGAAACCACACCCACGACGCTCGTCGTCTGCAGCTGTTTTTAACGCCAGTGGAAAACTCCTTTTCCCCCCCGTTGATCACAAGAGGCCGCGCCAAGCGCACACCTCCTGCGCGCCGCGCAACTCCAGTATTTATAACTTCGCTGTCAGGGTTGATCTGCCCACAGAAGCCCAGAGCTTGCCAAGAACAAGCATTCCTTTGCCATAGCGGGATTGTACTCACAGGGAAGGGGGGAGGAGCGGCACTTGACTTTTAAAAAGTTTTAATCCACCGTATATGGAGCTCAGGGCTTAGACAAGAAAACTGAAAGGCTCAATTAAAAATGCCGACTGGGCATGCATACCCCTCCACAGGGCAGAGCAGTGGCACTGTGGCTAAGGATCTGAGCCTGTGGCTGTAAGGTTGCCGGTTCAAATCCCGTGGCTGGTGGAGGAATCCTACTCCGTTGGGCCCCTGAGCAAGGCCCTTCACCCCAGCTGCTCCAGGGGCGCCGTATAAATGGCTGACCCTGCGCTCTGACCTCCAGCTTCTCTCCCTGTCGGTGTGTCTCATGGAAAGCAAGCTGGGGTCTGTGAAAAGACAAATTCCTAATGTAAGAAATTGTACATGGCCACTAAAGTGATCTTATCTGATCTTAATGTTAATCATGTTGCAAATGCAAAGGGCTCTAGGAGAAAGGGAGAAAGGGGTTGCCTCTTAAAGAATGCCCACGTCTTAGAACCACTGAGGAGCGGCCAGGGCTGGGTGGGGTTTCTGCCATTTGACCGCGTCCCTCCCCGACCCGCCAGGCACAGCCCGGGGAATCGTGATCGCGACGGGGGACCGCACGGTCATGGGCCGCATCGCCACGCTCGCCTCCGGGCTGGAGGTGGGGCGCACCCCGATCTCCATGGAGATCGAGCACTTCATCCACATCATCACGGGCGTCGCCGTCTTCCTGGGCGTGAGCTTCTTCGCCCTGTCCCTCATCCTGGGGTACTCGTGGCTGGAGGCCGTCATCTTCCTCATCGGGATCATCGTGGCCAACGTGCCCGAGGGGCTTCTGGCAACCGTGACCGTGAGCAGAACCGTTTCCCTTCACGCACCGCTGCCTTTAGAAAGGAGCTAAATCTTTTTGTTTCTTGCCGGCTTGCATGAAAGAGAAAATATCGGCTTAAGTGCGATTCTACAAGTGAGAAGGACAAACCTTCTGCCTGCCTTGCGATGCACTGTTTAGCGTTTAGCTTGCTACATTATTCCAAGTGATTGTTAAAATTATTAGCTCACATCAGCTGCAGTAGACGTCCAACTAGATCACCGAAAAGTCAGCTGACCTAAGTATAGCAAGCACAGGCTTAACGTTTACAATCCATCCATCAACTTGAATGATAATAAACTGTCTCCCCCTTGTGGCCAAGACCTGTAAATACATTCAGTTTATTGTCCGATCAGAAGCAAGAAAGACCTACAGAAGCTAGTTGAGTGGGGAGCTGTGACAGCATGCGTAGGCTTCACAGGAACAGGTGAAGGTTTATTCCGTGCAGAAAAGAAAAGACACACAGTGTTTCAACTGTGGAGCATGTGTGGTGACACCTGAAGAAGGCTCCACAGCCGAAACGTTGTGTCTCTTTTCTTTTCCTTTCAGCATGGAATAAACCTTTACTTGTTCCTATGAAAGCTATGACTTTCATAGTGACTATACGTGACAGTTAAGGTTTGTCATGGGGTCCTGCAGCTTAAACTGGCCAGATATAAGGGCTCCATGGGGAGTTCACATGTGGCTCCTGAAATTTGAGTCTTTTCATCCCCGACGGACAGGTGTGTCTGACGCTAACGGCCAAGCGCATGGCTCGCAAGAACTGTCTGGTGAAGAACCTGGAGGCTGTGGAGACGCTGGGCTCCACCTCCACCATCTGCTCTGACAAGACGGGCACCCTCACGCAGAACAGGATGACCGTCGCCCACATGTGGTTCGACAATCAAATCTATGAGGCGGACACCACAGAGGACCAATCAGGTAGCTCGCCTGGGAGCTGTGAAGGGATGCCACATGACAATGAGCAGAAAAACAGCATTTAAGAGCCAGCAGCTTTATCACTCTGCAGTTACAGCTGACAGGCCACTGGAGCTCAGCAGTATGAGCCTGGCCAGTACCTGGATGGGAGACTCCTGGGAGAGCTGAGGCTGCTGCTGGGAGAGGTGTTAGTGGGGCCAGTAGGGGGCGCTCACCCTGCAGTCTGCGTGGGTCCTAATGCCCCAGTATAGTGACAGGGACACCTCCAGGTGGGACATAAATGTCCAAAGACACCTGACTGTTCATGGTTATTATAAACCCCCAGTGCATCTTTCAAAAAGAGTAGGGTTGTTACCTTGATTTCCTTACCAAATTTCCCCCTGGCCTTTACCCATCATGGCCTCCTAATAATCCCCATCTCTGAACTGGCTTCATCACTCTGCTCTCCTCTCCACAGAGAGCTGGTGTGTGTGAGCAGACTGGAGCTTCATCCAGGTGGGGGGGACACACTGGTGGTGGAAGTGGGATTCTGCATTACCTGTAAAGCACTTTGAGTGGAGTGGCCAGAAAAGCGCTATATAAATGTTAGGATTCTTATTATTAATAGTGAAGTCTTCCAATAGCGTTTCCCTGCACATAGTATAAAATATACTATATAAACTATATATCTCTAGAAGGTCCTGGTAGTTGGTAGAAACTGATGTGTTCTGTGTGCTCCTCTTGTTATAAACCTACCTATACTCATAAGGGGTAATTGCTCAGTTATTTTACACTGGCTGTGTCCTTTTGTTAACCCAGCATCACTTAATGCACAACATTTAGGACATTACATCTGGGTACACTGGTGTCAGTGTGGTCCATTTCCACTTTATTTGATTGGTGTTTTGCGGAGATGCAAACCTAGTTTGATATGTTCTAACCTATGTTTTGGGCAGTGTGGGGTATTGTGGGGCAGTGTGGGGCTGTGTGGGGCAGTTTAGGGCAGTACGGAGGAGTGAGGGGGCAGTGTGAGACCAGTAGATTTGAGGTGACGCAAACCTAGTTTGATATGTCCTGACCCAGGTCTTGGGTAGTATTGAGCAGTGTGGTGCTGTTGGTGGCAATGGGGGGCAGTGAGGGGCAGTGAGGGGGCAGTGTGAGACCAGTAGACTTGTGAAGATGCAAACCCAGTTTGATATGTTCGGACCCAGAACCCTGCGTCTGTCTTTCCCCTGTAGGCTCAACCTTTGACAAGAGCTCGCCGACCTGGACGGCTCTGGCTCACATCTCTGGTCTTTGCAACCGAGCCACCTTCAAACCAGGTCAAGAGAACGTGCTGATACTTAAGGTGCGTTTGCCTGCGGGAACACGTAAGTGTCGCCAATTTTTCGGGTGGGAAATCGTCTAGCGGAGGAGTGGGGGGCCAGGATAACCTCTTACTTTATGATCAACATTGATTCCTTGTAAATATTAAATGATCTGCTCTCTTTCACACGGGAATACATTCATAGTTGCGGCCACAACTGCAGTTCAGAAGCAAAAAATAAAGTGCCCGCACACTAACTATTCGTTATAATCAACCTACTTCTTCAAAATTGAAAGCCGTTTGCTAGAGGCTCCTTAAAAGGTCTCTCTGTGAAGGTCAACGGTAGGCTTTTGAGATCTTACCCCGGAGGGTTGAGATCTTTTCAGGTCCCAGACATCGGCCCTTGAAGTCGCGGCCTTTTCTTGCAGAGGGACACTGCCGGGGACGCCTCAGAGTCCGCCCTGCTGAAGTGCATCGAGCTGTCCTGTGGCTCAGTGCGGAAGATGAGGGACGACAACCCCAAAGTGGCCGAGATCCCCTTCAACTCGACCAACAAGTACCAGGTCAGCACACGGTCATCAGGCAGGAAAGAGGCGGCGGGGTCACGGGCAGTAATCACATGCAGTAAGGAGCCCCCATCACTGCCTTTGTAAAGACCGTACCCCAC
This sequence comes from Atractosteus spatula, assembly GCF_055471065.1. NCBI lineage: Eukaryota > Metazoa > Chordata > Actinopteri > Semionotiformes > Lepisosteidae > Atractosteus > Atractosteus spatula. Next base: position 8,076,803 of record NC_142710.1, on the reverse strand, counting down.
ACACCCGAGCCCCTCTTTTCACCAAACCCTTTATGACATCTTGTAGCAGTCTCACTCCTGACCTCGGCCATATCTTCTGAGAAAATAAGAGTCCTACAGCAAATAATGCTCAAGGGCTGCAATCCCATTGCCTTGTCTTCCCAATCCCAGCTCAGATTTACTCGCTTGAGTTATTCGGATGACCTACCCACAAACCTGGCAAACTACGTTCTCGGAAGGTGCGAACCAGCTTTAATCTCAGCTTTGTCCATCCATCAATCCCTCCATTTTCTAACCACACCTTAACAGTTGAGGGTTGCGGGGTATCCCAGCGCCTATCCCAGCAAACAAGAGGTGTCGATTTTTCCCAGAAGCCAGTTGGCTAAGAGCAATTTGGACCGTTGGGGGAAACTGGAGCAACCGGAGGAAACCCATGTGAACACGAGGTCAGAACATCCAACCTTCATGCAGGCAGCTCTCCAGGTCTGGAACTGAGCCCAGAGCACCAGCACTGCAAGGCAGGAATGTGAACCCCTGTATCCCCACGCGGCCCCAGCTTCAGACTTTGGGAATGCTTATTAATTAATCGAAAACAGTCAACCATGAAGCAGAACAGGAATGCTTTGACAAGGGTGGGATTTAGCATTCGCAGGACGGGAAGTTAGCGAGGACTCCTGGTGCGTCTTGACCACCTGCTGCAAACCTGTTGTTAAACTTCCTCTCCGTCCCTCTTGCAGCTCTCCATTCACGAATTCCAGGATAACCCCAAAGGACACATCCTGGTGATGAAAGGAGCCCCCGAAAGGATCTTGGACCGCTGCTCCACCATCCTGATTCACGGTCAGGAGGTCCCACTCGATGAGGACATGAAGGATGCCTTCCAAAATGCCTACCTGGAACTGGGAGGACTGGGAGAGAGGGTACTGGGTGAGGACACAAAGGGTTAATTGGCAAGCATGTTATTTCTGAAAAGTACTTTCATATGCCAGAACGTTTTCAGAAAAGTATCATTGGAACACATGACAGAGCAAATGCTTCACGTGTTTTGAACCAGCAGAAAAGAAGTAGAGACACACATTGTTAGTTCTTGCCTGGGTAGCAATGTGCAATACAGGTGTCTCTTGTGACAATTCCTCCTCTGACTCCATGACAGTTGTGTATCTAATGCTCTTTTATATATTAATGTGAAAGATTCAGATCAAAGCAAAATAATACCACCGGCAAGAAACTTAATGCTAACAAAGCTCTACATTTACATTAGATATACAGGTCATTTATATCAACCCATCGCCTTCCTTGAATTACAAAAGTAGTTTGAATTATGGGAAGTGATGTCTTTAAAACAGTGCAATAGCAATTTATCTCCCACTGCATGATCAATGCTGCCTCCTTCCTCTTTTTCCGTGCCGTACAGGGTTCTGTCACTATCACCTCAGCCCGGACAAGTTCCCGCGCGGGTTCAGGTTCGACACGGAAGACGTGAACTTCCCCACGGAGGACCTGTGCTTCGTGGGGCTGATGTCCATGATCGACCCCCCGAGAGCAGCCGTGCCGGACGCGGTGGGCAAGTGCCGCAGCGCGGGGATCAAGGTCCGAGCGACAACCACCGCCTCCGCTGCTGCCGCGCGAACCCGACTCGCCGAGCCCTGCTTGAAAAACCGCTGACTCTTCCAGTCCAAATTTATGCCCAGCAGCTGGACCCAGCTTGCTGACCTGTTGGGGTTAGGTTAATAATTGGAAGAGCATCTGCGATTTGTTCTTCTAAACCTGTGACGTGCAATTCCAGGTCCGAAGAGCTTCAATACCCTCAGAGGTTTTATTCCACTTCTATGTTTAATGACCTAATTCATCAGCATCTACCCAATTTGGAGGCTTAGCTTTCCTCTCTGTAGATCATGATAAAAAACGACTATAAAATAGAAACATCGATGGGGAATGGACAATGGCTCCATCGCCTTAATCTCACGTTTTATTAATCCGAGGGCTCACTCAAGGCGGGTATTGATAAAACCTGGCCAATCGAGAGCTTGAGCGGTCTGCGAGTTGACTTCCTTGCAGGCAGCCCCAACCCTTTGTAGATGAAAATGCCAGGCAGTGCCGATCTGAGCATGTGTTGTCGCCGTGACTCTCGTTGACAGGTAATCATGGTAACCGGGGACCACCCCATCACTGCGAAGGCCATCGCCAAGGGGGTGGGCATCATTTCAGAAGGGAATGAGACGGTGGAAGACATCGCCGACAGGCTGAACATTCCTCTGTCGCAAGTCGACCCGAGGTGAGACCAGGGCATTGGACCAGGCCTCGTTTCCTCTCGTCTGTAAATATCTGCTGGTTTTCAGCTGACAGCAGGATCTGGCTGCGGGTTTTTACATAGCAAAGAGGAGGGGAGAGCTGTCTGGGGCCAAATCTGCACGCCTTTCAGCTAGAAGCTTTGTTAACTTTGCAGGGATGCCAAGGCGTGTGTCGTCCATGGCTCCGATCTGAAGGACATGAGCGCTGAGTACCTGGATGACATCTTGAAGAACCACACGGAGATCGTCTTCGCTCGCACTTCTCCTCAGCAGAAGCTCATCATCGTAGAAGGCTGCCAGAGACAGGTGGGGGCTTGACAGGCTTTTTTGCTATCGATAGCTTCCGGTTAAGAACCACTTAAATACTAATGCTTGCAGCAGTCGGGGTCAGCAGCTATGCACTAAATGAAGTTCAAGTTCATTTGTCATTCCAGCCATATACAAGTATACAGAGGAGCGAGATATCGTTCTCCAGGTCTACGGTGCAAATACAGACAAGGCACTGACAAGACAATGCTATAGACAGTGTAGACATAGACATGCCTGAGAAGGTACAGGGTACATAAAGTGCAAATGTGTAGTTTGTTATCAACGTTTGCTGAACCGTGTCCATACAGGAAACTGCTCCATGGATGAGCTGTCTGTATAGGTTTCATGTCTGAAATGCTGGTTCTGCTGCCAATCAGAAGATGTTCCTTATCCGTGTCGGCAGGGGGCGATTGTGGCCGTCACAGGAGACGGCGTCAACGACTCCCCAGCCCTGAAGAAGGCCGACATCGGGGTGGCCATGGGCATCGCCGGGTCGGACGTCTCCAAGCAGGCCGCCGACATGATCCTCCTCGATGACAACTTCGCCTCCATCGTCACCGGAGTGGAGGAAGGTATGCGAAGACATCTCGGAGTCCGGCTCCCAGATGTCCACAACGCACCCTTGAATTCAGATCTCCGAAGGCAAAGACACTCCTGCTTCAGCAAAATTGTAAAATCATTACTTAACCCTCTCGGCATTCCCATTTTCCCATTTTTACCCTGTGCACTTTTTCTGGGTTTTGCAAAGAGAGAGAGGAATGATTTTAACATAAATTTTTACATAAAGCAATTTTTCCTCAGTTCGCTTGCTTACTGTACCATGCGATTCATTTTCTTTTCACAAGAGGGCGACATTTTCCAAGATTGATTGACCTTTTGAATTTTGAAGTATTATGCAGCCAGATTCAAAAGACATTTCGTCGACAATTTGTAGTCCCTCATAAAAGCGCCGTTCACACCTGCTGGTCCAACTCCAGTAACGAGAAAGGAGGTACTGACATTACTGTGGCTCAACACAGGTCGCCTGATTTTTGACAACCTGAAGAAGTCCATTGCCTACACTCTGACCAGCAACATCCCCGAGATCACTCCCTTCCTGCTCTTCATCATCGCCAACATCCCCTTGCCCCTGGGCACCGTCACTATCCTGTGCATTGACCTGGGCACAGACATGGTGGGTATGAGGCAACATTACACAACTGTACATATTCTCCCCTACACCTGTTAACCTGGGATTCCTTTTCCGAAACAGTTCAGGGCAGATGTACCATAACACTCTTCTTTTTTAGTCCAACCAAAATTCTAATTAAGGTTAATCTTAACTTTTCAAGTTCTAACCTTTTGATTAAGGGAGAGATTATACTTGCCGGCCAGTGCACTGAGGCATCATGGGTATATTAATACTCAAGTTCCACTTCCGGTTGCACCAACTCACCTATTCACTCCAACGTGGGAGGATGTTAATTCGAAGTCTACTTAAGATGTTTTTTGTCCAGAAAAAAAATTACACTTTATAAATGCTTTACTGAAACGAGCTAATGGACTTGTAAGTCCAGATTGGACGCTACTTGTGTAGCGATCAGAATATTTCAGATTTTAGAACTGTGAGTGTTTTTAAAGCAAATACTATGCTTGTCGCCTATCAATAGATCTGCACTTACAAGCACGTGTAGTGAAATTACAATTACCCCTACGCCTGCATGAGAATTTGTCCCCATTTTTTACCATAGTGATTTTTCCCATTACTAAGATTTGTACAGGAGCCTATATCAAAACATGAGATATGAGACTGAGCTCCCAAAGCACTGTGAGCTTTCACTTCCTGCCCCCTGGTGCATGTTCTGATTTCTTGTCATTGACAAATCACACGCTTCACAGGTCCCGGCCATTTCTCTGGCGTACGAGGCAGCAGAGAGCGACATCATGAAGAGACAGCCCCGCAACCCCAAGACGGACAAACTGGTCAACGAACGGCTCATCAGCATGGCCTACGGGCAAATCGGTGAGGATAGACCTTGCTTACTCTACTCACGCTCCTGCTCACTCATCTTCAGACCGTTGAGCCAGACGGCAGCATCTTTTCCTGCGCCGATTCTCCTGGGTCCTACTGGTGCACTGGGCTAACCAAGTGCTTGGTTTGTTTAGAAATTGACGCATCCGCTAGACCCACAACGTAAAAGATTGGAAGGGATTAGTGTGCGACTGCTCCTGCTGCGACGTTGCAGTGCTTTCTAGGTCTGTCCCATGCTAACCAAAGAGATTCGCCTCCACTCTGATAACTGTAAATAGTGAAAGATATCTTCCGACCCCTCTGCTCAGGAATGATTCAGGCTCTGGGCGGCTTCTTCACCTACTTCGTGATCCTGGCGGAGAACGGCTTCTTGCCCTCGAGGCTCCTGGGGATCCGGCTGGAATGGGACGACCGCAGCAGGAACGATGTGGAGGATAGCTACGGGCAGGAGTGGGTGAGTCAGGAGCCGGGGGGGGGCAAGCGAGTGGGCAGGGACCGGGAGCCGTGAGAGTCAAGCAACGGCTTCACTGAAAAAACACCCTCCTCTAATCCATCCAGCTCTTCAGATGGCGGTGCTTTAAGGAGATCTAGAAAACCTGCAGCCACACTCAACCTTCATGACCAGTATTGCAACCCTTTGTGTATACAGTCCAGTGGGTTTATATAGAAATAGAGAGTGGAATGGAAAGTTACTGAGAAAAAGTGTTTTATCCTAAAAATGTTTATGGAGAGAGCTGTGCTGCAGAAGCAGCTGAATACTTAGAACAAAGTGTGATAGCACCCAGCTCGTCAAGGGCACGGGATGTTTTAATGTTTATCACTGCTGCTTGAAGAAGGGAGTATGAGAAACTATTTGAATAAGTGCTCTTCTTTGTTTAAAGCAAAAACCTATAAGGAATAGAAAATTACTGCTTTGCCTGTCCCTGAAGTGTTGCATCAGGTTAAAAAAAGATATAAAACCAGGGCTCTCCCTGCTTGCTTTTGAATCAGCCTTCACTTCTCTGCACAGATGGGTGATGGCTTTTTCCCATATTGCAATATGAATAAAGACCTTATTGAGTGAATGAGAATACCTCTCCTGGCTCTTTGATAAAATTCCACGACAAGAGTGAAGTGAAGTGTAACCACAAATAGGGTTTAGGATTAATTTTTGGTTCACATTCTATTACAGTTCTACAGCAGTGGCGACGACAGCCAGTGCCGACAATATAACCCAGGAGTCACTGCTGCTCCAGAACCAGGCTTCTTTCATTTTTTTGAGCCCAGTCTTACATCAAAGCTACCGCACTCTCAGTCATAGCGTCTGAGCAGAAAACTGAGAACCAGCAAGTTTCTCGATCCAAAGAAGACCGAGATAGGACAGCTTTGCTGAAAGATTCCTTTCAAGAAGGAGGAAAGAGCAGTGGCATCATCTTCATGATCATGCATCTGAGGAAATTTTGCTTTGTTGCCGATAGGTTAATCTTTCTAAACTCGGCCCCAAAGCCATGTGACTGATTTTTCAGTTCTGACCTTGAACGTTTGCCCAGCGTACCTTAAGGTGAGATTTTTCCCAATAAAAACCAGCAAGTTTCTTGATCCAAAGGACACCGAGATAGGACAGCTTTGCTGAAAGATTCCTTTCAAGCAGGAGGAAAGAGTAGTGGCTTTGGATTCACGATCATGAAGATCATGGGGTTCAGATCACTACTATTGTACCCTTAAGGAAGGTGAGATTTTTCCAATAAAATGCCCGGTTGTATAATCGTGTATAACTCCCCTTTCACCACAGACCTATGAGCAGCGCAAGATCGTGGAGTTCACCTGCCACACGGCCTTCTTCTCTAGCATCGTGGTGGTGCAGTGGGCTGACCTCATCATCTGCAAGACCCGCAGGAACTCCGTCTTTCAACAGGGCATGAAGTAAGCAATGCGGGTGAAAACTCCTGTACTCTACGGCTGCCTTTTCAGAAACCACTCGAAACGTCCAGAGTACAAAATTGGCCCAGGAGATGTGGATGGATGGATGAATGGATGATCTGATGGACAGATGACTGGATAGCGTTAAGGGTATTTTTGTTTCAGAAGTTATCATAAGGCTGAAAGCTTGGTACAAACCACAAACAACAATTTGCTAGTGTGGCCGAAGCCTACATCTTGAGCAATCTCAGCATCAGGGTTTGGGTTAGCTCTACAGAGCTTTCAGGGCCAGTTGGTTATCTGCTGCTGTTTGCAGGAAACATCTGGCCCCATGGGCACCGTGCGATTTATTTCTTACGTCCACTTGTAGGAAAAAAGAACACAAGAGAGTGGTTTCACATTTACGTAAAAGAGAGCCAATTTTTGCCACTCTCTGGGTTTCAGGAATCGGATCCTGATCTTCGGGCTGTTCGAAGAGACGGCGCTGGCAGCTTTTCTCTCCTACTGCCCTGGGATGGATATCGCTCTGCGCATGTACCCGCTCAAGTATGATTTCGCCATCTCCCTCCTCCCCAACATACACTGCTGTGAGTGTTCATTGACTGAGCCCACTGGAGCTCAGCAGTGTGAGCCTGGCCAGTACCTGGATAGGAGACTCCTGGGAAAGCTGAGGCTGCTGCTGGAAGAGGTGTTAGTAGCACCAGAAGGGGGCGCTCACCCTCCAGTCTGTGGGGGTCCTGATGCCCCAGTATAGTGACGGGGACACTCTACTATAAACAGGCGCCGTCCTTCAGATGAGACGTAAAACCGAGGTCCTCGCTCTCTGTGGTCATTAAAAATCCCAGGGTGTCTCTCCAAAAGAGTAGGGGTGTCACCCCGGTGTCCTGGCCAAATTTCCCCCTGGTCTTTACCCATCATGGCCTCCTAATAACCCCCCTCTCTGAACTGGCTTCATCACTCTGCTCTTCTGGGGGGGGGGGGGGGGGGGGACACTGGTGGGGGTGGAGGGGATCCCCATGATCCGTAAAGAGCTCTGAGTGGAGAGTCCAGAAAAGTGCTACATAAGTGTAAGGAATTTAATAATAAAATATTATTGATAAAATGAACACAATAATTGAAAAGCCATACTCTCACTTCCTGAACAGATTGGAAATTCACTATATTATACCAGCTTTCCGTTGCACAGAGATGTCTTGCGTCTAACAGAAATTGGACAACAAGTACCAAAACATTACTTTGTAACTGCTAGGCATCTGAAATACCCAACTGAATCAAACTGAGTAAAACCGAAACATTCACTGTAATGACGTTTAACACTATTACATGAAAGTGTCGTTTATTTGGTTGTGAAACTTTGGTTATCTGATGGCACTTTCTATATTACCATTCTGCTGTCCCATATCAATGCGTACTTTAAGGTGGCTGCAAGTGGATGATTTCATTAAGAAAAAGCCACTCAGCAATCTTGCCAACCAGGGACTGACAGTGAAACCCATTCAAGATGCGCTGCACTTTGGTACATAAAAAGACACTGGTGATGAACACTGTGATCCAACCACTGTTGCTTTAACGTGACAGGCCTGTGATTGCCCAGGTGGTTGTCTACAATTAGTCAAGCACTCCCAGGGCTGGGTGGGCTTTTGGTTCTTCTTTCAGAGCCTACTGTGAAGTCAGCGCGAGACATGCTACTTGTCCTATTGCTGCCAACTCTCCTGTAAAGCAGTATGGAGCCGAGATGTTGCAGGATTTCAACTGACCAATGCCATCGACAAGTGGCCATGTGAGATATGAGTTATCATTGGCCTTCATTCTCCCTTTGTGGTACAGAGGGAACTTTGAAACCAAGCCACTAAAATGACTAGCGATTCCAAACTGGTAAGGTATGAAAAGGAAAATAACTTGGGAGGTATGTCTGCGGAGCTCTTGGATCTTGACACCCCAGTTTGCATGTTCTCAAGTATTCTTGGGGCTGTTCGCTGGTAAAAATTTTCCTCCTGTTTAGTAAAGTGGGTATGCCAATATTCTCCATTTTCATTAGGAATGGGGCACTCTCCCCGTTATCAACTTCATCGGGAGGAGCGCTGCTACAATGCAGACTCAGACGTGCCTGTGATTACCTTCAGGTGAAGACAATTGCTCAGGTGCATAGACTAATATTTGACGGGATTAAATCTTTCTCCATTTCAGAATCACCTGGTGGTTCTGTGCCTTCCCCTACAGTCTCCTCATCTTCATTTACGACGAGATCAGGAAGCTCATACTCCGAAGGAATCCCGGGGGTATGTTTTCATTCTGATTCGCCATGTTGATTCTAGAAGATTTCTAGAAGATGCTTGATTTCTTTTTTATAGAAATGCTCCAGTTGAGACAATTGGTTTAATTGGGTCATTAGGTGCTGACACAGCAGCCCCCCAAGTTACTGGAGAAATAGAATATACAGTTAAGATTCTAAGATACAGTTTTTAAATAACGTGATAAGCTGAGCCAAATCTGCACTGAAGTCATCACAGAAATTATCATTTTAAAAATAACTAAATTACGGTTGTCTTTTAAAATAAAATATTTTGCATCTAGAAATGCTTAAGTTCTCTAACAGATCCATCCTAGTTTGTATTAAGGAGTCGAGTTGCCCTCTCCTTATCCAATTTCTTTCTCAACAGGCTGGGTTGAAAAAGAGACGTACTACTAACTGAAGATCAATTCAAGATGTCAGCAGTGTGTGCACTAAAATATTAGCTGGCATGGAAAAAAAAACATTTTACCTGAAGTGCTATCTTCAATCTAAATGAGTGTACAAAGGGCTTCTTTTATATACATCAGACTGAAGTTGTCTCTCATTCAGACACCAAATAAAAATGCTCTAAATACAAACTGACTGCGATTTGTTTCTCCCCATCAAGGAAAAATAAATGCAATTACACAAAGAAAAAAAAATGTGGTCTTAAAAGAGAGCAACATTTAAATAAAAATGTTGGGACTGACCGATTGCTCTTCTAAATGCTGATATTAAAATGCATTTCACCCATTTTAAGTATTAAAGTTCTTTATATAACAGGATAATTATAAAAACATTTAGCAGAAAGTATAGCATTTTTTTATTTAAAATTGTTCCTTTGTAGTTAAGACAACAGACAAGAATCAACAGCATGTTCACAAAACAAAATGACATCTTATTTTATTACACGGTTATTTGGATTCAACATCACATTCTAGTAATGTATTTACAGGCACAATCGTTTACTTTAAAAATGGATCACTTCTGTGAAACACTGCTAGTTAATCAACATCCGATACGTTCTATCTGAACAGCATTCAAGGCTTTTCAACTGCACCGCTGACACTGCAAGCTTCGGACAACGAGATCACAAACCCGCCTCTGCGAGTCATCGACTTTGCACTCTTTATCGGTTCTAGGAATTAAAAAACCTCCTTGGCCAGTGGAAAAAAATATCTGACATCTCTGAATCAACATATAACAAATATAAAAAAAAACAACAAATATTTATTCAAGTGTGAAAACTGCCCAGTTTGCTTCAGAACGCCCTTTACCCTGTTAACGGTGCTCTTGCACAACTAAAACCCAAGACACAGCCTGCCATCACCGTCTTTTCCATCTTCGCAACGCCAGCTTCTTTGCTACCCTCATCCGGTTTTTTCACAGTAAGACTTAAACATAGCAAATACAATGACTGGTACCATGGAAAGAGATGCATTTAAATGGGTACTACTACGCTTCCAAATAAGCAAGCTTTCAACAGCTGTGCTCTCAACGTGCTTCGAAAGCTGCAATTAAAATACTCAAACTCTCGCACATCTTTTTTTAATGGAATTTGTCACCTGTCGTCTAGACGTCAAAGGCCGATGATACCCCCACCCCTGTTGATTTCACACAAAGGCAGACGGTCGACTGGGAAGACGCTTGCCATGAACCTTAAACCTCTCGAACCCGCAGTGGTCGCAAAAGGAACGGGGCTAGGATCATATCATTCCTGGTATAAAAAATATTATATAAAAATTGCAATAGAGTCTATCCCACAGCACCGCTCTGATTTTGTCACTTATGCAGAGTAAAAAGGCGGATAAACGTACTGCGCCGTCAACCGGCATGTTTCACCCACTCCCGAGAACCTAAAAGCAAATCGTTTCTGGCCAGGCCAAAGGCGGCAGCCGCGTGCGTGTCTGAGCGGTGGCGTTAGTGGTCAAGGCTGAGAACGGGGGAGTCGGGGCACCTCGCTGGAAGATGGGGGCGTCAGTAATAGTCCTCCAGGTCTGCCTTCTCGCCGGAGGCCTGGTTCTGGATCTGCTGCTGTTTTCGGTACAGCTCTGCCACCTGCGGGTCGAGAACGGCACGGGGTGTGGGCAAAAAAAAAATGGGGAACGCGGTCAGACAAACGTGCACTGCTCTGCTCATGAGAGCTCACACTATGTCACGAGACTGGCACGTTCGCAGCGCAAGAGCTTGGCACCATGATGGGGGTGCCAGGGGGGTGATGTCACTTCTGTAACACGCCATGGTGTTAACACAGGACGTTTCTCTCTTTCCGCACCGCGATTTAAAAAAATACCGTGCTCCCCAAGAGAGACAGTGCAGAAACACTTCAGATCATCTGCACGTGAATATTAAAGGTCTTATTTGGGCCATTTTCCCGTTCTTCTCTTAGGCTTTAAAACAATTATTGAAAGAGTCCTAGAAAATTAGACTCTTGGGGATTCGGGGGTTAAAATTCCCCTAGGTGACTGACCTGCGCCCCGGTGGTGGCCTCTTCTGGTTTCTTGTCATCCCTGATCCGCAAGAAACGAGGGAAGCGCAGAGAGATCCCTTTATCGGAGTCCGCCTAGAGGCGTACGATAAAAAAGGTTGCAAGAGACACGGTTAACTTCCATTTCGAGAATCCGGCGGGCACTTTGAACCACGAATGCAAGCGAAGGTGCCGAAGGGAGACTGACCAGTCCCATTGCCGCCTTGTGAACAGGGGACAGCGACAGGTCGGCGCACTTCACCTCCCACACCTGGACCGCCTCCAGCCACACGTCGGGCTCGGCCGATTGGTCCACGCGATAATAGGGGCGGGGACTGGGCAGGGTGTGGTCCTGCAACACACAACTCGGGCTTCAGCACTGCTGCACTCGATCCGTAAACAAACCGTTTTCATAAGCGTGCAGGATGCTTTTGGAACGTCATAGTAATATGGAAACTGCGATAGCGAAAGCATATACAAACCAGAGGAGGTAATCTGTCCCATCTCGCCCAAAAGACAACACCGCACCACATGGGACACAATCCACCAGCCTTGGGCTGTTTATCTATTAGGCCACTGGAATTCTCATCCTGTCCCTAACAATCCTGTTCGGGATACGATTACAGGGTTGCAAGCCTTTTTCTACCCTTGCAAAATAAAAGCTCATAAGCAAAAGTGACAAGACACTTTACAAAATAAAACGTTTGGTCTGTGTTCTGTGGAAATTTGTTCAAATAATGAAATTTCACCTGCTTCTAGACTGGCATTTTATACATCTGCTTTCTTTTGACCCCAGGGGACATAGAGAATTTTCTACCACCATCTACTGGCGATGTGTATCCGTTAAGGAACCATGCAACTTTAAACTTTTAAAAGCGTACTTTTTTCCAAACTTTGCAACTGAGTTTCCCCTACTTTGTCTAAAAGATTGGCTCTCTTACAGAGATCTTCTATTACAAAATAACACTTTCTGGTTTTCAGAACAATCCTGTTTTGGAGAATTACCTTTAGGAAGTTAAAATGCTGCTCCAAATCTTCATCTTTGAATCCCGTCCCAATCTGTGAAAAGCCAGAGTTTAAAACAGAGAGAGGGATTAATACAGACACACTGACTGGACACTACAGTACATTAACACTGCACTGAGAGAGAGAGGGGTTAATACAGACACACTGACTGGACACTCCAGTACATTAACACTGCACTGAGAGAGAGGGGTTAATACAGACACACTGACTGGACTCTCCAGTACATTAACACTGCACTGCAGCCACAGAGAGAGCTGGGAGCCCACCTTGCAGATTGACTGGTACTCCTCATTCTCCTCGTCATAACAAGCCAGCAGGAACCCGCCGTAGGTCCCAGTTCTTTTCCCTTTGCCCATGTAGGCTCCGATCACAGCCAAGTCCAGCGTGTCCCCCACGCCCTCCAGGTAGTCCTTCTTTAACTGCGCAGAAGGGAACAAAAGCAAAAGGGGGGTCGAACAAGAGTCTTCCCACGCCAGTTGGACATCCTACCGACAAGATAATGGAAACAGAGAACCCCAGGACGGACGCAGCCTGTTACTGGCACAACTGCCCATTATCAACCCCATCACCTCAAAAAGGGGAGGAAGTCAAAGACGACCCGCTGTGGCTGTTGGCTGTGATGACCGCTACGTGCCAACCCTCAGATCAGCGTAAAAAGAGTAAAAACCCGTCAACGAAGCTCACAAGCCCTCCCCGTGACAGGCACAGCAAGAAGGCTGTCCCCGGAAGGAGGAAAGGAGATCTGAAACCCGCCCGCCCGAAGAGTGCATGCCTTTACCTTGAGCCAGTTGTGCGACCGCTTGGCGATCTCGTACGTAGCATCCTTCTCGAGGGTTTTCACCATCAGGCCCTCGCAGGAATCTGCACGATGGAACGGGGGGACAGTCAGTTTTTGCCACATTAAAGAGGCAGCCTGCCACGAGAGGCTTCCAAAAACACGTCGCAGTGGTTACAGTCTCGAGCAGCGTCTTGCCAAACGCTCGGTTTGGGCCTGGATGTCCTGCAGTCTCGCTACAGAGGTTGGCCTACTGACGGATCCAACTCAAAAGGATCAGCAGCTTCCGGCACAGGCCAACAACAGACCCGAGGCCACCCAACCCAAGGAGGGCGCGAGTCCACGACAAGTCGCTGGCAAAACATGCGGACGCAAAAACAAACAAACAAACGGGCTTCACTGGGAAAGCAAAGAGGGAACAACCTTTGACGGACTGCTCCAGGAATTCGGCGATGACATCGGTGTTGTCGGAGTCGAGGGAGCAGGCGAACATAAACTCCCCCTCCCGCTCCGCGAAGCTCTCCCGCAGCAGGGCGCGGCGCTTGGACAGGGGCTGGCGGACCAGCGACTGCAGGAAACACGTACAATAATAATAATAATTTATATAGGGTTTTTCTGGACACTCCACTCAAAGCGCTTTACAGTTAATGGGGACTCCCCTCCACCACCACCAATGTGCAGCCCCACCTGGATGATGCGACAGAGTAATGAAGCCAATTCATAGATTATTAGGAGGCAATGAGGGGTAAAGACCAGGGGGAAATTTGGCCAGGACACCGGGGTGACACCCCTACTCTTTTCGAGAGACGCCCTGGGATTTTTACTGACCACAGAGAGTCAGGACCTCGGTTTTACGTCTCATCCGAAGGACGACGCCTTTTTACAGTATAGTGTCCCCGTCGCAGAGTAATGAAGCAAATTTAAGAAGCCACAAGCCGTCAAGAAGGTGTTTCATGAAAAGAGTAGGGGTGTGACCCCAGCATCCTGGCTACATTTCCCCCCTGGTCTTTACCCATCATGGCCTCCTAATAATCCCCATCTCTGAACTGGCTTCATCACTCTGCTCTCCTCCCCACTGAGAGCTGCCATATGGTGAGTGTACTGGAGCACTATGGCTGCCGTCGCATCATCCACGTGGGTGCTGCACCTTGGTGGTGGTAGTGGGATTTCCCATTACCTGTAAAGCGCTGCCAGTCGAAAAAAAACACTTCCTTAAATTTAGCTTTGTTTTTTTTTTCTAAAACTGAAAGATATTTAGAAATAAAATCTCGGGCATGGCACTGCCATTATCTACAAACAGATTTTAAGAGATAATGCATGTTTGCCTGGCACGATGGGTTACACAAATGCGGAACGGAATGAAATGACTTCGATTTTGTACGTTAATATGAAGTAGGATCATTCATTAATCTAATTAATTCATTAATTTAATAAACATCGATGAAGACCACAGTTTTGTGACTGGTGGGCAAACCAAACTGGGGACAGTTCCACAGAGACAGCACATGTTTCTCATGAGAGCTAAAATGTGTCCGTTGAAGACGTGCCTTATCTAGGGCTCAGACAACGCACTTCCAGGGACACACCCTTCTCTTACCTCTCCATTCAGATACAGCAGGTCGAAGGCGTACACGCACACTTGGACTTTGATATCAGAGGCGTCCACATCCTTTAGAAAAAAGAAAAACTCATTCTTGAAAGAGCACGAGCCCCACCTTTTCCGGAACGGGCCTGGCTGCATTGTGGGGCCGCTCGTTTTGAACTCGAGGCTGCCCGGTGCGGACGGGTCAGTGACGTACCTTCCTCTTGCGAGTGGTCAGCACCTGGAAAGGCTGGATCTGCTTCTTCTCCCTGTCCCAGGCCACGGCCTCCGCGTCCAGAATGCAGGAGCGCACCTCTTCTTTCTTCACCTGGACAGACAAACATTCACGGAAGGAAGCTGACCGAGGGCAAGAGAGAGAGACGGGCAGAGAGCCACCAGGCTGATCGAGGGCGAGAGAGAGAGAGAGAGAGAGAGAGACGGGCAGAGAGCCACCAGGCTGATCGAGGGCGAGAGAGAGAGAGAGAGAGAGAGAGACGGGCAGACAGCCACCAGGCTGATCGAGGGCGAGAGAGAGAGAGAGAGAGAGAGAGAGAGAGAGAGAGAGAGAGAGAGAGAGAGAGACGGGCAGAGAGCCACCAGGCTGATCGAGGGCGAGAGAGAGAGAGACGGGTAGAGAGCCACCAGGCTGATCGAGGGCGAGAGAGAGAGAGAGACGGGTAGAGAGCCACCAGGCTGATCGAGGGCGAGAGAGAGAGAGACGGGTAGAGAGCCACCAGGCTGATCGAGGGCGAGAGAGAGAGAGACGGGTAGAGAGCCGCCAGGCTGATCGAGGGCGATCAAGATGGACAAAGGCACTAGGATGACACAAAGCATCTGAAACTAGAAACGGAACAAGGGATGCAAGTGGATGAGAAGCCTGATACAGTGAGGACTTCTCCGATGCTCACTGGAGTCATGAGCAACTGACAGCCCTCAGAGCCGAGCAATGAAACAGCGAGTCGGGAGAAGAAACGGAAAGGAGCTCGTACCTGCGGGATTCTGGAGATGATGTCGGGGTATTTGCTGGTGTTGTTCTCTTGGTTCCGGCTGTAGATGTGAACCTCTCCGTTTTCAAGGATGTGGATCTGAAAGAAACGGGCAGCAGGGAGACACGGTCAGGGCCAGGGTTGCGGCAGCGGAGGTGAACCCTGGGTCGGGCACGACCGGCGCACCCTTGAGCAAGGCCCTCCACCCGAGCCATGGTCCCGTCCCACGAGGCCTCCCCTGACCCTATGGCCCCACCCCCTGAGCTATGACTCCGCCCATCTAGTCGACCCTCTAAGCTGTGGCTCCGCCCCTTGAGCCCATCCTCTGAGCATCAGCTCCACCCAACTGGATAAAACGAGTACCACCTTGGATTCAAGTGCCAGCCAAAACATGTTCATTCTCATCAGATGACAAAGTCTGGCTGGCTACCAACGAGGTTTTTCCGATTCTCATCTAACATCAAGCCTGGGGCCCGCCTTTTCGGGGTTCCACTGTGAGGAGGTGCAACCGTACCCCCCACCCCCAGGCACCTCCGCGCCCCAGCTCACCTGCGCCCGTTCCCCGTCGTACTTGTACTCGCAGGTGAAGGTGGCTTCGTCGAACCTCTTCATGACTTCGCCGATGCCCCTCGTGGGGTGAGCCAGCATGGGCTTCAGGGGCACCCCTGCAGGAGACCAAACGCGCATGACCCTGGTGACCCTAGGGCTGAGGAGCGGGAACAGGGCAGCCCACCAAGACACAAAGAGACTATTACAGCTGTAGGAAGAGGTCACCAGAGATACCCCCCGAGATACTGACTCCCAGGGAATCGTTAGAGCATAAGAACGGGTGGGACCAAAAGGCGGACATGCGGACCCTTTAGCCTAGTTGGTAATGGATAATCAATTGATCTGATCAGCTGTTTCTTGAAAGAAGCCAGGGTTATCAGCTCCAACAACATGCCCGGAGCTGCTTGCTTCTCACAGCCCAGCCCTTGGGGTACAGACGTTCTCCCCCTCTTCCCGGTTTTAAAGCCACTTAAAACACACTTTCCACCTGTGCCCTCAACAATACGCGGACAGGTCCCTTGCATCACTGTATAACCGAACAGAACGAGAAAAGACAGGATTCAAGTCTGGAAGATCCCGAAGGACATCGATTGGGTCAACCCCAGGCAGCATTTCAGTCTCAGTTGCAAATCGAACGGCCCATCTTCACAGATGGAAAGCGAACAGAGAACAGGAAACATTCGTTGACATTGAGGATCTCAAAGGCAACCGAGGAAGGTGGGCAAGAGCCAAATGCGGGGCCGCTTCTAGATGTGGCTGGTTGTAGATCCTACTACAGGCAACTTTTCTTGTGCTTTTTATGAGTGAGGTCATCTTCTCTCCCACTGAGGAATTGAGAAGCTGCTGCTTTTCAATTCCTCAAGAGGGAAAGTCAAAACGAAGACGAGAAAATAAATACAAAAAACCCCCAAGAGGCAGAGTGACTGGAAGAGGAAAGCAAAGCGTCTGGGATTCTCCCTACCAGGTGTCAGCTTGCAGTGTTTCGGCAGCTCCTCGATCCCCTCTTTCAGCAAGACCGGAACGATAACGTCATAGTTGGGAAGCTCGCTGCAACGGGACGGGAAATTAGGGAATACAGATCCAAGATCCAAGCGATGTCCACCAAGGGATTCTACACCCAAGAGCCCAGGCATTTGCGATCTGGGATTTAAAAGTAAAACTGGAGCAAATGTGTTGATTGAAGAACAAACAAAAAACCGAAGAGATGAGATAGAGGAATTCATCTATCATTTGTCGTCATTTAAAGTACTATTGCCTATGGGAGTGTTTCAAGCATTTGTTCAGCCAAACAGACATATAGAAATCCCTGAGACCCGAGAAATGCTTAACATGCGCGATGTTAAAGATCTGGTCTGTAAGCGATATTTTACGGGTCACTTTTAACCCTTACTTGAACAACACAAAGTGTCTGAAAGGACTCACCAGTAAGTCTGTTTGAGGATGAGGGCTCTCTCCTCAATCCAGGCTTTCCGAGCTTCCGGGGACATTCCCTTCCCAGCGTTCACCTCCTTAGGTGGGAATTCTGCACCGTGGGGTGGGTTTTGGGGGAAGCACAGAGCAAAAACAGACGTTTCACTTGCTTGGTGTAAAACTCGGCATTCCTTTCTCCGTATTATCAATCAAACGACGTAATGCAGCAACCTTCAAGCAAAGAAGAGCCCTCAAAGAGCTAAAAGCAACTCAACTCTCATAAGAATAAGCCGTGCAAGACGCAGAGAACGGCTAAAATCTAGTTCCCAATCTCACCCTGACAAAACCTAAGAAATGCTTTCACAAAACGTCTGTTCGTAATGTGATGTCAAGTGTACAAGCCCAGAGCCCAACCAGACAGGAGGGATTGAGGTTCAAAACCCAGGGGACACGCTGGTGCTGGTCTGCTCTCAGAAAACGCCTCAATAAATCACGCGTGGGCCACCGGATCGTCAGCAGAATCAGTTCTCCACTGACCTACCCGGACAAATAAATTCACTTCTGCTCATTAATTAATTGGAGCAGCGCCAATCATATAAGACAGGTCAAGTCCCGAACGGAGATCTGACTTCGCCCGCCTGGCGCGGGGCTCCCGGAGGCGGCGGGCGCGAGGGTGCCGGGGCTCACCTTGTCCCGGCGGGGTCAGGCAGACCGCCTGCGCCAGGGCGGCCAGGACCGACTGCTCCGCCAGGCCGATCCGCAGCTTCCCGCCCAGAGACCTGCGAATCAACCCGGGGAATGGTTCTCTTAGTCCCGGACCTTCGCCCCACCCAACGGCACATCCCGAAGAGAAGAAAATCCGACGGCAGGGTTATCGGCGGCCCCGATTCCAAGCGTCGGCGGGGGAAACGGGTCAGAACGGGTTTCGGGAACCAGGCCGGGAGAGCCTTACCGGACGATGTAACGCGCCTCGGAGAAGCGGCAGGCCACGAACAGCCCCTTGATGATGTCGATCTTTTTGTGCGTCGACTGCAGAGACGGAGGAGGTATGAGACAGGGGGCTGGCTGGGGTGGGACTGAACGCTAGCGTACCGCCCCCCCCCCCCCCCCAGAAGAAGCATCTCGGCCAAGATCACAGCAAAGCAGGGAGCAGCTAGTTGCCCCAGGATTTCTTTTACTTGGGAGTTGGCTTAGCCCATGTCTGCACGATCGGATAATAATAAAATAATAATAATAATAAAGTTTACTTATTAGAAGTGGGTTCTCAAAGTAGGTTTAAAAAAAAAAACAGTTATTAAGGATTACAAATGACAAAAGACAAGCAGTTAGAAGCACAGCAGAGGTTAGGCAATGGAGAAGACGGACACTAAGCGAAAGCCTTTCTAAACACCTGGGAAAGGTGGCTCTCCAATATCCTTGGGGAGAGAACGATATTAGATATCGGCCCCCTTTGCTATTGGCGGACCCCCAACCCCCCCCCGCCTCCGTCTTCCGGCCCCTCCCACTCACCGCGTTCCCCGTCATCTTGGCGATGTCCGTCAGCTTGCCGAAAACCCCCGTCGCCGTCAGTTTGGGGGGGGTGAACATCATGCGCTGGTTGCTACGGGAGCTCTCGGCCACCAATCCCAGGTCTCCCTTCTCCTGGGACTCCGCCTTGATCTTGTCCAGCTGCCGGCCTGAAACGGCAGAAACACGGTGCTGCTGTCGGCGCAAGATCCCAGCCTAGAGATTCCTTACTGCTGTGACAGCTCCCGGGTACTGGCGGACTACAACTGGGAACCAATATCACAGAGCGCAACAAGTACGACCGACGCGGCCGCAGCCCGGCCCGACGCCAACGGGATTTTGATCCTGAGCGGTCTCGAAATGACTTCACCCAGTTAGAAATTCGAATGAAGAGTGGCTTAAAATTTGTGAATTTCAATGGAGATGTACTAACTCGCATTTGTGGAGAGAGTTTTGCTGGAAAAACATTGTTCAATTTTTCATTAATAATAATAATAATAATAATAATATTGCTTTATTAGCCCCTATACAATTTCTTGCATTTGGAATTCATCTTTTCGCAGACCCCAGCTTGCTCTCCATGAGACACACGGACAGGGAGAGAAGCTGGGGGTCAGAGCGCAGGGTCAGCCATTGTACAGCACCCCTGGAGCAGTTGGGGTTAAGGGCCTTGCTCAGGGGCCCAACGGAGTAGGATTCCTCTGCCGGCCGCAGATATGAACCAGCAACCTTCCAGCCACAGGCGCAGATCCTGAGCCACAGAGCCACCGCTCCTCCCCAAATGCGGATAGCAGAGGATGGTTTCGATCCATCGACCTCTGGGTTATGGGCCCAGCACGCTTCCGCTGCGCCACTCTGCTAACTCTTACCGGACGAGTCAGAAGGCGCACCATACTGGGGAAAACTAAATGTTGGAGACAGTGTGGAAACCAAGGTGATCATTGGCATATATTCTGGAACTGCCCTAAAATAAGGCTTTTCTGGAAAGAGTTACATGAGGCCCTGGAAACTATATTTGAAAGGAATGTACCCTTTACAGTTGAGGCTTTATATTTTGGTCAACTGGATTTTGATTGGAGGGGAACTGACGGAATATTTGTTTGGAATCCTTACATCAGCAGGGGAGAAAGCTGTAACAAGAAAGTGGCTTCTCCCAGATTTACCATCAACAATGAATGATTGGATTGAATTAATAAAGGAAATACATATAATGGAAGAAATAACATTTTCACTAAAATTACAAATGATCAAATTTGTCCAATATTGGTCTAGATGGGTTCAGAACATTAAACCTTTAAGGTTGGATTTTGTTGAGATACAAAATAACTGATCTCCTCCCATTTCATATTCATAAATGTACGCATCTCCCTTCTTTTGAATGTATATAGTTTTGTTTAAAAGTTATATAATTGTAAAATACTAGGGGGACAAACAGGAATAGACCATTTTTGCCTGTGATGTTAGGCTGAATAATGATGGGTTATATGTAAAATGGTTTTGTTTTGTGCTCTAAAATTAAAAATTAAAAAGAAATGACTTCACCCAAAAACAAAAAAGGCTGCTTTAACTAATCGCAAAGAGATTGTCCCAGTTCTCTGGAAACCGGCAATTTCACAGGGACCTGGAAATCCTACTGGATCGGGGCCTCCCTAGGAGGCCTAGAGACTTCCCCCCGTCTCGTGGTGTACAGAAAGGAAACGGGGACGAGGAAAGGAAAGTTCAAAACTCCTCTAAGATCAGGAGCTAGGACGTGGTGTCATGAGTCCCGTTCTGTACCTGTTGCCTGGGCGACGGCCTTCATGAGCACAGTCTCCCCCACGCCCAGCTCCAGGCCCAGGAAGGCCGGCCCGATGCGGTTCAGACACAGGTACAGGCAGGGCAGCAGGTCCGCCGGGTTCAGAGCGATCACCGAGCGGAACAGGTTGGCCAGGGTCTCGATGTTCTTCAGCCTGCGTGGGACAAGGGGGAGACCGGAGATCGCGCGCAGCTTTTACCAGCAGTACCCTCTGTCATCATTTAGTCATTCCAAAGAATACAACCGTTTCTGAGTGGTCTTGCAAACCAGAACAAAAGCACCCATGCGACTCACGAATGACGACTCCGAACCCAGAACTATCCCAGGAAAGCATCTGGGGAAAATGAGCATTTGGCAGGCCGCCAGAACAAGGCAGGGGCCGAGCAGACGCCCGCCCGTATGTTTCCCCCACAGGTTCTGAAAGGCAGGAAAGCCCGGCCCAGCTGGAAACCCACCTTGCAGACTCCTCCTCGATCTTCTCAAAGGTCCGAGCGACAGCCAGGTACGGGACTCTGCAGGGAAAGGGCCAGAGGGGTGATTCAGAGGATCGGAAAATAATAAAGATATTTTCACGACTAGCAGCGCTACTGTTTTACTGGCCGGCGACTACTTTAACAGACGTTGCCTTGTTTAACGTTCCCGCCTTAAAGCAAAAAAAAGAAACGGACAAGATCTGCAAGTCACCCAGACGGCGAACGGACGCTCTCACACCACCCCAACGCGCACTCAGGCAGAGAAGCTCTGCGCGGTTTCTTAAAACGGCGCTGCCTGCACGCACAGCACAGTGCGTGTGGGATCACATTCCCTCTCAGAACGTCCCCGCAAGGAGCCCGTTCCCCCGGAAGGGGACACCCCACCTCTGTTCGTGGCTCCAGCAGGCGTCCTCCACAGGGTGGTAGTTCGACTTCGAGGGGTTGTAGTCTGAGGGGGTGCCGGCAGCCGTCTCCGACTTTGCCGGCTTGCCGAAGAAGCTACGATAAAACAGAGGGAAAGAGGCACTTAGTCGAGCTTTTACAGCTCTTAAAGCTCTTAACATTTACATGAGTTTACATGATTCCTTGGGTGTATCATCACGCTATATCACATATGCGTGCAGGGCTAATGTTTTACTTGTTAGAAACTACTTCAGCGGACCTTGCCTTGTTCAAAGGTCCCACCTGAATCATCATCGTTCCCATCGCAGCCTGCTGGGGAAAAAAAGGGATGTGGAATGGGATCCCGACTTCTCGGCCGTGCCCGTGCTTGTCCCCATCCCCGAGTCTTACCTCCCTCCTTTGGTCTCCCGGCTCTCCGGCGGAGACGTCTGGACCGCAGGCTTCTCGCCATCCGATTTCTCCAGCTTGACGGCCGCCTTCTTGGGGGCTGTTGGAGCAACGTTGGCCGATTTGAGAAAGAAAAGTCCGAGAGGGAGGGACGGAGCGACGTGGCGGGGGCGGCGGGGCCCCGTGCCGAATTGGGCCCACGGGCGCTGCCGGACCCAGGTCACTGCGCCGCGCGGCAGAGGGGGGGGACTTACTGAAGAAGCTGCTGACGGCCCGGCTCTTGGCAGGTTCCACCTTTCCTGGCTCCACCGACTTTCCGGCTCCGACCTCCTCTCCCTTCTTCCCTTCTTTCTTGTCTGCCTGGGGGGACTTCACCCTGCTCGCAGCCGGTCTGGCCGACATCTTGGTCTTGGCTTTGGCGTCGTCGGGCTTCTGGAGAGGGGAGGCGGCCCCTGCCTTCGGCGCAGCTGGCTTGGACGTCTCGTCCAGCCTCTTTTTCCCAGCGTCCTCGGAGGGCTCCGATTCTCTCGCCTCACCCGGCCCCGGCTCGACCTTCATCTCGGCGATGTCTCCCGTCCCCTCCTCCGTCCCGGGCGAGGGGTCGCTTTCGGCCTCTCCGGCTGGCTGTCCCCCGATGGGCGAGCTTCCCTGCTTCTCCGAGGGGGCGCTCCCGGAGTCGACTTCCATGGCTTCTCCATTCACCTTCTCCGCTTCGGAGACACACACGCATAAATGTGAACAGCCAGAAGCAAAAAGAAGCGAAGAAGAGTACCCACCCCCGAATATCAGGAAAGACAGGCTGCGTAACCCAGAGTAGAGATTCATCACAAGAGTGGAGCTAATATCTCTCCTCTTACTGACCAGCAGTCAGGACACCCCCACTCTTACTGACAGTGTCCTGGGATCTGTACTGTCCAGCAGTCAGGACACCCCCACTCTTACTGACAGTGTCCTGGGATCTGTACTGACCAGCAGTTTTTTCTTGACACGTTTTCCCTAATTTCTCAGTCTCATTTTCCAAAAGCAAATCCTTCCAGACTCTTACCTGGCGTCTCCCGATCCTCCAGTCGTGCTCTCTTGGGCTGGCTCTCCACAGGCCCGGCGTCTTCGGGGGGCGACGCCCGTCTCTCCTCTGTGATCTCCAGTTTCCTTTTGGGGAACTGTTTCCGGGCTGCAGAAGGAGTCAAGTTCCCGTTCATCATCATCGACATGCAAAAACACGCAGGACAGCAACACGGACATCCAACAAGTAGATCTTCAAGTATTTCAGCAAACAACCAGGAGGATCCTGGTTTAAATCCCCAGATTTAAGCTGTGCCCCCCTTAGTCGATTAAATTAATTAATTTCTCAGACCGGTTATTAAATCTCGGTCACAAAATAAATTCATCGATGGCATCGCTAAATTGTGAACTTTGTGAAAGTACTATAAATCGCCATGTGGTCGCAAACTCGCATTCGAGCTCCCGCCAATTGTAACTTGATGCAGCCCTTCCTGCTCACTAGTCCCTGCAATGACTATGTACTCTCATGAATGAGCGGATAAGTGCAGGTTGTGCAACAGACATTCCACTGCAGGTAGTGTCCAATGTGATCGGCATGCAGGGTTAACAAGTATTATGAGTCTGCCAAACTATGGAAACCGTGCCGAAGGGTTGACCCAGCGCTGCCCCCTGGGGGCGGGGCGTACCGGTGCGCCGCTTGGGGATGCCGGAGGGGGAGATGACAGTGCCCTCGCTGCCGGGGGAGCCCTCGCTGCTGGAGGGGGAGCTGACGTCCGGGGCAGAATCCGTCCTGGGCTGGGGAGGGGCAGATACAGGGGTGCCCTGGGGGGGAGAAAACCCAGAATAAAAGACCCTAAAAATATTGCTCCCCTAAAAATATGATGACAATTTTACCGTTACAATACAATCAAAGGGGGGGGCTGGAGAAAGTCTTCTAAGAATGTTTACATTTTACAGTAAATACAAAAAGGCCAATTAAACCAATTAACTGGTCAGTTACACCAATCAATTAACTAACAGACGTGCTACAATGTACATATATCTATATCATTACATTGGGAATGTATATGAGCATTATACACACTGTGCTATAAGGACGTCTCTTAATAAATATAAAAGCAAGCAACAAATGGGCACTTCACAACATGAATGCACGGTGTTTGGGCTACTTTCAGATTTAAATTCGAACAATTATGCAAGACACGGCCTCGCTCTACTGATAAACGCAGCTGCCCCTGCTCTAAGAGCAGCCATCCGGTGCTGATGACTCAACCTCACACACACTGAAGGTTTCACTGGATGGTTTTATTCAATGAACACGAAGCAGGTGACCGCATGGTCTGACTGACCGATTAAGTGATCAATTAGACCCTTCAATTAACGGATAGCTCAGATTGAATGGGAAACAGTGGTGTGCCAAGAGGTCATGTTGCTTACTGCCTGGGGACTGAATTCTTGTATTATTCCACTATCCAGAGCGCTCCTCAGTCTCCTGCAGTGTCTGTTCCCGACACTCTCACAGCTGGGACTGCAGGCGCAACCTCACTTAAGGGGGCAGCAGCTGTGCCCCCAGCTGGATTTGAACTCGCGGCCCCCCCAGGCATGAGAGAAAAGGGGGGGCGCTCACCTGTTCCGCAGCAGACTGGGGTGCAGGAGTGGCCCCCTGCGTCTCCCCGCCGCGCGGCTCGTCATCGTCGCTGTCCGCGATGCGTCGGCTTCTCTTGGCCGTCTTCTTTATGGGTGAGTCGGGCTCCGAGGCGCCGTTCTGCGGTTTCAGGGGGGACTTGGCAGGCCTGGGAGACGGAGGGAGAGGTTGAGCTGAGGATCTGGGGCTTGGGGAGCTGGGAACCTGGGGGTGACGATCTCCTTAATGATGAGCATAGTTACTGTACAACCCAGGGAGATCAGGGTAAAAACACAGTCCAGTGCAGTAAAGCCCAGTGAGATTGGGGTAAAAACACAGTCCGGTGCAGTAAAGCCCAGTGAGATTGGGGTAAAAACACAGTCTGGTGCAGTAAAGCCCAGTGAGATCGGGGTAAAAACACAGTACAGCGCAGTAAAGCCCAGTGACATTAGGGTATAAACACAGTACAGTGCAGTAAAGCCCAGTGAGATCAGGGTAAAAACACAGTACAGCGCAGGACAGCCCAGTGAGATTGGGGTAAAAACACAGTACAGTAAAGCCCAGTGAGATCAGGGTAAAAACACAGTACAGCACAGTGAGATTGGGGTAAAAACACAGTACAGTGCAGTAAAGCCCAGTGAGATCAGGGTAAAAACACAGTACAGCGCAGGACAGCCCAGTGAGATCAGGGTAAAAACACAGTACAGCGCAGGACAGCCCAGTGAGATCGGGGTAAAAACACAGTACAGCGCAGGACAGCCCAGTGAGATCGGGGTAAAAACACAGTACAGCGCAGGACAGCCCAGTGAGATCGGGGTAAAAACGCAGTAAAAGTCTTTTACTCACTCCGTCTTCTCCGCGGTCCTCGCGCTCCCCTTGGCCTTCCCGTCGCCAGCCGCCGCGGGCCGGAAGAACGAGCTGCGGACAGAGAGCGAGGTCGACACGAACCGTGTGGGCCACGGAGAAAACTACAGACGGAAGCGCCTTTAAAATAACAAAGTCCAGCTGGGTTTTAATAAGCCAGAGATCTGATTTTATTTTTATTCGGTAAAGACGATGCAACAACATTTCTTAGGTGTTTACCCAACATCTCGCTTTTCCAAAACCCGCAATTTATAAATAATAATTATAATGAATAATTCCTTATACTTCTATAGCGCTCTTCTGGACACTCCACTCAGAGCTCTTTACAGGTCAGGGGGGTCCCCTAAACCCCCACCAGTGTGTCCCCCCACCTGGATGAAGCTCCAGTCTGCTCACACACAGCAGCTCTCAGTGGGGAGGAGAGCAGAGTGATGAAGCCAGTTCAGAGAGGGGGGTTATTAGGAGGCCATGATGAATGAAGACCAGGGGGGAATTTGGCCAGGACACCGGGGTGACACCCCTACTTTTTTCGAGAGACGCCCTGGGATTTTTAATGACCACAGAGAGTCAGGACCTCGGTTTTACGTCTGTTTACAGTCTAGTGTCCCCGTCACTATACTGGAGCATCAAGACCCCCACAGACCGCAGGGTGAGCGCCCCCTGCTGGCCCCACTAACACCTCTCCCAGCAGCAGCCTCAGCTCTCCCAGGAGTCTCCTATCCAGGTACTCGCCAGGCTCACACTGCTGAGCTCCAGTGGGGCTGCCAGTTGCGAGTTGCAGAGTGATATGGCTGCTGGCTCTTTAAACAAATAATAACTAACTAACTACACCGGCATCACCGCGCAGCTACGCACCTGGACGCAGCTCAACGCTGCAGCAGTGAAAAAGGCGGTCAGTCCTGAACGTTAAATCGCACCGAGCGTAAAACGCGGCGGCACAAATTGTTTCTCGTCTCAAGTCAGAGCCGCAGGTCGCACTGACCGGTCAACAGGTCGCCAAGCGGGGCTCTGGACACGCACACTTTCGGCTCCAGCCTCCACTACAGTACAGTACAGCAGCCAAATAAACAGCCTACAGCAGGCCGGGCCGTGAGACTCCAGCTCATCCCGAATGCAATCGGCGACTTCAGAAGAGACCCCAGACCTGTAAAAAGACCTGTGTCTAGGACACAATCGCTGAGTGCGATTCCTTGTTTTTTTTTATTTTTAAACCACATATTTCTTTTGCAACTCGGTCAAAACGACGCGTGCACGCACACAGGTCGAAACGCGTGCGATCGTTAACACAACCAGAAAAAAATAACCCATTTCAAGGCACGCTAGCAGAGCCGTATAAACCCGACGGCACATACAGATACGTGCACATAAATGCCCAATGCCCTCTCACCCCAGGCTGCTGCAAAGTCTCTCTCTGCATGCACAAACACCCAGCAGATCGCCAGTGATGAAACTCACGCTATACTCCTCTGCATCGTCAGCTCCGGATGTCTTCAAGGCCCGGGTCCAGAATGCCAAACAGCAAATCAAATCGAAAATAACGTGTTTTTCTCTTTCTGTGTGTTTGTTTAATTAATCCAAAGTGCTGCCACCTTCCCGACCGCTTTCTTTCCGCGCGCTCTGACTCTAAACTGAAGCGCCAAAGTGACGTAGCCCAGCAGCTGCCGGGAAAACCCGCCCTGCAGACGAGAACCATAGACATCTCTCTCCCTCTCTGACACAGATTAGACAGAAACACCCGGAAACGACGCACGACGTCGCCATCTTGGTGGGGGGCAGAGGTTTGTGTATCGCCGTCACGGTGCGTTCGTCGCAGAATTATCTTCTCGTTGCCTCGGAGCTTTTACTGCTTAAAGAAAAACGGCCAAACTCAAAGCTGTGCATGACTTCAGCTTGACTTTATTGAACATCTTATACATAGAGAGCGGTATGTGTTGTTAGGTCGATGGGCAAAAGTAAATCAAACTCATATAAACTTAGAAAAAAAGATTCTCTGTACAAATCAGTCTAGACGACGATAAATTCAGTTATTGAACCTACTGAAAGTGGCCAGTTATGATGACTTCAACTGAGACTTTAAGAATATATTACTTAAATGACATGATTTCATTCTGAACAGCATCTATGAATGGGAATAGAAAGAGAGCATGATCATTTGTATCTGTTTTCTTTTGTCAGAATCCCCATTAATTGAAATTACAGCAGCATAATGATATAATAACCTTGAAGGGGGACAGGACAGGACAGGAAATTCCTACTTCCCCATTCTTGACAAAACACCTTATGGTATCCTGACTCCTAAAACAGCTACAACAGCTTTTAACAGCCCAGGTAGCAGTTCTGTCATATTTTATGCCATTTACACAGTGGTGCACAGACATTTACAGACATTGTTCATGTCATTTGGATTGTTTGTGTCACATGAAGCCTATGCCAAATACACACTTACCAATAAAAACACATAAAGATTTAGAATCCATATAAAGTGAACCATTTCCTTGCATTCACATGACAAAATGTTTTTTGGCACTAGAAGGCTGGTTTACTCACCCACTGAATTTCTTCTGGCAAGTCTGTTAGTGGATATCAGGCTTCTAATGGTGCAGCTCCCTTGTAGATCTAGAGTCTAATGATCCCCACTGCTACACCATCCTGTTTACTCTGACGTCTGGAGATCTGAGGTTCTGATCACCTCCTCCACTCCCCTGTTTGCACTGACACCTGGAGATCTACAGTCTACTGATCACCTCCTACACACTCCTGTTCGCAATGAAACCTGGAGACTTACAATCTACTGATCACCTCCTCCACACTGACGCACTGGAGATCTGACGTTCTCATCACCTCCTGATTTACTGATCACCTACTGATCAGTCTACTAATCACCTCCTTCACTGTCTGAAGTCCTCATCTGTTCCCACTGACACCTGGAGATCTGACGTTCTGATCACCTCCTGATCTACTGATCAGTCTACTGATCACCTTCTCCTCTCCACAGTTCACACTGACAAATGGACAAATGGATATCTACAGTCTACTGATCACCTCCTCCACACTCCTGTTCGCACTGATACCTGAAGACTTACAATCTATTAATCACCCGTTCATCGCTGACCTGTTCACACTGACCACTTCTGCTTTCATTGATTCAAAACAGATCTGCAGAAGATGACTCGATCAGAGCTTTGATTGAATCCAGATCTTTATTTCAACAAAGAAGCCAACAAAGAACAGAGAAAACGGCAGTAGTCTGCATAAGCAAAACAACTGCTTTTTTTAACCAAAAACTCTGCAAATAAAAACATGAACCACAACATGATGAAATGGAAATGGCACAAGGCTATATATTTTTAATTGTAGTGAAATAACATACAGAATTAGAAGGGAGACACACGGAGTAGATCCAGAACATTCAACCTTTGACCCCTCCAATCTCATTCACTGCAGTGCTATAATGCTACCAGCTTTCCTGATGCTATAGTGATCCTGCAATTAGTTGTTATCCTGCTTAACAACTAATAACTTTGTATTGAAGTTGTTTGGGGGGATCTCAGTTTTTAGCATCTACGTGGTACTGCAGATGCTTCCAGCAGCTCACAAAGTCCATGAAATGGAGGACCAAGGCCACCGCCTTTTAAGTTGACTTGGAAGAAGTGGGCATCATTCTGACTCCAGGCACCTCCATTGTGCTCCACGACGGAATTGTGATCCCTCCCCCGACATCCAGCAAGAGCATCTGTTTAGGAATAGCGGTCAGGGGGTTGGACGCAAGACGCGTTGGCTCATTCTGCTCGGCTGGGGGGTTCGACACCTGGGCTGAGGAGAGAGGAAGTCAGGAGGGCTGGGAGAAGACCGAGAGGTGGCTGCGCAGGTGGAGGCAGGAGGCAGATAGATGGGTGCTTAGTTGCTGTCATCCTCCCCAAATGTTCATCAAAAACCCTGTTTTAGCGGGATCGACACACTGTACAATAGCTGCTGAGGATCTAAGTCCTGCAATGGAGTCAACTGGAGGGCCAGGGGTTGAGCAGCCCTGCTATAACTGTGTCTACAGACTATTGTTTCTCTTTGTAAAGATAAATGGGTTTGATTCGGCCACAAGTGAGGCATCTTAGTTTTGCAATAAGCCTTTGCTTTTTTTCCCTCAATGAGCTGTCTTCTTCCTTGTCCAGATCTGGGTCTCTCCTCTGGAAATGGGAGCTGAGGATGTCTGCGTTTTCACTTGTCGGGATGCAGGGAGTCATAGTGCAGTCCAGAGAAGGTTGCAGATGAGTTTAATTGTGACAAAAATAAAAGCTGTTTCTCAAGAACACTGGAAGCAGATGCACACAAGGATTATTTTGAGCTTCATATTGTAGCGGAACTCGTTCGGACACGGTGACGTCATCGCCCTCCACGCGCATTACAGGGACCTCAGCCGCCTGGGCTGGGGGAGGTCTCCTTGAGCTCACGCGGCTGGTTCCCTGTGGTGTTACGGCGGAGACCCGGGTTCGCGCCCCGGGTGTTGTGGGACGAATTGGGCGGCAGAGGGCAGGAGCCCACGTGGAACTGTGACGGTCACGATATGTAACTGCGAGATTGATCCACTAGCATAGTGTTCAATGTAAATCGTTACAGCACATATTGTTTCTTTTCACAAGGGATCTGCCAAAGTCAGGTTGGCTATGGTAGGTGAGCAATGTCACCTCATAACAGACTCACTGTAAAAACTGCAGAGAACAAAGTATAAAACACCTTGTTCCTCAGCTCGTGGTTTTTCTCCTTGCTGTTGTGCTCTGGTCTTTAAGTCACCGAGTGCTGGTGGGGGAACTGATTTCCTCCACAGTGTCCTGCATTCCAGGGGTGATCCAGAGGATTTAATAGTCCATGTAGAGGGGTTTATGAGTGACCATTCCTTTTACGGTCCAGTGTTGTCAGGGAACAGTTCTTTCCGGGCCCTATGCGGACGACACGATCCGAAAGGTGAAGAAACAATGGGGAAAAATCTCATGCAGGAGTCGGTCAGGAGACAGGGGGGCGTGTCCATGCAGTGCTAGTGTCCAAGGGGGAGTGAATCCTGGGCGAACAATCCAAGGGTAAATCCAGAGGGGGAACCCAAGACGGGAGGTTTAGTCCAAGACCCGGGGATCCATCCGAAGTTAAAACCAGAACCGGGTCGGGACCGGCGGGGCAGGGAATCAGGAACAGGAAACTAAAACCATAACGGAGCCAGACACGGCAGGACCCCGGGCTCTCACGATGCCGAAATCAATGAGAAGCCCCGAGCAATCGCCTGCGTCTGGCTTTAAAGGTGGAACTAAAGAGGGGCTGGAATAAGAAACAGGTGTGGGGAATGGGACAAAACGAGGAAGGGCTGGAGCGCCCTTAAGAGGAGGAGTAACGATCGTGACAAGTGTCTATTCCTGATAACGTTATCCCGGCCTTTCAGTTACCCCTGAGGTCTCGTACACTGTACAACAGCAGGAGTCTGTTTAAACCACACCCCGGCCAGGTCTGGAGCAATGATCCCAGGCCCGAGTCTGATTTCTACCAATCAGAGTGATGAAATGAGAGAAGGACAAGTGGAGAACTTCCACAGTCTAGGATGGAGGGGGGCTTTGAATTTGGCAGGGACAGGCGTCCAAATCAATTGCGTGATTGATCGATTAAGAAGGAATATTGTCTGTAAATCAAACTGCAACAGGGAAGCCGGTCTTCCCCTGCCCCATCCTGGTCTGATCGCTCCCCTTCCGGCTCTCCTTCTTCACCGGGACCCCGCCAGCCCTCTCCTCTTCCTCCTGCTCCGTCCTGCTCCTGCTGGCCGGCCAGGGGATCGGGCAGCCCGGAAAGGGCGGGCAGAAGTGCAGGCCGGGGTTGGGGGGGGGGGGCAGGTGGGGGACGTCCGATAGGTTCAGTCCCGGAGGGGGCGGGGCTGAGAGGTAGGAGACATGCCCACCCGGGGGAGGGGATTGTGGGAAGGGGAGGGGCGTTGGGAGACAGCAGGGGTGCAGAAAAAACGGGTGGCGAGCAAAATGCAGAGCTGCAATTGAAAATGAATGGGATAATTCAGTATTTTATAGGTAGGATTAGACTGTTACTATTGCAGATCTTTATCGCTTAGTTACAACATACAGACACCCATTTATTTGTGCTTTTTATTGTTTTTATTTTGTTTTTTCCAGTAGTATTCAAGGTGCTCTCTGAGGTTCCACCCATCTTCCAACTCAGGCTCACAGGAGAGCGGGAGCCTTTCCCGGCCAGCAATGGGCGCAAGACAGGGTACTATCACAGGGCAGACATGCACACACTCACACCAAGGCCAATTTTCCCAGAACCCAGTTGGTTAATTGGGTTACACCAGCATATCTTTGGCCTGTGGGAGGATCCCAAGCATCCATAGGGAACCCACATGAACACAGAAAGCACAAACTCCACACACATAGCACCCCGGGTCTGGAATTGAACCCAGGGCCTCAGCTCTACAAGACAATAATGCAAACCGCTGTGCCGCTGTACCTCTCTCTCTCTCTCTCTCTCTCTCTCTCTCTCTCTCTCTCTCTGATGTTCTCCTGGATAATTATTTGAAACACTTATTGACGCTTTTAACTGAAAGCAACACAATGAAAAACATTTAACATTTTGCAATGGGGGGGCAGCCGTTCCTGCCTGTCTTCCCTCAAGGGTGTTCATTGCACCTGTCGGGATCACTCATGGTCTGGACTGATCATCTTTCCAGCCCACAGGTATGCAGCTGGACTCGAGCCAGGCATGTAAGATACAGAGCCACAGTGAAAAGCGGATGATTTAAATTTATCGTAGTCGTCAGTGCCAAACCATTGATTGCTTTTAATCTTTTTACTGCAGATCGGTTCTCTAGACCTAAGCTAGTGATGTATCTTTATGAGGACTGGAAGTTTGGTCCAGTCCATGGCATGAGCTGTTATTTTGCAGGCTTCCCTGAGTTTGATAAATGAGGCTCTGATATCCCTCTTCACCCCTTCCCCCCACACAAGCCTGTAGGTGTCCTACCTCTGTCCAGCCCTGGCGTCTTTGATATCCCCTCCACTCCACAGGTGACGTCACCAGGACACCCTGCTCTCCGAGAGCTGATCTGGTTCACCAGGGCTCTCTGGGTGAACAGCAGGTTCTGCAGGAACTGACAGATTGATATGATGATGATGAGAATAAGGGCTGATGGTTTCTCAGAGTATGTTGGCCGCCAGCACCTCCCCCTGGCTGCCGGGTGAATTGCAAGGAGAAGGAGAGACATGAAAACTACAGCCCGAGTCTTAGACATCGGCGGTGACACCAGTTACCGTGAAACTCTCCTGCTCATAAGGAGTACCCCCTTTTAGAATCATCTCCAGGGACCGGAAAAGATGACATCAGGGCTGTGTTCTGACAACAGCTAGGGGCTGGAGGTACAGTCACAAAGGGTGGGTGTAGCGGTTCTTAGGCCGACCTGTAGGTGTTATGGATGTCGGGAAAGGGCATGCCGTGGAATGGCCAGGAGAGCAATAAAGACCCTATGCGTAGTGGTAGAAAGGGGGCAACACGGAGGTTAGCCCAGGCTCAGGGGGTCAGACGATGTCGGAATAGAAACCAATGCCCTCAGGCCACGGACGTGGGGCGACCTGGTGCTAGGTGGGTCTCTGGACATCCGTACCCTCAGTGCTGAGCCAGGAGCAGACACAGGAAGTAAATAGGCTACACAACAAGATACACTGGAAAGACATGAATAATCAGAAGGAACTAGGAATAGGACAGAAGTAGATCGCCCTCTAGGAGTACAGGGCGTGACAGGACGGGTCACAAGCAGGGCAGCTTGCCCAACCTAAGAGCTCCTGGCCTGAGCGTGCAACCACTGCATTCTTATGGTGTTTGTAGTGACTATGTGTCTATGGGTCTGTCATCAAGAAAGCATATCTGAACTTCTGGAGCTTTGTATGACTCCCTATATCAGAAGTCAGAGTGCACATTGGGCTTTCCTGTGTGTGTGAAAGGACCAGGTGTTTGGCTGAGTCTACAGTGCTCCAATAAAGGATAGGACCATTGCTCATTCTTGACAAGGACTTTGACATATCTAAGCAGAGAGTGCTCTCCATTGCTGCAGTGCTCTAGGCCAGGGGTTCACCACCAGGGATTCGTGAGATTGTGATGGAAACGTCAATGTCAAATTAAATAGTCCTATTAATAAATAACAATGTAATAATAAGAATAAGATAAACAACAGTATTAATACAGTATTAATATTTTACAAAGTGAACAGAAACATGTTAAGAGGGTTGCTGTAGCATTTACCTTCATTTATTGAAAAGTCTGATTTAGTTAAAATCCCAAGGGGGTACTCGAGGCAAATCATGTAGGTTGAAGGGGTTCAGCTGACACAAAGGTTTGGGAACCCCTGCTCTCCGCCAATGGCTTTTGATCTGGGGATCCGGGGGACGCCCGGAGGGATCCTCAGAAACCGCCCATGAGGTTCCCCAGTCAAAGCTGTTTTCTCTGTCACCCCATGTGAAACGCAGGGTTAAATGTGCATCTATGCGTCAGTGGGTGTGCTTCAGGGAAAATGTATTGTGGGCCTGCAGTTCTGGGGAGCTGGGGAGCCCCAGTTTCAGGCAGCGAGTGGACGCTGAGAAATGGAAAAACTCACTTGGTTTCGCAGGCTGGACTGAATCTGGTAGGCGCTGCTCCCACTCGGGCTTCTGGACAGAGCGTTGAGGTCCCAGCCCGGATAGTTGACCAGGATCAGCTTGGTGAAGTTGAACTTGTACGTGAAACGTTTGCCTTTGGTTTTGTGAAGGATGCGTTTGTTGTAATAGTACCTAGAAGAGAAAGAAGGAAATAAAACTCCCGTCCTTTGGCTTTGGACGAAGATCCAAGCTATTCCGCCCCTTTAGAAACATTCGGAGCGTGTTCCCAAAGCACCAAAATAAAGCTCTAGCAACAGCACAACACAAAGCCGCAACAGTGAACAGAAATATTGTGGCAAGAATAGTTTGTAGACTGCTGGGAGTGCTCTCAAAACCTTCCCAGGATGGATGGATTGGATGGATTGGATGAATGGATGAATGAATGGGTGGATGGATGGGTGGGTGGATGGATAGATGAATGGATTTGTGAAATCCAGATGAACAGGTAAATGGATGGATAGATGAGTGGATGGATGAATGGATGATGAATGATTAAATCAATGGATGAATGGATGAGTGGCTGGATGCATGAATGAAGGGGCGGGTGGAAGAATGGATGATGAATGAATAAATCGATGGATTGATGGATGGATGAATGGATGCGTAGGTAGATGGATGGATGGATGGATTTGTGAAAACAGTCACAGCATGTTGTGTGTCTGTGAATCGTGTAACCCCGTACTGGAGAAACAAATGAGCGGATGGAAGGACGGCCGGACGGAGCGCCCCCCAGTGGGCAGCCGCCTCACCGCAGCGCCCGGCTCAGCTTGTCGTAGTTCATGTGCGGCTTGCCCTTCCGCGCCCCCCACAGCCGCGCCACCTCCTCGGGGTCCCGGATGACGAACTCCCCCCACTCGCCCTGCCAGCCGATCACGGCGCCCAGGTCGTCGCGGGCCAGCAGCTCCAGGATGAAGTGCCACAGCTGGATCTGCCGGGAGCCGGGGGTCCAGTCGGGCTTGTAGGCCCACTCCGGGTACACCAGCCCTGCGGAGAGGAGGAGGGGCCGGGGTCTCAGCTCCTCCCACGTTCCCGGCCGCATCGGTCTCCTGCTGGTTCGCGCTTCCCGACAGGCTCGCAGCTATACAGTCGCTTATCGCCACTCACGGGTAACTGTCCTCAGCTGTAGAAGACGGGAAAATTCACCCGTGCCTCTTTTCACCAATGGGATTGTGGGGAAAACGCGCCACAACGAAGCCCGGGAATCGTCACCCACGCCTCGGGTAAGGAAAGCCAACTTCGAGACTACGAAGGAGCGACGCAAGGAGGAATGCCGAGACCTCCGACGGAAGTAAAAGGGGAAGAGGAAGAGGAAGAGGAAGAGGGAGGCGTGATACGACTCGAGTGTTTGCGTCGAATATAACTAGTCGGGGTGAGTACTGTAGCGCAGAGCCCACGGAGAGACACCAGAGCCGAGTGCGTGACTCGCTCTCCTGTGCGCGCTAACACTTTTTTAAGAATATTGCTGGTTTCATCTTTATCATGGACCCCAAAGGTATTAAAAAAATGAAAATTGTGAGTGTGAAATGAAGTGCTCACTGTCCAGTACTGTACTTAAGTGTCTAGCTAGGTAAGCAGTGTTTCTTATTGCTAAAAACTCAAACCACAGCATGAATGTTAATTATTGTTGTTGTTGTTTGTTTTCGTGTTTTGGTGGAAAACCTACGTAAAAGTAGGGGTGATATTTTTGGGGTCCGGAGCGGATCGCAGTTGTTTTCTGTACGGGAGTATAAACGATCTAATTTAGAACATAATTAGGTTAATTGTGTAATTGAGTTCTCAGTTATGGTCTCCAAGACTCAGTCATTTTCTTAATTAATAGAAAACATGGAGCTAGCTCTCGATTTACACCCCGGATCTTATCTTATCTAAACCAGGGGTCTCATTTGCTGGAGGACCTAGAGTCTTCAGAGATTTTTTTTCCTCCCATTTTCTCCGTTATGGAGTTGTTCTATTTAATTATTTTCTCCATTATGGAGTTGTTCTAACTAAGCTTCGCGATTGTAACACTTCTAAACCGACTCCGAGGTGATTTTTTAGTGAATTCACAGTCCTGTGGAAGTAGTTGGAAAAGACCTTCCAGGAACCTCGTATTCGGGCAGTTCTCGATTTGCACGGCGGGCGTGGGGCTGAAAAACGCCTCTGAAATAAATAAAATAAATAAAACCGCGTGGATTAAAAAACTAATGTCCAATAAACGGTGAATGGGAGAGGAGATGCGCTCTGGGTCTGCTCTCCACCCGGGGATGGAACTAAACAATAACATAAAAACAATTACGCACGTGAATTAATGTACAGTGTTTATACTTTGTACATTCACCTTTGTACGTTGTGCAATGACGGATAGTAATTAAATGTTCGTCGGTTTTAACACGAATGGGCGGATATAGTGCTTAGCGTAAGGTGTGGAGAATATAGAAATCTATATTCGATAGATTCATTCTAACTACAGAGCTATTTTCTGGACTGACACTCACAGTGAGCCTTTTAAATACCGTTTATTTTTAAGTCTCGTAACTACCCATTTTTTTCGGGGTTTCTAGACGATTCATAATTTTCTTAAACCGTTTTATTTATTGGATGATAAGCATGACACTTTTAAGGTGTATTTAAAAGACTTTAACTTTTTTATTTTACATATACAGTAGTTTGCATCGCAGTCCACTTACAGGTGACTACTCGGGTAACCGCATCTTTATTGACGTGCATGAGTTGTGTAATCTATATAAAAAGCGTGAATAAAAACGTCTTATACGTGACTGATTAAGAAAATGATTGAGACGTTTTTATAATTGACGTCCCCGTCAATTAATAAAAAAAAAGTCTCCGTCTACCTGAAGACAACAAGCCCTCAAGCTGTGTTGGAGTCATCGGGTGTACAGAGAATGACAACCCCGAGCGTTTACTAACGATGCTGGAGTATCAACAGTCCAAGTGACACCACAATCCTTTACAATTACAGAGCAAAACGAAATCTGTTGCTAATTCCAGAGACGCAAGTTTTAAACCTGTATAAAAAGTTACTGACACATCGCCCACAAAAATGTACAGTTTAACATAATATCACTTTATTAGCCCCTATACACTTTCTCGCATTAGGAATTTGTCTTTTCGCAGACCCCAGCTTGCTCTCCATGAGACACACAGACAGGGAGAGAAGCTGGGGGTCAGAGCGCAAGGTCAGCCATTGTACAGCGCCCCTGGAGCAGCTGGGGTTAAGGGCCTTGCTCAGGGGTCCAACGGAGTAGGATTCCTCTGCCGGCCGCTGGATTTGAACCGGCAACCTTCCAGCCACAGGCGCAGATCCTGAGCCACCGCACCGCCCTGCCCCCCTCCAGTTACTTTTTTTTCTAAAAAAGGTAAGCTGGAACCCGTCTATTATATAAATAAAATGTTTTATGATAAATAAATGTTTACAGACGACACGTCAATTCTGTGAGAGCTGCAGTATTTAATGTGAATGAAATACGTCTGTCTCTAGAAGCCGCCTAGGTATTTTTGCGCATTTAAATTCACCCTGTGTATCAACCCGGCGGCTCTCCTTTGACAGGGGTGAAAGAAAAGTACGGAATCAACGCGCCATTGCCGAGCTGCCGCAAGCGAAGTGGCGAGTCGCGAATGACTGAGCTCAGTCGGTCGGCCGCTGTACTGTACCTCTCATCCAGTACGGACTGGCGACGGACCCGGACTCGCCCGCACAGCCGCAGTGCATCTCCGGCTGGACTCCCGGCCTCCCGGTCACGGTTTCGTTTCGTTGTTGTTTTGCGATGCCGCTGATTAGGACGTCAGTGGGAGGACGGACTTCGTTTTGGGATTGACAGAGGATAAACAAAACTGAAATGTAATGTTTCTAGGGCAAGATAAAAAAAAACTACGCCGGCAACATAGCTAAATGTCCTGCGGAAATGTGTTAAAACACTCCTTCAAACACTTTGCACAGGAGTACTGCTACGATTACTACTAACAGCAATAAGTAGTAAATAAATATAAGTCTAAAGACACCATTGGTAATATTATTAATAACAAAATTAGTTAATTGTTTTAAAATTAATCACATTATTATTATTATTATTATTATTATTATTATTATTATTATTATTAAATTCATACATTGACATGCCTTTCATTATATTTGACATTTATTTTAAAAAACGCTGTTACCAATCAATTGATTACAATTTTCTTCAAATGCTACAGTATATATAAAAATGCATACAGGTGTAAAAATGATGCATATATAAATTATATATGTATAGTGTCGTTAATTACTTATTATTCCAAAGTATCTTCCGTCTCATAAGATCGTGAATCTCGACACTCGGGCGAGAAACGAGAAGCGCCGTTAACAAAAGAAATATCGTTGAACTTGTGAACGGGGCGTTACAGTGAGATTTCGTTTCAAAATGAATCCTCATGTTTCTTTGTGGTTTAAAAACATATTGTCTAATGGTTTAAAAAACATTTAACATTTTAAAAACACCTTATTCTAAAAAAACAAACAAACAAAACAGGTCGTCTTCCACGATCATTTCATTTTTGTTTTCCTGTGCGTGATTGTTACAGTACAAATATATTTCTTTTACAAACAGGAAAGGAGAAAATACTGGACTGCGTGCGACAGACCTATTCCGTTGGAACAAAACACGAATTTGCACTTTTCCTAAAAAACTAATAGGGTCCTCCACCTTGTTTTTCGTGCAGTTTTCACAGAGCAAACGTGGTCCTTTGAAGAGCGACTCTTTTTATACTGTACTGTAAAGAATTTAGCAGTGGTACTGCAGAGCGCGCAGAGTCAGCGCGTCGCTGCAGAGAAGCAGCGAAGAGAGTCACGCTTGTGTTGCGAAGGATCAAGGTTTCAGGCCTCAGTGTTTTTCGGCAAACCTTAAAACCATCCAGTATTTTATGGAGAAACAGTAATGACAATGCTTCAAGGCAGGGGCCACTGTATTCACTAGGCGCTGTCCGTTCAGCACCAGAAACTCAGTAGCTTGTGATGTCCGGGACGAGACGACTTTTCTTGTTCAGAAGGAGCTGGAGAGTCAGAGAGACTGTCAAACCCGGGTTTCCCTGATCGAAGAAGTTCAATTCTCAGAATTTAAATTCAAGCTGAAAAAATAACACAAAAGGAAAAAAAAAAACAACAACAAGGTTTCTTCTGTCGAGCCGGAGGAGCTGTGGCGGTTTAAAACCCGGGTTCCTCTGATCTAAGGTACTTCGCAGAACATTAACTTAAGCTGAAAAAAATAACAAGAACGAAGAAAAAAACAAGGTATCGGCATGTGGGTGCGGTGATATAGTGGCATTTTCTTACTTCTTTGTGCTTTTAAGTGTCGAATTAATCTCTGCTTCTTCCATTCCAGCTCCAACTCAAACTTCATAGGCTACGCGCTAACAAACCCTAAATTATTATTATTATTATTATTATTATTATTAATAATAATAATAGACAATATTTATCGTCAATGTTCAGTAATAATGTAAACTCATAATTGCTCGAACAGACCAACGTGTGTTCCCTTGAAACTGCACACGGTAAAACCGAAGTCTGCTGCTGCCGAAGACTGCGTCCGGTAATTAACGCGCGAAAACTCTGGGTCTTGAGCAGTTTTTTTTTAAACCTGTGATACCGACACACAAAAAACTGGGGTTCAGCTGTAGAACCCGAGTTGTAGGGCAGTAGGCCTGCGCGCCTCATAAGAAAACGTCACACTTCCTGGTGTCCTTGAAAATGACCATTTTGGGATCATTTTCTTTTGCCTTTGTGAGACGCGTTGCGTTGTTATTTTTTTGTCCTGTTTGCTGGAAGGGCGGTTGTTCACCCGGGTTCTTGGAAGACCTTGAGGCTTTTAATCGTGAAACCCCTCCACCGCGCCTAACCCAGCAAACGCACAGTACAAGCGCCGCAGCCGGACCTGTTCAAGGCTTAAAATATGATGACATAAAAGGACACATTTCGACATACTGTAAAACTGTAGAACATCAATAATAATAAGTACACCGTCTACACTTTTTAAATTATATTTTAAATATATAAGTTTTAAAACCATTGTTATGGATCTTTGCTGTTTCCAGTGAATTTATTATCGTTTTCTTGCACACTCTTGTTAAGAGTGTGTGCTTTTTGTTTTTGTTGCGTGAAGTGTCTTCCGTCTCATAATATCGTATAATAATAATAATAATAATAATAATAATAATAATAATGTTACTGCTATTAATACTGGAAATGACTATTACTGATACTATTACTAACAACAACTTTTCTACCTAGTTTAACTATAACATTATCACAGATATGGCACTACTGCTAAGACAAATGTAGAAGCTCACTCACTCTTTCTGTCAACAGGCCGACTCGCCTGTTCTCTCCCAGCGCGGAGACTGACTGACGATGACTGCGGGCTTGATTCCAGCTCCAGAACCGCGAAGACTCCGGTTTCGCGTGTGACCGTGGGCGCGGAGAAAACACGCACGCCCACGCGCGGAATGTCTTTCGGAAGTGTTGGACATTTCCCATCCCGGGGCCTTATATGCCTCAACTCTAAACCCCTCGCACCCCCCACCCTCCTCAAACCCCCACCTCGTCCCAAATCTCTTTAAAAGGATTGCTGATACGCTGCTTTTTTTTATCAGCCTCTGGCTGGATAGA
Source organism: Atractosteus spatula (assembly GCF_055471065.1). NCBI lineage: Eukaryota > Metazoa > Chordata > Actinopteri > Semionotiformes > Lepisosteidae > Atractosteus > Atractosteus spatula. The sequence goes on along the minus strand of NC_142710.1, from coordinate 8,035,885 downwards.
GAGACGAGGACGCGGGTCTCCCCCCGTCTTAAGACACAGATAAGACGTGCGGGAATAAGTTTGTCTTAAGATCCGAGGGGATTTTGGCGCGGTGTAATCACTTTATTCGGTGGACACGCCAAATCAGGGGGAAAAAAAGAGTGACACGTTCGTGTTTGGTTTATGTTTTCCTGTCCTCGCGAAAGAGCCCCGGCTTGTTGCTCTTTGTGAGCGATCGCTTTAAAACGTTTTTGACTTCCACTCCACTTCATGATTTGAGATCACCTGCAGGCAAAACCGCGGTTCGGGGCCCAGTCGGCCTTACAGAAACTGCGCCTCAGCGATACTTAAAGAGACTCCGGCACTTTGTACTCAGCTCATAACAGAGGCGCTCCAGTGACTCTCGTCGACACTCCTTCACAGCTGGGGCAGTTTCTGGCGCTGGGAGACGCAGTTTTATACAGCTGGTGAACTGCGACTCTATCTTTCACTGCTTTTAAATAAGCGTCTGAGAGAAGCTTCACCGGGTGGAGCAGGCGCCACATACGGATCATCTCGGTCTTCCTAGATGAAGTAAGGCACGCCTGGGAGGGTCTGTCACTGGTCAAGCAGAAATATAGATTGAAATTGGCCGTGTTCGCCTACTGCCACCTGCCGTGAATCAGCCATGATCCAGAAGAGGGCGGCAGCAAGCACTTCTTTACACAAAGAGTTGTGGGACTCTGGAACAAGGTCTCCAGACTTTCCAGACTTACTGTAACATGCACTTTGATAACGGGAGGCAGGGAAGAGGTTAATTTTCATCCTGGCGTAGTTGAGTTGGGAATGTCAGTAATTGATACAGGAGGCTTTTAATTCAACTATAAACACACATAAAAGTCTCAGACACCTTCCTTAATAATTGATGCCCCCTGTGGGAGCTGGCTAATTGAAAACCATTCAATTCCCAGCCTTTTAACGGCGAGGGGGTGGGGGGAGGTGACTTGTTAGTGTTCCTGCGGTCTGATGCATCACAGCTGGAGTCTTGACTTTCAGCCCGGCTGCAGACAGTGACCAGAGTGGCCGAGTGGACCCTGGCCCAGGCAGAGAACATGAGGAGATGGTACCAGTAATAAAGATTGGTCCAGACTCTCCAAACCACTGAGTCTCCTGGGGAGCCCCAGTCCAGTTAGTCTCACAGGTCACCCCAAACCAGGGGTCTCCAGCCCTGGTCCTGGGGAGCCCCAGTCCAGATCGTCTCACAGGTCACCCCAAATCAGAGAGTCTGCAGCCCTGGTCCTGGGGAGCCCCAGTCCAGTCAGTCTCACAGGTCACCCCAAATCAGGGGTCTCCAGCCCTGGTCCTGGGGAGCCTCAGTCCAGATCGTCTCACAGGTCACCCCAAATCAGGGGTCTCCAGCCCTGGTCCTGGGGAGCCCCAGTCCAGTTAGTCTCACAGGTCACCCCAAATCAGGGGTCTCCAGCCCTGGTCCTGGGGAGCCCCAGTCCAGTTAGTCTCACAGGTCACCCCAAATCAGGGGTCTCCAGCCCTGGTCCTGGGGAGCCTCAGTCCAGTTAGTCTCACAGGTCACCCCAAATCAGGGGTCTCCAGCCCTGGTCCTGGGGAGCCCCAGTCCAGTTAGTCTCACAGGTCACCCCAAATCAGGGGTCTCCAGCCCTGGTCCTGGGGAGCCTCAGTCCAGTTAGTCTCACAGGTCACTCAGAATCAGGGAGTCTCCAGCCCTGGTCCTGGGGAGCCCCAGTCCAGTTAGTCTAATGGGTCATCACAAATCACCTGTTTTTTTTATTAGAACTTGAAAGTTATTGTTCAATTAGGCAAGTCATTTGTTCAGTTCAGGGAACACATTTGAGAAACAAAAACACTTAATTACTTTAAAAATATCAGCCTTTTAAATGATGACAGTTAAAGGGTGCCAGGTCTTTAGAAAATTCTTCAGAATATTCAGTCTGTGAGATTCCTGTGGGCTGCTCAGTGGCAGGGGTTTCGCCTCCTCACCGATTAAAAGTTTCTGACATGAAAGCTCAAACACTCAGAAGAGGATTGGTTATTGGTGGGCAAAACGAAAAGCGAGATTTTTAAAAGGGGAGAATGCGATTTAGCTGGTATATTTCAGAGCTTTATTCTGGGGGGAAGACGACTGAATTCATATTTATAATAATAGTTAACAATTCCTTACACTTACTGTACATAGCACTCTTCTGGACTCTCCACTCAAAGCTCTTTACAGGTCATGGGGATCCCCTCCACCCCCACCAGTGTGTCCCCCCACCTGGATGAAGCTCCAGTCTGCTCACACACAGCAGCTCTCAGTGGGGAGGAGAGCAGAGTGATGAAGCCAGTTCAGAGAGGGGGGTTATTAGGAGGCCATGATGGGTAAAGACCAGGGGGAAATTCGGCCAGGACACCCCTACTGTTTTTGAGGAATGCCCTGGGAGTCAGGTCCAATAAGTCCAGTTCTGAACTGATATAAGATGCTAATAGCTGAATTGCTATGCAAATGTGTCAACATGCTGTCCTTCAAGTATTAGAATTGGGGATCCTGTTCCAGACTCTTGGTATCAGAGTGTAGATTTCTGACGAGGGGAAGCCACCATCACACTGCTTGGCATTGCTGGGGCCCCGGGTTCAATTCCTGGGGTGCTATCTGTGTGGAGTTTGCATGTTCTCCCCCGGGTTCAGTTCCTGGGGTGCTATCTGTGTGGAGTTTGCATGTTCTCCCCCGGGTTCAATTCCTGGGGTGCTATCTGTGTGGAGTTTGCATGTTCTCCCCCGGGTTCAGTTCCTGGGGTGCTATCTGTGTGGAGTTTGCATGTTCTCCCCCGGGTTCAGTTCCTGGGGTGCTATCTGTGTGGAGTTTGCATGTTCTCCCCCGGGTTCAGTTCCTGGGGTGCTATCTGTGTGGAGTTTGCATGTTCTCCCCCGGGTTCGTGTGGGTTTCCTCCTAGTGTCCAAAGGCAGGCTGGTAGGTTAACTGGCTTCTGGGAAAATTGGCCCAGGTGTGCGAGTGTGTCTGTGCCTTCTGATAGACTGACGGCCTATCCAAACTTTATCGATGTTATCTGAAGTCTCAGTCAAAAATAGCGGAAGTAACAGAAGCTACAGTAGTGTGAAAAAGTGTTTGCCCCCTTCCTGATTTCTTATTTTTTTGCATGTTTGTCACAGTGAAATGTTTCAGATCATCAAACAAATTGAAATATTAGACAAAGATAACATAAGTAAACACAAAATGCAGTTTTTAAATGGAGGTTTTTATTATTAAGGGAAAAAAAAATCCAAACCTATATGGCCCTGTGTGAAAAAGTGATTGCCCCCCCTGTTAAAACATAAATCAACTGTGGTTTATCACATCTTTGTAAAGCTGAGTTCAATTTCTCTAGCCACACCCAGGCCTGATTACTGCCACACCTGTTCTCAATCAAGAAATCACTTAAATAGGACCTGCCTGACAAAGCGGAGTAAACCAAAAGATCCTCAAAAGGTAGACATCATGCTGCGATCCAAACAAATTCAGGAACAAATGAGAAACAGAGTAATTGAGATTTATCAGTCTGGAAAAGGTTATAAAGCCATTTCTAAAGCTTTGGGACTCCAGCGAACCACAGTGAGAGCCATTATCCACAAATGGCGAAAACATGGAACAGTGGTGAACCTTCCCAGGAGTGGCCGGCCGACCAAAATTACCCCAAGAGCGCAGCGATGACTCAACCCAGAGGTCACAAAAAACCCCACAACAACATCCAAAGAATTGCAGGCTTCACTTACCTCAGTTAAGGTCAGTGTTCATGACTCCACCATAAGAAAGAGACTGGGCAAAAATGGTCTGCATGGCAGAGTTCCAAGACGAAAACCACTGCTGAGCAAAAAGAACATAAAGGCTCGTCCCAGTTTTGCCAGAAAACATCTTGATGATCCCCAAGACGTTTGGGGAAAATACTCTGTGGACTGATGAGACAAAAGTTGAACTTTTTGGAAGGTGTGTGTCACATTACATCTGGCGTAAAAGTAACACAGCATTTTAGAAAAGGAACATTATACCAACAGTAAAATATGGTGGTGGTAGTGTGATGGTCTGGGGCTGTTTTGCTGCTTCAGGACCTGGAAGACTTGCTGTGGTAAATGGAACCATGAATTCTGCTGTCTACCAAAAAATCCTGAAGGAGAATGTCCGGCCATCTGTTCGTGACCTCAAGCTGAAGCGCACTTGGGTTCTGCAGCAGGACAATGATCCAAAACACACCAGCAAGTCCACCTCTGAATGGCTTAAGAAAAACAAAATGAAGACTTTGGAGTGGCCTAGTCAAAGTCCTGACCTGAATCCGATTGAGATGTTGTGGCATGACCTTAAAAAAGTGGTTAAGGCTCGAAAACCCTCCAATGTGGCTGAATTACAACAATTCTGCAAAGATGAGTGGGCCAAAATTCCTCCACAGCGCTGTAAAAGACTCATTGCCAGTTATCACAAACGCTTGATTGCAGTTGTTGCTGCTAAGGGTGGCCCAATCAGTTATTAGGTTTAGGGGGCAATCACTTTTTCACACAGGGCCATGTAGGTTTGGATTTTTTTTCCCTTAATAATAAAAACCTTCATTTAAAAACTGCATTTTGTGTTTACTTGTGTTATCTTTGTCTAATATTTCAATTTGTTTGATGATCTGAAACATTTCAGTGTGACAAACATGCAAAAAAATAAGAAATCAGGAAGGGGGCAAACACTTTTTCACACCACTGTAAATTAGCTACAGAAGCTAAATTCTTTTGTTTGTTAATTTTTTCACTGCTCTTGCTGAAAAAAAAAAAATATATATAGAAGAGTCGCAGGCTCTCAGTTGGAATTGTCTCCAGTAACATGGTACTAAGTTTAGTGTTTGTTGTGGAAACTGTACGAGATACTTTCACCTTTCACGCCTTTCCTCTCGTATCAGCGTATCTCGGCTTTCCTAATACGCTCGCCTTAGAATCATATCATTAGCTAATGTAATCCCGTGGAAAGCAACGGACAACTGTAAAACTGGATCTGTTTCCTTTAATTCCTTCTAATCCTGTGCTCAACGCGATTTGACCCCGACATCAGTTAAAGTAAAACAAACAGTCCTTTTAGCGACATTAATCCCGGCCTTTCTCAGATCCTCAAAATCCGAGCCCGGGGCAAATCTCGGAGGAAAAGCCTATTATTTCTGCTCGCCGGGGAGACAGAGGACACAGACCCGGGCGGCTCGGAGGCGTGCGCTCAAGATGAGCGCCCCTTCGGCTGAGAAGAGCGCGTCTCGTCGCGCAGGGTAACCCGCCGTCCCTTTGCAGTCCAGTTGAAACAGCAAAACTTTTTAAAACTGTCTATAAAAACGGTCCCCAGATTTATGTGGGATTCGTCCTCGAACCCGTTTCTAGCCGCCAGTTCCAAATTAGACAGCCCGCTTGTCAACAAAAGATCTGTGTGTGTGTGTTTTTATCTCATTATTTATAAGCGTCTCTTTCCTATTTGCCGTCAGCGTACCACAGGGCTCCGGCCTCACCTGGTCGCAGTTCTGTACCACGGGGAAACAGGGTGTACAAGTTTGTACATACGAGCATTAAGGAAAAACACAACTAAACAACTGAGTGAACGTCCGTATCAAGGAGATTCCCTGCGGTTGTGAGGATACAATCTCCCTTCTTCAATTCTCCATAAAGACGTTACCATTAAGAGCTAAAACGCGCAAAAATGTGTATATACCGTATATGTATTTTTTTTTAGTAATGACGTCGTTGTGCCTCGAAAACAAAATGGCCTGACGTATTTCTTGTGTTGCCTTTTAGAAGAGATTTAAAATGTATTCAGCCGGGAGAGGAAACCCTGATCAAGATTCGACAGGAAACGGAGATAAACCGTGCAGTGAAACAGCAGGACGACTGTGCACCGTGAAGGTGGCGATTTATCCCTCTACATTGTATGAGTGACAGGGCCTTCTCCTGTTATGCCCCCAAGCTCTGGAACTCTCTCCCCAAGGACATCAGAGAGTCACCTTCTCTAAACTCCTTCAAATCCAGACTCAAAACCCTCTTCTTTAGAAGAACCTTTACTGAACTGTTCCATTCTTCACCCCTCTGCTTTTCTTAGTACCACCCTCCACGGTCTCCTCTTTATATCGTAATTGTGTTTTATCTTGTGTGTTCTTCTTATTTATTGTTGTTGTCATCCTGTAAAGCGCTTTGAGAAGCCACCTTTAAAGGCGCTATATAAAATAAAGTTTATTATTATTATTATTATTATTGACCAGCCGGGACACAAAGAGTCATTTCAGAGCTGATAATGCCGCGTTTCTCTCCTTACACAACTGCACCTGAATAAGAACCGTTCTCTTTCACGGACAGACACAGACCATACTTGACTATACAGTACATCTCGGTGTGGGATTCATTACATAAAACGCCTTTTGTTGCTGTCTCTTGTCGACAACCCGTATTTCGTTATGTACCGTGGGTCAAACCATTACGCGCCGGACACCGGCGAGGACGAGGACCGGCGCTTTGTCCAGGGGCGACCCAGACTTGGGACACTTGGGTCACGCAGGCTGGCATGTGATTAAAACAGCTCGAGTGTCGTCACGCAGGTGAAGGGACAGCGGTGTCACCGCGTCCTAGACCGATGCCCGACCACAACGTTACTGCTGGACTTCATCCTGCCGAACCCCGGGCAAAGGTGTGGGATTAATGTCGGGGATTCGGGGCCGTCCTGTAGGCATATAAGCTGCCCTCGAATGCGTCGCTGCTGCAGCTCCTCTCAAAAAACAGAGGGGATAAACTTCCACTCTGCGGCCAGTTTCTGAAGATCGAAGCTCTTTCCGCGTGGAAAGCCGCCACCCCCTCCCCTCCTCCTCCGACCCGACCGTGTGGCGGCGTGGGTCTCCTGCGCGCGCACACACCGCCTCTCCTCCTCCTCCTCCTCCACTTTGCGGTTTCTAAAAGGTTTCTGTACACTTCCCGCTCAGTCACTCGAACTCTTCTTTCTCGCTGTGTCTGGGAAAAAAAAAACATCCGTGTGTCACTCAAGACTCCCCTGGGACGGAGGGGGGGGGAAGCCGGCGGGTGGAGACGGAGGCGGGACCGCAGGGAGAAGGTGAAAACGCAGAGCGGGTGAAGACGAGCTGGACGCACACGACAGCCCCCCTCGGTAAAGACCGGGGCCGTGACGAGATACACACCCGGCAGAGCCCCGTATAAAGGCGGACAGCGCTGCGAGGCTTTGCGCCTTGTATTCCTTGTTTGCTCATACTTGGACTAAGATTTACCACGTCAACAACAACAACAACAACAAAAAGTCCGAGTAAATAAGTGAAAAGGGAACGAAAAAAAATCGAGATTTGTGACAACCAGCTACTTCGCCGTTGAATTGACGATAAGAAAGGGCGATAAGGCAACGGAGAGGCTGGCTCTATCCGGTATTACTGAACTTTTCTGTTGCCTCTGTGACTGAACAAGGCGAAGACAAATAAGAGCAGCTGCAGTTGGCCTATTGTAGAGTTCACAATCAGTTCACAATCAATGGTGTAAATCAGTATAGTGCCCCCTTATTACACACTCTGGATTCATTCCTCGGGAACTGTGCGTAAGGCAAAAACCTTCGGAAACTACCTTTCCACTCCTTCCTGTGTTGTACCCTCTGGTTGGTCTCAGATCTCAGAATTATTCCCTCAGACACCCGACGTCACCTTAATACAGCACGGAATGGTAACTAAGTAGGAAAACAATAACATTCCTGGTGAATTATTCCAGTAACTTGCTTAATGTCATTAGCTAATGCAGATATACAGTATGAAGACATTAAAACTCGCTCATTTTCAGTTCAGTACAGTAGAAGGTGCTGCCATTTAGATGCACATAACACACACAAGCCTTCGTTATTAAAAAAGAAGTTAAAATGGAAGGAAAAAAAAAAGCAAATTCCTCATCCAAAAGATGCAGGCAAAGCAGAATCTCGATGATGCTTTACAAGATCTCAGCTTGTTAGAGTGAAAATCTGCTCATTAAATGAAAACACAGGAACGACTACATCTCCTGTAGTGAGGGCTGACTGCACACGGGGGTCTCACTGAGGTGTCAGCAGAAGGACACGAAGGACAGAGGGGAAAGGTGAAAATAGCACCGAGCTTCCTAGAGACCTCTTCACTGAAGTTTCAAAATCACACACAGGTCCCCATCAGAATGAGATAGAAAAAACACCAAAATGCCTAATTATCTGAGAATGAAGACCAACAAAATCCACTATTATGTAGTGGGAAATAATAAAAAAAGCTGTGTTTGTATGTCTGAAACTCTAAGCTGTTGTATAAACCAGGGGGTGGATCTGCAGTCCTGGAGGACAACAGTGTCTGAAGGCTTCAGCATTACCTACAGTAAGTGACCTGGTTATTGGCTTAGTGGCTGATGCATTCCACTCCATTCCACTGCAGGTCTTTGTTCCAGCTTCTTACTTAATTATTGAACAGACCTTCAGCCCCTGGACCCAATAAGCAAAAATACGATTACATGATTGAACAGTTCTGTGTAAAAGTTTGGACTGGAGGAGTCCAGGTTACCTGTTCCTGGTGTTTAGCGTGCTGATATGAACAGGCTTTTGAATCCATCTCTGCTGTTGAATCCAACTTTTGAATCCAGCCTGCTGCCTTTCCAATCCACTCCATTCCAGGATTTTGCTTCAACCAAAAAGCAGTTAAGGAGCTGGCTGTGTCAGAGCTCTGACCTGGAGAGGGAGAGATGGGCCCCAGTTTGACTGCCCTGGTCTAGAGGTTATTTGAAAACAGGGAAGTCCAATCCTGGAAGGTCAGTGTGTCTCCAAAGTTTCAGTCAATTTGAGCTTGTCATTAATTAATTTGGGTGAATGTCAACCGACTGCGTGTTTTTCACATCTCAGTGCATAACTATGACCTATGACCCTATGACCTATGACCTGTGACCTATGACCTGTGACTGCACACAAGGAAGAAAGAGACCCAGTCCACCTTCAAGCCAAAACTCGTCTTTTAACACATCACAGGCAGCACAGTCCTGGACTGGAGATAAGGAGGTAATTATGAGCAGAACGTATTGACAGCTTTAACAAGGGATTGGCTTGATTTGAACTTCTTTGAGCTCTAGAGAGACAGGACAAAAACTCAACAACACCAACTCTCCTGAACCAGGATCTGTAGCTTCCGATTTAGATATTTAAATCTGGCTATGTTTGCACATGCTCAAGAGGAAGAGCAGTGGAAATGCATTTCTTACTGTCTGCGTAGAACAATGGGTAGATTTTTTTCTGTGAAATCTACGTCAGCAGTGTAAATGAGATTGAGAGTCTCCACATTGTAAAATGACAGCTGCCCTTCCTCACAGTCTACCAAGACCCCCACTCTCTGGGGAAGCAGATCCTGAGATAATGGTGTTCTGGGTTCGGTAATGAAACTAAACTTGGTTTTACTCCACCGCTCCACTGCCCAGGCCCCGTTCTCAGGTCTAAGGTATGTATTTCTAGGAGCAGATCCCCTGAAGATGCCCACACCCCATTTCAGATTATCCCTCACCTCCACCTCCCAGTAGTGCCTCCCTGAGATGAATCCCACTTTACCCAAGACACCCTTATTGACAGTAAACCTAGTAGATGCAGGGGACTGAGGCACATCAGACAAGACTGCACGTTTCCCATCCTTGGAGATGTTCAGGCTGACGTGGGCTGTATCAGGGTCCAGGACTACATCAGCTGGAAAGACAGAGAATGACAATAAGGAAAGTGTCCTATGCTTAAAAACTAACTTTATCTTCCAAAAATATGTGTGTTAATCCTTTGAGAAACTGGAAGCGTTTTAATATTTAGGACATTAGGTTTTGAGATAGTTCAGGGCATTGTGGTTTTGAAGGAGAGTCAGTAACACACACTCTCCTTCTTATGGGTCTTATTGATTGGAATACCTGATGCGTTTTGAATCCATTTCCACACTAGGAGAGAAAAAAATAAAAAACAAAAATGTTATTTTTTTAACGGGTTAGGATATATCAATCCTGAAAGCGATTACTAACACGCACGTTTCCTTAGAGGTCTGTCACCCCTGTAATGACACGATCTGGCCACAAGGTGGCAACATTGCTGCAGTTGATCGGATTAATGCTCTAGCTACGGCCATAGAGCACGTTCTTGTGCAGTGTATGGTAGGATTGGTATGGTAGGATTCCTTGGGTTTAATGGGGGACAATTTCTCAGATATTAAATTTCAGTAAAAAAATACACTAATTGACAGTATCCCAAAATTTGACACATTTCGAATTAAGTGCAAAATGGTGAACTTTGTGAAAGTACTATAAGGTGGCCATGTTGTTGCCGGCAGGCGAGAGTGAAAGTTTGCGCAAATTGTGATGTAAAAGCAGCCCTTCCTGCTCACTAGTCACTGTGAGTGAATGAGAAACGGGGTCTCTTAATAATGTCAATCCTGTTTTGTCTTTTTGAATTCATGTGTATATTTTAAAACGACGCCTCACTGTCAAGCCTTTGGCTGTTCAGGACATAGCGGTCACACACAAAACAGAGGACCGGATCAGCAAGTCAAACTGTTTGCTTTCCAAGCTCGTCAGCTCGTCAAGAGATGGGTTATAACCACGGGCACTGATTTCGGTCCCATTGGCAAGTTTCTTGATGAGATTCAGCGCGATGTGCAATCAAAGAAGTGCAGGTTGTGACATTTCACTTCAGAAATGTTCCAATGTGATCTGCATGCTGAGTTAACAGGTAAGTATTATGTGCCGGTAAAACCATCTCAAAGTCAATATGATGAATTCAAATCATTCAAAATACTTTCAAGAATTTGTCTTTTGCAACACTTGAAATTTAATATGAGTGGTTTAGTTGGTTGGCAGGTTGCTGTTTTTTTTTTTGCAATACTTAAATGGTCTAAAAAACACATATCTACAATGCCAGCAGGCTCCAGCAGGCTTATGGCCAGCAGCCATAACACCCTGCAGCTCAGGGTGTGAGTCTGGTCAGTACCTGGAGGGGAGACTCCTGGGAAAGCTGAGGCTGCTGCTGGGAGAGGTGTGAGTAGGAGCAGTAGGGGGTGCTCACCCTGCGGTCTGTGTGATGCCCCAGTATAGTGATGGGCACACTATATGGTAAAAAAGTGCTGTCCTTCAGATGAGACGTAAAAGTGAGGTCCTGACCTTCTGTGGTCATTAAAAATCCCAGAGTTTTTTTCTCAAAAAGAGTAGGGGTGTTACCCTGGTGTCCTGGCCAAATTTCCCCCTGGCCTTTACCCATCATGGCCTCCTAATAACCCCCCTCTCTGACCTGGCTTCATCACTCTGATCTCCTCCCCACTGAGAGCTGCTGTGTGTGAGCAGACTGGAGCTTCATCCAGGTGGGGGGACACACTGGTGGTGGTAGTGGATTCCCCATGACCTGCATTACCTGTACTGTGTAATTTCATTCAGGTGTAAAATGTGGAACTTCACTGTGGTTTCATTGCCAATTCATTATAACCCCTAAATGTAAAAATAGTGCTGCAGTTCCCTTTACATTTGTGCAGGAATACATTTTAAAGATTTTGTTAGGAATGTGTTTTTTATTACCTTCTGTAGGTATTATTTCTTTGCTCCCTGTGAAGAAAAAAAAAACATGGGAAATATGTTCAGGTATGGATGTAAGATATAAATTGTCCCATCATGTGACAGTTCTATTTTTTGGATTCCTCTAACCCAATGTGCAGTCAGAGTCATTTCTGGAGTTTAGTCTGCAGTGTGACTGAGTTGCATCTGTGGAGTAAACCTACACTCACAGTCTTGACCCCAGATGTATACGTATTTAAACAGATGAAGCTTTTAGTTTATTTATTTCTATCTTATGGAAACTGAATCTTTAGGGCAATGGACATTGAATCATTTACTCTTATTGGTTGGCAGTCATTATTAGGTTTAACATTTGCTTTAATTTGTTATTCTTAGTTTCAGTTGTCAGTGTAAGATGAATTGATCTTATCTGACACCTAAGCGTGAATAGACAGATAGACAACAGAATGTTAGACTATCAAATCGCCTACTTGATAGATTAGGAAGAGCAGAGCAGGCTTAAAGTGAAGAGAAAAAAAAAGATCAGCGACAACATGGTCCGACAATGACACTGTGTGAAGTTTGGCTCCCCCTAGTGTTCACAAGCAGTCAGGGCTCAGCGCTCTAACTCCAGAGCATTTAGTAGTAATATCGTAGTGTTGGATACGTGCAATATATATATATAATGTCCCACTTCACTGATCTTATTCTGCCGACTGGAAAAAAGCTGTACTCCCTATGTGACCCTATGTGACCACTAGGGGGTGTTCATTGAAGATCCTGAAGATGTGAAACAAATCACAACCTTGGCTGGATTATTGCGCCACTGTGAAGATGATTAGATAATTAAACTAATGCGGTATGTAAGAGCACAAATGGAATACAAATCAGAAGACAGGCCTCTGCAGAACTGGGTTCACTGCTATTGTCTGAAACTCTCAAAAAAACTTCATGCCACGATATATAAATCTCATTGGTACTGTGCAGTATTTTGTATTGCTTGAGAATTAAAGCCAATGTCATTGCAGATGTCACGACGTGTCTTTCAGGACCCAATGCAGGACCCAATGCAGACAGCACAATCCGGAAGGGAGTGAACACACACAGGGGGGAGATGAGGAACTGGGCTGGCAGACGAACAGTGATGAAGGTGCTCGGTGCTCGGGGTGGTCCAGGCGAACATGTCTGAAGGGTGATCCCAGAGAAATCCGTAGGGAAATTAGCCAGTGCTAAAGTACAAATAACCAGAGCCGGAGCCGTAATCCTGTCAGCCTTCAGTGGTACTTAAGCTATCTGCTACAGCCAGTCTATAAAAATAAAGTAAGAAATATAAAGTCACGTTATAAAAATAATAAAACTCCTTTCCAAATCCTAGGATTGTTAGGAATTAGTAGTGAGGACCCTATGCAGATAACCCAGGCGTAATCGTGAGAACAATCCGAGGTCCGAAAGCAAAAGGTGCAAAAGTACAAAAACCAGAGGCAGAGCCGTAATCCGTGAGGGAGCCGAGAGTCAAAGCCAGAACGAGAGCAGAAGAACCAAAACCGAAACTAGGAGACGTAGACGGGGAACAAACCGGGGTCAGGAAGCCACAAACCAAGTAGAGAATAACAGTGAGACTGGGAGCAGCTCTAGCCAGGAAAACCCTGATACTGAGCACCGGGAACAGTGTGAGGCAGCATTAAACAGGCTGGGGGAAAGGGCTAACTGGGAACTGTGCTGGAATGTGAGGTGGGATGCCGATTCCTCCGGGGGCGTGGCGGAACAGGCTCAGCATTAGGGTTCGGATGTCACCTGCCTAGGCCCGCCTAGCACCAGGATACCCTACGTCTGTCTCCTGAGGGCGTAGGCCTCATCCCTGACACCTCCCGCTTCCTGAGCCCGGGGTCTGGAGGACCTCGCCCAGTCATCCTAGGACCTCCATGTTTTTCGTGTGTTCGTGTTTTCCCCCTTCCCGGGGATTCTAACCTTGTCGTGTCCCACGATGGATCTATTGTTAATGGACTCATGGACTGTGCCCTGACCTGCCTTTGGACCTGCTTGGATTTGGATACCTCTCTTTGTTTCCCCGTTCACTGTCTCACAAACTATCGCTGTTACTTTACTGCACCATTAAACCCCTGTGTGTCTTCCCGTACTCAGCCTCCTGTCTCCTTCAGCTCTCACTGCTTTGCATATGGTCTAACATGACACCCGACATGGACTACAGAGCTATGGACTATGGATCAGTAAGGAGACTGTTGGGGAGTGAGGGCTGAGGGCCAGTAAGGAGACTGATGGGGAGTGAGGGCTGAGGGCCACTAAGGAGACTGATGGGGAGTGAGGGCTGAGGGCCAGTAAGGAGACTGATGGGGAGTGAGGGCTGAGGACCAGTAAGGAGACTGACGAGGAGTGAGGTCCAGTAAGGAGACTGATGGGGAGTGAGGGCTGAGGACCAGTAAGGAGACTGAGGGGGAGTGAGGGCTGAGGGCCAGTAAGGAGACTGATGGGGAGTGAGGGCTGAGGGCCACTAAGGAGACCGATGGGGAGTGAGGGCTGAGGGCCAGTAAGGAGACTGATGGGGAGTGAGGGCTGAGGACCAGTAAGGAGACTGACGGGGAATGAGGTCCAGTAAGGAAACTGATGGGGAGTGAGGACTGAGGACCAGTAAGGAGACTGATGGGGAGTGAGGGCTGAGGGCCAGTAAGGAGACTGACGGGGAGTGAGGGCTGAGAACCAGTAAGGAGACTGACGGGGAATGAGGTCCAGTAAGGAGACTAATGGGGAGTGAGGGCTGAGGACCAGTAAGGAGACTGAGGGGGAGTGAGGGCTGAGGACCAGTAAGGAGACTGACGGGGAGTGAGGTCCAGTGAGGAGACTGACAGGGAGTGAGGGCTGAGGACCAGTAAGGAGACTGACGGGGAGTGAGGACCAGTAAGGAGACTGACGGGGAGTGAGGTCCAGTAAGGAGACTAATGGGGAGTGAGGGCTGAGGACCAGTAAGGAGACTGACGGGGAATGAGGGCTGAGGACCAGTAAGGAGACTGATGGGGAGTGAGGTCCAGTAAGGAGACTGATGGGGAGTGAGGGCTGAGGACCAGTAAGAAGACTGATGGGCATTGAAGGCTGAGGTACCGCTGAGGAGAATGAAAAATGTCAGCTATGACAGCAGTATATCTGACATTGCAATAACAAAGCATTGTAACTCAGCGGACCAGGGGATAATTGTGAGGAACAGCACAGAAAAGAATCAGGGGTCAGGTCTGACAGTGTTGATATTATTGCCAGGTTTGAACCAGCCCCTGTGAACCCAGGGAGATATTTTGTCATGCAGGCATGGAGCTTGCACAGCTACCAAATGACATTGTCCTTGCGGCAGTCTCAGGTTTACTGACGAAATAGCTGATAGTTGTGGGTATGTGAGTAACAGGGCAGGTTCGAACAGAACTGACCAAAGTGAAGCTATAGAACTCTTTTCTAAATTATTAAAGCATGGTATAGGATTTCATTTCAAATTTTGCGGTTTTCACTAAAGGGTTTGAAATGAACAATGCTTACAATGCTTCAGGGCAGAGCGGTGACTCTGTGGCTAATGAGCTGCGCTGTGCCTGGGGCTGGAAGGTTGCCAGTTCAAATCCCACAGCTGGCAGAGGAATCCTACTCTGTTGGCCCCCTGAGCAAGGCCCTTAACCCCAGCTGCTCCAGGGGTGCTGTGTAAATGGCTGACCCTCCACTCTGACCCCCAGCTTCTCTCCCTGTCTGTGTGTCTCATGGAGAGCAAGCTGAGGTCTGCAAAAAGACAAATTCCTAATACAAGAAATTGTATAGGGCCAATAAGGTGATCTCATCTGATCTCTTAGAGAAACTCAAAGGATTGTGGAATCCCTGTGAGTGTGCCTGTGTGGATTTGGAAATCAGAAGACTTTCCCCTGTAAGTTGTCTTTGGTCCTTTCACATCTACCTGTACAATAAGACGCATGTAAATACAAACTGCAGTTTGACTTTTGCACGCTATGACAGAATACTAGAAGATATACTGTCGATGTACTGATTGAAATAAAATATAAAATGAAAAAAAATGACTTAAACAGTCGATCATTTGTTGTCCAACACACTGCAAATAGAACTGATTTGCTGGAGCAATAAAGTCGAGGAAGCCGTAGAAGACGGAGCTTAAGGACTTCTCTGTAGGAAAACTACAGTAGCTACAGCAGCTACCCGCATCAGAGAAACGACGCAGGGCGGGTTTTTGTCTTTGCAAACGTGCCGAGTGCGCAGAAAGCTCGACTCCAGTGTACCGCGTGTTCTGAGCTGATGCACACAGTACGTACATCTGCTTTGCACTTTTTAAATTCTCTCGTAATCGTTTGTGTAACCTAGCACAATGTGTCCATTTGATCTTAAATGATTGATGATTTAATAAAATGGGACTGTCTTCCCAGGGCTTCCTCTCAACAGGGGGCAGATTGAGTTAACTCTTTTGCACATGTGAAAATCACAGGTCTCCCTTTCGTTGTGTACTGGTCCGTGAGCATGTAATGCATACACTGGTTTGGACCAGCTTCTATCTAGTTCAGTATCCCCATCTGTATCCCCCTCCGAAATGCTCTGGGACCCATGCTTTTTCTCAACATGTACAGATAGAAAATATTTCTATGCCAAAAAGGACAAAAGATGCACAAAGCCCCTCTTTCGGGTTCCCCTGTCTTGTGTAGTTTTCATTCGTGTTTTTTTACGTGACGCGAATCCCTACACAACTCATTAAATACACTAAAATATCGATATAAACATACACAAACACCAGGCTCCTTTTAATGCAGACCTTAATGACCCAAAGCACAAACGCGCACGCAGGAGCTGCCTACTGTATATCATTAAGTATCCTGGGAAGTTTTGAGGAGCGCCTGCGCATTACGGAGGAGGAAACCGATTTTCGGGGGACACCGAATTGGATACGACCGCAGCAGTACGCGTGTAGAGATATGGTGAGCTTCGCCTTGGACTTACACGTCATTTCCTTGGTCAGGGCTGGCGAATGTGGTGAAATTGCTTTATCAGTTTGCATCTCAATTGAATGAGAGAATTAAACGACTGCGCGCGTATTGTTTTGGACTGTACTGTAGCTTGAGCCGTTTTGTATATCTTACGCGACGTTGCTTTCCTATATATTACCTTTAAAGCTATTAACCTGTCACTAAAACGTTGTTAAAGAGTTAATAAGAGCGGAGTCTGATTTACTGAAAACATCGTGGGCAGAGGGATCTTGAGATGGTTGAGATAGTTAACGGAAACGATTGCTTGCATTACTTAATTCATACGATTCATTATCCATCCCTTTATGTATGGAATGTAAGAATGCCTTCTGGGTATAATTGACTAACCCTTAAAGATATACTGTAGTGAGCAAACAACAAAGTGGAATATTATGGAGTTTTTTAGCTCAGGGTAAGCTGATCCAAAGTCCTTGAATGTAACAGAACAGACATCCATTGTTATAGTAGGAGTGCATGAGACAATTCATACTTTATAATACTTTACTGGAGAGTAAATTAAAGCAACTAACAAAATCCTGCCCATCTATCCTGTGGGCTCAGACAGCATTATCAGGTGGTTCCTCCTTATTAACTTCATAATACAACTGGTGAGCAGATATTTCACCAAAATTCTGAAACATCCCAGGGGCTTGGACACTGAATTCTGTAAGACAGTGTAAGTTTTCAGTCCAAGCTATTGCTATTTTAATAGGCAGGTAACAACTTCACAGTATTTTGAATTACAAGTGGAAGGGGCCACTTTAGAACAGGAGATCTCTATTAGTACTGTGCTTGATTACTGAAACAACATGCTACGTGTTTGGAAATCAGTCATTGGTGCTTTATTAGGGAAACAGGAGGGGGGGGGGGGTATAAGTTAGTATTTATGATATCCAGGCTCTTCTCCAGGGGTTTCCCACTGTGTGCTAACTGCTTGTGTTTCATTTGTATAATATTATGTACTGTAACTGCCATTCTCAGAGGCCACAGTCCAGAAGTTTTTATACATTTCTACCAGCCACAAACAATGTAAAACCCAATCAAGAAGCGGTTAACATTTTCTAGATCACCTCTGGGTGTTAAGCTGCTGGTGAATTAAACATACGATCCTCTGGATTGTGGCCCCTGGCACCCAAGCTGAAGAACTGTGCCCAAGGTGACCTTGATGCCACCTGGACCCAAACACTGTACTGTTTCCCTCTGAGTTTCCCTTTCATGGGAAAGGTGTGTGTAAAGCAACATGTTAATTTATGAAATATTAAACAGAAAACTCAGATCAGTCTGGATTCATGTGACTTTATTGTACTAGAGTTGAAGCGATACATTAGAAGAAAGCGTTTTAATTGCAGAGATCATACATCTTGACATTTGCGTTCACATAGCAGCATGCTGAAGCCTCTCGAGCCACCAGGGGGCGCTCAGCAGCCCTGCGGGGTGATGGATGCTATGATGGGCGTGGGGCTGGACTCGTGCTTGGCGATGCAGGAGTAGAGTGCGTGAGTCTGCCACTCCGGCGCGGGCAGGCTCATGGAGCTGCTGGTGACGTAGGTGTTCTGGGCGGCGTTGGCGCTGTCCAGCCACACGGGGGCGCTGTGCACGCCGCTGGTGACCGGGGCGCCGTCCACACTCCAGCTCACGTCGACGAAGCCGGGGTAGAAACCGCTCACCAGGCAGGTGACCGTCACCGAGCCGTTAGCGGAGACCTCTTGTGTGGGCGGAGGGAAGAGCTGGAGGACAGGAGGGGGGAGGCCGCTCTCTGTGAAAATCATTTTAAATAATAAATTTAATAATTTTCCAATTGCACAAAAGTCTGGCTTACTTCACTGTATCGTTCGTTACAATTTTGCAAACGGAGTGTTGAGAAATGATTTTCTGTATGAAAAAGGTCTCATTTTCAAATAATTTTCAGTCTTTTAAACCAAATGTACAGCTGATGTATAAATATATTAGCTGAACTGTACAGGTTATATATTTGAATGTGTTCAATTAGCTTTCCTTCAAATGAAATCATTGTACTGTATGTGCTTTTAATGCATCTCGCTGCACACAGTGTCAGCTGGTTTTGAGCATTTCTAATTAATCGGGATAATTCTAAAACTACCTTATTTACAGTACATCTATTACTGCTATCTGAAATAAAAAAAATATATTTTAACATATTGAAGTATATTATTCATTGTTTCTGAAATTAATCAATCACTATGTATAATATCCAGAAAATATGATGGAGATTTTATTTTTTCAAACTAGATGGTGTTCTTTGTTTCTTTCTATTGTTTTCATTTATTTAATGCAGGGTCAAAAATGATCTCTCTTATTAGTTCTGTATCGAAAATACAAATACCTTTCTGGAAAAGACAGAATGGATGAAATTAGACCTCTAAGTTTGTTGTTGTTGTTCACTGAAGCTGTTTATACTGTAGATAAAGTTAATAAATCCTTTCTGGTGAACTATGACAGTATTAGAAATGTACAGAGAAATGGTTCTGAGCACTTCTTTTAATTGGGTAATTTCTAGAAAATACGTTATTCAAAATCTGTTACTGCTATCAGCAATAAAACCAATTGCTATTTTTACCTTATTAAAGCATATTATTCATTCATTCTGAAACTGTATAATAAAATTCGATTGTAGGACAACCAATCATTGTGTATTATATTTAGAATATAAGATGGATGGAGAATTGGAGAATTTCATTTTTTTTCCAGACTTGATGGCATTCTGTCACATTCTGTTTATTTCTACTTGGATTCACAATTTCAGTAACAATTGAAGGTATGTACATCAGTAGGTCAGTAAAAACTGTTTTTAATTGCACAAGTATCAAAATTATCACCTGGTAATAATTCTGGGTCAAATACAGTATAAGAACAGCTGTTTGGAAAAGACAGAAACAATTAAAAGAGATCTCCGTGTTAGGTGTTTATAGATAATTTACAAAAACATTTCTGGTGAATTAGGATAGGATTATAAAATTAGAGCACTTACTAAGAACTTTGATTCGGGTTCCTTCTCCCCAGGACTGGACACCGGAGCCATAATACATGAAACAGAAGTAGACTGAATCGTCGGCTTCTTGAACGTTGCTCACAGTGAGAAAATGGCTGCTTTTGGCTTCATCTCTGGATGGCACAAAGCGATCAGGGATTGCAGAGGGTCTGTAGATCTTCTGGTCTGGACCATAACTCACTACACCTTCAGGCGTCTTCCCAGGGGTCTGACGAATCCACATCATAAATATTTTCTTGACATCTTCACCCGTAACAGAGCACTGCAAGCTGACCTGCTGGCCAGGAGACACTGGGACAACTGAAGGAGACTGAGACAGAACAGCTGCACCATGGACAACTGGGAAAGATGATAAATGCGGTTCAGTATTATGACATATACATTTCATATGTGCATTTCTTAATATTCCCTGGTAAAGATAAGGGATTCACAAAAAGAGTGACACATTTTTGTTTTCCTGTCTTGGGAAATCCATTGATGTTTGACTTGGGAGTGCCAGAAACATTACACTTGTGTTAAAAAAAATCCCATTCATTTTTAAATCCGCAGTGATCGTTCTACATAGAATGATTCAGGTGAGATATTCCTTGAGTGCAAAAAGAAAGAAAAGTATTTCAACCTGATGATGTTTTATTACATTACACATTTAACTGTATCAACTATATGCTGTTCTTCTGTAACGTTGTGCTACAATAATTTGAAAGTACTTTTTTATTTATTCCTGCTCTGTTTTGCATGGTAGTATGTTCAAATGAACAAATCCACTACTGTTCAAATCCTGGGTATTGGTTATGCATTTTTATGTACTTTACCATTATATAAAAGGAATACTTACGGGTCACAGAGACCAGAGCTACCAGGACTTGTACAGTAAGCATCTTGGACGTCTTCCTCAAGGTGTTCCAACGCTCAGCGCCCACAGCCGTTATGACCAATGGAGCTTATGAAGGGCTGTTTATGAGGTATCCGTGCGTCACTCAGGGAAATCGGGGACATTTATGTAAATCGGCAGGCCGCGATTGGCTGCTGAGATGTTACTTTTTTCTCCGTTTCCAAACACGTTGTTGTCAAGCTGTTTTTAGAGAGACGGTCAGGCGTTTCAAACGACCCCACAGGTTTTTCCAAGACCCAACTTTTGGAGACAGAGTTTGGTGAAGAAAAAGAATTCTGCACACTTTGGGAAAGATTCCTGAAATGAGCTGTTGTGGAAATGAGCTGTTGTGTCTGACTCCTGCTGAAGTTACAACAAGGCCCTTCCCTATTGATCTGCATGGACAATCATAGACTTATAGGTCTTCAGTGCTATGCTGATGAAGAATAGTCTTGTAGAAGGCAAGGGGTCAGTAGGCCTGTGAATTGATATCATCATTGGTTTATTTAGCTATAGCCTTTATCCAGGGTGTTCTGCCTACATTCTGGACAATCAGTGATCTATAAAAACTGAACAGTGCCAGAATACACTACAAACAACAGCAGCACTTCAAAAACCTAATGCGATAGTTGAAACGATATAAGTGGCAGAAGAAATGATTGTAATGTTGGAATGAATCAAAGGATCAGCAGATGGCTGTGGATGAGGTGATAGACAGAGGACAGAGACAGTGTGACTGTGATTGGGGGGTGTCACCCCAGTGGTGTCAGGGTGGAGAAGGAGAAACAGATGATGGTGCAGAGAGAGGAGATGGAAAAGGGGCAACACCAGCAAGTGAGAGGAGACCTGGAGATATCAGAGATTGTAGAGAGAGGAGTAGGAGCAGCTGAAAGACCAGATGAAGAGGAGCAGAGGAGAAAAGAAATGAGGAGCTGGAGAGAAGGGAGAAGATTGATGAAGGAGTCCTCCATAGGTGTGACAGGTTTCAGAGGGGAGAAAGAGCTGTACAAGAGGCAGGAGAGGGAGAAGGAGCAGCTGAGAAACCAGCAGATGAGAGGAGACCAGGAGAGAATAGACACTGTAGAGAGAGGAGAAGGAGCAGCTGAGAGAGCAGCCGATGGAGGAGACCAGGAGATAATAGACACTGTAGAGAGAGGAAAAGGAGCAGCTGTTGAGAGAGCAGCAGATGAGAGAAGACCAGGAGATATCAGAGACTGTAGAGAGAGGAGACGCAGCAGCTGTAGAGAAAGGAAAAGCAGCAGCTGAGAGACTAGGTGAAGAGGACCAGAGTGGAAGAGAAATGAAGAGATGGAGAGAGAAGGGAGCAGAGTGACAAAGGGATCTTCCACAGCGTAGAGAGCAGTACAAGAGGCAGGAGAGAGAGAAGGAGCAGCTGAGAGACCAGCCGATGAGAGGAGACCAGGAGATAACAGACACTGTAGAGAGAGAAATAGGAGCAGCTGAGAGAGCAGGAGAAGTAACTGGGGATAAACAGGGAACAGCAGGGTGGTGAAGGAAATCAAACTGTAGGTTTGTGATTTGTGAGATCAGTGTCAGATAACTGCTTTGAAATACAGTAGTTTCTATTATTGTATCTTTGTCAAGTTACTACAATATAATAATAATAATACAATACAAAATAACAATTATACAATAATTCCTTTGTGAAAGGAATGAAGATTAATTTAAAGGTTTATCTCAATTTTTTGAAATACTATACACATCTTTGACTCTAATATCACATAGTTTGAGCATCTTACCACATCAGTTATCACCCTCTCTGTAACACTGGTGTAACTCAGTGATTCAGAATTCTCACTTAATACTTTCAGCTAAATATTTCCATCCATTTTAAGTAACTATTTTCATTGCCATCCAGTCACCTTTACAGGAGAGGATTCTGACACACTAGTTAACCTGCACAGCGTGTCTCTTTGGAGAGAATGTAGACTCATCAAAAACAGCACTCCTGTCTGAAATCAAAACTATGATCAAAGTGCACTGAGACCGCAGTGCTAAAACCCACACCATTACAGTATATCACCTGCTTTAAAATATGTGTTTCATTAAAGGGATTTTATAGAGAAGACTGACTAGGTTTAGGATAAAAGTGAGTAAAACCCTCAGCAAAATCCTAATTTTCATAGGATTTCAGCTCTTAAAAGATTCTGGAGCAGAACACACCTGCATGTTTGAATGCTTTGCAGGTATTTTGTTAAAGAGCTCTTGAGGTTTAGCTTCAGGACTAAGCGTGCAGTAATTAAATCTAGAGAACCAAGATAATTTCAAAATTGCTAAATCTTCCTCTCCATGATGTTGTGTCTTGAACTTACTGCCCATGTTGTGTGTGATAAGAAAGGCTTAAAGGGGATAATAGAGTGAAGTCAACCTTATGGTTCGTAGGTTCATGTCCCAGCTGGGTCAGTCAGCCAGAGTCCTTTATTGAAGATTGCTATGATGTGTTAAAGTGAGCTCTCTACTTCGTCTCTGCACATGAGCGTTTATCAATTGTTATCTGGTTGAATATAAGACAAATAAATAAATGATTATCATATACATTTCAGAGGCATTCCATGTGTTTCACTGGTGATATATCAAGACTCTTATTCCCCCTTTAAGGGATAAAGCCCAGTGTTCAGAAAAGACTGAAAGAAAGGCTGTGCTTGCAAAGTCCACAAAGAAGCACAGGATGGTCTCAGGAGACAATAATCATTGCAAACTCTGTTAGTAAATATGGATAAACACAGATAACATAATTTGTCAATCCACTGCTTTTGAAAATCAGGTCTAATGTGTGTAGAAGCACCATCATTTTAGTTTCAATGTTAAGGCTGTTGAGGTTCCTACAGAACCTCCAGGATCCTTGAAGAATGGGACTGGTCTTTTGGTAGGTGGTCAGGTACTTGGAGGTGTGAAGCACATGGATGAAACATCTGTGCTGTGACCCACATCAGCGAGACTGATTCCCATCAGCCTTTGAGGGCTCCACAGGAAGGGATGGCTCACGATGAAAGATAAGAGCAGTAGGGTTCAAGTACCAATCAAAAACCTCCCAGCAGAAAGTTTGCTGTATTGGGTGCAGCAGTTTTAATACTCATCAGGTCTGTGTAGATGGTTCCTTACAGCTCAATGAGATCTGAGAAAGCCAGTTATTAAAAATGTACGTGGTCGCAAAGCCCTACTTTCAGTTCATTTGGACATTTGACAAAGTAAATACTAACAGAACTAGGAAGAAGTTACAACGTGTAATTTCTACGAAGGGGCCACTTCTCCAGGAAGACTCAAACCTTGTAAAGAGTGTTGACATTAATTTTGCTAGATTAAACATAATTTGGGAGGTTCCCTCTCTCCTATATATTCATCGAAAGAAGAAATGCTCCCAGCAAACACTGCAAGAGGAAGTGAAGGAAAATCCTGCCCACAGGCTGCAGACGCTTCCTGTTTTGCTGCAGGCCCCGCCCACCTGCCATGGAAGCTTCCTGTTTTGCTTTGTTTATGACTTCTGTTAGTCTCTACAAAAGGGTAAAGGTCCCGCCACATTTTGCGAAGCACTTCCTGTTTTGCTGAAGGCCCCGCCCACTGGAGTGGAAGCTTCCTGTTTTGCTTTGTTTATGAGTTCTGTCAGTTTATTTCTGGCCTGGGGTTTCCCCACCAGAGTAGGACCTTCTGGTTCCGGCTAGAGAGTGTTTTGTAAACAGATTCATTTAGATGGACTTCATAATCTTAAAACAAAGATTCCTAAATCTAAAGAGTCTTACCCATACATCCATATGGAATTTTCTGAGTGTTCTGATTAATTATGTCATATTAATTAATTACAAAACACTGTGATATGGAAAAAAAACTTGTTTGAAGAGATCTTGCAGCTTATTCATTTGGCTGGTCTGTAAATCGCTTTCATGTCCTCAAATATTAAAAAACATTAGGTCACTTTCCTACAGTCTATAGTGTCACACCTGCAGACAAGTGATTTTCCCGAATTTCTCATGACCAATAATCGTATAAGGAGATGAGACAAAACTTAAAAAAATGTAAACATTTAATACGTACGAAAGATAAGTGTGTCTCTCACAGTTGTCTTTAGGTTAATGTGCAACTCATAATGTCCTCTCATATAAATCAGGGGCTTTCCGTGTGTTTTTGTTTCACGTTAAAATGATTGAGGTTCGTGACAGGAGGTTTTCAAGCTTTTAACTTGATAAAAGTTACTCTCGCATATGTGAATACCTTCTGTGAAATCCGGGAAACCAGCGGTATTTTGAACTTTCTGCACTGCAAATTTATACGCCACACTGTGGCAGAATCAGTTTGGCAGAACAGGTCATTCTTGGTTTAAGGGGGAGATGCGTGCCTGAATGATGTTGCATACTGTAACTCCAAATACGTGTCAACTAAAAAGTACTAAGAATGCCTGTAAATATGGGGATGTGTTCTCCTAATACTCCTAAACATGGAGTATTAGAACAATTAATAGGTTTATTCCATGCTGAAAAAGAGAAGAAATCAACGTTTCGGCCATGGAGCCTTCTTCAGGTGTGAGGGATTTTTCCTGGATAATTGTTTCTGTATTAAAACAATTACATGTAAAGGAACAGGTAAAGGTTTATTCCATGGTAAAAAGAAAAAGAGCCTTCTTCGGGTGTCAAGTTCAAGGGTGCCCCTGTGCTGTATACTGTATATTGGTTTGTGCGGGTAGTGCACTTGTATTGATATTGGTGTGTTGTCCGATCCAAAGTATCGGTACTTACAGCGCATTTGCACGTTTTTCTGTCAGTGCTGGTGAATGGGGTGGAATGGTTTTGTTGCCTGCTTCTTCAGTTTGCGTCTAAGCTGGATGCGATAAAAACGGCATATTTTTCGGTCTGTATGCAGCCTCAGTTATTTTGCATATCTTCATGAGATTGCGTTTCCTGTCAGCTCCGTTGAATTTGCATCTTCATCGCGCCGATTTTCTGGATCACGTGGTTTAGTGGTCTGGGCCCTGATTGGCATGCGCCTTGGGCTGATTTCCATATTACCCGCCCTGGATCAGCTTGTGGGCATCAGCTGTGTGCAACTGAGTTTGAGTCCCGTTAACAGAGCAAGGACTTTCCAGAGGTTTACTAAAAACACATGCTAAGATGTTGCTTCCAAGCCTTTTATTATTATTATATGTGTTTATAACAGAGGTCAGGATATTAAACACACCCCCTAATAAAATACTAGCGCATCGATTCCAAATAGAGGAGCTGTGCAGACAAGCCTTTCTTCCTCTAGGCTCTCCTTATAAAGACCAGAGTTATTGCTGTTATTATAAAAAAAGGCTCTTATTACAAAACGGCTAACAAAATGCCTGAATGTGCCTAACTTAATTGTGTTCACGGTAAGCTGTGCACCAGTGTTACTGTGCTGAAAAAGTACAGATTCTTCATCGTGCTCCTATTGTTTTAATTATGAGCAAACCTTTTCTAGTTTATAATTGTTCTGAACAAATTAACCAAGGTGGTAGTCTGTTGTCGTATACCTAAAAGCAAAGAACATTACAAGTGAGGAGGAATTCCCTCACCTTGTATAACCTGAGACTCTAATCACTAGGTTGATGTTTTAAAAAAAATATAATCGAAATATTAATTTTTATTTTATAGTCAGCAAAACTGCTGACGGTTCTGTGTGCCTGGTTTAAATTGAGCTCTTTTAACTCTCTTTGGGTACCTTAACTACCCTCAAAATTAGTTTCTTTTGCTATATTTGAAATGAAGGTATTTTACTAATGTTTGTATTTACATAATAATCCAATGTGTTAATATGGTTAATGTTCTATAAATGTACAGCCTTTCTGTACACTTGATCATACAGGTTCAATCTGAGTCTACATAAAATAAAACGGTTTACTAACATGTGGCTTTTTCAAATTGACTTTGCAGTACATTTTGATGTATTTTTTCATTTGAAGAACATGCCTGTGGTGTTTTGTTGGTATTTTTTTTTTGTCTTTCGTAGTCTATATACTTTTTTTGTCTTTAAACAGTATAGTCTATATTAAATATATGTGAAATGATTTTATAATTTAAACCCAGCGGCAATGCTGACAGACGCAAGAAAAGACCTTTAACAACAGATCAAGCAGCGCCCCTGCTTACAAGGACACAATTCTAAGACAATTCATGCTCTTAAACTGTTTTTTATTCAAAGGGGTTTTGGTTGTACAGTAGATGAGTATCTTACCTACTGTATATTCATATTAGCCGGCGTACTCGTATTCACTACTGTATGTTACTGTTATCTCGGTAAAGGCAAAGGTATTTATAAGCGTGTAGGAAAACCAACACGAAGCTAATGGACGAATTTATCATTTAATGTAAATTCATTGTGAGGTATAGCGACAAAATTCTCTAATTTCGACCACCGCTGAAGAGATTGTGTAGGTTTTCATTTCAGAAACGTGGGTGACGATGTTCAGGTCTAGAGACGCACAGCAGAATCCTGGCTTTCTAAAAGAAACAATGTGCTAAAACCTTGTGCCTGTGCACCGCAATTCAAGAACAATACACTCCTAATTATTTTATTAAACAAAATGTGCTTATAACAACATTTAACGCAGAGCCTACACGATCTGGGGTTTACCGTTCTTTTTTTCTCGCTTTCAGTCGAGGTGTCACGAAGTCTCGCAGCTGTCTCTTTCAGATTTGTCTTTTTTTCGTTCGCTGAAGCCGTTTCATCCAGGCCATCTGTAAGTTGGAGAACTTTTTTTTGTGCGTTCACGGTAACAACTCAGACTGGCACCGTCATTCTTTCCTCTTTCGGTGGCTTCGAGACACAACTAACGCTCGCAAATAGGAGAGGGCTGTCCCTCAGCAGCACCTACAGTACCTGGAGACTGTGAGATGCATACATTCTCCAAATCAAGTTTGAACAACATTCAAAGTTTTTGCACAGCTCATTGTTATTCTACCGGGGCACACTTATTTTTCTTAGCGTTATTTACTTAATTGATCACTGGTGCGTGAATATGTTGGGTGGATGAATTCTGTCATTGGCTTTATGTCGTATATTGGTATTGTATGGCTTTAAATTTATGAGCTTTACTGAGCCAAATTCCACGCCACTAGTTATTATGACAGTAAAGCGTGGGAGTTGAACAATAAATGTTTCATAAATGCTTTTTTTATTACCTGAAGCCATTAAACTTTAAAACAACATTAAGTTTGAACATGAGCATTATTTCTAGCAATACATGAAAGAACTGTGTTTCGGATGAAGACGGCCAGCACTTGGACCTGTAGCTGATACACTTCAGTTCTGCTGCTGTTACTCTTTATTGATAACCTGAATCAGACATACTGAACACAGGCCAAACGAAACAGAAGATGTTGGTCCTGGAGAGGTTCGATTGACAGAGTTCTGTCTCAGGTTTACCTGCCTGTCCATCTTTATCTCAGAGAAATGAAAATGAATAGAAAACAGAAAATGGTCATATTAGGAACGTTTTGTGCTTTCTTTCATCTGCTTGTGCAAGGGGTTACAGAGGAACAACAAGTTCTGGTTTACTAATCAAGGTTTTAATGCAAATTAATAATATAATAATAATAAAAAAACTTTATTCCATGTAACGCCTTTAAAGGTGGCTTCTCAAAGCGCTTTACAGGATGACAACAACGATAAATAAAAAAGAATACACAAGACAAAACACAATTACAATACACAAAGGAGACCGTGGATGGTGGTACTACTGTAAGTATAGTAGGAGCAGAGGGGTACAGAAGTGAACCAGTTCAGTAAAGGCTCTTCTAAAGAAGAAGGTTTTGAGTCTGGATTTGAAAGAGTTTAGAGAAGGTGACTCTCTGACCTTAATGTTTTGTCATTAATAAAAGGCGGACAGATGAGATCAAGACTGGTGGAGAAACAGACTCATTCTCATTCCCTTTGGGAAACAGCTTCCTTGCAAATGAAAAAGCAACCACAGCACTTATTTTTTTTAATAATCCTTTTTACAAGCAGATTAAAGATTATATCTTTCTTGCTCAGCTGAGATCTGGAAGGGCGTTGCTCTCTGAGGAAGTGGTTCAGCTCTGATGAAGGTCACTGTTGTGTGAAGAGGATGCACCTGCATAGCAACTGACTCTCATGACTCTATCTTTAGTTCACGATGGGGACGAACAGAGTCTTCTGCCATTTGCTGAGCCTGATCATTTTAATGATTTAATCTTGAAGTAATGGTGCAAGATCACACAGTTATCATTACAGCTGGTACACATGTCAATGTTTCTTTGATACATGCCTTTTTGACAGAATGCAGGTGCTGGCTGGAGCGATGATTTGAGTTTTCAAAAATGCAACACATCTGATGCACATACAGTATCTATCTCTTTTAGCAGTGTGAGGAGATTGTATTGAGCCCATTACAGTAGATCCATGAAAATATATACACCGGGGTGACACCCCTACTCTTTTCGAGAGACGCCCTGGGATTTTTACTGACCACAGAGAGTCAGGACCTCGGTTTTACGTCTCATCTGAAGGACAACGCCTGTTTACATTATAGTGTCCCCGTCACTATACTGGGGCATTAAGACCCATACAGACCGCAGGGTGAGCGCCCCCTACTGGCCCCACTAACACCTCTTCCAGCAGCAGCCTCAGCTCTCCCAGGAGGTCTCCCATCCAGGTACTGACCAGGCTCACACTGCGGAGCTTCAGTGGGCTGCCAGTTGTGAGTTGCAGGGTGATATGGCTGCTGGCTTTATGTGTTCATGTACACAGCAGCGCCACCTGGTGTCAACCATAGAGAGTTGCCAGTAATAAGCAGAGTGGCAGTAAATGACTAATGAGAGGATTTTAACAACTTGTACCTTTCAGTCAACAGAGCAGTGAAGGGACCAAGACATTCTTTAGCTTCATATTAACGTCTCTGGATGCTGCACCCTGCCCCTTTGCATCTGTCCTCACTGCCTTTTCTGGCATTTTTATCTCATTATAAATGAATGAGCTGAATGAGCCTGAACCTCCAGTTGTCCAGCATGGAGAATCTCACACACTGACCTGTACAGCTTAAGGATTTTCATTCAGCCACTACTAGATGCACTGGGTCAATTAGGCCGCTGGGAAGGGGCTGTAGTAGGTGGTTTCAGTTCACACCTGCAGAACTGTCGGTCTATTCCCTAGTCAAGAATAGTCCAGGGCAGATACTTCAGACAGAACTCCAGAAGCACACTGCACTGAGCAGCCTGAAGACTGAAGACACTGCTGTGTATTACTGGCCCTGTGCTATCAAATTCAGTATCTCCAGGGGATTCCCAGAGAGCACTGCGCAAACTGATCCAAGCTTTCTCCTGCTCCCTCATAACCCGGCTCAATATCTGAAGGCTGAACACACTGTCACCCAGCCAGCTGGCTCTGCGTTTTGGATATGCACTCATTGGTTTGCCTACAGGTGGCGCTGTTCTCAAACAAAGTCAGAACCATCGAGGAATGAAGACCCTTCACACACATACACACATGGTAAAATCTATTCGCATCAACATCATTTTAATTCACAGAGACCTCTTACACAAACTGTAACAAACTATTTCGTTCAGTGAAATCTCAGTGTGAAAACTACAGGCACTGTCACCCATCCAGCTGGCTCTGAGTTTCTGCAGATATATTGTATTTTGCCTACAAAAGGAAAGTGTCCATAAGGAAAAGGGAATTCAATGATCTTTAAGAAAGCAGGTCTCCTTACCCAGTGTGTGAGTTAGTATTTAAGCTGTGTGTCACACTGCCCATCCCATGAGGAGGAGCCCATGCAAACTCAGAGGGCTTCCTGCCTCATTTATCTCACTGGGCTGGACGAGAAAGCTGAGAGTGTCGACTGTCTGGACTGAAGTGTCTCTACAGACCACAGTCTCAACCAGCAACAATGGCTTTTCTGGGTGCAATACTCTTAACAAGTACATATTTAACAGGTCAGTGTTATCAACGGTGGCTGAAAGGATACTAGTCCTTGCAATTCAAGTTTTGATTAAATTCAAGCTTCTATGTTTCCAACAGGTGTTCATTCCAACATTGTGTTGACTGAGTCTGAACCTGCAGCGGTCCAGCCTGGAGGATCTCACAGACTGACCTGTACAGCCTCAGGATTCACATTCAGCAGTACCTGGATGGATTGGGTCAGACAGGCTCCTGGGAAGGGACTGGAGTGGGTGGCCTATATAAACAGCAATGGGGGCACTAACTATGCCCAGTCTGTCCAGGGCAGATTCACCATCTCCAGAGACAATTCCAAAAACCAGCTGTACTTACAGATGAACAGCCTGAAGACTGAAGACACTGCTGTGTATTACTGTGCTTGGCAGATCCACAGTGAGAGAAGTGAAGCCTGAGCCCAGACCAAAACCCCTCAAGCCTAACAGGTTTCATTCACAGACAGGAAACCTGATGCTGCATGAGGACTTTCACTGTTTAACAGCTGAACCAAACAGCTGAGCAGTGAGTTTCCAGGGGGTGAACCTGTACGTCCTGTGATCTTTTGTCAATCCCAATCCCTCACATTCTCACCCCTGTTTTGAAACGAACATCTTGTGCTCACCCAGATAGTAGCCGAGCATGGGTGAAATCCGTCACATTAAAACCTGTTTCTAGCCTCACTTAGACTGCACCCAGACCACCACTGTAGTATTTTAACCTCTCTACGCATACAGTCCACAGCAGCACGACCAGGATTAAGTATGTAATATAGTATCTTGATATAGTGTAGCAGTGGAAATACTTTGTCCTCGTCAATTCCGGTTGGTCCGTCTCGCTCCTTTCCCGTCTTCCTTCTTGTCTGAGAGCCTGAAACGAAAACGACCGGAAACGACCAAACGTCCCGCTCTCCGTGACCATATTCACCCGTGTCTAGGAAGCTCTCTACTAGGGGGTAAAGTATCCGAAGAAAGTCGAGCTGATGGCTGGCTATGCCCATGTAGACCCCACAATGAACTTCGCCAGGTTTAAAAATTAAACTTGTTTTATTCACTTTCACTTTGGTTTCGTCAAAAACAAAAGGAGAAGTTTTCCACAGCACCAAAGCTATTCCTCAAAGCTCAAGTAAACTAAACTCGCACCTACACAAGCACGTCAGAGGCCGTTGGGCTCTAATTTCCTCTCTGTTTTTTGAAAACGAAAACTTCTAGAATTTACGTTAACGAACAGCGGCGATTGGCCGTCTTAAAGGCATACGCGCACTTTCCGGAAACAAAACATCGTAGTTTTCAAATAGTAGAACATCAACATATTTACAGGTTTGTTTTTAAAGTAATATTACCAAATTAAAACGTCACATGCCTCCTACAGGGGGCCTCCTAGACACGGGTGAGTATGGTCATGGAGAGTGGGACGTTTGGTCGTTTCCGTGTTAACGACCTGGTAGGACATCTACTCCTTACCCGATGTCTCACCATGAGACTGATTCTCTCCCGAAGCTCCCAACCCGGTCCACCCTGTTCTCTCCCTAGAGCAGTCTGCCTGCGATATTGATCAATCCCCTTCGGGGGCTTTAGATGGAATCCCATGACAGTGAGGTCCAGCTACCCATTAGATAGATAGATAATAATGTATTAATCCTGTAGGGAAATTGATAAAGCCTCAACCTCTTGAGGTTGATAGCCAACCTCAAGAGCCTCCCACTGTCCTGGTGGCTCTGATTTCCCTGAGTCGACATGGTCTTACCACTCCTATACCTAATATAGCATTTGCCCTTATAGGAAGTCTGCCTTTGCACTGGTGAGGCCAGTTCTCCAATAATCTCAAGTATATGCAGTCAGGCTTCCTCCAAATATCTGGAGTGTTTCACCAACACCCTCTGGTAGAGTAACTTTTCTGGTAGAGTAACCTCTAACAAGATAGGTTTATTCCATGCTGAAAAAAAGAAGAAAGAGAACACAACGTTTCGGCCGTGGAGCCTTCTTCAGGTGTGAGCTGAGAAGGCTCCACGGCCGAAACGTTGTGTTCTCTTTCTTCTTTTTTTCAGCATGGAATAAACCTATTACTTGTTCCTTTGCAGCCTACGCATGCTGACGCAGCTCCCCACCTGAACTACTACCTCTAACAAGATGTTAAGTCCGACACAATCCTGAGAGAAATTTGCGTAATAAAAAGAAACAAACAGAGGAATGACTTCAGGACAGACAGTTGTTTGCCTTTGAAACAGTATTTTCCCATAGTGTTTTCTCCTGCTTGCTGTTCTACTTCATTGGTGGAATACATTTCCTATTTCTTAGGTCACTGGCCAGCAGAAAGGCCTCATTAGTACACGGTCAAAATGTTTTTTTAAACTTATTTCCTGACCTAGGAACAAGTAATAGCTTTATTCCATGCTGAAAAGAGAAGAAAGAAAGAAGAAAACACAATGATGAAGGCTCCACGGCCGAAAAGTTGTGTTTTCTTTCTTCTCTTTTCAGCATGGAATAAACCTATTATTCCTTTGCAGCCTATGCATGCTGACACAGCTCCCCACCTGAACTACTATTTCCTGATCTATACCTGCACCTGCAGCCTGAGATCTATGTGCATTTAAGTAGTCATTGCAACACTCTTAATTATAGTATCTTATTACTACCACTGTTGTTGCCCAGATAACACCTCTGTCATTTACTGATATTTCCTTATGACCTGCGGTTATCTGAGGGAACTTCATGCCCAGACAAAAAACACCCACATCATGTTTCTCTGGGCCATGTGTAGGGAGACACCATAGAGCAGACACACACAGACACAAGACTTTCTTTTAAATACTTTGTCTGTCACATTCATCAAATCTTGACAAAATCAATGGAACTATAATCCATTAAAAATGTATGGACTGGAAATAAATGACAAAACACACATGGCTATTTGTATAAACATCTGAAAATAACACAGTCAAAAGATGGAGATCAAAATATAAGGAAGATAATTTGAAAAAACATAGTTACAAATCAAATTGAATGATATTTCTAGTTCTATTTCAAATATACTGTATAAATCACATGAATCATACGTGATCATATGAATCACAGTATTGTGCATCTTTATATTTAATGACATTAATTTTGTTAAATATATGTATATTTGAGAATGATAATGAAATAATTTACCCAGCAGAAGCGAACTCTCACTCCTAATGTCACTGAATTTTGCCACTCAGGTATTAAAAAGGCATTCAATGATCTTTAAGAAAGCAGGTCTCCTTCCCCAGAGTGTGATTCAGTATTTAAGCTTTGTGTCACACTGCCCATCCCATGAGGAGGAGTCCATGCAAACTCAGAGGCTTCCTGCCTCATTTATCTCACTGCGCTGGAGGAGAAACAGCTGAGAGTGTCGACTGTCTGGACTGAAGTGTCTCTACAGACCACAGTCTCAACCAGCAACAATGGCTTTTCTGATTGCAGTACTCTTAACAAGCATGTGTCTAACAGGTGAGCAGACTTTTGAATAGTTGCAGAAAGGATATTAATTTCTGATCTTTTTTCAATTTTCCTTTTTGTTCCCTCAGGTGTTCAGTCCCAGATTGTGTTGACTGAGTCTGAACCTGCAGTTGTGAAGCCTGGAGGATCTCACAGACTGACCTGTACAGCCTCAGGATTCACATTCAGCAGCTATGAGATGCACTGGGTCAGACAGGCTTCTGGGAAGGGGCTGGAGTGGGTGGCTTTTATTAGCAGCAGTGGAGGCACCACAAACTATCCGGACTCTGTCAAGGGAAGATTCACCATCTCCAGAGACAATTCCAACAACCAGCTGTACTTACAGATGAGCAGCCTGAAGACTGAAGACACTGCTGTGTATTACTGCGCTCGAGAGCCACAGTGAGAGAAGAGAAGCCTGAGCCCTGACAAAAACCCTCAAGTGTAACAGGTTTCACATTCACAAACAGGAAGAATGACTCTGTATGAAGACTTTCACTGTTTAACAAGTGAGCTGAACAGCTGAAGTGAGAATCGTTAAGTCCTGTGATCTCACATCAAGACCAGGCCCTCATTCTCTCACACTTGGCTTGAAATAACCATCTATAGTCAAACAATCTCATTTTCTTCATGCACATTCATGATGTTATCAATTTCAATGGATGTAGTAAGAGATAGAATGAATTATCTTCAGGAAGGACAATATTTTCCCCTAGTGTGTGTCTCTAGATTTAGCTGTTTATGTCCCTTGAGGAAATAAACTGATGACTTACTATTAGAAATAAACCAGTAAGATCTCATTACATGTAAAGACCAAGCTTTTTTCTGGGTTAGTGTTTAATATCAGTAAATCTGCAGTGTGAAATGTGTGTGAATTGGTGCGTTCAGTGTAACTCACTTATCTGAATCACTTCATTATTGCCACTGTTGACAGTAGTTGTGGCAACAGCTTTGTCTTTTAGGAATAACCTGCACTTAAGTGAGGGAACTTCATAGCCAGAAGTTATGTCTAACTGAGCCATGTGGAGAGAGATACCACACTACACGCAGAAGAACTACAGTACATGAAACAAAACATAATGAAATACAATGTCTTAGAAATGTAATTCCTTGACATATATACAGTACAGTATGTTATTCTTAAATCTAACATCCTTGAAAAGAAATAATGTTAATCTACATACGTATGTGTGCGTATTTTTCAAACCTGGTGATAAACATGAAGAATGTGGTATTTAATATATTAAGAAGATCCTCTTATCCAATCATATGGTTCATTAAATGCTTAGATTGTACAGTTCATTAACCAGATGCTTATAGAAGTAGAGATAGAGGAGTTTATTGTCATGTAGACATGTACGATGTACATTCTTATTCGTGCTGATCTCTCAGGACATGCACTGTACAGCCGATGACAAAGTATAACAGGCAATACCATACAATAGGACAGTACATTACAAAATAATGCATAATAAATAGTCACAACAAGAACAATAAATATGTGGTAGAGAAAAAAAAACATGGTAGTCCGAGTCAAAAGTGTATAGTGCAGATGTGTATTGAGTCAGAGGCATTGCAGTTAGCTGTTAAGGATGGGTACTGAAGTAAGGTAGAAGCTGTTCTTGAGTTTTTTGATCTGTGCTTTAATAGTGTGGTACCACTTGCCAGAGCACAGGGAGGAGAACAGTTTGTGACAGAGATGGTTGGCATCCTAATAGATGGATGGGGCTTTCATGAGACAGCGGATGGTGTGAATCTCAATGATTGATGGTAAATCACATCCTATAATCCTTGTCGTGTAATAAATTAAAACGTTAACCATTCCTCCACACCTCTTTTTTAATGGCACCTTGTGGCACCTGTACAATAGTTGTATCTTGCCCCTTTGACCCTCACATGTAAATTATTGGTTTGTCAAGACTAATTTACCCTGATTGGCTCATAACAAATTTAACTGAGATTTAACTCTACACCAGAGAGGAAACAGCAGAGTCACATGCTGGTGACATGACCTCAGAACCTGGAAAACTGTCACAACCCAGCCACCACAACTATGACAATTGGTGGACTAAATAAATAAAACCATAACCTTACACTTCCAGTATATAGCACTTTCATTAAATCATTAGGTGTATTAGGGAATAATACAGTGTTCCCTGCAAGAGCAGGACTGGAGATGCCCTGCTGTAGACACAGCGCCCCCTGCATGAGGAGGACTGGAAGATACTAGTATAGTGTAGAACAGAATGTATAGTAGTCGTATAGTATATAAAGGAACAAGTAATAGGTTTATTCCATGCTGAAAAAAAAAGAAGAAAGAGAACACAACGTTTCGGCCGTGGAGCCTTCTTAAGATAATAGTTATAGAAGTGGTATACAGTAGAATACAGTAGTACTTATAAGAAAGTATACTGGATAGCAGTATGTACAGTAGTTGTTGGGTCGTGAAATATGTGCATATATCTGGTCATGCAAGTAAACTTAGAAAGAGCTCTATTTCACAGGTTCATTTAAAATGTATTTTAGAGTAGCAGTAAAACTTTAGAACTGGAAGTGATGCAATTGTGCATCGTTTTATAGATTCACGTTGTATTGTATAAAAAACAACCACCACCGCTTCCATATAGTGATTATCACTACGTGTTGAGAACCACTAGGGGGCAGCAGTCACTCACGACAATGCAGCCGCTGCAATAAAACTGCACCGCAGAGCTCCCAAGTGAAGCGTCTACATTAACACACAAGATACAGGGTACATAAACTGTGAGGTGCAGGTGAGTGAATGCTGTACAATAACAATAATATACTTTTATTTGTTTTCCATTTAAAATAATATATATGTACAGTATACTCATACAGAACATCACAATATACAACACGATGGATTTGAAGCACCTAGAGCAACAGTACAGTGTTGTTCTGAAAACTAAACTTTTTGCATTTACAATTCTAAAAGTTTTGAAGTTCCATAAGCATGCATAGCTACAACCTAGATGAAATTCAAACAAAAAGCAAGCTATCCCTTGCAAAAAGATTGAAGAA
The DNA here is from genome assembly GCF_055471065.1 of Atractosteus spatula. Taxonomy (NCBI): domain Eukaryota; kingdom Metazoa; phylum Chordata; class Actinopteri; order Semionotiformes; family Lepisosteidae; genus Atractosteus; species Atractosteus spatula. The sequence continues at coordinate 7,999,045 of NC_142710.1, read as the reverse complement.
GTCAATACTAAATCAACTCTTATTAAATACCTTTCTCAGGGACAAATGCTAAATCTGTTCCTGAATTCCCATTTCTATTATCCACATCTTTCATGTATAGTACTGTATGTAACCACTCAGAATCCAATTTTAGGCATGGTAGTTTCAATCAGATTAGAATGAATCTGAAGATAATATGTAAAATAAATTTGGGACTGTGATAGCAGTGAGCATCAGCTGAAGGAATATAACAGCTTCTCAGTAGTTTGCATTGCATGCAAATCAACATCTGTTTCCTGTATATAACTGACAGCATCCTCACTCTCTAACAGTGAAGCTGCAGTTCCTCAGAAGAGAGACTGTGTGCAGTTTTACACCATGACTCACTTCAGTGTCCTGTGTTTTCTTCTGCTGGGAGTGTCAGGTAAAATCTCTGTTCTGTGTCACTTTTGGGTCATGAGCTTCATTCACAATGGTGACTCCTGAGCCGATGTCTGTTTGTTTCCACAGCTCTTACAGCCCAGTCCAGCATCACACTGACCCAGCCTGCCTCTGCAGATTTGAAGAAGCCAGGAGAGTCTGTGAAACTGTCCTGCCAGGTGTCTGGGTTCCCAATAGGCAGTGATTATAAAGGCTGGATCCGACAGGCTCCTGGGAAGGGGCTGGAGTGGTTGACCAGTTACTATAATGAAGGCAACAAGTACTATGCCTCTTCAGTCCAAGGACGTTTCACTGCCTCCATGGACACCTCCTCCAGCACCTTCTTCTTACAAATGAACGACCTGAGAGCTGAAGACACAGCTGTGTATTACTGTGCGCGAGACACGGTTACAAGACTGAACCAAGAGGCCTTACAGAAACCTGCCCTTAAGACTGAGCCTCTCTATACACCGCAGGAAACATCTGAACATCATACATGTCCTAAATACGTGGCAGTGAATATTGAATTATATACATTAATGGAGATTTGAAACTGAACTTCGGGAGGTCAACTCCTAATCCCCTCCATGTCCACCGACCCAGGTGCTTCTTGCTGACTCAATTGTGACTTTAATTTTTCTTTCCTTCCTCTGACCCAGCTTCATCCCTTGAAGATAACCCCTGGATCATCCCTCATTAAAAGCGGAGGGGTGGTTGGTGAGCCTTCTTCCCACTGTGGCTTTTTGCCTCCCAACAGGCTTGGCAAGATAATCTTTTGGAGTACACCATCCAAATCACCCCTCTCCTCCACCTTCAATAGGGTTTGTTAGAACAAGTGGCATGAAGGTACTGGCTATGCAGGACTGGGTGAGCAGCAAGATCTCTGAAGTTAGATTCAGGGAAGCCAGATGCAAACAGGATAGACGATGGACCTGGACCCAGACATGGGGTACTGGAGAATCATGTCACAAGAGACACACCATGAGAGATCTGAGGTCTTCACTTTTGGTGAATGGCTGCCTGTGTAGGAACAATCACTCATGACAGAACTTCCCACTACTGTTGCAGTGACGCACAGGGAGAAATTAGTGAACCCAAAGGGGCACTGTGTTTGTAATAATTTCAGCTGATGTGTTTGTAATCAGACCAATGAATGGGCTGTTTTCAGTGGGAGGTTATAGTGTTGGAATAGGCCGGGTCAGGGTCCATTTATCTCCTGTCAGTAAGGAGACCTGGACAGAGAGACAGGTCAGTTAGCTTTACTTTTCTTTTTAAGCATCAAAACACATTTAATCCATGCGTGTTACACGGGGGGATTTCCCATATAGGACCCTATGCGAGATGGTACAATCCGGAAGTAACTGGAGGAGGACATCAGGGTCCCAGCAGGATCAATAGAAAATTGAGCAGTTGTGTAGAGCAGTGTCCAGACTGGACTTGCCCTATCTATCGGGAGTCCAGTGTGGGAGAGCAGGCAGGGAGTGCAAGGCCAAAATAAAAACTCAACTTGTGGAAAAAGGTCAGCCTGTCCCGCTATGGAAGATCAGGACAGAAAGGTGGATCGCCCTCTAGGGGTAGAAAGAGGGTCGCGACACCTGCAGGGCTTCGCCTCCACACTGAACACACCCCTCGCCTGCAACGGCACAACATACATGTCATTAAGCTGACTTGCACCTGAAATGTTATATTCACAAATCTGTAAGGAATCCAAGTGTTGAGATATGGGGATCCTACGCAGACAAAGGAGATAATGAGGCAGGTGTCCAATTCAAAATGTTAGGCGAGGTCGTAGTCAAAAGGTGAAAGGTAGTTCAAAAGCCGAGAGTTACTGAAACAGGCGCCAAATGCAAAACATAAGACAGGTCCGTGGTCGAAAGGCAAAAGGAAGTTCAAAAGCCAAAAGAGATATCACTAGACGGTTTCAAGCAAGGCCTCTCTACGAGAGGAAAAAAGACCGAGCAGCGAGAAATGGGTTTCGATGGTTTAAATAGCGCTGCGTGCCGCACAGTTGAGGGGTGGATTAACACGCTTGTTATTATCAACCCACTGCTGGCACTGGTTAGCTCTTTTGTGGGTTGACCTCAGCTGGCTGGCAGTCGTGACAAAATCTTCTGGAAACAACAAATTTACATAATGAATTATTTGAATAAATTTACACAGGGCTGAATTATAAATCAGTATCAGTATCTGAACTGAAGTTGCAGTGCTGCATATTATAGATCAATGTTCGCTACAGAAATACAATTACAGAACATAAAGGCCAGAATCACTATTGAAAAAGACCTAAAACACAGTGCAGGACATTAGATTACAGTACATACTGTACAGGGGTGTTCAGTAGAAAAATATGAACACTTTGCTGTCCTCAGGAAAAATGTCCATTCCAGACTCCAATACTCAAATCTTCTTTTTGTTTTCAGTGGCTCAAACAGCATAATTTAAGCACGACCTATAAACCTGCCCCACAGCAATATTGCTGCACATTTCTGTAATGAAGGGCACTCACCAGAACAATATCTTGCTTTGCTTTTTTTCATACCACTCCCTTTGTCCTTTTGCAGTTTTGCTTTATAGATTCCGGAAATATTTGATTCAGAAATTTATACTAGAAACTCAATCCCAGCCAAAGCCACAATATAGCCAGCACGACATCAATCTGTAAATCTTTAATACCCGTCTTATCAATGTTTGAGAAACACTGTGTTTAATTGAGTATCCTATGGACATAATAAAACAAATGAACATGTGAAAATAATTTGGGGTTTTCCTCACATTAAACCTCTTTGTGAGAGTTTGTGTGATTCTCACCATTCTGGATTCGCTCAGTCTCAGGAAACAGATGGGATCTCCAGTGAGTCCAACGGTTTTCTGCTTTTCCTTCCCTGAAATGCTCAATGACCCACAAACCTTCCCAGGAGATCTACTGGCAGAGGGTTTATAACAGAATAATATCTCAAAAAATGAAAGCAAAACACTTTTCTGACACACCCTGACCCTCGGTGCTGTAGCGCTCCCCACTTCTCTGACAGGCGTTAAAGCCTCTATGAAAATGTTCGACAGTCCCCATCGCTGTTGGGCAAAGTGTTTGCATTTCGTGCCTGAGCTTTTGAAGATATTTTTAACGACTGTTTCATGGTATGTGTCATGACCGCCAGCCAGCAGAGATCAACCCACATGAGAGCTAACCAATGCCAGCAGTGGGTTAATAATAATAAGCGCTGCCACACGTGTTAATCCATCTGCACAGCTCTACCGTGCGGCACACAGTGCTATTTAAATCATCTTAACGTGTGTCACGATTGTAGTCCCTCCCCCTTAAGGGTGCTCCGGCTCTTTCACATTTGAGTTGATTTTGTGCACCTGCCTCCTGTTAAGCCCACCTTAAAAGCCAGATGCTCAGGCTGTTCCGCCTACCACCGAGTCACCCTATGTCCGCTGCTCGAGGGCATAGGCCTCCTATCGGCATCTTGAAACAGCCGCATTTGGGACTTGGAGCACCTGGTCCAGTTCCCCCATTTTTTTTTCAATGACCCTTCGCCAGATCCTGCTCCGGCTTTTAACTTTGTCTTGTCTGTCTCGGATTGGATCACCCGGCTCAGGACTTGTGCCTGTATTGGATTTCCCTTTGGACTCCCTTTGGACTGTTCGCCTGGACCACGCCCCCCGAGCACCTTCGACACGCCCCCCTGTTCGTCTACCACCCCAGCCCCTCATCTCCTCCCCGGGCTCGGTTCACTCCCTTCCAGATTGTGCTGTCTGCATAGGGTCCTGAAAGATGCTTCGTAACAACTCGCTTCTCGCTCCTAGTTATTGATTCCTCTCCTAGAGAGCTCCTACCTTTCCTCTTGTTAGAAACTCGTTGACTACAAACTTGTTTTGGATTGGACATCTATTTCAGTATCTACATTCTCCTTAATCTGCATAGGGTCCTCGTACCTAAACACTTGGATTCCTTACAGTATTAAGAATTATTTGGGCAATCACACTTTCCTACTCACTGTCCATTGAGCTCAAAATGTTCTTATGTCCTGCTCTGAAATGTTAATAAACCAGGTTTCACAAATCTGTAAAATATTACTCCTTGAAAACAAAATGATTAATTGTTTAGTACATATCGGCCACCTATCTATAGCAAATTGCAAAGTTATGTTGCGATATATTATATCGTATTATAATTCATGTAACGATTTAAAATGACAAAATTTATACTAGATTAAGCCTCTTTTACTTATGATGATCTTGTGTCTACTCCATAAACTGATTATTTAATATCTGTTCATCAAATAATTTATTTATTGAGTGATTAATGCCTTCAAAAGGGATTACACAAACAAGAACTGTGGCAGATTCACAAAGCTCTCCTGGCTTTGAAATTATGACTTAGGAAACTCTCTGTAACCTCTTTTGAAAATGGAGCAGCTGTAAATGAGACATTCGCTCTGATAGACTGAGAGTAGCTTATTCTCCCAGAGGTCAGTGCTTTTTAAATGTGACCTGCCTGTGTCTTCTCTTATTTAACCCTCTGCTGCTGCCCTGATCACAAGTAAAGCACTGATAAGGGTGCTCATTCCTTGTGACAGTATTGACAGGCCAAAATGCAGATACTTATTGTGTTCTTCATGATAGCATTCTGTACAGGTGAGTAGTTAATCAATCTGGGGAGAAGCAGAGAGAGGTCTTTTCAATAATTACTCTGGAAGCAATCAGGATATTAACAGTGTCCGATCTGACATTGTTCTTACCCAGCCTAGCTCAGGTTAAAAAACCTGGAGAGTCTGTCACACTGTCTTGTCAGGGCTCTGAGCAGGACAACTTTGGCAATGCCATTACTGATTATTATGTGAGCTGGATCCGACAGGTTCCTGGGAAAGGATTGGAATGGTGAGGCTCAGTGATGATGGTGACAGCACAGACTATATCCCATCTGTCAAGGGAAGATTCACCATCTCCAGAGACAATTCCAAAAGCACAGTGTACTTACAGATGACCAGCCTCAAGACTGAAGACTCTGCAGTTTATTTCTGTGCTACACACACAGTGAGTGAAGTCAGTGCACTGCTTGTACAAAAAGTATTTCCAGTGTTCTATGGAAGAAGTTGAAAGGTAAAAAGTGTTAGAAGTGTTTTGCTCAGCTTCTTTCCTGATAATCTTTCTCTGACACAGAATATGAAGACATTGATATTACCTGTTAAGGTATGAAAAAGTTTTTTTTATTTTTTTTTAGTGTCCAATGATGTCAGCATATGGCAGTATGCAGATCTTAACTGCTTATTTAAGTTGTAGAGGGTCTTTCTGATTGAGAAAGTATTAAAAGTGAAAGTTTTGCTCATTAAAGTCCTATTTCCTTGTCTACAGATCCTCTCTATGTACTTTACTTAGTCTGCATCTCTCACAGATAACAAGATACTCACCTGACAAATCACAAGTATGTCACAAGGTAGACAAGAGATGCAGAAAGTAAAGTACATAGAGAGGAACTCAATTTTTCTTGCTTCGTTTTCTGTATGTCCCGGTGTCCAGTCTGATATTGTTCAGGTTAAAAAGCCATAAGACACACAGGGCTCTGGACAGGACAAGGGTGGAGATGCTATTACTGTTTACTATGTGAACTGTATCTGATAGGCTTCTGGGAAAGTAGTGTAATGCTTACGGCCGACATTGCAGGTTGTGAGAGCCGGCTTACCAGATCGGTGACGTCACCGCCCTTCCCTGTGAATAGCAGGGGCCGCAGCCATCGGGTTGAGGGGAGATCTCCCTTTAGCTCGACTGGCTGGGTCCCTGTTGAGTGACGCCGGAGGCCTGGGTTTGATTCCCCAGTGGTGGGGGGCTGACCTGAGGCGGCAGCGGCAAGGGTGCATACCGATGTGAAGCCAAAAGTGCTACAGTACTGAAATAGTTGGCTTACATTAATTTTGGTGGTGACAGCATAACCTATGCCCAGTCTGTTGAGGGAATATTCACTGTCTTCAGAGACAATTCCAAAAGCACACCGCACTTACAATTGAGCAGCCTGAAGACTGAAGACTCTGCAGTGTATTCAAGTTCAGTGAACAGATCTTACAAATAATAATAGTAATGTACACATAATGTACATAATTTAGTGAAGTACATGAATTGTTTATGCTACAGGTGTCTATGCAATACACGACTGTATTATTGTTTCTATGACACAAAAATCATAAAAGCACACAGTTGACCCACTGGTCCAAAATGTATAATATCCCATTGAATACAGTGTTGCTCCTCTGTAAACACAGTACCCCACCTGGTAAATGGTTCTATAGGTGTGCTCCCAGTGTTTTGACACATAGTTACAACCAAGTTCCATCCCAATCTTCAACAGGATGAGCTTTAATTATAAAATGACAAAATCTCACCAGACAAAGTGTTGTTCCTCCACAGGACAGTCTTTAATTAAGTCACTATCAGGGGTCAAGGGGGTTTGGAACTGCAATACTGATTCCAACAGGTACCATTGGTTTTCAATAGGTTTGAGATCTGAGGACCATGTAACACAGAGAGCGACAGATAAGGTTGTAATATTTAAATAAATTAAATTAGACTTAAGGTTGAATATTTAAATCGTTACAATCACGGGTATGAATTCCATAATTCCACTGACTTCTCCACAGCCATGTAGTGCATTCCCAAAGCAGTGTAGCCAATCTACTATATGCTCCCACTTCCATATTAGGCTGAGGTAGATGGAGGTCTCTCTGAGAAGATTTTGTTTGTCAATTTTCTTTTTTTTTGCTGAAATTATATTGATTTATTCCAGAACTGGTTCCTTAACAGATTAACTGTTGGTACACGATTTAGAACTGAAGTAATTCAACAAAAATATAGAAAAACAACCTGAAAACTATCTAGCTTGTTGATATGAATTTCTAAAAAAAAATCTTTTAAAATCCCAATTTTCACATTTGGACTGTGTATGTGACATTTTCCAGGAACTTGCAGAAATATATTTTGTATTTTTACTTTTACCTATAACTTTTATGAATAGAAACATCAAAGTTAAACAATTTAATCTATTGTATTATTTTCAAGATACGGTATTCTAATGTTGTAGATGAATTTGTATAAGAAACCATATACTGTACTGTGGTATGTTTCATTAAACAATCAGGATAAAATATTTCTTAATGAGTTTGTGTCAGGTGTTAAACAATGGGATTCTATAAAATATTCACTGTTGGAACACGATTCGGAGTTTAAAAACGGCATCGCGATTTATAGCATAAATCTAGAAAAGAAATGAGAAAAATATATTTTTTCTCTTTGTAAAGTAAAAATGCATCTACAGTATAAACTGCAGAACACAGGTTCCATTTTCATGTATAATGCTTTGCTTCAGTTCTGTCTTGAATTATAATATTTTACAGATATTGTCTGATAATACTAATATATTTATATAATATGTTTATTATAAATAAGGAATATGAAATTACCCTTGGACATGACAAAGCTTTTTCCCTCTTTTAATTTTCTAAAGTCTAATGTCTTTATCCAATTTCACAGAAATTCTAAACCAAAAATACATGTTAGAAAAAGACTATACTAAACATTGCGCAGTGGAAGGTCTTATTCAAGTACACTACATCCACTCTTACATGTACATAAATCCACACTTATACACCATAGTCACATCACAACTCATGTTGCTGGAACTCTGAATGATTTTATGTAAGAGAAAGAAGCTGAGCTTCCTGTCTCTCAAACTTCATGCAAATCCCTCATGCAAACCGAGAGGCAGAGGCATATTAAACGCAGATGAACAAGGGATCCCTGAGGAAACCTGTACTGTCTGTCCAGGTTTTACAGTCACAGTCCTGAGGCCAAACATGAGTCTCTCAGCAGGAGTATTACTGGTCTTGATGTTTGTGCAGTGTGAGTGTTTCCTGTTGGCTTTGTTTAAGTCTGCTGTATATATCGTGTCTCTGATGTCTAGTAAGAGGTTGATTTGTGTTTCCTGGTTTCACAGATGCCAGTGGCAATGTGCTGTTGACCCAGTCCAGCTCAGGAGATCGGAAAGCCAGGACAGAGCCTGCGGCTGTCCTGTGCAGTCAGTGGATATTCCCTGACTGATAGCAGCTATATAACAGGCTGGATTCGTCAGCCCCCTGGAAAGGGACTGGAGTGGCTGGCAGTAATTTACAGTGATGGAAGTGCAAACTACCAAGACTCCATCAAGGGCCGGTTCACAATGTCCAGGTCTGGCAGCTCAGTCTACCTGCAGATGAACAGCCTGCAATATGACGACACGGCTGTGTATTACTGTGCCCGAAGACCACAGTAAGGAAGTTCCCTTCACTGCCTGTACAATAACTGTCTGAACACATTGTTGAGTAATTTCTACAGTGACATGACATTAATAAAAACCATTGGGGGGAAACTGGAGTCCCTGTTTCAACGTAAAATCCAAATGTCTCCTGCAATATTAAGGGCTGAATAATCCTTAAAATTTTGCAGTTATGTTCATTATCCAGTTGACCCACTGAAATTAACCAGTTCTCATATGATTTTGGGATTGGGATTCTTTTCATCTACTGAGCGTATTCATTAGCAAAACATATCAATTAACACAGTACTGCAAATAGATATTTACAAATAAGCATATACAGTAATGAGAAATACTTAGTCAATTTTAATGTCCACATTAAAATCTATCAAGGTGCCTTCATAAATTGTTACTATTAGAGTCTTAACTAAAAAAAAAACTAGGTTCAACAGTATTAAACCAGTGAAATGCTCATGAGTTAATGCTAAGTAAATTTAAACAAATTATCTACATTTCATCCATTAACCCCATTATCCATTGTGGTGTGCAGTGAGAAAAACAGTTGTCATTATGGAGATCCATTGTAACAGCTTACATGATCATGAAGAGTTCAGTTTCTGGTTACAAACATTTTCTATATTTTATGATTATTCAAAAATATGAAACAAATATTCTTCACATATCTTAATCACATATGAGTCCCAAAATGAGGTATCCGCAACTGATGCACAAAACACTGACTCTCACAACATCTTGTGCGGGAACACAGCAGTAATTAGACAGTACACTGCCCAAAGTACAGTTGTGTCATCTCTCTTTTAATTATAGTTTTCTGACACACCAGAAGAAGCTGTAATTTAAATCCAATTTAAACTTATTTTAATTAACATCTTTAAATGTCTTCTAGAGTTTCACTACCTCTAGAGACAATTAAAAAAGGACACTGTACTTACAGATGAAGAGCCTGAAGACTGAAGACTGCTGTGTATTACTGTGCTAGATAGTCACAGTGAGATAAGTTTTATCTGAACCCTGACAAAATCCCACCCCATCAGTATCTTACTATTGTGTGACAGTAAAGAAAAACATGTTTCACCCTGTTAGAAAAACATCTAATGTATTGTAATACATCAAGTAATACAGTAGATCCAGTGTTTCTCAAATAATATTTTGCAAAGCAGCATATCAAAGTCCTCACATAAGAGTAAAACTCACTCACCCACTTTTGCTATTAACTATTACTACTGCTGAACTACAATGACAATACAGTACAATTACTGAACATGTACATATTAGAGACTGATATCACTGCTTAACTATGATCATAATATAGTATATTAAATATTAGGAACAAGTAATAGTTTTATTCCATGCTGAAAAGAGAAGAAGGAAAACACAATATTTCAACCGTGGAGCCTTCTTCAGGTGCCTACGCATGCTGATATATAATATAATATGAAATTTAACTACAGAACAATGTATTTATTGTATCACAATGACACAGTTGTTAGCAATGTTGTTTCACTGTACTGGGATCGTGGGTTCAATTGCTGGAGTGCTAAATCCTTGGAGTTTATATTTTCTTCCCAATGTTCGTATGGGATTTCTCCTGGTGCTCCAGTTTCCTCCCACTGTCCAAAGACATACTGTTAGGTTAATTGACTTTTGGGAAAAAGTGTCCCTAGTGCAAGTGTGTGCATGTTTGTGTCTGTGTTAGACTGGTAATCTGGTATATCCAGAATGTATACAGCCCTGTGCCCTTTTTTTTTCAAGAATAGCCTGCAGCATCCCCCATGACCCTCTACTGGATAAAGCAGTTAGAAAATAGATACATTGATAGATGTATATAGGTCATTATGGAATTAGAACTAAAATACAGTACATGACATTACATTACAGTACATACAGTACAGTTAAAGAAACTACTCAAGGATCAGACTCTACAAGCCACTCAATCCATCAAAAGCTTCCATTTGTTTCTGGACTGCACAATTTAAATATTATCTATAAGCTTGCTCTTCAGGAATATCACTGCACATTTCTGTAATAAAGAGCACTTACCAGAATGACATCAGTCTCTGTTTTGTTCACCTGAACCCTCTTGTCTTTTTCCATGACTGTATTATATAGAGTCTAGAAATATTTGTGAAGGAAATGTATACTGGCCAACAACCACTGGTGGGTCAGATCTAGTCTGTTAATCTGGAATACCTGTTTTGTCAATCTTTGAGCTGCTGTATGCTTTTCAGATGAGTGCAATTGTAACCTATGGTCATAATAAACCAAATGTATATGTGAATGTCATTTAGTAGTTTCTGCATGTAAAACCCCACTTCTTCTCTTCTTGAGAATGTGTGTGAGTTTCTCTTCATCCTGGATTCACTAAGATTCAGGAAACAGATGGGATCTCCAGCGACTCCAACGATTTTCTGCTTGTCGTCCCTTGATAGTACGGTTCCCCAGGAGATCTACTGCAGGAAGGTTTACAACAGAAACATCTGTCACACCCTCTGCAGACAGAGGGCGCTCCTACTCTGCTTTGCTCTCCTTCTGGTGTCTCTCTCCCTATGGGGCTATATATTTCCGGGTCTCTTATTCTCCGGGGCTCAGCATTGAGGTTCGGATGTCCTGAAGCCCGCCTAGCACCAGGTCGCCCCACATCCGCTGCCTGAGGGCACTAGCTTCTATACGACTCCTGAACTGCTGAGCCCAGGCTAACCCCTGTCTCGCCGCTACGCATAGGGTCTTTTTTCGCTCTCCTGCTTCTCCACGGTTCATCCTTTTCTGACATCCGTGATAATATCTTACAGAATGAAATAAAAACACTTGTTTGACACAACCTGACCCTGAGTGCTGTAGCGATCTCTACTTCTCTGACTCTTTTTAAAGTAAAAATGTTCCACCATCCACTTTGCCGTGGTTTAAAATATTTACATTTTGTACCTAGACTTCAGAATATATATTTTAATGAGGTTTTCATGAAGTTTCTCAGTATCCATTTTACTCATATTTTCAGATGTTAATAGCCCCCATGTTTGACAATGATAATGGTGAAAAATCAATGAAAACAACATAAACATTATTTTATATAGCACCTTTAAAGGTGGTTTCTCAAAGCACTTTACAGAACGACAACAACAATGGAAAAATACACAAGATACGCACAATGAGAGGAGACAGTAGATGAGGGTACAGAATATGATAGGAGCAAAGGGGTAAATAACAGAAACAGTTAAGTAAAGGCTCTTCTAAAGGTTTTGAGTCTAGATTTGAAAGAGCTTAGGGAAGGTGGCTCTCTGATGTCCTTAGGCATAGAGTTCCAGAGCTTTGGGGAAGGAAAATATTACTTTAGAACAAATTTTCATTTTTATTACATATTACTATAGTGCCTGGGCTTCAGAAAATAATTGTATTGAGTGTTTCATGCTGTTATAGTTATATTTGGGCTAGCACATTTTTATACTCAGTGTGTTTTCAACATATACTGTATTTGTCCTGCTGTGAGATGTTAATACACCACACATTTCACAAACATGACTGAGAAAAAAAACACACTAAGTAGCATTGAAATGTTTCCTGAGGAACAACAACATCCAAGAACTGGAGGTTCTAACTTCTAAATTATAATTTAGGTTGAAGTTTATAAAGAGGTTGGAAGTTAGATAATTTTGATAAGTTAGATAAAAACTAGCTTTGGTGAAAGTCCAGCCTCTTGGCCATCGGGACAATACTGATATTGATACTGATACTGATTATAATCCCTTACACTAGGTTTTCTGGTCACTCAAGTAATGGGAACTCTCCTCCACAGCCACCAATGTGTGGAACCACCTGGATGGTGCTCCAGTACTCTCACCACACAGCAGCTCTCAGTGGGGAGGAGAGTAGAGTGATGAAGCCAGTTCAGAGATGGGGGTTACTAGGCTTCTCTGAGAAATAGCTAGAAAATGGTTGGATGTATTCAATTCCTATAGAACCTGATCACACCCTAGTGAGCAGCTTTACAGTATTCTGAAGGCTGCTGTCATCATTCTTCAGACTGTAGGGAATACAGGAAGTGTATACAATGAAGGCTTGTTCTTGGATAGCTGGATAATGAGCATATTTGTATCACTAAGAAACACTTAGTGCCAGAAGCACTTCCAAGTGGTCGCTTTTCTGCTCAGTGCACTACCTTCTTTCACCAGCAGAGGGCACCGCGACAGCAGCAATTCCCTTTCAGGGGTGTTGCTCAGTTCTCATCGCAGCAACTTGAGTACTATAAGCACGAACGCGGAAGTAACGACACAAAGCTGAGATTCCGTTGCGAATCCCGGTGGAGAATCTGCTTGGCCAGTTCAGTTGTCTTCCGGAAGGCAGCGTGGTGTCCTCGCTGTTATCAGTGCCCGCACACTGCCGCCTTTTTGACAAAAGAAATCACGCGCTCTGCAGTCTTTTAAAATCATACGGTATTCATTAAGGGTCGAATCTGTTTCGGTGACCTGTATAAAGCAATTGAATAGTCAGACTAATTTATCTAAGTTAGATGATTAAATAATACAGTTGCCCAGCTGGATCGCAACTTAAACCGTAACGAATGACAATCAGTCAGAAGTGCAGCGATTTCAGCACCAAGGTCAGCTCTCGGTATCCGCGCTAGATGAACAGGCACTCTGTTCATATAGAGGACATCCAATGTACAGTAGCTGTAATGTAGGTGAGCATTTTATTGTACTGAGAATGCATAATGAAACATACTAGACTATTAAGACCTTTTAGGTTCTATTTCATTACAAATAACACAGGGGCACCTTTTACGACATTTATATATTGTGGTCTTGAAATCTTGGCATTTGATCTGTCCTCAACCTCAAACACAATGCAAGCTCTCGCGTGTTTAGATCTTGTGATCTCGAGTCCCTAGGGCAAGAAACGTTGCCCTTGTCATCCATTATCCATCTCTTGCGCGTCTTCCCCTTGTGATGGAGATAATTGCAGTGTTTTCACTGACGGTTCATACACTGCGGCGTTTTCCTGCAGATCTGCACTGTGTCCAGTTAACACACTCGGCATCAGAAATCGGAAAAACCAGGACAGTCTCTGCGGTTGTCCTGCCAGGTGTCTGGATACTCCCTGACTTATAAAACATACACAAGTATGCATCTGGCCTGTGGGAGGAAACTGGAGCACCTGGAGAAAACCCACACAAACACAGGGAGAATATATTCATACGTATTCATATACATATTCCATGCAGACAGAATTAATTAATAATGCCGGGGCTTCAGTGCTAGAAGCCAACATACTTCCCTCTGTAAACTACCTATGAGCTATATGAATATAATATTAGGAATATGAATAATTTTCTATATATTAGAGTGAATCAAATACATGTTTTGCAAAAACATTTTATTAAGCAATTCGATGATCCTGAGCAAATATAAGATATCGCTGCTCAACTAAAACTGGCTGCTCAGCCCACGACAGAGAGTGGAATGCGGAGCTGCAGGCTGGCAGATCACACACGAGATTCTCATGTCTGTGATGTTTCCATGTTACCTGGTGTCTCTGTCTCACATGCGAATCCGGCAGATCTTTGTTTCCTATTTAAACCCAGCAGGAGCGGCTGAGCTGTAGGCTCTGGCTTCCTGCTCTCTGTCCGTTATACTGTACATAGTGAAATTGTACTGTACATGCAACTGTGTTGCACTACCGTGCTTGTGGGCCCGTTTAAAAGCAGTAATATCTTAGCATCGCCCTTTTCTGTATGTTAATTTCAGTAGGAAACAAAGTGTTATGTTTTCGTCACTCAATCGTTTTTAAAAGCGGATAGCTTTTAATAGCACGAACAATATTGGTGAAAAGTATGCGAAACGCTTTAAAAGTAGACACCCACGCCTTTTCTTTGAAGTTTTTTTTACAATCTGCAACATTCAGTAGTATTTTGTTTCTAACGCAATGTTTTTCTGCTTTTTCATCTAATACGTGTTTCACCCTTTCTTCTGTCTGTTGAACTGTCAGATCTGAGATATTTCCTCAGATAATCTCCGATAATCTACAGCGGTCACACCGGGTCTCTGGGATGAACCACTACTGTGACTGGATTTAGCACGAGCAGCGCTGAAATGTACGGGATTCTCCTCGGGAAAGATCTGGAGTGGATGACTGGATCTAACTGAAAACCAATAAGTTTTACAGACATTTGAGTTACAGTTCTAACTGGTCGATATCAATATTAATCACCAGAAAACCTGTGCTGGAGACTTGAGTTTTTGTGCTGGCGTTCAGCACTGTGTTTGTAGCGGAGGCAGGCCGATACAGAACATTTCCTTACAGCACCATGCGCTCAAATTAATCTCTGCAGGGCCACACAGACGCTAAAACACAGACCGAGTACCTGAGACTCTGTTTAAGTCTCTTAAAGCTATTTTAATCGCATGCTGAGTGTTCTGCTCTCTTGTGGAAATATTACGCGTTCGATTCCAATAATTAGGCATGAAACAGACGTGAGCGAAAATACAGCTTACTTTTATTTTACTAGAGACATAAAGCATGCATAGAACAACGTAACTCGAGCGTTCTCTTCACATTTCCTCACCGCGTTTTCCCCCCCTGAAGCAAGGAAAGTCACCTCAGACATACATAACACCGGCCACATTCACGCTCGTTTGTTGAAGTCCAAAATTCTTTGACTTTAACTTCCATATGTTCATTGTAAATATTAGATTGCATGTTTTAAACTACAAATACCTTAAAAAAACAATGATTCTTAATAAAATCACATTTATAGATTTGAATATGGTATGAGTTCGTATTAATATGCAGTGCTATTCTGTACTAATCAGACAGTATTAATAAGACCATAAAGTAATACATTCAGTATTAATACATTTAGTTCAATAAACTGCATTGTTTGCATAGATGGTCAGATACATTGACAAATTCTGCTCAGGTGTTTTAAAGTGTTTTTTTAGAACAGGTAATCAAATGTGAGAAGTAAAATAATTAACAAAACACAGGTTTGATTTATTGAGCATCTGTAGCTCAACGGTGTTGCTCACACAATTGCTGGTTACAGTCAAACACATGTCATTTGTATTAGATTGTGTTTATTGTATGCATACAATGTCCCATAGTGACTTTATTACATCGTTCCTTCTTTATCATCAGTGAACCAGTATTTGTTAAACGAGATCCTATTTATTGCACTACACCCATTTCATATTCAATAATATAAAATAAACATGCCCCAAACTTTTTGTTTTTACTGTATGTTTACATTCTTGCATTTGAATTTCATATTTAAGTCATTTATAATCATGACAATGCTGATGCTTGACAAAGACAATGCTTTTTCATGCTTGAAGCAAAGTTAAGGATTTCGGTGTGTGATCAGTGCAGGAGCAATTCATTCAAGAAACAAACAACAGTAATTTATGTCAGTGGACCTGAAAAGTGACAGGAACTGTCCAGATATATTTTTAATTTCTGTCCATGAGTGTGTCTGTAGTGGGTTTTTGTCAGAGAGTGTGTCACTGTGACTACTATAGCAGCAGCCACAGTGACACAGACCAGTACATAAACCTCTGGACACCACTGCAGAGCAGAACAGTCACTTCCCATCTCAGTTTGATAATTGTTTCAGTCTTAGATGGGCAACAGCTTGCGTCCAAAAGGAAGAGGATTAATTAATCTGTTTCTACTGTACTGTAGCTATAGCCACTGTAACAGAACTGTTCCCTACAAGAAGGCTTAGTTGACTTTTTTCCAATTGTCACTGTTGATAATAATCATCTGTTTCATTACCTATAATTATTTAAGGGCCTGAACCAAGAAACCACCAGTGTCTCGGGGCTCTTTTGTTTTTGCTTTCTTGCTCTACTGAAACCACACTGAAATACACAAACAGCTACTTACAAACATTTTCTCTGGGTGATCAATAATAATGCCTCCACCGTTCTTTGCTCCACATGCTGTCGGACACACCACAGTAAATGGGCCAGGATTGATCTGTGAGCTGCAGCCTGTGCCAGATGCGGAAGAAGCAGATGTTTATTGAGAAACTCTATACAAAAGCCTCTTTCCAGTCAGAATCTGCCCATCACATTCAACATACACTATGAATTACACCAGAAAGTGCACTATGTGATGTTTTTGCACTTACTTTGTCTCATTATCCACTTTCCTCCACCTTCACTGTGCTCTGTTCCCCCAGTAGTGCACACAAAGGTACTGTAAATGTACTGGATGTTTTTCACGGTTTCTTTTATTTGAGGATGCTTCTATTTTGTCTTGACTTTTCCTCCCATCGACTTCATCCTGTTTTATTTCTGTTCGTCTCTGCACTTGACTGTGCTTTTACCCCTGTTTAGCTCTGAGTGCCTCAGAGCTCAGCAGAGCCAGGCTGGCACTGTTATCTGGGTGTTTGCACAGGGGACAGTCTCTTCGTTGTTCTGCACCTCAGTGGCTGCTGGTTAGTGGTGACTTTCTGAAGCGTTTTCTGCTGTTTGGGTCTGTTGATAGGAACTGTGATCATTTTTGTGGGAGATATAAAATAGCTCTAAATCTGCCAATTATATCAATATGATGCCAATTATATGAAAATCTTATTTCATGGCTAAAATTTATAACTGGCAGTTCTGCTGTCTGGGTTCATTCATGCAAACCACATTCAATATACAGGGCACAACAGAGAGACACCAGAGTAGCGACAAATCTGCCCATCTCACTCTCACCAGATCTGTGCTCCCTGCGCTGGGTGTCATTTAATTAGTCAGGAAAATATAAATGCATCTCACTGCAAAGGGATTCCTTTCTCCTACTAATTAAAGTAAGAAAGAGGAGGTGCAGGCTGGCAGATCACACACCGGATTTTCACGTCTGTGATGTTTCCATGTTACCTGGTGTCTCTGTCACACATGCAAATCCTACAGAGCTGTGTTTCCTATTTAAACCCAGCAGGAGCTGCTGAGCTGTAGAAGTCCCAGGCGCTGCCCCTGTCACTGTGTGAAGAACAGACTGCACTCTGCTGCTGGAATCATGACAGCTCCTCTGGCCCTGGGTCTCCTCGGCCTCTCACTGGCTGCCTTTCCTTGTAGATTATTTCATTACAGCAGTGGAGTTATATTTCAATCAACACTAGACTGTTTCTCTCGCTCTCAGCGGTGGACTGCATTTGGAAATTTGAGGGTAACCACCTTGGAATCAAGCCAGTCCACAGAAATGAAAATGGAGATGTAAAATATCAAGTTTTGTTTCTGTTTCTCTGTTTGGGATTTTCTTTCCTAGGGTATCACTCTTCTTCCATTCTTTCAATTGCAAACTGAATTAACTACTGATGAGTTTCAACTATGCAATGTAGAACCTGTCTCTAAATGTATTTGATATTTCTTTATATTTCTCACATGAGGACAACATCTAGAGAACAGGCGCAGGACGGCTTTGTGCTCCAGCAACATCTACACTGAAACACTGAAGCTTCTCGACAGCCAAGAGTAACAAACAGGTAAACAATTTCGTTCAGTCCAACTATTTCAAATTTGGCAGTGCTTGAGGTTTTTGTCAGGAACTGTATCACTGTGTTGATTATAGTGATTATGGAGTCCACAGTGTTACACTTCATTACAAAAACCTCTTCCTGGTTGGCTGAGGAGCCAATGGAGCAAAACTACACTACCTTCTGTGAGATTATGACTGAACGCCTCTAAGTCAGAATCCTAAACCCCTTGCCTAAACTGTGACATCTCTGTGTGACATGACACTTCAGTCTGTTTTCATTAAGGAATAAGGTGGTAGGCAACACATTTTGATAAAAGATCATTTTGTTTGATTACAGAGTTAAACAGATATGGCGGTTTTTGTCAGGGAGTGTAACACAGGGCTGCTTGTAGTGGTTGTTACCCACTGTGTGACAATCCATTACAAAAACTTTCTTCTGATAAGGAGCGTACGACTCCGAGGCCAGAGACTCACACATGTTACAAAAACTCTCCACATTGGAAATACACAGCTTACATGTAACACAGTCTAGATTTTCTCATCTCCATCTGGTAACACAGCTTGAAATGTGAAATATATGACACATCACTTCAATAAAATGTCAGTCTGTTTTCACGTCAATATATGATATGTATGATGAACTTACACTACACAGCCCTCATAGGAAGGTTTTGCCAGGGAGTGGATCTATATAATTATTGTACTAGAAGTGCTTGTTATCTGTGTTCCGATCATTACAAAACCCTCTCATGATAAGGAGTGCCCAGAGACGCACACACAATCTAACTAACTATGTGTGATAATATTACCTAACATAAAATAGCCCAAATGATTTTTACAAATGAGTAAATTAATAAAGTTAATCTTTGAACTCTGCACATTGGATGTACAGTTCTGAGAATACAATCTCACCCTGAGAAAAAGGTTTGAACTATATTTTAGATATCCACATTACTTCAGTATAATTCAGTTAGTTTTCAGTATGATATACTGTAGTATTGAAGGAAGAACTGACTATTGACTGTATCATCCATGAAAGTAAATGAATTGATTTTTTTGAAGGCGTAGGTTTGTGTTGAGGAGTGTGCCACTGTCCCAGTGTCACGCGGCTCTGCGTATTGAGCACGACGAACACTCAATCTGCACAAGGCTCTTTCGTGCTCCGTCGTAGAAGAATTTAACACACCAGTAATATGTTGTTTTTCCCACAGAAGGTGGGACACCAACACACTTCTGCAGTTCTGCTTTCACAGAAATATGAAGGAGCTGCATAAATCATAAAAGCCTCTAAACCTCTTGACAGGTAACGAAGCCTAGACAGTTACAAAACAGGCATCCTGGGCAATTTCCCCTCTCCTCCACCGAGTGTGTGTTCCGTTGGCTCGATAGACAGGAAATAGGTTTTTGATTGACGCTCCAGCCAGGTGCAGATGTTTCCCTTTTGAGCTGATTCTATTGCTGGGTCATCATAACAGCACCATATGTCTCCCCTGTTAAACATGTTGTGGGCTGGAGAGCTGCCGCTCAGGGCAGTGCTGTCAAGTGACACACCTGGTCCTTTGGCCTGCTGATGAGTGAAACTGGTGTCAAAGCCTCTTGTGTTTGAGGCAGTTCTTGTCTTGTACTGCATAGGCCAGATGTATTCATTAGAAGAGAGATCAATGAACTTTAACCCTCAATTCACCCTAGTTTGCCAGCAGCCATATCACTCTGCAACTCACAACTGGTAGCCCCACTGAAGCTCAGCAGGTGTGAGCCTGGTCAGTACCTGGATGGGAGACCTCCTGGGAAAAACTAAGGTTGCTTCTGGAAGAGGTGTTAGTGGGGCCAGCAGTGGGCACTCACCCTTTGGTCTATGACGGGGACACTATACTGTAAACAGGCGCCATCCTTCAGATGAGACGTAAAA
The DNA here is from genome assembly GCF_055471065.1 of Atractosteus spatula. Classification (NCBI taxonomy): domain Eukaryota; kingdom Metazoa; phylum Chordata; class Actinopteri; order Semionotiformes; family Lepisosteidae; genus Atractosteus; species Atractosteus spatula. The sequence goes on along the minus strand of NC_142710.1, from coordinate 7,978,979 downwards.
CTGCGGTCCTGACTCTGTGGTCATTAAAAATCCCAGGGCGTTTCTTAAAAAGAGTAGGGGTGTAACCCCGGTGTCCTGGCCAAATTTCCCATTGGCCCTTATCAATCATGGCCTCCTAATAATCCCCATCTATGAATTGGCTTCATTACTCTGCTCTCCTCCCCACTGAGAGCTGATGTGTGGTGAGCGTTCTACAGACTATGGCTGCCGTCGCATCATCCAGGTGGGGCTGCACTTTAGTGGTGTTGGAGGGGGGTCCCCATTACCTGTAAAGTGCTATGAGTGGAGTGTCCAGAAAAGCGTGATATAAGTATAAGCTATTATTATAATTATTATTGTAGGTTTAAGGCTCAAGCAGTACGGAAACCAGACACATCCAGAATGAGCAAAACTAGAACCTGGGATGTAAAGTGAACTGAACACTGTAGTGTTTCTCCTATTTATTCTAATGCCAGGCTTGGGCAACCCTGTCTGTAACAGATCAATACTCTCCAGATCACTGTGCAGCTGGCAATGTGTTCATCCCCTCCCCCCATCCTCCACACAGACCTCAAAGAGAAGAAGCTAATCATTCCTCTCAGGGTCTTGTCCATTTTTGTCAGTTTGAATACTCACTGGGCCCCAATATTGAACCGTGAAGTACTCTTCCAATTACCTCACTCCCATTCTAGCAAAGCCTGCCTGTAATGGGTCAGTGAACTGCAACTGCAACCCCTTTGAGGGTTAAAAAGAAACCAGCATGGATGAGTACATTTCAAACCACAATAAAAGTAAAATGTACACAGTAACTTGTAAAACCCCCAGTTTGCATCACAAGATGTGCAGCACCATATTCTGCGATTCAGAACGAGGCAACAAAACCTCCAGTGATGTCTTGAGGCTCTGTTACACTGTGAACGAGCAAGCTTGTGAACACATCTCTTTTAATCTGATAGAAATATTGGTCTCGATTTTAATAACAATAAACTTTATTTTATATAGCGCCTTTAAAGGTGGCTTCTCAAAGCGCTTTACAGGATGACAACAACAATAAATAAAAAGAATACACAAGATAAAACACAATTACAATATACAGAGGAGACCGTGGAAGGTGGTACTAAGAAAAGCAGAGGGGTGAAGAGTGGAACAGTTCAGTAAAGGCTTTTCTGAAGAAGAGGGTTTTGAGTCTGGATTTGAAGGAGTTTAGAGAAGGTGACTCTCTGATATCCTTGGGGAGAGAGTTCCAGAGCTTGGGGGCATAACAGGAGAAGGCCCTGTCACCCATACAATGTAGACGGGCTTGGGGAACAGTAAGGAGACCAGAATTAGAAGAGCGAAGGTTGCGAGGTGGGGAGTAGGGCGATAATAGTTCAGACAGGTACAGAGGTGTCAAACCATGCAGAGCCTTATAGGTGAGCATGAGGATTTTAAAGTCCACACGGAATTAGACCGGAAGTCAGGAATTTTAAGATAGTTTTACCAACAAATAAAATTTACAGATGATGTTGGAACATTTCTAAAGTTAAATGTCTGCTGCACAACTTGTACTAAATTTGCTCGTACATCTCATGATATTAGTGATTACAGCAACTAGTGACCAGGAAGGGCTGCTTCATTTCACAATTCTACAAACTCTCGACAACATGGTGACTTGCAGTATTTTCACAAGGGTCACAATTTTGTGTGCAATTTGAAAGTTGTAAAATTGTTCAAAACCGTCTGTGAATTTATTTTGTTACTGAGATTTAATAACCAGTCTGAGAAATTGGGACTGCAGTTCCTCTTTGATGCTTTCCAGATCACTGTGCAGCTGGCAGTGTGTTTATGCCCTCACCCCATCCTCCACACAGGCCTCAAAGAGAATAAGCTAATCATTACTATCAGGGTCTTGTCCATTTTTGTCAGTTAGAACACTCACTGGGCCCCAATATTTAACCGTGAAGTACTCCTCTGATTATCTCACTCCTCTTCCAACAAAGCCTATCTGCTTTATCATGTGAACAATCCATCCACCCATTTTCCATTCAGAGTCACGGGGGAGCAGGATCCTATCCTGGTGAGCAACAGATGCAAGCTGGAATAAGCGAATCATGTGAACATTAATCCTGCAAGTTTCTGATTTGCAATCAACATATTTATTTACCTGCCTAAAAGATAGATCATGCCAGAGATTGGCTTTCTAAGAGTGATCCCAGAAATGTGATAACTGGTCGTTTGCACCTGTCTAGGAAAATGCGCATTGCTAAGGAATTCACAGAAGATTCCTGACTGTGTTTTTTTACTCTTGTGGGGAGATGCATTCTGCCTGATCTGATGGCTCCTGTCTGTGATCTGATGACTCCTTCATCTCTCCCTTGTTCCATACCATTTTGCAGCAGGTCTTATGGAAAAAGGCCTCAAACCTCCAATCTCACCTGAACGCAAGGCTGTGTAGGGGTTCGACTCTCCTAGTGCATGTTGCCAAGGGGACACAGGAATTCCTGTGATTATGTTTTACGCTCTTGTGGGAAGATGTACGCAGCCTGATCTGATGACTCTTTCACCTCTCCCTCATTCCACACCATTTTGCAGGAAGTCTCATGGCTAAAGGACACAAACCCCCCATCTCTCCAGCTTGTGTACCTGAGCTTGAGGCTTTGGGGGAGTGCGATTCTCCTGGTGGGCCTGGCTCTTGCCATCATGCACCACCCCCATTGCTCAAGGGCCAATGGAGACTGTTTTTGTTTTGTGCCAGTCAGTGGCACCAGTCCAGCCTTGTGATAACTGGAACTTGGATGACTGGGGGAAAAGGCACTTACTGTACGTCACGGACACCTCAGGTACTGTACGTAACACAATGGCTGAGGCAGATGTAAGATGGCTACGGTTGTGTTTTATTTTCTAACAGTTGAACGGGGTAGCGTGTTTAGTTCATGGACAGAACAACACAGGAACTATTACCCCGCGTAACTGCAACTACGGCCACACCTTGGATTACCGGGGAGAAGGAACTCAGGTCACTGTTTCATCCGGTAAGTCTGTTTTCTTTCTGATTTTAAATCTTAATGGTGTCTCACATTCTCAGTGCAGTGATTAAAGTACTTCCGTTTGGCACCCTCCCTGTGCTGTGACTGGATATGATCCCATTGCCAGAATCTCGCTGCCCGATGTCCATATTGAAAATGATAAATAAATATCGAAGATTCTTTCCAGTCTGACACATACAGTCTGACATACAATGATACTGTATCTACTGTACTCAACAGTAAATTTAAACTGAAAATGTGATGGGTCAGTGCAGGCTCTCGGCTCTCAGCTCATACTGGCCCACCGTTAATTAAGTCCGTATTGAAAAGAGGTTTTTGGTTTAGAAAGCACAGTAAAGACATTACTGGAATTACGACAGTTACTGTACTTCGAGAGCTGGCGGAAAAGAACGAGTGTCACCGCGTCTTCTGGTCTTTTCTAACGTAATTTGTTGTGATATAAGCATTTTGTTTTGTTTGCGATGCTCCTGATTTCAAAGTTGGTTTCCATAATCTTCCTCTCGCGTTCAGATGAAAATATAAAACTATGAAAGATCCACAATCTAGCCTGCTTGTTTCAAGCGTTAGGAGCTCGTTCCGAGTGTTAGGACCGCACAGGTCACTGCAGACGCGCTCGGGAGCTGTCCGGTTTGATTCGGGTGGAATCGGTCCCACAGCGCTTAGTTTTAGGACTGAGATTCTAGCGACACACAACACCGTGACTATGTCTATTTCGACTACTGGGGAAAAGGAACCATGGTGACCGTCACCTCAGGTACAGTAATTACCGACGAAACATCTTTCTCTAGCACGGTTTGAATTATGATATTTTTTAAGAGAGAGAACTGTTAGAACTGATTTCAGGTACCGAGGGAAGCGGGCTTTGTGTTTGCAGTACCGGTGTTACGTGTTAATGTAACATGTGTTTTTCTTCTTCTAACCTTGAGAGAAAACGTCCATTTCGGGGACCTTGTTCATTGTACTGCAGGGAACAATACATACGGGTATAATGTGTATTTGTACACCAACACATCTGGTCAAAATTCGGAAAAGCCTTTCGGAGGAAAGGAACCGCGGTGTCTGTCGTTTAAGGTAAAAACGCTCCACTCTGAATTGAATTCCCCGCCTTTTTTTTAAAAAAAAGAAAACGAGTAAGTTCTTCAAATCAGACGAGTACGGTAAATTAGTGACCAGTGGGTAAGGTTAAGTTTGATACTGTAGCCTACAGCCTATATTTAGACTTAATTTGAACGCCACGGATTTTATATAAACTTCCTCGTATTGAAATAAACACTTTCGAGTATGTAGCGTGGAAGTTTTGTTTCTTCGTCGGGTACGGTGACTTCGAGTACTGGGGGAAAGGCACAGCGGTCACAGTCACGAACGGTACGAAAAGACGATGCACTGACATTCCGGGCTCCTTATTTGTCTTTTTTATATCAGGTGGGGAGCTGGGTCAGCATGCGTAGGCTGCAAAGGAACAAGTAAAAGGTTTATTCCATGCTGAAAAGAGAAGAAAGAAAACACAACGTTTCCTGAAGAAGGCTCCACGGCCGAAACGTTGTTTTCTTTCTTCTCTTTTCAGCATGGAATAAACCTATCACTTGTGATTCACCATCGCGACGTTTAAAAATAATTTCGAAATTCGTAGATGACATTTTTTCGTTGCTAGCGAATTGAATTTCTTAATTAATCTACGAAATTATTTAAAAAAATAATTTTACGACTGGGTGTACTGGGGATCCGGGACAGCGGCCCCCGTCACCTCCGGTAAGTACCGAGCACACTCACTGCTGAAATGCCAGCGGACGCTTGGGTAAGCAGTTTCGATCGGGTTTTACTGACTACAATGTTTTCGACGACTCGGTTAAGGTGGGGAAAGTAATGTTCACAGTCACAGATTTTGCTCAATCCTATCGTATTTGCTAAATCTCTACACTCCATGCGACATCGAGTTCATATTAAGCGCCTAAAAAACGTAAGAACCAAAAAAAAAAACAAGTGCAAAAAAATGAGATTAAAATGAAAATGAGCGAAACGCGGAAAGAGCTCAGCTCCGTGTTAACTCGCATGCAGTTAGGTACTGTAGGTACCGTTGTAACCTTTGTATGCAGAATAATATATATAGGAAAGGTGAACAAAACTGTTTTAAAGGAACAAGTAATAGGTTTATTCCATGCTGGAAAAAAAGAAGAAAGAGAACACAATGCTTCGGCCTTGGAGCCTTCTTCAGCTCCACGGCCGAAACGTTGTGTTCTCTTCTTTTTTTTCAGCATGGAATAAACCTATTATTTGTTCCTTTGCAGCCTACGCATGCTGACGCAGCTGCCCACCTGAACTACTAAAACTGTTTTATTTTCGCATCAGCATATCTTCACGTTTCAAGTGCAGTCCATGTTAAAGTTTACAGTTCCCTCCGCTCGGGTGCGCATCGGAATCATTCAGACCAGAAACGTCTGTAAACCCGAAAGGTTTTGGATGCAGGGTTGACGAGTTTTACAGTAAGTCGCAATGCATGACTCGGGAAGAAGCGGGATGGTCGTCAAATAAGACCTGCATTCGATATTCTGGTTTGTTTTGGGCTTTTCTTCACGTACACTGAGAAAAGCTGAAGCAGTTCAGGTGGGGAGCTGCGTCAGCATGCGTAAACTGCAGAGGAACGAGTAAAGTTTTTTTCTGTGCCGAAAAGAGAAGTAAAGAAACACAACGTTTCGGCTGTGGAGCCTTCTTCTCTTCACCGCCGAAACATTGTTTTTTCTTTTCCTCTCTTCTCAGCGTGTCATGTTGTCAACATCTAAAGCAGCCAAGTTAGTTATCCCAGGTTAAATAGACTGCATTTTGGATGCTACAATATGTAGGCTGTTGGATAACACTAAACTGAAAATAGTTGCCGTTAGCCCTTTTCCTATCTATGAGGGAAAAATAAATAAGTGCTTATAAACCCGTAGCTGTAAAATGATGTTTTGTTTCTCATCTATGAAATAGAACATTTAAAATGCCATGTTTAATTTTAATTCTTATTTTTTTAAATAGTTAAATAAAAGAAGAGAAGTAAAAGAGATATTTAACAGCTTTATTTCAAATGACAAAGATACAATACTATATTTACCGCTCTAGCAGAAGTCCTTGAGTTATCAATCAATTGATAAAATTGATGCAATTTACAGAGGCTTGTGATATGTGAATTTTATTTTAATTGTTGTTTGACGCTTTGGTGTTTAAAGAGTATACGTTAACAGTCACTTGGTGCCTCTGTACAAATTGCAATCGGTGTGACTGCATTTTCATTCATCGTTAATTGAATTAATTGTCTTCTCGTTTTAAATGTTTGAGTGACCGCCTTGGGTTTCCCATTTGCGCCTCTTTATCTCTGAAACAAAACGATTTCGTATCACTACAACAAATTCAATTGGCGACAGTGGAAGAGCACCGATCTTATTTCAATATATCAGGTACTCCTCAGAACGACCAAGACCTAGGCTGCAAAACGTTGTGGTTTTTAAAATAATTAAAAATTTAAAAGCATTTAAAATTTTGAATTTTAAAACTTTTCAATAATTTTAAAAACTCATTAAAATCAGTTTAAAAACAAAATGCTGCACCCAGAACACAGATCACACAAATCACGGATCACGATCAGCTTTAGGTTAGTCTCATACATTTTCCATGTCGCTACTTTACTGGGTCTTTTTACTAATAATGCGTTTATAAGAGTCTTCGACTTCGGAATCTACATAATTTGGATTAAAATGGTCAGGCGTATTCTCATTTAATTTAATAATCAAGACATCAGCCATGTACTAGTCACATATTAGTACAGTCTTACTGAAACACGTCTTCTTACTGTATGTGCTGTTAAGCGATTGATAGCGATGATTAAACAGTTACTGAGTGACGAATGCGTGGTTAAACGTTATGAACGGAGACTTTATAGAGTTGTTGCCTATCATTTGCATAAGTACAGATGCGTCAACTTTGAAATGAAGTTCAACTAAATCCACTGAGCAGAAATAAGTCTCTTCCTGTGTTGTCGGTACGGTAGCGATGAGAAGCCACAACCATGCCCTCTGCGACAGAGAATGGTGCTTCATCTGTTCGACGAGAATTCATGGTTAAAACGTTTCGTGACGCGGTCATGTTTAGTCTAGTTTATTACAGCTTATTGAGTGTTAATTAAGTTCCTACCCTGTCTTCCTACAGGGCTGGGTAACTGTGCCTGTAAGGCGTCAGTCGTAGCTCATGCCTGACCTCTTACCTTCAGGGCGACGGCGAAACATTATTTCTTTTTCAAAAATCGAAATGTTTACTCCTGATGTAGTTTAATGGAGCAGTAATCTCAACTGGCATTAAATGCAATGCATTCCAATTTGAATAATATTTAATCACGCGTTTGAAATTAACAGCGTGCTTTTTTTCCCTTCCTCAGCTCAGATTTATCTTCCATTTATAGTTACATGACGAGGAAGAAATATATATACAGTTGCACGATCACGGACTGAAATCCGTGTCAGATCTTGTCGAAGACCCTGTGCGATGCGGTAAGAGCTGGTGAAAACAGGAGGCGTGGTAAAAGAGAACACACAGGGGTTTAATAGTGCACAAAATAATAGTGACAAGTAGTTCAGGTGGGGAGCTGCGTCAGCATGCGTAGGCTGCAAAGGAACAAGTAATAGGACATCACCTGAAGAAGGCTCCATGGCCGAAACGTTGTGTTCTCTTTCTTCTTTTTTTCAGCATGGAATAAACCTGTTACTTGTTCCATAATAGTGACAGTCCATGAGACCGTGAACGGGGAAGACCAAACGGCATCCAAATCCAAACGGGTCCAAGGGCAGGTCAAAGCACGGTCCGAGAGTCCATCAGCAAGGAACCCATCCTGGGACGCAACAAAGTTAAAATCCCCGGGAGGGGGGAGCACACGGACAAACGGAACATGGAGGTCCAAGGGTGACGGGGCGAGATCCTCCAGACCCCGGGCTCAGGAAGCGGGAGGTGTCGGGGATGAGGCCTATGCCCTCAGGAGACGGCCGTAGGGTTTCCTGGTGCTAGGCGGGCCTCGCGGCATCTTACCCTAATGATGAGCCCCGAGGACTGGAGGAGCTGGTCTTTAAATAATAACACTAAAAGGGTACAGCTGGAGAGCTTAATCACACGGACAATAATGGGAGCAGTGGAGCGCCCTCTAGGGAGGGATGTCAGGCGTGACATACAGTACTGTATTAAAATTTGAAATTTCATTGTTATAACCAGTATTATCACAGCAGCAGTATCACCAGTAAGCATTAGTTGTAGTAATAGCTGTTATATATGTTATAATTATTTATATCTTATAGTTATAGTTCGTAATTGTAACAGCATATGTTATAAATTGTTATAGTAACATGTTTTTTCTATGTCATAAATAGTGTTATATTTTAAATTGGCTGTATACAAATAGTTTGAGTTTTAGATTAGTTTTTTTTTATGATAAAAAAAACATCTTTGTTCTGGAGCAGAATGGTACAAAAGTGACAGGCCATATGCTTGTCAACAAGTAGCAGAACTTGAACAGCAAACCTCCGAGAATGAGTGAAATGTCTCCGCTGGTCTCAGAGGGCACAGCTGCTGTCTCTGCCTTGTGCTCCAGCTCTCATACCTGGAGGCAGGTCAGAGATCTGTCTAGTAAACATACTCAGACAGAGCTGAGGTTAAGATACTGTCCTTCAGCAGCTGAAGATCATCAGCGTGGTCTGGCCAGTGCTGACCACACTGATCGCAGGATGAGATACTTCAGTCCAGTGCAGGTTAACCTCTTCCTTCAGACAGTCTAACACAACTGGTGGGCTGGAGCCTCTAGACTAAATCACCTCATTCTAGGCTAAAACTGCAGGGTTAACAACTGAGACTTGAACCAGGTGCTGTCTGGGACCGACAGTGATAACCACTGCTCTCCAGATAGGAGGAGTATTGCTCACAGAGAAAAACATAACATGGCTCACTAAATTACAGCTGTTTATTCCCAAATTTTGTCCTGTAGTTTGATGGTAGATCAATTTTGCTCCCGTGCACATTAACTACCAAAGTACTGTTTTACTAAAGAAAACTTGGTTTCAGCCTTCAAATCCTAAATGTCCAATATCATGGCTTCCTGGTATGAATGACGAGGGTGATACACTCCCGCATGTAGGCGCCTGTCAGCAAGTCCAGAAGAAGCTGCTTTGGGTGGTAAGTTGGCCCAAGGAGGCCTGATCATTCAGAAAAGGTCAACGATTACTGTGAGAACCGGAGTTAAGATCTGTCTAGAAGTGGAGTTGGAGAAGTCAGGGCTGTGTTTTTAAAAGGTGAGCTGGAACATAAAGAGTGAATAGAAAACCCAGGGATGTCTTCCAGGAAACCGGTCGAATTATGGATATGTTGATATCAAATGTAACTCTGTCATGGATAGTAAGATAGTAAGTGATTGTGTCGTGTTTCCATCTTCAGCTTCACCAAGTAAGCCAATCCTGTTCCCTCTGGTGGCCTCATGCGGCTCTGGAACGAGTGGAGATGTGGTTTCTGTGGGCTGCTTGGCCACAGGGTTCCTGCCCGATTCCCTGACCTTCAAGTGGACCGACAGTACCGACAAAGAGCTGTCCACCTTCAGGAAATACCCATCCGTGCTCAGTGGGGGGACCTACTCCTCGACCAGCCAGCTGTCCTTGTCCGCCTCCGACTGGAACCCAGGAAAATCTTTCTTCTGTGAGGCGAAACATCCTCAGGGTGCCGTGAACCCTGCAACATTTCCAGCAATTGGTAAGGTGGATGGATGGGTCGATTGATCGTTTGATTCCTTTTTAGACGACAACCGATGAAGATGAAATTGGGAATTGTATTTGTCATAATGGATGTCGGAAGGGACGGACCGTGGAATGGCAGGAGAGTGAAAAAGACCCTATGCGTAGTGGCGAGACGGGGGTTAGCCCGGGCTCAGCTGTTCAGGAAATGCCATATAGAAACCTCAGGTAGCGGACGTGGGGCGACCTGGTGCTAGGCGGGTCGCAGGACATCCGAACCTCAATGCTGAGCCAAGGTGAATGAGAAACCCGGAAATACATAGCCCCAGAGAGAGAGACAACGGAAGGACAGCAAAGCACGGGAAACTAGGGACAGGACAGAGTAGGAGCACCTCTCTGGCTGCAGAGGGCGTGACAATAACCATTAAAAAAGGAACAAAATCTGCAGTTAAACTGTAAGATGAGATATTATTACTGGGTTTTGGGCAGGACGGTGGTGCAGTGGTCATCCTAGGTAATTAGAATTTGTATTATGGCACCAAAGAGCCACCTTCCACCTTATTTTCTGATTCAGGCTTTTATTACAGTCTAATTGTTTTGAGAAATCACTTCCCAATTAAATAAAAAAAGTAGCTTTCACAAATGTGTTACCCGGTCTCTAGTTTAAAGAAATCAATTTTTATTTCAACCTTAAACAAGGTTTTAGTACCACATTGTGCATTGCTTGTCAGGATTAACTGCTCTAAATGAGTATCGGGTAACGAAGCCGTTTCATCACTACTGATGTAATAGGAATTTACATAGGAATGGAGCTGTTGGTGTTTACTGTGCTTTTCAATAACCTGTTTTTAGCAAGGCTTTCCATGCACCTCCGAGTGAGTGAGTTCAAGTTTCCCATTATTATTATTTTTCTGATACATGGATTTTTTAAATTAATAATTCATGAATTATACAGTATATAAACCATTTACAATTTAAGACAACACTATTTGGTTCACTGCGATGAACTGGCGTCCTGTCCAGGGTGTACCCTGCCTTGCGCTCGTTGCTTGATGGGTAGGCTCAGGCTTCCCGTGACGCCGTATGGTATAAAGAGGTTTGGCAAATGACATGTCATGACATGACTATTTGGTCCAAGAGGTTCAGCTTTCTTCTTTGCAGTCCTTGAAGGTGTGACCACGTCTGCAGTAGGAAGAAATAAGACTTACTGCTTCCTCAGGGAAAAGAAAACTAACCTTCTGTAATGCTAGAGGTCAACATCATGCAGGGTAGGAAAAAAGTGAAATGAGTTCTAAGGATACCTTTTGATTTCGTATTCCAATTACTTGGATCTGCTATTCAAAACACAAAGAATTGTACACAGGGAGAAGTGGGAAACTGCTGACAAGGAAAAAATCCCAATTGGGCGCTTGATCTTTGAGAATTACAGGACAACTATATCTAATGAATAAGCATAAGACTCCTGATACAAATTAGGACAGCTATAACTTTACCCATGAGGTTATGAAGACATGCAGAGTACTCTGTACTCTGACTGGATCCCATTGAAATAGTATTTGTGCACCTACGTGTGTCAATATGGTGTTTATATGTCTCAGCAGGCTTTTCTGGGCTTATCTGGGGTTTCTGAAACCAGTGTAGCTGATGTACTGTATGTAACCACCTTGAGTGAGCACAGGACTGAACTTAGAGAACTGACACTGTTGAGGTCCTTTCATTTGTCCTTTTCCTTTGAGGTCCTTTCACGCACTATACACAGTGTACATACAGTATACAGTACATACTTTTATTTATTCATAGGAATACTACATATACTGTATATATAATTTAATTTGTATATGTAAAGCCCGGAACATATCATGCAGCTGTGAAATTAGAAAACATTGACATTTAGTTCAATGTCTGTGGTAATTAGTAGAAGTTAATTCCACATTGAAAAGCAGAAAGAAAGAAGAGACACTGTTTCAGCTTTGGAGCCTCTTCAGCTGTGGAAGTGACAGTGATCTTTCTTCTTTACATCAGTGTGGAGTTAACCTGCTCCTTTTGTTACACTGACACTGACTCCCCACTCTAATCTGTGGTAAGAAAAATATCTAAACACATTGCTTCTCAAGAAGCCTCTTAACTCAAGAAAGCTATACAATTTATTTTCAGAGACACCTTTTTGTCAGTCTGTTTTTTACAAATATATTATCTCATGTGTAGTACAATTAAACTATATTCATCACTGACATAACTTTGATTGCAGATATTTCAGTTTTAAAAAGTCTTTCAGAGTTCCGTGTTTCTGCCATAAAATCACCTTTGGTTCCGATTAAATTGCTTTTTTAAATTGTTAAATCTCAAGGATCAGGCTTGCTCAGTTGGAAAATGGATTTTTGCTTCTTCGTCCATATTAGTCTTGCTTGTCCCAGTGGCTATAGTCAAGGCAGTTGGTTTTGCTTCTCCTGATGATTGCAGTCAAGCAGTCACAGGAAGGTGTGGGCACCACGAGGGTGGACTTGTGCTTTTCCTCTTGAATGACCCAGATTGTCCCAGATTGATGTGTTGGAAAACATGCAAGTTTTATTCCATGTGCAGTAACTGTGTGTGTTGCTTACTTTCTAGTGTGTGTGTACATATACATGCATATGTTTGATTTGCAGGGACACCACCTGTCCCCCCTGCAAGTGTGTTGCTAAACCCACCATCACTCGAGGAGTTAGCACAAAACCATACTGCCACCCTGGTCTGTGTGGCCAGTGGCTTTTCTCCTAAAACACACGAGTTCAAATGGTGGAAGAGCAATACCAAAGTGGACGAAGGGGTCACCAATATCCCTGCCACTGCGGACGAGAAGAAGCTGTACAGTGCAAGCAGCCTCTTAACTGTGACTGAGAAGGAATGGAAAAGTTCTGCTGAATTTGCGTGCTAATTTGTCCACAAGACAGGAAGTGTACTGAAGAACATTACCTACACTTCACCTGGTAAGTCTTGAATTCTGGGACAACTTATTTTTTTACAAGTACAGCTCAGATAGTATTATGTATGTGTAGCACACTTTTGTCTTCACATAGACTTAATACAAACTGGCTCTTATGCAGCACCTCATAAAATGATCTAAAATACTTTAACATTACCTGCAAAATATGTGTAGCACTGCATACATGTTGCACGTTTCAATATTTCAATATGAAAATTGACTTGTGAATTTGAGAGGCACAGAATTGCAGAGAGATGTTTTGTTTTTCTTTTGTTGTTTTTCTCTTTTTCCCCACAGAGTGCCAAGAAATCAAGATCGTCATTGAGCCCCCAACAAATGAGGAGCAGTTTGTGAAAAATACCGCCACCCTCACTTGCAGAGCCACCGGCCTGGCATCTCACAGTGATGTTTCGATGACGTGGACCTCAGAGGGCAAATCACTGGCTGCTGGGGCCCCTGAATTTGGACATGAAGGAGGGAAAATTGTGGCTGTGTCTAGAGTGTCCGTGGACCTGGAGAAATGGCGCACGGGCACAGAGTACAAATGCATTGTATCACACCTTGATTCTTTTCCCACCCCGATAACAAAAACCTACAAAAGACAGATCGGTAAGTCATTACAAAACCCAGCTGGGCTAAATCAAATCTGCTTGAAGTCTTTTATTCAGCAGATTCACAGATTGATATGTATTTGGCTGGTAAAATAGTCTTTCGTAAAAAAACAAACGAATTCAGCAAACTATAGTCTTAACAGTAGTTGTTTTTCGACAATGTGAACCTATCAAACACAAACTAAATGAGTGTTAAAGCTGAAAATTAGTTTTATAAATCTTATGTTCACACAGCCACACATGTAAACATTGATAACTTTTAACACTATTTGCTTAATTATGTGTTTATTTAAATAACTTACTTGCTAAGTAATAAAACATTATTTTAGTCTTCTGTTGAATTAAGACCATACATAGGTCTATAACTACACATAATGTACTTCTTTAGAGTCATAAAACTACAAAAACTAAAAGCATATGATTAATTTTATACAACCCTTTACACCAACTTTTAATTTATAAACAGGCTCACACCTAGAAAACTCAGACAGTGTCTTTAATAGCTGGTTCAATATGTACTCACTACTCTACTTCTACCCAAAGTGCAATAGAATTCCTACAGTATGTCAGGAGTGGACAGGATTATGACTGGACCAGACTGAAAACTAACCTTGTTTTAGATATTTGTTATCAGTGCTTGTGTCTGCAAGTCAGAGCTCCAGGTTCATTTTAAGCTAAAATACTCTTATAATTCCAGCTGAGAAAATCCGCCCGTCCGTCTTCCTTCTCGCTCCATCATCCGAAGAAAATTCCAGCACTAGGGAGGAGGTGACCCTGACCTGCTTCGTCAAAGACTTCTCCCCGAAGGACATCTACATCTCTTGGCTTGCTCAGGATAGCGTAGTTGACAAGACCCAATACACCGTCACCGATTTGATCCCCTCACAGGGCGGGACCTATTCCATCTACAGCAAATACACCATATCGTCCAAAGACTGGAAGAGCGGCACGATGTATTCGTGTGCCGTCCACCACGAAACCGCACCCCTCCCAGTCGCCGTCATTACCAGAACCACAGACAGTATTACTGGTAAAGCAACTCTGGTCAATCTCACCCTCAACCTTCCCAACACCTGCCCAGCGCAAGCGTAATGCGTCCCCTGTCCCGGTGTACCCAGTGTCATGTACTGTCTGCTGTTGTGCCTCTGTATTGTAACAGAATGTCACGTTGTCTTCTGTCTGTCTCTTTAACAGCTGTGTTTCAAACTTAAAAAGCAAAAACAAAACAAAATAAAAAATAAGAATGACTTCAGTTGTAAACTCTTCTGATGTGCCTCCAAACACTTTATTATTTTTTTCTAGCAGATACAACAGGATTAGTATTTCTACTCTAATAGTCAAATAGTGTAATTCCCACAAATTGATCAGCACCTGGCTCATCAATTTCTCTTACACAGGGCTGAATTCACTTTAAAAACAAAAAGATCTTAGGGTCTTAGGGTTGCCTCATCCATTTAATTTCATATAGTCTTTAATTTGGGATTAATATGGCCAAAATAAAAAAAAAACACAAGCTTGCAGGTTTGTTTTTTGTGTGATGGTTTGTCAAACATAGCATATTTGGATGTCTTCTGTCCAGAATTATCACACCACTAGATATTCCGTCTCAGCACAGGTTACTTAACAAAATAACACCCAGAACATCACCAACTCTGTGTGACTGTGAGATAATTATGTTAAAAGTGGACCAGGGGAATAACAGATACTGTACGGTCACTATTACCTAACAAGATTCGTTTACCACTCCTTATTATGTAGAAAGAAAACAGTAAAAAAAACAATTAGCAAGAAAAAATAGATTTCTTATAGCAGAAACCTCTTATTGGGTGTTGGGTGGCTCCAACATTAAATCATAGGCTGCAAAAATACATAAAATAATGTAATCAACCATTATCTGCAGTAGATAGGAACAGATTGCAACTGCTAAGATACCAAGGTCATTCAAACACACCCATTCATGCAACCATTAAGATGTGTACAGATCTCAGAAATCAACAGAGGCAAACCTCATCCAGGCTGAAAACAGATTTCAGATCCACCGATCTTAATGCTAAAGGAAGACTAATGAAACACAGATAATATATTCATTCAATTAATTCATAGGATTAATATAAAGTAGAGCAGCCTGCCTCTCCTGTAAAGGAGAGTACAATGGAGGTTATAATAAAATCAAACCTCTGATCTCCCCCAGGAACACCAGAGATCATCAGACACTACATGTGTCTGCAGTGCATCAGTCCTGCTCTCCAACTGGATTCATCAAACTATACATGGTCAAGGGTAGTGAAGGAAATCCTTCATATTCCCAAACTTTTGAAATGCAATCCAAGCTTAAATAAGTGGAGGGTTGAGAATAAAAGCAATACAAGTACAGAAATGATCAGAAACAGAAGAGAAGGACACGGAATTTGGATAATGTCTCAAGGGATTCTTAAGAAAAGTACATCCGAGGCATTTCCTGCAAAACTTTAGAGGAAAAACGCAAGCGAAATTGATACCAAAGGGTTTCAAAACCCTCCCTGTCTTTAGACATTAAACATTTAGAAAGAATCCAGTGCTTACAGCAGTCCAGCAGTGTTGTACCGGTAAACCGCTTTACATGTGAATCTCATGTCTTGACAGTTGTGTCCACTGAGTGTTTAATGTGTGAAATTGCTCTGATTGCATTGATACTGCCGAAATGTAGGAACCCTCCAAAGACAATTTTAGTCAGTGACATCATACATTCAAGTTCACTTCCGTAACAACTCTCTGGATTATCCCCATCAGCTTTAACACCTAAAGAGGCGCCCCGATGGCAATTCATCACACCAGCTTCATCGATCATTGGCCCCAGGGGCAGATTAAGGTGATCAGAGGCCCCTAGACTACACGTTGTGTAGCCCCCCCCATCCCAATTACCAGAAAAAAAACGAGAGAAAGTACTGTAATAATTCCGTGACCCGTTCGGAGTAAGAGCCTGCTACCGCCAATTAAAATGGAATATGACGCGGCACACACAGAGAACACACACGTACACACATTACTATAGCCTGTAATGTAAGTACAGCAATGCAACCAACAAGTCAGATTCACAGCCAATCTACGAGCTGGCTCGTCGTCACAATCGGTGTTGATGTGGTCTGCGCCCAGGCTGGAGCTGGCTGCAGCTAGCCTATCAACAGCGGTCGTGGTAGCACTGGCTGAGACGTTGGCTGTAAACTTGGGATCGGGGTCTGGCTCAGGCTGACTGGATGATGATCCAGCAGACTAGAAATATCCAGTCAATCTGGGGACTTGATCCTGCTCATGCTGCTCTTTTAACCGCTGTGCTTTTCGTTTTTGTGCCCCACTATCATTTTGTAACAAATGGACAACGTACAGGTTGTACAAGCCGGTTGCAGCGCGGTAATGTGGGCCCTCTACTCTCCTGCTCATAACATAACAGGGATGTTGGCTGCCCGGGCTGAGGAAGGTCTTCTTTAGCTCAGCCGGCAGGATCCCTGTTGAGTGATGCTGGAGACCCGGGTTTGTGGTCATGCGGAGAGGGCACA
Source organism: Atractosteus spatula (assembly GCF_055471065.1). Lineage (NCBI taxonomy): Eukaryota > Metazoa > Chordata > Actinopteri > Semionotiformes > Lepisosteidae > Atractosteus > Atractosteus spatula. The sequence continues at coordinate 7,962,137 of NC_142710.1, read as the reverse complement.
AGCCCGAGAACCCAAACTCGCTACAATATTTTCTATCAAACACTTTGACACAAGCCCCCGTAAACTTGCACCGGAGGTGACCCACTGAGTGACACAACAGTGATATAAAATCCGCCAGAATAAATTTGAACTGCGAACCCATTGCATCTAACCAATCATCGATTCACAAATTATTCAGCGTTTTTATGGCTCAATGAGGGCCCACATGTCAAGTTGCAAAAATAATAACAACAATAGTTCTGGCCTGTCAGGGGCCCCTGATCAATCTGGGCCCCTAGGATACAGCCTTGGCCAGCCAGTTCATTATTCTGCCCCAGACCAGCCCTCTTAAAATATCTTAAGCAGGGTGTGACATTGTATACATTGAAACAGAATGATACATTGGAACGCACAGTTGGATCTCCGATTACAGCTGAGCAGACACACAGCAGGAGAGAAAGCGTGATCTACACTACTACCGCTAAAAGAGACACGACAACATGCCGGTCTGTGGCTCTGTGCAGAGAACCGTTTCATCTAATAATGCACAGCAGACCTCTCATCAATCCTAAGCAACTATTAGCTATAGAGCTAAATCTTTCTTTTCCAGTCACAGTCTTCCTACCTAAACTGCTTCAATAACAGCAAGCCAAGAAATGTACAGTCCTTCTGGTAGGAGGATTTGATGAATGAGGTTTGGGTAATGTCAATGACATTAGTATTAAGACCACCTAATTTTTTTTCTTTTAGGCCAACTGTAAAAATTGACCACCTAAAAAAAGAACTAAGATGTTTACTTGAAATGATAGGACAAATGATATTATGCATTAGCCAGTAGGGGAATTTGTATCTCTGTTACCAAACTTGCTTTAATAGTTGCACAACCTCCATTATTGTGCCTCTAGTAACCATAAAGTTCAAGGACGCCAATGGGGTTGAGTCTGGTTTTAGCTCCAGAAGTGCTGCATTGGGCTTCCTACAGTTTTCACTTGGCTTAGGAAGAGACAACAGGGAGGGGACAGAGGGTCAGTCAACACAGTGATCTCCTATAAAGTGTATAATGAGTTATAGATGAGATTGTACCATGGTGAAGCTGGCTGAAAGCAGCTCGCAGCACCATAGACAGGTCAGAGAACAGCTCAGCAACATCCAGGGCTCCCAGTTCATGAGAGGGATGGGCTGTAGGCTAAACTTAAGAAGATGAAGGAAATGTGTTGATTGTCAATAACAATGAGGCATGAACAAAGTGGCAGTTGACAAGGTAGTATGCAAAGTTCTTCTACAGCTTGTGTGTGACAGAAATCTGCAAATTTGTTGCGTCTAACATGACACATGGAGAAACAAAACCCCAAAATTTGAAAATCTACCTGTGTTTTCACAATCCTAAGTCAAACAACTGAGATTTATAAATATGTTACAACATTGTAATAGCACTGTTATACTTTATTAATAAAATGAAAAAGGGCACTAACACAGATAGATAAGACAGACAGAGACCATGTGTGGGGGTTTATTTTTTCCTTTAATCAAATGTTTTGTTTTGCAATGCAGACTTCTACGATATCCAGACCTATGTCGATTACGAGGGTGAAGTGGAGGAAAGTGACCATCTGTGGAAAACTGTGTCGGCTTTCCTGTCCCTCTTCCTCATCACCTTGTTCTACAGCATTGTGACCACCATCACCAAGGTAAGTATCAGTACAGGTGAAATGTTTTCAGTGGGCAGCAATTCACAATGTCATTGTCATTATCTTACCAAAAAGAGCTCTCCTGTACTGACAGGACTTTGAACAAAAATAGTACAGTAGTTTATTAATCATTACATTAAGTAGTTGATAATGTCAGTCTAATTTCCCTGGAACTCTTTATAATCCGGTATTCGCGTCTATAGCTGAATCACTATTTTTTAAAACAAAACGTTCACTGATCTTCAATCACTGTTCCAAACTTCAGTGCTTCTCATTCCAGACTATTGAAAGTTAGACAGAGTACTATAGCTGCCCAACAGAGACTGTCCCTGCACGTCAGAGACAAACATTGAATATAAATATTCTGACCACATTGTCAAAACCCATCATGCCGTGCTTTTTGCTCGACTCAACTGAAAATGTACGTAATGTATTGGTTAATAACATTATACTGTTTTTGAGTTCTGAGTACCTAACATGAATGGCATTATGTGTGACTGTATTGAGATCTGAAGTAGAAAGAAAAAACTCTGTGAACAAATATCTATACAGGTGTGTTTCAGATTTATTCCAATCCATTCTAATTGGAGGGGGAGGAGGATGATAGAGATGGCGGCATAACATGAATCCTGTTTCTAAGAACGACAATCGGCTACAGTTTTGAGAATCTTTCTTGGAAATCTACCAGTCCCGTGACGGAGCAATAGATAATTACTTGACTGATGCCAGCTTCGGTCCGATGTATGTTTTCTAATTTTCAGGTGAAGTGAAATTCTGGAAGTGTTGAAGATGAGCTGGAAAGCTTAAATAAACCTGCAGCAAACTCATTTGGATGGATCTTCTATTAGCAGTATTAGGCAGTATACAGCTCCTTTCACTTGTAGCCTCTGATCTTCTTCTGTAGTCATTCTGTTTCTTTGCATTGAATGTTCTTTGCCATATGAAGCCATTTTTCTGCTTGTAGAGCTGGTATGTAGTACTCCTACATGTAGTAGTAGTATGTATGTAGTAGTAGTTGTAGTAGTAGTAGCAGCAATCCTTGTAGTAATCCTTTACAGAGGCTAAGAAAGCCAAAAGCATCATGGAGTGTGTGTCTCACCCCCTCCATTGCGAATTTACACTCTGTGCCCCCAGGTGTAAAACCAATGGACTCAGTAAATCTTTCATTCCCACTGCAATTACAGTCTTAAACAATGCAAAGTAACCATATTCACTCATTTCTTTTCTCCTGTAACACTGCTGTATCCTCTTCCCTTTTGATGATGTTTTTTTTGTCATTGTGTTGTGTTTGACTGTGCTATAAAACACATTTCCTCCAGGGGACAACCAAGCTTGAACTGAATACTCATCCTGCTCTTGTGAGTCTTACTCTCTTCTGTTAAAATCACCTGAATTTGTAAATATGTGGTTGTTGTTGTTTTTTTATTCAAACAAATAAAAACAAGAACTAAAGAACAGTCTCCCAATCTCATGCTTTTCTTTGTTGTTGTTGTAAATGCAATATCAATCTCCGACGAGTAATTTTACCCCCCCAAGTTGTGGTCTCACACAGGAAAAAAAAAACGCAGTTTCCGGCAGTCTTGTTTTTTCACAATTTTGTGCAACTTATCGTCCGAGGCCAAGCCTGGTCCCCAACTATCGCCGTTTCTTGGTTCTCGAAAATGCACTTTAAACCCCAGTTCCAGCACATTATTCGTTGAATGAAGTGACCAGGATGACTAATTGAATATCTGAGGCTCGCTTTGCTAAGAATTCGGGCTGCCAAAAGCTGGATGGGTCAATTGCAACGAACTTCCCGAGTTAGTACTGTAACACATATGGCCGACATTACAGGTTGTGCGAGCTGGTTTACCAGCGCAGTGACGTCACCGCCTTTCCCTGTGAATAGCGGGAACCCCAGCCACCAGGCTGAGGGGAGATTTCCCTTTAGCCCAACCTTTGGCTGGGTCCCTGTTGAGTGACGCCGGAGGCCCGGGTTTGAGTCCCCAGTGGTGGGGGGGCCGACCTGAGGCGGCAGCAGCGAGGGCACATACCCACGTGAACCCTGGAGCGCTACAATACTTACGACGCAAAACTACAAGTCTAAGAGTCTGTGAGGTTCTGCTAATAAATATGCGTTCCCATCGCGCACAGCGGCCAAACCTGCGCTGAAAACGCAGAAACACGTTTCCTGTCGGTCAAATCCACCTGTTTATAACACTCTCGACAGGGCCACAAGGAAAGAGAGAGAGTACTCTAAACAAAAGAAACAAAAGATTTATTACTGTTACCTCGTGCCCCACGCCCAGCAACAAGGCTTGAACAAGGCGGATGTGGCCCAACCGCGCTCTGTGAGATTAAAGCTTCATTTAAAATGCAGGAGGAAAGGGAATTCTGGGAAAATGAGTTGGGGTGTGTTGTCTGGTCAGTCTCTGTTGGAGCCCCAGTGGCTGGGTCCCTGTTGAGTGACGCCGGAGGCCCGGGTTCGATTCCCTGACAGTGGGGGGCCAACCTGGGGCAGCAGAGGCCAGGGCGCATACCCACGTGAACCTCGTTACATTACAATAATATCCCCCCCGTACGTAACGCAAATGAACAGATCCAGCTGGCAGCTTTCACTTCGTTACCAGACCAGCACATTACTGAGGTTTGAAACCTGCTCATTTTATCTGGTTCCTCTCCCTCACTCTTCACTGCCCACACAGCTGCCGGAATAAGATCCGGGCGTCCCCTCTGGGCAGCTCAAAAACAGTCTCGTGCAAATGAAATCGATTTCCATCGTCGGTGCCGAGAGAGATTCAACGTTATTTTTTTTTTTGAAGTTCGGATTCCTTTTGATTTCATCATCTGAACTGCATCTAAAGCTTGCAGAGGATTTGATTAAAAAAATATATTTAAAACTAATATGAACTAATAATCGGTTTCTCCGCAAACTCTGTAACTGGAGATTTGGGAGGAACAGAGCTGTAAAATGATGACGTGTTGCAGTGAGAAAGCACAAATAACAATTTCAGCCGAACCACAATTTTAATTAACACAAATATTTTTTTGGCACAGCAACCTATTATGAACAACTCATGCAATATTAAAAAGCTAAAAAAAAGTATTAGGATACCATTTGGTGTAAAAAAATATTTTAAAATAGTGTTAGGTTTTAGTCATTTACTGTATACATCTGTCATATTGAATAAAGTAGTCAGACCCTTGAAGACAAATTCAGACTATCCAGTTTTGAAGTCTTAAAAAATCTCAAAGCACCTGTATAAGAATCTTAACCAACTTTTAAAAACTAAATGTATTTTTTTAAACATGTTTGTTGGATTAACAACTTGGATTGGATTAACTCTTTTTCTACATCAGTGGAAGTTGTGCGGTCGAAATATAATTTGATCGAGATTGTTCAAGATCGTTTCCATTAATTCATTCTATTCCATTTTAAAATGTCACAAGGTCCAAGTCCCTTTTCTGTTTTAAATACATTTCTTTTTATTATTATAATATCCTCTCTGTAACGGAACAGTTCTTTCCAGACCCTGTGCGGACGACACAATCCGGGGTAGTGAGGGAACACTGGGGAAGTCCTGCAGGAGACGGGAATGAATGCGAGGGGCCGTGTCCAGAGTGCGCAGGTGTCCAGGGGGGTGAGTCCGGGGCAAACGATCTAGTAGTAATCCAAAGGGGGAATCCAAACACGAGCAAAGTCCAAAGCCAGGGAATCCATCCGAGAACAAACAAAATAAAAACTGGAACCGGGTCGGAACCGGCGGGAGGGGAACGGGAACAGAGAATAAAACCTTAATGGGACCAGGCGCTTCCAGGTCCCGGACTCGCACGATACGGAGATCAGATGCAGAGCCCGGATGAACGTCAGCGCCTGGCATTTAAGGTGGACTGGGAACAGGGGGCAGGTGCACAAAATCAAGTCCAAAGTGAAAGGGCCGGAGCGCCCTTAAGGGGGAGGGACTACAGTCGTGATACTCTCGATCTGTATATAGCAGTGAAGGGTGGATGGAAATGTAGAGTTTTACTTCACTATAGCTGTATTTGGATATTGGTAAATGTAATAAAGGTGTATACTTGTATGTGTCTTAGAACATTAATTAAAAATTGTACAGCAAACCAAAAAATGGTATCATTCTTTCAGGAAATGTACTGTACGTAGTACCACACAATATTGAAGTGGTATAAAATAAACCATTTGTAATAATCCTACATTACAAGTTTTATGTATAAACCGCTTCATTTTTAATTTGACCTTTTCAAACACGTTTTTAAAATCACATTTTTAAGGATGTGTTAGGGACCTTACAGCAAAAAAGACCAATGAAATGGACTTCTTTTTACAGTGACTATGATCATATTTTGCACACACCTATGTATTTATTTTTATTTATTTCTTTTATTTTATATTTATTTTGTATTACTGTACGTATTCTAATTTTTTTTGTCTATCCTGATGTCTGTTTTTTTTTTTTGCTTGTCTTGGGCTGCTGTAACACATCAATTTCCCTTCGGGATCAATAAAGTCTGATCTATCTATCTTCATGTCTTCTAAGCACCAAAGCTGCTTTTTACCTGTGGTCTACCAACAGGAGGAGCCCCAGTCACGAGCACTGTTGTACACAAACCCCAGACGTCAACACTCAAGCAGGATGTTGGACTTGGTCTTCCTGGACTGGCTGCAAACTACTTACATTCACTTACAGGAATAATACAGGACTGGGACAGGATCGGCAATCCACACATAACAGGGGCTCAGGTCTATCATCAATAGGTCAAATAAACCGACATTAAGAACTTACAGTAAACTGCAACTGTTTAACAGAACTCTGCAGCCCAGCAGCCCTTTGTACGTTATTCGAGCTGAACCTGTCTGACCGTCCCCAAAAATGAGAAGCAGAGCTGCTGTCGATATCCTCATGAGACACACTCTTGCAGGTCTCCCTGCCCGAGAAGTATTGCTGTAATATCTCAGACAGAGTTACAGCGACCCAGACTCTATTGCACCAGAGCTAAGTTAAGTTATATACTGTATATAGCTGCTGGCTGTGTTGCATTTCTACTCTACTGAACCACCTCGCCTCAACCTCAGAAGCGGAGTTCACTTTTTTTATACCTCAGTTTTTCACTTTTTTTTTCTTTCAGTGTTTGCACCCTTTCATTCGACGCTGCTATTTAACTGTGCTTAAAGTACTGTGCATTGAAAAGTAAAACATGAAACAGCTCTCTTTAAAAACATCGATACACGTTTTTGTGCATGTTCTAATTCAAGCTGGAATTCTGGCCGCCTTTATGTAAAAGCAGTTTCGTTTGTCTGGACTTTAGACACAAAAGAGGACAAGAAAATGACCAGAAATTAGATTTTATCTTTTGAACTAACAACAGACTACAAAACACTCTCCAAAAACACACACACACAAATGTTTTTAGAAAAAGAGAAGCTTCCCTTGAAAGCCTCAGAATCAGTTCAGTGCTGACACCAAGTGGCAGTCCACCAGAACTGCAACTACTGAGAGCACTGCATTCAAAAAGACCCTACACCGAGGTACAGTACAGTATAGTACAGTAGAGCATATAGAGTATTTGCCTGGACAAAGTGGAACATTCCTACTTTTGAAAAGTGTACTCTACCAGACCAATTGTGACCCCGCTTTCGTCTGTCTGTTCAGCACGTTGTTTGCTAACATTGCAAATCCACAATGCATACAATTCAACACAACAGGAAGCTCCTGTGCTTGGAGAAAAGTCTTAAAACACTTTCAAATATTTCAGCTTGTAGTCTTGATTACCCTATTCTGTGAACTTTTGTTTCCTGGTAAAACTCATATTAATTATTTAGACCCCATATATGAGGTTTGTGTTAGCTATTGTCAGACTTTAAGTCATGTTAGGTATTTACATAAACTTCCAGTTAGAAAAATAGACAACTGCTCTCTAAAGTCTGGTTCGGTACATAGTACCTGCAGTGACTAAAATGAACACATATGCCACACAGTTTCATGAATCAGGCTTAAGTCAATTACTAGAATTCACCAATAAAGAATTTGAGGAATAGAGACAAAATGAATGGCATTCATGTGACCCCTAAAATTAACGTAAGCTTTTTACAAATACTAATTAATTTGGATTAAAACAGGGACCTCTATCCCTTGTCCTGGAGAGCCCAATCCAGTAAGTCTAGGAGGTCACTATTAAAGTAATTTCTTGACATGGAACTACTTCATTCTGGTCAAAACCAGCGTGTTAATTTAAGGAATGTACAGTCCATTTAGGATACAAGCACCACAGCCTCATCAGCAGCAGCTGAGGTTCTCTATTTGGATACGCTGGACAATGTGTCACATTACCTGGGGACCAGTATCAGGATAGTGTCCTTTTCCCTCATGAGATATTTTCCCCTGTCAATTATTCAATGTTTTTTTTCAAGTCACTAAGCATCTTTACAAGGAATTATGCCTTATCTCTTGGTTTAATAGCACTTGGCTTTCTTAAGGATGAATTATTAGGCCAGTTTGGGGTGAAATAAATAATCCTTTATTTAGTTTGATAAGTCAGTTGAGAAAAAAATCTTACCTACCTGCATGAGGCGATTCGTGACCTGCTTGATTCTTAATAACGTGAGGGACAGACTCACACCATTGTTGCACAGCAAGGCAAGTCATAAAAGACAAAGCAGGTCAATTATGAAACTGTACAAAAGCCCACCCCCAGGCAGAAAACCAAGACCCTTCAGCTAATACCCTGGCTTCTCTCAAAAAACATCTGGATGAGACCCAAAACAGCCAAAAAACCTCCTTTTCATTGTAGTCTTTTTATACTTTTTGTCAAGATCTTAAGCGGATGTCTGTCAATACATTGCTTTTTAGGTACTGTACCAAGCTAGAGAGTTCAAACTTCTGCTGAGGTGGTGTTTTAGCCAAGTCCTTGTAAACATCAACACTTAAAAATAAAGAAGCAATATTTGTTATTCAACAACGTCCATCTGCATCTCCAGATCCCAGGCCACCCACAGTGGAGGTGAGAAGGTCACCCCGAGATGACCTGAGAGCAGACGGAGCAGAGCTGGAGTGTCTCCTCACTGGTTTCTTTCCAAGAGACATCTACGTGAAGTGGCAAGAAGGTAAAACAGATGTGCCCAAGGACGTGTATACAAACGAGCCCGTTACCAGTGATGGAGGAAAGACCAATTTCTCAATGGTCAGCAGAATATTCATCCAGAAAAATAAGTGGCCAAATCTGAAATCCTACAAGTGTGTATTTAACCAAGGAAATGGAGAAAGGAAGTTTCCAGAAAATGACAAAGTTCTTCCTGGTGAGAGTTTGATCCTTTTGTCTTGATTTTAGATTATTTTGCCTTTGACATTCATAATTGTGTGTGTGCTTAGCACATTGGAACTTTAACAGCAGAGACGCCTTTCCCTTTCCACAGAATGACTTCTCAGGGATAATAGATGCTGGTAAACGTATAACTGAAGTCAACCTGCAAGACATGCCCAATTAGAACAATTGACAAATGGTATTCTTCACTTCCAGTTCCCAGGCCACCCACAGTGGTGGTGAGAAGGTCACCCTGAGATGACCTGAGAGCAGACGGAGCAGAGCTGGAGTGTCTCCTCACTTGTTTTTTTTCCAAGTGACATCTATGTGAAGTGGCAAGAAGATAAAACAGATGCCCAAGGACGTGTATACAAACGAGCCTGTTACCAGCGATGGAGGAAGGAACAATTTCTCAATGGTCAGCAGTCTACATCCAAGAAAACAAGTGGCCAAATCCGAAATCTTACAAGTGTGTAGTTAACCAAGGAAAAGGAGCCAAGACGTTTCCCAAAAACAATACAATTCTCCCTGGTAAGAGAATGTTCCCTTCAGTTTTCTGTTTGATTTGGAGCTGGAGGTACCCAAGAGCGAGGGGCACAGAGGAGAGGTTTTCCAAGAAGCTGAGGACCCATTTCTTCTGGAAGGCATCAAAGAGGAGATCAGTAAATGTTCATGTATGGGCGGCATCATTTCTGACGGGAGTTTCATGATGCAGCTATAAATGAATTTCTGACTTGCATGTGCCTAAGATGCAGTGATTCCAATCAATCAGGGCCACTTTCACACTAGGCATGCATTATATTTGATTTTGGAAAAAAAAGGTATTGGAACTCATTATTAGCTATCAGAACAGACATTGGCACAATTTGGTTGAACTGTATCATTGGAAACTTGTACAAATCCTGAGCTACAATTCAATTGGGCAGAGGCTCTGTGGCTAAGGATCTGTGCCTGTGGCTGGAAGGTTGCTGGTTCAAATCCTGCAGCTGGCAGAGGAATCCTACTCTGTTGGGCTCCTGAGCAATGCCAACCCCAGCTGCTCCAGGGGTGCTGTATAAATGGCTGACCCTGTGCTCTGACCCCAAGCTTCTCTCCCTGTCTGTGTGTCTCATGGAAAGTGAGCTGGGGTCTGCGAAAAGACAAATTCTTAATGGAAGAAATTGTAAAGGGTTAATAAAGTGATGTTATTAGTATTAATCCAACATGGCATATGCCAGATGACAGATGGTACCAAGTTGCAAACATTGCTATGTCTAAGCTCTCCTAAAAAACAGGACATCGATGAACCAGCAGTGTTACTCCTTCTAGTACCATTGACCGCCAAGTACGCCTTTTTAACTTTTAAAGACCAACACAGAAAAATAATTGCGTTTGACAAGAAGAGAGATGGATTCTGAGTTATTGATCAAATCTGCACTTAATTATCCATTTATACAGTTACAGTCCTTTTACCAACCTAAGAGATTCTAACTTAGATTGCAGAACTGGATATTTCACTAGTCCATTGCAGGTTATCAGTACTGATACAGGAGTAACCAGGGTATCAGCTTCATTCATCTTTTGCATTTAACATGAGGAATCATGAAACCATATTCCACTGGCATTGATTGACCAAGACCTCCACAGTAATATATTCTATTTCATTTAGAAGGCAATTTATCTCCTATTTTTGTCCTTTCATAGGCATTAAATAAGAATTTGAAAGTAACAGTTAAGGTAACAGTCTGGGGTTTTAATGGGTGGTTAGAAAGTTATGTTGTAGGTCTAAGCTGTTGTGTAAATCAGACATTAGTGCTTCATGTTGAAGATTTCAACATTTTTAAAGACCTAAGTGATCTGGTTATTGGCTTAGTGACTGATTCATTCCACTCCATTCCACTGCAGGTCTTTGTTCCAGCTCTTCCTTCATTATTGAACAGACCTTCAGCCCCTGGACCCAATAAACCATTAACCATCAAGGAATCGATAGCATGACTATATAAAGACTTGGACTGGAGGAATCCAGGTTACCTGTCCCTGCTGTTTGTTGTGGCAATATACTAATAGAGACCTTTGAAACCCTGATGCAGGATTACCCGACCTGTTGCCCTTCCGATCCACTCAAGTCCGGTCCAGGATGTTCCTACAACCACAGAGCAGTTAAAGTGCTGGCTGAGTCAGAGCTCTGCAATGGGGTGGAAGGGATGGGCTGCAGTTTGCCCGCCATGTACTGTAAATCTAGAGATTATTTAATCCAGGGGAGTCCAGTCCTGCTCCTGGAAGGCCAGTGTGTCTCCAAAGTTTCAATCTATTTCAGCTTGCCATTTCATAATTTAGAATTGCAAATTATGTTGTCACACCCAACCAACTGTGTGTTTTTGACATTTCAGCACATAGCTGCGACCCTGTGACCTATGACCTATGACTTATGACCTGTGACTGCACACAGAGAAGACAGATACTTCTTCCTTTAAGATACTGATCTTTTAACATGTGACAGGAACAAGAAAAGACCCTGTCACCCCAGAGTGTAAATAAGCCCAGTTGGAGTTGGATGAAGAAAGGTCACAAGACGGGAAGTAGACAGATTACAGAAAAGCACTGAGCTGCCAAGCCATATAGAGTCTTCTAGGTGAGCATTAACTATTACTGGCTTGTTCTGACCACTTGTTAACCTCTTTCACCTCTAAACAGACAAAGCAAACATTGAACAGAACCAAATCTCCAGGACCAGAATCTGCCATTCCTGATTTAGATATGAAAATGTAGTATTTTATTCACAGCTATATTTGCACAAATATATAAAACACAAAGTCTTCTTACAGTTTAATACTCAGACTCAAGAACAGGAACAAGGGAAATGTTCATTTTGCTTTCTGTGTAGAACAATGGGTAGTATTTTTCTGTGAAATGTACATTAGCTGTGTAAATGAGATTTCGAGTCTCCACTTTGTAAAATGACAGCTGTCCTTCCTCACAGTTTATATAGACCCCCACTCTCTGGGGAAGCAGATCCTGAGATAATGGTGTTCGGGGTTCGGTAATGAAACTAAACTTGGTTTTACTCCACCGCTCCACTGCCCAGGCCCCGTTCTCAGGTCTAAGGTATGCATTTCTAGGAGCAGATCCCCTGAAGATGCCCACACCCCATTTCAGATTATCCCTCACATCCACCTCCCAGTAGTGCCTCCCTGAGATGAATCCCACTTTACCCAAGACACCCTTATTGACAGTAAACCTAGTAGATGCAGAGGACTGAGGCACATCAGACAAGACTGCGCGTTTCCCATCCTTGGAGATGTTCAGGCTGACATGGGCTGTATCAGGGTCCAGGACTACATCAACTGGAAAGAATGACAATGACTATCAAAACAGGGGCCTATGCCTTAAAAAGGGAAATTACTTTTCTATTCATAAATTCATTCTTTGAATTAATTCCTTAAGAAATGGCAAGTGTTGAGTTGAAGAGAAAAGATGTTAACTCATATGATACAACACAACATATTCGACTAATAGTATATTCTCAAACCTAACATTGTCCAATTAAATGCTTCTGAATAGTGTATTTTGGTAAGTTTATAAAAAACACCGTACAATGGCAGCCATTGATTAGGATACCTGATGCATTTTGAATCCTTTTCCACACTAGGAGAAAAAAAAACAAATTGTTAAAATAATTTATTTATGTGTAAGAATACAGTTTTCCCTGCCAGGGATTACTAAAACACACACATATCATTCTATGACATTGTTCTAGAGCAGGGGTGGGCAAACTTTTTTGTCTGAAGGGCCACATAAAATTTTGAAACTATACAGAGGGCCACTTCACGCTGCTTAAATGCCCCCTATAAGTTAAGAATCCAACATAGGCTTATTAGTTCAAGGTTAACGATAACCTGAGAGAGAAAAAATATTTTAAATATAAAAAATAAAAATTGTATAAAACTTGACGTTCAAGTCAAGGTCCTTCTTCGATGACCTTGACTCGACGGGTAATTGTTCTGCATGATAAACTTATTTTCTCAAATTTGTTCTTGCTGTCTGGACAAAGAATATCTACGGTTTCTATCATACACTCCTTCAAAAGCTCCCCTTCAGAGAGCGGCTTGCTTTGTTAAGCAATTTTATATGACACACTCTGCATTCACTGCCAACTTTCTGCTTCTTCAATCCGCTCATGTTGGCGCAGGATCCCTCACAGTACGATGGACCCACTCTGACTGGTGAATCAAATTGGTAAAGCAGGGGTTCCAGAACTTATTGGGTCCGTGCCTCCCTTGACCTGTCAGATTTTCCACGTGCCTCCCCTGTGTCACAAATACAGTCTGTTCGATGGCAGTGCGATATTTTTCAAAAGATTATACATTTGAAAAAGAAACGATGGGTCAAAATAAAAACAAAGTTGATCCAATTTTGATTATTTTTAAGCATTTTCAAAACCAATAGGCTTGATCGAAACAGTATAAAAATACTTAACACATTTTCTTGAAATTATTTGAAATATGCAAACAATTTGAAAACATTTAGAAAAGAGTCAACATCTTTGTAAAATGCTAATAAAATGACTTAATAAACATGTAAAACTCTAACATCAATGTTTTTTTTAAAAAAGGGGGAGAATTCAATGCCTTTTTGTCAGTGCCTCTTAATGGGTAGGTGGGCTTGTTTAATAAATCATGTAAACGTAATTCACCAAAAACACCGGGTAGTATTTTTTAAATGGCAACGTGCATCTCCTTCTCAACATTGACTCTTGATCTGAACTTGTGCTGAAAACCCAGCCTCACAAAGGCAGGATATTGCAAAGGGAAGCAGAATTCACAGAGCTCTGTTGCTGATTCCTCGGTACTCCAATAGTACAAGGTTTTTTGCATTGTGCTGCTCGGTACGCTATTTTGTATGATGAAAAAAAGAACTTTGCTGGGGACTGTAGTTTGGTTAGAAAAAGCAGCTTTCTGCTCATTCATTAAACTTGAGCAAAAAATACTCACTGGGCTTACTTACAGTATCAAACTACTGTGAACAGTTCCCAAATGACATTTCAATTTATTGTGGATCAGGCTCTCAGCAGCCAACACTTTAAGGCAGACAACACACTGAGGACATTCGTCAATTGTGCCCTCAATTGTACATGTGTAGCGGCGAGGCTTAATAATAAGGCAGAATTAAGTGTTTCTGAGCTTCCCAAATGAGGCCCCATTTCTCTGTTCATCTCTGTGGAGCAGCCACAGAGAGACCATTAGTGCAGGGTGATTTAAGGTTTCCTAGGACAGCTCCCAAAGGGGGATGCACTTAGCTAAGTCTGGCTATCATGATCAATGGTCATCCACTGGCGCCTATCAGTCTAGGGAGTGCCGGATGGACATCTGGACTGCATTACTAAGTGTCAGGACTAAGTGACTCATATCTCACCTTGATCAACCAATCAGGGACTGGTAGGGCTGAGTAACCCACGTGGGACTCTGATGCCCATAGAACTTTCAGCCAATCAACGAGCTGAAGTTCCTCCAGGTAAAAACAGGCCACACAGGCCTGGAGATTCAGATTCAACAAGATTCAGATTCGGGAGATTCAGTAAGATTCTGGAGAGGATTCTGTGGACTGTTCTAAAGGGAATTCAAAAGGAGAATTCCAGGGCAGGACGGCCCAGGAGCAGAAGGCTCCCAAGGGCAGGACATTCTCGCAGCGCGCCTCCTGACCATCCCGAGACTCAGCCCGGACAACCACGGAACGGCCAGTGTGTCCGAGTGCCAGAACTTTCCTTTGTTCTAAGAGTCTAGAGTGGAGGTTGCCAGAGAGTAACCAGCAGCAGGCCTCGTGAACAGGTCGGAACTGTGGACGGCTGAATCACTATTCAGAACTAGCGCTTCATCAGGAACGAACCGGTCCTCTTCCTGACTTGCTGGGACCCACAGTCATCTTTTCTCCTGTGCGCAAACTTTGCTAGTTAAAGCCAACACTAACTAGCAGGCCAGTGAGCATCTGCAGCGCACCGTCACAAGCCGCACAGCACAGCCTGGCACACAGCCAGACAGCGCGGATTGGACAGCAACAGCCTGCAACTGTTTCTTTGTGCCTGCAGGAGATCTGAATCCCCAGAAATTGGATGAGTATTCAACTTCAATGCATTACAGCTCGAGAATTCAATTGTTATCCCAACCAGTTGATATCAATTTAATTCCTAAGAGTTATGTACTTGTTTTGAGTATCTAATGTAGAAGTTGTAACCAAGTTCACTTTATGAAACGGTCTTAATGAATGATATACTGAACGTATGTCCTCTTGATATATGTAACTCTTCGTAACTGATTGAATATATACCTTTTGTATTCTGATAACCCTCACGATAAGATCTGTTAGGTTTATATGCATATTCTATGTATTAATAAATGTATCCTCATGTATTAGTACCTGTGTGTGTGCGTTGTTTGAGTTATGTCGCATGGTTGGATTCTAAAGCCATCAAAAGAATCAACTTTGTGATTTACTGCTACAATTGATAATTGTCTCAGTAAATGCCCAAACCCTACAGAACTGGTGCCTTCAGAGAGCCACAACGCTACATATTTGGCTTCCCTGAACGGCTATGAAACACTACACATGTAAAACTGAAATTCAAGAAACTGTCGTCGTACTTTCTGTTTTTGCGTTTCCGTTTCTCTTTAGACCTACAGCAGGCTCCATGTCCTTCATGTTTTTTTTTTTGCTCATATTTAAAAACCTCTCCCTTGCGATCGTGTAACAAGAAACTCACAAAATGACCACTCATAGAAACATGAAACACCGAAGCCATGGTCAGCTGCTTACAGACTGCCGACTCTTGTGGCCAGTGTCATGTGACACAATCTAGCTCGGTAGCCCGCGACTCACACATATACAGAAAGTATATGATCTCTTTATACATATAATCTGTTATCTCCTCTCAAAGGATAGGAGAGTACATTCTAAAAACAACAGATGAGAGGGTTCATCTATGATGAGGGTTCATCTATGGTTAATGGAGTTGCCATGGGCACCAGGATGGGACCCAGCTATGCCAATATTTTTGTCGGCTGGGTAGAAGAATGCTTCTTTGCTTCCTATTCTGGCTTTGTCAGTGACCTCTACAAGTGTTGCATCGATGACTGCATTGGTGCTGCTACGTGCTCTAATGACCAGCTAGAGCACTTCCTGAATCAATTCACTAACTCTCACCTGTCCCTCAAATAGACAGTTAACATATCTTCCACCACTCTTCTGTTTCTAGACATAAATGTATCTGTTATCCATCTACGACTCTCATCCTCAGTCTATTACAAACCCACAGATTCACACTGTTCATCTTTTTTCATGAACAGAGGATACCCCACCCATGTTATCAATAGGGCTCTCACCCAGGCCAAGGAACTCCTGGTCTCACAGCCGCATTCCTCTGGTGCTTCCCTACCACTCTAACACACTTTCTATCCCCAGGACCATTATTTACAACTACTCCATTTTACAGGGCGATCCCTTCAGCGGTACCCTTTTTTCAAACCTCCCAATCATCTCATACTGCCGACCCACCAATCTACGTAAACTTCTGGTTCACAGCTCCCTTGTCCGCACTCGGCCATCATACCCACCAGGCACCTTCCCCTGCAACAGAACTCACTGCATCACCTGCAAATACATATCTAACAACACGCTCATTCAAGGTCCCTCAGGTCAATTCCAGATCACCCAGATGACATCCTGTACCTCCAGCAACCTCACTTACTGTATCTCCTGCAGCAAATGCCCAGTTATCTGCGCTGGGGAAACGAGAAGGAGAGTAGGAGACTGCTTCAGAGATCATGTTCGGGCTGTGAAGATGAAAGATTTCTCCAAGCTCATAGTTTCTCATTTCACCTCTGACGGCCATGATCACACTGATCTCTCTGTCTCTGTTCTCAGAGAAGGGTTTCTCACCTCTCACAGCAGAAAGACAACAGAAACTAAACTCATCCTGAAGCTAGGTTCACACCATCCCCCTTCTCTCAATGACCGACTTACTTTCGTGTAATCTTCTTTATTTTCATACAGGGTTTGACTTCACACCTTTCTTCAACCTTCTGCACTTTGCACTTCCTGAATGGCCTCTCTGCCTCTCTGCCCCTCCTGCCTCCTCCCCTCTCACAACTTGTGTTCTTCTATGCAATTTAATCTTTGCTGTCTGCCCCGTCTTACACCCGAAGAAGGCTTCACAGCTGAAATGTTGTTTTTTTCTCTCTTCTCTTTTCAGCATGGAATAAGCTTGTTCCTTTGCAGACTACGCATGCTGACACAGCTCCCCACCTGAACTACTTCATCTATGATTTTGTGTAAGATTAATTTGTCTCTACGTAAGACAAGTTATTGAGTTCAAGGATGTGGCAGTAATCTTGTCAGAAGTCCTGCACACCTTGTTTCATTTATTTGTGTTCTGCAAGGACAGATCTCCTCCTCATCTTTGAATGCAACAAGTTAGAATGCTCTGAATACAACTCTTACATAAAAGTGTCAACATTGTGCTTTCTACATTAAAACTCCTTAACTTCCTTAAAAAATACAAACTTTTTTGTGCCTTCAATTATCTTGCCTCCCTATTGGTAGTCCCAGTCAATATACAATCCATAATACCACCAAGGTATTTACACCCTTATACTGTTTCAGTAGGAATAGAATATTTCTGAATTCAATTATTTCCTGTGTGGTGTTTGTATCAAAAACAGTGTATTATCTTAGCCATGATCCCTTGAATTTAAAAATGTGCTAAGACAAAATGGTAAAGATGTTGTCATGAAAAATGTCACACTTTGTATAATGAGCATCAATGTGTTTTTCTTACCTGTTGTAGGTATTCTTCTTTCTCTTTCTATGAAGAAGGCATAACACATGTAAAATGTCAGATATGAAAGTAAAATCTAAATTATTCCATGTTACAGATTCCTCTAACACAATATAGAATCTAACACAGGACTTTCTTTAGTTACTTTTAGGGTAAGTGAGAGTCACAGTTGTGGAGTCCAGGTATAAAGTAGACAGATACTCAAAGTCTTGACCCCTAAATTATATTGATTTACAGAGATGATGCTTTATTTTTATATTTCATAAATTAAATCTTTAGGCCAGCAGACCTTGACTGTTTACTTCAACAACCTTCAAAGCCCAAAGACATTTTTGTTAACAAGGATCTACAAGAATATGTTGGTTTGCAGTCATTTTAATAATACAAAATGAATGTGTTTAACATTTGTTTTGATTCATTAATTTGGGTTTCAGTGTAACCTGACACCTGAGCATGAATAGACACAAAGAAGACGGAACATAGAATCACTTACTTGATATTTTGGTAAGAACAGAGCAGGCTTAATAAAGTGAAGAGAAAGAAAAAAGATTAGTGACAACACTGACACTGTGTGCTTGTCTCTCCCTGGTGTTCACAAGCAGAGCAGATCCCCGAATCCAGAGCAGTAATATCTTTAGTCTGCCGAACAAATTGTCTACAATTTTCTAAATGAGGCCTTACAAGCAAATGATCCAGAATTAATACTGTATATCCTCCCTTATGTCGGATTTATACTTTTGACTATACACACTTGTATCTGTTTTGCCATTTGAATTGCTTCCCCAGATTTTAGAATTTGATGTTTCGGCGTGAATGCAAAAGTCTTTTTTATAAACAGTCTCTTCTGCCTGACTTCGTTTCTCACGTTGTATTTAAAGTTTGTTCTTGTTTCCTGCATGCAACAGCAGGAAAAAAAAAACCTTCATCCTGCTAGTGTTTTGAAAGCCTTTTACCTTATTAGATATCGTCTGCCAAGACTTCCCTCAATGTAAAGTTCTTCAATTATATGTCATTTTTTTTGCCATCTCAACTATATTTGTTAATCCTCCTAATTTGATATAACCTGCAATCATGTGAAATAAATGCATGTTAAATCTTTCAACTGAAGTTGCTTTAAAAGTCTCTTTTGAGCCAGCAGTGGATGGAAATAATAAAGAAGGGAAAACTTTGAAAATCCACACTTGTACTAACCAATCACGTAGTTGCTGTTGCACAGTGGGACCAGGTTGTGTCTCTTTATGGCGTCGCTGCAGCGTTTAGCTTCTTCATGAACATCAGTCAAATTGTCTTGTAGGTTAAAACAGCTGTTTTGAATGTCCTCCACTATCGTCCGCAGTTCTAATTATAAAATGACAAGATTATTTAGGAGAGCATTTCAAGAAACACAAAGCGCTTTGCAATGGCGGACACTATACATTACAGAAACAATTGTAAAACAGATTTGTGAAACCAAGAGTAAGACTAAATTATACATGAAGAGCTTTGGAGAGAAGACATGAATATGACATAATAACAACAAACCGACTTCTATTTGTTTCCTCACTGTTGTCTTTGATAGAGTGAAAAAGCTTTATTGACCACTGTGTGAAATCTACTCCTGGGCAGAGTGTGCAGGCTTTCTCACTCCTGAGTTTCAGCAGAATGATCCTCAGGTCTAACTGCTCTTTAATTGTTCAAGAGAAGATATTGGGACACTGGAAGATACTGGGGATTGGGGAGTTGTTGTAGGTTTCAGCTACTTGTCAATTGTTCCAGAGGGTCTAAAATAAAAACTACCACAGCCCCATCAAATATGTTAACATATTTGCTGCAGTGTTAATCTGTATCTGTGTTGATGACCTGAGGACCCAGGGTCTAATGACCACCTGCTACTGAGACCTGAGAGGCATCACTGCACCCTGAAACACAATAGCTTACCTACAGTAGATTGACTATCCTTACCTTGTTTAAAAGCAGAAGAGCTCCTGTTTGAAGATGAATAATTTGTGTACACAAGGGAGGTGTTTTGGGGTAGAACTTGGGTAGTTGTGGTTTGCCTGAGGAAATCTTAAATAAAAATCAGAAGAGAACTATAGTCTAATTAAGCCAATTCTTTGCCGAATACTAAGTCTATTTTGTTTTGAACAAGGTTTTAAATAAACTTTCTTTCCCAATGACTAAACACACTATACTCTTGTTGAATTATATGTAGAGATTTTAAAGTGAATTTATTCACATTGTAATGACACAGAAGTCGTTATCAATCAACATTTTTTCCTGCTGGATCATTGTGGTGGTAGAGGAATTAAAGGTAGTTACAGCATGAGAGACGTACATGTATTGGAATACATAGAACTGAATCATGATTTTCTTAGAACAGGGAAGTATCCCTCAGGAGGAGGAAGATAACTGGGATGCAGGACAGAAAGAGACTCTTGGAGATATAAAAGACAGCAAGCAGACAAAACCAGGAAAGAACATACTTCCTTTCTAGTACAGAAAGGGATTCTGTTCTGCCCATTGTGTTGGAAGTACATTTGCTGACCAGCTATCAAGTAAAGGAGGAGAAGCTAGGGAGAGAGCATCAGTATCCCACTCTTCTGAACAGCCAGGTACCTAATTTCACAGGGATATCATAATACTTCTGCTATACTGTACATGTCCAAACACATCAGTTCCTGTACTTACAATAAGAACTGAAGATGACAGTGGTCAGGAGCACACAGCTCAGACCCGAGCAGATGAGGGCCAGGATCTTGTACGGAGAGCCGTCTCTTTGGGATTTCTCCACCGATTCCAGAACTGAAAAGAAAACTCTTTAAGATATTCAGCTTTTTCAAAATAAAAACATACAGAAAATCGCTTGGACAACCATTTCCTCAGGACTTTATTAAATTATAGATACAGATATAAAGATACTGTGTATCAAAGTTCCGTTGAAGTTCATTGGCTTGCCTGCATGTAGCAACACTGCTGACAACTACAGCGGTTTTTACATTGTGTATTAACGGTGCACATTTGCATTGGACTCAGTGCAGTCTGTGTTGACAGAAGCTGAACGATGAACATGGAATCCATGTTCATTGGATTAATGGTGCACAAATGTGTGTTGTGTTAAATTATATTTTGCAACACATCAACTGTTTAGCTGATCACAATGTAATTGATCAAGATCATTAGAAATTGGTGATTTAATGGTCATCCTGTCATATTAGTCGCGGCTGCTGGACTGTTGGGCATTTAATCACCAGGAGACTCTAAGCGCATTGAGTTGGTTTTTGACCAAACCCGTTCCAGTTACTCCTGGGAATAAAACCTTGGACCTGGCAGAGCTCAGAGCTCTGTGATCGAGTGTGGACTCTGGGCACCTTCACCTAGTATTGCACCTCTCTGGTTTGTTTTTTTTCTAGCCCCTGCTTCGTTCTCGATCAGGTCCATGGATCACCCCCTGGTTACACTGCCCTGAAATTAGACTGTTACTCTGTCTTGACTCCTGGATTCGCCCTTTGTTGGTATTCTGTCTCTCATAGTTTCACCCCCCCACCCCCAGTCTCAGTAACGCGCAGCTCGGTGCAATTCCTTGTGTGCTGTTTGCAGGCTCCCTAACTCTGCTACCTCTCGCCTAGCACTTGGGTTCACTGTCACTCCTGGATCGCACTTCCCAGGGGTGGGACATAACAGATCCCCAAACCAGACAGTCTGATGCCACTGCTCCACATCATTCCAGATTGATCATTACAGAATCAATCTGCAGAAGTCACACTGAAAGAAAAACACATGTGCCGACAGTACCTCCCAGGTTTCCTTTACTCTGCAGTTCTTCTTCCCCACCTTTGTAGCAGTTGGGTGACTTGAACGTATCTTCAATGTTGGCGTAAATGTGTTCCATGTTTACCATTCAGCTTCTGTCAACACAGACTGCACTGAGTCCAATGTAGCACTGGAGATACAGCTGCAACAGCTGAACCCGACTTCATAAGAGAATAAGAAACCCCCCCTTTTGCTCTGTGGTGTAGAGACTTTAACATGTTTAACATATCCTGTGCACTGAAGGTGTGATCTCACCACAGGTTCAGTTCTTCCTCTGTTCTTCTGGTGATGAAAAGGCTGTAGCTGCTTCTCTTGTGCACTGTAGAGCTATCAGCTAGTCTGAGAGGTGTCCTTTGGTCTCCAACCTGTCTTAGGTCTTAAAAGAGTCTTAAAAGAAGAACAAAAAAGGAAGGAAAAGAAAAATATAAGCAAAGGAGGATAAAGTTGCAAAAGGGGTGGTCTACCTGTTACAATCATCTTATACTCTTATTTAACTCAATTCCACTTCATCACATTTTAAAAGGATTTTGAATCTGTCCTCACAGTGACAGTGATATCCGAGGAACTCGGCCCTCCTGAGGTCATATCTGGATTATTGTGGTTTTTCAGTCTGTGACAGTATAGAGCTGTCTGTGACAGTAACAGTATGTTACAGTCCCACCACCTCGCTGCCAGAGGGCTCCCCACACTCTGCTTGCTGGTCCGGCGTTGGCCAGGCAGATGTCAGTAACCAGTCCCTGATTGCCTAGTGTACCTCCACACCTCCCCTCTTCAGGCCTTTATAAACTCTCCTTTTAGACCTTGCAGTGTACTGTATTGTTTTACCTCTGGATTGAGCTCCACATCCAGAATTTCTCGAGTTTCTTCCTGTCCTATGTCATTTACTCCACGTCCTTATTCCTTCACTTGTTAGCTTATTCCTTGTTTCTCATTATTTGTTATAGCTTCTGTTATAGCTTAATGCTTCTTGGGGCTTTCCCTGATTACCATTCCCTGCTCCTGGTTTTTCGTTTTCTCCCTGGATTCCTTACCTGATTTTGGACATTGGCCTGTTTCAAGGCTTCGATTCTGGACTGTCATGTTGGGCAGCTACTGTACCTGCCTGGTTCTAGCCTGTTTTTAAGAATTTGCTCTGCGGGTCGTATTTGATTGTTGCCTCTTGGACCTCTTTGACTGTTAAAATCCCTGTTATTATGAGCTGTTCAGACAGCCATCACAGTATAGAGCACACAGTCAGGATACCAGGGTGGGAATTTCAAAGTCTGCCCAGGACGGGACAGGGATCCAGTGAAGTGAAAGAAGGTGTTATGCCACGCCCCTGGAGGACTCGTCATTCCACCTTGCACTCCAGCACGGTTCCCAGTTAGCCAATTTCCCCAAGCCTGTTTAATGCTACTTCACACTCTCCTCTGTGCTCAGTATTGGGTTTTTTCTGAGCTACTATCACTTTCGCTGCGACTTACTACTTGGTTATTGGCTCTCTGACCCTGGTTTGTTCCCCGACTACGTCTCCTGGTTTCGGTTTTGGCTCTTTACCGATCGCTCTGGTTTAGACTCTCAGCTTCCTCGCGGCTTACGGCTCCGCTCCGGGTTTTGTACTTTTCCACCGGCTTGTTTACCTACGGCTCTTTTGGACCTCGGATTGTTATCTCGACTACGCTCCTGGAGATTGTTCTGGTTTTCTGCAACAGGTCCTCACAGAAGGGGCAGAGCAATAAGACCCCATTTATCTGGAACAAGAAGTCTGACTGTAGCATTCCGAACTTGTTGAATCTCTTTGTGCAGAAATCCGGTGACTACAGCAACCACGTCTGCGGTAAATTCACCCACTGCTCAAGGGTGTACTGAGGAAGACTGGAGGGGAGGAGTGTAATAGTACTAATATGGTGAGCAGAGATAGAAATAACTGTCACGATGGTCATCCCTCCTCTAAAGGTCACGCCTACCTTTTTCATTGTGTTCCCCAGCCTTATTTATCCCAGCTGTTTCCTATCCCTGTTTCCCTATTTAAGCCCGGCGTCTCTGTAGTTCCGGGCTCAGCATTGGAAGACGGACGTCTGAAAGCCCACCAATCCACCGGGCTCAGGAGTAGTCAGAGGGCAAGGCCTTTTCCCCAGACGTCCTGACCTACTGAGTCCAGGGCTCGGAGCGCCTTGTCCCGTTATGGTTTTAACCCTTTGTGTTCCTGGTCCCAATTCCCTGTTCCTGTTTTTTAATTCACTTTGTCTCTAATGGATTTCCCGGCACCTGGACCTTGGACTGCGATTTCCTCTATTGGACTTCCTTTTGGACTCGTTCGCCTGCGCTCCCCCCATAAATCGGATCACTGTCTTCACCGCCTCCCTGTCCGTCATCCCGTCCATTCCTCACCGTGTCTTCCCTGATTGTCCTCCTCCAGACACTTCCGGATTATACCATCCCACGTAGGGTCTTTAACAACGCACTTCACGGGAGTCAGAACCGGCTCCCGTGACAGTAACCTACTATCAGCCCTCACCATCTGCAGCAAGACCTGTGAGGATTCAGCAATCAATTACATCAGCTGTGAGGGGAGAGAAGGAAGCTATTGTTGTTATGTATTGGGAATCATGTGAAGATTCATTAAAAAGAAATATCCATGGGTGAAATTTGATAAGGAATCAAAACTGAAGACTTGTTTAGAAAAAAAAATGCTCACATTTATCATTCAGATGGTTTTCAGAAACGTAAACCTAATGGCTGGCAAAGGATACGGTACTAGAATTATTTTTCTTTTCATTTTAATTAATTTTGTTGAGCACTGTCTCCAGCAAGAGTTCCAAAACTGAGCTGTTAAATGAAGGTAGTATATAATAAATTACCTCATGCTTTCTAAGTTGCATTAGTAAAATAATATTAGATTGTTTTTAGAAAATATATGCAGTTGCAGAAAATGCCAACATAGGTTGGTTTTTCTAGAAGTCTGTTCAGCTTTCTTCACACATATGCTAAATTAATATAAGGTGTCATAAAGTTTGTAATTCAAAAGGAGAGTTCAAAAGGAGATCAGCTAGTGTTCTTTGACCATAAGGAAACTAACCAAACTAATCAAAGAGTGGTCACCGTTGTTAAGCATTCCACTCGCGTCTCTGTCCCTTCTTGCGCACTCTTTAACAAACGCTCACGCCGCAAGTAATACGCCAATCACCATTTACTCCCGTCACTATTTTAGTTCTCCTCTTTCTTCACTTCCCTGCTCACTATTGCTGATTCTCTTAGAGCTCCCAAGTGCTCGTTACTTTTCTAGTCTTTACTCGGTATTTGATCTTCTAGCCTGCTCCTTGTTTTCGACTCAGCCTTTCGTTTTGGATTGTTGATCTCGTAGTCTCTCCCGTGTTCAGACCTACTCGCTCGCTTCCTGGTACTCGTTTTTGCTTAGCGATTCGGCTTGGTGTTTCTCTCTCCTGAGTCCTGCACAGGATCCATTTACCCTATCTGCCCGACCTGACGACCGTGGAGTGGTATTTTTGACAAGAAGATTTAAAACTGGCTGTATCTTTATGCTATGTACAGTAATTCACTTTTGCTTTTCCATGTTAATTGCATGATGTCATCTTTCTGCAGGTACATCTACCTATAGTAGTTTCCATACTGATTATCTCCCACCTCCACCCCCCCAGTAGGGTCTCCTGAAGATGAACCCCTCTGTGCTCAAGAACTCTGGGGGAGCAGTAGACCAGACATAGTTTCTTTCTGTGAACGTGGTCCTGAAACTCTAGTGTCAGAAAAACAGCAGCTGCTGTCCCTGTTCCGTAAACTTTAGAGTTTATGTAGACTATCACTCTCTTAATAAAGAGTCAAAGGTAATGTGATGTAGGTCTTGGTAGAGGCACTGATGAATCTACTTCCCTTTCCTCATTTCCACAGCCCTTGTATCACTCTCGGGAGTTTATCTGCAGATGCCCCCTCCACCTCCCAGTAGGCTCTCAGACATGAACCCTTTGCCCAAGACACATGGGGGAGCAGCAGACCTTATCTGGCGTCTTTCTTTTTCAGACATGTCAGACATTGTGACATATTTCCAGTCTTTGAAGACATTAATCCAGCCGTGCTGAACTCTGTCAGCTGTGAGCAGAGAGAGGGAAGGGCCCATGGTAATAAATAGGGGGTCATGCGAAACATGAATAATAATACAGACCTAAGGGTGAAATTCAGGAATGAATCAAAATTGCTGAACTTAATGAAAATGACTGCTTAAAGTTTATTATTAAGAAGGTATTTAGGGACGTACTGTAATTCTAATGGCTAGAAAGAAGTAGTACTACAAAACATTTATCTTTTTATTAATTTCTCTAAGCTGTGTCTCCAGTAAGACTTCCAAAACTGAGCTATTGAAATAAAGATAGTAGGTAATAAATTATCTTACGTTTTCTTAGTTAACCGTGTATTACTCTTCTGTGTTCTCTCTTTTGTGTTCCAAAGGACAACCAAGAAATTGAAGGATTTCAAATGTATCCGTGCATTACTTAAATCATATTAGATTGTTTTAATAATTGTCTTGCACAAATGCTAAACTAGTATTACTGTAGGTGTCATAAAGTTTGTCTTGTTAGTTGTCTGAGAGCCGAGTTCAAAAGGAAATCAGCTAGTGTTCTTTGACCACAAGGAAACTAACATTTAACAAAGGCTGCCTTGAGGTCACTGTGGAGTGCTAGCTATGCAACTGACAAGGTTTTAATCTGAGTACAGATACAGTTTATGCCATGTAAGGCATTTTTGCTTTTTAATGTAAAAGGTACGATGTCATCTGCCTTTATAAAATGCATTGAAAACTGTTTCATTGAAGATTCAAAAGCATATCTTTTCACCTGTACCTTGGGTACCAATAAGGCTCCTTTAGAACTGAAATAAACTCTTTCTTTTGATGATTTTTTTACTGTAATTTATAGTCTGGTTATTTCTGCTCCTCAAAAGGAATTTTCGAATTTTCATGTTGTGATATTCACTTTTATTCACACTGTAGATACACTATTGCAGATCAGCAATAAATTATTACAGACTTCATGAAAAGTTCAGAGCAACCTCCCAGGAAAGAAATAATACTTAAAAGTCACGGGGTTAAAATAGATACACAGAGCAAGTGTCTGTGCAGAGCACTGGCTAGATGCCAAAGACCAATAACAGCAGTGGGACAGATCTCTATCTATAAGCAGCATGAGAGTTACTAGCATCACGCAGCTAGTGTGACAGATCACCCTCTCAAATGGTAGCATAGTGTGAGGAAACCACACATAAAAGACCCATGAATTTAACAGTTGTGGGACCAACACTGATGGAGCTTAACCTTCCCTAAATCAAGTCTGTCTGAGTGCACCAGTGACCCCTCTATAGAAATGGAGAAAGATAAAGCAGGTCTACCCCATTAGGCTGGTCCTCTCTTTACCATCTTGTTACTTACCGGCGAACTGACATGGAAAGATTGAGGCGGCTACTTGGTGTCATCTTTTTCTTGCTCTCTCTCACCCTTTCAACATCTCTTTTAGTTTCCACCCAAAACATAAAATCCAATCTTTCATCCACCTGTAAGACTGCAAGGATGTGAGTAGACCACCCCTGTCTGCGCTCTCAGTCTTTAATTGGCTCCCAAACAGGTGCAGCCAATCCCCCTGATAACCTATAAAATGCAGTTATAGTACAGTATTTTGTGACTGGAGTGTCTCCACACTGCCCTTTGGTGACTCAAACGCGTACAAACACTCTAGATCAGGCTGCTCTGTCGCAAGCAGGTGTAGTTGGCCTTTTGTCGAGTTAGTTCAAGTAGAGAGCTGCGTCAGCATGTGTAGGCTGCAAAGAAAAAAGTAATAGGTTTATTCCATGCTGAAAAGAGAAGAAAAGAAACAATGTTTCAGCCGGGGAGCCTTCTTCGGGTGTGAGGTGCTTTACTTGTTCTATTGTAGAGTTTGCAGTCTGTGATGTAAATCTGTACAGTGCTCCCTTTTTATATGGTTTGATCCTTGGAAAATCCTCGTAAGGTAAAAACTGCTTGTGTACTGGAAAACTACATTCCCATTCCTTCCTGTGTTATACCCTCTAATTGGTTTCAGATCTCAAATATGTTCCCTCAAGCACCCAACTTCACCTTAATGCAGCACAGAATGGTAACTATGTATAGAAACAATAACATTCCTGGTGAATTATTTGAGTATTATGTCTAATGTCATTAGCCAATACAGATGTACAGTAGGAAACCATTAACACTCCTGTTTATATTCAGTACATTGGTACAGCTGCTAGGAAAAACATTAGGCATTTTCCGATATTGTATGTGTTTAAGATAAATCTTTGTTTTTTTTTTTGTTTTTTTTTTAGAGAACAAAACAAAACCATTCTACATATAAACCACCATTATTCGGCCTTACTTTTACAATACATTTTCGACTATACATCACAAGTAAAAATTGTCTATTCCTGTTTGTCCCCCTAGTATTTTAGTATTATATAACTTTTAAACAAAACTTTATACATTCAAAATGAGGACGATGTATACAATTATGATTATGAAAAAGGAGAAGACTGTATATACTGTAAATGTACCTTGTTAAGTTTCAGTTATTTTATATCTCAACAAATTCCGACCTTAAAGACTAGCTCCTCCATTCCTCGGGGCTTATCATTAGGGTAAGGATGTCGCGAGGCCCACCTAGCACCAGGAAACCCTACGTCCGTCTCCTGAGGGCATAGGCCTCATCCCCGACACCTCCTGCTTCCTGAGCCTGGGGTCTAGAGGACCTCGCCCCATAACCCTAGGACCTACATGTTTTGTCTGTTCATGTTTTCCTCCTTCCCGGGGATTTTAACCTTGTTGTGTTCCACGATGGATTACTCACTGATGGACTCTTGGACTATGCCCTGACCTGCCTTTGGACCTGTTTGGATGCTATTCTTTGTCTTCCCCGCTCACTGCCTCACGGACCATCACTATTATTTTGTGCACTATTAAACCCCTGTATGTTCCCTTTTACCTCGCCTCCTGTTTTCTCCAGCTCTCACCGCATCACATAGGGTCCACTACAAGACCCGACACGGATCTCAGTCCGTGTCCATGACATAAAATCAGTGCTTTTTGATTTAAAAAATGATAAAAAAGCTGCATTAGGTGCATCACGCATCTGTTGTGTAACTCAGGGGTGGATCTGCAGTCCTGGAGAACCATAGTGTCTGAAGGCTTCAGCATTTTTATTGAACTAATTGATCTGGTTTTTGGCTTAGAGGCTGATGCATTCCACTCCATTCCACCGCTGGTCTCTGTTCCAGCTCTTCCTTCATTATTGAGCAGAACCTTAGCCCCTGGACCCCATAAGCATTTACAGTAAGTGTAAAAAAATCAAATACATGACTGAACAGAGCAAAAGTGCTACTGTATATAAAGATTTGGACTGGAAGAGCTTAGATTGGCTATCCGTGCTGTTTGGTCTACATACTGTGCATCCCAAGTTTCCATTCTTAACAAAAAAGCCACGGGCTACTTCTTATCCACTCTCACTGCTGGCTGGTCCAATTAGCCGGTAGATTGGTGCCGACTGGGGTCACAGAGGGATCAGCCCCTTTCCTCTGGGGAGCCAGCACTGCTGGTGGACGTATTCGGCGGGGTAGGCCAGGCAGGCGGCTCAGCAGCTAAACTGTCTGACAAGCAGCCGCTAGCAGCAACAGTCAGATCGCCCAGTTTTGGTGGTTTTGTGAACCCAAAATTAGCAAGTAAAGTTCCCTGTTTTCTCTTGGGCATTATCGTCGCTTTTCAGTAACATATATAGAAAACTGAATTTTTTCATACACTCTATATAGAAAACTGAATGTCATTGGAAATCTCCTCTGCGAATTCACGACGCACCTTTTTTGGGGGAGCAAACATAACCAAGAGTGACTTGTTAGCTTGTCCGTTTGTCACGTGAAAAGAAACGTTGCCTACTTTTGTAACAGCGCCACCATGGCCTTGATTAGCAATAGTATTAAATCGCTTAGCTATTTCTATGGCAGCAACACACTCAAAACAGAAATGCAAATGTAGTCTAGACCGGAGAAAAGTGACACATATAAATAGGAAATTGAATAAATTGACAGTTTCCATATTTTAGAGACCCCCCCAAAAGTTTGCAAATGGTCTCTTCAGGGGAGCTCGTGCCTTATTCAGGGGAGCTAAGCTCCCCCTATCTCCCCCGTAGTTCGCATCATGTTTACAACCCAAGAGCAGTTAAGGAGCTGGCTGTGTCAGAGCTCTGCAATGGAGTGGAAGAGATGGGCTGCAGCTTCCCAAGTCTAGGAGGTTTTTAAACTAGGGGAGGCCAGTCTTGGTCCTGGAAGGTCAGTGGTCCAAAGTTTCAGTCCATCTCAGAGCATTATTTAATAATTAAGAATTGCCCATTGATCTTGTTACACCCAAACAGTTGTGTTTTTGAGATCTTGGCACAGAGCTACAGAGACCCAGGTTCACGCCCGGGCACTGAGGACGAACTGGCAGGGCAGGAGCGGCAAGGGCGGAAACCCCAAGAACTGTTACATAAATTACAAAATCAAATTAGAAAGGCAATCATTTCGAAGTGCAGCAGAAGCACACAGTCGACAATGAAGTAAAAGCCTTTCTGAAAAGAAGGGATTCACGTCTAGAGTGCTTGAGTTTGAGAGGCATCTAGAAGAGTTGGGTGGATGAAGGTCATGAGCTGGAGAGCGGACAGATAATACATTAGGTGCTAAGCCATGTACAGTAGGACCTTATAGGAATAATACACAACTACTGGATGTTTGCAGAAATATATCAAACACAAAGTCTCGTTCCAGTTTAATTCTCAAACTCAAGAGGAGGAACAGTGGAAATGTAACGAAGTGTTCTTTCAGGACCCTATGCAGGCGACACAATCCGGGAACGAGTGGGGAAAACACGGGTAAAAAGCATGCAGGATACGGGGATGAAAACAGGGGGCGTGTCCTGGGTGCGCCGGTGTTCGGGGGAGGTGTGGCCGAGGCAAACAATCCAGGAAGAAGTCCAAGGGAGAATCCAAAAGGAGGCAAAAGTCTGAAGCTGGGCGGTCCATCCTAGACAGATGATTAAAAACAGGAAATGGGAATGGGAACGGGAGCAGGAACTAAAACCTTAATGGGACCAGGCGCTTCCAGGTCCCGGACTCGCACGGTGCGGAAACCAGATGCAGAGCCCGGAATAGAGTGAGCTCCTGGCTTTTAAGGAGAACTGTAAAGGGGGCTGGAACAGGGAGCAGGTGCAGTGGATGAGTAGAAAACAAGGAAGGACTGGAGCGTCCTTAAGAGGAGGGGTTTACGAACGTGACAGGAAATGCCCTTTTTGCTTTCTGTGTAGAACAATGGGTAGAATTTTTCAGTGAAATTTACGTTGGCAGTGTAAATGAGATTGAGAGTCTCCACATTGTAAAATGACAGCTGTCCTTCCTCACAGTTTATATAGACCCCCACTCTCTGGGGAAGCAGATCCTGAGATAATGGTGTTCGGGGTTCAGTAATGAAATTAAACTTGGTTTTACTCCACAGCTCCACTGCCCAGGCCCCGTTCTCGGGACTCAGGTCCCTATTTCTAGGAGTAGAATCCCTGAAGATGCCCACACCCCAGTTCAGATTATCCCCCACCTCCACCTCCCAGTAGTGCCTCCCTGAGATGAATCCCACTTTACCCAAGACACCCTTATTGTAAGTAAATCTAGTAGATGCAGGGGACTGAGGCACATCAGACAAGACTGCGCGTTTCCCATCCTTGGAGATGTTCAGGCTGACGTGTGCTGTATCAGGGTCCAGGACTACATCAACTGGAAAGACAGAGAATGACAATAAGGAAAGATATCTATGCCTAAACACAGAAACTACCTATTAAAGACAACTTGTTAAATTTAATGCATACAAAGTGCTATCAATGCCAATGATTGATTTCATCCTGTGAGTACCTGCAGCAATCTGAATCCATTTCCACACTAGGAGAAAAAAAAATCTGAATTTCTTATATATGTATTTGGATACATAGATACTAGGAAGGATTACTAAAACACACATAACATGTTGGCAGTTCCTACAATAATAATTCCCAGCATTTATTCTGTGCTCTTGATTCTCCAGGGAATCCATAGTGCTTGGATGGCACACAGTGGCCATTCTGTATCATGCATCAACAAATTAGGGGATGGATGGAGAAACTGCATCACTAGTTAAGCTCAGGGGGAACTTTAGACAATTGAGGCAGTTGGGTAATTCATAAATAAGCTCAGTGTTGGCGTAAATCTCTTCCATGTTTAACCTTTAGTTTCTGATGGCGCAGACTGTGTCCACTGTGTCCATTGCAGTGCAGGACATATAGCTTGCCTCTACAAGAAGCTCAGCTGAGCCTGAATTTATAAGGAAATAATATATATATATATTTATAAGGAAATAGACTTGTTTGGTCTTTGCTATAGAGACTTTAAATAGCCTGTGCACTGAAGTTGTGGTCTCACCCCGGGTTCAGTTCTTCCTCAGTTCTTCTGTTGATGAAAATCATTCTCTCTCTTCGTTGTAGTGATGTGAGACGTGTCCTCTCGTTGGTAACTATTCTTATAATTTTTAAAAAAGAATCAAAATGTACAGAAAAAAAAGGAGAGAAGAGAAAAAAAACAAGCAAAAGCACCCAGATCGAAGAGAGCAAAAACTCTCAAAAATCATGTTCTGACCCCAGGTCTCTAAGATGACAAAATTAAAGTTTTCCTGAGCAGAACAGC
The DNA here is from genome assembly GCF_055471065.1 of Atractosteus spatula. NCBI lineage: Eukaryota > Metazoa > Chordata > Actinopteri > Semionotiformes > Lepisosteidae > Atractosteus > Atractosteus spatula. The sequence continues at coordinate 7,929,855 of NC_142710.1, read as the reverse complement.
CCCTGGTGTTACATCCTGGTGAGAGCCAAAGCTCACAGCCCTCGGTCTCCATGGACTCACTTGGGCTGAATGTCCCAGCCACCTGCACCTGCTTAACAGGGTAATATCTCCATTTAGTCCAAGATATTTAAACCTTGATAAGCCTATGGTCTGGTGCTCCATCATTGAGAAACCTTCTTCCTATGAAAGAGGTCGCAGCGCAACAAGAGGTGCTGTAACGACGAACTAGGCAAGTAAGAAGGATCCTATGCGGAGCTGAGTTTGTTAAGAGAATAAACAATCTGAAACGTAAGACAAAGTCGAGGTCAAAGAGATATCCAAAGTCCAAAATCCGAAAGATCTAGCTGCAGGAGATGAGAGAACAAAAGGCGAGGTAGGAACTCTGTGAGGAGAAACTGTGAGATGGTGATGAGTTGATGGAGAACAGCAGGAGATGATTAGTTAACGCATGTGGCGGTGCCTGGTGTAATTAGGTGGCTGCTGAGTCTGTTTAGCCATATTTCAACAGGTGGAGGATGTGACAGCCACCTTATCAAAGCCCAGGTATCTGTCCGGTTCTCGATGCTCGCTGCCAGTTGAGACCTTGTCTGTCTCCCATCCCCACGTCCCCCCGGCCTAGCACTGGACCAGTGGCATTGTGCCAAACCTCCTGCCCTCGGACCTTGCTTGGCAGCTCACTGTCCCTGTCTGCAACACACCTTCAGTTTCGGATCAGCTTATTAGCAATCCTGCTCGGCAATCTTTGCCAGCCCTCGTAACCCCTCAGACCTTCACTGGGATCAAGCCCTTGTACTCCTCAGCCTGTCCTGCAGAACCACTTCATTCCATCCACTTGCCACACGTCATAACACAAGGTCAGCTGATAATGTCTATTTAAAAGAAATAAAATAGAATCTTGTATTGTGTTTTTGTGACACCCAGCAGATTTTGGAATCACCATTTGTGGGTTCTCCACTTCCTGGGCTTGCAGGAATAAACCAAGCAACTGTGCACAGGGGGGAATGAGAAAGTGATGAAAGACTCCTCCGGCACCGACTACCTTTGAGCAAGTCTTTTGTTTGGTTCTTGAGCAAGTCTTTTGTTCTCCCATGCTTCATCAACCACCTGTTTCCCACTTTCCCTCACACCTGAAGGAGGCTCCGCAGCCGAAAACATTGTGCCTCTTTTCTTTTCCTTTCTTCATGGAATAAACCTTTACCTGTTCTTTTACAGCCTACACATGCTAACACAGCTATCAACTTGTACCTTTGAGCATCCTGCCTTTTACGAAGCTACAGTGGAAACAGACTTGTATTGGCGATTCAGAGCAAATTGAAGGAGATTTGCCATGCTGTGCAGACCTCTGGCAGACTCATCCTTCCCTCTCTTGAGGAATCTCAGTCACAGTCAGCCCAGGCTTGACATTGACATGACCCAGGCTTGAACTTGAGACAATGAGATCCACATTGTCACGGCTGTCATCCCTCCTCTAGAGGGCGCTCCGACCATTTTGTATTGTACTTTCATCATTATGTGCACCTGTTTCCTATTTTCCTGTCACTACTTAAGTTTGGCATCTCCGTCTGTTTGGATGGATCTCCCAGCAATGGACTTTGGACTGCTACCAGGTTTCCCCTTCTGGATTGTTTTGGACTTGTTCACCTGCGCCAGGCCCCCCTGAGCACCGGAATACTGCCGTCATGTCCCCCTGTCAGTCACCCCTTCCTGATCCTGTCGTGTTTCCCTGTTGCCCTTCTCCAGTCTCTTCTGGATTTTACCGTCTGCACGGGGTCCTAAATACGCACTACACGGGAGTCAGGACCGGCTCCCGTTCCACACATACTGTGTGCTCAGGCAAACAAACACCTGTATCCCTGCTGCATCTTTTAGAGAAGTATCTGCAGGTCTATCCAAACAATTCACCTGGGTTTGATTCCTGGGCATCCTGTAACTTGTGGCACTACAACACAATTAAACAAGGAGCCCTAATTCATTTCCAGTATGTAATCAAGTTTTGTGTTTTGTTGTAAATGTTTGATTTTGAGAAATGCAGTAATTCAATGTTTGTTTGAAGGTTTACATAAGAGCTGAACTCCCTTCCAAGAGAGGAAGACATCCTCACCAATCTTCATTCTGCATAGTGAAACTCACACAACTAGAGAAGATGTGTATTTTTTGCCTTATGTAACTAATAGTCTAAACTTTGTAGCTCCCAGGCATTAATGAATCAAATCTATGATAAATTGTCTAGTCAAGTCATGCTGTCTTTAAAGCAACCAGCTGTTGTTCTTGACTTGGGTCATGCTGTACCTATTTAAAATACACATAAAAAACAGACAAAATGGCCTATTGAATATCCAGACATTTATATTTTTACTTTTCATTTATTTTACTTTTCATATAAACAGCTCTTGTTTTCCACAAATATGTGGATACAATATCAAACAAAAAATTATCAGGCTATGGTAAACAAAGCTTTCTCTATTCTTAAGAATTCTCTATTTTCAGGCAAAAGGAATTTATTTAGGGTATTAGAAGTATACAAAAAGAGGAATAGAAAAGGGCATTTGTAAAAGACAATGTTTGAGCAACAGTTACTCTTGAAATTCCTCTTGAAATTCCTGAAGTTCCTCTTGACATTAAACAGCTGATAGAAGTTTCCCAGGAACATAAATAAGTCAGTTTCTGTCAAAATGTTCAGTGTCCGGATCCGAATTTGTAACTTCCTTCTTTATAGAGCTGCTTGTACTGCTTAGCTCTGCTAACACTTGCATGAACCCCAGACATGTCCTGAAAAGACTCTGGCTGCATCTAAGATGCATAGTGAACATATATTGAAAGTACAAAGAGGTGGATTTAAAACAGGAGGAACGTCTTTACCCCAGGCATTGTGGGAGTGTGGAACAAGCTGTTGTGGGCTATTGTTCAGTAGCCCACAATACCCTGGCTTCTTTCAAGAAACAGCTGGATAAGATCCTCCAGTCAATTAATCACACAGGCTAGATGGGTTGTATGCCTCTTATTTTATAATTTCCTTATGCTCTTATGAAGACTTGACTCAGTTGCTACCCAAGGTTATCAAAACTGGTGTAACCAACCTTTTAAGAGGACCATCCTGAGCAGGTCCTGCACATGGTACAGTATGTCCCAGTTAATGATTTCTGACACTGTCTGTGGAAAAACTGTCTTCAGCCCTGGTCCTGGTAACACCTGTAAGCTTTTGATGAATCAAGCAAATCATCAGTTCAGTAAAAGAGAACTCTGGTCATTGAAGCCTGAAGAGTACAGTACTTGGATTTCTAATCCTTAATGTCCTAAATGATCTCTAAATGGCTTAGTTTCGCCATATGCTTAATTGATTACAATGGACTTGCTTACTCTTTTTTAGAAATTGGTGTTTTATTGGTTACCTACACCATCTGCTGGACTGGGGTGCTCCAGGACCAAGGATAGAGATCACTTGTGCGCAACTTTCTGTCTGATGTTTTCACACGGAGACAAAATCGTTATCAGCAGCAGCAGTTGCAGCAGCATTTTTATTTATTGTCTGAATGAACAAATATATTTATTTATGGATGTCAAGGTAATGCATCACTGCTATGAAGAAATGAAGAAATGGACAAAAAAAGAGAACAATTTGTGCTAATATTCTAAAAGATTAAGATAATATATAAAAATTCATAATAAAATATCAATTAGCAACTGTTTATTGTAACAGATGACTAATAAACCATGAGAGGGCAAGACTAAACAGCAGTTCTCAATGAGAAGAACGGGCCGGATAGTGTAGACCAAGGTGAGAATTCTAACATCTGTCTGGGACTCGATGGAAGGGTAGAGTAATGCAATCCCACTGTCTGGAATGAGTGAGAAGTCCTATTGCAGTGTTCCGAATGCATGAAATCTTTGAAAACATGTTGTTTTTGTATTGTGCAGTAACCAAGTCTGAAGGAAATTCATTGGTAGAGGGCATCCTGAGGGAGACAAGAAGGAGTGTGACATTGCAAATGTTGGGATACAAGATGGCTCTGCCTACTATCATCCCTCTCTTTCTGCAACAGGACCTGAAGGGAATTTGGAGATTGTACCTGTTCAGATTGTGGATACTGACACTCCCCAAGTTAGGTCAATCTAGGGCACATAAGAAGTTTCCACAGAGCAGTAACAAACATTCTTGAGAAAACTTGTCAATGTCATTGTAACTCTTCCACAAACACGCTTCTCCCTTTTCTCATCTGACAACGAAGCCCGCATCCACCACCATGTTCACCACATTCAGCCCTTCACGTGAGCAAGCCAACAACCAGGGATTAAGGTTTGTGAATTCTGGCGTTTGTAAGGTTTTGCTGAGCGTTAGCCTTATGTAAGTCAGGGACTGCTCTTCTTAAACATTACAAAACAGAATTATTACCAACAATTTAAGGAAATGGACTGGTTGTGTTAGTATTTGTCTTTTAATATCATAATGATCAGTCACGCCTTAACCTTCCTTAAAAGACAACCCACAGACCTGGACAAACCACAAAGCCAAAATATTGTTCTCAGCACTAATCTTGGTGACCCTCACACTTTCTGTTTTTTTTGTTACTTGGACAAATGCTTGCAAAAGTGGCAACCAAGCAACTCATTAGTTTTATTTGATTAGATCTGTTATGTAAAGAGCTCGACTAGAAAATGAAACTGGATTCAGGATTTGACTGCATTGTCACAAGCTACCGTACAAAATAACTAATCAAAGGAGCAACCCGCTTATGAAATTGGTTTCTGCGAGAGAATTGAGAGCAGCTTCTCCAGCTCCAGATGTGCACCGGTAAAACCTTGTGTGAGAAGAATGTTGTTTCATATCCAGATTTATGTCTCATTCTCTTTGGGAACAACAACGAAAAGGCCTTCGGTGTCCGCAGTGCAAAAGAGTGGGTAGTATTTCTCTGTGAAATGTACCTTGAAATTGTGAATGAGATACAGAGTCTCTGTGTTATAAAACGACAACTGCTGTTCCTCACAGTTTACGTAGATGCCCACTCTCTTGGAATACAGAGTTAAAGGTAATGTGGTTCTGACAGAGTCAGAAAGTGCACTGAACTCACTTCCGTTCCACAATTCCACAGCCCATACAGCATTCTTCTGACTCAAGGGCTGTCTCCTATCTGCAGATCCCCTGAAGATGCCAGTGTAACGAACACGGACTGAAATCCATGTCAGATCTTGTAGAAGACCCTGTGCGATGCGGTAAGAGCTGGAGAAAACAGGAGGCGTGGTAAAAGGGAACACACAGGGGTTTAATAGTGCACAAAATAATAGTGACAGTCCGTGAGACCGTGAACGGGGAAGACAAAACGGCATCCAAATCCAAACGGGTCCAAGGGCAGGTCAAAGCACGGTCCGAAAGTCCATCAACTGGAAATCCATCCTGGGACGTGACAAAGTTAAAATCCCCGGGAGGGGGGAGCACACGGACAAACGGAACATGGAGGTCCAAGGGTGACGGGGCGAGATCCTCCAGACCCCGGGCTCAGGAAACGGGAGGTGTCGGGGATGAGGCCTGTGCCCTCAGGAGACGGACGTAGGGTTTCCTGGTGCTAGGCGGGCCTCGCGACATCTTACCCTAATGATGAGCCCCGAGGACTGGAGGAGCTGGTCTTTAAATAATAACACTAAAAGGGTACACCTGGAGAGCTAAATGACACGGACAATAATGAGAGCAGTGGAGCGCCCTCTAGGGAGGGATGTCGGGCATGACAGCCAGCTACCCAGTACAGATTATCTCTCACCTCCACCTCCCAGTAGTGTCTCCCTGACATGAACCCCTCTGTGCCCAAGACACAGGGGGGAGCAGTAAACCTTAAATGGTTTCTTTCTTTTTCAGACACATCAGACATTGCGACATGTTTCCCTTCATCAGAAACTTCAATCCTGTTGTCCTTCGAAGTAGGGTCCAGTATTACATCAGTGAGGGGAGAAAAGAGAACTCTTATTGACCTGAACAGGGGATCATTACAAAGAACATTCTAAGGGTGAAATTCAAGAAAGAATAAAAATAGTTGAACATAAGAAAAAAAGCCTGCTTTTTCGGTAGCTACAGTATGTAATTTTAATTAAGTTGTTGTTTTCAGTAAAATGCTTTTTCAGTGGGTATTAATCAGCCATTTTAAGCAGTTGATTGACAATGGACTGCTCTCGGTCTCATCAGCTAATTAGCAGTATTATTCGGTGCAAAATTGTAGATTTCTTGGTGAAAATGTACTGTTTAACTGGAGAAACCATAGGGTGGTGTAACACCATTGTCATATCAGACAAATGTGCCAGTTTGTTCTTTAGTGTAATAGCACTTGTACTGTGTTTTTTTTACACATATAATCAACATTAGGTCCACCCAGATCTAAGAAAGTGATGCCTCTGTAGTGCAATAAATGTTGTTACAAGGGCAATGAGAAAGTAGGAAGCCCCTTCTTAAAAAAGCGTTGGAGTTAATGAAGCATTTGGAAAAACCTATGTGATCACTGGGTGCCCTCTTTGAAAACACCCTTCCATTTTCCGAATGCCGGCCCCTTGCAGGGTTCACACACACACATTTTAAAAACACCAATCAACTAGCCAGCAATGCTTTGAGAAGTGGGAGAGACCTGGGAAGAAGTTGCAGACTCCACACAGGAGCTGTCCTGCTTCTGACTGCAAAGATTTTTTCTAAACGTCTGTTGATTTTAATTGTGAATACCTGTTGCTCCTCGGATCCACTTCAACACTAGAAAAAGCACAACAAGAAATGTTAATTACTTTCGGCATTATGGTAACTCTAAAATTGAATTGAATTCCAGTTACTTTTAGTTTCTGCAAGCATGTGCACGAGTGATAATCTTGTACTATTTCTTTATTATAGAGAAATATATGATTCTTTATTATACAGAAAGAAGACAGAGACCAGGAAGTGGTTGTTATCAGAAGGGTCACAGTTTTAGCAGTGACTACAGAGGGATTTATTACCTGCTCTTGGTATTTTCTTTTCTTTCTCTGTGAAGAAAAAAAACATGTTTGAAAAAACATTCTTACTGCTCTACATTCCTACTTCTATACTTCCCTCCACCCCTCTTTCCATACCTCCCTATGTCTCCTATGTCTCCCAGTGACTAATTTCATCCCTCCCTACTTCAATTCCTCCTTACATCCCTACTTCTATAACCCCATCCTTCCCTCCCTACCTCCATACCTTCCTCCACCATACCTCCATATAACCCCATATCCCAACCTCCATCCCTCCCTACATCCCTACTTCCGTACCTCCATATCCCTCCATCTTCCCTACTCCTCTTCTTCCCCCATCTCTCTATCCCTACATCCCTCCACCTCTATCTCCACTTATCCCCCCCAGAATACCTCCAACCGTCCCTGGCTCCATACCTCCCTCTATCCACACTTTCCTCATTCCCTTAATCCCTACGTCCTTGCATGAGGAAAATAATAAGAAAAACATTGTGACTTACTTGACATCTCAGCAAGTGTGGAACAAGCTACATAAAGGAAAAGAAACAAAGCATTTGGTGACAGCACTGTACTATCATTGCCAGACTTGCCTGAATTCGATAGGAACTTCAATTACTTTCTTCTAAACAAAGCTAAAATAATTCGGCATCAATAATTTTCTGTCATAAAATCATTCCTTATTCACAAAGGTGAAAAATCGTGCTGAAGGATGATCCGTCTTTGAATGGAAGAAACTGTATGTTGAGTGTGAGCCAAAAACTTTGCAAACAAGAGGCAGTCATTCAGATGGTCTTGCACATTTGGTAGCTTAGTACCTACTATAAGTCTCATCCCAGTCATTTGCTAAAGATGTCCAGAGTTGGGGCCCCAACCACTTGGTTGGAAAGTCTGTCCCAGACACCCACCAGCATTGGAGTAAACAAGTGTTTCCTATTCTCTTTTCTACATGAACTCCCCTTATGTTTCCAGCTGTTACTCTGTCACATTAGAACATCCATCCAGCCATTTCTATTATCCAGAACACAGTCGCAGGGGAGCCAGAGTCCATCCCAGTAAGCAGCAGGCACAGTGAGATACAGTACATCTTTTACAGGATGCCGGTCCATTGCAGGGCAGACACACAGACCCATACAAACATGGGGAGAACATGAAAACTCCATGCAGATAGCATCCCAGGTCCGGAATTGAACTCAGGACTCCAGAGATGCACAGCAGCAAGGCAAACCACTGTGCCACTGTGCCACCCTTCATAAGAACATGTTCTTATTTAACTTGGTTATTATCACAAACTCTGGCTGTGAATTCACTCTTTGTATTTATAATACATGTGTTATAATATATAAATATATAGTTTGTACCAAATAATATTAATGCAATGCATTACTTTGAGGTACAACTTGAGCTGTACAATGTTAAAATGAAGGAAAGAATTGTAATGTAAAGAGATACAGGAAATACTGTGAGCTGTGCACTGAATTAAATGTATCTGTTTGCTTACAAGTTGTGAGGACAGCAGCAGTCTTGTGGTTTGTAAAACTGGAGTTTGAAACTGAAGCTATCGGTGTTGTGTGCTTCTGTGGTACAAGGACAGGAAAAGAAAAAGAGGAAGGAAATATGCTGCAGGTACTGTCGCGGATGCCGGAGGCTAGCCGTGGAGAGAGACCGGCGAGATAAGAAGACCCAGTGCAAAGCAGCAGGAACGGGGGTTCGCTCCGGGCTCAAGGTATCGGGCGGAGAGTCGGGGACGAGACATAAGCCCTCACGTAGCGGACATGGGGCGACCTGGTGAGGCGTGCCTCTTGACAGCAGATCCCGATGCCGAGAGAGGAGGACGGGATAGACGGGAAAAAAAATAGCCACCTCCACCAGACGCACCAGAAGCACAAGAACGGGCACAGGGAAGCAAGGACTTGACAGAAACTTGACAGAAAGGTGCATCGCCCTCTAGGGGTAGGAAGAGGGTCGTGACAGGTGCAGTACTTACCAGATGTGTTTTTGCTGTTGCATTGATCCACCAGATTATAGCTCTGTATCGTGCTGCTGCAGTATTTCACAGATGTGGAAATATTGGACAAGACACTCGGCAGGTTCGAACAGCTGCGTTGAATGTCATCCAGCCTCTGCTGCAGTTCTAAGGAAGATAAAGCAGAGAAATGTTTTTGTTTTCCACAGCTGAGGTCAAAAATTGGACCCAGGAATGCAAACCACGTCCGTTTAAGTTGTGGTGGTGATTTCAAAAAGCAGAATAAAGGCTAGGAGGTAGGACGGGACACAGCTATTGGCTTTGAACCTTCTGTGGTGAGCAGAACAGAAAATCACATTTTAGAGTTGTAGTGTCCAGAGCCAGAACGAACACTGCCTTGCTCTTTATTAACGCAAAAACACAAGATGGACAGCTATCCTGCCTGAATCTCTGGTACATAACACATGCTGTGAACACATCCATCCATTGTCCGTTAGCACTTAGTCCAAAGGAGCAGTGACCTGGAGATAATTGCTGATCAACCCACACAGCATGTAGGAGAAACCTGAGAATTAGCAGAAATCCTGATACAGCAGATCTGGAGCCTATCTTAAAGAGTCACAGTCTTTATTACAGTTTTTTTGTCTTCACAGGATCTGCAAGCTGCAATCTGTCATACATAAAACATACCTATTTTGGCTTTTTCAAAGGAGTAAATCTGAGTTTTGGTAGCTTGTGGTTGCTTGAAGAAATATACAAAAGAAACAGAACATTAAACATTTTAAGAGGATTGCAACAGTAAATTAAATATACTTAATGAAAAAAGAAACACAGCATTTTCTGGAATAAGAATACTATAGTTATAGCTTATTTACTTTCACAAAATGTTGTCAATTTGTTTAAAGCCCTCTGACCAGCTATACAGCATGTGCGATGAGGCATTGCAACTTGCCAATCACTTTTAGGTGCACTTTTATCCAACGAGGTCCAGGTGGAACAATGCCTGATCAGGTCAGCTTTAAAAAGACCTTAATTTAAAGCTTAGGTCACTGCAAGAAAAAGGCCACACTTAGTCAGTTTTCTGTGCAGTCCATAATGCCTCGAATGTCACCAGAAGCAAGGGAGAGGGCCATTGGCATGCTGCAGGCAGGCATGTCATGTGCCAGCGCTGCCAGACACTCTGGAGTAAGCCGCTCCACTGTGTCCCAACTGCAGAGAAGGTTTCAGCAGACTGGCAGGACAGATGATGGTCCAAGATCCGGTCACCGTCGAGTGACCACACCAGAGCAGGACCAACACATCAGACTGGTCCATCTGAGAGATCGTTTCAGATCTGCCACCCATACTGCTGCTGAAACTGCTGGCAGACACAACGCCCATATCACTGATGGGACAGTTAGGCTCAATGCTGCTGGCTCCCTGCTCACACCTCCTAGACATCACACCTGACTGGCTTGGGCCAGACAGAGGCTGCGATGGACGTGTCAGCAGTGGCGTCAGGTCCTCTTCACGGATGAGTCTCTCTTTAGCCTGTTCCATGCAGACAGGAGGGCTAGAGTGTGGAGGAGGAGGTGTTGCGTTTCTTTTTTCCATCAGTATATACTGTATATAACATTCATGTCATGTGCATTACTATTTGTTGGTTCCTTGATCCTTGATCACGGGAATTTGAGAATGAATTGTTAAAGCTGTCCACAAACTGTATAGGAATAAGGTAATAATTTATCTTAATTTTATTTTAAATATAATGCCTTTATTGATACTACAAAGTACAGTGGATGTTCCAAAAGCAAGACCGCATCTTCAGCAACATTCCAGACAAAAGGTAATAATTACAAAGCCTAACACGAGTTATCCGCAATAAAAGCGATTTAAAAGAAATCCCAAACTGATTGCAATCTTGAAGATAACCCCGTGTGTATGTTCACAATACAGCATGCACTGAAAAGTCTCAGTGTTACGACCCCAAGTGTCTAGGGGTAAAGGGGTGTAACATTTAGGATAATTTTCGGAAGCAGGTGGGTTCTGGTGAGGGACTAGGAAGCGTGATAACAAGGGTGGGTGCAAAAGTGATGATCTTAAGTTGAATAAGTGAATAATTTGTAATGGGACACAATAACACACAGGGAGAGGGAACTAGAGTGGTGCCAGAAAAAAGAAAATAACAAACAAAATGGAGCTGGCTAGGAAAGTGAGGGAAAGCTAACCTGACTGCAAAAGAAAACCCGAAACACACGCTCTTCTGCGTCTTCAATACCATAGCTAACCTCCACTGACTACCCAAAACCATACAAAACAAACGGCACTCACCCGTACTAAACTAGTGTGACTAATACACGAATCAACTACGTGTGTGCAAAATGTACACAACAACCTGAACTAACCTTATACACAACAGTTCACACAAATACACGAGGGAACTAGGAATACAAACGAGAGTAGACAAGTAACAGGGTACAAAAGAACACAGAGGTTGATACAATAACAAGTTTGGGCAAGGTAATGGCAAAATGAGGATAACACAAACAAACGAAAGTACGAAGAGACGAACAGAAACCAACAAAACAATAAAGCCGAAGCTATACGAAAACACACACACACAAAGCAAAACAACAAACCAACAAAGCTGAAGCGAAAACCAAAGCCGACCCAAGTCAAACTGCAAGTTCTTATTTGACACTGATCATGCTGATCACAAAAGACGAACTGCGAAAATTGAACATCTCTCGAGATAGATATATATATATAATCTTTGCAAATCTTTCAAATGAAAAGTGGTTTGGTTGCCTCTGGGTATAATAGGCATGTGGTCTGAAATGAGCTGCTGATGATCTGTGATGCCTGAAAACTCACAGCTGTGGTTTAACACATTTCCTCCACATGGTAGTTGTTCTTGTTTAATGTGCGCACTACAATTGAATTTGATAACTAAATGAGGCAAACTTTTTCCCCCCAAAATCACAAATTCAATTAGTAACTTGAAAAAATAATGTCCAGTAATTAGTGCAAGCAATGAGAAAGATCTAAAAACCCATGCATTAAATATCTTATTGACCTGGTGTTTCTTTATTTTTCCAAGTTCAAGCTGCATTAAAATTCTGCAGATCCTGCAATATTGCATTCTGGGTCCTTTTTTATGGGCTAAGTCATTTCGATTTTTGAGCCTGCCCTTGATTTAAAACTCCAGAGAGGGAGGACGCTGTGAGTCAAAGTCGTGTTTTTGTTTGTTCTGACGGCGATATGCAGTACGAACCTGATGCAGTTGGAAAGTTTAGCTTTAGAGTTCCGAGTTCAATGAACCCTGTTATCAGAAAGGGATGCTTGGGCAATTTCGTGAAAACATCAGAAAGTGACGCTTGGGCAATTTCATAAGAACAGTTACAAATCAGAGAATGACAGCTAAATAGCCTGTTTGGTAGTTATTTGATCCAAAGATCACACCCAGACATTTTTTGAGAGAAACCTGGTTCTACATTCCCACCGCCCTTAGTGTAAAGACGTACTCCTGTCCTGATTTGGAGGAACTCATACAGCTGTATCTCGAAAGAGTCCAGGGTTTCAGCTTCCACTGCATACCTGGGCAGCTTGTTTCACACTTCCACCGCCCTGGTGCACAGATGTACCTCGTGTCCTCAATTTTAAATGAACACACCCACAATTTGCATGCTTAAACCTGGCATTTACTTGCCTTTTTGGTTTCGCCGTATTTTACATGCTTTTTCATTTCCATGAAAAAGCTACACCTGAATCTGTTACTATCTCTTCACAGTACATTTTTATCAAACCTTTTCGATACTAACGTTCCAACACAAGACCATCTATAAGTCTGTTTCCCCTTGTTAGATTGAGCTGTACTCTGTGGGTGCATTGAGGTACAGTTTTCAGATAGTGATTAATCATTAGAATCATCAGAGCTTGAGGTGAGCAAGGTAATACTCACGGTAATATCCGAGAGTTACTGTTGCAGCCAGCAACAGGCAGCTCAGAGCTGCGAGGACGATGATGCCTATCTTGTTAAACGCACAGCTCCGGCCGCTCTTCTCTAAAGGTCCCAGAGCTGAGAATAAAGTTATGGCGAGGGTTTAGGGAGTGTGATGTGAATGAGACAAAATCCCACTAGAGCAATATCCATCCATTAGCAGAAACCTAACTACTCCTACTAACCACTATTGTCACAAAGCATTACTAACTACTGCTACTAACTGCAAATGCTGCAAATCATTACCAACTACAAATTCTATTAATGCTGCAAAGCATTACTAACTACATCTTCTACTAATACTGCAAAGCATTACCAATTACGAAGGGACAAGTAAAGGTTTATTCCATGCTGAAGAGAGAAGAAAAGAAACACAATGTTTCGGCTGTGGAGCCTTCTTCGACCCGAAGAAGAACCACAACATTTCAGGTCGAAGAAGGCTCGAAGGAAACGTTGTGTTTCTTTTCTTCTCATTTCAGCATGGAATAAACCTTTACTTGTTCCTTTGCAGCCTACGCATGCTGTGGCACTACCCTTTTGAACTTCATTACTAATTACTTCTACTAACTGCTAATACTGCAAAGCACTAATTTGCAGATCATAAAATGAATCAATCCTAATCCACGACGAACACTATGTCTCCTGGTTTTCATTGCAACCTGGGCTGAAGGGGTAAAATTAAGAGACCAGGTTGTGTTAAAAACCTGGAAACACAGTGTTTCTCCAGAATTCATATTCGCCTTTTCATTCTATTTAATTTCATTTTTACCTGCCAGGTTGCCTTTGCTTTGCTGTCCTCCTCCTGGGCCTTTAGAAATGTCAGCTAAACTGTGAGGATCGTGTTTCATCTGCTCTACGTTACCGTAAATGTCTTCCATTTTTAAATCGTACCCTCTGCTGGAAAGGAAAGAGTTCTGCCTGTTTCTGTGCAGTCAGGAACTGTTCTCACTAGAAAAGCCAAGCAGTTATTCATTCGTGGGGAGAACTCCCATTCGGCAGCTGTTTGTGGTTTATGCTAAAGAATATGTCACTTCCTGCCCTACATTTTCTTTAGTTACAGATGGCTGAATGAGATTGTGGAGTTAATAAAAGTGGCCTCCCCCCACAGGGACCCTGTCATGACCCTGAGGTTTTTCTCTTCTAAAGCCTCTACTGGATCATCATTTCTCTGGGGCAGTGCAGTGGTTACACTGTTTCCTTGTAGCTCTGGGATTCTGGGTTACATTCCTGAGATGCTATCTGTGTGGAGTTCATATCTTATCCCCATGTTTGCATGGGTTTCCTGCAGTTGCTCTGATTTTCTCCCACAGTCCGAAAACACATGCTGGTAGGTTCATTGGCTTCTTGGAATATTGGACCTGATGTGAGTGTGTGTGTGTGCCCTCTGATGGACTGGAATCCCATCCAGGGTGCATCCCGCCTTGTTCCCGGTGTTTGCTGGGATAGGCTCTGGCTCCTCTGTGACCCTGTATTGGTTAAAGAGGATACTGAGGTGTATAGCCTTATAGGTGAGCATGATGATTTTGAGTGAAGTCAACAAAAAACCTGATAGGAAGACAGTGCAGGGACTCCAGGATAGGAGTAGTGCGATCACTTGCACAAGACTTGTCAGGATGCAGTAAACAATACGAGAGAAGATAAAATTGTCTACCAACTTTTTGGTTACACAACTTTTAGGCCACAGTTAGGGTAAACATACTGTAGGACATAGTGTAGCAATATTACTGAGGTGGAAAAATAATCATTTTACAATATTTTGCACATGTGGGTGCCGGGTCAAATATCTCACCCAACTTCAGTTTTGATTGAAACTCAAGTATAGTGTCCTCTACAGATAGGGTTACTGCATTGGCTTTACATAGTTGATGGGAGGTGTCCGAGGAAATGTATGAAACTAAAACTTTAAAAACTACAGCACAGAAGCACCTTGACCTGTATACTTCTGCAAGGATCCGTGCCATTCAGGACATCTTTAACTCCTCCTTCCGTATGGAAAAGTTCCTAACTATATGCTGTCAGGTCTCCATTCTTATTCTACAAACGCATAGATTATTATTTGATTATTATATTATAATAAAATTAAATAATACTGTATTGTATCGGTGTCTTGTGCTTAAAAAATACTTTCTATACGTGTATGTTTGGTAACCATATTACCAACCATACTGCAACCATATTGCCATTTTCTGTTCAGTTCTTGCTCAGTTTTCTGTATTTTCATAGTTATTTCCTACTTATCAACTATCCAATATCTATGCAATACAGCTGAACCTGATCTGCACTGAAACCTTTCTGCTAAGAGCACACTTTCCACCACAACAAGAATCTCACATAATAAACTTGTTTTCATGCGTGTCACCTGACGTCACGTTGCATGCCTAATATCAGCTCGTGACAATGTATTGTATAAGTTCTGTATGTACTGGCGTTGCACCGAGCTCAGGTCATCAAGATAGCGAGATCTTCAAACACGAGAATTCCCGCGATCTGCATTGCAGCGAACTCAAACGCTTCACTGTCAAATTCGATCAAAGGCATTTCAGCACGCTTTCATAATAAGGTGGTTTACAAGTTGCACTAATGAGATTCACTGTTCTGCATTAGGGACCTCGCGTCCTGAGGACATGTGCAGCCCAGCTGACTACAGTGTTTACGGACATCTTTAACTCCTCCCTGTCACAGTCCGTTGTCCCCACCTCCTTAAAAAAAAACACTATTGTCCCACTCCCCAAAAAGGCAAAAGTGACGTGCCTGAACGATTACCGCCCAGTAGCATTAACATCTGTGGTGATGAAATGCCTGGAGAAGCTGGTGTTGTCACACATCAACTCCTCCATCAAGGAGTCCCTGGACCCCTTGCAGTTCGCCTACCAGAACAACAGATCAGTTGATGATGCTGTCTCCCTGGCTCTACATACAGCCTTGGAACACCTGGACACTAAGAACTCATAGGTGAGAATGCTGTTTGTGGACTACAGTTCAGCATTCAATTCCATCATACCCAGTCAACTGGTGACAAAGCTCAGGGGATTAGGTCTGTGCAACTCTATCTGCAACTGGCTGCTGGACTTTCTAATCGACCACAGGTTGTGCGGATAAGTAATAAAACATCAACACCACTCACCCTGAGCACTGGAACCCCACAATGCTGCTGTCTGAGTACAAGGTTGTACTCCCTGTTCACTCACGACTGCACAGCAAGACACAGCAACAACTGCATCATTAAGTTTGGGAATGACACCACTATAATAGGACTGATCAGCGATGATGACGAGTCCACTTATGGGGATGAAGTCATACAGCTGCTTAGGTGGTGTCATAGCAATAACCTCAACTTGAACATAAATAAAAGAGCTAATAGTGGACTTTCCGAGACACAGGCCACACACTCACAGCTCACTCAGTATTGATGGAACGGAAGTGGAAACAGTCACCAGCTTTAGGTTTTTGGGAATTCACATTTCTAATGATCTAACCTGGACTGTGAACACTGACTCTATCTTGAAAAAGGCTCAGCAGCCTTCCTCTATTTCCTGAGGTGCCTCAGGCAATGGGGGATGCCAGTACCTGTGTTGGTGAACTTCTACCGCTGCGCCATTGAGAGCATCCTCACCAATGGGATCACCGTGTGGTACGGCAACACCTCTTCTCGAGAGAGAAAGGCACTGCAGAGAATGGTCAATATGGCCCAGAAGATCTTTGGCTGTGGTCTCACCGAGATTAAAAAGCTCTATGAGGACCGCTGCCGTGGTAGAATTCTGGCCATCACAGAGGACAGTCACCACCCCGGGCATGAGCTCTTCACCCCACTGCCCTCAGGCAAGAGATACAAGAGCATACGGACACTTACCACTAGATTCTTCAATAGCTTCTATCCACAAGCAGTGTGATTGGCAAACACATTTAGCCATGCCCCTCGGACCACACCTACACCATCTACCTCATTATGATTTCTTATTTATTGCACATCGCCAGTCATTGTTTACACTTCTGCATTGTTTACATTCAAACTGTTTACTTGTTTACTTGTACATTGTCTACTGTTTGTTTGTATATTGTCTTGATGCACTGACTGCACTTTGTGTTTTTACACTTGTTTTAGCAATCAAGAGACTTTCTGTCAATAAGAATTCCATTGTACCAGTACATGTACCGGTTACATATGGTAATAAAGTTCAAGTTCGAGCTCAACCTCTTTTTCAGGTTCCTGCCTACTGCTTGTTCCTCCAGGGACCAGCAGCTTGTGTGTGAAGAGATGGTTCTGTTGGAGAAAGTCAGTCTTAATAAAGACATTGAAAGCAACTGAGTGTCCTGTGTAACTGAGGGGGTGGCTGGGCTCTTGAGCAAGTAAAATGGTTGCAGTTATCTGCAATCGTGCATGGGCTTTTAAACCAGTAAGGGTCTAATGGAACCCTTTCCCACTGAATTGTAGTTCCTGAAGGATGAGGTCTCATTACTTTGGTTAATTGAGGTTCCACGCTTCCACCATGACATTTTAACCCGGTTCCTAGATTTCAGAGGGGGTGTTGGCAAAATGGTGTATGTGTCTAGTAACTTAAGGTTATTGCAATTTTTTGGTGACTTTTAAGCAGCATTACCTTCTCAAGCTTCACATCAGCTGGGGTTTCAGACTAATTGCATTAAAGAAATGTTAGTAAAGCATTGAGTGGGATTTAGATGTAACCATGTAGAATTGGAGCTGCATCTCTCCATCCAGACCTCATTTCTGCCCCTAAAGGTGAGGGTCTTCCTGCACCTAAGGTCTTCCATCTAAAAATGCTGCTGTATAAATGGGTGCAGTTGGCAGCTGAATTGGCTTAAACTGCATGTATCCAATTCCAAATAGATCTTTATAGTGTGAGGTGGTGAGGGAAAGATACTCAATTTTAGTCCTAAATAGATGTTAATTAGCTTTTACAGCAGTCTTTGCTACTGCTGCTATGTGTTTTGTGGTAGCAGTCCTTTGTGTACTGGGAGGGGTTGTAAGACATTAGGAAATGGACAGCTGTAGCACTAATTGTACTCTTCTGGAAGATCTGTTTCACTTAAGCTTTTTTTCACAGTTCAGAAATGGACAAGATGTCTGTTATAAAGAACATTATATATAGAACCTGTAAAATGGCTTCTCAAGCTACTTTACAGTAGCAAAATCCAAAGAGGAGGTAGCAGGATTACAGAAATTTTGGAATGCAGTAGGACAGTAAAAAGGTAGGCACAGAACCCCTCTAAAGAATGTTTTGATTGATCACTTGCTCAGCACCTGGGCAGGATTCTGGCTGTTGACTTCTGGACATACCCAGATTTGTCCACTGTGGATGTAGACACCCTGGTGAGCAGGTTATTGCAGTAATCCATTTCAGAGAAGATGAAAAGGGTGACTAACTTTTGAGGTGCAGTTAGGGTCAACATCGGACATAATATTACTAAGGTGGAAGAATATTGATTTTTAGAATATTTTCCACATCTAGGAGCCTGGATCGATTATCACACCCAGGTGCAGTGTCCCCCACAGACAGGGTTACTGCACTGGCTTTACATAGCTAATGGGAGGAGATACCCATAGGAGCATAGTGGTGAAACAGACGTACACATATCAATGGAAAGTCTTATACTACTGTTTGTGCAACAGTACATAAATATTACATTATTTATTTATTTAGATATGCGATTCCATATTATATTCCCTGTTAATCAAATTCTAAAAGTATGCTTTTGTTTACTCTGATAAGCGTATTTGCCAAAAAGGTTAAAATGATCAATTTTCACAAAGTATATAAACATACAGTAATATGGTCAGAAGGAGCATGTAAAAATGTTTCCAAAATAACCACCTGTAAGACTTTGATGCTTAAAATTTTTAGGGAGAAATGGAATACTGGTGTGTATTTTTTCTTTAAACTACCAAGACCAACCATATACAGTTTACATAATATGTTTATGTTCTAAATTAATATCTTTTATGGGCCTGTGAAAGGCATACTTTGTATGAGTGGAAACAAATGCGTGAACAGATTAACAAAATGCAGTGGTGTTACTTTTAGGCAATGAAAAAAGTCTTTTTTTACAAAAGAATGTGGACCAGGGAAATACTTTGAGGTTACAGCTTGTCCAGGGTCAATCATTATTAATACTATTAGTAATATCTTCAGCAAAGACTGATACATAAAATATTTCTGCATAATTAAAATTTATGATAAAGATGGTAGGTTGTGTACTTTCGTCCAACTGAGCAATCTTGCTTTCATAAAATTGCAACCTTTTAATATATAATGATTAACATGTTGTAATACACATTTTAAAATTATTAGAAGTCTAAAGAATATACAACTTAGATTCTTAATTGAATAAAGATTGTCCCTCACCAGTGATCAGGATTCAAAACCACGTGTTTTCAGGTGACAGCTCAAATGCTGTACATGAGAGAAGCTTTATTAGCTTATCAGTTTTACAAGGTGATTCCAGATCCTATTAACATAAGCTAATTCGCATATGGTATAATGCAGTATGACACAATTGACACATTTTGATGCGACACGCCCACCACGTTATACCGCAGCGCACCCGGCTCATTTTGAATGGCTGCATCTGTACACCATTTTGCCAACACCCACTCTGAAATCTAGGAGTCAGGTTAACACGTCATGGTGGAAGCAGACTTTGCCACAGAACGAGGTAGTAACCTCAATTAACCAAGGTAGCAAGACCCCATCCTTCAGGAACTCCAACGCAGTGGCAAAGGACGCCATTAGACCCTTCCAGGTTTAAAAGCCCATGCACGACTGTGGATAATTAAACCCATTTTACTCACTCAAGAGCCCAGCCACCCAATCAGTTACCCAGGACACCCAGTCACTTTCAATGTCTTTATTAGGACTGACTTTCTCCAACAGAACCATCTCTTCACACACAAGCCGCTGGTTCCTGGAGGAACAAGCAGTAGGCAGGAACCTGAAAAAGAGGTTAAAACCCACTGAGTGCAGGAATAAGATTTCTCTCCTGTTGTAATCACAGAAAAGAATTAGCTCCTGAAAGAAAAAGCCTCCATGCACAAAGGGGTGCAGTTTAGGAATCTGCAATTGGAGCTAGTTCGCATGGTACCCAGCACTGCTAGCAAGCAAGGGTTAGCTACATTTAGAGACATTGGTACCCTGCAACCTACCCCTCAGTCCCTGGAGCCCTCATCCTTTCCTAGACAGGGGGTCCTGACACAGCGCCCGTCGGCATCAGGGCTCTCCAGCACTGGGATTTCTGCAAGAGAGGAGTAGTCGGGTAAAAGAGTTGTATGGCCCAAGACATCAGATGTGCACTGGAAGAGAAACAAGTGGTGGAGAAAAGCTTAAGAACAGGAAAAACTCACTGCGGGCATCAAAGCAGCCCTCCACACACTGCCGGTCAGAGGGTAGACACAGCTCTGTGGAGCACATGAAGTAGATCTGGAGGAGAGGAGAACGGGAATAGGGATTTTAAAGTAAGGATAAATGAAAACTCAGCATGTAGTTTTACATGCATCTCTAGTGCCTGCATCCTCAAAATACCTTACCTCCTCATTGATGTAGGAGTAGGACGTGCTGTCCAGGAACTGGAAGGTCTGGATGTGGAAGCGGCGGTGGTGCTTGGGCAGAGGCAGCTTGGAGTGGATGTGCAGGGTGGACGTGTGGCCATAGTCCAGAGGGTTGGGGCAGCTGCAGAGAGGCAACAAGATCAGGATCCTGCCTGCAACCCACTGACCAGCCCAGGGTTAGAGCTGCACAAGCAGGAGCCCCTCACCCATCATAGAGCAGCACCCAGACAGCCTGGCCAGAGCGGGGGTAGGCAACACAGTAGTGCACCAGCAGCACCAGGTTGGGGTCTGGAGCATTCAGCAGTCGCACCTCCAGGTAGACGGGGTTCCCAAGCAGGAGCTGGAGAGGCCGGTGGTACTGGGGGTAGAACCTGGAGTAGCTCTCATCTAGGGGAAGATGGAGAAGGGTTGGGTAGAGCTGTATACCGAGGCCAGATTATGAAGTCATGGCATTGTGGAGTCTAGTATAGCCAGAGCTGTTTCACGACTGGATCAAGAACAAATATCCTTATGTACCGTACACCAATTAGCCCTAAAGTCATGGCATATAATACCCCCTTGAGGGTACCTGCCAGAATACCATGAACAACCCTCACCTGTAGCAATCCGAAGCTGCACCCCAAACACACCCCGAGACAGGACAGCAGAGGGCAGGTAGGGGCTCTTCACCAGGTAGCCTGTGCTGGCCAGGTTTCTCTCAGCATAGCGACACTCCACCAGCAGTCTGGAGAGCAAGCAACCCTTAATTCACCTGTGCCATGTTCTGCCAATGGCTTAGTACAAATCTGCTTGGCAAGAGCTGGGGGTCTGAACTATTTTGCAAGATTGTCCTGCTCACCTGAAGGGGCTGTCCCTGGTGATGACTCCATAGTTCTGGCTGTTCTGTCTGGCCAGAGTCTCCACCTCAGCCAGGTAGATGGTGGTCTCTCCCACCACCTAAGCAGGCAAGTTAGTGAACCAAAGATTTATCCAAGCTTATCCTAATCAGAAGTTCAGATCTCACGCAACTACAATTTCACTGCTTCTAGACAGGTCTGTTCCTCACTGTACTCACAAAGGCATGGGTCCCACAGCCAGTGACGGGGAATTTGAAGATGGCAAGTTCAGGGGTACAGATGACAGGGGAGCAGGATGTATTGCTAGCAATCACCAGGCTGGCAGGATCCACAGGGGGTATAGAGATGGTCCGAGGGACAGCAAAGACAAAGTGCCTGTCGGCAGTGCACTCTGGGGAGAGAACGGCACTTCAGGATCTGTATGTTTCTCGTCAGGAAGGTGCCCTGGACTGGCTCAGTAAGGAGAGGCCTACCCTCCAGTGGATAGTAGCAGGAGGATGTTTCTGGGTCCACACAGCATCCCTTGACCAGGCAGTGGGCTGGAGAAATGCGCTCTGGAGAGCAGGCCACCCGATGGCTCCTGGGTAGTTTACATCCTGGGAAAACCAGACTGGATCCATCAGCACAACTATGGAGCCAATTACCAACTCTCAAACCTATTCACTCACCCTCCCTTGGGCTGTAGGGGCGATATGGGCAGGACATCACAATCTCCCCTCTTGGGCCATCCCTGGGAATGTACACCACCTTCACAGTGTAGCGCTGGTCCTGCAATAAGGAGGGTAATGGAATTCCAGTCAACAGAATGTTAATGGTGTAGTGTGCTCTCACGAGGCACCAGTTCTGTAGGGGTTTGGGCATTTACTGGGACAATTATTAATTGTAGCAGTAAATCACAAAATTGATTCTTTTAATGGCCTTAGAATCCAACCATGCGATATAACTCAAACAACGCACACACACAGGTACTAATACACGAGGATACATTTATTAATACATAGAATATGCATGTGAACCTAACAGATCTTATCGTGAGGGTTATCAGAATACAAAAGGTATATATTCATCCAGTTATGAAGAGTTACACATATCAAGAGGACATACGTTCAGTATATCATTCATTTAGACCATCATTCGTTTCGTAAATGAACTTGGTTATAACTGCTACATAAGATACTCAAAACAAGTACATAACTCTTAGGAATTAAATTGATATCAACTGGTTGGGATAACAATTGAATTCTCGAGCAGTAATGCAGTGAAGTTGAATACTCATCCAATCTTTGGGGATTCAGATCTCCTGTGGGCTCTCTGGCCCCGTGCCAGGCTGTGCTGTTCGGCTTGCGACGGTGCGCTGCTGATGCTCTCTGAAGACCGGCTAGTTAGTTTTGGCTGAAACTAGGAAGAGTTTGTGCACAGGAGAAAAGATGACTGTGGGTCCCAGCAGGTCAGGAAGAGGACCGGTTCGTTCCTGATGAAGCGCTAGTTCTGAATAGTGATTCAGCTGTCCACAGTTCCGACCTGTTCACGAGGCTTGCTGCTGATGCAAACCTCGGGTGGATCCTCTGGTTACTCTCTGGCAACCTCCGCTCTCGACTCTTAGAACAAAGGAAAGTTCTGGCACTCGGACACACTGGCCGTTCCGTGGTTGTCCGGGCTGAGTCTCAGGATGGTCAGGAGGTGCGCTGCGAGAATGTCCTGCCCTTGGGAGCCTTTCTGCTCCTGGACCGTCCTGCCCTGGAATTGTCTCGCACCCCTGGAATTCTCCTTAGAATTCTCTTTAGAATAGTCTCCAGAATAGTCTCCTCATGCTCTCTGTGTTGCCTGTTTTTACCTGGAGGAACTTCAGCTCGTTCATTGGCTGAAAGTTTCATGGGCATCAGAGACCCACGTGGGTTACTCAGCCCTACCAGTCCCTGATTGGTTGATCAAGGTGAGATATGAGTCACTTACTCCTGACACTTAGGAATGCAGTCCAGATACCACCACCAATGTGCAGCATCCACCAAATAGCTGAGCAAGAACTGAGATCAGAAAATGGCACAACATGGTTACCAAATATACATATACAGTATAGTGCAGTATGTGTCTAGTAATTTTAGGTTACTGCAATTTTTGGTGCTATTAAACAGCATTACCTTCTCAAGCTTCACATCAGCTGGGGTTTTCAGCCTAATTACATTACTGAAATGTTAGTAAAGCATTGAGTGGGATTTAGATGTAACCATGTAAAATTGGAGCTGCATCTCTCCATCCAGACCTCATTTCTGCCCCTAAATGTGAGGGTCTTCTTGCACCTAAGGTCTTCCATCTAAAAATGCTGCTGTATAAATAAGTGTAGTTGAAAGCTGAATTGCCTTAAACTACATGTGTCTGGTCATCGGCCTGATCACAGATGGTGAAGAGTCTGCGTACAGGGAGGAGGTTGAAACCCTGGCAGCATGGTGCCAGAAGAACAACCTCTTTCTGAACATCAGTAAGACTAAGGAGATGATTGTGGACTATAGGAAACACCAGGGAGTAGATCACACACCTATCTACATCAATGGGACTGCAGTGGAGAGGGTCAGCAGTTTTAAGTCCCTGGGAGTTAACATCTCAGAGGACTTAACCTGGATCCACCACACCAACACCGTGGTCAAAACAGCATGGCAGCGCCTATTCTTTCTCCGTAGGCTAAAGACGTTTGGCATGCCATCACATATCCAGGCCAACTTCTACAGGTGCACTATTGAGAGCATCCTGACTGGTTGCATCACTGCCTGGTTTGGGAACTGCTCCACCCGGGATCGCAAAGTACTGCAGAGGGTGGTGAAGTCAGCGCAGCTCATTACCGGCTGTGAGCTACCAAACATCCAGGATATCTACTCAGCTAGATGTCTGAAGAAGGCCAGGTCCATTCTCAAGGATCCCAGTCATCCCAGTCACAAACTGTTTTCCCTCCTACCATCCGGTAAACGGTACCGAAGCATTCGGTCCAAGTCCAACAGACTACAGAACAGCTTCTACCTCCAAGCAATAAGACTGCTAAATAGCCAACCTGCAGCTCCTTTAGCAAATCACCTGTAATGACTACATGGACACACGGTTTTCACTGTATTCAGCATAACTGCACTACTTGTATATATTGCACACACCATGGACACATAGCAGCTCTACTCATATTGAGTTTTATTCAATTTCTATTACATCTATTATTATGTAACCTGATTTTTGTAACCTCAATTTTGTGATTTTTGTGTTTTTGTGAATTTTGTGATTTCATTGCCAGCAACTACTGCTGCACGCTGTATTGTCGTGCATTTGATAAATAAACTTTGATTTGATTTGATTTTCCAATTCCAAATAGCAGTGATCTTTCTAATCTAGTTGGTGCTCTTACTTCTCTGGCGAGAGAAAGATACTCAGCTGTAATCAATGTTAGTTTTTAAATGTTAATTAGCTTTTACAGCAGTCTTTGCTGCTACTGTCACTATTGTTTTGTGGTAGCAGTTCTTTGTATACTTAACTTTTTTCATTTACAAATCATCTACTGGGAGGGGTTGCAAGACACATGGAATTGGACAGCTGTAGCACTAACTGTTCTTCTGGAAGACCTGTTTCACTTAAGCTTTTTTTTTTCACGGTTCAGAAATGGTCAAAGTGTCTATTATAAAGAACATTATTGAACCTGTTAAGTGGCTTCTCAAGCCACTTTACAGTAGCAGAATTACAGAAATGTAAAAAGGGGTTTGGAATGCAGTAGGACAATAAAAAGGTAGGCACGGAACCCCTCTAAAGAATGTTTTGATTGATCACTTGCTCAACCCCTGGGCAGGATTCTGGCTGCTGACTTCTGGACATACCCAGATTTGTCCACTGTGGAGGTAGACACCCTGGTGAGCAGGGTATTGCAGTAATCCATTTCAGAGAAGATGAAAATGGTGACCAACATAGGACATAATATTACTAAGGAGGAGCCCAGCGTCATGACTTTAGTCCTGTTGCGGTTTAAAAGAAGGAAATTGTGTACTTAACACTTGCCATCCTATAGAAAAGCATCTAATTCTATGTTGTCAGCTCTCTGGTGTTGTTCTACAAATATCTAGATTATTATTCAATTATACAATAATACAATGTCTATAGACACCAGTGAAACAATATTCAATAAATCATTTTTTTTATCTGTCTTCTCCTTAAAAAAATATTTAATATATATGTATATTTGGAAACCATGTGCCATTCTGATCTCAATTCTTCTTACTCGACTTTCTGTATTTTCCTGCTTATTAACTTCGTCCCCTGTGAAACATCGATGAACGCCATCTGCACTAAAAACTGAGTTTTTAAAATTAGGCCTACTCACGCTGTCTCTGTATTAGGAATACAACTGGACGGAAATTAACTGGTTAAATGCTCCTGCTATGAACACACTTTCCACTTTGAACAAGAGTCTCACGTATTAAACGTGTTGTCACACGTGTCACCTGCCTTCGCTTTCAACGTCATGCCTAATATCAGCTGCTGAGAATGTATTGTAATATGGAGGTGTTTGCTGGCGTTTCGATTTCCTCAGGTCATCAACACAGCGGGATCTTCCAACACAGTGAAAGTTACTGCAATCTGCATTGCAGCTATCATGTTGAGAAAAAATCATTGTGAAATCTAAACACTTCACATTGAAATTCGATCTACGGCATTCATCACGATTTAATAAATATTGTTACAAGTTATATTAATGAGATTTACTGTTCCGCTTTGCTGTCCTTTTTCGCTTTTTTGATCCTTGTCAAGGTTATATTTCTATTGTTTCAGTTTAGACTGATGATACAAGAACAAGCTGATCACGCAGCGTACCCGGGCAGTCAACCTGTGTCACGTGATTTCACTCTCAACACTGTGTCCCAACCCTCAGCGCGTGAGAATGTTCTGGAGTTCCTTACCTGCTCCCGATTGGCCCACAGGACAGTGCGTGTACTGTATGTAAACCCCAACAGGAGGACCAATAGTTGTTCTTTCTCTTGAAGTGCTTCTGTGTGAAAATAGGGAGAGGAGTGGGTGTGATGGATTTCCTTTTATCCTGGATTGTTAGCATGGCTCTGTGTTGTAGTGGCCCAAGCCCAGCACAAGGGTCAAGTTGCTGTTTTTGGTGAAGAGGAAGGTTATGGTGGCTTTGAGACAAATTTGGGTTGTCCTGTATTCCGGGAGACCCTACCAGATGGATCTAATGGTTCATCTGCTAGAGAGATGAGAGGGGTGCTAAGTAGGGACGAGCAGGACTTGATGGAAATGGGCTCTGATGCTGAGGGGGAAGAGATGGATAAGGACTCGAGTGCTGATGTGCAGAGAGATGTGGCAGCAGTGACAACAGGTCCCTCTGGAGCAGATCTTCCCTCATCTGACCCTGGTAGGGAGCTTCTTCCCATCCATGGACTGAATACAACTGCATAGTGGTAAAGTAGTTCTGCTGTATTTCCTCTGAAGGGAAGTCTGGATGCATAGGAATGGTCATGGCCAGTGGAATATCTACATGACTGCTTTGAATATGGCTGCTCATGCTGGAAGGAAAGTAGGTTACAGCAGAAATTCCCTGTGAAGGAATTTTTGTCATCTAGAGTGAAGTGCATTCTTGTAGCTCTTCACAGGAACAAGTAAAGGTTTATTCCATGCTGAGAAGAGAAAACATGTTTGGCTGTGAAGTCTTCAGGTGTAATAAATAATGAGGTTCATTCCATGTTGAAAGGAAAGGTATTGGCTGGAACTTTTTTCATCATGGAATAAACCTTTACTTGATCCTTTGCTGATGCAGCTACCAACTTGAAGGTCTTGTACCCAGTAACACTTCTTGCTGTCCTCTCTTCCCTCCCAGAGTCTCAGTGTGACTCGGAGCAGCAGCAATCCCACAGCCGCCCCGTGCTGTCCTGTGGCAAGAGCAGCATGATGCTCAAGTTCTCTGTTCTGAGGTTCAGCTGAGTCTACCTGCTGAAGGGTGAGATTTTGCCCTACTTGTACTTGCACTAGTCCTATACACGGACAGGTTGTGCCATCCTCTGTTTCGGAGATCAAAACCTGTTCATGTGCCATCTGAGCTGTAAAACAAAGGATTGTGCTGAAGTGGTATCCCCAAAAGTAGCAGGACAGCCTCTCCAAACAATTGTCCCTGTACCTCAGTGGGTAAATACACCTCCAGAGTATTTTGTTTGACTTTGAACATCACACCCTTTCATTGGGATGGGTAGGGAAATACAAGCTGAGGGCTAAATACTTCTGTGACTATCCCTCCTAATTCTATGAGGTCTACAGTGCATCCAAATGTGCTTTTTGCTCCATGGAATGTATGTCATGCAGTGGGTTACTTGCTCCATAGTTGTAATTATGAATATAAGATTTTAAACTAGAGATGGGGGAGGGTGTGATATACAAATGTAAAATAACCTCAACCTCATGGTGGCTTGCTAAATGGGTGCATCTGTGCATGAGGTGCTTGAAACCAGACCATTTACCAGGGAGATGTTCTCTTCTAGGTTAGAACAATACTAATGCTTATGTATCTAGGACTTTTTATGAAGACATGAGGAGTATACCTTTGTGACAATTCTCCAGTTTACAATGTTTCAAATGTAACCAAAGAGAACCTGTATGCATTCCAGTTCAGTACCTTTTGATCAATTAGATTGAGAAAAGAGCAGGCAAGTGTGGAGGACCAGACTTAGGGACATGATGCAGTAGATGTCCCTTGCAAAGGGAAGATCTCTGTGTTTTCTTGGTTTCTGGTGCTGTACAGAGCTGCTGTGAAAGGCCACTTACCTGTAAGCCTCTAACATTCCACCTTCTCCCAGGCAAAATTGCACCTTTCTCAGTCACCAGTCTCCCAAAGCACTGTGGGCACAAGCTGTGGACCACCAGGAGCTGGCTGATGCTGGTGGCTTCCTACAAAGGGTGTTACATCAGGAATGGGTAAGGGGAAGTTCTGGGCTTGGACTGGCCCCCTGGTGGAGATTAAGGTTCGGAGTGAGTGACTGGGCAAGGGGTTTTACTGCTGGTCCCTGGTAATGCAGGAGGCTGTTACCCAACAAGACTGCTGCTTGTTGGCCACAAATGGAACAGGGAGCTTGATGTGGCATTTTGAGCAGTTCCAGTGTTCCCTAATTGTGCCTTGAAATTGTGGGTTACAGCATTACACAGTGCTGATTGATGTTTGGAGCTTCCTTATGATGTGAGATGCATCTTAAAATGACATAGCTGCCTCTATGCCATGTGCTATAATGCATGCACTGCATCTATTGCTGATTTGCTTTTTGTACCTACAAACATGAGATTCTACCAAAGAAAATTGGGTTCTTGTGCAGGTTCCTCTGGCAGCCTGGTGTCTGCACTGGACACTCCATCCTGTGGATACTCTGTGACTGCAGGGCTGTACCTGAACACCCTGACCATCCTGTACACTGGCTGCCATGTCCGGCTTGTGGTGAGGCTGAGCTTGAGGTTTTGCTTTTCTTGAGTATCTAGCATACCTGCCTGTAATATGAGCAATTGACATGTTCTTCCATTTCCAACTTTACAGTATACTTGAAAGTAAGCCCTTGTCTGAACAAATGGGTATTGGTAGGATTGTAAGACAGTGGTCTACAAGAAGTTGGTTCAGATGGCCAGTGTTAATTTGACCTGTCAAGTCACTTTCTAGTTGCCCACTTCTAAATTGGTCTGCTAAACTACAGTACATGTGCACCAATTGTTTTAGTTGACTAAAAGCAAGGTTAGTTTTAATCATTCTAGTCAAGCAGTTTACTTATGTAGTTAAAAAGCATAAGCCTTTGTGTCACGATCCCCAGAAAGGGCAAATCAAGTGCAAGAAATTTGTGTACAAGATGTACAGTATTAACCCTTTGCTGCGGAGATCTTCCGAATCCTTCCTCATCTATTTTGGTACATATGTATGGAACTGTTTTGTGATGTTTCAAAACATTATACATTTGAGGCTCCTGACAATACTGAGTTTGCTAATAACTATAGTGGAATTAATGCTTGAGTTAATTAAACCTATTCAAATTGGGCAGGTAACATCTGTGTTCTTTTCCTCACTGGTATAATATGGTGTCAAAAGGGCTAGTTAATATTTGTCAGAACACCTACCATAGTTTAGGTGTTAATGACTTTGTGCTCTTAACAGTGACAGGCCTGAGCTTCAGGTGTCACAGCTCTTTAAGCTCATGTTATTAAGAAATGGGTGAATGCCAGCATGTGCTGAAAAATGTTGGTGCCATGATCCTATTTCTCGCATAGCTTCACACCCAGCCACACAAGTATGTTGTCCTCTTTTCTAATGGTTATTTCATGCTGTGTGCACTCTACTTCTCCGAGCACTTTGTCCTGGTTCTTCATTTTGAGAAGATGAACAAAAACTGTGTTTTGATGGTGCCGTTAGAAAGCTGAAATGCAGAACATGTGGCATGTTAAACCAATATTCTTTAAGCATAGCTTCTTGCACTGATCTCCAGTCAAGACACTTGTTTATTCCTGCTTAGTCTTCTGGTTAACTTGAGCACAAGCAACAGTGCAGAAAGTGGATGTTTTAATACAAGTCTCTGCATGCTGTGACTCAACAAGCACGTCAGTATCTTACAGGAGCCTTTCCTGCTTGGCTTGTCCTATATAAAGTACTGCCAGACTCCAGATTGCTTTCTTCCTGCTGAAAGCATGGAGCACCACGAGCATTGCTTCCTTCCGTGCCTTTTCATTTTGTAAATACGAAGGTGTTCTAGTTCTTAATTACTAGTGTAGATGCTGATCTAGGTACCAATCAATTAAGCAACCATAAGAACTCATGACGTGAGGTGTGGAACGGACTGGCTGGAATTGTTTATCTTGCAGCCAGCCTGCTATCCGTCAGACAAGAAGTAAATGTATTGTCGCATGAAGTTCACCATTCACACATTTCAGTAGGAGTTTTAGATGGAATGACCTGTTAGATGAGTCTGGGTTCACTCCAAGATGCAATTTCCTCTCGGTCATGCTCATTGTGGAATATTTTTGTGAGTATTTAGTCTTTAAAATAGGATGGGGTGGAGGGTGAATTAAGACTGCAGATCATTCACCTTCAGGATGTTGGTTACAATCTTGGCTGTAAACATGCCTTCTACTGTTCTACAGAACAGCTCTCCTGAAAGTTCCTGGGTACTTTCAGATCTGCCGATTGCCAAGCCCACTTCCAGAGATTGCCATCACAACTTCATCTGTCTTATCCTTTATTTTTTTGCAGGACCAGCACTACACTGTGAAGGTGGTGTACCATCCCAATGATGGCCCAAGAGGGGAGATTGTGGTGTCCTGTCCCTATCGCCCCTACAAACCAAGGGAGGGTGAGTGTATAGTTTTGAGAGCTGGTAATTGGCTACACAACTGTGTTGATGGGTCCAATCTGGTCTCTCCAGGATGTAAACTACCCAGGAGCCATCGGTTGGCCTGCGGTCCAGGGAGGACTTCTCCAGCCCACTGCGTGGCCAAGGGATGCTGTGTGGACCCAGAAACATCCTCTTGCTACTATCCACTGGAGGGTAGGCCTCTCCTTACCGATCCAGTCCCAGGCACCTTCCTGACCAGAACAATGAAGATCCTGACATGTTCCTCTCTCCCCAGAGTGCACTGCTGACAAGCACTTTGTCTTTGCTGTCCCTCGGACCATCTCTGTACCCCCTGTGGATCCTGCCAGCCTGGTGATTGCTGGCAACACATCCTGCACCCCTGTCATCTGTACCTCAGAGTTTGCCATCTTCAAATTCCCTGTCACTGGCTGTGGGACCCATGCTTTTGTGAGTACACTGATCACTTTAAAATCAGTTCTCCTAATCCTCTATATAGGAGTGTCTAATTCCTTTATTAGAAGTAGGAGGGACCCGCTCAAGAGGCAGTTGATGGGTACTGACCTTGCTCTCTGCTCAGGTGGTAGGAGAGACCACCATCTACTTGGCTGAGGTGGAGACACGGGCAAGACGCAATATGCAGAGCTATGGAGTCATTACCAGGGACAGCCCCTTCAGGTGAGCAGGGTTTTGATCATCGAGATCTATTGTGCTGGCCAGCTTACCACATGGAGGAATATGGCTTGGCTACTGCTTCCTCTCCTCCTGCTCTCCAGACTGCCAGTGGAGTGCCGCTGTTCTGAGGGCAACCTGGCCAGTTCTGGCTACTTGGTGAAGAGCCCCTACCTGCCCTTTGCTGTCCTGTCGGAGGGAGTGTTTGGGGTGCAGCTCCAGATTGCTACAGGCGAGAGCTGTTTACAATCAAACAGCTCCTCAAGAGGGGTGTGTACGAGACACCATGGTTTGAGGGTTAAAAGAAATGACTATACATGAGTGAAATAACACTGGCTATACTAGACTTCACAAGGCCATGGTTTTATGATATGGCCACAGTATACAGCTCTACCCACCCCTTCTCCATCTTCCTCTAGACGAGAGCTACTCCAGGTTCTACCCTCAGTACCACTGTCCCCTCCGGCTCCTGCTGGGGAACCCAGTCTACCTGGAGGTGCGACTGCTGAACTCTCCAGACCCCAACCTGGTGCTGCTGGTGCACTACTGTGTTGCCTACCCCCGCTCTGGCCAGGCTGTCTGGGTGCTGCTCTATGATGGGTGAGGGGCTCCTACGTGTGCAGCTCTATCCCTGGGCTGGTCAGTGGGTTGCAGGCAGGGTACTGATCATGGTGCCTCTCTGCAGCTGCCCCAATCCTCTGGACTACGGCCACACTTCCACCCTCCACATCCACTCCAAGCTGCCTCTGCCCAAGCAACGCCGCTACAGAAATGTAGGCAATTTCATTTCTTAAATGTTTTTTTTAATAAAATATTCCCATCTGCTCTGACTTACTAATCTCGGCACCCTTGTTAGTGCATTTATTTCTTCAATTCCTTTCTACAGGTGTTTCAACACAGTAATATGTGAGGATTTGCAGTAACTTTGAAGTAACAGAGATCCCATGTATCATTGTTTATTGTTATTAATGTTTGTTTGTAACTTTCAATATTAAAATACAGTATCCTTGTAAAACTTGTGCTTCTTGTTCTTGTTTGTAACATACTGTACAGTATATGTTCTTCAAAGTTGGTTAAGTTTTTGAGTGACACGATTTGTTTATTTAATCGTTTTAAATAGTAAAATTAGGTTCTGTTGGGAGCTGATAGTAGTAGTGTCTGTGCAAATTATGATCTGGAGGGGCCCCTTTCCAAGATCTTACCTAGGGCCCCCAAAACGCTAGGACCAGCCCTGCCTGTATGACTCAGCAGAAATGATTCAAGGGCTGCAGTAGTAAGTTCTTACTCTTCTTCTGTTGAAGACGTCTGCTGGAGCCAAACTTTATTTTTCGCTGCTCAGACATGTAGGCGGGCAAAGTGGCGCCTGTGGATGCCCAGGGCTTTGATTTTTTTTAGAAATAAAATTTCATTACATATTACATACAGCGGACTCTGGTTCGTGGTGTTTAGAAAGGTCACCGCTGTGATTTTGACACGTTTTAAAATGGCGTAGCGCTGCTCCCCACCTGCTGTGTTCGTTTTAAACTATATTCAGATTTACAAAGCGTTCCAAGCTCTTCTCGCCCACTGCCTTCATTAAACAGTAACACATTTCTTATTGAAGACGTCATAGTGTTACGAAGGAGCTTAGTTTCGTTATAACTAATAAAGTCACTTCCAGCGCCTTCATAGCCCAGTGAAAGAAAATCGTCGTGACTACACAGAACCGGAATTCGCTGTAATTTTGTGCTTTAAAGCATTCCTGTTCTCAAACGTTCTTAGGCTTTGGTCGGGTGCAGGCGATCAATAAATAATACGAATTTGTTTGCTGGCTTTGCAAAGAGCTCGGGCGATATCCCGAGCGTGATCTTCGAGCATAGTGAGATCATACAGTACCTGCGTCGCAAGAGTCATTTTGAGTAATGCAGTATACAACTCCAACGCTTCGATGAGACGGTTAAAAGGTAAACGGACTTTTAGCAAGCTTTAATAATGGTATTAACAATAGTATTAACGAGGCTGACGGCTCAATACACTCTGTATTGTAATTTGCTATCTTTGTCAAAGCTAGACTTTTTTTTTTTTTTGGTTTAAATTAGTCCGCTGATTCAGGAACAAGCGAATCGTGCAGCGCTGTCCGGTGCTTAAGTGCTCCGTCAGCTCGTGTCACGTGACGTTCTCTTCCCGGTCTAGCGTTCCAACCCTCAGCGCGTGAGAATGTTCCGTCCTCCTTACGCGACGCTGATTGGGCCACAAGACAGCGCGCGACGCTGGGCGGGTATATAAACCCCGGCAGCAGCGCTTATAGGTATTCTTTGTGTTTTGTGTGTGTGTTTTGGAGTTTCTGAGAATGTTTAGAGGTGTGAGTGTAGTAGCTTTGTTCTCACCTGGTTTATTAGGGTGGCTATGTAGTGGGGTGACTCAAGCCCAGCTCAAGGATGAAGATGCTGTTGGGGACAAAGGTTTTCAGTCAGGTTTCGGTAGTCCTCTGTTCTGGGAGACCCCAGGAGGCGGCTATGATAGTTATTTTACCGAAGTGGGTACTGCTGCAGAGGTGAAAGGTGTCAGTGGGGGTTCAGTGGCACAAAACCAGCAGGGATTGATGGCAGTAGATTCTGATGCTGAGGAAGCTGAAATGGATGATGATGATTCCAACACTGATGTGCAGAGAGGTATGACAACTGGCCCCTCTAGAGTTGAGGACCGATCATCTGGAGTGGGTAGGGGAGTGCTGAATAAAAGCACCCAATTAGTATTGTGTTGTAGCCTTCTGTGCAATGTGGGTTAATGAATAATAACTAAGGGAGGATCTATACACCTTGAGCTACTGCTTTGCCTATAGAAGTCATTTTTATCCTAGTTTAAAGAGCAGTAATGAAAATGCTCACTGAAATAAAGGGTAATCTCTAAGGGCATGTTGTAGAGTAGCCTTGATATCTAGATAGTTGGAGCATATAGCTGTTAGCATGTGTAGGCTGAAAAGGAGCAAGTAAAGCTTTATTCCATACTGGGGGGAAAAATGAACATTTCAGGTGTGGAGCCTTCTTCAGGTGTCTTGAAAGGCTTATACCATGCTGAAAAGAAACCTTTGTTCCTTTTGATATCTAGGTACTGTAATTGTAGGCTTCTAGACCCCCCACAGCTCTTTCCCTTTCCTCTTGCCTTCTCAGACTCTCAGGGTGACCCCGAGCAGCAGCAATCCCACAGCCGCCCCCTGCTGTCCTGTGGCAAGAGCAGCATGATGTTCAAGTTCTCTGTGAGGAGGTTCAGCCGAGTCTACCTGCTGAAGGGTGAGGTTCTGCACTGCCTGTACTCCCACTACTCTGTAGGTACCTGTGCATATACTCGTAGCTTAAGACCAAAAATCATTTGCTTTCATTCCAGCAGAGCTGGGAACTTGGGCTTATTCTCTTTAGTGTGCTATCATTCAGTTTACTTGACTGAGGCTACAAACTGTTCACTAGATTAAGATAGTTTATGTATATTATTGGAGGAAATAAGTGTGCGGGACTAGATCTACTGTTCCTGACCTGGCCTTCAGTTCCAATCCCACTGGGTGGATCATCTTGAGTGACTTTCCAAAAGTACCCAATCCTGTTGGTATGGATTTTGAAAATGATGCACAGACACTTAATCCCTTAAATACCATTAAGTGAAAGGAAACTGTTCTCATCCCACCTTACATTGGGGTGAGTGGAGGAATGTAACGTGCTGAAGGAATTTTTCTTGCTTGTGTATAGAATTATAAAGGACTGCCTTGCTGGGCAACTCTGATTGGCCACTTATTTTCCTTAGACAAAATGGCTCCTCTCTCGGTCAACAGTCTCCCAAAGAGATGTGGCCACAAGGTGTGGTCCACCAGGAGCTGGCTGGTGCTGGTGGTTTCCTATAAAGGGTGTTACGTCAGGACCTGGGTAAGAGGCCAAACTGGGACTAGACCCTTCTGTGGGGAAAGGGGATAGTGTGGCAATCGGTTACCCCAACTGAGCAGCTGCCATGCTTAACTTGCCGTGTCATCTGGTAACCATAGCAATGCTAGCAATTATTTCTGAAGCCCAGTTTTGGGGGGGATGCAATCTGTGGGGTGACAGCTGAAATTGGGTTTTGTAATGTTGCTCCTTAAATGTGTAACCTATCTTCCTGTTCCCTACTACAGAGGAAGAAGCAGAGGCAACACTACTCCATGACAGTGAGATACTATGACAAACAGCAGAGGAAATGGGTGACTGGCACGGTGTCCTGCCATGTTCCAGTTGCCCCTCCACCCCCACCTCCCAGAGGCCTGACCATCTCCTGCAGTGAGGTGTGCATGACTGTGACCCTGCCTGCTGGCCCCCTGGAGGAGATCAAGGTGGAGGGTAAGGAATACTGCCTTAGCAAGATAAGTGTCCTTGGCATTGCAACACTGGAATGTATAAGGCTTTTGTCCCAGAAGAAGGATGTCCTCCATACTTTACAGCAGTATCAAATGCTTACTGCTATTCCTTCTTCAGGAGCCTCGGGCAGCCTGGTGTCTGTGCTGGAGGCTACATCTTGTGGATACTCTGTGGTTGAAGGGCAGCACCTGAACACCCTGACCATTTCCAACTCTGCCTGCCATGTCAGGCTTGTGGTAAGCTCCAGTATTCAGCTTTGGCAGAGAATAATGAAAGAAGGCTGTTACTCTGGTGTTCAAGATGAGTGTGGGAATGTCTAGATGCATTTGCAATGTATATAATTGCACTGCTATGTTAAGGTGTCAAGATGCTGGTCTAGCTTCTGCAGCTTTGGCACCAGTGGTGGTTTTTGCACGAAGATTCTCCTTCCAATTACTTTTTGTTGGACGCTAACATGGACTTAAATATTCTCTTTATACAGGACCAGCACTACACTGTCAGGGTGGTGTATGTCCCCTCTCATGGCCTAAGAGGAGAGATAGTGGTGTCCTGTCCCTATCACCCCTACAGACCAAAGGAGGGTGAGTGAAATGTCTTTCTGTTCTGCTGAAACATTTATGGTCAAGTTGATTTATCTAACTTGATCTCGCTAGGCTGCAAGATTCCCAGAAGTCAGCATGTCTCCTGTGGTCCAGAGAGGATCCACCCATACCAGTGCCTAGCAAAGGGATGCTGTGTGGATCCTGAAACTTCTTCCTGCTACTATCCACTGGAGGGTAGGTCTGCTTACTATGCCAGTCCAGCACATCTAGGGAACTTCTGGCTTGTACTGAAGTGCCATTCCCTCCCCAGAGTGTACTGCCGATGGGCACTTTGTCTTTGCTGTCCATCGGACCATCTCTGTACCCCCTGTGGATCCTGCCAGCCTGGTGATTGCTGGCAATGCATCCTGCACCCCTGTCATTTGTACCCCAGAATTTGCCATCTTCAAATTCCCCATCACTGGCTGTAGGACCCATGCTTTTGTGAGTACTGGGGTGGGAGGACCATTTTTAGGTTCTTTGAATGGTATGCAAGACTTGATCACCCCTCCCTTTCTGTTGGAAGCAATGAATCGTGTGGTATGACAAATCCTGCCTATTTGCTTCATAACCACTGAAGCCCTAGAAACAACCTAGCTTCCTCACCACTTTACCCAGGTGGTAGGAGAGACCACCATCTACCTAGCGGAGGTGGAGAGTCTGGCCAGACAAAGCATACTGAGCTATGGGGTTGTTACCAGGGACAGCCCATTCAGGTGAGCAGCATTATTTGGAATTCAGAATGATATTGCAGTTGTACCAGTGCTATTGTGAGTGCAGACTGCAGATTGATGAACTGCTTAGGATTTTCTACCCCATTGCTTCAAACAATGGTCATAATTGCTGAAATGACTATTTACACTGATTTTCCCCCCCCCCCTCCTCTACATGCTTACTCTGCAGACTGCTGGTGGAGTGTCGCTATGCTGAGGGGAGACTCGCCAGCTCAGGCTACCTGGTGAAGAGCCCCCATCTGCCCTCTGCTGTTCTGTCACAGGGGGTGTTTGGGGTGCAGCTCCGGATTGCTACAGGTGATATTTCTTGCTTGTCCTTCTGCTGGCTTTTAAGAATGGAAACCAATACACCATGGTTTGAGTTCCAGAGATGTATTGAATCATGGTGATGGGGAATGTGCACACTTTATGCTGTATACGCAGTATTCAATGATACCCACCTTCTCCATGTTCCTCTAGATGAGAGCTACTCCAGGTTCTACCCTCAGTACCACCGGCCCCTCCGGCTCCTGCTGGGGAACCCAGTCTACCTGGAGCTGCGACTGCTGAACGCTCCAGACCCCAACCTGGTGCTGCTGGTGCACTACTGCGTTGCCTACCCTCGCTCTGGCCAGGCTGTCTGGGTGCTGCTCTATGATGGGTGAGGGGCTCCTGCTTGTGCAGCTCTAACCCTGGGCTGGTCAGTGGGTGGCAGGCAGGGTCCTGATCTTGGTGCCTCTCTGCAGCTGCCCCAACCCTCTGGACTATGGCCACACGTCCACCCTGCACATCCACTCCAAGCTGCCTCTGCCCAAGCACCACCGCCGCTTCCACATCCAGACCTTCCAGTTCCTGGACAGCACCTCCTACTCCTACATCAATGAAGAGGTGAGGCACTTTTGGAAATGTAGTCTCAATAGAGGATCCATGTGGAGCCACATGCTGAGTTTTAATGGTTTTCCCTCTCCTCCAGATCTACTTCATGTGCTCCACAGAGGTGTGTCTACCATCTGAGCGCCAGTGTGTGGAGGGCTGCTTTGATGGCCGCAGTGAGTTTAACTTCCAGCACTCGTGAAAGTCGGACAGTGGCCTAGATAGTGGATATGAGTGGCATCTTTAAGAGAATTGCTTATTTAAGAGAAGGTAGGGTTCAATTCTTTTCACTGGTATTCAGTAATCGCTCTTCTCTTACAGAAATCCCGGTGCTGGAGAGCCCTGATGCCGACAGGCGCTGTGTCAGGACTCCCTGCCCAGGAAAGGATGAGGGCCCCAGGGACTGAGACAGGTGCACTAGCCAGTTGACTTAACACTTTGGATCATCTGAGCAAAAAACAAAAACCTGTCTTACTGTCAGCTTAGAAGGAAATATGCCATTATAAACCAGGATGGAATCTGGAATATCTAAAACTTTCTAGATAAGGGCCATCAAATGAGTGTAGGAGTTTTTGTACTCTAGGGTGTTTTCAACTAGTTAACTCGGTCTGCAGGCACTGGGTTTGGACCACTGGTCAGGTTGCAGGAGCCTGACTTCCTGTTCTTGTCCTTCTTAGGTTCTTCTGGGATGTGGCAGTTATGCCTGAAGAAAGGGCTGTTAATTAAATTGAATCCTAATAAGATGATGGTGTCGAACTTGACTTTGTGTATTGATGAATTGAAAGGATGTGGGGGATGGGTATGGCTTCCCAAACATTAAGATTCTAAAGGGAAGGGTTTTCTCTTCACCCTTTGTTTATTCTGATGTGGAAGTGTTAATTCCCCCTTTCTGGGTCTCATGGTTAGTGTTACTTCATCAAGCGAAGGCACTGGTTCAGGAAGCTGAGGTCTGGCTCTGAACTGCTCAATCTGATCAACATCTCTTGTTCCTCAGTGCAGCCGTGTCACTTGCAATATCCATGTGCAGGGGTGGCTATAATTATAGCATTATAGGTCTGCTGTATGGGCTGAGGAATCCAAGAGAAGGTTTGAAGAAATAGGAGAGCTGCCAGAGAGCCTAAAAATTGCGGCAAAGGTGAGCAGAGATTGCCAAGTAGTGTATGCACTAGAGTTGGCTTGCTCAAATACTGAGGGTAAGACATTGCAAACAGGGCTGGACAGGGGAAGATGGGCTCCTAAGGAAGACTGAAATACAGGGGTTTAGCATAATACAGCTGGTCAGTAGCAAAGCTGAGGAGCTAGCTGGCAGCATGGTCCAGGAAATAGGTGGGTGGAGTTCAAGCAGGTTGTGCTGCAAGCAGTTCTTCAGCAGAAGAAACCTCAATGATGGCATACTGGCCAAGAGGCAAATTGTTTAAATATTTTGATCTAAATGAGATTGTCGTAACCACTTGCCCCCACTCAATGCTTAATGTACAGTATCTGACTGAATCCTCATGACTCTAGGAGATGCTTGACTGATGTGCAAATGCAACCTGTTTCTATGGCCAGTGAGGACTGTAAGCTTTGGCTTGCAGAGGTGTAGAAATAGTGTAATCTGAATTTCTCAAGTTATGGTGGAAATCTTACCTATGATGAAACTGACCACTCATCTTGTGTACAAGTGGCCTTGAGTGCTTCAGCAGGAATTGAAGTACAGTGTTTGTAATGGGTTTAAAATGGCACAGGTTATTCTCTAAACATTAAGTCATACTATTTGATATTGGGGTGTTTGGATTCATTTCTTGCTAAGAAGTTGGTATGCCTACAGTACATCTCTGCATGTTTATTCCTTGTGATGCCACAAAGCTGAGACCTGTGAACCACACTTGCAAGGAAAGATGAGTTTTGCATAGACAGCTATAAAACCACTTAGCTATGAATAGTCTTCTCAAGAGAAGATTCACCAACACTAGAAACCAGGCAATTAATTTGGGGCCACTGTTTAACAAGGAGTGCAGGAAAAGACTTAAGATTTGGTTTCAAGGAACTGTGCAATCATACATTAATATCATCCATATACTGTATATCCTATGTACAATGAACACCATGATTTACCATTCTATTGATAAGTAAATGAAGAAGTCACTTGGTTATACTCAAAACATTACCAACTGCAATAAACCTCAGACAACAAGGGATGTTTGAACAAATACCTGTAGATATTGCTTGCTCTGACATTGTGTACTTTTTCAGAAAGTGCTACACTCTCTCCTCTAAGGAACACATCAGCCTGAGAACTCAGAATTCTGAAAATAGTAACCTGAGACCTGTAACCAGAAGGCCTGAAACCACTCATTTCCTGATCCACTAGTTCTAGCGGGCTCTGAGTTCCTGTACCTTAGCTTTTGCCACCGACAGCCAAGGATCACCCAGCCCCTGCCCTTGGATCTCTCTTTAGACTGCAGCTGTCAGCCTCATCAAGTTGTGCTGTAATAGGACTTTCTGAGTGCAAAAACAGCTTTTTACTTGCATTCATTACTGCTATTATGCACTCTGATCTCAGAGGTGTTACTTTTAATAAACCAGACGTAAACCTCTCTGAGCAATTCCATCGTGTGCCTTTAGTGTTTCACAGCAAAAAGCAGTTGTGTGGTTAAGTGAGATGGTCAGTATTGCATTGTTCAAGGTTTTCTTTCTTTTTATTGTCTCACATTTATGCGTATTCATTTATGTAATAGTTCAAGTGGATAGCTGTGTCAGCATGCATAGGCTGCAAAGGAACACGTAAAGGTTTATTCTATGCTGAAAAGAGCAGAAAAACATTTTGGCTGGGGAGACTTCTTCTATTT
Organism: Atractosteus spatula; assembly: GCF_055471065.1. Taxonomy (NCBI): domain Eukaryota; kingdom Metazoa; phylum Chordata; class Actinopteri; order Semionotiformes; family Lepisosteidae; genus Atractosteus; species Atractosteus spatula. Next base: position 7,889,196 of record NC_142710.1, on the reverse strand, counting down.
TCAGCATAGAATAAACTCAAATTTCTACAATGTTTTGGGAGTCTTGGTCATGGCTACTATATAAATATTGCTGGGCCTGCTATCTATATTTGGTGTAGTAAAGGCACAGGATTCAAACTACTAAGATGTCTACACTCTGCATCTATTGTAGTAAAATGCACTTCGCTTCTGTTTCAGATAGCCTGTTGCAACCCAAGTGTCATGGCCAATTTGTATTCATCTTGTCCTACAGCACACCTACACATCTGGAATAGTGAAATTATGTAGCAGTGCAAAATGCAATAGTGAAATTATGCATGCTGGAAAAATAGAGATTTTGGCTGTTGAACCTTTTCTATGTTTGAGTGCAAAAAAGAGGAAGGTAGCAGGAATATTAAGTACATGAGTTCAAAGGACAGAGCAGGGAGATGGAATGTGTAAATGAAAAAAGAAGAAATTTAATCATGAAGAAATTCTGGTCCTGGTTTAAGGATAATCTTGGCTACTGATCTTCTTGAATAAGAGTCCTAGAGACGGATCGCTGAAAGCATGTGTGGAAGAGGTGAAGTCAGGACCCACCAGCTTAAAGAGATCTTTCATCTTGGTGGGGGTGGCACCATGGCACAGTGGTCAGGACAGCAGTGGGCTCAGATTATTCTGTATGTTGGTGTGTTTTCTCCAGGTGCTTCAGTTACCTCCTGCAGTCCAAAGATGTGCTCATCGGTTAACTGGTTTCTAGGCACATTAGCCCCAGAGTGAGTGTGTGCATCTTTGTGTTTCCATGGTCTGTCCTATCCATGTGCAGTATCCCACCTTGAGGCCATTGCTTGCCGAGATAGGATCCAGCTCCACTTTGACCCAATCGGGGAGAAGTGGTAAGGAAATGGATGGATGCTGACATGTTCTCTGAAATGGTCAGCCAGTTCTTTCCTTGTCACATGGACGTAAATGGCAGGGCATTTTCTGTGAGAAGTAGTTAATAATAAACAAGATGTTCCTTTCCTATAAAGCATATTGAGAACATGCTTTTAAAGGCACTATATCAAATAGTTTTTTTTTCTGGGTGATTTTGAAATGCCCCAAATTGCCAAGTATTTGCCAATACTGTAAAACTAGAATCATATACAGTATAGAATTTTGTATCTGCCAAGGGCGTTGCAAGGACTTGCTAACGGTAGACAATGTACATGAATCTGAGTACATTTAATCAGGTGTTGTTATATGCAAATGCTTTAAACCACTGAATCCCACCCTTTTCTAACAATGCTTTTTCCCCGTCTCCACCTTTTCCAAATCTATCCACCGTCCTTTACAGGTCATGGGGGGAAAAAAAGGGGAGTGCTTGTATAATAATCATTAATGTACAGGTGATGCCCTTTGCTGAGGTTTGACCCCCTCAGTCCAGGACTGAGTTGTAACTTGGCCCTTTCCCAGTATCTGACTGTTTTCCCAGTGTAAATGTTGAAGCTGTAAATAATAATAAAATAATTGTTTACACTTACTGTCTACTGTATAGTGTTTTTCTGGACTACAACTCAAAGCACGTTACAGGGGATGGGGGACTCCCCACCACTGTGCAGCCCCCACCTGGATAATGTGACAGCAGCCATAGTATGCCAGTACACTTGGCCCTGAGCAGCTCCTGGTGGGGACGAGAGCAGGGTGATGGTAACACTTATACTAGGAACTGGCTCCGTTTGTGGCATCAGCAAGGACACAACTCAATTTTGTTGGTTGACTTCACATACAGCTTGAAACCAAACCTGCCCTTTGGGGCCACCCTCCGTTCTCCGACTGAAATGTGTTGTCGGGGGTGGCAGTAGGACTGGCAGGCTAGGATCAGGGAATCAAGAAGGGGTCTGATGCAGCTGAGCTTCCTTTATCATTTTCCTCATCTTCAGCAGGGGCACTAATGTGAAGACTCCTTGTCCTGGACCTTATCTTTTTGTTAAAAAAGCAACAGTGTATGGCTCCCAGGGTCTCCAGTAGTCTCTCAAAGTGTGAGCAGTTAGATGCCCCATGAAAATCAAGATGCCCAGGTAGTGATAACTCTCCCTCTGCCAATCGATCCCACATTTTTCTTGCCCGACTGGGCTTTTTTTTCCTACCACATTTATTTGTGATTGTGCACAGGCTTTACAAGACACTTGTGCTAAAAACAGTTAGTAAAGTTGAAGGGCAGTGCGTGTCGTGGTGGAGTCTACTTGAGCACTGAGGTTGCTTGCAGGATAGAACCTGAATTAAAGATCCCCCTCTTGTTCTCCTGTCTTTCTCCACCTGTCCTTGGGGTACAGTATGTGCCTGTGGGGGAGGGGGTGCTCACTCTCCTGTGCACAACAGGCCCTGCAGGCATGTGTGAGGTTACATGGTGGGAACTGATCTTTTTTCCTGACTGATTTCAGGAATCTAGCTGGTGGGGGGGATTTTTCAGTGTCCTCACTGAAAATAAAAACTTACACCAAAAATATTGCAGCACCCTCATCAGGCAGTGATGTTGCACTGAGCAGACAAGCAATGGGGTTGGTGATGTCAGCCTCAGGCGAGCATGCTGGGATAGATAAAAGCTTGGGATAGTTTGGAACTATCAGGGATATTGTTTACTCCTGGGACTCCAGCTGAGGGGATGAGGACAGGGGTTTGTGGCTGTCCCATGTTTCCCTATGCTGGTCTCATGTTCCCACCCTGACCTGTTAGTTGGGACCCCCCCCCCCCTTCCCATGCTATTGGAGTGGCTTTTTTTTTCTTGCAGTCTTTAAGAATAGTGGAATTATGCTTTTTTGACTATCAAAAGAGCAATTCTATTACCACACTTCTGTATGGTTATTGATCCCATTATAAAATGAAAGTAAGAATTACATTTTGGTTACAGAGGATTAGGACAATCTGGCTGGCACAATGAAAAAATGACACCCCTGAAAAAGGCTCCACAGCCAAAACGTGTTTTCTTTCTTCTCTTTTCAGCATGGAATAAACTTATTACTTGTCCATTTCCATTTGTATATTGACAGAGCTACAGCTTCAAATGCTCTGTAGACAAAGGGTTGCTCTGATACTGCCTGTGACTAGAAAATCCAAGTCTTATTTTTGTCAGGCAAGCAAAGAAACTCTCTGGTCTGTGAAGAGCTCCACCAAGGTTGAAAAAATACCTAAAAATGCAACATTATATAAGTGTGATGTTTTTCTACATCACAGACTATTTAACTATCACTATTTTCATCAATACTCTTAACATAGCTGAAACATCACAATAGTTGCAATGTTGCTTTACCTTTCCTTTCAACCCAAGATAAACCTTTACCTGTTACTTTTCTAAAGACAATAGAAAAATTGTGACAGTGGAGCACACCTCCCCCTGCACTCCTTACTCCACACAGCGAAGCTCATCAGGTTTACGATTTAAGATCCCCACAAGATCATCGATGGGGTTGAACCAGCTCAGAACCAGTGTTCCAGGAAAACTGCTACTAAACTTATTTTTCACTTTAGTGGAAAGACTTGCCTTACGCTACGACTGCACACCAGCACCCTGCTCACTCCCTGGCTAAGGAAAAGCAGCTTGCTGGCAGGGCTCAGACAGTAAACGCAAACCCCTCACCATTACAAAATCCATGTATACAGCAACAGTAAAAAAAAAAAAATATTCATGTGCAAACAAAAATAATAAATTATACTTACAAATCCAACAATGGATCCAGTCCATCTTCTGAAACAATATACACTCTCCAGTGAGGAGTGCAGAGCTGGACTCCAGGGCAGAGCCACTTATATACAGTATACACATCTCCAAAACCTCAGGGATACTAAGAAGTTCTTCTCCACCTGTGCAGGCCATTTTCTCCATTATGGAAATGGATCTTCCCCCCACTCCTCTGGTGTCCTCTTTCTAATGAAAGAGATCTGTGGAAGGGTTAGTCTTTGTATTCACAGTTTACAGCCAGCTTTTGTCATCATTGGGTGGTTTCTACACCTTCTCTCTATAACATATCTAATGGTCAGAGGTCACTGATTCCCCCCCCCCACACACCTAGCAGAGATATTTCTCTGCCCAGAGTAGTGATGGCTGTTGTAAGGTCCTATCTCACTTGTGGTAAAGTACAGGAAGAAAAAAAAGCTTCCTTTTACTAAGAAATGGAGTTCTTGATATTTCATAAAACTGTTTCATTTTGCTCTCAACAAAGGCCCCGTTTAATTGCTGGTGCTAGACAATTATGAAACAGGTGCTTACATGAAACCCCTCACAGACCCCAGCACAGCTTGGAAAGCTTATGGTTGCAAGTTTAGAGCACAATTTGGGGTAGGTTTCCCCATTTTCATGTAAAAGGGCACTCACCTTACTTCCATCAACTTGTAAAGTTTTTAAATAAACCCGACACCAGAAGTTCGGGCAGACTTTTTCTAGTTGAACAGCAATGGTTTAGTCCTTGCACCTACAGTAGTGCAGTGTGAACAGGCACTGCACAGAAAGAAATACACCATCTGAAGCTAATGAACACAATAGAGGCAGGTGTTGGGATACATGGTGGAAAGGTGGAAATTAACCTCCAGGCCCAGGGATTGATAATGGCTTTAAACAGCGATACAGAAAACCACCTTAAAAGGTGGGTGGAGGAAAAAAAAAATGAACTAAGCACAGAGAAGCTTCAGCCACTAACCCCCACTAGAACTTCTCACAATCCCTTTCCACACTAGTGAAAGTCCCTCCATTTCTTACAACAACCTTATTTTAATAGAAGATTAATGATCACCATTGGACCATGTCAGAGGGACAAAGCCAGCCCCCTATAGAGAAATGTAAAGCCTGAGATATTTCAGCAGATAGATAATGGATGGTGATGGTAGAAGACAATACCCTTGTTTTAGGACAAGTGTCCCCCACACAGTAGTAGTGGCACAGTTTGCATATAAAAGACTTAATTCCCAATTGAACAGGAGAGACTTCCATATGAGCTCCTCAATGCTGCCACCCCCACTTCAAATCACACAGCAGCCAAAAGCAAGTTGAGCACCATCTTTATTAGGATTGACTTTCTCCCAGAGACACTGCCAGGTCCTGGCTCAGTCTGTAGAGAGAAGGGTCTTGAGAAAGAGCTTCAGAAAGCTAATAGAGGCTCAGTCTCATCCATTATAGATGAATTTTCATAAGAAACCTGTGACCTACAGCATCTTCCAGAAAAACTGCATAATCAAGGAAGACAACAGCCATATTGCAGGGCTATAAAATTTGTTTTGATAGGGTAGCTTTTTACAACAGCACCCCCCCCCCCCCCGTCCCTCAGTCTCTAGGGCTCACATCTTTTGCTGGACAGGGCATCTTGACACAGTGCTTGTCAGGATCTGGGTTCTCCAGCATTGGGATTTCTGAATAATAAAATGAGCAAGGGGTTAGGCTAGAAGATGAAAAAAGTAATTAAAAACAAGTGAAACAGATGCCCAAAAAAATCTATCACAAAAAAGGGACATTGTGGATCAGTGCCTTATATTCAGCTGTAGAAATCAGAACAAGAGAAACAGCATAACACATTGACTCACTGCGGCCATCAAAGCAGCCCTCCACACACTGCCGCTCAGACGGTAGGCACAGCTCTGTGGAGCACATGAAGTAGATCTGGAGGACAGGAAGAGGGATTTTAAAGAAGGGATAAACAGAACTCAGCATGTAGTTTTACAGTACATGCATCTCTAGTGCCTGCATCCTCAAAATACCTCACCTCCTCATTGATGTAGGAATAGGAGGTGCTGTTAAGGAACTGGAAGGTCTGGATGTGGAAGCGGCGGTGGTGCTTGGGCAGAGGCAGCTTGGAGTGGAAGTTCAGGGTGGAAGTGTGGCCGTAGTCCAGAGGGTTGGGGCAGCTGCAGAGAGGCACCAAGATCAGTACCCTGCCTGCCACCCACTGACCAGCCCAGGGTTAGAGCTGCACACACAGGAGCCCCTCACCCATCATAGAGCAGCACCCAGACAGCCTGGCCAGAGCGGGGGTAGGCAACGCAATAGTGCACCAGCAGCACCAGGTTGGGGTCTGGAGCGTTCAGCAGTCGCACCTCCAGGTAGACTGGGTTCCCCAGCAGGAGCCGGAGGGGCCGGTGGTACTGAGGGTAGAACCTGGTGTAGCTCTCATCTAGATGGATAAGTTTGTGTAGTGCTTTATACTGTAGGTACAGTATGAATCATGTTGACTATACAATCCAAACCATAACTTCTTGGCTACTTTCTCTCTTCTGGCTGTTAAGCATAAGACAACATGCATCACCTGTTGCAATCCGGAGCTGCACCCCAAATACTCCCCGGGACAGGACAGTAGAGAGCGGGTTGGAAATCTTCACCAGGTAGCCTGAGCTGGCCAGGTTTTCCTCAGCATAGCGACACTCCACCAGCAGTCTGGAGAGCAACAGGAAGAATTGATGCTTCTGTGCTTGTTCCATCCAAGCAATGGATCAGCAATCAAGGTATGAGTGACAAGGTAGTTATGAGTTAAGTATAACCTGGGCAAGCTATTGAGGACCATCCACCTTAAAAGCCCTGCTCACCTTAAGGGGCTGTCCCTAGTAATTACTCCATAGCTCTGGAAATTGCGTCTAGCCAGGGACTCCACTTCAGCTAGGTAGATGGTAGTCTCCCCCACCACCTTAAAGAAAGGCACACTCAACACGGGGTAATTATCCATTGGACTCGCTGGTCTTTCCAAGATACTTAACCTACTCGCCCTCATCATCACAGGCCCAAAGAGGGGCAAGGAATTAGTTTAGAGACACTTTAATCCATCTACTCACAAAGGCATGAGTCCCACAGCCAGTGACAGAGAATTTGAAGATGGCAATATCTGGCGTACAGATGACAGGGGTGCAGGATGTGTTGCCAGCAATCACCAGGGTGGCAGGATCCACAGGGGGTACCGAGATGGCCCGACGCACAGCAAAGACAAAGTGCCTGTCGGCAGTGCACTCTGGGAAGAGAAGGGCACGTCAGGATCTGCATGTTTCTGGTCAGGAAGGTGGGTCAGTAAGGAGAGGCCTACCCTCCAGTGGATAGTAGCAAGAGGATGTTTCAGGGTCCACACAGCATCCCTTGGCCAGGCAGTGGGCTGGAGAAATGCTCTCTGGACCACAGGCCACCCGATAGCTCCTGGGAAGCTTGCAGCCTGGGATAATCGTATTTGACATGTCAGCACTGCTATCTGCTATGGATGGTTTTTAAGCAAGCTGTTTACTCACCCTTCCTGGGTTTGTAGAGGCGATAAGGACAGGACACCACAACCTCCCCTCTTGGGCCATCATTGGGAATGTACACCACCTTCACAGTGTACTCCAGGTCCTGCATGAAAAAGCAGTGAACCCAAAAGTCATCCAACGGGTCAAGATGTGCAGTTGTCTTAGAAGTCCACAGCCAGCTATCAGAACACCTGGATAATCACCTAATTCCATCACGGATTGAAACCCTGAACAATTGCAGTCTTGCACTACTGTGACGCAAAGGAAAGCTGGACTTGTATGGCCTGTTCTTCCACGTACTACTAAACCCGAGATGGGGTAGATCATTTTCAGAGGTCATACATAGGTGATAGTACATTGGGCCGCAAAGTGATAAGTCATGCTGGGTACAAGAAGAACTGTACATAGTCAAACCACTGGATGGAAGGGAGTGTTATTTAAGTTTCTAAGCCTGAGGAAGAATTTATACTCCTCTAAATAGAGCCATAAATATATATACGACCTCAGACACTCAGGTGATGGAAGTCTTCACTTTCCCCATCAGGCTCTACAAATACAAGCTCAACCACTACAGTCAACTGAAGCATGCTTTCCATGCAAAATTCCTGCTGCATGGTACTGTATCTGTGGTCACAAAGATCTTGAGAGCCAGTAGTCTTGCATCAGAACACCCATTATCACTACCCAAATGGTGAACTAGATGGGTGTTTGGAAGAACAAGTTGTTCACGGGTCATACTTCAGGTATGACCAACACCATGTAACACTCCAATAGGAGTGGAAGATCCTTACCACAAGGAGGACATGGCAGCCAGTGTACAGGATGGTCAGGGTGTTCAGGTGCTGCCCTGCGGTCACAGAGGTTCCACAGGATGCACCCTCCAGCACAGATACAAAGCTGCCAGAGGTATCTGCACAAAGAGAACATTAATAGTATATTGCATCTCACAGGCAATGCTAACCTATGCAGCACATTCATAGCACACTGAATGGAGGCACAAGCACATAAGCAAGAGCTTATTGGTTACTAGCAGGAATCTTGTGTAGTTATGGGTTCCAGGGGACATCAAGTATGCTGTATTGAAGCGCTTCCCAGAGGAAAAACAAAGTCAACTTACTCTGAACCTTGATCTCCTCCAGGGGGCCAGCAGGCAGAGTCACCGTCATGCACATCTCACCGCAGGAGATGGTCAGGCCTCCGGGGGCTGCCGGTGTAGGGGCAAGTGCCACAAAGCAGGACACATTGCCAGTCACCCATCTCATCTGTTCTTGGTCATAGTACCGCACTGTCAGAGAGTAGTGCTGCCCCCCATTCTTACTCTGCAGTGGGACAAGTAAGGGGGTTACAGGTTAGGCAAATCAAAGTGCCTTTACATCATACATTACCTCCAATGAAATTACACATGCCCATTTCAAAACCAAGGTGTTTTTAAAGTGTGAAGATAAAGGTTTCCTTGCAAGCCATGCATCTGGAAATTAGCTTTGCCAAGCGAGGCACAAGTAAAGGTATATCAAGCCCCAGACTGGGCCCTTACCGAGGACTGGATGTAGCACCCTCCATAGGAAGCCTCCAGAACCAGCCAGCCCCTGGCTGTCCACACCTTATGCCCACAGTGTTCTGGGAGGCTGCGGACAGAGAGAGGCACCATCCTGCCTGTGAAAGAGGAATTAGAGCCAAACAGCAAAAAGAAGCCCTTTATAGTAGTACTGCACTGTTCAGAATTCTCCCATAGAACTAGTACTGCTAAGAGTTGGAGGCAGAGTACGCCACACAAGCACACAACTATAATTCAGCTGCCAGCATCGACAGTGTAGAACCTCACCCTCCAGCAGGGAGATCTGGCTGTACTTCCTCTCTAAAAACTTGAGCCTCATGCTGCTCTTGTGGCAGTAGACCAGGGGCCTGTTGTGGGATTGCTGCTGCTGCTGCTGCTGCTGCTGCTGCTCAGAGCCTCCTTGAGAGTCAGAGTAGGAAGAGTAAAAACAGGCTCATCACAAGGCACAAATGAGAAGGGAAGTAAATCATTTTATGTTAAAAGTATTACTACAATTAAGAACTCACTGAAGACAAGTGAATCTTGTATTGCCCCAGAAACTTGACTATAACTGTAGGTTAAGTCTACCCCCTGTATGCTCTGCACTCAACCTGCCAGTTAGGCTTTCCTACATAGAAAGACATAGATTACCCCCCTACCCCCCCAACTCCAGCCAGCAGAGGGCAATTGAAGCCATAAGGTCCTCCCCATTATACAAGCCATCGGGTAGTTTTTAAAAGAACACTTCCAGGAGCAGTTAACTTTCAGGAAGAAGTCTCCGTGTATCAAACTCCCCATCATTCCTAGTACCATGATATCCCTTACTTAAGCCATTCACTCAAGAGGCTTCTTCTGCATCCGAATTACCACCATACTCATCCTCTGGAACAGAAGGTGAACCAAAACCTGACTCAAAGCCTGAAACAACTTGATCAAAAACAGCGCGCACACACACCATCAAGCTGAGCTTGTGCCACTCCGACACAGAGCCACCCTAATAACCCAGGCAAGAGGAAAGCCTCCACCACACCCCCTCTCCTTCCCATTTTCAGACAAAAACACATTCACAGAAAGAGGAACAATGTACACCACAACTGGGCTTTATATACAAGCTCAGTGTGGCGCGCGCGCTCCCTTACGGGCCAATCAGCAGCGGTGAAGGAGGCCAGAACATACTCACGCGCTGAGGTCTGGCTTGCGTGTTGACACCGAAATCACGTGACAAGTTGATCTCTCACTTTCTTCACACAGGTGCGTGATCTACTTGTTCCTTTTAGCGGACTAAGCTAAACCGATCGAAGTGTGACTGACAATAATACAGAGTTGCAGTAATAACTACAGTCTTATCAATAAAACGCTGTATTGTTTTATAAACAAGCCCGCTTTTAAAATTACAGCGCGATAGACTGTAAATCGAATATTCCAAACTTATACAAAGATTTGAATTTAACAATCCATTAAATAAAATGAACCTGTGATGACGCAAATTGCGCCTTCAAGGTTGCTGATATGACAGGAGACGTACGGTGTCAACTGCGTACGTGTTAATCAGAGAGCCCTCTCCTGAAGAGCTCGGATCAAATGTCATCAGAGTTGGACTTTTTTAAACTCAAGAGCGGCCGAGCCATCTCTGTTACGAGCAAAAGCCAGCAAAGAAATCCGTATTATTCAGTTAATCGGCCGCCTCTATTCTAGATTGCTTTCACAGGGAAGGATAGCGCGCCGCAGGGCAGCTGGCGAAAAATGAAACTATGTAACAGGCAACAGCGGAGAGCTGCCAGCTGGAAGCCGATATTTCAAAGTTTGACGGGATAAAACCCCACTGAGATGCACCATTTCGTTCCGAAGAAGATCCTGATAGAATACAGTACATACTGTATGCGGTGCGAAATCAGCTCTCGCAGATTCGCAGCTTTCACAAGCGTTAAGATTAAAGTCTCTTCCTGTAGGAAAGGAAAGCGGAGCTTTGGAAAAACTGCAGCCTTTTAGCGCTTATAACAAAAAGAGTCCGAAAACTTAACCCTTCGCTTGTTCTAGTACACAGAGCATAGTAAAATAGTTTTCCTTCACACTCAGGTCTATTGACTTTCTGCCTGCGACGATATGTTTCTCTCCAGTTTTGTAGGCATGATGTCATAACACCATTCACAGAAACGTCCACCATACACCCAACCTAAAATGTATTTTAAGAACGTGTATTTATATTGTATAGTGATGAAAATGCATAATACGGTGTACTGCTTGCAAACGAGCGCACAAAAGTGCCGGGGTGAAACTTGAGAAAAAAATCGTTCAAAGTAAACATGTAGGAACGAAAGGCAAGAGATGCAATAGAATTCTTTTAAATAAAAAAAACGGTTCTTCCACCCACGGGAACGCAGGTTGGCGTACAGTAATTGCTTTCCGTTCTGAAACTTGGCTAAGCTCAGGTTAATGCAGTTAACATTCATTTCTACGGACTGCATAGGAGTTGACGCACTCCTAGAATTACAACCCCCCCGCGACCGAGCCCAATCTCTCCCAGCCATCGAATACCCAGTGCTCAGATCTTGTGCAATGCTCCCTGACCCTCGCCGCAAGACGGGGAAAACTCAATTATAAATCTCAGCTGATTTGTATGCAGGACCAGTTAGCAGGCAGGGCACTGCATGCAATCCACTGCATTTAAGGTGAGTTGTGCACAAAAAATGAAGTCTTAGCAATTCTGAAGCCTTGGTTCAAGGTAAATGAAGTGCACAAAACTTGTTGTAAAACCTTAATCATTGGCATTTAGGTGCTTTTTGGCAGATAGAAAACACTTCCACCATTCCTTATAACCCTTGTAATAAGGATTTGTGCAACCATCCATGCATATGAATATTGTAAAATAAGAGAACTGACAGGTCATATCTGTGACCATGAGACAGGAGGGGTATCTGAATAGCTCAGAAATCCTGAAATGGTACCACCATATGGTGTTTGATCCTCAGTTAGCCAGTGAGAATCAGTAGGTTTTAATTAACCCATTTCTCTGGAAACTACAAGCCCCCCTCAACGGCCCATTTAGGGTTTAAGCAATTTAAACCAATGCAAAGGAACTAAACCTGTGCAAGATTTAAACACCCTCAATAACAATCAGGGATCAACATATAGTTCAGTATGATCAATGAGAGGAGTAAGTCTTGACGTAGAAGCAATATCATGACTTTTTAAATTGAAGGATCTAGAGGGTTGTAATATTATGGAAGAAGTCACAACTGGCTTTGGTAAATTAGTACCCCAGCATCCTTCAAGATGCCTTAGTTTACCTAGCAGTGAAGATAACCTCGTCTTCAGAGCAGTTACTGTAATTGATACAAGAGCCGTTTTACCCAAGCTATTAAGAGACAAATGGATCCAAGTTACACAACACACAAGTTCAAAATCATCTTTCTTAAGACTAGCTTTCTCCCACAAAAAGCTTTCCAGACACGGCAGCTGAACCCTGAGGAGACAAAAAGGTAGTAGCTCATAACTGAGAAAAGGGCAAAATGTTTCCCATTCAAGCAAGATTAAAATGCCTGAAAGGACACTTTACAGGGAAGCAAAAGTTAATTCTGCTTGTAGAAAAGCAAAATTTTCAAGTCTAGAGCAAAACCAGGGAACGGGAGGAGTAACAATGAGAATGAGAACTGAACATCTCTCCCACCAACACCTACCCCTCAGTCCCTGGGGCCCTCATCCTTTTCTGGACAGGGGGTCCTGACACAGCGCCCGTCAGTATCTGGGTTCTCCAGGACTGGGATTTCTGGGAAAGGGACACTCACTCAGCATCAATTGACTCATACACAAATAGCATCATGCTTTAGAAAACTAAGTTTCAATTTCTCATGACAGCAGGATTGTTATTGGCAGGAACAAGTGCTAATTTAAACACTTCAAATGGACATCATGAAAACACTTACTGCCGCCATCAAAGCAGCCCTCCACATCCACTCCAAGCTGCCTCTGCCCAAGCACCACCGCCGCTTCCACATCCAGACCTTCCAGTTCCTGGACAGCACGTCCTACTCCTACATCAATGAGGAGGTGAGGCTTTTTGTGGTTGCAGACTCTGTAGCTCCATGTGGAATATCTATGGCAACTTGATATGCAAACCCTAATGTTAAAATCCCTCCTCCAGATCTACTTCATGTGCTCCACAGAGCTGTGCCTACCGTCTGAGCGGCAGTGTGTGGAGGGCTGCTTTGATGGTCGCAGTGAGTGTCTGTTAAGCACCTTCACTAAATTTAAACTTTTTACAACATGCTGACCTTAACATCTTCTGACTGCTTCCCCCTGTCTCAGAAATCCCTGTGCTGGAGAACCCAGATGCTGACAGGCGGTGTGTCAGGACTCCCTGCCCAGGAAAGGATGAGGGCCCCAGGGACTGAGAGGTAGGAGGGACCAGTGTTTCCAATTGCCTGCATTTCTTTTGTATGTAAACAAGGAGCCCCCTTTGAGCATGTGCTTACCAGTTTCTGCTTAATGTCTTGTTCCAAAGGGAGCTCCAAGTACATCTGGTCCTTTGTGTGTAGTGGGGTTGTAACATCTCAGTTCTTAGTTTTGTCATTGTTTCTCTTCAGGCTCCCCCCTGGTATCCTGTGTGGAGAGAGCCTTCTGCTGATGGAAGTCAATCCTAATAAAGATGTTGTACTGAACGTTGTCTGTGTGTGGGGTGTAACTGAAAGGGGGGTGCTGGTATTTCTAGTCTAACTATAGTGTTTTGGGGGGAAATTGTCCAAATCTTGTTACCACTCCTGAATTTGAATATTACTTAGTCCTTCCTGGGTCATTCAAGATTTCTGACTTTAATGAAGTTGGAACCTGGTAACTCATGCTTGTAATCAAGATTCCACCTCACCCTGCATGTAGGGGAAGCTCAACTGAATCCACACCCACTTCTGTCCTCCTTTAATCTGCCATGGGACAAATATAGAACTGCTTGGTCAATCTGACAAGGGTCTTCAGCACTGCTGTTGCATTTAAAGATCCCAGTTCTTGTCAATGAAGTTCCCCTTTAAAAGGCCCTTAAGTCTACAGTATGTGCAGTATTACTTGAATGCCACTTCTCCAGACTCGTTAGACAATGGCTGAAGGGAAGTAGTGGCATGGTCTGTGTAGCAAACCAACTCTTAGGTGAGCTTTCATGAGGCTATGGAGCAGTAGGTAAGGTTTGGATGTGTAGTTGGAAGGGTGTGGGGCTCAAATACTAGGAGTGACTAATTGTATATGTGAGTAAGGCACTTCATTCAATTTGTGTAAAATACACAGCTGTATAAAAGCACTACCAAACAAAAGACATGTGCATTATTATTTTTTAAATGACAGCACATAGTGCTCTTAATGAGCCAATACCATTTAACATGCAACACTCACAATGCTGCAACCAAGTGTTTCACACTAGGCAGGCCCTCTGACCTTTCACAACCTTGCTCTGGTTTGTGAAGCCTTTCTGTCAGGTACCTAGATATGTACATTTTGTAAACCCTGGTCTGATGAGGGTATGAACACTATCACTGTGATGGGTTTTGCAAGCAGGAAATGTAGTGATAGATTAGAAATAAAGGATTCCATAGTTTAGGGGAAGGACTAAGTTTATCTGCAGGCAGTATTGGTTCTGTAAACTAGGGAAAAGGAATCCAAAAGTAATACAAAAAGGAAACAAGGGTTTATCGATAAATCAGATCTTGAGTTGTTTTATTCCTTATTACGGGCATGCACAACCATCACAAAAATAGGAATCAGATGGGTCAGATTTGATGATGAAACATGTATTCATCAGATGTGTATGCAATTCAGTGTCCTCAGATTAATATATTAACAGCTACATTAGCTAGATTGAGTGATGGGCCTGTTTGTAACCCTTCTAATGGTTTTAGATTCCTGGCACTATTGATAAGTAAAAAGCCACCCCATACTGCACAGAATAGCATAATAGCTATGTTTCGAAAATCGAGAAGACAAGAAAGAAAAGTACGTTTTCTCAGGATAACTCCCCTCAGAAAGAAACCTTAGTACCAGTTTCAATATGCCCAAAAAACAGTAGGTCTTGGATAAGTGTTAACTTTCAGAACCAATGTGAATCAGAAATAAAACAGGAAACCCAGAAATTACTGGAACCCATTTATTAACTATTGCCGGATAAACAAAACTGAAGTCCTTATCATTGGGCCAAAAAAAGTTAGTCATAATGTCACAGTCCTTTTCAATGTGGATGATCACACCGTTAACATCACAGTAAGAGTGAAAAATATTGTACAGTAACTCTGTGAAGTTTCACCCTGACCTTTGAAGAAGATAAGAGAGCTGCCCAGGAAGTGAGATTATTTCTTGTTTTTGTAGATTTTTGCAAACTATGCAGTCTAGTGGCTTGAAGTAGGCTTTGTGCTCAAATATATATATAAAGATGCTGCCTGCCCTTGGTCAGTAAGATTAGGGGCATGTATTTGGTAAGCTGGCTGTACGCCCAGAATATGAAAACAACTAACTGTTGTCTAGTCTGCAACTCAGATAATTGGCATGTGTTGCTGTCTTATCATTTGTTTAGAATGTCAGTCTTTTTGTTTTAAGGTATAAAGGACCATCTTCAGCTACTTATTTTTAAGTCTGGTGGTTGCAAGCCAGACTTCCATATGCATATGAAAATAAAGGGACTTCTGCTTCACAGACACCTGAACTTTGTTATTTGTTTCACACTACACCTTAATGTTGATTTTCATTGAAAGCAGGTGCCTAGAGTTTCTTTTCCCCATCTTGGAAACATACTGTAGCTAACTAAGAATATCCACGCCATATTAGAAAGCTCAAAGAATCCGACTGTTCCAATATTCCGACTAGAACACAGAAACACAACCACATCATCCAAGTCCCGTCTTCACTGCACTGGCTTCCCATACGATACCATGTACATCTCAAGGCTTTTTACTCGCATACAAAGATAGCTTAGCCTCCTAAGTGATCTTTTATTTTTGTAAGCATCAGTAAGACTGTTCCAGTTGAAGGATGCGGTCTGTCTCAAAACGTCAAAGTAACAGAAACATGCAGGTGGCAGAGCTTACAGTCGCACAGCCTTTAAACTGTGGAATGACTTACCAAACCTTAAGGATGCCCCATCTGTATCAGCTTCTTTATCAAAGCTGAAGACAAATCTTTTTAGTTCTCTTATCCTAACTACCCAAAATTATGTATAAAAACAATTACTAATGAAATGAATGGAATATTGCATTTTAAAACTTCACAAAACAAGGTTGTGAAAGGTCAGAGGGCCTGCCTAGTGTAAAACACTTTGTTGCAGCATTGTGCGTATTGCATTTTAAATGGCACTGGCTCATTAGCAGCACCACCCTATTACAGTGCATTGCCAGCCCTGTGGTGCCACTTAACATTTTACTTTTTTTGGCAATAAAGAGAAACTACACATTCTAAGCATTGTGCAAACTCCCTGCTGAATTAACAGCCATAGAGAGCTGCATCATAGAAGATGGCTTATGCCAAAACCTCATTTCTAGCTCTTGTGATTAAGAAGTAACATTCTGCAGAGGAGAGCAGAATGTCCCCATTTAAAAGTGTGTTCTTTTTATTTGATAATGCTTTTATACTGCTGTGCATTTTACACAAATTGAATGAAGTGCCTTATTCATATATACTGTATAATTAGTCACTCGTACTATTTGAGCCCACACCCTTCCAACTACACATCCAAACCTTACCTACTGCTCCATAGCCTCATGAAAGCTCACCTAAGAGTTGGTTTGCTACACAGATCATGCCCCTACTTCCCTTCATGCATTGCCTAACAACTCTAGAGAAGTGGCATTCAAGTAATATCGCACATCCACTTAAGGGCCTTTTAAAAGGGAACTTCATTGACAAGAACTGGGATCTTAAAATGCAATAGCAGTGCTGAAGACCCTTGTCAGATTGACCAAGCAGTTCTGTATTTGTCTCATGGCAGATTAAGGGAGGACAGAAGTGGGTGTGGATTCAGTTGAGCCTCTCCTGCCTGCAGGATGAGGAGGTTGGATCTTGATCATTCCAAGCATAAAGGTTACCAGGTTGCAACTTCATTGAAGCCACAACTCATGAGTGACAACAACAACAAAAAAAAAAAGCTTAGTAACACTCAAATTCATGAGTAAAAAATCTCATTTGGCAAATTCCCCCAAAACAGTATATTTAGACTAGAAACACCACCCCACCTTCAGTTACACACCACACACAGAAAGTTCAGTTCAACATCTTTATTAGGATTGACTTCCATCAGCAGAATGCTCTCCTCACAGGAGACCAGGAACAGCCTGAAGAGAAACAATGAATTGAGAAGGTAAATCCCACCCCACAGGACCAGATAAACTTGGAGCACCCTTTGAAACTACTCCTCAACCCACTATAAAAGGAACAAGACATTAAGCAGAAACTAGTAAGCACATGCCCAAAGAGGGTTCCTTATTTACATACAAGAAAAACAAGCAACTGGAAACACTAATCCCTCCTACCTCTCAGTCCCTGGGGCCCTCATCCTTTCCTGGGCAGGGAGTCCTGACACACCGCCTGTCAGCATCTGGGTTCTCCAGCACAGGGATTTCTGAGACAGGGGGAAGCAGTCAGAAGATGTTAAGGTCAGCATGTTGTAAAAAGTTTAAATTTAGTGAAGGTGCTTAACAGACACTCACTGCGGCCATCAAAGCAGCCCTCCACACACTGCCGCTCAGACGGTAGGCACAGCTCTGTGGAGCACATGAAGTAGATCTGGAAGAGGGATTTTAACATTAGGGTTTGCATATCAAGTTGCCATAGATATTCCACATGGAGCTACAGAGTCTGCAACCACAAAAAGCCTCACCTCCTCATTGATGTAGGAGTAGGACGTGCTGTCCAGGAACTGGAAGGTCTGGATGTGGAAGCGGCGGTGGTGCTTGGGCAGAGGCAGCTTGGAGTGGATGTGCAGGGTGGACGTGTGGCCGTAGTCCAGAGGGTTGGGGCAGCTGCAGAGAGGCACCAAGATCAGGACCCTGCCTGCCACCCACTGACCAGCCCAGGGTTAGAGCTGCACAAGCAGGAGCCCCTCACCCATCATAGAGCAGCACCCAGACAGCCTGGCCAGAGCGGGGGTAGGCAACGCAGTAGTGCACCAGCAGCACCAGGTTGGGGTCTGGAGCGTTCAGCAGTCGCACCTCCAGGTAGACTGGGTTCCCCAGCAGGAGCCGGAGGGGCCGGTGGTACTGAGGGTAGAACCTGGTGTAGCTCTCGTCTAGAAGATGGAGAAGGGGTGGGTAGAGCTGTATACTGCAGCTGCACCATAAAGCTACTGCATAGTGGAGTCTAGTCAGAAATGTTTCACTCTGGAACAGTCATTTCTTACCCCTCAAGCCATGTTGCATTGAATACTCCCCTCGTGAGGAGCCGTTTGATAATCAACCGCTCACCTGTAGCAATCCGGAGCTGCACCCCAAACACTCCGTGGGACAGGACAGCAGAGGGCAGGTAGGGGCTCTTCACCAGGTAGCCTGTGCTGGCCAGGTTCCCCTCAGCATAGCGGCACTCCACCAGCAGCCTGGAGAGCAGGAGGAGGGGAAGCCGTAGCCAAGCCATATTCCTCCATGTGGTAAGCTGGCCAGCACAATAGATCTCGATGATCAAAACCCTGCTCACCTGAAGGGGCTGTCCCTGGTAATGACTCCATAGCTCTGCATATTGCGTCTTGCCCGTGTCTCCACCTCAGCCAAGTAGATGGTGGTCTCTCCTACCACCTGAGCAGAGAGCAAGGTCAGTAACCAGCAACTGCCTCTTGAGCAGGTCCCTCCTACTTCTAATAAAGGAATTAGACACTCCTATATAGAGGATTAGGAGAACTGATTTTAAAGGGATCAGTGTACTCACAAAAGCATGGGTCCCACAGCCAGTGACAGGGAATTTGAAGATGGCAAACTCTGAGGTACAGATGACAGGGGTGCAGGATGCGTTGCCAGCAATCACCAGGCTGGCAGGATCCACAGGGGGTACAGAGATGGTCCGAGGGACAGCAAAGACAAAGTGCTTGTCAGCAGTGCACTCTGGGGAGAGAGGAACATGTCAGGATCTTCATTATTCTGGTCAGGAAGGTGCCTGGGACTGGATCAGTAAGGAGGGGCCTACCCTCCAGTGGATAGTAGCAAGAGGATGTTTCTGGGTCCACACAGCATCCCTTGGCCACGCAGTGGGCTGGAGAAATCCTCCCTGGACCACAGGCCACCTGATGGCTCCTGGGTAGTTTACATCCTGGAGAGACCAGATTGGATCCATCAACACAGTTGTGTAGCCAATTACCAGCTCTCAAACCTATACACTCACCCTCCCTTGGTTTGTAGGGGCGATAGGGACAGGACACCACAATCTCCCCTCTTGGGCCATCATTGGGATGGTACACCACCTTCACAGTGTAGTGCTGGTCCTGCAACAAAAATAAAGGATAAGACAGATGAACTTGTGATGGCAATCTCTGGAAGTGGGGTTGGCAATCGGCAGATCTGAAAGTACCCAGGAACTTTCAGGAGAGCTGTTCTGTAGAACAGTAGAAGGCATGTTTACAGCCAAGATTGTAACCAACATCCTGAAGGTGAATGATCTGCAGTCTTAATTCACCCTCCACCCCATCCTATTTTAAAGACTAAATACTCACAAAAATATTCCACAATGAGCATGACCGAGAGGAAGTTGCATCTTGGAGTGAACCCAGACTCATCTAACAGGTCATTCCATCTAAAACTCCTACTGAAATGTGTGAATGGTGCACTTCATGCGACAATACATTTACTTCTTGTCTGACAGATAGCAGGCTGGCTGCAAGATAAACAATTCCAGCCAGTCCGTTCCACACCTCACGTCATGAGTTCTTATGGTTGCTTAATTGATTGGTACCTAGATCGGCATCTACACTAGTAATTAAGAACTAGAACACCTTCGTATTTACAAAATGAAAAGGCACGGAAGGAAGCAATGCTCGTGGTGCTCCATGCTTTCAGCAGGAAGAAAGCAATCTGGAGTCTGGCAGTACTTTATATAGGACAAGCCAAGCAGGAAAGGCTCCTGTAAGATACTGACGTGCTTGTTGAGTCACAGCATGCAGAGACTTGTATTAAAACATCCATTTTCTGCACTGCTGCTTGTGCTCAAGTTAACCAGAAGACTAAGCAGGACTAAACAAGTGTCTTGACTGGAGATCAGTGCAAGAAGCTATGCTTAAAGAATATTGGTTTAACATGCCACATGTTCTGCATTTCAGCTTTCTAACGGCACCATCAAAACGCAGTTTTTGTTCATCTTCTCAAAATGAAGAACCAGGACAAAGTGCTCGGAGAAGTAGAGTGCACACAGCATGAAATAACCATTAGAAAAGAGGACAACATACTTGTGTGGCTGGGTGTGAAGCTATGCGAGAAATAGGATCATGGCACCAACATTTTCTGCACATGCTGGCATTCACCCATTTCTTAATAACACGAGCTTAAAGAGCTGTGACACCTGAAGCTCAGGCCCGTCACTGTTAAGAGAACTGGCAGTGTCAAAAGGGCTAGTTATTTGTCAGAAAAACTATTATACCACTGAGGTGAAGAATGCAGATGTTACCTGCCCAGTTTTAATAGGTTTAAGTAACTCAAGCAGTCATTCTACTACAGTTATTAGCAAACTCTGTATTGATAGGAGCCTCAAATTTATAATAATGAAACTTGACAAAATTCCATACGTGTGTACCAAAAGAGATTAGGAAGATCCGTGCAGCAAAGGGTTCATCTTGTAATTGATTTGCCCTTCCTGGGGATTACACAGAGGTTTGTGCTTAACAGCTATAAAAGTTAAGCTACTTCACTAGTATGACTAAAACTAGCCTTACCGTTTAGTCATCTAAGAAGATGAGTGCATATTTAGCTTAACAGTCACTTTCTAGTTGCCCTCTAATTTAGTCTGACTCTTGGGGACTTGACAGGCCAAATTAACACTGGTCATCTGAACCAACTTCTTGTAGACCACTGGCTTACAATCCTACCAATACTCATTGGTTTAGACAAGGTCTTACTTTCAGGCATGTATAATACTCAGGAAACAAAGCTCAAGCTCAGCCTCACCACAAGCCGAACATGGCAGCCAGTGTACAGGATGGTCAGGGTGTTCAGGTGCCGCCCTGCAGTCACAGAGTATCCACAGGACGGAGTGTCCAGCACAGACACCAGGCTGCCAGAAGAACCTGCACAGGGTACACAAGAGTCCAATTTGTCTTTGGTAGGATTTTATATATTGCAGGTGCAAAAAGCAAACTCAGCAATAGATTACAGCACACTGAATAGAGGCAGCCGTATCATTTCAAGGTGCATCTTGCATCATAAAGCTCCAAATAGCTATCAGGACAGGGTAATGCTATCATCCACAATTTCAAGGCACATTTAGAGAACCCTGGAACTGCTCCAAACACCACATCAAGCTCCCTGTTCCATTAGTGGCCAACAAGCAGCAGTCTTGTTGCTAGGTAAAAGCCTCCTGCATTACCAGGGACCAGCAGTAAAAGCCCTTCCCCAGTCACTCACTCTGAACCTTGATCTCCTCCAGGGGGCCAGCAGGCAGGGTCACAGTCATGCACACCTCACTGCAGGAGATGGTCAGGCCTCTGGGAGGTGGGGGTGGAGGGACAACTGGAACATGGCAGGACACAGTGCCAGTCACCCATTTCCTCTGCTGTTTGTCATAGTATCTCACTGTCAGGGAGTAGTGTTGCCGCTGGTTCTTCCTCTGTGGTGGGGAACAGGGTTGCAGGTTAAAAGCACTGATGTAGAGCTGTTTGGACTGACTAAGGCACTACTGCTCACACAAGTTCCCAGCCAGTCCAAGCCCAAAGCCTGCCCTTACCCAGGTCCTGATGTAACACCCTTTGTAGGAAGCCACCAGCACCAGCCAGCTCCTGGTGGTCCACACCTTGTGCCCACAGTGCTTTGGGAGGCTGTTGACCGAGAGAGGAGCCATTTTGCCTGGAAGAAGGCAAAGGTGAAGTGTTAGAGGCTTACAGGCAAGTGGTCTTTCACAGCAGCTCTGTACAGCACCAGAAATCAAGAAAGCACAGATCTTCCCTTCGCAAGGGACATCTACTGCATCATGCCCCCAATTCTGGTCCTCCACACTTGCCTGCTCTTCTCTCAATCTAACTGATCTGGAATGCATGCAGGTTTTCCATGGATACATTTGAAAGATCGTAAACTGGAGAATTATCACAAAGGTACACTCCTCATGTCCTCACAGAAAAAAAGTCATAGAAACATAAGCATTAGTATTGGTCTAACCTAGCACAGCTCATCTCCCTGGTACATGGTCTGGTTTCAAGCACCTCATGCACAGATGTACCCATTTAGTGAGGGTACAGCTCAAACCATCATGAAGTTGAGGTTATTCTCGACTTGTATTTCACACCCTCCCCCATCTCCTGTGGGAACTCTTCCATTCATAGTTACAGCTATGGAGCAAGTAACCCACTACATGGCATACAACCCATGGAGCAAAAAGCACATTTGGAGGCACTGTAGACCTCGTAGAATTAGGAGGGATAGTCACAGAAGTATTTAGTCCTCAGCTGGTGACGTTCAAAGACTAGCAGAATGTTCTGGAGGTGTATTTACCCACTGAGGTACAGGGACAATTGTTTAGAGGGGTTGTCCTGCTACATTTGGGGATACCACTGCAGCACAATCCTTTGGTTTACAGCTCAGATGGCACATGAACAGGTTTTGATCTCCTGAACAGAGGATGGCACAACCTGTCCGTGTATAGGGCTAGTGCAAGTACAGGCAGGGCAGAACCTCACCCTTCAGCAGGTAGACTCGGCTGAACCTCCTCACAGAGAACTTGAGCATCATGCTGCTCTTGCCACAGGACAGCAGGGGGCGGCTGTGGGATTGCTGCTGCTCGGGGTCACCCTGAGACCCTGGGAGGGAAGAGAGGACAGCAAGAAGTGTTACTGGGTACAAGACCTTCAAGTTGGTAGCTGCATCAGCAAAGGAGCAAGTACAGGTTTCTTCCATGCTGAAGAGAAGAAAAACAGTTCCAGCTGTGGAACCATCTTCAGGTGAAGGCTCCACAGCTAAAATGGCTCTTTTCAGCATGGAATAAACATTTACTTGTTCCTGTGAAGAGCTACAAGAACACACTTCACTCTGAAGGAATCTTCTAGAAGGAGTTCCTGCTGTAACCCACTTAAAGGAAAGAAGGAGCAGCCATATGAAAAGCACTATGTGGATATTCCACTGGTCATGACCATTCCTATGCATTGCAGACTTCCTTTTAAGGGAAATACAGCAGAGCTACCTTACTACCATGCACTTGTATTCAGTCCACAGACTTGCAGAAACTCCCTACCAGGGTCAGATGAAGGAGGATCTGCTCCAGAAGGACCAGTTGTCACTGCTGCCACATCTCTCTGCACATCAGCACTAGAGTCCTTATCCAGCTCTTCCCCCTCAGCATCAGAGCCCATTTCCATCAAGTCCTGCTCTGCCCTACTTGGCACCCCTGCCATCTCTCCAGCAGAATAACCATCATATTCATCTGGTGGGGTCTCCCGGAATACAGGACTACCCACATTTAGCTCAAAACCATCATAACCTTCCTCTTCACCAAAAACAGCATCTGGATCCTTGAGCTGGGCATGGGCCACTGCAACACAGAGCCATGCTAACAATCCAGGCAAAAGGAAATCCATCACAGCCACTCCTCTCCCCATTTTTCATAGAAAAACACTTCAAGAGAAAGAATAACTACCTCTCCTGCCGCTGGGGTTTATACACACGCACAGTGAGGCGTGCGCTGTGCTGTGGGCCAATCAGGAGCAGGTAAGGAAGTCCAGAACATTCTCACACGCTGAGGTTTCGGACGCGGTGTTGAGAGTGAAATCACGTGACATAGCTTGACTGCCCGGATGCGCTGCGTGATCAACTTGTTCTTGTATCATCAGTCTAAACTGAGACTGCCGGCATCAGCAGTCTAAACTTCAACAATAAAATTATAACCTTGACAAAGATACAGCCTTACAGCAATGCGGAACAGTAAACATCTTGTAAATAAACTTATAAAATCGCGATGAAATGCCGTTGATCCAATTGCACTGTGATGTGTTTGAATTTCACAATGATTCTTCATAATATTAATATTATAGCTGTGATGCAGATCGCGGTAACTTTCACTGTGTTCGAAGATCCCGCTGTGTTGATGACCCGAGCAAACTGAAACGCCAGCAAACACCTCCGTATGACAATACATTCTCACGAGCCGATATTAGACATGAAGGTTGAAAGCGAAGGCAGGTGACAACAAGTTTAGTACAGGAGAGTCTTGTTCAAGGTGAGAAGTGTGTTCATAACGGGAACATTTAACCAGTTCATTTCCGTTCAGTTGTGTTCCTAATACGGACAGAGTGTGAGTCGGCATAACTTTTTAAAAACGCATCTCCTTGAGATTGACCCCCCCTACAGACAGCACAAACGATGAAATACATCTCATTCGTTAGTGCTACGTCTGTGTCGTTGAAAGTAGCGTTTTGCTGCTGTTGTTTCCAAGATACACTGTAGCGCCTAGTGTTTTCGGGTAATCCCGTGACTGTGTACAAGCCAGTTTAAAGGTACCAACACACTCGCTACTTTTAACTACTTGATGTGATGAAAACAACGGGTGCAATTTGTTTCGGTGAAAGCTTCTTCTCGCGAATTGCAATTGTAATCTATAGTCACAACTGTAACAATATTTTTCAAGTTTCACTAGCATGTGTCACGATCACTATAACGTTCTCGACAAATGAAGCTTTCAGAGAGGTCTTCGTGGAGATGCAGAAAATCTATTTCAGCTCTCTGCCACTGGGCTCAGCTTATCAAAGATCACAATTAAAAGATCTGATGGTCGTGATCTTTCTGTATTTGCGTCATACTTCGAAAAAGGAGGCGCTATTTTCAAATGCAAAACATCCACCCCACCGAACTCCAATTGCACGGAAAGCAAACCCGTTGATTTAATCACATCGATTAATTAAAAGTACCGAGTGTGTTGGTACCTTTAAACTTCCATGTAGATACAGTCTATGTTCGGTATTTTTATCTGAAAATAAAAATACTTTCCAGATTCCAGATTGTTTTGCAGTCAAAATCTGAACTATATGGGTTAACTTGTTGCATAGTGCCCCCTTAAAAATGTCCTGATTCTTTTTCACATTTAAGATGTTTTCTTTTTGCTTAATCAATCAATCGGAGTTTATTAATCAAATCCATAACAACACACCGTGCAGCAGTAGCTGGTGACAATGAAATGTTTTTTTTTTCTGCGAGCTCAAAATCACAAAATTAAAGTTACAAAATAAGGTTATATAATAATAGATAATAGTGCAATAGAAATGGAATAAAATAAACTCAGACAGAGCTCAATATAAATAGAGCTGCGATGTGTCCAGGGTGTATGCAATACATTATGTCCAAGTAGTGCAGTATGCCGATACTATGAAATTGTATGAAAACAATGGTCTTGTGATACAGGAAGTTACTAATCCTAACTTTTTTTTAAACACGTGGCTGAAAGATGAATCTTTAAACGGCCCTTGATTTGCATACTCATTTTAAAAGGACACAGTGAGAAACCGATTACTTCTTCAGATTTTTCAAAAAGGACACAGCTACGAAGACGTGCTAGTTAAAGCCTCTTTGTAAGAACATGCAGCTGCTTGCTAATGTTCGCCTTTTAAGGCCACATCCGCAACTCTTCTGGTTTGGGGTATGATACTGGTGACAAATGTAATTTTCCTCTTCACTCAAACGCACTGGAATTAAGTGCAAAAAACACCACCGCCCGAATTCCAATAATCGCTCCGGTAACAGAGCGCTTGAACTCGGCAGACGGGGTTACTATATCTCGGAAACGACATCAGCACAAGCGCTACTTTAAACGGCACAAACGTGGCACAAAGGAATGAGGAGGGTTTCATCGTTTGTACTGTCTGTAGGGTGTGTGTGGGGGGCGAGGCAAATTCACGGAGCTTCAAAACAGTTTTCAGTGGTCGGGTTCATCGGTATTGCATACACTAGGTGACGAGGCTAATAAGGGGGAAAATACAAATAGCTGAGCAAGGATTGAGATTAGAAAATGGCACAACATATCCATGTGTAAATATTGTAACGCAACGGGGGCTCAGGCGGGCGCCCTTGCCGCATCTGGTCGGCCCAAAGTATAGGTGGCTCGAACCCGGGACTTCCGCGTCTCTCTGCAGCGACCCAGCACCGTGAGCTAAAGAGAGATCTCTCCACAGCCCAGTAGCTGTAGTCCTGCTATCATAGGGAAGGGCGGTGACGTCACCTGCTCTGGTACGCCGGCTCTTACACAGTACCTGACGGCCGTAAGCGTTACACTCTCCCCCGCTTAAATCGCCGTCCCCGGCGAAGGGCTATCCCACCCCGCTTCTGACACCAATGTAACGCAACGGGGGCTCAAGCGGGCGCCCTTGCCGCATCTGATCGGCCCAAAGTATAGGTGGCTCGAACCCGGGACTTCCGCGTCTCTCTGCAGCGACTCAACCCCGTGAGCTAAAGGGAGATCTCTCTTTAGCTCACGGGGCTGGGTCGCTGCAGAGAGACGCGGAAGTCCCGGGTTCGAGCCACCTATACTTTGGGCCGACCAGATGCGGCAAGGGCGCCCGCCTGAGCCCCCGTTGCGTTACAATATTGATTTATTGATTGTTTCACTGGTGTCTGTGGATATTTTAGCATTGTATGATAGAATAATAATCTAGACATTTGTAGAATAATAGCACCAGAGAGCTGACAATACATAATCAGACACTTTTCTATATGAAAGCAAGTGTTAAGTACATACAATTCCTTTTAACCACAACAGGACTGAAGTCTTGCTTCTGGGCTCCTCCCATTAACTATGTAAAGCCAGTGCAGTATCCCTGTCTGTGGAGGACACTGCACCTGCCGCTCATATTAGATCCAGGCACCTACAGTAGATGTGCAAATATTGTAAAATCATCCTTCTTCCTCCTCAAATATCAGACTATCCCCCATGTTTACCCCTAACAGTAGCTACAAATTAGTCACCATTTTCATCTTCTTTGAAATTGATTACTACAACTCTTGGCATACCAGGGTGCCTTCATTCACAGGGAACAAAATGGGTACGTGCAGAACTCAGCAGCCAGTATCGGGACCAGGGCTTGCAGAAGTGATCCAAACATTCTTCAGAAGGGTTTTTAGGGGACTGGTTCTGTGTCTGCCGTTTTATTGTCCTACTCTATTGCAAACCCCTTTTTTCATTTCTGCAATTCAGTTGCCTCCTTTGCTTGGTTTTTACTACTGTAAAGTGGTTTGAGAAGCTACTTTTAAAGGCTTCATCTAAAGTTCAATATTGGCATTTTGCCCTGCACTTAAGTGAAACTGCCATCAAAAGGAGTATCATCCCTCCCACTGGATGAATTTGAAAATGCTAACTACATAGAACTGCTGCCATCACTACTGTATGTTGTGGTAGAAAAGCCCATTAATAGGACTTTGAGTATCTGTCACTCGGAGAGCAGAGCTTTAGACTGGAAATATTTTCTTGCCATTTGGAATTGAACATGTACAGTACTATTACTAGGCATGAAAAGCTTCCAACTGCACCCATGTATATGGCAGCTTTTTTTTTAAATGCCCTAGGTATTTAAGAACTGCTCCAGTCCACTTGAGTACTTCTGGCCAAACCATCCCATGTAGGTGCAGGAATGAGATCCGGATGGAGAGATGCGTCACCATTTGAAATGGTTGCACTGCCTACAACCCACTCAATGGAGTAGAGCTTCACAAACATTCTCTAATGCAGGTGATGTGAAGCTGGAGAAAGTAACAATATTGAAGAGATAGGAGACACCTGGGAAGTGAGATATTTTCTGTTTTAATATTTTTGCAAGCTACTGTATGCAGTCTAGTGGCTGGAGGTTGGCTTTGTGCCCAAAAATAACAATTGTGCTTGTCCTTGCTCAGTAAGATAAGGGACATGTATGTGGTAAGCTGGCTGTAAGCCCAGCACACGAAAAGAACCAACTATGGTCTAGTCTGCAACTTGGATATAAAGTATAAAGGACTATCTTTAGCTATTCAAGTCTGGTGGGTGCAAGCCAGACTTCCATATGCATATGAAGTTATGAAGACTTCTGCTTCACAGACACCTGAACTTTGTGTCATACAAGTATATGACCAACAGCGAGAGTCTGTCCTGCAGGAACTACAATGCAGTAGGAAAGGACACCATTAGATCTTTACAGGTTGGTAATCCAACATGACTATGGATAATCGCACCCATTTTACTTGCTCAAGAGCCCAACTACCCCCACCTCCAGTTAAGGCACACAGGACACTGTAGCGGCAATGCTGGTTAATAAGACAGAATTAAGCGTTGGTATGCTCCTAAAGGAGGCCCCATCTCACCCTCCATCTCTGTGGTGCAGCCACAGAGAAAGAATTCAGGCAAGCTGATTTAAGATGTTTTTCTTTTGATAAGAAGCAAGCTCCCAGACGGGGATGCAAGTAGCTAAGCCTGGCCATCATGATCAATGGTCATCCACTGGCGCCTATCAGTCTAGGGAGTGCCGAATGGACATCTGGACTGCATTCCTAAGTGTCAAGAGTAAGTGACTTATATCTCACCTTGACCAACCAATCAGGGACTGGTAATACCACGTGGGTCTCCAATGCCCGCCAAACTCTCAACCAATCAGCACACATCTGGGTCTTGATCAAAAAGGGAGCGCAAGCTCAGTTCTGGGCTCTCCTTGGCCATTTTCGCGCATCCTCAGAGACATCACGTGACAACTGCTGTTGTCTGCAAAAGGACTTGGACTTTGTTCTAAGCGCGAGGCCGAGGATCCCGTACGTACTCAGAATTCTACCAACGTGAATGCTCCGCTTGATCAACGGCAGCCTACAGTTGGACCCTCGTCGACAACCTGAATAGCTTATTCAGAAGCAGCGCTGGACCGGGAACGAACCAGTTTCTTCCCAGGCAAAAGAGTGACTTGTGAGGACTCGCGGTCACACTCTGTGCATAGAGACTTTCTACTAGCCAGCCGGACTGCTGGTAGATCCCCTCGGAGCAACGACTGCCCTGCGCGCCACAGTCAGATTCCTCCGCCCGTCCTACTCCGAGCTGCACCTCGACTGGTTGGCCGGTAGCCAGAGGACGCCGACACAACGCCCATTGGACAACCGCTGCAACAGAGGCTGCAACAGAGCCTGTCAGCTGGTTTGGTGTTCGTGCCGGGAAATTCCAAATCCAAACACAGTGGATAAGTAAACCCCATGTTCTACATTGCGTCTCGAGAATTTAATTGTACCTCAACACAATTGTTATCAATTTAATTCATGAGTAATGTATTTACTTCCGAGTTTAGAGTAACAGTGGGTAATAACACTGATTAGCGATTTGGTAACCGAACGATATATACTGACATATATTCTCTGTTGTGTATCTCTTTGTGTTTGCATCTCTTCGAGATTATATACCTTGTATATTGATAACCCTCACAGTAAGGTCTGCCGCTCGTATCCAGGCAGACTAATATATGTTTGGTGCACAGTTTATATTAATAAATGTATCTCGTGTATTGAACCCGTGTGTGTGCGTTGTTAGTTGTTCTGACGATTGATTTTCTAAAAGCCCCAACGAACAACCTTGTGATTACTGCTACAATTGATAATTGTCTCAGTAAACCCATCAAACCACTACATTTACTGGCGTCCCTGTGCGGGCGAGTTTAGAATGAAATGAGAATCAATCGCACAGAATAACTGATATTGCTGTGAGTTCAAGTTCAGCACAGCACCGCGGCTTCTATACGCGAATACCGGGTGTGCTGATAACTGCGTAAGGAAATCCCCCTGTTTTCTAGCGTTTAGTGTAACGTGTGCTGATTGGAAATCCATCTGCTCGGGTGTTTAGATTCCATATTTTATTTTGGTAAAAGAAAAAAAGTAATACTCTTAAAGTTTCTCTGACGTAATGACAATGGCTGCTAAAATGTCTGAAGTGGAGTCGCTTATAAGTACTATTTCTAGCGACGACAATCCTGGTTACTGGAGCGGTATCGAAAAGTTGAACTTTGACGATATTGAGAAGCTGCAAGTAGATTTAGTAGCTAAGGTAGCGAACCAGCTTAACACAGGAGGGTCCGTGAACGCAGTTCAGGTCCTATCGAGTTTCGCCTTAAATCTAGCTAAACAGCTGGAACTGTCTTTGTCCGAGCTGACAAAGTTTCAAAAGCTTCAGGGAAAGCTAGAAAGATATAAGGCGGAGCGAGTTGAGTTGTTGGATATAATCAGAGAAAAGAGAGTGAAAAATGAGGAAAGTGAAGACAGACTCAGGGAAGTTTTAGGTAAATTAGATGACCTGTCTGCTAGAGAACCTGCGGCTGAGGTAGCTAGGAGAGACCTGGAAGCGAGCTTGAAAGAAAAAGAAAAAGAAATTGAGAGTTTAAATGAGCTCAGCCAGAAAAGGCAAAAGGAGTTAGATGCTGCCGTACTGGAAGCAAAACAGGCTAGATTCCACTTGCATGCCAGCCCACCTAGCAGCCCGGAGTGCTCACCCAGCGTGCCGGGAGGAGGTTTCTCCCGGCCAGGGTCTGTGGTCGGATCGGCATGGGGGAGATCGCCGAGCCCTGCGCGAGACGCAAGGGCGATGCAATTCAGGCATGGACCCCCTGCTCCTGATCACGGCCGTCCCCCTGCCCGCGGAGAAACCGTAAAAATTAACCTCCACTCCCTGAGGCAGTTAGCCAAAGATGTAGAAAGGTTTGACCCGTCAGTGTCAGGGAATAATGTGGAAACCTACATCGATGAGCTGAGATATACTTTGCAGTTTATGCCCGGAGCGTCCGAACAGGAAAAGGCTATGTTAGTAAGGAAAACTACTAGCCGAGCGGTCCACGAGTGGATGTCTAGACAAGGACCGGAGGTCTGTAATAGCTTTGAGGAGCTGTGTCAGGCAATGATCGGAGAATTTTCGGCTTTTATCGATCCCATAGCTGCCGTGGCCGCTGCGCACCATATTAAGCACGAAAAAGCTGAAGCCCCTCGCGACTATTATGAGAGGCTTAGGCGCACTTATTTTGCAGGGCGGAATGAAGAGGGTTGCGAAGAGAACGTGACTTTCAAAGGTTTATTCATTGCTAATCTGCATCCCTCAATCAGGAAAATGATTGTGATGCACACTGATGCAAAAGCGATGAAAATGGCTGACATTAGAAGGTTGGCTCAAAAAGCCTGGGGAGCTGAAGTCTCTGCGTCCTCAGAGCGAAAACCTGCTAAAACGGCCGTGTTCGCCACTAAAGCCAGCAGGGTTGACGACTCGCCTCAGCTCGAGGGAGCTGAGGTTCCTGAGCCCGCTAAGGCCCGGCGCAAAATAGGCAGGCAGGACCGCACTAAGCGTCAGAGCCACCGTGAGCGCTACGGGGAAGGCAAGGGCACAGGCAGAGCCTATCATAAGGCTGGACGAAGGGAGTCGACTGCAACCCGCCTGGCCAGGCTTGAACAAGCCCTGCTTGAGAGATCAGGACAGGGTAAACCTTCCGCACCGAATGCCGGAAGCGTGAATGAGCTTAGGGGGACCACGCCCCCTCCCACTAGAGGAGGCGGGGATCCATCCCAAACCCCTCCCTCAGTCTATCTGATTGGGTGGGAGGGTTCCTGCCTGGAAGAAGGCTGTGACTCTGAGTTGGGCGCTGACCCCGCCCCTGAAGTCAAAGAAAAGGCAGGCTTCCAACAATTCTTAGGGAATCTCAGCCAGAAAGGCAAAGCAAGGCGTATTTATATCAAGGTTTCTCTTGAAAACGTCTTAGAGAAGCACTGATTGACACTGGGGCTGAAATTAGTTTGATGTCAGCCGATCTACTCAGCGAGCTCAAACGAGTAGCGAAAGGAAAAGGCATCAGACTTAAGGTAGAACCGTGTAAGATAGATATTTCCAGCTATACCCAGGATCATGCCAGGATCACACACCGAGTGTGGGTGGCACTTAGGTTCGGGCCAATGAACGTGGTGCATCCTGTTTACATCTCTAGGTTTAAAACAGAGCCACTACTCATTGGCCAAGACCTGCTTGACAGGCTGGAGCCTCTGGTGGACTGCCAGCGTGGAAAATTGTGGGCTCAGGTCAAAAACCCTAAGCCTGTCGTACAGCAAAAAGGGGGGTTCAGTGGTTATGCTGTGATCACACAGTGCCCACTGAACACTATAGCTGAGTTGGAGGATCCTCCTGGTTCCTCTGGACGAGAAATAAATGCCTCTTCTTGCTTTCCAAAACTACAGGGAAGTCCTGCCCAGGCCAGCACTCCCACGGTCTCCCAACTACAGGAGCAGTGCTCCGAGCAGCTGCTTGACCCGCCAGGTAAAGCACACCCCTTTTTCATCCCTGAAGAAGAGTGGATCTCCCTGTCCGGTAATGAATGGGAGTCCTTTCTGTGCGCCCTGGTACCTCAGGGGGACCAGGACTACCACCCCATGGTGGTGGGAGGGGTCCAGGTGGCAGAAGTGCAGGTTAATGATGTAATTCTCAGCCTCAGCTCTGAGAAGTCCATAATCAGTGAAGGTCTGTTCGAGGACCTGTCCCGAAGCCGTCAGGTGACCCTGGTGACGCAATCACAGGTTCTGTGGTGGGCACCCCCACCTCATAGGTCCATTTGGAGCAAAGGAAGCTGTGCAGCTTCCATCTCCATCGGAAAAAGGAAGTTTGCTCACTACTTCCAGGTAGCACCTCAGCTGACCCACTCGGTCTGTATTGGTGCAGACCTGTTGGTTCGACTGGGCGCCCAGCTGGACACAGTAAACAGTGTGCTGTGGACACGGGTGAACCCAGATGCCCACTCTCTAAGCGGCGACCCCGAGAACATTCGGTCAGGTCAGACGATTCCTCAGGCCTGCCAGGTAGTAAACGAATCGGACGTGATCGTTCCTGCGTCAACAGCAGGGTTTCCGGTATGCCTTGCCCTAAAGAAGGGACAGAGAATGGATGCTGAGATGGTTTTCTTCCAACCATCAGCTCAGTTTATCAGACTGAACCTAGCAGTCTGTGGTACCCCCAGACTGGAACGGAATGGCCGAGCCACCTGCCTGTTGGTGCAGAACATAGCAAAACAAGATGTCAAAATCCCTGCTCGCACTGACATGGGACTGGTAATTGACAATGGTTTCTATGATTTCGAACTGGCCATCCCAGTACTGGGGCAGCTCCCTGGTCCCTTGGCCAGGGAGGGGGGAACCGAGCAGGTGTACTACACCTACCCCCGACGGATGATTGCAATTATGCCAATAGAGGGATTCTGCAACGAGGAAGTGTGCAGAGTGGACCTTAGCGATAAGGATGAGATGGTGTATACAGTACACGCAGGTGTTCCTACGGACCACTCAGCCGAGAGTGCGACCCGGGATACCGCCATGCTGTCAAAAGCGGGGTTCCTAGAGCAAGTACAGGAACAGGTTGGTAAGGCAGATGCCCTGGAAACGGAAAGCCAGCGTCAGCAGCTGCGTCAGATCTTCCAGGATTACCAGGAAGTGTTTGCACGGGACGCCTATGACTGCGGGGTGACGGATTTGCACACAGTGCGCATTCCTACGGCCCCTGGCGCCCGCCCAACCTATGTCAGGCAGTATCGCATTCCCCTCACGGCATACGAGTCCATAAAGCAGACGTTGGATGCTCTACTAGAGCGTCAGATCATAAGGGAGTGTAACTCCACTTATAACTCCCCACTGTGGCCGGTGCTGAAACCCAATGGTAAGTGGCGTCTGACCATTGACTACCGGCAGCTGAATAAACAGGTTCCTTTGTCACGATGGCCAATGATCTACCTAGATCAGGAGTTAGCCAAGGTGACAACAGCGAAATATTTCACCACAGTGGATGTGGCCAATGGGTTCTGGACCCTTAAGGTAGAATCGACAGACCAGTACAAACTGGCCTTTTCCTTTGGGAACAGGCAGTTCACCTGGAATCGATGCCCCTTTGGGTATTCCAACTCCCCAGCGGAGTTCAACATATTTCTGCACAAAGCCATGAGTGATGCAGCCGCCAGGGGCAACCTGGTCTATGTGGACGATATTCTGATGCGGAGTCAGACCTGGGAAGAACACATGGCTGAGATCAGGCATGTGTTGACCCAGCTCTCCCGTGCAGGGGCCAAACTGTCTCTGGCTAAGGGACAGTGGTGTAGGACCCAAGTGGAGTACGTGGGACTATTGGTTGGAGCCCAAGGCATACAGCCACAGTCCAGCAGAGTCCAAGCTATCCAGAATATGAGGTCGCCCACTAACCTGTCTGAACTGCGCAGCTTTCTGGGAGTATGTAATTATTCCCGGCAGTTCATTGAGGATTACGCTGAAATAGCAAGGCCCCTCCACAAGCTGTTGCAGAAAGACGTGCCCTTTGAGTGGGGACCTTCCTCAGAACAGGCTTTGATGGAGCTGAAGCGCAGACTCGGTAGTGCACCGTGCTTGGCCTACCCTGACAAAAATAAGGTCTTCTACCTTGAAGCAGGGTTCTCAGAGCACTGCCTTGGGGCTGCTCTGAGTCAGGAATATGACCAAGAACGAAGGGTGGTGGCGTATGCCAGTCGAGCCCTGAGCCCAGTGGAGCAAAAGTTCTTGGACTGCGAGAAGGCCCTGTTGTCTACGGTCTGGTCGGTAGAACACTTCCGTAGTTATGTAGGGTGA
The DNA here is from genome assembly GCF_055471065.1 of Atractosteus spatula. Lineage (NCBI taxonomy): Eukaryota > Metazoa > Chordata > Actinopteri > Semionotiformes > Lepisosteidae > Atractosteus > Atractosteus spatula. The sequence goes on along the minus strand of NC_142710.1, from coordinate 7,854,750 downwards.
CAAAAGATCATCATCGAAAACCTGCCACCAACCTGTGACATTCCTGCATAGCCAGAGACTGAAAGCGGGCAGGGTGTCAAACAGCAGGATTGTGGCATGGATGATGGCCCTACAAGGCTATGAGATAGAGGCACGTTATGCACAGAGCAAGAAAATGTACCTGGGACAGGGCCTGGCTTTGGGCCAAGTGTGTCACGGCTGTGACACTGACATGGAAGCTCCAGAAACAATTCCCGCTGCTGAGCTACCGAACAATCATCGGTACTACGATGAGAACGTGGGCCAGGGCTTACCCATGGCCTATGTTGACGGTTGCTCTTTTCGCCACGAACAGCAGGTGCTAGCAGGGGTAGGAGTAGTCTGGCAAGACAATACTCCCTGTGGGCCGACCCGCTATAAGCTAGGACCAAAGACTAGTCAGTATGCGGAAGTAGCTGGGGTGCTGTTCACCCTCCAGCAGGCCCTGACAAATGGCCTTAAACAATTTGTCATCTGTAGTGACTCGAACTATGCCCGACATAGCTTCGTGTCCCATCTTCCGTATTGGAAGGGTAACGGCATGAAAAATGCCCGGGGCAAGGAAGTAAAGAACAAAGAGTTGTTCCTGGCCAGTGACAAGCTCACGACCGAGGCTGGAATGATGGTTTACTGGAGGAAGGTGAAGGGACACTCCCAGGTGAAGAGACCTGACAAAGACGGGAATGATGAGGCCGACCGGCTGGCCAAATCTGGCGCCTTAGAGGGGGAACCCTGGCAGTTCCAGCAGGAATGGCTACCCCCAGAAACCGTGGCTGAGGTCAAGGCGGTCACCCGAAGCAGGGCTAGACAGGATGTCGGAGCTGACCCTCAATCTGTAGTGCTTGGGTCACAAGGTTTTAACACTGATCTTGCGGAAATGCAGAAACAGGACCCAGCAATTGGGCAAATGTATCAGCATATCGCTGACCCAGTGCGTCAACCTCTTTCGGAGCAGGTGCTGAGCCAGTCTCCGGAGCTGAAGGAGCTGGCAGAGGTGAAAGACAACCTAAAAATTATAAAGGGGTTGTTGGTTTGTGTACCAGTTGCACAAGGTGTCCCAAAGTGGGTAGTTCCCCGCTGCCATCGGGGGGTCATGATCCAACACGCTCATGACGAGCCCTGTGGGGGCCACCGGGGAATCAAGGCCACGTACGCATTCTGGCCTCACATGGGCCAAGACATCGCCGCGTATGTAAAGGGGTGTCTGACGTGTAGCCAGTTCCAACCATCACGGCCCTTGCACCGTGCACCACTCCAGAAAAAGGGCATGATATTCCCCTGGTCCAATCTACAAATGGATTGGGTGGGGCCGCTGGTGAGGTCATCCAGAGGGAACAAATATTTCCTCACTGTTACGTGTGCATTCACAAAATGGATTGAGTGCCTCCCAGCACCCAACGACACGGCAGAGACAACTGCAGTGCTGTTGGTGAACCATGTGTTCAGTCGATGGGGACTCCCCCTGACCGTGGACTCGGATCGGGGAACCCATTTCACAGCTACAGTAATGGCAACCCTGTGGAAAATGCTTGGGGTCAAGGCCCAGTTGCATATCTCCTACCACCCTCAATCCTCAGGCCAGGCAGAAAGGGCAAACCGAACGGTGGTTAGTATGCTCAAAAAGTTTGTCTCCACCAGCAGTAGGGACTGGGACATTAAGCTGCCCCTGGTTCTGATGGCCATCCGAGCCACGCCCCATTGCTCTACGGGGGTCCCACCTTTTGAGATGATGACAGGTCGGAAGATGACTCTTCCCCTACACTGTCTTTATGGGGTGGAGGACCTGAGCACGACGGGGGCTGCTACAGCCCATCAGTATGTGTCAGACCTGCGAGCACATCTGCAGGCAACCTTTGCTTTTGCCCAGAACAATCTGGGAAGGAGTGCAGAGGGTAGGAAAGCTTACTATGACCGAAAGGCAGTTAACCAGGAACTCCAAGTAGGAGACAAGGTCCTGTACTTCCAATTTGCCAAACCCACAGGGGTGGCCCGGAAGTTCTTACCCAGTTGGACAGGACCCCACGAGATTGTCGATAAGGTATCACCGGTAGCTTATCGAATTCGGATTGAAAAAGGAAGGCAATCTCTGGTCTACAAGTGGGTGCATCGCAACCACCTCCGGTTGTATCGCCCACCTCAAATGGCGCCAGAGGACACAGAATAGGGTTAAAAGTCTAAACCCGATCAAGAGGGGGGTGCCCCTTTGTAGCTGCAGGTAGTTAGGTACTGTAGTGTAGGTCCTCCTAGGAAAATATATTCAAAATTATAGTGGAACTGTACCATGTGCCTCATCTGTGTTCCAGAATGGGAATCCTAAAACTGCCACGGCTGGTCCTGACAGTGCTGTGGATCGCCTCGACACAGCCCCTTGAAGTTGTGGAACCCGGTCCTCCTACCGGCATAGTCCTGCAGGACGCTCCCGGATTGTTGTTAACAAATTGCAGAACATATACTCAGCGAGTGTATGTGCGGCTGGACCCAAGTGATGTGTTTCGGAAGCACATCAACATGAACAGTAGGGTGTCCCATCATGGTAGGCAGTGGGCTAAGGATGTTGTATGGCATGCCCAGCTAGACACTATACACATGCTCCGCCAGCTGAGGAAGGCAACAGTCAGCCAGGAGGAGATGACAGGCCTCAGCCGCCCCAAAAGGTTTTTGGGGGGTCTGATTGCTGCGGCCTCCGCCGTGGGCTCGCTATTTTCAGCTGGTCTGTTTGCTGCTAACACTGTCACCCTGACCACCCTGAGAAGGCAGGTGTCTGGGTTACGTAAGGAAATGCCAGAAATTCAGGACAGGCTGTATCAACAGCAGCAGCGGCTGGAAAGCCTAGGTAAAACCTTACAGGGCACAATATTAGCAGTAAACCTTCATGCAGCAGTGTTAAATAACACCCTCCACACCGTGGGCAAGATTGTCGACGTGTTACAGTGGGATTATGCTTACGTGCAACAGGTCAAGATGCTGATGCAGGATTTGCTTAGGGAGCTTAGTGCCACGATAACTAGCCTAGCCATGGGACCGATTCCAACTTACTTGGTTCCACTGTCCTTAGTAGAAGAAGTACTTAGGACAACCACTTCTGAGATGGTGCAGCCATTACAGGTACATCTTGCATACAGTCTAGGCAGTGCCATTCCTATACATGTCAACCCCGAAGCCAAGGAAATAGGTTTCCTGGTGAACCTTCCCATCGTGAGTGGCAAGGATATCTATAGACTCAAGTCTATATCGAACGTTGGCTTCTGGAGGGGGGACATGCATGTGAAGTTGACCACCCCACCGCTCGTAGCTTACCAGGAGGATGATCCAAATTTGTATCTTGTTCCAAACCTGGAACTGTGTATATCAACCAAGGATATCCACTGGGTATGCCCAAGTAAGCCATTCCTTAGGGACACAACTCAGAGGTTGTGTGGTATCAGAAAGGGGGCTGCCACTGAAAAGTGTAAAGCCACAGTGACGAGCAGAAGTGAGGTTAATGAACCCCAGGTTGAGCAGGTGGGAAAGAAATGGCTGGTCAGCACACCACAGTTAACTGTTACAATAACCTATGACAGACATGATACAGCTACCGAAGTGCAGCTACCCAACCAAACAGTTTTTCTACAAGTTCCTGAAGGAGCTATAGTGCATCTCAACGATTTAGCACTGTATCACCTGGAGTCAGAACTGTATGAAACGGAACTCGAGATGTGGACGCTTTCAGAGGACACAGCGTTGACTTGGATGAGAGAATCCAAGAGACAGTAAGTCTTGAGGGTGTACAGTTAGTCGAATTTGTTCTCAACGACACAAACTTAAAAACTACACTGGTAGGTCCCAAGCACAGTCGTTGTGGATCCTCTGGGGCGCTAGGAACAATAAACGTGGTCATCTTGACACTGCTGCTGGGTAGCTGGATCATGGCTGGGGTAATGTGTTGGATGCTGTTCTCTTGTATCAAAGCCTTGCGGGGTAGTTTGAATGAGACAAAGGGAGCAATGGTTTATCACCGAAATCAGGTGACCACTCCCAAACGTCTGCCTGCTGCAGAGCTATCCGATACTGATAGTGAATTGCCGGAAGTTTAAGGTCTAGAGCTAATGATGATGCCCAATGCCTCATTCCTAGGTACCTTATAACTGAGAGCAGGTATACGCAATGTTCTTTCCAACACTATTTCCTGTACAAATTCTCGAGAGGTAATGTGAATATTGGGTGGTAGAATCCACCGTGGTACAACAAACATCACTTAACTCTGTTTTTGTTTTGAAGGCAACAACGCCTCAGGACCTCATGACCTTCAAAAAGGGGGGATATGTAGCGGCAATGCTGGTTAATAAGACAGAATTAAGCGTTGGTATGCTCCTAAAGGAGGCCCCATCTCACCCTCCATCTCTGTGGTGCAGCCACAGAGAAAGAATTCAGGCAAGCTGATTTAAGATGTTTTTCTTTTGATAAGAAGCAAGCTCCCAGACGGGGATGCAAGTAGCTAAGCCTGGCCATCATGATCAATGGTCATCCACTGGCGCCTATCAGTCTAGGGAGTGCCGAATGGACATCTGGACTGCATTCCTAAGTGTCAAGAGTAAGTGACTTATATCTCACCTTGACCAACCAATCAGGGACTGGTAATACCACGTGGGTCTCCAATGCCCGCCAAACTCTCAACCAATCAGCACACATCTGGGTCTTGATCAAAAAGGGAGCGCAAGCTCAGTTCTGGGCTCTCCTTGGCCATTTTCGCGCATCCTCAGAGACATCACGTGACAACTGCTGTTGTCTGCAAAAGGACTTGGACTTTGTTCTAAGCGCGAGGCCGAGGATCCCGTACGTACTCAGAATTCTACCAACGTGAATGCTCCGCTTGATCAACGGCAGCCTACAGTTGGACCCTCGTCGACAACCTGAATAGCTTATTCAGAAGCAGCGCTGGACCGGGAACGAACCAGTTTCTTCCCAGGCAAAAGAGTGACTTGTGAGGACTCGCGGTCACACTCTGTGCATAGAGACTTTCTACTAGCCAGCCGGACTGCTGGTAGATCCCCTCGGAGCAACGACTGCCCTGCGCGCCGCAGTCAGATTCCTCCGCCCGTCCTACTCTGAGCTGCACCTCGACTGGTTGGCCGGTAGCCAAAGGACGCCGACACAACGCCCATTGGACAACCGCTGCAACAGAGGCTGCAACAGAGCCTGTCAGCTGGTTTGGTGTTCGTGCCGGGAAATTCCAAATCCAGACACAGTGGATAAGTAAACCCCATGTTCTACATTGCGTCTCGAGAATTTAATTGTACCTCAACACAATTGTTATCAATTTAATTCATGAGTAATGTATTTACTTCCAAGTTTAGAGTAACAGTGGGTAATAACACTGATTAGCGATTTGGTAACCGAACGATATATACTGACATATATTCTCTGTTGTGTATCTCTTTGTGTTTGCATCTCTTCGAGATTATATACCTTGTATATTGATAACCCTCACAGTAAGGTCTGCCGCTCGTATCCAGGCAGACTAATATATGTTTGGTGCACAGTTTATATTAATAAATGTATCTCGTGTATTGAACCCGTGGGTGTGCGTTGTTAGTTGTTCTGACGATTGATTTTCTAAAAGCCCCAACGAACAACCTTGTGATTACTGCTACAATTGATAATTGTCTCAGTAAACCCATCAAACCACTACAACACAGAATCACTTTCAACATCTTTATTAGGACTGACTTCCTCCAACAGAACCAGCTCTTCAGACACAGGTTGCTGGTCCCTGAAGCAGCATGCAGGAACCTGAAAAAGTGGTTGAAGCCCCCTTAAGTGCAGGAAAAACACAGGACTTTGAGACACTAACAGGAGAGAAGTTACAGAAGGGAATCAGGACTCAGCTCTGGGGGGTGCTATAGGAATTTAACAAAACTGGTACCCCCCCGCTCCCAACCTACCCCTCAGTCCCTGGGGCCCTCATTCTTTCCTGGACAGGGGGTCCTGACACAGCGCCTGTCAGCATCTGGGTTCTCCAGCACTGGGATTTCTGCAAGAGAAGATCAGATAGTGGGCTCCCGAGGTAAAAATACTATTGCAAAGCATCGGATGTGCATGGACAGAAGGAACACACAGAGAAGAGCTTAAATAGAGACTCACTGCGGCCATCAAAGCAGCCCTCCACACACTGCCGCTCAGACGGTAGGCACAGCTCTGTGGAGCACATGAAGTAGATCTGGAGGAGAGGGGAATGGGTAGAGGGATTTTAAAGTGGGGATAACCGACAACTTAACATGTTGTTCTACAGTGATCTATACAGCCTGTATCCCCATAAGACTCACCTCCTCATTGATGTAGGAGTAGGACGTGCTGTCCAGGAACTGGAAGGTCTGGATGTGGAAGCGGCGGTGGTGCTTGGGCAGAGGCAGCTTGGAGTGGATGTGCAGGGTGGACGTGTGGCCGTAGTCCAGAGGGTTGGGGCAGCTGCAGAGAGGCACCAAGATCAGGACCCTGCCTGCCACCCACTGACCAGCCCAGGGTTAGAGCTGCACAAGCAGGAGCCCCTCACCCATCATAGAGCAGCACCCAGACAGCCTGGCCAGAGCGGGGGTAGGCAACGCAGTAGTGCACCAGCAGCACCAGGTTGGGGTCTGGAGCGTTCAGCAGTCGCACCTCCAGGTAGACTGGGTTCCCCAGCAGGAGCCGGAGGGGCCGGTGGTACTGAGGGTAGAACCTGGTGTAGCTCTCGTCTAGAAGATGGAGAAGGGGTGGGTAGAGCTGTATACTGCAGCTGCACCATAAAGCTACTGCATAGTGGAGTCTAGTCAGAAATGTTTCACTCTGGAACAGTCATTTCTTACCCCTCAAGCCACGTTGCATTAAATACTCCCCTCGTGAGGAGCCGTTTGATAATCAACCGCTCACCTGTAGCAATCCGGAGCTGCACCCCAAACACTCCGTGGGACAGGACAGCAGAGGGCAGGTAGGGGCTCTTCACCAGGTAGCCTGTGCTGGCCAGGTTCCCCTCAGCATAGCGGCACTCCACCAGCAGCCTGGAGAGCAGGAGGAGGGGAAGCCGTAGCCAAGCCATATTCCTCCATGTGGTAAGCTGGCCAGCACAATAGATCTCGATGATCAAAACCCTGCTCACCTGAAGGGGCTGTCCCTGGTAATGACTCCATAGCTCTGCATATTGCGTCTTGCCCGTGTCTCCACCTCAGCCAAGTAGATGGTGGTCTCTCCTACCACCTGAGCAGAGAGCAAGGTCAGTAACCAGCAACTGCCTCTTGAGCAGGTCCCTCCTACTTCTAATAAAGGAATTAGACACTCCTATATAGAGGATTAGGAGAACTGATTTTAAAGGGATCAGTGTACTCACAAAAGCATGGGTCCCACAGCCAGTGACAGGGAATTTGAAGATGGCAAACTCTGAGGTACAGATGACAGGGGTGCAGGATGCGTTGCCAGCAACCACCAGGCTGGCAGGATCCACAGGGGGTACAGAGATGGTCCGAGGGACAGCAAAGACAAAGTGCTTGTCAGCAGTGCACTCTGGGGAGAGAGGAACATGTCAGGATCTTCATTATTCTGGTCAGGAAGGTGCCTGGGACTGGATCGGTAAGGAGGGGCCTACCCTCCAGTGGATAGTAGCAAGAGGATGTTTCTGGGTCCACACAGCATCCCTTGGCCACGCAGTGGGCTGGAGAAATCCTCCCTGGACCACAGGCCACCTGATGGCTCCTGGGTAGTTTACATCCTGGAGAGACCAGATTGGATCCATCAACACAGTTGTGTAGCCAATTACCAGCTCTCAAACCTATACACTCACCCTCCCTTGGTTTGTAGGGGCGATAGGGACAGGACACCACAATCTCCCCTCTTGGGCCATCATTGGGATGGTACACCACCTTCACAGTGTAGTGCTGGTCCTGCAACAAAAATAAAGGATAAGACAGATGAACTTGTGATGGCAATCTCTGGAAGTGGGGTTGGCAATCGGCAGATCTGAAAGTACCCAGGAACTTTCAGGAGAGCTGTTCTGTAGAACAGTAGAAGGCATGTTTACAGCCACGATTGTAACCAACATCCTGAAGGTGAATGATCTGCAGTCTTAATTCACCCTCCACCCCATCCTATTTTAAAGACTAAATACTCACAAAAATATTCCACAATGAGCATGACCGAGAGGAAGTTGCATCTTGGAGTGAACCCAGACTCATCTAACAGGTCATTCCATCTAAAACTCCTACTGAAATGTGTGAATGGTGCACTTCATGCGACAATACATTTACTTCTTGTCTGACAGATAGCAGGCTGGCTGCAAGATAAACAATTCCAGCCAGTCCGTTCCACACCTCACGTCATGAGTTCTTATGGTTGCTTAATTGATTGGTACCTAGATCGGCATCTACACTAGTAATTAAGAACTAGAACACCTTCGTATTTACAAAATGAAAAGGCACGGAAGGAAGCAATGCTCGTGGTGCTCCATGCTTTCAGCAGGAAGAAAGCAATCTGGAGTCTGGCAGTACTTTATATAGGACAAGCCAAGCAGGAAAGGCTCCTGTAAGATACTGACGTGCTTGTTGAGGCACAGCATGCAGAGACTTGTATTAAAACATCCACTTTCTGCACTGTTGCTTGTGCTCAAGTTAACCAGAAGACTAAGCAGGAATAAACAAGTGTCTTGACTGGAGATCAGTGCAAGAAGCTATGCTTAAAGAATATTGGTTTAACATGCCACATGTTCTGCATTTCAGCTTTCTAACGGCACCATCAAAACGCAGTTTTTGTTCATCTTCTCAAAATGAAGAACCAGGACAAAGTGCTCGGAGAAGTAGAGTGCACACAGCATGAAATAACCATTAGAAAAGAGGACAACATACTTGTGTGGCTGGGTGTGAAGCTATGCGAGAAATAGGATCATGGCACCAACATTTTCAGCACATGCTGGCATTCACCCATTTCTTAATAACACGAGCTTAAAGAGCTGTGACACCTGAAGCTCAGGCCCGTCACTGTTAAGAGAACTGGCAGTGTCAAAAGGGCTAGTTATTTGTCAGAAAAACTATTATACCACTGAGGTGAAGAATGCAGATGTTACCTGCCCAGTTTTAATAGGTTTAACTAACTCAAGCAGTCATTCTACTACAGTTATTAGCAAACTCTGTATTGATAGGAGCCTCAAATTTATAATAATGAAACTTGACAAAATTCCATACGTGTGTACCAAAAGAGATTAGGAAGATCCGTGCAGCAAAGGGTTCATCTTGTAATTGATTTGCCCTTCCTGGGGATTACACAGAGGTTTGTGCTTAACAGCTATAAAAGTTAAGCTACTTCACTAGTATGACTAAAACTAGCCTTACCGTTTAGTCATCTAAGAAGATGAGTGCATATTTAGCTTAACAGTCACTTTCTAGTTGCCCTCTAATTTAGTCTGACTCTTGGGGACTTGACAGGCCAAATTAACACTGGTCATCTGAACCAACTTCTTGTAGACCACTGGCTTACAATCCTACCAATACTCATTGGTTTAGACAAGGTCTTACTTTCAGGCATGTATAATACTCAGGAAACAAAGCTCAAGCTCAGCCTCACCACAAGCCGAACATGGCAGCCAGTGTACAGGATGGTCAGGGTGTTCAGGTGCCGCCCTGCAGTCACAGAGTATCCACAGGACGGAGTGTCCAGCACAGACACCAGGCTGCCAGAAGAACCTGCACAGGGTACACAAGAGTCCAATTTGTCTTTGGTAGGATTTTATATATTGCAGGTGCAAAAAGCAAACTCAGCAATAGATTACAGCACACTGAATAGAGGCAGCCGTATCATTTCAAGGTGCATCTTGCATCATAAAGCTCCAAATAGCTATCAGGACAGGGTAATGCTATCATCCACAATTTCAAGGCACATTTAGAGAACCCTGGAACTGCTCCAAACACCACATCAAGCTCCCTGTTCCATTAGTGGCCAACAAGCAGCAGTCTTGTTGCTAGGTAAAAGCCTCCTGCATTACCAGGGACCAGCAGTAAAAGCCCTTCCCCAGTCACTCACTCTGAACTTTGATCTCCTCCAGGGGGCCAGCAGGCAGGGTCACAGTCATGCACACCTCACTGCAGGAGATGGTCAGGCCTCTGGGAGGTGGGGGTGGAGGGACAACTGGAACATGGCAGGACACAGTGCCAGTCACCCATTTCCTCTGCTGTTTGTCATAGTATCTCACTGTCAGGGAGTAGTGTTGCCGCTGGTTCTTCCTCTGTGGTGGGGAACAGGGTTGCAGGTTAAAAGCACTGATGTAGAGCTGTTTGGACTGACTAAGGCACTACTGCTCACACAAGTTCCCAGCCAGTCCAAGCCCAAAGCCTGCCCTTACCCAGGTCCTGATGTAACACCCTTTGTAGGAAGCCACCAGCACCAGCCAGCTCCTGGTGGTCCACACCTTGTGCCCACAGTGCTTTGGGAGGCTGTTGACCGAGAGAGGAGCCATTTTGCCTGGAAGAAGGCAAAGGTGAAGTGTTAGAGGCTTACAGGCAAGTGGTCTTTCACAGCAGCTCTGTACAGCACCAGAAATCAAGAAAGCACAGATCTTCCCTTCGCAAGGGACATCTACTGCATCATGCCCCCAATTCTGGTCCTCCACACTTGCCTGCTCTTCTCTCAATCTAACTGATCAAAAGGTACTGATCTGGAATGCATGCAGGTTTTCCATGGATACATTTGAAAGATCATAAACTGGAGAATTATCACAAAGGTACACTCCTCATGTCCTCACAAAAAAAAAGTCATAGAAACATAAGCATTAGTATTGGTCTAACCTAGCAGAGCTCATCTCCCTGGTACATGGTCTGGTTTCAAGCACCTCATGCACAGATGTACCCATTTAGTGAGGGTACAGCTCAAACCATCATGAAGTTGAGGTTATTCTCCACTTGTATTTCACACCCTCCCCCATCTCCTGTGGGAACTCTTCCATTCATAGTTACAGCTATGGAGCAAGTAACCCACTACATGGCATACAACCCATGGAGCAAAAAGCACATTTGGAGGCACTGTACACCTCGTAGAATTAGGAGGGATAGTCACAGAAGTATTTAGTCCTCAGCTGGTGATGTTCAAAGACTAGCAGAATGTTCTGGAGGCGTATTTACCCACTGAGGCCCTCAGCTTATAACTTTCCCCATACACTGTATGGGACAAGATTTCCCTACCCATTCCCATGAAAGTGTGCGATGTTCAAAGACAAGCAAAATGTGCTGGAGGTCTATCTACCCACTGAGGTACAGGGACAATTGTTTAGAGGGGTTGTCCTGCTACATTTGGGGATACCACTGCAGCACAATCCTTTGGTTTACAGCTCAGATGGCACATGAACAGGTTTTGATCTCCTGAACAGAGGATGGCACAACCTGTCCATGTATAGGGCTAGTGCAAGTACAGGCAGGGCAGAACCTCACCCTTCAGCAGGTAGACTCGGCTGAACCTCCTCACAGAGAACTTGAGCATCATGCTGCTCTTGCCACAGGACAGCAGGGGGCGGCTGTGGGATTGCTGCTGCTCGGGGTCACCCTGAGACTCTGGGAGGGAAGAGAGGACAGCAAGAAGTGTTACTGGGTACAAGACCTTCAAGTTGGTAGCTGCATCAGCAAAGGAACAAGTACAGGTTTCTTCCATGCTGAAGAGAAGAAAAACAGTTCCAGCTGTGGAACCGTCTTCAGGTGAAGGCTCCACAGCTGAAATGGCTCTATTCAGCATGGAATAAACATTTACTTGTTCCTGTGAAGAGCTACAAGAACACACTTCACTCTGAAGGAATCTTCTAGAAGGAGTTCCTGCTGTAACCCACTTAAAGGAAAGAAGGAGCAGCCATATGGAAAGCACTATGTGGATATTCCACTGGTCATGACCATTCCTATGCATTGCAGACTTCCTTTTAAGGGAAATACAGCAGAGCTACTTTACTACCATGCACTTGTATTCAGTCCACAGACTTGCAGAAACTCCCTACCAGGGTCAGATGAAGGAGGATCTGCTCCAGAAGGACCAGTTGTCACTGCTGCCACATCTCTCTGCACATCAGCACTAGAGTCCTTATCCAGCTCTTCCCCCTCAGCATCAGAGCCCATTTCCATCAAGTCCTGCTCTGCCCTACTTGGCACCCCTCTCATCTCTCCAGCAAAATAACCATCATTTTCATCTGGTGGGGTCTCCCAGAATACAGGACTACCCACATTTGGCTCAAAACCATCATAACCTTCCTCTTCACCAAAAACAGCATCTGGATCCTTGAGCTGGGCTTGGGCCACTGCAACACAGAGCCATGCTAACAATCCAGGCAATAGGAAATCCATCACACCCAATCCTCTCCCCTTGTTCACTCAAAAACACTTCTAGAGAAAGAATAACTACCGCTTTTGCTGCTGGGGCTTATATACAGGCCCTGAGACGCGCGCTGTCCTGTGGGCCAATCAGGAGCAGGTAAGGAAATCCAGAACATTCTCACAAGCTGAAGTTTCGGACGCGGTGTTGAGAGTGAAATTACGTGACATAGCTTGACTGCCCGGATGTGCTGCGTGATCAATTTGTTCTTGTACAGTATCATCAGTCTAAACTGAGACAATAAAAATATAACCTTGACAAGAATAAAAAAAAAAGTTACAGCAAAGCGGATCCGTTAATCTCTTTAATTCAATTTGAAAATAATATGTATTAAAGCGTGATGAAATGCCGTTGATCAGATTTCACAGTGACGCGTTTTAATTTCACAATGAGTTTTCACGTCATGATTGCTGTAATGCAGATCGCGGTAAGTTTCAATGTGTTCGACGATCTCGCTGTGTTGATGACCTGCAACGCCAGCACATACAGTACACCCATATTACAATACATCCTCACGGGCTGATATTAGGCATAAAGATGGAAGGCGACTGTAGATGACAAGTTTATTACGTGAGTGTCTTGTTCAAAGTGAAAAGTGTGTTCTTAGTGGTAACATTTAACCAGTTAATTTTCGTAGTTGTATTCCTAATACGGACTAACTTTATAACTTTATATTAGGCATAACTTTTTAAAAACGCAGTTTTTGGTGCAGATGGAGTTAATCGATATTGCACAGGGGACGAAGCTAATAAGCAGGAAAGTAGAGAAAGTAGAGTAAGAGTAATTGAGAAGAATTAAGAATGGCACAATATGGTTTCCAAATATACATATATTAAATATTTTTAAGGACAAGACACTGATAAAATATTTGATTTATTGAATATTATTGTTTCACTGGTGTCTATAGATATTTGTATTATATAATAGAGTAATAATGTAGATATTTGTAGATTAACACCACCAGAGAGTGGACAACGTGTTATTAGACACTTTTCTGTATGAGAGCAGGTGTTAAGTATAAAATGTCCTTCTTTTAAGTGCAACAGGACATCATGCTTCTGGGCTGTAAAGCCACTGAAGTAAACCTGTTTGTGGAGGATACTGCAGCTGGGTGTCATATTCAATCCAGGCTCCTACATTTGCAAAGTATTGCAAAAATCAATATTCTTCCACCTTAGTAATATTATGTCCGATGTTGACCCTAACTGCACCTAAATTGTTGGTCACAATTTTCATCTTCTCCAAAATTGATTACTGCAATACCCTGCTCACCAGGGTGTCTACATCCACAGTGGACAAATCTGGGTATGTCCAGAAATCAGCAGCCAGAATCCTGCCCAGGTGTTCAGCATGTGATCAATCAAAACATTCTTTAGAGGGGTTCTGTGCCTACCTTTTTACTGTCCTACTGCATTCCAAACCTCTTTTTACATTTCTGTAATTCTGCTTCCTCCTCTTTGGATGCTGCTACTGTGAAGTGGCTTGAGAAGCCACTTAACAGGTTCAATATAATGTTCTTTATAATAGACAACTTGTCTATTTCCAGATGAGTATAGTTAGTACTACAACTGTCCATTACCAGGTGTCTTACAACCACTCCCAGTGGATGGTTTGAAAATGGAAAAAAAATGTTAAGTACACAAAGAACTGCTACCACAAAACAAAAGTGTCAGTAGTAGCGAAGACTGCTGTAAAAGCTAATTAACATCTATTTAGAACTAGAATTGAGTATCTTTCCCTCACCAGATGGACAAGATCCTCAACTAGGCTATAAAGATTTATTTGGAATTGGATACATGCAGTTTAACCAATTCAGCTGCCAACTGCACCCATTTATACAGCAGCATTTTTAGATGGAAGACCTTAGGTGCAAGAAGACCTTCACCTTTAGGGGCTGAAATGAGGTCTGGATGGAGAGATGCAGCTCCAATTTTACATGGTTACATCTAAATCCCACTCAGTGCTTTACTAACATTTCTTTAATGCAATTAGTCTGAAACCCCAGCTGATGTGAAGCTTGAGAAGGTTATGCTGCTTGAAAGTCACCAAAAATTGCAATAACTTTAAGTTACTAGACACATACGCCATTTTGCCAACACCCCCTCTGAAATCTAGGAGTCAGGTTAACATGTCATGGTGGAAGCAGACTTTGCCACGGACAGAGGCAGTAACCTCAATTAGCCAAAGAAATGAGACCTCATCCTTCAGGAACTACAATTCAGTTGGAAAGGGCTCCATTAGACCCTTCCAGGTTTAAAAGCCCATGCACGACTATGGATAATTGCATCCATTTTACTTGCTCAAGAGCTCAGGACACCCCCTCAGGTACACAGGACACCCAGTCGCTTTCAACGTCTTTATTATGACTGCCTTTCTCCAACAGAACCATCTCTTCACACACAAGCTGGTCCCTGGAGGAACAAGCAGTAGGCAGAAACCTGAAAAAGAGGTAAAAACCCATTGAGTGCAGGAATAGAACAGGATTACCTTCAGAAGTTTACAACAGGAGAAATTACAGAAAAGAATTAGGTCCTGAAAAATACCTCCATGCACAAAGGGGCGCAGTGTAGGAATCCTCACCTGCAGCTAATTCACATGATACCCAGCACTGCTAGGAAGCAAGGAGTAGCTATATTTAGTGATACTGGTACCCCTCCCCCCACCCCAACCTACCCCTCAGTCCCTGGGGCCCTCATCCTTTCCTGGACAGGGGGTCCTGACACAGCACCTGTCGGCATCAGGGCTCTCCAGCACTGGGGTTTCTGCAAGAAAGGAGCAGTCAGGTAAAGCTCAGCACAAGGCATTAGATGTGGACAGGCAGAAGGAACTTAAACTTAAAGAGCTTAAACTGGAAAAACTCACCGCAGCCATCAAAACAGCCCTCCACACACTGCTGCTCAGAGGGTAGACACAGCTCTGTGGAGCACATGAAGTAGATCTGGAGGATAGGAGAATGGGAAGAGGGTACTGTGGTACTGTGTGGAAGTAGGGATAGAGGGAGGTACAGTATGAAGAAAGAAATATAGAGAGTAAGGAATTAGAAATGTAGGTTGAGATGAAGGTATGTATAGTATGTAGGGAAGTTTGGATGGAGGGAGTTTCAAACATGCTTTTTTTGTCACAGAGAGAGAAGGGAAAATACCAAAGGTAGGTAATAAATTCCTCCATAGTCACCGCTAAAAGTGTGACCCTTCTGATAACAAACACTTCCTGGTCTTTGCCTTCTTTCTCCATGATAAAAATATTGTAAAAGTTGTATCACTTGTGCACATGCTTGAAGAATCTTAAAATAAGTGATAATAAATTCCATTTCATCAGTATCATAATGCAGAAATAAGAAAGTAATGACATTTTTTGGGGGGGTTTTGCTTTTTCCACTTTGGAAATGGATCTGAAATGCTGCAGATATTCAAAATTAAAATCAACAGACTTTTAGAACGATCTTTGCAGAACCAGGACAGCTCCTGTGTGGAGTCTGCATCTTCTTCCCAGGTTTCTCCAGCTTCTCAAAGCATTGCTGGCTAATTGATTGGTGTTTTTATAATGTGTTTGTGTGTGAACCCTACAATGGACTGGCATTCTGAAAACAGATATTTTCTCATTATCCTTGTAACGACAATTATTGCACTACAGAATGCCTCAGAATATGTTCTCAGATTGGGGTGAAATTTTAGCATGTTGATTGTATATGGAGCAAAAAGACAATTGAACATAAAATATACAGCTGCCATGCTATTATGCAAAAGATCAAATTGACACATTTGTCTGATATCACTTTGAAAATGACGGTTTTATAAAAAACCACTCCCAATTAGCTGACAAGATGTAGTGCACTCCATTGTCAATCAACTGCTTAAAATGGCTAAATGCTCACTGCGAAAGCATTTTATAAGGTCACTTCCAAAAAAAGCCGCTGACAAAATTATTTTTTATCAGTTTTAACACCTTTTAATTCTCAGATTTCAGACTTACATTTTCAATGATATTTCACACAAATCTCCTACCCATCCCAATAAGATCTCCCTTCTCCCTCCTCACAGCTGATGTAATACTGGACCCTGGTTTGAAGTACGTCAGGAGTAATGTCTCCACAGATGGGAAATACTGTATGTCATAGTGTCTGATGTGTCTGAAAAAGAAAGACACCATTTATGGTCTACGTAATAGGTTTATTCCATGCTGAAAAAAAGAAGAGAGAAAACACAACGCTTCGGCCGTGGAGCCTTCTTCAGGTCTTCTTTATGGTCTACTGCTGCCCCATGTTTCTTGGGAAAAGAGAGGCTGTACCAAGAGCTGGAGGTGGGAGACAATCTGCACTGGGGAGCTGGGATCTTTAGGGAAAGGAGACAGCCCTTGAACCAGAAGAATGGCTCATGTGCTGCGCAAATGTGGAACGGAAGTATGTTCAATGCACTTACCGACTCCAGAACCATATTACTTTTGACTCTGTATTCCAAGAGAGTGGACGTCTATGTAAACAGTTAGGAACAGCAGCTGTCATTTTACAGTACAGAGACTCAGTGTCTCATTCACAATTTCAGAGTAAATTTCCCTGAGTAACATTACCCACTCTTTTATACAACGGATAGCCAAGCCCTTTCCATTGTCATTCCTAAAGGGAATGAGATTTAAATGTGGATATGAAATACCATTCTTCTCACGTGAAGTGTTATTAGCACACTGCTAGAGCTGCAGAAATTGCTCTCAAATCTCTCTGGAGGAAAGAGCTGAGTAACTGATTTCATAGGCAGATGACTTGTGTAACTAATTGTTTTGTAGCTGGTGACAATGCAGTGGACCTGGATTCTGTTTTGTGTTCTAGTCCAGTTCTTTAATTAATTGATCTAAACTAATGAAAACGATAAGATGCCTGAATGGAACATCTGCAAATCTTTTTTTTTTTCTCTACTCGGAAGTTCGTGAATTCAATTTACCTGTGAAATTGCTTAGTAACAAAAATCAGAAAGTGTGTGGTTGACCAGGATTGGTACTGGGAACCCCCTGTTTCAAATGACGTTATGGCTTTGTGGTTTGTACAGGTGTGAAGGTCACCTTTTTTAGGAAGGTTAAAGTGTGATTGAGCACTATGACATTAAATCTTAAATACTAGAGCAACCAGTCAAATTCCTTAATTTGTGTGTAATGATTCTGTCTTGCATTGATAAAGAAGAACATTCCCTGACTTACATAATGGTATCGCTGAGTAAAGCCTCATCAAATTTTAAAATTTAGAAGCCAAAACTCACAGACCTTAATCCCTGGTGTTGGCTTGCTCCTGTGAAGGGCTGAATGTGGTGGTGGATGTGGACTTTGTTATCAGATAAGGAAGGGGATAAGTGTGTTTGTGGAAGAGATATAATGACATTGACAAATTTTCTCGAGAATGGTTGTTACCACTGTGGAAACATCTTACGTGAAATAGCAATTACAAAAGTCAGGGAGTGTCACAATCCACAACCTGACCAGGGTAATAGTAATAATTCCATACACATATATAGTGCTTTTCTGGACACTCCACTTAAAGCACTTTACAGGTAATGGGGAATCCCACTACCACCACCTGTGGTGCAGCTCCACCTGCTGGTGGATGATGCTACGGCAGCCATATTGTGCCAGAATGCTCACTATTCATCAGCTCTCCTGAGAACAGGGCCTGGGTGTCACGATCCTAAACCCCTCCTCTTAAGGATGCTCCAGCCCTTCCTCGTTTTCCTGATCTCCTGCAGCTGCCTCCAGTTCCTGACCCTTATCCTATTAGAGCCAGACGTTCCTGCCAATCTGGGCTCAGCTTTGGAGCATGGACGCCCGGAAGCCCGCCTACCAGCGAGTCTAGGAGCGGCTCGATGGCATAGGCTTCACAACGGCGTCCTGACCATCTGGGTCCGGGGCTTAAAGCGCCTGGCACTAATACCCTTTTTTATTCCCCTGACCCTTTGCCAAATCACGCTCTGGGTTTTAACTCTGTTTTGTCTTCGTCACGGAGATGGACCACCCGGTTCTGGACATTTGCATCCCATGGATTTCCTTATGAACCCCCTCTGGACTTATTTGCCTTGGAGCATGCCCCCCCGAGCACCAAGCACCTTCGTCACGCCCCCCTGTGCGTCTACCAGCCCAGTTCCTCGTCTCTTCCCCATGTCTGTTCACTCCCTTCCGGATTGTGCTGTCTGCATGGGGTCCTGAAAGATGCTTCGTGACACTGGGTAGTGGAGCTGTGGTATGAAACCAAATTTAGTTTCATTACTGAACCTCGAACGCCATTATCTCAGTGTCTGCTTCCCCAGAGAGTGGGGGTCTATATAAACTGTGAGGAAGGGCAGCTGTCGTTTTGCAATATGGAGACTCGAAATCTCATTTAAACAGCTGATGTAGATTTCACAGAAAAATTCTACCCATTGTTCTACACAGACAGTAAAAGGGCATTTCCATTGTTCCTCCTTGTGTGTGAGTATTAAACTGTCAAACGTCTTAGTATTTATATAATTGTGCAAACATAGATCAAATGATTAAAAGGTCAGATCTGAAATCAGGGGCTCCCGATCCTGGTTCTGGAGGGTCAGTGCTGTTGAAGGTTTGTCCTTTATGTTTAGAGCTGAAAGAAGTTATTGTGTTGTTAAATCAAGTTAGTAACTAATGTTATCATTTAGTGCTTTTAATAATCAACTCGTAACCCTGTCCAGGCTGTGCTGCCTGTAACACGTTCAAAGCCGAGCAGTTTGAAGATGGGAGAGTACCTTTCTTCCCTGTATACAGTCACAGCTCACAGATCATAGGTCACAGGGTTAGAGCTTTGTGCTAAAATGGAAAAAACACAGTCAGTTGGGTGAAACATAATGGTTAGGTAATTCTTAATTATTAAATAACAAGCTGAGATAGACCTAAAGTTTGGACCACTGATCTTCTGGGAACAAGACTGGACTCCCCTGGTTTAAAAATGACTTCTAGACTAAGGAAACTGCAGCCTATCTCTTTGCAGAGCTCTGACACAGCCAGCTCCTTAACTGCTCTTTGGTTGTAGTAAAGTCCTTTAATGGAGTGGAAGGACAAGAGTTTGGGTAATCTTGCTGTAGGACCAGCAGCACAGATGGTTTCAAAGGTCTCTTTACAGTACATCACAACAACAAACCCCAGAGACAGGTAACCCGGACTCCTCCAGTCCAAACCTTCATGTAGACCTTTGCTCTGTCTGGTTATGTAATTGATTTCTTAATGCTTACTTGCTTAATGGGTCCAGGGGTCCAGGGGTCCAGGGGCTCAAGACCTGTTTAATGATGAAGGAAGAGCTGGAACAAAGACCTGCAGCGGAGTGGAATGCATCAGTCAATAAGCCAATAACCAGATCACTAAAGTATGTGTTTTTGGTATTTGAAACTTTACCGAAGAGGGCTATTTTCACCTCTCCTCTTTGTCCTTCATGTCCTGTTGCTAATACCATTTAAACATTTAAAAACCAAGCTTTTGAAAAGCATCACCAGGATTCTTCTTTTCCCACTTTTTCCTCAGTTGAGGGATTTGCTTTTTAATTTTCATTACATTTTAATTTTTGTATAACAAAGACATATCTTAAGTGCATAAAACATAGGATAGTGCCAAATGTATTTCCTAGCAGCTGTATCAATGTACTGAATATAAACAGGAGTGTTAATGGTTTCCTACATGTGTATCGGCTAATGACATTAAACATGATACTCAAATAATTATCCAGAAATGTTACTGTTTTCCTACTTAGGTACCATTCTGGGCTGCATTAAGGTGAAGTTGGGTGCTTGAGGGAACATTTGTGAGATCTGAAACCAACTAGAGGGTATAACACAGGAAGGAATGGGAATTTAGTTTCCGGCTCATGAGGAACAAGCCTTATAATAACGGAGCAGTGTACTATTTTACATCACAGATGTAATGTAAAATCTACAATAGGCCAACTACACCTCCTTGTAGAACAGCAGCCTGATCTAGAGTGTATAAACGGGGTTGAGCCACCAGAGGGCAGTGTGGAGACACTCCAGTCTCAAAATACAGTATCTGCATTTTCACAAGGTCATCAGGGGGATCGGCTGCACCTGTTTGGGAGCCAATTAAAGACTGAGAGTGCAGACGGAGGTTGTCTACTCACACCCTTGCAGTCTTATAGATGGCGAGAGATTTGATTATCAGATGTGGAATGAAAACTAAAAGAGGCATTGAAAGGGTGAGAGAGAGCAAGAAAAAGATGACACCAAGTAGCCGTCTCGATCTTTCCATGTCGGTCTACTGGTAAGAAACAAAATGGTAAAGAGAGGACCAGCCTAATAAAATTGATCGTGTTTATCTTCTTCCCTTTCCATGGAGGAGTCAGGCATGTATTCAGACGGACTTGATTTAGGAAAGGTTGAGCTACATCAGTGTTGGTCCAGCAAGTGTTACATTCCTGGGTCTTTCGTGCGCAGATTCCTCATGCTATGCTACCATTTAAAATGGGTGATCTGTCACAGTACGTGCAGTCTCTCTATGCGCAGTTCCCTCATGCTGCCAATAGAGGGAGATCTGTCACACTGCTGTTAGTTGTCTTTGTCTCTGTGCTCAGAGCACATAGAGTACTGTACGTGTTTAACCCCAAGTCTATCAATTATTATTTTACTCTTGAATTTAATCAAAGTAGTTGTTCTAATCTTTTTATTAAATCCAGAATAATTTATTGCTTATCTGCAATAGTGTATCTACGAATAAAAGTGAATTTTTTCTTTTTGCTTAATCAATCAATCAGAGTTTATTCATCAAATCCATAACAACACACCGTGCAGCAGTAGGTGGTGGCAATGAAATGTTTTTTTTTTCTGCGAGCTCAAAATCACAAAATTAAAGTTACAAAATAAGGTTAGATATTAATAGATAATAGTGCAATAGAAATGGAATAAAATAAACTCAGACAGAGCTCAATATAAATAGAGCTGCGATGTGTCCAGGGTGTATGCAATACATTATGTCCAAGTAGTGCAGTATGCCGATACTATGAAATTGTATGAAAACAATGGTCTTGTGATACAGGAAGTTACTAATCCTAACTTTTTTTTTTAAACACGTGGCTGAAAGATGAATCTTTAAACGGCCCTTGATTTGCATACTCATTTTAAAAGGACACAATGAGAAACCGATTACTTCTTCAGATTTTTCAAAAAGGACACAGCTACAAAGACGTGCTAGTTAAAGCCTCTTTGTAAGAACATGCAGCTGTTTGCTAATGTTCGCCTTTTAAGGCCACATCCGCAACTCTTCTGATTTGGGGTATGATATTGGTGACAAATGTAATTTTCCTCTTCACTCAAACGCACTGGAATTAAGTGCAAAAAACACCACCGCCCCCTACCCGGGCAAACAAACAAAATGGCAGAATTCCAATAATCGCTCCGGTAACAGAGCGCTTGAACTCGGCAGACGGGGTTACTATATCTCGGAAACGACATCAGCACAAGCGCTACTTTAAACGGCACAAACGTGGCACAAAGGAATGAGGAGGGTTTCATCGTTTGTACTGTCTGTAGGGTGTGTGTGGGGGGCGAGGCAAATTCACGGAGCTTCAAAACAGTTTTCAGTGGTCGGGTTCATCGGTATTGCATACACTAGGTGACGAGGCTAATAAGGGGGAAAATACAAATAGCTGAGCAAGGATTGAGATTAGAAAATGGCACAACATATCCATGTGCAAATATTGATTTATTGATTGTTTCACTGGTGTCTGTGGATATTTTAGCATTGTATGATAGAAGAATAATCTAGACATTTGTAGAATAATAGCACCAGAGAGCTGACAATACATAATCAGACACTTTTCTATATGAAAGCAAGTGTTAAGTACATACAATTCCTTTTAACCACAAAAGGACTGAAGTCTTGCTTCTGGGCTCCTCCCATTAACTATGTAAAGCCAGTGCAGTATCCCTGTCTGTGGAGGACACTGCACCTGCCGCTCATATTAGATCCAGGCACCTACAGTAGATGTGCAAATATTGTAAAATCATCCTTCTTCCTCCTCAAATATCAGACTATCCCCTATGTTTACCCCTAACAGTAGCTACAAATTAGTCACCATTTTCATCTTCTTTGAAATTGATTACTACAACTCTTGGCATACCAGGGTGCCTTCATTCACAGGGAACAAAATGGGTACGTGCAGAACTCAGCAGCCAGTATCAGGACCAGGGCTTGCAGAAGTGATCCAAACATTCTTCAGAAGGGTTTTTAGGGGACTGGTTCTGTGTCTGCCGTTTTATTGTCCTACTCTATTGCAAACCCCTTTTTTCATTTCTGCAATTCAGTTGCCTCCTTTGCTTGGTTTTTACTACTGTAGAGTGGTTTGAGAAGCTACTTTTAAAGGCTTCATCTAAAGTTCAATATTGGCATTTTGCCCTGCACTTAAGTGAAACTGCCATCAAAAGGAGTATCATCCCTCCCACTGGATGAATTTGAAAATGCTAACTACACAGAACTGCTGCCATCACTACTGTATTTTGTGGTAGAAAAGCCCATTAATAGGACTTTGAGTATCTGTCACTCGGAGAGCAGAGCTTTAGACTGGAAATATTTTATTGCCATTTGGAATTGAACATGTACAGTACTATTACTAGGCATGAAAAGCTTCCAACTGCACCCATGTATATGGCAGCTTTTTTTTTAAATGCCCTAGGTATTTAAGAACTGCTCCAGTCCACTTGAGTACTTCTGGCCAAACCATCCCATGTAGGTGCAGGAATGAGATCTGGATGGAGAGATGCGTCACCATTTGAAATGGTTGCACACCTACAACCCACTCAATGGAGTAGAGCTTCACAAACATTCTCTAATGCAATTGGTCTAAAACCTCAGGCGATGTGAAGCTGGAGAAAGTAACAATATTGAAGAGATGGGAGACACCTGGGAAGTGAGATATTTTCTGTTTTAATATTTTTGCAAGCTACTGTATGCAGTCTAGTGGCTGGAAGTTGGCTTTGTGCCCAAAAATAACAATTGTGCCTGTCCTTGCTCAGTAAGATAAAGGACATGTATGTGGTAAGCTGGCTGTAAGCCCAGAACATGAAAAGAACCAACTATGGTCTAGTCTGCAACTTGGATATAAAGTATAAAGGACTATCTTTAGCTATTCAAGTCTGGTGGGTGCAAGCCAGACTTCCATATGAAGTTATGAAGACTTCTGCTTCACAGACACCTGAACTTTGTCATTTGTATGACAACACGTGTCATACAAGTATATGACCAACAGCGAGAGTCTGTCCTGCAGGAACTACAATCCAGTAGGAAAGGACACCATTAGATCTTTACAGGTTGGTAATCCAACATGACTATGGATAATCGCACCCATTTTACTTGCTCAAGAGCCCCCACCTCCCGTTAAGGCACACAGGACACAGAACCGCTTTCAACATCTTTATTAGGACTGACTTCCTCCAACAGAACCAGCTCTTCAGACACAGGTTGCTGGTCCCTGAAGCAGCATGCAGGAACCTGAAAAAGTGGTTGAAGCCCCCTTAAGTGCAGGAAAAACACAGGACTTTGAGACACTAACAGGAGAGAAGTTACAGAAAGGAATCAGGACTCAGCTCTGGGGGGGGCACCATGCAAAGGGGTGCCATAGGAATTTAACAAAACTGGTACCCCCCCGCTCCCAACCTACCCCTCAGTCCCTGGGGCCCTCATTCTTTCCTGGACAGGGGGTCCTGACACAGCGCCTGTCAGCATCTGGGTTCTCCAGCACTGGGATTTCTGCAAGAGAAGATCAGATAGTGGGCTCCCGAGGTAAAAATACTATTGCAAAGCATCAGATGTGCAGGGACAGAAGGAACACACGGAGAGGAGCTTAAATAGAGACTCACTGCGGCCATCAAAGCAGCCCTCCACACACTGCCGCTCAGACGGTAGGCACAGCTCTGTGGAGCACATGAAGTAGATCTGGAGGAGGGATTTTAAAATTAGGGTTTGCATATCAAGTTGCCATAGATATTCCACATGGAGCTACAGAGTCTGCAACCACAAAAAGCCTCACCTCCTCATTGATGTAGGAGTAGGACGTGCTGTCCAGGAACTGGAAGGTCTGGATGTGGAAGCGGCGGTGGTGCTTGGGCAGAGGCAGCTTGGAGTGGATGTGCAGGGTGGACGTGTGGCCGTAGTCCAGAGGGTTGGGGCAGCTGCAGAGAGGCACCAAGATCAGGACCCTGCCTGCCACCCACTGACCAGCCCAGGGTTAGAGCTGCACAAGCAGGAGCCCCTCACCCATCATAGAGCAGCACCCAGACAGCCTGGCCAGAGCGGGGGTAGGCAACGCAGTAGTGCACCAGCAGCACCAGGTTGGGGTCTGGAGCGTTCAGCAGTCGCACCTCCAGGTAGACTGGGTTCCCCAGCAGGAGCCGGAGGGGCCGGTGGTACTGAGGGTAGAACCTGGTGTAGCTCTCGTCTAGAAGATGGAGAAGGGGTGGGTAGAGCTGTATACTGCAGCCGGACCATAAAGCTACTGCATAGTGGAGTCTAGTCAGAAATGTTTCACTCTGGAACAGTCATTTCTTACCCCTCAAGCCACGTTGCATTGAATACTCCCCTCGTGAGGAGCCGTTTGATAATCAACCGCTCACCTGTAGCAATCCGGAGCTGCACCCCAAACACTCCGTGGGACAGGACAGCAGAGGGCAGGTAGGGGCTCTTCACCAGGTAGCCTGTGCTGGCCAGGTTCCCCTCAGCATAGCGGCACTCCACCAGCAGCCTGGAGAGCAGGAGGAGGGGGAAGCCGTAGCCAAGCCATATTCCTCCATGTGGTAAGCTGGCCAGCACAATAGATCTCGATGATCAAAACCCTGCTCACCTGAAGGGGCTGTCCCTGGTAATGACTCCATAGCTCTGCATATTGCGTCTTGCCCGTGTCTCCACCTCAGCCAAGTAGATGGTGGTCTCTCCTACCACCTGAGCAGAGAGCAAGGTCAGGAACCATCAACTGCCTCTTGAGCGGGTCCCTCCTACTTCTAATAAAGGAATTAGACACTCCTATATAGAGGATTAGGAGAACTGATTTTAAAGGGATCAGTGTACTCACAAAAGCATGGGTCCCACAGCCAGTGACAGGGAATTTGAAGATGGCAAACTCTGAGGTACAGATGACAGGGGTGCAGGATGCGTTGCCAGCAATCACCAGGCTGGCAGGATCCACAGGGGGTACAGAGATGGTCCGAGGGACAGCAAAGACAAAGTGCTTGTCAGCAGTGCACTCTGGGGAGAGAGGAACATGTCAGGATCTTCATTGTTCTGGTCAGGAAGGTGCCTGGGACTGGATCGGTAAGGAGAGGCCTACCCTCCAGTGGATAGTAGCAAGAGGATGTTTCTGGGTCCACACAGCATCCCTTGGCCACGCAGTGGGCTGGAGAAGTCCTCCCTGGACCGCAGGCCACCCGATGGCTCCTGGGTAGTTTACATCCTGGAGAGACCAGATTGGATCCATCAACACAGTTGTGTAGCCAATTACCAGCTCTCAAACCTATACACTCACCCTCCCTTGGTTTGTAGGGGCGATAGGGACAGGACACCACAATCTCCCCTCTTGGGCCATCATTGGGATGGTACACCACCTTCACAGTGTAG
The DNA here is from genome assembly GCF_055471065.1 of Atractosteus spatula. Lineage (NCBI taxonomy): Eukaryota > Metazoa > Chordata > Actinopteri > Semionotiformes > Lepisosteidae > Atractosteus > Atractosteus spatula. Next base: position 7,828,800 of record NC_142710.1, on the reverse strand, counting down.
TGCTGGTCCTGCAAAAAAATAAAGGATAAGACAGATGAAGTTGTGATGGCAATCTCTGGAAGTGGGCTTGGCAATCGGCAGATCTGAAAGTACCCAGGAACTTTCAGGAGAGCTGTTCTGTAGAACAGTAGAAGGCATGTTTACAGCCACGATTGTAACCAACATCCTGAAGGTGAATGATCTGCAGTCTTAATTCACCCTCCACCCCATCCTATTTTAAAGACTAAATACTCACAAAAATATTCCACAATGAGCATGACCGAGAGGAAGTTGCATCTTGGAGTGAACCCAGACTCATCTAACAGGTCATTCCATCTAAAACTCCTACTGAAATGTGTGAATGGTGAACTTCATGCGACAATACATTTACTTCTTGTCTGACTGCAAGATAAACAATTCCAGCCAGTCCGTTCCACACCTCACGTCATGAGTTCTTATGGTTGCTTAATTGATTGGTACCTAGATCGGCATCTACACTAGTAATTAAGAACTAGAACACCTTCGTATTTACAAAATGAAAAGGCACGGAAGGAAGCAATGCTCGTGGTGCTCCATGCTTTCAGCAGGAAGAAAGCAATCTGGAGTCTGGCAGTACTTTATATAGGACAAGCCAAGCAGGAAAGGCTCCTGTAAGATACTGACGTGCTTGTTGAGTCACAGCATGCAGAGACTTGTATTAAAACATCCATTTTCTGCACTGCTGCTTGTGCTCAAGTTAACCAGAAGACTAAGCAGGACTAAACAAGTGTCTTGACTGGAGATCAGTGCAAGAAGCTATGCTTAAAGAATATTGGTTTAACATGCCACATGTTCTGCATTTCAGCTTTCTAACGGCACCATCAAAACGCAGTTTTTGTTCATCTTCTCAAAATGAAGAACCAGGACAAAGTGCTCGGAGAAGTAGAGTGCACACAGCATGAAATAACCATTAGAAAAGAGGACAACATACTTGTGTGGCTGGGTGTGAAGCTATGCGAGAAATAGGATCATGGCACCAACATTTTTCAGCACATGCTGGCATTCACCCATTTCTTAAGAACATGAGCTTAAAGAGCTGTGACACCTGAAGCTCAGGCCCGTCACTGTTAAGAGAACTGGTAGTGTCAAAAGGGCTAGTTATCTGTCAGAAAAACTATTATACCACTGAGGTGAAGAATGCAGATGTTACCTGCCCAGTTTTAATAGGTTTAAGTAACTCAAGCAGTCATTCTACTACAGTTATTAGCAAACTCTGTATTGATAGGAGCCTCAAATTTATAATAATGAAACTTGACAAAATTCCATACGTGTGTACCAAAAGAGATTAGGAAGATCCGTGCAGCAAAGGGTTCATCTTGTAATTGATTTGCCCTTCCTGGGGATTACACAGAGGTTTGTGCTTAACAGCTATAAAAGTTAAGCTACTTCACTAGTATGACTAAAACTAGCCTTACCGTTTAGTCATCTAAGAAGATGAGTGCATATTTAGCTTAACAGTCACTTTCTAGTTGCCCTCTAATTTAGTCTGACTCTTGGGGACTTGACAGGCCAAATTAACACTGGTCATCTGAACCAACTTCTTGTAGACCACTGGCTTACAATCCTACCAATACTCATTGGTTTAGACAAGGTCTTACTTTCAGGCATGTATAATACTCAGGAAACAAAGCTCAAGCTCAGCCTCACCACAAGCCGAACATGGCAGCCAGTGTACAGGATGGTCAGGGTGTTCAGGTGCCGCCCTGCAGTCACAGAGTATCCACAGGACGGAGTGTCCAGCACAGACACCAGGCTGCCAGAAGAACCTGCACAGGGTACACAAGAGTCCAATTTGTCTTTGGTAGGATTTTATATATTGCAGGTGCAAAAAGCAAACTCAGCAATAGATTACAGCACACTGAATAGAGGCAGCCGTATCATTTCAAGGTGCATCTTGCATCATAAAGCTCCAAATAGCTATCAGGACAGGGTAATGCTATCATCCACAATTTCAAGGCACATTTAGAGAACCCTGGAACTGCTCCAAACACCACATCAAGCTCCCTGTTCCATTAGTGGCCAACAAGCAGCAGTCTTGTTGCTAGGTAAAAGCCTCCTGCATTACCAGGGACCAGCAGTAAAAGCCCTTCCCCAGTCACTCACTCTGAACTTTGATCTCCTCCAGGGGGCCAGCAGGCAGGGTCACAGTCATGCACACCTCACTGCAGGAGATGGTCAGGCCTCTGGGAGGTGGGGGTGGAGGGACAACTGGAACATGGCAGGACACAGTGCCAGTCACCCATTTCCTCTGCTGTTTGTCATAGTATCTCACTGTCAGGGAGTAGTGTTGCCGCTGGTTCTTCCTCTGTGGTGGGGAACAGGGTTGCAGGTTAAAAGCACTGATGTAGAGCTGTTTGGACTGACTAAGGCACTACTGCTCACACAAGTTCCCAGCCAGTCCAAGCCCAAAGCCTGCCCTTACCCAGGTCCTGATGTAACACCCTTTGTAGGAAGCCACCAGCACCAGCCAGCTCCTGGTGGTCCACACCTTGTGCCCACAGTGCTTTGGGAGGCTGTTGACCGAGAGAGGAGCCATTTTGCCTGGAAGAAGGCAAAGGTGAAGTGTTAGAGGCTTACAGGCAAGTGGTCTTTCACAGCAGCTCTGTACAGCACCAGAAATCAAGAAAGCACAGATCTTCCCTTCGCAAGGGACATCTACTGCATCATGCCCCCAATTCTGGTCCTCCACACTTGCCTGCTCTTCTCTCAATCTAACTGATCAAAAGGTACTGATCTGGAATGCATGCAGGTTTTCCATGGATACATTTGAAAGATCATAAACTGGAGAATTATCACAAAGGTACACTCCTCATGTCCTCACAAAAAAAAAGTCATAGAAACATAAGCATTAGTATTGGTCTAACCTAGCAGAGCTCATCTCCCTGGTACATGGTCTGGTTTCAAGCACCTCATGCACAGATGTACCCATTTAGTGAGGGTACAGCTCAAACCATCATGAAGTTGAGGTTATTCTCCACTTGTATTTCACACCCTCCCCCATCTCCTGTGGGAACTCTTCCATTCATAGTTACAGCTATGGAGCAAGTAACCCACTACATGGCATACAACCCATGGAGCAAAAAGCACATTTGGAGGCACTGTACACCTCGTAGAATTAGGAGGGATAGTCACAGAAGTATTTAGTCCTCAGCTGGTGATGTTCAAAGACTAGCAGAATGTTCTGGAGGCGTATTTACCCACTGAGGCCCTCAGCTTATAACTTTCCCCATACACTGTATGGGACAAGATTTCCCTACCCATTCCCATGAAAGTGTGCGATGTTCAAAGACAAGCAAAATGTGCTGGAGGTCTATCTACCCACTGAGGTACAGGGACAATTGTTTAGAGGGGTTGTCCTGCTACATTTGGGGATACCACTGCAGCACAATCCTTTGGTTTACAGCTCAGATGGCACATGAACAGGTTTTGATCTCCTGAACAGAGGATGGCACAACCTGTCCATGTATAGGGCTAGTGCAAGTACAGGCAGGGCAGAACCTCACCCTTCAGCAGGTAGACTCGGCTGAACCTCCTCACAGAGAACTTGAGCATCATGCTGCTCTTGCCACAGGACAGCAGGGGGCGGCTGTGGGATTGCTGCTGCTCGGGGTCACCCTGAGACTCTGGGAGGGAAGAGAGGACAGCAAGAAGTGTTACTGGGTACAAGACCTTCAAGTTGGTAGCTGCATCAGCAAAGGAACAAGTACAGGTTTCTTCCATGCTGAAGAGAAGAAAAACAGTTCCAGCTGTGGAACCGTCTTCAGGTGAAGGCTCCACAGCTGAAATGGCTCTATTCAGCATGGAATAAACATTTACTTGTTCCTGTGAAGAGCTACAAGAACACACTTCACTCTGAAGGAATCTTCTAGAAGGAGTTCCTGCTGTAACCCACTTAAAGGAAAGAAGGAGCAGCCATATGGAAAGCACTATGTGGATATTCCACTGGTCATGACCATTCCTATGCATTGCAGACTTCCTTTTAAGGGAAATACAGCAGAGCTACTTTACTACCATGCACTTGTATTCAGTCCACAGACTTGCAGAAACTCCCTACCAGGGTCAGATGAAGGAGGATCTGCTCCAGAAGGACCAGTTGTCACTGCTGCCACATCTCTCTGCACATCAGCACTAGAGTCCTTATCCAGCTCTTCCCCCTCAGCATCAGAGCCCATTTCCATCAAGTCCTGCTCTGCCCTACTTGGCACCCCTCTCATCTCTCCAGCAAAATAACCATCATTTTCATCTGGTGGGGTCTCCCGGAATACAGGACTACCCACATTTGGCTCAAAACCATCATAACCTTCCTCTTCACCAAAAACAGCATCTGGATCCTTGAGCTGGGCTTGGGCCACTGCAACACAGAGCCATGCTAACAACCCAGGCAATAGGAAATCCATCACACCCAATCCTCTCCCCTTGTTCACTCAAAAACACTTCTAGAGAAAGAATAACTACCGCTTTTGCTGCTGGGGCTTATATACAGGCCCTGAGACGCGCGCTGTCCTGTGGGCCAATCAGGAGCAGGTAAGGAAATCCAGAACATTCTCACAAGCTGAAGTTTCGGACGCGGTGTTGAGAGTGAAATTACGTGACATAGCTTGACTGCCCGGATGTGCTGCGTGATCAATTTGTTCTTGTACAGTATCATCAGTCTAAACTGAGACAATAAAAATATAACCTTGACAAGAATAAAAAAAAAAAGTTACAGCAAAGCGGATCCGTTAATCTCTTTAATTCAATTTGAAAATAATATGTATTAAAGCGTGATGAAATGCCGTTGATCAGATTTCACAGTGACGCGTTTTAATTTCACAATGAGTTTTCACGTCATGATTGCTGTAATGCAGATCGCGGTAAGTTTCAATGTGTTCGACGATCTCGCTGTGTTGATGACCTGCAACGCCAGCACATACAGTACACCCATATTACAATACATCCTCACGGGCTGATATTAGGCATAAAGATGGAAGGCGACTGTAGATGACAAGTTTATTACGTGAGTGTCTTGTTCAAAGTGAAAAGTGTGTTCTTAGTGGTAACATTTAACCAGTTAATTTTCGTAGTTGTATTCCTAATACGGACTCAGCGTGAGTAGGCATAACTTTTTAAAAACGCAGTTTTTGGTGCAGATGGAGTTAATCGATATTGCACAGGGGACGAAGCTAATAAGCAGGAAAGTAGAGAAAGTAGAGTAAGAGTAATTGAGAAGAATTAAGAATGGCACAATATGGTTTCCAAATATACATATATTAAATATTTTTAAGGACAAGACACTGATAAAATATTTGATTTATTGAATATTATTGTTTCACTGGTGTCTATAGATATTTGTATTATATAATAGAGTAATAATGTAGATATTTGTAGATTAACACCACCAGAGAGTGGACAACGTGTTATTAGACACTTTTCTGTATGAGAGCAGGTGTTAAGTATAAAATGTCCTTCTTTTAAGTGCAACAGGACATCATGCTTCTGGGCTGTAAAGCCACTGAAGTAAACCTGTTTGTGGAGGATACTGCAGCTGGGTGTCATATTCAATCCAGGCTCCTACATTTGCAAAGTATTGCAAAAATCAATATTCTTCCACCTTAGTAATATTATGTCCGATGTTGACCCTAACTGCACCTAAATTGTTGGTCACAATTTTCATCTTCTCCAAAATTGATTACTGCAATACCCTGCTCACCAGGGTGTCTACATCCACAGTGGACAAATCTGGGTATGTCCAGAAATCAGCAGCCAGAATCCTGCCCAGGTGTTCAGCATGTGATCAATCAAAACATTCTTTAGAGGGGTTCTGTGCCTACCTTTTTACTGTCCTACTGCATTCCAAACCTCTTTTTACATTTCTGTAATTCTGCTTCCTCCTCTTTGGATGCTGCTACTGTGAAGTGGCTTGAGAAGCCACTTAACAGGTTCAATATAATGTTCTTTATAATAGACAACTTGTCTATTTCCAGATGAGTATAGTTAGTACTACAACTGTCCATTACCAGGTGTCTTACAACCACTCCCAGTGGATGGTTTGAAAATGGAAAAAAAATGTTAAGTACACAAAGAACTGCTACCACAAAACAAAAGTGTCAGTAGTAGCGAAGACTGCTGTAAAAGCTAATTAACATCTATTTAGAACTAGAATTGAGTATCTTTCCCTCACCAGATGGACAAGATCCTCAACTAGGCTATAAAGATTTATTTGGAATTGGATACATGCAGTTTAACCAATTCAGCTGCCAACTGCACCCATTTATACAGCAGCATTTTTAGATGGAAGACCTTAGGTGCAAGAAGACCTTCACCTTTAGGGGCTGAAATGAGGTCTGGATGGAGAGATGCAGCTCCAATTTTACATGGTTACATCTAAATCCCACTCAGTGCTTTACTAACATTTCTTTAATGCAATTAGTCTGAAACCCCAGCTGATGTGAAGCTTGAGAAGGTTATGCTGCTTGAAAGTCACCAAAAATTGCAATAACTTTAAGTTACTAGACACATACGCCATTTTGCCAACACCCCCTCTGAAATCTAGGAGTCAGGTTAACATGTCATGGTGGAAGCAGACTTTGCCACGGACAGAGGCAGTAACCTCAGTTAGCCAAAGAAATGAGACCTCATCCTTCAGGAACTACAATTCAGTTGGAAAGGGCTCCATTAGACCCTTCCAGGTTTAAAAGCCCATGCACGACTATGGATAATTGCATCCATTTTACTTGCTCAAGAGCTCAGGACACCCCCTCAGGTACACAGGACACCCAGTCGCTTTCAACGTCTTTATTATGACTGCCTTTCTCCAACAGAACCATCTCTTCACACACAAGCTGGTCCCTGGAGGAACAAGCAGTAGGCAGAAACCTGAAAAAGAGGTAAAAACCCATTGAGTGCAGGAATAGAACAGGATTACCTTCAGAAGTTTACAACAGGAGAAATTACAGAAAAGAATTAGGTCCTGAAAAATACCTCCATGCACAAAGGGGCGCAGTGTAGGAATCCTCACCTGCAGCTAATTCACATGATACCCAGCACTGCTAGGAAGCAAGGAGTAGCTATATTTAGTGATACTGGTACCCCTCCCCCCACCCCAACCTACCCCTCAGTCCCTGGGGCCCTCATCCTTTCCTGGACAGGGGGTCCTGACACAGCACCTGTCGGCATCAGGGCTCTCCAGCACTGGGGTTTCTGCAAGAAAGGAGCAGTCAGGTAAAGCTCAGCACAAGGCATTAGATGTGGACAGGCAGAAGGAACTTAAACTTAAAGAGCTTAAACTGGAAAAACTCACCGCAGCCATCAAAACAGCCCTCCACACACTGCTGCTCAGAGGGTAGACACAGCTCTGTGGAGCACATGAAGTAGATCTGGAGGACAGGAGAATGGGAAGAGGGTACTGTGGTACTGTGTGGAAGTAGGGATAGAGGGAGGTACAGTATGAAGAAAGAAATATAGAGAGTAAGGAATTAGAAATGTAGGTTGAGATGAAGGTATGTATAGTATGTAGGGAAGTTTGGATGGAGGGAGTTTCAAACATGCTTTTTTTGTCACAGAGAGAGAAGGGAAAATACCAAAGGTAGGTAATAAATTCCTCCATAGTCACCGCTAAAAGTGTGACCCTTCTGATAACAAACACTTCCTGGTCTTTGTCTTCTTTCTCCATGATAAAAATATTGTAAAAGTTGTATCACTTGTGCACATGCTTGAAGAATCTTAAAATAAGTGATAATAAATTCCATTTCATCAGTATCATAATGCAGAAATAAGAAAGTAATGACATTTTTTGGGGGGGTTTTGCTTTTTCCACTTTGGAAATGGATCTGAAATGCTGCAGATATTCAAAATTAAAATCAACAGACTTTTAGAACGATCTTTGCAGAACCAGGACAGCTCCTGTGTGGAGTCTGCATCTTCTTCCCAGGTTTCTCCAGCTTCTCAAAGCATTGCTGGCTAATTGATTGGTGTTTTTATAATGTGTTTGTGTGTGAACCCTACAATGGACTGGCATTCTGAAAACAGATATTTTCTCATTATCCTTGTAACGACAATTATTGCACTACAGAATGCCTCAGAATATGTTCTCAGATTGGGGTGAAATTTTAGCATGTTGATTGTATATGGAGCAAAAAGACAATTGAACATAAAATATACAGCTGCCATGCTATTATGCAAAAGATCAAATTGACACATTTGTCTGATATCACTTTGAAAATGACGGTTTTATAAAAAACCACTCCCAATTAGCTGACAAGATGTAGTGCACTCCATTGTCAATCAACTGCTTAAAATGGCTAAATGCTCACTGCGAAAGCATTTTATAAGGTCACTTCCAAAAAAAGCCGCTGACAAAATTATTTTTTATCAGTTTTAACACCTTTTAATTCTCAGATTTCAGACTTACATTTTCAATGATATTTCACACAAATCTCCTACCCATCCCAATAAGATCTCCCTTCTCCCTCCTCACAGCTGATGTAATACTGGACCCTGGTTTGAAGTACGTCAGGAGTAATGTCTCCACAGATGGGAAATACTGTATGTCATAGTGTCTGATGTGTCTGAAAAAGAAAGACACCATTTATGGTCTACGTAATAGGTTTATTCCATGCTGAAAAAAAGAAGAGAGAAAACACAACGCTTCGGCCGTGGAGCCTTCTTCAGGTCTTCTTTATGGTCTACTGCTGCCCCATGTTTCTTGGGAAAAGAGAGGCTGTACCAAGAGCTGGAGGTGGGAGACAATCTGCACTGGGGAGCTGGGATCTTTAGGGAAAGGAGACAGCCCTTGAACCAGAAGAATGGCTCATGTGCTGCGCAAATGTGGAACGGAAGTATGTTCAATGCACTTACCGACTCCAGAACCATATTACTTTTGACTCTGTATTCCAAGAGAGTGGACGTCTATGTAAACAGTTAGGAACAGCAGCTGTCATTTTACAGTACAGAGACTCAGTGTCTCATTCACAATTTCAGAGTAAATTTCCCTGAGTAACATTACCCACTCTTTTATACAACGGATAGCCAAGCCCTTTCCATTGTCATTCCTAAAGGGAATGAGATTTAAATGTGGATATGAAATACCATTCTTCTCACGTGAAGTGTTATTAGCACACTGCTAGAGCTGCAGAAATTGCTCTCAAATCTCTCTGGAGGAAAGAGCTGAGTAACTGATTTCATAGGCAGATGACTTGTGTAACTAATTGTTTTGTAGCTGGTGACAATGCAGTGGACCTGGATTCTGTTTTGTGTTCTAGTCCAGTTCTTTAATTAATTGATCTAAACTAATGAAAACGATAAGATGCCTGAATGGAACATCTGCAAATCTTTTTTTTTTTCTCTACTCGGAAGTTCGTGAATTCAATTTACCTGTGAAATTGCTTAGTAACAAAAATCAGAAAGTGTGTGGTTGACCAGGATTGGTACTGGGAACCCCCTGTTTCAAATGACGTTATGGCTTTGTGGTTTGTACAGGTGTGAAGGTCACCTTTTTTAGGAAGGTTAAAGTGTGATTGAGCACTATGACATTAAATCTTAAATACTAGAGCAACCAGTCAAATTCCTTAATTTGTGTGTAATGATTCTGTCTTGCATTGATAAAGAAGAACATTCCCTGACTTACATAATGGTATCGCTGAGTAAAGCCTCATCAAATTTTAAAATTTAGAAGCCAAAACTCACAGACCTTAATCCCTGGTGTTGGCTTGCTCCTGTGAAGGGCTGAATGTGGTGGTGGATGTGGACTTTGTTATCAGATAAGGAAGGGGATAAGTGTGTTTGTGGAAGAGATATAATGACATTGACAAATTTTCTCGAGAATGGTTGTTACCACTGTGGAAACATCTTACGTGAAATAGCAATTACAAAAGTCAGGGAGTGTCACAATCCACAACCTGACCAGGGTAATAGTAATAATTCCATACACATATATAGTGCTTTTCTGGACACTCCACTTAAAGCACTTTACAGGTAATGGGGAATCCCACTACCACCACCTGTGGTGCAGCTCCACCTGCTGGTGGATGATGCTACGGCAGCCATATTGTGCCAGAATGCTCACTATTCATCAGCTCTCCTGAGAACAGGGCCTGGGTGTCACGATCCTAAACCCCTCCTCTTAAGGATGCTCCAGCCCTTCCTCGTTTTCCTGATCTCCTGCAGCTGCCTCCAGTTCCTGACCCTTATCCTATTAGAGCCAGACGTTCCTGCCAATCTGGGCTCAGCTTTGGAGCATGGACGCCCGGAAGCCCGCCTACCAGCGAGTCTAGGAGCGGCTCGATGGCATAGGCTTCACAACGGCGTCCTGACCATCTGGGTCCGGGGCTTAAAGCGCCTGGCACTAATACCCTTTTTTATTCCCCTGACCCTTTGCCAAATCACGCTCTGGGTTTTAACTCTGTTTTGTCTTCGTCACGGAGATGGACCACCCGGTTCTGGACATTTGCATCCCATGGATTTCCTTATGAACCCCCTCTGGACTTATTTGCCTTGGAGCATGCCCCCCCGAGCACCAAGCACCTTCGTCACGCCCCCCTGTGCGTCTACCAGCCCAGTTCCTCGTCTCTTCCCCATGTCTGTTCACTCCCTTCCGGATTGTGCTGTCTGCATGGGGTCCTGAAAGATGCTTCGTGACACTGGGTAGTGGAGCTGTGGTATAAAACCAAATTTAGTTTCATTACTGAACCTCGAACGCCATTATCTCAGTGTCTGCTTCCCCAGAGTGGGGGTCTATATAAACTGTGAGGAAGGGCAGCTGTCGTTTTGCAATATGGAGACTCGAAATCTCATTTAAACAGCTGATGTAGATTTCACAGAAAAATTCTACCCATTGTTCTACACAGACAGTAAAAGGGCATTTCCATTGTTCCTCCTTGTGTGTGAGTATTAAACTGTCAAACGTCTTAGTATTTATATAATTGTGCAAACATAGATCAAATGATTAAAAGGTCAGATCTGAAATCAGGGGCTCCCGATCCTGGTTCTGGAGGGTCAGTGCTGTTGAAGGTTTGTCCTTTATGTTTAGAGCTGAAAGAAGTTATTGTGTTGTTAAATCAAGTTAGTAACTAATGTTATCATTTAGTGCTTTTAATAATCAACTCGTAACCCTGTCCAGGCTGTGCTGCCTGTAACACGTTCAAAGCCGAGCAGTTTGAAGATGGGAGAGTACCTTTCTTCCCTGTATACAGTCACAGCTCACAGATCATAGGTCACAGGGTTAGAGCTTTGTGCTAAAATGGAAAAAACACAGTCAGTTGGGTGAAACATAATGGTTAGGTAATTCTTAATTATTAAATAACAAGCTGAGATAGACCTAAAGTTTGGACCACTGATCTTCTGGGAACAAGACTGGACTCCCCTGGTTTAAAAATGACTTCTAGACTAAGGAAACTGCAGCCTATCTCTTTGCAGAGCTCTGACACAGCCAGCTCCTTAACTGCTCTTTGGTTGTAGTAAAGTCCTTTAATGGAGTGGAAGGACAAGAGTTTGGGTAATCTTGCTGTAGGACCAGCAGCACTGATGGTTTCAAAGGTCTCTTTACAGTACATCACAACAACAAACCCCAGAGACAGGTAACCCGGACTCCTCCAGTCCAAACCTTCATGTAGACCTTTGCTCTGTCTGGTTATGTAATTGATTTCTTAATGCTTACTTGCTTAATGGGTCCAGGGGTCCAGGGGTCCAAGGGTCCAGGGGCTCAAGACCTGTTTAATGATGAAGGAAGAGCTGGAACAAAGACCTGCAGCGGAGTGGAATGCATCAGTCAATAAGCCAATAACCAGATCACTAAAGTATGTGTTTTTGGTATTTGAAACTTTACCGAAGAGGGCTATTTTCACCTCTCCTCTTTGTCCTTCATGTCCTGTTGCTAATACCATTTAAACATTTAAAAACCAAGCTTTTGTAAAGCATCACCAGGATTCTTCTTTTCCCACTTTTTCCTCAGTTGAGGGATTTGCTTTTTAATTTTCATTACATTTTAATTTTTGTATAACAAAGACATATCTTAAGTGCATAAAACATAGGATAGTGCCAAATGTATTTCCTAGCAGCTGTATCAATGTACTGAATATAAACAGGAGTGTTAATGGTTTCCTATATGTGTATCGGCTAATGACATTAAACATGATACTCAAATAATTATCCAGAAATGTAACTGTTTTCCTACTTAGGTACCATTCTGGGCTGCATTAAGGTGAAGTTGGGTGCTTGAGGAAACATTTGTGAGATCTGAAACCTACTAGAGGGTATAACACAGGAAGGAATGGGAATTTAATTTCCGCTTCATGAGGAACAAGCCTTATAATAACGGAGCAGTGTACTGGTATAAAGCTACTGTATTCAGTCACAGAGGGTATCTCTTTTATTTCTTAATTCTTATTTTGCTCTTCGACTTAATAAAAGTAGTTGTTCTAACCTTTTTTATTAAAGCAGAATGATTTACTGCTTATCTACAATAGTGTATCTTTTAAAAAAAATGAATATCACAGCATGGATTTGAAGGCTTGGGTAAAGACATAAGTTCCTTTTGAGAAGCAGAAATAACCAGACTAAAACTCAAGGTGAAAGGATCATCAAAAAGAAAGAGTTTATTTCAATCTCTAAAGAAGCCTATTCATCTCTCAAGATACAGGTGAAAAGAAAAAGAAAAGCTTCTCTGAAAGTGATGCAGTTGTCAATGTGTTTTATTTATTTATGTATCATACAATTTACAATAAATGCAAAAATGCCTTTTGTGGCATAAAGCTACATTCAGTTTTAAATCTTCTTGTCAGTTACTAATATACCACTCCACAGTGACCGCTAAGCAGACTGATATATGTTTAGCTTTCCTGTGTCAAAGAACACTAGCTGAACTTAGCTTACAAATAAGAAAAAACTGTATGACTCCTAATATTAATTTAGCATATGTGCAAAGAAAGCAAAACAGACTTCTGCACAAACAATCTATGTTTGCTTTTTACTTTGGGAACTGCATGCATTGTAACAATGTCATATTATTTTTCTAATGCATAAATATGTTTCCAATACTTCAATTTTTTGGAAAAGTAAAGACAGAACAGTAATACACTGTCCAATTTAGAAAGCATAAAGTAATTTATGATGTACTACCTTCATTTAACAGTACAGTTTTGGAAGTCTTACTGGTTACAGTGCTCAGCACAATTGAATGAGAATTAAATAATTTAATAAGAATGAAAAAAAAATTATAGCATAGCATCCCTCGCCAGCCATGAGGATAACATCCCTGAATAACCTCTGAGTAATAAATTTAAGCATCAGTTCTACGGTTTAACAATTTTGATTCCTTTTTGATTTTCCCCCTTAGATATTTCTTTTTTAATGTTGCTTCACATGATCCCCAATTCATGACAGTAATACCTTCCTTCTCTCACCTCACAGCTGATGTAAATTCTGGTCTCTGTTACAAGGAAAGGCTGAATTCATATTTCCAAAGACAGGAAATACTATATGTCACACTGTCTGGAGTGTCTGAAAAAGAAAGAAACCATTGAAGATTTGCTGCTCCCCCAGGTTTCTTGGGAAAAAGTGGGGTTCAGATGGAGGTGGGAGATAATCTATATTGAGGAGCTGGAATCTTCAGGGGATCTGCAGAACGGAGACTTTGAGCCCCGAGTGGGTGTATGGGCTCTTCAATTGTGGAATGGAAGTACATTTGGTGCGCTTACCAACTCCAGAACCATATTACCTTCGACTCTGAATCCCAAGATAGTGGGCGACTACGTAAACAGTCAGGAACAGCAGCTGTCGTTTTACAACGCAGAGACTTGGTATCTCATTTTCAACTCAGCTGCAAATTCAAAAATGCTTTTAAAATGTAATGGAAAGGCGATGAGTTAAATATGAGAAAATTATTCTAATAGGTCGCCCAACCATTTTGCAACTTTACTCTCTTTCTCTATTTTTATTTTTGTTCCTCCATTTTTGTTCTTTTTTTTAAGAATTCAAGACCAGACATCAGACCACAGCCCTCATATCTCTACAGTGATGATGCATGAGAAAGTATCAACATTTTCATCACCAGAGGAACAGAGGAAGAACTGAACCTGTGGTGAGATCACAACTTCAGTGCACAGGGCATGTTAAATATGGTAAAGTCTCTACACCACAGAGCAAAAGGGGGCTTCTCTTATTTCCTTATGAAGTCAGGCTCGGCTTATTCAGTTGTCAGTAGTGACAACCAGTATCTCCTGTGCTGTGTTGGACTCAGTTCAGTCTGTGCTGACAGAAGCTGAATGGTAAACATGGAACACATTTACGCCAACATTGAAGATACGTTCAAGTCACCCACCTGCTACAAAGGTGGGGAAGAAGAACTGCAGAGCAAAGGAAACCTGGGAGGTACTGTCGGCACATGTGTTTTTCTTTCAGTGTGACTTCTGCAGATTGATTCTGTAATGACCAATCTGGAATGATGTGGAGCAGTGGCATCAGACTGTCTGGTTTGGGGATCTGTTATGTCCCACCCCTGGGAAGGGACTCGGAGTGCGATCCAGCCTGCAAACATCACACAGAGAATTGCACAGAGCTGCGCATTACTGAGACCAGTGGGGGTGAAACCATGAGAGACAGGATACTGAAGAAACATTAAAATGATAGAATTCGGATGTTGGTGAAAGAAGAGCTGTTTATTCGTGTGCACACGGGAGAGAAGCTTGCAACAGCTAGTCTCCCCGAAAGATATAGCTCAGCGCCTTTTTATACACGGTAACAGACAAACTTCCTACTTTAGACATAGATTACCTAATCCCTAAAACGAATCATTAGTTTTCAGTCAAGCTTGCGTAGAGAAAAACAACTCCCTATTAAGACTTTCGTTACTGCTTACATTCGCAAAACAAGACTTAAGCTGTATTTTTCCACTGACCTATAGATGCCCCCTGGTGTGTTTCCACTTGCCAGGGTTATAAGCAGTTAGGAAGCTAAAAGACAAGCAGTTTTTTAGCTTTTATAAAATGTATAACATTCCTTCAATACCAACAAAGGGCGAATCCAGGAGTCAAGACAGAGCAACAGTCTAATTTCAGGAATGTGAAACAAAGCAAACAAAGCTGGAGGGGTGATCCAGGGACCTGGTTGGGAACAAAGCAGGGGTTAGAAAACAGGCAAACCAGAGAGGTGAAATACTCAGAGCAAAGCTTGAGGTGCCCAGAGTCCACACTCGATCACAGAGCTCTGAGCTCTTCCAGGTCCAAGGATGTATTCACAGGAGCACCTGGAATGGGTTTGGTCAAAAACCAACTCAATGCACTCAGAGTCTCCTGGTGATTAGATGCCCAACAATCCAGCAGCCGAAACTAACATGACAGGATGACCATTAAATCACCAATTTCTAATGATCTGGATCAATTACATTGTGATCAGTTACACAGGTGATGTGTTGCAAAATATAATTTAACACAACACACATTTGTTGCACCATTAATACACAATGTCAAAACCATTGTAGTCATCAGCAGTGTTGCTACATGCAGGCAAGCCAATGAACTTCAAAGGAACTTTGATACACAATATCTCTATATCTATAATTTATAATCTATAAGTCCTGAGGAAATGGTTGTCCAAGCGATTTTCTGTATGTCTTTCTGGAGATATTCTGAAATAGCTGAATGTCTAAGAGAGTTTTCTTTTCAGTTCTGGAATCGGTGGAGAAATCCCAAAGAGACGGCTCTCCGTACAAGATCCTGGCCCTCATCTGCTCGGGTCTGAGCTGTGTGCTCCTGATAACCACTGTCATCTTCAGTTCTTATTGTAAGTACAGTAACTGATGTGTTTGGATATTTGGATATGGATAGCAGAAGTGTCAAAGTTACGATAACGCTCCTTAATGGGGTACCTGGGCTGTTCAAAAGAGTGGGATTAAGAGGACCAAAAATAAAGTGTATCACTGCTTCTTCCCAGCTTCTCCTCCTTCACTTGATAGCTGGTCAACAACTGTACTTCCAGCACAGCAGGTAGAATCTGTACCTCCATTCATCCCTGGTCTTGTTTGCTTGCTCTCTTTTATATCTCCCAGCCTCTTTCTTTCCTACTGTACAGTATATCCCAGTATTTCCCACCTCCTGTCAGACACTTCTCTATACTGATAGAATCTCTATTCCAATATAATCATGTCTCCAGTGCTGTAACTGCCTTTTACACCTCTACCATCACAAAGATACAGCAGGAAAAGAGAAATGCTGGTTGGTGATGATTTCAGTGTCATTGTAACATGAAGTTCACTTATAAAATCTCCACATATAATACAAGAGTGTGGTATTGTGTTTAGTTATTGGAGAAAAATGTCATGTTCAAAAACATTTGCTTACTATTGAGCACAGGATGATTCCAATCTTGCATCGACAATTAGACTGTAATTGTCTTCTTTTATTTATTTAAGATTTCCTCAGGCAACCAACATTTACCCAAGTTCTACTCCAAAACACCTTCTGTGTGCAAACAAATTGTTCATCTTCAAACTGGAGCTCTTCTGCTTTAAAACAAGGTAAGCTTATTAAATTAAGGTAAGTTACTGTGTTTTAGGTAGGCCTCTCAGGTCTCAGTAGCAGGTGGTCATTAGAGCCTGGGTCCTCAGGTCATCAACACAGATACAGATTAACACTACAGCAAATTTGCTAACATGCTTGGCAGGGCTGTGTCAGTTTTTATTTTAGACCCTCTGGAACAATTGACAAGTAGCTGAAACCTACAACATCTCCCCAATCCCCAGTATCTTCCAGTGTCCCAATATCTTCTCTTGAACAATTAAAGAACAGTTAGACCTGAAGATCATTCTGCTGAAACTCAGGTGTGAGAAAGCCTGCACACTCTGCCAAGGAGTAGATTTCACACAGTGGTCAATAAAGCTTTTTCACTCTATTGAAGATAATAGTGAGAAGAAAAATGGAAGTGAGTCTGTTGTACTTATGACTGTAGACCTACAGTATTCAGATTTTCTCATCAAAGTTCTTAATGTCTTCTTTCACAAGATTCTGTTAGTATTACATTTGTTGCTGTAGCGTATAGTGTCTGCCATTGCACAGCGCTTTCTGTTTCTTGAAAGGCACTGCTTAATAATCTTGTCATTTTATAATTAGAACTGCGGACAATAGTGGAGGACATTCAAAACAGCTGTTTTAACCTACAAGACAATTTGACTGATGTTCATGAAGAAGCTAAACGCTGCAGCGACGCCATAAAGAGACACAACCTGGTCCCACTGTGCAACAGCAACTATATGATGGGTTGGTACAAGTGTGGATTTTCAAAGTTTTCTCTTCTTTATTATTTCTCAAAAGCGACTTCTAAGCAACTTCCGTTGACAGAATTAACATCCTTTCATTTCTCAAGATAGCAAATAATATCAAAATAGGAGGACTGCAAAACATTATAGAGGTAGCAACTAAAATATAAAAAGCCATTACGTAAAATTGAAGAACATTATGAAGATTGATGGAAAACCCTTGGCAGATGATGTCTAACAAAGAGGCTTTCTTAAACACCATCAGGGTTTCTGTTATCTTTGCATGTATAAAGCAAGAATCTTTAAATACAAAGTTAGAGTTAGAAGAGAGTGCTTTTGAAAAAGATTTAAGTACCTACAGTATGTTGAAACATCAAATTCTTCTTCCAGACAATGTGGGGAAGCAAAACAATGACAAAACAAATACGAGAATCTTCAAAAGTATAATGCTGACATCAAGGGAGGACATGTTAGTATTGGAGCATGAGCTTGTAAGGCCTTATTTAGAATATTGTAGACAATTTACAACAATACCAGCAGCCATATCACTCTGCAACTCACAACTGCCAGCCCACTGAAGCTCAGCAGGTGTGAGCCTGGTCAGTACCTGGATGGGAGACCTCCTGGGTAAAACTAAGGCTACTGCTGGAAGTGGTGTTAGTAGGGCCGGAAGGGGGCGCTCACCCAATGGTCTGTGGGGGTCCTAATGCCCCAGTATAGCGACGGGGACACTATTCTGTAAACAGGTGCCGTCCTTTGGATGAGACGTAAAACTGAGGTCCTGACTCTCTGTGGTCAAATTTCCCATTGGCCCTTACCAATTATGGCCTCCTAGTAATCCCCATCTTGAATTGGCTTCACTACTCTCCTCCACACTGATAGCTGGTGTGTGGTGAGCGTTCTGGTGCGCTATGGCTGCTGTTTCATCATCCAGGTGGGGCTGCACACTGGTGGTGGTGGAGGGGAGTCCCCATTACCTGTAAAGTGCTTTGAGTGGAGTGTCCAGAAAAGCGCTACTGTATATAAGTGTAAGCAATTATTATTATTGTTATTAATTTATTCACCATGTTAAAGATACAGTATTTCTGCTCTGAGACCTGACTGCTTGTGAACACCAGGAGCCAAACTTCACACAGTGTCATTATCAGACCATGTTGCACTAATCTTGTTTTTTTCTCTTCACTTTATTAAGCCTGCTTTGCTCTTACTAAAATATCAAGTAAGTGACTCTGTATTTCTGTCTTTAATTTGTGTATTCATGCTCAGGTGTCAGGAGACATGAATTCTCATAATACCAATAAGTGAAATGCAAAAAAATAATGACTCAAAACAAATGTTAAACACATTCATTTTAATAAATAGAATGACTGTAAACCAACAGATTTTTAGACCATTGTTCCCAAAAATGCCTTTGGTCTTTGAAGATTTTTCAAGTAACACACAACATCTGATGGTCTAAAGATTTAATTTCCGAAAGAAATGATCTGTTTACTTAACACCTGATCTCCACAGATGTAACTTTCACTCATACTAAAAGGAAATTAAAGAAATTCCCTGACTCATTATTGTGTTAGAGGATTCCTAAAAATGGAGCTGTCATATTATGGCATAATTTCGATTTTACATCCATATCTGACATTTTACATGTGTTATGTCCTCTTCACAGAAAGAGAAGGAAGAATACCTGCAGCAGGTAAGAAAAAACACATTTATGCTCATTGTACAAAGTGTGACTTTTTATGACACAATCTTTAAAATGTGGCCAAGCAGAATTTTAAATTCAAGGAATCATGATTAAGAATTATTTTCCGTGACTCTGGGGAGAGTGTCTCTGCTCTTGTAGTTGCTTAGTGAAGGAAAAATACAAATTAATTTCTCCTTTCCTAACAGACTCACACTGCACAAGAATCTGCTCTTTTACCACAGATAGGATATTGGATATTAGTCCTAACAATGCAGGCCTGTATTGTGTAAATGTTTGCAGAAGTCACTGGACACATTTGTATTTGTGGAAAACATCTGCAATTATACCTATACCTAAAACAAACAAGGCCTGTTGAATTAAAAGATTTGCATCCAGTACCACTAATTCAGTCCCAAAAAATGGTTAAAATAAATGGTTTTATTCCATCTGCATTTGGCAACTAGTGGATCCCAATTTGCATACAGGGCAAAACGAGGAGTTGAAGATCAGACTGTGACTATGAAATTTTATGAGCATTTAGAAACTCCATCATCTTATGTGTCCTTACTTTTTGCTGACTTTCCTTTGATATTTAATACTATTCAGGCAAAAAGGTTTGGAAGGGAAGTTTTGGAATATGGGAGTATGTCACACACTCAGTCAGTGGTTATACAATTTTCTTATTTATTGCCAACAGTGTGCGTGAGTGAACTCAGACAAGACTCTCACCATCAGCACCAGTACAGTGGTTCCCCAAGCTTGTGGGTAATTCACTGTTTTAAAACACAAACAACATTAAGGAATTGATAAGATAGACAGACAGACAGATAGACAGATAGATAAGACTTTATTGATCCGGAAGGGAGATTGAGATGTTACAGCAGCCCAGCCCAAGACAAGCAAAAACAGACATCCGAAGAGACGAAAAATTTAAATAAGTACAGCAATACAAAATAAATAATATGCGCATAGGTATATGCAGATTGAGTGTACAAAAAGTACATTAGTGCAGCATGCTGTCCATAGATGAGCAGATGAAGGGCTAGCAGTCCGAGCCTAGGGCAGCGTTATACACCCTGACAGCCGCCAGGAGGAAGGACCTGTGGAAACGTTCCCTTGAACACCGGAGCTGGAGCAGTCTGTTGCTAAAAGTGCTCCGCTGCCCAGTAACAGTCCCATGAAGCGGATGAGAGGCGTTGTTCATGATGGCTGTGAGCTTGGTCAGCATTCTAATTGAATTTCAGAAGAACTGTTCTATTCCTATGACCCCTGTCACTGTTAATGGAACTGATACTGACATAGTAAATGTGTATAAATACCCTGACAGTATTATTGATTTTAAATTGACTGGAACTACCAATATGGAGGCAAGGAGAGTGAAGGTGCAACAGGGGTTGTATTTTTAAGGACGTTAAAGGAATTTTAATATATAGAGCACACTGTTGACATTTTTATATAAGAGAGAACCCAAACAAAGTAATCAGGGCTTATGGCAAGAAACCTTGGACCCAATGACATACCCAATGGGTATCTTGAAATCTTGAATGACCCCTCTCATCCACTCTTTAACTCTAACACTAACACTACTACTAATAATGGGGAGGAGAGCCGAGAGATGACAGTAACAAAGTAGCAGAGAACTAAGAAAGCATTGAATTCCTTTATACCTCAAAGTATTCCATTTTTGAATAACGTAAAATGTGTACAGTATGTACAGTACTATTACTGTTTTTACACTTTTTAAAGATGATTGTTTTTTTAAACATATGGTACTGAAAGAGTTCTGATTAAGCAATGTTGTGGATTGTGATTTTGTATTAAGGTATTGTTTTGTTGTTGTATGGTATTATTTTCATATATGTTATATGTTTACGAGCTTTTCATGTGCAAGACAAATGTTAAGAGGCAGTAAAGGTTAATACAATTCAACAACTATTGCGCTCTTGCCACCTTGTGGTCTGATCTGGTCAGTACTGGGGTGACAGACCTCTCTTAAGAAAAACAGGATGGTGGTTTAAGGTCGACCAGAAGGCGGTGTTGTTCTGTCTGGACTAGAATGTCTAAACAACATCCTGATTTGTGTCTTTTAGTAGTCCCTGGCAGGAAAGCCGTATCGTATTTGTTTTACATTTTAAGAAGACTTGTGTCTGTTTTTTTTTTTCTCCTAGTGTGGAAATGGATTCAAAATGCATCAGGTAATCCAAAACTTGGCACCTGTGGTGAAGTGACTTATACCAGATATACTGTCCCTGGAGTACTTTACACAGAAGATTAGATTGGATGATATAGTATTGAATATGTTGTGTTATATGAGTTAGAGTCTTTTTCTCCAACTGCAACATTTCCAGTTCCTTAAGGAGTACTGCAAAGATTTATTTGGAATATACAAATTGTTTTCTTTTACTAGACATACCGAAGGCCTCTGTTTTTTATCATCATGCTCTGTTCTTACAGCTGACGTAGTCCTGGACCCTGATACCGCCCACGTCAACCTGAACATCTCCAAGGATGGGAAATGTGCAGTCTTGTCTGATGTGCCTCAATCCTCTGAGGCATCTACTAGATTTCCTGACAATAAGGGTGTCTTGGGTAAAGTGGGATTCATCTCAGGGAGGCACTACTGGGAGGTGGAGGTGAGGGATAATCTGAACTGGGGTGTGGGCATCTTCAGGGGATCTGCTCCTAGAAATACATACCTGAGTCCTGAGAACGGGGCCTGGGCAGTGGAGCTTTGGTATAAAACCAAGTTTAGTTCCATTACTGACCCTCGAACACCATTATCTCAGGATCTGATTCCCCACAGACTGGGGGTCTATATAAACTGTGAGGAAAGGCAGCTGTCATTTTACAATGTGGAGACTCTCAATCTCATTTACACTGCCAATGTAGATTTCACAGAAACATTCTACCCATTGTTCTACACAGAAAGCAAAAAGGGCATTTCCATTGTTCCTCCTCTTGAGTTTGAGAATTAAACTGGAACGAGACTTTGTGTTTGATATATTTCTGCAAACAAACAGTAGTTGTGTATTATTCCTATAAGGTCCTACTGTACATGGCTTAGCACCTAATGTATTATCTGTCCGCTCTCCAGCTCATGACCTTCATCCACCCAACTCTTCTAGATGCCTCTCATGTCTCAAGCACTCTAGACAGTGTCTGCTCTATGAGCTTCTGCTGCACTTCTAAATGATTGCCTTTCTAATTTGATTTTGTAATTTATGTAACAGTTCTTGGGGTTTCCGCCCTTGCCGCTACTGCCCTGCCAGTTCGTCCTCAGTGCCCGGGCGCGAACCCGGGTCTCTGTAACTCTGTGCCGAGATTTTAAAAACACAACTGTTTGGGTGTAACAAGATCAATGGGCAATTCTTAATTATTAAATAATGCTCTGAGATGGACTGAAACTTTGGACCACTGACCTTCCAGGACCAAGACTGGCCTCCCCTGGTTTAAAAACCTCCTAGACTAGAGAAGCTGCAGCCCATCTCTTCCACTCCATTGCAGAGCTCTGACACAGCCAGCTCCTTAACTGCTCTTGGGTTGTAGACATGGTGCGAACTACGGGGGAGCTAGGGGGAGTTTAGCTCACCTGAAGGCACAAGCTCCCCTGAAGAGACCATTTGCAAACCTTTGGGGGCTCTCTTTTTTCCGGTTGCGTTTCTGTTTTGACCATGTTGCTGCCATAGAAATAGCTAAGCAATTTAATACTATTACCATGTAAGAGGGTGATCTGTCCAAATACAGTAGCTACCAGAAGCTAGTAACATTTAAACTTTGTGTGCTGTTCCCTAATGCTACCATTATTTGTTTTTTATCTCTGTACTCAGATCACATAGAATATGTGTTTAAACCAAAGTCTATCAATTATTATTTTGCTCTTTAATGTAGTAAATACAAGTATTTGTTCTAATCTTTTTATTAAATCCAGAATAATTGATTGCTTATCTGCATTAGTGTATTTATGAATAAAAGTGAATATTGCAACAAGATTTTGAAGATTCCTTTGAAAAGATAATCAAAAGAAAGAGTTTATTTCAATATCTCAAAATCTGTTTCATCTTTCAAGATACAGGTGGAAATCAAAAGCTTTTCTGAAAGATAGGCAGCCTTAAATAACTTAACTTAGATAACTTACATTGAAAAGCAAAAATGCCTTCTGTGGTATAAAGCTACTGTATGCATAGTTTTAAATCTTGTCAGTTGTTAAGCTACAGTACCACTCCACGGTGACCTCCTGGCAGCATTTGATAAATGTTAGTTTCTTTGTGGTCAAAGAACACTAGCTAATTTCCTTTCGAACTCAGCTCATACACAAATAACAAGACAAACTTTATGACACCTAATATTAATTGAGCATATGTGCAAAGAAAAAAAAAACTTCTGTACAAACAACTTATTTTTTTTACTTCTGCAACTGTACAGATGACTTTAGAAAAACAATGCAACATTTTATAAATACATCGATACATTTCCAAAACTTAAATTTCTATGTTGTCCTTTGGAAAAGTTTGAAGAAAGAAGAGTAATACACAATACAACTTAGAAAGCGTAATGTAATTCCTTTTTGACAGAATTCTCCTGACACCTGAGCACGAATAGACAAACAGACAACAGAAAACAGAATCACTTACTTGATATTTTAGTAAGAACAGGGCAAGCTTAATGAAGTGAAGAGAGAAAAATAAACAAGATTAGTGACAAAGCAATTATCAAACCAACTGATTGATAATAATCAGAATATTAGGTGATACAATAGATACAAATATTAACACAAATCCAAAACCTTCTAAAACATAAGCTATTAACCCTACCTCACACCTGAATGTCAAGACCGTGGTGTACCCAGGTGTTGTGTTTAGATTATACTAGGAATGAGTCCCTGAGGCATAACATCCAAGGTTCTGAAATAATAAAAAAAAATCAAACCTTTGTTTGGATTAAACTAATGGGTTCCTTCCGCGAAGCCATGTACTGCATGCAAAGTAAAATTTTAACAATGAGTAGTTACAGTAGCAAACAATTTAACTTTTAATTTTGAAAATATTTCACACATAAAGTATTGTACTGTGGCTTTGAAACCATACGGTATATGTCTGTAAAAACAGTATATTTGAACAGCATATGATCATATTGCAGTTCACTCATGTGTACGCTACTGTTTTGGTATATCTGTTGATCTGACTTCATGGGATTCGCGTGTGTGGAACGTTGGGAGATTAGACCCGGGGATTTGTTTTAATTATACTATGAATGAGTCCCTTTTGAATGGATTTTTATCGGGATAGGGGTTGTCTCACTTCCTCAATTTAACATCTGATACGTCCCCAGTAAACCGAGAGATTAAAACCCACTAATGATAAAGTATCTGCCTTGTGACATTTCTCAAACTGCTCTAAAGTCGGGCACAGATTAAAATCCTCTAAATTTAAAGCCTCAATGGACGCCACAATTACCTGTAATACAATCTGTAGAACCATAATACCCATAATACAAAGGCCTGTACAAACATGAACGTATGCCAGCAGCCATATCACCCTGCAACCCAGTGAAGCTCAGCAGGTGTGAGCCTGGTCAGTACCTGGATGGGAGACCTCCTTAGAAAGCTGAGGCTGCTGCTGGAAGAGGTGTTAGGTGGGCCAGCTCACCCTGTGGTCCATGTGGGTCCTAATGCCCCAGTATAGTGACGGGGACACTAGACTGTAAACAGGCGCCGTCCTTCAGATGAGACGTAAAACCGAGGTCCTGACTCTCTGTGGTCATTAAAAGTCCCATGGTGTTTCTTGAAAAGAGTAGGGGTGTCACCCCGGTGTCCTGGCCAAATTTCCCCCTGGTCTTTACCCATCATGGTCTCCTAATAACCCCCCTCTCTGAACTGGCTTCATCACTCTGCTGTCCTCCCCACAGATAGCTGATGTACTGTATGGTGAGCGTTCTGGCGCACTATGGCTGCCGATGCATCATCCAGGTGGGGCTGCACATTGGTGGTGGTGGAGGGGATCCCCATTACCTGTAAAGCACTTTGAGTGGAGTGTCCAGAAAAGTGCTATATAAGTGTAAGCAATTATTATTATTATTATTATTATTAAAAGAATCCCAATTGGACTCGTGAACCAAGGAAAAAATATTGGTCAATGATCCCAAACAAGCCCCCAGATATGCATCCCAACTATATATTGTTTTTTTTATTTTTTAAAGAAAACAAAAATAAGAAACAAAGGCATTTCATTGCAAAGCAACCACTTTTCATGCAAAATAAGTGGTGTTTAATATTCTAGCATCATATTTTATACCTTTTAAAGTCATGCAATGTTCAATTTAGGCTGGGACACATTATTGTTTGTTTTTGGTTTTTCTTTAAAACATTAAAATAATCACTTGTCCATCATGCTGTACAGTATTATTTTACATTTTTTATGTTTTTGAGAGACCTCAGAATGTTTCAACTGATGCATAAGAAAGGTGGCATAATTGTTTCTTGCGTAATGAACCTGCTAACTCCTGGGATTTGCCTTATTCAAAATAAGGTTTCTAAAAATGGAACAGGTACTAGATGTTGTTTATATAAAAGTTGTGAAAATTTTCACAAATTGCAGTCTTTAAAATGCCTGTGCTTTGAAGGCTCTGTGTCATTTGTTTGCAAAGTTTTCGACAACTGTGTAATGGAAAGTTACTGAAGAAAAGTGTTTTATCCTAAAAATGTCATTTACGGGCAGGGCTGTGATGTAAAAGCAGCTGGATTCTTAGAACAAAGTGTGATTCTACCCAGTGAGTCAAGGGCATGGGTTGTTCTAAGAATATGTTTATCTCTGCACCAACAAAAAGGAGGAAGTGAAACTGCCCGTAGCTGTCTTCTCTGTCCTTCAAGGCTAAGTAAGACCTATAAGGACTTGAAAATTACTGCCTTGCCTGTCTTTGTATTACTAACCAACCATAATGAAGTAAACAAGTTGAGGTGTTGCGTCGGCTAAGTGTATAAAATAAGGGACCTTTCCCTATTTTACTTTGGAAATCAGCTCCCACTTGTTTCACAGACTTGTGGTTGCTGTTTTTCCCTATTGAGCAATATGAATAAATGCCTTACTGAGTGAATGAGAACACCTTTCCTGGCTCTTATTTGATAAAGACTCCACGACAACTGAAACATTGTTTCTCAAAAATAGGCCGCTAATAAGAAAGCAAAGGCTGTGAAAACAGTGACAAATGCCCATAAACAAAATACAAGCAGGTTGAAATTGTTATTTATTATAAATAATTTTGTATTGTTAATAATAAAATACATTATTATAGTTCAATTTCAGTGGTCTTTTTAAAACCACTTTGTTATTTTTGTTACTTTGTTATTTATAATTATAATACATATGATTTTGATTTCTCGTTTCTTTTAAAAGTTTGTCTTAAATTGCCCCCACTGGAATGCAGCTGAGCTGGTTTTTACTCCCACTGTAGACAGTATTCCCATTTACTCATTTATATTTTAAACTTTAAATTTTAAAGGAGGATGTTATAAATTAGGGTCTCCACATTGAACATGTTGGCTCTGTTATTTGTGTTCCTTAGAACCTTCTATCAACCACATACTGCATTGTTTAATCTCAAGAGGATCTGATATTTAATGTTTTAGAAATTGCCCATTTCAGTTCCTCTTGTCTATACTTCTATTATGCTAAATACTCTAAAGTGTATTTTGAACAGAAAGTCTCGAGAATAGAGGAAGGCAGAAAATATACATCTGATCCAATTGTGTGAGTTACACATTGCTGAATGAAGATTTATGAGCATACATGTCTCTCTTGGAAGAGAGTTCCATTGTCATGCAAATCTTCAAAAAAACAATGAATCACTGCTTTTTTAAAAAAAACTTTTACACCAAACACACAGCTTGATTACACAGTGGAAATGAATGCTTAACTGTGTTGTATTGCCACAGATTTATTTACAGATCCAGCCATTTAAATTGTGCGGAGTACGCTGCATTAAAACGTGGTAGGTGTGGCACATCATACTGCATTATACCGTATTTTAATTGAATTATGATAATAGTATCCGGAAGCACCTTGTAAAACCGCCAGGTGGAGTTAATAAAGCTTAATGTCCCATGTACAGCATTTGAGCTGTCACAAAAAAATGCCCGGTTCAAATCCCGATCACTGCAGAGGGACAATACTTTTCCAATTAAGAATTTAAGCTGTATACTCTTTCGACTTTTAATAATTTTAAACTGTGTATTACAGCAAGTTAATCATTAAACATTAAAAAGTCGGTATTTTTTATAAAAGCAAGATTGCACAGTTGGACAAAAGTACATAACCTCCCACCTTCATCATAAATGATTTAATTATTTATAAATATTTTACGCATCAGTGTCTTTAACTTGGTAACTTAGTGGGTTCTGGTTTTAACATGCTTGTTCGAACATTATTAAGCTTATATCGTGTACTTAAAAAGTTATAATGTTTTATCATTTTCTAAGAATACATACATGTAGTAAGAACACCACTTGCTGTTATTGTAAAAAGATAAATGTTGTTGTGATTTAACATCACTTGATAGTTATATGAATATGGAATCGTGTAACTAAGCAGCTAAAATATCACAGGTGGACATTTCGGAAACATTTTGACATCCTTGTCTTTTAAAAAAACTTTTATTGTCCTTGTAGTGGTAATGGACAAAGCACTGCACCCAATGGTTCAAAGCACGATCAGAGCATTACTTATGGTTTGTTCCTTATATAGTGAATACATAAAAATAGTCCACTATTATAGCTTATTTTTGGCTCTGCCGTGAATTTGTGTATCTGGATAAGTGATGGTATTGTGATTCAGGATTTCTTTGCGAAATTCAAACAAAGGAGGGAAGAAGGATTATTTTTGCAATTGGCACTCCGAGATTCTGACTGATTTAATTTCCCTCATTTAGCTGCAGTGGATAAAGAAATCCTGCAGTAGTTATATTTATTGGAAGGTGCTCTGTTTTATTAACAGACACTCTGCCTCAAACCTGTGTTGTACCTGTGTTGTGTTGATTAAGACATGGGTAATATCATCCTCATTAAACAATGTGTTTATCGTGCCAATCCTGCTAAATTAAGATAGCAGAAAGTCACCGTGCTCTTACAAGCGGATCTGTTAAGCAGAGTTTGTGTTAACAGTGTCAGTGAAAAAAATGACCGCAGGCACTTTTCCTTCTCCCCTATATTCTCATGTATGATTAGAATAGGCCAACCTTCCAATGAAAGACAGGTTCCTTTCGCCCAAGACTGGCAGGAAACAGTCAAAACACGCCACACCCAGACTGTAACTCGATCAACCTTTTTTAATAGCCTTGCAAATGTGCTCACACTGGATGATATGCACTCAACGCGCCACAGGTGTCACATTTACTGTACATGTCAAATCAGTTGCTTTCCATTGTGATTTTTTTTCTCCATAGCCTCCGCTTTATCATTTATACAGTATGCCTATTCCAGAGACATTTTCATTGTTGATAACTCTGCAGGGAGAGCATGGAGATTCCAAAACACTCTACAGCAGCAGAAGTGAGCAATTACCTGCTCGAAAACGAATGTGTTCCCAATGTGTTTCCTTTCTTCTTTTTCCAGCATGGAATAAAACTATTTATTGTTCCTTTGCAGCCTACACATGCTGATGCAGCTACCCACCTGAACTACAGTTTGCATAATATATTTATGTTCCTAAATTAATATCGTTTATGGCCTTCAGATGCGTTATGCTCCTCTTCTTTTTATGCTCAGCTACTAAAATTTCCCTTTCGTTGTAAAATTCCATATAAATATTCAATATTAAGTGGATTAAAACAAGCACAGTAAAGAGATTAAATTATTAAATCTTTTCACTAACAACCAATGCACCACGAGTGCCCCGTCGTTCATTTTGGCCAGCCTATCATGTACTGCGGTACACGCGGTGAATTGTAAATAATTTTGCGTGGTAAGGGGTTGTACCGTGCATTTTGAATGGTTGCATCTGTATCTGTTTTTTTAGAAAATCTAGTCCTTAATAAATTGTAGATAAGAATCAACTTCATCTAACAGCATCTGTACAAAGCTAATGGACCTGGAGTAGGCAATAAATCAATTAACCTTGATCTGTTGATACTCTTAACCTGTATCTGTCTCTTTCTCCAGCTGGCTCCCACACTCTCTCTCTGGCCCTTCCTGCAGAGAGACTCAGGGAGTCCCCTAGTCTGTAAGCAGGGCTCCATCTGGATTCAGGCCAGTGTCATTGATGTTGACTGGTCAGCCATCACTGGCAACCACAGTGGCCCCTTCGTCTGCAGCCTCAGCTCAGGAAGGAGAGCTTCCTGGAGAGCATATTGAGCTCAAGCCTAGCCCCCATGTACCCTTGAAGGACAAAACCACTGTCACTCCAACCACAACTGCACCAGCATTGAATGCGTCCTCTGCTAAAGCACCAGGGTCCACTGCTATTGCACCAATATCCAATGCTTGCTCTACTACTGCAATAACATCAACAACTTTTACAATTACTGCAGCCCCCTGTGAGAACAAAATCAGATATTGCTGACAAGAAGGTATAAGACTGTAGTGATGCTGGGGTTTTAATGTATTGTAACAATCAG
The DNA here is from genome assembly GCF_055471065.1 of Atractosteus spatula. Classification (NCBI taxonomy): domain Eukaryota; kingdom Metazoa; phylum Chordata; class Actinopteri; order Semionotiformes; family Lepisosteidae; genus Atractosteus; species Atractosteus spatula. The sequence goes on along the minus strand of NC_142710.1, from coordinate 7,799,272 downwards.
AAAATCTAATGGTTAATTGCAGAAGTACTTTGTAACTTTTAGGAATCATTCAAACATAGCAAGTGATAGTCTCACACATTGATTTTAAATGTACAGTACAGTATACAATTCATTGGTACAGTATAAAGCCAGAATATGCATAACAACAAACATTACAGAATGTACTTCTGAAATTATCTGCTGTGATACGAATGACTCGGGGGTTACAAGGACAAGTTAAGAGGTTCTATCGTCCAGGAATAAATCCATTGTGACCAATTAAACAGGTTGGTGAACTAAACAATTTAGAGATAATGTAGGACTAAAATCTGTGTAGTCTCTTTATTGAACTAATGACTTGCTAGATTCATTGATACCTTACAGATGTAACCAGGACATATGCTGAAGACAGCTTTACACAGACAGCATGTAAGGAATAGTGATATGGGTTATACCATATGCAGAGTCTGCTCAGGATAGTCATCTAGTAGGTTGGTACTTAGTACTGACATTTGCAAAACATCATTCCCAATCTTGCTATAACAAATCTGACCCAGGTTGAACAACCTTGGATGTAGCCTGAGGTCTCATAAGAACATACGAAGATCGCAGGAGGCTATACTCTCCATCTAGCCAGTGTAGTTAATTGACTAGAAGGTCTCATTCATGTCACGATTATAGTCCCTCCTCCTTAAGGGCACTCCGGTTCTTTTCACTTCGGACCTACAGTAATTTTGTGCACCTGCCCCATGTTCCAGCCTCCTTCCCGCCCCTCTTAAAAGCCAGACACCCACGCAGTTCGGGGCTCTGCTCTGATTCCCATATCGTGCGAGCCCAGGACCTGTAATCGCCTGGCTCCGTTATGTTTTTAAGTCTCTGTTCCCCCCGCCGGTTCAGTCCCGGTTCCATTTTTTAACTCTCAGTATCGGATGGACCGCCCGGCTTTGAACCTTTCGCTTTTCCTGGATTTCGCATTGGACTCTGTTTTGGATTGTTTGCCTCGGCCACACCTCCCCTGACCACCAGCACTTCATGGACATGCCCCCCTGTTTTCATCCCCGGTTCCTGCATGCCTTTTTTCCTTGTGTATTCTCACTCAACCCTGGATTCTGTCGTCTGCATAGGGTCCGGAAAGAACTGTCCGTTACAATTCAGCTGTTTCTTGAAAGAAGAAAGGGCATCAGCTACTACAGCATGGATGGGTAGCTTGCTCCAAACTCCTACAACCCATGGGTTAACGAACTGCCTCCTAATCTCAGTTATAAATGCAATTCCTCCATGTGTTCCCACATGCACCCTCTTACCTTCCAGTTACAGTCCTTCCTTTACTTCTCTAGGCTTCATGCAAATGTCAGCAGAGCTAACATTACAAACAGGTGTGTAAAAGATTAAATTAAAAATTGGTGTTCTATTAACAAGGTATCCCAAGAGGAACTTGTAATGGTAACTGGTAATCATGTTTTTTCATAAAACACAGTTTTCAGTTCCTCTTCTTCTATACTTCTAAAAAACCTTCAGAAGTTATTTTGGACTCAGAACTTCTCGAAAACTGAAGAAGCTCTTTTTTTTTTCTATGCCTGAATATGTTTGATTGTTGTTGCCATGCCTGCCCTGGCTCCTGCTCTGTGGGGTATGCAACACTGGTTGCCAAGGAAACAGACCAGCTGTGGGCTACGTTTATGGACATGCGACATGAGAAGGGTTCAGGAGCAATAAATTAATACAACTTTTCTCCCCTGACAACGTATGGTATAAAGCAGTTTGTCAAATGACATGACATGACGTGACTTTTCTATTAAGGATTTAAGAATAGTTACCAAAGAAAAGACACTACTCAGAGCAATTGATATAACTACTGATAGTGCAGGAAGAAAACTGACAATTTCAGCATCAGAAGAACAGAGGCAGAACCTAACTGGTAAAACCACAACTTCAGTGCACAGAGTATTTTAAGTCTCAGACCAAACAGGTGTTATGTTACTTCCTTATAAGAGCTCATCTCTTTCGTGTAATGATCACTTGTATTTCCAGTGCTGCTCTGAATTCAAGACCAGAAATCAGACCACAGCCCTCATATTTCTACAGTGATGATGCATGAGAAAGTATCAACATTTGCATCACCAGAAGAACAGAGAAAGAACTGAACCTGTGGTTAGATCACAACTTCAGTGCACAGGACATGTTAAATATATTAAAGAGAAAAAGGGGGGTTTTCTTATTTCCTTATAAAGTCAGGCTTGGCTTTTTCAGCTGTCAGTAGTGACAACCAGTATCTCCTGTGCTGTGTTGGACTCATGTCAATCTGCATTGACAGAAGCTGAACATTAAAACATGGAAGAGATTTACGCCAACATTGAAGATAGTTACAAGTTACCCAACTGCTACAAAGGAGGGGAAGCAGAACAGCAGAACAAAGGAAGACTAGGAGGTAATATAGCCACATCCTTTTTTCTTTAAGTGTGACTTTTTCACATCGATTCTGTAGATGAGTGATACTGCCTGGTTGAATAGGGCTAGATCAGAAATCACTGATTAATCACCAATTTCTAATGATCAGAATCAATTCCATTGTGATCATTTACACAGGTGATGTGTTACAGTATATGTTGTAACACAACAAGCTTTGATTACAAATTCATACACAATATTACAAACATTGTAGTACTTGCAAGCAGGCCAATGAACTATAAAGAAACTCAAATACCACATCTACTGTATATCTGTATCCGAAAAGTAAAAAAGTCTTGTGCTACAAGAAATTAATGGTTGTTAATACTCTATGGCCCTAGCTTTCTTAAACAGTTTGAACATACAAAATTACCTAACTCAGTGTCTTGGGTAAATATTTGTCCCTGTAGATTTGGTAAAAGACCTATTCAGACACTCCAGGAGGGACTTTCAACACACCTTCAGGGGAGATATTCTGAAAAGGCTGATCTTTTTAGTTCTGGAATCTGTGGACAAAATCCCAAAGAGACAGCTCTCCATACAAGATCCCAGCCCCCAGATACCTTCATCTGAGGAATGAACTACTGTATATAATAAGGGAGCAGTGTGCTTATCTATACCACAGATTGTGAATTCTACAATAGGCCAACTACACCTGCATTTTCACAAGATTATCAGGGAATTTGTTGTGCCTATTTGGAAGCCAATTAAAGGCCGAGAGTGCAGACAGAGGTTGTCTACTCACATCGTTGCAGTCTTATAGATGGTGAATTGGTTATGTGGTTTTGATAGAAACTAAAAGAGACATTGAAAGAGTGAGTGAAAGCTAGAAAAGGATGACATCAAGTAACGCCCTTGAATTTTCCATGTCAGTCCACTGGTAAGAAAGGTGTGCCCTGACACAGGCTCAATTTAGGGTAGGTAGGGTACCTGTAGGTCAGTTCCTGGGTCTTTTACATGCAGTTTCCTCATATGATGCTACCATTTATGCTACACCCTTCTACTTAATAAAAGTAGCTGTTCCTATCTTGTTTTTTTTTATAAAATCCAGAATATATCATTGTTTCTTAGCAATAGTGTATCTGTGAACAAAATGTTCACATCAAAATGTGAAATTGAAGGCTTAGGTAAAGAAAAAAGGTTCCTTTTGAAGAGCAGAAATAACCAGACTGTAACTCAAAGTAAAAACATAATCAAAATAAAGAGTTTATTCAACATCTAAAGAAGCCTTTTCATCTCTCAAGATACAGGTGAAAAGAAAAAGCTTCTCTGAATTTTCGATGTGTTTTATACAGGTACTGTAGATCACATCATACAATTTACATTGAAAAGCAGAAATGCCTAATATGGCAAAAATCTACAAATCTTCTTGTCTGTGGCTAAGATAACACATCTCAGTGACCACTAGGCAGCCTTTGATAAATGTTAGTTTCCTTTGTTGTGTTTTGGGTTCATTTATATAAATATATCTTGAACACAGTTGAACATAACACTAGGAATGCGTTTAATTTAACTTTTACTTGAACAGTTATTAAGCAGTTCCTTCCCAGGTCAGCCATCTTTGATCTCACACTAGCTTACTCTAGGGACTGTCTCACAATTACTAGACTAACTAAAACACAAAGGTATCATGAGATCCTTGTGGCAAAAAAATGTTAGCTTATTTGCTTCTGAATTTCAGGTTTTCAGACAACTAACAAAACAAACTGTTTGACACCTAATATTTATTTAGCATATGTGCGAAGAAAGAAAGACAGACTTCTGCAAAAGCAGTTTATGTTTTTAATTCTGCAACTTCATACGTGTATATGACTTTATAAAACAGTCTAATATTATTTTACTAAGGCATGGATATGTTTCCAATACTTCAATTTCTCTGTTGTTTTTTTGAGAAGTAAAGATGAAAGAGTAACACACTGTACAACATAGAAAACAAAAAGAAATGTATTTTCTACTACCTCAATTTAATGGCACTTTTTGGTAACTCTTACTGTAGACACTGCTCAGCAATATTAATAAAAATGGAGAAAAAAAAGTCTAGTACCATATCCCTTGCCAGCCACGAGAGTTATGTCCCTGAATAACCCTGAATTATACATTTAAAGATTTTTTCTAAAGTTCAACAATTTTGATTCCTTCTTAACCACGAGATTACCCTCTACAAGTGAATTTACTTGAGACAAGCAATTAATCGTACTGAAATTACTAGTTTTCTGAACACAACACTTTTTAAAGATTCAATAAGTTCGGAACGGTGCAGTCAGACTCCACACTCACTCCAGACAATGGCATGTTATCTCTCTATCCTATCTTTTACCCCACTGGATCCCTGTCCCTTCCCTGGCAGAGCTTGAAATTCCCACCTGGTGTGCAGATATCCTCACTTTGTGCTCTATATGTGCTCTAACACAGAAGGAATGACCATAATAACCAAGTAAGATTTCAGGTGGGCCAAGTTCCCAAGGTACCACTGCCACTCTGAGGACTAAGAGACACACTGTCACGATTGTAGTCCCACCCCCTTAAGGGCGCTACGGCTCTTTCACTTCTGACCTGATTTTGTGCACCTGCTCCCTGTTCCAGCCCCCTTTTCAGTTCTCCTTAAAAGCCAGGCGCTCACTCTATTCCGGGCTCTGCTCTGGTTTCCGCACCAGGCGAGTCCGGGACCTGGAAGCGCCTGGTCCTGTTTAGGTTTTATTTTCTGTTCCTGTTCCCCGCCGGTTCCGATCCGGTTCCTGTTTTTAATCGTCTGTCTAGGACGGACCGCCCAGCTTTGGACTTTTTCCTCCTTTTGGATTCTCCTTTGGACTTCTTCCTGGATTGTTTGCCTTGGCCACACCTCCCCCAAACACCAGCGCACCCAGGACACGCCCCCTGTTTTCATCCCTGTATCCTGCATGCTTTTTCCCCCATGTTTTCTTCACTTTTCCCTGGATCGTGTCGTCTGCATAGGGTCTGGAAAGAACTGTTCGTTACACACACTGCCTCCTTTATTGTTGACACTGGTGGGGGCGGGGGATTGTGGGGGACGAAGCAGGGGTTAGAAAACAGGCAAACCAGAGAGGTGAAATACTTGGAGCAAAGCTTGAGGTGCCCCATGTCCAAACTCAATTGCAGAGTCCTGAACTCTGCCAGGTCCAAGGATTTATTCACAGGAGCTCCTGGTGATTAGATAACCCACAGTCCAGCAGCCAGGGCAAACATGATAGGATGGCCATTATATTACCTATTTCCAATGATCTGGATCAATTACAATGTGGTCAGTTACACAGGTGATGTGTTACAAAATATAATTTAACACAGCACACATTTGTTACACCATTAATACACAATGTCAAAACCATTGGAGTGTTGGTACTGTAAATGCAGGCAAGCCAATGAACTTCAAAGTAACTTTGATACACAGTATCTCTATATCTGTATCTATAATTTAATAAAGTCCTGAGGAAATGGTTGTCCATTTGATTTTCCGTATACCTTTGGAGAGATATGTTGAAAAAACTGAATGTCTTAGAAAGTTTTATTTTCAGTTCAGGAAAAGAAATTCCAAAGAGATGGCTCTCCGTACAAGATCCAAGCCCTCATCTGCTCGGGTTTGAGCTGTGTGCTCCTGATAACCATTGTCATCTTCAGTTCTTATTGTAAGTACAGTAACTGATTTGTATTTTGATATTTGTAGCAGAAATGTATAGCAGAATGTGTAGCAGAAATGTCAAAGACAAATTAGCATGATCCCTGGGCTATTCAGAACAGTGGAATTCTGAGGACAAAACATAAAGTATCAGTGTTACCTTCCCAGCTTCTCCTCCCTCACTCCCTAGCTTGTCAGCAACTGTACTTCCAGTAGGCACAGCAGAATTCCTTTCTGTATTCTCAGGAAGCACATTCATTCCTGACTTGACTGCATGCTGTGTTTTGTATATCCCAGCCTCTTTCTTTCCTACTGTACAGTATATCCCAGTATTTCCCACCTCCTTTGGGACACTTCTCTATTCTGATAGAATCTCTATTCCAATATAATTATTTCTCCAGTGCTGTAACTGCCTTTTACACCTCTACCATCACAAAGATATAGCAGGAAAAGAGAAATGACGATGGAAGATGATTTAATTGTTGCTGTGATATGAATGACGTTCATTTATAAAAGCCCTATGTGTAATTCAACAAGACTGTAGTGTTGTGTTTAGTTATTGGGAAAGTAGGTTTATTTAAAACCTTGTTCAAAACAAAATCATAGGATGATTCCAATACCACTGTAATTCTCTTCTGATTTTTATTTAAGATTTTCTCAGGCCAGCAAGATCTGCCCAATTTCTACCCACAAACACCTCCCATGTGTACATAAATTGTTCATCTTCAAAGAGGAGCTCCTCTGCTTTTAAACAAGGTATTGTTATTAACCTATCTGGGTAAGTTGTTGTTTTTCAGGGCGCAATGATGCCTCTCAGGTCTCAGTCTCAGGTGATCATTAGAGCCTGGGTCCTCGGGTCATCAACACAGATACAGATGAACACTGCAGTAGGTTTGCTAACATGCTTGGCTGGTCTGTGTCAGTTTTGGATACTCCACTCAAAGCGCTTTACAGGTAATGGGGACTCCCCTCCAACACCACCAATGTGCAGCATCCACCTGGATGATGAAACGGCAGCCATAGTGCACCAGAACACTCACCACACATCAGCTATCAGGGGGGAGGAGAGCAGAGTAATTCATAGGTGGGGATTATTAGGAGGCCATGATTGGCAAGGGCCAATGGGAAATTTGGCCAGGACACCAGGGTTACACCCCTACTCTTTTTGAGAAACGCCCTGGGATTTTTAATGACCATAGAGAGTCAGGACCTTGGTTTTACATCTCATCCAAAGGACAGCACCTGTTTACAGTATTGAGTCCCCCTCACTATACTGGGGCATTAGGACCCACATGGACCACAGGGTGAGCACCTCCTGCTGGCCCCACTAACACCTCTTCCAGCAGCAACCTTAGTTTTTCCCAGGAGGTCTCCCATCCAGGTACTGACCAGGCTCACACCTGCTTAGCTTCAGTGGGTTGCTAGTTGTGAGTTGCAGAGTGATATGGCTGCTGCTATTGTAAACCCACTGGAACAATTAGTTGCTTAAACCTACACTTACAGTATACCATCTCCCCAATTCCAGTGTCTCAATATCTTCTCTAGAAAAAATAAAGAAAAGATCATTCTGCTGAAACTCAGGGTCCTTCAACAGTGCAGTGTTACAGTGTACAGTGTACAGAGAGCAGTGGTCAAAAAATCCTTCTCACTTTACTGGAGATAATAGTGAGAAGACAAATAGTCAGTTATTTATTTAAATCTTTTCACCAAAGCTTTTAATGTATTATTTTGCCTTACTCGTGGTTTCACAATAGTCAATCTGTTTTATAATTGTTTCTGTAACATATAATGTGTGCCTTTGCTTTGTGTTCCTTGAAAAGCACAGCTACATACTGTAAACTTGTCATTTTATACTTAGAACTGCGGACAATACTGGAGGACATTCACAACAGCTGTTTTAACCTGCAAGACAATTTGACTGATGTTCATGAAGAAGCTAAACGCTGCAACAACGCCATAAAGAGACACACCCTGGTCCAGCTGTGCAACAGCAGCTATATGATGGGTTGGTACAAGTGTGGATTTTCAAAGTTTTCTGTTCTGTATTATTTCCATCCACTGCTGACTCAAAAGAGACTTCTAAGCAAGCTGTCAGATTTAGCATCATTTTTTTTAGGTCAAGATAGCAGATAATATTAAATAGGAGGATCAGAAAATATTGTAGAAATAGCAAATAAAATTATAAAAAAAACATATAAAATTGTAGACTTTTATGAACATTTAGGGAAAATCCTTGGCAGATGCTGTCTAATAAAGTAATAATAAACATCATCAGGGTGAAGGATTTGTGCTGCCTTTGCATGCAGGAAAGAAGAACAAATGTGAAACATTGAACCAGAAAAGACTTATGTTGAAGCTTCACATTGTTCTTCCAGACAATGTAGGGAAGCAATAAAATGGCAAAACAAATACGAGTACCTTCAAAAGTACACTGATATCAAGCGGAAATATCACAGCTTGTTTAGAATGTTGTGGACAATCTGGTCACCATGTAAGAGAGAAGGTTTTGCTGATCTAGATACGGAGAGCTGAGCCCTGATTGCTTGTGAACACTAGGCGGAGCCAAACTTCACACAGCTTCAGTGTCCCACCATGTTGTCACTAATCTTGTTTTTTTCTTTCTTCACTTCATTAAGCTTGCTCTGTTCTTACTAAAATATCCAGTAAGTGAGTTTATTTTCTATCATATGTTTGTCTATTCGTGCTCAGGTGTCAGGAGAATTCTGTCAAAAAGGAATTACATTACGCTTTCTAAGTTGTATTGTGTATTACTCTTCTTTCTTCAAACTTTTCCAAAGGACAACAAAGAAAGTGAAGTTTTGGAAATGTATCGATGTATTAAGAAAATGTTTTCTAAAGTCATCTATACAGTTGCAGAAGTTTTTTTCTTTTCTTTCTTTGCACTTATGCTCAATTAATATTAGGTGTCATAAAGTTCATCTTGTTATTTGTGTATGGGCTGAGTTCGAAAGGAAATCAGCTAGTGTTCTTTGACCACAAGGAAACTAACATTTATCAATTCCTCTTACACTGATAACTGAAATAAATCAGTATCATTTATATATGATGGAAAAAATTAAATATCTGACATTGTACATGTGTTGTGTGCTCTTCACAGAGAGAGAAGGAAGCATACCTAGAGCAGGTAAGAATAACAATATTTAAGATCATTATGACAAAATCTTTCAAATTTATCTGAGCAGAATTTTAAATTCAAGGAATCATGATTAAGAATTATTTTCCATGACTCTGGGGAGAGTGTCTTAGCACTTATAGTTGCTTAGTGAAGGAAAAATACATATTCATTTTTCCTTTCCTATCAGACTCACACTGTAAAAGAGCCTGCTCTTTTGCCACAGATAGGTTTGAATATTAATCCAAACAACGTTGGCAGTGTTGGCAACATTACTGGCACATCCTTGGACTCTATAACTTGTCTTACCAGGCAACATATATACATATATCTTGTACATAAAATCTTAGACGACCCCCCTCATCCACTCTTTTTAGAATGTACTCTCCTACCCTCTGGGAGGAGGTACAGGATCATCTATATAAAGATGTAGAGAGCATTTATGTCCTTTATACTTGGAAGTATTCAATTGTTGAATAATAAAAAAAAATGTGTCTGTCTTTGAGTAATCCTTGGAAGAAAATCTGTATCCTAATACATAAAAATCAATTTAACAATTTTTGTTTTTTCTTTCTCCTAGTGTGGAAATGGATTCAAAATGCATCAGGTATCCTAATCAATGGCTGCCATTGTACAGTGTTTTTTATAAATGTATACAAATATACTCTTCTGGGAATAGTTGAAACAGAAGAGTTTCATTGGATAATATTAGATTAAATAATGTGATATATTATTGAATATGTTATATTGTATGAGTTAAATTTTTTTCTCCAACCTAACACTTACAATTTCTTAAGAAATTAATACAAATAATTTCTAGTGAATGTAAAAGTTATTTCCTTTGTTTAGGCATAAACCTCTGTTTATATAGTCATTGTCATTCTTTCCAGCTGATGTAGTCCTGGACCCTGATACAGCCCACATCAGCCTGAACATCTCCAAGGATGGGAAACGTGCAGTCTTGTCTGATGTGCCTCAGTCCCCTGCATCGACAAGATTTACTGTCAATATGGGTGTTTTGGGTAAAGTGGGATTCATCTCAGGGAGGCACTACTGGGAGGTGGAGGTGAGGGATAATCTGGACTGGGGTGTGGGCATCTTCAGGGGATCTGCTCCTAGAAATGCATACCTTAGACCTGAGAACGGGGCCTGGGCAGTGGAGCGGTGGAGTAAAACCAAGTTTAGTTTCATTACCGAACCCAGAACACCATTATCTCAGGATCTGCTTCCACAGAGAGTGGGGGTCTATATAAACTGTGAGGAAGGACAGCTGTCATTTTACAAAGTGGAGACTCAAAATCTCATTTACACAGCTAATGTACATTTCACAGAAAAATACTACCCATTGTTCTACACAAAAAGCAAAAAGGGCATTTCCATTGTTCCTTCTCTGAGTATTAAACTGTAACTAGACTTTGTAATTTTTTGTGAATAATATGCCAGATTTAAATATCGAAATCAGGGGCTAGAGATCCTGGTCCCGGAGGGTCTGTGCTGTAAAATGTTTGCTCTGTCAGTTTAGGGTTGAAAGAGGTTGATAAGTGGTCAGAATAAGCCAGTAATAGTTAATGCTCATCTATAAGAATCTACATGGCTTGGCAGCTCAGTGCCTTTCTGTTATCTGTCTACTCCCCACATTTTGACCTTCATTCATCCAACTTCAACTGGGCTTCTAGACATCCCTCAATCTCATTTACACTCTGTGGGTGACAGGGTCTACTCTTGCTCCTGTCACATGTTAAAAGACCAGTCAAGTCACAGGTCACAGGTCACAGGGTCATAGCCATGTGCTGAGATGTCAAGATGTCAAACACAGTTGATTGGATGTGACAAAATAATTTGCAATTCTAAATTATGAAATGGCAAGCTGAAAGTGATTGAAGCTTTGGAGACACACTGGCCTTCCAGGAGAAGGACTGGACTCCCCTGGATTAAATAATCTCTAGATTTACAGTACATGGCGGGCAAACTACAGCCCATCTCTTCCACCCCATCGCAGAACTCTGACACAACCAGCACCTTAACTGCTCTTTGGTTGTAAAAACATCCTGGACTGGACTGGAGTGGATTGGAAGGGCAACACGTTGAGCAATCCTGCTATAAGGCCACTGCACAGATGGTTTCAAACATCTCTGTACAGTATATCACCACATCAAAACACAAGAACTCCTCCAGTCCTTGTCTTTATATAGCGCTTTGCTCTGTCTAATCATTTAATTTATTTTTTATGCTTAATTGCTTATGGGGTCCAGGGGCTGAAGGTCTGTTCAATAATGAAGGAAGAGCTGGAACAAAGACCTGCAGTGGATTGGAGTGGAATGCACCCTCCACTAAGCCAGTGGTTCTCAAACTGTGGTAAAAGGAGAGCCCCTAGGCAGAGCAACGACCTGTATTAGAATTCAGTGGAATGCACCATCCACTAAGCCAATAACCAGATCAATTAGGCTGATAGAAACGCTGAAGTCTTCAGGCACTGTTGTCCTACAGGACTGTAGATCTTATCCTTCATTTACCCAACATCTTAGAGCTACAACATAAAAGAGCTTTGATTTTTTGTCTCTAAATAAGTGTTTATTTGGTTTGTCTTCATTCTCAGATTATGAATTATAATGAATATTTTTTTTTGTGTATTTGGTTTCCCATTTTGATAAAGACCCGTGTGTGATTTTGAAATGTCAATGAAGAGGCCTATAGAAAGCTCTGTGCTATTTTTACCTTTCCTCTTTGTCCTTTGTGCCCTTCTCCTGACACCTCAGTAAGACCCCTGTGTACAGTAACTATACAAGTTTTCATGTATACATGATGTAGTCATTCCTTCCTGTTTTTTTTTTCATTTAACAGGCAGTTTTGCACTCTTATGAGCCGGGTTCTCCTAAAGCATCACCATGATATTCTTTTGCTCACATCTTCTTGGATTAGGAAATTGATTTTTACTTTTTATTAAATTTTAACATTTTTTAATACGGGCTTGTGTGTGTGATGAGTAATCTAATATTTATACATTTGCTAACAACTGTACCAATGTGACTGCTGAACTGAAATTGAGCAGGAGTGTTAATGTTTTCATATACAGATGCAGCCATTCAAAATGCACGGTACAAACCCGCGGTACGGGAAAGCCACCGCAGGGCACCGCGGTAAGTGATTGGCTGGCCAAAATGACCGACAGGGGCACTCGTGGTGCATTGGTCGGTAGTGAAAGATTTAATCATTAAATCTCTTTACTGTGCACATTTTAATCCGCTTAGTATTGAATATTTCTATGAAATTTTACCACTAAAGGGAAATTTTAGTAGCTGAGCATTAAAAGAAGAGGAGCATAACGCATCTGAAGGTCATAAATGATATTAATTTAGGAACATAAACATTACTGTATGTAAACTGTACTGTGTATGGCTGGTCTTGGTTGTTTAAAGAAAAAATACACACCAGTCTTCCATTTCTCCCTAAACATTTTAAGCATGAAAGTTTTATGAAACGGTACCCAAATATGCGATTGCTGTATAGAATGAATTTTAATTAAAAAAAAATAATTAACCCGAAAATTAAGCTGTTTACATCTTCCGCCTGAGAACATAGTCACCCGTTGCTACACAATGCAGAAACAAAGCCACTAACTAGCAAAGAGAGGACATTAGCTAGCCAATATGATAAAGAAATAAATGATTATTTTGTTGATTTCTTTTGCACATTTATTTGAACATTTCCATCGATTGTACAAGCACTTGGAAATGCCCGTTTTCCATGTAAATAGTTCCCTGGTTCCGCACCCCGCACCAAACAAATTTATATTTCTAAATATCACATGATCGAATTTAAGTCATTTTAATAACAATGAATAGTCACCTATGCGTTACAATATAAACATTTATATTGATTTAAATCGCGTTTAAATCACCTTTATTTAAAACCCATAAATAAAGCTGATACTGTTTAGACTTTTAATTATTTAAAACTGTATTACAGCAGCACAATGCACAATGCAACGTAAATCGCTATCTTTGTCTTCTGCGTAATAATGTTCACCTCTCTGTCCAGCAAATTAACAATAATAGTAATAATGAACTTTATTGTATATGGCGCCTTTAAAGGTGGCTCCTCAAAGCGCTTTACAGGATAAAAACAATAACAACAATAGTGTTAGGCTGGGCAAACTATTTTTTTTTATAGAAATACAAAATGAGATATAATGATGTGTTCCGGCTTAGACATTAACGAAGAGCATAACGCGTGTACTGTATACACTGCAAGTACAACCCCCCTCTCTGCGGGAGTGCTGGCTGTGACGAATTAAACCGGTTTCACAGGTATTTTCAAAGTAGAAGGGGGCGAGATTTCCAACGAAAGACACGTCCCCCCCTCCAAAACCACCCAGTAAGTACAGTACTTACTAGTTAAGAAAGCTAGGCTCCTCAATGAAATCGCTTTAACATTCTAATGCGTTGGTGTAACAGTCCGGGCGTCGATTACAAACGCCAGCGGAGAGAGAGAACAGGGGAGGAATGTTGGTTTTGCATAAGGGGCGGGGCTATGGAAATGAGGTCTATTTGGGAATGTGGAGTTACATGTTCTGGCTGTTTGTGAATTATCATTGTTGAGTATGGAGTGTTGAGGTATTAATTTTGTGTAATGCTTTATGTTGAAAATTGAGGTGGATTTTGTTTATGATAAAGAGGATAAACTGGGATGGGAGGAGGGTTTGGTTTTGCATAAGGGGCGGGGTTATGATAATTGGAGGAATTTGAGAGAGTTTGCGGGCTATTTTTGGTTTGTATTACGAATAATTCGTACAAGATATTGAGATTTGTTGTTGTTTTGTTGAGATTTAACTCCGCAAGTCTGAGTTCTTGTATCCGTCCTATCCGAGCCCGAAAGTATTACAATATGTATCTTTATAGCAGGTGGTATACAGCTTTTTAGTATAGATTACACTTTGCTAAAATGTATTTAAAAAATAAAAACGATTCCAATCTAATCTTTCCACATTTGATCCCAAGATCCCAAGAAAAATAAATCTAAACGGGGAGAAAGCTATGCTGAAAGTTTATTAAGATACTTAGAAGACAAAGATATTAATTTATGTTGCATTTGTCTGATTGTGAATCAAAAAACACATATATTTAAACACGCGTTTGCGATTTAAATCAAAACGTGATTTAAATCAATATAAATGTTTATATTGTAACGCATAGGTGACTATTCATTGTTATTAAAATGACTTAAATTCGATCATGCGATTCGATCTTTACTTCTTTCTCTGGCTTTTGTTTTCCCGGCCACCTTGGCTTCTGGTTTCCTGGCCACTCTGGCTTCGGGTTCCCTGGCCTACCTGGCTTCTGTTTCCTTGTCTCCCTGGTTTTGTTATTGTTCCTTGCCCTCCTGTTCAGTGGTTATTTTTATGTGTGATTTTTTAAAATTATTTTTCGTGTTTTGTCTATCCGGGGTCCCACGCCCGCTGTCTCCCTGTCCCTGGCTCCAGGGCCTGCTGTCTCCCTATTTTTTCTCAGTCATTTTTATGTGTTGTTTGTTCCCCTGTTCCGTCAGGGCTTACTTTTTGTTGTATGTGCTTTTGTTACATGTTTTGTCTGTTTTTTTTTGTCTCGCTCCCCCGGATCTTTATCCACCCCCCCTTCCTCCACCCAATAAAGGTTTTTTACCCTGGAGGAGGGGGTAGCTCTCAGCAATGGACTCCCAGAGGTTTCCTTTCAGTTAAATGAGGTTTTTCCTCCCCCCAGTGTTGTGCAGTTTATATATTTTTTTTTGGTGTCAGGAGCTGCCCTTGTGGTGGGGGGGTTGGTACTGTCACGCCCTCCACAGCCGGAGGGCACTCCTGCTCTGTCCTGTTCCTAGTTTTCCTTTGTTTTTCTTCTACTTCTGGTGTTTCTTGTGTCTGGGGCTTTATACTTCCCAGTCTCGCCTTCCTTCTCACTCGACATTGGGATCGGTTGTCGAGAGGCTCGCCTCACCAGGTCACCCCACGTCTGCTACAAGAGGGTTTATGTCTCACTCCGATTCCACCCAATACCTTGAGCCCGGGTGAACCCTCTCGTTCGCTCTGTTCCTAACGCTACACATAGGGTCCTACCGCCTCGCTGGTCTCTCTCAATCGCTAGCTCCCGGCCTCTGTGACAATATGTATCAGCTGATGGTATGATACTCAAATAAATAACCAGGAATGTTATTGTTTGTATATATAATTACTGTTCTGTGCTGCATTAAGGTAAAGTTTGGATGTTTGAGGGAACATTTTGAGTTCTGAAACCAATCAAAGAGTATAACAAAGAAAACAATGGGAATATAGTTTCCTTTATATGAATTTTCACCTTACAAACAGTTTCCGAGGAGAGAATTCAGCTTCTATAATGACGGAGGAGTGTGCTAATTTACAACACAGATAGTGAATTCTGCAGTAGGCCAACTACACCTGCTTGTAACAGAGGAACCACATCTAGAGTGTATAAAGGAGTTTGAGCCACCTGAGGGCAGCGAGGAGACACTCCAGTCACAAAACAGAGCACCTGCATCTTCACAAGGTTATCAGTAGATCAGCTGCACCTGTTTGAGAACCTATTCCTCTATATAAAGATTCAAAGAACAGCCAGAGGTTGTCACAGTCTTACAGATGGTGAGAGATCTGATCTCATGGTGAGATTACCAGTGTTAAAGAAAGGTCACAGTTTATACTGTTCAGATTGAAACTAAGAGAGATGTTGAAAGGGTAAGCCAGAGCAAGAACAGGATGACACAACGTAGCAGCCTCGATCGTTGCCGTAATGGTACTGACATTAAAGAGTAGAAGGGCCCAAGATCCACCGGGCTGAGGTAATATCACACTGCTACTTCCCTTTCCATGTAGGAGTCAAGTGTGCATTCAGACAGGTCTATTTAGAGTAGGTTGAGTTACATCAGTGTGGGTCCTGCAACCGTTAAATTTCCAGGTTTTTATGCGCAGTTCTCTCACAGTACACTATCATTTAAGTAGGGGTGTCTGCCACAGTTACAGCATGAAGCCAGTAACATTTAAACTTTCTACAGATCCAGCCATTCAGAATGCGTGCCAGATACTGTAGTAACTTGTGGTGCTCCCGACATAACGCACCCTGTTTTTTAAATCTGTTTTTCTACTGCACTTCTTTGTAAAACTGCCAGGTTGAGAAGTGAAAGGTGCACGTGCTGTATGGAAGCATCTGGGCAGTCACCAGAAAATGCCTGCTTTTGAATCCTGGTCAATGCTGAGGGACAATCTTTTTCTCGTTCTAGAATTTAAATTGGATCTGTTTAGACCTTTATTAATTCTAAATTGTGTATTACAATATGTAAAATATTTAATATTGTTTTTATTTACATTTACATTTTATTTTGAGATATAAAAAAGTTTATTATTATACTGTGACTTGTTGTGACTTCCGCATAATTTATAATTTATATTTTGCCTTAAAGCAAATTTCAGCAATGATTAAATTTTGATTATAAAAATATGTTTCACATATTGTATTGCAGTGGCTAAAAAATCATACAGCATCATGTACAGATGCAGCCATTCAAAGTGCGCATTACAGACACGTACCGCATGTGCCGTCGTGCAGTGTGACGCAAGATGACGCGTGGCACCGCAGTACGTGATTGGTTGACCGACAGGGGCACTCGTGGTCCGTTGGTCTGTCTTAGAAAGACTTACAGTAAACGTCTTTGCTGTGCCCGTTGTAGATATTGAATTTTACCACTGAAGGGAAATCTTAGTAGCTGAGCATAAAAAGAATAGGAGCATACTGTAACGCGTGTGAAGGCCATAAACGATATTAATTTTGGAACATAAACATACAGTATATAGCTGGTCTTGGTACTTTAAAGAAAAAAATACACACCAGTATTCCATTTCTCCCTAAACATTTTAAGCTTCGAAGTCTTTAACTAACGTGATACCGGAGTCAACAAGCATACTTTTAGAATTTGATTAATAGGGAATATAATATGGAATCGTGTATCTAAAGAATTTAATAACGGTATGATTATATTCGTGTACTGCGACAGGGCTGTGTAGGGCTGTTTCGCCTCCCGCTTCATGCGACTTCCCCTGTAGCCTACTGGTCTACGTGCCTGACAAACAACTCGCAGGTTGTGTGTTCAACTCCAGCTGGTGCTGGACTTTTCTTTTAACAAACATTTCTTCGAAAAAATAGAATAGCGATATTATGGACAATCAATTGACTTTTATATTTCAAAATATCGCAACATGATCGATTCTAAGTCATTTTTGATAACAATGAATAGTCACCTTCTTCCCTTCTGACAATGGTCCCTGCTTCTGCTTCCTGCTTCTATTGTGTGTGTGTGTGTGCAACAGAGTAAATTTTTATAGGAGAAATGGAGGCTGGACAGTATGCGTTACAATATAAACATTTATATTGATTTAAATCGTGTTCTGATTTAAATCGCAAACGCGTGTTTAATTATATGTGTTTTTTAATCATAATCAGGCTAATGCAACATAAATTGATACAGTATCTTTGTCTTCTAAGTATCTTAATAAACTTTCAGCATAGCTTTCTACCCGTTAAGATTTATATTTCTTGGGATTTTGGGATCAAACGTGGAAGGATTAGATTGTAATCGTTTTTATTTGTCAAATACGTGATTGTATTTCTGAATGTTATGTGACACCTACAGTAGTTCACTGCTTTAAATACATCGAATTAAGAAAGTTATGTGTAGCACTTTAGATCTTTTTTCTGAACCAGGGAAAATCTGATCATGTTTCTCTATAACAATAATAAAAAACTTTATTTTACATATCACCTTTGAAAGTGGTAGTACCTTTTTTAGTACTATATTTTTGTATTATATTCCCAATTAATCAAACTCTATGTATCGGCTTGTCAGTCAGGTCTTTTTTCTCTATTTGAATTGTCGTTTACACCTCGCACGACTTTAAAAGCTACAAAGACAGGTTTCGATTCACATTAGCTGGCGAGCCCTGTTAACAAAAAAACTAATAATGTAACATGCCACTGTTTGTTCATGAACAAAGTTATACTGAGATTTCCTTAGATACGCGATTAAAAAATAAACGTATCATATGTTGCTGTTGTGAATGCCTGTGGATTGTATCTTATTAAGCTCTAAATTGCAATTTGAGCGGTTTTTGACTTTTTTTAAATTGCATTTTGGGCGCGGACAGCACATACAAGGGTTAA
Organism: Atractosteus spatula; assembly: GCF_055471065.1. Lineage (NCBI taxonomy): Eukaryota > Metazoa > Chordata > Actinopteri > Semionotiformes > Lepisosteidae > Atractosteus > Atractosteus spatula. The sequence continues at coordinate 7,780,887 of NC_142710.1, read as the reverse complement.
TGAACTGCACCAAGAAATTTAAAATAGTATTCTTTAGGTGTGAGGGTAGGAGTGGACCGCAGCAGGCATAATCAGCAAACCAGGATAGTTTTGTGGTGTTTGTTTAGATGAAACGTTCCTAAAACGTATAACGTAACAAAATTAAAGACGATTAAAATCTGTAATCTTTCCACTTGTACTGTGAGTCATCGGAAAGTTTCGGCTTTGTGTAAGGATGGTATCAAAAAGCAATCTTAAGTGGTGAGAAAGCTGTGCTCAATGTATTTAAGGGACTTAAAAGTAAAAGGAGATGCTTCATATTGCTTGACTAATTTTAAAAACCAAGTTATAAATGCAGATGCTCCCTCGGTGCCGCGCCGGGTGTAAATATCAAAGTATACATTCCCAACACTAATTGTACCCATCTGTCATGCAAATAAAACACCTTGAATTGAATTGAGGGAGAGAGGGGGGGAGGGGGAGAGAGACAGCCAGGACTCAAGGCAAATAAGATACACTCCACAGGCATTCACAACAGCAACATATGAAACGTTTGCACGTATAGTTAAGTTACTTGGTTTTCAAAGTGCAATGAAATACAATATTGTTGTTGTTGCTGTTCTTGTTGTCTTTATCCTGTAAAGCGTTTTGAGAACCCACCTTTAAAGGCGATATATACTGTAAAAACGCTGATTCTTATGGAATGTGTTCCGCCGGGGATTCAAATTTTTATTTATTTATTTTTTAATCACGTATCTAAGGAAATCTCAGTATAACTTTGTTCATGAACAAACAGTGGCATGTTACATTATTATTAGTTTTTTTGTTAACAAGGCTCGCCAGCTAATGTGAATCGAAACCTGTCTTGCTAGCTTTTAAAGTCGTGCGAGGTGTAAACGACAATTCAAATAGAGAAAAAAGACCTGACTGACAAGCCGATACATAGAGTTTGATTAATTGGGAATATAATACAAAAATATAGTACTAAAAAAGGTACTACCACTTTTAAAGGTGATATGTAAAATAAAGTTTTTTATTATTGTTATAGAGAAACATGATCAGATTTTCCCTGGTTCAGAAAAAAGATCTAAAGTGCTACACATAACTTTCTTAATTCGATGTATTTAAAGCAGTGAACTACTGTAGGTGTCACATAACATTCAGAAATACAATCACGTATTTGACAAATAAAAACGATTACAATCTAATCCTTCCACGTTTGATCCCAAAATCCCAAGAAATATAAATCTTAACGGGTAGAAAGCTATGCTGAAAGTTTATTAAGATACTTAGAAGACAAAGATACTGTATCAATTTATGTTGCATTAGCCTGATTATGATTAAAAAACACATATAATTAAACACGCGTTTGCGATTTAAATCAGAACACAATTTAAATCAATATAAATGTTTATATTGTAACGCATACTGTCCAGCCTCCATTTCTCCTATAAAAATTTACTCTGTTGCACACACACGCACAATAGAAGCAGGAAGCAGAAGCAGGGACCGTTGTCAGAAGGGAAGAAGGTGACTATTCATTGTTATCAAAAATGACTTAGAATCGATCATGTTGCGATATTTTGAAATATAAAAGTCAATTGATTGTCCATAATATCGCTATTCTATTTATTCGAAGAAATGTTTGTTAAAAGAAAAGTCCAGCACCAGCTGGATTTGAACACACAACCTGCGAGTTGTTAGTCAGGCACGTAGACCAGTAGGCTACAAGACAACTCGCATGAACAAGGAGGCGAAACAGCCCTACACAGCCCTGTCACAGTACACAAATATAATCATATCGTTATTAAATTCTTTAGATACGCTTTAGATACGATTCCATATTATATTAGCAGAAAAGCTTAAAACTATCACTTTTTCACATGCTATTTCACATGCTAGTTAAATACTTCGATGCTTAAAATCGTTAGGGAGAAATGGAATACCGGTGTGTATTTTTCCTTTAAAGTACCGATTCCTGGAATCTGACTGGCTGACACCCTTCTGAAGTGGTTCCATAAAATCTGGTATATGGAAAAGAAAGCGTTGATAAATACAAGTGTCTTTTAATACACTCTTTGCTGTGCTCTTGAGGATCCTTGTGATATTTTGAGCTCTAGTTGAATGATAAGTGTCGCATTTTAAATCATTTTCGTAGTTAGAAATTATGAAATGCCCTGTTAAAAGCAAGGAAGTTTTTATGCCCGTTGAAGTAAAACAAAATGCTTGACAAAGTATGGCTTGGACAGATTCCAAGTGCTTGTACAAATGTGCTAAAGAAATTATACTTTGAGTATACAGCTTGTCCAAAGTCATCCATTATTAATACTATTAGTAATATCTTCGGTAAAGGCTTTGATGCATAAATATTTCTGATAAAGGTAGGTTGTGTACTTTTCTCCAACTGAGCAATCTTGCTTTCATAAAATATACCAACATTTTAATGACTGATGATTAACATGCTGTAATACACAGTTCAAAATTAAAGTCTCAAATGCTGTACATGAGAGGTTAAGCTCCCCCTGGCAGTTTTACAAGATGACACCGGATAGTTTCCGGCAGAGCGTCAAATGACGCGCGATTAACCACGTGACACTGCGTGACACCGCGTGATACCGTGACACGCCCACCGGGGTATGCCGCGAAATACCTCACCCATTTTGAATGGCTGCATCTGTAGTATACACGGTATATTTATATGCTATATGATCATACTACAGTTAATTAACCTGCCTACGATACTGTTTCGGTATACTGTATCTCTGGATCTGACCTCATGTGACTTGCGTGTGTGGCACATAGGGAGATGGGAAAGCACTGCTAACAAAATCCTGACTGGGAGAAAAATGTCCTGTGTATGATTTTCCTCCTCATTGCAGTATATAGCCTAATGGTGTGATTTAACAAAATGTAACACACAGTATTCCAGAATAAATAAAAATGTGTTTTCAATTGATTGTAACCCCAAAACCACAACACAAAACACACATGTATAGTAATCACAATATTAGGTGATGAACATTAGAACCGCAATTATATTCACCACTGTATTAAGTTACAACAGATACAAATCTTACCACAGATCCGAAACCTTTTAAAACAGATGCTATTAATCCTACTTCACACCTGCATGTCAAGATAATGGTGTTCCAAGCAGATGTTTTGTTTAGATTATACGAGTAATGAGTCCTTGAGGCATACCATCCAAGGAATCGAAATTATAAAAAAATCTAACCGTTATTTGGATGAGAGTAATGGGTACCTTCTGAGAAGTCATTTACTGCTTCCAAAGTAGCTGATTTTGACAAACTGCAGAGCTAATTTGCTTGAAAAATTTAAAATCTGTCTGCCTGACTTTATTGCAGCTTATTTCATTCAGCTGTTTGGACACCTACAGAGATATCCGATCTACATTTAAGGTCTTTCTTTCACGTCTTTGTTATGCAAAATGTTTCTGGCTCTTGGTAAACTCTGAGATCCTGACTGCTTTCACTTTCTATTTGTCTCATTTAGATGAAACAGAAAGAGAAGACGTTAAGTAGTTTTTAAACTTTTTGGAATTTGATTTATAATATTATTTATTATTAATAACTAATATTATATCATTTATAATCAAACCACTGACATGGACACAGGTGTTGCTTCTGTTCATAGCCTCTCATTAATTTAAAATGTGCTGAGCTCTGTGAATTTTTAACACGTTTGTCACCTTTGCCTGTCTGAAAGTCAGGGGGCCCCAGTGCCCAGCTATGAGAACATGAAAGTGAATTAAACATGTAAATATGATATATAAAAGTAATACCCTGAAACAACCAGATAAATACATATAACTATATCAGTAAGTTAATATGGTTAAAACCGCTCAGTTCACACCCCAGGTAAGGTTAGGGTTAGCATTCACAAACTACTTAGAAAATTATTACGCTCAGCGTTGGATTTTGGGGCCCATGTCAGGTTTAGGACGGGTGTTTTTGAAGTCCTGTCTGAAAATTTTTTCTCCAGAAACTCTCTGGGACCTGGATAGAGCGGTGCAGCCCGTAGTAATTTTATCCCAAAACAGAGTTGGTGAGATCAGAAGTTGCCACCAAGCATTATAGATTCTCATTTAATTGCAAGAGCTTTGATCAATGGTCTCAATTGTTTCCCACTCATACCTTTAGGTTTGGGGAACATGTCAAAAACCGATACCAAGAGAATTTCAGATATATATCGCGGAAAAGCTCAGTTGGAACCCCAGGTATGGTAAGGGCCTCTCTAAAGCCTGGATGCTGCTGTGCACCACACGGTAATTTAATGCCGAAACTGAGTCTGTGAGATCAAAACTTGTCACCAAGAATCATAGAATCTCATTTAATTGCAAGAGATAAGAGCAATGTTCTCGATTGTTTCCCACTCATACCTTTAGGGTTGGGGAATATGTCAAAATCCAATGCCCAGAGAGGAGCAGATATAGATAGCAGAAATCTTCAGTTGGAACCCCAGGTAGGGTTAGGGTTAACATTCACACACTACCGAAAGACTTTTTAAGCTCAGAGATGTTATTTTCGGTCCAAGTCGGTTTAGTACGGGTGGTTTTGAAGTGCTATCTGAAATTGTTTCTCCAGAAACTCTCTGGGGCCTGGATGGCGCCGTGCAAAACACAGTAATTTTATGCCGAAGTTGGTGGGATCAAAAGTTGTCAACAAGCATTATAGAATATCAATTAATTCCAAGAGATAAGACCAATGTTCTCGACTGTTTCCTATTCATACCTTTAGGTTTGGGGAACATATCAAAATCTGATGCCCAGAGAGGCTCAGGTATAGATCGCGGAAATGCTCAGTTAGAACCCAAGGTAAGGTTAGGGTTAGCATTCACACACTACTGAGACACTTTTTAAGCTCAGTGCTGTTATTTTTGGCACAAGCCAGGTTGAGGACGGGTGGTTTTGTAGAGTTATCTGAAAATTGTTTTTCAGAAACTCTCTGGGGCCTGGATGGCTCCGCGGATAGCATGGTAATTTTATGCCGAAACTGAGTCGGTGGGATCAAAAGTTGTCAACAAGCATTTTAGAATCTCATTTTATTGCAAGAGATAAGACCAATGCTCTCGATGGTTTCCTATTCATACCTTTAGGTTTGGGGAACATGTCAAAATCTGATGCCCAGAGAGACTCAGGTATAGATCGCGGAAATGCTCAGTTGGAACCCCAGGTAGGGTTATGGATAGCATTCACACACTACTGAGACAATTTTTAAGCTATGTGCTATTATTTTTGGCCCCAGCCAGGTTTAGGGCGAGTGGTTTTGTAGAATTATCTGAAAATTATTTTTCAGAAACTCTCTGGGCCCTGGATGGCTCCGTGAATAGTGCTTTAATTTTATGCCGGATCTGAGTCAGTGGGATCAAAAGTTGTCAACAAGCATTATAGAATAAAATTCAATTGCAAGAGCTAAGAAAAATGTTCTCGATGGTTTCCTACTCATACCTTTAGGTTTGTGGAACATGTCAAAATCTGATGCCCAGAGAGGCTCAAGTATAGATTGCGGAAATCCTCAGTTGGAACCCCAGGTAGGTTTAGGGTTAGCTTTCACACACTACTGAGACAATTTTTAAGCTCAGTGCTGTTATTTTTGGCCCAAGCCAGGTTTAGGACCTGTGGTTTTGTAGTCTTAACTGAAATTTGTTTTTTTAAGAAACTCTCTGGGGCCTGTATGGCGCAGAACACCGCGCAGTAATTTAATCCCAAAACTTAGTAGGTGGGATCAAAAGTTGTCACCAAGCATTACAGAATCTCATTTAATTGCAAGAGCTTTGACCAATGTTCTCAATTGTTTTCCACTCATACCTTTAAGTTTGGGGAACATGTCATAATCCGATGCCCATAGAGGCTCAGATATAGATCGCGGAAATGTTCAATTGACACCCCAGGTAGGGTTAAGGTTCGCACTCTATTTACACGATATATTAATTTTAGTGTTGAATTTTGAGACTCAAGTCATATTTATTGATGAATATTTATTAATGAATTTGATTAATTCACCCGCGATTCCTTGGAACCTTTTTGCCTGCTTTTTACAGTTATAGGTTAGGTTTTCAAATGGTTCGTTGGTGTTATGGTTTTGGTGCATGACTCACATGCTGAAGGTCAGAGGTTCAAACCCAGCTCTCGCCATGAATTTTCTTTTAACAATAAACACTTCTTTGAAAAACTAAAATAGTAAATATTATCGACACTATATTAAATGTGTTGGTATTTCTAAATATCACAACACATTCAAAGTTAGGTGATTTATTAATAACAACTAATAATTTCAAACTGCTTGTATTTTAAAATTGTATTTTGTTCAGGGTGATTTTTCACTGTTTTCACAAACTTCATTTCAATTCAATTTATTTTTATAAGCGCCTTTCACAACAAGGTTGCCCCAAGGCGCTTAACAATGCAAGTAACCATACATGTTGTGAACACAGAACAGAAAAGACCAGAAGACAACGGAGGAGAGGAACCAAAAACTCCTTAGTAAGGAGAAAAAAAAACCTCTAGGGGTCCTAGGGCTTTCCAACCCTTTTGGTAAACATTATATAATTTTAAAAAAAGGAAATAAGTGAATGAGCGTATGAATCCATCCATCCATCATGTCTTCTGTATGTCAGTACTCCATGCAGATCTCTGTAGACCATGACCATCAAAATCCTCCTAAATGATAGCTATATCCACGATGTCCCTCTTGGATCCATGGCAGTGATGCAGCATCCAACTCAGATGGTGCCCAGCCCGGGCACCAACCAGACATGTAGGGAGGAGAATAGGATAGTTTGGTCATAACAGATGTACTGTATCTACCTGGTGGAAAAAACAGAGACACACAATGGCATGTACAGCAGCAGCAGCAGCCATGGTTGCAGCAGGCTATAATATAAGGTGGGAGTAGGCTAGGCTGAAGTAATAGGTCTTCTGTCTGGATTTGAATTGGATTAGATTGACTCGGCATCCAGAATAGGGGGTAGGGAATGTTCCATAAGATAGTGGCCCTGTAACTAAAGGCTTTACCGCCAACTGTTTTTTTTTATTCTGTGATCTAAACAGGTGACTTGGATGGTATACATTAATAAGTTCCATTAAATAGACAGGTGTCTGACCTCTGAGAGCCTTGTAAGTAAGTAGGAGGATTTTGAAGTCTGCCATGTACCTGACAGGAAGCCAATGAAGAGAGCTAAGTATAGGGGTTATAGGGTCATACTTTCTGTTAATAGTAACAATTTTAGCTGCTGCATCATGAATTTGCTGGAAGGTGTTGAAAAAATGGTGGGTGCTCCCTGATAGTAGGGCATTGCAGTAGTCTAGCCTCCTGTATACAAGAGCATGTATTAATTTCTCCGTGTCTTGAGTGGAGAGATATTGCCTTAGGTTTGCAAAATTTCTTAACTGTAGGAAGCATGTTTTCGATACTGTTTTAACATGAGAGTTAAATGTGTCTAATATGATACCAAGGTTACGTGCCGAGTCTTTGAGGCAAATTCTTAAGTTTATATACCTTAAAGTTATGTTTCAACCTTTTCTATGAATACTTGCTGTTATTATTGCAATTAAAAACTGTGTACTTTTTAGAGCTTAATACCGAATATAATATGAAATTGTGTATCTAAAGAAACATTTTAATTTAAGGATCTAAATATAAAATATTTTTATAGCTCAAAGTATAACCATATTCCTCTTTCTTTGTAAACATCTGCATCAATGTCTTTGACTCATTCACTCATGATTACTTTGGAAACATTTTAAGCAGTCTGAGTACAATGCACAATTTGGAACAATGGATTTGGTGCTTGCCTATCAATCCAGGCATTTGTGTTTTATTCCCGGTCAGGATACAAGTTTTTATTTTAACAAATACAGACTCCTTTTTAAAAAAATAAAATTAGTACATATTAAGTACACTATCTTTGCATGTTATTATTTTTATATATCACAATGTGTTCAATGTTAAATCATATCAATAAATTCAAAATATGAATGAGTAAATGTGAATACTATCTACAGTGGCAGTATGCATCCCAGTGGAGCAGTTCAAGACAAAACTTTCCAACAAGCCTTAAAATGAAATAGTACAGATCCAACCATTCAGAATACATAGGAGATACCACAGTTTGCAGTTTAGTGGCTTTAAGGTACCACAGCTTTTTTAAAATACTGTACTCAGTTGTGGGGGTGCACTACTTTGTAAAACCGACAGGTGGAGCAGTGAAAGCTTAATGTGGCATGTGGAGCATTAGGGCCGCTGCCAGACAACACCTGGTTTTGAATCCCGCTCAATGCTGAGGGACAATCTTTTCCCATTTATAGAATTTAAGTTGTATACTGTTTAGTCTTTTATTAATTTTAAACTGTGTTTTACAGCATTAAATGTGTATTAAGTATTGAACGAATTAAAAATAGATATATTTCATAAAAGCAAGATAAGTAGTTGGATATATAAAAATAGTTTATTATTATACTGTAGCTCGTGGACATGATATGCCTCTTTTTAGGTTTACTTCCACGTAGAGAAAATCCAAAGGCAAATTTTGGTAGCGGAAAATAAAAACAGTAGTATACCATAATATGTACCTAATATACACACAGTAGATGGTAGTGGTAGCTAAATATAAAAAAGCTAGGGTCTCAAAAAGCATCACAGAGACTCTTCTTTGCTCACATCTTGTTGGATGAGGAGGTTGCTTTTTACTTTTTATTACATTTTAACATGTTTATAATGGAGTGTGTGTTAAGTGAATATAGTATAGGTTAGTACGTAATGATTATGCATTTGCTAACAACAATGATATAAATACTGGCTAATGATTTGAGTAACTTACTTCAAAACATTAGCCAAATATATTGTAACGCTTACGGCCGACAGGTACTGTGTAAGAGCCGGCTTACCGGAGCGGTGACATCACCGCCCTTCCCTGTGATAGCAGGACTGCAGCTACTGGGCTGTAGAGAGGTCTCTCTTTAGCTCACCGGGCTGTGTCCCTGTTGAGTAATGCGGGAGTCCCAGGTTCGAGCCCTGACGGTGCGGGGCCGACCTAATGCGGAAAGGGCGCCCACCTGAACCCCATTGCGTTACAATATTATTGTTGCTCAAATAATTAGCCATTGATATCACCATTCTGTCCTGCATTAAGTTGAAGGTTGGGTGTTTGACAGAACATTTTTTAAATATGAAATCAATTAGAGACAATAACATGGGAAGGAATGGGAATTTTGTGTCTGTTACACCAGTTTTCAACGTACAAGCAGTGTCCAAGGAGCAAATTCAGCTTGTATAATGAGCGAGTAGTGTAGTGATTTACAGTTTGTGAACTCAACAGTAGGCCAACTACAACTGCTTTTAAAAGAACATATAAAAGTTTATACAGCTCCAGAGTGTATAAACGATGTTGAGCCACCAGGGGGCAGTGTGGAGACATTCCAGTCAGAAAATACCAGCATTTTCACGAGGTTATCAGTGGATTGGATCTGTCAACTGCTGTTATTTGTATTTGCCTTATAAATGCTCTTTTCAGTCACAGAGGACAGACTTTTTTTTGTTATCATGTGTACCTGCTTTATCCCTTTGTCTCTGAAATATCATTTCTTTCTTGGGTACTTCAGTCCTTCTAATTTTTTTTATTTAGTCCAGAATAAGTGTATCACTGTTCAAGTGTATTTGTTAATAAAATTGAATATCACAAAATGATTCCTTTGCTGTTTTGTTGGAAAAGTAAGGAAAGAAACGTAACGCACTGTAAAACTAAGAGAGCATAAAGTCATTTATTACCAACAGGTTAGTAGAGTTGCCATGGGACCCAGCTATGCCAATATTTTTGTCGGCTAGGTAGAAGAACGCTTCTTCACTTCCTACACTGGCTTTGTCCCTGACCTCTACAAGGGCTACATTGATGACTGCGTTGGTCCCGTCACGTGTTCTAACAACCAGCTTGAGCACTTTCTGCATCACTTCACCAACTTCCACCTATCTCTCAAATATACAGTTAAACATATCTTCCACTACTCTTCTGTTTCTAGACATCAACTTCTCCATCAACTACCCCCGACTCTCCACTTCGGTTTATTACAAACCCAACGGATTCACACAGCTATCTCCTGTATAGCTAATTTCACCCCAAACACACTAAAAACTCTCTCCCCTTTTCACAGTGCCTTCAGCTAAAATGATTATGCAGCGATGACATCGACTTCCAGAACCAAGCCCTCAAAATGTACTCCTTTTTCATCAACAGAGGATACCCCAGCAGTGTTATTGACAGAGCCCTTGCCCAAGCCAAAAACAACCCTCGGACCATCAACTCAATCAGGAACTCTCACCGTAACAATCGTATTCCTTTGGTGCTTCCCTACCACCCCAGCACACTTTCTATCCCCAGGACTATTAACTACAACTTTTCCATCCTACAGGATGATCCCTCTATTGGGGTCCTCTTTTCTGACCGCCCCATCATCTCATATCGCCCACCACCTAATCTGTGTAACCTTGTTCACAGCTCCCTCAACCGCCCTCAGCAACCATCCACACCAGGCACTTTCCCTTGCAACAGAGCTCGCTGTTTCACCTGCAAGTACATATCTAACACCACACTCCTTCAGGACCCCTCAGGACAATTCTGGATCACTCAGATGACATCTTGTACCTCCAGCAACCTTATTTACTGTATCTCTTGCAGTAAATGCCCAGCCATCTACATTGGGGAAACAGGAAGGAGACTCAGAGACTGCTTCAGAGAAAATGTTAGGGCTGTGAAGGTTAAAGATCTCTCCAAGCCCATTGTTTCTCATTTCACCTCCGACGGCCATGATCACACTAATATCTCCGTTTGTGTTCTAAAAGATGGTTTTTCTAACTCCTATGTCAGAAACTAAAATTATCCTGCAGCTAGGATCACACCTTCCTCCTTCTCTCAATTCTCTTTCACGAGGAATGACAGCAGCCGAAAGTTTGGGAGAAATTAGAATCGTTTATTGGGATGTGAAGATTTGGCTTAACCCGCTTGGCTGAGGGCCAACCTCCTGGCCGTTGGACGGGGAGGATAGGACCCCCATGCGACCAATTGGGCAGCTGCAGCTGAAGACCGGTTGCTTACGTCAGAATTAGTGGGAATTGCAGCAGCTGTGTTGAATGAGCTCGGCTGCCTTCATTCCTCCCGAACTTTCATTAAAAACTCCATCAATTTTCTTCTAAATTCTCTCTGTTCATTGTAGGTTTAATTTATAATAATAATAATTAATAATTACTTACACTTATATAGCGCTTTTCTGGACACTCCACTCAAAGTGCTTAACAGATAACGAGGACTCCCCTCCACCACCACCAGTGTCCAGCCCCACCTGGATGATGCGACGGCAGCCAAAGGGCGCCAGAATGCTCACCACACATCAGCTCTCAGTGGGGAGGAGAGCAGAGTAATGAAGCCAATTCAGAGATGGGGATTATTAGGAGGCCATGATTGAAGAGAGGCCATTTCACACCTCTCTTCACCTATCCTGACTTCACACTGCCTGATTGGCCACTCTGTCTATCCCTGCTCCCGCCTCCCGCCACTCCTCTCTCCCTGCTTTTGTTCTCCCACTACATTACCCTTGCTTTACTGCCCTGTCTTTCTCACACCTGAAGGAGGCTCCATGGCCAAAATGTTGTGTTTTCTTTCTTCTCTTTTAGGCATGGAATAAACCTATTACTTGTTCCTTTGCAGCCTACACATACAAACACACCTGCTCCACCTGAACTAAGTCATTTATTATCCACTACCTTCACTTAATACCTCAGGTTTGGAACTCTGATAGTGCTTAGCAAAATTAATGAAAATGAACTAAAATAACCTGGTAAAAGTAAAGTACATTTCCAAATGATTAATTCATAAAGTAACTTACTGTATACTCCAGATGATAACACTTACTGCTATACAGTGGCATTACTTACTTACTCTACTGAAGGCCTGAGAGCCTGGTATCTTTTGAGTTTTGTTCCCGTGACACTCACAGTTACTTAGTTTCATTAATTAGCTGCATAAGTGTAAAACTTCTAACCAGTTTCTAAGACTTTTTATAGTTAACTACTGTATACCTTTAATGACATTGGGTGTCATCAACTGCAAGATACCTGAAGGCAAATTCTCTAAATGCCTAATTTAGAAAATAATTATCAGATATGTGATATGTGTTATCAGGTTTGGACCAGTTGGGTTTGAGTTTGACAGTCCTGCTGTAGACACATTGGACATCGATTGGGGACCTTGGACCTAAGCTTCTAACTGAACAATGTGCTCCTGATCTATAAGAGGGAGATTAAGTAACCTAATTAGAGTGTTCAGCCTAATCAGGCGTAGATGCTCCATCCAAGAACTGAAACTGAAAATCTTTAGCGCCAAATTCCAGCTCCGTTGGAACAAATACCAGTAAGTTTTGGCTTTCAGGTACAGTAGAGCTTGACTTCCCATTGTACACAGGTACCTACAGAGTAGTGGGAGTATTAGATGTGCAGAACCTCACCCTTCCTCAGGTTGGCTTTGCTGCTCTGCTTACAAGATGCTTACAGACCAAATCTAATGAAGAGAACTGACAACACAACTTGGCGCTTAGTTTCTCTGCACCCCTTATAATTCCCAGACTTATTGTGGCTGTCAGCACGCCCCTGTCAGCTTCTTCTCTGAATAAAGGGAGATTGATGTCATAATTTGAATGTGTGGTTTGCATGAGAATTTACTCAATCATTTCAACTATTGTTATTGCTGCAAAGTAAAGCAGTCTTTGAATCTGTAAATGTATGATAAAAATTGCTTTAACATTTTAAATGTAGGCGTTTTGGTGAGTTTTAATTGTGGAAGAATCTGTTCTTTGGCACATATGTGTTTGGAGATGTGAGGAGTAGTTTTGGCAGTGCCCAGTATAATTCAGGAAAGTCCACAGAAATGTAGAAAACTTGAGTATCAGTTTTCTAATTTAATGAGCATTCACATGGATAATAAAGAAAACACTACAAGGTATAGATTGCACATTTTATTGTATTGATGAAAGAAACACACGATAGTATAACTTAGCTACTTATCTCCTCCTGTTAATCATATTAATTATAAACTTAATTAAAATGTTATAATAGAACTACAATCCCATTCACATTATACACACTATGTGATGATTTAAAGCTTTTAATATTAGATTAGTGAAAATGTTTTGTAATAAAATACAACCTAAAGAAATTGGAAAAAGGCTAATTGTTATTGTTTACTTGAATGCACATTAATGCCTTAAAATGTGAACAGAAATTTAAACAAAGTGGTCCAGTGGAACAAACTTTGATAAAGTCGAATACCATCAATTGTCTTTTAATGCTGTTAACAAAGAAATGACAATGCGACATTAAAGCCAGTTGTATTAAAATGCACAGTTAAAGATTATTATATACAGATAATTGTAGAAGCTGAAGCAAAAAGAGGGTAAAAGACTTTAATATGTCAAAGTTTAGTTTTAATTGTTTTAACGTTATTCTTTTCATGGAGTAAAATCTTTCGATTTTGACTGCCCTGTATTGGCTTCTAGTGGTATCACAAAGTACACCTGATTTATTCCAGGGGTAGGCAACTGTAGCACTTCCTTTTCTCCGCTATTGCTGCATTTTCAATTCTTTACTCTAACTTAGACTTAATTAGTGAAGCGATCTTAAGCACCAGGGTTAAATTAGCAAACAAGTATCAATACAGTAAATATACATTGAAAACGTTCATATTCCTGTAATGGCGTGGAATGGCAGTAACAATTATTTGCATTTAAGTAGAACTTCTCTTCCCAGAGGATCTTGGGATAGATGCATTAATGTACTGTACCCACCTGACCGAGACGTGTCAATGTTGACTTCAGCACCCTGTCTAGTTCCAAGACTCGAGAAAGACGGATAAGGTGTTTTAAGAAATAATTGAAGCTAAATTTGAAATTTGAGATATATTTTGGGAGTAACTTGATATTTGGTGACCATTTTGTTAGAGGTTTAAGTAAGGAATCCAGGAAACAGTGTAAGAAAACCTATTCTACGTTTATTTCCCCTTCAGATAGAGGTGCACAGCTCTGAAAAATAGGTCTAAGCCTGTTCTTTAGCATATAGTAACATCTCATCCTAAGTCTGGAGCCATGTTTTTACCTCCCTAATATCATATTGTAACGCATACGGCCACCATTGCAGGTTGTGTGAGCCGGCTTACCAGTGCGGTGATGTCACCGCCCTTCCCTGTGAATAGCAGGGACCGCAGCCGTCGGGCTGATGGGAAATTTCCCTTTGGCTCAAGTGGCTGGGTCCCTATTGAGTGATGCCGGAGGCCTGGGTTTGAGTCCCCAGTGGTGGGGGGCCAACCTGAGGTGGCAGTGGCAAGGGTGCATACCCATGTGAACCCTGGAGTGTTACATTGGTGTTAGAGTGGGATGCGATAGCCCTTCACCAAGGATGGTGAATTAAGTGGGGGAGAGTGTAATGCATATGGCTGCCATTGCAGGTTGTTCGAGCCGGCTTACCAGTGCGGTGATGTCACCGCTCTTCCCTGTGAATAGCAGGGACTGCAGCTGTTGGGCTGGGTCCCTGTTGAGTGATGCTGGAGGCCCAGGTTTGAGTCCCCGATGGTGGGGGGGCTGACCTGAGATGGCAGTGGCACATGAACCCCATAGCGTTACAATATAGTTTTCCCGTAATAAGATGTTTTCTGCTATTTTTTTTCTAATTATACCAAGTCATGCATAAAATTGCTTCTTGGTGCATTCCAAAGTAATTATGTGAACACAGATTCTGGTTTGTCTCTACAGGTGAGAAAAATGGTTTAAGTTAAGGCTACAGACCGAACAGGATTTTTTTCAGGGTGTGATTTTATTTGGATCACCCCTATCAGGATAACACATGGCACCCCATCACATGTCAGAGACGAGGGAGGGGGTGTAGACCCAACTTCCCTTGAAAGGTGTTTGCATTGACTGTAGATCCCACGGCCTTTGAAAAGTGTTGCTTGTGTTGCACCAGGGCTTCTGTCACGCTGCCAGTTCCATTAGGTGGGTGGGGGAAGGAGAGGTGTTTTAATTTTTCACCTGTGGTAACAGAACAAAAAGACATGTAAAAAAAGAGATGATTAAAAATCCAAAGCAAATTACAGATTCTAAATACAGTATACAGTGGTTATCATATTATGAATGGATGCAATCAAAATGCTCATTTTTTCTGGCATTCTATGCGATAAAATTTCAAAAATTAAACACTGATGCTTTTTACTTTTGTTTCATTATTGTTTTTTTTAAACATTTTTTTTTTAATCTACATTCCTTCAATAACCTACCATGATATTTTGCAGAAAGGTGGTTTAATCTGTTTCAGATTCTTAATAATGCTATCCCTTCCAAACCCAAAGGAATTACACACGATGCAAATGCAAAGTCTCATCATATTTGCTGGAAGATCATTTGAAATCAACATGCATTGCAATACACATTCCGTGCCTACTCTGTGCTCTAAGAGCTTCTTAAGGAGTTTCTGTTTCTTGGAATCTGGGCAGTGGAGATTTTGCTTTGGGGCAGCCCTGTAATCGCTTACGTTGTTACTTCAGTCATTAAAAAGGCCAGCAACGTTCGCAAAAGTGATAAACTACTGTATACGATTCTGTACCTACAACTGGCATTTCCACCTCCTACCAGCAGAGGTCGCCTTTGCTTTCCTCCTGCTAGGATTTGATCACAGTAGAGCAGGGAAGTTACAGAATTTTGTAGCAATGCGCCCAACTTCCTTGACTCTCCTTTGCAGTGGATCCGAAACACGTTTCTGTGTGACACATGTGCCTATGTTTTATACCAGATGAGTTCTTGATTGCAGGTAGGTTACAACGTTGCAGGAGATTTGTAAATGTAAAACCTGTACCAATTAGCAAGATTAAGGACTGCCTTCAGTCAGGTGTGTTATCTGAAATGTGACCCACTGGACATAGGTAGAAGAAAACCCACCTGTGTTTGTTCATCATCATCAGATAGACATAGTAAGAAATCCTTAACGCGCAAGATGAGAAGATACTGCACTGAAGCTTTAGTTGCCCAAAATAATGTACTTTAGCTATAGGATATGTTTGAAACCAAGTCCTTAGAAAACGATCAACAACAATTATCACCAGTGGTTAAGGAACTAGTTAGACTGAAATCCAGCATAAACAGAGGTTACTTAGGACTAGCACTAAGACCCACGGATCTGAGGCGCTACCTTGATGTTCTGTGTGAAAGATTGTGCACTTTACAGATGAAGATAGAACTCAAGAGAAAACTTTCCAGGAGTACTCAGTGCTGATAGGAGCAACTTTATGGGTTCTCACTGAATTTTGCACAGTATCCTAACAAATTCCAAAACCGCTTAGAATAAGAATAAATTAAATTGGAGACCGTGCTAAACAACGACACAACATATTTGTATCTTTTGTGTAAAAAATAATATTTTATCAAACAAGTCCCAACTACTAGAACATAAGTAGACATGTAAACCGATGACAATGTTTAGGTTATAACTTATTTTTAACGAATAACATATTTTCAGTGTGTACAGTATTTCAACAATGTAAATATCAATGTTTAATTGATTTTTAATTTTCTATGGATATACCTTTTGATGTTGAAGTAAATTATTCTATTATGGCTTATTTGAAAAAAAAATTATAACTTGAGAAATAAATTCATATTTAAATGAATATAAGATGGATCGCCCTCACCTTCACCATGGTGACAATGCTGCTGTAGATGAAGGAGACGAGGAAGAGGAAGATGAATGTATAGGCAGTGGTCCAGATCTGCTGCACATCTTCCTCGGGGATGAAGATGTGTGCATTCTCATCAAAGTAGTCCTGCTCTTTGATGATGTCTTCAACGGAGGAAACAAGAACATTTCAGTATTAAGGCCGATATAAATCTAGGAACTGTCTCCCAGGAGAACCCAGAAATCTATAACATTCCCTTATGTTTCAGCAACTAAGAAGGAAACATACAAACACAAAACAGGATAATTGGTCATCGATCCAACACCTTCTTCAGGTGTCACAATAAAGGAATAAACCTTTACCTGTTCCTTTGCTGCCTATGCATGCCTATGTGTGCTGGCACAGCTACCTACTTGAACTTCTACCCAATGTTTAATAAAGGCACACATCTTGCAGATGAATTGAAGTATGAACACAGTGTACTGATCTTGATGATAAGACAGAGATATTCAGTATACCTAGCTTGCTAATATTGTGCAGGAGATGTGTTTTGGAGGCTTCATGGACGATCTTGCAGGTGAAAACCATTCCGGGGGCCCATTCTCCATCAGGAATGTGGAGAGTGCTCCGGCTGGTGAATTTCCCGTCACTTCTTCTGGCTGGCTCACTGTTTGTGTGGTTCTGAGGGGCCGGGTCCTTGTTTAAAAGCCACATGATGTCGATGGCTTTAGGACTGAAGTCGTACACCAGGCAGACAAGTTCACTGGAAGAGCGCAGGATTTTTGCTTTCGGAGGAGACGAAATCACGGAGGCTGAAAAACGGGGGAAAGGGGGAAAAAAAAGATCCCAGTGAGATCGGTACACAAGGGATTTGTATGGGAACAAATGGCAAATGTGGTAGGATCTGGAGCTCATGAAAAAGGAAATGATTTACTACAAACCCTCTTGGTCTGAGTTATTGAACCTTCTTGGGCTCTATCCTGAGACTGACTGCAGTAGACGATTCTGATGCACAGTTTAACCCCAACATTTTGAATAAGGATTTCTGTTAAACACCAAATCATACTATACTTATATAATTTGCTAATGTTAGGTTTGCTAAAGGAAGCAGCAGCATAGTCTGGAAATCAGGGGGTTTGTTTCTATAGTCTGTAGCCCCTGCTACATGTCTATTTATAATATTCAGGTATTTAACTGTGTGCAGGCATCTTTGTGATGGATTGCTTTACGTTTGGTAGGGAGTTGCCTACTGTCATTCTACTTAGAGTTTAATAAAAGTGGGATGTGTTCTCTGCTGGAGAGCCATTAAATTTCAATTTTTGTTAATTTTTCCTAACATGCTAAAATGCTGCAGAGACCATATTTGCCAACCTGAAGCAGGTAGGAAAACTTTATTCATTACATTCCAGAACTTTATTCAATACATTTTAGAACTTTGCTCACCAAATACATTGTCGGCGGAGCCCACAATCGGCTCTGATGAAGACTCGTGCGAGACGTCACAAGCATACAAGCCTTTATACCAGTCGGACTTGGGGATTTGAAGTTTGCTGTCCATGGAGTACGTGTTGTGCTGGGGATCTTTTGTTGCAGGGCTGTTGGTGTACAGAGATGTCGAGAGCTCTGTACCGTTCAGTTTCCACTTCACAAAGATCTCAGCTGGGAAGAACCCAGAAACCAGACACACTAGAATGGCCTTGTCTGAATTTTGCAGGTCAGATTCGGAAGGTTCGAAGATCTGAATTGTAGGCTGTTTGGGATCTGAAATGTAAATTGAAGCATTCATGTGCATTTTATTTATGTACTTCAATGGAGTGTTGAGGCTAACTCCTTTAGATTGCATAAAGTTTAAAGCTTTATGATGCTAGAGGTCAGGTATCACTACAGACTAGGAGATGCTTATAAGAGATACAAACATTTCTACTTTTTTTTTACTGAAATAGCTTGTTGAGCTGCAGAAAAGTATGTAAGATACATATTACGTATTTATCACTGATGAAAACAACTAGTCTGCCTCTGCAGTTTATTGTTTAAGGGTTAAAATATAATTTGTGGATAAGTAACTCATGGCTTATAAGTATTTCATATTTGAAAAATCTATCAAAAATTAACCAAATTTGTGAAAAGGAGCAAGTCAAAAAGAATTGCAATATTTAGCCATTCACATCCTCAAAGGAAGGTAGCAGTATTGTGAGCTTTGTCATATCTACGGAACATTGATTAATGAAAGAACAGTGGTGCTCAGATTTTCTTGCGGTTACTGGGAAAATGCCCTTTTAAAAATGGATATAGAACGTTACCTTTGAATTTTGCAATTTGCAGTTTCTGTGTCTGGTCTGAACAAGGGTGGCTCACTTCACAAGTGATTTCCTTGTATGTGTTCCATTCTTCTGCTTTCACCCTCAAAGAGCTGTTCATGGACTCTGTCCCATTGGTATTGACCACCGGTTGGGTCTTGCCACTCCTGGTGCTGAGGGATCCGCTGACTGTCCAGCTGATGGAGAAGTCCTTCAAGTTGTAGCCAATCACCAGACACGTAACGGTCAAGTCTTTCTGCTGAGAACTCTCCCGAAATGAGGGCCCGGAGATGAATACCTCTGCCTTCACGGGGGTGTTCTGGAAAACTGAAAGAAGATGATAAATTATGGAGAAGACCAAAGAAAGCTTTGATTTCTTAAAAATGCTGTCTGATGCTTTTGTATAACTTTTTTTTTCCTTAAGGTAAACCTCAATGCAAAAGGTATTATCTTCATGTAATAATGAAAAGTAACTTTGGTGGGGAAAAAACATAACATGTTTCACTCCTGCCAACCTCCACTTCAGTTGAGGTGGAATACTGTGGAGATCTTAGTGAATTAACATGAGTGGAATACTGTGTGGTGTTACCTAATGTTAAGACCTTTCTCCTCTTGATCAAGCTGCTACCCTGATTACTTCTGTATCTACCAACACTGCAGCCGATAGTGTCTGCTAACCTGAAGTGGATGGTAGTGAAACACCTAGTCCTGTAAACTGAGTTAGAATTTCTTAGACTGGTAAAAGGAATATAACTGTTTTAACAGCTAATTAAGTCAAAATTGTAACCAATAATTCAGGATCCATCTCTCTTCTTGTTAGATGCAATTATTTTTTATGGATTGGTTTTTAAAGACAATTAAAGGGGTGCACCGAGAGGTCACTAGTATTAAAAGAAGCCACACTGCTGGTTCATCAATTACCCGATTTTTTAGAAGAGCTTAGACATGTAGCGATGTTTGCAACTTGATGCTGTTCCAGAAAACTGAAAGAAGATAATAGGTTATGGAAAACGCAGAAGAAAGCTATGAAAAGGTGTGCGATGCTTTTGTTGTGGCTTTTTTTTCCCTCAAGGTAAACCTCAATGCAAAAAGGTAGAACCTTCACGAAATAATGCAAAATAAATTTGGAACAAACAAAACAGCATGTTTTACTCCGACCAACTGACACTTCAGTTTGAGGTGGAATAATGTGGAAATCTTTGGTGAATCAATACCAATGGCATATAGTTTTATGCTCCTGAATGCTAAGTATTTTCTTGATGAAGCTACGGCCCTGGTTACTGCTGCATCTGCTGACACCTCTGTGTGGTTTACAGCAATGGAATGTAGGGAAATACCCTGTCTAATAGTCTGAGTTAGAATCTGTTAGCCTTGTAAAATGACTTTTACTGTTACTGTCCTTTACCGTCTGTTAAAGGGGCATACTGGGAGGTCACTGGCTCTAAAAGGAGTCATACTATCGGTTAATCAATTTCTTGTTTTTGAAAAGAGCTCAGACATGCCCGAATGTTTGTAGCTCAGTGCCGTCTGTCATCCGCTATGTTGGATTAAATTGCAGCTCAGGATTAGTACAGGTATGCAAAGACAAAGTTCAGCCTCATGGTGTCTATGTGTGTTTCAACAACATTTTGATAGAAAGGCGACTTCTCCCAATGCAGGCACTAGAGGGCTCCAATATCAACCATCCATCCATCCATTACCTAGCCCTAAGTGAGTTATGATTGTTAGTTTTTCAGTGCAAATTATGATAAAAATCTTTGTATATGACCTCTTTTTCATTTCATTTAAAAATGATGAAACACTCATGAAAATAATCCATAATGTCGACGAGGAAAACTAAATTGCTTTGCATTTTTATTGAGTACATTAAGACGAGATGAAATGACCCGTTTGACTAAAACTCACATGGAAACAGATTTCGTCACATGGGGTCCACCGTTTGTGCATTTTACCTTCTGTCTGGCAAAGAGCATGGTGAGTGGAATGGGTATCATCCTAGAGTTGTGATTGTGTGTTTGTGGTTGTGGCCACAGGGCTACTACTGTATGATAACTGCAAATACTGTATCTGTGTGTGACATTTTCTCTCCTTTTCTCTTTTGTTTTCTAACTGTTCCTCATTTCCATCCTGCCTCATGCACACCCCATGTCATGAGCCCTTATTGAATGTTAATTGGTTGGCATACAAGCAATGACATATACAGTATACTGTACAGTATGCTGTACTAAGTAGATTCAAGATTAAAACTAGACCACCTTGATTATAAAAAAGTTTGGTTATGTAGCTGTGTAACCAAGAAAATATTATCGTAACACCAACTTCTTGTAGCATGGGGAGGCATTCCATTTGATGATTTATTTTTTATTTTTTCAGAAGGATGTGAAGTGAAAGTGTTGTTGCAGAGGCATTGAAGCAGAGGCATGTCTCGTCATGATGCTAGTATGATGTCATTAACACACTACTCTTAGAATATGGTCGTTTTTTTTCCGACTGAAATAACATGGTATTGAAAGATCTGATTATTAATAATATTATGTCAGTGAAGTAAAGATTGTACACTCATACCCCGGTATAAGAACGTTCTGTTTACAAATTTTCACTAATCTAAACATGAAGAATTTGTCCCTTGTAATTCGTTATAAGAACAAAATTTTGCTAATTCGCACTTTGAAGTTCAAAAGCGACTGACTTTGGCCAAGAACCTTCTGGGAACATTTGAGTTCAGTGCCACCGAACAGCTGTTTGCTTCTGTGTGGATGCAAGGCATTGTGGTTAAGGACGCCGTGAGGCGGCAGTGCTTTGTGTACGATCACAGCAGAAGCTTGTGCTCTCATTTTCAAATTGTTTTTTTTGTAATTGCTGTTCATAATGGGCCCTAAGGAAGAGAAAAAGATTCTTTAGCGCTATAGTCGACAGCAGTATGCACATCATTCTAGCTGATTGCTTGGATGGCGATTTATTGAAAAAAAATGAAAAATGTAAATATGATATCATTAGTTATTTTACAGCTATAGTTGGTTTATTTGAGCAGAACTGCGTTGTTCACTAAACCTGCTGTAATGGTCTGTATGGTATTATAGGTTTAGTGTGGTTTTTGAGTGAACTCGTCTTCAGTTCAGTATGGGGTGGAATTTTCCCCATAAGATATAATGGAATTTTTTATTTTCGATTTATGATCTCCCATCCTCCAAACAGATTTTCAGGAATGAACTAGGTTCGGATACTGAGGTATGAGTATATATATTGCTCGTCCTGTATGGTCATTTTTTAAGTAATTTTTGCAGTCTATAGTTATTGCAAATTCAGTATTGACAGTGGACTCTAATGAATAAATTTATAATAATATTGCTTTGAAACCTTGTAAAAAACATTTTGAAAAAGTAAGTTAAAATCTTATATTAAGGTACCAAATTATTATTAACAGTGCCAAAAAGATTTTCTTATCCAAACAAATTGAATGAATCTTTACCAATAAGATATATTTTTTACCCCTTCATTGTGCAATTATTTCTGGTGTTTGATGTTTGATCAAATCCAAAGCCTACCACTCAGTGGTCAGACCAGTGGCCCTATACGGAACTGAATGCTGGCCAACGACAAAGAAACATGAACAGGCACTCCATACGATGGAAATGAAGATGCTGCGATGGACCCTCGGCTTGACAAGACTAGACCATGTCACGAATGAAGAGGTGCTCAAAAACACTCAAAGTCTCCCTAGTCACTGAGAAAATGAGGGAATCGCGCCTGCGATGGTATGGACACGTGCTCCGCAGCAATGACACATCAATGGCAAAGACCGCCCTCAAATTGAATGTGGAAGGCCACCGGCCCCGTGGACAACCATTTACGCGCTGGCTGGATCGGCTGAAAGACGACATGCGCCTCGCAAAAGTCTCCTGCTGAGACGCCGCAGACCGTACGAAGTGGAAAAATCGGTGCAAACAAGCAGACCCCACATAAGTGGGAAAATGCGAAGAAGAAGATGTTTGATCAATGTGCTTTAGATTGTGCAACAAAGACTAGGGCTTTTTGATAGAATATCATCAGATGTGTGAAATATTTGGTTAGAGTGACACTTAAGGTTCCTATTCTGTCTTCTGCACATTATTTGCTCAACGTGGGATGTAAAAAGTTGCCACACAATTATAAGCCTATTCAATTAGAACAGTCTTAATTGTGAATTAAACAGGACTAAACTTAATTTTCCAAGACTAAAAAGAAATAAGCTAAAGAATTAATTTTGACTTCATTTTAAAAATGAATTAAACTAAAACTTTATACATTTTATTATACAAATACATTAAACTGCATAAAATTAAACTGACTAAAATGTGACTATAACTAATTCTGCCTTAGTCGACTAATAGTAAGTGTAATTATAGTCAAAAATGTAATCAACCACACTGAATTAGAAGTACTGTAGGTGATTAAAAAGTGACTATGACTAATAGACATTTTAGTTGATTTCAATAACATTATGACTACATCAAAAATTGATGACTTAATCAATGCCATTCTTTATTCAGTATTTCATTCAGGGTGATACTGGATTGCTTGCTTTAATACATAAAAAAATGTAGTGCACGTATAGCATGAAAGTAATCCAGGCTGATGTGATCCACAAAATCTCAGGCACACGCATATATATCAAAAATCGAATTATAGATGCATCATGAAACTCCAGTCAGAAGTTATAGTACCCATACCTGAACATCTACTGATATTCTCTTTGATGGCTTTTGGATGAGTTGGGTCCTCCACTTCACACTGGAAAACATCTCCCCGATCCCACTCGCTCCTGGGTACCTCCAGCTCACTAGTTATGATGAAGCGACCGTCCGATCCCATCGCTCTTCTCTCGGTTGTGCTCGTCTTCGGTTGATTTTGACTACTCCACTTGATTGTCGGGCTGAACCCGGACACAGAACAGACCAGATTCTGGGGGCTGTTCTCAGACTTGCTTTCACTTGGGGATAGCAGGAGTTTGACTGTGGGCGTACCTGTAAGAGCTTTAAAAGGTAAGAATATTGTTTCAATCTTATCACATGGGATGGCAATCGAAATTGTGCGCTTGCTGATAGTAGGATTCAGATAATTTGACCCCAAATTAACTTAATTCAGTCGCTGTGCTATTTGTAACATTTTATTTTTGCAATCAAAATTGGATGCTGAATCGCGAGGTCTGGAGAACTGAAATTAAGTTCCGCAATTCAGTAGGCAGGATTATTATTTTTAGAATGGCAGAGCTGTGCACTGTTTTCATTCCAACTGTTTTCTTAACCAAAATGAACTTTCACATGCTGCTTTAATGCCCTAAGAGTTTTTAACAGTTCATGTTTTCACAAACAATGAACCACAGGGAAGGTTTAAAACATGTGTCACATTACATTTTTAGGCATTCTGTGTTACTAATTCCATTATTGTTAATGTTGAACAGATGCTTTCCTTTGTCGATTCTATTGGAAGAACTTGAAGAAGAAACACTGATGTTCAGATATTCTTTGTTCTCACATTAAGATTTTCTTGTTCAAAGACGTGTGGGAAGGATATCATTTAATCTATAAAACATCCCACTTAATATTTTCAGTTGTATGCTGAAAATACTTTCACATTTAAAAAAAAACCTTTTAAGGAAACTCGTTTATATATTTTATAAGTGTATCCGTTTTACTAATTAAACTTGGTAATTGAATTTACTTACTGTTTAAGAATTGTTGGAGGCATTTTCGAAGGATTACATGACTTCAGTCACTAGGTTAACTGTATTGACTGTCGAGAGGGAAAAGTGTCACTGCTGTTGATCAAGTTCAGATCTGCAAGCACACACTTTCACCTTCTGAAGGATGAAAGGAAACCCATCAGACAAAACAAAATGGGAACATTCTCTTACCAGTGAGATTTGCATCACTTTCAGGAAATTGCTGGGCTCCATTGCCTTGGTTAACTACACACTTGTAAGATTTCAGATGGGACCACTGATTTTCATGGATGTAGATTCTGCTGACCATCGAGAAACGTGTCTTTCCATTCTCGCTGATAACGGGCTCGTTCATATACTGGCTCTTGGGCACATCCACGTTTTTTACTTGCCACTTCACGTAGATGTCACTGGGAGAGAAGCCAGTCAGCAAGCATTCCAGTTCTGCTCTGTCTAAACCCGGGTTGTCTCGTGGTGACCTTCTCACCACCACTGTGGGTTGTTTGGGATCTAGAAGGCAGATACACATTGTTTAATGTGCACTGCTTGTTCGTTCTTGTTCATTTAAGAGCTGATTTCTAGTTCTAAAACACCAGCCCAGCAGAGGTTCATTTATACCAGGGCGGAGCGGTGGCTCTGTGGCTAAGGATCTGTACCTGTGGCTGGAAGGCAGCCGGCAGAGGAATCCTACTCTGTTGGGCCCCTGAAAAAGGCTTTTAAATTGTACATGGCCAATAAAGTGATCATATCTTATCTTACTAAAGCCTGAAAGGCAACAGTTCTTGCAGACATCCCATTAAGGCAGACCTTAGCAGAAAAGTAAAAAAAAATGTTTAAGCCCATAGAGTCTCTTTGGGTTTCTAAATACCTCACAGACATTTTTCGTCTTCCTAATTACTTATGGAATTAATTTCTATTTCTTCTATCCCTTTTATTAACTCAAATGCTGATATTAACTCCTTAGTGTATTTTTATGAGTTACAATCCTTCTATCTGAAGACAGAACACAGTTAAAAATGCCTGTTTCTGTTTTACTAGATTCATAATTGCCATGATGTTACTGATAGTTTGATAGTGAATTAAAGAATAGTACAACTTTGCAGGAGAAGAAAAAGTGAATAGTACAACTCTACCTGTTCTTTTTGTTTCTGCTGTCTGTGGTTTGTCTATACAAGGGTGCTTCACTTCACAAGAGACAAGCTTGAGTTTCCACATGTCTTCTGTCAACTCCAGAATGCTCCTCATAGTCTCTGTCCCATTGGGGTTCTTTAGAGGATTTTCTGTCTTTATCTTGTCAGTCCGCTTTTTCCCATCTATCTTCCAGGTAATGGAAAATGCCTTCAGGTTGTAGCCAGTCACCAGACATGTCGCATTGAGTGGTCTCTGCTCAGAAATGTCTTGGATTGAGGGTCCAATGAGGAACACCGCTGCATTCTCATGGGAACTCTGAAGCACTGGAAGAGAACAGAGCAAAGCCCAAATCAAGTTTACATTTATGTCAGCTTTCATGATGGAGCACTCCAGAGTTCTTTACAGAATGAAAAGTAAAATCAAGCTTGTAGTTGGCACTCAATCCCATTACAGTTACTTTTGTGAAACATTTTCCCAAGGGGAAGTTATAAAGAATTTATAGAAATACAATATGACCGATTCCCCTCTTGCCTGGACTTGGAGTTCAGTAACAATGAAGCGGACACTAGGAACTGCCACAGCAGTAGCAAAGTGTCTTTGTGTAAATTGTTCCTTTGTGAGTAGAAAATCAAAATGTTGATTACAGTGTTAAAGAGCTCTTTATGGTTTTGAGCGTTGCCTGTCTCCAGATCAAAGTATAATAAGCTCCTCTCAGACGTGATGCTGCCCCTACCTGAACATCTACTGATGTTATTTTTGATGCCATTTGGAAGAAATGGGTCCTCCACTTCACACTGGAAGACATCTCCTCTGTTCCACTCGCCCCTGGGTACCTCCAACTCACTAGTTACGATGAAGCGACCATCTGATCCCATTGCTCTTCTTTCAGTTGTGCTCTTCCTCGGTTGATCTTGACTACGCCACTTAATTGTTGGACTGAACCCGGATACAGAACAGACCAGATTCTGGGGGGTGTTCTCAGATTTGCTTTCACTTGGAGATAGCAGGAGTTTGACAGTTGGTTCACCTGCAAGAGCTTTGAAAAATTAAACATATTGTTTCAGTTTTATCACATGGGATGGCATGGGATGTTTGCACACCAATGTACAGAAATTCTATATTCCTTAGTTGAGTACTTCTCATTCAGCTGAATGACAATTCAATAAATTATCACTAAATATCATTTGTCAATTATTTTCAGTAACTTCTGTTTTATTGTACTAAGTTATAAGATTTCCTCTTATCTATGGTGCAGTGGACTCAAACTCTAATCATCAAAAGGGAAAGTTGTCGCTCCTGTTGAACATGGGTGGATGTGCTAGCATGATAAGAAAACCCATCAAACAGAAAACTGAAGGGAACATTCTCCTACCACTGAGAACTGTATCTTTTTCCGGAAACGTCTTGGCTCCATTTCCTTGGTTAAATACACACTTGTAGGATTTCAGATTTGGCCACTTATTTTTCTGGATGAATATTCTGCTGACCATTGAGAAATTGGTCTTTCCTCCATCGCTGGCAATGGGCTCGTTTGTATACACGTCCTTGGGCACATCTGTTTTATCTTCTTGCCACTTCACGTAGATGTCGCTTGGAAAGAAACCAGTGAGGAGACACTCCAGCTCTGCTCCGTCTGTTCTCAGGTAATCTCGGGGTGACCTTCTCACCTCCACTGTGGGTGGCCTGGGAACTGGAAGTGAAGATTTTTAATGATGAATGTTTGTTCATTATGGTTTATTTTGTTACAGTTTGTTTAAGTCTTAGTGTTCATGTTAACAAAGAGTTTGCTAAAAATCCACCTCACCTCTTTACATAAAAGGCAAAGTTTTGACAGACATCCTCTTATTATCTTAACAAAAACTTAAAGAAATGTTTTTCTAGAGCCTTTTCAGGATTCTGAGGTCTCCAGTTTTTTTTTTTTTTATTTATAGTGTGGACATTACCTTTAATTCATCTGCAGCTCTTACAGAGTCCCATAAGGTATTTTCAATTCTTTGCAGGAGAAAAAAAGTGAATAGTACAACTCTACCTGTTCTTTTGGTTTCTGCTGTCTGTGGTTTGTCTATACAAGGTTGCTTCACTTCACAAGAGACAAGCTTGAGTTTGTTCCATGTGTCTTCTGTCAACTCCAGAATGCTCCTCATAGTCTCTGTCCCATTGGGGTTTGTTATAGGATTTTCTTTCTTTATCTTGGCAGTCTTCTTTTTCCCATCTATCTTCCAGGTAATGGAAAATGCCTCCAGGTTGTAGCCAGTCACCAGACATGTCGCATTGAGTGGTCTCTGCTCAGAAATGTCTTGGATTGAGGGTCCAATGAGGAACACCGCTGCTTTCTTAGGGGAACTCTGAAGCACTGGAAGAGAGTACAGTAAAAGCCAAGTTGACATTTCTGTCTCGTCTTTCAGGATGGAGTGCTCCACTGGGTTTTTCATTTTTAAAAGTTAAATCAAACTCATGGTCGGCATTCGATTACATTTGACAAACAGATGTAGAAGGAAATATTCAAAATCATTTATAGAAATGTAACGTCATTGTCTTGTTTGTCTAGATTTTGAGTTCAGTGGCAGGCCGATATTAGAAATTGCCAAAGCTGTATTGAATCTTTTTTTTTTGTTAATGGTTACAGTGTAAATTAAAAACCCTTATCAGGAAGCTCCTCTCAGATGTGATGCTGCCCCCACCTGAACATCTACTGATGTTATTTTTGATGCCATTTGGAAGAAATGGGTCCTCCACTTCACACTGGTAAACATCTCCTCGGTCCCACTCGCTCCTGGGTACCTCCAGCTCACTAATTACACTGAAGCGACCGTCGGATCCCATCGCTCTTCTCTCAGTTGTGCTCGTCTTCGGTTGATATGGACTATACCACCTGATTGTTGGACTGAACCCGGATGCCGAGCAGACCAGATGCTGGGGGCTGTTCTCAGATTGGCTTTTACTTGGGGATAGCAGGAGTTCGACTGTGGGTACATCTGTAAGACCTTTACAAAGGTTAACATATTGTTTCAAGTTAATCACATGGAAAAGCCTTCAAAAATGTGCACTTGAGAATGATAGGATACAGACACTAAATATGCTTATTTAATAGTAGTGCACCTTGTGTCTTTGCTATAGATCTTAACTACAGTCAGTTGACAGGATGATGCATATTTCAGGCTGGAGGACTGAGACTATGCTACACCATCTGAAAAGAAGGCATTAAGAATGTCAGAGTGCACAGCTATAATATTCTGAAACTGTGCATTAAAAAATAAAATTGGCCTGGTCCGTAAAACACCTTTAATTAAACTGTTTTTACGCCCCTACAATTTTCATACTTTTATTTTTTTCATATAGCAATTTAGTGCTTAAAAATTTCATTGAGGTAAAGTTCTTAGACTTTTTGACACACACTTCTAAGTTGGTCTTTATTCTTTATACTCGTCCAAATCAGGTTAAATGTTTGTCTGCTGACTTCAGTGCAAAAGCTGGGTGAATTAAAAAAAAACATATACATAGAAATTGTTTTGTGGGAATTTAAATTACCACCTTGAGGATTTCTTATTCATCCTTCATTGCCTAACATTTTCTTCCAATGCTGGGTTGCGCTGGGAGGAGCCCTTTCCAGTATGGAACAGGCACAAGGTAAAATGTACCCAGGATGGGATGCCAGTCCTTTGCAGAGTAGACTCACAAACATGCACACCCTCAAACCAGGACCAACTTTCCCGGGTGTCAATTGACCTACCAGTAAGTCTTTTGATTGTGAAAGGGAACTAGAGCACCTGGAGAAAAACCATGTGATCATGCAGAGAACATCAGATAACACTCCAGGTTTGGAATTAAACCAAGGACTCCAGAGCTGCAGGGCAGCAATGCTAGGAACTGCATGACTGTGCCACATAATTTCTCATTCAGCTAAATGAAAATACCATTTGTCAATTGTTCTAATTGGGCATGTCTTGCAGGTTGACTTCAGTTATACGTTTACCAGCATCTATTATCCCTGAGAAATCATACTGTGGAAAGGGAAAGGCGTCTCTGCTGTTAAAGTTCCAATGTGCTAAGCACACACACAATTATGAATGTCAAAGGCAAAATAATCTAAAATCAAGACGAAAGGATCATGCTCTCACCAGGAAGGACTTTGTCATTTTCTGGAAACTTCCTTTCTCCATTGCCTTGGTTAAATACACACTTGTAGGATTTCAGATTTGGCCACTTATTTCTCTGGATGAATATTCTGCTGACCATTGAGAAATTGGTCTTTCCTCCATCACTGGTAACGGGCTCGTTCGTGTACTGGTCATTGGGCACATCTCTGTTATTTACTTGCCACTTTACATAGATGTTGCTTGGAAAGAAACCAGTGAGGAGACACTCCAGCTCTGCTCCGTCTGTTCTCAGGTAATCTCGGGGTGACCTTCTCACCTCCACTGTTGGTGGCTTGGGATCTGGAAGTGAAGATTTTTAATGATGAATATTTGTTCATTATGGTTTATTTTGTTACAGTTTAAGTCTTAGTGTTCATGTTAACAAAGAGTTTGCTAAAAATCCACCTCACCTCTTTACATAAAAGGCAAAGTTTTGACAGACATCCTCTTATTATCTTAACAAAAACTTAAATGTTTAAAAAGGCTTTTCTCTAGAGCCTTTTCAGGATTCTGAGGTCTCCAGTTTTTTTTTATTTATAGTGTGGACATTACCTTTAATTCATCTGCAGCTCTTACAGAGTCCCATAAGGTATTTTCAATTCTTTGCAGAAGAAAAAAAGTGAATAGTACAACTCTACCTGTTCTTTCGGTTTCTGCTATCTGTGGTTTTTCCGCACAAGCGTGCTTCACTTCACAAGAGACAAGCTTGAGTTTGTTCCACGTGTATTCTGTCAACTCCAGAATGCTCCTCATAGTCTCTGTCCCATTGGGGTTTGTTATAGGATTTTCTGTCTTTATCTTGGCAGTCTGCTTTTTCCCATCTATCTTCCAAGTAATGGAAAATGCCTTCAGGTTGTAGCCAGTCACCAGACATGTCGCATTGAGTGGTCTCTGCTCAGAAATGTCTTGGATTGAGGGTCCAACGAGGAACACCGCTGCTTTCTTAGGGGAACTCTGAAGCACTGGAAGAGAAAGGAGCAAAATCAAGTTTACATTTGTGTGTTTTCTTTCAGGATGGAGTGCTCAACAGAGGTTTTCATTTTTTAAATCTTAATCGATCTCATAGTTGGCATTCAGTCTGATTGCTTTTGTCAAACAGACTGTGAAAGTTTTAAATTCAGAAAATATTTAAGAGTACAGTGTATTGCCTTGTTTTCTGGAATGTAAAAGTCAATTGGCATTGAGGAACCTCCACAGAGGCAGTGAATAGACATCTTTGAATAGTTCACTTGTACATACAGTATTGGAACTATTATTAAATGTGTTTGTTGCTTTAGAATATCTGCATGTGTCCATGAGAATGTTGTATATTGAATCAAAGTCTGCTGGTATAGTTTTACTACTATGTATACAATTTAAAGTTTCACTGAGTATCAGCAGACCAGTGTGCACATAAGTGTAAATGGACCAAATATTTTCGTGCTTGGTTTGGCGATCATTGTTATATCTCTTTATTCGGGTGGGGAGCTGCGTCAGCATGCGTATGCTGCAAAGGAAAAAGTAGTAGGTTTATTCCATGCTGAAAAGAGAAGAAAGGAAGCACAACATTTGAAGAAGGCTCCACGGCCAAAACGTGTTTTCTTTCTTCTCTTTTCAGCATGGAATAAACCTATGACTTATCTCTTTATTATTTTAGTTTAAGCTCCAGGAGAGCTAGGAAAATACACTTTTAGAATTTATTGTACTTCTCTCTTAAGATGTAACATCACGGAGAACCTTGCAAGAGAATCTACTGACATGCAAGTAAGTTGGATTTGCTGCTGTCAGTGACTGGAGGAAGCTACATTTGTGTAAAGGACTTTTCAAATGGATGGTTAAATCATTAAGAAGATACAAGTGACTACAATCAAGAAGAGACTTTTGGGCCCATGTAGAATTTTGGGACAAGGATGTCATTTAGTCATTTTTGTTATGGAAGCCAGGAAATC
The DNA here is from genome assembly GCF_055471065.1 of Atractosteus spatula. Lineage (NCBI taxonomy): Eukaryota > Metazoa > Chordata > Actinopteri > Semionotiformes > Lepisosteidae > Atractosteus > Atractosteus spatula. Next base: position 7,748,996 of record NC_142710.1, on the reverse strand, counting down.
AGCTGAAGGGTATTGGTTTTCTGCCTAATACGGAGCTTATATACAGTTCCTTAATGGATGTGTTCTGTGTTTTATTTGCTGTGCAATAATGGAGTGAGTCTGTTGCTCACATCATTAACAATTCATGCAGGTATTACATCACCTCATGCAGGTAATATTTTCTTCTCGGCTGCCTTCATTCACACGGAAATGGGGGTCTTGCATGATAGTTTAATATAAGGAAATCTAGGAGCTAGGAGAACAGGAGCTAAAGAGAGAATTCCTTATAAAATTGCCTTGTAACATCTGGACAACATCTCATTTTTTAAAAGGACACAATCCTGATGTAACGATGCTCTGGAGAGGAGATAGGGATCCTATGCAGACCCAGGAGTAGGTGGGAGTCACGGCAACTGACAATCCGAAACAAGGAGCCAGATCGTAGTCAGAGAGAGAAAAGTAGTTCGAAATCCGTTAAAGACACTGGTGGCAAACAATTCGAGGAGCAAGGCGAAATCCGAAGACCGAAGGCGAAAAGGGTAGTCGATAATCCAGGAGAACAAAAGGTATAGTAAACGCTGGGTAGAGCTCACGAGGTGAATACTCAATACCGAGCAGCGGGAAGCGGGTTGAGATGGTTTAAATAGTGCTGCTCGCCACACGGTGGAGCATGTGCTGATGGATTAACACGTGCGGCGGTGTTTGTTATTATTAACCCGCTGCTGGTACTGGTTAGCTCTTTTGCGAGATGATCTCCGCTGGCTGGTGGTCGTGACGCCTGATTCTGGTCCTCGGGTAACGTGGCACAGAATATTCAGGCCAAATGGAGAACTGCTTCTCCTGATGGTGTACTTGTGCTGCTTATATACTCGGGTTGATGAGAAGCAGGTGGCCATGCATTTCCATTTCTCAATGGGAGCGGCAACCAGTGCGTTGGGGAGTGCAGGTTAAAAGAGAAGCATTGGGGATGAGAAGAAATCGTGTGTCCACTCCCCCATTCACACCTGCACCCTCACTAGAGGCCAGAGAGAGCAACAGCTTCTTCTATAAAATGCCAGGCCCCAGGTGAGCCATTCCACTGGACAAGAACAAGGAGAACTCACCTTTGCACATGCTGATGTTGTCAGTCCGCTCTATGTTGTTGTGGGTGGCCTTACAGGTGTACACAGAGTTGCTTTCCCAGTCTAGGAGTGCGGCATCTAACTGGCTCATTACATTGTACGTTTTGCTCTCTGTTGTGACAGGCCCAGATTGCCTTCCTAGTTTTAACTGGGTTCCATTCTCCACCCAAATTATATTTATTTTTATCGGGAAAAAATCCCTGACTAGGCATGACAAGGTGATGGTGGTGGAATTCCCAAGGTTTTCCAGGGATGGGGGAGTAATCGTCACCTTTGGTGTACTTGGAGCCCCGGGACCTAAGAAAAAAAGACACCATTAAGAGCTACCAGTGCATAAAGAATATAGCATTCTAACAATAGTGAATTTACTATCTCTAAAGCAATGGGTTGTGAAAACATACCACAATACCATACACGAAAGATTCTAACCCTGGTCCTGGAAATCCCCACATTAATAAATATATTAACAGTTCTCCTCTTGTCAGAGATTAGTTATAAACTATGAATCATGATGACAAATCAAGTAAGTCTTCTGTTTAGTTAAGAGAACCCTAGATGTTGAGGATTGAAGCATACTTAGAGTTTCCTAAAAGAGCTCAAAATTACCATGAAATAACTAAACTCTAAATTGCTTAAAGTTTAACAGTTTGCATGTTTATGGGACCACTATCAAGTTGTTCTGTGTCAAGAAATTAATTTAATAGTGACCTGTAAAACTTTCTGGATTGGGGTCTGCAGGAACAGTGTTGTAAACCAAATTGATTAGTATTTGTAAAAAGGATAAGTTTATTTTATAGGTCCCCTGAATGCCATTCATTCCTTTACTCCTACTTTGCAGTCACTGTTGATAAGTACTGTACCTAACCAGACTTGAGAGAATAGTTTTTTTTCAGAGCTAGTGTACAGTATGTACAGTAAATAGTTATCACAAGGCTTAGAGTCAGAAATTAGCTAACACAAACATTCAATAATTACCACACCTCAGTTATGTGGACTAAATAATGCATCAAAGTATTATTGAAAACTAAAGTTCACAAAATGGGGTAATCAAGACTAGAAGCTGGACTATTTGAAATAAGTATTTTAAGACTTTCACCTTTCCTCCAAGCACAGCAGCCTCCTGTTGTGTTGAATTGGATACCTTAACAAACAATAAGCTTAAAAGACAGATGAAATCAGGGTCCCAATTTGCAAACAATCGATCATACTACACCTTTTCAGAAATTTTGAGAGTTCGGGTTTAAGTACCATTTGATGTAAGTGAAACTAAAATAGGCAAGTTCCACTTTGTCCTGGCAGATACATGTTACAGTATACTTCAGTCCAGTCTTTTTGACTGCAGTGCTCTCAGTAGTTGCAGTGTGGGTGGACTGCCACTTGGTGTCAGCGCTGAACTGATTCTGAGGGAATAACCAGGACTTTCAGTTGACAGTATTTTTCTTTGTGGGGGGAAAACTAAACGATTAGATAAAGGTTTTGTAGTCTCCCTGCTGTTGATTAAATCTAAAAAACATAAAATCTCATGATGTGCATTTAAGTCACGTTATTTTCCTCTTTAGACACAAAGTCCAGACAAAATAAACTGCTTTTCCATTAGGTTTGCAGAATATCCAGCTTAAATGAACACATGTACAGATATATGTATTATTTCTTGTTTTACTTTTCAATGCACTATAATAATAATTGCTTACACTTTACAGGTAATGGGGACTCCCCTCCACCACCACCAATGTGCCTGGATGACACAACAGCAACTATAGCGTGCACAGTTCTCTCACCACACATCAGCTGTTTGTGGGGAGAGAAGAGTGATAAAGCCACCATTCATACATAAGCATTATTAAACAGCCATGATTGGGAAAGGCCAATGGGAAAGTTGGCCAGGACAACAGCCACTTTTAGAGGGAACACTCTTGGATTTTTAATGACCACAGAGAGTCAGGCCTTCAGTTCTATCTCTCATCTGAAGGACCGCACCTTTTTACAGTATAGTATCCCCATCGCTATACTGAAGACCCACACAGAACGCAGGGTGAGTGCCCCCTGCTGGCCCCACTAACACCTCTTCCAGCAGCAACCTTAGTTTTTCTCAGGAGGTCTCCCATCTAGGTACTGACCAGGCTCACACTGCTGAGCTTCAGGGGTTTGACAGTTATGAGCTACAGGGTGATACAGCTACTGGCTGTAAACGTGTGAGAGAATGAAACTGGAAGTTTCCAGCCATTCTTTACAAAGACTCATTTACTGTATCTTTAGCATAGTTAAATAACATCTTAGAATGAAGCAGTGCAAAGTCTGAAAAGCTAAGGAAGAAAATAAGTGAACTCCACTTCTTGGGTTGGGGCAAAGCAATTCAGCAGAGTAGAAATGCAACACACCCAGCAGCTATATAACTTAATATGGTGCAATAAAACGTGCTCAGTGAGACAAAAGTCTGAGGAACTGTAATTTTGTTTAGGGCAGTGCAGCAATATCCCTTTCAGGGCAGGAAGACCTGCAAGAGTATTTCTCAGGAGGATAGTGACACTAGATCTGCTGCTCACTTTTGGGGACAGACAGACAGCTTAAATTACAATAACATACTGTACATCTGGGCATGCCGATATCTATTAAACAGTTGCAGTTTATTGCAAGTTCCTAGTATTTATTTGCCTTTTAGATTATAAATCTTAGCCCTTGTTACATGTACTGTATATTGTTGATTCCGTTCTGTTTTTTTTTATTCTTTTAAATGTAAGTAATTCGTTTGCAGTCAGTGTTTGCGTGAGCATTGGTAGACCACAGGGAAAATTAACTAGCTTTAAATATCTCTAAGATGGCACGGAGTCCATTTCATAGGCCTGCTTTACTTTTGGTCTCTAATAAGTCCTTAAAAACGTTATTTTATACTTACAGTATGTGGCAATGAAAAGTTAATATTAGAAGTAAGAGTTCATACACATACTTATAGTTTAGGATTACTGCAAATGGAGTATCATATACTGTACCACTTTATTATCGTGAAGTACGACATAAATTCATAGGGAAAACAAGACTGGTAATAAGTTTTGATTTCTGCATGAAAGATAAAACTTTTGGTGTGCTGTGCATTTACCATTTGCCTATATATATATATGTAGTGTTTTAAAACACCAATATACACATTTAATCTATTTGCCTATATTCAAACACAGCTAAGGGAAGTGAAACTGTACATTTGGTCCACCCATCACTGCTATATACAGATGGGGAAGAAATAATAATGAAAAAGTAGCTTAAAATGGAAATTGGCCCTGTAGATTAAAATATTAAGAATACAATACATTGACAAGCAACTTACAGTCCCAGGCAATATTTCAAGCATACTGACTAACATTGCCAAACCATGTTTCTTCTTCTCAAACCCAACTTTCCACCTCCATTCTATCAAGCCCACATGTTAATCCAATTTTTGAAGTATGATTCCATAAATTAGATTTAATTTTAGTTGAAGTTTAAATCAGCTAAGATTCCATCACAGCTGCCTTGAGTGACTAAAACAAACCCGATAAAAACTGATCTTGGAGAGTCTGAATTTTCATTTTAGGGTTTGACCAATTTATTCAATATGACCCTTTCTGTTTCCTCATGTACCAATATATATCATACTAAAAAAATACCACGTCCATTTAAAATACTTAGTAACAGATTATGCCTTATTACAGTTTTTTTAGCTTTTGTATTTTGCATTAGTTGTGTGCAATAGGTTTCTAAATTTGCCTGAATTAGTTACATGTGCGTGTTCGACCAAAACTTTGATCTTCTCTCCAAACAGTACACAGTCCTAGTTAAATGTTTTCAAAGATAGATTACAATACGTGTTAATTAATATCCAACATTAAATGGGACCTTTGAATTAGGAAATGGTCTTTCACATTGACCTGCTCTGCATCGGTACATTTAAAAAAGAAAACAGCAGGTGTTAGGGATTTAAATAATGCTACAGAACATTTTTTATAAGAGTTGCTGTTGTCTGTCGTTTAAAAACAGCGGAGACTCACATTATCTGTAGTGATAGTGATTATTAGTGTTGGGTGGATTTTGCCCAAAGTCAACATGATAAATAGAACTTGTTGTGCCAAAATAATTAATCACTTCCTGTGTTAATTACAATGTATTAATTAAAATTGAGGTTAAGAAGAAATTGTCTGTGACTCTTTTACTTTTTCCCTGCAACATGTAATGATTTTACATTTCTGTGCCTCGCAAATAATCTCCAACTACAGAATTTACTCATAGATCTCCCTTAGTCTGCAAACTTTAGATTCGGTTCATATGATGACATTAAATTGAATTCAGACTTCCACAAATAAAATAACGTTGAGTCTCTCTCATCACCGACAATAGAAATCATGCTCATTTGCAAGTGACTGTTTTCGAGCTGCTCGGAGGGGACGCCCGGATCTTATTCCGGCAGCTGTGCGGGCAGTGAAGAGTGACAGGAGAGGAACCGGATCAAACGATAGATCACGGGCTTCAACGAGCAGGCGGCGCAGCGGCCGGAAGTGTGAGATAACACCCGGTTTCAGGTCTCGGTAATGTGCTGGTCTGGTAACGGAGTGAAACTCCTCTGGCACCGCACCTGGCGTCCCTTTGGAGCCCAACCAAGGGGACTGCCAGCTGGATCTCCTCATGCACGTCGAGTATTTGAATATTTCATAATAGTTCCCCTGCTGGCATTTCCTTTGTGTTGCACTGTTAATGATTAATAACATTTCATTGTCTCCTTCACTACTACTGCTTATTAAGTAATTAACTATAATTTAGCATGTGTCATAAGTTAGAGAATATTTTATTCTTAGTTTTAACAAAACCCAATTTGACAGTCCTGAGATAGAATAGAACCCCTCTGGATTTGAGATTGTTAGCAGTATGTGACATCTAGACGAGTGAATGTTTTAAGAATTGTTTGTTTAAATCAAATCAAGGCACCCTTTAATTTTCAGTTTGATTGAACTTTGGACATGAGAGAATGGCATTCTTTGTACTCTCCTGAAGCATAACAGTATATCAGTGAAACAACAATAATAGGAATTTTATATACTGTATATTCTATGTTGTTCTGACATTTAGACCTGCATCTTGACAATTAGACCTGCATTCGACAGATTATTGGTTGTCTAGCTCTGTGCAAGTACACACTATTAAAATAATACAGTCAGTGAATGCTGTTTATGATAACTTCATAAAATAAAACTCTTTAAATATAACCTATTACAGTTACAATATTATTTCCTCACGCACTTTCATGCACCTGTATGTTAAGAATGTAATACATTTTCTCCAGTCCTCTTGACTATAGAGTCACTAAGCCATTAATCCCCATTCTGGTCTGGTATTTATTATCACTTTATGTCGTTTTATACTGCACCTAAAAGTTGAATTTAAAAGTAATTTACTGTCTGTTGCTTTTATTTTCATGCTTGATGTACTGCACATATGCAACACTCTATGCTATCTTGTGAGTGTACAGCATCTTGCATCTCCCACTGAGTTGCTTCTGGCTGTCGTGCACAATTACTCACACACAGACTCTGTTTCGCGCTCTCGCTCACTTCTCTCTCTCTCTTTCATTGTTCATGTCCAAATTCTAAGTGTATTTAAAATGTTTCAAACACAGCTAAAGTGCATTTAGGTGCAAAACGTCAAGGGTCATTATTGTAATCATTCTTATATACACAAAACATGAATGTACACTACTGAAGGCATGCGTCATCATGTCCTTGTCCCTTTTACTGTTGAAATACATTGATTCATGTGGAGAAATTGCTCCTGAGAGCTTCTTCCCCCTCTCTGTGAGTGTTATTATTGAGGTTCAAAAACTAAAACAAACATCAGCCCAATGAAATTGTCTGCTTTTTTAAAGGGAAATTTAAAGAACTTTGAGACCAAATAAAAGAACAGCTGTTTTTACTCTGTAATCAAATGTTACTAAAACCTTGTATTTCATTGCACACTTAGCACTCAGGGCCATGAGATCACAACTAGGGTCCCAGTCCAGGATGAGACCCTACAGCCCAGAGATCAGAGGCAGGGTCCCCTTCCAAGATGAGACCTTACGGCCCAGAGATCCCAGTCTCGTAACTTTTTCCAGGGAATATTGACATATTTCTGGACTCCATTAGCCCTGATTTCCATTATTTCGTATGGGAAATGATTCCCTGCTAACATTGCTTTGCTTAACATCCGTGCTTTACAGTATCTGTCAGGGACATGAAATGGGGGCTCGCTGTAAAGTATTTTTTCCCTTAAATATAGTTTTTCAGATTCTGAATGTTGTCTTGATAGAGAGAGAAGAGCGAGTTTTGAACTGAGGATTTAAAAGTGGTTAATTTCCCTTACATGCTCCCAACATGATCTACAGTCATGTATTCAACTGATTGGACTGGTTTATAAATGTGTCTGATGGCGAGGAACAGGATCGTCATTTTGTATTGATGGCTAAATCATATTCTGCTGTAGTAAACCAAAGTTCTAGTACAGGTACTCCTCTACGATAAACTGGAATTACACAGAAACTCATTCCCATTTTTTATGGACCCATACAAGAATGTAAGAATTGTAATTATCTGGCGAATCATAGTTATGGGTGTAACCAACAACAACAATCTTTTTTTTTGTAAAGAACAATCAACATTTGATGTTATTTTTAACAAATGCTTTGTTCTTATAAAGATAAGTGACATTTGCTGTGATAGGAGGATCCGTTGATAAAGTATTCGTGATTGACAAATATCTGACAATAAGATGTCTGCTAAAATTTACGTAATTAAACTCTTACTACCAGGTTATTTATTCTGTATTAATATTCTTTCCATCTATTAAGATTACAAGGGGCTTATATGTGAATTTTAGGACCCTACAGTACATATCCTTTTCGCTTGATCACATCATTCCTCTATTGTTGCACTTTATGATTCATTAGAGTTTACTGCGACACCGTGACTCTTCAGTGTTCAAAGTACTGTATGATTGTTGCCTTCAATAATAAATAATAAAGAGCCTCTTAAGTAATTAAGCTCTAACAGTAAAAGGAACAAACAAGTTCTGTGCACATCTTGGCCAATGCTGGAAAACCTCTCAGCACTATTTTGGCAAGCAAACCCATCGACGAGACCCTGCCCTTATTTCCTCTCATGTTTGCATTTTTCGACTCAAAACGCTCAATCAGAGCCTTGCAGAAACCTGGCATGCAAAGCTATTTTGACGACGAGCTTTGGGGAGAGGAGCTGAAAGAAAAGCAAGTTTAGACTTTTACATCATACAGTCGACACAAATCGGTATGGCATACGCATGACTTGATAACGTTTTTCAGCACTCGGAGGCCTAGAATACACGTTTCCGTGACGACACGACCCGTATTTATTTCTAGAGACCGAGATGAAGAAGATCCCGTTATTGAAGAAAATACCGTTGCTTCACAGTGGTATTTTCCTGCGGTTAACAGTAAAGTTCACACTATTTGCTGTGCGTAAGTTTTCACTGTGTGCTCACAATGTTTGGCTTTTAGGCCTTTAGGACAGGAGATTAAATGAATCATTTTGGTGGTGGAATTTACTCCCTTCATTCCTGGAGACCTCTACTATAGTATATAAAGAACACTAGATTCATGTTAAAAGCACATTTTAGAGACCCAAGAAATAACACAATACTCAAGGATCAGGCTTGATCACCGATAAATCACTCAGATTTTGTAAAAATCCAAGACCATCTGATCCTATGTTATTTTAACAATTACGTGTCTGTGTGGTGAAGGGGATTAATGGGAGGAAATTGAAATTACACTTACAGCATCAACAACAACACCAAAGCAAAGCATGAAATTGGGACACTGTGTTCTTTGGTTCTCGTTTTTATTTCAATTTTAACAAAACAGCCACATATTTACAAGTTTAGGTGATTTTAACAACACAGAGTAGAGCTCATAAGAGCAGGGTGATTAGTACACACTTCACCTCTACAAGCAGAGGAATAGCAACATGTACAGAAGAACAATCGATGCAAAAAAATGCATGAAAACAGGAGAAGAGGCTACAAGTGAAATGACAGCACACTTGATTGCTAATAGAAAATCCAAACTCATACAAATGAGTTTGCTGCAGGTTTATTTAAGCTTTCTAGCTCATCTTCAGCCCTTCCAGAATATCACTTCACCTGAAAATTAGAAAAAAAAATCAGGCTGAAGCTGTCATCAATCAAGCAGTGATCAATCTATTTCTCTATCTCAGTAGCAGCAGATTTGTAAGTAATGAAGATTGAAAATTGTAGCAGATGATCATTTTTAGAAACAATTTTCATGTTATGCTACAACAACTATATCCTACAACCCCCTCTGCTTTATCAGGCAGCAGTAATTACATGGGATTGCAATTATTTTTGTGCTGGAACTATCTTCTTTCATTCCTGGAGATTACTAACAGAAGCCTTGTCCTTTTCAGATAATTTTGTTACTATTCTAAATCTTAATGTCACACATAATGCCATATATGTTTGACACTAAGAAGTAAGAATGTATAATATTAACCAATGCATTACATACATTACCAATAGATTCAACAAAAAGGCATGACATGATGGCTTTTGACAGTGTCCCATTTTTAATATTTAGTGTTTGTCTTTAATGTGCAGGGACAGTCTGTGTTGGGTTCTACATTACTCTGTCTAACTTTCTATAATCTGAAGTTAGAAGGGAAATTATACTGACTTTACCAACTATTTAATGTAATTAAATGTTTACACCCGAAGAAGGCTCCACAGACGAAATGCTGTTTTTTCTTTCTTCTCTTTTCAGCATGGAATAAACTTGTTCCTATTTAATGTAATGATTAATAAACTATTTCCTTTGTTCAGAGTCCTTCCAGTACAGGAGAGCTCTTTTTGGTAAGATAATGACATTAATGACACTGTGAATTGCTGCACACTGAAAACATTTAATCTGTACTGATTAAACTTACCTTGGTGATGGTGGCCACAATGCTGTAGAACAAGGTGATGAGGAAGAGGGACAGGAAAGCCGACACCGTTTTCCACAGATGGTCACTTTCCTCCACTTCGCCGTCGTAATCAATATAAGTCTGCATATTGTAGAAGTCTGCATTGAAGAACAAAACATTTGATTAAAGGAAAAAATAAACCCCCACACGTGGTCTCTGCCTGTCTCATCTATCTGTGTTAGTGCCCTTTTTCATTTTATTAATAAGGTGTAACGGTGCCATTACGTTGTTACTGTACATATTTAGAAATCACAGCCTGATTAACGATTGTGAAAGCACAGGTAGATTTTCAAATTTTGGGGTTTTGTCTCCCCATGTGTCATGTTAGACGCAAAAACATTGCAGATTTCTGTCAAGCTGTGGAAGTACATTGCATACTACCTTGTCAACTGCCAGTTTGTTGAGACACCACTGTTATTGACAATCAACACATTTCCTTCATCTTTTCAAGTTTAGCCTGCAGCCTACTTCTGGAGCTAAAACCAGACTCAACCGCATTGGCTTCCTTGAAATTTATGGTTACAGGAAACACAATATCTGAGGCTATCCAACGCCTGAAACAAGTATGATACTAGAAATATAAATTTCCCTCCTGGCTAGTAAATAATATCCTTTGTCTTGTTATCTCAAGTAAAAATCTTAGTTCATTTTTTAGGTGAGCAATTAAGAACTAAAGTAAAAAAAAAAGGTGTCTTAATACTAATGTTGGTGAAGTTACCCAAACCTCATTCATCAAAACCTCCTACCAGAAGGACTGTACATCTCTTGACTTGCTGTTATTGAAGCAGTTTAATAAGGAAGATTATGACTGGAATAAAAACAAACATTTACAGTAGCTCTATAGCTAAACGCAGAGGGGATTCCTGTCAGCTACTTAGGACATATGAGAGTTCTACCATGTATTGTGAGATGAAACTGTTCTCTATGTATATACCCACAGACCAACATATTGTCAGTGTCTCTTTGAGCACTAGTAGTGTGCCTGTAGCTGAAAGTGACCAGCCCTGATGTAAATGTATGGGAACAGCACGCGTGATTTCATTTCCTCCTGCTCTGTTAAGGACTGCTATGTGTCTGCTCCCTGTCAATCCGAGATCCGAACGTATTTTCCGACGCATCACTGCCTTTTAACTCGTTCCCTGTTGAACCATGCTAACGTTATTTTAAGAGGGGTACTGATCAAAGTTGCCATGAGGGTTTGCTGTAGGGTTTAGCTATCTCTTCACGTGCAGTTTCAAAGCGAACAGGGGAATAATCCAGAGCCCGGAATCTGGCCTTCAGTTGTTACGGAATTGAATTTGAATGTATGACGCTACATCTCGCTCCCTTATGGTTTTCACTGGTTTTGTCACAGACTGCAATATTTTCTTTGGAAGACCCTACGTTTTGGCTGTATCAAAACATTTGGAACAGTCTGACAATTTAAATACTATGGACACAACATGAGGTTGACATGTAAGACATTTTACATTGCTGTCCACACTGGATTCTTTCTAAATATTTAATGTCTAAAGACAGGGAGGACTTTGAAACCCTTTGGTGTCAGTTTAGCTTGTGTTTTGCCTCTCAATTCTTACACAAACTTAGGCGTGCTTTTTCAAGACTTCCATGAGTCTTTATTAAAACTTGTGTTGCCCTCTTCTTTTTCTAATCTATTTTATGCTTTAATTGTTTTTCATTCTATAATTATTCTCTACTTATTTTTGGCTTGGATTTCACAGGGATGGGAATGTGAAGCATTTCCTTCACCTCCCTTGACCATGTATCGACTGATAAATCCAGTTTGAGAACAGGGCTGATGCACTGCAGACGAATCTAGTGTTTGATGATCTGGTGTTACTGGGTGTTTCTGGGGGAGATCAAGGAGATGAAATGTTTAATTTTATCACAACCTCCATTATACTCTCCTTTACAGGAGAGGCTGACTGCTTCACATATATTAATGCCATTAATTAATTTAATGGATATGTTTTCTGTGCTTCATTAGTCTTCCTTTAGCATTAAGATCAGGGGATCTGAAATCTGTTTTCAGCCTGTATGAGGTTCGCCTTTGTTAATTTCTGAGATCTTTGGACACGTTAATGGTTGCATGTATATCTGAATGACTTTGGAATCTTAGTAGTTGTAATCTGTTCTTATCTGTGGAGTTGTGGGTTGATTACATTTGATTGTGTATTTTTATAGCCTTCAATTCTATGTTTCCAAATGGTATAAATCGTAACATATTTGAGCCTCCAATAAAAGGTTTCTGCTAGAAGAAATAGAATGATTTCTTCTTTCTTGCTTTTTTTTTTACCATTTTGCTTCTATATAATAAGGAGTGGTAAACAAATCTTTTCAGGTAATAGTGATTATATCTGTTATTCCCCTGGTCCACTTTTAATATAATTGTCTGACGGCCACACAGTGTTGGCGATGTTCTGGGTGTTATTTTGTTTAGTAACCTGTGCTTAGTGGGAATATCTAGAAGAAAAGTTTTACACTGAAGTGGTGTGATAACTCTGGACAGAAGACATACAAAGTTAACTACAGTATTATGAACAAACACACAAAGAACAAAACTCAATATTTAACTGCAATCCTGTCATTTTTCATCATTTTGGTCATATTAATCATAAAACTATATGAAAATAAATGGATGAGGCAACCCTTATCCCCTAAGCTCTTTTTGTTTTTAGAGTGAATTCAGCCCTGCATAAGAGACCTTAATGAGCCAGGTGCTGATCGATTTGTGGGAATTACACTATTTGACTATAAGAGTAGAAATACTAATCCCGTTGCATTTGCTAGTAACAAATAATAGTGTTTGGAATTACATAAGAAGAGTTTACAACTGAAGTCATTCTTATTTTTTATTTTGTTTTGTTTTTGCTTTTTAAGTTTGAAACACAGCTGTTAAAGAGACAGACAGAAGACAACGTGACATTCTGTTACAATACAGAGGCACAACAGCAGACAGTACATGACACTGGGTACACCGGGACAGGGGACGCATTACGCTTGCGCTGGGCAGGTGTTGGGAAGGTTGAGGGTGAGATTGACCAGAGTTGCTTTACCAGTAATACTGTCTGTGGTTCTGGTAATGACGGCGACCGGGAGGGGTGCGGTTTCGTGGTGGACGGCACACGAGTACATCGTGCCGCTCTTCCAGTCTTTGGACGATATGGTGTATTTGCTGTAGACGGAATAGGTCCCGCCCTGTGAGGGGATCAAATCGGTGACGGTGTAATGGGTCTTGTCAACTACGCTATCCTGAGCAAGCCAAGAGATGTAGATGTCCTTCGGGGAGAAGTCTTTGACGAAGCAGGTCAGGGTCACCTCCTCCCTAGTGCTGGAATTTTCTTCGGATGATGGAGCGAGAAGGAAGACGGACGGGCGGATTTTCTCAGCTGGAATTATAAGAGTATTTTAGCTTAAAATGAACCTGGAGCTCTGACTTCCAGACACAAGCACTGATAACAAATATCTAAAACAAGGTTAGTTTTCAGTCTGGTTCAGTCATAATCCTGTCCACTCCTGACATACTGTAGGAATTCTATTGCACTTTGGGTAGAAGTAGAGTAGTGAGTACATATTGAACCAGCTATTAAAGACACTGTCTGAGTTTTCTAGGTGTCAGCCTGTTTATACAAAAGTTGGTGTAAAGGGTTGTATAAAATTAATCATATGCTTTTAGTTTTTGTAGTTTTATGACTCTAAAGAAGTACATTATGTGTAGTTATAGACCTATGTATGGGCTTAATTCAACAGAAGACTAAAATAATGTTTTATTACTTAGCAAGTAAGTTATTTAAATAAACACATAATTAAGCAAATAGTGTTAAAAGTTATCAATGTTTACATGTGTGGCTGTGTGAACATAAGATTTATAAAACTAATTTTCAGCTTTAACACTCATTCAGTTTGTGTTTGATAGGTTCACATTGTCGAAAAACAACTACTGTTAAGACTACAGTTTGCTGAATTCGTTTGTTTTTTTACAAAAGACTATTTTACCAGCCAAATACATATCAATCTGTGAATCTGCTGAATAAAAGACTTTAAGCAGATTTGATTTAGCCCAGCTGGGTTTTGTAATGACTTACCGATCTGTCTTTTGTAGGTTTTTGTTATCGGGGTGGGAAAAGAATCAAGGTGTGATACAATGCATTTGTACTCTGTGCCCGTGCGCCATTTCTCCAGGTCCACGGACACTCTAGACACAGCCACAATTTTCCCTCCTTCATGTCCAAATTCAGGGGCCCCAGCAGCCAGTGATTTGCCCTCTGAGGTCCACGTCATCGAAACATCACTGTGAGATGCCAGGCCGATGGCTCTGCAAGTGAGGGTGGCGGTATTTTTCACAAACTGCTCCTCATTTGTTGGGGGCTCAATGACGATCTTGATTTCTTGGCACTCTGTGGGGAAAAAGAGAAAAACAACAAAAGAAAAACAAAACATCTCTCTGCAATTCTGTGCCTCTCAAATTCACAAGTCAATATTCATATTGAAATATTGAAACGTGCAACATGTATGCAGTGCTACACATATTTTGCAGGTAATGTTAAAGTATTTTAGATCATTTTATGAGGTGCTGCATAAGAGCCAGTTTGTATTAAGTCTATGTGAAGACAAAAGTGTGCTACACATACATAATACTATCTGAGCTGTACTTGTAAAAAAATAAGTTGTCCCAGAATTCAAGACTTACCAGGTGAAGTGTAGGTAATGTTCTTCAGTACACTTCCTGTCTTGTGGACAAATTCGCACGCAAATTCAGCAGAACTTTTCCATTCCTTCTCAGTCACAGTTAAGAGGCTGCTTGCACTGTACAGCTTCTTCTCGTCCACAGTGGCAGGGATATTGGTGACCCCTTCGTCCACTTTGGTATTGCTCTTCCACCATTTGAACTCGTGTGTTTTAGGAGAAAAGCCACTGGCCACACAGACCAGGGTGGCGGTATGGTTTTGTGCTAACTCCTCGGGTGATGGTGGGTTTAGCAACACACTTGTAGGGGGGACAGGTGGTGTCCCTGCAAATCAAACATATGCATGTATATGTACACACACACTAGAAAGTAAGCAACACACACAGTTACTGCACATGGAATAAAACTTGCACGTTTTCCAATGCATCAATCTGGGACAGGAATCATTCATTCAAGAGGAAAAGCACAAGTCCACCCTCGTGGTGCCCACACCTTCCTGTGACTGCTTGACTGCAATCATCAGGAGAAGCAAAACCAACTGCCTTGACTATAGCCACTGGGACAAGCAAGACTAATATGGACTAAGAAGCAAAAATCCATTTTCCAACTGAGCAAGCCTGATCCTTGAGATTTAGCAACAAAAAAGCAATTTAATCGGAACCAAAGGTGATTTTATGGCAGAAACACGGAACTCTGAAAGACTTTTGAAAACTGAAATATCTGCAATCAAAGTTATGTCAGTGATGAATATAGTTTAAATGTACTACACATGAGATAATATATTTGTAAAAAACAGACTGACAAAAAGGTGTCTCTGAAAATAAATTGTATAGCTTTCTTGAGTTAAGAGGCTTCTTGAGAAGCAATGTGTTTAAATATTTTTCTTACCACAGATTAGAGTGGGGAGTCAGTGTCAGTGTAACAAAAGGAGCAGGTTAACTCCACACTGATGTAAAGAAGAAAGATC
The DNA here is from genome assembly GCF_055471065.1 of Atractosteus spatula. Lineage (NCBI taxonomy): Eukaryota > Metazoa > Chordata > Actinopteri > Semionotiformes > Lepisosteidae > Atractosteus > Atractosteus spatula. The sequence continues at coordinate 7,733,231 of NC_142710.1, read as the reverse complement.
ACTGTCACTTCCACAGCTGAAGAGGCTCCAAAGCTGAAACAGTGTCTCTTCTTTCTTTCTGCTTTTCAATGTGGAATTAACTTCTACTAATTACCATAGACATTGAACTAAATGTCAATGTTTTCTAATTTCACAGCTGCATGATATGTTCCAGGCTTTATATACAAAAAATAAAAGTATCTATATATACATTATATGTCATGTTTAAATGTACAAATAAAAGTATGTACATGTACACTGCATATAATATAAATATATACAAATGAAAGGACCTCAACAGTGTCAGTTCTCTAAGTTCAGTCCTGTGCTCACTCAAGGTGGTCAAGTACAGTACATCAGCTACACTGGTGTGCTGAGACATATAAACACCATATCGACACACACTTAGGTGCACAAATACTATTTCAGTGGGATCCAGTTAAGATAGTTAATTCCTAGAAATTGGTGTCATTAAGCATATTTAAACATCACAGTATAGAGCATTCTGCATTTCTTCATAACCTCATGGATATACTGTACTTAAATACAGTATGTGGCCTGATTTTAATAAGGAGCCTAATGCCTGCATTAGATACTGTATAGTTCTCCTGTCATTCTCCAAGATCAAGTGCTCACAGGAGCAGAACCTTCCTGCTTCTCCCTGAGTGTGATTGTTCTCATCTATTATAGTAGGTCAAAGTAAACTGAATATTTGACTTGATTTAACTGCTTTGTTTCTGTCCTGCATGATGTTGACCTCAAACATTACGGGAGGTTAGTTTTCCTTTCCCTGAGGAAGCAGTAAGTCTTATTTCTTCCTACTGCAGACGTGGTCACACCTTCAAAGACTGCAAGGAAGGAACCTGAACCTCTTGAACCAAATTATGTTGACATAAATTATAAAAGGCTTATATACTATATCATTTATAAAGTATTAATAAAAACACCCATGTATTTCAATTATGACATCTACATGCAAAAACAAAATGATTCAATGTAGACTTGGAGCAGAGCATTAATTTTACCGGTTAATCACAAACAAAATGAGAAAGGGGGAAATAAATTCAGGGGTGCATGAAAAACAGGTTATTGAAAAGCACAAATAGCAGAAACAGCTCCATTCCAATTTAAATTCCTATGACAGAAAAGTAAAAAACCTAATATCAGTAGTGATAAAAGTGCTTCTTTAGCATGAGACTGGGTAGAATTTATTAGAAATTACTTTTTTAAATTATTTGGGAAGTGATTTCTCAAAACAATTCAAGCTTAATTAAAGCCTGCATCAGGAAATAAGGAACCAATTTGCTCATTGGTCCCATTGTACGAAGTCTGCTTTTTAATAATTACCTGGGTTGAGAGAACTTAGAATAGTTTAGTACTGTTCCTATCACTATTGAATTAATTGATTGATTATATTTATGTTGGTTTCTTAAATGAAGTACACATCCATCAATGTTTTTACAGTTTTATCCCATACAGGGTCACAGGGGGAGCCCAAGTCTATACCAACAACCAACGGGTGCAAGGCAGGGTACACCCTGGAAGGGACGCCAGTCTATCACAGGGTAGACACTCACATACTGTAGGCACACACACTCACACCAGGGCCAAGTTTCCCAGAAGCCAATTGACCTACCATTATGTTTTTAGGCTGTGGGAGGAAACTGGAGCACCTGGAGGAAACCCATGTGAACATGGGAAGAACATACAAACTCCACACAGACAACACCCCAGGAATGGAACCCAGGCACAGCCAACCACTGCGCCACCACGCTGCCCAAAACCCGATAATATTAATTATTCAGTTTACAGTTTCACTGCAGACTTAATTGTTCACTTTGTGAGGCTTATGACAAATACAATTCCCTATTTCATCCATATCTCTGTCTTAGGAGTCTAAACAGAAATCAAGAAATCCAGCAATCAATCCATCCAGCTTACCGACAAATGAAACCTTCACGTCACCCTGAGGATGTTTCGCCTCACAGAAGAAAGCTTTTCCTGAGTTCCAGTCGGAGGTGGCCAAGGACAGCTGGCTGGTTGAGGAGTAGGTCCCCCCACTGAGCACGGATGGGTATTTCCTGAAGGTGGACAGCTCTTTCTCGGTACTGTCGGTCCACTTGAAGGTCAGGGAATCGGGCAGGAACCCTGTGGCCAAGCAGCCCAAAGAAACCACATCTCCACTCGTTCCAGAGCCGCATGAGGCCACCAGAGGGAACAGGGCTGGCTTAGTTGGTGAAACTGAAGATGGAAACACGACACAATCACTTACTATCCATGACAAAGTTACAGTTTATTTTGTTGTAGCCTGTCCACATTTTCATAGGTTTCCCTGAAGACATTCCTTGCTTTCCTATTCCCTTCTCATTTTTCAGCTTCCAACATAGCCCTGACTGCTCCTCCCACATCCAGAGAGATGTTAATTCCCAAAGCAGCTTCTTCTGGACTTGTCAAGTGTCTGCATGCTGAAGTGTATGATTCGTCATTATTCATACTGAGAAGAAACGGCATCTGTCTTCAAAGATTTCACAGATCACCTATGTTTCCCAACATTTTGGAGTGGATAGTTAATGTGCACAGGAGCAAAACTGATCAGACTTCATACTACAAGGAAGCATTTGGGAATAAACTGAGCTCTGGCCTAGTGAGCTCAGTCCTTGCAAAGCCATGTTATTATTATTTTTTTCTATATGAGCAATACTCCTCCTATCTGGAGAGCAGTCCTAGGTAGCACTTGGTCCAAGTCTCAGTTAACCCTGCTAGAATGAGGTGCTTTAGTCTAGAGGCTCCAGTCCACCCAGTTGTGTTAGATGGCCAGGGGGAGAAAGGTTAACTTGCACCAACAGTATTTGATCACCACTGTGCAAGACCAAGATGAACTCTGACCCTCCAAGCCACTTCAGCTGAAGGACAGTATCTTAACCTCAGCTCTGTCTGAGTATGTTTACTACAGGCAGATCTCTGGTGCACCTCCGGGTATGAGACCTGGAACACAAGACTCTAGATTCTCTAAGATTCTCTAAGATTCTGGATTTCTTTAAAATAATCAGTTACTTCTTACTGCTCACAGAGTCACATCACGGCATTCACCACCAAAAAAAACCAAATGTAAAAATCTCAAAACTATTTTTTAACCAGTTAATTTTAAAAAATAACATTTAAACAATATTACAACTAACTATTTACTGGCAGAACTATGGTAATACTGCTTACCACAATAATTAATTTTCTCATTTCATATATATTTCTTTTTAATATTTTCTCTTTTCTCATACTGTTGCAAAAACTCGAAACAAAATCTGCTCTGGGGATGAAAAAAATCACCCTGTAAATTTCAAACTAATCTATATTATTAATAATGCAACATTTTCTACAGTAATGGATTTAATAACAGCAAAGATTAATGCATCATTAAAAAAGCATTAAGAGTAAAAATATCCGTTTTTGGAAGAAAAATAATTATTTTAAGCATCCCTTCAAAAACAAGAGGTTAGATAGGCATAAACGTCTATTGACGCCTAAAAGGCAAACTGATCACTCTGCAGACACAGATATCCAGCCGTGAATAAAGAGAGGAACATAATTAACATTAACAATTCAACAAGATATTATAAATTAGACTGAAACATGGCCCTGTTAGGAAACGTTTTAATCTTTAATTCTCGCCGAACAGATCAAGCAAACTCCCGTGTCGCAAAGGACACGGCAGTAATTACTAAACGGGACCGCACAAACAACAGAGGAATATATTTTATATTTCTGCTCAGAGAACCTAGTTGAACTTTATTCCAGGAGTCACCTTTCAGTGCTGATAAATCGTACCTCCCACATGATAGGTAACAACTGTATAAAGACTTGCTAAGAACTTAATATTTTTCATCATTAGTATAATACCCTACTTCATTTCACTAATAAATCCCGTTTTAAGAACGCATCAGTCACTTAATAGAATTTAAGTGTCAAATAATTAATAATAACTGTTAATAGCTATCGATAGCTTAATAGCACATAGCAAGCCAGTAATACAGTATTGTACCAATATGTACAGTAACTAATACATGGCTGATATCCTCATTATTAAATTAAATGAGAATACGCCCGGAACAATTTAAACCAAATTAGGTAGATTCCGAAAGTGAAGACATTTATAAACACGTTATTAAAAAAACACACACACAAAGTGACATGGAAAACGCATCAGACTAATATAACCTAAGGATATAATACTACAATCTACAGCATACCGACTGGGCTTCGCAGTTGTGTGATATGCGATCTGGATGTGTCTTTCTGCTTTTAAAAATGATTTGAAAAAAAAAATCTACAATGTCAACCTAAACCCTAATCTTTCTTAAGAGCACTTGATATTTTAGATTATTTCTCGCAAATTAGATTCATTTTATGCCGTAGAAATAAAGACAAGCAAGTGGGGAACACAAGCCACTCGTACATTTAACATAAGAAGTAATTTAAATAATTGATCAATTAATTCGATCACATCGTGTGCAGTAAGTACAGCGGCAGCGTTTGTCACTGTTTACGTCTATTATTTAAACCTTTAAGTGTGAATTGAAATAACTTTAAGGAAGACGCGTCAATTAATTAACTAACTGATTAAGACCTTCTGGTGGTACGGTTTATAGAATATTGTCTTTTTGTCATATAAAAGTAAGCAGTATCATATAAGGTATTTTTACTTTTTTCATTCCTTTTACATATTTTAAATGAATAATTAAAAATTAAACGATCCCATTTTAAATGGTCTATTTTATATATTTAAAAAGTATCGTTTTACACCTGCGGATTTTTAAGCAATTACTTTTTTTTCGAATAGAAAACGGAGAACACAAATGATCGCAGTTTAGTCTCATCGAACAGGCTACAACACATCCAACATTCAATACAGTATATTTAGCCTGTAAAAAGAAACTCGGCCGCTTAACATTTTAACAACGTCCAACTTTAAAGGGACGCTTTGGAAGTAAAAACCGCTTAAATCATTTTTGTTCAAAACGTTAAAAAAAACTAAATTAAACTAGAATACCGAATAAAAAATATAACTGTAATTCTTACCTGACGATACGGTCACCATTGTTCCTTTTCCCCAGTAATCAAACCAGTCGCACTGTGACTTAAAACTCACCTACCCTGAATCCAAAACTTTTGGAGTTTACAGTCCTCTATAGTCTGAATGATTCCGACGCATAACATTTAACTTAAACTGAACAAGAAACGTGGAGACATTGCTTTATTTGTCTTATGAAATTGTTTTGACATTTCTATCTGATTCTGCGTCCAAAGGTTGCAACGGTATCTTCCTAACTGTACGCCGTCATGGTGCTCAGATCTTGTCACTTCAATGTGGATTTTGTACGTTTCTTTTGCTGATTATTGCGTTTTGTGGCGCTTGATTTTAGCTTATTGCTGCAGTTTCGTGTAGACGTTCGGCAAACTAATTGGATAGGATTTTTTTTTAACCAAAACAGAATTTTTCATTTAAATCATTAGCTTCGTGATGTTCGGGTCTCGGAGATTTCCTCATTAGACGCTACGCACCCCGGTGTAAACGGAGCAAGTGTCGCTTTGCACAGATGAGCTTTCTTAATTTTACATCTAAATCATGAAAGGTATTGCATTGTTAGGAAAATAAAAGAAACGGATTTCTTACCGGAGGTGACTGTGACCATGGTGCCTTTTCCCCAGTAGTCAAAAGCCCAGTAGCACAGTGACTGACTCGGCTCTGCCGCCGCGATTAAAACACTAACCGCTCGCTTCCAGTGAGGAACGAGTCTAACAGGACTGGGTACGAATTACTTTCGCAGCGGACTATAGGAGCTGTCTCTATCGTACTCTTTCACTCGGATCTAAAGCTCTAACTGAACAAAAAAAATCGATAAAACGCGCTGAAATCACGCTTATGATATATTTAAATTAGAGGTCTTACCAGATGTGACGGTGACCATGGTTCCTTTGCCCCAGTAGTCGAAAGCATCGTAGTCACACTGAATTAGTTCGCCAGACACTCAGTACAAAAACATTTTCAGCATAACGTCCTATTCCTTATATTACATCAAAGACACTAGTCTGATCTTGTACTGTAATAGTACCGCGCTGAATACATTTAATTTAACGCATTTAACAACCTGCGCATTTTACCACCAGTAATAGACTGAATGAGTATCTTTTTCAGAGCTCGCAGAAGGCAAATGCATTCGGTAGCTACAGAAAGGTCAGATAATGCTAAAGCCTATCCTTTCGGAATGACTTATCCATTTATTTTTAATCATCACGACAGCGAATCATAACCCTCAGTCCAATTTTGAAAATTAAATCGATCGCGGGCGTAGTTCATTTCATGACTTGACGGATTTATCAACGACACACACATATATATGTATCCATTCCTAGTTGGTGCTCTGGTGGAATTACCCCCCATTTTTAAGCTTTTCAAAATCAAACAGTGAATATTAAGCGCATTCGTTCCCTGTTTCTAGGCTTTCAAATTGAGACGACTTAAATTTCAGTAGCCTACCACACCTGTTGATAACTGAAATTAGACATGTGTTACCAAAGAAAACGACCAAACGGATAGAAAAATTTGAAAATCCACCACTGAAATTCCAACAGGTTAAAGACGGGAAATAAACGGGTTTTTCTTACCAGAAGTGACGGTGACCATGGTGCCTTTCCCCCAGTAGTCAAAGTAGTCACACTGCTCCTGTCCATACACTCTGCTGTACAATAAGTCCCTACCGCCTCTCCCGATTTAAACCAAGCGGTGGTAAAATTTTCCGAATACCGAAATGCAGGTATTTTAATTCAGAATTTTAACTTAAAAAACGCGAGAACGTCTATTGTTACAGACGGCAGCCTATTATTTAACGTCTATTGTCTTCCACCCGCTCCTAAACCTTGAATAGAGCGACTCGATAAAAAAATATATACATTAAAATCACGGTTATTGTATATTTTAAATTAGAGGTCTTACCTGATGTGACGGTGACCATGGTTCCTTTCCCCCAGTACTCGAAAGCATTGTAGTCACACTGAATTATTTCATCGGATACTCAGTGCAAAAACTTTTTCAGCATAAAATCGTATTTATTATATTACAAGGCGAACGAATGGTTAATGCTTTAATAAAAATATATAAATGCGGTAGGCTACCAGTTTTATCTGCGAACGTATTAATACATTTATATTGCAATATATCGACGCCTAGCGTTTACGTTACTTATTTCCCCTAAAATCATCGATTTTTTATTATATATATTTTAAAATTTTGGGTCGCTTAAAATCGCAAGCCCTAATTTCCCATTTAAATAATTTGATCTGGTCCTTTCTGTCGTATATCAAGTTATTCGCGTCTGTTTAACAGCGCAGTCTACTCCCCGTCGTTAGGTAAACTGAGGGTTAACGACAGATACCTTGGAAGCGTGTTTCTATTTTCCCAAAGTAAAAACAAAAATCGAGACGGAATAATTCTTGCAGCCGCAGCGCCGAAGACGGGGCAGAACTTACCGCTGGTGACGGTCACCTGAGTTCCTTTTCCTCAGTAGTCGAAGTAAGTGTTGCTACACGACGTTCCGTTCGCTTTTCTTACAGCGACACTAACATGACCCGACCGTGTTTCCAAAGACCGTTTCGCGATAACTAGTTGCGAAAACCACTCTTAAGCTCTGAAGAGTGAACTGCCTCAATTAGTTAATAAAAAAAAAACTAACATGAAATTGCGCTGGTGGATAAAATACGTATTGTTTTGTCTGTTCTAATGCTACAGCACCTACGACATAGCTATAAATACCAAATGCTGTTCTGAAAGCTTTTAAACTGATAGACTTTTTTTTTTTACTGGAGAAATACAGCGAAGCCAAATTAAATCACAAAAAAATAAGATTTCATGCGAGCTGTTTTCTTACCCGAGGTGACGGTGACCTGCGTTCCTTTCCCCCAGTAGTCGAAGTAATTGTAGCACAACAGTTCATTGTATAAACGGAGGTTTACATTAATATCGACGGCCAAGACGATAGTGTTGCCTTACTTTTTTTATGAAAGGGATTTTACATTTATAATTCTAAAAAATAAACGTCTTGTTGCCCCTCTTATTTAAAATTGTTTTACTTCGATCATCAGAATGAGATACAGTATTGCAAAAGGGTGGAAAAATAACAATTGCGAGACAGTCAGTAAACAGTAATAGCTAATAGATGTTCCAGGTCCTAATCACTCCGTGTCTCTCGCCTTTTCTAAGGACGCATTACCGTGAAGCACAAAGACAGAAGATTAAAAAGAATGTTGTGCTTCTCTAACGCGTAATCCGAGTAAAAAAGATATTCATGTCTTACCTGAAGTCACAGTCACCTGGGTCCCTTTCCCCCAGTAATCAAAAGCTTCCCAGTTGCACAGCTCTGTAATTCTACTATTTGTCTGTGCGCAAACCGCCTTTACTGTATTTCAAGCCTGTCTAAAGGCATCTAAAGAAAGCACCACTAACCCTGCCATCTACTCCTATTCCGAAATTCCCCATACAATTCTATCTTGATTTCCAGGTCAGAAATTCTCTCGTAAACCATACAGTACAAGACACCACTGCGCTGTAACACTTAACGCCGAAAATATCTGGTACTGCTAAATTCTGAATTGAGGAGTTCAGAATCAGCACGCAGTTTAGAATACGACTGTTATCAGTAACTTTTCTTACCGTTTGTTACCGTGACCATAGTGCCTTTCCCCCAGTAGTCGTAAGCTCCATAGTCACAGTGCGGTGGCAGTTTAAATACCCAGTTCAAAAACTGGATACCTTTTGAGTCTTATTCTTATATACAACCGAATGCATTTTGATTTGGTTATTTTTTTTATAAAGAAATACAAGGAACTACCGTTTATTTGCCATTGAGCGCTGAAAAGGATTAGTCACTCAGCAGATATTAAAAAATAAAAAACGAATTCGGAGCCCAGAACGTCAGAACATCGTCTTTTCTTACCGTTCGTGACTGTGACCGCTGTGCCTTTCCCCCAGTACTCGAAGTAACTGTACACGACGAAGGAACAACGCTTCCACGCTACACACAATCTCGAAAGCTTCTTTTTCAATACGAGGACGCTTATATAAAATCCGTGCTGTTCAAATAACGTCTAAATATAGGCTGCAGGCTATGGAACGTAGCCTTTCTGAACACAGTCTTTCTTTGACACTAGTCACTAATTTAGTCTTCTGATTCAAAGACCTTAGTTTTTTTTCTTTTTTGAAAAAAAAAAAGAAAGTGAATTCAATACAGAGCGGCGAGTATTTACCTGAGGTGACGGTGACCGAGGTCCCTTTCCCCCAGTAGTCGAAAGCAGCATAGTCACAGTGCGGCACCTCGCTCATCGTTTCGAGCAATAACTACGCGCTACTTCTCGGTCATAATTAGGCTTTTCCAAATGTTGACACGATTTGTGTGGTGTACAAAAATAGGTACCGTGTTCTCTGTAGTACAGTGAACTGATTCCCCGAAATGGACGCGGGATTGTAAAAGCCATACTCCTATACCTTGGATTTTCGCTCAAAACACAATTTTCTCAAAACAATAATCCAAATATTTTGCATTTTAAAATACAGCTCTGGTCCTGTAACCACAAAGTCCTCCTCCCTCCTTGCCTTAAATAGGATACTCTAACTGCTTTCTCTCTTTCTTAAAAAAAATACCGTAATTCAAACTGTGCAAGAGAAAGATGTTTCGTCGGTAATTACCTGAGGTGACGGTCACCATGGTTCCTTTTCCCCAGTAGTCGAAATAGTCGTTAGTCACGGTGTTGTGTGTCGCTAGAATCTCAGTCCTAAAACTAAGCGCTGTGAGACCGATTCCACCCGAATCAAACCGGACAGTTCCCGAGCGCGTCCGCAGTGACCTGTGCGGTCCTAACACTCGAAACATGCTCTGAACCCGTGAGCAACCAAAGAAAGAGGTTCTTTTATACTGTATAGGCCAGGACTGTTAACTTTTAGATCTTTCATAGTTTTATATTTTTTCAGCTGAACCCAAGAGGAAGACGCATGGAAACCGACTTTGAAATAAATAGCAGGGCATACTAAAAACAACTTAACAGAAAAGGGCGAAACGTACCAGAAGACATGGTGACACTCGTTCCTTTCCCCAAGTAGTCGAAGTAACCACTATAGTAATCACATTAACCTCTTTACTGTACTTTCCTAACTAAAAACGTCTTTTCAGAACAGGCTTAGTTGAGGTGAGAGCTGAGAGCCCACACATCTTTCCACATGTACTGTATTAGGTGGAAAGAATCGGTGATATTTAATATCCATTTTAATTTGGACACAAGATTTTGCAAAGAAGAAAACAGACTTACCGGATGAAACAGTGACCTGCGTTCCTTTCCCCCAGTAATCGAAGGCAGTGCCGTAGCTACACGGCATAATAGTTCCTTCGTTGTTCTGTCCATAAACTAAACATGCTACCCCGTTCAATTACTGCATTCGTTAGAAAATAAAACACAAGCATCTTACTTCTACTTCAGTTGTTCCATTACTTACCTGAGGTGACAGTGACTTGAGTGCCTTTTCCCCAGTAGTCGAAGTACAAGTTATCACAATGCTGGACTCCTGCCACTGACTGGCACAAAAAATCAAAGATTTTCAATCAAAGAGTGGTGCACGCTAGGAAAATGTCTGGCACACGAGGGGAGTCGAACCCCTCCAAGACCTGGCGTTCAGGTGCACCTATTGGAGAGATTGGAGGTTTGAGGCCTTTCGCCATAAGACCTGCTGCACAACGGTGTAGAAAAAGGGAGAGGTGAAGGAGTCATCAGATCAGGAGTGTGCATCTCCCCACAAGAGTGAAAAACATAGTGATCTTCTGGGAATTCCTTAGCAAGGTTGCATTTTCCTAGACATTTGCACATGACCATTTATGAGATTTTTGGGATCATTCTTAGAATGGATATCTCCAACATGATCTATCTTTTACGTAGGTAAAACCACATATTGCTGGAAATTAGAAGCAGGATTAATGTTCACATGATTTGCTTATTCCAGCTTGTGCCTGTTGCTCAGCAGGATAGGCTCCTGCTCCCCTGCGACTCTGCATGGAAAATGGATGGATGGATGTTCACATGATAAAGCAGATAGGCTTTGCTAGAATGGGAGTGAAGTAATTGGAGGAGTACTTCACGGTTCACTATTGGGGCCCAGTGAGTATTCTAACTGACAAAAAAGGACAAGACCCTGAGAGTAATGATGAGCTTTTTCTCTTTGAGGTCTGTGTGGAGGATGGGGGGAGGGGATGAACACACTGCCAGCTGCACAGTGATCTGGAGAGTATTGATCCGTTACAGACAGGGTTGCCCAAGCCTGGCATTAGAATAAATAGGAGAAACACTACAGTGTTCAGTTCACTTTACTTCCCAGGTTCTAGTTTTGCTCATTCTGGATGTGCCTGGTTTCCGTACTGCTGGAGAGAAATCCTGAAAGTGCAGTAGATGTGTTGAGTGAGACTTGGACTCGGATTGAGCTCATCACTTCAATCTAACAAGGAACTTGATGGAGGTGTCTTGCTTTCTCAGAATCTCCTCTATCTGTTCAAGAAGCTTTGGGTCTTCATTTTGGGATTAAAGAAGGCATTGGAATTTACACAGCAATTTTTAAATTTGGGTGGTTGTCCCATTCCATTGTACCTCATTTCTTCCAGGGGACAATATGACAAAAACTAATTCTGCTACTGCTACAGAGAGCGAAATACTTGTCTTCCAATGTTTCAAATATTGAGAAAACAAAACTGACAATATATGTATATCACCCAACACAGATAAATGTTGGTCAAATGGTGTTCCATATTTCAGTACTATTGGTAATAATTCAAATACACACATCCATTTTTTTCATAATTCTCACACATTTTCACCATATCTGATTTGCAACTTGGCACTCAAATGATTGATTTGATGACCCAATCAAATATTGATTGGGTTTTAATAAATTGCATCAATCTATGTTTAGTGCTGCAGTAGTTATATTTTTGGGAATTACACAGCAATTTCTCTTCCACTGAATACTCACACTGCAAACCCTCTCCCCATTTACCTTTTTTGTATAAAACTACATTCTGCACATTATACAGTTTAGAAATAAAACCCAAAAGGGAGTGATTACTTTGAATTGCTTCCACAGACAGCGTTTGGGTAACAATAGAGAATCTTTTTTTTTAGTTTGGCTGTAACCGAGTTTCGTATCTGCGGATATAAAAAAAACATTCATGAAGTATATAATATTTTATCGCCTCAAAAATCTAAAGAAGTATCATCACAACATAAATCATCTAATTCAATAAAACCCTTCTCTGACATTTAAATGTGATACCATCTAAAAGAGAACATGGAACAAATGAGGTACAGTATCACATTAAGGAGTAAATTTAAAATCAAAGCTTTACCTTTTCTTAACAATTTATTACATTCTTGCTAACATCTATAGTAGTGGTATACATTAGATTAAGGTTTATATTATGCACAGCTGTGAAAAGGTTCTATACAAAGTATAGTTCTTGAGGAAGCCATCACCATCTGTTGCTCAGTCTACTGGGTATAACAACAGTGAGCAAGAGGAAAGCCATCAAAACCACCACAGAAGCAGCAGAAAGAGGCTGAAAGAAAGAGTTGATGTGACATCAAGAGGAGTGATCAGTGGCCACCTGGACACAAGCTGAGGGTTGATCAACCTTGTGTAGGGTGAGGGTGTCTGATGTTGAAAGACCCGAAACACCCAGTGACCTCAGGTAACAACACTGATGATGTGTCCAGGTGCATCTGTTGCTCCAACAACAACCAAAAAGGTGTAGCTACAGCATGTTAGGTTTAAACAAATTCCAAATACCTCTCAGACTACAATTAACTAAGAATTTCCAAAAGGAGCTTGCAAAATTGAAAATTTTATCCTTACATTTTTCTGGGTTCAAATAAATTTATTAATTAGTGTAAACATTTTTGATTGACATTGTATGGGAAAAGCTTGAAATAAATGCTAAAACAGACATTCACCATTTGGCAATGGTAGATGAGCCCATCACCCTAAATCCAATTTCAAATTGTTGTAACAGACAAATAAGTTCTGTACCCAGAGATGAAGTTTAAACAACTGACTTTATTGCATGCACGGAACAATAAGATCAAAGAATTGTTCAGAGATATAAGTACAAAACTGTAAATCCAGTTTACATAGCAAACTTCAGCCATTTACTGTATGACGCAAATTGTTATCATGGTAATGGAGGGAGGTCACCTGTATTTGGACATTCTCCAGACCTTGAACACTTTGAATGGCTGGTCTCCTCTTCCCATAGTTAGGGAGTCTCTAGCTGGCACTTGGAATCTCTTATCAGTTAACTCCCGTCCCTGCCATAACAATAATTAGTCATCTTGGGTAAATTTCATATTCATAAGTCAAATGTTTTAATAATACTCCCTCTTTTAGTACTTTTGGGGTGGGGTTTAAATTGTATTTAAATTCCATAAAGAACGTGAAACATGTAACATGTATTACAATGTAGCGCCACGCAGGGCGGGCTGAGAACAGCACCTGGAGACTACCGGACTATGTAGTGGGACGGAGGCTGGGATACAGTCCCTTCCCTTCGTGTGTGTGTATGTTAGTGTAGGTGCAGCGCTGTAACCCCTGTCCCTGTGTGTGTACCTTTCCTGATTCGAGTTAATAAATGTGTTGTTCAGCCCCATTCCCTGAGTCCCACGCCTGCTCCATTCCATACCGAAACCCGCGGTCGATACAATATTTAAAGTATGAATACCGTTTTATGTTAAAAAATAACAACATTTTTTTTCTCATGAAACACTGTGATTCTTAACAATGGCAGCGCACCAAAAAATATGGCTTTAAATCAAAGACGTCGTGCAGGACGCATACACTGTCCACACAGTAAAACTTGATTTCTTTTACGGCCATTTATTTTCTTTTCTCTTAGAAACAATAAGGGTCCCATTTTGTACCTATCTATACGCTTTCACTTAAATGGTTGTTAAATTATGATGTCATGTTTGCTCCATATTCCTTTTCACAACTTTATTTAATCCCACTGAATGACCAAAACCGACACCATATAATGAAAGTATTGTCAATCGATTGTTTTTCAATCGACTTGTGATGGTTTTTGCTAAGCGACTTCAGGGGAGGGGTTAACAAAGAAGTACTTTATATTCGCTCGTTAAATGATCGATTAAGAGGGGTTTTGGGAAACCCACGAAAAAGTAGCTCGTACGTTACATACGTACATCGTAAAGTTGCTCGTTAGTCTCTAAGATTCATCGTTTTCGGGAAACTCACCCCTGACAAATATCATTTTTAAATCTTTTCATTTTTCTCAGCCTGAATAAAATGCTCACATGTCCAGCAGAGCATAAGTAAAGTTAGACTGGGTTTACAATCAGTTCGTTTCAATACAGACCAAGGTCTGGATTAAATCAAAGCTTTGCTTTAAGCAGAGAATTTGATATTTTGCTGCTGGAGAGTGGGAACAAGTTTGATTATTATGAGGGCTAACAGTACAGGCTGCTTCAGACACAGCAGGCTTTTGCAAAAAGCTTCGTGCATGAACAGGCTCACGACCACAGCACACGGCAGGGAGGTTTTTATGACTCCATGTTAGATAAGAGTGTCTCCCCTGAGAGGCAGCCGTTTCATTAATCACAAGTAATTTCCACAGGGCTGTCAACTTAACTGCACTAAGAACTCAGCAGTGCAGGGAGGGAAACACCTGTGTGGGGCCAAGCAGTAAATCAGAAACACATTTCCAGCTGTTTGCACTTGATCACATAAACAACATGCTTTATGTCAAAAAAAGCCCACTGTGGATGTTCACATTGCATGAACTGCATTGCAACATTGACTAAAATGATATAAAAATGCATAATAATGTGTGCTTCTAAGTGCAATAACTCCTTCCACCCATCCATTCCTCTATTCATCGACTCTTCCCACCCATCCTCCCATCCCATGCATTCATTCATCCATCCCATTCATCCACGGTGTCTTTGTATGTCTTTGTCATGTATTTTCCGATGCTGAAGTGAAGAGCAAGGTGAGGGGACAAGGTTGTGTTGCTCTGTCCTCATTCTGCCCACATAGCTCCCTGGGTTCTGTTCCTCCACCGTGCAAAAGCCTCCAGTCGCTCTTCTGGGAACAAGCCCAGGAAAACACCCCCTCCCCCCCTCTGCTGGTATAACCCAGGAGAGCACAGGGAGGATGGGGGCACTCTGCACAGACTGGTGCCCCAAACCTGGGGGCCCCAAGAACTGTGAGGCAGTGCTGCTAACCCTTCTACCACCTGAAATCTACACTTATGTGATTTATCATACATCATCCTTATTTATTTTTCTGGGGGTTCATGGTTATCCTTAATTTTATATTTGTCTAGTACTAGTTTACAGCGCAATTAACAAGTTCAAAGGCATGGTGGATGGTGTACATATATATCTAGTGTATGATATATAACTTGACCTTTCATTCTCATATTATTGTACATATACTTGACTCTCAGAAGAGAAACTAGAGCAACGCTGGATTGGTATGTTAGAAGCCCAGCCTTATGTAACCCATCTGTACGGTCACAGCCCTCAACAACAGGAATCACTATTCATTTAACTACATTCTCAACTTATTAATGAGATCAACAATGCCGCCCCTAACAAGTTTGCACTGTATGACTTCATTTAGTCTTTCATCTTCAAGGAAACGCAAAATGGTCATTACAGTTTCCAGTGCCATCTCTAGCTACACTGATCTCAGTGCAGGATTTTGCATGGATACAAGCCTCAAACCAAACCCTATGGCAGTGATGTAACAGACAAACAAGTTCTGGATCCCGAGATGAAGTTTAAACAACTGAGTTTCTTGCATGCAAGGAACAATACGATCAAAGTCTTGTTCGGAATATAGGTACAAAACTTCTTATATTTTATGTAGCACACTTCAGCCATTTCTGCAAATTGTTACCATGGTAATGTGGAGAAGTCACCTGTGTTTGGACATTCCCAAGGCCTTGACCCCTTGGAATGGCCGGTTTTATCTTTCCTTAGTTAGGGGGTCTCTATCTTGCACTTGGAATCTCTTATCGGTTGACTCCCACCCCTGCCATAACTCAAAAGTGCTTAAGCATGGAATGTCTTGGGCCACATCCTTTTTCACATCTTATATCATTCTTCAGCAGTATTATACACCAACACTAAAACCTTACCGCACTCCTTCTTGCGTTGATCACAATGAAACTAACTTGCAATTTTCTTTTCAGAAAGACACAAAATTGTAGCACATTGCTTCACCTGGATCAGTATTCCATTGACTGTATTTTCCCCAATAAACTGAACAATTTGACACACAGCTTCAGCAATTTGCATTTGGCATATTAGCATAATAGATTAGGATATCGCACTTTAAAAATGCATTTCACATAGTAACCACTTATATTTTTTATCAAATCATGATTTTGATTACTTTCCTTCAATGTTTACACATGGAAGCCCTAGTGTCCTGGCAGACCGAGGTGATAGGTAGGATAATATACCATTGCTGGATAATTTCAGGGCACAAATTACCATAGATGGAATAACATGTTTCTGCAATCTTATATGTATTTGCAAACCTTTCCAATAAAATAAACCTCTAAAGTATAAAGTTCTCCAGCCTGAAGTACTTCATCTGTGGAACATTATTACTACTGAATTTCTATATTTACTGCAGTCCCTCAGTGCCACATCTCATCAGAAAGACAGAAAATGAGGAGTGACCTGCTAATGACAGGACACTGCTATCCAGGGATAGAGAAGCTCCCACTTGTTATAAGCTCTCTTTTTTACCCCTGAATACCTTAAGTTTCAGCTTGCAGGTGCAGATTTATTCTGTTTTGATGCTACACCACTTGTACAATCATCTCCCATCTTCTCTGCCCTCAATAGGTTTTTGTACAACTACATATCACTGTGACCCCCCATCCACACCGTGTCACACACCAGCACAAAAAGCATCCTCCTCTCCTAGGATTGCTAAACACTGATCTGAGCAACAGATTCTATGTTCTAAATGCCCACTTTTCAACCTCTTAGCTTGATGCAGAGATTAACATCTTAAATGGTTATCCACTTGCCTTTATGCTTATCTACCACTTACTACTTGTGAGGTAAGATACTTGATATTGCTTGATAAAGTTAACTCATTACCTTTGAGTGCATGCAATATTCATTGGTGTATTCTTTTTAAAGCTTTCAGCAAAACAAGCAGCTCAAAGAGATTAACGGTGCTTTTATTGAATATTTAATTTTCTTGCTTTAAGGCACTTTTTCATGCTTTCTCCCACTGCATAGATTTTACAGATTCATCTGAACGGATCGGATAAAGATCCACTGCCAGTATGAAAAAACACATCCATGTAATTAATGTTCAAGCTGCCGAGTTTATGTTGCTGGTTTCTGAATCCTGGCACCATCGTAAACCCATTTAAAACTCACCGGCTGTGCCTTGTTCAAGCCGTCCTCTCCCCTCGGAGCTTGGACAAGCTGCTGTGCTGCACGCGGCCATGTTGGTCTGGTTGCTTCACCGAAAAGTCATTTGCAACTGGAACATGTCATCATCTTCAGGGGCCCCGTCTCTCCACCGCGCGCACACTGCCTATCGAGCTAAGTGCAAGAACAGACAGTTCTCACACAGTGGAGCCTCCTGAGAACCAGAGAGACACAGCTTTCCAGTTACAGTGCATTTCAGAAGACATAAAAAACAGCAGGTTTCAGTTCATGCTACTCCCACAATGGGCATTCTGTTCATCTGAATTCATTCACATTTGGCTTTTTCAATTGAATTAGTTCCTTAAAATGTTACCTTTAAATCTGCCAGTGACACCTCCCAAAGAACTCCTAAGAGATGAACACTTCTGAAGAAAGTGAATGCAGTTCTGATGTCTTGTATCTGTGAATCACCTAAACAGATTACAGCTTTGCTTTTTCTACTAGTTTTTTCACAGGCTGTGATTGCTAAACCTAGAAGATTGTGTTCACAATTCATGTTGAGCCTTGGAGAATCCCTGTTTTGGAAACCTTTGGAAATGTGTTTTCTTGAGCCTGAAACTAGGGTGAATCAGAGCTTAAAGTTAAGTGATTAACTCTTCTAAGGAATATTTCTGATCTTCCTAGTACAAGACAAGGGCTGCCTCAGAATCAAGAGGTTTTGTCACATGTTTCACTCTTCAGCAGGGCAAAAGACCCCGCGTTATCATACAAAGGCAGTGTCTTACTTGACAGCCTTGCCCTTGGAATCAGGCCTCCAGCCCACAACACCACTAACAGAGGAGATATCCACAACTACACCAACACCGAGCTAGAATCAGCTGAAAAGGGAAACATCTGCGCTTGGCCAGGGAGCGAATCGGAAACCCAGTTCCTGTCAATCAAGTCAACAGAACACACACTCAGTGGAGGAGAGAGGAAACAGTCCAGGATGACTGTTTTATAACGGTCAAGAGGTTTAGAGGCTTTCATTATTCTTACAGAGCCTCCATATTTCTGTGAAAGCCTTGCTGAAGTGTATTGGCGTTAAAGGTCACACTAAACACCATTTGTGTAGACTGGCAGTTCAACGCCCTCTATATTTCCCAATCTGCAGGCTTCTGCTTTGGACTGTTTGTCTCCGCAATGAGAATATGTGAATATGAGAAATGTTAGAAGGGCTGTTTGGATGCTCATCCAGCTATTTCGATAGAGACATCAAGGTATCTGTTTTCATCAAAATGGCTGGTTGGCTTGTTCCACACTCTCATAGCCCTTTTTGTATGTAATGAAGAGCCTGCTGCTCTCAGTGATATTCAAGGTAATTTAAGTGGGATAAATATAGCAGCAGATATTCAAGGTTATATGGGCGTCATGGTGGAGCAGTGCTTAGCATTGCTGTCTCACAGAGTTGGAACCGTGTTCCGGACCTGGGATGTTATCTGCTTGCAGTTTGTATGTTTCGCCTGAGAGACACAGGCTTGATGTTGATGTTGTTGTTTCGCCTGTAGGACACAGGCTTGATGTTGATGTTGTTGTTTCGCCTGTGAGACACAGGCTTGATGTTGATGTTGTTGTTTCGCCTGTAGGACACAGGCTTGATCTTGATGTTGCTGTGCTGTATGTATTCAGCTCCATAAAGACTGTGGGAGCCAAAGTGCAGCTGTGTAACACAAAACCCTCCGCCCTGGGGTATAAGCAAATCATATTCAAATCACACTGAGTGTTCAAGTTCTTTAGACCAACCTCTGTGAGAAAAACAATATATCACTGGTGTGTTCAATTCTTCTACAGAGGAGCAGGAAAGAGCCCTGTGCAGATTGAGTGTTCATTGAGCTCAGTACACAAAGCAGTGTGAACTGGGACAGTCTCACATCAGAATAAACAGCTCGGACCACTGGTTCATCACAACATTTATACAGTGAAAATAGATTGAATTCTATTGTAGCAAGAACATACTGTATAGACTGTGTGTGAGTCACTGGACTTGGAGTTATACAGTCCTTGTAGAAAATAAGAAAATAATTTGTAATGGATTGTTACACTGTGGGTAACAGCTACTACCACAATAATTACATTGATAGACAACCTCACAAAAACCCTCCTATGAGGCTTGTGTAATATAAGTTAATTCTTCATATCATTCCCTGCAGTGAAAGCAGACTAAATTGTACTGGAGTGATGTGAATGTTTTACATGTTTCAGGCTGTGTTTCCAGGTAAAAGATGTGAAGGTGTAGATTGTGTGATTATTATTATTATTGTATCTGCACCAGAGTGCAGCAGTTACCACTTCACTTTAGACACAGTGACCTGTGGTTTCCAATCCGTTGCAGCAAATACTGTACATTATTAACTTATTTATCTCTTCTTCCAAAGCATGAGACATTGATGACTACAAGAGACATGTTAAAAACTGCTAAGCTGTGTGTGAGTCTCTGGGCTCGGAGCCATACACTCTTTATAACGAGAGGTTTTTGTAATGGACTGTTGCACTGTGGGTGCCACAACCACTACAATAATCACAGTGATACACGCCCTGACAAAAATCTTCCTGTGAGGATCATGTAGTGTGAGTTCTTCCTTCTAATTGTTTACTACAGTGAAAACAGACTGAATTGTACTGAAGTAACAACAAAATTTAACTTTTAGACTGTGTGAGTCTCTGGGCATGTCTTATCGAGAGAGGTTTTAGTAATGTTTTTTTGTTATTATTATCATAGCTTTAAAAATCACATTTCCAAACTCAAGTAAGCTGTGCATAGTTATACAGAGAGAAAAATACAATAAAAAGAAAAAGGAAAAAAAAGAAACATGAACATACAGGGCAAACTGTGTGGCAATCAGACATAGGCCTTAGTAAAAAGCTGAGTTTTGAGTTTCGATTTGAAGAGAGGCAAAGAGTTTGGCTCTTAGAGTCGAAGGAAGGGCATTCCATAACAATGGAGCAGCAACTAAAAAAGCACAGTCAACACAATTTAGTCCTGGGTACAGTGAGCAAAGGACCAGCCTCATCTTAACAGAGCCAACAGGAAGGATTGTAAACATGGAGTCACATTATTTAGAGCCTTGCAAATCAGTAACAAGATTTTGTATTGAATAAATGACTATATTGCCAACCAATGTGGTGATTTAAGTGCTGAGGTTCCAGGGTCTGGTGTGAATTAAATGTCTAGCAGCAGGGCTTTGGAAATACAGTTAATTAGTCAACTGCAATTTACTAAGAATAGTATTATATAGGCCAATAAAGTAAAGAGTTTCAGAAATTAAGTCTCTAAGCTCAGGGTTTTACAGTCCTTATCAGAAGAAGTTTTTGTAATAATGTCACACTGTGGATGCCACAGCTACCACTAGTACAATAATCACAGTGATACACACCCTGATAAAAACCTCCATATGAGACTCATTTAATGTAAGTCCTTGACAACTACACACCCAGATGTCTGTAATACCCTGTAATCAAGCCAAATGATCTTTCATCAAAGTTTGCTATGTTGTACCTTGGTGAATACAGCCCAGTATAATACAGTATAACACAGCCCAGGAAAGTCATGGGAACAGTGCAGTAAAGAGTTAGGAATCATGGCAAAACATGTTACAAGTCAAAGGAGTTAAAATGTATCATATGAGCATAGGGAAATATTGGAAATCTGTAACATTACACACCTATGAATCTGTGACGTTACATCACACTATGTGTAAGATACTGTACAGTATATGCGTAAGGATGCTTTTTGATGAGAAGGCTTACAAAATGACACAAGATGTTCATGCATGATTGTATTAGCAATCTCACACTACAGTTACTCGGGACAGTTAGATGAGACAGTTAATTGCACTGCTGATATTAATGACAGAGTGGATCAACTCTCTCCAGAATCTCCAGTGCCTCATTGTTTTAGCTAATGTGATGTTGCAGACAATGCAAGGACTGTTTATCTTGTTCTTCATAATAGAAATATCAAGCTATTTTTTTCCCAGAGACGCTGCTGTGAAACACTAGACTGGGGAGTGTAACTGCAGAGGAATCTGAAGGAGGAGTGTGAGAGGAGATTATTGTGCAGAACTGTTTCACAAAGGCCACTGGTAACAAGGGATTGTAACAGTGACACACGCCCCAAAAAAAGCTTACAACTTTGAAAAAAATCAATTCACTTGCTTTCATATGTGACAAAGTCAGTAGTCAGTTCTTCCTTCAATACTACAGTATATCATACTAAAAACTAACTGAATTCTGAATTGTACTAAAGGAATGTGCACATCTAGAACACATTTCAAATATTTTTCTCAAGGTGAGATTGTAATCTCTGAACTGTATATTCAATGTGCAGAGTGCAAAGATTAACTTTTTTTAATTTACTTATTCGTCAAAATCACATGGGCTATTTTATATTAGGTAATATTATCACACATAGTTAGTTAGATTGTTTGTGCGTCTCTGGGCACAGAGCCTTTCACTCTGTATCACGAGAGGGATACACTCCCTGACAAAAACCTTCCTAGGGGGGTTGTGCAGTGTAAATTCATCATACATCATATATTGACGTGAAAACAGACTGACATTTTATTGAAGTGATGTGTCATATATTTCACATTTCAAGCTGTGTTACCAGATGGAGATGAGAAAATCTAGACTGTGTTACATGTAAGCTGTGTATTTTCAATGTGGAGAGTTTTGATTCCGTGAGTGAGTCTCTGGCCTCTGAGTCGTATGCTCCTTATCAGAAGAGGGTTTTTGTAATGGATTGTCACACAGTGGGTAACAACCACTACAAGTACCACAGTGTTACACTCCCTGACAAAAACCCTCCTGTAAGACTCAAGTAGTATGAATCGTTGAGAATCACACACTCAGACATCTTTCCATCCAATCACCCATCCATTTTCCAACCATGTTATCTAGTTTGGGATCATGGGAAAGCCTGAACCTATCCCAGCAAGCAACAGGCACAAAGCAGGATACACTCGAGATGGGACATCAGTCCCAGATATTGTTTTAACTCTGTAATCAAACAAGATGATCTTTTATCAAAATTTGTTGCCTACCAACTTATTCCTTAATGAAAACAGACTGAAGTGTCATGCAGCTCAGAGATGTCACAGTTTAGGCAAAGGATTTAGGATTTAGATTTAGAGGCGTTCAGTCATAATCAGAAGGTAGTGCAGTTTTGTTCCATTGGCTCCTCAGCCAACCAGGATGAGGTTTTTGTAATGAAGTGTTACACTGTGGACACCATAACCACTATAATCATCACAGTGATACAGTCCCTGACAAAAACTTTAGGCACTGCCAAATTTGAAATTGTTGGACTGAAAGAAATTGTTTACCTGTTTGTTACTTTTGAAAATTATCAAGAAGCTTCAGTGTTTCAGTGTAGATGTCGCTGGAGCACAAAGCTGTCCTGTGCCTGTTCTCTAGATGTTGTCCTCATGTGAGAAATCGCTTGCACCTCTGCGTCTCTCCAACAGTAATAAACATGAGTGTCTTCATCAGGCTGCTCATATCCGGAGGGAACGTGCTGCTGTCCGTCGAGGGCTGTGAATGATCCTTTATCAGCTGAGGTGCAGATACAGCAGAAGAAGGAGTAAATCCAAATTGTCCACTCCAGGATTTTCTCGGAAACCTGTCAGAGTCATCAATACAAATCCCAGCAGTGGCAGATTTTAATGAGGGAGACTCTCCTGGTGTGACCTCTGTAGATTCAGACTGCATCAGCTCGACACTGGACTGAACATCTGCAAGGAAGGCGACATGGGTCAAAACGAAAACACAGAAAATCCTGAAATATAAAGAAATATCAGATACATTTAAAGACAGATGGTACATTGCATAGTAGAATCTTATCTGTAGTTACTTGAGCTTGCAATCGAAAGAATGGAAGAAGAGTGATACCCTAGGAAAGAAAATCACAAACAGAAAAACAGAAACAAAACTCAATATTTTACAAGGCGGTTTCCTTCAATTTTCCAAATGCAGTGCCCTACTGAGAGCCAGAGAAACAATCTTATGTTGATTAAAATATAGCTCCACTGCTGTAACACAATAATCTACAAGGAAAGGCAGCCAGAGTGAACAGGAGACCCAGGGCCAAAGGAGCTGACAAAAAACTATCCAATAAGACTCAAGTAGTGTAAATCTTTGAGAATCACACACTCAGACATCTGTCCATCCAATCATGAAAAACATCCTGCACCCCAGCTGTGTTGGAAAGTCGTTTCTAATTGTTCTGTACAAATTGGAAAGTGCTGCTTGTTGTCAATGTGAATCCAGGCCACTGAATGGGAGGTGGGAGGAGGTTGTTGTACGGGTGTGTTTCACTGTGCTGCTATAGCTATAATCAGCACAGTGGTACATTCCCTGCCAAAATCCTCTTGTGCAATGACACATGAGCATTCTTTAAAACCTAACAACCACAGATTTGGCACAATCAGAAATCAAACCAATATTGCCTTTACAATGTGATCACAATAAAAGTGAGATTGTCGTTAGAGCATGCTACCCCAGAAAAAGGTAAATTGCCCAGGTAGATCAAGGCAACTAACATACTCAGCCTAGGAAAACTGAACCAGTACAGTATCCTGGCCAGAACTCATATACTGATAATCTTTACAGAAGAAAGATCAGTAAAAAATGCATATTGCATTGATAATCTTATAGTCCTTAGAAGTGACTAAATTGCTTACCGATATTTTTATGGTTTTAATTAATAAGCTTTTATAGAAAAAATGCAACCAGAGGTCTTTTTAACTTGGATTTTGTAATCATTTCCAATGTTTACCCCACTAAGAAGATGTCTTTGATGCACAGAGTGTCTTCAGCAGGCTTTGTGTCTACCATATGGGAAAAGGTTTTTGTACTGAAGTGTTTCACTGTGGCCACCACTACTGTGTTAATCACGGTGTTACATTGCCTGCCAAAAACCTCTTTCACACTCATTCATGAAAGTCCACCAGAAACACCTGCATACAGTAACAGAGCACAATTGCATCACTATGGCTGATATAAATAACACCTTGTATGTAATAGTAACAGCTGCCTCTGCACAAAAACCTCCTTTGTTCATGAAATTCCATTAAAAATGCTCACATAGTATGAGAGCAGAACTGTATCACTGTGTAGTGAAAATATTTCTGATATAAGTAACTCCTGTGTATAACCACACTGTTATAATATCAAAAGCCCCTAGATAACATCTCATACAAGTATTCCAAAAAATAAGCACCTAAGTTTCTACTTACCTAACATATTCAATAGTCAGAACAAAATTGCAGTAAGAAAATGACTGCTGGTAGATTATGTTGTACTAGAGCACACTGAATTCCCAGCACATGGAAGTATAATTGTTCTAAGATTTTTGTACCGAAGTGATTCACTGTGGCCACCACTACCATAATAATCACGGTGCTACACTGCCTGACAAAAACCTCTCTCATGAAAATCCACCAAAAACACCCACATACAGTACAAGAGCACAACTGTATCACAATGGCTGATATAAATAACAGTCACAGTTATACACCACCATACTATATACCAAAAGTTGCATTACAAAAAGCAACTAGTTGACATCTTGTGTGCAAGCACTCTAAAAATAAGAACCAATTTCGACAACCTGAAATTGAACCACTTGAAAAGTATGTTGTACTTAAGGTAAGTGAAGTACCAGCACATGTAAATATAACAGTTATGATATGGATACATATAGACAGTTCACATGATACATGTGAAAGCTTGGAAAAGACAACACTATGAGGTAAAGCTGGAGTCCAGTACTATTGCCATGACAATTTAACATTGCAATACTACACAATTAATACAAACATTAGTGAGCGGATTGTAATGGGAACAATAAGCCAGCATAGGCATGAATATCATATTTACAACCTCACAGCAAAGTGCTGTAATCAGACATTTCTTCGCCCGTGATATCCAGGACTGCCAACACTTCAGGCTTAACTGATGAGCTTGTCATAAAAACCACAGTGCAAAGGCTCAGCTTCTCCTTGGCTGTACAAATGCAAAGTTAAACCTTGCTTGAAGGACTTGATGGCACGCTGAATTTCCAGTGGGCTTTGTGGACCCTGAGGAGGAAGGGTTTATGTATCAGGCTGTTTCACTGTGGGTGCTACCATCATATCCACAGCGTAACACTCCGCTACAAAAACTGCACCTTTAGAAAAAAACAAACTCTTCGCAGCTTTCACAGTCACTAATCAAGCTCATTCCTGTAACAGTTCAGCAAAGTGAAAACATGCTGAATTTCATGAAAGGATAATGAACATAACCCTGGATGGCTCTTAAATTGACTCTTAAATGCCATTATTTTTTTCAATAAACAAATGTATCTTTTCCTCCAGGTCTTAACAGTCAAATGATTCTTAAAATGTTTTGTACGGTGAGTCCCTGAGCTCAGATTGGTGCACTTCTTATCACAGGAGGTTTGTGTAATAGATAGTTACACAGTGGGTAACAATAACTACTATGACAATAATCACTGTGATACACATCCTGACAAAAGCTTTGCTGTGATGTAGTATTTTCTTCAATTTCTTCAATACCCTCTGGATATTTCTTCAATTCAATTCTTCCTTCCCTTCATTTATAACAGTGAAAACAGACTCAACTGTTGTGAAGCAATATGAATTTATAAACTATGTTTCCAGAAGGAGATTAGAAAATCGTGTTAAATCTAAACTGTGTATTTCCAATGTGAGCAGAGTGGTAGATACTACAGGACATCAGGGCAAGAGGTTACTCACAGTGACCCTGGTTTTTGTCCTGCCTTAGTAAACAAGTTATTTACTGAAGTAATTCACCCTTTCTTCCAAATCTTAGAGTCAGGGATTTTTCTCTGTGTTCGGAGACTTGAATATCAGTTTGAATATCATATTTTGGCAATGGATGGTTACACAGTGAGTAACAAGCACCACTAGTGCAATGATCACAACGATGCACTGCCTGACAAATACCTTTGAATGTACTACTTCATGTTAATCCTTCACATCATTTATTACAGTGAAAACAGACTGAATTATATTGCAGTAACATATAACTGTTAGACAGTGACTGACTCTCTGGGTTCAGAGTCTCACACTCCTTGTCATGAGAGGTTTTTGTAATGGACCGTTACACTGTGGGTGGCAATTACCACTACAATATTCACAGTGATACGCTCCCTGACAAAAACCTTCACATGAGGCTCATGTAGAATTCATCCAAAAAATCATATACAGTACTACAATGAGAATGGACTGAATTATTTCTTATCGATGCAATCAGGTAGCCCTTAGATTATATGTGAGTCTTTGGGCCCAGATTGGCACACACCTTATCAGAAGAGGTTTTTGTAATGGATTGTTACACTGTGGGTTACAACCACCACTACAGTATTCACAGTGATACATGGCCTGACAAGAACTCTCTTATGACAGTATCAGTTCTTCCTTCATGTCATTTACTGGAGTGAAAACGGACTGGACAGCATTGAACTAATATGAATGTATAATACTGTGTTTCCAGGAGATTAGAGAATCACAGCTGTGTTAAATATAGACTGTTTTGTGGAGAGTGTAACATATAAACATCAGAGCCAAACATCAGACAGTTTTGACACAGTAACCTCTGTTTTTTGTCCTCCATCAGCTAATCTATTAACTTAACATAAGTAATTTACACTTTATTCAAAAATCTTAGTGTGTCAGTGTTTGAAAGAGGTTCTAAGATTGTGTGTGTGTCTCTGGGCTCAGAGTCGTACAGTCCATATCAGAAGAGGTTTTTGTCATGGGTTGTTACACAGTGCATAACAGCTACCACTAGCACAAGAATCACAGTGATACAGGGCCTGACAAAAACCCTGTTATGAGGCTCACATCGTGTAAAATTCATCCTACACATCACTTACCACAGAGAAAACAGGCTGAATTGTATGGAATCAATGCAAATACAGGTATGTCACTGAGAGACTGTGTGTCTCTGCATTCAGAGTCAGAAGAGGTTTTTATAATGGACTGTTACACTTTGTGTAACAAGTGCCACCACAACCATAACCATCACAGTGATCCACAGCCTGACAAAAACCTTGCTGTGATCCGCATGTTGTGTTAGTTCATCCTCCCCATCATTTACCAGAGTAAAAACAGGCTGAACTGAATTGTAACAGGGTGAATTTCTAATAAGTTGTGTTTCCAGGAGAGGATTCAAAAACCTAGGCTGTGTGTTTTTCATTGTACAGTCTAGTAAATAAAATATCAGGGCTTCACCCAATTAAACTCAAGCTTCACTCAGTTAAAATGAAATAATCTCTGGTTTTGTTCTGCTTCAGAAAATACAGTATTATTATTTCATTATTATTACTTATTTCATCCTCTCTTCCAAATTCTCTTTGTCAGTGTGTGAAGTAGACATGTGTGTGAGTCTCTGGGCGCAGAGTCGTGCAATCCTTATCAGAAGAGGGCTTTGTGGTGGACTGTTGCTACAACCACTACAGTAATCACAGTGATACAATGTCCTGTGAAGCTCATGCAGTGTACGTCCTTGACAATTACACACCCAGATATCTGACATAACCTGTAATCAGTCTAAATAATCTTTCGTCAGAGGCTGCTGTCTTGTGCCTTGGTGAAAATAGAGTTAAGTATAATAGCCCCGCAGAGTCCAAGGAATGGTGCAGTAAAGAATAGGAAATCATGGCAAAACATGGTACAAGAAAAAATTATCATATGAGCGCTGGAAAATATTGGAAATCTGTGACAGTACATCACAGTATGTGTAAGATATATGCATAAGGATGCACTTTAATATCACACTGCTGATATTAAAGACAGAGTGAATAAGCTCTCTTCACCATCACCAGTGCCTCATTGTGTTATCTAATGTGATTTCGCAAACAGCGCACACACTGTTTAACTTGTACTTCATAATAGAAATATCAAACGCTTTATTTCCAGGGTAGCTGCCGTGTATTACGCGAACGGGGAGTGGAACTGCAGAGGGATCCGAGGGAGTTGTGTGAGAGGAAGTTATTGTACAGAACTATTTCACTGTGGCCGCTACCAGGGTAGTCACCGTGATACACTCCTCAGCAAAATCCTATGTCTGTAAAAAAATCAATTCACTTACTTTCATATGTGACAGTCAGTAGTTAATTCATCCTTCAATACTACAGTATATCATTGTGAGAACAGACTGAATCATACTGAAGGAATGTGAACTTATACAGAAAAACACATTTCAAGTCTCTTTCTTTTCATGGGGAGATTCGAATCTCTGAACTGCATGACCAATGTGCAGAGTGTAGTGGAGTATCAGGGCACAACTTCACTTCACTTTAAACACAGAAACCTCTGCTTTTATTCCTGCCTCAGTAAAGCCATTATACTGTAACCTTGATTATAGTCTTTTCACCTGTTCTTCCAAATCCTAAGGTGTGGATGAAGGAATGAAGCATGTCAAAAACTGTTCTCTGTGT
Source organism: Atractosteus spatula (assembly GCF_055471065.1). NCBI lineage: Eukaryota > Metazoa > Chordata > Actinopteri > Semionotiformes > Lepisosteidae > Atractosteus > Atractosteus spatula. The sequence goes on along the minus strand of NC_142710.1, from coordinate 7,704,250 downwards.
GTGAGTCTCTGTGCTCAGAGTCATACCGTCCTTATCAGAAGAGGTTTTTGTAAGAGATTGTTACTCTGTGGGTAACAGCTACTACCACAAGAATCACAGTGATACACAGCCTGACAAAAACCTTCCTATGAGGATCAGGTAGCATAACTTCATCACATCATTTATCACAGTGAATACGACATAATTGTACCGGGGTTATGCAAATTTATTATACGTTTCAAGCTGGATTTCCAGGAAGAAATCTGTAAGTCTAGATTGTGTGAAAACACTGTTGTATGTACATCAATGTGAATTATGCTTCACCTCAGACACAGTGATCTGTGGGTCTGCTCTGCTGCAGCAAATATATTATTAACTTAAGTTCAAGTTCAAGTTTATTGTCATTATACTCATACACTGGTATATGGTATAACGAAATGCTATTTAGCTAGCTCTCAGATGATAAGTAATACAAAAAAACAACAATACAATTGTATAATAAAAGAAAGACAGAGACAACAGGCAGTGTGCAAAAACAACAACAGACAATGTGCAAAACAACAAAAAAACAAACAACAAAAGGTAACAGGTAAACTTATGGTAAAGGTATTCCTGTATTTACCATATTTACTTATGGTAAAGGTAACTTAATGGAACCAAATTATCCCTTCCTCCAAATCGTAAGGCATTGATGATTGAAAGAGACATATTAAAAACCGTTACGCTGTGTGTGGGTCACTGGGCTCGGAGTCGTACACTCTTCATCACAAAAGGTTTCTGTATTGGACTGTCACACTGTGGGTGCCACAACCACTACCACAATAATCACAGTGATACGCTCCCGGACAAAAACCTTCTTATGAGGATCATGTAGTGTAAGTTCTTCCTTCTTACTCACTATAGTGAAAACAGACCGAACTGTATTGAAAGAACAATAAAATATAACTATTACACTGTGTGAGTCTCTGGGCTGTGCGTCATGAATTGTCTTATCAAGAGCGGTTTTTGTAATAGACTGAAACACTGTGAGTGCTACAACCACTACCACAGTTATCACAGTGATACGCTCCCGGACAAAAACCTTGTTGTAAGGATCATGTAGTGTCAGTTCTTCCTTCTTACTCACTACAGTGAAAACAAACTGAATTGTATTGAAAGAACAATAAAATATAACTATTAGACTGTGTGAGTCTCTGGGCTGTGCTTCATGCATGTCTTATCAAGAGAGGTTTTTGTAATGGACTGAAACACTGTGGGCGCTACAACCACTACAATAATCACAATGATACACTCCCGGACAAAAACCTTCCTGTGAGGATCATGTAGTGTACATCCTTGACAATTACACACCCAGATATCTATAATACTCTGTAAACAAGCAAAATGATCTGTCATCAAAGTTTACTGTCTCGTGCCTTGGTGAACATAGAGTTAAGTATAATAGAGCCCAGCAGAGTCACAGTAACAGCACAGTTAAGAACAGGGAATGTGGTAAAACTTGGTACTAGGCAAAGGATGTAAAATTTATCATATGAGCATTGGAAAATATTGGAAATCTGTGATAATACATCACAGTATATGTAAGATATATGTATAACGGTGCCTTTTGTTGAGAAGGCTTATAAAATGACATAAGATCTCCATGCATATTGTATTAACAGACTGACACTACAGTTACTCGAGACAATTGGATGAGACAGTTACTCACACTGCTGATATCAATGACAGAGAGAATCAACTTTCTTCACCATCTCCAGTGCCTCATTGTTTTATCTAATGGGATGTCGCAAACTGTGCAAGGACTGTTTACATCATTATCCATAATAAAAATATCAAGCTACAGTATTTATTCCCAGAGTAGCTGCCGTGAAACACTAGACTGGGGAGTGTAACTACAGAGGAATCTGAGGGGAGATGTGTGTGAGGAAGTTTTTGTACAGAACAGTTTCACAGTGGCCACCACTAGGATAGTCACAGTGACACACTTCTCAACAAAAACTTACAACTTTGAAAAAAATCAATTAACTTACTTTCATATGTGACACAGTCAGGAGTCAGTTCTTCCTTCAGTTCTGTATCATACTGAAAAGAGACTGAATCATACTGAAGGACATCTAAAAGAAATTTATAACCTTCTTTTCAGGGGGAGATCTCTGAACAGTATATCCAGTGTGCAGAGTTTAGTGAAGTGTACTTTCATTTCATTGGTTTTATTCATGCATCTGTGAAGCCACAATAAGCTTAGGTGTAGTAATTTATTCATTCTTCCAAATCAGATTGTGAAAGAAACATGTTAAAGATTTAGGTTGTACTGCATGTGAGTCTCTGGGCACAGAGTCTTACACTCGATATGATGAGAGGTTTTTGTAATGCATTGGCAAACTGTGGGTAACAACCACTACTAGTACAATAATCACAATGATACACTCCCTGACAAAAACCTATGTGTGAGACTCATGTAGTTTAGGGCCCTCAAAATTACACACCCAAACATCTGTTAAACTTTACAATCAAGCAAAATGATCTTTCTTCAAACGTTGTTGCCTTGTATCTTTTTGATAAAAGAGGGCAGTATCATACAGCTCAGGAGAGTAACAGTAAAAGCAGAAAGAGGTTTTTGGAGTGGATGGGTACACTACCAGTACTAGAAGCTACTGTATACGCACATCACGAAGATACACTCCCTGACCAAAACATCCTATGAGACTCATGTAGTGTAAGTCTTTGAGAGTCTGTACAAACATCCATCCATTTTCTAACTGCTTTATCCAGCACAGGGTTGTGGGGGAGTCTTAGCCTATCCCAGCAAGCAACTGGTGCAAGTCAGGGTACACCCTAGATGGGATACTGGTCCCCCAGACATCTGTTAAACTCTCTAACCTAGCAAAATGATCATTCATAAAAGTGAACAGTGTTACAGCCTCTTACTTTGGTGAAAACAGTGAAGTAGCAGTGCCAGAGAGTCATAGTGACAAGAAGAACAGGTATGTCATGTCATTTTCAGGAGAGTTTTTGCAGTGGACTGTTACACTGTGGGTGCTATAACTACCATAGTGATCACAGTGATTCACACTCTGACAAAAACCTTCCTGGAGGCTCATGTAATGTACATCCTTGACAATTACACACCCAGATATCTGTTAAACTTTGTTCAATTAAAAGGATCAATTAAAGAATCAATTAAAAGGATCTTCCATCAAAGTCTGTTGCCTCATACCTTGGTGAAAGCAGAGTGAAGTGTCATACAGTCCGGAGGTGTCACAGTAACAGCATGAAGCGGTTTTTGCAGTGGACTGTTACACTGTGGGTGCCATAACTATCATAATAATCACAGTGATTCACACCCTGACAAAAACCTTCCTGAGACATTCATGTGGTGTAAATCTTTGAGAATTACACAGCCACGCATCTGTTAAAGTTTGTAACCAAGCAAAGGAATCTTTTCATCAATGTTGGTTGCCTCATACCTTTGTGAAAGCAGAGTGAAGTGTCTTACGGCCCAGAGATGTCACAGCAACAGCAAGAAGAGGTTTTTGCAGTGGACTGGACTGTTACACTGTGGACACCATAGCAACTATAATAATCACAGCGATACACTCCCTGACAAAAACCTTCCCATGAGTCTCAAACACTGTACTGTGTGTAATAGATAAGGAGATAAAATATGAACATTGTAAACTATCAGTGGGGCATAAAATTATCATGACAATGTGTGAACTAAACATGTGTCATAGAGCACCTTTTCATGAGGACAGTTAGAGAGAAGATCTACAAAAGATATTTGTGCATATTCTGTGAGAATTCCTCACACTGCTCATATCCCTGATAGGCAGAGCAAACCCCTATCAGAATCGCCTGAGCTTCATTATTTTAGCTAACAGGACTTTGCAGACAGCTCAAAGGCTGTTCAGCGTACATTTCAGAAGAGAAATGTCGGGTTATGTTTTTCCTGGAGACTGGGGCTGGAAACGTGGCTGGGCAGTGTGACCAGAGAGGGATGTGAGGGAGTTGTGTGAGAGGAGGGTTATTGGACTGAACTGTTTTATTGTGGCCACCAGGGTTATCACTGTGACAAACTCCCTGACCAAAACCCACTGCATGAGGGCTCATAGCACATCTTTACAAATATAAGTATGGGCTCCTTCATATCCTTTATATCTTATATAATAAATGTATTTACACTAGTAATACATCTTCAACATTACTTATATTAACAATGCACAAATATACCCTGTGCACATTCTAGATCCTAAATGGATAATACTTGCTAAGGAGCATTTTCTTACTATATTTTCTAAAGCACAGTAAATAAATCTGAGCTTGTGAATGTCAAATGAATGAACATAAATGTTTCATATTTATCAGTGGTATTGTTTTCACTTTACATCCAAGGTTTATTTAGATATTGGAAAGGAAATAGATCACTTTGCCGTATTACTTTGATTTATGTTCAAACTGCAGGGTGTTAAAATTAGTCAAGTTGGCTTTTTTCTTTACATTTTTGTAGGTGCCTGGACATTTCTTTTCACCTAAGAATGAAAATGTCTGCATTTAATGTGATTTCAGATATTAATTTTGTATTGATTAGGCGTCATATAGGTTTCATAGTTCTTTCATTTCTTTCGAAGTCTTTTCTCCAGCTAATCCTTAATTACTAAAGTGATTTTCAGCACCTATGTTAATCGAGCAGTCAAGGATCAATTCCATAACGAGTGCACTATAAGCTTCAGTAATGGAGTGGAATAGAAGTGTCAAAGTTCTCTATCCCTGTCTACACAGGTGTGGCTGACTGTACCTGTCCTGCCAATTGAGCCAAAGTAAGGGCATTTCTCAACAAAGCATTTACTGTACATACAAATGCCATTAAGAAACCATATTCAATTAAGAAGTGTTATAAACTGAAAAGTGAACAAATTATCTGCACTGCTGAATTTGAAATAGTTGGACTGAAAGAAATTGTTTACCTGTTTGTTACTCTTGAAGGCTGTCGAGAAGCTTCAGTTTTTCCATGTAGATGTTGCTGGAGCACAAAGGCATCCTGCGCCTGTTCTCTAGATGTTGTCCTCATGTGGGAAATCACTTGCTCCTCTGCGTCTCTCCAACAGTAATAAACATGAGTGTCTTCATGAGGCTGCTCATATCCAGAGGGAATGTGCTGCTGTCTGTTGAAGGCTGTGAATTATCCTTTATCTGCTGAGGTGCAGATACAGCAGAAGAAGGAGTAAATCCCAACTGTCCATTCCAGGATTTTCCCAGAAACCTGTCAGAGTCATCAACACAAATCCCAGCAGTGGCAGATTTTAATCTGGGAGACTCTCCTGGTGTGACCTCTGTAGATTCAGACTGCATCAGCTTGACACTGGAAGGCGACATGGGTCACTCTTAGTGGTGTAGTAGGCACAGAAAACAAGAAACACAGAAAATCCTGAAATATAAATATAACTCATCTGTAATCGCTTAGTTTACAATTGAAAGAATGGCAGAAGAGTGATGCCCTTGGGAAAAAAAATATCCCAAGCAGAAAAACAGAAACAAAACTCGATATTTTACATCTCCATTTTCACTGGTATGGTCTGGCTTGATTCTAAGATGGTAATCTTTTTCCAAATGCAGTGCACCGCTGAGAGCAAGCCAAACAATGTAATGCTAATTAAAATATAGCTCCACTGCTCTGATGAAATTACGTACAAGACAAGGCAGCCAGTGAGAGGCCGAGGAGACCCAGGGCCAGAGGAGCTGTCATGATTCCAGCAGCAGAGCGCAGTCTGTTCTTCACACAGTGACAGGGGCAGCGCCTGGGGCTTCTGCAGCTCAGCAGCTCCTGCTGGGCTTAAATAGGAAACACAGCTCTGCCAGATTTGCATTTATGACAGAGACACCAGGTAACGTGGAAACATTACAGATGTGAGAATCTAGAGTGTGATCTGCTAGCCTGCAGCCCCATTTTCTTATTTTATTTGGTAGGAAAAAGAAATCCCTTTGTAATGAGATTCACTTACATTTCCCTAGCTAATTAAATGATGTCCAGTGCAAGGAGTGCAGATCTGGTGTGAGTGGAGTTGTCGCTACTCTGTTACCTCTCTGCTGTGCCCTGGATATTGAAGGTGGTTTATATGAATGAACCCAGACAGCAGAAGTGCCAGTTATAAGGCTTAGCCATCAGTCAAGAGGAGGTGCATCATATTGACATAATTGGCAGATTTAGAGCTATTCATCCTATAAGTATCTAGAATGGAATCCATTGGCAAGAAGCAGAGCAGAGCCGAGCACAGTGAAATCCTGTCACACCACAGTAAAAGGTAAAGACATGCTTTTCCCAAGAGCAGTGCAGACTGTGTGAAAACATGGCACAGCAACTCAAATGCAAGAAAGTTGTGGGCTGGTGGGCTGGTCAAACAGCAGAAAATGCTTCAGAAATTCACCAGAAATTCACATTCTACACCTCAATTTAAAAATATTGGAATGTAGCGAGGGTTTTTGTGTGGGACTGTATCACTGTGACCGCGTATTGACTGAAGACTCATACGGTCTTACTATTTGGGTGATCTTCCCAGTGATACACTTCCTAACAAAAACCTTCACCGCAAAAGCACATCACTCCCACTTGCTCTGATATCCTTAACTCCATAATGAATGCCATTATCCAATCCAGGGTGGGGAAGTACAAGAGGCAATAATGAAGGAGAGAGGAGAGCAGCAAAGACAAGATCCAGCCAGACCAAGGCAGAGCAGTGGACACACATGGTTCCAGCATGTTGGCACCACAGACAGACACTCCTGATGAGAAGACTCTGGGAGGTGAGCTGGGTATTAACACGGTAAAACCAGGGACAGAAATCGGACAATTGTGCTTGTGTTTCTGACAACACAACGCAATTTGCTCATTCTCCTTAGTGTTTCATTTTTAATCAACAGGCTCTTCATAGAGATCACTTAGCTGAGAGGGTAGAGATCCTTCTTCTGCAGGGCGGACCTCAGTTGGTTTCCTATCTGTATTCCTGTTCTAACTCTTTGGCAGTCCAGCTGATGCACTTTAAGTGTCCACTATGCAGGCGGTGAGGGGAGAGGTTTTATGCTGGTCAGTTTCACTGTGGCTCCAAACAGAGCAGGACTGGTCACAGTCACACACTGCCTGACAAAAACCAGCTGATATCCCCTCACATTACTGCAAGTATGCAAAAACATTGTGTGTGACGGTACAGCTGATCATCACCACCATGCATAGGAGAGGAAGGAGAAAAAGAAGAAGGAGAAAGAGAAGAAGGTGAAGGAGAAGGAACTTGAAGGTGGAACTGTTTCTCCTCCTGACAATTTGCAGAACATGGTGTAACACTGCTGTCCCTGATCTGCCTGTGTACAGAGGGTGTCCATCACTGCTGAAGGGCTAGTGTGTCACCCCTAGAGAACTAACACACGACTCACAGGGGACTCCTGGAATAAATTGTTTCCCAACATGGATCTGGAAAATTCACCAGTTTTTTCCATAATTACTGTGAGAAACCAGCATAAAGATGCACTTTAATAACAAACTGTAACTCTAAAAGGAACCAGCATGTAGCAGGGATATTGTACTAACTGTCTCACAGTGGAGCTTTACTTACCCACAAATTTATTTCACATGATTGTGATTATTCTAAAAAAACAATCATTTATATATTATCTATATATTATAAAATATATTAATTATTCAAAAAGACTTCTAATGTAAAAATCGCTTTTAGAAAAATAATGTTGTGGAGTAATAATCACAATGCAAAAGCTGTTTATACATCATACTGCTCTCCTTTTCAAAGATCACTTTTTCAGGTACTTTGCTGCATGATACAATGCAGTCCGTAAGTATTTGGACAGTGACACAATTAGTGTTGTTTTGACTCTGAACTCCAGCACAGTGGAACTGTGATTTTTGTGCAGATCCTGCTGTGATTCCTATATGGTTCACCCAAATAGACACAAATTACCCTCAAATTAAAGCTGACATCCTGCACTTTAACCTCATAGTCATTGTTTCATTTCAAATCCAATGTGCTGGAGTGCAGAGCCAAAACAACAAAAATTGTGTCACTGTCCAAATACTTAAGGACTGCACTGTATGTTTTTTTTTGTGCCGTGAATGAACAGGAAGAGGTTTTTGCACTGGACTGTATCACTGTGGCTGCTACCCCATATCACAGTGCTACACTGCCTGACAAAAACCTCCTGCGCAGTCCTTCATGAAAATCCATAAAAAAACATGCACATACAGTACCAGAGTACAACTGTATCACTGTTTATGAAGTGAATAACTCCTGATATGTAATTGTGACGGCTATCCCCTGACAAAAAAACAACAACAACCACACACTGGAGAGCAGCTGTATTGCTGTGGCTAATATAATTCCTTCACACTTCATTAAAACGCCCACACACCGTGTCAGTGCTCAGTGGTGTGGAAACAGTGAATAGATGGTAAAAACGCAGTAAAGTGCGGCAAGGAGCAGAGTAAAAGCAGGATGAAGTTGATGGGAAGAAAAGTCAAGACAAAACAGAAACATTATACTGTGAAAGACTTTGATCACATTTACCTTCGTACGCACTGCAGAGGAAGAAGAGCCCAGTGACTGTGGAGGAATGTCTTTGTGCAGATCGGGCTGTCAGAAATCAGAGCTGTGAGACTCATGCCACCCGTGAACCAGAGACAACAAGAGAACTCTTGAATATACCCGTGGTATTTCAGTTTTCAGGGCCATTAATCCAGGAGAAAAGTTTAGTTTTTTCTCCATACAACTTTCAAGACAGTTCTGTCCCAGAGAAGACATTTTGAGGCATATCATAAATATTATTATTTGCATGGCAATTTCCTCTGTATATGTAGACTGCATACATAGTACATACATAGAAGACATGTTCTGTTCTGTAACCATAATAAGTGCAAAAACAACACATAGTGAGCTTCCTAGAGTAATTCATAGTGTTTGTTGAATGTGATGTGCAGGTTCTGATCTGAAAGAGGTTTTTGTACAGAGCTGTGGCATTGTGGTAGTTGTTATCACTGTGATTCACTCTCTGACAAAAACCTTCTGCTCCTCAATGCGTGGGGCTGCTTTCTGGATAAACATCTGCATTTTCTCTCATCTGGCACAGGCTTTGTGTCCCACGGCGTGTAGAGCAAAGAACAATGGAGGCATTATTGATGTCTCAGAGAAAATGTTTGTAAGTAGTTGATTGTGTATTTCAGTGTGGTTTCAGAAGAGCAAGAAAGCACAAAAAAGCACACTGGGGCATTTGTGGCTTCTAAGTTCAGGCCCTTAAATAATTATAGGTAATGAGACAGATTAAGATCTTAAAAATAGTGACTGTTGGACAAAAGTAAGCTAAGCCTTCTTGTGCAAAACAGTCCTTTTACAGTGGTAATTATGACAGAACAGTAGACAACTATTAAGCCTCTGCACTCAAGCTGTTGATCATCTAAGGACACAAATAAAGCTGAGATGGGAAGTGACTGTTCTGCTCTGCAGTGGTGTCCAGAGGTTTATGTACTGGTCTGTGTCACTGTGGGTGTTGCTATAGTAGTCACAGTGACACACTCTCTGACAAAAACCCACTACAGACACACTCATGGACAGCCATTAAAAATATATCTGGACAGTTCCTCTCATATTTCAGGTCCACTGACATACTGTACATTTCATTTATTTGTTTCTTGAACAAACTGCTCCTGCACTGATAGAAAACACATATAAATCCATAACTTTGCTGTAAGCATGGACTGGAATGGTATCGGGGTTATGTCATTGACAATCATTATCACCTGAAGAAGGCTCCACGGCTGAAACATTGTTCTCTTTTTCTTTTTTTCAGCATGGAATAAACCTATTATTTGTTCCTTTGTAGACTACGCAATGCTGACGCAGCTACCCACCTGAACTATTATTTGTGTCATGTTTGTAAGCTCTTGATGTTTCATACTGCCAATTACATTAACAGAAAAGATTCTGTGTCTGCATATTTTATACAATTATGAAGGGCGCATAGTGAAATAAGTACAGTAAGATCTCATTTAACTTATACTGGTTCATTCACATTGTATAAGGAACAAAACAGCCAACATGCCTGGAATGCTTTGTGAGATACTGTAATTACAGTGAACATGATTTAACTTAAATTAAAATTGTTTTACTGTAGCCAGCAAATGTGTGACCAGCAGTGCGGCCCACACACGTTTAATTAAATAAAACGTTTAGTTCGTTAATTATTTCACTTTTGAAATTTGGTTGCCTGTTCTCACAGCTCTTTGCATCTATTCTCAGCAAGCAATGTTTTTTTTCTGCATTGAATGCATTAATACTGAATGTATTACTTTACTGCCTGATTACTGTGGATGAATACTGCGCCATTCATTGATTCATACTCCACAATATTATTTTTCTAAAACTGATTTTTAAATTAGCAATCTTTTGGGAAGCTGTTTGTAGCACAAAACATGCAATCTGCTTTTAGCTCTACGATGCTAATGTTGAATGTCATTTTTTTTTTTCACTGATAACTGTGGGACATCTAAAAATGAGAATGAATGTGGTCAGGGTTATGTATGTCTATGGCGACTTGCCCTATGTCAGGGTAAAAGGACTGTGGGAAAGTTTAAAACAAAGGTTCAAGTTATGTTGTTGTGTAAGTGTCTCTAGGTCAGTGGTTCCCAACGCTGGTCCTGGTGACCCCCACATCTTTTGGTTTTTGTTCCAGCCAAGTCCTCAGTTTCACAATCAAACCCTTCATTTGCTTAATAAAAATATGATTGATTTGAACAATTTGTTCCCAGCTCTCACACATGTGGGAGCTTTAATTAAGTGTCAGTGAAATAAAATCCCAAACTTGTGACTAGAAACAAAATGCAAATATTCAACTGAAGCAACTTCTTAGATCTTTAGTGATCTAAGGGTCAAAATGAAAGCCAGTAGGAACCACTGCTCTAGTTAAATAAAAGTAATTTGCATTTTTGCTCACCTTCATGCATAATTATTGGGATTGAACACATAAGATTTTCACAAGAGAGCAAAACACTCAGCATGTGATTAAAATAGTTTTTAGCTACTTAAACTGAGTTTAATATGTCGTCAGGCGCTCGGTCTGTGTTTTAGTGTTGTGGCCCTGCAGAGATGAATATGACCGCAGGTTGTTGTACGGTACTATATCATTGTGTCCAGCTCCCGCTATACTCACAGTGCTGAAGACCAGCACAAAAACTTAAGCCTCCAGCACAGTTATTCTGGTGATTAACATTGATATCGACCAGTTTTTCAGATAAATCCATAAAATAGCTTGTCTTATAACTAGAATACCAAGAGAACGGCATTTGTTTATTAGCCAGGTGACTTTTTAAAAAATAAAATTTTTGAATAAATACTGAAATCTGCAACATTTGTCAAGATACTCGTTTCTTTATTGGCGTACAGCAAAGAAAATCAGATTGAATCGTTGTTTTCTAACCCTTAAACTGCATATATTTGTTAAAATAACCATGTATATAAGTTTGAAAAAATATTTAAATATAATCATGTGAAATTACGTAGTCGTGACTTCTGATTTCAGAACAACTGTACATATGTGCCTCACTACAGTATATGCCAAGTCAGACGAATATGTTCCAATGTTTAAGTGGGAAAGGTTTTATGATAATTTAAAGTTCTGTTCAGTTTCATAACGGAGCAGGTAATGAATAATACCTTCAGGTGAGGGTGTTCTATGGTGTTTTTTCATTGCTGGATGATTTGATATCCACACTGATAAAGCACTAAAGGTCTGCCAAATGGTTTACAGTACCTGTTTTATTTATCTGCAATCAAAAGCCGTTATTTTGCTTATTCCGCGAAATTTCTCCGCTTTCTGTTCCGTCAGATTTTATTCCATTGTTCAAGCATTTGTCCGCGCGTCTCTCACTAACAGACTCCACTGTCTCCAGCTCTCCAAACGCAAACTGCCGAGACAAAGAATCCTTTCGCGACCGCGGCAAAATCTAGTCATCCACTCCAGATCTTTCCCGAGGAGAATCCCGTACATTTCAGCGCTGCTCGTGCTAAATCCAGTATCAGTAGTGCTTTATTCCAGAGACCCGGTGTGACCACTGTGGGCTATTGGCGCAGAAAACCAGAGTGAACGACTGGAAGAAAAGGAGAAAAAACTGTCATATTAGGGAGTTCATTCAACAGACAAAGCGAAAAAGCTAAAACATGCATGAAAAAAAAAATATTGCTTTAGAAATAAAATAGTACTGGATGATGGATGCACACAAAACCTTCAACGTATAACGTACAAGGAAAGGCAACCAGAGAGAGCAGGAGACCCAGGGCCAGAGGAGATGTCGTGATTCCAGCAGCAGAGCGCAGTCTGTTCTTCACACAGTGACAGGGGCAGCGCCTGGGGCTTCAACAGCTCAGCAGCTCCTGCTGGGCTTAAATAGGAAACACAGTTCCGTGAGACAGAGTCACCAGGTAACACAGAAACCGCAGACCTGAGAATTATTTGTGCTATCTGCCAGCCTACAGCTCCTCGTTATTTAAATACGTGTTCAGGCTAAAATGCCAATCTTATTTTAGTGGAGCTGATTATCCATTTTAAATGCAATCCTAAATAATGTGTCAAAGCCTGTCTAATTCTAGTTTCATTTGTATTATCATTATATACTGTATGGCGTTCACAGTCAGTCCTGAAGTGCATTGGAACTAATGGGTTTACTCTTGTTGCAACATACTGTAAGCTTTCTTTGCCCTTTATGGTGTGCTCACAGGTGGAGAGACATTCTTGATTCACTCCCTTTGCCTGTGATGATCCAGAACAGTCCTGTGTGTCTAGGAGGCAGAATTCCTTGCAGTTAAACAGGGCAGACAGAGGGGAGAGGTTTTTGTCCTGCTTTGAATCACTGTGTCCCCCACCCCAAGTATCACAGTGATATAATCTCATTCAAAAACACTGCACCCGTCTTCATTGTGAGCTCATTCTTGATATTATATAGAGGGTCTAGGGATACAAATATAGTATACCCATATTACCTATTGTATTGGCAATATCAAACCTAAAGGAAATGCATTATGTAAATTTAAATTGATTGTTGGAAACTCCCTAAACTCCCCTCTGGTCAATATCAACCCTGAACTACGATGTCAGTCCTTCATGTTGAATGAGGACAGGACATTGGAGTGCACACTAGTATCTGTCCCAAACACACACACACTGGGGAAAGGGGTTTTTGCATGACAGTATATCACTGTGCTGTCCCAGTTAGTCACAGTGATATACAGTGTGACACAAACCGCTAACTGCAGCCAGCGGTTTGAAGATTAATTTGTGTTACCTTTGCCAATATGTGCTTTAGTTCTGACAACTTAGCATTCTTAGATTCACGATCTGAGAATTTAATGATGTTCTGCTAATTTCCTAATATTAGTTGTCATAAAAAAGCTGAAGAAATGTTGTGACAGTCGCGGTTCTGGGCAGGCTTGTGCCCTCACCCCTCCACCCAGCTGGTTCGTCCCACAACACCTGGGCACGAACCCGGGTCTCCGGCGTAACACAGCAGGGAACCAGCCGAGTGAGCTAAAGGAGACCTCCCTCAGCCCAGGCCGCTGAGATCCCCGTTATGCGCAGGGAGGGCAATGATGTCACCGTGCCCAAACTAGCTCCACGCCCGTCCGAGTCACGGCACCAATGTGACCACCATGTCCTGCAATTCTGGACAATTGGAGCCATGCTATAGCACAAGTGTGTTAGTTCCTTTGTGAGCACTGGGAATGTGTTGTGTTAGGATGTATGTCTGGTGTCTCTCACTCCATTGGGCTCTGCTGGAAGAACATTGTGTCGCACAGTTAGTGAGAGGAGAGGTTTTTGTCTGACACAATTTCACTGTGCTGTTCCAGTTATCACAGTGATGCACTCTCATACAAAATCTGCTGGAGACCGCACAGAGAATGAAACTGCAACAAACTGCAAAATCTATTTATGGTATTTCCTGGGAACAATTAAATAGTTTAATCATAAAATATTCCATTGACAATCATCTTTTTGTTTTTCAAAAAGTTTGCTTACACTCATTTTTGATTTAGTGGTGCATCAGCATTGGATTTTCTAACAAAAAGGTGGAAAGTATTGAAGAAACTGCCCTGTAACACCTGAAGGAATTATAACAATTAGTAATCAAGGCTCATTCTGGCGCATTCATCACCTATTAATTTGTTCTGCCTATGAATTCTGCTCATCCAGGAGAATGCTGTTCAAACATAAAGGGAATTTATTCAAGATGTACAACAAATACATGTAAAGTGGAGACTAATATCTTCACATTTCACTTTCTACACCTCACTTTCTGCTAGAAAGCCCTAGGTCTTTTTCTGAGAAACCACATCTACATTTCCACAATCAATAAGCACAATCTCCCCTAATTTGAATTCAGTGATTTGGTCAAATTCTAATTATGACAGAACAAACCAACGACTATGAAAGGATACTTCATACTTTGCTTGTCAACTCACCTGGCTGAGGAGATCAGGTCTGTTGTTTATGAGAGGTGAACCAGGGAGGCAGCTGCAAGGATGAAGTTGGAGTAGAGGGAGGGGAACGAAGTAGAAGTGTGTTTTTGGGATTTGACCTGCTGCTGAACATGAAAAAAAACAGATCTCTGCATCTCGTTTTGCCATTCAGAGTGCCTTGTCTTACACTATTAAAATAAGTCCCCTTCCAGTATGATCATTGGTTGAGTCTAGGAGTTGCTGTGAAATGGCTGGAACTTGCTAGTCTAGGATTGGCCATTGAAAAAAGAATGTAGACACAGAACTTCCTGTTCCTCTATGAGGGTGGGAGCATCCTATTTTCATTAACCATGTCATGAGATGTTTGTGGGGCTGCAGTGCAAAGTTCATGGCTCCAAAGATGGTCATCCTAGTGGATTTCCAGTATTCTGGGTGGTTGGAGCCAATTAGCAGTTTGGAAAAGACAGTGTGGGACATTGTGTTGGGGTTTCCTTAGGACTCTTCCATCATTAAACTTGGTAATTTTAGTAATTTCACTATTTCAACATCATATAATGGGTGAACACATGCAGGGTGGGCACATTGTCACCTTAGAAAAGGAATGCTGTGAGACCAGCCCTATTAAATATGTATGTCTCCTTTTGGAATAGGAATGTTTCTTGAATGTTGCTGATGTTTTTTGCAGTGGTATACCCGGGAACTTCCTCAGTGTGGTGACCTTGCACAATAATACAAGGCAGTGTCATCTGTCTGCAGGCTATTCATTTTTAGGTACATGGTGTTAGTGGAGTCTGTCTTAGAGATGGTGAACCTGCCCTGGACAGAGGGCACGTACTTGATCTCATTTTCCCAGATCCATCTGAGCCACTTCAGTCCCTTCCCCTAGGGCTGGAGGATCCAGTATGTCCTGTAACTGCTGTCAGTAATTGTGTATCCTGACAACGTGGAGGACAGTTTCGTAGCCTCGCCTGGTTTCACGATTTGAGAGTTTGACTGAGTCAGCTGGACACTGCAGACCACACCTGTCAGGGATGAACAGACACACTGTGACTCCAACATGGCTACATTGATCACTCTTCAAATGCAGCCTCGCTCTTCAACAATCCCAACAGCTCGATGTTTAAAATGATTAAAAAACCTGCAAAACAATTCACAAAACCTTTACTACTAAACAAGTACCACTTTGACATCTGTAATACTTAGAGGTGTGTGTATGAGTAAGAACAAGAAGTAGTGGGAAAATGACTTTGTCTTTAGTGTGCAAGGCTGAGAATCTACTCACAATGTCTCTCTGGATGACTTGAGCTGGGCACAACTGTCTGCTACTTATTGGAGATGCTGGATCTTGATTTGAAAAGAGAATCATTATGCAAAACAAAGTCTTTCCACTGCTCTATATTTCTATAGACTCAGCAGGCATCTGGCTCCAGTAGCACAAGAATGTCCTATAGCTCACAATCCTACCAAGTGCAGTTTTTGCCAAGACAGTCCCTTTCATCACTCCAAGATGACAGAACAGAGATGAGAGAAGGCCTTTCAGACCCCTCTTACTGGCTTCTCTGCTAGTATGAATGGATATGGCAGATTGCATGATCTCGGGATTCTTTGTGACCTGGATCATCAAGGTGCAGAGAAGGTCATCCTTTCTTTTGGAAAGAATGCTCCACTGCCCAATCTGGGAATTCAGGAAGATGAATTGGGTCATAAGAGGATTTATCAAGAGCTTAGCTGCTCAGTAGTGAAAGCCAATAGCCTAAACAGAATGGAACGATTTCAAGTAGACTACTCTTATTTCCTCTAAAAGCATTAGAATAATTCAGTAAGTCACTGCTTCAGAGCAGTGAACTGTAAATATACAATCGGGAAATTCAAATGATGTGACATTTCACAGGAGGTAGTTCTAAATATATCGCTAACACTAAATACTCTATGCACTTAATCTGTTTGATTTTCTAAGGTTTATCTATGCAAACAAAATTCTTACAGTCGGGTAAGTCTATTGATATATCAAAGTGATATAGAAGATTTATTTTTATTTTTAATTTACTCATATCTGAATAGATTATGCTGTCATCTCTCCTGTAAAAATACTACTAGAATTTCCAGAGTTTCTGGAATAAGCACTCTGAACAGGGATAGCAATGTGAGTGATGATCAGGGACTTGTAACTGGATGATTCCAGTTTCAAATCTCAGGTGAGACATTGTTGTCATACCCTTGAGCCAGGTACCTCACCCAGTTAGACTAGTAAGAATAAACAGCTGTATAAATGTGTGGAAATGTGAGTTGCTTTGTATAAAGGTGTCAGCCCATATATATTAATATAATGATTAGCCGACACAGAGGGGAGTTTCTGTAATGGTGTAAACCAATGTGCCCCCGTAGTTATCACAATGGTTTACTGCCATACAAAAACTTTCGGTTCCCACACGCAAAAGCTTTAAGGTACAATTGAGGTACAAAAAGTTCAAAGCCACTGCACTTCTTTGGAAATATCAATGCTTTTGATGCATAAATCACTGCAAGGATATTAAACAATGTAAAATGCTTACAGCTAGGAAACTTCAAAACGTTTTCATGTCTTTCAGAAGAAGGAAGAAAATTGTTAACAATCCTTCAATCAACACAATGATTTGATGGAATTGTAAAATTGATTTAATGATTAAAGGAATACATTAAAAGACAGTATAACTGCAAAACTAAAAAGCAAAGACAGTGAATTCTTTTTGATCTTGCTGTTAGTTTAATCCTGCACACAAAATTCCACACATACCTGAACATTTTGAAAATGATTCCACTGTCCAACAGTGAGCTTCCAACATGTGGAAGAACAAAGATAAAGATTTCTCCTGTGGTGATAGACTCAACCTAATCTCTGAGGTGGAGTGGTCAGTCTCCTGCAGCCGGTCTCTGAGATGGTGTGGTCATTCTTCCGGGTTCTGAACTTGAACAACCCAGTCTCTATGCTGCTTTGATCAAGCTCTTGTTGTGCTCTGCTCATTCCATGACTGTGTTGTATTTCCTGGTTCTTTGTCATTGTGCATGGAAAGTGCCTGGCATGATGCAGTGGAAGGCAATCGTAATGCTGTTGTTTTAGGTAATAACTGAGGAAGGAATGGCCTGGTGACTTGTCAGTGCTTGAAAGCTACCACTAGGAGGAGCTATTTCCTTGGTGAACACTGATAGGACCCGTCTTCGCAGATGTTGAAAATGATCAATGTGAAATCCAAGCAACGTGGGTGTGTGGAAGAGATTGGGTCCCCTTTGTGAATCCCTGTGCTTCCTCACTATGGCTGCCGAAGAGTAGAGGTAGAGTCCTCAGCCAGCAGGCTGCTTATGTGTAAGTAGAAGATGGAACAGTCTTTTGAAACAGTGAATCTTGACAAGTAATGTCAGTGACCAGAATTTTAGAACAAAGCCCGGTAATTCCAGTCTTTTTCCTGGAGGCTGTCCGATCCAACCCATCTGATAACCGTTCACATCCACCCGGCAGACTTCACAGTTAAATCTCCTGGTTCCTTCTGTTCTGCAGATGGATGGGTCAGATTTACACCTGAGCCACCTCCTGTAAGAAAGGACACGTATTATGTGTTTATGTGAATGAGGAATACACCCAGGCAGACAGGACAATTAATAGAACAAACTCACTCGTAATTGATGCCAGAACAACACAGACATAAACTGAAAGACGTTCCTGTAACGTCCTTCAGATTTCTCACTCCCTTCCTCGACTCATAGATTTTGCTGTGTTTCTGTCGATATGGCTGCTGAGCTGACAGCTGGGAGGCTCTTGAAGAAGGAAGTTCTCCTCTGTGTTGCGTGTCGTTCAGTTGGACAGGATGTAGTGAGCATTCTCCCCCAGTGTGAGTGCTTGCCTGTCAGTGTGAGGATTGTGAGGGGATTCCAAGGCAGGATCAGTACGTGTAACAGTCCAAGGTAAACAAGCACAGACACTTCAAGGAAGCAAAGTCAAAAACCAGGCTTGAGTCAAAACGGTAAGAAAAGCAAGGTCGAAGTCTAAAGCAAAACAAGGCGACAAAACACAAGTCAATGTTCCATAGTAATCGAGGGTCAAAATCAGAGGCAGCGACACAAGCAGAGCAGTGAGGCCCCGTGAGGCCAAAGCCAACTTCAAGACTGAGCAGTGAGTAGACAGGAGAGGTGGTTTAAATAGAAGGATGAATGATAATCAGATTCAGGTGTGGGTGACAATTACTGAAGCCGTGCAGTGGAGAATAGTCACAAGAAAACTTCTGATGCAAGACAAGCAGATCAGGTCCCAAAATCTCCACAGTCAGGGTTTGAGACACACCACTTCACCTTGAGTCGAAAATCCTCATTTTGAAATGTGGAATGTTATCGAGCCTCACAGAAAGAGCCTCTTTCTAACATTACTCTTACATTAGAGATCGCAGGTCCATCTGTGTATGTCAAAGGACCGAACAGTCTCCAAAGATGCTTTTATGGTTTCTAATAGACGGTATGAAAAGATCACTAGCCTTGTAAACACCAGCAAATGAGACAAATTTTCAGTGCCTTGCAAAAGTATTTACCCCCTTCCCCAGCTTGTTGGGTTATAAAGGAGGTACACAGATTTTTTAAGTAAACATTTTTTATCCTAATCTTGAACCTGAACAATTTTAAGGGTGAAACAATTTACTTGTCAGCAAAAACTGCAAAGAATATTTGCTATTTAGAAACCAAAATGTAATTAAAAAAATACTTTTTGTGCCAGACAAATAGTTGAATTCTTCCTCTTTGTGCAAAATAAGAGTGGATCACAATATTTTACAGTAAATGCACAGATCTCTGTGAGATCCCTCAGTCAGGTATTGAACTGTAGTCAATGATTCAATACAGATTTGATTTAAATCATATGAACTGTATATATTTCCACTTGTACTTTTATGGCTGTGAATTAACCCATATTGTCTCCTTTTATAAAGCAACACATTTATAAATACAAATAAATCAAACTAATGATGAACCAGCTTTTTGAACTGTAATCAACTTGTTTAAGATGTTTAAGAGGATTTTCTTTTAGAGATAAAGATAACTGTAGTGCCACAGTCTGTTTATTTTGCTAGATTTTGTCTCACCCTACAGGCCACCTGCTGCACAGTGTCTCTCGCGCAGTAATAGACTGCAGTGTCTTCAGCTCTCAGACTGGTCATGTCCAGATACAAACTGCTGCTGTCCTTCGAGGCCGTGAATCTTCCTTGTACAGCCGGGGCGTAGCTGTTGCTAGAACTGGAGTAAAAGTGAACTATCCACTCCAGCCCTTTCCCAGGAGCCTGGCGAATCCAGTACATGCTATAGCTGGCAACATTAAACCCAGTAACTGTGCATTTCAATCTGTGAGACCCTCCGGGTGTGACCACCGCTGACTCTGACTGGGTCAGCACAACATCGGACTGGACACCTGCAAGACAACAAGGGAATCAGAAACAAGTTTAATAGAATGCAGAGAAAGCAGCACAAATTATTACTGAAATTTTCACTTTTTTCTATTTCATTTTATATTTTTATAAGACATGAATTGCTTATATGTGCTAATAAAGAATCCAATAAAGCTGAGTTACACTCTGTATAACGTACAAGACAAGGCAGCCAGAGAGAGCAGGAGACCCAGGGCCAGAGGAGCTGTCATGATTCCAGCAGCAGAGCGCAGTCTGTTCTTCACACAGTGACAGGGGCAGCGCCTGGGGCTTCTACAGCTCAGCAGCTCCTGCTGGGCTTAAATAGGAAACACAGCTCTGTAGGATTTGCATGTGTGACAGAGACACCGGGTAACATGGAAATATCACAGACAAGAGCGTCCAGTGTGTGATCTGCCAGCCCGTGGCCCCTCATTTCAATCTCTGTCCTTGGCCGAGTAGCAATTCTATTTGAGAGGTAATAACTTTCATCTTATACCTGCTTATGATACAAAAGTGATTGTTCTCTTTTGTTTCTGAACATCATTTTTTTCCCTAAAAATATAAAATACTGCTAAAACTGACATTGTTATGTATTTTTTTATTTGTTTTTTTTATTTTAGCTCAGATTTCATTCAACAAGTATATTGTCTAAAGCTATCTCATTTCTTCTTTATGAAATTATATATGTACTGCTAGTATTGGTGGCATTTACAGACATAGCTACTCCTTGAGGTACCATAACTTTCATGTCTCATAGACATAAATCATAATTTCATTGAAAGATGAGTAGTATACTGTAATTTTTATTATTTTTGTTAATAGTTTTTCATCATATTATTTTAGATTTTTAATTTTTTTTAATTGATTGGTTTCAGAAGTGGAAATGAAGCTGTTAGTCACAATTGGTGTCAGTTTTGGGGACAAGTATTAGAAGTATTTTTTCATCTCTGGTTTAGCTCCTTAGCCTTTCTGTTAGTAAGCACCATATGTGCAAAAGCTCTGGATAGTAATGTAGATCAATGTTTTATTGAACTCAATGAGTTTACATCTAAAGAGGAATTTTCCAAAAATTGAAAAAGTATAAAACATTTTAAATGTACGAAGCCAGTCTGAAAAGGGCACGCTTTTCTTATTGACTTTCTACCACATGTTCATTGTTTTGTTTGTTTATTCCCTGTACATACTGTCATTGTTTTATTCACTGTATTGTAATGTACTGTCTACATTGTGTGGTGTTATCTGTTGTCCTGTGTTGTCTGCTGTACCCTGAGGGAACAGAGCAAGTAAGAATCCCATTTTAAATGTACATATGGCAATAAACTATTTTATTTGATAGAATAAATATAAGGTTAATTGTTGTATAAAGCAAGAAAATACAAATACATTCTGTACAAATTTTGCCAATTTTGTTTTTTTTTGCATTTTCTTTGTGCAAATTATGTGATGTATTGAAAGAGTCTTATCAATAAAAGGTATCAACTTTCAAGTGTTTTGTAGCAATTAGAAGGTGTTTAAATCTGTCTGTGTTGTAAATGAATGTCAAGTTTTTGAACAGAAAGATTTTTCTTTATTTTGCTTCATGCTCTTACAGAAATGACAACCTGTCCATCCTCAACGTAAGGTTTGCACAAAGCACTGCAAGGCAGGCTCCATCTGTAGGCTGTGAGACTGTCTTGGAAATTGTAAACTTGCTCTAGAAACACTGTACAATGTCTATGATTGTTCCACACATTTCCAGAGTGAGAGGGCTCTGTCAGAGGGGTGAGAGCTGGTGACAGTGAGGGGACTCTGTTCACTCCATTCATTTAGACCGTTTCGGAAATGAACTTGGTTATAACTTCTACACTAGATACTCAAAAGTAAATATATCACTCATAGGAATTAAATTGATATCAACTCTGTTTTAAGTAACAATAGAATTCTTGAGAATGCAGAAAGTTGAATACTCATCCAATCTGTGTGGATTCAGATCTCCCGCGGACACAAAGAAGCAGTGGCAGGCTTGTTGCGTCCAATCAGCGTCCTCCAGCCCGGTGCCAGGCAGTGCTGTTTTGGCGTGAGAGAAGGAGAAGGAGGGAGAGATTCCTGCTGTGACATGTTGGTAGTGGGCTCTCTGACGACCGGCTAGTTAGTTCTGGCTTTATTAGCATGAGTTGGTGCACATGGAAAGTGACTGCGGGTCCAAGGAAGTCACACTCTTTACACAGGAAGAAGACCGGTTCATTCCCGATGTAGCGCTAGTCTTGAATCCTGAGATTCAGCTGTCCACAGTTCAGATCGTAGTTCACTTGTTGATCAGGTGAAGGTTTCCGTGGTGGGTTCACGAGGCTTGCTGCTGAGCTAACCTTGGGTGGATCCGTTGGTTACACGCTGGCAACCTCCATTCTCGACTCTTAGAACAAAGTAAAGTCCTGGCACCCGGACACACTGGCTGTTACGTGATTGTCCGAGATGAGTATGAGAATGTCCTGCAGGTCATTCATTGGTTGAAAGTTCCATGGGCATTCGAGACCCACGTGGGGTTACCCTGCCCTACCAGTTCCTGATTGGCTGATTATGGTGGAGGATGAGTAACAATGCTCTCTGACATTAGGGTTGTAAACCTTGGGATGAGACTCTCCCTTGGAATTTCCCAGACAGTAAGGCGCCAGAGATGACCATTTATTATGGCGCCTGGAGAATCTCAGCCTTGGGAGTTGTTCCTTATCAGGAAACTCTATCAGCTAGAAAAACACCTTAAATGTGAACCAAATGGAATGGCCTCTCTGTATTCATCACCAGTTGAGAGAGGGAGACTGGCAAGGGAGCAGCAAACTTAATTATTGTATTTTTAATAAGCTTTGCCGCTAAACATGAAAAAAAATAGATGTCATAATTTCATTGTAATTTCAGTGTAATTTGAGTGTCAGCATAAGATATTTACCACAAACTTGCATGAACGTAAAATCCTCTCTGTCAATCAAAGTTCATGTATCCTGCAGTTAAAACGAATAACAAGAAGAAACTAAGAAAAGCTCACAAACTTTTTAAAGATATTAACAATGTTTCTTTATTTTATGGGGTTTATCATATGACGAACACAGGATGGATGCATAATTATTTTGTTGAATCTTAAATTTTGAACAGCAGTTGGTCCACAATGGTTTTGAACAGTATGTAACTTCTAGAAAAGATCCTTTAAAACAGTTATTAATTGTCCTGTCATTATGAGTTGTCAGGCTTTATACGTTGGCTCCAAAATGTAATGTGCATGATTAGTGTGTAGTCTTCACCTTGTGGAAGAAATCTTCTAATTAAGTGAATTACTAGTTATATTTATAGATACAGTACATACCCCATTATATGTATAATGTTGCCTGTAGTGTCTTTACACCAGTGGTAACTTATCAACAGTCCAATGTCACACTGAGCCACACTCTGTCAGTTCTGCTAGATTTTGTCTCACCCTACAGGCCACCTGCTGCACAGTGTCTCTCGCACAGTAATAGACTGCAGTGTCTTCAGCTCTCAGACTGGTCATGTCCAGATACAAACTGCTGCTGTCCTTCGAGGCTGTGAATCTTCCTTGTACAGCCGGGGCGTAGTTGTTGCTAGAACTGGAGTAATACCAAACTATCCACTCCAGCCCTTTCCCAGGAGCCTGGTGAATCCAGTACATGCCATAGCTGGCAACATTAAACCCAGTAACTGTGCATTTCAATCTGTGAGACCCTCCAGGTGTGACCACCGCTGACTCAGACTGGGTCAACACAACATCGGACTGGACACCTGCAAGACGACAAGGGAATCAGAGACATTTCATGTGAATCTGAGAAGTTTAATAGAATGCAGAGAAAATAGCACAAAACACACAAAATCATGAACAAATTAATCATGAATCCATGAAAGCAGAGTTGCTCTCTATATAACATACAAGACAAGGCAGCCAGAGAGAGCAGGAGACCCAGGGCCAGAGGAGCTGTCATGATTCCAGCAGCAGAGCGCAGTCTGTTCTTCACACAGTGACAGGGGCAGCACCTGGGGCTTCTACAGCTCAGCAGCTCCTGCTGGGCTTAAATAGGAAACACAGCTCTGCCAGATTTGCATGTGTGACAGAGACACCAGGTAACATGGAAACATCACTGATGTGAGAATCCAGAGTGTGGTCTGCCAGCCTGCAGCTCCCCATTTCACTCTCTGTCCTGGGCTGAGTAGCAGTTTTATTTCAGGGGCGATAACCCATTAAATCGAAAAAAAAATCTTTGTACAAAATGTTAATTTAATATGTTATAAAACATATAAACATGCTTATATAGAGATAGTATACAGATAGTGTTGTCAGCCTCCTGTGAAGGTGAACTGGACCCTTTTGGAAGTTATAGGAGAAAAAGAACTTTGTTTTTCTGTGCTCACCCTGTCAGGCGGTTTCTGGACAATTTAAATAATATTATTAACTTTTACTTATAAAGCACCTTTCCAAACCCAAGGACACTGTACATCATGCATAAGGAAAAAGACAAGGAAAGTACAATACGAGTAAATGAAAAAAAAGCAAAAGCAATCCGACATTGATGTTGGTAAAAAGGTAAGTTTTAAGTTTAGATTTGAAGAGAGTAATTCTAAGTGATTGTGCATTGAAAGTGTTTTTAATAACACGAGAGACAAACATATTATTATAAATCTGATATGACAAAATGATTTCAGAAGGAATAGCATGTTGACTTCTCAGTGCTGGAACCTGATAGTCTTTACATGCGATTTTGCAGCCTTAAACATTAAAGCAGTGTATGAACACTTCGTCTGTAGATAGGATCAAGTCACCTTTGTGAGTTCTTGTGCTTCCTCGCTGTCATATTTCAGCACAGTAATATACAGCAGTTTCTTTGGCCTCATGCTTCTCATTAAAAAGTTGGAACTGTCTCTCAAAATAGTTCAGCTTCCTGTCACAGAAGCGTTCTTTCCGGACCCTATGCAGACGACACAATCCGGGGTTGAGTGAGGAAACACTGGGAAAACGTCATGCAGGATACGGGAATAAAAACAGGGGGGCGTGTCCAAGGAGTGCTGGTGGTTGGGGAGGGTGTAGTGATGCAAATAATCCGGGGACGAGTCCAAAGAGAAGTCCAAAAACAAGGCAAAAGTCCATGGCCAGGTGATCCATCCAAGACAGGAGATTAAAAACCAGAACCGGGTCAGGACCGGCAGGGGGAACAGGAACAGGAACTTAAGACCTTGACAGAGCCAGACGCATATAGGACCAGGGCTCGCATGATACGGGAACCAATGCAGAGCCCAGATTGGCATCTGCGTCTGGTTTTTAAGAGGGAACTGAAAAGGGGCTGGAAAAAAAACAGGTGCGGGGAATGAGGCAAACAAGGAAGGGCTGGAGCGCCCTTAAGAAGATGGGTTTGTGATCGTGACACTTCCTTTGTGATGTCACCAGACTTATTCATGGACACTAAATCAGTATGCAGCGCCTTTGGTGTCTCAAAGATCTCTTTGCCTCCTACGAAGATGACAGTCTGGGCCAACCCTGGTAGATCCAAGGTTGTTACTAGGAAGTGCTGTATGTCTTATCAAGGCAACTGGTTCTAGCTATGTGTCATGGCTGGTCTACATGAGCCACTTACAGTGATTGTTTGAGAAGTAGCTGATATGGTAGAATTGATAAGGATAATAGAAGACTAACAGGAATGCAAGCTCTTTATGGGAAGGTGGATGGTCCTGTGTTGAACCAGATGTCTTTTACAGTAGACTACCTATTTTTAGTTTGAAAGAGCTTTTTATTGGAGCTAGTACGATGCTTAACTTTCTTGTAACTAAAGAGATGGCTGACAATGCTTAGAAGGGCCTCAAAGAATAGTTTAGTTATTTAGTTTTGTGGATTAGTTCTGTTTTGCACTGTAAATAAATAGAACACCAGTTCACACGTTTTGATTGTTTTGTACTGCTTTTCCTGAAACCTGTCTTTAAAAAGATTGATTGCAATTAAATTCCAATCCCGAAGCTTGTCACACTTTGTGTTTTTGAGAAGACATACTGTACTAATAGCCCCAGTTGTAATACAAAGCCAGCAATTCCAGTCTTCTTCCTGGAGTCTGACAGATACAACCCACCTGATAAAATTCACCGACTGCATATCCTGATTAGCAAAAGCTCCTGGATTCTTAAGACCTGCAGAGGACTGGGTCTGAGTCACTCCTCCAGGAAAAGATATTTGTTCTGTGGTTACTCAGAAAGGAATGAAAGAAGACAAGCAGATTCATAGAATGATCATACATTATTCTTACACTAGAGATCACAGCTACCAGTGTGTATTAAAAAGGAACAATCTGTATCTGGAGAAAACTTTTTGGTCTTTAACTGTATGTATAGATTTTTAGCCTTTAATAAAAAAATTCTGTGTAAATGAACAAATGACAAAAAAAATAAGATGTCTGCATTTAAGGACATTTTTTTAACATTGAGGAAGGCCATGTATAAATGTTTCTCAGAGGTCAGTATATCTTATTTTATTAGAACTTCCATGAGCAATAAATTATCTCTATTACATGAACTTCATGCACCTTATTGTTAAAGTTAATAATGACAAGAAATTGAGAGACGCTTAAAACATTTTTTTAAATATGAAACCTTTCGTTTTTGGGGGGCATCACGTGAACAACACAGCAAGGATGCAAAATTATTTGGCTAAACCAATGATTATAACAAGTTCAACATTTATTATGTTAAAAAAACAAGGGTACATATAAGTATACAAATTCTGGAAAAAAAAACTATAAAACATTTTTGAATTTCTTTCCTGTCATTTTGAGCTCTCAAGCTAATGACTTGTTTCCAGTATGCAATAATGTTGATATGTGAGAAAGTTTTGCAGTCTGGGAGAAAGAAATCTACTTATGGTGACAGTAAAGCTGTTGTCACGAACGGTTCTGTCCGGGCCCTATGCGGACGACACGATCCAGAATAGTGAAGACACAAGGGGAAAAACGGTCATGCAGGAAAAGGGTCTGGAGACGGGGGGCGTGTCCATGCAGTGCAGGTGTCCAGGGGAAGTGAATCCAGGTGAACAATCCATGTAGGAAATCCAAACGGGAAATCAGAAACAAGGGCTGATGTCCATAGCCAGGCGATCCATCCGGAGGGGTGGGGGGGGGACAGGAACCGGGTCGGAACCGACGAGGGGAACCAGGAACTAGGAACAGAAAGTTAAAAGCATAACGGATCCAGACTCAGCAAGACCCCGGGCTCTCATGATGTGGAAATCAATGAGGAACCAGGAGTAAGGTCCGCGTCTGGCTTTTAAGGGGGAGCGGGATTAGGGACCAGGTGCAGACAATGGGGCAGAACAAGGAAGGGCTGGAGCGCCCTTAAGAGGAGGGGTAGGCGATCGTGACAGCTGTGTTGGTAGATACATACAATCTAATATTTTGCCTGTAGTGTCTTTACATCAGTAAGTACTTATCATCAGTCCAGTGCCACACTGAGCCACACTGTCTGTTCTGCTAGATTTTGTCTCACCCTACAGGCCACCTGCTGCACAGTGTCTCTCGCGCAGTAATAGACTGCACTGTCTTCAGCTCTCAGACTGGTCATGTCCAGATACAAACTGCTGCTGTCCTTTGAGGCCGTGAATCTTCCTTGTACAGCCGGGGCGTAGCTGTTGCTAGAACTGGAGTAAAAGTAAACTATCCACTCCAGCCCTTTCCCAGGAGCCTGACGAATCCAGTGCATACTATAGCTGCTGATATCAAACCCCGAAACTGTGCATTTCAATCTGTGAGACCCTCCGGGAGTGACCACCGCTGACTCTGACTGGGTCAACACAACATCGGACTGGACACCTGCAAGACAGCAAGGGAATCAGAGACATTTCATGTGAATCTGAGAAGTTTAATAAAATTCAGAGAAAATAGCACAAAACACACAAAATCATGAACAAATTAATCATGAATCCATTAAAGCAGAGATGCTCTCTATATAACATACAAGACAAGGCAGCCAGAGAGAGCAGGAGACCCAGGGCCAGAGGAGCTGTCATGATTCCAGCAGCAGAGCGCAGTCTGTTCTTCACACAGTGACAGAGGCAGCGCCTGGGGCTTCTACAGCTCAGCAACTCCTGCTGGGCTTAAATTGGAAACACAGCTCTGCCAGATTTGCATGTGTAACAGAGACTCCAGGTTACATCTGCGGCTCCTCATTTCACTCTCTGTCCTCTGTCAGAGTAGCAATTTTCTTTGAGAGGCAATAACTTTTATATTATATCTGCTTATGACAGTAAATGATTGTTCTCTTTGATTTTTACACAATATAGTTTTTTTTTCTAAAAAAGTATACAAGTGCTAAAACCGATGAGGTTGTTTACTTTTCGTTACTCTTATTTTTTAAATTTTAGCTCACAAATTTCATTCAATAAGTATATTTCTAAAGCTGTTTAATTTCTTTGTTATCAAATGATGCACTGCTAGTATTAGTAGCCTATCAGACATAGCTATTCCTTGAGGTACCTGTTACAACCACCAGGCCTCGGAGTACTACTATCAAACGAGCAAATCGGCTTCAGCGGCTAATGTCTCGACTTTCCAAAAACTTAAAAAGTGCAAAACGTTATAAAAAGTACAAAGCCAGTCTAAAAAAGGCTTATTCCTAATAGGTTTAATTCCATGCTGAAAAGAGAAGAAAGAAAACACAATGTTTCGGCTGTGAAGCCTTCTTCAGGTGTGAGGAAAAAGACACTGAAAAGGGCTGTACTGTCTGTGACCTGAGGGTACAGTGCAAGTAAGAATGCTAATTGTACATGTCATTTTACACGTACATATGGCAATGAACTCTTCTGTCTGACAGAATGAAAATAAAGTTAATTATTGTATAAACCAAGAAAAGAGAAATACATACTGTAAAATTTTGCCAGTTTTGGCAATTGTTGTATTTTTAATATTTGCTGCGTTGAAAGTGTCTCGATCGTAAACCCCTCCTCTTAAGGACGCTCCAGCCCTTCTTCGTTTGCCTGATCTCCTGCACCTGCCTCCTGTTCCACTCCCCCCTTTTAAAGCCAGACGCTCCTACCAATCTGGGCTCAGCTTTGGAAGATGGACGCCCGGAAGCCCACCTTCCAGCCAGTCCAGGAGGGGCTCGACGGCATAGGCTTCGCAACGGCCTCCTGACCATCTGGGTCCGGGGCTGGGAGCGCCTGGCGCCGTTACCCCTTTTTTATTCCCCCAACTCTTCACCTGTACCCACAATGACTGTACTCCTACACCACTACATACACGACAACTGAATGGAAGCCGAAATTGTACTTAAAACTGTATTAGTATTTATTAATCACCGTACTATTTTTGCACTGTTCCCCGAATTACTTTTGCACTGTTTTTGTCCTGTTGTATTCTTTTATCTGTTTGCGTATTTGCACAGTTTTGATTACACTGTTATGCTATTACACTGTTATTGTTATTGTGTTACTGTCTATTGTCTTATCTTCTGTTCTATTTATATACTGCACCTGAGTGACTAATGAGAAACACTTTTCACTATACTATGCACCTGTGTAAGTATAATGACAAATAAAGTTGAATTGAATATTCAACTTACGTGACAGAAAGAGTGTTATGAATGAAAGGTATCTGCCTTACAAGTGTTTTATGTCAATTCATTGTCAGAGTGATTGAATGTTGTTGATTTTCTTACTGGACATTGTGATGCTACTGAAGACATGGTCATCAAATGGAACTTTAACATTTTAAATTAGACGGGTCTCGAGACAAAAGTCTTCCCCAAACAGTATGGTAATTTAACAGGATGTTATTTGTTTTCACAAGAAACAGAAAGGAAGAAAACAAAATTCAAGCTCATAGATGGAGCTTTTAGCTTACTCCACTTTCTATCTAAATATTGTTGGTAGTCAAGCAA
This sequence comes from Atractosteus spatula, assembly GCF_055471065.1. Classification (NCBI taxonomy): domain Eukaryota; kingdom Metazoa; phylum Chordata; class Actinopteri; order Semionotiformes; family Lepisosteidae; genus Atractosteus; species Atractosteus spatula. Next base: position 7,674,465 of record NC_142710.1, on the reverse strand, counting down.
AAAGAAGAATATCTCACGATATTATAACACGGATTTCTGATTTCTGATGCCAACTGTGTTAGCTGAGCACAGTGCAGATCTGCAGGAAAGTGACACAGTGTATTACAGTCAGTTAAAACACTGTATTAAACACTGGACAAAAAGCTGCAACGGCAGAGTCTCCAACAGGCATCGTCCACTTAAACTGGACACTCAGGAATACAAGCATTAAACATGTGAGAGCCTGCATTGCATTTGAGGTTGAGTGATCAGGACAGAGTAACATCTCTTAGATCAGGAGTAACTGCATTTATCAGTAGGGCGATTGAGTGATTTGTTTATGTTATCAAAATTCAAATGGGAAAATTTCAACACCTCATTATTTAAATGAGTCATAAACTGCCCCTACATGGTTTGAAATGAAATAAAACCTAAAAGGTCTTAATAGTCTAATATGTATACTTTCATTATGCATTCACAGTACAATAACATATACAATTACATTACAATTACTATACAAGCACATTGGATTTCCTCTGTCATGTTATGTTCACGGTCTCTACAGACACTATAGGCTGTCAACAGAGGGAGCTGTTGGAACACAGTAGACTACAAAGAATATTTTTTCAGCTGCTCTCCAGTTATTATGCATACAGAAAACACACGTGGGACAGAATGAAGGTTTTGCATGCTTTCATGACTTGAGGGTCCGACTGAGTCACCAGAACAACACCTGTCAGGAATAAAGACACTGTGACTTAGACCCCGAACGCAGGTCATAAATTAATTCCACTGCCTCCTCATCCACAAGATCCGGTTCTGTCAACATGTAGACCAGGAGTGATTCAGTCATCTGAAAACAGTGTGTATGTACAGTGCATATGAAGCTCAGACTATTGCTTTGTGAGAAATTATGCTTGTATGGGGTAAGAGAAAAAAAGGACAATGGATCAAGAGGAAAACTTAATTGTTTTCAGCACCAGCAGTTCAACTTTCAGACCCTTAGAGCTCTTTTGGTCTGAAAAGGCAGGATTTCACGTGTGCAAATGTGTAATTATGACAGCAGACAACCCTTGATTGACATGGAGCAATAACATGTCTAACACTAAATTCAGGACCTCCATACTCCTCCAGGTCTGGAGTTCATCACCACCAGCTTTAATCACTCTTGATTAAAGAGTTAAATAATTAAACTCATCTATTACTTTACTCTAACTGGCCTTATCTACATGACCGTAAGCTTGTATGGATAAAGGAAAGTGACCTGCATTCACTGACAACTGCATTCATTCTCTATGCCAGAGCTTCACTTGGTGAAAGTACAGTATTTCAGACTCTTATCTTCACAAACTGCAGCTTCTCTGTGGGTGTTTTTGTACTGTCAGTGAGTTGCACTTCCTCACCGTAACTCCCGGGCACAGTAATAGACTCCACTGTCTTCAGCTTTCAGACTTGTCATCTGTATGTAGACTGTGCTGCCAGAGTCTGTACTGATGATGAACCGGCCCTGGACTGAGGGCGCGTAGCTGTTGCCATTAGTATAATATCGTCCCAGCCATTCCAGACCCTTCCCAGGGGGCTGTCGGATCCAAGCTGTGGCATAGCTGCTATCAGTCAGGGAGTATCCAGACACCTGGCAGGACAACCGTAGGGACTGTCCTGGCTTTCCGATTTCCGATGCCGACTGTGTTAACTGGACACAGTGCAGATCTGCAGGAAAATGACACAGTGTATTACTGTCATGTATGACACTGCAGAAAAGCACATCAAAATAAACACATGAAGAAAAGCTGCAATAACAAAGTCTCAGACAGACATCTTTCACTTACCCTTCACACTCAGGAACAGAAGCATTAAACACGCGAGAACCTGCATTGTGCTTGAGGAACAAGGACAAGCGTCTCCTGAGTGGCTTCTTCAGCTCTGTTGCAGTTTCATTTATCAGAGGAATCTGAACAGGATTTTCATAAATTGTTAATATTTAAATAGTAGATTTCCCAGTCTTCTTATATATCTCTGGGATAGTTTTCATCGCAGTGAGCAGTGACATTTATTAAGAAATACCATGGGGCTCTGTTAAGGTGCACAAAGTTCTCGTTTAGTGACGCTGATTCAGTTGCTGTAGTGTGCCGTGGTGTTGTGTGAAACTGTGGCTCAGACAACAGTTGCTCCGTGTGTTTGACACTGGCGCTTTGCACTGCCCACAGAGGGAGCTGCTGTAAAAGAAAAGAGCCCTTTGAAGACTATTTTTCTGCAACATCCGAGAGTTGAAAATAAGAAACAGAATAAACAGAGACAAGTCCCAAATGTCAGTAGCAGCATATATTGTATGTCCCTGTCACGGTGTCAGATACTCTCCAGGGGCAAAAACACAGTTGCAGGGGCAGGTTTATAATTCTAATAAATGCCTCCGCTTCCGTAGACCAACATGTTTCCCATATAGGAAGGACCCACTTCTTCCACCACTGGTGCACAGATTTCAGAGTGTCCTCATATACCTCAGAAATCGCTATCATGCACTTTGCCATACAATTTAATGAGAAATACTATGTGCCTCTGCTACAGCACCAGTAGTTTGCTCTTGTTACTCAGTCACTGTTGTGGGCCGTTGGTGTTGTGCTGAGGTAACTATCACACTATGTGTGACACTGGTGCTTTGCACTGCCTACACAGGGAGCTGATGGCAAAGAAGAGAGCCCTTTGAAGGCTTTCTTGTGCACAAACCCAGAGATAAAAATAAGAAATGTAAAACAGACACTGGTCCTAAAGGTCAGTAACAGAATATTTTACATATCCCTGTCACTGTGCCAGATACTCTCCAGGCGAGGAAACACAGCTACAGGGGTAGGTTTATAATACAAATAAATGCCTCCACTTCTGTACTGAAATACAGGAGGGACCCACTTAATCCACCACTGAGGTGTGGCCCCACCTGGGACACACCCTACAGGTAGATCAGGGGCAGAAGAGATTCGCCATTCTGCTCTGCAATCTTGGGATCCCACCCTGAACTACCTGACCTGTACCTGCACCAGGTTTCACAAAACCTGACTTGGCAAGAACAGCCGCTTAAGAAAAACACAACAACGTGGTTTTTTTTTAAAGAAAGCTGCAATGGAATGAAATCAACCTGGAATTGCGTTTCAGTGCTCACAGTGGTGAGAGAAGGCTGGTACACAAACAAGCAAGACAAGTATGATCTCAAGAAAAATCTTACAATATTTACAAATGTATTCATAAAATATTGTATGCCTACAAATCTGCATGTTAAAGTGGCTCCCCACAAAGACAATGAAGAGGACTGTGAGATTTGACTACATATCAGCTGTGATCAATAAACACCTTCAAGTGTTGGAGAGAAACGGATAAAAAACATGACTCATGAGTGGAGTAGAGAAGTAGAGGAGCTTATTGCCATATGATCACGTACATTGGGATTGTTAATCACGCTGATCTCTTGGGACATACACAGTACAACAGACAACACTACACAATGTAGACAACAGGAACAATAAATATGTTGTGAAAAAAATAAATAACTCTGATTCTCAGGTAGTGGGAGTCACAGTGAGAGCAGAGGCTCGGGAGCCTGATTCTGCTATTTCTTTATTTAAGTTCTGCAGTGTCTCCCTCTGTGGGTGTTTTTGTATTGTGAGTGAGTTGCACTTCCTCACTGTGACTGTCGTGCACAATAATAGACGCCACTGTCTTCAGCTTTCAGGCTTGTCATCTGTAAGTAGACTGTGCTGCCGGAGTCTGTACTGATGGTGAACCGGCCCTGGACTGAGGGCGCGTAGCTGTTTCCAGAGGTATAATAGTATCCCAGCCATTCCAGGCCCTTCCCAGGAGGCTGTCGGATCCAGTTTGTAGCATAGCTTCTATCAGTCAGGGAGTATCCGGACACCTGGCAGGACAACTGTAGGGACTGTCCTGGCTTTCCAATCTCCGATGCCGACTGTGTTAACTGGACACAGTGCAGATCTGTAGGGAAATGACACAGTGTATTACTGTCATTTATAACACTGTAGAAAAGCACATCAAAATAAACACATGAAGAAAAGCTGCAATAGCAAAGTCTCAGACAGACATCTTTCACTTACCCTTCACACTCAGGAACAGAAGCATTAAACACGTGAGAACCTGCATTGTGCTTGAGGAACAAAGACAATCGTCTCCTGAGTGGCAACTTCAGCTTTGTTGCAGTTTCATTTAACAGTGGAATCTGAACAGGATTTGCATAAATTTTTAACATTTAAATTAGTAGCTTTCCTACTCCTCTTTTATATCTCCGAAATTGCTTTGCAGTGTGAAGTCACATTTAGTTAGCAAAGTATGGCCTCTGTTAAGGTGCACAAAGGTTTCGTTTAGTTACGCTAATTCAGTTGCTGTAGTGTGCCGTGGTGTTGTGTGAAATTGTGGCTCAAACAACAGTTGCTCCGTGTGTTTGACACTGGCGCTTTGCACTGCCCACAGAGGGAGCTGCTGTAAAAGAAAAGAGCCCTTTGAAGACTATTTTTCTGCAACATCTGAGAGTTGAAAATAAGAAACAGAATAAACAGAGACAAGACAAGTCAGAAGCAGCATACAGTATATTGCATGTCCCTGTCACGGTGTCAGTTAGTCTCCTGTGGCAAAAACACAGTTGCAGGGACAGGTTTAAAATACTAATAAATGCCTCCACTTCTGTAGACCAACATGTCTCCCGTACAGGAGGGACCACTTCATCCACCACTTGAGCACAGATTTCAGAGTCTCCTCGTATATCTCAGAAATCGCTATCATGCACTTTGCCATGACATTTAATGAAAAATACTATGTGCTTCTGCTACAGCACCAGTAGTTTGCTTTTGTTACTCAGTCACTGTTGTGGGCCGTTGGTGTTGTGCTGAGGTAACACTCGCACCATGTGTGACACTGGTGCTTCGCACTGCCTACAGAGGGAGCTGTGGGCAAAGATGGGAGCCCTTTGAAGACTTTCTAGTGCACAAAACCAGAGATAAAAATAAATGGAAAACAGACACTGGTCCTAAAGGTCAGTAACAGCATATTTTACATATCCCTGTCACTGTCCCAGACGCTCTCCAGGGGAGAAAACACAGCTACAGGGGCAGGTTTATAATACTAATAAATGCCTCCACTTCTGTAGTGAACTACAGGAGGGACCCACTTCATCCACCACTGAGGTGCTGCCCCACCTGGGACACACAGTGCAGATTGATCAGGGGCAGGAGAGATTCGCCATTCTGCTCTGTGATCTTGGGATCCAACCCTGAATGGAGGATGGAGGGGAAATTCTGTACAAGACTGGAGTGGATTTTAGCCACAATACAGGGGTTAACACCCCTGCTGTTCTTAACAGTGCTTGGGGATCTTCATTATCCAATTAGTCAGAAGTTTGGCTCAGTATCGTATCACTTCTGTGCAAACTAGCAAATTCATGAAACACACGGTTTGCAGACATTAGAATTTGGGCAGCTGAAGATCCTAATGTCAGGGAAGCAGTGATCCTCAGTTATTCATCATAACTAAGACACAGGTGAGAGAGGCCTCTGAGATTAAAGAAGAAACCTTTCAACCTTTTTATTAATAGTTATTAAGTGGTGATATATATTATCCAGGGAACCTATTCTGATAGACGTATATCACAAAACCTGACTTGGCAAGAACAGCCTGCTTAAGAAAAAACACAACATTTTTTGTTTTAAAGAAAGCTGCAATGGAATGAAATCAACCTGGAATTGCGTTTCAGTGCTCACAGCGCTGAGAGAAGGCTGGTACACAAACAAGCAAGACAAGTATGATCTCAAGAAAAATCTTACAATATTTAAAACTGTATTTAAAAAATATTGTACGCCTACAACTCTGCATGTTAAAGTGGCTCCCCACAAAGACAATGAAGAGGACTGTGAGATTTGACTACATATCAGCTGTGATCCATAGACACCTTCAAGTGTTGGGGAGAAATGGATCAAAAACATGACTCATGAGTGGAGTAGAGAAGTAGAGGAGCTTATTGCCATATGTTCACGTACATTGGAATTCTTAATCATGCTGATCTCTCTGGACATACTGTACACAGTGCAACAGACAACACTACACAATGTAGACAACAGGAACAATAAATATGCTGTGAAAAAATAAATAACTCTGATTCTCAGGTAGGGGGAGTCATAGTGAGAGCAGAGGCACGGGAGCCTGATTCTGCTGTTTCTTTATTTAAGTTCTGCAGTGTCTCCCTCTGTGGGTGTTTTTGTATTGTGAGTGAGTTGCACTTCCTCACTGTGACTGTCGTGCACAATAATAGACGCCACTGTCTTCAGCTTTCAGGCTTGTCATCTGTAAGTAGACTGTGCTCCCGGAGTCTGTACTGATGGTGAACCGGCCCTGGACTGAGGGCGCGTAGCTGTTTCCAGAAGTATAATATCGTCCCAGCCATTCCAGACCCTTCCCAGGGGGCTGTCGGATCCAGTGTGTAGCATAGCTGCTATCGGTCAGGGAGTATCCAGACACCTGGCAGGACAACCGTAGGGACTGTCCTGGCTTTCCGATTTCTGATGCCGACTGTGTTAACTGGACACAGTGCAGATCTGCAGGGAAATGACACAGTGTATTACTGTCATTTATAACACTGCAGAAAAGCACATCAAAATAAACACATGAAGAAAAGCTGCAATAGCAAAGTCTCAGACAGACATCTTTCACTTACCCTTCACACTCAGGAACAGAAGCATTAAACACGCGAGAACCTGCATTGTGCTTGAGGAACAAGGACAATCGTCCCCTGAGTAGCTGCTTCAGCTCTGTTGCAGTTTCATTTATCAGAGGAATCTGAACAGGATTTGCATTAATTCTTAACATGTAAATGAGTAGATTTCCTACTCTTCTTATATACCTCCAAAATTGCTTCCATGGCAGTGAGCAGTGACATTTATATACAATATTATGGGGCTCTGTTAAGGTGCACAGAATTTGCATTTACTTACTGTAGTGTAACATAACATCACTTTATTAGCCCTATACAATTTCTTGCATTAGGAATTCATCTTTTCACAGACCCTAGCTGGCTCTCCATGAGACACAAAGAGGGAGAGAGAAGCTTGGAATGAAAGAGCAGGGTCAGTCATTATACAGCAGCCCTGGAGCAGTTGGGGTTAAGGGTTTTGCTCAGGAGCCCAACAGAGTAGGATTCTTCTGTCAGCTGTGGGATTTGAACAGGCAACCTTCCTGCCACAGGCACACATCATTAGCCACAGAGCCACCACTCTGTGTTATGTGAAGTTCTGACTCAGACAACAATTTCTCTGTGTGTTTGACATTGGTGCTTTGCACTACCTACAGGGGGAGCTGCTGTAAAGGAAAAGAGCCCTTGGAAGACTATTTTTCTGCAAAATCTCAGAGTTGAAAATAAGAAACAGAAAAAACAGACAAGTCCAAAAGCTCAGTTGCAGCTTATTTTGCACATCCCTACCATGGTGTCAGATACTCTCCAAGGGCAAAAACATAGCTGCAGGGGCAGGTTTATAATACTCATAAATGCATCCACTTCTGTAGACCAACATGAGGGACCCACTTCATCCACCACTGGTGCACAGATTTCAGAGTCTCCTCATATACCTCAGAAATCGCTATCATGCACTTTGCCATGACATTTAATGAGAAATAATCAACAACATGGCTCATGACTCTTGAGTTGAGTCACTCAACAACATGACTCATGACTCATCTATAAAAATATATTTGTGGAAACTCAATATATTTCCATAAATATACTGTGGAAAAATAAATAACTATGATTCTCAGGTAGTGGGAGTCTCAGGAGCCTGATTCTGCATTTTCCTTATTTAGGTTTTGCAGTGTCTCCCTCTGTGGGTGTTTTTGTATTGTGAGTGAGTTGCACTTCCTCACTGTGAGTCTCAGGCACAGTAATAGACGCCACCGTCTTCAGCTTTCAGGCTTGTCACCAGTAAGTAGACTGTGCTGCTGGAGTCTGTACTGATGGTGAACCAGCCCTGGACTGAGGGCGCGTAGCTGATTCCAGAAGTATGATAATATCCCAGCCATTCCAGACCCTTCCCAGGGGGCTGTCGGATCCAAGCTGTAGCATAGCTGCTATCAGTCAGGGAGTATCCAGACACCTGGCAGGACAACCGCAGGGACTGTCCTGGCTTTCTGATTTCCGATGCTGAATGTGTTAACTGGACACAGTGCAGATCTGCAGGGAAATTACACAGTGTATTACTGTCAGTAAATACTGTAGTTATCACAACAACAAGGGGGTGAAAAATAAGAATGAAAACAAAAAAAAGACAAATAGTAAGACTGGTTCATTTGACAAAGTACAGTACTTGCCAATGATGTCAGGATGACTGTTCTTACCTTTCCTGGGAGCCTGTTGAATCCAGCCCATCCTGAAAGGGTGAATCCGGAGGTTTCACAAGAGATAGTCAGAGAATCACCGGGTTTCTTCAGTTCTGAGTAAGTTGACAGAGTTAGTGAAATTGAGCTTGTTCCTCCAAAACATGATCAGAATTATTATTATTAATTAAATTTGTTTAATCTACTTACAGACAATTACAGACAAAATATCATTAGAGACTAAAAGAAAAGCAGTATGTAATACCCCGCAAGCAGTGCAGTAAAATACAGAGAAATGCTACAAGAGCCATCTCTCAACTGAGTGAATTGTAGAAGTCTTTTCTAGTGCCACTGTGACTATACAAGACTTCCAATAATTTCAATGGCCAGCAGCTATATCACCCTGCAACTCACAGGTGTGAGCCTGGTCAGTACCTGGATGGGAGACCTCCTGGGAAAAACTAAGGTTGTTGCTGAAAGAGGTGTTAGTGGGGCCAGCAGGGGGTGCTCCCTCTGTCGTCTTTGTGGGTCCTAATGCCCCAGTATAGTGAGGGGGACACTATGCTGTATAAAGGTGCAGTTCTTCAGATGAGAGTAAAGCTGAGGTCCTGAATCTCCGTGGTCATTAACAAGCCCAGGGCGTTTCTCGAAAAGAGCAGAGGTTAAAGAGGTGTCCTGGCCAAATTTCACCCTGGCCTTTACCAATCATGGCCTCCTAATAATCCCCATATATGAGTTGGCTTCATTACTCTGCTCTCCTCCCCACTAATAGCTGATGTGTGCTGAGCGTTCTGGCGCACTATGGCTGCCGTCGCATCATCCAGGTGGGGCTGCACACTGGTGGCGGTGGAGGGGATCCCCATTACTTGTAAAGTACTTTGAGTGGTGTCACGATATTAGTTCCCCCTCCTTAAGGGTGCTCCAGCCCTTTCACTCAAGACTGTATTCTATGCACCTGCTCCCTATTCCCAGCCCACCTTAAAAGCCAGGCGCTGACGCTCATCCGGGCTCTGTATCTGATTTCCTTATCGTGCGAGTCCGGGACCTGGAAGCGCCTGGTCCCGTTAAGGTTTTAACCTCGGTTCCCGTTCCCGTTCCTGTTCCCTCTCCGCCGGTTCCGACCCGGCCTTCGTGTTTTTAATTCCTTCTTCTGATGGATCTCCTGGTTTTGGACTTACCCTTGCGTTTTGGATTTTCCCTAAGGACTACTCTCGGAAAGGTAACTGAAAGGTGGGTGGTTTGAGCCCACCCAGGGACATTGCTGGTTCAAATCCTGTAGCCAGCAGAGGAATCCTAATTTGTTGGGCCTGTGAGCAACCCCAACTGCTCCAGAGCTGCTATATAAATGGCTGACCCTGTGCTCTGACCCCATGCTTCTCTCCCTGCTTGTGTGTCTCATGGAGAGCAGGTTGGGGTATGCAAAAAGACAAATTCCTAATACAAGAAATTCTATATGGCCAATAAAGTGATCATATCCTAGTCTGAGAGTCAGCTGTGTATATTGGAGAGAGTCCCTTTTGAACCGAATATGCCTTGAAATGTCTTGCATGTTAGTGTGTCTGAAAGCTTTGTGTTCATTTTTGCATAAACTATAAATTTAATAAAGAAGAATATATATAACTGATTCTAACTTGGTCATCATTTTTCTTCTTCCATTCAATTGAATTTAATTTCAGAACATCTTTATGTAATTTGTTTCATTGAATCAGGGAGCCTGTTTCAGGTGCTCTTGCTTTACTTTGTGGACCTTGGTCCTGAATTGTTTCTGATCTTCTGAAAGTCACGTACCTGGGCTTGGTCAGTGCCTTTCATGATGTTTAATACAGGAAAGAGTCCACACTCCTGTCTAAAAAGATTCAGTTCCTTTAGTCTGTTTGAGATTGACATTGAGGCCAGAAATTAGTTTTGTTGCTCTTGACTGGACTGTCTCAATAGCAACACTATTGCTTTGGTTTTTTGGTGAGCAAAAGTGACCTTAGCCTTCCAAGTGAAGTCTCACTACCACATGGTAAGACTGTGACTTTGCTTTGCTGTATATTCCGCTCTGAGTTGGGAGTTTGATAGCTTCAGGTGACAGTGCCCGTGGATTCATCTCTGAGCAAAGAAGGAAACTGTTCAGGTCAGGAGTCCATGACTGCAGGAGACACACCTGTGACTGTGCTCTGACACCCCCTGATTCAAAAAAACCAACAGCCCATTAAAGCTGCCCTTCAGTCATCAAGCTAAAGGGAAAACTGAGTCCAGTCCTGTCATCTGAAAAAACTGCAGTGCATTAAGATGCTTACTTACTACACAGAATTAAAGAGGGGAGAGCAATGGGACAGGATATGTTTGGATATAAATGATCTGTTTTCCAGGGCTCGTCTCTGAATTTGGTAGTGGTTTGTAGCGTTGAAGCGTCCTTGATATTTCTCAGTCGCAGATGAAAGTAATTTTTAGAATCAACATGTATTTGAGTATGCACACACCTAACTGTATTGAATAGACTCCACTTCTCAGTAACCAAACTCATTGTCCTGATGGATCTCAGTTATTAATAGAAAAAGAGGTGGTTTGATAAAGACAGTCTTTTGTCAAAATTAAATCCAAACGGCTGACTTTGTCAGTGCCTGAATTCAAAATACATGGATCAGGTCCATCATTGTCAGTGTTGCTCTGTTTAATCTAAACAGAAGTGTTAAAAATCAATGCTGTGTAATCATTCTGTCACTTTTAAGAGTCGGCTATTTACGTAAGTCGCATCTTATATTATTCATCTCGCTTCATAAATTGCTTATAAGTGTTTAGTCGTTTTCTTAATCAACAGACGCGGCGGCTGATTCAGGAAAGGGGGGGAGCGAGTTCAGTGCTTGTGAGGATTTTGTACAGACTCGTCGTCTCTTTCTTTCACTGTGTATCTCGCACAGTAGTAGAGCGCGGTGTCGTCTGTCTGCAGGCTCCTCAGCTCCAGGTACGCTGTGGTGGAGCTGTCCGTGGAGGCCAGGGCTCGCCCTTGAATGGACTGGGCGTAGTTGATGTCCGCATTGTCTCCTCTGATGTACAGTAACCACTCGAAGGTCCTCCCGGGAGCTTGTCGAATCCAGTACATATAATAGCTACTTAGAGCAAAACCTGAGACCCTGCAGGACAATTTCACCGTTTCCCCCGGTTTTTTCATCTCCGGTTGACTGGGCTGGGTCAAGACGACATCGGATCGGACACCTGTTAACAGAAAGCAAAGCAATCGTTCAATGTGCAAGAACACACGGTAAGGAAAAAAAAAGAAACTATCCACTACAAAAAACTCACATGGCAGCACAAGCGATATTAACAGAGAAGTAAAAGCGAGCTGCTGCATCTTCACGATCGACAGGAGACCGCAGATTCTGAGATCACGGTGCCGAGGCTCCGCTTTATGTGGGTGGAAGAGCAATCGAGTTTGCATAAAGTCTCGGAAGGGAAAACGCCTTTCTGGGATCGTGACATTAAAGGGGCACTAATGAAACACCCCCGTTTATAGTTGACAGAAAGAACCTACACAACACATTTACTGTTGCAGCGATCGCTTGCTGCATTTTACGCGACATAACATTTTGTCCATTTTGTTTATTAACACAATGTCATCAATTCATTTTTCTGAACCGAAAGTGATCTATATTGTTCCTATTTAAACTCCCATTTCAGTAAGTCTTATAAGTAAATGTGTTGCTACACAGTACAGAGTGACAAACATACGTGCACAACGTTTTTGCTCCATTAAGAAAATTACACGTGGTTTTCTAGCAATTTGCTCTCTTTTACTAAGACGCTGGAATATTGCAGACAAGAAGCGATCCGATTGAGACAGACATCCCAACTTTAACTAAGCTAGGTATACACTGTCTAATGCAGCCTTGATTTCAAAATATTTTTTTTTTGCTGACCGCATGTTTTATAATGAATATATGGGTGACAAAATCTTTCAAAGCTGAGGATTTTACTTTTACGAAACGGACGTTTAAGACGCTTTTCAAGTGCTGGTTTTAAAACTTTGCTTCCGGCATCATTTTCAGCCCTTTAAACAGGGAATCGAGGTACTGATTACACAGTGAAGCAGTTGATGGATTGGAGCTGTTCAGACTATACCGCTGTACAATATTTTAATCATAAGCCCTACATATTTTTTTCGGAAACTTAACAAGGTGTTCTCCATCATAAAGTGTTTTACGGGCGATTCCTCAATAGTTTGTAAAGCCTCGAATTAAAGGTCGAAGCTTTTTGAATATTCTGGAGTCTCGGATATAAAATAAGAAATACATTTATAAACGCTAATGAATTACTTAAAAGGAAAACTTTCTGAAAAAAAAAGTTCATGGATTCATTTTAAAAGAAATCGCAAGAGCAGTTTGGACAGCTCCAGTCTATCAACTGCGCCAGCGCTTGAAAAGGGAGCCACATAAAATGATCCGTTTCTCAAATGTAAAATCCTCAGATTTGAAAGATTCTCATCCATGTCTCTTCGTTTTCTTTTCTTTTTTACAAAACAAATAAAATGTCCATTGAAAAAAAGACTACGTTTGAAAATTGGGACATGTGTCTTTCTGAATCGGGTCGCTCTTTACATTAAATTATCCAGCGTATTTGTTTTGGAATTTATCAGCTGACACTTACAGTAACTGTGCTCGATACGAGACGCCTGACCATGTAGTTATATATCCTGCGTAAAAATGTGCGTAGCAGAGGATGGTTTCGATCCATCGACCTCGGGGTGATGTCCGTCACCAGTGCACGCTTCATGTATAATAACATAATGTATAATGTTTCTTTATTAGCCCTGTCCAATTTCTTGCATTAGGAATCTGTCTTTCCGCATACCTCAGCTTTTCTCCATGGAGATACAGACACACAGACAGGGAAGCTTGGGGTCAGAGCGCAGGGTCTGCCACTGTACAGCGCTCCTGGAGCAGTTAGGATTAAGGGCCTTGCTCAGAGGCCCAGTGGAGTAGGATTCCTCTGCTGGCCGTGGGATTTGAACCAGCAACCTTCCAGTCACAGGCGCACATCCTTAGCCACAGAGCCACCGCCCCGCCCCTTTTTTTTTAAATACAAGTTTTTATTTCAATAAAAGTAGTCTATATTTGACATCTAAAAGCACGCCTGAGATTACAAGTGTCAACGGTAAGAGAAGATGTCACCTTGAGCCCTTGGTGTTTTTAGTACAAATTATCACACGCACGACGACATAGGCAGGTTTTAAGATCGTAAGGAAACAAAGCTTCTGGCTTTCCGCGGCTACTGATTCTGTCATCTTAAATCCCCGATTCTTCAACAACAATCAGTTAAACGACCACCAGACTTACAGTACAGCACACAGTCGCGTCCTGACGTGAAAGAAATATGATGGAAGCATTAAAGAATCTGCTTCACAGCCCAGACAGAGATTTCGATTTCTTTTCCATCGCACACAGCGTGTATGGTCGCTCCCTCAATTCCCTCGTTTGTACAGCCGCGATTTACAGGTCGAAGCACTTTTGTTAATGCTCTGGAATCTCGGATTAAAAAGCCAGAAATGAACAAAAAGCACCTCGACGTCAGGGTTATAACGCTAAAAACGATGCTAGCATAACGACAAAGATCTAAAATCAGCCCTTTAAAAGCGGCTAGACAACATTAAATGCTCCTTTCCTGAGCTTTAAAAGATTGTAATCCATACGTTTTGTGTTTTTCTTTGCTCATGCTTGCTTCTTACAGATTTGAAAGATTCAAAGTAACCTCGCTTAAAGTCAGTTCAACAATTGAGTTGATAACTGAGACGGCAGCAGCATCCCCACTGGCTTCTTCAACAGTGCCGGACAAGCTGCTCGACACTCAAGTGCATCTTAGAATTCCAGGTCTGCGGTGCATATATTTCAACACATTATTCATCCACTCAGAAACAGAGAAACTGAGGAAGGGACCTAAGGTATTTGCAGTTTATTGACGTGATGTTGTGCTGAACCGCGCGTAAAAAAAGAAGGTGCCTAGCAGAGGATGGTTTCGATCCATCGACCTCTGGGTTATGGGCCCAGCACGCTTCCGCTGCGCCACTCTGCTGTCGCTCCTCAGCAGGCGCTCCTGCCCAACTGCGCTTTCTTCTCTGTGTAAAACCACCGTTGACGAAACGTCTGCACGGTAAGGAAACTAAGGTGCTCTCTCTTCCTTATCGGTACGTGTGATATTGAGCCCAGTTACTTATCAGCGAAACACTGCAAAGCCAATTCGCTGGATAATTTCATGCAAAGAATGATTCGTTTCAGGAAGGGGCACATGTCTCAGCCACGTTTAAGCAATCCAGATACACGTTTTCCAATGCAGCCTTTATTTCAATGGGTATTTCTCGAAAGCTTGTTTTGCACAAAAGAAAAGAAAACGAAAGCACATGGGGGAGGATATTTTAAAGCGGAGGATTTGACTTGTGAGAAACGGGTCGTGTTGTGTGTCTCGCCGCTTTCCAAGCCTCTGATTTCGAAGGTTGTCGTTCTTTCAGCCTCAAGTGCAGGAGATTCCAGAATATTAAAAAAGTGCCTCGATTTTTAAATCGCGGCTTTCAAACGAGGGTATCGCGGGGGCGCCCATCACACGTTGTGCAAAGGAGAAGAAATCGAAATCTCTTTCTGTGCTGTGGAGGAGATTCTCAAATGCTTGCATCCTGTTTCTTTCGCGTTATGAGGCGAGTGCGTGTATGGTTCTGGTTTCCATTTCCCTGATTCTTGTTGAAGAACCGGGGATTTAAGATGATAGAATCAGTTACCTCTGACAGAGGCAGCTTTGTTACTTACCGATCTTGAAGACATTCCTATGTACAATAGTAGCGCTGTGATAACTTTTACTAAAAACAGCAAGTGCCAGTCTATTAGCTGTTCTTGTCTTTGGCACTTCTTAAATTCCACATTTTTACAGCATATCTAAATGACTTATTTATGTTCTTTTTTTTTTACTGGCAAACACAGACGTGGATTGTTGCATATTTATTCCGTTCCGTCTCGGACTTCAGTTATGGCAATGAGCTAATATCGCAAGCAATACCTGGAAGGTGACGTTCCAAATTCGCATCTCTTTGGTTTGTGTTATGAATAGGAAATGCGATCCTTTCCAAATCGTACACTGACGTAGAGACACAGCGACAGAGAAGGAAGAAAATAGGTACTCTTCAAGGCGTGTCTGGACACTGACTGAACCTCCCCCGTCCGTCAAGACATTTCTAATGTTTCAGGACAGAGATTCAGCCTTGGTCTTACCAACGACCTGCGTTTAAGTTTGTAAGTTAAAAATATATACAGTATATATATATATTTGTCGTTATTTGATTTCTGGCTTGCTAAAACAATTTAGCGGATTCCATCAGAAGCTTATTTTTCACTGAAGTACTGTACCAAGTTTTCATACAGGAACTATGCACACGTGCTTCTCAAGATCTCACAACGAAGGAAGTCACATTTGGACTTCTGCTTATTGG
This sequence comes from Atractosteus spatula, assembly GCF_055471065.1. Classification (NCBI taxonomy): domain Eukaryota; kingdom Metazoa; phylum Chordata; class Actinopteri; order Semionotiformes; family Lepisosteidae; genus Atractosteus; species Atractosteus spatula. The sequence goes on along the minus strand of NC_142710.1, from coordinate 7,658,678 downwards.
ATTAAAGATTAAACAGTACCGTAAGTGTGAAGCTTGCGCACAATTATTTGCGCTGTAAATAAAAAAAAATATATTTGTAAGCAAAGAGATTTGTTGTTATTGGACTTATGAATAAATGGGTAGAAAGGAAGACCTTGTCGAAGGATTGTGACAACTTATGTGCGAAAAAAACACGACGTTGCTTTATTGATTTTTAAATCTGAAAGTAGCATTTTGATATAAATCCGCTGCTTTTTCATTGATATGGGAAAGTTGGATTTGTGTCTCATAGTGCCTAAATAAAAGAGTATAACGTCCATTTTAATTAAACAACAATATTAAATGCTACTGCTGTAATAATAACAGTTATAGCAGTTGATCTTTTTTATCATTCCTGTGAGTGTTTTCCTGCATCTGTTTTTTTTTTTGTTCATGTGAGCAATAGACTGTCACCGGTGTGAGACAGCTTTTAAGTTAAGCTTAAAAGCCAGAGTGTAGATTCTCCTCCAGTGTCCAGCTGAAAAGACAGTCCCGAGCAGTCGGTGGGCTGAGCTTTACAGAGACAGAGCACAAAGGCTGTATGTAGAGTTGAGATGTCAGAAGAAGAGACAAAGTAAATACATCCGGCTGGTGCAAAATAACATGATTCTTAGAAATGAAGACACAATTTTAAAAAGTCCGTCTGTTAGATGTCATATCCTTTATGTACATATGTAATCTACAGATAGGAAAAGAAATGTTCTAATAAGGAAGTATATACTTAATGATTTGTTTTAGTTTTAAGGGAAGTTTTAAGCTGACCATTCAATCCATCCATCTATCAATTCATCAATCAATCAACTTGATTATACTCATTAAAATTATTGTTGAATCTTATTTTGTACTAAACAAATCATACTAGTGTACAGAAATCTCATTCTACAGCAGAACAAATACTTGCAGTATCTTTGTGCATCTTCATGTTCTGTTCTCTCAGAATCTGATCTGCCCACCTTTATCTAGATAATAATCACATAAATTGAAACCACGCATAGACATCATATCAGTGTTTAATAAAACATTACACAGAAGTGTATGAATTTCTTTAGGCGTCAGCTAAACTGTCGTGAAAGAATCAAACGGCTGGCAGGGAAGTGCCCCCTTCTGGTAAAATGCGATACTGCACTGAGCACAAAATTGACTGCTTGGAAGTATTTCAGTCTCGTTTGTGTTGCGTCATGTTCGTTATCCATCTGAGAATTCAAGAACAAGTCTTCATTGTTCACATTCAAGTTTTTCTTTAATTTGAAGAATAATGTCCAAGAGCCCAGCAGCCTTTAGAATGCTGCTCACTGTGGCGCGATCAAGCTCAATAGGAAATTAACACATTTGATTTTTCCTGCAGTCCGAATTAGTAGACAAGTAAAACATTTCTTGGCAGGAAAAAAAGTGTACCTGATCTTTGCATTTTTGTACAGAAATGCGTCCCTTACAAAAACAGGACACAGTTTGTTGGTAAAATTCCAAGCATGCAGGTATGACCAAAGTATACTGGGAGCTGTTCTTGGTGCTGCAACATTGTGAGCATTAAACCTATTACAGTATTCTCATGTCTAGCAGTTATTGATCTAAGTTGTAACTTAAGCTTTGGTTCTATAGGAATCAGCTGACCATGAGCCATACTTTTGTGTGACTTGTCTAGCTGAGAGAGAGGCAACCTGACTGAATCTTCTTTATTTTCCTGAGGAATGAGCTGGGAAGCTGCTATATGGATGTGGATGGGAAGGTAAGAAGTGTTGTGAGAAAAATGGGCACAGGGCAGTCCTGACCTAACGATATGAAAGTGGACATAGGACAACAGTGTTTTTCCTAAACTTTTGAACTTCATTTGCAGTGTTATGAAGCAAGTTTCTAATATTTTCATTTTATCCTATTATTCCAAGGACTGTAACCTTCAATAATTCCTCAGTGACTTTCACACTTGACTTATTGTCTCTGAGTAGATGACGTTGCGGTAGGTGGGTGGGTGGTTATTTTCAGCTGTGGCTCACAGAAAACAGTTAGTTGCAATTCATAGACCTTAAACTCTTTTTTCACCATTTATTTCTTCCATTTATTTACCTGCCCCCTGAGGTGGAGAGTGTGTGTGGGGGGGGCATCAGCTTTAGAAAGAGGAAGCTGTAGCTGTATTATGGTTGTGTCAGTTTATTTTACTGTGTTTATCAAGCACAGCCTTCTGCCTTCAGGCTGTTCAGTGTTAGTGAAGACCTGCTGATCCAGCTGTCCCTGATCAGAGTCAGTCGTTTCACACTGTTTGCGCAATTTGTGTTTCCATCATACCCCAGCCACTGTTCTGCATTGAATAGATCCAAATATTACTGCCAACAGTAAACAAATTACATTCCTGACCCGTGAACCGTGCATACAGGCTTCCAACAGCAGATTATCTCAATTCCTACAGCTGCTGTCAGTTTTTGTACATATTCATTGCTGAAAACCACCACAGTGCTCCTCCGTGCACAGTAATACACAGCTGTGTCCTCAGCTGTGAGGCTGGAGATCTGTAAATACACATTGGAGCTGTCCTTTGATGCCGAGAACCGTCCTTCAAAGGCTGTGGCGTAGCGGTAATCAGATGAAGAGTAATAGTTAACTATCCACTCCAGCCCTCTCTCTGAAGATTGTCTAATCCAGCTCATAACATTACTGGCCACATCTAACCCACTGACAGCACATTTCAGCTGGAGAGACTCCCCAGGTCTCTTTACTTCCAACTGGGACTGGGTCAGAACAATGTCGCACTGCACACCTAGTTAAAAAAAAAGATTTGCAAGAAACATGTAATCAGCAAAGTAAAGTAACTGTGATGTAACATATTGAGAAATCTGAGATAGAATTATATGTATATTAGATATACTTACATGTTACAGTTATCAGAACCACAGTCAAACAGACTTTGAATTCCATTTTCAGAATAAGCAGAGATGTAACTGATCAATGCCTTTAATTGCAATGACAGTGCTAGATCCTTGTATCTCAAAACAGGGAGAAGTGCTCGTTTAATAGAAAAAAATGTAATTTGTTTTGCATACAGGAAGTTGTATAGACCCACATGCAAAGTATCAGCTTTGCAGTCCTGGAGCTCAGTAAATAAAAAAAACATGCATAAGTCATAAACTCTCAGATGGATCTTTATCCTTGAGAGAAAATACTTTTCTTTGTGGGTGTCATGATCATAAGCCCCTGCTCTTAAGGACGGTCCAGCCCTTCCTTGTTTACCTGACTTCCTGCACCTGCCTCCGGTTCCAGACCCTTTCCTACAAAAGCCAGATGCTCCTACCAAACTGGGTTCAGCTTTGGAAGATGGATGCCAGGAAGCCCGCTTACCAGCAAGCTCAGGAAAGGCTCGACGGCATAGGCTTCACAACGGCATCCTGACCATCAGGGTCCGGGGCTGGGAGTGCCTGGACCCATTACCCTCTTCATTCCCCTGACCCTTCACCGGATCCCGCTCCGGCTTTTAACTTCATCTTGTCTTTGTCACAGATGGACCACCCAGTTCTGGACATCAAACAAACCAATAGCCCAGTAAAGCTGCCCTTCAGTCATCAAGCTAAAGGAAAAACTGAGCCCAGTTGTCACGACTCGTACCTCCTCCCTTAAGCGCCCTGGCATTCCCACGCTTACTAAACTCCACACACGCTCACCCAGGAACTAATTATCCAATCACGTCTCTCTCTCTTCACCGGCTTACCTACGCTCACTGTTGAGAAGTCTTCCACAGCTTTCTCTTCTGCGCGCTATTATTCTCAACCTGACTCCTTAATTACTAGACCTGGTTCTCCTACTTTTGACTTTGCTCTTGCCTAACGCCTTGGATTTGGAATCTTGGATTTACTTTTGCTCGAACTCACGGCTTCAGACAGGGTTCCAACTACTCACCCCTTTCAGAATTCCTGACACCAGTCCTGTCATCTGAAAAAACTGCAGTGTGTTAAGATGATTCTTGAGATCATGTCATTACAACGTGTCCTTCACTATTCAGTGAAGGGATATGATATGATATGAATGAGTTGACTTTCAGGGCTGTTTTCTGAGTTTAAAGTAATGGCTTGATTTCACTCTCAGTGCTCTTGAGATTTTCACAGTCACAGAGGAAAGTATTTTTTTTTATGCAAACACCTAATTTAATTGACCCAAATAGACCCAACTCCTCTGTAACCTTTCTTGTGTTCTAATTGTAGTGTTAAGCATCATATATAAATAAGAAAGAGATAGCTTGATAAATACATTCATCAAAACCAAAGCCCAGTGGACTGACTTTGTCAGTGCCTGAATTTAAAACACTTTTGAATGAGATCCATCATTACCTCATGTTGAAGACGTTCAAGATGGTAGCTATAACAGCATGTGTAGGCTGCAAAAGAACAGGTAAAGGTTTATTCCAGGGTGAAAGGAATTCAGTGTGAAATAAATCTTTACCTATTACCTGTGTTGCTCTGGTGTTCCAAAATGGCATATTGATCCAAGCATAAAGATGAAATTTTACGTCAAATCATTATTGCAGACATGAAACCGAGAGGACACGAAAAAGGAATATATAAATTAGTGAATAATGAAATAATAATAAACTAATAAAAGCAATAGTTCCAAATTGTGAGGAAGTAACATATCATATACAACGTGCTACATTATTTATTTCTGATACTGTGATCCAAAAAGAAGTGTAAAGGTAAATGTTACATAATATTCCAAACAGTCGGTAATACGAGATGGCTGGTTAGTTTGCTGATTACAGTATTCATCTCGTTTTATAAGAGGGGAGCTGTCGTGTTTCTTTAATTAAACAAAAGCAACCCTTGATTCAGGAAAGGGGGGGGAGCGAGTTCAGTGCTTGTGAGGATTTTGTACAGACTCGTCGTCTCTTTCTTTCACTGTGTATCTCGCACAGTAGTAGAGCGCGGCGTCGTCTGTCTGCAGGCTCCTCAGCTCCAGGTACGCTGTGGTGGAGCTGTCCGTGGAGGCCAGGGCTCGCCCTTGAATGGACTGGGCGTAGCTGATGTCTGTATTGTCTCCTCTGATGTACAGTAACCACTCCAAACCCTGCCCAGGAGCTTGTCGAATCCAGCTCATATAATAGCTGCTACTTAGAGTAAAACCTGAGACACTGCATGACAATTTCACCGTTTTCCCAGGTTTTTTCATCTCCGGTTGACTGGGCTGGGTCAAGACGATATCGGATCGGACACCTGTTAACAGAAAGCGAAACAGTTATTTAATAGGCAAGAACACACAGCAAGAAAAAAAAGAAACTATCCGCTACAAAAAAAAAACTCACATGGCAGCACAAGCGATATTAACAGAGAAGTAAAAGCGAGCTGCTGCATCTTCACGATCGACAGGAGACCGCAGATTCTGAGAACACGGTGCCGAGGCTCCGCTTTATGAAGGTGAGCAAGAGAGCAAGTTTGCATAAAGTCTTCAATGGGAAACGCCTTTCTAGGGACTGTGAAATTAAAAGGCTACTATCTGAAACATTCCTGTTTAGTGTTGATAGCAAAGACTAATTTTACTGTATATACATTTACTGTTGCAGCGATCTTTTGCTGCGCCTTTCGCGAAAAAAAAAATGTTATGGAAACTAGTTTTGTTCTTTTGTCCGTTTTTAACTCTGAATATATCATTAATTTAAATGCCTGATTTATATTATACTCGTTTAGGCACTCGGCTTACGCAGTCGAGCAATATTCGTTGGTATAGGGACACAAATGCAACCAACCGCAATTCAAACCTTTTTCATATACCAGACCCGCGTCCGGACCATCCCTCCTCTGGTGAAGCTTATTCTTTAGTTTTCGAACCAAATTCTATCAGTTTATAAAAACAAATGAGTGCTCCCACTTGTAGATAAATACAGTTTTCAATAACTAACGAAAATGGCTAGATACAAACTAGTCTAGACTTTCTGTGTTCTGCCGTTACGTTGGAGCAGTCCTTTGTGCTGAAATGTAGAAACAGGAAACCAGCACAACATATACCTTACGGTTGTGGCACATACGGTCACACAGCTACGATTTAAAGTTGCGAACTACCTGGCTAACTCAGTTATTGACCAAACTAACCTAAAATTAAATTAGTTATTTGTTTTAAGCAGGTCCCCCAAGCAGCTCTGATCGTTTATCCGGGTGTTAATAATGACTGTTAGCCATGTGTGTATCTGAGTATGAGATACATGCTTCATTGAGCGGATCTTCAAGGCTTTTTTTTCGTAACACCACAGAGCGCCTGTTTTTTTCTGTCAAAAATGCGGAAGTGCGCAGGCTCTGATAACACTGAGGAAACCGCAGTGACTTCCTGAAGACAACAGAACTGGCCAAGGAGTTTCTCCACCGGGATTTCTCAGAGGAAGCGCAGATCTGCGTCGTCACTTCCGAGGTTGTGGTCAATAGTTGCTCCTGTATTTGTTTGGGAATAACGTCATGCATTAAAAGCTTGACCAGCGCAGTGATGACCAAAAAAATATTCTGTTCAATGAAAAAAGCAAATCCATATAAGGCCCAATGTCTGTTAAACAAGGCAACATTTTGAGTGGAGTTTAGTACAGGTTCAGAGATCGTGTTTTCTATGATATCATTGGCAATTGTTTTTATATTATATTACTCATAACACCAGAATTTGTTCTTTCCAATAAATATGTTCATTTTAAAATATTGTTTGCATTTTTGTACTCTTTCAAGAAATTACTGATTGAGCTCCTGAGTTCAAATAACTTCTAAAACATTGAAATGCAAAAAAAAAGAACATGATAATCCAAAAGGGCTGAATCTTTCCTCCTTGTGTGCTTTCTTATCCATTCCATATCCATTCTCATGAGTAAGAGATATTATTACTGTAACGCATACGGCCTCCTTTGCTTGCGAGAGCCGGCTTACCAGCGCGGTGACGTCACCGCCCTTCCCTGTGAATAGCAGGGACCGCAGCCACTGGGCTGAGGGGAGATTTCCCTTTGGCTCAAGTGGCTGGGTCCCTGTTGAGTGATGCGGGAGGCCCGGGTTTGAGTCCCTGATGGTGGGGGGCTGACTTGATGTGGCAGCGGTGAGGGTGCCCACGTGAACCCTGAAGTGTTACATTACTAACATTATTAGAACACTGGGAGGCAGAGACACTAGAGGCCAATGAGATTTTGCATTTTATTTGGAGGATAAAGAAGAATTGCAAGCATATCTTTTCTGCAGGAGCGCCTTCAGTACTTCTCACATCATCACAATACAGCAGAATGACCAGTGAGTCTTCTTAGCTGGTGTCTCTGCAGCTCAGGGGAGGCAGGCAGGGTTCAGAAAACAGAGCTGTGTGGTGTCTGAGAACAGCAGTTCCAGACACACAGCAGCACCTCAGTGAGGAACTGACCACTGGACTGCTTTTGAAGTCCATTTCCGCCCATCTTTGCAATCGTGAGTTCCACACAGATAGCACCCCAGCTCCAGAGTTGATCTCAGCTCCAGCAGTGTGAGGCAGCAATGTTAGTCTTTTGCAGAGCACGGACAGACACAAACACACACACGCACACACTAACACCACAGTCAATTTCTCCAGAAGCCAGTTAACCCAGTTAATGTTTTGGGATTTTAGGAGGAAACCCTCACAAACACAGGGACAACCTACAAACTCCAAACAGACCCCATTGCTGATAAACATGTGAATGGAAATAAAGGCATCCCAGTCTAGAGCAGACCAAGAGATCCCAATTCCAGTCCTTAAAGTCCAGAATCCAGTCTACAGTAGACCAAGAGTTCCAAGCTCTGGTCCTTAGAGTCCAGAACCCAGTCTTGAATCCACCAAGAGTTCCAAACCTATGTTGTCAGAGTCCAGAAGCCAGTCTAGAGTAGAATGCAAGTCTATCGCAGGGCACTCACAGACAGGACACCAGCATGTTCACACCTGGCCAATTTTCCCAGAAAACAATTAACTTACCAGTACATTTATGGACTGTGGAAGGAAACTGGGGCACCGAATATCAAGACAGCAATTTCCACCTCATCAGAGCTCATAGATTCCAGAACTGTATTTAATTTATTTCTAAGGACAGTCTTGGGTTATTCAGTGGTAGATGAATCAATCATAAAGTGGTCAATAAAACAAGCAAGTGACTGATCATGTTTACTAGTGAATAATCTTTGTACTACAACAGCCATAGTAAAATGTCACCTTACCATCCCAGCCCTCTCCCAGTAGCCTGTTGGATCCAATTTACATCATAAGCAATAATAGTATCTCCATCTGTGTCCTGCTCAGAACCCTGACAAGACAGTGTGACAGACTCTCCTGGCTTTTTCACCTGAGGGCTGGACTGAGTCAGCACAATGTCACACCGGACACCTGGAAAGAGACAAAAAATGTTAATACCTTGATTGTTTCCAGAGTAATTAATATAGAAAAGGCCTGTATCTGCTGGTTCCCTGTTGAATGAAATACTCACCTGTAAACAATACTATCATGAAGAACACAATAAGTATCTGCATTGTAATCTGTTAATACTGACACAAGAAAGGACACATTGTAATCTGTCAATACATCAGTAAATCAGTGCTTCACTTGTGATCAGGGCAGCAGCAGAGGGTTAAATAAGAGATGACACAGGCATATTTGTATGAACCTGCAGGGGCACATATTTAAATAGCACTGACCTCTGGGAAAATTAACTATTATCAGTCCATCAGAGTGAAGGTTTCAATAACAGCTGCCCTGTTTGCAATCTGAAACAGATGTGACTAGTATCATAATCATTAACCTCATTTTAAAGCCACTACATTTATCTACATGAAATACTGCACATCCACTCTAGTCAAGGCTCTGTTTATTTCCACAGGCACTTATTCCATTTCACTGTCTGACTAAATCGTGGCTAAACTAGATTCTAACTTTCAAATCCAAGATACCTTTGTGAATCTGTTTGTCTCTTCCAGGTCTGTGGGTTTAATGCCTTTTAAACACATCAATCATTTAATAAATGAATTATATGTTGAGCAGATGTAAAATAACAGATTTCTGTGGATTATGAGTAAAATGACCTCCATCTAGTATACATTTTGTAGCTTTAAATAACTTCAAGGATTACAACGGAATAACACAACATAACATGGAAATGTACAATAGATAGGTGGATGACACATTAAAAACATGTAATGTGTACAAGACATCATTTGGTAGTAGTTATATTTTACAACTTTGTGAAACCTGAGGTTTATTAACATCTCACAGCAGGACAAATATGCGTTGAATGGACACTGAGTCCGAATTGCCCAAATAACTCTTAATATCATGAAACACTCAATAAAGATATATTTGTATTAAAGATAAAAAGAAATATGCAGGATACAATCATCAATCAACAGTGATGTGGAGTGTTGAACATTTTCAAAGATGCCTTAATGACTATCAGAGAAGCGGGGAGTGCTACAGCATGCAGGGTCAGGTTGTATCATGTTTTTACTTTGTGGGATATTTCTGCAACAAACCATTAAGAGGAAAAGCACAAAACCATTGGAGTCACTGGAGATCCCATCTGTTTCCTGAAATTGAGTCAATGCATGACGAATAGAAACACACACACTCTCACACAGACAAGTGGGGTTTTACAGGAGATAACAACTAAGCAACGTTCACATGTTCATTTATTTTATTTTTTAAACTTGTATTACTAAAAGGACACAGGATACAATTATACTTACTTTAAAAGCATATAGCTCAAACATTGATAAAGTCCAAATTCCATATCAAGGGATCAAGAGATAAATTGCATTGTAAGTGTTGTTTGGGATTGATTTATTTTATTTTGATATATATTCCCAGGATTTGTAATGCAATCATGAGAAACAACAAGAGGACTTGTCACTCTGTCACTCTGGTGAGTGTTGTTTTTATTACAGAAATGTGCAGTAATACACTGAAAACAAAGGGAAGATTCTAAAGGAGTGAATATGTTATCAGTGTATGAGTCTGGAGTTGATAACTATGATCCTTGAGGAGTGCAGAATGTTCTGTTTTTTCCACGTCACTTTATGTCCCATAATGCGATGTATTGCACTGTATTTTATTTTAGTTCATCAGTGATACTGGCATACATATGTCATTATGTTTATATGTAATTGAATATCAGTAGTGAATATTGGTTTACAATATGCTCCACTGCGAATTTAATTCAGAAGTGATACTGATTTATTATGTACTGTATTGAGATCGTAGTTAAATAGTGACATGGGCCTGTAATGCGTCTGTGTTTTAGCAGTTGTATTGTACTGTCATTGTAGTTCAGCAGGAATGATAGTTAATACAAAAATGGAGTAGATGATCTAATGCCTAGACTCATTTTTGCTAGGTACTGTGAACTAGTTTGTCATAACTTTTATCAAAAGATGTGAAAATTATTGTATTATTGTAAGATGGAGCTGCAAAGACAAAGTTTGTCGAACTCCTTATATCCAGCTCGTTTTGTGCTTATTATTTTTGTACAGCAGTCTTGCTCCCTTTCCTCACTGTGGCTTTCGAGCACAGTAATACACAGCAGTGTCTTCAGGCTACAGGCTCTTGGCTTCTATGTACTGCATGTTACTGGGCACGTCTTCAGTGAGGACAAACTGCCCTTTTAGAGACCCGGCATAGAGTGGTTCTTTGCCTGACCCAGTATCCATCCTCCCAATCCACTCCAGCCCTTTCCCAGTAGCCTGGCGCATCCAGTGCATATAGTAGCTGGTCATATAAAATACAGAGATTTTACAAGACAGTTTGACTGATTCACCAGGCTTCTTCACAACTGCTGGAGACTGAGCCAATGAAATATCACAATAGACACCTGCAAAAAGAATATTTGTTTTTATAAAATATCATTGTAAATGTACAACATGAAACAGAAAAAAAGACTATGCTTTTAATTTTAAAAATTGCATACGCACATTTAAAATATCCAAATAAGAGGACAAAATGCACAAGCAACAAGGTCTGATGAAAGAGAAAATAATTTCCTGATTCAGAGCCTGTAAGAGAGTCGGTTTCTTTAACTATTCAATTAGCGTCAGAGTTGTGCGGAGAGGATTTTAAAGGAAGCTGCTGTAAGATACTTTGCATATGTGCTCTGGGGACCTTTAATAAAAGAGGAACAATCATTGCATGATCCTCTAAGCCTCTTTCATGCTGTGTTCTATAAGAAAGCTTTCTATAAAACTCTCTTAGATGTTGCAACAGAGTTATCAAAAGCAAATATTGGGGAAGTCTACTAAGTCCAGGTTTGGCTGTAAGCCTCAGTGCTGAATGTCAGACCAATTACAGTAATATTTCATCTTCGAAAGAATGCTGAAAGACACCTTCAACACTGAAATCAAGACCAAGTGGGTTCACATGATACATCTGAAATAAACAACATGTTTTTACACAAAACCTTCTGAAAACGGATCCCACTGCTGATTGTTAGGAATCCTGGGTGGAAAGATACAAGGATCCTGTGCAGACGCAGGTGTGGGTAGTAGATAGGCAGGCGAACAATGAGTACGTGGTCCAAAGGAGAAGGGTGTTTCAGTAACCAGGAAGAGCGTTAGAAGCGAACAATCCGAAGCAATATGCAAGGTCGTGGTCAAAAGGTCTAAGGTAAGTCGTAATCCGGGGAGAACATAGGTGGCAAACAGTCTGAGGCGAGAGGCGAGGTCCAAAGTCGAAAAGGCAGAAGGGGAGTCCAAAGTCCAGAATAAACAAGGTATGGGGAAAAAAGCCAGGTAGAGCTCTCAAGGAGTAGACTTAATACCGAGCAACGGGAAGCAGGTGAGGATGGTATAAATACCACTGCGTGCCACACGGTAGAGCGTGTGCAGGTGGGTTAAATCATGCGGCGGCATTTGTTAATAATAACCCGCTGCTGGTGCTGATTAGATCACTTAAGAGTTGGTCTTTGTTGGCTGGCGGTCGTGACACTGATAAGGGTTAACAACAGATCTTGAAGGGTGTGGATGAACCCACACTGTGTGTGAGACTGTTGACAGCAGATGGAAACTGTGCTGCAGTGCAGAGACAGAGACAGTGGACTGCTCCAGGTGGTGGAGAAGTCAGAAGAATTCTGGAATTCATGGTCATGATCCTAAATCAGGTAAATATTCCAACCTTTTCAGTCACTCTTTGTGGTGAGGTCAACATTCCAGACCCCATTGATCCAGATCACGACCTTAATGAGAAAATCATTCTGTTGTGATTGGAATGAATTTGGGCTGCAACTATTTCAAGACATTGGGAAAATAAGCTAAACATATCATTTTCTACAGTTATATATGGTTTTCGCAGAGGATCAAATCTTAACTGAAAGATTTTGTCACATTTTGGTTGGAGATTGCCATGGCTCATAGTGACAACTGAAGGCACCTATACATTTATATATTTTTATGTTTTTACATGTTATATTATTTTTCATTTTCTTTTATTATCTTTTGTGTTACAAAGAAAACAATACAGTCACAAACTGCATAGTTACCATAGTACCAACACTTATGTACTTCCCTAAATTTATTACAGTATATGTTTTTTGTATCATCTGTTTGAACTTGATCAGCGTGCGTGCAGCACAGTAATACACAGCAGAGCCTTCAGTCTTCAGGCTGTTCATCCATAAGTACAGTGTGCCTTTGGGAATGTCTCTGAAGATAGTGAAATGTGAGACTGGGTGAAAACAATGCCAGACTGGATACCTGGAAACAGAAAACAGAGTCAGAAAGTTGGCGATTGTTGCTGGAGCCTCTCTCTGTCTACTTTACTACAGCTGCAGCTCTCTCAGCTAACAAGATACTCATTTGACAAATGCAAAACTATCATGAGGAAGAGCCCAAATGTCCGCATTTTAACCTGTTAAATAACAAGAACAGGGAGATTTGCATAAACCTCTAGGAGTACAGATTTAAACAGATAGTGACTCCCTGATGCTGTATTTTCTGTGTGTTTGTACAAGTTAATTACAGTTGCTTCGGGTTTGTGAGTAATTCAAACAGAGAAAGAGGGTTCATAGTGCTAGGCTGTGGGAGTCAGAGTGGTGTGTACATACTGTATATTGATCCTTCATTGAATGTGACATTTTATTAAAGAGTTTGTTCCATCTCTTTCAGAAAAAAAAACGTTTTTGAGCTTATTCCTTCAATTTTAAATCATGTGTATATAGCAACGTTAAAGGTGTTGCATACTAATCAAGTTTTGAAATCTACAGCACTTCACAATTATGTATAAAATAGTCTCCATTATTTATGATCTTATAATGTTTTTAAAACAGACATCATCAATCAAACAGGACTTGTATTTAATCAAGGACTTAAAAAGCAGAAGAGGACTTTATTATTTCCTGGTGTGTCCATGATTGTGTATCTATCTGAAAAAGATACATTACATTATCTCAACGCACACTTCAGATTTTAGTGTCCAACACTGCTTTCACCCAACCACAGCAAACACTTCGATGTGAGGAAAATCAGAAAATTCCAGCATAAACAGATGAATGTGTATACAAATTTAAACTTATTTGATAAAACTTGAACTTTTAATACTTACTAAATTAGAAAAAACCTCAAAGACTAAATCTGAAAAATAAATTAATTAGTTCAGCAGATAATATCTGCATATTGGCACCAGTATGTTGAAATACTAGGATAACAAAGTAGATTAATACCTTTTTCATACCAGAAAGGATAACATTGTGTCTTCATATTCTTTATCCAAGGACAATTCTTTTTTAATAATAACAATTTTTATTTGTATAGCACCTTTTATACAATTTTTGTAACTCAAAGTGCTTATTACAAAGAAGAAGAAAAAAAGAAAGCTAACTTAAAATAAGCAACAATAACAAATTAAAAGAACCATGCACAAACAATAAAAATAGCATTAGAATCATATAAGAAAATCAATGGAAAGCAAGAGTAAAAAAGTATGTTTTGAGCTGCCGATTAAAAATATTCACAGAGCCAGCCTCCCTAATATTTTTAGGAATACTATTCCACAGTTTGGGTGCTTAGTAGTTTGTACAAGCAGTACACTGACTTCTCTCACTGTGCCTATAGCACAGTAATACACTGCAGAGTCTTCAGTCTTCAGGCTGCTCATCTGTAAGTTCACTGTGCTTTTGGAATTGTCTCTGGAGATGCTGAATCTTCCCTTAACAGATGGGATATAATCTGTGCTACCACCAGAACTACTGATGTAGCCCAGCCATTCCAGGCCTTGCCCAGAAGCCTGTCGGATCCAGCTCACATAATAATCAGTAATGGCATTGCCAAAGTTGTCCTGACCAGAGCCCTGAGAAGACAATGACTCTCCTGGCTTTTTCACTTGAGGACTGGACTGGGTCAGAACAATGTCAGACTGGACACCTGGAAAGAGACAAAACAGTGCTAATACATAGATTGTTTCCAGAGTAATTAATATAGAAAACATTACTACCACTGCTGGTTCCCAGTTGAATGAAATACACACCTGTACAGAATGCTATCATGAAGAATGCAATCAGTATCTGCATTGTGACCCTTCAATACTGACACAAAGAAAGAAGACCTGCAGTTAGTGCCTCACTTGTGATCAGAAGAATGACAGAGGATTAAATAGGAGAAGACACTGGTGGATTTGCATAAACCTGCAGGAGGACACATTTAAATAGCACTTGCTTCTGGGGCCATAAACTATTATCTGTGCATCAGAGTAAACATTTCAATTACAGCTGTTCCGTTTTTCAATTTGAATTTGATGAGACTAACATGATTATCAGTCACATCCCATTCAAGAAACGACAGCACATTCGCTTACATGAAATACATCTACTTGAGTCAAGACTTTTCCTGTATACGCAAGCACTAATTCCAATATTGTTAATTACGCGTCAGTTAAATTCAGGGTTTCAGAGAGTTTTCTAAATTGTGGTTAAAATAGATTCTAGCATTCAAAGTCAGGAGACGTTTGTGAAACTGTCTTCTTGTCTTTTCAATGCCTGTGAGTTGTATCCCTTTTAAACACATTAATTAGTCAATAAAAAAAATGAACAGGTGCAACTTAATGGATTTATGTGGGACAGACACAAGAATATATAAGTAAAATGACATGCACATAGTACATACTTTGTAGCTTTAAATTATTAAAGCTCTATTATATTCTACTATATTCTATTCTACTCTATTCTTTTGCAATAGAATAATTCAAAATAACATGATAATTTACCATTGATAGGTGGACTTTAATTAGAAATTACAATAAAAACCACAAACTAACATGGTAGTTTGCCATAGGAAGGCGAACAATATGAATTCAAAATAAAGACATTATTTTAAAATGTAAGGAAATGCATTTTACAGATTTTTACAGATCTTACAGCAGGACAAATATGTCTTCAATGTATGCTGGGTATGAAAGTGTTTTTGTCCAAAACAACATCAGCATGAAAGAAGTAAAAGGAACATGAGTAATATGACGTTAATCAAATAGAAAATATAGCTTAGAACTGCAAAGATTACAGTAAGTGCACAACATACAGTAACATGGCAGGATTCCACAGACAGGTAGACGATGTGTGCTAAACAAGAAATCATGCGCTTTTATGTAATTATATCTTACAGCTTTAAGTATGAAAAAAAGGATGTGAAAATGTTTGCCCAAAACATCAGTATTAGTTTTAAACACACTAAAATATCTTCTGAAGCCCAACTACCCAAAACACAAACTACAAACAATAGCGATGTGGACCGTTCCACATTTTTATTGTTATTTAATGAATATCAGAGAAGTGGACAGTAGCTCCCAGGGTCAAGGGGTGTAAAATAAGCGTCTTTTGTTTCATTTTGTGAGATATTTCTGCTACAATCCGTCTGTCTACAAACCTTCAGGAGACATTCATGCCTCATTGAGCGTTTCAAGGAAGGAGAAACAGAGAAACCTTGAGACAATGGAGATTTCATCTGTTTCCTGAAACCGAGTCCAGGACAAAGAGAAACACACACACACTCACAAAGATAAGTAGGGGTTTGAAATCAGAAAGCCACTTAATGGCATTCATTTCTTTTATTATTGTCGTATACAATAGGATACAAATAATTTATTACAGCAAAGGAAATAAATCTGACTCCACTTTTCTGTTTATTGTTACTTCTAATTGAGAACAAGAAGACACTGTGAAAAAAGTAAATTCTTCATCTGAGGTGAACATCATGTTGCCTGTATGAGTTGTAGAGTTAAAAAGAGTAATATTAATACATAACAGAAGAAACCAGTTTCAGAATGTTATACAGGCTATGTCACAAAGCTGTGCTAAAATAAAATGTTTTTAAAGCTGTAAATTCAGCAGATAAAACTCTATAGCCAGGGCAGTGCAATAGATGTTAAGTAGGAAGAATTTCTTTTTTTTACATCTACTGCGTCACTTTGCTTCACTGAGCACAGTAATACACTGCTGTGTCTTCAGTCTTGAAACTGGATATTTCTAAATAAGCCACATTTTTTCAGTACTCTTATGATACTTTGAGACTTGATAGAGTTGGCATAGTTATCATTGCTGACACTAGTATAGCTGTTATAGGCCACCCATCCCAAAGATAACAGCTGCTGTTTACTTCATGGTTGCCTGCCTTGTTCTACAGTTTCTGTTCTTTCTCCGTCTTGTGAATCTCTGTGGCTTTTATAGAAAGCAAAATCAGTTGCATTTGAATAGCACCTGGAGAGGGGCAGGGTCTGGACCAGCGCAGCTCTGAAAAGCCAAGAGCCCTGACCAGGCAGAACAATTCTGAACAGGCAGCTCTCAGCATCACTGCATCTGCTGCATGGCGTTTTGTAACAAGAGTTATTTTATAAAATGTCTTTCTTTTATTTTATAAAAGATCTAGCAAGGACTGGTTTTGGGGACCCATAAGTGTATGGAGACTAGAATCTCACATAACTATCAATTTCTTAAGGTAACTTCCTTTCTAATAGAGAAACTCAAATGTGTTATATACAGGTATTCAGAATGCCTTAGGTGTTTGTAATGTTTTATCAACAGCACATTACAAAAGTATTAGTATTAAGGTTAGAGTTGGGGTTAGTGTTAGGGTTAAGGTCAGGGTCTTCTGTAGCCAACAAGTCTTTCGAAACTATACTTGCAATTGGTTAAGAATGATATCTATAATAACTCAGGTAATATTATTCAGGCTATATGAAAACTTATTCAAAGGAAGAGTTAAGAGTATTTTTTTTTCATTATAGCAAACTAAATAAATCTGGCTTTACATTGCAGCCTGAAATATTTCCAATATGTTTTTGCTCAAATTGTCTCTAACCATTATAAATGAGATGACAGTGAGAAAAAAATTCTTCATCCTGTTGCCTTGTGTCCATCCCAGTGTTTGTATATATTAAAGAGATCTGTAGTTATAGAGTGCTGGTCACCTGTGCATAATATGCTTTATATTGCACAGCAGTCTGCAGTGTCTTGAAGCAAATTTCAATTTACAGCATTACACTAAGTTATTTCTGTTGTGGTTAGTAAATTTTAAAGATACGATAGGTATCGGTAGGTCAAAGCAAAATTCGAATTGAAAAAGGAAAAAAAAAGGGATCTAGGTAATAGTGACTTTGCATTAATACATTACATTTGAATTATAATACACCTCACCCTAGTGGACTATTAGTAAACCACTTGAGGTGCAGGTGCATAATGTCTCATCTAATAAAGTATTGATCTGAGGTAAAATTATTTCTTTTATGTAGTATTAGTAGCATTAGTATTCTCACTGTTCATTTTAGAGATGGAACAGACTTTCATAGTCACACAGAGTGCTGGTTGCTAGTGTATAAAATACTTTAAAGACATTAAATTTACTTTAAAGATGAATAGGTACAGTAGGTTGAAAAGAAGATAGAACGAAAGAGAGGTTATGTCAGTGGATTTTGTTTAACGTTTTTATGTTTATTATTGTTTGACTTGTGGAAAAAAACTTTCAATTTTTTGGAGAAAAAAGTGATTTATTTTTATGGCTTGGTGGAAATGTTTGTTTTGTTTCTTAGATTTTTGTATATATTCAAGGGATAAAAAATCAAGTGAAATCACATCCTCATCCACACATACTTTGCTGATTAAGTTCAAACATCAATTCCTAGGATATCTAATAGTATAGAAAAGTAAAATAGAATTTTAATAGTTCTAATCTAATATTTTGATATAATTCTAAAATAACTTTTCAAGATATTTTGTCACAAGGAACATACAGATTGTATATCAGCTTATAAGATACTAATTGCTTTTTTAGGTACACAGTTCAGCCTGAGAGAGGTTTTTGCTGGGCTTCACTCACTCTATGTATCACTGTGGCTCTCGGGCACAGTAGTACACAGCTGTGTCTTCAGTCTTCAGGCTGCTCATCTCTAAGTAAATTGTGTTTTTGGCGTTGTCTCTGGAGATGGTGAATCTTCCCTGGACAGAGCTGGAATAATACTTGCTGCTTCCACTTGGACCACTGATGTATGATACCCACTCTAGGCCTTTCTGAGGAGCCTGTCGAATCCAGCTCATTTCTGAACTTGAAAGGTCAGATCCAGACCAGGTGCAGGTCAAGGTGAGCTTCCCTCCTGGAGCGACCAGCTGAGGATCAGGCTGGGTCAGAACCACAGCGGACTGGACACCTGGAAGAATTAAAAGATTAAAAAACACATTGATAATTGTGTTACTATCTGCTGCCAACATTGTATTGCAACATTGTATTGTCTGCTTAAATGTTGCCAAGTTTACATTTAGTAAGACTTACTTTTCAAAACAAATGCTGTAAACGCTAAAATTTGTACAATTGCCATTGCTTGGCAAGATACTTGAGTCAGACAATACAAAAGAAAGTGAGTCGCTACTTCTTCTTTTCTTGAGATCATTTATACATCTCTTTCCCTTCGATTTGACTAGAATTCTTAGAGGGGGCGTGTTCTCAGAGGGTGCTCCTTTAAATCCAGTGAAATGTCACGTCAGACAAGACTTGTTGATAGAAAGAAAAGGTTGAAAAGAGAGCTAAGAGAAAGTGTAGAGAGACACCAAGGAATCCAACTTTGTCAGAATGTAAGAGAGGATGATTGTAAGATCACTATGAGCTGCTCAGATAAACCCTTCAACATTATCATTCAGGGCTAGATTTCTACTTCCTAAAAATCTCAATAGGTCTGTTTTCACAATGTTTTCAATGGCTACAACAAATATCCCAAAAGAAAAAAAAACTGAACAAGATTTTTTAGTTTGTTTTTGGAATGATATACCATTAACGATATGACAAAGATAAAAAACATCCCTCAAATTGTGAGAAGTTTTGTGTATCCATCTTCAACAGTGTGATTATGTGTGAGAACATCTTGTTCACAGCTCCCTTGACCGCACTCGGCCATCATCCCCACCAGGCACCTTCCTCTGCAACAGAACTCGCTGCATCACCTGCAAATTCATATCTAACAACATGCTCATTCAGGGCCCTCAGGTCAATTCCAGATCACCCAGACGACATCCTGTACCTCCAGCAGCCTCATTTACTGCATCTCCTGCAAAAAATGCCCAGTTATCTACGCTGGAGAAAAGAGAAGGAGGCTAAGAGACCACTTCAGAGGAGATGTTAGGGCTGTAAAGATTAAAGATTTCATTTCATCTCAAATGGCCATGCTCATATCTCTCTGTCTCTTTTCTCAGAGGAGGGTTTCTCACCTCCCACAGCAGAAAGACAACAGAAACTAAACTTATCTTGAAACTAGGTTCACACCGTCTCCCTTCTCTCAATGACCGATTTATTTTCATGTAATCTTCTCTATTTTCATGCAGGTTTTGACTTCACACCTTTCTTCACTCCTCTCCACTCTGCACTTCCTGAGTGGCCTCTCTGCCCCTCCTGCCTCCTCCCCTCTCCCAGCTTTTGTTCTTCTGTGCTATTTAATCTTTGCTCTCTGCCCTGTCTTTCTCACACCTGAAGAAGGCTTAACAGCCTAAACATTGTTTTTTCTCTCTTCTCTTTTCAGCATGGAATAAACCTATTACTTGTACCATTAATATTGGCCACCTACATCTATATTTTGAATTGATACTTTAAGACACCTAAGATAACAAAGCTTTGTTTCCTGTAGCAATAACAAATACAAATTATTGAGAAGTGACAGTGAAGAATGATTGGATTTAGTTTCCATGTGCAGGTAGATGTCTGCAAAATAAATCAAAACAATGATTGTTTTGCACATAAGGACTGTGAACAAACACCATGTGCACTCAATCTGTTTGTGATCACACCATAGAATGGGGGTGAATGATGTCTGCTTGTAGCAGAGCAGGTGCTGGGAGCAAGGTCCACACAAAAGAGTTTAGGCAGGTCCAATCATGACTGGAGAATCAGCGTCTCTTCTTCCTGCTTGTAGATCCTGTGCTGGTAAAGACTTTTAGGCCTGGAAGCATCTTCACTGCACTGCTTTGTGGTGCTGGATGGATAGACAAAGCAGAGGATGTGCTGGACACCATGAGCTTAGTTTTCTGGAAACCCGGGAGACTTTGTAGTTTTGGGGGAACAAATGAAAGAAAAAAATTGAAATCTCATTACTGCTGACTATTCATGAATCAAGTGCACTTTGATATATAGAATACTTGGGTTCTCAGCATGCAAAACATGTCTCATTCTTGAATTCTTAATTGCTTCCTAAGAATTCTGGATCCATATTATTGGAGAGATTCCAAGTACTGTCCATGAGGCTGTCCATGGTGCTACTACACTGTTTGACAAAAACCAAGAGGTTGGTTTGGTGATCCCAGTTGATGTAATTTTTCCCTTTTATGTATGTACTGATATGCTGTTTGTAAACCATACTGTACAGTAGCTGCAGTGCCTTGAAGTAAATTCCTAATATTTGCATTGTATACTGTTGTAATAAAGACTGTGATCTTCAACAGCCCTCAGTGAATTTGAATGACTCTAAGTGAATTTGACTTCTAGGCTTTGTAGGAGTGGGGGTGGGGTAGTGGTGGGGTAGGAGGTGGTAGGCGCTTTAAGCTGTGGTTTGCAGAGCACAGTTTTTCTTAATTTTCATTATCTAAATCTTCTTTTTTACCAGTTACAGTGTTCAATCCATTTATCCGCTGTCCTGCAGAGGGGCCATCAGCACTGGAAAGAGGAAGCAGTATTTGTATGACATCTGTGTCGGTTTTTATCACTGTGACTGTCGAGCACAGTAATACACAGCCGTGTCTTCTGCCTTCAGGTTGTTCAGCGTCAGTGAAGACCTGCTGTTCGAGTTGTCTCTGTTCAGAGTCAGTCGTCCTTTCACACTGTCTGCGTAATTTGTGCTGCCATCGTACCCGAGCCACTCCAAGCCCTTTCCTGGAGCCTGGCGAAGCCAGTGAATGTTACAGCAGGAAAATGAGTACCCAGAGGTCTGACAGGTGATGCTCAGAGACTGTCCAGGTTGTTTCACTTCGGAAAAAGTTGATGGAACCAAGGAGACAGAGAAAGCCCCTGTAAAAGAATTGGTGTCATTAAGAATTGAAGACTGTCTTCCTAAGCATCATCACGCATAATAAGTATATACTGTACAGTATGTGCACATACCCTTTAAGAAATGCATTAAAAGCCAGACACACAACATAGTCTTCATGTCTGGTTCAGTCTGGTTCATCCTCTGTCTTTGCTGGTGATTCAGCCTTGGTGAGGCTCTTAAATACAACACTAGTAACCCTGCTTTGCATATGAGTCTCACTGGCCACAGGGCTCAAGAATATAAGATACAGGGCTGTTTTCTGTCTCAGTTTGCAATGCACTTCCCCATGGAAGACAGAGGTGGATACTATAACGAAGAGGTTTGAAAATTGAGAACAGGAGCAACTTCTTCACAGAAAGAAACACTGTATACAGGTTACACCTAATGTATGGTTTCATATACAAATTTCCCTGCATCTTTAGAATGTTGTATCCTGAAAACAAATGCCCTACTATTAATGGTTTTACTTTGATGATTTTGGGAACAATAATAAGTAAGAGTAACAGTAAAAAAAAAAAGATTTATACAGAAAGTAACAGGGTCCAATTGACAAA
This sequence comes from Atractosteus spatula, assembly GCF_055471065.1. Classification (NCBI taxonomy): domain Eukaryota; kingdom Metazoa; phylum Chordata; class Actinopteri; order Semionotiformes; family Lepisosteidae; genus Atractosteus; species Atractosteus spatula. Next base: position 7,636,653 of record NC_142710.1, on the reverse strand, counting down.
TTTGGGGTAAAACCCATAGACTAGGATATATATTTCAGAGTTCTATTTTTTTAATAAATGAGCAAAAGATGAGCTTTTACAGAGAATTGTTTCACTAATTCACAGTATCAAGGGATATACTGTAGTTTTATAATTTGGTTGAATTCATTGACTTTTGAATCATGTTCCAACTATTATCTTTTAAGGAATTATCTTTAATAGTTAACACAAACTCACAAATAACCAATCAGAAACCAACAGAAATCTGTAAGTAATTGTTTGAGTCACTAATGATTTTGACACCCCACTTCCCCTCTGCTTCTGGAGATACATTATATACTGTACAAGATCTGAAGGAATAAGTAAAATGAAAAATTGACAAATAAATCTTGTAGCAGGAATAATCTGAGTCTCTTATGAATTTGAACTCCAACTTCCCCTCTGTTTCTGGGGGTGCAGTATATAAATATCCTGACCATGTGACGGAAGAGATCTGCCCTCCATCCACCCCACCCACCTCCCTTCACTCAAGTGGGAGGGGCCAAAGGACTGCTATGCTGGTGATGCACAATGGGTGGGCGGAGAGTTTATCAGCAGAGAATGCTGGGAAGGAAGGACAGATATATCATATACATATATAGAAGAGAAGCTGGTGGCTTAATTCAAGACCATCCTAATAAAGATGCAATTGTGCTGCAGCTATGTCAAGACACTGGGAAACAAAGATGCACACACACCTCTTTTTCAGGCTGTTATGGTTTTCTCAGAAGAACAACACTTTATTTAGTGGTGTTTTGTTTGGCAATAGAGTGCAGTGACAGGCGAGGAAACTGACACATTTAAAAATTATTTCTTTGTAAGTGATAACACAATGATTCACTGCATAGTAAGCCACAGCAAAAACAATTCACGAACTTACCTAAATTACATACAGCATGTGGTTTTTGCACCATCTGTTTGCTGAACTTGATCTGCATGTGGGTTGCACAGTAATATACAGCAGAGTCTTCAATCTTCAGGCTGCTCATCTGTAAGTATAGTGTGCTGCTGGAAATATTTTGTGAGATGGTGAGTCTTCCCTTGACAGACTGGGCATAGCTTGTGTTACCACCATCTCTACTGATGTAGGCCAGCCATTCCAGGCCTTTCCCAGGAGTCTGTTGGATCCAGTTTGTATATGAATTAGAAAAGCCATATCTGTACACATCTTGACCAGAGCCCTGACATGACAGTATGAGAGACTCTCCTGCCTTTTTAACCTGAGGACCAGACTGCATCAGAAGAATGTCAGAATGGACACCTGAGAGTCAGTGTTTTGTGCTTAAATTGTGGCTTTCTCATTATGTGGATTGTTTTTGATCAAAAGATATGTCCCCATCCATCCATTACTAAAAGACTTCAACCACTCCAGGCCAGCAGAAGAGACAGAGCCCATCACAGCAAGCAAAGGGCACAAGGTGGGCTACACTTTGGACAGGACATCAGTCCAGCACAGTGCACACACTCACACCAGGGCCAATTTTCCCAGAAGCCAAACTAACCTACCAGTATGTCTTTGGACTGTGGGAGGAAACTGAGCTGAACTCTACAGGAACCCATATGAACATGAGGAGAACATACAATCTCCACACAGAAAGTAGCCCAGGTCTGGAGTTGAACCCAGGGTCCCTGTACTGCGAAGGAGCAATGCAAATTTCTGTACCACTGTAACTCCGCATCATTAATGTAACACATCATAAACTGAATTGCTTATAGGAGAACCTGGATTTGTTTTTTTAGTTCATAATGAGAAACTGGACTTTATATGATCATGTGATGTGTTACAATCTCTAGGTGAAGAGCTTTCAAGAGGAAGTGACCTCCCGTGCTGTATTGTGTCTACAGACAATTACTACAACTGCTTCTGGTGTGTCGGAAACATGAAATTTTTAGAGAGATCACTGGGAATATAGATGACTAGAATTCACAAACTACTGTGTTCCCCCAAAAGATAAAGTGAGAATTCGGGTGTGTATTGTAAAAATCGTGGCTCCATGTTGGCATATTGTATTTTTTATAAAAAGGCACGAGCTATATTTTTTTGACATCTTCGAATAGTTGAAAAACTTATTAAAAGTACCTTTGAATCTTGAGAGTAACATTTAATAAAAGGCATTACCTATTGGAGAACATGGAGTTTGCAATAGGTTATAACCAGAAACTGGACTCTGCACGATCACAGAATGTGTTGCAATGTTACTGCTGCATGCCTCCAATTTCTCTCACAGCACATCCCAGCTGAAAGCTGATTAATGGATCAACCTATTTTTTTATTTAACGTTTTATTTAATTCATGAGCATGTCACAAGATAAATGATAAACATTGATTGTGCTGAGAATGACTTATTCTATGGGTATCTGCAAACATCTATTTGCACTGCTTTTGGTTTGATATAGTTTGCTAATAGATTTGCTCAGTAGTTAAAAGAATACCAGTATCTGTAGTTTACATGAGCACAAACTGGATTGAAATGTAACAGTGTAAATCTTCACCACATTATCATGCAGCTCCCCCTAGTGGCTACTGTGCGTTAGCGTTTTCACTGAATTGTAGCAAAGCGTTGTCGTCTTCATTGTACCAATAAACACAGTCCAGAATACTGGCTCCAGCAGAGTTTGAGAAGCTGTTGCTTTTAATTGGTGAAATGCATAATGGAAATAAAGACAAAATTCTCTATTGATAATGCAGTCCTTACGATTGCAGGAGAAATATGGATTCCGCTGAGTAACACAGACTACAGTACCTAAGTGATTTTATTTGATGTCATGTAGCTGCTACGTATTCTCCTTCAGTGTATTTAGACAGTTATTGTACAGGCAGTGAAGGGCACCTTCCCTTCACGTTCCTACACAGCTGTGTCGTCAGACTGTAGTCTGTTCATCTGCAGGCAGACTGAGCTGCCAGACTTGGACACTGTGAACCGGCCTTTGAAGGAGTCTACGTTTGTGTCTGCATTTCTGCCAGCCACTCCAGTCCCTTTCCAAGGGGCTGACGAATCCAGCCCCTTGCATAGCTGCATAGGGAATATACACTGACTGCACAGGACAGCCACAGGCTCTGTCCTGGCTTTCTGATCTCCGAGCTGGACTGGGTGTCACGATTGTAATCCCTCCTCTTAAAGGTGCTCTGTCTCATTCACATTTTTGCTGATTCCGTGAACCTGCCCTCAATCCTGTCCCTCCTTATTTAAGGCGGGCACTCTCACTACTCCGGGCTCTGCATTGGAAGACGGACGCCTGGAGGCCCGCCTACCATCAAGTTGAGAGCATAGACCTCCTATAGGCATCCTGACCCAGCTGAGTCTGGGGCTCGGAGCGCCTGGCCCCATCATCCTGTTTTTATTTCCCTATCCCTGTACCGGATCCCGTTCCGGTTTTAAACTTTGTCTTGTCTTGTCTTCTCGCGGATGGATCACTCGGATTAGGACCCTGGACTTCGCCCCGGATTTTCTCCTAGACTCCTTGGACTTGTTCGCCATGGCCACGCCCCCCCGAGCACCATTTCGCTATCGTCACACCCCCTTGTTTGTCAACCTGCCCTGACCCTCGTCATCACCCCCCCGTTGTCCTACTCCACTCACTTCCGGATTATACCGTCTGGATAGGGTCCTGAACTATGCATCGTTACACTGGGTCAAGACCACATCACAACTGGCATCTGCAAAACCAGGAAACACAAAACACACAACTTAAACAAAGCCAACAGGAAACACTCACACTGCACAAACATCAAGACCAGTAGCACTCCTGCTGAGAGACTCATGTTTGGCTCAGGACTGTGACTCTGAACCCTGTACAGACAGAGCAGGTTTCCTCAGGGAGCCCCTGTTTATCTGTGTTTAATCAGTCTCTGCCTCTCGCTTTGCATGAGGGATTTGCAAGTTTGAGAGACAGGAAGCTCAGCTCTTTTCTCATTCATAAAATACAGTAATTCAGAGCTCTAGCAGCATGAGCTGTAATGTCTTTCAAAGATGAACAGTATAAGTGTGAATATACAGTATGTACATGTCTGAATGCATGCAGTATGTCTGAAAATCTTCTCCTTCACAAATTTACTAGGATCATAATTCTAACATTTATTTTTTGTATGTAATTTCTGTATACTGGATAAATCAGGTAATAAATTTAAGTCATGATTTAATATTCCACATTTATAACAGATATTAATATCATCAGTCAATATCTCCGCATTTATGCAAAATAATAATGATTCCAAACATTGTAATTCCTAATGTAACCTACTGTGTATTGTAGTTTAAACAGTATGCAATCCTATCCGTTTTGAGAGCGCTTGATTCAAACTATTCGAAAGGCAGATTGCGCGGATCTGAAGAGAAAAGACTCTCTTTCTTAAGTGTAAAGTTTTGTAATCACTTGCTTTGTGCGGACTGAGAGTTGAGCTCAATGCCATTTTTTTGTTTCGCCATTAAAGCAATTGCATTCTGCGTGTAAACTGCGTAAAATCTTCATAGGTGATTGGCATTGGACTCAAAAGGGAAATTCTTGCAGACAGAGCGTTAACAAGAATGGAAAGGTTCCACCAAGACTTGAACTCAGATCGCTGGATTCAAAGTCCAGAGTGCTGACCATTACACCATAGAACCCCTGAGAGCCCTTGACTGACCTGCGGCCTGATAAACGTCTGCGCTGAAGACTAGCTTGTTTCAAGAAGCTCAGGCGGAAACCTGCACGTTTTACGACACTGGTCATTGCTGCTCCAATCACCACACTATCTGGTCAGCCTGCACGGCCTCATGCACTGTGATGCCTTCCAAAATAAACCATTCAGCATTGGACGATAACTAGACCAATCTATGCCCTTTCATACGGTAACTAGGAAAAGCGTTTCCCACAACTGCCTTTCAAACATCCCAGAAATCATGATGACAATCCATGTATGTGTGTAGTTCTACTGAGCACCCAGAATACAAGGAACACGCACTGGACAAAGAAGTGCAGCAATTCATTTTACCAGCACTTCCCCCGTGGACAAAAGCAGCTTAGTATTGAACTAGCTGGAGACACTCATCAGCGTTTAGTGGTCAAACTGTTAACTGTTAACTTGGCATTTAACAAGCAGAAAAACAAATGACTTTTGCCATCCTGATTGGCAGCAGGTCGCTGTATTTTGTCACTTTTATCACCATCTCGTTTGCTTATATTGAATCTTTTTTTTTTCTTATTTCATTGTGATAACTAGGGAGTTACGTGCAGTCAGAGGACTGAAATCAGACCGATTTCCAGGGCTGGATGTTTGCTCATATAAGAACTGCCTTTCTTGCCGGTTTTGTGACACCAGCGGAATGGATCGTTTCCGTTTTGAGAGCGCTTGATATGAACTATTCAAAAGGCAGATTGCGCGGATCTGAAGGTTTAATTCCCTTTGAGATTTAAACCACTTTGCCACATATCATCACGTTGAAGAGTGCAAAATGGCACGCAAATGTGAATATATGGAAGCATTTTTAAGCCGTTAAAAACCATGTTGAACTCTTTCAAACTCTTTATTCACGAAGCGTAGGGGTGGAGAAAGAGGCACAAGGCTCGTTAGTCTAGGGGTATGATCCTCGCTTCGGGTGTAAGAGGACTTGGGTTTAAATCCCGGATGAGCCTGCTTTTCTACTCTTACTCGTGCGTAGTGCGTAAAAGACCGCTCAGTTGAGAGAGGGATTATAATTTGTGTGCTGCCCCCACAAGAAGAAGCGCCCTCCCTCGTCACCGTTCTCGTGATTCAAGACGCCGGTCTCCTGCAGTCGTTCGCTCAGCGGAAGATTGGCTTGGGTTGAAGTGACCATGACAGTTGGAAAGAGATTCATTCAAGACCTCTTGCAACTAGCAGGCAAAGAAAAGACTCTCTTAAGTGTAAAGTTTTGTAATCACTTGCTTTGTGCGGCATGAGAGTTGAGCTCAATGCCATTTTTTGCTTCACCGTTAAAGCAATTGCATTCTGCGTGTAAACTGCGTAAAATCTTCATAGGTGATTGGTATTGGACTTAAGAGAGAAACGCCCGTAGACAGAACGTTAACGAGAAAGGAAAGGTTCCACCGAGACTTGAACTCAGATCGCTGGATTCAAAGTCCAGAGTGCTGACCATTACACCATGGAACCCCTAAGAGCCTTTGGCTGACCTGAGGCCTGAGAAACGCCTGTGCTAAAGACTAGCTTGTTTCAAGAAGCTCAGACGGAAACCTGCACATTTTACGACACTGGTCATTGCTGCTCCAATCACCACACTATCTGGTCAGCCTGCCCCACCTCAGGCACTGTGATGCCTTCCAAAATAAACCCATGCAGCATTGGACTCAACTAGACCAATCTATGCCCTTTCATACGATAACTAGGAAAAGCGTTTCCCACAACTGCCTTTCAAACATCCCAGAAATCATGATGACAATATATTCACAATATATGACATGGATAGACTCCCCTGGCCTTCTAACATGAGAGTTGGTCAGCATGAGAAGAATGTCAGAGTGGACACTTGGGAAGAGATAAAATAGAGCTAATACCTCAATTGTTTCTAGAGTAACTATATTTAAAAAGACCTATATCTCTTGGCCCTAAGATTAATGAAATGCTCACCTGTACACAATGCATTGTCACCTGTCAATACTGACACAAAGAAAGAAGACCTGCAGCCAGTGCCACTCTTGTGATCAGGGCAGCAGCAGAGGGTTAAATAATAGAAGACAAAGGCAGATTTGCATGAACCTACAGGGGGTCACATTTAAATAGCCCTGTCCTCTGGCAGAATAAACTATCATCAGTCCATCAGATGGAACATCGTAGTTACAGCTGTTCATTTTCATTCTGAAACTGTAACTAACTTAATTATAAACCACTTAACATTAGAGTAACTATGTTTAAACATGTTACGACCCCAGGTGTCTAGGGGTAAAGGGGTGTAACATTTAGGATAATTTTTTTTGGAAGCGGGTGGGTTCTAGTGAGGGAATAGGAAGCATGATAACAAAAGTGGGTGCAACAGATGATTTTAGGGTGAATAAGTGACAGGTATGAAATAAGACAATAACACACAGGGGTAAGGAACTAGAATGGTGCCAGAGAAAACAAAATAAACAAAATGGAGCTGGCTAGGAAAGTGAGGGAAAGCTAACCTGAGTGCAAAAGAAAACCCGAAACACACGGTCTTCGGTGTCTTTAACACCCTAGCTAACCTGCACTTACTACCCAAAACCATACAAGACAAACGGCACTCACTCGTACTAAACTAGTTTTACTAATACAAAATCAACTAAGTGTGTAGAATGTACCCAACAACCTAAACTAACCTTATACACAACATTGCACACAAAAACACTAGTGAACTAGGAATACAAATAAGGGAAAACAAGAGTAATCAACAGAAACAGGGTACAAAAGAATGCAAAGGTTGAACATATAACACGTTAGTGCAAGGTAATGGTTAAACAAGGATAAACACACAAACGAAAGTACAAGGAGACAAACAGAAACCAACAAAGCCAACAAACCAACAAAGCCGAAGCAAAAGCGAAGCAATAACCAAAACCAAGCGGGATTGAAGTCAAACAAAAGGCCTTTCCTTCCTGAAAACCTCCATGTTATATATTAAATAAGATGCAGTCTGGTTGGCTGAGAGGCTGATTGATGGTGATTTCACAAGGAACAGTGGTGTAATGGTGGGCCAATGGGGGAGGGAGAACAATCAAAGGTCAGCAGTGTGGAACATAACAAAAAACACACACAGACCACACACTGGGACGTAACAATCCACAAGAAATACATCTACTCCGATCAAGGCTTTGTTTACTTCCAAAAACAGGGCAAGAGTCCAAGGCCAGGCGATCCATCCGAGACAGACGATTAAAATCCAGAATCGGGTCGGGACCGGCAGGGGGCACGGGAACAGGGAACAGGAAACAGAAAGTAAAACTTCCAGGTCCCGGGCTCACATGATGCGGGTACCAATGCAGAGCCAGGATTAGCGGCTTTTAAGGGGGAACTGAAAAGGGGCTGGAACAGGGAACAGGTGCGGGAGATGAAACAAACAAGGAAGGGCTGGAGCGTCCTTAAGAGGAGGAGTTTGTGATCGTGACAGAAACGTCTAAGTACAATAACAGCCATATACTGTAGCTCTCACTTTGTATTTTTAATGAACTACAGAATAAGGATTACAGTAGATTAAAACAATAGAACATGGTAATTTGCCACAGGTTGGTGGACGATATGTCCTAAATAAGAAATTGTTTTCTTTTAAAGAAATTATGTTTTCCAGCTTTCTGAAAGTTGGAATTTATTAACATTTCACATCAGAACAAATATGAGTTCAACAGCGAGTGAGTATGAAAGTGTACATGCCCGAATCATGCTACACTGTAGGTGTTATCTGGTATTGATTTTCCAGTGTAAATTTACTTGACAAATATTCCAGGATCTGTAAAGAGACTTTTTAACATAGCAGAGACAAACATCGTTCTGGTGAGTGTTACAGAAATGTGTAGTGATATCACTGGAAGGGAGGGTTTTATGTCATGCATAAATTATGCCGTTTGAGTCCGTGAAAAGTTTCTGATGATTTAAGTAGGGTGTCAGTGTATTTAAATCCAAAGTCAATGACATCTTGTGGAGTTCAAAATGTTCATGTTTTCTACTGATTGTGGCCTTTAAAAATGTTCTGTAATTTTACTTCTGTAGCAAATATGGGTTTATAATATTCTTCACTGCAATTATACTGATATCGATTTTTAATGTTCTGTATTATGATTTTAATTAAGTAGTGACATTGGTCCATAATATACATATGTGTTTGCAGTCCTATTGTCCTGTGAGTTTTTTTTCATGGTGATATTAGTTAATAATAATGTGTAAGTGATCAGGTTGGAGCTTGAAAACTGTACATTCTCTTGAGTTCTGGACCCATGTGACAGACTTAATAAACCACGATAACACACATTTCACACTTACATGTTCTAGAGATCTAGGTGATAACCAAAGAACTTTGGAATTTCTTGTCTTTGTAACTTAATTAGCTACTGTTCCCTTGTATATAGTTTGAGGTAATGTGTATCTTTTTGAATTTGTTACAGTCTGTTTCATCCTATAAATGATTAAAAAAAAACATTGTTTGTTTTATATTTTATTATTGTTTTATAGTATATATTGTATAAGATTATCCGTGAATCACATGTGAATATTCTGAGTTTCTCACATTATTCTCTTCCAGCAGAAGTGAGGGTGGAAGAAGCAGAGGGTTTTTGTCAGGGTGTGCCACAGGCTATACTAACTGTGTGCTGTTAGCACAGTAATACACAGCAGTGTCTTCACTCCTCAGACTGTTCATCTGTAGTTTGGTCACACTGCTGGAACTGTCAATGGACACACTGAATCTGCCTTTGATGGCATCATTGTAGTTGGTGTAAGCATTGTCTCCTCTGATAATTGTCAGCCACTCCAATCCCTTTCCAGGGGGCTGTCGAATCCAGTTCAAGTAGTAGCTGCTGCTGAAAGTGAATCCCAACACCTTGCAGGACAGTGTCAAGGACTCTCCGGGCCTCTTGAGCTCTGATCCGGTCTGGGTCAGCACTACCTCACACCGGACTCCTGAAATAGAAGGTGAATAGGTGCAAAATTGAAGCAGATTAAGAAAACTAAACTTATTTGAAATCAGAATTGAAATCCAGACTTATGTACCTGATAAAAGAAACAGCAATGCTAGAGGTGTGTGTGAAACAAGCATCATTAGAGCCTGTGCACAATATGTAACCAAATAGACAAAGCAAAGGTTGTGCACCTCCTCGTCTCTGATTTCTGAAGGTCTTATAGGCAAGGAATTTATAGGTCTTATAGGGGTGGAATTTGCATGAAATTCATTTTAGGAACTAATATTCAAATTTCCTCCCAGTGAGGGTTTCAAAAGTTCTCTGTCACTTCAGAGAAGAGCTCTCCCCATAGGGAAAAAAACAAAAACCCTGTGGCAGAAATTAATCTGTTTTTTTGCATTTTGAGGAAATTATTTTCATACATATTTTTTCATGAAATTCTGAAGAGCAGATAAGAGCACATTTCTTAGAAATGTGAGAAGTAAATATTAGTTTGGGACATAGTACTTTTAATTTTTTTTTGTTTGTATTTATTGAATTCTGGAATACAAGTACACATTGTTAATATGTAAACAATGACTAATGTGCTGTTTTTTTTATTTACATATATATATATATCGCTTTTAAAGTCTCTAGATTTTCTTTTCAGAATGACTGAATGAGACATACCCATCACATACGAATCAGAAGAGATTAGTATCTCACAAGTACTGTATATTTATAAGTGACCAGATACCTCTACCATACCTCGTATGTTTTTTTAATTTTAAACTAGCAGTGCTTGTTCCACCCTTAGCTTAAATAAAAATCTGCTATGCTTTTCTAAAAACAAAATGTCACTTGTTACAATGTAACTGCATGCCTGCAAATTCTCTAACCGCGCACTGCAGTGGATAATGGGTTAGTGGATGAAATATAGATTTGTAATTTGTGACCTTGTCACAAGATAAATGTGAATTTTTAGGTTCAGGCACTAAACTGAAACTGTGCCTGAAGCAGTCATTTTCTGGGCATCTGAAAAGATGTATTTGGATTGCTGTGTTGACATGATTTACAATAAAAGACAAGTTATTGTCTATGACATAAGACAGAGGACTCGCAAAATCTAGAGATTGCACATGCTTTGTTACAATGTAGAATTTGGTTAAAACAGTATCTCACAGCGCACTCCAGTGGACAATGTGCAGTGTGCAGTTTTCGCCCACCCCAGTTGCATGCAGCTGTCATCGTACCAGTAAGTACAGCCAAGAAGACTGGCTCTAGCAAAATTTGAGTGACTTGTTATTTTTGTGTAATGAAATGTACAATGGAAATAAAGGCAAATTTTTAATAACAAACCAGCCCTTAATACTGCAGGAGAAATAATGATTTAATTGAGTAAAAGAGACTCTCGTACCTCACTAAGGGATTTTATTAATGTCATATCACTGCAGCAGTTACTCAACATTGCGTTCGGACAGTTATTGTACAGGCAGTGTCATCACTGTGGTCCTCGGGCACAGTAATACACAGCTGTGTCGTCAGACTGCAGGCTGTTCATCTGCAGGTAGACTGAGCTGCCAGACTTGGAGATTGTGAACCGGCCCTTGATGGAGTCTGCGTATCTTGTGTCAGCATCATAGTAAATGAGTGCTAGCCACTCCAGTCCCTTTCCAGGGGGCTGACGAATCCAGCCTGTTGCATAGCTGCTATCCGTCAGGGAATACAGTATCCACTGACTGCACAGGACAGCCGCAGGCCCTGTACTGGCTTTCCAATCTCCGAGCTGGACTGGGTCAAGACCACATCGCCACTGGCATCTGAAAAACCAGGAAAAACATATTCAATGTCTTACAAGACATCAGAGTCACAACATATAGTGAAGACCTAAACAAAGCCAACAGGAAACACTCACACTGCACAAACATCAAGACCAGTAGTACTCCTGCTGAGAGACTCATGTTTGGCCTCAGGACTGTGACTGTGAACCCTGGACAGACAGTGCAGGTTTCCTCAGGGAGCCCCTGTTCATCTGTGTTTAATCAGTCTCTGCTTCTCACTTTGCATGAGGGATTGGCATGAAGTTTGAGAGACAGGAGCTCAGCTCCTTACATAAAATAATTCAGATCTACAACAACATGAGCTATGATATCTGATTTTGATGTATGAGTGTGCATATACAGTATATATAGTATGCACATGTATGAGTGGAAGTATATGTATAAGATCTCCCTCTGGAGAAATTTTACTGTAACTTTTTTTTAACATTTGATTTGCACATTACAATGTCTGTCAGATATTTTGCCAGTACCATGGCTGATTCCATAAATTTAAAAATATTGTCAAGAAGGAACACGTTTAGATGGTGTGCCTTAAAATGCAATTTAAGATACACTGAATTGTTTGCATGGGTCATTGCAGTACATTTGATGTTTTTCAGGCAGGGTCAAAGATGTGATTCTGTATTGTTACAAGTGAGATTCAGATACTGGGGTTTTTTATCAGGACTCAGGCTTCACTTCTCTCACTGTGCCCCTCTGGCTTCTAAGAACTGAAGGTTACTGGCACATCTTCATTGAGGACAAACTGCTCTCTTAGAGAGTCGACATAAAGTGGTTCTTTGCCTGACCCTGTATCCACCCCCCCCAATCCACTCCAGCCCTTTCCCAGGAGCCTGGTGCATCCAGTGCATGTAGTAGCTGGTCATATCAAATCCTGAGATTTTACAGGACAGTTGACTGATTCATCAGTTTTCTTCACAACTGCTGGAGACTGAGCCAATGCAATATCACAATAGACACCTGCAAAAACAAAACACATGACTTCTTATAAAAATAAGTGTGAATGTGCAATATGCCGAACAGGAAAAGAGAAACCAAAATGTATGAATCTAATATTAAAGAGATCTCACTTAAAAAAAAAATCCAAATAAGAGGAGGAAATGTACTAGCCACATTTTGTTTTGCTAAAAAAGAAAATAATTTCCTGATTCAGAGCCTGTAAGAGAGTCTGTTTCTCAGAATATTCAGTTAGTGCCAGAGATGTGCAGAGAACATTTTAAAGGAAGCTGCTATAAGATACGTTGCATACTGTATGTTCTCTGGGGACCTTCAATAAAAAGGGAACAATCTTTACATGATCATCTAAGTTTTAATGGAGAAACCAAATATCTCAATTTTTTTAACATTGTGTGTTGTCTAAACCTCTCTACAACAGATGCTACAACAGAGTTATCTCAAGCAGATTTCAAAGAAACCTACAAAATCCAGGTCTGGCTGGAAACCACAATGCTGAATGTCAGACCGGATTGCACATAGTTCATATTTTAAAGAATGTTTAAGATATCTGAAGTTAGAACAAGTTGGTTCACTTAATATATCTGAAATGAACAACATGTTTTTGTGGAAAACTTCCGGTAAACTAAACGATATTACCCAATCACTAAGAGTGTTGGGGTCTAGTTTGTCATCAGTATAACAACATCTCATCAACTATGCTGAATACAGACCGAAGAAATCATGGGTTGTGTAATTTTGTTTTTTTTACAAAGTTCTTTTTGAGTGTGAAGGGTTGGGGGTTATCATAAAAAAAACTATATTATTTTTAGTAAAAGCCCTCAAGATTACTTGATCGAAATGAATTGATTTTTTAATCACTTCTCAAACCTGTTAGTTAATTGCATCCATGGCTTGTGAAGGAAAGGGTGGAGCTTGCATGTGGGTAATGTTACTTTAAGAGTCTTCATGGGGCAGTGGTACAACAGTTAGCATTGCTGCTGTACAGTTCCGGGGTCCTGGGTTCAATATACTGTATGTATCCTGCCTTACTCTCATTGCTTACCAAGGTAGGTTAAAGCTCCCCTGAATTGGATGAAATTTTTAGAAAATGGATAGATGGAGTTGATTTTCTTTCACGATTCTTAATTCATATGACAGTGCATCTCTGCTATTGTAGTATAAAACAAGGCCTAAATCCAAATCATGCTTTTTTTTTACATTTTGGACCTCATTCGTGAAAGGCTTTTATATGATAAGGTGCACACTATCCAGTGATAAGCTGATGAATCAGGTGCAGCTCAGCACAAGATTGAATGTAAATTGAGCCCCTTGATTTCGCAGGCAGTGCTGCATCATCCAAGAGCATGGAAACACCTTTAACAATTATGATGAAGTTATACAGGTTGGCCAATGGGCAGCTTTAAACAAGCAACTTTAAATCAAATGGACGTCTTCTGTACGGTTTCTTTATACAGTGTATAAGTCTGTGTATGGGTATATCTTAAAGGACGTATCTATTGTCATTTGTGTTGTACAGTTGCTGAGTTTTGCTCTGATTCCCTGCCATACACTTTGATAAGCTCCTTTTAAAGTACTATTCAAGTAAAACTAATTTTTTGCCTGAGGTATTGCGTTACATTCAATGTTTTTTTTCCAAACATTGAGGAAGGCACACTCTCTGCCTGCTGTCACGGGTGAGTGAGATTTGAGGGTTTTTGTCAGGGCTCAGGGTTCACTTCTCTCACTGTGAGTCTCGGGCACAGTAATACACAGCAGTGTCTTCAGTCTTCAGGCTGCTCATCTCTAGATAACTCTTGGATGAACTGTCCACAGAGACTGTGAATCTCCCTTTGACAGAGTCGGCATAGTAAGTGTAGGCTTTGTCTCCTCTTATCATTCCCAGCCACTCCAGAGGCTTCCCAGGATCCTGTCGAACCCAGCCGGCATAATAAGTACTGCCACTGAGAGTAAATCCTGAGAAAGTGCAGGACAGTGTAGCTGATTCTCCAGGCTTCTTGATCTGGGGACCAGACTGTGTCAATACAATGTCTGAGCTGACACCTGGACAGAGGAGGAAAACAAGGATTACAATCCAGTCATGAGTCAAAATATGATTATTGAAGATACGACTAGCAATAATACTTACAAGAAAGAAGAAGAAATGCTGTGGAAGTGAAAAATAAAAGGCCCATGTTCATGGCTCACAGAGATCCTGGAGGAGAGAGATAAAAGCTATTACATGGACAAGCACAAATCCCAGTGTTTATTTCACCTTGTGCATGTGTGTCAGAGTTTTTATAGTGTGTACAACCCAGAGGATTTGAATAATTATTTAAATGGGAGGGTTTGAGCCATCAAGCCATTCTCTTAAAAACACACAGAACATGCTTTCTTTATGCCCACACCCAAACTCCTTGATTAACACTGACACTTCCTTGTCATGAGATCTCACTTCTGTTTGTCCTGTGTACAACTATAAAGAGTGCAGTGGTTCTCTTGACGTGGAAGACAGGCATACAGACCGTTGCAGAAGCTCACAGAGCAGATCCAAGAGGCAAAACCAATGTGAAGTCGACAGACTTTTCCATTTGAACCAGGGAGTTATCATTCTTCTCAATAACACTTGAAGTCCTGAGTGACAGTACCTAAACCCTTGCCATAACTCATGAACTTGAAGCCCTGAAGACAGGACTCTGAGTTACAGTCCCTCAACTCCCAGCTTGACTCCAGCTGTGTGCTTGAAGACCTTAAAGCAAGACTGTCCTTCAAGGGCTGCATGCCAAGGACTTTGCATTTGCACTCAGGTCTGTAAAAGCAGCTGGTTAACTGTGATGTGTGCAGAAGAGAACAGATACGGCGCCTATTGTTCTCTGAACGTCACCACTGGTGTATTTTCAGATCAAGTTCAGCGGCTCCAGAAGAAAGCAGAATCAAACCAGTCTGCCCCTCTTAAACCCCAAACTACAGTATTTAATCCTCAGATCTCTTGAAGCCAGACAGGCCTCACAAGCCACCTGCTGTGAGATCACATCCTGAGAAACAGCAGTACGGTATGTGGTCATGTGTGTAAACTGCTCTAGACTCCTTTCCTGTAGGTACTTATGTTCTCTTGGGTTAACTGACTTACTGTTGTGTGCTTATGTAGCTGCTGTACAGCAGGAGTCTCCAAACCAACAGATGGAGGTTAGTGCTGTTGTCTCAAAGCTCTTGGGTCCTACATAGTTTCCAAAGTCTGTGTGGACTATGCATGCTCTTCATGTGTTCCTGTGGGTTTACACCAAAGGCATGGTGTAGTACAAAATGGAGATTCAATACATTTCTACCTTTCTAAACATTTAGAACCCTTTTTCATAAAAGATTCTTCTGTGATAAGGTGCCTACCGTGCAAAGATATGCCTATGAATAAGATACACTTCAGCGCAGGAATCATTGTAAATTGAGGCCCTCAAATTTAAAGGAAGGGCTGCTTCTTGTAACAATTATAAAAAGGTCAGACAGGTTGAACAATGAACAATTGTAAGTAAAAAAGTTTATTGGACTTTATAGGCTTCTATTTATTAGACTTTATTTATTTGTCAGGTTAATTGGTACTACAGAATCATGCATCTGTGTGTGTTTGTTTCCTGAATGAGGTTGCTTACAATTTCTAATTTCCCAGTTTATCTATGATTAAGTCACTATTACAATCTTACTGAATTATCTCACAGCGCACCCCAGTGAGCAGCCACAAAAACAGCAGTGAACAATCACAGGACCCTTGTTTGTAGAGAAATAGTACAAAACCCAGGTTAAACACATTGGAAATGGATTTAAACATTCACTTTTAAACACTTGCTTTATCAGAATGAATCTCCAAGACTTCATAGGACACTTGACCTCTGCTTGACCTTGCTGATATATACTGGCAGGCAGGGACACCGAAATATATTGTATAAAAACCTTTTTTTTTCTGCAACAGGTAACATCATGTCTTCACACTCTGTGTCAGAAGAACATCCCTAAGAAACAAAACTGATGTCTAAATGCATACCTTTCAAATTCCTTCATAGAGCACTATGGAAATAATTTTTGTACAAGCAGTACACTGACTACACTCACTGTGCATGTTACACAGTAATACACAGCAGTGTCTTCAGTCTTCAGGCTGCTCATCTGTAAGTACAGGGTGCTTTTGGAATTGTCTCTGGAGAACGTAAATCGACCCTTGATGGACTCTATGTAGTTTGTAGTAGCACCATCACTGTTGATATAGGCCAACCATTCCAGGCCTTTCCCAGGTGCCTGTCGGATCCAGTTCATATTATAAACAGTAATAGTTTTTCCATTCTTGTCCTGTCCAGAACCCTGACAAGACAGTGTGACAGACTCTCCCGGCTTTTTAACCTGAGAACTGGACTGGGTCAGAACAATGTCAGACTGTACATCTGAAAAGAGACAAAACAATGTTAACACCTTGATTGTTTCCAGCTTCATTAATATAGAAAAGACGTACATCGACTGGTCCCCAGTTGAATGGAATGCTCACCTCTACACAAGGCTATCATGAAGAATGCAATAAGTATCTGCATTGTGACCTCCCAATACTGACACAAGGAGTCTGTAGTACCTGTAGTCAATACCTTACTTGTGATCAGGGTAGTGGCAGAAGGTTAAATAAGAAAATACACAGATGGATTTGCATGAACCTGCGATACGACACATTTAAATAGCACTGACCTCTGGGGAAATGAGCTATTGTCAATCCATCAGAGTGAAAGTCTCAATCACAGCTGCTCCAAATTCAATCTGAAACTGATGCGACTGAGGTGATTATCAGTCACATATTTTAAAGCATCAATATTCATCTACAGTACATGAAATACATCTACTCCAGTGTATATTATATATATATATTAGTGCTTTATATGCAAGCACTAATTCTAATTTTTTTTAAGAAACTGTCAATTAAATTCAATATTAAAAATAATTTATTTCTTTAAATTGTGGTTAGCCTACATTCTAGCTTTTGAAGCCAGCAGACCTTTGTGAATCTGCCTTCTTGACTGTTCCAGGCCTGTGAGTGATATCTATTTTAAACACATAAATCACACATAAATAAACAGGTGAACGGATACAAATGAATGGATTTATGTGGAATAGACAGAAGCACCCAGGGGTCAGGATGTGTCACTCAAGTGTTGTGAAATATTTCTGTTGCAAATGTTCCGCCAGTAGATCTCCTGGGGAGGTGCACTGTTCATTGAGCGTTTCAAGAGAGGAAAAGCAGAAAACCGTTGGAGTCACTGGAGATCCCATCTGCTTCCTGGAGCTGAGTGAATTATGTATCCGTCACTTTCTGTGTAATATTTGATAAAGAGGAATGAACTATATTTCTTTGATCTTCAAATGGCTTTTTTTCTTACAAAACAAACTTTATTCCACAATAGGCATCTTACAATGTGTACACATTCTAACAAGCCATGCAAACTCTAATAGATTCCAAAAGTTCTTGACAAATTGTCCATTTCCATTTGAAGCAAGTGGATGCTGGGGCTGGATTTATACAAAAAAAAGAGTCCTTCCAAGCCCTACCACTTGCTGTTGTCCATGCCTATTCCCTGTCCCAGCTCTGATATTGTTACATTTGTCTTGTAATCATCAATTGTTACAATTAAAATAATAATATAACATGGTATTTGGTATTGTATTTTTCTATTATAGCAATTACAGTATATTGCACAGATTTGTGACACATGGTGTGTTTTAACATCTCACAGCAGGACAAATACCGTATAAGATCAAGGGACAGTTAGCATGAAAGTGTTCTTTCTCAAATAATGATTAACAGCATGAAGCACTCATTACAAACATCTTCTGAAGCCCAGGCACAAAATGCAGACACTCTGCACAGTGATGCTTTAAGAGAAGTGGGGAGTGATGAACCACCCAGGATCAGGGTGTGTCAGCCAAGATTTTTTCATTCATGTTGTGAGATATGTCTGCTGGGAAACCTTCTGCCATTAGATCTCCTGGGAACGCATGTGGTTCATTGAGCATTTCAAGGGAGGATAAGCAGCAAACTGCTGGGGTCACTGGAGAGCTTATCTGTTTCCTGAAACTGAGTGAATATAGAATATGCTGAAGAGAAAAAACATACACACACTCGCAGAGAGTAGAAGTGGAGTTTTTACACTTGTTGGAGAACTACAGTAGTTAAAAAAATGACTAAATGACTTTCACATGGTCATTTGTTCTATTATGACAATAGGCCATGTCTATACTTAATTAAAAAGCACACAGCTCAAGCATGGATAATACAGATATTCCAGATTAACACGTAATGGCAGCCGATATTGTGGGTGCTGGCTGGGACTGATTTTCAAGTATATGACAAAGATTCCCAGGATCTGTAAAGCAATCATGCAAAATAACAAGGCCACATGTGATGAACAAAGCACAGGCAGATACTATTCTGGTCAGTGCTCTTTATTGCAGAAATGTGCAGTGATATTCCTGAAGGGTAGGGTTATAAGTCATGCTTAAATTATTCAAGTAGGAAGCTGTGTCAGCTTGCATAGGCAGCAAATGACCAGGTGAAGGTTTATTCCTTGCTGAAGAGAAAAGAGACATCTGAAGAAGGCTCTGTAGCTGAAATGTTGTGTCTCTTTTCTTTTCCGTTCAGCATGGAATAAACCATCAGAAGATTTTGATTGAGTAGGTGATCAGTGTATTTGAGTCTGGAGTGGACAACTCCTTGCAGGGTGCAAGGTGTTTTTTTCTTTTTTATTGATTCTGGTCTTTTTACATTGTTCTGTAAATGTACTTCTGCACCAAATGTTGATCTCTAATGTGATGATGATGTACTGTAGTATAATGGTAGTGAAGTAGTGATATTGGTCGGTAATGTATATTTGTGTTTGCAGTCTATTGAACTGTCATTTTTGTTCAGCAGTAATAATAGTTAATTGTAAATCTTTAGTAAGACAGCAGGGTACCTGTGTAAGTGGCCAGGCTAGAACTGGATTAGCTCTTCTTGAGTTCTAGATGGATGTGACAAATTTAATAAACACTGATTACACACATTAAATATTGACTTGTTCTAGAGTTTTGGGGCCAGGTGACAACCCGATAACTTTTGATTATCTTGTCTTCAGAATCTAATTAGCTATTTTTCAACCATTTACTGTGTGAACTCATACGTGTCTTTGAAGTTGTCATGTTCTGCTTCATCTTACACATTTTTAAAAATATTATTTGAAAGTATGTGTGGTATTTGATTACTCATGGAGCATGTGTAGATATTCAGAAAATAATTAAAATGAAAATCATGTTTTGCGTTATGCACTTGCAGTAGCAGTGAAAATGCAGAAAGTAGAAAGTTTTTATCAATGTGTAACACAAGATACTGTATACTAACTGTGTCTTCAGGCCTCAGACTGTTTATCCGTAGTTGGGTCACACTGCTGGAACTGTCAAAGGACACACTGAGTCTCCTCTGATAACTGTCAGCCACTCCAATCCCTTTCCAGAAGGCTGTCGAACCCAGTTCAAGTAGTAGCTCTCAAAGAATCCCAACACCTTGCAGGATAGTGTCAAGGACTCTCTGGGCCTCTTGAGCTCTGATCCGGTCTGGGTCAGCACTACCTCACACTGGACTCCTGAAATAGAAGGTGAATAGGTGCAAAATTGAAGCAGATGAAGAAAACTGACTTCTTTGAAATCAGAATTGAAATCTGGGTTTATGTATCTGATAAAAGAAACAGTAATGCCAGAGTTGTGTGTGAAACAAGAATCATCAGAGCCTGTGTACAACATGTAACCAAGTGAACAGAGTACAGGTTCTGCATTTCCACTGCCAAGATCCCTAAAGGGGTTTTGTTTAAGGAAGTAAAATTTAAATTGCATTATTTGATTGTCAAAGTTTCAAATGTCTCCTCTATAGATTTCAACTAATCTTTGGTTTTGAATGTTTCAAAACTATCAAAACAGACATACCTTCATGCTGTCACATGTAAATGACAAAAGATTCAAATATCACAAGATTGAAAATTTAGCAAGTGACCAGATACTTCTGCTATACCTTAAAAAGCATTCTTCAACTTACAGTATCTTTAATTTATACGGACAGCACTTTTACAGTCCACGCTTAGCTTGAATAGACATCTGCTATCATTTTCTAAAAACAATTCAGTACTGTATATCAGTACACAGCTCAGTTTATCACAGAAAAGCTTAATATACCAGGGAACAACTCAGGCTTTCAGCAAACCGATAAAGATATGGGAGAATAGCTCTAGAAATAAAATAACATATAAGGATATCAGGGACAAGTTCAGGATATCAAGTAAAAAATTAAAATATCAGAGAACAGCTCAGGATACCAGAGTACCAGAGGAACAAATAGACAAATGTGAAATCAGAGTAGTAAAGATTAGATTTCCATTAATTTAAATGGAGTAAAAGACATCAGCAACCTCATTGTTCACTGTTATGGGTAAATGTGCAGGATAAATCCAGACTCCTCAACAGCTAATTTCTGATAAGTCCCATCGTGTAAGCTTTTACAGAAGATGCAAAAATGATTTGATCACACATATGGTGGAGCTGCAAATATTAATTTGTTCAGCTCATCGTATGCAGCCCTGTTGTGCTGTGCTTGTTGTTTTTGTACAGCTGCCACACTGACTTTCCTCACTGTGGCTGTCGAGCACAGTAATACACAGCAGTGTCTTCAGGCTTCAGGCTCTTGGCTTCTATGTACTGCATGTTACTGGGCACATCTTCAGTGAGGACAAACTGCCCTTTTAGAGACTCGGCATAGAGTGGTTCTTTGCCTGACCCAGTATCCATCCTCCCAATCCACTCTAGCCCTTTCCCAGTAGCCTGGCGCATCCAGTGCATGTAGTAGCTGGTCATATCAAATCCAGAGATTTTACAGGACAGTTTGACTGATTCACCAGGCTTCTTCACAACTGCTGGAGACTGAGCCAATGAAATATCACAATAGACACCTGCAAAAAGAATATTTGTTTTTATAAAATATCATTGTAAATGTACAACATGAAACAGAAAAAATGACTATGCTTTTAATTTTAAAAACAGCATACGCACATTTAAAATATCCAAATAAGAGGACAAAATGCACAAGCAACATTTTGGTCTGATGAAAAAGAAAATAATTTCCTGATTCAGAGCCTGCAAGAGAGTCTGTTTCTTTAACTATTCAGTAAGCGTCAGAGTTGTGCGGAGAGGATTTTAAAGGAAGCTGCTGTAAGATACTTTGCATATGTGCTCTGGGGACCTTTAATAAAAGAGGAACAATCATTGCATGATCCTCTAAGCCTCTTTCATGTGAGTGCTGTGTTCTATAAGAAAGCTTTCTATAAAACTCTCTTAGATGTTGCAACAGAGTTATCAAAAGCAAATATTGGGGAAGTCTACTAAGTCCAGGTTTGGCTGTAAGCCTCAGTGCTGAATGTCAGACCAATTACAGTAATATTTCATCTTCGAAAGAATGCTGAAAGACACCTTCAACACTGAAATCAAGACCAAGTGAGTTCACATGATACATCTGAAATAAACAACATGTTTTTACACAAAACTTTCTGAAAACGGATCCCACTGCTGATTGTTAGGAATCCTGGGTGGAAAGATACAAGGATCCTGTGCAGATGCAGGCATGGGTAGTAGATAGGCAGGCGAACAATCCAAAACAAAAAGCAAGTACGTGGTCCAAAGGAGAAGGGTGTTTCAGTAACCAGGAAGAGCGTTAGAAGCGAACAATCCGAAGCAATATGCAAGGTCGTGGTCAAAAGGTGTAAGGTAAGTCGTAATCCGGGGAGAACACAGGTGGCAAACAGTCTGAGGCGAGAGGCGAGGTCCAAAGTCGAAAAGGCAGAAGGGGAGTCCAAAGTCCAGAATAAACAAGGTATGGGGAAAAACGCTAGGTAGAGCTCTCAAGGAGTAGACTTAATACCGAGCAACGGGAAGCAGGTGAGGATGGTATAAATACCACTGCGTGCCGCACGGTAGACTGTGTGCAGGTGGGTTAAGTCATGCGGCGGCATTTGTTAATAATAACCTGCTGCTGGTGCTGATTAGATTGCTTAAGAGTTGGTCTTTGTTGGCTGGCGGTCGTGACACTGATAAGAGTTAACAACAGATCTTGAAGGGTGTGGATGAACCCACACTGTGTGTGAGACTGTTGACAGCAGATGGAAACTGTGCTGCAGTGCAGAGACAGAGACAGTGGACTGCTCAGGCAGCACATACACACAGTGAGTTAGCCATGCTGAGCACACTGGTAACATAGTGCTGCAGTCAACTAGGGACATAGCATGATTATAGAACAAATCCATTTGTACAGACTGCTAAATGTATTGTTTTATGATGTGTTACTCATTTATTATTTGTTGAAATGGATGCAGAAGACTTTGAGGACAAATGTCCAAAACACATAATCAAATAAGATTTCCTGAAGAATATTCCTGACACTATCTCACTAGTACGAATTCATGATTTACAGAATAATTGAAAACTACAAAAGGTCTTTTGAGCCACTAGTGATTTTGTACCACCTCTTATAAGTTAGTCTGATGAGTCACTCATTATGATGATCATACCTTAGTTTTTAATTTTATAAAAACCAGTGAAACCTGCTAGAAACTCTATTGACAGTGTCAGTAATTGGAAACAACATTGAGGGTTCATAGGGCCAGGCTGTGTGAGAGGACAGGACATGTTCATTTAATTTTAAATCATAAGGTAAAATATGTTGTCTACAGATCTTGGATTTTTAATTTGAGGCACTTCGTTATATACAGTATATAAGACTACTATATTAATTTATTTAAGGGGTATTATGCATTATTCATAATTTTATCACCAAATGTTAGCACCAAATTCTATACTGTGCTTAAAACAGACATTCTCTACTAAACAGGACTTGAATGTAATTGAGTGACTGAAATACCCCAAGGTTCAATTTGATGAGTTTTCACATGAATGAAGTTGCTAAGAATTTCATTTCCTGATTTATCTGTGTCTAAGTATGTATCAGGGACTTATTAAATGATCTCACAGCACATCACAGTGAACAGCCAGGTATGCAGCAGTCAACACTCAGAGGACACTTGTTTGTGTGGAACAATTTTAAAAACTCCAGTTAAGCAAAGGGAAATGTATTACAACTTTTCTGATAAACTCTTCACTTATTGTACTTGCTTTATCAGAATGAACCTTTAAGACTTCATAGAATAGTTGAACTCTGCATACTGATACTGATGCTGACAGGCAGAGATACTTACATAATAAACACCCTTTTTTACAACAGGTAACATTGTGTCTTCACATTATGTGTCAGAGGAACATTCCTAAGAAACAGAGCTAACTTTTCACTTCCTAATCAGAGGGAGTGGTGGCTCTGTGGCTAAGGAGCTGTGCCTCTAACTAGAAGGTTACTGGTTCAAATCCTCTGGCTAGCAGAAGAATCCTACTCCATCTGGGCCCCTGAGTAGGAAAGAGTTTTGTACAATCAGACTTCACTTACTGTGCCTCTTACACAGTGATACACTGCAGAGTTTTCAGTCTTCAGACTGTTCATCTCTAAGTACAGTGTGCTTTCAGAATTGTCTCTGGATATGGTGAATTGACCCTTGATGGACTCTAGATAGTATGTAGTACTGCCATTGCTTCTGATATGGACAAGCCATTCCAGGCCTTCCCTTGGACGTAATTCTACAACACCTTTTCATGATCTTTTGTGACAGGGAACATTCACATTTTATGTCACATTTAATTGCACAGATAAGCCTGAGGGAGAGGTTTTTGTTGGGCCTCACTCACACTGTGTATCACTGTGGCTCTCGAGCACAGTAGTACACAGCTGTGTCTTCAGTCTTCAGGCTACTCATCTCTAAGTGAACAGTGCTTTTTTCATTGTCTCTGGAGATGGTGAGTCTTCCCTGGACAGAGTTGGAATAATACTTGTCACTTCCACTTGGGTAGCTGATAGAGGCCACCCATTCCAGACCTTTCTGAGGAGCCTGTCGTATCCAGCTCATCGAATAATTTTTAAATTCATACCCAGACCCTGTGCAAGTCAAGGTGAGCTTCCCTCCTGGAGCGACCAGCTGAGGACCAGGCTGGGTCAGGACCACAGCAGACTGGACACCTGGAAACAGACAACAGAACAATCAAGGACACTGATCCCCTGTTTAACAGTTACAATGAAATGAATAATCCGATATGATTGATAAACTAAACTAACATGGGAGAGCACAGGAGATGAAGAACACCACAGCAAAAACAGTCATGCTGATCAGCGTTGCACCTAAAAGACAATGACAGCAGTCAGGATCCCTCCAACTTTAATGGGCAACACGTCTCAAGTAATTTGAATATCTTTCTGAAAAGGGCAGGACTTCTACCAATACGTTCTTAAAAAAACCACAGCAATGAAGGAAAAGAGTTTTGGATTTCTTTTCCAGATTGCCAATTAATTCTTTGACACTTGTGTGCAGTTTGGACATTTAACATCTTTTTACGACAAATTTACAGATTATTCTGAATATTTTATCTAATTTCTAAGACGAATCTACAGCCATTTGAGATGGAAACAGAAAAGGTTAATTTCTTCTTGTAATGCAAGATCGCCAGTTCCAATTCTTTCACACCCTGAAATATTGTAAGATGAACAAAATGAAAAACCAGAAAAAGTGTGTTTTTTTCTTCCTAAAATCTGATTAAAAAGAAACAGGAATGATGACATAATAACTAATTATTTTTAACCCTTACTTGCACTCTGTTTCTGTAGATACTGTACACTAAGTACAGTACATATCCTGTGGGTTATTGAACAAGGATGCTGATAACTTTATGTTTGGCTTTCACCTCACTTGCCTAGAGTGATGACAACCTGACCAAGGTGACAGGAGATGGTTCTGACCCCCTGCTTCCCACCCAGTCCCCCCTGAGAGGGTGGGGCCAAGCTTCTGCAGCAGCGGGGATGAAGATAAAGTGGGTGGAGGACTGATGAGCAGAGAATTGTGGGAACGAAAGCCAGATATCTCATGTACAGTATCTGGAGGAGGTAGCTGTTGAACTTCCATTGTAAACTCTGTCAGGAAGTCAGAAAGGATTCCTTTCCTACACAGGCTCCGCTGCTTGGAATCTCCACTACATGGTGGTGGAGAAGTCAGAAGAATTCTGGAATTCATGGTCATGATCCTAAATCAGGTAAATATTCCAACCTTTTCAGTCACTCTTTGTGGTGAGGTCAACATTCCAGACCCCATTGATCCAGATCACGACCTTAATGAGAAAATCATTCTGTTGTGATTGGAATGAATTTGGGCTGCAACTATTTCAAGACATTGGGAAAATAAGCTAAACATATCATTTTCTACAGTTATATATGGTTTTCGCAGAGGATCAAATCTTAACTGAAAGATTTTGTCACATTTTGGTTGGAGATTGCCATGGCTCATAGTGACAACTGAAGGCACCTATACATTTATATATTTTTATTTTTACATGTTATATTATTTTTCATTTTCTTTTATTATCTTTTGTGTTATAAAGAAAACAATACAGTCACAAACTGCATAGTTACCATAGTACCAACACTTATGTACTTCCCTAAATTTATTACAGTATATGTTTTTTGTATCATCTGTTTGAACTTGATCAGCGTGCGTGCAGCACAGTAATACACAGCAGAGCCTTCAGTCTTCAGGCTGTTCATCCATAAGTACAGTGGCCTTTGGGAATGTCTCTGAAGATAGTGAAATGTGAGACTGGGTGAAAACAATGCCAGACTGGATACCTGGAAACAGAAAACAGAGTCAGAAAGTTGGCGATTGTTGCTGGAGCCTCTCTCTGTCTACTTTACTACAGCTGCAGCTCTCTCAGCTAACAAGATACTCATTTGACAAATGCAAAACTATCATGAGGAAGAGCCCAAATGTCCGCATTTTAACCTGTTAAATAACAAGAAGAACAGGGAGATTTGCATAAACCTCTAGGAGTACAGATTTAAACAGATAGTGACCCCCTGATGCTGTATTTTCTGTGTGTTTGTACAAGTTAATTACAGTTGCTTCGGGTTTGTGAGTAATTCAAACAGAGAAAGAGGGTTCATAGTGCTAGGCTGTGGGAGTCAGAGTGGTGTGTACATACTGTATATTGATCCTTCATTGCATGTGACGTTTTATTAAAGAGTTTGTTCCATCTCTTTCAGAAAAAAAACGTTTCTGAGCTTATTCCTTCAATTTTAAATCATGTGTATATAGCAACGTTAAAGGTGTTGCCTACAAATCAAGTTTTGAAATCTACAGCACTTCACAATTATGTATATGTGACATACTGAATTAAATTATGTAAAAAATAGTATCCATTATTTATAATCTTATAATGTGTTTAAAACAGACATCATCAACCAAACAGGACTTGTATTTAATCAAGGACTTAAAAAGCAGAAGAGGACTTTATTATTTCCTCGTGTGTCCATGATTGTGTATCTATTTGAAAACGATACATTACATTATCTCAACGCACACTTCATATTTTAGTGTGCAACAGTGCTTTCACCCAACCACAGCAAACACTTCTATGTGTGGAAAATCAGAAAATTCCAGCATAAACAGATGAATGTGTATACAAATTTAAACGTATTTGATAAAACTTGAACTTTTCATACTTACTAAATTAGAAAAAACCTCAAAGACTAAATCTGAAAAATAAATTAATTCATTCAGCAGATAATATCTGCATATTGGCACCAGTATGCTGAAATACTAGGATACCAAAGTAGATTAATACCTTTTTCATACCAGAAAGGATAACATTGTGTCTTCATATTCTTTATCCAAGGACAATTCTTTTTTAATAATAAGAATTTTTATTTGTATAGCACCTTTCATACAATTTTTGTAACTCAAAGTGCTTATTACAAAGAAGAAGAAAAAAAGAAAGCTTACTTAAAATAAGCAACAATAACAAATTAAAAGAACCATGCACAAACAATAAAAATAGCATTAGAATCATATAAGAAAAAATCAATGGAAAGCAAGAGTAAAAAAGTATGTTTTGAGCTGCCATTTAAAAATATTCACAGAGCCAGCCTCCCTAATATTTTTAGGAATACTATTCCACAGTTTGGGTGCTTAGTAGTTTGTACAAGCAGTACACTGACTTCTCTCACTGTGCCTATAGCACAGTAATACACTGCAGAGTCTTCAGTCTTCAGGCTGCTCATCTGTAAGTTCACTGTGCTTTTGGAATTGTCTCTGGAGATGCTGAATCTTCCCTTGACAGATGGGATATAATCTGTGCTACCACCAGAACTACTGATGTAGCCCAGCCATTCCAGGCCTTGCCCAGAAGCCTGTCGGATCCAGCTCACATAATAATCAGTAATGGCATTGCCAAAGTTGTCCTGCCCAGAGCCCTGACAAGACAGTGACTCTCCTGGCTTTTTCACCTGAGGACTGGACTGGGTCAGAACAATGTCAGACTGGACACCTGGAAAGAGACAAAACAGTGCTAATACATAGATTGTTTCCAGAGTAATTAATATAGAAAACATTACTACCACTGCTGGTTCCCAGTTGAATGAAATACACACCTGTACACAATGCTATCATGAAGAATGCAATCAGTATCTGCATTGTGACCCTTCAATACTGACACAAAGAAAGAAGACCTGCAGTTAGTGCCTCACTTGTGATCAGAAGAATGACAGAGGATTAAATAGGAGAAGACACTGGTGGACTTGCATAAACCTGAAGGAGGACACATTTAAATAGCACTTGCTTCTGGGGCCATAAACTATTATCTGTGAATCAGAGTAAACATTTCAATTACAGCTGCTCCGTTTTCAATTTGGATTTGATGAGACTAACATGATTATCAGTCACATCCCATTCAAGAAATGACAGCACATTCGCTTACATGAAATACATCTACTTGAGTCAAGACTTTTCCTGTACTGTATATGCAAGCGCTAATTCCAATATTGTTAATTACGCGTCAGTTAAATTCGGGGTTTCAGAGAGTTTTCTAAATTGTGGTTAAAATAGATTCTAGCATTCAAAGTCAGGAGACGTTTGTGAAACTGTCTTCTTGTCTTTTCAATGCCTGTGAGTTGTATCCCTTTTAAACACATTAATCAGTCAATAAAAAAGAACAGGTGCAACGTAATGGATTTATGTGGGACAGACAAGAATATATAAGTAAAATAACATGCACATAGTACATACTTTGTAGCTTTAAATTATTAAAGCTCTATTATATTCTACTATATTCTATTCTACTCTATTCTTTTGCAATAGAATAATTCAAAATAACATGATAATTTACCATTGATAGGTGAAATTTAATTAGAAATTACAATAAAAACTACAAACTAACATGGTAGTTTGCCATAGGAAGGCGAACAATATGAATTCAAAATAAAGACATTATTTTAAAATGTAAGGAAATGCATTTTACAGATTTTAACATAGCTTACAGCTGGACAAAAATATCTTCAATGTATGCTGGGTATGAAAGTGTTTTTGTCCAAAACAACATCAGCATGAAAGAAGCAAAAGGAACATGAGTAATATAACATTAATCAAATAGAAAATATAGCTCAGAGCTGCAAAGATTACAAAAAATGCACAACATACAGTAATGGCAGGATTCCACAGACAGGTAGACGATGTGTGCTAAACAAGAAATCATGTGTTTTTATGTAATTATATCTAACACCTTTGAGTATGAAAAAAGGATATGAAAATGTTTGCCCAAAACATCAGTATTAGTTTTAAACACACTAAAATATCTTCTGAAGCCCAACTACCCAAAACACAAACTACAAACAATAGCGATGTGGACCGTTCCACATTTTTATTGTTAATTAATATCAGGGAAGTGGACAGCGCTACAGCTCCAAGGGTCAAGGAGCGTAAAATAAGTGTCTTTTGTTTCATTTTGTGAGATATTTCTGCTACAAACCGTCTGTCTACAAACCTTCAGGAGACATTCATGCCTCATTGAGCGTTTTAAGGAAGGAGAAACAGAGAAACCTTGAGACAATGGAGATTTCATCTGTTTCCTGAAATCGAGTCTTGTTTTATTATTGTCGTATACCATAGGAAACAAATCATTTATTACAGCAAAGGAAATAAATCTGACTCCACTTTTCTGTTTATTGTTACTTCCAATTGAGAACAAGAAGACGCTGTGAAAAATGAAAATTCTTCATCTGAGGTGAACATCACGTTGCCTGTATGAGTTGTAGAGTTAAAAAGATACATAATACATAACAGAAGAAACCAGTTTCAGAATGTTATACAGGCTATGTCACAAAACTGTGCTAAAATAAAATGTTTTTAAAGCTGTAAATTCAGCAGATAAAACTCTATACCCAGGGCAGTGCAATAGATGTTAAGCAGGAAGAATTTCTTTTTTTTACATCTACTGCATCACTTTGCTTCACTGTGTCCTCTGAGCACAGTAATACACTGCTGTGTCTTCAGTCTTGAAACTGGATATTTCTAAATAAGCCACATTTTTTCAGTACTCTTATGATACTTTGACACTTGATAGAGTTGGCATAGTTATCATTGCTGACACTAGTATAGCTGTTATAGGCCACCCATCCCAAAGATAACAGCTGCTGTTTACTTCATGGTTGCCTGCCTTGTTCTACAGTTTCTGTTCTTTCTCCGTCTTGTGAATCTCTGTGGCTTTTATAGAAAGCAAAATCAGTTGCATTTGAATAGCACCTGGAGAGGGGCAGGGTCTGGACCAGCGCAGCTCTGAAAAGCCAAGAGCCCTGACCAGGCAGAACAATTCTGAACAGGCAGCTCTCAGCATCACTGCATCTGCTGCATGGCGTTTTGTAACAAGAGTTATTTTATAAAATGTCTTTCTTTTATTTTATAAAAGATCTAGCAAGGACTGGTTTTGGGGACCCATAAGTGTATGGAGACTAGAATCTCACATAACTATCAATTTCTTAAGGTAACTTCCTTTCTAATAGAGAAACTCAAATGTGTTATATACAGGTATTCAGAATGCCTTAGGTGTTTGTAATGTTTTATCAACAGCACATTACAAAAGTATTAGTATTAAGGTTAGAGTTGGGGTTAGTGTTAGGGTTAAGGTCAGGGTCTTCTGTAGCCAACAAGTCTTTCGAAACTATACTTGCAATTGGTTAAGAATGATATCTATAATAACTCAGGTAATATTATTCAGGCTATATGAAAACTTATTCAAAGGAAGAGTTAAGAGTATTTTTTTTTCATTATAGCAAACTAAATAAATCTGGCTTTACATTGCAGCCTGAAATATTTCCAATATGTTTTTGCTCAAATTGTCTCTAACCATTATAAATGAGATGACAGTGAGAAAAAAATTCTTCATCCTGTTGCCTTGTGTCCATCCCAGTGTTTGTATATATTAAAGAGATCTGTAGTTATAGAGTGCTGGTCACCTGTGTATAATATGCTTCATATTGCACAGCAGACTGCAGTGTCTTGAAGCAAATTTCAATTTATAGCATTACACTAAGTTATTTCTGTTGTGGTTAGTAAATTTTAAAGATTCGATAGGTATCGGTAGGTCAAAGCAAAATTCGAACTGAAAAAGGAAAAAAAAAGGGATCTAGGTAATAGTGACTTTGCATTAATACATTACATTTGAATTATAATACACCTCACCCTAGTGGACTATTAGTAAACCACTTGAGGTGCAGGTGCATAATGTCTCATCTAATAAAGTATTGATCTGAGGTAAAATTATTTCTTTTATGTAGTATTAGTAGTATTAGTATTCTCACTGTTCGTTTTAGAGATGGAACAGACTTTCATAGTCACACAGAGTGCTGGTTGCTAGTGTATAAAATACTTTAAAGACATTAAATTTACTTTAAAGATGAATAGGTACAGTAGGTTGAAAAGAAGATAGAACGAAAGAGAGGTTATGTCAGTGGATTTTGTTTAACGTTTTTATGTTTATTATTGTTTGACTTGTGGGAAAAAACTTTCATTTTTTTGGAGAGAAAAGTGCTTTATTTTTATGGCTTGGTGGAAATGTTTGTTTTGTTTCTTAGATTTTTGTATATATTCAAGGGATAAAAAATCAAGTGAAATCACATCCTCATCCACACATACTTTGCTTATTAAGTTCAAACATCAATTCCTAGGATATCTAATAGTATAGAAAAATAAAATAGAATTTTAATAGTTCTAATCTAATATTTTGATATAATTCTAAAATAACTTTTCAAGATATTTTGTCACAAGGAACGTACAGATTGTATATCAGCTTATAAGATACTAATTGCTTTTTTAGGTACACAGTTCAGCCTGAGAGAGGTTTTTGCTGGGCTTCACTCACTCTATGTATCACTGTGGGTCTCGGGCACAGTAGTACACAGCTGTGTCTTCAGTCTTCAGGCTGCTCATCTCTAAGTAAATTGTGTTTTTGGCGTTGTCTCTGGAGATGGTGAATCTTCCCTGGACAGAGCTGGAATAATACTTGTTGCTTCCACTTGGACCACTGATGTATGATACCCACTCTAGGCCTTTCTGAGGAGCCTGTCGAATCCAGCTCATGCCTGAACTTGAAAGGTCAGATCCAGACCAGGTGCAGGTCAAGGTGAGCTTCCCTCCTGGAGCGACCAGCTGAGGGCCAGGCTGGGTCAGAACCACAGCAGACTGGACACCTGGAAGAATTAAAAGATCAAAAAACACATTGATAATTGTGTTACTATCTGCTGCCAAGGCAAGTAACATTGTATAGTCTAATTAAATGTTGCCAAGTTTACATTTAGTAAGACTTACTTTTGAAAACAAATGCTGTAAACGCTAAAATTTGTACAATTGCCATTGCTTGGCAAGATACTTGAGTCAGACAATACAAAGGAAAGTGAGTCACTACTTCTTCTTTTCTTGAGATCATTTATACAGCTCTTTCCCTTCGATTTGACTAGAATTCTTAGAGGGGGCGTGTTCTCAGAGGATGCTCCTTTAAATCCAGTGAAATGTCACGTCAGACAAGACTTGTTGATAGAAAGAAAAGGTTGAAAAGAGAGCTAAGAGAAAGTGTAGAGAGACACCAAGGAATCCAACTTTGTCAGAATGTAAGAGAGGATGATTGTAAGATCCCTATGAGCTGCTCAGATAAACCCTTCAACATTATCATTCAGGGCTAGATTTCTACTTCCTAAAAATCTCAATAGGTCTGTTTTCACAATGTTTTCAATGGCTACAACAAACATCCCAAAGGAAAAAAAAAACTGAACAAGATTTTTTAGTTTGTTTTTGGAATGATATGCCATTAAAGATATGACAAAGATAAAAAACATCCCTCAAATTGTGAGAAGTTCTGTGTATCCATCTTCAACAGTGTGATTATGTGTGAGAACGTCTTGTTCACAGATCCCTTGACCGCACTCGGCCATCATCCCCACCACGTACCTTCCTCTGCAACAGAACTCGCTGCATCACCTGCAAATTCATATCTAACAACACGCTCATTCAGGGCCCTCAGGTCAATTCCAGATCACCCAGACGACATCCTGTACCTCCAGCAGCCTCATTTACTGCATCTCCTGCAAAAAATGCCCAGTTATCTACGCTGGAGAAAAGAGAAGGAGGCTAAGAGACCATTAAGAGGAGATGTTAGGGCTGTAAAGATTAAAGATTTCATTTCACCTCAAATAGCCATGATCACACTGATCTCTCTGTCTCTTTTCTCAGAGAAGGGTTTCTCACCTCCTACAGCAGAAAGACAACAGAAACTAAATTCATCTTGAAACTAGGTTCACACCGTCTCCCTTCTCTCAATGACCGATTTATTTTCATGTAATCTTCTCTATTTTCATGCAGTTTTTGACTTCACACCTTTCTTCACTCCTCTCCACTTTGCACTTCCTGAGTGGCCTCTCTGCCCCTCCTGCCTCCTCCCCTCTCCCAGCTTTTGTTCTTCTGTGCTATTTAATCTTTGCTGTCTGCCCTGTCTTTCTCACACCTGAAGAAGGCTTAACAGCCTAAACATTGTTTTTTCTCTCTTCTCTTTTCAGCATGGAATAAACCTATTACTTGTACCATTAATATTGGCCACCTACATCTATATTTTGAATTGATATTTTAAGACACCTAAGATAACAAAGCTTAATTTCCTGTAGCAATAAGAAATACAAATTATTGAGAAGTGACAGTGAAGAATGATTGGATTTAGTTTCCATGCGCAGGTAGATGTCTGCAAAATAAATCAAAACAATGATTGTTTTGCACGTAAGGACTGTGAACAAACACCATGTGCAGTCGATCTGTTTGTGATCACACCATAGAATGGGGGTGAATGATGTCTGCTTGTAGTAGAGCAGGTGCTGGGAGCAAGGGTGAATCACCAAGGAGGCGAGCCACATTCTTCAAATTCTCACGAAGAAATCACTGAATTGGCTGCACATGGAATTTCTTGCTTCCCATAAAAGCGGTTCCTGAGGCAGTCCAAAGTTGTCTTTTACAAACACAACCTTGGCGCTGTTGCGAAGAACAGTGAGCATTTAAAAAGCAGATACAGTGGTTGGAGGGATCTTCTTGTGCAATAAGGATCGCAGAAGGATTAAAGTTGGGTAATATTGTTAGCAGCCTTGGTCGTTCTCTGGGTCGGGACATTGGTAAACAAGAAGGCTGGTAATGAGTGTACCTGATCAACCAGAATGGAGTGAGTGAGGCTACTGTCCGGGGGAATTATAAAACTGTTACTGTCCATGTGGGAAAACCCCCCTGCCACACTATCAGGAAGGGGGCTCTTTCACACTGCTGTACATGGAATGACAATGAATGGGCTGGGTGGTACCTGATGGATGGTACCTACTGAGTTACACAATCACCTGAGAGGTGCAGCAGGTCCCATTCCAATCGTACCACCTCCCACTGATAACAGCTCATTCATTCTGATTTCAAATATATCAGCTGCCATGTTCTCTTTGTTACTTTACTTTCTTTACTTTTTAGCATGATAAGTAATGTTCAGTTCCAGGAGCTCCTTTCATCTTTTTGCTGCTGTCAATAGTTTGACTATTTGACTACCGGGTTAGGTCAGTCCACACAAGAGAGTTTAGGCAGGTCCAATCATGACAGGAGAATCAGCGTCTCTTCTTCCTCCTTGTAGATCCTGTGCTGGTTAAGACTTTTAGGCCTGGAAGCATCTTCACTGCACTGCTTTGTGCTGGTGGATGGATAGACAAAGCAGAGGATGTGCTGGACACCGTGAGCTTAGTTTTCTGGAAACCCGGGAGACTTTGTAGTTTTGGGGGAACAAATGAAAGAAAAAAATTGAAATCTCATTACTGCTGACTATTCATGAATCAAGTGCACTTTGATACACAGAATACTTGGGTTCTCAGCATGCAAAACATATCTCATTCTTGAATTCTTAATTGCTTCCTAAGAATTCTGGATCCAGGTTATTGGAGAGATTCCAAGTACTGTCCATGAGGCTGTCCATGGTGCTACTACACTGTTTGACAAAAACCAAGAGGTTGGTTTGGTGATCCCAGTTGATGTAATTTTTCCCTTTTATGTATGTACTGATATGCTGATTGTAAACCATACTGTAGCTGCAGTGCCTTGAAGTAAATTCCTAATATTTGCATTGTATACTGTTGTAATAAAGACTGTGATCTTCAACAGCCCTCAGTGAATTTGAATGACTCTAAGTGAATTTGACTTCTTGGCTTTGTAGAAGTGGGGGTGGGGTAGTGGTGGGGTAGGAGGTGGTAGGCGCTTTAAGCTGTGGTTTGCAGAGCACATTTTTTCTTAATTTTCATTATCTAAATCTTCTTTTTTACCAGTTACAGTGTTCAATCCATTTATCCGCTGTCCTGCAGAGGGGCCATCAGCACTGGAAAGAGGAAGCAGTATTTGTATGACATCTGTGTCAGTTTGTATCATTGTGAGTCTCGAGCACAGTAATACACAGCCGTGTCTTCTGCCTTCAGGTTGTTCAGAGTCAGTGAAGACCTGCTGTTCGAGTTGTCTCTGTTCAGAGTCAGTCGTCCTTTCACACTGTCTGCGTAATTTGTGCTGCCATCGTACCCGAGCCACTCCAAGCCCTTTCCCGGAGCCTGGCGAACCCAGTGAATGTTACAGCAGGAAAATGAGTACCCAGAGGTCTGACAGGTGATGCTCAGAGACTGTCCAGGTTGTTTCACTTCGGAAAAAGTTGATGGAACCAAGGAGACAGAGAAAGTCCCTGTAAAAGAATTGGTGTCATTAAGAATTGAAGACTGTCTTCCTAAGCATCATCACGCATAATAAGTATATACAGTATGTGCACATACCCTTTAAGAAATGCATTAAAAGCCAGACACACAA
This sequence comes from Atractosteus spatula, assembly GCF_055471065.1. Classification (NCBI taxonomy): domain Eukaryota; kingdom Metazoa; phylum Chordata; class Actinopteri; order Semionotiformes; family Lepisosteidae; genus Atractosteus; species Atractosteus spatula. The sequence goes on along the minus strand of NC_142710.1, from coordinate 7,600,943 downwards.
CATAGTCTTCATGTCTGGTTCAGTCTGGTTCACCCTCTGTCCTTGCTGGTGATTCAGCCTTGGTGAGGCTCTTAAATACAACACTAGTAACCCTGCTTTGCATATGAGTCTCACCGGCCACAGGGCTCAAGAATATAAGCTACAGGGCTGCTTTCTGTCTCAGTTTGCAATGCACTTCCCATGGAAGACAGAGGTGGATACTATAACGAAGATGTTTCAAAATGGGGAACAGGAGCAACTTCTTCACAGAAAGACACACTGTATACAGGTTACACATAATGTATGGTTTCATATACAAATTTCCCTGCATCTTTAGAATGTTGTATCCTGAAAACAAATGCCCTACTATTAAGGGTTTTTTCTTTGATGATTTTGGGAACAATAATAAGTAAGAGTAACAGTAAAAAAAAAAGATTTATACACAAAGTAACAGGGTCCAATTGACAAATTTGGGGTAAAACCCATAGACTAGGATATATATTTCAGAGTTCTATTTTTTTAATAAATGAGCAAAAGATGAGCTTTTACAGAGAATTGTTTCACTAATTCACAGTATCAAGGGATATACTGTAGTTTTATAATTTGGTTGAATTCATTGACTTTTGAATCATGTTCCAACTATTATCTTTTAAGGAATTATCTGTAATAGTTAACACAAACTCACAAATAACCAAACAGAAACCAACAGAAATCTGTAAGTAATTGTTTGAGTCACTAATGATTTTGACACCCCACTTCCCCTCTTCTTCTGGAGATACATTATATACTGTACAAGATCTGAAGAAATAAGTAAAATGAAAAACTGACAGAAAAATATTGAAGAAATCTGAGTCTCTTATGAATTTGAACCCCAACTTCCCCTCTGTTTCTGGGGGTGTAGTATATAAATATCCTGACCATGTGACTGAAGAGATCTGCCCCCCATCCACCCCACCCACCTCCCCTCACTCAAGTGGGAGGGGCCAAAGGACTGCTATGCTGGTGATGCACAATGGGTGGGAGGAGAGTTTATCAGCAGAGAATGCTGGGAAGGAAGGAAGAAGGAAGAAGGAAGGAAGAAGGAAGGAAGAATGCTGGGAAGGAAGGAAGGTTCCCGATCAGGAACTCCCGCCGTAACAACCGCATTCCTTTGGTGCTTCCTTACCACCCTAACACACTTCCTATCCCCAGGACCATTAACCACAACTTTTCCATCCTACAGGATGATCCCTCCATTGGGGCCCTCTTTTCTGATCGCCCTATCATCTCATATCGCCGACCATCTAATCTGCGTAACCTCCTTGTTCACAGCTCCCTTGACCGCCCTCAACAACCATCCATACCTGGCACTTTTCCTTGCAACAGAACTCGCTGTATCACCTGCAAGTACACAGCCACCACCACACTCATTCAAGGCCCCTCAGGACAATTCCGGATCACCCAGACAGCATCTTGTACCTCCAGCAACCTTATTTACTGTATCTCTTGCAGTAAATGCCCAGCCATCTACATTGGAGAAACAGGAAGGAGACTCGGAGACCGCTTCAGAGAACACGTCAGGGCTGTGAAGATTAAAGATCTCTCCAAGCCCATTGTTTCTCATTTCACCTCTGACGGCCACGACCGCTCTAATCTCTCCGTCTGTGTTCTCAAAGACGGTTTTCCGAACTCATACATGAGAAAGACCACCGAAACTAAAATTATTCTGCAGCTAGGATCACACATTCTCCCTTCCCTTAACGACAGACTACTGTTCTTTTAAATTTTCTCCATTCATTGGAAGTTTCATTTCACACCTCTTTGCACCCATTCTGACTTCACACCTCTTGATTGGCCTCTCTTTCTGTCCCCTACTCCCGCCTCTCACTCCTCCTCCCTCCCAACCTTTTGTTCTCCTGCTACTTTACCTTTGCCTACTGCCCTGTCTCTCTCACACCTGAAGAAGGCTCCACGGCCGAAACGTTGTGTTCTCTTTCTTCTTTTTTTCAGCATGGAATAAACCTATTACTTGTTCCTTTGCAGAAATATCATATACATATATAGAAGAGAAGCTGGTGGCTTAATTCAAGACCATCCTAATAAAGATGCAATTGTGCTGCAGCTATGTCAAGACACTGGGAAACAAAGATGCACACGCACCTCTTTTTCAGGCTGTTATGGTTTTCTCAGAAGAACAACACTTTATTTAGTGCCGTTTTGTTTGGCAATATAGTGCAGTGACAGGCGAGGAAACTGACACATTTAAAAATTATTTCTCTGTAAGTGATAACACAATGATTCACTGCATAGTAAGCCATAGCAAAAACAATTCACGAACTTACCTAAATTACATACAGCATGTGGTTTTTGTACCATCTGTTTGCTGAACTTGATCTGCATGTGGGTTGCACAGTAATATACAGCAGAGTCTTCAATCTTCAGGCTGCTCATCTGTAAGTATAGTGTGCTGCTGGAAATATTTTGTGAGATGGTGAGTCTTCCCTTGACAGACTGGGCATAGCTTGTGTTACCACCATCTCTACTGATGTAGGCCAGCCATTCCAGGCCTTTCCCAGGAGTCTGTTGGATCCAGTTTGTATATGAATTAGAAAAGCCATATCTGTACACATCTTGACCAGAGCCCTGACATGACAGTATGAGAGACTCTCCTGCCTTTTTAACCTGAGGACCAGACTGCATCAGAAGAATGTCAGAATGGACACTTGAGAGTCAGTGTTTTGTGCTTAAATTGTGGCTTTCTCTTTATGTGGATTGTTTTTGATCAAAATATATGTCCCCATCCATCCATTACTAAAAGACTTCAACCACTCCAGGCCAGCAGAAGAGACAGAGCCCATTACAGCAAGCAAAGGGCACAAGGTGGGCTACACTTTGGACAGGACATCAGTCCAACACACTGCACACACTCACACCAGGGCCGATTTTCCCAGAAGCCAAACTAACCTACCAGTATGTCTTTGGACTGTGGGAGGAAACTGAGCTGAACTCTACAGGAACTGACATGAACATGAGGAGAACATACAATCTCCACACAGAAAGCAGCCCAGGTCTGGAGTTGAACCCAGGGTCCCTGCACTGCGAAGGAGCAATGCAAATTTCTGTACCACTGTAACTCCGCATCATTAATGTAACACATCATAAACTGAATTGCTTATAGGAGAACCTGGATTTGTTTTTTTAGTTCATAACGAGAAACTGGACTTTATATGATCATGTGATGTGTTACAATCTCTAGGTGAAGAGCTTTCAAGAGGAAGTGACCTCCCGTTCTGTATTGTGTCTAGAGACAATTACTACAACCGCTTCTGGTGTGTCGGAAACATGACATTTTTAGAGAGATCACTGGGAATATAGATGACTAGAATTTACGAACTACTGTGTTCCCCCAAAAGATAAAGTGAGAATTTGGGTGTGTATTGTAAAAATCGTGGCTCCATGTTGGCATATTGTATTTTTTATAAAAAGGCACAAACTATATTTGTTTGACATCTTCGAATAGTTGTAAAACATATTAAAAGTACCTTTGAATCTTGAGAGTAACATTTAATAAAAGGCATTGCCTATTGGAGAACATGGAGTTTGCAATAGGTTATAACCAGAAACTGGACTCTGCACGATCACAGAATGTGTTGCAATGTTACTGCAGCATGCCTCCAATTTCTCTCACGGCACACTCCAGCTGACAGCTGATTAATGGATCAACCTATTTTTTTTATTTAACGTTAACTCATGAGCATGTCACAAGATAAATGATAAACATTGATTGTGCTGAGAATGACTTATTCTATGGGTATCTGCAAACATCTATTTGCACTGCTTTTGGTTTGATATAGTTTGCTAATAGATTTGCTCAGTAGTTAAAAGAATACCAGTATCTGTAGTTTACATGAGCACAAACTGGATTGAAATGTAACAGTGTAAATCTTCACCACATTATCATGCAGCTCCCCCTAGTGGCTACTGTGCGTTAGCGTTTTCACTGAATTGTAGCAAAGCGTTGTCGTCTTCATTGTACCAATAAACACAGTCCAGAATACTGGCTCCAGCAGAGTTTGAGAAGCTGTTGCTTTTAATTGGTGAAATGCATAATGGAAATAAAGACAAAATTCTCTATTGATAATGCAGTCCTTACGATTGCAGGAGAAATATGGATTCCGCTGAGTAACACAGACTACAGTACCTAAGTGATTTTATTTGATGTCATGTAGCTGCTACGTATTCTCCTTCAGTGTATTTAGACAGTTATTGTACAGGCAGTGAAGGGCACCTTCCCTTCACGTTCCTACACAGCTGTGTCGTCAGACTGTAGTCTGTTCATCTGCAGGCAGACTGAGCTGCCAGACTTGGACACTGTGAACCGGCCTTTGAAGGAGTCTACGTTTGTGTCTGCATTTCTGCCAGCCACTCCAGTCCCTTTCCAAGGGGCTGACGAATCCAGCCCCTGGCATAGCTGCATAGGGAATATACACTGACTGCACAGGACAGCCACAGGCTCTGTCCTGGCTTTCTGATCTCCGAGCTGGACTGGGTGTCACGATTGTAATCCCTCCTCTTAAAGGTGCTCTGTCTCTTTCACATTTTTGCTGATTCCGTGAACCTGCCCTCAATCCTGTCCCTCCTTATTTAAGGCGGGCACTCTCACTACTCCGGGCTCTGCATTGGAAGACGGACGCCTGGAGGCCCGCCTACCATCAAGTTGAGAGCATAGACCTCCTATAGGCATCCTGACCCAGCTGAGTCTGGGGCTCGGAGCGCCTGGCCCCATCATCCTGTTTTTATTTCCCTATCCCTGTACCGGATCCCGTTCCGGTTTTAAAATTTGTCTTGTCTTCGCGCGGATGAATCACTCGGATTAGGACCCTGGACTTCGCCCCGGATTTTCTCCTAGACTCCTTGGACTTGTTCGCCATGGCCACGCCCCCCTGAGCACCATTTCGCTATCGTCACACCCCCTTGTATGTCAACCTGCCCTGACCCTCGTCATCACCCCCCCGTTGTCCTACTCCACTCACTTCCGGATTATACCGTCTGGATAAGGTCCTGAAATCGCTGGATTCAAAGTCCAGAGTGCTGACCATTACACCATGGAACCCCTAAGAGCCCTTGACTGACCTGCGGCCTGAGAAACGCCTGCGCTAAAGACTAGCTTGTTTCAAGAAGCTCAGACGGAAACCTGCACGTTTTACGACACTGGTCATTGCTGCTCCAATCACCACACTATCTGGTCAGCCTGCCCCACCTCAGCCACTGTGATGCCTTCCAAAATAAACCCATTCAGCAATGGACGAAAACGAGACCAAACTATGCCCTTTCATACGGTAACTAGGAAAAGCGTTTCCCACAACTGCCTTTCAAACATCCCAGAAATCATGATGACAATCCATGTACGTGTGTAGTTCTACTGAGCACCCAGAATACAAGGAACACGCACTGGACAAAGAAGTGCAGCAATTCATTTTACCAGCACTTCCCCCGTGGACAAAAGCAGCTTAGTATTGAACTAGCTGGAGACACTCATCAGCGTTTGGTGGTCAAACTGTTAACTGTTAACTTGGCATTTAACAAGCAGAAAAACAAATGACTTTTGCCATCCTGATTGGCAGCAGGTCGCTGTATTTTGTCACTTTTATCACCATCTCGTTTGCTTATATTGAATCTTTTTTTTTTCTTATTTCATTGTGATAACTAGGGAGTTACGTGGAGTCAGAGGACTAAAATCAGACCGATTTCCAGGGCTGGATGTTTGCTCATATAAGAACTGCCTTTCTTGCCGGTTTTGTGACACCAGCGGAATGGATCGTCTCCGTTTTGAGAGCGCTTGATATGAACTATTCAAAAGGCAGATTGCGCGGATCTGAAGGTTTAATTCCCTTTGAGATTTAAACCACTTTGCCACATATCATCACGTTGAAGAGTGCAAAATGGCACGCAAATGTGAATATATGGAAGCATTTTTAAGCCGTTAAAAACCATGTTGAACTCTTTCAAACTCTTTATTCACGAAGCGTAGTGGTGGAGAAAGAGGCACAAGGCTCGTTAGTCTAGGGGTATGATCCTCGCTTCGGGTGTAAGAGGACCTGGGTTTAAATCCCGGACGAGCCCGCTTTTCTACTCTTACTCGTGCGTAGTGCGTAAAAGACCGCTCAGTTGAGAGAGGGATTATAATTTGTGTGCTGCCCCCACAAGAAGAAGCGCCCTCCCTCGTCACTGTTCTCGTGATTCAAGACGCCGGTCTCCTGCAGTCGTTCGCTCAGCGGAAGATTGGCTTGGGTTGAAGTGACCATGACAGTTGGAAAGAGATTCATTCAAGACCTCTTGCAACTAGCAGGCAAAGAAAAGACTCTCTTAAGTGTAAAGTTTTGTAATCACTTGCTTTGTGCGGCATGAGAGTTGAGCTCAATGCCATTTTTTGCTTCACCATTAAAGCAATTGCATTCTGCGTGTAAACTGCGTAAAATCTTCATAGGTGATTGGTATTGGACTCAAGAGAGAAACGCCCGTAGACAGAACGTTAACGAGAAAGGAAAGGTTCCACCGAGACTTGAACTCAGATCGCTGGATTCAAAGTCCAGAGTGCTGACCATTACACCATGGAACCCCTGAGAGCCTTTGGCTGACCTGAGGCCTGAGAAACGCCTGCGCTAAAGACTAGCTTGTTTCAAGAAGCTCAGACGGAAACCTGCACATTTTACGACACTGGTCATTGCTGCTCCAATCACCACACTATCTGGTCAGCCTGCCCCACCTCAGGCACTGTGATGCCTTCCAAAATAAACCCATGCAGCATTGGACGACAACTAGACCAATCTATGCCCTTTCATACGATAACTAGGAAAAGCGTTTCCCACAACTGCCTTTCAAAAACCCCCAAAATCATGATGACAATATATTCACAATATATGACATGGATAGACTCCTCTGGCCTTCTAACATGAGAGTTGGTCAGCATGAGAAGAATGTCAGAGTGGACACTTGGGAAGAGATAAAATAGAGCTAATACCTCAATTGTTTCTAGAGTAACTATATTTAAAAAGACCTATATCTCTTGGCCCTAAGATTAATGAAATGCTCACCTGTACACAATGCATTGTCACCTGTCAATACTGACACAAAGAAAGAAGACCTGCAGCCAGTGCCACTCTTGTGATCAGGGCAGCAGCAGAGGGTTAAATAATAGAAGACAAAGGCAGATTTGCATGAACCTACAGGGGGTCACATTTAAATAGCCCTGTCCTCTGGCAGAATAAACTATCATCAGTCCATCAGATGGAACATCGTAGTTACAGCTGTTCATTTTCATTCTGAAACTGTAACTAACTTAATTATAAACCACTTAACATTAGAGTAACTATGTTTAAACATGTTACGACCCCAGGTGTCTAGGGGTAAAGGGGTGTAACATTTAGGATAATTTTTTTTGGAAGCGGGTGGGTTCTAGTGAGGGAATAGGAAGCATGATAACAAAAGTGGGTGCAACAGATGATTTTAGGGTGAATAAGTGACAGGTATGAAATAAGACAATAACACACAGGGGTAAGGAACTAGAATGGTGCCAGAGAAAACAAAATAAACAAAATGGAGCTGGCTAGGAAAGTGAGGGAAAGCTAACCTGAGTGCAAAAGAAAACCCGAAACACACGGTCTTCGGTGTCTTTAACACCCTAGCTAACCTGCACTTACTACCCAAAACCATACAAGACAAACGGCACTCACTCGTACTAAACTAGTTTTACTAATACAAAATCAACTAAGTGTGTAGAATGTACCCAACAACCTAAACTAACCTTATACACAACATTGCACACAAAAACACTAGTGAACTAGGAATACAAATAAGGGAAAACAAGAGTAATCAACAGAAACAGGGTACAAAAGAATGCAAAGGTTGAATATATAACACTTAAGGGCAAGGTAATGGTTAAACAAGGATAAACACACAAACGAAAGTACAAGGAGACGAACAGAAACCAACAAAGCCAACAAACCAACAAAGCCGAAGCAAAAGCGAAGCAATAACCAAAACCAAGCGGGATTGAAGTCAAACAAAAGGCCTTTCCTTCCTGAAAACCTCCATGTTATATACTAAATAAGATGCAGTCTGGTTGGCTGAGAGGCTGATTGATGGTGATGTCACAAGGAACAGTGGTGTAATGGTGGGCCAATGGGGGAGGGAGAACAATCAAAGGTCAGCAGTGTGGAACATAACAAAAAACACACACAGACCACACACTGGGACGTAACAATCCACAAGAAATACATCTACTCCAATTAAGGCTTTGTTTACTTCCAAGAACAGGGCAAGAGTCCAAGGCCAGGCAATCCATCCGAGACAGACGATTAATATCCAGAATCGGGTCGGGACCGGCAGGGGGCACGGGAACAGGGAACAGGAAACAGAAAGTAAAACTTCCAGGTCCCGGGCTCACATGATGCGGGTACCAATGCAGAGCCAGGATTAGCGGCTTTTAAGGGGGAACTGAAAAGGGGCTGGAACAGGGAACAGGTGCGGGAGATGAAACAAACAAGGAAGGGCTGGAGCGTCCTTAAGAGGAGGAGTTTGTGATCGTGACAGAAACGTCTAAGTACAATAACAGCCATATACTGTAGCTCTCACTTTGTATTTTTAATGAACTACAGAATAAAGATTACAGTAGATTAAAACAATAGAACATGGTAATTTGCCACAGGTTGGTGGACGATATGTCCTAAATAAGAAATTGTTTTCTTTTAAAGAAATTATGTTTTCCAGCTTTCTGAAAGTTGGAATTTATTAACATTTCACATCAGAACAAATATGAGTTCAACAGCGAGTGAGTATGACCTACCACTGTAGGTGTTATCTGGTATTGATTTTCCAGTGTAAATTTACTTGACAAATATTCCAGGATCTGTAAAGAGACTTTTTAACAAAGCAGAGACAAACATCGTTCTGGTGAGTGTTACAGAAATGTGTAGTGATATCACTGGAAGGGAGGGTTTTATGTCATGCATAAATTATGCCGTTTGAGTCCGTGAAAAGTTTCTGATGATTTAAGTAGGGTGTCATTGTATTTGAATCCAAAGTCAATGACATCTTGTGGAGTTCAAAGTGTTCATGTTTTCTACTGATTGTGGCCTTTAAAAATGTTCTGTAATTTTACTTCTGTAGCAAATATGGGTTTATAATATTCTTCACTGCAATTATACTGATATCGATTTTTAATGTTCTGTATTATGATTTTAATTAAGTAGTGACATTGGTCCATAATATACATATGTGTTTGCAGTCCTATTGTCCTGTGAGTTTTTTTTCACGGTGATATTAGTTAATAATAATGTGTAAGTGATCAGGTTGGAGCTGGAATACTGTAGTTCTCTTGAGTTCTGGAGCCACGTGACAGACTTAATAAACCACGATAACACACATTTCACACTTTCACACCAAAGAACTTTGGAATTTCTTGTCTTTGTAACTTAATTAGCTACTGCTCCCTTGTATCTCTTTTAATTTGTTACAGTCTGTTTCATCCTATAAATGATTAAAAAAACATTGTTTTATATTTTATTATTGTTTTATAGTATATATTGTATAAGATTATCCGTGAATCACATGTGAATATTCTGAGTTTCTCACATTATACTCTTGCAGCAGAAGTGAGGGTGGAAGAAGCAGAGGGTTTTTGTCAGGGTGTTCCACAGGCTATACTAACTGTGTGCTGTTAGCACAGTAATACACAGCAGTGTCTTCACTCCTCAGACTGTTCATCTGTAGTTTGGTCACACTGCTGGAACTGTCAATGGACACACTGAATCTGCCTTTGATGGCATCATTGTAGTTGGTGTAACCATTGTCTCCTCTGATAATTGTCAGCCACTCCAATCCCTTTCCAGGGGGCTGTCGAATCCAGTTCAAGTAGTAGCTGCTGCTGAAGGTGAATCCCGACACCTTGCAGGACAGTGTCAAGGACTCTCCAGGCCTCTTGAGCTCTGATCCGGTCTGGGTCAGCACTACCTCACACCGGACTCCTGAAATAGAAGGTGAATAGGTGCAAAATTGAAGCAGATTAAGAAAACTAAACTTATTTGAAATCAGAATTGAAATCCAGACTTCTGTACCTGATAAAAGAAACAGCAATGCTAGAGGTGTGTGTGAAACAAACATCATTAGAGCCTGTGTACACTGCACAATATGTAACCAAATAGACAAAGCAAAGGTTGTGCACCTCCTCTCTGATTTCTGAAGGTCTTATAGGCAAGGGATTTATAGGTCTTATAGGGGTGGAATTTGCATGAAATTCATTTAAGGAACTAATATTCAAATTTCCTCCCATTGAGGGTTTCAAAAGTTCTCTGTCACTTCAGAGAAGAGCTCTCCCCATAGGGAAAAAAACAAAAACCCTGTGGCAGAAATTAATCTGTTTTTTTGTATTTTGAGGAAATTATTTTCATACATATTTTTTCATGAAATTCTGAAGAGCAGATAAGTGCACATTTCTTAGAAATGTGAGAAGCAAATTAGTTTGGGACATAGTACTTTTATTTTTTTGTTTGTATTTATTGAATTCTGGAATACAAGTACACATTGTTAATATGTAAACAATGACTAATGTGCTGTTTTTTTTATTTACATATATATATATATCGCTTTTAAAGTCTCTAGATTTTCTTTTCAGAATGACTGAATGAGACATACCCATCACATACTGTATATTTATATTATATTCAAGTACTGTATATTTATAAGTGACCAGATACCTCTACCATACCTCGTATGTTTTTTTAATTTTAAACTAGCAGTGCTTGTTCCACCCTTATCTTAAATAAAAATCTGCTATGCTTTTCTAAAAACAAAATGTCACTTGTTACAATGTAACTGCATGCCTGCAAATTCTCTAACCGCGCACCGCAGTGGATAATGGGTTAGTGGATGAAATATAGATTTGTAATTTGTGACCTTGTCACAAGATAAATGTGAATTTTTAGGTTCAGGCACTAAACTGAAACTGTGCCTGAAGCAGTCATTTTCTGGGCATCTGAAAAGATGTATTTGGATTGCTGTGTTGACATGATTTACAATAAAAGACAAGTTATTGTCTATGACATAAGACAGAGGACTCGCAAAATCTGGAGATTGCACATGCTTTGTTACAATGTAGAATTTGGTTAAAACAGTATCTCACAGCGCACTCCAGTGGACAATGTGCAGTGTGCAGTTTTCGCCCACCCCAGTTGCATGCAGCTGTCATCGTACCAGTAAGTACAGCCAAGAAGACTGGCTCTAGCAAAATTTGAGTGACTTGTTATTTTTGTGTAATGAAATGTACAATGGAAATAAAGGCAAATTTTTAATAACAAACCAGCCCTTAATACTGCAGGAGAAATAATGATTTAATTGAGTAAAAGAGACTCTCGTACCTCACTAAGAGATTTTATTAATGTCATGTCACTGCAGCAGTTACTCAACATTGTGTTCGGACAGTTATTGTACAGGCAGTGTCCTCACTGTGGTCCTCGGGCACAGTAATACACAGCCGTGTCGTCAGACTGCAGGCTGTTCATCTGCAGGTAGACTGAGCTGCCAGACTTGGAGATTGTGAACCGGCCCTTGATGGAGTCTGCGTATTCTGTGTTAGCATCGTAGTAAATGAGTGCCAGCCACTCCAGTCCCTTTCCAGGGGGCTGACGAATCCAGTTGCTATCCGTCAGGGAATATCCACTGACTGCACAGGACAGCCGCAGGCCCTGTACTGGCTTTCCGATCTCCGAGCTGGACTGGGTCAACAGCACATCACCACAAGTTTGAGAGACAGGAGCTCAGCTCCTTACATAAATTAATTCAAATCTACAACAACATGAGCTATGATATCTGATTTTGATGTATGAGTGTGCATATACAGTATATATAGTATGCACATGTATGAGTGGAAGTATATGTATAAGATCTCCCAATGGAGACATTGTACTGTAACTTTTTTTTTAACATTTGATTTGCACATTACAATGTCTGTCAGATATTTTGCCAGTACCATGGCTGATTCCATAAAGTTAAAAATATTGTCAAGAAGGAACACTTTTAGATGGTGTGCCTTAAAAGGCAATTTAAGAAACACTGAATTGTTTGCATGGGTCATTGCAGTACATTTGGTGTTTTTCAGGCAGGGTCAAAGATGTGATTCTGTATTGTTACAAGTGAGATTCAGATACTGGGGTTTTTTATCAGGACACAGACTTCACTTCTCTCACTGTGCCCCTCTGGCTTCTAAGAGCTGAAGGTTACTGGGCACATCTTCAGTGAGGACAAACTGCTCTCTTAGAGAGTTGACATAGAGTGGTTCTTTGCCTGACCCTGTATCCACCCCCCTCCCAATCCACTCCAGCCCTTTCCCAGGAGCCTGGCGCATCCAGTGCATGTAGTAGCTGGTCATATCAAATCCAGAGATTTTACAGGACCGTTTGACTGATTCACCAGGTTTCTTCACAACTGCTGGAGACTGAGCCAATGCAATATCACAATAGACACCTGCAAAAACAAAACACGTGACTTCTTATAAAAATAAGTGTGAATGTGCAATATGCCGAACAGGAAAAGAGAAACCAAAATGTATGAATCTAATATTAAAGAGATCTCACTTAAAAAAAAAATCCAAATAAGAGGAGGAAATGTACTAGCCACATTTTGTTTTGCTAAAAAAGAAAAGAATTTTCCTTCAATTTTTTTAGCATTGTGTGTTGTCTAAACCTCTCTACAACAGATGCTACAACAGAGTTATCTCAAGCAGATTTCAAAGAAACCTACAAAATCCAGGTCTGGCTGGAAACCACAATGCTGAATGTCAGACTGGATTGCACATAGTTCATATTTTAAAGAATGTTTAAGATATCTGAAGTTAGAACAAGTTGGTTCACATAATATATCTGAAATGAACAACATGTTCTTTGTGGAAAACTTCCGGTAAACTAAACAATATTACCCAATCACTAAGAGTGTTGGGGTCTAGTTTGTCATCAGTATAACAACATCTCATCAACTATGCTGAATACAGACCGAAGAAATCATGGGTTGTGTAATTTTGTTTTTTTTACAAAGTTCTTGTGTGATTTGAGTGTGAAGGGTTGGGGGTTATCATTAAAAAAAAACTATATTATTTTTAGTAAAAGCCCTCAAGATTACTTGATCGAAATGAATTGATTTTTTAATCACTTCTCAAACCTGTTAGTTAAGTGCATCCATTGCTTGTGAAGGAAAGGGTGGAGCTTGCATGTGGGTAATGTTACTTTACGAGTCTTCATGGGGCAGTGGTACAACAGTTAGCATTGCTGCTGTACAGTTCCGGGGTCCTGGGTTCAATATACTGTATGTATCCTGCCTTACTCTCATTGCTTACCAAGGTAGGTTAAAGCTCCCCTGAACTGGATGAAATTTTTAGAAAATGGATAGATTAATTCATATGACAGTGCATCTCTGCTATTGTAGTATAAAACAAGGCCTAAATCCAAATCATGCTTTTTTTTTACATTTTGGACCTCATTCGTGAAAGGCTTTTATATGATAAGGTGCACACTATCCAGTGATAAGCTGATTAATCAGGTGCAGCTCAGCACAAGATTGAATGTAAATTGAGCCACTTGATTTCGCAGGCAGTGCTGCATCATCCAAGAGCATGGAAACACCTTTAACAATTATGATGATGTTACAGTATACAGTTTGGCCAATGGGCAGCTTTAAGTAAGCAACTTAAAATCAAATGGACGTCTTCTGTACGGTTTGTTTATATAGTGTATAAGTATATCTTGTGTCTGTGTATGGGTATATCTTACAGGACATATCTTTTGTCATTTGTGTTGTACAGTTGCTGAGTTTTGCTCTGATTCCCTGCCATACACTTTGATAAGTTCCTTTTAAAGTACTATTCAAGTAAAACTATTTTTTTGCCTGAGGTATTGCGTTACATTCAATGTTTTTTTTCCAAACATTGAGGAAGGCACACTCTCTGCCTGCTGTCAAGGGTGAGTGAGATTTGAGGGTTTTTGTCAGGGCTCAGGCTTCACTTCTCTCACTGTGAGTCTCGGGCACAGTAATACACAGCAGTGTCTTCAGTCTTCAGGCTGCTCATCTCTAGATAACTCTTGGATGAACTGTCCACAGAGACTGTGAATCTCCCTTTGACAGAGTCGGCATAGTAAGTGTAGGCTTTGTCTCCTCTTATCATTCCCAGCCACTCCAGAGGCTTCCCAGGATCCTGTCGAACCCAGCCGGCATAATAAGTACTGCCACTGAGAGTAAATCCTGAGAAAGTGCAGGACAGTGTAGCTGATTCTCCAGGCTTCTTGATCTGGGGACCAGACTGTGTCAATACAATGTCTGAGCTGACACCTGGACAGAGGAGGAAAACAAGGATTACAATCCAGTCATGAGTCAAAATATGATTATTGAAGATACGACTAGCAATAATACTTACAAGAAAGAAGAAGAAATGCTGTGCAAGTGAAAAATAAAAGGCCCATGTTCATGGCTCACAGAGATCCTGGAGGAGAGAGATAAAAGCTATTACATGGACAAGCACAAATCCCAGTGTTTATTTCACCTTGTGCATGTGTGTCAGAGTTTTTATAGCGTGTACAACCCAGAGGATTTGAATAATTATTTAAATGGGAGGGTTTGAGCCATCAAGCCATCCTCTTAAAAACACACAGAACATGCTTTTTTTATGCCCACACCCAAACTCCTTGATTAACACTGACACTTCCTTGTCATGAGATCTCACTTCTGTTTGTCCTGTGTACAACTATAAAGAGTGCAGTTGTTCTCTTGACGTGGAAGACAGGCATACAGACCGTTGCAGAAGCTCACAGAGCAGATCCAAGAGGCAAAACCAATGTGAAGTCGACAGACTTTTCCATTTGAACCAGGGAGTTATCATTTTTCTCCTGAGTCCTGAGTGACAGTACCTAAACCCTTGCCATAACTCATGAACTTGAAGCCCTGAAGACAGGACTCTGAGTTACAGTCCCTCAACTCCCAGCTTGACTCCAGCTGTGTGCTTGAAGACCTTAAAGCAAGACTGTCCCTCAAGGGCTGCATGCCAAGGACTTTGCATTTGCACTCAGGTCTGTAAAAGCAGCTGGTTAACTGTGATGTGTGCAGAAGAGAACAGATACGGCGCCTATTGTTCTCTGAACGTCACCACTGGTGTATTTTCGGATCAAGTCCAGCGGGTCCAGAAGAAAGCAGAATCAAACCAGTCTGCCCCTCTTAAACCCCAAACTACAGTATTTAATCCTCAGATCTCTTGAAGCCAGACAGGCCTCACAAGCCACCTGCTGTGAGATCACATCCTGAGAAACAGCAGTACGGTATGTGGTCATGTGTGTAAACTGCTCTAGACTCCTTTCCTGTAGGTACTTATGTTCTCTTGGGTTAACTGACTTACTGTTGTGTGCTTATGTAGCTGCTGTACAGCAGGAGTCTCCAAACCAACAGATGGATGTTAGTGCTGTTGTCTCAAAGCTCTTGGGTCCTACATAGTTTCCAAACTGGGGAGTCTGTGTGGATTATGCGTGTTCTTCATGTGTTCCTGTGGGTTTACACCAAAGGCATGGTGTAGTACAAAATGGAGATTCAATAAATTTCTACCTTTCTAAACATTTAGAACCCTTTTTCATAAAAGATTCTTCTGTGATAAGGTGCCTACCGTGCAAAGATATGCCTATGAATAAGATACATCTCAGCGCAGGAATCATTGTAAATTGAGGCCCTCAAATTTAAAGGAAGGGCTGCTTCTTTTAACAATTATAAAAAGGTCAGACAGGTTGAACAATGAACAATTGTAAGTAAAAAAGTTCAGATTTATTGGACTTTATAGGCTTCTATTTATCAGACTTTATTTATTTGTCAGGTTAATTGGTACTACAGAATCATGCATCTGTGTGTGTTTGTTTCCTGAATGAGGTTGATTACAATTTCTAATTTCCCAGTTTATCTATGATTAAGTCACTATTACAATCTTACTGAATTATCTCACAGCACACCCCAGTGAGCAGCCACAAAAACAGCAGTGAACAATCACAGGACCCTTGTTTGTAGAGAAATAGTACAAAACCCAGGTTAAACACATTGGAAATGGATTTAAACATTCACTTTTAAACACTTGCTTTATCAGAATGAATCTCCAAGACTTCATAGGACACTTGACCTCTGCTTGACCTTGCTGATATATACTGGCAGGCAGGGACACCGAAATATATTGTATAAAAACCTTTTTTTTTCTGCAACAGGTAACATCATGTCTTCACACTCTGTGTCAGAAGAACATCCCTAAGAAACAAAACTGACGTCTAAATGCATACCTTTTAAATTCCTCCATAGAGCACAATTTTTGTACAAGCAGTACACTGACTACACTCACTGTGCATGTTACACAGTAATACACAGCAGTGTCTTCAGTCTTCAGGCTGCTCATCTGTAAGTACAGGGTGCTTTTGGAATTGTCTCTGGAGAACGTAAATCGACCCTTGATGGACTCTATGTAGTTTGTAGTAGCACCATCACTGTTGATATAGGCCAACCATTCCAGGCCTTTCCCAGGTGCCTGTCGGATCCAGTTCATATTATAAACAGTAATAGTTTTTCCATTCTTGTCCTGTCCAGAACCCTGACAAGACAGTGTGACAGACTCTCCCGGCTTTTTAACCTGAGAACTGGACTGGGTCAGAACAATGTCAGACTGTACATCTGAAAAGAGATAAAACAATGTTAACACCTTGATTGTTTCCAGCTTCATTAATATAGAAAAGACGTACATCGACTGGTCCCCAGTTGAATGGAATGCTCACCTCTACACAAGGCTATCATGAAGAATGCAATAAGTATCTGCATTGTGACCTCCCAATACTGACACAAGGAGTCTGTAGTACCTGTAGTCAATACCTTACTTGTGATCAGGGTAGTGGCAGAAGGTTAAATAAGAAAATACACAGATGGATTTGCATGAACCTGTGATACGACACATTTAAATAGCACTGACCTCTGGGGAAATGAGCTATTGTCAATCCATCAGAGTGAAAGTCTCAATCACAGCTGCTCCAAATTCAATCTGAAACTGATGCGACTGAGGTGATTATCAGTCACATATTTTAAAGCATCAATATTCATCTACAGTACATGAAATACATCTACTCCAGTGTATAATATATATATATTAGTGCTTTATATGCAAGCACTAATTCTAATTTTATTTAAGAAACTGTCAATTAAATTCAATATTAAAAATAATTTATTTCTTTAAATTGTGGTTAGCCTACATTCTAGCTTTTGAAGCCAGCAGACCTTTGTGAATCTGCCTTCTTGACTGTTCCAGGCCTGCGAGTGATATCTATTTTAAACACATAAATCACACATAAATAAACAGGTGAACGGATACAAATGAATGGATTTATGTGGAATAGACAGAAGCACCCAGGGGTCAGGATGTGTCACTCAAGTGCTGTGAAATATTTCTGTTGCAAATGTTCCGCCAGTAGATCTCCTGGGGAGGTGCACTGTTCATTGAGCGTTTCAAGAGAGGAAAAGCAGAAAACCGTTGGAGTCACTGGAGATCCCATCTGCTTCCTGGAGCTGAGTGAATTATGTATCCGTCACTTTCTGTGTAATATTTGATAAAGAGGAATGAACTATATTCCTTTGATCTTCAAATGTTTTTTTTTCTAACAAAACAAACTTTATTCCACAATAGGCATCTTACAATTTGTACACATTCTAACAAGCCATGAAAACTCTACTAGATTCCAAAAGTTCTTGACAAATTGTCCATTTCCATTTGAAGCAAGTGGATGCTGGGGCTGTATTTATACAATAAAAGAGTCCCTCCAAGCCCTACCACTTGCTGTTGTCCATGCCTTTTTCCTGTCCCAGCTTTGATATTGTTACATTTGTCTTGTAATCATCAATTGTTACAATTAAAATAATAATATTACACGGTATTTGGTATTGTATTTTGTATTATAGCAATTACAGTATATTCCACAGATTTGTGACACATGGGGTGTTTTAACATCTTACAGCAGGACAAATACAGTATAAGATCAAGGGACAGTTAGCATGAAAGTGTGCTTTCTCAAATAGTTATTAACAGCATGAAGCACTCATTACAAACATCTTCTGAAGCCCAGGCACAAAATGCAGACACTTTGAACAGTGATGCTTTAAGAGAAGTGGGGAGTGATGAACCACCCAGGATCAGGGTGTGTCAGTCAAGTGTTTTTCATTCATGTTGTGAGATCCAGTATGTCTGCTGGGAAACCTTCTGCCATTAGATCTCCTGGGAACGCATGTGGTTCATTGAGCATTTCAAGGGAGGATAAGCAGCAAACTGCTGGAGTCACTGGAGATCTCACCTGTTTCCTGAAACTGAGCGAATATAGAATATACTGAAGAGAAAAAACATACACACACTCGCAGAGAGTAGAAGTGGAGTTTTTATGCTTGTTGGAGAACTACAGTAGTTTAAGAAATGTTTAAATGACTTTCACATGGTCATTTGCTCTATTATGACAACAGGCCATGTCTATACTTAATTAAAAAGCACACAGCTCAAGCATGGATAATACAGATATTCCAGATTAACACGTAATGGAGGCCGATATTGTGGGTGCTGGCTGGGACTGATTTTCAAGTATATGACAACTATTCCGACAATCTGTAAAACAATCATGCAAAATAACTAGACCACATGTGATGAACAAAGCACAGACAGATGCTATTCTGGTCAGTGCTCTTTATTGCAGAAATGTACAGTAATATTCCTGAAGGGTAGGGTTATAAGTCATGCTTAAATTATTCACGTAGAAAGCTGTGTCAGCTTGCGCAGGCAGCAAATGACCAGGTGAAGGTGTATTCCTTGCTGAAGAGAAAAGAGACACCTGAAGCTGAAATGTTGTGTCTCTTTTCTTTTCCGTTCAGCATACTGTAGAATAAACCACCAGAAGATTTTGATTGAGTAGGTGATCAGTGTGTTTGAGTCTGGAGTGGACAACTCCTCGCAAAATGAGGAGCAGTGGCAGAAACTAACTAATTGGTGAACCAACCATGAGAGGATATTGTAAAGCCAGGAATAACAACTTGTTTCAATACATACTGTAAACAATAAATGATTTTATAACAGCTACATTGCTCTCTTACATATGAAGGGTCTAATATTATAATAGACAAAATACTGTTTTGTACAGTCTGCTAAAAATATTGTTTTATGATGTGTTAGTAATTTATCATTTGTTGAAGAGAATCGAAAATAATAAAATTCCAAAACACATGAATGATTTCCTGGAGAATGTTTCAGGCACAGAGTCCACATGGTAGAATTGGTGTGAACCCATCATACAATATGTATTTGAGACTTATAATTTATAATAACATTATGCAAAAGAATGTTGTCATAAATTCACAGCAACAAACAATAAAGTTTCCAAATTCTTTCTAGATTTTGTTTGAATTCCTTAAGTTCCACATTATACTCCCATTGCTATTTTTTTAAATAATGACTAATTTATCAATACCCATGCTATCTCATTAGAATAAATTCCTAATTGACGGAAAAAAATGAAAACGAAAAAAAAATTGGCATTCAGTAATGATTTTGAACCCAGGAGACATGCAAATCTATGGGGATATTGATTTTTGATTGAGAATGTTTAGAGTTCAAGTTTGACTTTAACCTTACTTGGCTAGAGATGTGATCTCCTGACCCTGTGCTCACATGAGACGGAGGTGATCTTCCCTCACTCCCTGAGTGGGAGGGGCCAAGGGACTGTGACAATGGTGATGAATATCAGGTTGGTGGACGGTTAATGAGCAGAGGCTGCTGGGAAGGAAAGTCAGCTAGCCCATGTATATAAGGAAAATAGAACAGAAGAATTTCCACTGTAAACTGTTAGGAGTCAGAAGGATTTCTACGGACATCCTCGCTTGCATGCGGGAAATCCCCTGTATGGCTATTGAGAAGCCAGGGGAAGTTTGGACTTTATGCCCATAATCCAAAATAAGTTAAGTATTACAGTCTCATCAGTCACTCTCTACGTAGATCATACCTTAGTTCTCAGTTTTATGAAAACCAGTGGAGCCTCCTGGAAATTGTATTGAAGGTGTCAGAAATTGGAAACAGACAATGAGTGTTCATAAGGCCAGACTGTGTGAGAGTCAGAATGATCTGTACATACTGTATATTTCTAGTTCCTTGTACAATATTGTATGTTGTGCAACTTTGAAATGTTCAGTGTGGATTTATTCATTTAATTGTAAATTATGTGTATGCCTACAGGTCTTGTATTATTAATTTGAGGCACTTACTACACAGTGTATATATAAGACTGCTGAATTAAATATGTAATATTTATATTTATAAATATGTAATATTATGCATCATTCATAATCATGTGATGTGCTGAAAAGACCAAACAGGACGTGAATGTGATTGAGGGACTAAAATACACCAGGAGCAGATTGATGAATTTTCACGTGAATGAAGTTGCTAAGACATTTCTCGCCTCTCAGATTATCTGTGATTAAGTATAATTAGAAGTTTATCAAATTATCTCACAGTAAACTGACAGGAATGCAGCAGTGAATAGGAGGAATCAGATGACACTTGTCTGTGTGGATTAAAAAAAAACTAAAACAAAGGGAAATCTATTAAAAGTTTTTTTTTCAGAATGATTCTTTTAAGACTTTATAGAATAGTCGAACTGGCAGGCACGGACCCTCACTTCAACACCCTTTTCCACAACAGGTCGTGTGTTTGATCCTGCGGCAAACGCCTGACCGAGCGGATATCCTCACAAGGTGGAGAGAACACCGGCGTAAAGTCAGCGTGGGAGGCGAAAGGGCTTCTATGTGAATAGGCTCATCGAGCAGAGGAGGGAAAAAAATGCGCGTAAAGATGGTTTATATTTAGAGCCGCTCTGAGCGCGAAGAGGAGAAGAAAAAGAAATAGCATGCTCTAGCAAGCAAAGTAGAGGGAGCGTTGTAGCAGGCGAACTGGCTCTCTGTCTATGGCAGGGTTCTAACTGAACAGCCGTGTAGCCGCGTTAGGAATTTCTATAGCTGAGCGCAGTTCGGCCGTGGATGCTCATACAGAGCCCGCATTCTCACGCGGTTGAGCAGAGAAAAGGAAGAAAAAAAGTGACGGTGGTCTCATGTCGGAGTTTTTAGAAAAAAAATAATGGACTCCGCTGTGTCATAAGCTTTACATTCTGGGTGAAGAAATTCCTAAGAAACTGACTTCTGTTTTCATACCCTCCAACTTCTTCCACAGAGCACTGTGGAACTAGTTTTTGTACAAGCAGTACACTGACTTCACTCACTGTGCCTGTTGCACAGTAATATACCGCAGTGTCTTCAGTCTTCAGGCTGCTCATCACCAAGGACAGGGTGCTTTTGGAATTGTCTCTGGAGATGGTGAATCGACCCTTGATGGACTCTAGATAGTTTGTAGTATCACCTTTGCTGTTGATATAGGCCACCCATTCCAGGCCTTTCCCAGGAGCCTGTCGGATCCAGTTCAGACCATAAGCAGTAATAGTATCTCCATCCTTATCCTGTCCAGAGCCCTGACAAGACAGTGTGACAGATTCTCCTGGCTTTTTAACCTGGTTACCAGACTGTGTCAGCACAATGTCTGAATGGACACCTGAAAAGAGACAAAACAGAGTTAATACCTCAATTGTTTCCATAGTCATTAATATTGAAAATACCTATGCTATGTCTGCTGAATGAAATGCTCACCTGTACACAACACTAACATGACAAACACATTAATTATCTGCATTGTGACCTGTCAATACTGACACAAAGATAGAAAACCTGCAGTCGTTGCCTCACTTGTGATCAGGGCAGCAGCAGAGGGTTAAATAACAGAAGACACAGGCAGATTTGCATGAGCCTGCTGGAGGACACATTTAAATAGCTCTGACTTCTGGGGGGATGAGCTATTATCAGCCCATCAGAGTGAACGTCTCAACTATAGCTGCCCAATCTGAAACACATATAATTAACATGATTACTCTACTGATTCGGTCACATCGTAATAAAACAACTAATACATGTAGCTACTCTGGTCAAAACTTCACCCTCTTGCAATCACTAAATCCAATTGTATTAATGCACTCATTAAAGTAAAGGGTTAAGAAAGTTTTCTGCTGTGTGTGTCAGACCAGATTGTAACTTTCAAAGCCAGTGACCTTTGTGAATCTGCTTTCCAGGTGTATGCTTTGTATCGCTTCTAAACACAAAAATCACTTAATAAAAATAATTGATAAACTGATACACAATATTTGATTTATGTGGGATAGACATAAGAAGATCATTAATTTAATCATCTCCATATACAGTACTACATAAATTGTTGTTTTAATTTATTACAATATTAACAATAGAATGATACAGTATTACATGACAATTTACCATAGATAGTTGAATGATCTGCTAAGGAAGAAAACAATTTGTTTTAAAGTAATTAAATTTTATGAAACTTGTGAAACTTTGTGAAACTTGGGGTGTATAAACATCTCACAGCAACATATATATGCAGGAAAGTGTGTGCGTCCAAATAATGCTTAAGATAAAACAATAAAAATATCTCCTGAAACTCAGATACAAAATGTACAGGTAAGTGAACTGCCGAACATTTTTAAAAACAGCTTAACCAAGGGGAGTGCTACAGCACCCAAAGTCAGGGTGCATCAAAGAAGTGTTTGTATTTTATTTTGTGAGATGTTTCAGCTACAAGCCTTTCACCAGCAGCTCTTCAGTGAAAACATACAGCTCATTGAGAGTTTCAAAGAAGAAAAAGTAGAAGGTCACTGGTGTTCCCATCTGTCTCCTGAAACTGAGTGAACCCAGGACGCGTAGAAACACACTCTCACACAGAAGTGGGGTTTTATGTGAGAAAACCACTAAAAAATATTCCAGTGTTTATTTGTTTTATTATGGCCATACGATACAACTATACAGATGCAGCCATTCAAAATGCGCGGTACAAACCCGCGGTACGGTAATCTACCCACAAGCCACCGCAGGGCACCGGAGGGCACCGCGGTAAGTGATTGGCTGGCCAATATGACCGACAGGGGCACTCGTGGTGCATTGGTTGGTAGTGAAAAGATTTAATCATTTAATGTCTTTACTGTGCACATTTTAATCCGCTTAGTTTTGAATATTTATATGGAATTTTACCACTAAAGGAAATTTTAGTAGCTGAGCATAAAAAGAAGAGGAGCATAATGCATCTGAAGGTCATAAACGATATTAATTTAGGAACATAAACATTACTGTATGTACGTAAACTGTACCGTGTATGGCTGGTCTTGGTAGTTTAAAGAAAAAACACACACCAGTCTTCCATTTCTCCCTAAACATTTTAAGCATGAAAGTTTTATGAAACGGTACCCAAATATGCGATTGCTGTATGGAATGAATTTTAAATTTAAAAATTATTTAACACGAAAATTAAGCTGTTTACATCTTCCGCCTGAGAACAGTCACCCGTTGCTACCCAACGCAGAAACACAGCCACTAACTAGCAAAGAGAGGACATTAGCTAGCCAATATGATAAAGAAATAAATGATTATTTTGTTTGTTTCTTTTGCACATTTATTTGAACATTTCCATCGATTGTACAAGCACTTGGAAACTGTCCAATCCCTAGTTCATCAGGCATTTTCTTTTACGCTGCGGGCATTCTCCCGGTCTGGCGCCGGTCTGTGTCTTCTAGGATATAATGCCAGCGAACTCTTGTTTTTATGTCCACTATAACAGACAGTCTCCTTTGCTTTTAACCGAGTGTCTAACCCCTCTGATTGGAGAAAAAAGACGTGCTGGTTTGCTATACATACTGTACCAGGAAGATGATTTCTTTCTATTCGAAGCGTGTATTATAAAAGTTTAAGAAGTAAAAACCTTACAGCGTAAACAGATTTCTAAACTGATCAGGATCGTTATCTTTGTCTTATCCATAATAATGTTCACCGCTCTGTCCAGCAAATTAATAATAAACTTTATTTTATATAGCGTTTTAAACGAATAAGTAATTAGATTGCTCATAAACCTAATCACTTTTTCTACATAAACACAGCGTAATTTTTCTTTTTATTTAGGCTCAGATTTCAACTATAGATCGTATTATTATAAACTTTCTTGGAAAAATGTCTTTTTTGTAAACCATGTTTGCTATTAATTCATTTAGGGCTAGAATATGTTCATTGTCTTCCAATCGAGTCGAGTTGACATTAGAAGCTTGCCACTCCCGGACTGTTACACCAACGTATTAGCATGTTAAAGCGATTTAATTGAGGAGCCGGTTTTATTCGTCACAGGCAGCACTCCCGCAGAGAGGGGGGTTGTACTCGTTAATGTCTTAGCCGGAACACATCATTATATCTCATTTTGTATTTCTATAAAAAAATCGTTTGCCCAGTCTAACACTATTGTTGTTATTCTTTTTATCCTGTAAAGCGCTTTGAGGAGCACAGCTTTCTCACCACTTAGATTACTTTTTGATACCATCCTTACACAAAGCAGAAACTTCTTGTATTTTCCGAGTTCTGATCACTCGCTCTCTGGATAAACGTCTCGCCTGTCCTGTTCTTTGTTTTCCTAATTTGCTGATTATGCCTGCTGCGATCCACTCCTGCCCTCACACCTAAAGAAGACTATTTTAAATTTCTTTGCGCGGTCCATTGTGCAATTAACCCTTGTATGTGCTGTCCTTAAGGTGAAATCACATAAAGGTGATATGTAAAATAATGTTTTTTATTATTTTTATAGAGAAACATGATCAGATTTTCCCCGGTTTAGAAAAAAAAAGATCTAAAGTATACTAGTTAAGAAAAATAAATCTAAACGAGGAGAAAGCTATGCTGAAAGTTTATTAAGATACTTAGAAGACAAAGATATCAATTTATGTTGCATTTGTCTGATTGTGAATCAAAAAACACATATATTTAACCCCGCGTTTGGGATTTAAATCAAAACGTGATTTAAATCAATATAAATGTTTATATTGTAACGCCTAGGTGACTATTCATTGTTATTAAAATGACTTAAATTCGATCATGTTGTGATATTTAGAAATATACATTTGTTTGGTGCGAGTGAGGTTTTATTTAATCTCTGACTCAGGAAAATGTTTCATTTTTTCAAAGAAGTGTTTGTTACAGGAAATTCGATCCTGTAAGGTTCGATCATAGCGCCAGCGGGATTTGATCACAGACCATGTGATATGGGAGTCAGGAGCCTAACCCACAGACCCACCGGCAAAGTCACATGCCGAGAGCTGAAAAAGCACTACAGAAACATTATCAACAGACAATGTACAGCGTGTACTATTCTTGTGTTGCGGTACATGAATATAATTATATCGTTATTAATTTCTTTAGATACGCGATTCCATATTATATTCCCTTATAATCAAATTCTAAAAGTATGCTTGTTGACTCCGGTATCACGTTAAAGACTTCGATGCTTAAAATGTTTAGGGAGAAATGGAATACTGGTGTGTATGTTTTCTTTAAAGTACCGAGACCATATACTGTATGTTTAAGTTCCAAAATTAATATCGTTTATGGCCTTCACACGCGTTACAGTATGCTCCTATTCTTTTAAAGATTTCCCGTCAGTGGTAAAATTCCATATAAATATTCAATACTTAAACGGGCACAGTTAAGACATTAAATATACATATACATACTGTATATGGGGAGTCTCCAATTACTAAAAGTTATTACTTAATAAAGTTATTACTTTATTTACTATATTTACTATATTATACACGTGTAAATAAAGTTTTTACTGCGAAAATAATTTACTTCGTACACTATGCGGATTGCCGTATACTCCTAGTTGCGGCACACACGATATATACAGTAAAAAGCCTCAGGCACTGTGTTAGATGTGTTTTCGACATTATATATGCGTTTATTAATGTCGTCGATTTTCCGGTTGCAATTCGATGTTGATTATACGTCGCGGCGACATATATATACATATAGCCGTATTTTCGCCGTGAATATACGTATATTCGACGAATCACTGCCCACTTGGACAGATTTGCATAGAAGGGTTTTGCGGAGGGGGTCTTGCCACCTGCCTGAAAAAAAACAGTAAAATGTTTGAGTGCCTATAGATTTTCTATTTTTATTTTCTTGAGAAAAGTTGATACCATTTCCTGGACACCCCGTCCCCGATCAGTGCGCGGTGCCCGGGGGAAAATCTGTAGGGGGGCGTCTGAAATTCTGAGGGGGGGTTATATTTCGGTTGAAACGGAGCTGTACGGTGCAGCTACCCAAATGAAATCTCGCAGCTATGCCATTGATTAGTGCTTCATGATAGAAGATAACGACTAGCAATCTGGTATTTGCGATGAAGTTCAGTTTCACATTTTACGTCACTCTCGCGGTTTGTATTGCCAGTAGCAAAAAGTACCACAAGCGTTCATTTTTGCAGCTACATCGACGGAGGTTCTGAATCGTTAAGAAAAAATAGTTGTAAAACCAACAGGAAGCACAGACTGCTATAACTAGTCCTAGTTATATAACGATTTTAAGCATAAGGATAAACTACTGCAAGGAATCGGTCCACCTGAGCAAACAGGATCGTAATGTTGACGCTCAATAACGACACTGATATGTGCCGTTCCTGGACGGAGAGCCCTCCTGCACATCAAACAGTCCGAGTGACTGTTAGTGTCAATTAGTGTTGTCTGACCATTGACAAAGTACAACTATTTTTTTAGGGCACAAGTTAAGTTAAGTAAATCCTTTTGCCCAAAACTGAAGGGGCAACATCTCCTCCCTCCCCCCGTGATGCCAGGCCTGTCCCCATCCTATTCCATAATGTCATTATATATAATACCATACAATAGTGACCAATCCTTACTAACTGCATGAGTTAAAATTGCAAATCAGCACATAGCAGGGGGCACATAGTCGCAATGTATTATCAATGTTAAATTTCAACCATAATATCGACAACATTAAAAAACACATACGTTGAGAAAATATCTAACCCAGCATATTTTCTGGTTACATACCACAATGCATTGCTAGTATTCGTTGGTCACCATTTTGGACACGTTTTTCAATCGTAGAAGATTTAAGTATTTATCCGCAAATATCTCAGCAATCCTCTTTTGACGAGTAAGTATAAATAATAATAATACTTTCTGAATACATACAGATCTTACTTAATATTATTTTGATTAAAATAGTACGTGAATAAGCAAAAAATGGCACATAAAAATAGTGTGAATGGGGAAGATGACACAAAATTGTTTTGCCGTTTCTCGAATTATTCTTATTCTATGTTGTACTTTCAAACCTTGGGTACTCTTTAATTAGGACAGACTTTATTGCTCAACTGCTATGATGCAAGCCAAATTTTATAAGTTTATTTCTGCTTTAAGCTTAGTAAACCTTAATAGTTCATTTTTGAGATTATACTAAAGAAGATATTAATCATCATTTTTTTGGGTAGTAATATATAATTTTCTCCTAGCTGCGGTGCTGAAGTCCTACCCTACATTGACAGAAAAAGAAATAAAGGAGCACGCAATGCGTTACTTGAAGAATGCATATGCAAGGCAGGGGGCCAGGAGATCTGGAAACTGAAAATAATAGGTTTCTGGTTCTAACTGTTAGGACAATTAGACAGGGTTTGCAAGTGGTGGACAAAAATCGTCTTAACTTCCATTGTATTTTTTTTTCTTGGAAATATAGAAGTTGTACATTTTAAAATTTATATTTGAATCAAAATGTGGTTTTGAGTTAGTGTGTTAATGTAATTAGTTTGTGTTTGTCATTACTATACTGTATATTGCCATGTTACCAGAATTTGTAGCTGAAGTTTAAGACTAGTTTTTATGATTATTGCCCATATGTTGATTGTTGATTGATTGTATACAATGTATAATTTGAAATACATATTTTCCAGGTGTAAATGTGTATTTTCAGAATAAATTTCTAAACCACATCATTGACTTGATTTACTAGTTTCTACACCTGTAAAACCTATCTTTGATGTATAATAGACCTCTAACCATATACTGTATGTATAATAGTCCTCTAAAGTTATCCATATAATAGACCTCTAACCATATACGTATAATACTGTAGACCTCTTTAGTTATCCGTATTATAGACCTCTAACCATATACGTATAATAGTCCTCTAAAGTTATCCGTATAATAGACCTCTAAAGTTATCCGGAGCTCCAACCATATACAGGTATGTATAATAGTCCTCTAAATTTATTCGTATAATAGAACTCCAACCATTTATGTACAGTATAATGTTATAATTGACGTATAACAATAGACGTACAGTATATTAGAATTTCATTCTAGACGAATTGCAGACCACATTTATATGTCTAAGGTATGCGTTTAATAGACGTATATTATACGTCTTTTGCTCACGGGGTAACAGTTAACAGTTTGACCGCTACACGCTTCTTGAAACACGAGAACGGTGATGAGAGAGGGCGCTTCTTCTTGGAGGGGAAGCGTACAAACTATAATCCCTCTCTCAACTGTGCGGTCTCTTAGGCACTACGCACGAGTAAGAGCAGAAAAGCGGGCTCGTCCAGAATTTGAACCCGGGACTTCTCGCACCCGAAGCGAGAATCAGACCCCTGAACCAACAACCCTTGCACTTTTCATGTCGCCCATACTCTTTGTGAAAAAAGAGTTTGAAAGATTTCAAAGGCTTAAAATGCTTCCATATGTTCACATTTGCGACCCATTTTGCACTCTTCAACGTGATAATACGTGGCAAAGTGGTTTAAATCTCAAAGGGAATTAAACCTTCAGACCCACGCAATCTGCCTTTCGAATAGTTCGTATCAAGCGCTCTCAAAATGGAAACGATCCATTCCGCTGGTGTCACAAAACCGGCAAGAAAGGCAGTTGTTATATGAGCAAACATCCAGCCCTGGAAATCAGTCTGTCTTCAGTCCTCTGACTGCACGTAACTCCCTAGTTATCACAATGAAATAAGAAAAAAAAGATTCAATATAAGCAAACGAGATGGTGATAAAAGTGACAAAATACAGCGACCTGCTGCCAATCAGGATGGCAAAAGTCGTTTGTTTTTCTGCTTGTTAAATGCCAAGTTAACAGATAACAGTTTGACCACTAAACGCTGATGAGTGTCTCCAGCTAGTTAGTACTAGCTAAGCTGCTTTTGTCCACGGGGAAAGTGCTTGTAAAATGAATTGCTGCACTTCTACGGCCAGTGCGTGTTCCTTGTAATCCGGGTGCTCATTAGAACTACACACATACACGGATTGTCATGATTTCTGGGATGTTTGAAAGGCAGTTGTGAGAAACGCTTTTCCTACAGTAGTTACCGTATGAAAGGGCATAGATTAGTCTAGTTTTTGTCCAATGCTGAATGGGTTTATTTTGGAAGGCATCACAGTGGCTGAGGTGGGGCAGGCTGACCAGATAGTGTGGTGATTGGAGCAGCAATGACCAGTGTCGTAAAACGTGCAGGTTTCCGTCTGAGCTTCTTGAAACAAGCTAGTCTTTAACGCAGGCGTTTCTCAGGCTGCAGGTCAGCCAAGGGCTCTCAGGGGTTCCATGGTGTAATGGTCAGCACTCTGGACTTTGAATCCAGCGATCCGAGTTCAAGTCTCGGTGGAACCTTTCCGTTCTTGGTAATGCTCTGTCTGCAAGAGTTTTCCTTTCGAGTCCAATGCCAATCACATATGAAGATTTTACGCTGTTTACACACAGAATGCAATTCCTTTAATGGTGAAGCAAAAAACGGCATTGAGCTCAACTCTCATGCCGCACAAAGCAAGTGATTGCAAAACTTTACACTTAAGAAAGAGAGTCTTTTATTTGCCTGCTAGTCGCAAGAGGTCTTGAATGAATCTCTTTTCAACTGTCATGGTCACTTCAACCCAAGCCAATCTTCCACTCAGCAAACGACTGCAGGAGTCTTGAAACACGAGAACGGTGATGAGGGAGGGCGCTTCTTCTTGAAGGGGTAGTACACAAATTACAATCCCTCTCTCAACTGAGCGGTCTCTTACGCACTACGCACGAGTAAGAGTAGAAAAGCGGGCTCGTCCGGGATTTGAACCCAGGTCCTCTCACACCCGAAGGGGGAATCATACCCCTAGACCAACGAGCCTTATACCTCTTTCTACACCCCTACGCTTCGTGAATAAAGAGTTTGAAAGAGTTCAACATGGTTTTTAACGGCTTAAAAATGCTTCCATATATTCAGATTTGCGACCCATTTTGCACTCTTCAACGTGATAATACGTGGCAAAGTGGTTTAAATCTCCAAAGGAATTAAACCTTCAGACCCGCGCAATCTGCCTTTCGAATAGTTCGTATCAAGCGCTCTCAAAATGGAAACGATCCATTCCGCTGGTGTCACAAAACCGGCAAGAAAGGCAGTTGTTATATGAGCAAACATCCAGCCCTGGAAATCGGTCTGATTTCAGTCCTCTGACTGCACGTAACTCCCTAGTTATCACAATGAAATAAGAAAACAAAGATTCAATATAAGCAAACGAGATGGTGATAAAAGTGACAAAATACAGCGACCTGCTGCCAATCAGGATGGCAAAAGTCGTTTGTTTTTCTGCTTGTTAAATGCCAAGTTAACAGATAACAGTTTGACCACTAAACGCTGATGAGTGTCTCCAGCTAGTTAGTACTAGCTAAGCTGCTTTTGTCCACGGGGAAAGTGCTTGTAAAATGAATTGCTGCACTTCTACGGCCAGTGCGTGTTCCTTGTAATCCGGGTGCTCATTAGAACTACACACATACACGGATTGTCATGATTTCTGGGATGTTTGAAAGGCAGTTGTGAGAAACGCTTTTCCTAGTTACCGTATGAAAGGGCATAGATTAGTCTAGTTTTTGTCCAATGCTGAATGGGTTTATTTTGGAAGGCATCACAGTGGCTGAGGTGGGGCAGGCTGACCAGATAGTGTGGTGATTGGAGCAGCAATGACCAGTGTCGTAAAACGTGCAGGTTTCCGTCTGAGCTTCTTGAAACAAGCTAGTCTTTAGCGCAGGTGTTTCTCAGGCTGCAGGTCAGCCAAGGGCTCTCAGGGGTTCCATGGTGTAATGGTCAGCACTCTGGACTTTGAATCCAGCGATCCGAGTTCAAGTCTCGGTGGAACCTTTCCGTTCTCGGTAATGCTCTGTCTGCAAGAGTTTTCCTTTCGAGTCCAATGCCAATCACATATGAAGATTTTACGCTGTTTACACACAGAATGCAATTCCTTTAATGGTGAAGCAAAAAATGGCATTGAGCTCAACTCTCATGCCACACAAAGCAAGTGATTACAAAACTTTACACTTAAGAAAGAGAGTGTTTTTTTTGCCTGCTTTTTGCAAGAGGTCTTGAATCTCTTTCCAACTGTCACAGTCACTTCAACCCAAACCACTCTTCTGCTGAGTGAACAACTGCAGGAGACCGGCGTCTTGAAACACGAGAACGGTGATGAGGGAGGGCGCTTCTTCTTGTGGGGGCAGCGCACAAACCATAATCCCTCTCTCAACTGTGCGGTCTCTTACCTTACGTGTTGTGTATCTTAATAAAGAGTCGTTCTTATATTATGTTAACTATTTTATTAACTACACAGATCATGCCCTTACACCATATATTCCCGCCTTCTACTCTCCAGTTCTGTTGTCTCGCGATGTCTACTCACTATACTACATCCCTTCCTTTGTTATTTTTTAAAGTCCATAACTTTACCATACAATTGTAACAATTCTATATCAACACACAGTAAACAGTTATTAACTATTACAACAAAATGCATGTAAAACCTTCCATTTCTATTCAACACATTCAACTTTTTTTTTCTTCTTTTTACAACTATCTATTCGTACCAACTTAAATTTTAGTTCAATTTCTACTTAAGTCACTTCTAAATATCACCTCATTTCTAGCAGTCTAAGCAACATCTACATAGATAAACAAAATAGAGCAATTTAACATTTGGAGAGCTATGCAAGTACTATATTTTTTAAATGTCTCTGTAACGAGCTGGTTTCCTGATAACCCTGCCACTTCTGGTTGTTACTTCACTTCTGGGTAAAGTTACCGTCTCTCCTACGGATGTACTGTACTCTCCACTGTCTGAGGACTCGGCACTTCCTGCACATCAGAAAGTCCTGTATTCTCAGCATTTTCTGTTTCTGTAGATTCAAAATCAAGATTCAATGGAGAAGCGTGTCGAAGATGTTTTACATTTCTCATTATTTTTGAGCCATCTTCCACATTCACTAACTCAAAAGAGTTACAAGAGGTGTTTCTCAATAACACATAGCGAGTGTCTTTGAACTTGGTATCCAATTTACCATTGTCTAGGCCAGCCAAAAACACTACATCACCGACCTTGAAGTTGTGATCCCTTGCTCGATGTGTCTGGTCTGCATATAATTTCATTTTGTGTATGTACTCCTCATGATGTCTATGGATATCTTTTGTCTTTTGAATATCCCTCGGCTCTTCTTCTTTCTTTTCCACGTTTGGTAGTTTAGACCGGATATCACGTCCAAAGATAAGATTAGCTGGGGTTTCTCCAGATGCCCTGTGAGGTGTTCATCTATAAGCCAGCAGAATCTTAGGGAGTTTCTCTCTCCATTTTTTTCCTTCTGTCGCAGCTGCTCTCAAGGCCTTTTTCAGGTATCTGTGAAATCTTTCAATTTTGCCATTACTTCTCGGATAGTAAGGTGATGTGTTTAATTCCACAGTTAGTCAGAAATGACTCAAACAACTGTCCTATGAATTGCCTGCCATTATCTGTTACTACCTCTAGTGCAGGGCCCGGGAAATCATTTGGTCTGGCCCTGCCAAGGCAATCGCAGGCGTAGAGATGGGCGATAAATCGATAACGATAATTATCGTGATATTTTTTTCCTCTATATAATTTTAACAAAAGTTCGATATATATGTTTATGTTTGCATGTTTGCGCATGCGCACAAAATACTGCGCGAGTGCGCGTGTGTGTTGCAGATTTGTTCAATGTTTCTGCTGTTTGGCAAGTGTTGTGTTCTTAAAATAAAGAGTTGTTTAATTCACCAATTAACTGTCTGGTTTCTTCAACTTTCACTCAAGAGAAAAAATCTGCCTTTAAACTTGAAAGAAATAATGATTTGACATTTATCAGGATAATTATCGATATCGACTAATATTAACATTTTTATCGTGATATCGTGATAACATGACGGGACAGACACGCATGCTTCTCGTCAGCTGCCCGCGCCCGTCTGCCTGTATTGCTGTGACTCAGAGGACAGTCAGTGCCAGGCAGGCTGGGAGTGTATACGTTGTGAAAGTGTTAACACACTGTGTTTTACGAACTGGGGGATGAAGTCAAGCAGTTCATGGAGATGAAGGGAAAACCTGTCAGGGAACTCAATGATAGCAAGTGGCTGTTTGATCGACTGCGCTCCAGACTGACCGACGCAAACCTGGAAAAGCAGTTGCAAGTAGCAACATCATCAAGACCAGCTAACATCACACGTCTCACCAAAGAGAGGCAGTTCCAGCCATCACATTAGGGGTGAGTTAATTAAATGTTTGACCAAATATAGCAGGCTAATTTTAAATTGATAATATTGTATGGCCCGCGAATGATGTTATAAATAGCCAAATGGCCCTTGGCAGAAAAAAGGTTCCCCACCCCTGCTCTAGTGGATAACCAAATCGTGCAAAGATGTTCATCAGCTCTCTAATAACTGTGGCTGAAGATATGTCTGATACAACAACCGCCTCAGGGTAAGAAGTATAATAGTCTATGACAGTCAATATGTATTCATTCTGAATGGGACCTACCAGGTCAATGCCCAATTTTGTCCAAGGCCTTGGTGGTAATTCAAGTGGTTGGAGAGGTTGATCCTCCTGCAATGGCTGATTCAACACACAAGTGGAACAATTCCTGACCAGTCTTTCAACATCACTGTCCATGTTGGGCCAGTAAAATTTGCTTCTCAGGTACTGTTTTGTACGAACCACACCCTGATGTGTCTCATGTGCTATTTTCAGTGCTTGTCTGATTTTTGTTTTCGGTAACACAATCCTCTGTCCTCTTAAAAGCAGTCCATCATATGTAGATAACTCCAACCTACACCTGTGGTATGGCTGCAGTTCTTCTGGAATTGGATTAGGCCATTGTCCTTTTTCCACTATGGACATCAACAATTTCAATGTGTCATCTTCGTTTGTTGCTTGCTTAGGTTCCTCAAGTGTCAGTGCATGCAGTTCATAAGTGCTGATTGAAAGCACTCTATCAACATAGGTGTCTACATAACCAGTGTCTTCTATGTCTGGTAAAGGAAGACGTGACAATGAGTCTGCGACATTGGTTTTCCCTACCTTGTGTTCAATTTTGTAATCATAAGGCCATAATCTCAATCCAAGTCTTTGTATCCTGGGTGGTAACAATGTTGCCTTTTTGGGATTGAACATGTAAATGAGGGGTTTATGATCCGTTTGAAGTGTGAACTTGCCTCCCCATAAATATGTCCTAAAATGTTCCACTGCCCAAACACAACCCAAGGCTTCACGCTCTATTTGCGAGTAATGCCTTTCTGTTGGGGTAAGTGAACGACTTGCATATACCACTGGCTTGTTCTGTTCATCTTCTTGTCTTTGTAGCAATACTGCTCCAAGTCCTACAGGACTCGCGTCACTGATCACTACTGTTGGCGCATCTAGTTTGAAGTATGCCAGACATGGTTCAGTTTCAAGTGCTCTTTTCAACTCGGCAAAGGCTTTCTCAGTGTCCGATGTCCATTCCCACTTCTGTCCTTTCCTCGTTACTTTTCTAAGGGGTTCTGATATATCTACATAATTAGGAATGAATTTCATCAAAAATCCACAAGTGCCTAAGAACGAGCGCAAAAGTGCAACATTCCCAGGTCTCGGTGCTCTGCAAACAGCTGTCACGTTTTTGAGGTCTGGTTTTATTCCTTCTGCAGTGACCAAATGTCCCAGTATCTCGATCTCTTTCAGGCCAAAGATAAACTTATCTGTATTTAAAGTTAAGCCTCTGTCGTGGAATCTTTGGAATACTTGTCTGAGCCTCTGTTCTAGTTGTTCTTCATTTTCCGCATGTACTACAACATCATCCATATACCATACAACACCTGGCATTGCACACAACATCGAGCCCATAGTCTTCTGACAGGCCTCTGGGGCACTAGACAAGCCAAAAGGAACTTTTCTGAAACGGTCTGTAACAACCCCTGTGTGTGATGAAGGTAGTCAGGTGTCTTGATTCCGGGGCCAACTCAACTTGCCAGACCCCTTTTCGAGCATCTAACTTTGCAAAAACTTTGGCTCCTTGCACTGCTTACAATATGCTGTCAACCGTTGGTACT
Source organism: Atractosteus spatula (assembly GCF_055471065.1). Classification (NCBI taxonomy): domain Eukaryota; kingdom Metazoa; phylum Chordata; class Actinopteri; order Semionotiformes; family Lepisosteidae; genus Atractosteus; species Atractosteus spatula. The sequence continues at coordinate 7,565,579 of NC_142710.1, read as the reverse complement.
GGATGTTCACTTCTCGCAGATCCACACACAGTCTCACTTCCTTGGTGTCTTTTTTAGGTATTATCAGAATATTTGAGATCCATTCTGCACCTTCATTCATGTCTTCAATAATTCCATCATCCAACTTTTTATCTAACTCTTGATTAACAGCTTCTATCATTGGATAGGGTACTCGTCTCAGACTTTGAGCTACTGGCGAAACTTTCTCATCTACTGTAACCTTGTGACTGTAACCCTTGATCTGTCCTAAACCTTTAAAGAGTGACTCATATTCCTGTGCTAATCGCTTAAATCTCTCTGAAGACTGGTCAACTGCATTGACAGTGTCTCCTACATTCCGAATCTTCAGATCAAAACATGCTTTTCTTCCCAACAACGCTTCTACATTTCCTTCAATTACATAAACTTTGTCCTTTATTACATTTTTCTGCCATTTCAGCTGTGCCATGAAGTAGCCAACACACTTAAGTGGACTAATTTGTTCATAGGCATAACATTTCTTCTTAGTCTGCTGAAGTTCAGTTCTGTGTGCAAACACTTTCTTGAAAAGTTCTACTCCAATGATGTTTCTTTGACTTCCTGTATCTATCGCCATTTTTATCATTTGGCCATTTATTCTAACAGTTTCTTTACCTTCAGGGTCAATGGAATTAACAAATTCTTCCAAGTCTGAAGAAGGTTCTTGAACTGTTTGCAGTTTTGTCCCTTCCTTATTTGTATTAAGTTTCTTTTCCTGATGGGAACCGTCTTTCTTTCTACACACTCGTGCATAATGTCCTGTTTTCCTACAGTGACATTTTGCTGTTCGCACTCCACATTCATCTGCTTTGTGCGTTGTTAGTCCGCACCTGTAACATTTAATGTCAGCCGTCCCCTGTTCTTCTATATCTCTAGCATGACTGCGTCCGGCTGCTCGGTTTTTGTTTGTTAAGTTTGAGCGAGCGCCCCGTTCAGTGTTTCTTGTGAAGTAAACATGACTTTCTCTAGCTTTGTCACTGTGGTCAGAAAGCATTCTTGATTCTGCTTGAGCTGCTTCATGAATTCTAGCGGCTGTAAGAGCTCTTTCTAAAGTCAGCCCTTCCTCCTTCAACAATTTATCATGCAGTCTCTTATGTGCACATTTTTCCAACAATTTGATCTCTTAACATGTCAGCTTCCAATACTCCAAAGTCACACAATTTTAGCCAGTTCTCATAGTGCATTCACAAAAGCATCAACAGATTCGTCCTGAGACTGAGTTCTCTGCCTAAATTTATGCTGTTCCAAAACCACATTTCTCCGTGGTGTAAAGTAAGCATCTAAGGCAGCTACAGTCTGTTCATATGTACCTTTTTCTCCAGGGAGGTTGGCGAAAATCCGCTGCACGGGTGCCCCCATACAGTGCAGTAATGTAGCCTGTCTCACGGCATCCGGAGCTTCTGTAGATCCACTGGCTATTTCAGAAAATCTGTATGACTCCATCCATATCTTGTATTCCGTATACAAATCCGGAGCTCCAAGGTTCAGTGGAAGCGGTGGAGAAAGCTGAAGTTTCTTTTCAACCAGCAAGAGAACTAAAATCTGCAGTGTTCGGCTCGCTTTGAGTTAGTCAAACTCTCATCTCGCGTCGCCATAAATGTTGTGTATCTTAATAAAGAGTCGTTCTTCTATTATTTTAACTATTTTATTAACTACACAGATCACACCCTAACACTGTATATTCCCACCTTCTACTCTCCCGTTCTGTTTTCTCACAATGTCTACTCACTATACTACATTCCGCACTACAGACAATGAAGAGCAGGCTCGTCTGGGATTTGAACCCAGGACCTCTCGCACCCGAAGTGAGAATCATACCCTTAGACCAACGAGCCTTGCACTTTTTGCGTTGCCCATACTCTTTGTGAAAAAAAGAGTTTGAACGATTTCAACGGTTTTTAAAGGCTTAAAATGCTTCCATATATTCATATTAGTGACCCATTTCGCACTCTTCAACGTGATGATATGTGGCAAAGTGGTTTAAAGAAAAGTCTTTAATTTAGAGGCAAAGATTGCCCTCATGTGGACAGTAGCAGTAAAAAACGAACTGGTAAAAAGTAATGTTAGTTTATTATAAATTGGAACGACAAGTTGTTTCAGTACATACTGTAAACAATGAATGATCTTATAGCAGTCACATTATGCTCTTATATATCAAACATCTAAGTAAATACTCAAATAAATACACTGTTTGCTTGATCTGGGTTAATTTATTGTTTGTATGGGCTTAATCTATTTTCACATAAGCACAACAATATTAATTTTATAGAAGAATGTTAGAATAATTAAAAATACTAGTCAGTGATTAGAGTGAATTGTCAATGCTCAGAGCATTCATACTGTATATTGTAGCTCCAGCCTGTATCTATGACTTTTGCACAAAAACTGGTGTTATGAGAGGGACCATGTGGGACATTGGCTTTTGGCATTGAAATCAACAGTGTGAAACAATGTCTTACCTGATCAATAAAGCACTGTGTTGCAGTCTGATCATCACTGTCTGATGGAAAAAGTTCTGTTTGCTTTTTATTCTCTGAGTCTCTATTGACCTCAGAGGAATACAACAAGAAAGATAGTGGGAAGAAATTGACAGTGCCTTTAAAGGTTAACAAATACAGTATGTGTGTTTACACTGCTGGGCAATATTGTTATGAGTGGTTTGCACAGTTGTGGGTTTTTGTCAGGGCTCATGCTTCTCTTCTCTCACTGTGACTCTCTAGTACAGTAATACACAGCAGTGTCTTCAGTCTTCAGGTTGTTCATCTGTAGGAATAGTTTACTGTTGGAATCCTGTCTGGAGATGGTGAATCTTCCCTGGACAGATTGGGCATAGTGTATTGGGGTACTAGATGTACCAATGTAAGCCACCCATTCAAGCCCCTTCCCTGGAGCCTGTCTCACCCAGCTCATAGCATAGCTGCTGAAAGTGAATCCTGAGGCTGTACAGGACAGAGTGTGAGATTCTTCAGGCTTTTTAATTGCTGGTTCAGACTCAGTCAAGACCTGGGATTGAACACCTGTGAAAAGAAGAAAACCCAACATATTTTTAAAATTTTAAAATGATAATTTTTAGAATTGAATAATTCACAAAGATAAGGGAGTATCTCACCAATGAAGTACATGGTTGCTATGAGGAGTCCAGTTAGAATAGACATTGTTAAAATCCTGAGGTTAAAGCCTGTAAAGTTACTGTGATCAGAGCTCTGCTTTCTCTCTCTGCTGTCTTTCAGTGCAGTGGGGTTAAATGAAGTAGGAAGACATGGGTTTGCATGGACTCCTCCTCATGGGCAGGACCTCTTCCACAGCACTTATAAAGACAATTGATGTAGCTGGGTAATTGCATTCCATTTGTCTTCAATTCATGCAGTCAGGACTGTCTCATGTTAAATGAATCCTTAATCCAATATATACATCCAACAAGTCACACAGTTTCCTTATCATCTCTAGTCTGTTTACTCAAGCACTATTTTCTCATTTTAAGGCACAGTTGACCTAGCCGGATCTCTTCCACATCATCTCTAAAGATTCTAGATGTAGCCAGTGATTCTAATCAATTTGTTCTCATCACATACAGTCAGGAGTGGCTCATGTTAATTGTACCCTTAATTCTTCAGTGTGCACCTGTGGTATTGTGGTAATTACTGGCTTGATTAGATCAACTTTCTATCTTTTCCTAGCTATTCAGATGCTGGTACTTTAGTAAACACCTGAAAACACCTTTAGACACATCAGCACTCTAGTATTTGTGTATTAAAAGGGTTACTGCTGGAAAACAATGTTAGTGGGACCAGTAGGAGGCACTCACCCTGCGGTCTTTGTGGGTCCTAATGCCCCAGTATAGTGACGGGGACACTATACTGTAAAAAGGCGCCGTCCAGATGAGATTTAAATCAAAGTCCTGACTGTGGTCATTAAAAATCCAAGGGCATTTCTTGAAAAGAGTAGGAGTGTTACCATGGCATCCCGGCCAAATTTCCCATTGGCCTTAACCACTCACGGGCTCCTAATAATTCCCATCTCTGAACTGGCTTCATCACTCTGTTCTCCTCCCCACTGAGAGCTGGTGTGTGATGAGAGTACTGGAGCATCATTCAGGTGGGGCTGCACACTCGTGGTGGTGGAGGAGATCCACATTACCTGTAAAGAGCTCTGAGCAGATTGTCCAGAAAAATGCTATATAAATGTAAGGAATTGTTATCATTATTAATTAATTAAAATAATGTATCCTGAGATTAAAGTAAAAGGCCAAAAAGTTGCTGTTTTGTATGAAGAAGAAACATAGATCTTGTCATTAAAATGTGGTTGTCTGAATGAAAGACATGAAGTGATACAGTAGTTACCTCCTGGACCTGGAGTGTATGTCTCACTCATATTTAAGTCTTTCTACTCATTCAAGTGGATTAGATTGCCCTCCTGTGGGCAGTGCCCACAACTGACTGTAGGTATATCAAAACAATCATAAAAGTTTATGCAAAATGTGATACCTATATAACTTTTACTTTTCATTTTCAATGAAATATAAAGATTTTCACAACTTTTAACAGATTTAACATCACTTTATTAGCCCTATACAATTTCTTGCATTAGCAACTTGTCTTTTCTCATAGCCCAGCTTGCTCTCCATGAGATACACAGGCAGGGAAAGAGCATGGGGTCATAGCACAGGGTCAGCCCTTGTACAGCACCCCTGGAGCAGTGGAAGTTAAGGGCCTTGCTCAGGGGCCCAATGGAGCAGAGTTTCTCTGCCAGCTGCAGGATTTGAACCAGCAACCTTCCAACCACAGGTACAGATCCTTTACCACAGAGCCACTGCTCCTTTATTAGCTGCATATTCTAGGTATGAATGAACTCCAGTAAATGCTTTGTGGTGTACTGTACAGCCACTGTAAATATCAGATATATTACATAGATTTTTTTATGTGATTACTCTGTATCTCACTTTCTGTGTTTGTGACTCAGATCTATGATACATAATCTCAACGTTCAGCAACTGCAACTAAAATTTGGAATTGGTCTTGTTGTGCATCAAAGTAATCTACTTATCCCCAGCTAATTAATTTGTTGGAATTAAGTTGGAGATTGGAGAATATCCTTCTTTCACTGTTGTACTATCTGTTGGTCATGACTGAGTGGTTTCATACTTGAGAGTTTCTGTCAGGGTTCAGGCCTCACTTCTCTCACTGTGACTCTCGAGCACAGTAATACACAGCAGTGTCTTCAGTCTTCAGGCTGTTCTTCTGTAAGTACAGTGTGCTGCTGGAACTGTCTTCAGAGATAGTGAATCGGCCTTCAACAGACTGGGAATATCTGGTTGGAGTGCCATATGTACCAATGTAAGCCACCTACTCCAGCCCCTTGCCAGGAGCCTGTCTCACCCAGCTCATCTCATAGCTACTGACTTGAGAATCCTGACACTTTTCAGGAGAGTCTGTGAGATTCTCCAGGCTTTTTGATTGCAGGTTCAGACTCAAATTTAGTTCTAGTAGTAAATCTTATGAAAAAAAAACAGAACTGCAGTAAAGTATTATTGATTTAATTGTTTTGCACAACTTTCATTTAGTGCAGAGTTCACTACCAACCTGTTACAGCTCCCAAAATGAAAACAGCTGAAAGTATGAAAGAAGACCGATCGAGACTGATTCACCAGACAAACCTGTCTGCGCAGGTCTCCTCACTGACAGGGGATAAATGGACCCTGAGCTCTGCGAGTTTGCATACGCTGAAGGGGTGGGGCTGGTCTCTACTCACATATTTGGAAGACCAAGTGTAAAACACAGAGGAGCAACGTTGACACCTAAAGATCAACAAACTAGCATATCAGTTCAATCATTTAGAAAGTATCTGAATCTATTGGATCTGGACTTGATCCAAACATAATGAAGGCACGGTAAGGCAGGATCTAAGCCATGCAATAACTGTGATGGAATTTCATAAGGTGATCCATAGCCTGGGTAGTGTAGGTAACTGTTGTTTCCACAAAGGAAGGAAGAACAAGAAACCCGAGGAGGAGGTATACATTTGTACATACTGTACAGAATGATAATTTTCTTAATCTGTGCCATTGCAGCAGCAGTGGAGAGTTTTGTCGTGACTGCTTATTGACTGTTATGACAACAAAGACAAAAAGTAAATATTTACAATACTGTTGCTTTTTTTGAGAGGCATTTATTTATTTTATGTTTCTAAATTTTAAGTTTTTTAAGGGTCTACTTAAAATGAAATAGAAAGTATATTCTTTAAGTTTTTTAAGGTCTATTTAAAATGGAATAGAAGGTATATCCCTTATCAAGCACAGCATGCAGTTTTTAATTGGTGTGTGAGCCAAATACATGGACGAGAAAAACTACATTTTCTGACATCCCACATAAGTTAAAGAATTCCCTGAAGTAATAGTCACAGATATCTATACATCATTTACTACCACTGTTCTTCAAAAATGTCTTCATTTAGACACTATTATTTACACCGCTGTTTTGCAAGTGATCATTAAAATAATATTAAAATGTTGTGAGCGGTGCATACCTTAACAATATACATTCACAGCAATTTGCAATATTAACAATTTCAGTTGTTTTGATAAGTTAAAATCACTCCCCAAAATTCCTTGTTTTATGATCATTTTTATGGAACCAGGAATCTTAAATATATATCTTAAAACAATGTTAAAACAATTCCGATCCAGGCTCAATTCATGGCATGTAATGCCCATTTCAGAAAATGAACATGTTGCATTTTAAAAACAGAAGCTAGGCTGTGTATTGTATCTGTTATATAACATAATATGTTATATTATTGAAAAAATATGATGATTGCACAAAGAAAAATAAAGCTACCACTTCAGTAACATCTAATGCAACAAAAGTGCCAACTAGTGATCTGTTCTGAGCAGTGAAAGCTTAGGGTGGTGTGCAGACTGCTTTCCGCTGAAGTGAGTTCAAATTGCTCTCACCTCCTGCCATCTCCTGGTTATAGATGGCTGCAACTGTGCTTTCACTTCCATGCATTTAGGTATCAATGCCATTCAGATATTTCCTGTTTCTGATTGTAGAGAGGCTCACTGGTGTAGGCAGGTTTTTGTACGGCCTCTTGGGTCAGTCGTGTCACTGTGTCTTTCGCACAGTAATACACAGCTGTGTCTTCAGCTCTCAGGTCGTTCATTTGTAAGAAGAAGCTGCTGGAGGAGGTTTCCATGGAGGCAGTGAAACGTCCTTGGACTGAAGAGGCATAGTACTTTGTGTTGCTCTCATCATAGTAGAGTGCCAACCACTCCAGCCCCTTCCCAGGAGCCTGTCGGATCCAGCCTTTCCAGGAGCTGCCTATTGAAAACCCAGACACCTGGCAGGACAGTTTCAGAGACTCTCCTGGCTTCTTCAAATCTGCAGAGGCAGGCTGGGTCAGTGTGATGCTCGACTGGGTTCTTGCAACTGTAGAAAGAAACAAACATCAGCTCATCGTTCAACATTGTGAACATAGCTCATTAACCAAGTGAGAAAAAGACAGGAGGGATTTTACCTGAAAGTCCCAGCAGAAGGAAACACAGGACAATCAGGTGTTTCATGGTGTAAAACTGGTCAGTTTCTCCTGAGTAACAGCAGCTTCACTGTTAGATAGTGAGGATTCTGTCAGTTATATACAGGAAACAGATGGTAATTTGAATGCAATGTAAATTATCATGGAAGCTTTAAATTCCTTCAGCGGATGCTCATGATACAATTCATTTCCTATCCTATTTTTTCTGGAGAGAATGTTCTAATCTCTAGCGTACAGATTGTAAATTATTAACTCAGATTACACCTACGGCCTCTGTACTTCACGTGAAGAAAGGGACTTTTCTTTTATCACACCCCACAAGCTCATTGAGTGACTGGGGTTGGATTGATTGGAGGAGCAGCTCATCTTCCCTTTGTGAGAGTGAAGATCCCAGCAGGTAGACAGTGAATCCCATCTGATCGGGTGGTGGAGGATGCAGATGATAATGATTTCAGCTGCTCTTGACAAAATTGAACCAGAAGTCTTGAGGCCATCAGCACCTACCTGCACTTGACTGGCCCAGCTGTAACCCAGCAGCAGGACATAAACGTAACTCACTGGTTGATTGAATGGTTAATTTGAGGATTAAAACACGTCAAGTTCTAATTTTTCTTTGCTTTGTTGTCTGAGTAGATGGAAATCTCTATATAACCTGACATCAGTTTAGTGTTTTTTTTTGGGGGTCATTTTTAATGGCCATTTCTTGAGGATTCTTTATTATTTCTTTTTTTGAAAGAACGCAGGTCACACTGTAGGAGCTGTATGTAAGAATGCTGGTCCACAATAGTATTTAATATACACTGCTGTGCAAAATCCTTAGACGTTTTCCACTGTCCTGTGCCCAATCTATTTAATTATTTATGCAGTAACACAAGTTTTTGTTTATCAGCGTAATTAATTGCTTACACTTATATAGTGCTTTTCTGGACACTCCACTCAAAACGCTTTACATGTAATAGGGATCCCCTCCACCACCACCAATGTGCAGCCTCACCTGGATGATGCACTGGCAGCCATATTGTGCATAGTATTCTCACCACACACCGGCTATTAATAGGGAAGAGTGATGAAGCCAATTCATAGATGGGAATTACTAGCAGGCCATAATGAGAAAGGGCCAATGGGAAATTTGGCCAGGACACCAGGTGACACCCCTACTCTTCTTGAGAAATGCCCTGGAATTTTTAATGACCACAGAGAATCAAGACCTCAGTTTTATGTCTCATCCAAAGGACGATACCTGTTTTACAAAATACAGTAATGTCCCCATTACTATACTGGGTATTAGAATCCATACAGACCAAAAATCCCACTAACACCTCTTCCAGCAGCAACCTTTGCTTTCCCTGGAGGTCTTCTATCCAGGTATTGACTAGGCTCACACCTGCTGAGCTTTAGAGGGCTGCCAGTTGTGAGTTTCAGGGTGATATGTCTGCAATCTGCCTGCAAAGGTAGCACACACATTTCCAAGAAGGTCTGGTGTCTTCTAGTTTTTTGTTAAACCTGAGTTCTGAATTACTGCACATAGTTGGTCTAATTGCATACTGTATCTACTGTATCTACTGCAACTTTTCCGCTGTGATACTTAAAACCATACTCAGAGGTTAAACAAGTAACTTGCTTCATTTGAGTGAATGCATGACAATGTCAATTATAAAACCACAAGGAAGTTCAATTTCATATTAATTGTTTAACTGATAACTCAGGTTGGAAAAGAACCATATAAAACAAACTAACACCTCTGCAAATTGTGTCTGATACCTCTAATCTACTGTGTGGCTGGCAAATGTATTTTAAGATACCATGAATAATAGTGATAGATCTATCTTTTTAAAACAAACATACCCTTTTAACTGCAAGGATGGAAAGAGGAGCACCCAGTGTTAATGATGATGACCACCTGACTGTGTGTCAGTTAGATTTGATAGGTCAATATGCTGCTTAAGATAATATAACACTTCCTATTGGCTGCTCATGTCTAGTTTACCTTGAGGTGTTGTGATACAATTTTTACAGTTTGCTAAATTATAAACTTGATTTATTTAAACAAAGCTCAGCTATCTCAGCCATATTAATACTAATAAAAATATTGATCCTGCTCATAATGCTATTTACTTATTGCCCTGTTTTTTTATTTTCTGGTAAGAAAGTAGAAAATCAACATGCAGTATTTTCTGATTGGTAGCACTTGGATTGCATCTTCTGCCCCTGTATCCTACTGGGAGAAGTTCACTTACTTACATTCTGTCGGCTTTGTAGTGACTGGGGCTGGATTGATTGGTGGTGCAGTTCATCTTCTCTTAGCGAGAGTGAGATCTTCTGGACCCAAAACACTGACAATGAATCTCCACCCAACTGGTGGTAGAGATTGCTGGCCATGCTGAGCGTGACTAGCTGTTGCTGAACTTGAACTCTGAGGCACCAGGCCTTCAGCTCCTACCTGCACTGATCAGTAAGATAAGCAAAGAAGCCTTGTCTTGCCCAACTGTACCCAGCAACAGGACATTCAAATCAGCGAATGACTGAGCAGTCTTCCAGGCTTAAAACATGTGAAATTCAGTTGTTTCATTGTGCCGCAAGTGAAAATTTCTCTTTAAAATCCCATCAGTCCAGTGTTTCATGATGCCTTTTCTCTGGGTTATTTTAATGGCTATTTCTCTGGGATTCATTGTTATTTCTCACACCCACAATTCTACTGCATGGTTTCTCAGTTAGTTTTAAGATACCAGGGGTAGTACAGGTCCATCTGTATTTTTAGTGCAGTTAATGATGATGACCACCTGACTATGAGTCTTTTAGATTTGATTGGTCAATCTTATCTAACTAATCTAACATCTAATCTAACACTTTGAATTGGCTGCTCATAACTAGATGATCTTGATGTGTTGTGATGAGGTTTTTGCAGACTGTGATCAAAGTCAATGAAATGATAAGCATGATTTACTTTCACTATCTCAGCTATCTCAATTATATTAATATTACTAAAGAGTTTTAGAATATTTGAAAAACACTATGGGAGGATTTGAATGAATTATTGATCCATATATTGTAACACTTGACACGTGTCTAAGATTTGTGTACTACAGCTGGTGTTTTGACAGGGACTATGCAACACCCTGTATTTTGATATTGAAATCAAGTTATTTCAGTCGTCTGTCTGCCCTGATGAACACAGTACAGCTCTCTACTGCAGTCTGATCGAGCCCTGAGTGTCTGGAAAAAAGGTTTTCTGTGGTTTTATTCCTTTGTGTCTCTACTGACCCCTATGGAAAAGACAGGAAATGTAAGGGAAAGAAAAACCATCACAACTGTAATAGTCGCCATGTATGGATATTTTAATGTGTTAAGGGATATTTTTTAACTTCCTCTTTGAGATGTGGATGGTTTTCACTGTTGTAGGTTTTTGTCAGGACTCAGGTTTCACTTCTCTCACTGTGGTTCTCGAGCACAGTAATACACAGCAGTGTCTTCAGTCTTCAGGCTGCTCATCTGTAAGTACAGTGTGCTGCTGGAGTCCTGTCTGGAGACAGTGAATCTCCCCTGAACAGATTGGGAGTAGTATATTGGGCTGCTAGCTGTACCAATATAAGCCACCCACTCCAGCCCCTTCCCAGGAGCCTGTCTAAACCAGCCCATGTAGTAGCTGCTGAATGTGAATCCTGAGGCTGTACAGGTCAGTCTGTGAGATCCTCCAGGCTGGACAACTGCAGGTTCAGACTCAGTCAAGACCTGGGAATGAACACCTTTGGGAAGAAAATGCATAATTTTATATTTACTGCATAATGTCCATAATGCTATCATTTGAATTAAATTGCCAAAGATAACACTACTGCAAAGACAAGATCTCACCTGTTATGTACATGGTTATTATAAGCAGTCCAGTTAAAGCAGACATTGTTAAAATACCGAGATTACAGCTTGTGATATTCCTGTGATCAGAACCCTGCTCTCTCTGTCCTCTCCTCATAGAGTGGAGTTAAATGAAGTAGGAAGACATGAGTTTTGCATGGACTCCTCCTCATGGGCTGGACCTCTTTCACAGCACTTATAAAGATAACCTCTGTGAATCTAATGTATTTGTTTTCTGCACATGCAGTCAGAATGGCCCCATGTTAATTGACTCCTTAATTTCCCAGTATTCATCTCCAGTATTCAAGGCATTATCCATATCTTTTCTAGTTTCAAAGAACAATCTTCTCATTTCTAAGGTACCTCTGACATTGACATTTGGGCTTAGTCCCTTGCGAAGGACAGGCATTTAAAATGGCAGTGTTGCAATTTACAATAATTTAAATAAAAAAAAACACTGACAAAGGTTTTACAAGATCAATATCTGATAGCCCTTTTTGAATGCCTTATGAAAAGATGCCCTGCTACAGTATGAGCACACAACGTGCAGGAGCCTGTCTTTGCAGGATTATATTGGTGCAGATTCCGGCCATCAATTTCATTACTATTGACTGTAAGCAAGACAGGACCAGTGGAACTGCAGCTCAGTGTTAGAGATTAAGATCAGCTTCAAACGAGCACAGTGACGGAGGTGAGTCAGGAGAGCTCTTAGCCCACATCACCGTGGAGTCAGCACAAGGTCCACTGACGATCTCCTAAGTTTCAGTTACCAAATCCTGGGATATTATTGACTTTTAATAATTTCCACACTTACTGGCAGGCTTTCTGTCCAGTTGAGGTTTTAATGCTTAACTCAATACCGGCTTAATTTGACCACTTTTCCAACTTTCCACAGTTCTTCAAGTGCTGGTGCTTTAAAGGTCATTGGTAAACCTACAGAAACCCCAGCCCTCCAGAACTTGACTTTTATAGTCGCTCGTGTTAAGAATATGTACCACAAGATTAAGGAAGCTTATATCTTATAGTAAAGAAATAAAGAAGCATAGATGGAGGACTGAGTGAAAGGACTGATAATAACCTTCTGGACCAGGCGTGTGGTTCTCGCTCATACAAACTGAAAGTGATTCTCCATGCAGCGGACTAGCTCGCCCTCGTGTGGTCATTGTGCAGAACTGACACCAAAGCAATCATGAAGGTTTAGCACAACAGCCACTTCATACCCTTATTTTTCTTATTCTTCTATTGATAATCAGTGCAATATCATAAAAATAAAAAAATCAGAACTTTTAAAATTGTTAAAATTTGTTTAGATATGCTCACTATATACCCTGAATACAGATTAACTAAATGTTCTGTTATGTACTTCCATTGTGCAATTTAATCAGTTGTTCCATATTTATTATTATTATGTTATTATAATGTAACTCTATTTATACTGTATGTGCAGTATACTTAATACTTATGTTTATCAATAATTAAGCTCATCATTTAGATGCAGGAGGAGAATTCGCTTTTCAGGTGTTGGTATTCAGAAGTAACTATTTTATTCTTGCCAAAACTAGCACTTTCTGTTGACTATTGTTAAAGGTGGGGCTTTCTTAGATTTTTCTGTCTTGTGTGTTTTGTCAGGAACTTCAGAGATAGCAAATCTTCCTTCAACAGATTGGGCATCGTAAGTAGGATACCCAGATGTACCAACACAAGCCCCCCATCCCAGCCCCTTGCCAGGAGCCTGTCTCACCCAGCTCATCTGGTAGCTGCTGAGCGAGACTTCTGACACTTTATAGGAGTCTGTGAGATTCTCCAGGCTTCTCAACTCCTGGTTCGGACTCAGTCAATGTTACTTGAAACTGGTTCTCACGGGAAATCCTTAAACAGCACTATCATAAAATATCATTGATATGAGTGTTTTTTGTCGTGCAAATTTCATTCAGCACAAAGGTGCAACCTTATTTTTCTTGTTTTGATACAAGGAAAACTGCTGAAAGTATTCAAATCATTCTGGCTGCTCATGTCTCATTTACCTTGAGGTGTTCAAATGAAGTTTATGATCAAAGTTAATCGTTTAACATTTGTGTTAATTAACATTGGGATCTGACTTAATGGAACTGAATTTCACCCAATTTGAGTTATATTAAAACCATTAAAGAGTTTTAGAAAGCACCATTGGAGGATTCAAACAAATTGTTGATGTCCAAAATAACCACAAGTTGTATCTCTTTCCCATATCTAAGACATTTGCACAACAGCAGCTGTTAAGACAACGACTCTGGAGCACACTGATTTCAGATATAGAAATTAACAGTGATTTCAGTCTTCTGTCTTCCCCGATTAATACAGTTCAGGGCTTGGTTGCAGACGGATCTTCAGCCCTGATTGTCTGATGGGAAAACATTCTGTGTCCTATAATTTCTCTGTGTCACTGTTGACCTCTGTGGGAAATGAAAAGAAAGACAGTAAGATGGAAAAGAAATGAACATTGTTATGATTCAGCTGTGGAGAGTGGCAGTGCATTGACCGTCCAAAACCCAAGCGCAAGACTTTGGGAAACTCTGGGGAATTCCACAGAGATGCGTAGGAGGAGAGGTGGTGAGAGACAGGGGAGCAGGCAGGCTTAGCCTGGTGAACGAGGGTTACAGAAAGCAGACTGCGTTGACAGCAAAGGGGAAGGCGGAGAAATTTACACCTAATAATAATAATAATTCCTTACACTTATATAGTGCTTTTCGGACACTCCACTCAAAGCGCTTTATGGGTAATGGGGATCCCCTCCACCACCACCAGTGTGCAGCCCCACCTGGTTGATGCGATGGCAGCCATAATGTGCCAGAACGCTCTGCACACATCAGTTATCAGTGGGGAGGAGAGCAGAGTGATGGAGCAAGTTCAGAGATGGGGGTTATTAGGAGGCCATGATTGGTAAGAGCCAATGGGAAATTTGGCCAGGACGCCGGAGTTACACCCCTACTCTTTTTGAGAAACGCCCTGGGATTTTTAATGACCACAGAGAGTCAGGACCTCGGTTTTACGTCTCATGTGACATAACACTGTAAGTAGAGCCAGCATATAAGTGGGATCCCAAGGTGCTGGCTAGTAGACTCCCAGTTGAAGGCGAATTTCTGCTGGATTGCTGCTCTGAGAATTTCTAGAATTTAGTAGTAGCATTTCAGAGGTTGTGTTAACAGTAGCATCACAGATACAGTATCTCTAATGAGTCCAATACTTTTCAATCAGGCAGTCAACATAAATTATCCAAATCCCTGTGTGAATGTGTCGGTCACCCCTATCAATGGCAGGACGAGAGCTGCTTCCAGCACAGGCATGGTCTTTAAAAATGGCTTTAAAGGTCAATGTGTACTGTACGCATATTGACACTGCTGAGCACTATTGCTCTAACTTCCTCTTTGAGATTTATAAGGTTTGCACTGTTGTGAGATTTTGTCAGGGCTCAGGCTTCACTTGTCTCACTGTGTGTATCGAGCACAGTAATACACAGCAGTGTCTTCAGTCTTCAGGCTGCTCATCTGTAAGTACAGCTGACTTTTGGAATTGTCTCTGGAGATGGTGAATCTTCCCTTAACAGACTCGGCATAGTAAGTGCTGCTCCCATCGGTGTTAATATAAGCCACCCACTCCAGCCCCTTCCCAGGAGCCTGTCTGACCCAGCCCATCCAGTAACTGGTGAATGTGAATCCTGAGGCTGAACAGGTCAGTCTGTGAGAGCCCTCAGGCTGGACCATTGTATGTTCAGACTCAGTCAAGACCTGGGATTGAACACCTGTGGGAAGAAAAGGCATATTTTTATACATTCATAATTATACTGTTTATGATTTTATCATTTCCAAAGAGACAAAATGTTATATTTTTCAAAGATAACACTACAGCAAGAAGGCATTATATCACCTGTTAAGTACATGGTTGTTATAAGTAGTCCAGCTAGAATAGACATTGTTACAAATCCTGAGATTATAGCCTGTAATGTTAGTGTAATCAGAGCCCTGCTCTCTCTCTGTTGTCTTCCAGTGCAGTGGGGTTAAATGAAGTAGGAAGACATGAGTTTTGCATGGACTCCTCCTCATGGGCAGGACCTCTTCCACAGCACTTATAAAGACAACTGATGTAGCTGGGTAATTGCATTCCATTTGTCTTCAATTCATGCAGTCAGGACTGCCTCCTGTTAATGAATCTGTAATCCGATATATACCTCTGACAAGTCACACAGTTTCCTTATCATCTCTAGTCTGTTTACTCAAGCACTAATTTCTCATTTTAAGGCACAGTTGACCTTGCCATTTGGTCAAAGTCCCTGGTAAAAGACAAGCTTTGCAAAAGGCAGCGACCATTAATAAGAGTACTGTTGCAATTTATGATAATTTTAAGTACAAAATGCTAGAAGTTGACAAATGTTTTGGAAAATCAATAACTTGTTTGTCTAATACAGGTCTTGGAAGGTCAGTGTGTCTACAGGTTTTCTGTCTGATTGAGTTCTTAAAAAATTGAGTCAGCTAGTTATTGGCTCAGTTAGACTAATTAAATTACTTTTCCTAGCTCTTCATGGAAAGCTTTGTGATGCTTTCAAGGCACCTGAAAGACCTGCTGAGATACCAGCCCTCCAGGATCAGACGGGTGATCCCTGCTCATAACAGTTGAGCAATTTGTACGTGAAATAAAGAATCACAGATCTTATAATAAAAAAAACTTGGTTGACTGAATGAAAAACGTGGAATGATAAGTCAATAAAGTGGATTAGATTGCCCCCATGTGGACAGTACCTACATTTTCAATCAAAGCAATAAATAAAATAGAAGCGTTTTCATAACGTTTTTAACTATAAAAATGTATTTTATTCTTCTGACTGTTATACCCTAAATAGCAATGTATTAAATGTTCTGTAATGTACTGCCATTGTATTATTTAATCAGTTAAATTACATGGTTTTATGTTATTGCTCTATAATGCAATTTCTGTGTATGTGTAAACCTGCATAATACATAATCTCATTGTTCAGGTATTGCAGGGATAGACTCAAAATTCTGAATCAGTCATGTTGTGCATAGATGTTTACGGGCATAGTCACCTTATCCCCGGCTTAAGAAATGTATCGTCACTATTGATTAAAGTTGTGTTTGAAGAATACCCTTATTTCACTGTTGTATTTGCTGTTGGTCATGACTGAATGGTTTCACACTTGAGGGTTTTTGTCAGGGCTCAGGCTTCACTTCTCTCACTGTGTCTCTCGAGCACAGTAATACACAGCACTGTCTTCAGTCTGGTGGAGTCTTCAGAAATAGTGAATTAGCCTTCAACAGGCTGGGATATGTATCAGTCCAAGCCAGGAGCAACTCAAGGAGACAGGAGCCTGTCTCAACCACCTCATTTCATAGCTGCAGAATGAGAATTCGGACACTCTAGGACAGTCTTGTGAGATTCTCCAGGCTTTTTGACTCCTGGTTTAGACTCAGTCAATGTTATTTAACACTGGACACCTGTAAATAAGATGGAAATTGAGTTTTTACAGGACATCCTCTAGAAAAAAAAAACTACTGTAAAATATTATTGATTTTTACATTTTGCAATTTTCTTTCAGTCCAGTTTTCATTACCACCCTGTTGTAGCACCTACCTACCAGGAAATCTGCTGAGATTATTAAAATCACATACAGTACCTGTACCTGTGACTGAAATAATTCACCAGTCAAACCCATCTCTCTTCTCAGGTGAGGTGGTTCACTGGCTCACAAGTGAAAAACACAGTAGAGCAACCCTGACACTGAAAAGTCTGTCTATGAGAGTTCAAACAATCCAGCTTATCAGTTTAATCATTTAGAATGGCTCTATATTAACATGGAACTGAAAATCATGAAACCACGGTAATGCAGGATATAAACCATGAGATAACTGTGAAGGAATTTCATAAGGGGATCCCTAGATAGGGTGCTGCAGATTATTTCTCCAAGGAGGACAGAATGAATTAACAAGCACTTGAAGTGTAAAAAAAGTGAAAAGAAATTATGCAAAATTCTGTTGTCATGTAGAAACCTATTGCAAAACATCATAATGCTTTTTTTATCTTTTCTTTAAGAAGTACAAGAGGTTGTGGACTTGGACTGGGAACATACTGTACTGAACATACTGTACATACTATGCCACTGCAGCACCAATGGAAAGTTCTGTGATGAGAAGTTGTTCCTGAATGGGCAGGAGATCACCAAAAGTGCAAACTTCACCTCCCTCGCAGCAAGCTTTTTCTCCCTTGTGAAATGGCAGACATGTTCTTCAGTCTCCTGTTTCTGTGTTCTGGTCCATTGTCAATTCAGTGTGCTTGTCTTTGGCGACCTTGGATTTGACTGGAATTTCTCATGGCTCTGCAGGCTGAGGAACAA
This sequence comes from Atractosteus spatula, assembly GCF_055471065.1. Classification (NCBI taxonomy): domain Eukaryota; kingdom Metazoa; phylum Chordata; class Actinopteri; order Semionotiformes; family Lepisosteidae; genus Atractosteus; species Atractosteus spatula. The sequence goes on along the minus strand of NC_142710.1, from coordinate 7,547,800 downwards.
TAGGGAAATTTAGTGTTCTCAAGGTCCTGCTGAAACATCACCTTCAAGCCAGCAGTTTGAGCAAACCATAATTAAGGTGGTGGTGGGGTGCGATTCAAATACTGAACTATACTGGAGTAACTCTCCTGGCAGAGGAGAACAACAATTCATCTTAGAAAGGGACTGTTGTTCCCTCCTCCAATGAGGGATGATCCAAGGATGAAGATGGGAAAGTCTGCAAGAAGAGTGATATTTATTATGTAAGTCAGTGGAAGTGGTGGAGATAAGGGTCTGACCTCCTGATTTCAAGATGGCTCCTTTCCATGGCGACGTCTCAAGTGTAGCTCTCTCATTTACAGTATATTGCTTACTTCTGTTTTATGTCTCATGTTTTTGTGCAAAATATACACGTGACCTTCACCTACAACCAACAATCACCCCCAGACCTGAGATTTAGAGCTTCAGATCTGTCTTCAGTGGAATTGAAATTTCTCTGCAGATCTTGCTCATCTAAGCCAGAATATCTCACTTATAAATGTCACCCTAATTACTTACCTGAAAGGCTGCTATTATGACCACTGTGTACATTCACCTGCATGCATGCTAATGCTGAAGCAGCGCTCAGCAAGCTGTACAGACTTGCTGTTAAATAGTATACTGTAGTGCAACGGGGTCAGTGAGGATTTAGACAGGAATTCAGGCTCTTTTTTAGAAAAGAAAACTGCTCTTTGTTGCCGGCACAGCAGAAAAAACAACGGAGACAAATGCCTACAAACTACACTAGGGTCACTTGGGGTACAGGTACACAGGTACAGTATAGGGTGGTAAAGTGGGTACAGATATAAAAGGGTGTAAAGTGGGGATAACTATTTACATAACAATCCAACAGCCCACAACTATGTGCCACCACACTAGACGGTCAACCTGTGCCGGCCAGTAGCCCTCAGTCCCCCTTTTGACTCCTCCTCCTATCCTGCCCTTCGCTGCGCACCACAGCCAGGCACTCTTCGGCCGTAACAATATGAAAACACACATCCGGAAGCTGTCTCTATCATGGCAGGGGACTAACCACTGCAGCCTTAAAAAATTACTACCAAAGTACTCTCAGCATGTTTCTGTTCCGACTAGAAGCAATAACACACTGCATCACTGTTACACCACCATTAAAAGACCACGTCACTCCATTTCACATCCGCATTTTGGGAAGTCGCACCACGCCTCTGGACTCCTTCTTCCTGTTTACAAGCAGGAGCCGAAGAGCGCCACCTGCATAAAAGACCGCGCAGACTCGCAGACTCGCAGACTCTTACGAAATGACTGATTGGTGTATATTCAAAGATTCTTCCACTGATCTGAATGAGTATACAGAGGTGGTCACATCCTACATCAGCTACTGTTTGGATAGATGTGTTCCTACCAGGGAGATCCAGACATACTCCAATAAGAAGCCCTGGATGATCAAAGACATCCACTGCAAACTCAAAGTGCGTTCTGCTGCCTTCCAATCAGGTGACAGAGAACTGTATAAAAATAAAGTATGACCTGGAGAAAGCTATTAAACTGGAAAAACAGGAAAAACAGCTTGGGGATGACTCAAGCCCATGTGGCAAGGCTTGCAGGCTATCATGAACCACAAAGGCAACACCAGCAGTATTTCCTGCACTGAAGCATCTCTACCAGATGAACTGAACACCTCTTACTCCTGCTTTGAGGCTCAGAAAACCAAGCCGCTATTAAGACCCCCAGTAAACCAGGGACGTTTTGTAACAGCTCCCTAAACATGAGGTGTGTAGAGCCTTTAAGAGCGTCAATACCCATAAAGCAGCCGGCCCAGATGGTGTCTCCCCTCGTGTCCTTAAAATCTGTGCAGGACAGCTATCTCCTGTGTATACAGACATTTTTAACCTCTCTCTGTCACTATTAGTTGTACCACTGCCCAAGAAGACCAAGGTAACTTTTTTGAGCAATGACCACCCAGTGGCACTCACTTCAGTGGTCATCAAGTGCTTGGAAAGCCTCGTACTGTCCTATATAAATTGCACTATCCAAGACTCTCTTGACCCACTTCAGTTTGCTTACTGCATGAATAGGTCAGTTGATGATGCCATTACTCTAGCACTTCACACTGCCCTAAAACATTTAGACAGGCGGGGCACCTACTGTATGTTCTCAGGAATCTAGGTTTATGTAAGTCTATCTGCAAATGGATCATGGATTTCCTGAGGGGCAGACCGCAGGTTGTGAATATTGACACCATTATCTCCTTTACAGTGATCCTGAACACTGGAGCTCCCCAAGGCTCCTGTCTCAGTCTTAGGCTTTACTACTTGTTTACTTACAACTGTACAGCCACGTATAGCAGCAGCCACATCATTAAGTTTGCAGATGACACCACTATTGTTGGCCTGATCAACAACAACTATGAGTCCCGCATACAGATGTGAGGTGGAGCATCTTAAATGAAGGTGCCTTGACAACAATCTGTCCCTGAATGGCAGCAAGACAAAGAACTCATTGTGGACTTCAGGAGACCCAGAGGGAGTCACGCCCCAATCAGCACCAATGGCACAGCAGTGGAAACCATCAGCTGCTTCAGGTTTCTTGGCCTGCAGATCTCCACTGACCTGGCTTGGTCTCACAACACTGTAGCCAGTCTGAAAAAGGCACAGTAGCACTTGCACTTTCTGCAGTGCTTAAAGAAATTCAGTATGGAGAAGCAGTTCTTCATGAATTTTTACTTCAGCACCATAGAAAGTGTCCTCACTAGTGGGATCACAGCAATACTACAATGCATGACAGAGACACACTACAAGAGGGTTGTGGAAAAGAGGATTAAGGAATGTGATTTACCATCAATCGGTAAATCACAGGGGAGATTCACACCATCCGGTGTCACAATAAAGCCCTGATCCATCATTCAGGATCCCAGCCATCCCAGCCACAAACTGTTCTCCCCCTTTTTGCTCTGGCGAGCGGTACCGCACTGTTAAAGCACAGGCCACTAGACTTAATAACAACTTCTACTCTACTGCAGTACAGCTAACTGCAATGCTTCTGACTCAATGCACATCTGCACTATGTACTTATTGCATGGTCTACCATGTTTACTTGCACTACTACATATTTATTGTTCTGGCTGTATTATTTATTATTTTGAAATGTCTTGCCTACATTGTGTGGTGTTGTCTGTTGTACTGTGTATGTACCGAGAGATCAGTGTGAATAAGAATTCCAGTGCCCATGTACATATGACAATAAACTCCTCTACTCTATTGTGCTCCTGAATGTCCATTTTTAAAACTTCATTGATGCTATATTCACTGCTATGCAATGAAATATAAGTGCTGGTTAGATGCTTCCTGCCATGAGTAGAGAGGCATATTGCAGAGCGCAGGTTTTTGTAAAGCCTCTTGGTTCAGTCTTGTCACTGTGACTCCCGCACAGTAATACACAGATGTGTCTTCAGCTCTCAGGGTGTTCATTTGTAAGATGAAGGAGCCAGAGGAGATGTCATTGGAGGCAGTGAAACAGTTTTGGACTGAAGAAGCATGGTATGTACGGTGAGTTTCGCTAACGTAGCTGGCCAACCACTCCAGCCCCATCCCAGGAGCTTGTCGGATCCAGCCTACCCTATAAGTGCCGAATAGAAACCCTGACACCTGGCAGGACAGTTTCACAGACTCTCCTGGCTTCTTCACCTCTGCAGAGGCAGGCTGAGTGAACTTTATGCTGGACTGGGCTGTAACAACTGTGGAAATAAACAGACATCAGCTCAGGGTTCACCATTGTGAACAAAGCCCATACACCAAACATCACAGAACAGGGGGGATATACCTGAAAGTACCAGGAGAAGAAAACACAGGACACTGAGGTGAGTCATGGTGTAAAACTGCACAGAGTCTCTCTCCTGAGGAACTGCAGCTTCACTGTTAGATAGTGAGGATGCTGTCAGTTATATACAGGAAACAGATGATGATTTGCATGCAATGCAAACTACTGTGGGGCTGTTATATTCCTTCAGCTGATGTTCACTGCTGCCCATGATACTATTTACTTATTGTCCCCTTATGTTTCATTTATGTTCAGATTCATTCCACTCAGATTGTTTACGATCAACTCAGATTGTATCTCGATGCTGACTTTGACTTCCCATTGGACATATACAAGAGGGGTGTGGATAACAGAAAATGGGAATCCAGGGACAAGCCTGCATTTTCTCTGAAATTGATTTAAAAGGTGACTTAATATTGACTTCTTCAATCATTTTATAAGGGATCGTTTGACTTTTAAATGACTATCTAATCTAGGCTAGAGCCATGATGATTATCATGTTTATGGCAACAGTGTTTTAATAGCAAATATCATTTTAGTTTCGAGAACAACACTTTCCTGCTCTTTAGAATTCTCTAAGACCATCATACTGTGATATAAATATAAGCATTTATTATTTTACATGTGTGATGTGTAAAATAACTCTCACTCATCTGTAATATGTCTCAGCCTCCCTGCCATGTGTTTGACAATAAGTACCCTCTGTATCAAGTGTGTTAATTAACTTGAACTTCTAGAGTTCCGCTTCATAGCTGCAGTTGTGGTGTCCTGTGTGACTTTTGCCCCCTAGTGGTCTTTGAAGTCTAAGTAAAAACATCCACATTCAAGGACTAAGGAAAATCAGGTTTCATGGGTGTTTTTTTACTAACAGAGCACAAATCGTAGACTGATACACGTTAACATCTCTTCCTATTCTGTTATATCCTCTCCAGCTTTCAGTTCTGTGAACTATAGAAACAGGAGAGCTCCCAGGTCTAATTGATAGTTTCATGCTTTGTGTCTAATTCCAGATTTAATTGACAGGTCTATCAGGAATCAGATCCACTTAATGTCTTACGTTATGTTTACCAATCATCCAGACTTGATGTCCCAACATCTGATCCTTAAAGACAGTTATCCTGCAATCTCCTTCAAAATCAGTCTTAATATCTTCACATCTTTAAACACGCTGAGAGTATGATGGATCCAGAATAACCTGCTGGACAGTGGTTTTCAACTGATTGGATTTCTGAACACCAATATTTTCTTAGTAGACTAAACTGATCTTGGGAGTTTCTCATAGTTTAATGGCTGAGAGGTGTCAGTTCTCCCTGTTCTGAAATTGCGTTTCTGGAAGAGCTGGATTATGGAGGTTCTCACTAGTCCTCAGCATTGACATCTTGTACGAACAGCATCATGAGTCATGTGGCTCAGATGTTTCCTGTGGTGTGTAGGGACGCTCAGTGCCGATAGCAGGTTTTTGTATGGCCTCTTGGTTTAGTCTTGTCACTGTGTCTCTCGTACAGTAATACACGGCTGTGTCTTCAGCTCTCAGTTCGTTCATTTGTAAGAAGAAGGTGCTGGAAGAGGTGTCAATGGAGGCAGTGAAACGTCCTTGGACTGAAGGCGCATAATAGTTAGTGAAACTCTCAGTACGATAACTTGCTAACCACTCCAAACCCTTCCCAGGTGCTTGTCGGACCCATATCTTGTGGTGGTCACCTATGCCGAACCCAGAAACCACACAGGACAGCTTGACAGACTCTCCAATTTTCTTTGGTTCCACTGAGGCCGGCTGTGTCAGCGTGATGCTGCACTGTGTTTCAACAGCTGTGAAGACAGTGAACAAATGACAGGTCAGCGATGTCAGGACCCTGGTTTTCAGTGCTCAAAACACAATGTCATAATCTTAATAGTAGAATCCCTTTTGTACCTAAAAGCAGTAGCAGGCAAGGATACAGAACACGCAGGTAACTCATGATGTCAATGTGAGCGCAGCTGCTCTCTTAGGTAACTGCAGCTTCACTTTCAGTTATATACAGGCAGCTGTTGCAATCAGTTTGCATGCAAGGCAAAATAAGAGCATCGAGTTTGGTATAACTGATGACCCCAGCTGCTTAGAGGACTCTCTTGGGTGTGCTTCTCTGGAAACAACATAACATGCAGATTATTGCCAGTTTTGAATGTTAATTGGGGTCACATAGAGCAGAGCAATCTAACACTCAAATCTTAGCCATTCTGCTTCAACAATGCATATGCTAAATATAACGTAGAAATGTGTATAGTATTTACAGTATCTTCTCTACTGGATGAAATTTGGGAAACTTTCACAAATAACATCAAGCCATTAACTGCATGTATTTATAATGGTGTGTTTTTAAACTCTGAGGATGGGTTGCTCTGCCTCTATTTATTTAGCAAGAAGTGTAAAATACAGAGTGAGAATGTCACTCCCATCAGCTTACATGTGAGAAGTGGAGTGAATTACTCCACCATGTCTTTTGACTGTTGTTTCAGAACTTTACACAAAGGGATAAATACAAAATTAATTACCTTGAGAGAAACATCACTTTACAGATTGGAATTTACATCCAGACTCATGAGATTAGGCAAGACTGAGCTGTATAGTTAAAATCATTGTGAATCCAGAAACCATATAATCAATACAGGACATTCAATCCTAGAGCTGGAGGGGGAGCCGTGTCTGTGGGTAATCGAGGTCTATATGAAGTAGCAGCACCTGAAGAGCTAGAAGAAGCTGTTCATTTGGTCCATGTAAACCAATAATAAGCCTATTAAGCCCATTAAGACTCGAGTTTGATTGAAGATCTATAAACAGGCGGTGGGCTTCCAGGACCAGGACTGGACTGCCTTGCTTTAGTCCATTGAGAAGAACTGGGACGCCTTGGCTCGCAATCATTAGATATTTTCAAAAACAGCATGCAAAGCATTTGCCACTTCTCAGACAAGGAGAAATTCACTAACTTTCACTGTGTACAGAAAAGCAACACTGTCTCAGAGCCCTTATCTTTGCTGGCCTCTTAATTCAATCACGGATTATGAAGTTGGGGGCGCAGTGGATAGCATTGCCACTTTGTAGATCTGGGGCCCTCCAGAGGCCATTCCAGTAGACACCAGGAAAGAGAAATAAACTAAATTTGTTTTGTTTTTTTCAAAAAATGTTTATTTGATTCTAGCTTTCATACAGTATGTCAATTCTAATTTTATAATGGCTCTGGAACTGTGTACAACCATTTTATTACAAAATATAGAATATGGACCGTACTGGTTAAATGGAATCCAAATGTAATAGTTTACCTGCATACCTTAGAAGTGTATATTTCACCATCTTCTGTACACAGTTAAGATAAGATCACTTTATTAGTCATACACAATTTCTTGCATTAGGAACTTGTCTTTTTCACAGACCCCAGCTTGATCTCCATGAGACACACAGACAGGGAGAGAAGCTTGGGGTCAGGGCACAGGATCAGCCATTTATACAGCACCCCTGGAGCAGTTGGGGTAAAGGGCCTTTGTTAGGGGCCCAACAGAGTAGGCTTCCTCTGCCGGCCACCTGATTCAAACCAACAACTTTCCAGCCACAGACGTGGCTCCTTAGCCACAGTGCCACCACTCCACCATTAAAGAAATGTATGTTGTCTTATGTAATATGTTATTATTTGCGGGGATCAAGGTCTCTTCTAGCACTACACTTCAGGACCACGTTAATCAATAAAAGCTCTTGACACTTGGAGTAGCTGTCCAGCATTGGATTTCTGGAGCACCTGTTAAGCGAAGGGGATCCCTCTATTACAACTTTAAATCATGGGGTCTGCTGCCACCTAGTGGTTCTCTGCTCAAAAATAGTTCTTGCAGCACTGAAAAATCTTTTGCACATGCATTTTCATAATTACTCTAGTCTGTACTTCTGTTTTTATTATGGTTATTATTATATTGTGTGCAAATAATTCAATGCTAAAGTGTTAAACAGTGAGATATAAGAGGTTTAGAAAAATAATGATTCTTTCCATCTCTTTAGACATGTTTAACCCAAAGGTTATCTGCTTGCTCTGTATTAATAGCACCATCTTTGACATGTGGCTCAGATGTTTCCTGTTGTGTGGAGAGGGGCTCAGTGCTGAGGACAGGTTTTTGTACGGCCTCTCAGTTCAGTCGTGTCACTGTGTCTTTCGCACAGTAATACACGGCTGTGTCTTCAGCTTTCAGGTTGTTCATTTGTAAGAAGAAGGTGCTGGAGGAGGTGTCCATGGAGGCAGTGAAACGTCCTTGGACTGAAGAGGCATAGTACTTGTTGCCTTCATTATAGTAACTGGTCAACCACTCCAGCCCCTTCCCAGGAGCCTGTCGGATCCAGCCTTTCCAATAGCTGTCTATCTGGAATCCAGACACCTGGCAGGACAGTTTCAGAGACTCTCCTGGCTTCTTCAAATCTGCGGAGGCAGGCTGGGTCAGTGTGATGCTGGACTGGGCTGTAACAGCTGTGGAAACAAACAGACATCAGCTCAGGGCACACCATTGTGAACCAAGCTCATACAGCAAGCGACACAGAACAGGAGCAATTTTACCTGAAAGTCCCAGCAGAAGAAAACACAGGACACTGAGGTGATTCATGGTGTAAAAATGGACACAGTCTCTCTCCTGAGGAGCTGCAGCTTCTCTGTTAGAGAGTGGAGATGCAGTCAGTTATATACAGGAAACAGATGGTGATTTGCATGCAATGTAAACTATCATAGAGCTCTTATATTCCTTCAGATGATGGTCACTGCTGCTCCTGATGGTATTAACTTCTTGTCCCCTTTTATCCATTGTAAAATAGAAAGACTGGTTATGTTCAGATTCATTCCACTCAGATTGAAAATGATAAACTCAGATAGAATTTCAATGCTGACTTTGGCTTCCCATTGGACATACAGTATACATGAAGGGTGCAGATTTCAGAAAATTAAAATTCAGGGACAAGTTTGGAATTTGTGGCAGGGAAATGGATTTAAGTGTTGATTTAACATTGACTCCTTCATTCTTTTTATAAGGGATCATCTGGCTTTTACATTAAAATTTCATCTATGGTGAAGCCAGTGAAGGATTATATTTCAATATGTACCTTAATGTCTTTTTATTTACAATTTTAATTTTAGTGCTTGAAAATGGGTGGCAAATGCATTTACTGTATGCAGATTTGTCTCAGCTGCATTATTAGCATGCATGTCACTATCATTACCCTGTGAATCATGTGTGTTAATGTTGAAGAAATATATAAGATGTGAAGAAGGGGTTAACTGATTTCTTGTGACACAAGACATTCCAGGCTTTGAGTTATCGCTGGGATGGGGGTTAACTGATAAGAATTTCAGATGCAAGCTGGAATTAGTTTCCCCCAACCAAGGAAACCTAAGACCAACCATTAAAAGTGGTTAAAGTCTGGGAAATCTCCAAACACCAGTTGCCTTCCCTCTATTACCATGGTAACAATTTGCCTCAGAAACACGACTGGAGTTTGCTATAAAAACTGGAAGTTTTGTACCTATATTCTGAACAATACTTTGATCTAATTGTTCCTTGCATGCAATAAACTCAGTTATTTTACACTTCATCTCTGTTACAACAATGTACACATAACACTTGGGATTTCTGTACTGCCTTATATCGCAGCAGATGGTCTAGCGTCACATCCAGGGTGTATCCCTCCTTGAACTAGTTGTTTGCCAGGAGAGGGTCTGACTACCTCTCGATCCTGTGGTGGAAAGTGGTGGAAAGTGGATGGAGTTGTACTGTCTGGTGTGATTGCAGCCCCCCTGTGGTTTTCAAATTCATAGTGTTAATGACCTCACTCCGTTATGTAAGAGGAGCAACTTTTATGTGTGTGTGTTTTTTTAAGATGAATATTCATATTTTCATGACAATATTGTAGCGCTTCAGGGTTCACGTGGGCACCCTCGCCTCTGCCGCATCAGATCGGCCCCCCACTGTGGGGGACTCAAACCCAGGCCTCCGGCATCGCTCAACAGGGACCCAGCCTCTTGAGCTAAAGGGAAATCTCCCATCAGCCTGGCGGCTGCGGCCCCTGCTATTCACAGGGAAGGGCGGTGACGTCACCGCTCTGGTAAGCCGGCTCTAACAACCCACAGTGGTGGCCGTATGCGTTACAATATGAATCTTAAATTGACACACATTTGCATTACTCCTTCTGCAATCATAAAATACATCACAAATCATGAAATGTCATGTAGACCAGATATATGTATGTATTTCATTCAATGACCCTACTCCATAATAGTGTAGCACTATACATACTACTACATTCTAAACTACAGAAAATAGAATTATATACTATGTAACTATCCTTTAACTATGGTATAGCAGCTTACTATCTGGTTATGAAAGTTAGGAATTGAAACATTTAGTGAGAAGCTAAAAAAAGCTGTGTTTGTTATGGTGTATGTTTGTTTCTCTTGTTAGACTTTAAATAAAGAACACTGTTTTTGAATCTTACTGCTGTGTATCTGAGTGTCTGGTTGCCTGGTCCTGCTTATGTTAGAACATGCCTAATGGGTTGTCACATATAGCAGAGGATGTGGGCATAGGTTGTAGTCTGGTAAACAACAGAAACCACACAGTGTACCTTTTTAGTTGTTTGATGGAAATGTATGGGAAATTTATTTGTCGCTGTGTGCCAGACTTTCCAATATAGATGTGCTATCAGAAGATTACTTTGATCCAGGGACTTTCTCATATTTGTACTGGCTTAGAGGTATCAGCTCTCCCAGTTCTTAAGTTGCACCTCGGGCAATGCTGGACTTTGGAGGTTTTGACAAATATTCAGGGCTGAAAACATCAGTGTATTGTAGTACCGACATCCTGCATAAACAATATCAATATTGTGCAGCTCAGACGTTTCCTGCTCTGTGCTGAGGGAAGGTCTTTGTCAGGCTACTTGGTACAATTGTCTTAGTGTGTGTCTCGCACAGTAATACACAGCTGTGTCTTCAGCTCTCAGGTCGTTCATTTGTAAGAAGAAGGTGCTGGAAGAGGTGTCAATGGAGGCAAAAAAGCGCCCTTTGACTGAAGGCGCATAATAGTTAGTTAAACTCTCAGTATGGTAACTGGCCAACCACTCCAAACCCTTCCCAGGGGCTTGGCGGACCACAGTGGTGGTCACGTATACCGAACCCAGAAACCACACAGGACAGCTAAACAGATTCTCCAATTTTCTTTGGTTCCACTGAGGCCGGCTGTGTCAGTGTGATGTTGCACTGTGTTTCAACAGCTGTGAAGACAGTTGGCAAATAACTGGTAAATAACATCAAGATTCTGATTTTTAGTGCTTAAAATGCAGTGTCATAGTCTCAATAGCAAAATCCTCTTTGTACCTGAAAGTAGAAGCAGGCAAGGATACAGAACACACAGGAAACTCATGGTGTAAATCCAAGCACGGCCGCTGTTTTAGGAAACTACCGTTTCACTTTCAGTTATATTCAGGCAGCTGTTGCAAAAAGTTTGCATACAAGGCAATATAAGAGCACTGAGCATGGTATAACTTAAGACCCCAGCTGCTCAGAGGACTCTCTAGGGTGTCTTTCTTTGGAGGCAACATAACATATAGATGATTTTTGGTTTTCAATCTTAAATGACCTACAGCGCCAAGCAATCAAATCTTTAGTATTCTGCAAAAGTACATAGATTCAAAACAGTTAATGAGGAATTACTAACTCAATTTCTCTACTTGCTAAAATTGAATAAAAAATCATTCATTGATACCTGTACCTATACTGGACAGTATATGGTGGGAATATCATCATGATAGCATTTTGCTAACTCCAGCAGAAATGCTAAGTGGTAGTGCCCTTGGTTCCATTCCATTCCAGACCTGGGGTGCTATCTGTGTGGACTTTGTATTTTCATCTCATGTTCACATGAGTTTCCTCCAGGTTTCTCACTTTCTCATAATTGGCCTTGGTGTGAGTGTGTGCATGTTAGAGTTTGAGTTTGTTCGTCCTGCAATGGACTGGTGTTCCGTCCAGCATGTACCCAGCCTTATACCCATTGTGTGCTAGGATTGGGTCTTGAATTGGAGTAAGCGGTAAAGTGATTAGAAAATGAATGGATGGATATTCTGAAATTTGGTTAGAAATCCATCATATCATAAACTGCATGGTTTTTTTTTCACAAAGGTGTCTTGGTGAGGTGTTTTTAAAACTCTGAAGATGGCTGTTAGTTGCTCTGTTCAAGAATTGTAAGACACAAAGCACCTGTAAGAATGGCACGCCAATTGGGTAATGTATCAGAAGTGCAGTTAATTACTTTACCATGCCTTAACCCTTTTTATAACTTTACATAAAAGAAATGAAAACAGTTAGCTAACATGAGGGTGACAGCAGATACCAATCTTTACAGCAGATACCAGTCCTTACAGACTGGAGTTTACATTCAATTTCCAGAGCATAGGGACTAATGAGCTGATTAGCTGAAATGACAATGGAGAGGATCCAGAGACCATATCTATAATACAGGTTGTCTAATCCCAGTCCTGCAGGAGGTGCTGTGCCTGCAGATTTTCCTGGCTTCTTTAAAGCAGTAGCGCATGAAGAACTGGCAGTACCTATTAATGGATCAATCATGTCGGTAATAGGCCAATTGAGCTTATTAAGAGTTGGAATGAAGACCTGTAAGCACACACTGGCCTCCCAGGACCTTGACTGGACTGCCTTGCTTCAGTCCAGTGAGAAGGGTTGGGACACCATAGCTCGTAATTATTCAATATCTTTTTAGGGAAAATTCAAGACATTTGTAACATCTACACCACCAAGAGATGATATCGCAGATAATTTCATTATATAATGAAGAGCAAAATTGTCCTGGAGGTTTCCTGGAGCTGCCATTTTCACTTGCTGTTGGCATGAGGTGTGAGGGAGAAACTGCCATTAAATCAAAATAGGACTACAAGCTGATAAACTGCGCTCATGTACAGTGTCCTGGGATCTGCATTAACCAATAGTCAGAACCTGGGTTAGAGTAACGCTTAAGTCTTTGAGCAAAATACAACTTTCAAGGTCAATATTTCTCCCCACTCAAAGGGAAATAATTCTAAGTGTGGAGACCTGGCCAACGGAGAGCTACTGTATGTAACACCTTCATTCAAAACACACACACACCCACAGTTAATATACCACTATGTACTAACTCTTAAGTTAGATGATATTTTTTACATGCAAGATGTAGAAACCACACACTTTCATTCAAATCACACAAAACCACAAAACCACATGCCAATGTCTACCACTGACTCCCTGCCAGTAATTCCCTGAGAGGCTGGGCTTACTTTCTCAGTAGATCAAAAACCTGAAATGTCATCTAAAACAGGTGTCTGTTACTTCATATGCACTCAGGCCAGAGTCAGGAAGTAACCCAGGTCAGATTCTACACTGTGACTGTGGATTGATTTAGTGTTGACATTCATAACATCATGACAATGTAGTGTACATTGAGGAACTAAGATGACTGTTTATTGGTCGTAAATGGATAAGGAAATTAATTTCATATAGGTTTCAGGACTTGAGGTACTGGCTTGACATGAGGTCAAATCACTTACAGGTTCACCCTATGGAAACTCTCAGTTCAGCTGTTTCATTTATATTTTAAAAAGTGAAAGTACTATCAGGCTTCCTGTTTGTGAATGAAACCTGTTACACTTGAGGGTTTTTGTCAGGGCTCAGGCTTCACTTCTCTTACTGTGAGTCTTTAGCGCAGTAATACACAGCAGTGTCTTCAGTCTTCAGGCTGCTCATCTGTAAGTACAGCTGATTCTTGGAATTGTCTCTGGAGATGGTGAATCTTCCCTGGACAGACTGGGAGTAGAATGTGCTGCTGCCACTGTTGTAAATATGCGCCACCCACTCCAGCCCCTTCCCAGGAGCCTGTCTGACCCAGCTCATAGCATAGCTACTGAATGTGAATCCTGAGGCTGTACAGGTCAGTCTGTGAGATCCTCCAGGCTGCACAACTGCAGGTTCAGACTCAGTCAAGACCTGGGATTGAACACCTGTGGGAAGAAAAAAAAATCTGAAATTAAGTGATTACTATTAGCGCTTACACTAGTAGCAAAGTTTGAAAAGCTCACCTGTTAAATACGTGCTTGCTAAGAGTATTGCAGTGAGAAAAGCCATTGTTGCTGGTTGAAACTGTGGTCTGTAGAGACACTTCAGTCCAGACAGTCAACACTCTCAGCTGTTTTTTCTCCAGCACAGTGAGATAAATGAGGCAGGAAGCCTCTGAGTTTGCATGGACTCCTCCTCATGGGATGGGCACTGTGACACACAGCTTAAATACTGAATCACACACTGGGCAAGGAGACCTGCTTTCTAAAAGATTATTTAATCACTCTATGTCTCTTTAATACCTGAGTGGTAAAGTGACACTGACACCAATGAATCAACAGCTTTAAGCTCTTGTTTGTACAGCTTCATCAATGCCAGACTGTGCTGCTCTTATGCTGACACACCTCTTTATCAAGTTATGATTATTCTAAATATCAAGGTTATGATCTCTGTGTCTGCACGATCATTAGGCAGTATTACATACAGTATAACTTTATTGCTTCTGTCATTGACTGAACGTGAGTGTCTGGTTGGCCTTGGCAGGTTGGCACAGCAGATAGTTTTTATCAGCTGGGTTTGACAGTCATGCAATGACAGCCCCCTGCTGGAGCACCTTTTTAAATACAACAGCCGCTATGTCATTGAAATACATAACTTCAATTGAAGTTATGACTTGAAATAAGACAGATGCAGTAACAATTAAGAGTAATGTGTTTACTTTATTTATATAAATTGTAGCATCACAGGTTCAGCGAGGATGGAGACAAGAATTCAGGCTCTTTTAGTACAAATAGTCAGCGCTTTTGTTGTCAGACAGGAGTCCAGCTTAGCAGCAAGAAATAAAACCCAACAAAACAGGCTACAGCACACAAGGGTCATTTCTGGTACAGATACGTCGGTAAAGGGTGGAAAGTGGGCACAGGTATAAAAAGAGTGCAAAACTGGGGGGATAACTATTTTACGGTATCTGGGATAACTATTTTACAGTACATTCACACCATGTACAGCCGTTCCAGATGGTCAGAGGTGCTGACCAGAGGCTCCCTAGTCCCTACCTAGGCTATCATTCCCATCCTGCCCCTCACCACGCACTCTAGCTGGGCGCTCTTCGGCCGCAACGCCAGGCGGGGGTGCCACAATATAAAAGATCTTCTATTTTGTGATACAAAAAATGATTTTGCTTTAATCTTTATAAAATAATTTTGAAAGGAATGTCAATACTACTCCATTAATCTTGAAGTTCTAATGCTTAACTTTATATGATAGCAAAAATTATGAAAAAATTAAAAAAATCCTTCATGAAGATATTGGCGAGAGACATGAGCAAACTATGCAGGCAGAAAGTCAGGGACAAACATTCCAGAAAGATTTGGAGTTAATTAATCGATTAGGGAGAAAACATTGGTAAAGGGGTGAATCTTAAGGGCCTTGCTCAGGGGCCCAACAGAGTAGGATTTCTCTGCTGGCCACAGGATTTGAACCAGCAACCTTTCAGCCATAGAGCCACCCACTGCCCGCCTTTTAATTTAATTGACAAGGCCACAGTGAGGCATTCTGGGAGTGCGGATTTGACTGACTTACTGTCAGATATCTCCGAAGAAGATATAGTTGGTGTGGAATGGATCTGTGGGTTTTTTTAGGAGTGATCATGAAAATTACATAAAGAAAGCAACAAGAAAGTATACTCTAGTTAGAATGAGAAGGGAAAAATTATGGACCTGAGCAATGGTGCTTTCAGCGTGGTTCTGCGATGAATGATGTAATTAGCCACGTAAGCATTTCATATAGGGCTCTCAATTAGAGACTCCGGAAACGCATTTTCACTCGGATGTCAGGGACGAAAGCTAGATGGCCGTAATTGCTGGTGTCTCGGTCCCTCTTGAGGTGTTAAATATGTATTTGCAGGTGATACAGCGAGCTCTGTTGCAGGGGAAAGTGCCTGGTGTGGATGATTGCTGAGGGCGGTCAAGGGAGTTGTGAACAAGGAGGTTCCGCAGATTAAGTGGTTGATGATATGAGATGATGGGGCACTCAGAAAAGGGGGCCCCAATGGAGGGATCATCCTGTAAAATGGAAAAGTTGTCATGAATAGTCCAGGGGATAGAAAGGGTAATAGAGAAGCACCAAAAGAATGTGGTTGTGAGGCCGGGAGTTCCTGATCAAGTTGATGGTCTGGGGCTGTTTTTGGTTTGGGTGAGGGCGCAATCGATAACATGGGTGAGGTAACCTCTGTTGATGAAAAAAGTGTATTTTGAGTGGTTGGCACCGATTGGCACCATTGAGTGATTCACCATGAATGACAACAACCAAGTATAAGGTGTTTTAGAAGGTCAGGATGATACTATTATAGAAAATTTAAGTACACTTGTACCCATTATGAAAAAAATGAGATTATTTTATGGCAGTGATTTTTAGTACTGGGGCAAAGCCCTAGCAACAATGTACTGGGTCAAAGAGAATGCAGCTAATGAATGAGAAAAAGACAAATTTTGATGGGCTATACAGTACATTATTCTTGGAAGGACAAAACTATTCTATCTCAATTAAGTACACCCACATCTATCAGACAAGAGTGAAATTTTAAGTAGTGGGGCAAAACCCTCAGAACTCTTAGAGAATCTCTTTTAGAGAATACAATAGATGAATGACAAAGGGAGGATACTTCAAGAGGCTGTGTACATCTGTACCTATTAGGAAAAAGGAAATTCTTTTGGAGGAATGACTTGGGGCCAAGCTCTCGAAAACTTTAAAAGCTGTAATTTTAATTTAAACTATGTTTTGGTTCTTATGTCCTAGATGTTTTAGGATTTGTTTTTGTAGGAAAAAAGTACAAAAATGTAATAAAGGAGACCAGACAATCGATTATTGTTCCACCGTTCCAGGTATTATCCAGTCCCACCTAAAAACCTGTTTCTTCTCTTCACAGCAGAGTGGCGCAGCGGACGCGTGCTGGGCCCATACCCCAGAGGGTGATGGATCGAAACCATCCTCTGCTATCTGCCGTGGTGGCTCTGTGGTAAGGCTCTGTACCTATGGCTGGCAGGTTGCTGGTTTGTATCCTGCAGCTGGCAGAGGAATGCTACTCCATTGGGCCCCTGAGCAAGACCCTTAACTCCAGCTGGTCCAGGGATTCTGTGTAAATCCCTGCACATAGACCCCAAGCTTTTCTTCCTGTCTCTGTGTGTGTCTCATGGAGAGCATGTTAGGTATGTGAAAAGACAAATTCCTCATACAAGAAATTGTATATGGCCAATAAAGTAATCTTATCTTTAGAGCTCTGATTCAGCAGTCTCTCACTTTCGCCCCTGTTAGTATGCCAGCCTCCTGAAGACTCAGTCCACTGACTGCTTCTAGTTTTTTTCCAGATGGATTCACTGCCTTTTTAGGAGGCACCTCCATTCCTATTGCCATTAGCCAGGCAGCTGTTTCTCCGCTGGACTTTACCCCTTTTGTCAGACAGCCCTTGCCCAGTTTTTTTTTCCAGTTCCCCAGACATTGGCTGTTTTCAATCTGCCTGTATCATTTCTCTCCCTTCACTATACAGAGTGATTTTCTTTCTGAGCTTCTCTGATCGGGCTTCGTAGGCAGTCATCGCGCTGCAGCTCTGTTAAACCACGGCTGCATCATAACAAACACCCACTGGCAAGTAATAAGATTCGTTTAATGTTCATGGTTTTATAATAAATGAAATATGCAATTTTGTTATTCATGGCATCATTTCTTCCTCACACCTGAAGAAGGCTCCATGGCCAAAACGTTGTTTTCTCTTTCTTCTTTTTTTCAGCATGGAATAAACCTATTACTTGTTCCTTTGCAGCCTACGCATGCTGACGCAGTTACCCACCTGAATCATTTCTTACATGCTTTAAATTACTTTCTTAGGCTATATACTATCCAATCAGACTTTTAAAATTCAAAATGAGAGCAAAAGAACTTCAGAGAATTACGGTAGCTGCTGCCTGGCTCACAATATTGTGTGAAACTATTGTGCCTTTTGTAGTGTATCAGATATTTCATGGAGAAGAACATTTTTTTTTATTTAAAAAAAATCATCATGTCTACAACACACTGTGTGGAATGCACCGGGTTACAAAACAGACAGCAGAATGTCCTGATCTGGGGCACAGCACTTACATACTCAACAAGTGCAGTATGTAGGAGGGATAACAGGCACCTGGTTTTTAAAAGAGCTTTACATTGTTTCTTTCTAGCTGGCCTAGTGGTAGTTTAATTGACAATTATTTTCATTTACATCTCACAAGCATTGAAATGACAATACAGAACAAATACTTAAGTTTAGTAATGCTATGAAAGCAAATATGTTTGCATCTCCCTTGTCACACACCACACACCTGAAGAAGGCTCCACAGCCAAAATGTTGAGTTTTTTTTCTTCTCTTTTCAGTGCGGAATAAACCTTTACTTGTTCCTTCGCATGTCCTTGTAGTCTATCAGCATTGAAGTGATCCAATATGAGTTTTATAAACATTGACATTGCATGTTTTACAGTTTTAACTACCTTAAAATCCAGCATTATCTTATGCAGGACTTCACAAATCTGAGAATAATAATGACCACATTGTGCTAAATGCAATTTAAATGATCACTGTAACATTGATGAGCTGATCCACATTCCTGCTGCTATCTGGGCTATTGAAAAGCATTCATTGAAATGCATTTAATCAATGACTGATTATTAATTGGCAGATGAGGATTCAAAAGTGTAAAATATGTGATGCATTTCAACAAACGTAGGTAAAAAAGAATTTAGATTTAGATTTTAAAAACCTGTTGTTTGTTCTAAAATTGAAAGATAATTGCATTGCTATGCTAACGTGGACCAATTAAGCAACAGCATCCACAATGAAAAACAAAAGCCATGAATTTGGAATAATAGATAAATCTAGAAACCAGCAGCTGTGATCTGCTACCGATCAGAACTGAGTGATGTTGAGACTGGATAGGTTTTATAATAATGATTTAATTATGATTTAATATTGATTTAATAATACAGCCCATGGCATGAGTTTGTTAATATGCAGGGCATCTTTTTAGATGAAAAGAGACAAGAATAATTGACATGGAATTAGTGTGAAAAACCGGCCTATTTACTGCTTTTGGAGTGGAGAGGCTACACTATTTAATCTAGGCTGTATATACATTTTGACTAGTTAAAAGTTGGGTGTTTAGAATTCAATGCTAAACAAAAAAGCACAATGACATATAAAATGTTTAAAACATAATGATTCTATCAATTTCTTTGGACATTCTTAAATTAAATGGTATCTGGTCACATCATTGTCATGAGGCTCAGATGTTTCCTGCTGTGTGGAGAGGAGCTCAGTGCTGAGAGCAGGTTTTTGTACGGCCTCTTGGTTCAGTTGTGTCACTGTGTCTCTTGCACAGTAATACACAGCTGTGTCTTCAGCTCTCAGGTTGTTCATTTGTAAGAAGAAGGTGCTGGAGGAGGTGTCCATGGAGGCAGTGAAACGTCCTTGGACTGAAGAGGCATAGTACTTTGTGTTGCTCTCATCATAGTAGAATGCCAACCACTCCAGTCCCTTCCCAGAAGCCTGTCGGATCCAGCCTTTCCAGTAGCTGCCTATGGAAAACCCTGACACCTGGCAGGACAGTTTCAGAGACTCTCCTGGCTTCTTCACCTCTGCAGAGGCAGGCTGGGTCAGTGTGATGCTGGACTGGGCTGTAACAGCTGTGGAAACAGAAAGACATCAGCCCAGGATTCACCATTGTGGATGAAGCTCATGAACCAAGCGACACAGAATAGGAGGGATTTTACCTGAAAGTCCCAGCAGAAGAAAACACAGGACACTGAGGTGATTCATGATGTACAACTGGACACAGTCTCTCTCCTGAGGAACTTCAGCTTCACTATTAGAGAGTGAGGATGCTGTCAGTTATATACAGGAAACAGATGGTGATTTGCATGCAATGCAAACTATCATGGTAGTATTTGAGTGCCATTAACTACTTTTCTCAATATATCTGATGGATGGATGTATTTCCCTTTAGGCCACCGCTGGCATGTGGGGCAGCAACATCCTGTTGCTGTTTCCGTAACACTTGTTTTATATGGGACAGGGTTATTAGCCTTGTGCCCATCCTCCAACATGGAGGACCTGGTGCCTGAGGTGGGACACCAAACCACTACCCTGAGAATATGATGCTTTACCAACAGAGCTAGCCGGGGCATCAATACAGGTATATCTATATTCCCCATTATATATACAGTATATGATCATTACATGAAGACTTTAACTAATTTAGTTTATTTTCTTGTTTATTTTTTGGTACCTCAAGGATTATAACTCGTACGAGGTGCCCATCTTTGTGGAGCCCGACGTTATCCCCATGGGTTTTCTCTGGGAGGAGCACTTTCCTGCTGACTAGGTTAACTCATGTCTCAACAGAGTCCCTGTGAGTGCGTGTCCACTGTAGTGAACTGGCATCTCCTCCACAGCTCACCCTGGTGGTCAGTTTTATACCAAAAACCCATTGGCAGTTTTCAGGTCCGGGTTTGTGTCTGTGTATTTGTACTGGTTGCAAAATAAGCTTCACATACAGTATAAAAACGGGACTCACAGCACCCAGCGCTAATGTGCAGCCTCATCAGTGTGACACGCGGCAGCTCTTCTTCGCCTGCACAGACGATAAAGGAGAGGAGTGAGAAATAGCTTTGTTCAATGAACCAAAGTGGACCCTGAGGTTGGTCAGGCAATGTACCCCTACTCTTATGAACATTTTCCTTTATAATGATCAATAGTCGGGACCTGAGGTAGAGTTAAATTTATATGTTACTGCATTTCACATATAGGATGTGTAATAACTTTGTTAAAAATCACACAGGTTTCTCAGTCTTTTTGGCAAAAAACTCTTCAGCATTATTTACCTCTGCTGCCCTCAGTAGGAAACAGCAGGAATTACAGAGTCTATCAAGCAAAATTATTTTTCTCCACTGAAAGTCAATTCCTTCTTATTCTGACTGTTGAGACCCTGCCTGTAGAGAAATGTGTACAGTAACACCTTCATTAATAACACACACAGCCAGTGTTCATATGCCATTATGCACCTTGCAGGTGTTTCATATCTGAGGGGCTTATTGTCTCATTAGAAAAAAACAGGTTTCCTCTGAATCTGTTCAGCTTGTGGGAAGAAACTTTCTCTGAACCTGGATGTACATGCCTTTATGCTCCTATTACACTTACCAGAGGGAAGGGGGGAGAAAAATGAGAAGCCAGGATGACTTTTATTCTTAGCAATACTTCTAGCCTTCCTGAGAATGGAAGATGAATGATGATAGTATTTTATTTTGAATGATGGGTATGCTTCAAACCTACTACTGTTGTTATTGTTACTGTTAAAAGCAAAATAAAAAGATTATTACAATAACAGAAAGATAATTTGAATTCAATGAATTTCTTTAGATATTTTTAACCCAGTTTTTATTTAGTATTAACTGCACATCATTGACATGCAACTTAGATGTTTCCTGTGGTGTATAGAGAGGCTCAGATCTGAGGGCAGGTTTTTGTACGGCCTCTTGGTTCAGTCTTGTCACTGTGTACTTCACACAATAATACACAGCTGTGTCTTCAGCTCTCAGGTCGTTCATTTGTAAGAAGAAGGTGCTGGAGGAGGTGTCAATGGAAGGAGTGAAACGTCCTTGAATCGTAGGGGAGTATTCAACTGAACTACCACTGTAATAGTTCAGCAACCACTCCAGCCCCTTCCCAGGAGCCTGTCGGATCCAGCTTTTCCAATTGCTGTCGATCTGGAACCCTGACACCTGGCAGGACAGTTTCAGAGACTCTCCTGGCTTCTTCACCTCTGCAGAGGCAGGCTGGGTCAGTGTGATGCTGGACTGGGATGTAACAGCTGTGGAGACAAACAGACATCAGATCAGGATTGACCATTTTGATTGAAGATCATAAACCACGATACAAAGAATATGAGGGAGTTTACCTGAAAGTCCCAGTAGAAGAAAACACAGGACACTGAGGTAATTCATGGTGTAAAACTGCACACAGTCTCTCTCCTGAGGAACTGCAGCTTCACTGTCAGAGAGTGAGGATACTGTCAGTTATATACAGGAAACAGGTGATGATTTGCATGCAATGCAAACTATCATGGAAGTGTTTGCCTGCCATTATCTGACAATTGCAGTGTTTCACATTTCTCCCATTAGTTCCAGTATATATGATAGAATTACCTGAACACTACACATGTTGCTTTTTCAGCTTTGTGTTTGCCTTTATTAAGTAAATTAATAATAATAACTCAAAGTGCTTTACAGGTAATAGAGACTCCCCTCCACCACCACTGTGCAGCATCCACCTAGATGATGCAATGGCAGCCATAGTGCTCCAGAATCCCCCCTTACACACTAGCTATTAGTGGGGGGGAGGAACAGAGTAATGAAGCTAGTTAATGACTACAGAGAGTCAGGACATTGGTTTTACATCTCACCGCCTTTTTACACTACAGCATCCCCATCACTATACTGCATTAGGACCCACACAGACCACAGGGTGAGCACCCCCTGCTGGCCCCACTAACACCTCTTCCAGTAGCAACCTTAGTTTTTCTTAGGAGTCTCCCATCCAGGTACTGACCAGGTTCACACCCGCTGAGCTGCAATGTGATATGGCTGCATTTAGTGTTTTGTTTTGTTTTTATTTCTACCTTAAGGTATGTCTAAGATAATGCCTTGGACTGGGCTGCCAGTCTTTGTGGAGCCTGACATGTTCTCCCCATGGGTTTTCTCTGGGAGCACCACTTTCCTGCTGACTTGGTCAATTCATGTCTCAACAGTCTCCCTGTGAGTGTGTGTGCACTATAATGAACTGGCACCTCCTCCACAGCTCCCCCTGGTGGTCAATGTCATAACGAAAACCCATTAGCAGTTTTTCAGGTCCAGGTTTGTGTCTGTGTGTTTGTACTTGTCACAAAATAAGCTTTAGACATGATTGGCTGTACCCAGTGCTAAAGTCCAGCTTCATCAAGGTGACACTGTGACAGCCTTTCTGCACCAGCAGCCCGACTTGCACATAAGGGAGAAGAGTCAGAATCTGCTTCGCCCATTAAATCAAAGTGGAATTTGAGGCTGGTTAGACTGTACATCCCTACTCTTATGAACAGTGTCCTGACTGTCAGACAGTCAGAACCTGGGTTAGAGTAAAACTTATGTTATACGGTACTGCATTACACATATGATATATAATGCCATTGTTAAAAACTACACAGATTCTCAATGTTTCATCTAGAAATTCCCTGTACATTTATTGTCTCTTCTGCCCTCAGGAGGATACAACAGGAAGAACAGTTAAACTAAAATTAAGCAACGATCTCTTTCAAGCTCAATAACTCCCTTGACTGAATTCAAATTCATT
This sequence comes from Atractosteus spatula, assembly GCF_055471065.1. Lineage (NCBI taxonomy): Eukaryota > Metazoa > Chordata > Actinopteri > Semionotiformes > Lepisosteidae > Atractosteus > Atractosteus spatula. The sequence continues at coordinate 7,524,490 of NC_142710.1, read as the reverse complement.
CTACTTCTTAGTGTGGAGACCCTGCCAGTGGAGAGATGTGTACAGTAACACCTCCATTAAAAACACACATATCCCGTATTAACAAGACACTATGAACCACTAATTGCCTAACAGGTGTTTAATATCTGAGGGTCTTATTTTCTCAGTAGATCAAAACAGGTTTCCTCTGAATGCCTTCCCTGATGGGATTATTCTTATTGTAACTTAGTGGTTAAAGCAGGAATGCACAGTGCTTTCTGTTGAGTTTCATTATTCCCCTTTCTAACATCCCCTTTCAGTTTGTGCACTCAAGGGTTTTTGTCAGGGCTCCGGCTTCACTTCTCTCACTGTGAGTCTCTAGCGCAGTAATACACAGCAGTGTCTTCAGTCTTCAGGCTGTTCATCTGTAGGTTCAGTGTGCTTTTGGGATTGTCTCTGGAGATGGTGAATCTTCCCTGGACAGCGGACCCATACTTTATGTCGGTACCTGCCCAATAGCTGATGTGTGCAACCCACTACAAGCCCTTCCCAGGAGCCTGACGAATCCAGTGCATGTAATAATCGCCAAAGGTGAATCCTGAGGTTTTACAAGACAGTGTATGCGATTGAGCACCTACATAAGCCAGCAGCAATATCACCCTGCAACTCACGACTGGAAACCCACTGAAGCTAAGCAGGTGTGAGCCTGGTCAGTACCTGGATGGGAGACCTCCTGGGAAAAAACTAAGTTTGCTGCTGGAAGTGGTGTTAGTGGGGCCAGCAGGGGGTGCTCACCCTGCGGTCCATGTGGGTCCTAATGCCCCAGTATAGTGATGGGGACGCTATACCGTAAACAGGCGCCGTCCTTCGGATGAGATGTAAAACTGAGGTCCTGACTCTCTGTGGTCATTAAAAATCCCAGGGCGTTTCTCAAAAAGAGTAGGGGTGTCACCGCAGTGTCCTGGCCAAATTTCCCATTGGCCCTTACCAATCATGGCCTCCTAATAACCCCCCTCTGAATTGCCTACATTACTCTGCTCTCCTCCCCACTGATAGCTGATGTGTGGGGAGTGTTCTGGAGCACTATGGCTGCTGTCGCATCATCCAGGTGGGGCTGCACATTGGTGGTGGAGGGGAGTCCCCATTACCTGTAAAGTGCTTTGAGTGGAGTGTCCAGAAAAGCGCTATATAAGTGTATGCAATTATTATTATTAATTACAAGGAGAAAATAAAGTCGTTAAATTAGGAGAAACAAATTAGTGTCGTGACTGCAGGGTTACACAGATGCTAAGCTTTATTGGGAAAAAAAAGACTTGACTAGTTGGTCTGTTTATCTTGATCAGTTGTTATTATCGCATTAAAAGAAAAGGCTCACATGTTAAACAGGCCACTGCAGTTGTAAGAAGGAGTAAGATCTTCATTGCAACTTAGCTTGCTGTTCCTCAGTTAAAGGGGAAAAGCTAGAATTCATTCTGAGTTGATCAAGATAAATATGTCTTGACACACCAGCAATTTGCATGTGTGTGTCAAAGGGGTGGGATAGTTTTGACTTGGTGCTGCTATTTAGGGGTTGAAAAAATAATTATTCTCCTTTGTGTTTAGATAAGCTAGTCCTGCCTGAACTCCGGGAACCACAAGCAGCTGGTTAAAGAACCCACTTAAGTATTTAATACACAACATGATTGGATTAGTGGGTCTGCCTTGATATATTAAATATCTTAATTTATATTACTGCGTTTGAAAAATAATATTTCAGACATGCAATCATATGTATATTAATATTTATTTTTTTCTAATTTTTTGAATATTTAAGAAAAACTGTCCAACTGGGAATATTCTAAGTCATTGAATTTCATATTGTGTTCCACGTACTGAGAGCTCATTGCTCTGTTTAAGTGTTTGGCTTTTTATGACATGGCTGTTTGGCTGGTTTATCAAAGGCCTTCTTTTAATTGCTTTTATTCATATTTGTATGGGTCATGGTTTCTTTGACTCTTTGAACTTTTGATTAACTTTATTACATGCCTCCCTCTGTCAGATATCAATGTGTTGAAAGGAAAGTGCTGTGTCTCTGTGTGTCTGCACTGTAGTGTCTCTTTCCACATGGCCCTGATGGACCCAAAGCAAGGTTGTGAAAGGTGAAGGGGACCGCCTAGTGTGTAAAACACTTGGTTGCTGCACTGTGAGTGTTGTGCTTAAAAAGCTATTGAGTCATGAAGAAGACCCCACTATCCCAGTGCATTGCATGTCTAATGGTCCCATATTGAATATTGAAATATTGAAAAAATCGTAAAAAACTAAAAGAGGTTTCACATCCCAAAGCAAGGCTTGGAAAGGTCAGAGGACCTGTTTAGTGTGTAAAACACTTACTTGCAGCATTTTGGGTGCTGTGGTTTAAATGCTAATGGCTTGTGAACAGCATCCCTATCCCAGTGCATAGTGCCACGTTAAATAAAAGCACGAGAAAAAGAGATTCAGAACACAAATCTGTGTCAGCCTTCTTTGTAAAAAATCAGTTTGAACATCATGGGTGCTGTTTTTAATAAACTGCTGAGTAAAGAATTGTGTATATAGTTGACCCTTATCTGAATGAAAACAGGACATAAAGAAAGGGTTTCAGAAATCAGACAAAGCTTTACTCCCTTGCTTACAGTCTGGATAATTGGAGACTGCGCTGTTCTGCTTCCTATGGTGATATACAGGTTTTTCGCACGAAGCCTTATTGAGCAGTATTTCTTGCGTTGTGAACGTGTGTACACAGCGGTCTCCCAGTGTTCCAGTTAGTGCGTAATTACGCATCAATGAAAAACCTGAGGTTTACAAAAAGAGAATTAGCTCACTGGTAGTTTTATGTAGAGGCTGTGAAAATTTTCACAAGTCGAAGTCTTTAAAATGCGTTTGGGTTGAAGGCTTTGTGTTTCCCTTGCGAAGATATGGACATAAGAATATTTGTGTGTGGTAAAAAAAGGTGTAAAAACAACAAAGTGAATGCTGTGAAAACATTCACAATGTACTTTGTACACAAAGCTATCGTAACCATTGGAGGTTTCGTGAAAACGCTACAGGTGTGCCAAAATCGTTTTTGAACTTCAAGCTAACTTTACTACGGTCAGTGTCCTAGGATCTGTAATGACCGATAGTCAGGACCTGGGTTAGGGTAGGTTACATGTTTACTGCATTTCACATATAAGATGAGTATTACCTTGAAACACCGGGAAGAACAGTGCAATTTAAACCCAGCAAAAAAGGTCACTTTCAAGGTTAATAACCCTCCAGACTGAAGGCAAATTGTGGAGACCCTGCCTGTGGAGAAATGTGTAACAGTAACTCCTCATTAAACACACACACACAGTCATTGTTAGTACGACACTGTGCACCACTGTTTCCCTGCCAGGTATTTCATACCGTATCTGAGGTGTTTATTTTTTCAGTTGATCACAACAGATTTCTTGTAATGCATCGCTGAGTTGATTCCTTCCCTGATGGGATTATTTTTAATGCAGCCCTACTGTTAAAGCAGGAATTCACTATGCTTTCTGTCAAGCCTTATTATTCCCCTTTCTAACTTTTCCCTTCTGTTTGTTCACTCATTGATTTTTGTCGGGGCTCAGGCTTCACTTCTCTCATTGTGGGTCTTGAGCACAGTAATACACAGCAGTCTTCAGTCTTCTCTGTTATAAGGAAAGAGCTCTAATTTGTTCTGAGTTGTTAGAGTTCAATACATCTTGACACACCAGCGATTTGCATTTGAGTGATTTTTAGGGTGGGATAGTTTTGATTTGTTGTTGCTATTTTAGGGGTTGTGACCACAGTGACCACACTAATACACACCGTTTTCACACTGCTGGTTGTACCAATCGTGAGATACAATATTGAGGTGAAAACAAAGCTTTGTCCATACATATAGTGATGTTTTTCTGTGGGTCAATGACCACAATATTAAAAATTAAGTGCCCTCGAGGGGATGGAAAGATGGCACAGTGGTTAGCATTGCTTTGCGTGTCTGTCCTTGTATCTGTGTGTCTGCCCTGCCATTGCAGGATGTACCCCACCTTCTGCCCATCAGTTGCTGGGATAGGCTCCAGCTCCCCCCAACCCAGAATTTGCAGAAGCGGTTAGAAAATGGTGGGTGGATGGGTGTCCTCAAGAGGCAGAAAAACAAACACTAGAGAGACACACCAAGGGCCCATGTTGTTTTTTTTAAGTCCAGCAGCTTTTCCTCCTGAACCTCTTTCTTTGCTTTAATATGCTGATATGGCAGAGCTGCAAGAAGTCACAGCACAGTGGTCTGACGTGAGTTTTGATTGGTTAAGAAAATGTCAGGACGACACTAAAGGCACATTGTGTCTACCCCACGGTTCTCTGAATCCAATCAGCTTTTGCAAGTTTTATATGGTTATTACAAGGAATGAGTGTTTAGAAGTGACTGTTGCAGAAGTATTAGAGCTATACAGAATACTTCCGCACATGGTATAATGTATATTTCTGATCACCATTCAGAAATAGTCATTGTGTCATTGTTCCCAGATTTCAGAAAGAACTGAAATAACAGCTTCTTTTATTTGAAATGCACTCAGTGCCTGGGTTAGGAACGAACCCAGGTCAGATTTTACATTGTGATCCTGGATTGCATTGCGGTTGATATCTATAACATCATGACTGTGCATTGAGGAAATCAGACAGCTGTTTTTAAATGTAGATAACTATTTCAGCTAGGTTTTAGAATGTGAGGTATTGGGTTAGGCATGTGGTCCCAGGGCTTACATGTTCGCCTCATGGAAACTCTCATTAATATAGGACACCCACTCCAGTCCCTTCCCAGGAGCCTGTCTGACCCAGTACAAGTTGAAGCTGCTGAATCCTGAAGCTGTACAGGTCAGTCTGTGAGATCCTCCAGGCTGGACAACTGCAGGCTCAGACTCAGTCAAGACCTGGGATTGAACACCTATGGAAAGAAAAAGTTTGAGTTTCACCAAAAAATAACAGAATCATTAATTCATATTCTTTCTGCCACTATTGAAAATGCTGACCTGTTAAATATGTGCTTGCTAACAGTACTGCGGTCAGAAAAGCCATTGTTGCTGGTTGAGACTGTGGTCTGTAGAGACACTTCAGTCCAGACAGTCGACACTCTCAGCTGTTTCTCCTCCAGCACAGTGAGATAAATGAGGCAGGAAGCCTCTGAGTTTGCATGGACTCCTCCTCATGGGATGGGCACTGTGATACACAGCTTAAATACTGAGTCACATACTGGGGAAGGACACCCGCTTTCTAAAAGATCATTGATTCACTTTTTGTCTCTTTCATACCTAAGTATGAAAGAATTCAGTACAAAGTATAACAAATCAGTAATTTGGAAATGACAGTTACCATTTGCAGGATAATTTAATTCATGTCACAGGTCAGTACATATTGTGTCAGTACATATCTCCAGTGAAGGATCAGCATTTACAATATTATTTTGTTCTCTATATCTAAAGGCACTTTTTAGTATTAGCTGTACTGCATTACATAGATTATTATGTGTTCAATTGCTAACTACAGGCAAGTGTAAATGTGTCCTGGGCAGGTAGATGGTTTCAGTCTCCTGGGTCTGATGGTCAGTAGAATCTCCTGTTCTTTTGCACAGCAGTGCTGTAGCTCATCATGAGCTTCTGTGTCCTCAAGTGTCCTGAGTCTCTGATGTGAGTGTCTCTGCACTTTCGTCTCCATCTCTTCAATGCTGAGACATCAAAAGCCTGGGGCCTGTGAAGTTCTTCCACTGGATACCAGTTTACAGAAAGTCATTAATGAACTATCAGAACTGTTGTTTTTTTATATTCCTTTAGTTTTCTTGACATATTAAATATAAAATTAAATACAATTGAGTTAAATTCTGTTTGCAAGTGTATACTGTACAGTGGATATAAGAAGTCTTCACTTTTTGAAATTGCATTTTTTTCTGAGCCAGAAATCAAGATAAATCATGTGAGACATTTTTCCATCTTTAATGCGACCTTGCAACCAACAAAATTCAAGAGAAAAACAAATAGGTAATTAATAGGAAAACTAATTTAAATTTAAAATCCTACAACACCCTGGTTGCATAAGGGTGCACACCCTTTTATAATGGGGGCTGTAGCTGTATTCAGAGTTAACCAATCACATTCAAAATCATGTCCAAAGGTAAGTAGCATACACCTGCCTTCAATGACAGTGATTCTGATTAACCCCAAATAAAAAATCAGCTGTTACTGTAGGATTTCCCTGAAACGTTTGTGGTTGCATCCTACTGGGATAGCTATGGTCCACAAGGAGCTGACAAAACATCTATGGTATCTTATTGTTGAAAGGTATCTATCAGGAGAGGAATATCAAAGGCATTGGATGTACCATGGAGCACTGTGAAGACCATCATCAGTAAGAGGAGAAAATGTGGCACCACAGGGACATTGACAAGATCAGGACAACCCTCCTGATCAGGACAAGGAGAAAACTTATCAGGGAGGCTACCAAGAGGCCTAAAGCAACATTAAAGGAGCTGCAGGAATTTCTGGCAGGTATTGGTCACTCCTTGCATGTGACAACAACCTCCTGTATTCTGCACACGTCTGGGCTATGGGATAGGGTGGTGAAGAAAGATACAATATGTGAAGAAGGGGTTAACTGATTCTTTTCTGCATGAGGACTGGACTTCTAAGTAACAAGCTTAGAGTTATGGCAGGAAAGGGGGATAACTGATAAGGATTCCAGATGCCAGCTAGGAAACCCCCAGGGAGGGTAACCTAAAACTCTGACCATTTGGCCAAGAGTCTGTGAACTGCCTTTACAATAATAATGAGCTACATCAGAAGCGACAGCAAAGGGCTATTACCATAGTAATGAGCTACGTCAGAAGCGACAGGAAAGGGCTATACAAACTGAAAGTTTTGTACCGGTACTTCGGTTTTGTTGTTCTTTGCAGGAACAAGAGTGCCGTTTTATTATTCCTTGCATGCAATAAACTCATTTGTTTAACTTCATCTCGGGATCCAGAACCTATTTTTCTGTTACAACAGTGGCAAGACGGAAGCCATTTCTCACAAAAAAGAACATCCAAACCCGTCTAAATTTTGCAATAAAATACAGTCATTCACCCTAAAACATGTCTGTTGAGACAAAGGGTGAACTTTTTGGCCTTAATTCTAAAAGATATGTTTGGTGCAAAGACAATGTAGCTCATCATCCAAAGAACACCATAGCTACTGTGAAGCATGATGGTGGGGGCTACTTCTCTTCAGCTGGGACAGGGGCTCTAGTCAAGATAGATGGGATAATGACTAGCTCCAAATATCAAGATATTTTGACACAAAACCTGCTGGCCTCTGTCTGAAAGCTGAAGATGAAGAGGAATTTCACTTTCCAACATGGTAAAGAGTGTGAAGTGGATCGCAAAAGTGAAGATACACATGCATTTTTTAATCCTTTCTGGAGACCCTGTCCTCTCATTTTTTCACAAAGGGTACAGTATGTGCAAAGAGGAGATATAGGCATGGTTTGTTGGTCTAGGGGTATGATTCTTGCTTTGGGTGTGAGAGGTCCTGGGTTCAAATCCTGCACGAGCCTGGTTTTCTGCTGTTATAGGTGTGTTATAACAGACTTTAAAAAGGGAAGGCTGCTCATGTGCAAGCAAAAGCACACTCAATTTCCACCGTACTCATGTTGTGAAAAACGCCAGTTATTTGTAGTTATTGTGAGAGTCTAAAAGAGTTCCAAAAGCACTTGAAAGAATCACAACATCATGTTTATTGAAAAAGTCAGCTTTTTAGAAATCGCTGCAGAATCACTTTGTGCAGCATAAGAAAATGTCATTTTTCCTTTGAGCATTAAAGCAATTGCGTTCTGAGTGTGAAATGTGTACAGTTTTCTCGGTGTTGCTTTCAATTCAAAACGGCACCATGGACGGAAAAGTTCCACTGAGATTTGAACTCAGATCACTGGATTCAAAAAGTCCAGAGTGCTGAAAGGGCTTGCTCGACCTGCAGACCAAGAAACGCCTGCTCCAATGACGAGCTTCTTACAAGCACTGAATGAATCCTGTGCATTTTATTACACTTTTTTCACTGCTACTCCAATCACAAACCTATCTAACCACGTCAGACACTGTAATGTCTTCGAAAACAAACCCATTCAGCGTTCACCTTATTACCACACCTGGTTTTCAAACATCCATGAAATCCCTTCCACATCTTCATCTTTGCTAAGCAGAATACCTCTACTAATAATCATGATGACAATCTGTGTACGTGTGCAGTCAGAATGTGCATCCGAATTACAAGGAACCCATACATTGTCTTTTATATATTGTATCTTTTTCTGGTGTTTTCTTTCAACAGTTCATATTTAGCTCAGTCCTAGTGAGTTCATAGTTCTGCACAATTACTTGGAAAAGTTGTTATGTTCGTACTCACGTGTGGCCCATGTTATTGAAGTTGTTGCAGTCTTTTTTCACTTTGTTGCAGGACAGTACCCCATTTCTTGTTCAGGACTTGACTTACATTGCCTAGGTGAAGTAATGCACCTGTGTCCTATTTGGAGTGCATTGTCTTCTGGGCATTTTATATCATAGATGTCCTGTTCCACCATTTTGGTGTGATTAGAGATATCTGTGAAGTGTGTGTATTTATGAGTGATGTGTGTGAATATTGTGTGTGACTGAGAGATGTGTGTTTGATGAGTGTGGGTGATGTGTATGAGTGATACTGTATGCGTGTGCACGTATTGTGTGTAAGTGATGTGTATGGGTGATGTGTATCTGAGTGAGTATTTGAGTATTTGTGTATTGTGTGTATGAGATGTGTTTGTGAGTGGATGTGTCAATGTTTTAATGAAGTGTGTGAGTGACGTGATGTGTGTGTGTGTGTGAAGGTTGACACGACAGCTGGATTCAGGATTTTTTGGGTGATCACAGATCACAGACCTCAGTCCATCCATAGCTAGGAAATTCTCCATAAGTAGGATATGTCCCCCCATTTTTTTCAATGCAATTACTTTTCCCAACACAAGGAATTGCAGCCATTCCTTTCTAACTGTCAACCACACTTTTAAGAAATGAGGATTCAAACACATCTTCCTTATTTTCACTTCAAAATGAATTTCTGAGTTGGGCTTCTAAGGGTACAATAAGGATGATATGGAGAAGGCATTGCTCTCTTCATTATAAGCACATTTAAAATATTTTACCTTAATCCATTCAATAATGTTTATTTTCACCAGATAAAGTGGAATGTTAACGCAGTTAAAGTACTTGTGAAAAAGACAGTTTGCAGAATTCAGTTGAGACTGGGAGCTGTTATTTGTTTCTTCATGTTCATAATTCTGGGTTTTTGTCAGGGCTCAGGCTTCACATCTCTCACTGTGACTCTCGAGCACAGTAATACACAGCAGTGTCTTCAGTCTTCAGGCTGTTCATCTGTAAGAACAGTTTACTGCTGGAGTCGTCTCTGGAGATGGTGAATCTTCCCTGGAAAGACTGGGAGTAATAGATTGGACTACTGCCAGTGCTAATATAAGCCACCCATTCCAGCCCCTTCCCAGGAGCCTGTCTAATCCAGCTCATTCTGTAGTCACGAAATGTGAATCCTGAGGCTGTACAGGTCAGTCTGTGTGATCCTCCAGGCTGGACAACTGCAGGTTCAGACTCAGTCAGCACGATCTGAGAATGAACACCTGTAGGAAAAAAAAATATAAATGTAAGTTATTTAAACTAAAGTCAGTCACTTAAACACCTTAGGGATGAAAAAAGAAGTTTAAGCTTGATGAAAAATTCAGAAACTAATATTCTTTCTGCCACTATTGAAAATGCTCACCTGTTAAATATATGCTTGCTATGAGTACTGCAGTCAGAAAAGCCATTGCTGCTGGTTAAGACTGTGGTCTGTAGAGACACTTCAGTCCAGACAGTCGACACTCTCAGCTGTTTCTCCTCCAGCCCAGTGAGATAAATGAGGCAGGAAGCCTCTGAGTTTGCATGGACTCCTCCTCATGGGATGGGCAGTGTGACACACAGGTTAAATACTGAATCACACTCTGGGGGAGGAGACCTGCTTTCTAAAAGACCCCTGAGTCTCTCTCTGTCTTGTTCAAATAAGAGTAGTAAAATTCAGTGATGTTGTGAGTGATAGTTCCCTTGTGCTGAATAATATAATTCATGTCACAGGCCAGTACAGTCGCTTCTCCAGTTACACCAATGCATCATCTGCTACAAACCCTTTTTTACAGCTTAATCAATGGCACACCCTACTGCAATCATTGATGACACTTCTGTTTGCTAAAGACTAAATTATCATTATTCTAAGTATCAAGATCATGGTTTGTATCTAAAATAGCTTTGTGATATTAGTTGTGCTGTATTACATATGACTTTATTGTTTCTGTTGTTTGCTCATGTTGTGTGTCTGGGCAGGTTGGTACAGCAGATGGTTTCAGTCTCCTGGGTCTGACTGTCAGGAGGATCTCCTGCTGTTTTCCCCACACTTGTGGTCAAAGACAGGTGCACTAACAGTGTGGGTTTTATGTTTTAAGATATTGTAGCAAATGAATTGTAAAACAAATTAATAATCATATCGTTTTATTTGTATTGAGATTTTATGTTGAAGAGAATGCAGCTTTCTATAATGGTGTGTATTTTCGGAATCATAAAGATCAGCAAATAAACTTGCAATGACAGGAAAAAAATTGTGGTTTGTGTAATTGCGTCCCACACATGTATAAAATAACTGTAACAATGTGTTATTACTGTGGAACATAGGAGGCTTTATCTATCCAGATTGTTGTGGGTGTCTGGCTCAAACTGATGTGTCATTAAAATGAAAAGAAGAGACAACCAATGAAAAAACCTATTGAACAAAGGAACACCCAAACTTTCACACTCCGGGTTGTGTATATAACAAGATCTCATATTGCTGGTAGAGGTTTCAGCAGCCCAGAACCTGTTCCAGAAGTACAGGGAGCAGAGGGGAAATGAACACTGGACAGGGTACCAGCTCCTCGCAGGGTAGACCACCACACTATACACCTGTGATTTTATGATGCATAATTAAAACTGTGTTGAACCTATTTTGCCAATTTATCATAATGTTCAAGTGGAGAGTGGAGATGTGAGGTTGCTAATAACTGAAGAAGACTCAACATCTGAAATGTTGTGTTTCTCCTTCTGTTTTTTTTTGCAGCATGGAATTAACCTTTAATATCTCCTTAATATTACAATGACTGTTATCTTTGAATCCTTTTTCTGGAAGTACCTTTTCTAACATAATCCTTTTTTTAAACTCTGTATGTATGTTTATACTGCTGAATGTTACTATATACAAGATGTAACTTCCCCTTTGACTTTGCAAGTGGTTTGGACATTTGTGGGTTTTTGTCAGGGCTCAGGCTTCACTTCTCTCACTGTGGGTCTCGAGCACAGTAATACGCAGCAGTGTCTTCAGTCTTCAGGCTGCTCATCTGTAAGTACAGCTGGTTTTTGGAATCATCTCTGGAGATGGTGAATCTTCCCTGGACAGACTGGGAGTAGTATGTGCTGCTGCCACCACCATTGCTAATAGCAGCCACCCACTCCAATCCCTTCCCAGGAGCCTGTCTGACCCACTGCATCCAGTAGCTGCTGAATGTGAATCCTGAGGCTGTACAGGTCAGTCTGTGAGATCCTCCAGGCTGGACAACTGCAGATTCAGACTCTGTCAACACCTGGGACTGAACACCTGTGAATGAAACAGAATGTTGTATATACCTGAAAACTCAAAGTGAACATTTTAAATAAATTTCTACTTTAAAATCTAACAATTTAACATAAATTAAAACATGAGATCAATGGTTATCTAATTGGAAAAAGTACCACAGCAAATCCCCACCTTGGAGAACTGTCATCACCACACTGGTGATAATTAGAATATTCATTGTTGCTTGTTTCACAGAGCTGTGACTGAAGTTTGAGCCTCTCCCTCAGTGATCACTGATAAATGCTCAGCAGATTTGCATTTCCTCTCTCTCTAAGTATCAGGCAGTATAAAATGGGTTGACATGCACTTCTTTTCAGCACTAAACTAAAAATTCTATACTTATTACTCCCATGGCATTACACACACTAATATACCAAGCAATGAACAATGACAACATATTGTATTATTTTGATTTTGATGCAGAAGGCCAATTTGTCATTATTCTAAATACTGTATAATGGTCATGAACTGTTTCTTCATGTGCTCTAGAACATTCCTTGTTCTGTCTAAAGTAAGGCTTTATTATTTATTATTTCTACTGTTTGTCCTGGGCAGATTGGTACAGCAGATGTTTTCTGACAGTAGAATCTCCTGCTCTTTTGCCCTCAGCTGCGCTGTAACTTTTCATGGGCTTCTGTGTCCTCAGACATTCTAGTACAGTGACTGCCCCCTGCTGGAGGACATGGCTGAGTGCCTGGCGCAACGGTGGGGGGCTCTGTGGCTAAGGATCTGCGCCTGTGGCTGGAAGGTTGCTGGTTTGAATCCCATGGCTGGCAGAGGAGTCCTACTCTGTTGGGCCCCTGAGCAAGGCCCTTCACCCCAACTGCTTCAGGGGAACCATATAAATGGCTGACCCTACGCTCTGACCCGAAGCTTCTCTCCCTGTCTGTGTGTCTCATGGAGAGCAAGTTGGGGTACGTGAAAAGACATATTCCTAATACAAGAAATTGTATAGGGCCAATAAAGTGATCTATCTCCATCTCTTAATTGACATGTGCAATATTAACTATCACTATTGAAAATGCTCACCTGTTAAGTATATGCTTGCTAAGAGTACTGCAATCAGAATAGCCATTGTCATTGGTTGAGACTGTGGTCTGTAGAGACACTTCAGTCTAGCCAGTTGACACTCTCAGCTGTTTCTCCTCCAGCCCAGTGAGATAAATGAGGCAGGAAGCCTTCTGTGAAAGGACTCCTTATAATAGGCTGGGCAGTGTGACACACAGCTTAAGTACTGAATAACTCACTGGGGGGAGAGACCTGGTTTCTTTAAGTTGACTCAAAGATTCCCTTCCTCTTTCATACCTGAGTGGTACAATTCAGTGATTTTGGAGGGACAGTTCCCTTGTGCTGGATAATTTAATTCATATTAAATAATTCATTTAATTCATATTAAATGATTACAGGCCAGAACAGTCTCTTCTCCACTGACACCACCAAAAAAGCCACTACAAGTTGTCTCATCTACAACAGACTTTCTTGATCTCATACAGGATACTTCTCTTTGCAAAAGGTGAAGTTATAATTATTTGAACTATCAAGCTCTATAATGCTAGATGTGCTGTATTACACTTCCCTTTATTGTTGTTGTCATTAACTGAAGGTGAGTGATTATATATATTGAATGGGTTGGTACAGCAGATGGCCTCAGTCTCCTGGGACTGACAGTCAGTAGAATCTCCTGCTCTTTTCCTCACAGCTGTGCTGTAGCTCATCATGGGCTTCTGTGTCCTCAGACATTCCAGTGCAGTGACTGCCCCCTGCTGAAGCACATTGATAAATACAACAGCCTATTGTATTTGAAGGAACAAATATGGACCAGTTGTGAAAACAGGTTCCTTTCTTGATATCTTAAATGCTTTTACAGTTTAGTAAGTTACAAACAAATCACAATAATAGGAGGTATTTCTTCGCAGAGATATTGATGTGATTGGAAGTGTTTTAAGTGAACAGGTGAGAAGATAAAGACTAGTGTTCCAGAAGAATTTGGGCTCAATAGGGAATAAAACAACAAGCCAGACAGGTCTTGTATGCAGTCCTTCATGTTGGTATCTTCCTACAGTCCCTATTTATTTACCATTTGTTAATCAGCAGCACTTTAAATTAGTGTGACAGAATTCCCGGGAGATTCTCAGATTTTACATCTGTGGGTTTTTGTCAGGGCTCAGGCTTCACTTCTCTCACTGTGAGTGTCGAGCACAGTAATACACAGCAGTGTCTTCAGTCTTCAGGCTGCTCATCTGTAAGAACAGTTTACTGCTGGAGTCGTCTCTGGAGATGGTGAATCTGCCCTGGACAGACGCAGCATAGTACTGAGCAGGACTGCTATTAGGGTTGATACGAGCCACCCACTCCAGCCACTTCCCAGGAGCCTGTCTGACCCAGCTCATCCAGGAGCTGCTGAATGTGAATCCTGAGGCTGTACAGGTCAGTCTGTGAGATCCTCCAGGCTGGACAACTGCAGGTGCAGACTCAGTCAAGACCTGAGATTGAACACCTATGGGAAGAAAAAACAAGTTTGAATTTCCTAAAAATTTGCAATAACTAAAGCATTTTTCAGAACTTCTTCCAATTCTCACCTGTTAAATATGTGCTTGCTATAAGTACTGCAGTCAGAAAAGCCATCATTACTGGTTGTCTGTGTTAATCCAGACAGTGGACACTCTCAGCTGTTTCTTCTCCAGCGCAGTGAGATAAATGAGGCAGGAAGCCTCTGAGTTTGCATGGACTCCTCCTCATGGGATGGGCAGTATGAAACACAGGTTAAAGGGGAACTGCAGTCCCAATTTATCAGACTGGTTATGAAATCTTGGTAACAAAATAGATTCATTGACGATATAGAAAAAAAAACAAGTTTTGAATTAAGGAAAAAATGGTTAACTTTGTTGAAAGTCCTGTAAGTCACTATGTTGTCGCTATGTTGCTATTTTGTAATCTCACATTAGAGTTCCAACAAGTTGCGATGTGATGCAGCCCTTCCTGCTCACTAATCACTGTAATGACCAATGTACTATGATGTACGAGTGAATAAGTACAGGTTGTGCATCAGACAGTTCACCGCAAAAGTGTTACAATGCAATCTGCATGCAGTGTTAACAAGTAAGTAGTACTGTATTTGTTGGTAAAACTGTCTCCAAATTGAAAGAAATAATTCTATTGATTTAAAGGAGGTGTATTCACTAGCTTGCTTGTTTACCATGTAATTAGGGCTGCCACACTTCACCAGAAGTTTTGTTCACTCGTTTTGAATTGCAGAACATGGTGCTGCCCATACCTGGCATGCATGAAAATTTAATCAATTTTGTGATGTAAATTGCAGGTTTTAAAAGTTACTATGTACTGTACATTTGACTGTTTTTGAAATGCTGGTGGTTTTTAGCGCTGCAGTTCCCTATTAAATACTGAACCTCTCACTGGGGAAGAAGACCTGCTTCTCAAAGATCACTCTCTGCCTCTTTCATACCTGAGTGGTAAATTTCAGTGATGTTAGGAGTGACATTTTTACTTGTTCAAGATTTTAAAAATTTCTTCACTTCTCCAATTAAACCAATATTTCTCTTTTTCTACACGTCATCTATTGCTCTCTGTTGCTCTCATAGTGGATATTTCTTTTTTTCCAAAAGCGTTTTTCTCAATATCTAAGTAATAAACTGTTTAAATGATGTGTGTAATTTTTGTTTTGCTGTATTTCATATGACTTTATTTTTTTTACATGAACATAATTACATTAAGGTGTCTGTTTGTCCTGGGCAGTTTGGTACAGCAGATGATTTTAGTCTGCTGGGTCTGACAATCATTAGAATCCCTGTCCTTTTCTACACAGCTGTGCTGAAGCTCATCATGGGCTTCTGTGTCATCAGACATTCCAGTGCAGTGTTTGTCCCCTGCTGGAGCACATTAAAAATGCAAAATGTAAAGTAATTGAAGGACTGAATATTGTGCAGCTGTGCCTAATACAGGTGCAATAATAGTCAAGTGATAGTGATAGGGAAACTATACTGTAAACAGGCGCTGTCCTTCAGATGAGATGTAAAACCGAGGTCCTGATTTTCTGTGGTCATGAAAAATCCCAGGGTGTTTCTTGAAAAGAGTAGGGGTGTAACCCTGTCGTCCTGGCCAAAAAATGTATGGCCCTTACTGAAGATGGCCTCCTAATAATCCCCATCTATGAACTGGCTTCATTACTCTGTTCTCCTCCCCACTGATAGCTGATGTGTGGTAAGCGTTCTGGTGCACTATGGCTGCTGTCGCATCATCCAGGTGGGGCTGCACACTGGTGGTGGTGGAGGGGAGTCCCCATTACCTGTAAAGCACTTTGATTGGAGTATCCAGAAAAGTGCTATATAAGTGTAAGCAATTATTATTATTAATTACTTCAGGAGGGTTTGAGAATTGGATGATCTGGGCTTGACATGAGATCACAGGACTTGCGTATTCGTCAAATAGAAACTCTTAGTTCTCTTGTTAAACAGTGAAAGTCTTCATGCAGTGTCAAGCTTCCTGTCTGTGCGTGAAACCTGTTACATTGAGGGTTTTCCTCATGGCTCAGGTTACACTTATTTCAGGGAGATCTCGGAGGTCCCCCCATTCTTTACACGCAGTTACAATGTTTGCAGGATACCTAAGATACCTATTCCGTATAAATGAGTGAAAAGAAAAAATGAAACAACTATCCAGTATTAGACCTGTAAAGGCAACAAATACGAAAGTAAAATCTTCCTTGAACTAGCTATCTCCCCTAGCAATTTAAACCTACAGTGGCTAAGAACAACAATACCAAGTGCCTCACTAAAAACTGAACTGAAAATAAAAACCATATATAATTCAAATATTCACAATCAATGTTAATTTGATAGATACAGTATACTTCAAATGGAGATATCAATATCATTCACTCCGATTTATTAGTCATAGCATATCTTTTTATTATCGTCCTTGTAATGTGGGATCTTTGTGTTGTCTGTGTGTGTGCTTGGATATTTCAATGAGTAGCAATTTTTTGTCAGGATGTGGTTCCTTTGATTTCAGGAAAGTTTGATAAACATTATCACATGCCTGTCTCTGGCAGACATCAACATTTGTTTAGGAGAGCTCTGTCTCTGTGTACACTGTGGTGTCTCTCTCCATATTTCCACAGATACTGTAGAAATGAGATGAGCAGATGTCTGGGAATGACGTCCCCACAGTTAACTGCAGGTTATGAGGAGATATCAGTCAAAGACAGACATGTTATCAGGACAACAACAGTGGGAATAATAAAATGCTACAATTAAGACTTTTACACTGACCACAGTAAGATACACAGATTTCAAACACCGAGTCCTATGGATCATTAAAAACAACACAGGGCTAAAAAAAATAAAAAACTTGTCCTTTTACAAATGTGGCTGTCAAGCATCAATCATTTATGAGGAATTTTCCATTAAAGAGGCTCCCTAGCCTAATATATGAAGAGAAACACCAGGGGAAAACATGTTTTAATGGCCAGGGGCTCCAAGTCCTGAAGGTACTCCTGTTTGTCTTAGTCCAATACATTGACCTCTCACTGGATTGTGTTGGTTTCAACATGACTGAGCACAAGTTGTTTATTTCAGACCAGACTTCAGAATATAAGGGTATAGGCTTGATAAGCATAGAACGTCGTCATGCAGTGTCAGGCTTCCTTTCTTTGAACGAAACCTGTTACACTTGAGGGTTTTTGTCAGGGCTCAGGCTTCACTTCTTTCACTGTGTGTCTCTAGCGCAGTAATACACAGCAGTGTCTTCAGTCTTCAGGCTGCTCAATTGTAAGTACACCTGACTTTTGGAATTGTCTCTGGAGATGGTGAATCTTCCCTTGACAGACTCAGCATAGCTAGTGCTGCTCCCATCAGTGTTAATACGAGCCATCCACTCCAGCCCCTTCCCAGGAGCCTGTCTAACCCAGTGCATCCAGTAGCTGCTGAATGTGAATCCTGAAGCTGTACAGGTCAGTCTGTGAGATCCTCCTGGCTGGACAACTGCAGGTTCAGACTCAGTTAACACAATCTGGGACTGAACACCTGTGGATAAAAGGGTACCATAGTGTGAACTTCGTAAAACTGATCAGAAACTTAATATATTATCTGCCAATATCAAAAATCGAAAATGCTCACCTGTTAAATATATGCTTGCCAAGAGTATTGCAGTCAGAAAAGCCATTGTAGCTGTTTGAGGCTGTGGTCTGTAGAGACACTTCAGTCCAGACAGTCAACACTCTCAGCTGTTTCTCCTCCAGCCCAGTGAGATAAATGAGGCAGGAAGCCTCTGAGTTTGCATGGACTCCTCCTCATGGGATGGGCAGTGTGACACATAGCATAAATATGGATTCACACTAAGGGGAAAGAGACTTGCTTCCTTTAAGTTGACTTAATCATTCTCTGCCTCTTTCATACTTGAGTGGTAAAATTCAGTGATTTTTGGAGGGACAGTTCTTTTGGGTTGGATATTTTAATTGATGTGACAGGCCAGGGCAATCACTTCTCCACTGACACCAGAGAATCAGCCACTGCAAGAGGTCTAATCTGTAACAGACTCTCTTGTTCTCAAACTAGACACTTCTCTTTGCCAAAGGTGAAGTTATTATTATTTTAACTACCAAGCTCTATAATGCTAGATGTGTTGTATTACTATTGTTGTTTTCATTTACTGAAGGAGAGTGTTTATATATATTGAATGGGTTGGTACAGTACAGCAGATGGCTTCGGTCTCCTGGGACTGACATTCAGTAGAATCTCCTGTTTCTGTCCTCACAGCAGTGCTGTAGCTCATCATGGGCTTCTGTGTCCTCAGACAGTGTAGTGACTGCCCCCTGCTGGTGCATTTTGATAATAAAACAGCCAATTGTTTTTGAAGGGACAAATATCGAATAGCTGTTAAAACAGGTTCCTTTCTTGATATTTTAAAGACTTATACAGTTTAGTAAGTGACAAATGAATCACCACAATTACAGGAGGCATTTCTTCATACAGACATTGATTTGACAGGATCTACTGTAAGTGAACAGGTGAGAAGCTAAAGAATTCCAGAAGAATTTGGGATCAATTAACTTATTAGGGAATAAAACAACAAGCCAGGCAGTTATTGTACGCAGTTCTTCATGTTGACATGTTCTTACAGTCCATATTTATAAACCATCTGCTAATCAGCAGCACTTTAACTTAGAATTCTCTGCAGATTCTCAAATGTTACATCTGTAGGTTTTTGTCAGGGCTCAGGCTTCACTTCTCTCACTGTGGGTCTTTAGCGCAGTAATACACAGCAGTGTCTTCAGTCTTCAGGCTGTTCATCTGTAAGTACAGTGTGCTGCTGGAGTGTTGTCTGGAGATGGTGAATCTTCCCTGGACAGACTGGGTGTCGTATGTAGAAGGACTAATGCCAGTGCTAATATAAGCAAACAGCTCCAGCCCCTTCCCAGGAGCCTGTCTGATCCAGTGCATGTGATAGTTGCTGAATGTGAATCCTGAGGCTGTACAGGTCAGTGTGTGAGATCCTCCAGGCTGCACAACTGCAGGTTCAGACTCAGTCAAGACCTGGGATTGAACAACGGTGGGAAGAAAAAAGCTGTTTGAATTTTCTAAAAGTTTGCAGTTACTAAATGATGTTTTTAACCTATAACCTATTAAATATACACTTGCTAAAAGTACCGTAGTCAGAAAAGCCATTGTTGCTGGTAGAGACTGTGGTCTGTAGAGACACTTCAGTCCAGACAGTCGACACTCTCAGCTGTTTCTCCTCCAGCGCAGTGAGATAAATGAGGCAGGAAGCCTCTGAGTTTGCATGGACTCCTCCTAATGGGATGGGCAGAGTGACACACAGCTTAAATACTGAATCACACACTGGGGAAGGAGACCTGTTTTCTTAAAGACCCCTGAATCTCTCTCATATACAGCATGAGTGCTAAACGTAAGTGATTCTGAGAGTGGAGGTCCCCTGTGCTGTATATTGTAATTAATATCAATGACCAGTACATGTCAATTACTGTAGATCAGTATCTACACGCACTTTGTTTTCTAATTGTATCTACATATAGTATTTCATATTTCAGTAATACTGCTGTATTACATTACATACTGTAGGTCTTTATATGAAATTTAGTCTGAAAAATCAAAAGTACCAGACTTTTTTAACCAGAAGTTAAAAAAAGACAGAAGTTTAAAATTCAGGAGTATGAATGGTACCCTACATGTGTAGGTGACCATGTAGGGTACCATTCATACTCTCACATGTGTTGTTTCTGTGTCATATATTTTAGCAAAATTTATGCAGAATATTCAAGAAACTGTTAGGGGTTCGGTAATAGGGACCGAACCAGTGAATGAACCCACTTGCAGGAGCGAACAAATCCGAGTCGTAATCCGTAAGCAAACCGTAATCGTAGGAACGAGCCGAGAGTCCAGGGGAAGCAAGATATCCGAAGGGAACGAGTACCGAAGCCGAAGGGTGATCCGAAGTCGTAGTCCGTAAAGCAATCCGAGAATCCAGAGGTAGCCAGTGATCCAAAGTAGAGCGAAAGTACCAATCCAAGCCGAGATCCGAAAAGCCGAAGTCCGAAGGGAAAAACCGCAAACCGAAAACCAAGACAAACACAGTGTAGATGAAGCGCAACCAGGAAGCTCGAAAGGGAAAACCAATACTGAGCCAGGAGGTAGGGAAAGACTAATGCTTAAATACCAGATGAGACGGAGGTGTGGTGGTGAATGCGTACCGTGATAGGTGGACTGATGAACTAAGGCTACGCCTTCTTCTGCCTCTTTCGTTGCCGAGAGGCAGGGATCGTAACATTACCCCCTTCTCTATGGGCGGCTCCCGACGCCCTAGCTGGACGATTAGGGAAATTCTGATGGAAATCCCGGATCAGGTTTGAATCCAGTATATCTCCTTCCGCTACCCATGACCGCTCCTCTGGACCGTAGCCTTCCCAATCCACTAGGTATTGCAGGGATCCACGAGACCATCGAGAATCTAAGATCTTATTAACGGTGTAGGCAGGAAGTCCATCAATTACACGAGGTGGTGGGGGTTTTTGTTGCGGTTTAGACAGAGTGGATCTAAGAAAGGGCTTAAGGAGGGAAACATGGAACGTAGGGTGAATCCTGAGGGTAGGAGGCAAGGCCAGCCGATAAGTTACAGGGGTAACCTGGGCGAGGACACGAAAAGGGCCGATGAACCTGGGAGCAAGCTTGCCAGAATGTTGCTTTAGAGGAAGGTTGTGGGTAGATAACCAGACAAATTGTCCACGTCGAAATCTGGGTACGGTTCGACGGCGCCGATCCGCCGCGGTCTTCTGCCGAGCTGCAGTGTGAAGAAGGGCGGCTTTAGCCTTCTTCCAGAATTCCTGTAGGTTAGAGATATATTCTTGAACAGAAGGAACTTCTGTGTCCGGTGGGGAGTCCGGGAAGAGAGGGGGCTGATAACCTAAGGCACACTTGAATGGTGACATGCCGGTCGATGAAGTATACAAAGAATTATGAGCATATTCTGCCCATGGAAGCAATGATACCCAGTTATCTTGGGTAGATGAGATATAAGCCCGTAAGTAGGTTAGCAGTTCTTGATTCATACGTTCAGTTTGACCATTGGCCTGCGGGTGGTAAGCTGAAGTAAGCGAAACTGAGGCTCCCAGTGATCTACAGAAGGCTTTCCAAAATCGTGAAATAAACTGGGGGCCCCTATCGGAAACAATGTCTTTAGGGATGCCATGAAGACGGAAGATATGCAGTACGAACAGGTCTGCTAGTTCCCTAGCTGAGGGCAAGGAAGGTAGGGGAATAAAATGGGCGGATTTCGAGAAACGATCTACTACAACCATGACTGTCGTGTATCCTTGGCTTGGTGGAAGGTCAGTAATGAAATCAACTGAGAGGTTGGTCCAAGGACGGTCGGGGATAGGTAAGGGTTGAAGAGGGCCTGCCGCCCTCATCCTAGAAGACTTGATTCGGGAACATATTGAGCAGGCTTGGACATACTCCTTGACATCTTTAACCATGGTTGGCCACCAGAAATCTCTAGAGATGAACTCCAGGGTACGTCGGAATCCAGGGTGTCCGGCGAAGCGGGAGTCATGTCCCCATTGCAAGACAGACGATCTGACTGGGGTCGAGACAAATAACTTGTCCTGAGGGCACTGAGGAGGTACAGTTTGTCCAGCCAAGGCGCGTCTAACTAAGACTTCTATGTCCCATCTGACCGCTGCCAGGAATCTACCAGAAGTGATGATGGGTTCCGGAAGTAGTTCAGCCTCAGGGGGGTCGTGGATCCGTGAGAGTGCGTCAGCTTTGATGTTCTTAGAGCCTGGAGTGTAGGTGATAAGGAAATTAAATCTGTTGAAAAGGAGGGACCATCTGGCCTGGCGAGGACATAGACGTTTGGCCGATTGTAAATACTCAAGGTTTTTGTGATCTGTGTATATCAAAAAGGGATGATGAGCTCCCTCCAGCCAGTGCCTCCATTCCTCCAATGCTAACTTAATAGCCAGAAGCTCACGGTTACCAACATCGTAGTTCAACTGTGCAGGAGATAACTTCTTAGAAAAGAAGGCGCAGGGGTGAAGAATCTGTCTTTCTCCATGGCGTTGAGAGAGGACAGCGCCCACACCATGGCCAGAAGCGTCCACCTCAACAACAAAAGGCAAAGAAGGATCAGGGTGTTTCAGGATGGGGGCGGTGGTGAAAAGGTGTTTCAGGTACTGAAATGCCTCTTCTGCTTGAGGGGTCCATTTACCTTGTCTGTGTCCTTTGCGGGTTAAACAGGTTATGGGAGCAACCACCAAGCTGAAGTTTCGAATAAACCTTCTATAGAAGTTGGCGAAGCCAAGAAACCGTTGTATGTGTTTAAGGTTCTTGGGTGTGGGCCAATCAGAAATAGCGGAGACTTTACTTGAGTCCATTTCCACCCCTTCTGGAGAGATGATGTAACCTAAAAAGTGAATCCTAGAAGCATTGAAAGTGCACTTCTCCAGTTTAACATAAAGTTTATTCTTTATGAGCCGGGTGAGTACTTCTCTGACATGTAGAACATGATCCTGGAAGGTATTGGAGAAAATTAGAATGTCATCAAGGTATACTAAGACAAACCTTTGTATCAGATCCCGAAAAATATCGTTAATAAAGGTTTGAAACACTGCCGGGGCATTTACCAAACCAAAAGGCATGACCAAATACTCGTAGTGTCCATGGGTTGTCATAAACGCTGTCTTCCACTCATCCCCTTCCCGAATACGGATTAAATTATAGGCCCCCCGTAGATCCAGTTTAGTGAAGATCTTGGCCCCATGCACGGACTCAAGTGCTGCCGGGATTAGGGGCACTAATAGTGATTTTATTAAGGCCACGATAATCAATACAGGGACGGAGCCCACCATCCTTCTTTTCCACAAAAAAGAAACTGGCACAAGCAGGTGAAGTAGATGGGCGTATAATTCCAGCCTTTAGAGAATCTTGTATATATATTTTCAGGGCTTCAGATTCCGTATTGGAGAGCGGAAATATACGGCCCTTAGGAGGAATAGATCCAGGCAAAAGGTCTATGGCACAGTCATAGGGTCGGTGGGGTGGGAGAGCCAAGGCCTCTTGCTCATTAAAGGCTTCCTGTAGATCAGAATATTGGGGAGGTATCGTAGGAACGCCAGAAGGGGGCGTTTCCGTGAGTGCAACTCTTACAGGCAGACGACAGCACCTACCAATACATTGGGGTCCCCAAGTTAAAATTTCTCTATGGGACCATGAAATGGTAGGGTTATGCTGTTGGAGCCAGGGAAATCCTAGTACAAGAGGATGTGATGGGGTCTCGATGAGATAAAACCAGATATCTTCAACATGTGTGGCGCCAATTTGAAATCTTATTAGATCAGTTCGCCATCTTATAAGTCCTGGGGACACTGGAGAACCATCAATAGATAGTACACGAAGAGGAGGAGTCACCTGGGTCAGGGGAATTTTCCAAAGTTGAGCTAAGGAGACGTCGAGGAAGTTCCCCGCTGCCCCCGAGTCAATAAAAGCTAGAAGCGGGATCTGTTTAGTACCCCAAAACAAAGTAGACATAAAAGACAATCCTGAGGAACACTTAGAAGATTGAGTCAAGTCACTCACCCCAGGATCTTGAGTAGTTGGGAGGCGCCTCAGAGACGAACATAAAGCAGGGCAGTCAGCTTTAAAGTGTCCTAATTTTCCACAGTACATACAGCAGCCCTCTCGTCTGCGTCTCTCTCTTTCTTCGGGAGTTAACCAGGCGTGGGCAATTTCCATGGGTTGCTCTGTGTCTAGAGTGTTGGTAGGTGGTGGCCGAGGAACCTCTTGAATCTGTGTCCGAGACCTTTCTCTATTCCTCTGACGAAATCTAAACTCTAACTCTAACACCTGGGAAATCACTTCCTCCAAGGTTCTGCCCGACTGTGGCATAGTTACCAGGCGATCCTTTATTTCTTCACATAATCCTTGCAGGAAAAAAAAAATTAGGACCTCATTATCCCAGGGAGTCTCTGCTGCTGCCACTTGAAAGTCTATGGCATAATCCTGTGCAGACCTGCAGCCCTGACGGATAGATGAGAGGCGGTAGGCGGAGTCTTGACCAGCTGCGAAACGACAAAAAACCCCCTTGAATTTCTCTAGAAAGAGATCATAGTCCTGTACCTCAGGAGCCCCGCGATCGAGTAAGGCAGTAGCCCATTCCAGAGCCAACCAGTTAACAGAGAAACTACGAAGGCAATCTTGTCTTGAGGAGAAAAAAAAGCTACCAGATGGAGCCTGAAAACCTGCGCACACTGTGCCAAGAAGCCCCGGCATTTTGTAGGGTTGCCGTCAAACCTGTCAGGGGGTGTGAGTAGAAGAGGTCGAGGAGCAGGTGTAGAAGCAGGCGGAGGCGGAGCCGAAGTGGCAGCTCCAGCGTTACTTACACTATTACCAGTAGGCGGCATTGCCGACAGGTGCGCAGAAATCTGTTGTACGGAAGCCTGTAACTGGAGTAAGGCTTGCCAGTGCTGATCCAAAACTGAGCGAATCTCCTCTTGCTCCGCTGGGTCCATGTTAAGCGGCTCAGTATTCTGTTAGGGGTTCGGTAATAGGGACCGAACCAGTGAATGAACCCACTTGCAGGAGCGAACAAATCCGAGTCGTAATCCGTAAGCAAACCGTAATCGTAGGAACGAGCCGAGAGTCCAGGGGAAGCAAGATATCCGAAGGGAACGAGTACCGAAGCCGAAGGGTGATCCGAAGTCGTAGTCCGTAAAGCAATCCGAAAATCCAGAGGTAGCCAGTGATCCAAAGTAGAGCGAAAGTACCAATCCAAGCCGAGATCCGAAAAGCCGAAGTCCGAAGGGAAAAACCGCAAACCGAAAACCAAGACAAACACAGTGTAGATGAAGCGCAACCAGGAAGCTCGAAAGGGAAAACCAATACTGAGCCAGGAGGTAGGAAAAGACTAATGCTTAAATACCAGATGAGACGGAGGTGTGGTGGTGAATGCGTACCGTGATAGGTGGACTGATGAACTAAGGCTACGCCTTCTTCTGCCTCTTTCGTTGCCGAGAGGCAGGGATCGTAACAGAAACAAGAGTAACTTAAAGAGTCTGTGTAGTTACGATTAAAAATGTTAAGGAGCAATATTCATTGACTGTGTTGATTGCAGTTCTAAATAAATAAGTTCAAACATACTGGATACATATATATAGTTCCATGAAAAAGTATTTGTCTCCTGTCTGATTTAATGCATATTTGCACTTTTATCACAGTGAATTTGGTCAGATCTTTTCATGGGTTGTAATAGTATATAGGGGAGAGTCTCTGGCTAGTTTTGACACTTGCTATCAGAGTGATGTTGGCACATACAGTAGGTTCTAGAGACACATCATGCCGTGATCAAAAGAAAAGAAAATTCCCCACGTTATGAGCACTATTGCATTTAACAAATAGGAAAACAAGTAACCATTGCCAAACTAATTGGTGGGAGGTTGCTTTATTTTCTAATTTAATCACCATCATCATCTTTATCACCCTCTTTTGATCATAATCATTTTTTTTCTAATACCAAGTGAATATATAATGAGTCTGAAGTCAGCCCGATTTCCAGGGGTGGTTCTCGCTCGTATAAGTTACTGCCTTTTCACTGGTTTAGTGAGACCAGCAGTCTCTGTTTTGAGAGCTCTTGATATGAACTATTCGGAAAGGCAGATTGCGCGGAACAGATTTTTTTCTTCCTTTTGAGGTTTTATTCCACAATGGGGAACATCATTATGCTAAAGAGTGCGAAGTGGATCGCAAATGTGAAATAAGCACATGGAACGCATACGGCCAACATTAGAGGTTGTGCCAGCCGGCTTACCAGCGTGGTGACGTCACTGCCTTTCCCTCCTGCCACCAATGTAACACTCTCAGTTTCACGTGGGTATGTGCCCTTGCTGCTGCTGCAACCTCAGGTCAGCCCCCCACCAGTGGGGACTCAAACCCCAGCCTCTGGAGTCACTCAACAGGGACCCAGCCAGCTGAGCTAAAGTGAGATCTCCTCTCAGCCCGGTGGCTGAGGTCCCTGCTATTCACAGGGAAGGGCAGTGATCACCGTGCTGGTAAGCCAGACTGTATCCAAATTCTTCTTCTCATTTTTCACAAAGGTTGTGGGCAAAGAGAAGCAGTGCAACCTCTGTGTGGCTTGTTGGTCTAGGAATATGATTTCCGTCTTGGGTATGAACAGCCCAGGGTTCAAATTCCGGACGAGCCCAGTTTTCCGCTCTGGGCGTTTCATAACCCTTTCAAAAGGGAAGGCTGTTCACATACAATCAAAAGCACTCTCACTTTCTACTGTTGCAACATGCCAGTCTCTTGTGGTAATTTGGTCGATGGACGACTGGCTTTGGTTGAAGTTCTGAAAGTCTGAAAGAGTTTCAGAACCACTTCAAAGAATACAGAAGAGCAGGGAAAGACAAGATCTGTTCTCTCAA
Source organism: Atractosteus spatula (assembly GCF_055471065.1). Classification (NCBI taxonomy): domain Eukaryota; kingdom Metazoa; phylum Chordata; class Actinopteri; order Semionotiformes; family Lepisosteidae; genus Atractosteus; species Atractosteus spatula. The sequence continues at coordinate 7,497,844 of NC_142710.1, read as the reverse complement.
CATCAGGTTTTTTTTTAAAAAAGTCAATTTTTTAGAAACTGCTGCAGAATCACTTGCTTTGTGAGGAATAATGACAGTTGAGCTAAAATGCTGTTTGTCATTTGAGCAACTGATTCTGAGACTGAAATGGGTCCAATTTTCTTAGTGCTGCATTCAATTCAAAACAGCACCCCTCTAAGAGAGAGCATCACTGGGAACGGAAAGGTTCCACTGAGATTTGAACTCAGATTGCTGGATTCAAAGTCCAGAGTGCTGACCATTACACCATGGAACCCCCAAGAGCCCTTGCCTGACCTGCATCCCAAGAAACACCTGCTCGAAAGACGAGCTTGTTACAAGAAGCACTGAAGGAAACCAAAACAAACCCATTCAGCCTTCACTGTAGCTACCCGGAAGAAAACTGTACCGCTCTACGCCCTTTCAGATGGTAACTAGGCAAAGCGTTTCCCACAACTGGTTTTCAAACATCCCAGAAATCTCTTCAACATCTCCATCTTTGCAAAGCAGAATACTGCTACTAATAATCATGATGACAATCTATGTACGTGTGCAGTTAGAATGCACAACCGAATTACAAGGAACACGTACTGGTCATAAAACTTTAAGTGCAGCAATTCAATTCGTATTACCAGCAATTTACCCATATTTAGTTGTAATGAGATTTAATGTTGAAAACAAAGTAGCTTTTTATAATATTGTATAATAATAATGTGTATTTTAGGACTCATAAAGATCAGCATACTAACTTGTAATGATAGTAAGAAAATTTGTGTTTTATGTAATTGTGTCCCACACACATATAAAATAACTGGAACAATGTGTAATTACTATGGAAGATAGTAGGCATTGTTTGTGCAGAGGATTTATGAAGATTTGTGGAATATGGTTCAAACTGCATAGGACAAGGAGAGCCAAACAATTAGGAAAACTATTGAACACAGGAACACACAAAGCTTTCACACTACAGGCTGTGAGGCAGCAAATAAAGTCTTGGGGTGGAGGACACATTGTTTTCTCCTGGTGTACCTGATGTAACAGGACCTCTCCGCAGGTCAGTAAGCACAGTATCATAGAGTGTGTCTTCTCTGCACTTCATTCTGTTGGGAAGTGTTTCTCTTGACTTTGGGAGGAGATAGTAGGTAAACCATTCAGCAGATCCATTCATCCAGTGTAACAAGATCTCATATTCCTGGTAGAGGTTTCAGCAGCCCAGAGCCTCTTCCAGAAGCACATGGAGCAGAGGAAAACTGAACACTGAACACTGGACACCAGCTCCTCACAGGATGGACCACCATGCTGTACACCTTTGATTTCTTGTCGGGACTTTAAAACTGTGCTGCACCTATTTTAACAACTTCTCATAATGTTCAAGGGGAGAGTGGAGATGTGAGGTTGCTAATAAGTGAAGAAGGCTCAACATCTGAAACGAGTTTCTCCTTTCTCTTTTTTGCTGCATGGAAAGGAACTTGTACTACTTCCTTAATATTAGATTGACTGTCATCTTTGAATTATTTTTCTGGTAGCAACTGATCTAACATACAGTAATCCTGTATATAAACTCTGTGTGGTGAGTGTTACTACTGTATATACAAGATGTAACTTCCCCTTTGATTTTGCAAGTGGTTTGGACATTTGTGGGTTTTTGTCAGGGCTCAGGCATCACTTCTCTCACTGTGGGTCTCGGGCACAGTAATACACAGCAGTGTCTTCAGTCTTCAGGCTGCTCATCTGTAAGAACAGATGATTTTTGGAATTGTCTCTGGAGATGGTGACTCTTCCCTGGACAGACTGGGAGTAGTATGTGGTGCCCCCATTGCCACTAATATAACCCATCCACTCCAGCCCCTTCCCGGGAGCCTGTCTGACCCAGCCCATCCAGTAGCTGCTGAATGTGAATCCTGAGGCTGTACAGGTCAGTCTGTGAGATCCTCCAGGCTGGACAATTGCAGGTTCAGACTCAGTCAACACAATCTGGGACTGAACACCTGTGGAACAAAAGGTACCATACTGTAGTTTGAACTTCATAAAACTGATCAGAAATCTAATATCCTATCTGCCACTATTGAAAATGCTCACCTGTTAAATATGCGCTTGCTAAGAGTACTGCAGTCAGAAAAGCCATTGTAGCTCGTTGAGACTGTGATCTGTAGAGACACTTCAGTCCAGACAGTCACCACTCTCAGCTGTTTCTCCTCCAGTGCAGTGAGATAAATGAGGCAGGAAGTCGTCTGAGTTTGCATGGACTCCTCCTCATGGGATGGGCACTGTGACACAAAGCTTAAGTACTGAATAGCTCACTGTGTAAAGAGACCTCCTTGCTTTAAGTTGACTAAATCATTATCTGCCTCTTTCATAAAATTAAGTGATTTTGGAGCGACAGTTGTTTTGTGCTGGATAATTTAATGTGTATTACAGTTCAGTAGAGTCACTTCTTCACTGATACCACCGAATCAGCGACTGCAAGTTGTCTAATCTACAACAGACTCTCTTGTTCTCATACTGGACACTTCTCTTTGCCAATGGTGAAGTTATAATTATTTAAACTATCAAGCTCTATAATGCTAGATGTGCTGTATTACACTTCCCTCTATTGTTGTTGTCATTAACTGAAGGTGAGTGTTTATATATATTGAATGGGCTGGTACAACAGATGGCTTCAGTCTCCTGGGACTGACAGTCAGAAGAATCTCCTGCTCTTTTCCTCACAGCTGTGCTGTAGCTCATCATGGGCTTCTGTGTCCTCAGACATTCCAGTGCAGTGACTGCCCCCTGCTGAAGCACATTGATAAATTCAACAGCCTATTGTATTTGAAGGAACGAATATCGACCAGTTGTGAAAACACGTTGATATTTTAAAGGCTTTTACAGTTTAGTACAATACAAATGAATAATCACAATAATAAGAGGCATTTCTTCACACAGATATTGATGTGACTGGAAGTATTGTAAGTGAACAGGTGAGAAGGTAAAGACTAATGTTCCAGAGGAATTTGGGATCAATAGGGAAAATTGATCCTTCATGTTGACATGTTCTTACAGTCCATATTTAAGGTTGAACTGCTGACGACAGATGTGGTGAATAGTGTACAGCCGTGGTTCTCAAACTATGGTACACGTACCACAAGTGGTACGCCAGATGACAATGGAAATTTGGTGTGTGCACTGAAAAATTGGGATGGGTTTTCATATTTTCTATTTTAATAAAATTAGTTAACGTGTCAAATACGCAGCCAACAAACTACGATACAGCACTGGCTAATACTTGAGTGGACACAAGAGCTACTATGTCATTCTATACCATTGTATAGGAATGTGTGCTACAAATGTAAATGGACAATTGTATTTAAAAATTTTATCTCCAGCAAATAGGGAAGTAGGAGAATGTGCGTGATTTTGGAACAATGTCAATTTTGTTAGCACAAGAAAGCATAGAAATGCGTACTATGAAAGTAAGTGACCAATTTTATTTTAAAAAAAGTAATTTCAGCAAATAGGTAGATAAGAGAATGTGCATGGTTTTGGAACACTGGCAATCTTGTGAGCACAGGACAGCGTGATAGATAACAGAAAAATATTTAAGGACTGTTCTAGGTTAATTTGAGAAAAATATACCCAGCGTCTCTGTGTTTCGCTCCCAAGCATATGAAATAAAACTGTCTTTTAACTTCTGAGATGGACTCCTGAAACGGAAACGGGAAAAAATGCAAGCTTGCGGATTGCTAAAGCAGGTAAGCCTCACACTATTTGTGAAGAACTTTGTTTACCGTTGGTAAAAGAGCTGACAAGTATAATGTGTGGAGAAAAAGCTGCTAAACAGCTCGAGCTGCTGCCCCCTCTGAAAGACACAGTCACTCATAGAATTATTGATATTGCAGATATGTCAAAAGTAAGCTCATAGAGTGTGTTAAGATGAGCAGATGTTTTTCACTGCAATTAGATGAGTCTGTAGATGCCTTTGATTTGGCCAATTTGCCCGTCTTCGTTCGACATGAGTTTGAGGGTCCCATGAGGACTTTCTGTTCTGTAAGCTGTTACCAACAAGAACTACAGGAGAGCACATATTTCAGCTTTTGAATTTATTGAAGAGAATGGCATTGAAAGGAAAAAATATGTTGTAGTTTGTACAGACGGTGCTAGAGCAATGACAAGCCAACACAGCGGTGTAGTTGCACGAATTAAGAGGTTGCTCCAGATATGAAGTGGATGGACTGCAGCATCCACCGCGAGGCCTTGGCAGTCAAGAAAATGCCTGAGAATTTAAAATCTGTTAGACTCTGTTGTCAAAGTTGTGAATTGTATCAAGGTTCAGCCAATGAATTCACATCTGCTTTGCTCTACTAAATAGACTAACCCCTCTCACTGAAATGGTGCTTTTTTATTGTTTATTTTTAATTGTTGTTGTTCCTGTTGTCATTCTGTAAAGCGCTTTGAGAAGCCACGTTTAAAGGCGCTATATCAAATAAAGTTTTTTATTATAGTATTTATTATATGTGTGTGTGAGTGTGTGTGCACGCACGCTTGTGTTGGTCATTGAGATTTTCTGTGGTTCCTATGAGAAGATGACTTGTAGGTGGAACTTGATCCAAAAAGCTTGAGAGCCACTGGTTTACAGAAAGGTAGCATCCACATTCCATACAAACACCCACGTTCTCATAAAGGAAAGAAAAACTCTGGAACTGTGGAGGTCATAGAAGAGGGCAGCAAGTTTTCTCAATCATCTGAGGTTTTCAGTAAACCTGTTAGCTTACAGTTTGAACTGTGGTCACAGAACATCCATTATTTTCGCAGGGATCTTCTGTTTTTTTTCCCTTAAACATAAGGACTCGATATCTGTTCCACTGTATTACTGAGGACGAGCCTTTATTTCCGGAAACTCACTTACTTTTACAATATTAACAAAACAACCAGTTTCTCTGAGGAAAGTCAGTTTTTGAAAGTTTGGAAATTCATCGTTTTTCTCCTCAACAAGAGCACTAACATTTTTTTTCTTTTTGGTTTCATACTAGTAAAAATAAATGATTAGTAATATTTTTAATATTTGTTTTATTTTGGAAATGTCACAATGTAAACGGGTTTATATGTGTTTTGAAGTTTAAACTATAAGAAAGTAGGTTTCTCTTCCATTGTAATGTGCTGCAAATTAAAGTGTAAAACTGGGCACATAAATCTGACGTTTCGTGATCACTGGTAGAACTACTGTTGCAGTTGCTGGAAAGCCTAATAGAATCACAGATTGACTCATAGTTGTTTTAGGTGGAGGCACTGCCAAATTAAGTTTCATTTTTTTCAGTTGACTCAAATGGAGCACAACATCAGTTACATTAAGAAACTGGATCATCCCATGTATTAGATGTGAATTTAATGTTATACTGTACCTCTGGATAGGCTCACTAAATACAGAGGTTATTTTTTTACATCCCATAATTCTCCTGCAAAGATGTTATGTGGAGAATGAGAACTAAAATAGTGCAATGAGAAAATTTATTGAATACAGGAATACAAACAGATTGCTCACTGCAGGGTGGAAACCAGTAAAATAAACATTTGGCTGAAGGACGTAAAGTTTTGTCCTTATTTTCATGATGAAGTAAAACTTAATTTTTCTTTACAGATGAGCACAGAATGTTTATTTCAATCCATGTTAGGGAATGGGAGGAACTGGGCTTGACATGTGATCACAGGTTCACCCTTTGGTAACAATCCGTTCAGCTATTTAGTACACTTGTTAAACAGTGAAAGTCCTTATACAGTTTAAGGCCTCCTGTTTGTAAATGAAACCTATTACATTTTACATCTGTGTGTTTTTGTCAGGGCTCAGGCTTCACTTCTCTCACTGTGGGTCTCTAGCGCAGTAATACACAGCAGTGTCTTCAGTCTTCAGGCTGCTCATCTGTAAGTACAGCTGGTTTTTGGAGTTGTCTCTGGAGATGGTGAATCTTCCCTGGACAGACTGGGCATAGTTAGTGCTGCTCCCACTGCTACTAATATAAGCCACCCACTCCAGCCCCTTCCCAGGAGCCTGTCTGACCCAGCCCATGTCATAGCTGCTGAATGTGAATCCTGAGGCTGTACAGGTCAGCCTGTGAGATCCTCCAGGCTTCACAACTGCAGGTTCAGACTCAGTCAAGACCTGGGATTGAACACCTATGGGAAGAAAAAAGGTGTTTGAATTTTCTGAATGTTTTCAGTAACTAAATAATTTGTTGCAACTTCTTCCAATTCTCACCTGTTAAATATATGCTTGCTAAGAGTACTGCAGTCAGAAAAGCCATTGTAGCTGGTTGAGACTGTGGTCTGTACACACACTTCAGTCCAGACAGTCGACACTCTCAGCTGTTTCTCCTCCAGCACAGTGAGATAAATGAGGCAGGAAGGCTCTGAGTTTGCATGGACTCCTCCTCATGGGATGGGCAGTGTGACACAAAGCATAAATACTGATTCACACCCAGGGGAAAGAGACCTGATTTCTTAAAGACACTTGAATCAGTTTCAGACTCTTTCCTACCGTACATGAGTGATAAAATTCAATGATGTTGGGAGTAACAGAACCCTTGTAGTGGTTAATTTAATTTGTGTCACAGCGTAGAACAGTCATTTTTAATGATAGCAATGCATCAGCAGATACAAGCTCTTGTTTCTACAGCTCCATCAATAACAGACCATGCTGCTTTCATGATGGACACTCCTGATTGCCCAGTGTCAGGTTATACTTATTCTAAAAATCATGATTATGAACTATCTGAAATGAAATGTGATATGGGTTGAGCTCTAGTTCGTATAGTAGGTCTTTATTTGTTCTGTCATTTAATGAAGGAGAGTGTCTTTCTGTTATGGGTGTGATGATACAGCAGATGGTTTCAGTCTCCTGGGTCTGACCATCAGTAGAATCTCCTGTCCTTTTCCCCACAGCTGTGCTGCAACTCATCATGGGCCTCTGAGTCCTCAGACATTGCAGTGCAGGGACTGCCTCCTGCTAGAAAACATTGATAATTACAACAGTTACTATCCTTATCATTCTCAAATGTAAATGTATTCTAATTAATATCAAACTATGCAAAATAATATACTGTAGGTAATAAAATAAAATCGATGATCATAATAAATGACAATTTGATCTATATATTACAAATAGAAATATCAATGTCTGTCTGAATTGTAAGTAACTGTATTTTGTATTTCTTTTAATTATCTTCCCTGTTCTTTTAACTCCTTGTTTTGTCTGTGTGTTTCACAGGGTTAATCAACTTTTTTTTTAAGTTTTTAACATTTATTTCCCTCCAATTGATATTTAATGGTTTAGGTGTCCTTTGAATTTACTGAGATTTTGATTAATTTTATCACACACCTCTCTCTCTGTTATCATTGTGTTGAAAAGAAAGCTCTGTGTCTCTGATGGTCTCGAATGTGATGTCCTCTTCCACATGGCCCAGATAGATCTGACTTGTGCTGGTTATAGAGCTTAAGATCTCATTTCTAATTGTAGGTTCTGAGGAGGTATCAGTAAAAGATAGAGGTGTTATCAGGACACCAAAAGTGGCAATAATAAAATACCACAATTAAAAGTGTTATGTTGACCACAGTAGAACACACGGAGCTCTCACTGCACTCCATACAGATCAGGAAATACAATATTTGGCTAGAAAAAAAGTTTTTATCCATGTCCTAATGACTTTAACATTTCTGTTGTCAATGATCATAGTAAAACATATTCCATCAATGGGCACAATGGTAGCAAAAACTACAGATACTTCAGGGAAAAATATTGTTTTAAAGTCCAGCAACTCTCCTCTCTACAAGAACTCTTCATTTTATAACAATTCATTGATCTTACCCTGGATTGTTTTGGCGTTGGTATGTTTAACACTGTCAATTTGCACCACTGACAAAATACAGTACATATTTTTTTCCAAATTTGAGTGAGGGATGACTTGAGAGCTTGACTTGAGATCACAGGAATTATAGCTTCAGCCCATAGTAACTCTCATTTCAGCCGTTCAGTTCACTTAAACAGTGAACGCCCTAATTCAGAGTCAGGCATTCTGTTTGTACATGAAACATGTTACAGTTGAGGGTTTTTGTCAGCAATGAAATCAGGGTCCCCAGTCCTGATCTTAGAGAGCTGGCCAGTGCGTTTGCGTTTGCAGGCTTTCTAGGTCTCTTTAAACCAGTAACAGCAGTTAAAGAGGTAGGAGATACTGTTAAAATAGTAAGAGAAGCGGTTCAAGTAAGCAAGTACAGTAATTGGCATAGCAACTAAACAACTGAGCTGGAATGAAAATGTACAAACATGCTGGTCCTACAGGTCCAGGAATGAACAGCGCTGATGTGATTTTACACAGTAAGACTCTGGTGAGGAGAAGAGGGACTGTTACCTCTCTGAATTCTGCCAAATAGACATGTAGGTGTGCAGAAAATGGTTATGTCTGATAATTCAATATTTTCTGGTGCTTTTGGGATGATCCTATTACTGACTGGTTAAGTGGATGAAGTACAGATAGTAATTTATATTTTAGCGCCAGTGTACTGAGGATCTAACTCCCTGCCCATGAGTATGAGGTTGTCTGATCTCCCCACATGTTGGAATGAGCCAAGAAGCAGCTGCAGGAGTGAAGTTGGGGTGTGAAAGAATGGAAGGAGTGGTCATCTCCTGTATATACTGTATTTAATCAGGCATCAGTGGAAGCCCCAGTTCTCACACTTGAGTAGTAAACTCTTAACGTCTTGTTACAGGTGGTTTTGAAACTGCTTTCTGCTCCACGTTATATGGTCAACACTTTATAAATAGCAGCAATCAGAGCAGCAAGATAAATCAGTTATTTTTGTTAAAACATACTCTTTTCCCTGTGGGAACTTCAATGAGAATGACTGCCTGAAATCTCATTTTCTTTGTGGACAGTGCCACCTGAAGGCAAACCATAACATGTGTGCATTACAGCGAAGCGGTTTCACTGTGGCTAAGGATCTGCGCCTGTGATTGGAAGGTTGCTGTTTCAAATCCTGTGGCTGGCAGAGGAATCCTACTCCGTTGGACTCCTGAGCAAGGCCCTTCACCCTGCTGCTCCAGGGGTGCCGTACAATGGCAGACCCTGTGCTCTGATCCCAAGCTTGTGTCTGTGTCTCCATGGAGAAAAGCTGGGGTATGTGAAAAGATGAATTCCTAATGCAAGAAATTGTATAGGGCTAATAAAGAAACATTATTATTAATTCTGATCCAGCTGGCTGGGTGACAGTGTCTGCAGTTTTCACATTGAGATTTGCTTGCGGGAGCAGGACAGAGTTTAGTACAGTTTATGCGATGCATAAATACTGTAATACTATACTTGCTCTCATTTGGTACTGATTCATGAATTCAAAACACCATGGCCTGGCAGTCAGGATGTGAATCAATGCACTAATCAGTCCATTCCACAGGTGTGTAATTAAGCAGCACTTACCTTGTTCAAGCAGGATATTTAAACTAGCCTCCCTGCTCAGTCTTATTTCTGTGTCTGTCTTAGTAAGTGTGTATCTGTCCTGTGCAGTTTATTATAGCAGTTGGTTTAAGTCTCCTGGGTCTGACAGTCACTGGAATCCCCTACTCTGTTACCCACCATTGTGCTGTAGCTCATTGTGGGCTTCTGTGTCCTCAACCTTTCCAGTTTAGGGACTACCCCCTGCGTGAACATATTGACAATTTCATTTACTATTATTACCATCTTCTCAACTATAAGTGTATTTAAATAAATATTTTATTATTTTTTTTAAAAAATAAATGTATAAATGTTAATTTAATTTATATGTTTTTGAATAAAAATATCAAAACCATTCACTCAATTATAACATTTCTTTTAATTGTCTTCCCAGTACTGTGAGGTCCCTGTTTTGACTGGATGTGTGTTTGTATAGAAATGATAATAAATGTTTTGTCATTCATTTTCCTTCAATTACTATTTTTATGGGTTCTGTGTCCTTTGATTTCCTGAACTTGTTCACACAGGCAGGCCTAACTGACAGACATCAAGGTTTCTAAAGGAAAGCCCTGTGTCTCTGAGTGTCTGCACTGTGGTGTCTCTCTCCTCATGGCCCACACACAAGAGAATTGTGTCGATTTCCGGAGTTGAAGTTACTGCAGGTTATTCCAATAGCAGGATAAAATTAGTTCATGATCAGGTCACTGAAGGTAAAACTAGGGGCATTACAAGACAGCCCCTCAGAAAGATCTGCAAAAGTGTGATCAAGAGAATTAATCAGGAAATTAATTGCACAAAGGAACTCACAAAATGTTTTCAAACTGCAGACTTGGAATCAATTAATGATGCCTTGGGCTGGACTGTACATTGTTTGGTCCTGGTTCACCTGGTGAACCAATCCAGGTGTGAGAAGATGACGGACTGGGATTGACATTAGATTTTAAAATGTACAGGTTTATCTCATGATAACTCTGTTAAGATGTTCATTTCACTTGTTAAACAGTGAAAATCCTTATGCAGTGTCAGGCTTCCTGTTTGTAAATGAAACCTCTTACACTTGAGGGTTTTTGTCAGGGCTCAGGCATCAGTTCTCTCACTGTGGATTTCGAGCACAGTAATACACAGCAGTGTCTTCAGTCTTCAGGCTGCTCATCTGTAAGTACAGCTGGTTTTTGGAGTTGTCTCTGGAGATGGTGAATCTTCCCTGGACAGACTGGGAATACCATGTACTACCACCATTGCTGTTAATTTCAGCAACCCATTCCAGCCCCTTCCCAGGAGCCTGTCTGACCCAGTTCATGTAGTAGCTGCTGAATGTGAATCCTGAGGCTGTACAGGTCAGTCTGTGAGATCCTCCAGGCTGCACAATTGCAGATTCAGACTAAGTCAAGACCTGGGATTGAACACCTATGGGAAGAAAAAAAGCAGTTTGAATTTCCAAAAAGTTTGTAATAACTAAGTATTTTTTTTACAACTTCTTCCAGTTCTCACCTGTTAAATATATGCTTGCTAAGAGTACTGCAATCAGAAAAGCCATGATTACTGGTTGAGACTGTGGTCTGTGGAGACACTTGAGTCCAGACAGTCGACACTCTCAGCTGTTTCTCCTCCAGTGCAGTGAGATAAATGAGGCAGGAAGCCTCTGAGTTTGCATGGACTCCTCCTCCTGGGATGGGCAGTGTGACACACAGCTGAAATACTGACTCACACACTGGGGAAGGAGACCTGCTTCCTAAAAGATCATTCATTCACTCTCTTCTCTTTCATACCTGACTGGTAAAATTCAGTGACGCTGGGAGTAACAGTTTCCTTGTGCTGGATAATTTAAGTATCATTACTGGTCACTACAGCCTCTTCTCCACAGACATCAATGAATCAGCCACTACAAACAGTCATTTCTCCCACTTATTACTACTGGTGGTCACTTCTACTTGGCAGAGGGCCAAGTAATCATTGGTCTAGATATCAAGATCATGACTGGTGTCATCATGAGCTCTGTTATACTTGTGCTGTCTTACATAGGACTGTATGTTATCTGTATTTAAATGACTGTGAGTCTCTGTCTGTCCTGGGCAAGTTGGTACAGCAGATGGTTTCAGCCTCCTGGCTCTGACTGTAAGTATATTCTCCTGCCCTTTTTCCCCACAACTGTGCTTATAGCTCATCATGAGCTTCTGTATCCTCAGACAATCCTGTGCAGTGACTGCCCCCTGCTGGAGCACTTTGATTAATACAACAATTACTGTACTTGAAAGACTGGACACTGAAGTCCTGTGGCCAAAACAGGTGCAATGATAGTTAAGAGCAACGTTTCCTATAAAGGAATCTATTCAATGAATCATAAAAGTTAGCATATAACTTTGAAATTGTAGTTTGAACTAATAAACAATTGTTTTTGCAGATTGCCTTAGATAGTCTGAAATAACCTTTGGAGGCACGAGGGCAAAGGCAAGAATTCCAGAAGGATTTGCAGTTCATTTGTTAGGGAGACACGAGCCAAACAGCTTCTGTCTGCAGCCCCTCATGTTGAGATGTCCCTCTGTATTTTTTAACTGTGTGTTTCTGTACAGTACTTCAACTGAGTGAGAGAGAGTTCCCTGGAGATTCTCAACTGTGTCTGTGGGTTTTTGTCAGGGCTCAGGCTTCATTTCTCTCACTGTGCGACTTTACAACAGTAATACTGTACACAGCAGTGTCTTCACTCTTCAGGCTGCTCATCTGTAAGAACAGTTTACTGCTGGAGTCGTCTCTGGAGATGGTGAATCTACCCTGGACAGACTGGGCATAGTATTTAGAAGGATTACTACCAGTACAAACACGAGCCAACCACTCCGGCGCCTTCCCAGTAATCTGTCTGACCCAATCCAGACACCAGTCCTTAAATGTGAATCCTGAGGCTGTACAGGACAGAGTGTGAGATTCTCCAGGCTTTTTAACTGCTGGTTCAGACTCAGTCAGCACAATCTGGGACTGAGCCCCTGAAATAAAAAAAAAAAAAACATTTTAATTGTTTTCTATCCAAGCTTGTCTGGGGATAAAAGAATATTGGATTTAAATAAAAATATCAGGATTTTAATGTACTTACAGTTCAAACTGTTTGTTATGAACAGCAGGAGTAGAATCCTCATTTTAAAGGGTTAGATTGTAACTTGACAATAGCTGTGAGAGTCCAATCCAACTCCAGTGAGCCCAGGTGCTCTATATAGAGGGAGACCAAGACAGAGAGTTTGCATGGTGTTTTGAAAGGGGTGGAGTTTCAAATACAGACCTTAAAACAAGAGACCAGTCCTCTGTGAAATTATTGATTCTCGGGGAAATTGGTATTTCATTTTAATAGGTTGTAGTGTGTCAAAACTAAACAATGCACACAATGTATTTACTATATATAAACTTCTCATTTCTGTCATTCTGGAATCAATTCTGGTCCAAGGTCCAGTGTGAACTACAGTATCTCTCTGTTTATTAACCAGCAGATTCACAAAATTGGAAATGAGTGTAATTCTTAGCTTTTGTTTCACTTGTCCATTTCATTTTCATTTCATTCATAGTAATGTTTATAACAATGTTGAAAAGGAATTTCTCGTTCTGTTTCTCACAGTAGGTTTTTGATGACATGCTGAATTTTAGCACACAGCTCCCCCTGCAGGACAGTTTCACAGGAAATCCCTTCATCAGCTCTGAGTCCCTCTCTGGTGTCAGTGGGTCTGCACTGTAGTCTCAGTCTCCTCACAGCTCAGACACACAGAGCCTGATTGGGAAATTCTTCCACTGAATATCACTTTACAGAGAGTCGTTAATGAACTGCAGAGGCACCTTTGTATCATCAGCAGTATGAAGTGGGAAAAACACCACTGGGTGAATATTTTAGGTTCATATTAAACAGAGAAATGGAAGTAATGTTTTACTCAAAGGAATATGGTTATCTCAGACAATTACTCCTCTATGCTGATACCCTGGTTTCTTTCAAGAAATGCCTGGATGAGACCCTGAGATTGATTGACAACTAGCAAACACACAAGTTACATGACTTTCTCTGTGTTCTAAGTTATTACTTATCTACTGTGTTTTCAGTCTTCTTTCTGCTGGCTGATAATAATATGACTAATACAGTCTGTCTCCTTCCCTGGTAAACTGCCTTAGAGTTGATGTCCGCAATCCATTCCCAGCTTTTCCAAGCATTCTTCCCAAACGTGAAGAATCAGAACATGTCGACATCACCAGAACCAAATTTTGAGTTTTTTTTTCAAAACAGCTCATAATTCATCTGCACAGGTTGTTGAACACAGGAACAGACAAAGCTTTCACACTGCAGGCTGGGAACCAGTACATTAAGCATTTGGCTGAAGGATTTCTATATGAATATAGATTTCTACTGATTTAGATAATGTAACAGATCTCTCTACAGGCCAGTGACCACATTGTAATGGAGGGAAACTCAATTCCTTTTCACTCCTCTTTATTTCTCTTAATGCACTAATCTCTCCCTGGATTGTGTTGATGTCAATAAACGTAGCATCAGGACATCTATTTTAATCAAGGTGCATTTAATCGAGACTGGATTTCATATGAATACACAGGACTTACAAGTTCACCCCATATTAACTCTCAGTTCATCTGTTCCATTCCCTTATTAAACAGTGAAAGTCTTCATGTACTGTCAGGCTTCCTGTTTGTGAATGAAACCTGTTACACTCGAGGGTTTTTGTCAGGGCCCAGGCTTCACTTCTCTCCCTGTGGGTCTCGAGCACAGTAATACACAGCAGTGTCTTCAGTCTTCAGGCTGCTCATCTGTAAGTACAGCTGGTTTTTGGAATTGTCTCTGGAGATGGTGAATCTTCCCTGGACAGACTGTGAGTAATGTATGTTGCCACCATTGCCATTAATATAAGCCAACCATTCTGGTCTCTTCCCACGAGCCTGTCTGACCCAGTTCATGTCATAGCTGCTGAATGTGAATCCTGAGGCTGTACAGGTCAGTCTGTGAGATCCTCCAGGCTGGACAATTGCAGCTTCAGACTCAACCAACACCTGAGATTGAACACCTGTGGAAAAAAAAATGTTACATTTCAAAAAACCTTGAAAACTAATGTCAGAATATCATCACCTATGGGAAAACAAAATCTAAAATAAATCAATGTCAGCATAACTAATATCCCGTTTGTCACTATTGAAAAAGCTCACCCATTAAATATACACTTGAAAAGAATAATGCAGTCAGAAAAGCCATTGTTGCTGGTAGAAACTGTGGTCTGTAGAGACACTTCACTCTAGACAAACTCTCAGCTGTTTCTCCTCCAGTGCAGTGAGATAAATGAGGCAGGAAGCCCTCTGAGTTTGCATGGACTCCTCCTAATGGGATGGGCAGTGTGACACACAGCTTAAATACTGAATCACAAACAGTGGAAGAAGACCTGTCTTCTTTAAGATCACTCAATCGTTCTCTGCCTCTTTCATACCTGAGTGGTAAATTGATTTTGGGTGGGACAGTTCCCTTGTGCTGGATAATTTAATTCATGTGGCAGACCAGGACAGTCACATCTCCACTGACACCAGAGAATCAGCCACAACAAGTTGTCTAATCTACAAAAAACTCTCTTGTTCTTATCCTGGACACTCCTCTTTGCCCGAAGTGAAGTTATAATTATTTAAACTCTCAAGCTCTATAATGCCAGATGTGTTGTATTACACTTCCCTCTATTGTTGTTGTCATTAACTGCAGGCGAGTGTTTATCTCGTCGGGATGGGCTGGTACAGCAGATGGCCTTAGTCTCCTGGGTCTTACATTCAGTAGAATCTCCAGCTCCTCTCCCCACAGCTGTGCTCCAGCTCATCATGGGCTTCTGTGTCCTCAGACAATGTGGTGCAGTGACTGCCCTCTGCTGGAGCTCAATCACAAAGTTAACCATCATTATAATTCTCTTGTATAAATATGTCATATAAATATACACAGTAAATGTTTGCTTTATATACATGTATGTCGAATTAAACTAAGAAAATCATCTACCCTAATCTTTGCGTGTTCTATTTTGGCTGTGGTGGAATGGTAGATTAAATTGTGCTGATCTTTTTGCGCATTATTTTCTTCTCTTCAAATTTTTGGGGGTTAAGGTTCCTTAGATTTCATGATCTTCTAACACAGATTTGTTTTTAGTTTTTAACACTGCTCTATGTGATTAACATCAAAAGTTTGTATAGGAAAGCGCTGTGTCTCTATGTGTGTGTATAGTGGTTTGTCTCTTAACATGGTCCAGGTAGACATGAATTGTGCTGGTTGCTGAAGCGGAATTTCCCACAGTTAACTGTAGGTTATGAGGAGACATCAGTCAAAGGGAGGGGGGCTGTAAGGACATGAACAGTGACAATAATAAACACTGCAATTAGGAGTTTTACGTTGACCACTGTAGCACACCATATTTTCAGACTGTAGGTCACTGAGATCATGAAACACAACATCCGACTGGAGAAATGTTTTGCTTATATTCCACTGAAGTCTTTCTGCTGGCCAGTGATCACAGTATTCCTGAGCACATCCCATCAATGAGGCACCATGTCTACGATAAGTGAAACACCTGGGAAAAATGTTCTATTTTAACGCCATCAGCTCCTTGTGGAAAATGATCCTCTTTTGTTGTCTATAAGCATTGATCCGCCCCTAGATGGTGTTAACACTGGTATCTGTATGTCATGACTATACAAAGTGGAAATGGAATGTTTATTACTTATAATTTTTGATAGAACTTGAGTGGACTTGAAATTTGATTACTGGAGTTAGAAGATCACTTTATGGAAACTCTCAGTTCAGCTGTGAAAGACTGTGAAAGTCTTCATGCAGTATCAGACTTCCTGTCTGCCAATGAAACTTGTTACACATGAGGGTTTTTGCCAGGGCTCAGGCTTCACTTCTCTCACTGTGGGTCTTTAGCGCAGTAATACACAGCAGTGTCTTCAGTCTTCAGGCTGCTCATCTGTAAGTACAGCTGATTTTTGGAATTGTCTCTGGAGATGGTGAATCTTCCCTGGACAGACTGGGAGTAGTATGTGCTGCTGCCACTGCTGTAAATATACGCCACCCACTCCAGCCCCTTCCCAGGAGCCTGTCTGACCCAGCCCATGGAGTAGCTGCTGAATGTGAATCCTGAGGCTGTGCAGGTCAGTCTGTGAGATCCTCCAGGCTGCACAATTGCAGATTCAGACTCAGTCAAGACCTGGGACTGAACACCTATGGGAAGAAAAAAGCAGTTTGAATTTCCTAAAAGTTTGTAATAACTAAGTATTTTTTTACAACTTCTTCCAATTCTCACCTGTTAAATATATGCTTGCTAAGAGTACTGCAGTGAGAAAAGCCATGATTACTGGTTGAGACTGTGGTCTGTGGAGACACTTGAGTCCAGACAGTCGACACTCTCAGCTGTTTCTCCTCCAGCACAGTGAGATAAATGAGGCAGGAAGCCTCTGAGTTTGCATGGACTCCTCCTCCTGGGATGGCCAGTGTGACACACAGCTGAAATACTGACTCACACACTGGGGAAGGAGACCTGCTTTCTAAAAGGTCATTCATTCACTCTCTTCTCTTTCATACCTGACTGGTAAAATTCAGTGATGCTGGGAGTAACAGTTTCCTTGTGCTGGATAATTTAAGTATCATTACTGGTCACTACAGCCTCTTCTCCACAGACATCAATGAATCAGCCACTACAAGCAGTCATTTCTCCCACTTATTACTACTGGTGGTCACTTCTACTTGGCAGAGGGCCAAGTAATCATTGGTCTAGATATCAAGATCATGACTGGTGTCATCATGAGCTCTGTTATACTTGTGCTGTCTTACATAGGACTGTATGTTATCTGTACTTAACTGAGACTGTGAGTCTCTGTCTGTCCTAGGCAAGTTGGTACAGCAGATGGTTTCAGCCTCCTGGCTCTGACTGTAAGTATATTCTCCTGCCCTTTTTCCCCACAACTGTGCTTATAGCTCATCATGAGCTTCTGTATCCTCAGACAATCCTGTGCAGTGACTGCCCCCTGCTGGAGCACTTTGATTAATACAACAATTACTGTACTTGAAAGACTGGACACTGAAGTCCTGTGGCCAAAACAGGTGCAATGATAGTTAAGAGCAACGTTTCCTATAAAGGAATCTATTCAATGAATCATAAAAGTTAGCATATAACTTTGAAATTGTAGTTTGAACTAATAAACAATTGTTTTTGCAGATTGCCTTAGATAGTCTGAAATAACCTTTGGAGGCACGAGGGCAAAGGCAAGAATTCCAGAAGGATTTGCAGTTCATTTGTTAGGGAGACACGAGCCAAACAGCTTCTGTCTGCAGCCCCTCATGTTGAGATGTCCCTCTGTATTTTTTAACTGTGTGTTTTTAGCAGTACTTCAACTGAGTGAGATGGAGTTCCCTGGAGATTCTCAACTGTGTCTGTGGGTTTTTGTCAGGGCTCAGGCTTCATTTCTCTCACTGTGCGACTTTACAACAGTGATACACAGCAGTGTCTTCAGTCTTCAGGCTGCTCATCTGTAAGAACAGTTTACTGCTGGAGTCATCTCTGGAGATGGTGAATCTACCCTGGACAGACTGGGCATAGTATTTAGAAGGATTACTACCAGTACAAACACGAGCCAACCACTCCGGCGCCTTCCCAGTAATCTGTCTGACCCAATCCAGACACCAGTCCTTAAATGTGAATCCTGAGGCTGTACAGGACAGAGTGTGAGATTCTCCAGGCTTTTTAACTGCTGGTTCAGACTCAGTCAGCACAATCTGGGACTGAGCCCCTGAAATAATAAAAAAAACATTTTAATTGTTTTCTATCCAAGCTTGTCTGGGGATAAAAGAATATTTGATTTAAATAAAAATATCAGGCTGTACATGTACTTACAGTTCAAACTGTTTATTATGAACAGCAAGAGTAGAATCCTCATTTTAAAGGGTTAGATTGTAACTTGACAATAGCTGTGAGAGTCCAATCCAACTCCAGTGAGCCCAGGTGCTCTATATAGAGGGAGACCAAGACAGTGAGTTTGCATGGTGTTTTGAAAGGGGTGGAGTTTCAAATACAGACCTTAAAACAAGAGTCCAGTCCTCTGTGAAATTATTGATTCTCGGGGAAATTGGTATTTCATTTTAATAGGTTGTATTGTGTCAAAACTAAACAATGCATACAATGTATTTACTATATATAAACTTCTCATTTCTGTCATTCTGGAATCAATTCTGGTCCAAGGTCCAGTGTGAACTACAGTATCTCTCTGTTTATTAACCAGCAGATTCACAAAATTGGAAATGAGTGTAATTCTTAGCTTTTGTTTCACTTGTCCATTTCATTTTCATTTCATTCATAGTAATGTTTATAACAATGTTGAAAAGGAATTTCTCGTTCTGTTTCTCACAGTAGGTTTTTGATTACATGCTGAATTTTAGCACACAGCTCCCCCTGCAGGACAGTTTCACAGGAAATCCCTTCAACAGCTCTGAGTCCCTCTCTGGTGTCAGTGGGTCTGCACTGTAGTCTCAGTCTCCTCACAGCTCAGACACACAGAGCCTGACGGGGAAATTCCTCCACTGAATATCACTTTACAGAGAGTCGTTAATGAACTGCAGAGGCACCTTTATATCATCAGCAGTATGAAGTGGGAAAAACACCACTGGGTGAATATTTTAGGTTCATATTAAACAGAGAAATGGAAGTAATGTTTTCCTCAAAGGAATATGGTTATCTCAAACATTTACTCCTCTATGCTGATACCCTGGTTTCTTTCAAGAAATGCCTGGATGAGACCCTGAGATTGATTGACAACTAGCAAACACACAAGTTACATGACTTTCTCTGTGTTCTAAGTTATTACTTATCTACTGTGTTTTCAGTCTTCTTTCTGCTGGCTGATAATAATATGACTAATACAGTCTGTCTCCTTCCCTGGTAAACTGCCTTAGAGTTAATGTCCGCAATCCATTCCCAGCTTTTCCGAGCATTCTTCCCAAACGTGAAGAATCAGAACATGTTGAGATCACCAGAACCAAATTTGGAGGTTTTTTATTCAAAACAGCTCATAATTCATCTGCACAGGTTGTTGAACACAACACAGGAACAGACAAAGCTTTCACACTGCAGGCTGGGAACCAGTACATTAAACATTTGGCTGAAGGATTTCTATATGAATATAGATTTCTACTGATTTAGATATTGTAACAGACCTCTCTACATGCCAGTGACCACATTGTAATGGAGGGAAACTCAATTCCTTTTCATTCCTCTTTCTTTCTCTTAATGCACTAATCTCTCCCTGGATTGTGTTGATGTCAATAACTGTAGCATCAGGACATCTGTTTTAATCGAGGTGCATTTAATCGAGACTGGATTGCACATGAAAACACAGGACTTAGTTCACCCCATATTAACTCTCAGTTCATCTGTTCCATTCCCTTATTAAACAGTGAAAGTCTTCATGCAGTGTCAGGCTTCCTGTTTGTGAATGAAACCTGTTACACTTGAGGGTTTTTGTCAGGGCTCAGGCTTCACTTCTCTCACTGTGGGTCACGGGCACAGTAATACACAGCAGTGTCTTCAGTCTTCAGGCTGCTCATCTGTAAGTACAGCTGGTTTATGGAATTGTCTCTGGAGATGGTGAATCTTCCCTGGACAGACTGGGAGTAGTATGTGCTGCTGCCACTGCTGTAAATATACGCCACCCACTCCAGCCCCTTCCCAGGAGCCTGTCTGAACCAGCCCATGTAGTAGCTGCTGAATGTGAATCCTGAGGCTGTACAGGTCAGCCTGTGAGATCCTCCAGGCTGGACAATTGCAGGTTCAGACTCAGTCAACACCTGAGATTGGACACCTGGGGAAAAATGTTACATTTTCAAAACACCTTGCAAACTAATGTCAGAATATCATCACCTATGGGAAAACAAAATCTAAAATAAATCAAAGTCAGCATAACTAATATCCCGTTTGTCACTATTGAAAAAGCTCACCCATTAAATATACACTTGCAAAGAATAATGCAGTCAGAAAAGCCATTGTTGCTGGTAGAAACTGTAGTCTGTAGAGACACTTCACTCTAGACAAACTCTCAGCTGTTTCTCCTCCAGTGCAGTGAGATAAATTAGGCAGGAAGCCCTCTGAGTTTGCATGGACTCCTCCTCATGGGATGGACACTGTGACACACAGTTTAAATACTGACTCACACACAATGGAAGAAGACCTGTCTTCTTTAAGATCACTCAATCGTTCTCTGCCTCTTTCATACCTTAGTGGTAAATTGATTTTGGGTGGGACAGTTCCCTTGTGCTGGATAATTTAATTCATGTGTCAGACCAGGACAGTCACATCTCCACTGACACCAGAGAATCAGCCACAGCAAGTTGTCTAATCTACAACAAACTCTCTTGTTCTTATCCTGGACACTTCTCTTTGCCAGAAGTGAAGTTATAATTATTTAAACTCTCTAGCTCTATAATGCCAGATGTGTTGTATTACACTTCCCTCTATTGTTGTTGTCATTAACTGCAGGCGAGTGTTTATCTCGTCGGGATGGGCTGGTACAGCAGATGGCCTCAGTCTCCTGGGTCTTACATTCAGTAGAATCTCCAGCTCCTTTCCCCACAGCTGTGCTCCAGCTCATCATGGGCTTCTGTGTCCTCAGACAATGTGGTGCAGTGACTGCCCTCTGCTGGAGCTCAATCACAAAATTAACCATCATTATAATTCTCTTAAATGAATATGTCATATAACTATACACCGCAAATGTTTGCTTTATATACATGTATGTCAAATAAAACTAAGAAAATCATCTTCCCTAATCTTTGCGTGTTCTATTTTGGCTGTGGTGGAATGGTAGATTAAATTGTGCTGATCTTTTTGCGCATTATTTTCTTCTCTTCAAATTTTTGGGGGTTAAGGTTCCTTAGATTTCATGATCTTCTAGCACAGATTTGTTTTTAGTTTTTAACACTGCTCTATGTGATTAACATCGTCTCTATGTGTGTGTACGGTGGTTTGTCTCTTAACATGGTCCAGGTAGACATGAATTGTGCTGGCTGCTGAAACGGAATTTCCCACAGTTAGTTAAGGACATGAACAGTGGCAATAATAAACACTGCAATTAGGAGTTTTATGTTGACCACTGTAGCACACAATATTTTCAGACTGTAGGTCACTGAGATCATGAATCACAACATCGGACTTAAAAAAACATTTTGCCCACATTCCACTGAAGTCTTTCTGCTGGTCAGTGATCACAGTATTCCTAAGCACATCCCATCAATGAGGCCCAATGGCTACAAACAGTGAAACACCTGGGAAAAATGTTCTTCTTTAAGGCCTTTAGCTCTCCTTCTGGAAAATCATCCTCTTTATTTGTCTTAAAACATTGATCCGCCCCTAGATGGTTTAATATGTCATAACTGTACATAGTGGAAAAGGGATGTTTATAACTTATAAAGTTTGATAGAGGTACAGTATATTTCAGGCAGGTTTGAGAATCAGAAGAACTGGACTTGAAATTAAGTCACTGGACGTAGAGGCTCACTCCATGGAAACTCTCAGTTTAGCTGTTTTTTTCACTTGTTAAACAGTGAAAGTCTTCATGCGGTATCAGACTTCCTGTCTGCAAATGAAATCTGTTACACATGAGAGTTTTTGTCAGGGCTCAGGCTTCACTTCTCTCACTGTGGGTCTTTAGCACAGTAATACACAGCAGTGTCTTCAGTCTTCAGGCTGTTCATCTGTAAGTACAGCTGATTTTTGGAATTGTCTCTGGAGATGGTGAATCTTCCCTTGACAGACTCAGCATAGTTTGTGCTGCCCCCATTGCCATTAATATAGGACACCCACTCCAGCCCCTTCCCAGGAGCCTGTCTGACCCAAACCATCCAGTAGCTGCTGAATGTGAATCCTGAGGCTGTACAGGTCAGTCTGTGAGATCCTCCAGGATGGACAATTGCAGGTTCAGACTCAGTCAACACAATCTGGGACTGAACACCTGTGGGAAGGAATATAAAATTGAATTTATCAGAAATTCAGTGATCATATTTAGTAGTTAAACCAATATCTTAAAAGCTCACCTGCTAAACATGTGTATGCTAAGATTATTGCAGTGAGAAAAGCCATTGTTGCTGGTTGAGACTGTGGTCTGCAGAGACACTTCAGTCCAGACAGTCGACACTCTCAGCTGTTTCTCCTCCAGCGCAGTGAGATAAATGAGGCAGGAAGCCCTCTGAGTTTGCATGGACTCCTCCTCATGGGATGGGCACTGTGACACACAGGTTAAATAGTGAGCCATTTGCTGTGGGAGGAAACCTACCTCATTAAATTTTATTGAATCACTCTTTGTCTCTCTTATACCTGTGTGGGAAAATTCAATTATATTAGGAGTGACAGTTCTATTGTGCTTGATAATGAATGCATGTCAAAGGCCAGTACCATCATTTCTCCAAATACACCGATGAATTATCAGCTACAACCCTGCAGCTCTCATTGTGGCCACTCACCTAACCAAGGACCAAGTTATCATTATTTAAAATATGAAGGCAATGAACTGTGCCTGTGTGAGGTCTAATATTTTATTTGTTCTGAATTTCATAGGTTTTAATTTAATTATTATTATTTCCGTCATTAACTGACGTTCAGTGTCTGGACAGGCTGGGACAGCAGACAGATTGAGTCTTCTGGGTATGACAGTCAATAGAAGCTCCCGGCCTTTTCCACACATCTGTGCTTGAGCTCATGAAGGGCTTCTTTGTCCTCAGATGTTCCAGTACAATGACTGGCACTTGAAGGAAAACAATGACAAACGCTAACTGTAATTTTAGGACAGAGCATTGAGAATTAAAACAATCATGATCATTATCTTTTTCAAATTTGAATGCATTTTAATATATACATTATAATATTTAGACATTATTATTATGCAACAGTTATAATTTTTATTATTATATATTTTAAATAGAAATATAAAATTCAACTTTTATATAAATATATTATATAATTATTTATTCTCTTTTATATTCCCTGTAATATGTTCTTCCTTTTGTGTTTTTTTTCCCAATATTATAAACAATAGTACTAATTTGTTTTTCTACTCATTTCCTTTCTATTAATTTGTTGGGGTTGTTTTGGTTCCTAAGTAATGCATACTTGGTTAATGTTATCAAACAAATAGGACTCGGCACTGTTCCCACACCAAGGAACACGCAAAGACTTCAGACTGCAGGTCACATGCTTTTAATACATAGATGTGACTCTTCATTCAATTGATGTTGACATCAATAATATCATGAATATGTATAGCAGACATGAGATGGGTGTTAAAGGAAATGTTGAGGGAGCGAGGGAAAATGTCGGAATGAGGACTTACAGGAAACTAAGTTCATCTGTTCAGTTTGTTAGTTCAGTTCAGTGAGATTCTCCATGTTGTGTGAGGTTTTCTGTTGATGACTGTTGCCTGCTACACTTGAGGGATTTAATCAGGACTCAGGCTTTGCTTCTCTCTATGTGTTGCACGTTTCCAGCGCAGTAGCACACAGCGGTGTCTTCAGCATTCAGACTGTTTCATAGGTACAGCTACTTTGAACTGTCACTGTAGATGGAGAATCTTCCCAGGGCAAACTTGGAATCTATTGAACCACCATTATGGTACCCAATGGGATTCAGTCACTCCAGCCCTTTCCCAGGAGCCTGTCTAACCCAGATCATAGCATAGCTGCTGAATGTGAATCCTGAGGCTGTACAGGTCAGTGTGTGATCCTCCAGGCTGGACAACTCCAGCTTCAGGGTGAGCCAAGACCTGGGACTGTGTTCCTGTGAGAAAAAAAAATATTAGTCTCACAACTAGTATTAGTTTTCAAAATAACTTCTTAAATAAGGTGAGAATTGTAAGTAAATTAATGAGAAGGATTACTTGTGAATCACAGAGTTGTCACGGTCAGCGCTGTTAAGAGCTTCATTGCTGACTGTTCAGACTGAAAGGTACAGAAGAGAAGCTGACTGGCTGCTGTTCAGTCTCTCAGCTGTATCATTAATAAGAGGCTGTGAGTTTGCATAGGAGCCTCCTGCAGGGGTGGAGCAGAGCTGCACAGCTTTTAAATTCACTGACACAGGACACTGGAGCCAATGAGCTTCTCACAGTAGGGAGTATTATCAGTTTCCAGTAGTACTGATCCAACAGTCACTCTCTTTGTTTAAGGATACAGTTGTCAACAAACATGGGGACCTAGTCTTTGTGGTTAAAAACCATTTGAAAAACACACTCACAAACACAGACCTGCATGATCAGGGACAGTTTTTATCCCCAAACAGTACACGTCCAAAACCTCATAAATGTCAACACCTTATTGTACAAAAAAAATAAATGCCATGTCCTACCTGTTGTTTCATGGGATTGAATACTGAATCAGTAACAGAAAGATGAAAGTCGTGATTTTCAATGGGATAGGAAGTCTTCACGCTGCTCATCTGTACATTCAGTGAACTGATGGAGTCACCCTCGTAGTCTCTATTTAACAGCACAAGCAGAGGATATAGTGTTTCCTGCCCAGTAGTTGATCCCCTGGTGCACTTCAAGCTCCAGGATGATAACCCTGCATATTCAGATGACTCAGAGTAAAACTAGGGGTGTTATTACATGCTGCTCTTCATACTGATCTGCAGAGGTGTGATCAACAAAAGCAGATTTAAACTGGTACCAATAAGAATCATTTTAAACATGGGATCTCATAATGTTTTAAAACTGCAGGCTGTGAAGCAGTCAATGAAGCCTTGGGCTGGAAAACATATCGTTTTATCCTGATTTGCCTGATCTTTACAGAGCAGGAACCACAGTGTGATGAAACAGAATTTTACTTCTTCAACGAGCCGCAATAACAACTAAAATGAAAAGACAAGGAGCTGTCTGTCCTGAGTCACTCCTCTCTTTATTGTCTAAATACATTGATCTTATCTTGTTTGTGTTGGTATCTGTGACATTATGACTGAGCACTGAAGACATTCATTTCAGCAAAGGAGTGATTGTTGCGTTGTTTTACATATGACTTTATTGTTTTTGTCATTATCTGAGGGCGAGTGTCAGTCATGGACAGGTTGGTACAGTAGATGGCTTCAGTCTCTTGGGTTCGACAGTCAGTAGAATCTCCTGCATTTTCCCCTTGGGCTACTGTATCTTTAGACACTGCAGTGTGGTGACTGCCCCCTGCTGGATCACATGGAGAAATAAACTTTACTAACTATATAATGATAATAATTAATAATTGCTTACACATATATAGCGCTTTTCTGGATACTCCACTCAAAGCGCTTTACAGGTAATGGGGACTTCCCTCCACCACCACCAATGTGCAGCATCCACCTGATGATATCCACAATGAAATCATTTTCAAATATTAATTTAACATTTTTACTTGTTAATTTTCTGATCATGGAGACATGGTGTTTGCTCTTTCTTTGAACTATTTTATTTTTACATTTTGTTGAAAGTTCTCACACAGCTCTATCTGAAAGACATCTACTGTAAGTGCTTAAAACATCCTGTGTCTCTCTATCTGCAGAGTGGTGTTTTTCTCCACTTGGCTCGGATAGACATGAATGGTGTTGGTTTCTGGTGGTTTAGTTCTTTTTAATTGCATATACTGAGGCTGGTCAAAGACCAAATTGATTAAAAGCATGTTCCATCCAAAAGACACACTAGGAAACACAACTACAGAAAGACCAGAGAAAAATGATTTTTTAAAGTGTACCTGTATATTCTAAAGTTACTCATCTTTCTTTGTATTTGTAATTTGATCTCTCCTTGGATTGTATTGGTATCAAGATCTACAACATCATGAGTTACTGTAGCACAAGAAATTTTAGAATGTGAGGCTTATGGTTTGACATCAAATCATTCCAGAGAAACTCTCAGTTCACTTGTTAAACAGTGAAATTTCTCATACAGTGTCAGTCTTCCTGTTTGTGAATGAAACCTGTTACACTTGAGGGTTTTTGTCAGGGCTCAGGCTTCACTTCTCTCACTGTGGGTCTTTAGCGCAGTAATACACAGCAGTGTCTTCAGTCTTCAGGCTGCTCATCTGTAAGTATAGCTGGTTGTTGGAATTGTCTCTGGAGATGGTGAATCTTCCCTGGATAGACTGGGCATAGTAAGTGCTGCTCCCACTGTTACTAATATAAGCCACCCACTCCAGCCCCTTCCCAGGAGCCTGTCTGACCCAGCCCATGTCATAGCTGCTGAATGTGAATCCTGAGGCTGTACAGGTCAGTCTGTGAGATCCCCCAGGCTGGACAACTGCAGGTTCAGACTCAGTCAAGACCTGGGATTGAACACCTGTGGAGAAAAAAAGTATAAATGTTATATTTTCAAAAAAACCCTGTAAACTATTGTCAGATATTTCAAGACTTGTGGGAAGAAAGAGTTGATGGAATTTTCCAAAAAATTAGCAGAGACTTATATGCTTTCATCAATTATTTTATTTGCTAACCTGTTAAATATGTGCTTGCTAGGAGAATTACAGTCAGAAAAGCCATTGTTGCTGGTTGAGACTGTGGTCTGTAGAGACACTTCAGTCCAGACAGTCGACACTCTCAGCTGTTTCTCCTCCAGTGCAGTGAGATAAATGAGGCAGGAAGCCTCTGAGTTTGCATGGACTCCTCCTCATGGGATGGGCAGTGTGACACACAGCTTAAATACTGAATCACACACTGGGGAAGGAGATCTGCTTTCTTAAAGATCACTGAATCTGGATAATTTAATTCATCACTTCTTCACTGACACCACTGAATCAGCCACAGCCAGTGGTCTAATCTACAAGACTCTCTTGTTCTCATACTGGACACTTCTCTTTGCCAAAGGTGAAGTTATAATTATTTGAACTATCAAGCTCTATAATGCTAGATGTATTACACTTCCCTCTATTGTTGATGTCATTAACTGCAGGAGAGTGTTTATATATATTGAATGGGCTGGTACAGCAGATGGCTTCAGTCTCCTGGGACTGACAGTCAGAAGAATCTCCTGCTCTTTTCCCCACAGCAGTGCTGTAGCTCATCATGGGCTTCTGTGTCCTCAGACATTGCAGTACAGTGACTGCCCCCTGCTGGAGTACAGTCACAATACTATAATTATAATTTTCTTTAATAGATATGTAGTATAAATATACACAGTCAATGTTTCATATATTTTAGATAAAACTAAAAAATATAATTCTATTTGAATTCTGAGTCATTCAATGTGTTTATATTCTCTACCTTAATCTGTGAGTTCCCTATTTTGACTGTGTTTCAATGATAAATCCAACTGTTCTGATCTTATTGCCAGTTATTTTCCCACTATTTGTATTTTTGGGGGTTATGGTTCCTTTTATTTCATGATTTTCTAATGAAGATTTTTAAAAATTATTTACACTATCTGACAGACATCAACACTTTTATGGGGCAGCTCTGCGTCTCTGTGTGTCTGGACTGTGGTGTCTCTCTCCTTATTGCCCAGAAAGACATGACTTGTGTTTGTTTCTGAGTGCGAAGCTCCCACAGTTAACTGCAAGTTATGAGGAGACATCAGTCAAAGGGAGGGGGGCTGTAAGGACATGAACAGTGGCAATAATAAACACTGCAATTAGGAGTTTTACGTTGACCACTGTAGCACACCATATTTTCAGACTGTAGGTCACTGAGATCATGAAACACAACATCCGACTGGAGAAATGTTTTGCTTATATTCCACTGAAGTCTTTCTGCTGGCCAGTGATCACAGTATTCCTGAGCACATCCCATCAATGAGGCACCATGTCTACGATAAGTGAAACACCTGGGAAAAATGTTCTATTTTAACGCCATCAGCTCCTTCTGGAAATTGATCCCCTTAATTGTCTATAAGCATTGATCCGCCCCTAGATGGTGTTAACACTGGTATCTGTATGTCATGACTATACAAAGTGGAAATGGAATGTTTATTACTTATAATTTTTGATAGAACTTGAGTGGACTTGAAATTAGATTACTGGAGTTAGAAGATCACTTTATGGAAACTCTCAGTTCAGCTGAGAAAGACTGTGAAAGTCTTCATGCAGTATCAGACTTCCTGTCTGCCAATGAAACTTGTTACACATGAGGGTTTTTGTCAGGGCCCAGGCTTCACTTCTCTCACTGTGGGTCACGGGCACAGTAATACACAGCAGTGTCTTCAGTCTTCAGGCTGCTCATCTGTAAGTACAGTTGATTTTTGGAATTGTCTCTGGAGATGGTGAATCTTCCCTTGACAGACTCAGCGTAGTTTGTGCTGTCTCCGTTGCCATTAATATGCGCCACCCACTCCAGCCCCTTCCCAGGAGCCTGTCTGACCCAGTTCATCCAGGAGCTGCTGAATGTGAATCCTGAGGCTGTACAGGTCAGTCTGTGAGATCCTCCGGGCTGCACAACTGCAGGTTCAGACTCAGTCAACACAATCTGGGACTGAACACCTGTGGGAAGAAAAGTCTAATTGAATTTATCTGAATTTCAATGATCATATTTAGTAGTTAAACCAATATTTAAAAAGCTCACCTGCTGAACATGTACATGCTAAGATTATTGCAGTGTGAAAAGCCATTGTTGCTGGTTGAGACTGTCGTCTGTAGAGACGCTTCAGTCCAGACAGTCGACACTCTCAGCTGTTTCTCCTCCACCGCAGTGAGATAAATGAGGCAGGAAGCCTCTGAGTTTGCATGGACTCCTCCTCATGGGATGGGCTCTGTGACACACAGGTTAAATTGTGAATCACTCACTTTGGGAGGAAACCTACCTCTTTAGTTATTATTGACTCAGTCTTTGTCTCTTTTTATAGTACCTGTCTGGAAAAAATCAGTCATATTGGGAGTGACAGTTCTAAAATAAGATCAGATAAGATAAGATTACTTTATTAGCCATGTAAAATTTCCTGCATTAGGAATTCATCTTTTCGCATACCCCAGCTTGCTCGCCATGAGACACACAGACAGGGAGAGAAGCTGGGGGTCAGAGCGCAGGGTCAGCCATTGTACAGCACCCCTGGACCAGCTGGGGGTAAGGGCCTTGCTCAGGGGCCCACCAGATTAAGGTTCCTCTGCCGGTTGTGGGATGTGAATTGGCAACCTTCCAGCCACAGGTGCAGATCCGTAGCCACAGTGCCACTGCTCCGCCCATTTTTTTTCATGTTTGTGCTGGATAAATTAATAATATTAAAGACCAATACCGTCATTTCTCCAAATACACCAATAACTTAGTAGCTACAAGTTTATTTGTAAGCTCAATGTTCAACCCTGCTTCTCTCATTGTGGCCACTCACTCTAACCTAAGACCACTTATTACTATTTAAAATATCAAGGTAATGAGCTGTGTGAGCCCGAATATATATTATTTGTGCTGTATTTCATAGGTTTTTATTTATTCCGTCATTAACTGTCCAGGGTCTCTCTGTTCTGGACAGGTTTGGGACAGCAGATACTGTAGATTGAGTCTTCTGAGTATGACAGTCAGTAGAAGCACCTTTTCCACACATCTGTGCTTGAGCTCATGAGGGGCTTCTGCGTCCTCAGATGTTCCAGTACAATGACTGGCACTTGGCGGTAAACAATGACAAATACAATAGTTACTGTAATTGTAGGACAGAGCATTGAGAATTACAACAATCATGATCATTATCTTTTTCAAAATTGAATGTTTTTTATTTATATATTATATTATATAATATTATATATATTAATATTATATTATATATATATAATATAATTATATATTAAATAAACATTGTAACAGCTTTAGGTGATGTGACTAAGAAGTGTCTCTTTGATTTTAGATAAAGTTTGTGACACTGGGAAGTCACAAACTTTTAAGAGTAAATTCTTCTAACTTTCTAAGGAGAGAAGATGTTTGCCGAGTTCTGGGAGGTCCCTTGATCAGAAACAATAGTAGAGTTTACCTTAGTATACCTGTACTCTCTATACTCTATACTCTATACTCTCCACTCTAAACTGATTAACAGAAGGACAAACCATGGGAACGCATAAGCCTTAGTTGCCTAAGGAAAGTCCGCACTCACAGCCACAATTCATGCACAAGGCAGATAAGTGAGCAAAAGAACTCCAACTCCACACAAGGTCGAGAGAGAAACCCCACTTGTAAATGGTTGTAAAAGTGAGAGACAAGCTTCCCGTCAAGATGGAGAAAACTGGAATTTATTTGGAGATGAGAGGCGGGGTCAGCAGCTCAACATCCAATAACAAAACGGAAACACATCTTCCAATAAACCAACCAGAAAAACAAACAAACGCGGCCATCCTAGGGCCATGACACTTCTCTCAATGTACGTTTCCAGAGCAGTCTTCAGACTGTTACTTTATAAGTACAGCTACACTTTGAATTGTCACTATAGATGGAGAATCTTCCCAAGGCAGACTCGGAATACTGTATACATTAAACCACCCAATGTGGTTCACCCACTCCAGTCCTTTCCCAGGAGACTGTGTGAGCCAGCTCATGTGATAACTGCAGAATGTGAATCCTGAGGCTGTACAGGTCAGTCTGTGAGATTCTCCAGGCTGGGCCGAGACCTGGGACTGAGGTCCTGTGCGAAAATAAAAACCATTAGTCTCACCTTTTCAAAACAACTTGTTAAATAATGCCAGACTTTTAAGTAAATTAATGAGAATGATCATTTGTGAAGCACAGAGTTGCTACAATCAGCGCTGTTAAGAGCCTCATTGCTGACTGTTCAGGCTGAAAGGTACAGAAGAGAAGCTGACTGGCTGCTGTTCAGTCTCTCAGCGGTATCATAAATATTAACTGTGATCACAAGCTTACTTTTTTTCCCAAGTGGTACTTTGGTGTTCCATCTCAGATGTTGCCTGGGATTTTATTCTGTATCTGTATTGTTCACTTTTTTAAACTGAATTAACTGTGTTATAGATGTACGGTAACAATTCTAGAAAAAACAGCACATGTCTGTTATGAGCAGATTTCTTATTCCTTGCATGTGCACTAGCATATTGAAATGGCTAAATGATTTCAGAAGCAGTTGTGGGTTTTTATCAGGGCTAAGGCTTCACTTCTCTCAATTCTCTGTGAGTCTCGAGCACAGTAATACACAGCAGTGTCTTCAGTCTTCAGGCAGTTCATCTGTAAGAACAGTTTACTGCTGGAGTCATCTCTGGAGATGGTGAATCTGCCCTGGACAGACGGGGCGTAGTACTGAGCAGGACTGCTATTAGGGTTAATACGAGCCAGCCACTCCAGCCCCTTCCCAGGAGCCTGTCTGACCCAGTGCATGTCATAGTCTTTAAATGTGAATCCTGAAGTTGTACAGGTCAGTCTGTGAGATTCTCCAGGTTTTACTACTGCAGGTTCAGACCCAGTCAACACAATCTGGGACTGAACACCTGTAGGGGAACAAAATAAAAATTGTTGGAAATTTTTGGAAAAAAGGAAATATCACCCTGCAACTCACAACTGGCAACCCCCTGAAGCTCAGCAGGTGTGAGCCTGATCAGTACCTGGATAAGAGACCTCCTGGGGAAAACTAAGGTTGCTGCTGGAAGAGGTGTTAGAGGGTCCAGTAGAAGATGCTCACCCCGCGTCCTGTGTGCGTCCTAACGGCCCCACAGGTGCTGGCCTTTGGATGAGATATAAAACTGAGGTCTTGATTTTCTGTGGTCATTAAAAATCCCAGGACATTACTTGAAAAGTGTAGGAGTGTTACCCCACTGTCCTGGCCGAATTTCCCTTGGGCTTAAACAATAATAATAATAATTAATAATTGCTTACACTTATATAGCGCTTTTCTGGACACTCCACTCAAAGCGCTTTACAGGTAATGGAGACTCCCCTCCACCACCACCAATTGTGCAGCATCCACCTGGATGATGCGACAGCAGCCATAGTGCGCCAGAACGCTCAGCTATTAGGGGGGAGGAGAGCAGAGTTATGAAGCCAATTCATAGACAGGGATTATTAGGAGGCCATGATTGATAAGGGCCAATGGGAAACTTGCCCAGGACACCGGGGTTACACCCCTACTCTTTTTGAGAAACGCCCTGGGATTTTTAATGACCACAGAGAGTCAGGACATCGGTTTTACGTCTCATCCGAAGGACGGCGCCTGTTTACAGTATAGTGTCCCCGTCACTGTACTGGGGCATTAGGACCTACATGGACCGTAGGGTAAGCACCCCCTGCTGGCTCCACTAACACCTTTTCAAGCAGCAACCTTAGTTTTTCCCAGGAGGTCTCCCATCCAGGTACTGACCTGGCTCACACCTGCTTAACTTCAGAGGGTTGCCAGTTGTGAGTTGCAGGGTGATATGGCTGCTGGACCAATCACTACCTCCTAATAATCCCCATCTATAAATTGTCTTTATCACTCTGTTCTCCTCCCCACTGACAGCTGGTGCATGATGAGCGTACTGTGTACTGCTGTCACATCATCCAGGTGGGGCTGCACACTGGTGGCGGAGGAGGGGATCCCCATTACCTGTGAAGTGCTTTGAGTGGAGTGCTCAGAAAAGCACTATATAAGTGTAAGCAATTAATTATAAGCAAATGAAAACAATGTCAGCTTCTTGTAACATCTACACTAATCAGATTACTGTATGTAATATTATGATTGCTATAAATATAAGTGTTGAACAGTTCTATATGGTATGTTTTGATAAAAATTGGATTTAGAAAACCAGAGTTTCCTTATGTACTGTACTGTCAACATTGCGGTTAAATTCCTGTTCCCACTAGGAACGTCAGTGAAAATGTTGACCTGAAAGCTCATGTCACACCATTTGTGTTTGTGTGTGAATGGATTTTATTCATCCATGCTTCATGTTTTGTTTGTGGACACCGCCACCTATTGGCAAACTACAGAATGTGTTTTAAACCTCAGAGCCAGCTGGGTGACGGTGTGTTAAGCCTTCAGAAGCTGAACTGAGCTTCGAGGGTGCAGGAAAGAGTTTGGTACAGTTTGTACAGCTCCCTGTTAATCCCCTACAGATGGTGAATTTGTGAAGCATGGTGGTTTTTGTCAGGATGCAGACTTCATTTCTCTCACTGTGGTCCCTGGGCACAGTAATACAGTGTTCAGTTCACTTGTTAAACTCTATATCGTCATGCAGGGGCAGACTTCCTGTCTGTAATTGAAACCCATGACACATGAGGGCTTTTGTCAGGGCTCAGGCTTCACTTCTCTCACTGTGGGTCTCGAGCACAGTAATACACAGCAGTGTCTTCAGTCTTCAGGCTGCTCATCAGTCTGGACCGGCTCCTGTTACAATACCATGAAAAAAAGAGGTTTCAAGAAATAGCTGGTAGTATTCTCATAGAATTCTGTCCCCTGTAAATGTAGCTTCGGTTCCTTGTAGCTGCACACCACAATCCAAACACTTCTTGGAGCATTTTCAAAAATAATCGGTGCTCTGGACTGGACAGACATCCTCATTCAAGCCCTCACAGGGCTAAACAAGGCTGATGGTTTTTCACAGAAAGTCAGTTCAATTCACAATTCACAATTCACAATTGATTTAAAAATACAATTCTAGCCTTAAAATATAAATGTTAATTACACAACAAAGCATTTTTACCTGGCTTAAGACTTTCTGCAACTTGAGGGAGGGGCCCTCCCCTTTGCTATTTGATTTTTACCAGAGAATTGTTGGGAAAAATACAACATCCCAGTCGAGGAATACATTCTTTCTTGTGTCCTGAGTTGATTTCACCAATGAATTAAGGATCACACTTCATAGATGTTGAAACAGATAAAAAGTTGTAACTCTGAGAGAGTATGGAGAGCTTAGTGCTCAATCTGAATGCCTTTTTTTTCGTTTTTGCTTTCACAAAAAAAGTGAAGTAACACAGCAAAGTGCTTCCATACATGTGGGTTTTTGTCAGGTTTCTTGTTTCACTTCTCTCACTGTGTGTCGGGCGCAGTAATACACAGCAGTGTCTTCAGTCTTCAGGCTGTTCATCTGTAAGTACAGTTTGCTGCTGGAGTCGTCTCTGGAGATGGTGAATCTTCCCTGGACACTTTGTGAGTAGTAGATAGACGTACTGCCAGTGTGTACAAAAGCCACCCACTCCAGCCCCTTCCCAGGAGCCTGTCTGACCCAGTTCATGGGATAACTGCTGAATGTGAATCCGGATGTTGTACACGTCAGTCTGTGAGATTCTCCAGGCTTTTTAACTGCTGGTTCAGACTCAGTCAGGGATATTTCAGAATGAACACCTGCAGAAAGAATTCAATATTCTTTAAGCACTTCTCAACATTATACAAGGCAAACAATGAAAGAAGAAAATTAAAAAGTCTTTGGAAATACTTACATCTCAAAGTTACCATGACTATTAACAGCACTTTTAAGGCCATCTTTAATGATGCAGATCAATAAGGAAAAAGAAGGACCTTGAAGGGCTGAGCTGTCTGGTGCCCTGATGCGCTGAACAGACTCCAATAAATCAGCATGATCCTATTAATCAGCATACCCCTCCTACAGGGGAGGGGTAATTCAACATGCCCCGCCCATGGGGTGGAGTCACCAAAACAGCAGTTAAGTCAGGGTCCCCAGACCTGGTTGTGGAGGGTTGGCCAGTGTGTCTGAAGGTTTTCTATATCTCTTTAAACCAGCAGGAGCTGAAGGCATAGGAGAAGCTGTTACAGTCATCCACATTAGGAACTAACTGGCTTGGTAATTAAATAATTGATTTGGAGTAATAATATTCAAACAAGCAGGCACACAGGTCCAGGAATGAACAACCCTGATTACACAGTGAAACCCTAGTGGAGAGAGAGGCTGTCCCCTCTCTGAATTATGTGAACTGAAATATTAAGAGTGCAGAGCTGGTTGTGTCCAATAATACAGCATCGTTTAGTGCTTTTGGGCCGTTGAATGAAGTACATATTCTAATATTTTACATCATTGTGCCAAGGGTCCAACTCCCTGCCTATGAGTATGAGATACTGTTAAAATAGTAAGAGAAGTGGTTCAAGTAAGCAAGTACAGTAATTGGCATAGCAACTAAACAACTGAGCTGGAATGAAAATGTACAAACATGCTGGTCCTACAGGTCCAGGAATGAACAGCGCTGATGTGATTTTACACAGTAAGACTCTAGTGAGGAGAAGAGGGACTGTTACCTCTCTGAATTCTGCCAAATAGACATGTACAGGTAGGTGTGCAGAACAGGTTATGTCTGATAATTCAATATTTTCTGGTGCTTTTGGGATGATCCTATTACTGACTGGTTAAGTGGATGAAGTACAGATAGTAATTTATATTTTAGCGCCAGTGTACTGAGGATCTAACTCCATGCCCATGAGTATGAGGTTGTCTCATCTACCCACAAGGTGGGATGAGCTAAGAAGCAGCTGCAGGAGTGAAGTTGGCATGTGAAAGGATGGAAGGAGTGGTCATCTCCTGTATATATTTAATCAAGCATCAGTGGAAGCCCCAGTTCTCACACTTGAGTAGTAAACTCTTAACGTCTTGTTACAGGTGGTTTTGAAATTGCTTTCTGCTCCACGTTATATGGTCAACACTTTATAAATAGCAGCAATCAGAGCAGCAAGATAAATCAGTTACTTTTGTTAAAACTCTTTTCCCTGTGGGAACTTCAGTGAGAATGACTGCCTGAAATCTCATTTTCCTTGTGGACAGTGCCACCTGAAGGCAAACCATAACATGTGTGCATTAATTCTGATCCAGCTGGCTGGGTGACAGTGTCTGCAGTTTTCACATTGAGATTTGCTTGCGGGAGCAGGACAGAGTTTAGTACAGTTTATGCGGTGCATAAATACTGTAATACTGTATTTGCTCTCAACTTGGTACTGATTCATGAATTCAAAACACCATGGCCTGGCAGTCAGGATGTGAATCAATGCACTAATCAGTCCATTCCACAGGTGCGTAATTAAGCAGCACTTACCTTGTTGAAGCAGGATATTTAAACTAGCCTCCATGCTCAATCTTATTTCTGTGTCTGTCTTAGTGAGTGTGTATCTGTCCTGAGCAGTTTATTATAGCAGTTGGTTTAAGTCTCCTGGGTCTGACAGTCACTGGAATCCCCTACTCTGTTACCCACCATTGTGCTGTAGCTCATCGTGGGCTTCTGTGTTCTCAACCTTTCCAGTTTAGGGACTACCCCCTGCGTGAACATATTGACAATTTCATTTACTATTATTACCATCATTCTCAACTATAAGTGTATTTAAATAAATATGTACTGTAGTTAATTTTTTTTTAAATAAATGTATAAATGTTAATTTAATTTATATGTTTTTGAATAAAAATATCAAAACCATTCACTCAGTTATAACATTTCTTTTAATTGTCTTTCCAGTACTGTGAAGTCCCTGTTTTGACTGGATGTTTGTTTGTATAGAAATGATAATAAATGTTTTGTCATTCATTTTCCTTTAATTACTATTTTTAAGGGTTCTGTGTCCTTTGATTTCCTGAACTTTTTCACACAGGCAGGCCTAACTGACAGACATCAAGGTTTCTCAAGGAAAGCCCTGTGTCTCTGAGTGTCTGCACTGTGGTGTCTCTCTCCTCATGGCCCACACACAAGAGAATTGTGTCGATTTCCGGGGTTGAAGTTACTGCAGGTTATTCCAATAGCAGGATAAAATTAGTTCCTGATCAGGTCACTGAAGGTAAAACTAGGGGCATTACAAGACAGCCCCTCAGAACGATCTGCAAAAGTGTGATCAAGAGAATTAATCAGGAAATTAATTGCACAAAGGAACTCACAAAATGTTTTCAAACTGCAGGCTTGGAATCAATTAATGATGCCTTGGGATGGACTGTACATTGTTTGGTCCTGGTTCACCTGGTGAACCAATCCAGGTGTGAGAAGATGACGGACTGGGATTGACATTAGATTTTAAAATGTACAGGTTTATCTCATGATAACTCTGTTAAGATGTTCATTTCACTTGTTAAACAGTGAAAATCCTTATGCAGTGTCAGGCTTCCTGTTTGTGAATGAAACCTCTTACACTTGAGGGTTTTTTTCAGGGCTCAGGCATCAATTCTCTCACTGTGGGTTTCGAGCACAGTAATACACAGCAGTGTCTTCAGTCTTCAGGCTGCTCATCTGTAAGTACAGCTGGTTTTTGGAATTGTCTCTGGAGATGGTGAATCTTCCCTGGACAGACTGGGAGTAGTATGTACTACCACCATCGCTGCTAATTTCAGCCACCCACTCCAGCCCTTTCCCAGGAGCCTGTCTGACCCAGTCCATGTAGTAGCTGCTGAATGTGAATCCTGAGGCTGTACAGGTCAGTCTGTGAGATCCTCCAGGCTGCACAACTGCAGATTCAGACTCAGTCAAGACCTGGGATTGAACACCTATGGGAAGAAAAAAGCAGTTTGAATTTCCTAAAAGTTTGTAATAACTAAGTATTTTTTTACAACTTCTTCCAATTCTCACCTGTTAAATATATGCTTGCTAAGACTACTGCAGTCAGAAAAGCCATTGTTGCTGGTTGAGACTGTGGTCTGTAGAGACACTTCAGTCCAGACAGTCGACACTCTCAGCTGTTTCTCCTCCAGCCCAGTGAGATAAATGAGGCAGGAAGCCTCTGAGTTTGCATGGACTCCACCTCATGGGATGGGCAGTGTGACACACAGCTGAAATACTGACTCACACACTGGGGAAGGAGACCTGCTTTCTAAAAGATCATTCATTCACTTTTTCTCTTTCATACACTGGTAAAATTCAGTGTATGAATTTTCTCTGACTGGTAAAATTCAGTGACGCTGGGAGTAACAGTTTCCTTGTGCTGGATAATTTAAGTATCATTACTGGTCACTACAGCCTCTTCTCCACAGACATCAATGAATCAGCCACTACAAGCAGTCATTTCTCCCACTTATTACTACTGGTGGTCACTTCTACTTGGCAGAGAGCCAAGTTATCATTGGTCTAGATATCAAGATCATGACTGGTGTCACCATGAGCTCTGTTATACTTGTGCTGTCTTACATAGGACTGTATGTTATCTGTACTTAAAAGACTGTGAGTCTCTGTCTGTCCTAGGCAAGTTGGTACAGCAGATGGTTTCAGCCTCCTGGCTCTGACTGTAAGTATATTCTCCTGCCCTTTTTCCCCACAACTGTGCTTATAGCTCATCATGAGCTTCTGTATCCTCAGACAATCCTGTGCAGTGACTGCCCCCTGCTGGAGCACTTTGATTAATACAACAATTACTGCACTTGAAAGACTGGACACTGAAGTCCTGTGGCCAACACAGGTGCAATAATAGTTAAGAGCAACGTTTCCTATAAAGGAATCTATTCAATGAATCATAAAAGTTAGCATATAACTTTAAAATTGTAGTTTGAACTAATAAACAACTGTTTTTGCAGATTGCCTTGGGTAGTCTGGAATAACCTTTGGAGGCACGAGGGCAAAGGCAAGAATTCCAGGGCAAAGGCACTGAAGTGCAGTTCACTTGTTAGGGAGAAACGAGCCAAACAGCTTCTGTCTGCAGCCCCTCATGTTGAGATGTCCCTCTGTATTTTTTAACTGTGTGATTCTGTACAGTACTTCAACTGAGTGAGATAGAGTTCCCTGGAGATTCTCAACTGTGTCTGTGGGTTTTTATCAGGGCTCAGGCTTCATTTCTCTCACTGTGTGACTTTACAACAGTGATACACAGCAGTGTCTTCAGTCTTCAAGCTGCTCATCTGTAAGAACAGTTTACTGCTGGAGTCGTCTCTGGAGATGGTGAATCTGCCCTGGACAGACTGGGCATAGTATTTAGAAGGATTACTACCAGTACAAACACGAGCCAACCACTCCGGCGCCTTCCCAGTAATCTGTCTGACCCAATCCAGACACCAGTCCTTAAATGTGAATCCTTAGGCTGTACAGGACAGAGTGTGAGATTCTCCGGGCTTTTTAACTGCTGGTTCAGACTCAGTCAGCACAATCTGGGACTGAGCCCCTGAAATAAAAAAAAAAACATTTTAATTGTCTTCTATACAAGCTTGTCTGGGGATAAAAGAATATTGGATTTAAATAAAAATATCAGGATTTTAATGTACTTACAGTTCAAACTGTTCGTTATGAACAGCAAGAGTAGAATCCTCATTTTAAAGGGTTAGATTGTAACTTGACAATAGCTGTGAGAGTCCAATCCAACTCCAGTGAGCCCAGGTGCTCTATATAGAGGGAGACCAAGACAGAGAGTTTGCATGGTGTTTTGACAGGGTTGGAGTTTCAAATACATACCTTAAAACAAGAGACCAGTCCTCTGTGAAATTATTGATTCTTGGGGAAATTGGTATTTCATTTTAATAGGTTGTAGTGTGTCAAAACTAAACAATGCACATAATGTATTTACTATATATAAACTTCTCATTTCTGTCATTCTGGAATCAATTCTGGTCCAAGGTCCAGTGTGAACTATAGTATCTCTCAGTTTATTAACCAGCAGATTCACAAAATTGGAAATGAGTGTAATTCTTAGCTTTTGTTTCACTTGTCCATTTCATTTTCATTTCATTCATAGTAATTTTTATAACAATGTTGAAAAGGAATTTATTGTTCTGTTTCTCAGAGTAGGTTTTTGATGACATGCTAAATTTTAGCACACAGCTCCCCCTGCAGGACAGTTTCACAGGAAATCCCTTCAACAGCTCTGAGTCCCTCTCTGGTGTCAGTGGGTCTGCACTGTGGTCTCAGTCTCCTCACACAGCTCAGCTCGGACACACAGAGCCTGGCAGGGAAATTCCTCCACTGAATATCACATTACAGAGAGTCGTTAATGAACTGCAGAGGCACCTTAATATCATCTGCAGTATGAATTGGGAAAAACACCACTGGGTGAATATTTTAGGTTCATATTAAACAGAGAAATGGAAGTAATGTTTTACTCAAAGGAATATGGTTATCTCAAACAATTACTCCACTATGCTGATACAGTGGTTTCTTTCAAGAAATGCCTGGATGAGACCCTGAGATTGATTGACAACTAGCAAACACACAAGTTACATGACTTTCTCTGTGTTCTAAGTTATTAATTATCTACTGTGTTTTCAGTCTTCTTTCTGATAATAATATGACTAATACAGTGTCTGTCTCCTTCCCTGGTAAACTGCCTTAGAGTTGATGTCTGGAATCAATTCCCAGCTTTTCCGAGCATTCTTCCCAAACTTGAAGAATCAGAACATGTTGACATCACCAGAACCAAATTTGGAGTTTTTTTCTCAAAACAGCTCATAATTCATCTGCACAGGTTGTTGAACACAGGAACATACAAAGCTTTCACACTGCAGGCTGGGAACCAGTACATTAAGCATTTGGCTGAAGGATTTCTATATGAATATAGATTTCTACTGATTTAGATAATGTAACAGACCTCTCTTCAGGCCAGTGACCACATTGTAATGGAGGGAAACTCAATTCCTTTTCACTCCTCTTTATTTCTCTTAATGCACTAATCTC
This sequence comes from Atractosteus spatula, assembly GCF_055471065.1. Lineage (NCBI taxonomy): Eukaryota > Metazoa > Chordata > Actinopteri > Semionotiformes > Lepisosteidae > Atractosteus > Atractosteus spatula. Next base: position 7,456,956 of record NC_142710.1, on the reverse strand, counting down.
TCCCTGGATTGTGTTGATGTCAATAACTGTAGCATCAGGACATCTATTTTAATCAAGGTGCATTTAATCGAGACTGGATTTCACATGAAAACACAGGACTTACAAGTTCACCCCATATTAACTCTCAGTTCATCTGTTCCATTCCCTTATTAAACAGTGAAAGTCTTCATGCAGTGTCAGGCTTCCTGTTTGTGAATGAAACCTGTTACACTCGAGGGTTTTTGTCAGGGCCCAGGCTTCACTTCTCTCACTGTGGGTCACGGGCACAGTAATACACAGCAGTGTCTTCAGTCTTCAGGCTGCTCATCTGTAAGTACAGCTGGTTTTTGGAATTGTCTCTGGAGATGGTGAATCTTCCCTGGACAGACTGGGAGTAGTATGTGCTGCTGCCACTGGTGTAAATATACGCCACCCAGTCCAGCCCCTTCCCAGGAGCCTGTCTGAACCAGCCCATAGCATAGCTGCTAAATGTGAATCCTGAGGCTGTACAGGTCAGTCTGTGTGATCCTCCAGGCTGGACAATTGCAGGTTCAGACTCAGTCAACACCTGAGATTGGACACCTGGGGAAAAATGTTACATTTTCAAAACACCTTGCAAACTAATGTCAGAATATCATCACCTATGGGAAAATAAAATCTAAAATAAATCAAAGTCAGCATAACTAATATCCCGTTTGTCACTATTGAAAAAGCTCACCCGTTAAATATACACTTGCAAAGAATAATGCAGTCAGAAAAGCCATTGTTGCTGGTAGAAACTGTGGTCTGTAGAGACACTTCACTCTAGACAAACTCTCAGCTGTTTCTCCTCCAGTGCAGTGAGATAAATGAGGCAGGAAGCCCTCTGAGTTTGCATGGACTCCTCCTCATGGGATGGACACTGTGACACACAGTTTAAATACTGACTCACACACAATGGAAGAAGACCTGTCTTCTTTAAGTTCACTCAATCGTTCTCTGCCTCTTTCATACCTGAGTGGTAAATTGATTTTGGGTGGGACAGTTCCCTTGTGCTGGATAATTTAATTCATGTGGCAGACCAGGACAGTAACATCTCCACTGACACCAGAGAATCAGCCACAGCAAGTTGTCTAATCTACAACAAACTCTCTTGTTCTTATCCTGGACACTTCTCTTTGCCAGAAGTGAAGTTATAATTATTTAAACTCTCAAGCTCTATAATGCCAGATGTGTTGTATTACACTTCCCTCTATTGTTGTTGTCATTAACTGCAGGCGAGTGTTTATCTCGTCGGGATGGGCTGGTACAGCAGATGGCCTCAGTCTCCTGGGTCTTACATTCAGTAGAATCTCCAGCTCCTTTCCCCACAGCTGTGGTCCAGCTCATCATGGGCTTCTGTGTCCTCAGACAATGTGGTGCAGTGACTGCCCTCTGCTGGAGCTCAATCACAAAATTAACCATCATTATAATTCTCTTGTATGAATATGTCATATAACTATACACCGCAAATGTTTGCTTTATATATGTCAAATTAAACTAAGAAAATCATCTTCCCTAATCTTTGAGTGTTCTATTTTGGCTGTGGTTGAATGATAGATTAAATTGTGCTGATCTTTTTTTGCATTATTTTCTTCTCTTCAAATTTTTGGGGGTTAAGGTTCCTTAGATTTCATAATCTTCTAACACAGATTTGTTTTTAGTTTTTAACACTGCTCTTTGTGATTAACATCAAAGTTTGAATAGGAAAGCGCTGTGTCTCTATGTGTGTGTACAGTGGTTTGTCTCTTAACATGGTCCAGGTAGACATGAATTGTGCTGGTTGCTGAAGCGGAATTTCCCACAGTTAACTGTAGGTTATGAGGAGACATCAGTCAAAGGGAGGGTGGCTGTAAGGACATGAACAGTGACAATAATGAACACTGCAATTAGGAGTTTTACGTTGACCACTGTAGCACACAATATTTTCAGACTGAATCACAACATTGGACTTAAAAAACGTTTTTTCCATATTCCACTGAAGTCTTTCTGCTGGTCAGTGATCACAGTATTCCTGAGCACATCACATCAACGAGGCACAACGTCTATGAACAATGAAAGATCTGGGAAAAATGTTCTTCTTTAAGGCCATCAGCTCTCCTTCTGGAAAATCATCCTCTTTATTTGTCTTAAAACATCGATCCGCCCCTAGATGGTTTAACACTGGTATCTGTATGTCATGACTGTACGTAGTGGAAATGGAATGTTTATAACTTATAAAGTTTAATAGAGGTACTGTATATTTCAGGCAGGTTTGAGAATCAGAAGAACTGGACTTGAAATTAAGTCACTGGACATAGAGGCTCACTCCATGGAAACTCTCAGTTCAGCTGTTTATTTCACTTGTTAAACAGTGAAAGTCTTCATGCGGTATCAGACTTCCTGTCTGCAAATGAAATCTGTTACACATGAGAGTTTTTGTCAGGGCTCAGGCTTCACTTCTCTCACTGTGGGTCTCGAGCACAGTAATACACAGCAGTGTCTTCAGTCTTCAGGCTGCTCATCTGTAGGTACAACTGACTTTTGGAATTGTCTCTGGAGATGGTGAATCTTCCCTGGACAGACTGGGCATAATGGGCAGTGGGATTGCAATCACGAGCCACCCAGTCCAGTCCCTTCCCAGGAGCCTGCCTGACCCAGTTCATACAGTAACTGCTTAATGTAAATCCGGAGGCTGTACAAGTCAGTCTGTGAGATCCTCCAGGCTGGACAATTGCGGGTTCAGACTCAGTCAGCACTATCTGGGTCTGTAAACCTGTGTGAAGAAAAGGTAGTTTGAACTTCATAAAAACGATCAGAAACTTAATATACCATCTGCTGCTATTGAAAATACCCACCTCTTAAATACATGCAAGTTAAAAGTACTGCAGTCAGAAAAGCCATTGTTGCTGGTAGAGACTGTGGTCTGTAGAGACACTTGAGTCCAGACAGTCGACACTCTCAGCTGTTTCTCCTCCAGTGCAGTGAGATAAATGAGGCAGGAAGCCTCTGAGTTTGCATGGACTCCTCCTCCTGGGATGGGCAGTGTGACACACAGTTTAAATACTGAATCACACTCTGAGGGAGAAGACCTGCTTTCTTAAAGATTACTGAATCTGGATAATTTAATTTGTCACTTCTTCACTGACACCACTGAATCAGCCACAGCAAGAGGTCTAATCTACAAGACTCTCTTGTTCTCATACTGGACACTTATCTCTGCCAACTTATTTTAACTATCAAGCTCTATAATGCTAGATGTGTTGTATTACTATTGTTGTTTTCATTTACTGAAGGAGAGTGTTTATATATATTGAATGGGTTGGTACAGTACAGCAGATGGCTTCAGTCTCCTGGGACTGACATTCAGTAGAATCTCCTGCTCTTTTCCCCACAGCAATGCTGTAGCTCATCATGGGCTTCTGTGTCCTCAGACATTGCAGTACAATGACTGCCCCCTGCTGGAGCACAGTCACAATACTATAATTTTAATTTCTTTAATAGATATGTAGTATAAATATACACAGTAAATGTTTGTTTAATATATTTTAAATAGACCTAAAATATCATCCTATTTGAATTCTGAGGTATTTTATTTCTTTGTATTATCTTCCCTAATCTGTGAGTTCCCTATTTTGACTGTGTTTCAATGATAAATCCAATTTGATCTTATTGCTAATTATTTTCTCTCTACTCATATTTTTTGGAGTTATGGTTCCTTTTATTTCATGATCTTCTAATGAAGATTTTTTTTTAAAATTGTAACACTGACAGACCTCCGCATTTTTATGTGTCCCTGTGTGTCTGGACTGTGTGTTCTCACTCCTTATTGCCCTAAAAGACATGAATTGTGCTAGTTTCTGAGTGTGAACCTCACACAGTTAACTGCAGGTTATGAGGAGATATCATACAAAGGGAGGGAGGTTATAAGGACATAAACAGTGTCAATAATAAACACTGCAATTAGTAGTTTTACATTCTCTACTGTAGCACACAATGTTTTCAGACTGTAGGTCACTGAGATCATGAATCACAACATCGGACTGGAAAAACGTTTTGCCCATATTTCACTGAAGTCTTTCTGCTGGTCAGTGATCATAGTATTCCTAAGCACATCCTATTAATGAGGCACCATATCTACAAAAAGTGAAATACCTGGGAAAAATGTTCTATTTTAAGGCCATCAGCTCTCCTTCTGGAAAATGATCCTGTTTCTTTGTTTTAAAACATTGATCTGCCTCTAGATGGTTTAACACTGGTATCTGTATGTCATGACTGTAAATAATGGAAAAGGGATGTTTATTACTTATAAAGTTTGATAGAGGCATATTTAAGGCAGGTTTGAGAATCTGAGGGACTGGACTTGAAATTAGATCACTGGACTTAGAAGCTCACTCCATGGAAACTCAGTTCAGCTGTTCATTTCACTTGTTAAACTGTGAAACTCTTCATGCAGTAATAGACTTCCTGTCTGCACTTGAGGGTTTTTGTCAGGGCTCAGGCTTCACTTCTCTCACTGTGGCTCTCGAGCACAGTAATACACAGCAGTGTCTTCAGTCTTCAGGCTGCTCATCTGTAAGTACAGTGTGCTGCTAGAGTCCTGTCTGGAGATGGTGAATCTGCCCTGGACTGCCTGGGAATACCACGTGCTGCTACCACCAGTACTAATACGAGCCACCCACTCCAGCCTCTTCCCAGGAGCCTGTCTGATCCAGTCCATGTACAGTACCAGTCCTTAAATGTGAATCCTGAGGCTGTACAGGACAATTTGTGAGATTCTCCGGGCTTTTTCACAGCTGGTTCAGACTCAGTCAACACAATCTGTGACTCAACACCTGTGGAAAAAGAAGAAAATATATTTGCCACCAATTTTGAAAATCACCATAATTAATTTTGTTAATTGTTAGTAAACTAATGAGAGTAATCACCTGTGAAACACAGAGCTGTTGCAATCAGTGCTGTTAAGAGCCTCATTGTTGATTGTTCAGACTGAAAGGTACAGAAGAGAAGCTGACTGGCTGCTGTTCAGTCTCTCAGCTGTGTCATTAATAAGGGGCTGTGAGTTTGCATAGCAGCCTCCTGCAGGGGTGGAGCAGAGCTGCACAGCCTTTAAATTCACTGACACAGGACACTGTGTTTCTTAAAATGTACATTTCCAGAATTTCAAGTTCCATAATTCTACTCTGTAAAATACAACAAATTGAAATGATTAAAAATGAATTAAAAAAACAAAACAAAATCTAAAACCAACTAAATAACATTTGCAAAAGATTTCAGAGACAGTAAAACCACAACCTGGAATGGAAACAGAATCTATCAATGTGGCCTGTTCTGGTTCAATAGTGGTGATTTCCAGTGCTCTACATTAGAACACACCTACAGTATTCCTTAAAGAAAGTCCACATGTGGAATTAGCAATGTTATTTCCTGTTATGTACAGAAGCAGCTCGTTGATATCCAGATCTTGAGACGTTAGTGTGTTTTTTATTAAAGATGTGGTGTGTGGTTTGGATGTTTCCTTCAGGGCTCCTGCTCTGGGCCAGTCTCTGTGCTTCATACTTCACACAGTAACACACTGCTGTGTCTTCAGTCTGCAGGCTGATCGTTTGTAGATTCAGCAGCCTAGCGGAATCGTCTTTGGAGATGATGAATCATCCACGGACAGAGGGGATATAGGCGATTGTGTTGCCGTCTGGACTGATCTCCCCAAGCCATTCCGGTCCCATTCCCGGTTTTTGATGTATCCAGGCCATCCAGGAAGATGACCATCTGAACACTCAAGTTTAGCAGGAGAGCTCCACGGATTCTCCAGGCTTCTACGCTTCCGATCCTGGCTGGGTCAGTACATTGTCCAACTGGATACCAAAGGAGGAAACAGAAAGAGGAGTTTGAAATTAAGCTACAGGGACTTGTTGATCAAGATGAATTAATGTGTTACTGTCATTTAGTATCGGAATGTCAGTATTTTCTGGAGATGTGTGGAAACAATCACCTCCACTTCTAACTTGTGAAATGACTTCAACAGAAAGAAAGCATTTTCAAGGGAGCACCTCAGATCTCCACAGTTACAGGATTTTTGGAGGATACAAATGTGAGGTGAAATTTGTTTAAATAATTAATTTAATTTCTGCATTTATCAACATGGCAAAGTAATATGTCTCAGACAAAGACTACCTCATGCCAGGGCGGCTGTGTAGTGTAAGAGTGACCCCTGCTGACTGAAGAAGATATGGCAGGTGGGACACCACCCTATGTTATTTTTACAGTGTGAATTCCAGTAGAGTTAAACTCTGTGATGTACAGTAAATGTGTAAACCAGTCTCTTAATAACAGTAGATTTTGAAACATAGTGGTTAGAATTTTTTAAATTAGATTTCAGATAATGACTACATTGAGAAGCAGAAATTCACAAAACACGTGTTTTGGTATTCTTGTATTAATATTTAATATCAACAGTAAATTTGCTGTACAACATTATGCTTTTTGTTAATAGACAGTGTATCTTACTATGCAATATGTATTTGACAATGGAGCATATTTATTCATTCAATTTGTAAAGGGAAGAAAAAATCATTTTTAAGTAGAAATAAAGATATTTTCTTCATAAACTTTGAATAATATGTATCTCAAGAGACAGTTCAAGCTTTATTATAGAAAACAAACAACATTTCTGGATACAAATTAACATGAATCTAAAAAGTGTTGTAAAACTGCTATTTATAATAAAACCAATTTTAATAATAAAAAAATCATATGCTTCTCCGTTTCCTTCAGTACAGCTGAATCATCATTTGTTGCTCCTGATAAATGGAATTGGTTTGCTAATGTGATTCACACAAAAGTATCACATGTTTAACTACAATTATGGGCTACATACGGTATTTGAAACCTTTATTTTTTCTTGGAGCTTTTGTCTTCCTGAATATACAGTACGGAGTTTCTTATTCAGAAATGAGTTTGATTAACTGGTGCATCAGTTAAGTAAAATGTGATCTTTTATTAAAATATTTTATTAATTTGCGCAATTTGATCTCGTTTTGAACTTGAATCTCTTTTAAATTCTTATTTAGTGTTTTTTTTCCTTATGTCAGTTTCAGAATATTGGCATGAAACACTTAATACAGTATTTATTTTTTTAAGGAATTTGAGGTGGATTTTCAGTTTGAAGCATACATACTGTATATACAGGTATTTGTACCTGGCTTTTGTGAAACTGCGTAGATTAAGATATTAATCTTCATAATCTTTACATATTGATATTGATACATTGATATGGTGGAGTGATTTCAGACAGTTGTGGGTTTTTGTCAGGGCTCAGGCTTCACTTCTCTCACTGTGGGTCTTTAGCGCAGTAATACACAGCAGTGTCTTCAGTCTTCAGGCTGTTCATCTGTAAGTACAGCTGGTTTTTGGAATTGTCTCTGGAGATGGTGAATCTTCCCTGGACAGACTGGGAATACCATGCACTACCACCATTGCTGCTAATTTGAGCCACTCACTCCAGCCCTTTCCCAGGAGCCTGTCTGATCCAGCCCATGTAGTAGCTGCTGAATGTGAATCCTGAGGCTGTACAGGTCAGTCTGTGAGATCCTCCAGGCTGGACAACTGCAGGTTCAGACTCAGTCAAGACCTGGGATTGAACACCTGTGAAAGAAACAGAATATTGTATATACCTGAAAATCCAAATTTAACATTTTAAATAAATTTCTACTTTTGAATTCAAATCTAATAATTAAAGATAAATTAAAACATGAGGTCATTGGTTATCTACTTGGAGAAAGTACCACAGCAAATCCCCACCTTGGAGAACTGTCATCACCACACTGGTGATAATTAGAATCTTCATGGTTGCTTGTTTCACAGAGTTGTGACTGAAGTTTCAGCCTCTCCCTCAGTGATCACTGATAAATTCTCAGCAGATTTGCATAACACTCTCTCTCTAAGGGCCAGGCGGTACAAAAGAGGCTGACATGCACTTCTTTTCAGCTTTAAACTAAAAATACTATACAGTACTTATTACTCCCATGACATTACACACACTAATATACCAACCAATGAAAAACAATGATAACATATTTTATTATTTAGATTTCGATGCAGAAGGCCAATCTGTCATTTTTCTAAATATAAAGGTCATGAACTTTTTCTTCATGAGCTCTAGAACATTCTTTGTCCTGTATTAAACTTGGTTTTATTAGTTGTAATTTTCCTGGGCAGGTTGGTACAGCAGATGGTTTCTGACAGGCAGTAGAATCTCCTGCTCTTTTCCCCACAGCTGTGCTGTAGCTCATCCTAGACTTCTGTGTCCCCTGACATTCCAGTATAGTGACTGTCCCCTGCTGGAGCACATTAACAAGTGCAATATTAACTATTATCATATTTCTCAAATTTAATTGAAATTGAATATCTAGCTATCAAAAATAAGTGTGCATAATACATTTGCTTTATATAATTCAAATAAAAACATCAATATAACTTTCTCATTTTTGTATTATCTTCCCTGTACTGTGAGCTCCCTGTGTTTCCTGTGTGTACGTTTGGATGTTTAAATGAATATTAATGAGTATTTTGTCATTTATTTGCCTTCAATCAATATTTGTGTGATTTATGATTCCCACTGATTTAATTAATTTAGCATGAACATTATCGCACACCTCTCTCTGAAAGACATCAAAGTTAACTCAAACCCTGAGCCTGCGGAGGTCTTGAAAGTGAAGTCTCTCTCTCAAAATGTCCCAAATAGACCTAACTTGTGCTGCTTCTTGATAGTGAAGTTCCCACACTTAACTGCAGGCCAGGAGAAGCTGTCTTTAAAATTCAGTTTTGATACAAGCACAAAACCTGGGGAAAATTATGTTTGAAAAGGATCGGCTCTCCCATCTGCAAGTGATCTCTTATTTCTTTTTCTGAATTGACTGATCTCACCCTGGACCGTACTGGTTTTGGTACTGTATCTGTAACTCTGTCAATCTGCAGCTCTGACACAAGACAGCTTTATTTCAGGCTTGAGTGAGGGAGTGAGAAACTGGGCTTCACAAGAGGTCACAGGACCTACAGGATGACCCCATGGAATCTCTCACAGCAGCTGTTAAGCTGTCAATTCACGTGGTAAACAGTGAAAGTGTTCATGCAGTGTCAAGCTTCCTGTCTGTGAATGAAACCTGTTTTAAGTGAGGGTATGTGTTATACCTCTGAGTTCACCTCTCTCCCTGGGACTTTCAAGCACAATAATAGTGTAGCAGTGTCTTCAGTCTTCAGGCAGTCTATCTGTAAGTACAGCTGATTTGCTGGAGATGGTGAATCTTCCTCCTACCCTCTGGCTGTACCATGAATTACTTCCACTGCCACCCATTCTGTTGCCTTCCCAGGAGCCTGTCTGATCCTGTTCATGTTGGAGCTACAGAATGTGATTCCTGAGGCTGTACAGGTCAGTCTGTGAGATTCTCCAGGCTGCACCATTGCAGTTTCAGACTTAGTCAACACGTGGGACTAAACACATACTTAAGAAATAACATATTGTATTCATTTGAAGAGTTAAAGTGAACACTGTTAGCAAATTTATAGATTTTGGAATGAAAAACACATCCACCAATTAAATCTTCAATAAAAAAAACATCAAGGAGCATTTTCTTTGAAATATACATATCAAATCCTTATATTACAGAACTGTCATCACCACACAGGTGAAAATGAGGACTTTTGTTTTTTTTATAGAACTACGACACTGTGTGAGCTCTGTGTGAAGCCCTCTAACAGTGTCTCCTGTAGAACTAGTGTCTGATCTCAGTTTCAGCCTCTCTCTCAGAAATAAGTGCTGAGCAGATATGCAATTCGTTTCAGCATTGCAGATCCTACCCTGTACAGCTATATAAATATATCAAGTAAATTAAGACAATACCAGCTTCTCCTTCGATCTGCATTTGGAAGATTCTTGCTTGTGTTAGTATGGTTATGATAAAGAAAAGTATTTACTTATATTATACTGCCATACGATCATAGTAAATATCTTGTGCAATGTGAAATGGTGGAAAAGGTGCTGTTACCAGCAGCTCTATCACCCTGCAACTCACAACTGATGACTCACTAAAGCTAAGCAGGTGTTAGCAGGTGGTACCTGGATGGGAGACCTCCTGGGAAAGCCTAAGGCTGTTGCTGGAAGAGGTGTTAGTGGGGCCAGTAGGGGGTGCTCACCCTGCATCCTGTGTGGGTCTTAATGCCTCCACAGGTGCTGGCCTTTTGATGAGATGAAACTGAGGTCTTGATTTTCTGTTGTCATTAAAAATCCCAGGACATTACTTGAAAAGAGTAGGAGTGTTGGCCAAATTTCCCCCCGGCCTTTACCAATCATGACCTCCTCATAATCCCCATCTCTGAACTGGCTTCATCACTCTGTTCTCCTCCTCACTGATAGCTGGAGTGGTGAGCGTACCGGTGCACTACGGCTGTGGTTGCACCATCCAGGTTGGGCTGCACATTGTGGTGGAGAGGGGAGGCCCCATTACCTGTAAGGTGCTGTATACGTGTAAGGAATTATTATTATTATTATTATTATTACTATTATTATTATTTACAGTAGACAATGTCAGTTTTTATGGTCTAGCAAAACCACTGTTGTTTTGTTAAGCCAGGGATGAAGCAGTACCCAGAAAATTTACTGCATTAACCCTCCCTCAGTTAATTATTATGAACATTTGTAATGGATGTAACAGCAGCAATAACTATTATAAGTGTTTACAGCTGAAAAGTTTAATTCTGAATGGGGGGAGTTGGTGTGGAATTTGCATGTTTCCCCTGTATTCGCATGTGTTTTCACCAGGGCACTGACCTGTTAATTATTGTCAGTAAACCCTGTACATGTGTAAACACTGAAACAACTTACCTTATGTCTTTTGATTTTGGGATAGGCTCTGTGGTCCATTATCAGGAACTGACAGCTTTCTTATAGTGAGTGGAAAATACCAATGTATAGTACTATTAACTCCTACTGCATGTAGTTACTTCGTGTAAGTTGTCATTTCAAAAGGGACAATCAATTACAACTTACATGAAGTGACTACATGCAGTAGGAGTTAATAGTTCTATCCATTGGTACTTTCCATTCACTATAAGAAAGTTGTCAGTTCCGGATAATGGACCACAGAGCTTATCCCAAAGTATCTGCATAGTAAAATGAAAAATGAAGGTGATTTCGAAAAGAACTGTAAGAAATTGCCGTTTTGAAAACCTATAAATGTCATGATGGCAAAAATTAAATGGAGAATACACAAAAGAATTGCACCAGCTGTCTGGATTTGAAGAAAAAACATTTTGTCTGTTTTCTGTGTGTGGGAGGAACTCTTTCTGTCACTGTGAAGTTCTTGTATGACCTCAGTGTGACTCTTCCACACAGTAATACACTGCAGTGTCTTCATCACCCAGGCCTTTCCCTTGCAGATACACACTTTTTTTGGAAGTGTCATTGGTCAGAGTCAACCAACTTTGAAGAGACTGCGAGTAATATGTGGAGCCAGAATTAATCTCTCCTATCCAATCAAGAACTTTTCCTGGAGAAGTTCAGGAGAACAGTGTTGTGTACAGTACAGGAATATCTTCACTGCAAACATCACACAGCTCTTTACACTGATGTTGTATTGCCCCCTGCTGGACATTTCATCATGCCTGAACTTGACTGAAAATAACGCCTCATACTGTACATGGCATGACTTCAGGACATTTTGAGTAATATAGTCATGTTTGTAGTGTTTGAGTTGCTATACTAATATATAGTAAATATTGACTGTGATCACAAGCTTACTTTTTTCCTAAGGGGTACTTTGGTGTTCCATCTCAGATGTTGCCTGGGATTTTATTCTGTATCTGTATTGTTTACTTTTTTAAAACTGAATTAACTGTGTTATAGATGTACGGCAACAATTCTAGAAAAAACAGCACATGTCTGTTATGAGCAGATTTCTTATTCCTTGCATGTGCACTAGCATATTGAAATGGCTGAAGGATTTCAGAAGCAGTTGGGGTTTTTTGTCAGGGCTCAGGCTTCACTTCTCTCACTGTGAGTCTCGAGCACAGTAATACACAGCAGTGTCTTCAGTCTTCAAGCTGTTCATCTGTAAGAACAGTTTACTGCTGGAATCATCTCTGGAGATGGTGAATCTGCCCTGGACAGACGGGGCGTAGTACTGAGCAGGACTGCTACCAAGGTCATTACGAGCCAGCCGCTCCAGACCCTTCCCAGGAGCCTGTCTGATCCAGTAAATGTAAGAGTCTTTAAATGTGAATCCAGAAGTTGTATAGGTCAGTCTGTGAGATTCTCCAGGTTTTACTTCTGCAGGTTCAGACTCAGTCAACACAATCAGGGACTGAACACCTGTAGGGGAACAAAATAAAATAAATATTAAAAATTATATAAAAAATAAAAATATTTACCTTTTTGAATACTTTCATAGAAAAGTTCAATTTTGGTAAGTACATATGGGTGTCATTACCTGTGAAGCACAGAGTTGCTACAATCAGTGCTGTTAAGACCCTCATTGCTGATTGTTCAGACTGAAAGGTATAGAAGAGAAGCTGACTGGCTGCTGTTCAGTCTCTCAGCTGTATCATCAATAAGGGGCTGTGAGTTTGCATAGGAGCCTCTTGCAGGGGTGGAGCAGAGCTGCACAGCCTTTAAATTCACTGAAACAGGACACTGGAGCTAATTGGCTTCTCACAGTAGGGACCCCAGTACAGAACCTTATAGAGTATTGGATGCACTATAGCAAAAAAAAAACATTATTATGTACAAAAGTATAGATAGATTTAAGATGGGTGAATACTTAAACACATTCTTAAAATGAAATTTCTGCTCTTACATGAGAAGTTAGTTGTCCTCAGTGACTATGAATTTCATGTAATTAAAGAAATTAACTTTATTACCTACAGTTCATAATTAACCAGTGTAAGGTGATTGTTACAACTTCCTTGTTTCAGCATTCTGATACAAAACAACACTCGGAAAGAATATAAGCATCAGAAACGTAAGAAGAAGGAGGCAGTGTGTCTAATCCCAGAGATTTGTGCTAAATTCCTCTGCTTCAGCGACTTCAGACAACTGCTGGATGTGTCTTAATATTTAAACTCTCCGTTTTGGACACTGTTGGAGATATGCATTAATTTTACAATAGCGTGAAGCTATTTGCTCTGGAAAAAAAGAAAGATGTTGTATTTTCCAGGATTGACATCACAACTATAAGGCACAGTGTCTTCTACACAATCCTCACAAACCCTTTTGTGACGTCTGTGTAATTATTATGTACAGAACAGCACATGGCACACCAGCTGTTTTAACAGTTAACACTGATGTCGTTGAAGGGCATGAGGGATTTTGTCAGGGCTCAGGCTTCACTTCTCTCACTGTGGCTCTCGAGCACAGTAATACACAGCAGTGTCTTCAGTCTTCAGGCTGCTCATCTGTAAGTACACTTGATTTTTGGAATTGTCTCTGGAGATGGTGAATCTTCCCTGGACAGACTGGGAATACCATGTGCTACCACCACTGCTGCTAATACCTGCCGCCAACTCCAGCCCCTTTCCAGGTGCCTGTCTGACCCAGTGCATGTTATAGCTGCTGAATGTGAATCCTGAGGCTGTACAGGTCAGTCTGTGAGATCCTCCAGGCTGGACAACTGCAGGTTCAGACTCAGTCAAGACCTGGGATAGAACACCTGTGAAAGAAACAGTATGATTTATATACTTGAAAAAGAGAACATTTTAAATACATTTCTACTTTTTAATTAAAATCTAACAATTAAACATACATTAAAACATGACATCAATGGTTATCTACTTGGAAAAATTACCACAGGGATCCTCACCTTGGAGAACTGTCATCACCACACAGGTGACAATGAAAATCTTCATGGTTGCTGGTTTCACAGGGTCGTGACTGAAGTTTCAGCCTCTCCTTCAGTGATAAATGCTCAGCAGATTTGCATAACACTCCCTCTCTCTCTAAGAGCCAGGAGGTACAGTATAAAATGGATTGACATGCACTTCTTTTCAGCACTTAACTAAAAACACTATACTTATTACTCCCATGGCATTACACACTCTAATATACAGATGCAGCCATTCAAGATGCATGGTACAACCCCGTACCGCACAAAATTATCTACAGTTCATTGCATTGTGCCGCAGTACGTGATTGGCTGGCCAAAATGACTGACAGGGGCATTGGTTGATCGTGAAACAATTGCTTCATTTAATCTCATTACTGTGCATGTTTTAATCCACTTAATATTGAGTATTAATATGAAATTTTACAATTAAAAGGAAATTTTAGTAGCTGGGCATAAAAAGAAGAGGAGTATAATGCGTCTGAAGGTCATATATATTAATTTAGGAACATAAACATATTATGTAAACTGTATATGGCTGGTATTGGCAGTTGAAATAAAAAATAGACACCAGTATTCCACTTTCTTCCTAAACATTTTAAGCATCAACGGTTTTCATTTGGTTACATACTGTGGTTATTTTGGAAAAGTTTTTTCATGCTCCTTCTGGCTATATTCAGTTTATATAGTTCATAAAAAGTTATAATGTTTTAACCTTTTCTGAGACTACTTGCAACAGTTATCGCAGTAAAAGAAATGCATACTTTTTAGAATTTGATTAATAGGGAATATAATTTGGAATCGCGTATCTAAAGAAATTAATAACGATATAATTATATTCATATAGCTCAAATGATCACAGTAGTACACTTTCTTTGTAAACATCTGCATCAATTTGACTCATTCACCCCCGATTACTTGGAAACTTTTTGCCTGCCCTGTTAAGTTGTTAAGTGGCGCGTTGGTGTAATGGGTTAGGCGTGGACCACGGTAATACTTTTGAGCTTACAGCCTGTCCAGGGTCATTCATTATTTATACTATTAGTAATATCTTCCGTATCGCATCAAAATTGGAACATTTTAACAAGTGTATGAGGTGATACACAATGTGTCTGATCTATAACTCTTAAGTGTACAGAATAATTTCTGCAGAGTTACACAACCTCGTCTCAACAGTAAACAACAGTCACTGGCTTACTTGAAGGTGTAACATGTCTTCACTGTTATGGTACGGTTTCAACATACTGTACTGTTCAGTATGTTCTCCATTACCGCTATAAGAACAATACAGGCTTAAAAAAAACAAAACGAATGTCGAAATGTCAAAATGTCCAAAATATGTTTCCAAAATATTTGATCTGCTTAGTTACACAACTCCATATTAATATTTATATCAAGTGGTATTAAATCAGTACAATTTTTATTTTTTTACAGTAACAGAAAGTGGTGTTCTTACCACAGTACATATTCTTAGAAAAGGGTAAAACACTATAACTTTTTATGAAGTATACAATATAAGCTTAATAATGTTAGAACAAGCACGTTAAAACCAGAATCCATGTAAGTTACCAAGTTAAAGACTTCGATGCATAATTAAAATATTTATGATGAAGGTGGAAGGTTGTGTACTTTTGTCCAACTGAGTAATCTTACTTTTATAAAATATACTGACTTTTTAATGTTTAATGATTAACATGGTGTAATGCACAGCTTAAAATTATTAAAAGTCTATAGAGTATAGAACTTAAATTCTTACTTGGAAAAAGAATGTCACTTAGCAATATTCTGGATTCAAAACAGGGAGTTTTGTAGCGTCATAAATGCGACTTCCACACAGTGATACACTGCAGTGTCTTCAGCACCCAGGCCTTTCCCTTGCAGATACACAGTGTTTTTGGAGGTGTCATTGGTCAGTGTGAACCAACTTTGAAGAGACAGCGAGTAATATGTGACACCAGAATGAATCTCTCCTATTCACTCAGCTCCTTTTCCTGGAGTCTGAGGAATCCAGTGCCTCCAATAACTAGTGATCGAGAATCCCGATGTGGAGCAGGAAATTCTCATGGATTCTCCAGGCTTCTTCACATGTGCCTCCGACTGCACAATTTCACTGTTTCCCTCTGGAACAAAATCACTTAGAAGATCAACGCAAACATCAAGACAGAAAACTCACACTGTTACTGGATTGAAAAAGAAAGTAGGAATTTAAAACTCACACTACATGGAAACCAGAAGGAATAGGATATTCTTAAACATTTTGTCTTTTTCAGAGATATGAGCTCTGTTTTTCATGAACAGAAAACACAATTCAGTTTCAATGCCGTGGTTACAACCAGTAGAGAAACAGGAAGGGGACAGTGCTCCAGAGGATTGTAACTGATCACGTAGTGCAGGTGGTTAAACAGGATGTGTCTGTGGTGAGATTTGCATTGGGATCCACAGCAGTGTTAAACAGGAGCACTCAGAGTGTGGGGGGCTGCAGTCTTGGATTTGTGATGCAATGTTACCTTCTGTGTGACTGCTGGGGAACCTCCAACAGGTGTTGAATGAGCAGAACAAGACAAACAATTTTCCTGTGAATATTTAAGTTGATATTTGTGTTCTCTCGTGTCCCCCATGGGAGAACTGCAGGACTCGGCTCTTCCATAACAACAGTCTTGTGCCCCCTGGGCGGTTCAAAGGCTCTTGTTTCCTGTTTCCCCAGACCCAGCGCAGACAGTGTGGACATGATGTAAAGAGCAACACACACAGAATCATCATGCCCCACTCTCACCATCATCTTCATCATTATTACACTGCGAGTGGTGAATTACTGTGCGTTTCAGACAGACACAGGTTATGATAGCGGGAGAGAAGAAGACACAGAGGAACAGTAAAAGGCAAAGAGTGTGGAGGTAAGTCAGATTAGGTCAGAGCTCCAGGTGAGACTATAATTGTTGCCTCCTCCACTTGACAACACAATACACTTATGCAGATAAATGAGACTGCATTTTTTCTTCACTTCATAGCAAAGAAGAATGTTTCTTGTGTTGGAAGAAATTATTTTTTTGTGGGGGTCTAGCTGAATCATTTATAAAAAAAGGACAAAAGCTGTGAGCATTCAATTTTTTCTGATGAGTGTTTCCTAGGATAAAAAAGAAATCGGTTTAAACCTCTAACGGCCGTATTTATTTTACATCCCCTAAACCTCACCACAAAGTAGCATTTGAATTTGAGGTTTTAAAATATCCCATTGGAGGAGAATGACCCTGGTACCCCTAGAGAGTGAGGGGTGAATGTCCAGAGCATTTTTCACATTTCCAACTTGCAAATAAGTATGTGAAACCAGAATGCTTGGATAAAATGGAATTTCAGTTTGATTCTCCTTTAATACGGTTTTTATCATCACTTTTGGTCTGATTGCTTGGTTAAACAGACCCTTTTTCCCTGCCTTTTCACCAGAAGTACAGGAGAACAGTGTTGTGTACAGTACAGGAATATCTTCACTGCAAACATCACACAGCTCTTTACACTGATGTTGTAGTGCCCCCTGCTGGACATTGCATGATGTCTGAACTTAACTGAAAATAACGCCTCATAAATGACATGACTTCAGGACATTTTGAGTAATATAGTCATGTTTGAGTCAAAATATTGACTGTGAACACAAGCTTACTTTTTTTCCTAAGGGGTATTTTGGTGTTCCATGTCAGATGTTGCCTGAGATTTTATTCTGTATCCGTATTGTTCGCTTTTTTAAACTGAATTAACTGTTTTATAGATGTATGGTAACAATTCTAGAAAAAACAGCACATGTCTGTTATGAACAGATTTCTTATTCCTTGCATGTGCGCAAACATATTGAAATGGCTGAATGATTTCAGAAGCAGTTGGGGGTTTTTGTCAGGGCTCAGGCTTCACTTCTCTCACTGTGAGTGTCTAGCGCAGTAATACACAGCAGTGTCTTCAGTCTTCAGGCTGCTCATCTGTAAGTACAGTTTACTGCTGGAGTCGTCTCTGGAGATGGTGAATCTGCCCTGGACAGACGGGGAATAGTGCTGAGCAGGACTGCTATTAGGGTTGATTTGAGCCACCCACTCCAGCCCCTTCCCAGGAGCCTGTCTGACCCAGTGCATGTAATAATCTTTAAATGTGAATCCAGAAGTTGTACAGGTCAGTCTGTGGGATTCTCCAGGTTTTACTACTGCAGGTTCAGACTCAGTCAACACAATCTGGGACTGAACACCTGTAGGGGAACAAAATAAAAATATTCAACTTTTTGAATACTTTCATAGACAATGTCAGTATTTGCAAGTAAATATATGAGTGTCATCACCTGTAAAACACAGAGTTGCTACAATCAGCGCTGTTAAGAGCCTCATTGTTGATTGTTCAGACTGAAAGGTACAGAAGAGAAGCTGACTGGCTGCTGTTCAGTCTCTCAGCTGTATCATTAATAAGGAGCTGTGAGTTTGCATAGCAGCCTCCTGCAGGGGTGGAACAGAGCTGCACAGCCTTTAAATTCACTGACACAGGACACTGTGTTTCTTAAAATGTACATTTCCAGAATTTCAAGTTCCAGAATTCTACTCTGTATAATACAACAAATTGAAATGATTAAAAATGAATTAAAAAACAAAACAAAATCTAAAACCAACTAAATAACATTTGCAAAATATTTCAGAGACAGTAAAAGCACAATCTGGAATGGAAACAGAAGCTATCAATGCAGCCTGTTCTGGTTCAATAGTGGAGATTTCCAGTGCTTTACATTAGAAAACAACAATTCCTTAAAGAAAGACCACATGGGGAATAAGCGATGTTATTTCCTGTTATGTACAGAAGCAGCTGGTTGAGATCCTGATCTTGAGACGTTAGTGTGTTTTTTATTGAAGATGTGGTGTGTGGTTTGGATGTTTCCTTCAGGGCTCCTGCTCTGGGCCAGTCTCTGTGCTTCATACTTCACACAGTAACACACTGCCATGTCTTCAGCCTGCAGGCTGGTCATTTGTAGATTCAGCAGCCAAGTGGAATTGATGGTGAATCTTCTGCGGACAGAGGGGATGTAAGCAAATGTGTTGCCATCTGGAATGATCTCTCCAAGCCAGTCCAGTCCCACTTCAGGTTTTTGATGTATCCAGGCCATCCAGGAAGATGACCATCTGAACACTCAAGTTTAGCAGGGGAGCTCCACGGATTCTCCAGGCTTCTTCACTTCCGATCCTGACTGGGTCAGTACATTGTCCAACTGGATACCAAAGGAGAAAACGGAAAAAGGAGTTTGAAATTAAGGTACAGGGACTTGTTGATCAAGATGAATTAATAGGAAGGTGTTACTGTCATTTAGTATCGGAATGTCAGTATTTTCTGGAGATGTGAGGAAACAATCACGTCCACTTCTAACTCATAAAATGACTTCAACAGAAAGAAAGCATTTTCAAGGGAGCACCTCAGATCTCCACAGTTACAGGATTTTTGCAGGATACAAATGTGAGGTGAAATTTCTTGAATTAATTAATTTAATTTCTGCATTAACCTACAGGGCAAAGTAATATGTCTCAGACAAACAGAGACTACCTCATGCTAGGGGAGCTGTGTAGTGTAAGAGTGACCCCTGCTCACTGAAGAAGATATGTCTCAGACAAACAGAGACTACCTCATGCTAGGGGAGCTGTGTAGTGTAAGAGTGACCCCTGCTCACTGAAGAAGATATGGCAGGTGGGACACCACCCTTCTTTATTTTTACAGTGTGAATTCCTGTAGTGTTATTATACAGTATGTTAAACTCTGTGATGTACAGTAAATGTGTAAACCAGTCTCTAAATCACAGTAGATTTTGAAACATGGTGACTTGAATTTTTTTAATTAGATTTCTGTGAATAATTACATTGTGAGGTAGACATTCACAAAACACATGTTTCAATATACTTGAATTAATATTTAATATCAACAGTAAATTTGCTGTCCAACATTATGCTTTTTGCTAATAGACAGTGTATCTCACTATAAAATAAGTATTTGACAATGAAGCATATTTACTGCATTCAAGTTGTAAAGGGAAGAAAAAAAAACATTTTTAAGTCGAAATAAAGATTTTTTTCATAAATTATCATAAAGAATAATCTTTGATAAACTTTGAAAAAGATGTATCCCAAGAGACAATTTTAAGTGTATTATAGACACAAAACAACATTTCTGGAGACAGATTAGCATGAATCTAAAAAGTGTTGTAAAACTGTTATTTAGAATAATAATAATTTATAATAATAAATTATTATTTATTTATTAATAATAAATTCACAAATGCTTCTCTGTTTCCTTCAGTGTAGCTGAATCATCATTTGTTGCTCCTGATAAATGGAATTGGTTTGCTAATGTGAATCACATAAAAATATCACATGCTCAACTTCAATTACGGGTTAGATATCGGCAACCTCTCTTTTCCTTTGGAGTTAAGGTTTTGTCTTCCTGAATATACAGTAAGGAGTTTCTTATTCAGAAATGAGTTTGATAAACTGGTGCATCAGTTAAGAAAAATGTAATCTTTTCTTGAAATATTTTATTATTTTGCGCAATTTGATCTCGTTTTGAACTTGAATCTCTGGCTTTTGTGACTATTTACACTCCGTGGATTAACATATTAATCTTCAAAATCTTTCCATATGCAGCATTGATATGTCGGAGTGATTTCAGACATAGTTGTGGGTTTTTGTCAGGGCTCAGGCTTCACTTCTCTCACTGTGTGTCTCGAGCACAGAAATACACAGCAGTGTCTTCAGTCTTCAGGCTGTTCATCTGTAAGTACAGCTTGTTGTTGGAATTGTCTCTGGAGATGGTGAATCTTCCCTGGACAGACTGGGAGTAGTATGTGCTGCTGCCACCACCACTGCTAATTTCAGCCACCCACTCCAGCCCCTTCCCAGGAGCCTGTCTAATCCAGCCCATGTAGTAGCTGCTGAATGTGAATCCTGAGGCTGTACAGGTCAGTTTGTGAGATCCTCCAGGCTGGACAACTGCAGGTTCAGACTCAGTCAAAACCTGGGATAGAACACCTGTGAAAGAAACAGAATGTTGTATATACAGTACCTGAAAATCCAAAATGAACATTTGAAATAAATGTATACTTTTGAATTCAAATCTAACAATTTAACATAAATTAAAACATGAGATCATTGGTTATCTACTTGGAAAAAGTACCACAGCAAATCCCCACCTTGGAGAACTGTTATCACCACACTGATGATAATTAAAATCTTCATGGTTGCTTGTTTCACAGAGCTGTGACTGAAGTTCAGCCTCTCCCTCAGTGATCACTGATAAATTCTCAGCAGATTTGCATACCACTCTCTCTCTCTAAGGCCCAGGCGGTATAAAAGAGGTTGACATGCACTTCTTTTCAGCTTTAAACTAAAAATACTATACAGTACTTATTACTCCAATGACATTACACACACTAATATACCAACCAATGAAAATCAATGACAACATATTTTATTATTTAGATTTCGATGCAGAAGGCCAATCTGTCATTTTTCTAAATATAAAGGTCATGAACTTTTTCTTCATGAGCTCTAGAACATTCTTTGTCCTGTATTAAACTTGGTTTTATTAGTTGTAATTTTCCTGGGCAGGTTGGTACAGCAGATGGTTTCTGACAGGCAGTAGAATCTCCTGCTCTTTTCCCCACAGCTGTGCTGTAGCTCATCTTAGACTTCTGTGTCCTCTGACATTCCAGTATAGTGACTGTCCCCTGCTGGAGCACATTAACAAGTGCGATATTAACTATTATCATATTTCTCAAATTTAATTGAAATTGAATATCTAGCTATCAAAAATAAGTGTGCATAATGCTTTGCTTTATATAATTCAAATAAAAACATCAATATAACTTTCTCATTTATGTATTATCTTCCCTGTACTGTGAGCTCCCTGTGTTTCCTGTGTGTACGTTTGGATCTTTAAATGAATATTAATGAGTATTTTGTCATTTATTTGCCTTCAATCAATATTTGTGTGATTTATGATTCCCACTGATTTAATTAATTTAGCATGAACATTATCGCACACCTCTCTCTGAAAGACATCAAAGTTAACTCAAACCCTGAGCCTGTGGAGGTCTTGAAAGTGAAGTCTCTCACTTCACATGTCCCAAATAGACCTGACCTGTGCTGCTTCTTGATGGTGACGTTCCCACACTTAACTGCAGGCCAGGAGGTGCTGTCTTTAAAACTCAGTGTTGATACCAGCACATAAACTGTTTTATTTAATAAAATACAACAATTAGGAGTTGTAATGTACACTACTTTGTCCACAGTAATACACATGGATTTCACACTGCAGGCCATATGGATCAGTAAACACAACATTTGTCTGGAAAAAAAATAAAATGTTTGTCCAGATCATAATGAGGCATTTCTACTGGTCAACGATCAAAGTGTTATGGATCATATTCCCTCAATGGGAAGAACAGAAAACACAACTAGAGAAAAACCTGGGGAAAATGATGTTTGAAAAGGATCGGCTCTCCCACCTGCAAGTGATCTCTTATTTCGTTTTCTGAATTGACTGATCTCACCCCGGACCGTACTGGTTTTGGTACTGTATCTGTAACTCTGTCAATGTGCAGCTCTGACACAAGACAGCTTTATTTCAGGCTTGAGTGAGGGAGTGAGAAACTGGGCTTCACAAGAGGTCACAGGACCTACAGGATGACCCCATGGAATCTCTCAGAGCAGCTGTTAAGCTGTCAATTCACGTGGTAAACAGTGAAAGTGTTCATGCAGTGTCAAGCTTCCTGTCTGTGAATGAAACCTGTTTTAAGTGAGGGTATGTATCATATCTCTGAGTTCACTTCTCTCCCTGGGACTTTCAAGCACAATAATAGTGTAGCAGTGTCTTCAGACTTCAGGCAGCTTATCTGTAAGTACAGCTGATTTGCTGGAGATGGTGAATCTTCCTCCTACCCTCTGGCTGTACCATGAATTACTTCCACTGCCACCCATTCTGTTGCCTTCCCAGGAGCCTGTCTGATCCTGTTCATGTTGGAGCTACAGAATGTGATTCCTGAGGCTGTACAGGTCAGTCTGTGAGATTCACCAGGCTGCACCATTGCAGTTTCAGACTTAGTCAACACGTGGGACTAAACACATACTTAAGAAATAACATATTGTACTAATTTGAAGAGTTAAAGTGAACACTGTTAGCAAACTTCCAGATTTTGGAATTAAAAACACATCCATCAATAAAATCTTCAATAAAAAAAAACATCAAGGAGCATTTTCTTTGAAATATACATATCAAATCCTTATATTGCAGAACTGTCATCACCACACAGGTGAAAATGAGGACTTTTGTTTTTTTACAGAACTACGACACTGTGTGAGCTCTGTGTGAAGCCCTCTAACAGTGTCTCCTGTAGAACTAGTGTCTGATCTCAGTTTCAGTCTCTCCCTCAGAAATAAGTGCTGAGCAGATATGCAATTCGTTTCAGCATTGCAGATCCTACCCTGTACAGATATATAAATATATCAAGTAAATTAAGACAATACCAGCTTCTCCTTCGATCTGTATTTGGAAGATTCTTGCTTGTGTTAGTATGGTTATGATAAAGAAAAGTATTTACTTATATTATACTGCCATACGATCATAGTAAATATCTTGTGCAATGTGAAATGGTGGAAAAGGTGCTGTTGCCAGCAGCTCTATCACCCTGCAACTCACAACTGATGACTCCCTAAAGCTAAGCAGGTGTTAGCAGGTGGTACCTGGATGGGAGACCTCCTAGGAAAGCCTAAGGCTGCTGCTGGAAGAGGTGTTAGTGGGGCCAGTAGGGGGTGCTCACCCTGCATCCTGTGTGGGTTTAAATGCCCCCACAGGTGCTGGCCTTTTGATGAGATAAAACTGAGGTCTTGATTTTCTGTGGTCATTAAAAATCCCAGGACATTACTTGAAAATTTGGAGGTGTCATTGGTCAGAGTGAACCAACTTTGAAGAGACTGCGAGTAATATATGGAGCCAGAATTAATCTCTCCTATCCAATCAAGAACTTTTCCTGGAGAAGTACAGGAGAACAGTGTTGTGTACAGTACAGGAATAACGTCACTGCAAACATCACACAGTTCTTTACACTGATCTTGTAGTGCCCCCTGCTGGACATTGCATGATGCCTGAACATGATTGAAAATAACACCTCATACATGGCATGACGTCAGGACATTTTGAGTAATATAGTCATGTTTGTAGTGTTTGAGTTGCTATACTAATATATAGTAAATATTGACTGTGATCACAAGCTTACTTTTTTCCTAAGGGGTACTTTGGCGTTCCATCTCAGATGTTGCCTGGGATTTTATTCTGTATCCGTATTGTTTACTTTTTTAAACTGAATTAACTTTGTTATTGATGTACGGCAACAATTCAAGAAAAAAACAGCACATGTCTGTTATAAGCAAATTTCTTATTCCTTGCACGTGCACAAGCATATTGAAATGGCTGAAGGATTTCAGAAGCAGTTGGGGGTTTTTGTCAGGGCTCAGGCTTCACTTCTCTCACTGTGAGTGTCTAGCGCAGTAATACACAGCAGTGTCTTCAGTCTTCAGGCTGCTCATCTGTAACAACAGTTTACTGCTGGAATCATCTCTGGAGATGGTGAATCTGCCCTGGACAGATGGGGCGTAGTACTGAGCAGGTCTGCTACCAGGGTCAGTACGAGCCAGCCACTCCAGACCCTTCCCAGGAGCCTGTCTAATCCAGTACATGATAGAGTCTTTAAATGTGAATCCAGACGTTGTACAGGTCAGTCTGTGAGATTCTCCAGGTTTTACTAATGCAAGGTTCAGACTCAGTCAACACAATCTGGGACTGAACACCTGTAGGGGAACAAAATAAAATAAATATTAAAATTATATTAAAAATATAAATATTCACCTTTTTGAATACTTTTATAGAAAAGTTCAATTTTGGTAAGTACATATGGGTGTCATCACCTGTGAAGCACAGAGTTGTCACAGTCAGCACTGTTAAGACCCTCATTGCTGATTGTTCAGACTGAAAGGTACAGAAGAGAAGCTGACTGGCTGCTGTTCAGTCTCTCAGCTGTATCATTAAGAAGAGGCTGTGAGTTTGCATAGGAGCCTCCTGCAGGGGTGGAGCAGAGCTGCACAGCCTTTAAATTCACTGACACAGGACACTGGACCCAGTAAGGCTTCTCACAGTAGGGACCCCATTACAGAACCTTATGGAGTACTGGATGCACTATAGCGAAAAAAAAAACATTATTATATACAAAAGTATAGATAGATTTAAGATGGGTGAATACTTAAACTCATTCTTAAAATGAAATTTCTGCTCTTACATGAGAAGTTAGTTGTCCTCAGTGACTATGAATTTCATGTAATTAAAGAAATTAACTTTATTACCTACAGTTCATAATTAACCAGTGTAAGGTGATTGTTACAACTTCCTTGTTTCAGCATTCTGATACAAAACAACACTCAGAAAGAATATTAGCATCAGAAACGTTAGAAGAAGGAGGCAGTGTGTCTAATCCCAGAGATTTGTGCTAAATTCCTCTGCTTCAGCGACTTCAGACAACTACTGGATGTATCTTAATATTTAAACTCTCCGTTTTGGACACTGTTGGAGATATGCATTCGTTTTACATTAGCGTGAAGCTATTTGCTCTGGAAAAAAAGAAAGATGTTGTATTTTCCAGGATTGACATCACAACTATAAGCCACAGTGTCTTCTACACAATCCTCACAAACCCTTTTCTGACATCTGTGTAATTGTTATGTACAGAACAGCACATGGCACACCAGCTGTTTTAACAGTTAACACTGATGTCGTTGAAAGGCTTGAGGGTTTTTGTCAGGGCTCAGGCTTCACTTCTCTCACTGTGGGTCTCGAGCACAGTAATACACAGCAGTGTCTTCAGTTTTCAGGCTGCTCATCTGTAAGTACACTTGATTTTTGGAATTGTCTCTGGAGATGGTGAATCTTCCCTGGACAGACTGGGAATACCATGTGCTACCACCACTGCTGCTAATACCCGCCGCCAACTCCAGCCCCTTTCCAGGTGCCTGCCTGACCCAGTGCATGTTATAGCTGCTGAATGTGAATCCTGAGGCTGTACAGGTCAGTCTGTGAGATCCTCCAGGCTGCACAACTGCAGGTTCAGACTCAGTCAAGACCTGGGATAGAACACCTGTGAAAGAAACAGTATGATTTATATACTTGAAAAGGAGAACATTTTAAATACATTTCTACTTTTTAATTAAAATCTAACAATTAAACATACATTAAAACATGACATCAATGGTTATCTACTTGGAAAAATTACCAGAGGGATCCTCACCTTGAAGAACTGTCATCACCACACAGGTGACAATGAAAATCTTCATGGTTGCTGGTTTCACAGGGCCGTGACTGAAGTTTCAGCCTCTCCTTCAGTGATAAATGCTCAGCGGATTTGCATAACACTCCCTCTCTCTCTAAGAGCCAGGAGGTACAGTATAAAATGGGTTGACATGCACTTCTTTTCAGCACTTAACTAAAAACACTATACTTATTACTCCCATGGCATTACACACTCTAATATACAGATGCAGCCATTCAAGATGCATGGTACAACCCTGTACCGCACAAAATTATCTACAGTTCATTGCATTGTACCGCAGTACGTGATTGGCTGGCCAAAATGACTAACAGGGGCACTCGTGGTGCATTGGTTGTTCGTGAAACAATTGCTTCATTTAATCTCTTTACTGTGCATGTTTTAATCCACTTAATATTGAGTATTAATATTAAATTTTACAACTAAAAGGAAATTTTAGTAGCTGGGCATAAAAAGAAGAGGAGCATAATGCGTCTGAAGGTCATATACGACATTAATTTAGGAACATAAACATATTATGTAAACTGTATATGGCTGATATTGGTATTGAAATAAAAAATAGACACCAGTATTCCACTTTCTTCCTAAACATTTTAAGCATCAACAGTTTTCATTTGGTTACATACTGTGGTTATTTTGGAAAAGTTTTTTCGTTCTCCTTCTAGCTATATTAAGTTTATATAGTTCATAAAAAGTTATAATGTTTTAACCCTTTCAATTAATACTTGCGACAGTTATCGCAGTAAAAGAAATGCATACTTTTTAGAATTTGATTAATAGGGAATATAATTTGGAATCGCGTATCTAAAGAAATTAATAACGATATAATTATATTCATATAGCTCAAATGATCACAGTAGTACACTTTCTTTGTAAACATCTGCATCAATTTGACTCATTCACCCTCGATTACTTGGAAACTTTTTGCCTGCCCTGTTAAGTTGTTAAGTGGCGCGTTGGTGTAATGGGTTATGTAACGAACAGTTCTTTCCGGATCCTATGCAGACGACACAATCCGACGAAGTGGGGAAACACTGGGAAAACGTCATGCAGGAATACGGGGCTGAAAACAGGAGGGCGTGTCCAAAGTGCGCTGGTGCACGGGGGAGGTGTGGCCAAGACAAACAATCCAAAAGAGTAATCCATAGAGGGTATTCAAAAATACAAGAGGAAGTCCATAGCCAGGTGATCCATCCCAAACACGGAATTAAAAACACGAACTGGTTCGGAACCGGCGGACTAGGAACAGGAACAGAGGTTAAAACCTTAACGGGACCAGGCGCTTCCAGGTCCCGGACTCGCACGGTGCGGAAACCAGATGCAGAGCCCGGATGAGCGTCAGCGCCTGGCTTTTAAGGTGGGCTGGGAATAGGAATCAGGTGCACAGAATAAAGTCTTAAGTGAAAGGGCTGGAGCACCCTTAAGGAGGGGGGACTATAATCGTGACAGGTTAGGCGTGGACCATGGTAATACTTTGAGCTTACAGCCTGTCCAAGGTCATTCATTATTTATACTATTAGTAATATCTTCCGTATCGCATCAAAATTGGAACATTTTAACAAGTGTATGAGGTGATACACAACGTGTCTGATCTATAACTCTTAAGTGTACAGAATAATTTCTGCAGAGTTACACAACCTCGTCTCAACAGTAAACAACAGTCACTGGCTTACTTGAAGGTGTAACATGTCTTCACTGTTATGGTACGGTTTCAACATACTGTACTGTACAGTATGTTCTCCATTACCGCTATAAGAACAATACAAGCTTAAAAAAAACAAAACAAATGTCAAAATGTCCAAATGTCCAAAATATGTTTCCAAAATATTGTATCTGCTTAGTTACACAACTCCATATTAATATTAATATCAAGTGGTATTAAATCAGTACAATTTTTATTTTTTTACAGTAACAGCAAGTGGTGTTCTTACCACAGTACATATTCTTAGAAAAGGATAAAACACTATAACTTTTTATGAAGTACACAACATAAGCTTAATAATGTTAGAACAAGCACGTTAAAACCAGAATCCATGTAAGTTACCAAGTTAAAGACTTTGATGCATGAAATGTTTATGCATAATTAAAATATTTATGATGAAGGTGGAAGGTTGTGTACTTTTGTCCAACTGAGCAATATTACTTTTATAAAATATACTGACTTTTTAATGTTTAATGATTAACATGGTGTAATGCACAGCTTAAAATTATTAAAAGTCTAAAGAGTATAGAACTTAAATTCTTAATTGGAAAAAGAATGTCACTCAGCAATATCCTGGATTCAAAATCGGGAGTTTTCTAGCGACAGCTTAAATGCGACTTAAACATGAGACATTAAGCTTTATTAGCTCCACCTGGCGGTTTTACAAGGTGTTTCCGGATACTATTATCCTATTTAAAAAAACATGCGGTATGATGCGGTATTAACGCAGTGTACTCCGCGCATTTTGAATGGCTGGAACTGTATAGTAAATGTGAAAACCACTCTCTAAATTACAGCAGATTTTGAAAAAACCTAATTTTATTTTGGAGTGAAATGTTTTCAGTTATTTGGCAATGGAGCGTATTCTATGCTTGTAATCTGAGTTTGTAAAGTGACGAGAAAAATGTCAGCAGTAATAAAGATATGTATTTTCTCATTAAAATCCTAATATTTAACCCTTAATATAAACACTTGGATAACTGTAATGTTTATCAAGAGTCAATGGTGGGTACCCTATTGCTTTAATATAATGAGTTTTTGACTCTTATAATTAAAAAAGGATCATTTAAATTTTTTTGGGCGTGAATGTATGTATAAATATTCCATTAGGAACCACAATATATGGTTTTCAATTCCACCCACTGATACTAAACAGACCATCTGTGCAACACATAGTAAAATAAAGCATATGAAGGTGCTTTCGAAACGTACTGTAAGAAAGTTTTGAAAATCTATAAATGTCATGATGGCGAAAACTAAATGGAGAATACACAGAAGAATTGCACTAGTTGCCTGGATTGGAAGAAAAAACATTTTGCCTGTTTTCTGTGTGTGGGAGGAACTCTTTCTGTGACTGTGAAGTTCTTGTACGACCTCAGTGTGACTCTTCCACACAATAATACACTGCAGTGTCTTCAGCACCCAGGCCTTTCCCTTGCAGATAAACAGTGTTTTTGGAGGTGTCATTGGTCAGCGTGAACCAACTTTGAAGAGACTGCGAGTAATATGTGACACCAGAATGAATCTCTCCTATCCACTCGAGTTCTTTTCCTGGACCCTGACGAATCCAGTGCCTCCAATAACTAGTGATCGAGAATCCCGATGTGGAGCAGAAAATTCTCATGGATTCTCCAGGCTTCTTCAACTGTGCCTCAGACTGTACAATTTCACAGTTTCCATCTGGAACAAAATCACATAGAAGATCAATGCAAACATCAAGCAAACAGAAAACTCACACTGTTACTGGAAAGAAAGAAGGATTTTTAAATTCACACTACATGGAAACCAGAAGGAATATATTATTCCTAAACATTTTGTCTTTTTTCGAGATATGAGCTGCGTTTTTCAGGAAAAGAAAACACCAAGCAGTTTCAATGCCGTGGTTACAACCAGTAGAGAAACAGGAAGGGAACAGTGCTCCAGAGGATTGTAACTGATCGCGTCCTGCAGGTGGTTAAACAGGATGTGTCTGTGGTGAGAATTTGCATGGGGATCCACAGCAGTGTTAAACAGGAGCTCTCATAGTGTGGGGGGCTGCAGTCTTGGATTTGTGATGCAATTTTACCTTTTGTATGACTGCTGGGGAACCTCCTACAGGTGTTGAATGAGCAGAACAAGACAAACAGTTTTCCTGTGAATATTTAAGTTGATATTTGTGTTCTCTTGTGTCCTCCATGGGAGAACTGCAGGACTCGGCTCTTCCATAACAACAGTCTCGTGCCCCCTGGGCGGTTCAAAGGCTCTTGTTTCCTGTTTCCCCAGACCCAGCGCAGACAGTGTGGACATGATGGAAAGAGCAACACACACAGAATCATTGTGCCCCACTCTCACCATCATCTTCATCATTATTAAACTGCGAGAGGTGAATTACTGTGTGTTTCAGACAGACACAGGTTATGATAGCAGGAGAGAAGAAGACACAGAGGAACAGTAAAAGGCAAAGAGTGTGGAGGTAAGTCAGATTAGGTCAGAGCTCCAGGTGAGACTATTATTGTTGCCTCCTCCACTTGACAACACAATACACTTATGCAGATAAATGAGACTGCATTTTTTCTTCACCTCATAGCAAAGAAGAATGTTTCTTGTGTTGGAAGAAATTAGTTTTTTTTGAGGGGGTATAGCTGAATCATTTATAATAAAAGGACAAAAGCTGTGAGCATTCAGTTTTTACTCATGGGTGTTTCCTAAGATAAAAAACAAATCTTTAATCTTTAACAAAGGTTTAAACCTAAAACAAAGGTCCCCTAAACCTCACCACAAAGTAGCATTTGCATTTAAAGTTTTAAAATATCCCATTGGAGGAGAATGACCCTGGTCCCCCTAGAGAGTGAGGGGTGAATGTCCAGAATATTTATCACATTTCCAACTTGCAAATAAATAAATAAAACCAGAATGCTTGAATAAAATGGAATGTCATCTTTATTCTGCGTTAATAAGGTTTTTATTACCACTTTTGGTCTGATTGCTTAATGAAATACACCTTTTATTCCCTCCCTTTTCACCAGAAATACAGGAGAACAGTGTTGTGTACAGTACAGAATATCTTCACAGCAACTATCACACAGATCTTTACACTGATGTTGTAGTGCCCCCTGCTGGACATTTCATAATGTCTGACCTTGACTGAAAATAACACCTCATACATGGCATGACTTCAGGACATTTTGAGTAATATAGTCATGTTTGTGCTGTTTGAGTTACTATACTAATATATAGTAAATATTGATTGTGAACACAGACTTTCTTTGGTTCCTAAGGAGTTCATTGGTGTTCCATTTTTAAACTGAATTAACTGAGTTATAGATGTACGGTAACAATTCTAGATAAAACAGCACATGTCTGTTACGAGCAGATTTCTTATTCCTTGCACGTGCACTAGCATATAGAAATGGCTGAATGATTTCAGAAGCAGTTGGGGGTTTTTGTCAGGGCTCAGGCTTCACTTCTCTCACTGTGGGTCTCTAGTGCAGTAATACACAGCAGTGTCTTCAGTCTTCAGGCAGTTCATCTGTAAGAACAGTTTACTGCTGGAGTCGTCTCTGGAGATGGTGAATCTGCCCTGGACAGACGGGGCGTAGTACTGAGCAGGACTGCTATTAGGGTTAATACGAGCCACCCACTCCAGCCCCTTCCCAGGAGCCTGTCTGACCCAGTGCATGTAATAGTCTTTAAATGTGAATCCTGAAGTTGTACAGGTCAGTTTGTGAGATTCTCCAGGTTTTACTACTGCAGGTTCAGACTCAGTCAACGCAATCTGGGACTGAACACCTGTAGGGGAACAAAATATAAATATTCAACTTTTTGAATACTTTCAAAGACAATGTCAATATTTGTAAGTAAATATATGAGTGTCATCACCTGTGAAGCACAGAGTTGCTACAATCAGCGCTGTTAAGACCCTCATTGCTGATTGTTTAGACTGAAAGGTACAGAAAAGAAACTGACTGGCTGCTGTTCAGTCTCTCAGCTGTATCATTAATAAGGGGCTGTGAGTTTGCATAGGAGCCTCCTGCAGGGGTGGAGCAGAGCTGTACAGCCATTAAATTCATTGACAAAAAACACTGGAGCCAGTGCACTTTTCACAGCAGGGACCCCAGTACAGATCCTATAGAGTATTGGACCTAATATAGTGACAAAAAAAGTTTTATTATATACAAAAGTATAGATACTGTAGTTTATTTAAACAGGTTCTTAATATGAACTTTCTGCTCTAACATGAGAAGTTAGTTTTCCTTAGTGACTATGACTTTCACATACAGAAATTAAAGAAATAACTTGTTAACCTACATTTCTTAATTAACCAGTGTAAGGTGATGGTTGCAACTTCCTCGTTTCAGCATTCTGATACAAAACAACACTCAGAAAAAAGCAAAAGAAAAGTTGTTGTAGATGTGGGTGGCTGTTTCTCTAATGCCTGAGCTTTGTGCTAAATTGCTGAGATTCAGCTTCAGCAACTACAGACTACTTCTGGATGCTTCTTAATATTTTAACTGCTCTGTTTTGGACACCGTTGGAAATATGCATCAGTTTTACATGAGTGTGATTTTTATCTGGAAAAAAAAAGAATGATGCATATGTTTATGTGCTTGATATTGGGTAGCTTTGAGAAAGTAACTGGAAGATGTTCTTGATAATTAGGCATCTTTTTGCTCTGTGTGCATTACGTAGAGAGTCTGTTGGGGGTTTTGCGTCATTAAGACAATGACCAGGTGGCTCACAATCAGCCACACAGGACAGGGGCAGAACTGAACACAGTGTACAGTATACCTGCACAGTCTGCCTGCTGTTTTTATTCCAGGATTGACATCACAACTATAAGGTACAGTGTATTCCACACAATCTTCACAAACCCTTTTCTGACCTCTGTGTAATTATTATGTACATGACAGCACATGGCACACCAGCTGTTTTAACAGTTAACACACTGATGTCTCTGCGGAGCTTGAGAGTTTTTGTCAGGGCTCAGGCTTCACTTCTCTCACTGTGGCTCTCGAGCACAGTAATACACAGCAGTGTCTTCAGTCTTCAGGCTGCTCATCTGTAAGTACAGCTGGTTTTTGGAATTGTCTCTGGAGATGGTGAATCTTCCCTGGACAGACTGGGAGTAGTATGTGCTGCTGCCAACACCACTGCTAATTCGAGCCACCCACTCCAGCCCTTTCCCAGGAGCCTGTCTGACCCAGCCCATCCAGTAGCTGCTGAATGTGAATCCTGAGGCTGTACAGGTCAGTCTGTGAGATCCTCCAGGCTGGACAACTGCAGGTTCAGACTCAGTCAAGACCTGGGATTGAACACCTGTGAAAGAAACAGAATATTGTATATACCTGAAAATCCAAAGTGAACATTTTAAATAAATTTCTACTTTTAAATTCAAATCTAACAATTTAAGATAAATTAAAACATAAGGTCATTGATTATCTACTTGGAGAAAGTACCACAGCAAATCCCCACCTTGGAGAACTGTCATCACCACACTGGTGATAATTAGAATCTTCATGGTTGCTTGTTTCACAGGGCTGTGACTGAAGTTTCAGCCTCTCCCTCAGTGATCACTGATAAATGCTCAACAGATTTGCATATCACTCTCTCTCTCTAAGGGCCAGGCGGTATAAAAGAGGTTGACAGGCACTTCTTTTCAGCACTAAACTAAAAATACTATACAGTACTTATTACTCCAATGACATTACACACACTAATATACCAATCAATGAAAATCTCCTGCTCTTTGCCCCACAGCTGTGCTGTAGCTCATCCTAGACTTCTGTGTCCCCTGGCATTCCAGTATAGTGACTGTCCCCTGCTGGAGCACATTAATAAGTGCAATATTATCTATTATCATATTTCTCAAATTTAACTGAATTTGAATATCTAGCCATATAAAATAAGTGTGCATAATACATTTGCTGTATATAATTCAAATGTATGTGTTTATTGTGTGTCTTTGTGCCTGTTTTTGGATGCTAAAATGAATATTAATGAGTATTTTGTCATTTATTTGCCTTCATTGTGCTTTATGATTCCCACTGATTTAGTGAACTTTGGATGAATATTATGACCAACCTCTCTCTGAGAGACATTAAAGTTCACTCAAGCCCTGAGCTTGTGAAAGACTTTAATGTCAAGTCTCTCTCTCCACATGTCCCAGATAGACCTGACTTGTGCTGCTTCTTGATGGTGATGTTCCCTCACTTAACTGCAGGCTAGGAGGCGCCGTCTTTAAAATTCAGTTTTGATACAAGCACATAAACTGTTTTATTAAATAAAATACAACAATTAGGAGTGTTAATGTACATTGACCACAGTTATACAGATAGATTTCACACTGCAGGCCATATGGATCAGTGAACACAACACTTGTCTAGAATAACAATGTTTATCCATATTATAATGAGGCATTTCTACAGGTCAACGATCAAAGTGTTATGGATCATATTCCTTCAATGGGAAGAACAGAAAACACAACTAGAGAAAAACCTGGGGAGAATGATGTTTGAAAAGGATCGGCTCTCCCATCTGCAAGTGATCTCTTATTTCTTTTTCTGAATTGACTGATCTCACCCTGGACCGTGCTTGCGTTAGTACTGTATCTGTAATTCTGCCAATGTGCAGCTCTGACACAAGACAGCTTTATTTCAGGCTTGAGTGAGGGAGTGAGAAACTGGGCTTCACAAGAGGTCACAGGACCTACAGAATGACCCCATGGAATCTCTCAGAGCAGCTGTTAAGCTGCCAATTCACGTGGTAAACAGTGAAAGTGTTCATGCAGTGTCAAGCTTCCTGTCTGTGAATGAAACCTGTTATATTTGAGGGTATGTGTCATATCTCTGAGTTCACTTCTCTCCCTGGGACTTTCAAGCACAATAATAGTGTAGCAGTGTCTTCAGTCTTCAGGCAGCTCATCTCTTAAGTACAGCTGATTTGCTGGAGATGGTGAATCTTCCTCCTACACTCTAGCAAAGCCACTGTTGTTTTGTCAAGCCAGGGATGAAGCAGTACCCAGAAAGTCTATTGCATTAACTCTCTCTCAGTTCATTATTATTATGAACATTTGTAGTGAATGTAACAACAGCAAAAGCTATTTTAACAGCTTACAGCTGAAAAGTTTAGTTCTGAATATGGGGAGTTTGTGTGGAATTTGCATGATTCCCCTGTATTCGCATGTGTTTTCACCTGGGCACTGACCTGTTAATTATTGTCAGTAAACCCTGTACATGTGTGAACAACTTGTCTTATGTCCTTTGATTCTGGGATAGCCTATGTGGTCCGCTATCAGGAACAGACTGCTTTCTGATAGTGAATGGAAAGTACCAATGAATAGTACTATTAAGACTTTACTTGTCTGGGGATTTAATCCAAGGAAATTTACAGCATGATAATATTACATTCAAGTTCAAAAATGCTGTTTTGTAGTTTACAACAAAATGAAAAATATAACATCCACACTGCATGTTAAAAGCAGTCTCAATAACAAGAGTGCTTTGCCATTCTTAAAATGAATACAACTGAAAACAAATTAAATAAAATTTGTGATAGGTTTCAATTATAGTAAAAGCACAGCCTGTATGCAGGCCAACTAGGGAACAGAATCTATCAGTGCAGCCTGTTCTGGTTCATAGTAATTTGTTGATTTCTAGTGCTCTGCATTAGAACACTCCGATTCTTTAAATAAAGACCGTATGGGGATTCGTTTGTGTCAGTTCTGATATGCACGGAAACAGCTGGTTGAGATCCAGAGCTCGAGACATTAGAGTGTTTTTATTGAAGTTGTGGTCTGTGGTTTGGAAGTTTTTGTCAGGGCTCCACCTCTGAGTCAATCACTGTGCTCCATACTTCGCACAGTAATACACTGCCGTGTCTTCAGCCTGCAGGCTGTTCATTTGTAGATTCAGCAGCCCGGCAGAATTGTCTTTGGAGATGATGAATCGTCCGCGGATGGAGGCAATGTAGTTAATCGTGCTGCCGTCTGGACTGATCTCTCCAAGCCATTCCAGTCCCATCCCAGGTTTTTGACGTATCCAGGCCATCCAGGAAGAAGACAAACTGAACCCTGACGTTTGGCAGGAGAGTTTCACGGATTCTCCAGGCTTCTTCAGTTCCGATCCTGGCTGGGTCAGGACAATGTCAGACTGGACAACTAAGGAGAAAACAGGAAGAGAAGATTGAGATTCATTCAACTGAAACACCTCTGT
This sequence comes from Atractosteus spatula, assembly GCF_055471065.1. Taxonomy (NCBI): domain Eukaryota; kingdom Metazoa; phylum Chordata; class Actinopteri; order Semionotiformes; family Lepisosteidae; genus Atractosteus; species Atractosteus spatula. The sequence continues at coordinate 7,420,845 of NC_142710.1, read as the reverse complement.
AATTTCAAAAGGAACATTCAATTACAACTTACATGAAATGACTACATGCAGTAGGAGTAGAGAAGTTAAAGACCACATGACACCTCTGACAGTTGTGTACTGCACTAAAACTCTGAATGTGTGATGATCTTAGATCTGCTCCTTCCTCATTAAAGGAGAAATATAATGAACCAGGAGACCAGCAATATTTGCATAATTTAAATGGGTGGGGCTCTCACATGGTATAACCTTCTGAAAGAAGTCGGGTAGGTGGGACTGCACATAATGGCACATAGACTTGTTGCTTGACATGATCACAAAATTATTATTATTATTATTATTTACACTAGACAATGTCAATATTTTCTGCAAATGAGTGAGAAAAAAGTACGAGCATTGTCAACCTGCAGTAGCAAAAATACATTTTCAAGGGAGGTCCACAGTCTGCGTTTGTAGGAGAAAACTGTGGACTGAAATTTATTTAAATTGCTAATTTAATTTCTAGCATTACTCAACATGGCAGCTAATACCATTCAAGGAAGCTGAGACTACCTCAGGCCAGGGGAGTGTGGAGAGACCAGAGTGTGTGCAGTGTGGCAGTGTAGTGGTAGAGTGACCCCTGCTGCTTGAAGAAGATATGGCAGGTGGGACTCCATCCTTCTGTATTCTTGCAGTGTGAATTCCTATAGAATTCCTGTACAGTACGTTTAACTCTGTGATGTATAGTAAATGTGGAAACCACTCTCTAAATTACAGCAGATTCTGAAACATGACATGACTTCCTTTTATTTAGGAGTGAAATGTTTTCAGTTATTTGGCAATGGAGCGTATTCCGTGCTTGTAATTAAAATATTTAACTGTTAAAATAAACACTTGGATAAATGTGATTTTTACCAAGAGTCAATGGTGGGTAGCCCATAGTTTTAATCTCATGAGTTTTTGATGTATACAATTAAAAAAAGTATAATTTTAATTTGTTTGAATGTATGTCTAGATATTCCATTATGAATCACAATATTTAGTTTTTAATTCCACCCACTTGTCACTGCAGCCAGAGGGCGCTCCTTCTCTGTCCTGTCTCTCATTTCGGGTTCTCTGCTGTCCTTCCGGTGTTTCTCTCTCTCTGGGGCTATATATTTCTGGGTCTTTCCCAGCATTGATGTTCGGATGTCCTGAGACCCGCCTAGCATCAGGTCGCCCCACGTCCGCTACCTGAGGGCATAGGTTTCTATTCAACTCCTGAACTGCTGAGCCCCAGCTAACCCCCGTCTCGCCACTGCGCATGGGGTCTTTTCGCTCTCCTGTCATTCCACGGTTCGTCCTTTCCGACATCCGTGACAATGAAAAGTTACAGATGCAGCCATTCAAAGTGCGCGGCACAGACACGTACCGGAGGTAATTGGCTACAGCCTCGCGCATCGTGACGCGCGATGACGCAAAATACGTCAACGGTATGTGATTGGTTGACCGACAGGCACTCGTGGTCCGTTGGTCGGTTGTAGAAAGATTTAAAAGTCTTTACTGTGCCCGTTTAAGAATTGAATATTTATATGGAATTTTACCACTGAAGGGAAATCTTAGTAGCTGAGCATAAAAAGAATAGGAGCATACTGTAACGCGTGTGGAGGCCATAAACGATACTAATTTTGGAACATAAACATACAGTATATGGCTGGTCTTGGTACCTTAAAGAAAACATACACACCAGTATTCCATTTCTCCCTAAACATTTTAAGCATCGAAGTCTTTAACTAAAGTCATACCGGAGCCAACAAGCATACTTTTAGAATTTGATGAAAAGGGAATATAATATGGAATCGCATATCTAAAGAAATTAATAACGATATAATTATATTCCTTTATCTCCGCAAGTCTGAGTTCTTGTGTCCGTCCTATCCAAACCCGAAAGTATTACAATATGTATCTGTATAGCAGGTGGTGGACAGCTTTTTAGTATAGATTACACTTTTCTAAAACGTATTTAAAAAATAAAAATGATTACAATCTAATCTTTCCACGTTTGATCCCAAAATCCCAAGAAAAATAAATCTGAACGGGGAGAAAGCTATGCTGAATGTTTATTAAGATACTTATAAGACAAAGATACTGTATCAATTTATGTTGCACTTGTCTGATTATGATTCAAGAAACACATATAACTAAACATGCGATAATAAAATAAATGTTTATATTGTAACGCATACTGTACAGCCTCCATTTCTTTTTAAAAATTTAAAAGATCGTGTGCGCAGCCTAAGAGGGTGGTCCACTGTCAGTGACAGCTGACAATCCTCCATACTCCCATGTGAAAAATTAATAATGCCAATGTAAACATCGTATTTACAATTTGTTGATAATAGAAATGTTAGGTTCTCTAAAGCTTTGTGATAGTTGACCCACCCAGACAGCAAAAGATCAGCTGCACTGGTGCACTTGATAGCTGCTAGAATAGCTGCACTTTGCTATTCTATTTTTTTGAAGAAATGTTTGTTAAAAGAAAAGTCATGGTGCCAGCTGGATTTGAACCCCACCCTGCAGGTTTAGTAGTCAGGCACGTAGACCAGTGGGATACTAAGGAATTCACATGAGAGGCGAAACAGCCCTACACAGCCCTGTCGCAGTACACCAATATAATCATATCGTTATTAATTTCTTTAGCTACGCGATTCCATATTATATTAGTAGAAAAGCTTAAAACTACCACTTTTTTACACGCTATTTCACACGTTACTTAAAGACTTCGATGCTTAAAATGTTTAGGGAGAAATGGAATACCGGTGTGTATTTTTTCTTCAAAGTACCGATTCCTGGAATCTAACTGGCTGACACCCTTCTGAGGTGGTTCCATAAAATCTGGTATACGGAAAAGAAAGCGTTGATAAAAAAGCCTGGATTCTCATGTATCTGATACAAGTATCTTTTAATACAGTCTTTGATGTGCTCTTGAGGATCCTTGTGATATTTTGAGCTCTGGTTGAATGATAAGTGTCGCAGTTTAAATAATTTTTGTAGTTAGAAATTATGAAATGCTCTGTTAAAAGCAAGGGAGTTTTTTTATGTCCATTGCAGTAAAAGAAAATGCCTGACAAAGTAGGGCTTGGACAGATTCCAAGTGCTTGTACAAATATGCTAAGGAAATTATACTTTGAGTTTACAGCTTGTCCAAAGTCATTCATTATTAATACTATTAGTAAAATCTTCGGTAAAGGGTTTGATGCATAAATATTTCTGATAAAGGTAGGTTGTGTACTTTTCTCCAACTGAGCAATCTTGCTTTCATAAAATATACCAACTTTTTATTGACTGATGATTAACATGCTGTAATACACAGTTTAAATTTAAAAGCTCAAATGCTGTACATGAGAGGTTAAGCTTTATTGGCTCCTCCTGGCGGTTTTACAAGGTGATTCCAGATACTTTTCGGCATGACGTCAAATGACGTGATATACCGTGTGATACTGCGTGATACTGTGTTTTGATGCGACACGCCCACCGGGGTATACAGCGAAATAACCCACCCATTTTGAATGGCTGCATCTGTAGTTGTCCTTAGTGACTATGACTTTCATATAATTAAAGAAATTAACTTGTTAACTTACATTTCTTAATTAACCAAGGTAAGGTGATGGTTGTGACTTCCTTGTTTCAGCATTCTGATACAAAATAACACTCGATAAAAAGCATAAGAAACATTACTGTAGATGTGGGTAGTTGTTTCTCTGTTGCCTGAGATTTGTGCTAAATTGCTGAGATTCAGCTTCAGCAACTGCGGACAACTGCTGGATGCATCTTAATATTTTAACTGCTCCATTTTGGACACTGTTGGAAATATGCATCAGTTTTACATGAGTGTAATTTCTTTCTGGAAAAAAAAGAAAGATGCAAATGTTTATGTGCTTGGTATTAGGTAGCTTTGAGAAAGTATCTGGAAGATGTTCTTGAAAATTAGGCATCTTTTTGCTCTGTGTGCATTACGTAGAGAGTCTGTTGGGGGTTTTGCGTCATTAAGACAGTGACCGGGGGCTCACAATCAGCCACACAGGACTGGGGCAGAACTGAACACAGTGTACAGTATACCTGCACAGTCTGCCTGCTGTTTTTTTTTCTTCTAGGATTGACAACACAACTATAAGGCACAGTGTAATCTACACAATCTTCACAAACCCTTTTATGACATCTGTGCAATTATTATGAACATGTCTGAACATGACACAAGAGCTGCTTTAACACTTAACTCTGATGCCACTGAGGAGCTTGAGGGTTTTGCCAGGGCTCAGGCTACACTTACTCACTGTGGGTCTCGAGCACAGTAATACACAGCAGTGTCTGCAGTCTTCAGGCTGCTCATCTGAAAGTACAGCTGACTTTTGGAATTGTCTCTGGAGATGGTGAATCTTCCCTGGACAGACTGGGAGTAGAATGTGCTGCTACTGTCATACTTAATTGCAGCCACCAACTCCAGCCCTTTCCCAGGAGCCTGTCTGACCCAGCTCATCCAGTAGCTGCTGAATGTGAATCCTGAGGCTGTACAGTTCAGTCTTTGAGATCCTCCAGGCTGAACTACTGCAGATTCAGACTCTGTCAAACCTGGAATAGAATACCTGCGAAATAAACAGTATGGTTTATATAGTTGAAAACTTAAGGTGAACAAGTTTAAATGATTTTCTAATTTTGAATTAAAATCTAGTAATTAAACATAAATTAAAAAATGAGATCAAAGGTTATCTACTCGAAAAAAGTGACAAACCAAAGCCCAAAGAATGAATATAATGAATATAATACAACAAATTAAAATGAGTAAAAATAAATTCAATAAAATAAACAAAATCTAAAACCAACTAAATAAATTTTGCAAAAGATTTCAGAGACAGTAAAAGCACACTCTGGAATGGAAACAGAATCTATCAATGTGGCCTGTTCTGGTTCAATAGTGGTGATTTCCAGTGCTCTACATTAGAACACACCAATTCCTTAAAGAAAGACCACATGGGGAATTAGAAATGTTATTTCCTGTTATCTACGGAAGCAGCTGGTTGAGATCCAGACCTTGAGACATTAGAGTGTTTGTACTGAAGATGTGGTCTGTGGATTGGAAGTTTTTGTCAGGCTCCTGCTCTGGGTCAGTCTCTGTGCTCCATACTTCACACAGTAACACACTGCCATGACTTCAGCCTGCAGGCTGTTCATTTGTAGATTCAGCATCCCAGTGGAATTGTCTTCAGAGATGTTGAATCGTCCACGGGCAGAGGGGATGTAGGCGATCGTTTTGCCATTGTCACGTTCGTAAACCCCTCCTCTTAAGGATGCTCCAGCCCTTCCTTGTTTTTTACTCATCTCCTGCACCTTTTCCCTGTTCAAGCCCCCTTTTCAGTTCTCCTTAAAAGCTAGGCACTGACTCTGTTCCGGGCTCTGCCTTGGTTCCTGTACCAGGCGAGTCCGGGACCTGGAAGCGCCTGGTCCCGTCAAGCTTTTAAGTTCCTGTTCCTGCCAGTTCCCGTTTTTATTGTGTTCGTCTTGGATGGACCGCCCAGTTTTGGATTTTCGCCTTCTCTAGGATTCCCCCTTGGAATTATTTCTGGCCACACCTACCCGAACACCAACACACGATGGACACGTCCCCTGTTTTCATTCCCGACTCCCGCATGCTTTTTCCCTGTGTTTGCCTCACTCTACCCCGGATCGTGTTGTCTGCATAGGGTCCTAAAAGAATGCTTCCGTTACATCTGTCTGGACTGATCTCCAGTCCCATTTCAGGTTTTTGATGTATCAAGCCCATCCAAGAAGATGGCCATCTGAACACTGAAGTTTAGCAGGAGAGAGCTACACGGATTCTCCAGGCTTCTTCACGTCCGATCCTGATATGATCAGAATCCTGACATGCCAGGATTATTGACATGAAACACTTAACACAGTATTTATTTTTTGAATGATCGTCGGTTTTAAACATACATATATATGTATCTGGCTTTTGTGGCTATTTACGCTGTGTGAATTAACATTATTAATCTTCATAATCTTTACATATGCAACAATGATATTGCTGAGTGATTTCACACATAGTTGTGGGTTTTTGTCAGGGCTCAGGCTTCACTTCTCTCACTGTGGGTCTCGAGCACAGTAATACACAGCAGTGTCTTCAGTCTTCAGGCTGCTCATCTGTAAGTACAGCTGGTTTTTGGAATTGTCTCTGGAGATGGTGAATCTTCCCTGAACAGACTGGGAATACCATGTGCTGCCACCACTGCTGGTAATTCTTGCCACCCACTCCAGCCCCTTCCCAGGAGCCTGTCTGACCCAGCCCATGTGGTAGCTGCTGAATGTGAATCCTGAGGCTGTACAGGTCAGTCTGTGAGATCCCCCAGGCTGGACAACTGCAGGTTCAGACTCAGTCAAAACCTGGGACTGTTTCACCTGTGAGAGAAACAGAATGTTGTGTCTACCTGAAAATCCAAAGTAAACATTTTAAATAAATTTCTACTTTTGAATTCAAATCTAACAATTTAACATAAATTAAAACATAAAATCAATGGTTATCTACTTGGAGAAAGTACCACAGCAAATCCCCACCTTGGAGAACTGTCATCACCACACTGATGATAATTAAAATCTTCATGGTTGCTTGTTTCACAGAGCTGTGACTGAAGTTTCAGCTTCTCCCTCAGTGATCACTGATAAATGTTCAGCAGATTTGCATAACACTCTCTCTCTCTAAGGGCCAGGCGGTATAAAATGGGTTGACATGCACTTCTTTTCAGCACTCAACTAAAAATACTATACAGTACTTATTACTCCAATGACATTACATACACTTATATACCAATCAATGAAAAACAATGACAACATAAAAAATTATTTTGATTTCGATGCAGAAGGCCAATCTGTCATTTTCATGAACTGTTTTTTCAAGAACTCTACAACATTATTTGTCCTGTATTAAAAAGGTTTTTATTATTTCTAATTTGTCCTGGTCTTTTCGCTCTCCTGCCGTTCGTTCTTTCCGACATCCATGACACCACTGATACTAAACATACAATCTGAGCATAGTAAAATGAAAAATGAAGGTGCTTTTGAAACTAACTGTAAGAAATTGCCATTTTGAAAATCCATAAATGGATTTGAAGAAAAAACATTTTGCCTGTTTTCTGTGTGTGGGAGGAACTCTTTCTGTGACTGTGAAGCTCTTGTATGACCTCAGTGTGACTCTTCCACACAGTGATACACTGCAGTGTCTTCAGCACCCAGGCCTTTCCCTTGCAGATACACTGTATTTTTGGATGTGTCATTGGTCAGCGTGAACTGACGTTGAAGACACTGCGAGTAATATATGGAGCCAGAATTAATCTCTCCTATCCACTCGAGTCCTTTTCCTGGAGCCTGACGAATCCAGTACCTCCAATAACTAGTGAACGAGAATCCTGATGTGGAGCAGGAAATTCTCATGGATTCTCCAGGCTTCTTCACCTGTGCCTCCGACTGTACAATTTCACAGTTTCCATCTGGAACAAAATCACATAGAAGATCAATGCAAACATCAAAACAGAAAACTCACACTGTTAGTGGATTGAAAAAGAAAGTAGGATTTTTAAATTCACACTACATGGAAACCAGAAGGAATAGGATATTCCTAAACATTTTGTCTTTTTTAGAGATATGAGCTGCATTTTTCAGGAAAAGAAAACACCAAGCAGTTTCAATGCCATGGTTACAACCAGTAGAGGAACAGGAAGGGGACAGTGCTCCAGAGGACTGTAACTGATCGCGTCCTGCAGGTGGTTAAACAGGATGTGTCTGTGGTGAGATTTTGCATGGGGATCCACAGCAGTGTTCAACAGGAGCACTCAGAGTGTGGGGGGCTGCAGTCTTAGATTTGTGATGCAATGTTACCTTCTGTGTGACTGCTGGGGAACCTCCTACAGGTGTTGAATGAGCAGAACAAGACAAACAATTTTCCTGTGAATATTTAAGATGATACTTGTGTTCTCTCGTGTCCTCCATGGGAGAACTGCAGGACTCGGCTCTTCCAAAACAACAGTCTTGTGCCCCCTGGGTGGTTCAAAGGCTCTTGTTTCCTGTTTCCCCAGACCCAGCGCAGACAGTGTGGACATGATGGAAAGAGCAACACACACAGAATCATTGTGCCTCACTCTCACCATCATCTTCATCATTATTACACTGCGAGAGGGGAATTACTGTGCGTTTCAGACAGACTCAGGTTATGATAGCAGGAGAGAAGAAGACACAGAGGAACAGTAAAAGGCAAAGAGTGTGGAGGTAAATCAGATTAGGTCAGAGCTCCAGGTGAGACTATAATTGTTGCCTCCTCCACTTGACAACACAGTCCAGTAACAAAAGTAACACAGTAACAATACACTTATCCAGATACATGAGATTGCATTTTTACTTCACCTGATAGCAAAGAAAAATGTTTCTTGTTTTGGAAGGAATTATTTTTTTCGTGGGGGTGTAGTGGAATCATTTATAATGAAAAGACAAAAGCTGTGAGCATTTAATTTTGACTGATAATTTAATCCAAGGATAAAAAAATACATTGGTTTAAACCTCCAAGGGCCATATTTTTTTTCAACGCCTAAACTTCACCACAAAGTAGCATTTGCATTTAAAGTTTTAAAAATGTCCAATTGGAGAAGAATGACGCTGGTCCTCCTAGAGAGTGAGTGGTGAAAGTCCAGAGTATTTTTCACATTTCCAACTTGCAAATAAGTATGTGAAACCAGAATGCTTAGATTAAATTGAATTTCATTTTGATTCTCATTTAATGTTTTTTTATGATTACTTTTGGTCTGATTGCTTGATGAAATAGACCCTTTATTCCCTCCTTTTTCACCAAAAGTACAGGAGAACAGTGTTGTGTACAGTACAGAATATCTTCACTGCAAACATCACACAGTTCTTTACACTGATGTTGTAGTGCCCCCTGCTGGACATTGCATGATGTCTGATCTTGACTGAAAATAACCCCTCATAAATGGCATGACTTCATGACATTTTGAGTAATATAGTCATGTTTGAGCCAAAATATTAACTGTGAACACAGGCTTACTTTGGTTCCTGAGGGGTACTTTGGTGTTCCATTACAGATGTTGCCTGGGATTTTATTCTGTATCTGTTTGTTCTCTTTTTTAAACTGAATTAACTGTGTTATGCAGTAGATGTAAGGTAACAATTCTAGATAAAACAGCACATGTCTGTTATGAGCAGATTTCTTATTCCTTACATGTGCACTAGCATATTGAAATGGCTGAATGATTTCAGAAGCAGTGGGGGATTTTTGTCAGGGCTCAGGCTTCACTTCTCTCACTGTGAGTGTCTAGTGCAGTAATACACAGCAGTGTCTTCAGTCTTCAGGCTGCTCATCTGTAAGAACAGTTTACTGCTGGAGTCGTCTCTGGAGATGGTGAATCTGCCCTGGACAGACGGGGCGTAGTACTGAGCAGGACTGCTATTAGGGTTGATACGAGCAACCCACTCCAGCCCCTTCCCAGGAGCCTGTCTGACCCAGCCCATGTAAGAGTCTTTAAATGTGAATCCTGAAGTTGTACAGGTCAGTCTGTGGGATTCTCCAGGTTTTACTACTGCAGGTTCAGACTCAGTCAACGCAATCTGGGACTGAACACCTGTAGGGGAACAAAATATAAATATTCAACTTTTTGAATACTTTCAAAGACAATGTCAATATTTGCAAGTAAATATATGAGTGTCATCACCTGTAAAACACAGAGTTGCTACAATCAGCGCTGTTAAGACCCTCATTGCTGATTGTTTAGACTGAAAGGTACTGAAGAGAAGCTGACTGGCTGCTGTTCAGTCTCTCAGCTGTATCATTAATAAGGGGCTGGTAGTTTGCATAGGAGCCTCCTGCAGGGGTGGAGCAGAGCTGCACAGACTTTAAATTCACTGACACAGGACACTGGAGCTGATGGACTCCTCACAGTAGGGACCCCAGTACAGATCCTATAAAGTATTGAATGCAATATAGTGAAAACATTTATTTACAAGTTAAGTTTTATTATTATATACAAAGGTATAGATAGATTTAATCTGGGTAATTTTTTAAACACGTTCTTAATATGAAATTTCCAGGTGGATGCTGCACATTGGTGGTGGTGGAGGGGAGTCCCCATTACCTGTAAAGCGCTTTGAGTGGAGTGTCCAGAAAAGCGCTATATAAGTGTAAGCAATTATTATTATTATTATTATTATTAAATTTCTGCTCTTACATGAGAAGTTAGTTGTCCTTAGTGACTATGACTTTCACATAATTAAAGAAATTAACTTGTTAACCTACATTTCTTAATTAACCAGTGTAAGGTGATGGTTGCAGCTTCCTTGTTTCAGCATTCTGATACAAAATAACACTCAGAAAAAAGCAAAAGAAAAGTTGTTGTAGATGTGGGTGGCTGTTTCTCTGATGCCTGAGCTTTGTGCTAAGTTGCTGAGATTCAGCTTCAGCAACTGCAGACTTCTGCTGGATGCATCTTTACATTTTAACTGCTCTGTTTTGGACACTGTTGGAGATATGCATCAGTTTTACATTAGTGTGAAGTTATTTCCTCTGGAAATAGCTCTTTTCTTCTGGAAATAAGAAAGATGCAGATGTTTATGTGCTTGGTATTAGTTAGCTTTGAGAAAGTATCTGGAAGATGTTCTTGATAATTAGGCGTCTTTTTGCTCTGCGTGCATTACGTTGTGAGTCTGTTGGGGGTTTTGCGCCATTAAGACAGTGACCAGGAAGCTCACAAATCAGCCACACAGGACTGGGGTAGAACTGAACACAGCATATACCTGCACAGTCTGCCTGCTGTTTTTTTTTCCAGGATTGACATCACAACTATAAGGCACAGAGTCTTCTACACAATCCTCACAAACTCAGTTCTGATATCTGTGTAATTATTATGTACATGACAGCACATGGCACAGCAGCTGTTTTAACAGTTAACACACTGATGTCATTGAGGGGCTTGAAGGGTTTTTGTCAGGGCTCAGGCTTCACTTCTCTCACTGTGAGTGTCGAGCACAGTAATACACAGCAGTGTCTTCAGTCTTCAGGCTGCTCATCTGTAAGTACAGCTGATTCTTGGAATTGTCTCTGGAGATGGTGAATCTTCCCTCTACACTCTGGCTGTACCATGATTTACTTGAATCAGGACGGATTTGAGCCACAAACTCCAGCCCCTTCCCAGGAGCCTGTCTGATCCAGCCCATGTAATGATCTTTAAATGTGAATCCAGAAGTTGTACAGGTCAGTTTGTGGGATTCTCCAGGTTTTACTACTGCGGGTTCAGACTCAGTCAACACAATCTGGGACTGAACACCTGTAGGAGATCAAAATAAAAATATTCAACTTTTTGAATACTTTCATAGACAATGTCAATATTTGCAAGTAAATATATGAGTGTCATCACCTGTGAAGCACAGAGTTGTCACAATCAGCGCTGTTAAGACCCTCATTGCTGACTGTTGAGACTGAAAGGTACAGAAGAGAAGCTGACTGGCTGCTGTTCAGTCTCTCAGCTGTGTCATTAATAAGGGGCTGTGAGTTTGCATAGGAGTCTTTTGCAGGGGTGGAGCAGAGCTGCACAGCCTTTAAATTCACTGACACAGGACACTGGAGCCAATAAGCTTCTTACACTAGGGAATCCATTACTTTATTTTGGAAGAGTTATCAATGTGGTGACTCTTTTCTATCATGATATTGGGAATGTTTTCTGTTCTGCTTGTATTAACAAAATGCACCTGTTGCTTTGCGTAATGTTTTGTAAATCTGGAATTGTTGTTTGTAGCTGTTGAAAGGAGCACAGCACTTAGCTACCAAGACTATACAGGATGGAATATCACAGTGTAAAGTAAGTGAATGTCTCAACAGTGTCATTACTTCTACTAAGTGTGTGCATTAATTTCACTCAGGCTAATCACTGATATTGTGATATTCCATTTTTTGAAAATCTGAACAATCTTAGTTCCTTGAAATTCATAGTTTATATGCCTGGGGTGTTATGGATCAAGCGATTTCCTGCAATAAAAAAAGTTTATTTAAATTCACTGCAGTTTTTTAATCATGGGAAATACTTTCAACACTATCTCATAGTACCTGAGAATGGATTACAATTATGCTCATGTGTTCTAGAAAAGCTGTTATGTATGTTGGTTATGCTCTGTGGCCTGCTCTATCCAGCTAAATTGGTCTAAGTGTCTAAATTGCTCCTGTTTGCTTGTGTGAGGATGACCTGCGTTGGACTTATGGGTAAGACTAAGGCCGTTCCTATAGTGTAGTCTTAAATTGTGCTCTGTTTCAGCTGTTTCCAGCTCACCCTGTAAAGATAAAGCAGTTAGTGAAAATAAACAGACACTTTCAATACAAATATAGAGTTCAAAACATGTACATTAATAAATGTCACAGCTTCCAGGTATTGGAGCAGTGTGTACCTTGCCTGTGCCACTGTGATGCCTTTGTTCAATTAGCAGGAATATTTCTTTTCAGATCCTCATCTGTGGAGCTACAGCACCCCCTACTGACAGAATAACTGTCTCTGCAGACTGCAGATTTGTATGATGAAACATACACAGAAATGTTTAAGAGTCAGGCTATTCAACACTTGGGCCTGGTAAGATGGCAAACAGGAGCTGCCTATGGAAGAATCAGCAAGAGCATGAAGAGGTACTGGGGTTGGTGAGGGGCACACAAATCTGTTTTTATGCCCTAATGGATAATAAAAATGAAATCACATACAGCTCAACACATTAACACATTGTTGTGTGTGTTAAGCTGCTGTTGCACTGCAATTTCCCTCACGGGATCAATAAAGTATCTATCTATCTATTAGCCCCAATCCCCATCATTCAGAGCTGCTGTTTTCCATACCCCCCTTTGACACAGGTTTATATCTGAAATCATTTCCAGATACAAGAGTATCTGCCATGAGGTATAAGAGGGTCACTTCTGAGATTTCTAACATGAGTGAAGCAGTAATTATAAATACTGTATAGTGGATATACTGGGTTTTGTAATCCTGTAAACACTGAAAAAAAAGTACTTACTAATGCTTAGGAAAGTTGATTCTGCCCTACATTATCACTAACTGTTGTTGAAAAATTGGTCAACACATCTGTTTTCTCCCAGATTGACTACTGCAACGCTCTACACATTGGGGTTACTACATCCACAAAACAAACTTCAGAATGTCTAGGCCTCGACAGCCAGAATTCTGACCAGGTCTAGTGCAATTGATCACATTACTCATATCCTAGAGTCCTAGAGACATCCTAGACACTGGGTTTCTGTCAGGTTTCATGTTGGCTTCAAAATCCTCATGCTCACCTAAAGGCGCTGCATGGCTTGGCACCTCAGTATGAATCTGAGCTATTATCACCCTACTCCCCACCTCGCAACCTTTGGTCTTCTAATTCTGGTCTCTCCGGTTATGCCATAAGCTCTGGAATTCTATCATGAAGGATATCAGAGAGTGACATTCGTTAAGCTCTTTCATAAAGAGACTCAAAATCTTTCATAGAAAGGCATTTTCTTAACTGGTTCTTTCATTTACCCCTTTGCTCTTGCCGTATGTATACCCCCATCTATTATCTGTCATTGTATTTTCATTGTGTATGAATTGTTCACTTTTGATAAGAGTTCTGTAAAGCGTTTTGAGAAACTAAAAGATAAAGAAAAACAGCACAACATGAGCCTTATTTGATTTCCTTAGGCATCTTTCCATAGACATCTAGAAGTAACAGACATCCTGAATTCAAAACTTTTTGAGGCACATAAAGACATTGCTTTTGTGTTTGTAAAGTTGAGTTTGCACTGTGGAAAGTTTTTGTACAGGCTTGTCGCTGCTTCAGTTCACTGTGAGTGTCTCGCACAGTAATACACAGCTGTGTCCTCAGTGCTCAGGCTTTTCCCCTGTAAAAACACTGTGCTGCTGGAGGTGTCTCTGGTGATGGAGAACCGGCTCTTGAATGACTGTGAGTACTCAGTGCTTCCACCAGCCCAGATAACTCCAATCCACTCCAGCCCTTTCCCAGGAGTCTGACGAACCCAGTGTGTGCCATAGCTGGTGATGGAGTATCCTGAGATCTTACAGGACACCTGCACAGAGTCTCCAGGCTTCTTGATCTGAGGCTCCGAAGAGGTCAGGGAAATTCAGAAAACATCTGTAAAGCAAACCGCAATAAAATATAATTAGAATTGGCAAGAAAAGTCCACAGAATGAAGGAATTTGAAATAGTGATTCTGATTCTAATATTAATAGAAAGATTGAATAATAGTACAGCCCTTAATTGTATACATACAGTATACACTTACTTGGTAGGAAAGTGAGGAAAATGATATAAATGAAAGTCATCTTTGGTGAGATGTTTGCAGGTGATGAACAAGCAGATACAGTATCAGCAGTACAGCCACTCTCCCTCCCCAGTGTCTCTCCTCACAGAAAGCAGCAGTATTAGAGCAGGAAGGCTGTGGGCTGATTTGCATGAAGACCCCCAGGGACTCCAATAAAAAGCACAGAGACGGGGGGTCAGGGCCAGTGATTAGGATGGTGGGGAGAAAGCTGGACCGGAAATGAGTTCAGTCTCAGCACTGAAGCCTTGAAGTTATAAAAAACAAACTTAAGAGAATCAACAGAGCTCAACATGGAATCTAAAAGAGTTTGTAGAGATTTGCTAACACTGTTGAATTATTTGAAGTCTGTTAATGGTTGATGGCTGGGTTGTCATATTGTCCACATGTGTATTATAACCATATTACACTGCTGTGTGGAATTACTTCCAGCTGACCATAGGAACATTAGAATGCTTCAGGATGGTGTTGAGAGGGTCTCTGTGGACTTTGTACACACTTTACCTGCAGGAAATGCAATATTTTATAAGGTGGACATTCAGAACTGGTTTGAACTGGATTGGGAGAATGCTGGACAATTCTATGCCATTATATAGGAACATGTGCTACAAACTTGCAGTAACCAATTGTGTGAAAATAAGTTATCTTTGGTAAATAGGGAAGTAGGAAGATGTGCGTGATTTTGAAACACTGCCAATCTTGTAAGCACAGGGAAGAGAGATAGATAACAGAAAAATATTTAAGGACTGTTAATTACTTTGAGAAAAATACACCAAGCACCTCTGTGTGTTTTCGCTCCCATGAAATGAAACTTCTTTTAACTTCTGAAACAGACTCCTGTCTTTTAAGGAAAGCAGATGACACAGGATGGAAATTCCTCTATAAAGAGATGTGAGTGGAGCGCTGTATCAATTTCCTGAATAAGTACATGCCTAACCTCTATTTGTTCCTTTGTAACCACTGTATAAAGCCCATCTATGGACTTGATATCTTTTATCACTATCCTGCAAAATTTTGAAACATCAACTCCACAACACTGTGTACAAAGACTTGTCTCCTATTTCTTTAGGGAATCATAAACCTTTCCGCTAAATATCCAGTTCTGACCATGTGTCTATGTTTCATGGTTCATTGCTTTTGTGTGTAGAAATGACAGAGATTGCTCGTGTTTCTGTGATTGTCACACTTCACTAAGCTGTATTGTAATAAACAATGCAAACCTGAACACAGTTGCAGATATGCTTTTAGAAAAAGATTGTTTTATTCTTTTTCGGGTGGAATTGAAACAGAAAATAATGTGTCTAAGCAATTAGTGGGCCAGACATTCGCTGTCAGACTGAGGCGCCCATCTGAACAGTACAATCTACACAGATTAGTCTGGCAGTGGAGAGCTTGTGTGGTTTTGAAAACTTAGCTCTTAAATGTCATTCGTTAAATTTCTCCCAGGAGCTCATAACTGGTACATTTATATCTGCACACTTATCAAGCACCATTCAATATAAGAGTAATTTTTCACTCTAACGTCATTTGTTTACATTTTCAGTCATTTCACTTACAGTATGTGTCTCTTCACTGAGTTTTTCAGACACAGTCTGCTAAGTCTTTTATTCTGGTGATGATTGTATTTATTGTGCAAGCCATTAAACAAACCTGAACAACTGAGAAAAGAACAACTTTCCATGGTTTGATTGTGTTGTGATATTTCTTAGCTTCTCACTGAGGCCTAATTCTTACCTAGCCAAGTCAATAAAGACATTCTTTTGCTCAACATCCATCACTGTAGCTAATTTCATAAAGCAGCTCTTCTCTGTTTTATCCTTGAAGTGTACATCTACCTTTGAGTTCTTAAGAACCAAAATTTTATCCAATATATTTGTCCCTTCACTGCAGTGTTGAAAATCTGATCAGTGGCACGGTGAACCTTCCAAAGAATTAAGACTTGGACCACTAGAAATAATGCAATAAGCAAATATACTGTACAATAATTATCTCTACACTAAAGAACATTCATTGGGTAGCATAAATTAGAGACAAGCAGATCAGTCAAGCATAGTTTTTATTGTTTTTTAATCTTGAGTTTCTTCACCGTTAATAATAATTTCAATGTGTGTTTCACTCAAAAGCTTTTTTGTGTGCCACTCGTGGTATGTGTGCTGTGCGTGTTGTTTGAGGTAAGGAGGATCCTGGGCGGAGTTCAGAAAGGGGCTACCTCGGGTAATGTTTAGGGAGTTTACCAAAGCCAAAAGCCAAAATACACAAACCGTGGTCCAAGGACAAACCGAAGAGTTCAGGGAACGAAGCAGGTAAGTTTCATAGATGCCAAAACAAGGAGCCGAAACCCACAAACTGTAGTCAAAATATGCCGAAGTACATATTTTCAGAAGTCAGAAAACCGAAGTACAAGAAGACACTAACCAGAAAGGCAGGAAGATACTCTAAACCAGTAAGAACCCAATACCGAGCACTGAGTGTTGTGCCAAAAGTTCTTAAAACATGGTAACACCGTAGGTGTGGTGCTGAACAGCTAAGGTGATTGGTTAACTGTTTTACGAGGTGTACACCTTCTTAAGGGGACTGCGGAGGGATTGCGCGAAGTTGAGGTTGGAAAATCCTTAGTGTGCGGTCTTTGGAACTGACCTTGTGAACATGTTGCTATGGCGTACATACAGTATATACAGCACACCACTTGCAGCAGTGAGGCGACCTGCAGGAAAACCACAGTCAAATCAGATAAGTGCAGTTCATTTGGTTTCTCTAGGGACAGCAACATCCAAGAATTCAATTCTTTATGAATGGTTGGAATATTTGGTAAGAGAGGTTTGGCTTAACCTGCTTGGTTAATGGCCCTCATCTCAGCCACTAGATGAGCAGGATCAAACCCCATTCAAAAGGAGTGAACTTAGGGCCAGCTGCATGGTGGAGATGGGGTGGAAGAGGGATGCTTGAGGTGAATGTGAAAGGAGGTGTTTGTGTTTCATATACATTAGGTACAGCTGTGTGTGATTGGCTTGTTGTTATCCCTCCTGAACTTTTGTTAATAAATTCCTTTTAAGAACAAGATGAGACCATGCAGATTTACATAAGTGAATTTTCATAAGAGAGAAACTGTGGTAAGTGTATTTTCTATGGCTTGTGGGTTTTTGTCAGGGCTCAGGCTTAACTTCTTCCACTGTGGCTCTCGAGCACAGTAGTACACAGCTGTGTCCTCAGTCTTCAAGCTGCTCATCTGCATTTCCACTGTGTTTCTGGAGTTGTCTCTGGTGAGAGTAAGTCTTCCTTTGACAAAATCTGCGTAGCTTGTACTTAAGCTACTGCTAATATACCCCAGCCACTGTAGTTCTTTTCCAGGGAGCTGTCGAATCCAAAACATGGTGTGACTGGTGAAAGTGAATCCTGAGGCAGTACAGGGGATTGTTAAAGTTTCTCCTGGCTTCTTTACTTGTGCCTCAGGCTGGGTCAATACCACTTCACCGAGGACCCCTGCATAAAAAAGTACAATTTAGAATCACACAGACAGTATCTGGATATTGTGATTCAAAACAGTTGTTAATATCATGAGTGCAGAACTTACATTTGACACCTGACATGAACATGAACATGAACAAGAGGGGAAAAGTCCACATCTTGAACAATGGAGGAAGAAGCTGAGGTGAAAGAGTGAGACAGACAGAAGATGACAGAACTGACACCCTGGCCATCATCAGCCTCGCTGTGGAGAGATAAACACTCTGGGCTCTTTGCTTTGCATACATTTCCTCAAGAGGAGGCACCTGCTGGCTCCGTTCATATTTAAACACACAACATCTCCAACAGAAACATACTAACAGAGGAAGACAAACAGGAAACAGTAGGTTTTCACATAAAAGATTCTTTTCTTGGTCTGGAGAAGGATCTACAGTCTTTATGCGAGAATTGTTTTATTACTTCTTGTCTCTCAGAATATCAAGTCAAGGGTGACAAGACTTCATATAGTGGAATGGATTTCATATTATGGAATGGAAACCATAAGGCCGTACCTATGGTAGACCAGTGCTGGAGACTGGCACATTGTATTAAATATATAAGAGTACAATCAATTAGATAGTACTATGCATACAGACAGAAAAAAAACAATAACTATTCACTGTCATTTATCAATAAAATACATCTTTGTCATTTCTTGTAAGCTGATTTTGTAGCTTTAATACTGTAATGTAAGTTTTAAATGACTGTTGTTATAACATATTATTTACTATAATTTACTGAGTTAAGGGCGTTTTTCTTGGAGATGTCTCTTCCCTGATGTTACAGCATCACCTACAGGCAGAAAATGCACTTTAGGTGGAGAAAGTGTTTTCTGGGACAGGAAACGGGGATGATGTCTTTTTCTGTTTCACACACCAGAGAAAAGGAAGACAAAATGAAGGGTTTATATTTGTCATATATCTCAATTACCTTACTCACTTCCTTGTCTGAAAGTAAAGTTCATCCAAAATTTTCTAATATTCTATACATCCTGCAGTACGTAAGGGAAATCTGAAAGTGTAAACTAATTGAGACTGTTTTTACTGCCAGCCCTTGAATTTTGGTGTCAGAAGAAAAACATTGGCTGAAAAAAAGAACCCTTGTTGAGCCCGAACCTAAAGGCCAATCCAAGTATCCTTGTAACCCTCAGTAGAGGCACCATCTTTTTGTATAACCTTTAAAATCCAGGTTAAACATTTCCTTTAGACCTCAGCTTGGGATGTCAACTTTTCCTGTCCAGGACCCTCATAGGTCAAAGGTGGCCACTGTGGGTTAGATCCACAATAGGCACGACAACAGAACTGAAACTCCATATGAAAGATCTAAAGAAATTCAAAAAACCCTGGAAAACAATGAATTTGCTTAAGATATCTTAGATATCTGGATATCTTAGATATTTTAATGCTCTTGAAGAGGTCATGAATAGACAAGAATATCATTCGGCACAAACTTTTGCATCACATCCTTGAAGACATGGTTACTGAAAACTTGAAAAACTGTTTGAGCATTGTTTCGCCCGAAGGGCATTACAAGTGGACCATGTGTTGTCAAGAAAGCCATCTTTCACTCATTGTCTTTGCGAATGCAAATCAAATTGTAAGCACCCCGAAGATCCAGCTTAGGAAAGACTGTCCTTGTACAGGTGGCTGGTAACATCAGAAGGGTGCTTAGTGGGAGGTCCAAATGTAAAAGTTGGTAGGGGTGTCCAAGGCCATAGACTTTGAGCTGTGATGGTTTTCCGCTAACAGGGAGAAGTGATCCAATAGTTGATGGATGATGGGCAAGAGGTTATTTCAAAGATAGTTGAGCCAACACTACCCAGATTTCATTGATTTTACATGGCTCAGTCTCCTGTAAAGGCTGTCTAAACACCCAATTGAGGTACTGTATTGCACTGCCTAAACAGACAAACAAGCAATGAAGTACAGTGCCTTGCGAAAGTATTCGGCCCCCTTGAACTTTTCAACCTTTTGCCACATTTCAGGCTTCAAACATAAAGATATAAATTTTTTATTTTATGTGAAGAATCACCAACAAGTGGGACACAATTGTGAAGTGGAACGAAATCTATTGGATTTTTGAAACTTTTTTAACTAATAAAAAAATGAAAAGTGGGGCGTGCAAAATTATTCGGCCCCTTTACTTTCAGTGCAGCAAACTCACTCCAGAAGTTCAGCGAGGATCTCTGAATGATCCAATGTTGTCCTAAATGACTGATGGTGATAAATAGAATCCACCTGTGTGTAATCAAGTCTCTGTATAAATGCACCTACTCTGTGATAGTCTCAAGGTTCTGTTGAAAGCGCAGAGAGCATCATGAAGACCAAGGAACACACCAGGCAGGTCCGTAATACTGTTGTGGAGAAGTTTAAAGCCGGATTTGGATACAAAAAGATTTCCCAAGCTTCAAACATCCCAAGGAGCACTGTGCAAGCGATCATCTTGAAATGGAAGGAGTATCAGACCACTGCAAATCTACCAAGACCTGGCCGTCCCTCTAAACTTTCAGCTCAGACAAGGAGAAGACTGATCAGAGATGCAGCCAAGAGGCCCATGATCACTCTGGATGAACTGCAGAGAACTACAGCTGAGGTGGGAGAGTCTGTCCATAGGACAACAATCAGTCTTACACTGCACAAATCTGGCCTTTATGGAAGAGTGGCAAGAAGAAAGCCATTTCTCAAAGATATCCATAAAAAGTCTCGTCTAAAGTTTGCCACAAGCCACCTGGGAGACACCCCAAACATGTGGAAGTAGGTGCTCTGGTCAGATGAAACCAAAATCGAACTTTTTGGCCACAATGCAAAACGATATGTTTGGCGTAAAAGCAACACAGCTCATCACCCTCAACACACCATCCCCACTGTCAAACATGGTGGTGGCAGCATCATGGTTTGGGCCTGCTTTTCTTCAGCAGGGACAGGGAAGATGGTTACAATTGAGGGGAAGATGGATGCAGCCAAATACAGGACCATTCTGGATGAAAACCTGTTGGAGTCTGCAAAAGACCTGAGACTGGGACGGAGATTTATCTTCCAACAAGACAATGATCCCAAACATACAGCAAAATCTACAAAGGAATGGTTCACAAATAAACGTATCCAGGTGTTTGAATGGCCAAGTCAAAGTCCAGACCTGAATCCAATCGAGAATCTGTGGAAAGAGCTGAAAACTGCTGTTCACAAACGCTCTCCATCCAACCTCACTGAGCTCGAGCTGTTTTGCAAGGAAGAATGGGCAAGAATTTCAGTCTCTCGATGTGCAAAACTGATAGAGACATACCCCAAGCGACTTGCAGCTGTAATCGCAGCAAAAGGTGGCTCTACAAAGTATTAACGCAAGGGGGCCGAATAATTTTGCACGCCCCACTTTTCATTTTTTTATTAGTTAAAAAAGTTTCAAAAATCCAATAGATTTCGTTCCACTTCACAATTGTGTCCCACTTGTTGGTGATTCTTCACATAAAATAAAAAATTTATATCTTTATGTTTGAAGCCTGAAATGTGGCAAAAGGTTGAAAAGTTCAAGGGGGCCGAATACTTTCGCAAGGCACTGTAGAGCCTGTGTAGGCACCAACAGAGAAAGGACAACGCAATCAAGAAAAAAATGCACTGTAAATATAGAATAGAGTTCATATCAGAGGTAGAAAGAATGAGACCTCAGTTTATATAATGCAGAGGAAGAGAGGTGTGGAGCCCGTGGTACACTGGTCAGCTTGTATTTCTACTATGTGTCTGGAGTTGTCTCTAGGTTAGGTCCCCTTTTCAGACCATAAAGGCCTAGGGGGAATGGGGGGGCAAAGGCCACCATTTCTCTCAACCCTCCAAGACTGGAGGTAGAGGTGAAGTGATCAGCATCACGCTCCAGCTTGCCTACAGTATTACCCCAGCTACTCATTCGGAAAGTAGGCTCAGTAGGCCTAGGAGCTGTCTGGAAGGAATTAGAGCAAGCTACTGTACATTGCTTGTCCCTACCTGGCATTGAACCTGGGACCTCCCAGTCAGGAGCTAAACACCCTTGCTGTCTGAGCTACCACGGGTCTGGAGTTGTAATTTTTCCTTTCGCCGAATCTGCGAAGTATACACTCAAATCAATTATAATATTCAGGTGTGGTGGAGCGGTGGCACTGTGGTTAAGGATCTGTGCCAGTTGCTGGTTCAAATTCCACAGTTGGCAGTGGAGTCCTGCTCTGTTGGGCCCCTGAGCAAGGCTCTTAACTCCAACTGCTCCAGGGGTACTGTATAAATGGTTGACCCTGCGCTCTGACCCCTAGCTTCGCTCTCCCTGCCTGTGTGTCTCATGGAGAGCAAGTTGGGGTGTGCGAAAAGACACATTTCTAATGCAGAAAATTGTATATGGCTAATAAAGTCATCTTATCTTATGCACCCAGCCACTCTAGTATTTTTCTAGGAGGCTTTTGAATCCAATACAAGGCATAACTGGTGGAAGTCACTCCTAAGGCTGAACAAGAGTCTTCTTTACTTGTGATTCAGGCTCTGTAAGCAGCTGTGACATTTCAATGCTTATGTTAGGATTTTATTTTAATTTTATTTTTAAATTTCACACTGAGCGGCATTAAAATACAAAAAAAATAGCAAGAGAACCAATCTGAGGCATTTTTAATGCCTCTCACATATTTGCTGATGCTGGGTAATTATCTTGTGGTATTCTTCTTGAACCGCGTGCTTTTCAATACTGTGCTACTGAATTTCATTTCAGCATCTTGTTACAGCAGCTTGTCGTCAGTAACTGTTTTTCTCTTGAGGGTTTTTGTCAGGGCTCAGGCTTCACTTCTCTCACTGTGGCTCTTGAGCACAGTAATACACAGCAGTGTCTTCAGTCTTCAGGCTGCTCATCTGTAAGTACAGCTGATTCTTGGAATTGTCTCTGGAGATGGTGAATCTTCCCTGGAATGGCGAGCCATAGTATATGTAGCTGCTGCCACTGCTAATATGCGCCACCCACTCCAGCCCCTTCCCAGGAGCCTGTCTGACCCAGCCCATGTCATAGCTGCTGAATGTGAATCCTGAGGCTGTACAGGTCAGTCTGTGAGATCCTCCAGGCTGGGCAACTGCAGGTTCAGACTCAGTCAACACCTGGGATTGAACACCTGTGAAGAAAAATAAAAAAATAATTTGTGTCCTTTTTCCAAAGTTGTATAATTTGTTTAAAAGATGTTAGTAAACTAGTGATAATGATCACCTGTGAAGCACAGAGTTGCTACAATCAGTGCTGTTAAGAGCCTCATTGTTGATTGTTCAGACTGAAAGGTACAGAAGAGAAGCTGACTGGCTGCTGTTCAGTTTCTCAGCTGTATCATTAATAAGAGGCTGTGAGTTTGCATAGGAGCCTCCTGCAGGGGTGGAGCAGAGCTGCACAGCCTTTAAATTCACTGACACAGGACACTGGAGGCAATTTAATTTTCAGCTAATTCATTCATGTAGTATCTGTCTTGGCTGCCGTGTGGTGAAGATGCAGGGTGTGTGTGGCTGTGCTGGCTGAGATCCACACCTCCCCTGTCCCTCCTGCCTGCTCCACACTGGATCCTCAGGACACAATATACTGACAGCACCTGAATGCTATGAGAAGTCTGTTGTCATCGGGTGCTAAGGATTATTTCATTCCTGTTCGGCTCCTCCTTCGCGAGCTGGCATTGTTTTTCCATCCCTGCCCTGCACTGCACTGCCGTATACTGATGGACCCCCTGCCAGCAGAGCTCTCCCTTCCTTCTTCCCATTCCCAGTCTGCCTACTGCATATGTCCCTTGTGGCCTGCCTGTGTCCTGAAATCCAGTCCTGCCCTGACCTCCGTCCTCCAACCTCTGACTTTCCACAGGTGGGCGGCTCTTTGGCTGTGGGTTTGGTGCAGAGGCTGCCCGCTGTCAGCTCTGGTGGTCCTACCAGTCCTGTACTCCAGCCCCTTGTCCTGATCTCCAGCCCTGTATCCTGATCTCCAGACCCATGTCCTGTTCTCCAGTCCTGTTCTCCCACACATTGGACTGTGCTTCAGCCCGCCTGGTGGACTGCCCTGAGGTCTTGTGTCCTGTCCTGCCTGGCTCCAGATGCAGACTGACCAGCCCTGTCCTGTCCCTAGTTCCCCTTCCTTCACTGGGCTCTGTGAAGCACATTCCCTTCTCGAGTGGGCCAGCCACTCCCTGTGGACTTTGACCCCCTTTCTCTAGGGTCTGGAACAACTCCTGACCTGCACCCACCACCCGGTAGGCAGAGTAGTGTACCAATCTCCAAACAGTTCTTTTTTTTTGAAGGAGAAGATACTGTTTCCTTAATGCACTAATTAGTCTGAAAACATTGTTAGTTATAATTGAATATGTTGTCAGAATCAATTGCTGAAGTCTTTAGTATGTCTTCATCTGGGTGAATTCTTATGCCACAAATCAGCTGGAATAAAGTGACACGATTAAGAGGAATGCTCCAGCTCCTGAGTTACCTATGACCATCTATGCTAATACTAAAAAAAACAGATTGTGAATTTCTCAATATAATACATTTTGGTGGTGTTACAGTGGTTTGGTACAGCAGGATTTTTCATTTCAATTGGACATTGGAATATTTTTCCTATAAACCCAACATGATTTCTGTTGTGTGACAACTGTTTTCATGACGTTATCCTGGAACCAATTGAACATGTTTGTGTTGCAGCCTGTCAGAACTCACTGGATTAGATTCAGGCTATAATATTCAAGCTGGTGGCAGGCGATTGTCAGCAGTGTGTTGATCATTGGCAAGCCCTGCACTCTGGATGGATGAGGGAGTGAGACAGAAGTTTGCCTGGCAGCACTAACAGCCTGGCCGTGGCCATCATCAGCCTCACTGCGGAGAGATAAACACTCTGGGCTCTTTGCTTTGCATACTTTTCCTCAAGAGGATGCACCTGCTGGCTCCTTCCATATTTTAAATCATAACATGTCTAGTAGAAACAGAGGAAAACAAACAGGAAACAGTGGCTTTGCACATAAAAGATTTTTCTCTTGATCTGGAAAAAGATCGATTTTCTTTATGGAAGAATTGTGTTTTATTAGTTCCTGCCTTTAATTCAGCCCTTTCAAGTTCCATCCAATATTTCTTGAATATCAAGACAAGGGTGAGAGGATTTCATACCTGGAACTGAAACCATTAGGCTGTACAGGCAAAGACTGGAAGAGGAGAATAATTATTTGAATTGGATCTCTTATCTATACCTGTGAGTACAGCCAACCAGATAATACTATGCATAGACACAGAAAAAGACAATTTGTTCAGTGCAATTTCTGAATAATATACAACTTTGACATTTCTTGTAAGCTGACATCAACATATTTTTCTATTTTGTATCTTCTCAACTTCAAATGCAAATTGGTATTAATATTATATTAATAATACAATCCTTGGTACAATAGCAACACCACACTAAGTCACAGATATGTTTCATAAGGTCTGTATCACCTATAAGAGTATAACAAAGTAAAGGGAGTGGATTGCTATAAGAATGGATTTGTTCAAGTGCCATGTATGTTTTAACTTACTTTGGGCTCCGTAGTATAACATAGTATTAACAATAATTAATTAATAATTAATAATGAGCAGAGTCAAAACCATTTCTCATTCAGATGTCTCTTCCCTAATGCTACAGCTCAACCTAGAGGCTCTCAGATTTTGTGCACAACATGTTTTTGCACAGGCTCGTCGTTGCTTCATGTCACTGTGACTGCTTTGCACAGTAATACACAGCTGTGTCCTCAGTAGTCAGGCTGCTCCCCTGTAAAAACACTGTGCTGCTGGAGGTGTCTCTGGTGACAGTCAGCTCTTGAATGACTGTAAGTACTCAGTGCTTCCACCAGCCCAGATAACCCCAACCCACTCCAGCCCTTTCCTAGGAGCCTGGCTAACCCAATGTGTGCCATAGCCGGTGATGGAATATCCTGAGATCTTACAGGACACCTGCACAGAGTCTCCAGGCTTCTTGATCTGAGGCTCCGATGAGGTCAGGGAAATACAGAAAAATAATAGTACAGCCCTCAATTGTATGCGTACAGTATACACTTACTTGGTATGAAAGTCAGAAAAATTATATAAATGAAAAACAATTTTTGGTGAGATGTTTGCAGGTGATGAACAAGCAGATACCAGCAGTACAGCCACTCTCCCTCCCCAGTGTCTCTCCTCACAGACAGCAGCAGTATTAGAACAGGAAGGCTGTTGGCTGATTTGCTTGAAGACCTCCAGGGACTCCAATAAAAAGCACAGAGACGGGGATCAGGGCCAGTGATCAGGATGGTGGGGAGAAAGCTGGATCGGGAATGAGTTCAGTCTCAGCACTGAAGGCTCAGAATTATAAAAATGTAGAGAATCAGAGAGAATCCAGAGATGGAGTCTGTCCTTAAAATGATTTTGGAGAGATTTTCTATCACTGTTGGATTGTTTGAAGTCTGTTAATGGTTGACGTTAATGTTCATAACCGTTAAAATAGTGTCTTTGTACAGTATCTTGACCTGTTATTTTTTTCTACTTTTTAATTTCAACCTTTGTGTTTAAAGGTCAGAGGTTTTCCCTGCCAGCTCTGTGCAATTCTGCCTGGTCCTGTAGCGCCACCTGCAGGTGAAAGCATCTGTCTGCAATCCCGGGGAGCAGACATTTCATTTCAGGAAGATCAAAAGATCAGCAAGGTCAGAAGGTTTTCCCGATGGAGTGATTATGCTACAAATAGACTTGGTGTGGCAATTTTCCTTCTGTCTCATCCATATCTTCCTAAATTTCTTCCTTCTTATTCTGTCCTCCTCTTATTTTAACTTCAACAGAGTCTGAATGAGTTTCTGCGATTGTCACACATCACAATGCTGTATTGTCAAGAACAATGCAAACCTGAACACACAGTTGTAGACAAGCTTTTAGAATAAACAGAAAATAATGTGTGCTAGTGGGTAAGTGGGCCAGACCTTCACTTCTGAACTTTATGGATTTCAGTTGAATGTTCGTCACAGCCACTAACATTTTATTCATCCATCCATTTTCTGACAGCGTCATCCAATACAGGGATACAGGGGGTTCCAGAGTCTATGTCAGCAAGCAACATCTTTAGTGTCAACCAGGAAGTCTACAGAACATCAATCTGTCATCCATAGACCCAGTGATTTTGCACAATGACTTCCACTTCAGTGACAAAGATTTCGAACTTGATTTGAGAAGAAAACAACTGTTTTGACCAGTTGCTGAAACTTCGTAGTCACATACAGTTCATGGGCAATAATACTGTAAATATCTTAACCTCCTGGCAGAGTTGAGTACTGAAGTGTATTCAAGAGAGGTTTGGTGTTGAATGTCAACAACAGTTTAACATGTTTTAAATTTATTTTAAAAAATTGGTATGCTGTGTATGGTATCAATTATTATTAAATTCAGTATTCAAATCCAGGAAATGTCTGATGATCATTATAAGATTTAAACCTTCATATATTTTTTTCTCTCCTAACCTTCCATAATGAATTAACTTTCATACCTGCTACACAGCATTAAGACTCACACTTGTGATTCTCTATTGGTTTCAGTGAAAGCTCTGTGTTTCAGTTCTCTTTAGATGGCAGTTCAGTAACTTCCTTCCAATAAGATCTCAGGGGAAATGTAGATTCTAGATGAGATTTCAGCCCAGCAGAAGCTGGCTTCTACTTCTGATAAGTACTAATATACTTTACTGACCTTACTGAGTTTTGTTCAATTCTGCAACTGAACAATTCACCTATAGAAATGTATAAATACTGTACAAAAGATGCAAAAATTGAAGACAATGAAAATGACCCCATCAAATGATTCAGTTAATTAAGAGCTTGATTACCCAACTGAAAGTCCAGCTGGATTGAAACCCTGTGTACACTGTGATCACCTGGAAAAGGACTGGGAAGCCCTGTTGTTGTTATAACTACTAGTCCTGCCAAGTCCTTCCAAGAGAAGAGACCTCCTGCTTCAGAGACAGGATCATTGAATCGAGAAGGCATACAAGAGAGCCACACCAGAAGGACTACATCCTTCTGTTAAAGTTCACTTTTAAGATACACAGCAAACATACCTTAAAAATCATCCATACAGTATAAACCATACAGTATATAACAACACCACCATGTTTTGCCATTCTGTTGATAGTAAGTGAAGGAGTCACACAGTTGCACGTACTGTACATGAAACATAACCAACTGTTTTCAAATTTAAAAAAAACAATGCTTATGGGAGTGAATACTCACATATATCACTTGTTTGGTTTTAAAGAGATTATAATAAACCAGATGAAACAGAGAGAATTTTGAGAATATCCACCCATCCATTTCCTAACTGTTTGTTTCAATTCAGACTCACTTGAGTTGTCAGAGCCTATCCTGGCAAGTGACAGGCACAAGGCAGGGTACACCCTGAACGGGACACTCAGAACTTAAAAACTCCACACAGACCAAACTGTGGCCTGGAACTAAAGTCAGGGCTTCAGCACTGGAGGGCGGCAATGCTAATCACCCCACCACCATACCATCTACTGTACTAAGAGAACAAGCCATAATATAACCATAATAGAATACAAACCACAGGACTGAGTGACTGAGTGACCCCCTAAGTGGCGAAACGAGGTGCAACACCTCCCATTACTAATATAGCAAATCAGAATTTAGAACCGACTGTCTTGCTCACAGCTCCTCAGTTGCCTCAGAAACCTGCAGCATTTCCACAAGTGACCACATTGTTCCCTGGGTTATCATACACACTCGGGCTGTTTTTCAGTGCACTTGTCATCCGATTAACTGGTGATCATCCAAAATGTAATCCCCATTAACTGGTGATCTTTTTTAATCCCAGCTATGCTACTGGCACAGTGCTCTGGCATTGAGCTACTCCCAACACTGCTAACTTTATTACTGACCTGAGAATCTCTTCTAGCCTGAAACCTGACACCTGAGATTTCCTATTTAGCCTCAAACCTCAATAAAACTGGCGCCCATTTCAGCACTGGTCCCATGGTGTCTGCCCTTCAGACCTCCACCTGTGTGCTCTGCAGCACTGCCTCTCTGCCTCACCAGACCCAGAGAACTGCACTCACAATGCACAACTCAACTCCTGTTCGCCAACACAACCACCACAATCCCTATTCCTCGAGTCCTGAATTTTTCCAAATTTAGCTTTCTCCCCCAATCACCAAAGAGTCCCTGAATTTGGATTCCTGTCTGTCAGTATCCTCTCTCTGTCACCTTCAGCTAGCATGGCGTAACACCAATGAAACAGGAGCTTTCGTTCCTTATTGGAAAAACCTGCATGAACAATATTCAATTAAAATACGTTATAACATGTATAGTTATTCAAGGAAGGAAGGTGCAATATTTATTTGGTATCAAAGGAAAGGGCAAAATATAATCACTTCAGAAATCTAAATATGTATGCTGTGAGCGTGTACACACAAAAATGTATGATTTTTTAACACGTGAAGATATTTGCCAGGGACTTCTTATGGAAGCAAGCAAAATTTCTTAGGGCGAGATATGCAAAGCTTTGGTTTTTGTCAATGGCAAATCAACCAGCGTAAGGTAAGAACCAGAATTCGGAAGGTAAGAAGTTACATCCAGAAATCAAGACCCAAGGAAGTCATTACAATAAAGAGAAGAAGTAGCTAAGAGCTCAGCTGCACCAGGGAAACACAGCCCGATCCATCCTCTCCAGCCAGCAACTCATCTACATCTTCACTCCACTGCCCTCCGCTCCACAACGTAGTATCAGCCCCTAAGCCAGTTAGCAGCACTCCTCACATTGACGAATCCTCATGGATGATGTGATGTCTACTTCACAGATATCCTGAACTAGAGCGATAGAATATTTCACACCTAGCTCAAGTTTTCTTGCACTTCATTTCAACCTACAGTATACCTTAGTAAACTTAACTTTTTCTACCATTTCCTGAGTTCTTTCTATATCCCTTCAAATTGTATTCACATTTATTCTAATTGTTAATTTCTAATCATAACAAACCTATCTATTCCAATAAAAAGAAGCAGTCCTGAATTGAATTCATGTACTGTAGGTTAACCTTATTGCTACTGTACCTTGAATTTGGGTTGCTGGGCATTGTGCATTGTGTTAACCATTAAGATCAATTAGGTTAGTCTCTTTAACATGACTGTTTTTGGTGAACACCATCATTGAAGGTTTGGTGTGGTGATTATCACTAGATCACAAGGTATATTTTATACCATCCCTGTAGTGTTTCAATAACATGTTGTCTCAGTGCTAGTTATTGTCACGATCGTAAGTCCCTCCTCTTAAGGGCATTCTGGCTCTTTCTTGTTCGTGCTCATTTTCCACCTGCCTCCTGATCTTGCCCCTCCCTATAAAAGCCAGACGCTCCTACCAGTCTGGGCTCAGCTTTAGAAGATGGATGCCTGGAAGCCCGCCTACCAGCGAGTCCAGGAGTGGCCTGACGGAATAGGCTTCGCAACGGCGTTCTGAACATCTGGGTCCGGGGCTTGGAGAACCTGGCCCCGTTACCCGTTTTTATTTCCCCGACCCTTCACCGGATCCCGACTTTTAACTTTCGTCGTGTCTGTGATGGATGGATTACCCATCTGGACTTTTGCTCACCCTGGATTTCCCTACGGACTCCCTTTTAGACCTATTTGCCTTGTCCCCGAGCACAAATGCACCATCGACACGCCCCCTGTTCATTTACCAGCCCTGTTCCTGGTCCTCTTTTCCCGTGTTTGTTGCACTCCCTTCCAGATTCTGTCGTCTGCATAGGGTCCCGAAAAACGCTTCGTGACAGTTATTCTGTGTAGAGGAGCTACAGTATATGTTTTGAGTTTGAAAGTGCTTACGCCAGGGTCTAAGGTTTTCACATGTACCGTTCTCCTAAAATATGTACCAGATTGAATGAAGGCTGTAGCAACCCTCCTAAACTATCAGGTCCACACTCATCTGTCCCGGGTAAATATCATTTCCTCCTTGACAGCAGTGCTGTGAGTGCAAATAATGTATGTGTCTAACCATTTAACAGTCTTTCTGCACAGTTAGTTTCTGCACAGGCATGTCATTACTTTGTTTCACTGTGGCTCTCTTGTACAGAAATACACAGCTGTGTCCTCAGTGCTCAGGCTGTTCAGCTGCATGTAAACCATGCTGCTGGATGTGTCTCTGGTGATGGTGAGCCGGCTCTTAAGTGAATCAGTATAAACTGTGCCTCCACTGTTCCAGATAACTCCAATCCACTCCAGCCCTTTCCCAGGAGCCTGGCGAACCCAATACATATGGTAACTGCTCATGGAGAACCCCGAGACTGTGCAAGACAGCCTCACAGACTCTCCAGGCTTCTTCACCTGAGGTTCTGATGAGGTCAGTGAAACATCTGCATCTGCATCTGCAGAAAGAGCGGGAGAGTACTTTTAAACATTGAGTTTTAAACTTAAGTCTAAATACACAAAATACATAACAAAAATATTTGTATTAATATTGCTACTACAAATATTATTGATAATCAGTTTAACTTGTGTTTTCCTTAATTTTATTAGCTATAAAATGGATTTTCTTTGAAGCAAAATTATGTACTTACGAGGTAATAAGGCCAGCAGAAGCATACATGTGTATTTGGTGATCATTTTTGCTGGGCGGTTTGATGAATTAGAACAGGAAAGCTGCTCTCTCTCTCCCCTATATCTCTCTCCACACAGACAGCAGCTGTATTATAACAGGAAGGTAGGGGGCTGCTTTGCATGAAGACCCGCAGGGGCAAACATAAAAAAAGGATTCAAAGAGGAGGAACCAGGATGAGTCTTCACTTCAGCAGTCGCTTCATACACTATCTCTGCCTGTTACATCAGAAAAGTCTACATGAAAACTCCCATTGAAATCATCAGCCCCTTTTATTTCTCACAAGAAATGACCGTATCAAACCCCAAGGGTCTCTTCCTATCTTGCTTACTCTTTATTGTGTAAATTGTAGCCTGGATTTGCGTCTCAGACATGTTTTGTACCAACTTGTAAACAAGCAAGCACACAAGCAAGCGCACTCCAAGAGCTGCTTTCCCAAGACTAATCTGCTTCAGCCTCCCCCTAACTAAATACAGTATCTAATTCTGAGAAAGACATGTGTTATGTACAGTACCAGGCATTCCATGCTGTTTGCTGAGAAGCTACTATCAAAGATCTAGCAGAGCTTTCAGAGGTTTTGGCTGCTTGTAGCGCCACCTGAAGGGACATACAGGAACATAAAGGTTTAAATGTCATTGGACAAGGTGGATTAGAAGGTTTTCCTAATGGACTGATTATTTTTAATCAGACTTGGTGTGGAAGGTTTGCTCCTATCATCTTTCCTAAATTTTAATAAAACTTTCTTATTTCTTCTTTTTCCTTATTTAATCTTCGAAATCAAAACAGAATGCTCGAGTTTCTGTGGTTGTCATACATCACTAAGCTGTATTGTAATGATCAATGCTAGCCTGAACACACAGTTGTAGACAGGTTTTTAGAATAAGAATGTTTTCTTTATCATTCTTGCAGTGGAAATGAAATAGAAAACAATATGTGTGAATGGTTACTGGGCTCGATGTTCACTTCTGAAATCTGTCTTTAAAGGTTTTAAGGGAAGGAGAATTACTGAGTGTTACTGTGGTTATTACATTGTTATTACTGTGCAATTATACTCCCAAAAGTGAACAAAACAGGTTATTTACTGAACTATTTTAAAAAGTGTACCTGTATTTAAATGGCACAAATACCAGCCACTAGGTATATTTGAAGATCATCATAGCTGTTGAATGAACAGGCACCAACAGTAAATCCTGCATTCTTTCCCAGTGTCTCTTCTTGTAGACAGCAGCTGTATCATAACAGTGAAGAATCTGGGCATCTTTGCATGAAGATCTTCGGTTATGCCAATTAAAATGATCCAGAGTTGGAAGACTATTATTTATGAAAATGCAGCTCTAAAATGTAATATGATCATTATTCCTAGATGTGATATCTAATTTTCAGTCACAATAAATAGAAAATGAAACTGCCTTCTGAAACTGTCATTTCCTTCTGATTTTATTTCCTTTTTTCTTCTCAAAACTCATTGTAATGTGTTAGTTAAGCAATTCATCCCAGGCCAGAATTTAATAATTGTCAGAGAGAGGCCCATATCTGAACAGCACCATGTGTTACGATCCCTGCCTCTCGGCAACGGAGGAGGCAGAAGTAGGCGTAGCCCCTATCCATCAGTTCACCTATCAGTTTTCCCATTCACCACCACACCCCCGTCTCATCCTACTTAAACACCTGTCCTTCCCTACCTCGTTGCTCAGTATTGGTTTTCCCTTTCGAGCTTCCTGGTTGCGCTTCATCTACACTGTGTTTGTCTTGGTTTTCGGTTTGCGGTTTTTCCCTTCGGACTTCGGCTTTTCGGCTCTCGGCTTGGATTGGTACTTTCGCTCTATTTTGGATCACTGGCTACCTCTGGATTCTCGGATTGCTTTACGGACTACGACTTCGGATCACCCTTCGGCTTCGGTACTCGTTCCCTTCGGATATCTTGCTTCCCCTGGTCTCTCGGCTCGTTCCTACGATTACGGTCTGCTTACGGATTACGACTTGGATTTGTTCGCTCCTGCAAGTGGGTTCATTCACTGGTTCGGTCCCTATTACCGAACCCCTAACAGAATACTGAGCCATTTAACATGGACCCAGCGGAGCAACAGGAGATTCGCTCGGCTTTGGATCAGCACGGACAAGCCTTACTCCAGCTCCAGGCTTCTGTCCAACAGATCTCTGCGCACCTGTCTGCAATGCCGCCCATCGGCAATTTAGAAAGCAACTCTGGAGCTGCCGCTTCGGCTCCACCCCCGCCAGCTGCTACTCCTGCCCCTCGACCTCTTCCACTAACTCCTCCTGACAGGTTTGACGTCAACCCTTACCCATCCCGGACCGTCCTTGGACCCACCTCTCAGTAGATTTTATTACTGACCTTCCACCCAGCCATGGACACACGACTATTATGGTGGTGGTAGACCGTTTTTCCAAATCTGCTCATTTTATTCCCCTACCATCTTTACCTACAGCTCGAGAACTAGCAGAATTGTTTGTACAGCATATCTTCCGACTGCATGGCATCCCTAAGGATGTTGTCTCTGATAGGGGTCCTCAGTTTGTCTCCCGGTTTTGGAGGGCCTTCTGTAAGTCACTGGGCCCCTCAGTCTCACTTACCTCTGCTTATCACCCTCAGGCTAACGGTCAGACAGAACGGATGAATCAGGAACTGCTGACCTATTTACGGACTTTTATCTCCTCTACCCATGATAATTGGGTGTCCTTGCTCCCATGGGCAGAGTATGCGCACAATTCTTTGTATACCACATCTACTGGCATGTCTCCCTTTAAGTGTGCTTTAGGTTATCAGCCTCCTCTTATCCCTGACTCCCATCCCAACACAGAGGTACCTTCGGTTCAGGACTACATCTCTCACCTGAAGACCTTCTGGAGGAAGGCCAAGGCCACCCTTCTTCGCACCTCCGCTCAGCAGAAGAAGGTGACTGATCGGCGCCGTCGTATCCCACCCAGACTTCAACGTGGTCAGTTTGTTTGGTTATCTACTCGTAACCTCCCTCTTAAGCAACCATCTGGCAAGCTTGCTCCCAGGTACAGATGCAGCCATTCAAAGTGTGCGTCACAGACACGTACCGCAGGTGACGTCGCTCAGTATGACGCAAGATGACGCGCGGCACCGCAGTAAGTGATTGGTTGACCGACAGGGGCACTCGTGGTCCGTTGGTCTGTCGTAGAAAGACTTACAGTAAAAACGTCTTTGCTGTGCCCGTTGTAGATATTGAATTTACCAATGAAGGGAAATCTTAGTAGCTGAGCATAAAAAGAATAGGAGCATACTGTAACGCGTGTGAAGGCCATAAACGATATTAATTTTGGAACATAAACATACAGTATATAGCTGGTCTTGGTACTTTAAAGAAAAAAATACACACCAGTATTCCATTTCTCCCTAAACATTTTAAGCTTTGAAGTCTTTAACTAATGTGATACCGGAGTCAACAAGCATACTTTTAGAATTTGATTAAAAGGGAATATAATATGGAATCGCGTATCTAAGGAATTTAATAATGGTATTCGTGTGCTGCGACAGGGCTGTGTAGGGCTGTTTCGCCTGCCTGGTCATGCGAGCTGTGTTGTAGCCGACTGGTCTAGGTGCGTGCCTAGCAACTGGTAGGTTGTGTGTTCAAATCCAGCTGGTACCGGACTTTTCTTTTAACAAACATTTCTTCGAAAAAATAGAATAGCGATATTATGGACAATCAATTGACTTTTATATTTCAAAATATCGCAACATGATCGATATTTGCGATATTTTGAACATATCTTCCCTTCTGACAGCGGTTCCTCCTTCTATTGTGTGTGTGTGTGCAACAGAGTAATTTTTTATAGAGAAATGGAGGCTGGACAGTATGCGTTACAATATAAACATTTATATTGATTTAAATCGTGTTCTGATTTAAATCGCAAACGCGTGTTTAATTATGTGTTTTTTAATCATAATCAGGCTAATGCATTCCTACATTTTCTGTATGAACCAGCTTAGAGGTTCATACAGAAAGACAGCTTGTGTTTAAATTGAGTGTAAGGTAATTTATGCTTCTAAAGTCATGGTCAGCATTTATTATCGTACTGTGCTGTAAACTTTTTCTGTGCCTAGTCACATTATTTTATAGTGTTTTTATTGCGTTATTAAATCTGGTGGCGCTGTGTGTTACAGTAGTTTCGTGACTCCCATGTCACATGGTCTGTGATTGAATCCCATAGAACTATGACTTATTTTTTTAACAAACATTTCTTTGAAAAAATGAAACGTTTCCCTTGGTCAGAGATTAAATAAAACCTCACTCGCACCAAACAAATTTATATTTCTAAATATCACAAAATATGTTCATTGTCTTCCAATCGAGTCGAGTTGACATTGGAAGCCTGCCACACCCGGACTCTTAAACCAACGCATTAGCACGTCAAAGCCCATCGAGGGTATTGAGCCAGTATTGGCTTTAGTATTCCCCCCCTCTCCCCTCAATTCAATTCAATTCAAGGTGTTTTATTTGCATGACAGATGGGTACAAGCAGTGTTGGGTATGTATATTGTAACGCTTACGGCAGACAGGCACTGTGTAAGAGCCGGCGCACCAGAGCAGCGCACCGAGGGAGCGTCTGCATTTCTAACTTAGTTTTTAAAATTAGTCAAGCAATATGAAGCATCCCCTTTTACTTTGTGCCTGAGCATAAAAAGAATAGGAGCATACTGCAACGCGTGTGAAGTCCATAAACGATATTAATTTTGGAACTTAAACATACAGTATATGGCTGGTATCGGTACTTTAAAGAAAACATACACACCAGTATTCCATTTCTCCCTAAACATTTTAAGCATCGAAGTCTTTAACTACCGCGATACCGGAGTCAACAAGCATACTTTTAGAATTTGATTAAAAGGGAATATAATATGGAATCGCGTATCTCAAGAAATTAATAACGATATAATTATATTCATGTTGCAAAAGAACTGCAACGGACATAAAAACTCCCTTGCTTTTAATAGAGCGCTCCATAATTTCTAACTACGAAAATGCCAAGTGAAAGGATTTGTAAACATATTTTGTTAAAGCAAGTCAGTTTTTTCCGCAACACATAAAAGACATTTTTCCAAGAAAGTTTAGCCTTTGTCACTAATGAAACCACTAAATAAAGACATAAATATAGAAATCTTAAGATTTGTTTTATTTAATGTTGGTAGCAGGATGAACTGTCAGAGTGTATATTTTGTCGCAGAGTTGCTGCAAGATGTTAACAGTGAAAAAGGTATTTAGAAATTAGTTATTTCAAGATGAAAATTTTCAGAATAATTGCAAATCTAGCAGGATAGAGAAAGCACAGAAAACTGGCAGTTAGATTGATCAGATTAGTATGAAAAGTCATTTAGCAAAGGGAATTAGAAGAGTGACAAACTAGTATACTTTAGATCTTTTTTTTCTGAACCAGGGACAATCTGATCATGTTTCCCTATAACAATAATAAAAAACTTTATTTGATATATCACCATTAAAGGTGGCATCTCAAAGCAATACAGTAGATGTAAAAACAGATAAAAGGACCACAGATTACAAAGTAAATGCATATAAGAAAGACAAGCAGGTAGAGGTGCTACCAAAATTAGAAAATGAAGCAGATACAGACACTAAGTCTTCTGAAAAGAAAGGTTCTGAGGTTAGATTTAAAGTGGCCCTGGTGTGTGTGTGTTTGTGTCTGTCCTGTGATGGACTGGCGCTATGTCCAGGGTGTATTCTGCCTTGTGTCCGTCGCTTCATTCATGTGCATCCAACACACAGTTCAACGCTAGCAACTACACAAAATCTAAAATATGAGCTCTACTTGCCACTTACAGTACCAACAGTACCAGCTAACTTTAGTAGTGACATTTTCATGGATCTTTTTAACAATAAAATTTACAACATCAGACTTCAGACACAATTAAACAGGCCTCAAAAAAGTCTGGTACAAACATTTTCAGCATGGAATAAACTGTTACTTTAATGGTATAAACCTTAAATGGATTCATATTCTCAATAAGATTTGGTGCTCAGTAACATGACTTAGAAAATGACAGAAGACATGCGTATCATGCTTATCCTTCTATTTTTCATAATCGTAAACTCCTTAAGGCAGTTACATTTTCTCTGTTCTGACCTGGAGTTACAGAGAAATTTAAATTCTAATAAGAGATTTGTAATGAGGAAAGTCATACCAATCACTCATACAGTACCAGGATTTGCAATTACAATACAAATACTTTCTTTCTGTATGTGTTTATTTTGCAGTTTGAGTCTATGGCATTCCTTTGGGGGTCTATACTCCAAGGCATGACTTTTTTATGTATAAACATCAGTATTTACTGCTATTAATTACTGTACGATTTATAGTTGAAATCTGAGCCTAGATATAAAGTTAGATATAAAGTTAAAATCTTGACAAAGCAATGTAGGAAATACAGAGAAAATAAATTCTTTCTGACATCTAAAATCAGTTTCGATCAAGGTCTCTAAAACGAACAAGAAAAAGAAGATTTTCGGAGGGCAATTACGCTGTGTTTATATAGAATAAGTGATTTATGAGCAATCTAATTTCTTGTTCGTTTAAAACAGTGAAATGTCAGCTGTAAAAGATCGCACCAGAAACAGCACTCACTCTGCCTGTCATAGACGTTCAGGAAAGGCTGAATGAAGTCATGTCAAGTACAATAATTCGGAGAACAATAATACCAGTTGTAGGACAGTATATAAGGAGGATAAGGATTTTGAAGTTGACTCGAAATCTGATAGGTAACCAGTGCAAGGACTTGAAAACAGGTGTAATGCATCCCTGATAGGATTCTTGCTGTCATATTCTGAACATATTGAAGATTGCTCAGTGTGGATTTAATTTCCCCAGTGAACAGGATGTGCATTTATTAATTCTAGAAAAAAAGCCTTTCTTGATTTCTCTAGTTCTTAGTTTCTCTAGTTCCCTTTAAAATAAACTATTATTCCACAATGCAGAGTATTACATGGCCAGTATTTACACATGATATTTGTGATTTAAAGAAATTAACACAAGCAGCTTTTGGAGATTTAAGTGTTGGCTGAGTTATTGCAGGATAAAAGACTAGAGATGTTGGCAAGAAGAAGATAGTTTGGGGAAAGCTGAGGAATACACTTATAACAAGAACACTTCCTAATGGGGTTAGGCATACTTTTGATGAAGATGATGAAGTTAACAGACTATATGTTTACATAGATACTGAAATAAGGATTGTATTTTAGATTATGTGTAGTTGCTGGCATTGAACTGTGTGTTGGATGCACATGAATTGAAGGAATGGGCAAACATAGCTGATGCGGATCCACAGAGCCAGCATATTAAGATGTTTATAATTAGAGGCAATTTGTTTAAATAACTAGGTATGGATACTGATGTGCAAGAGAGGTGGAAAGGCTGTTTCCTTAAGCCAGCAGTAAAAAATATTTTATTCTCAGTGAGATGCTGCCATTTCATAGTGGGTTTCTAACACTGTGTATAGTTCCATCCACACAGTGCCTTTACTTCCATTTCTAATCTCTTTATCCAGTACAGAGGATTTGGAGCCTATCCCAGTAAGCAACGGACACAAGGCAGAATACACCCTGGACATAGCGCCAGTCCATCACAGGACAGACAGACACAAACACACACAGACCAGGGCCAGGTTTCCCATAAACTAATTAACTTACCAGTATGTTTTGGAGTGCGAGAGGGAGTCATATCACACATATGGAGAAAAACCATGTAACCCAGAGAGAACATGTAAACCCCACACACACAGGATGGCAGGAATTGAACCTAGGACCCCAGTGCTGCAAGATAGCAATGCTAACCACTTTGCCACCATTATAAATGGATGGATATCTTAGTTATCTTTCTAGTTCACAGGTTTGCATGCATAATTTAATTTTGAAAGCCACTGAGACATCAGGTACTACTGTTGTATTTATGAAAAAGAAACAAAACAAAAAACATACTAACAACTGTGCCATCCTACGCCTTAGCTAATACATTTTATTATTCATAAACAGTTAACATTGTTAGCAAAATATTTTGAATTATATTTAACCCTATTTTTTCTTTAGTTTTGTATTTAACTTATTATATGATAGTCAGACTTAATGTATATTTGAACAATGAAAATATATTTTTACAAGATTTTACATTAAGCACTTAAAATTAATATGGTTAATAATAGTAAACTGTAACATGCTGTAACAAGATCGGTTAAACAGCGAAGAAAATGCTTTCAGAGAAAATGTTTCAGGTGTGAAGAACATAGATCTCCAATGCAATTTCAACCAAACCTGTTCCCACACACCCTGCCCCCACTACCATTAGAATATACACAAAGCACTCAAATCTTTCGAGCTAATGATCAGGTGACCCGAGAGAGAGCGAGAGAAACACCAAGGGGTATCACCAAGGGTATTAATAATACGATCTATAGTTGAAATCTGAGCCTAAATAAAAAGAAAAAGCAAGTGATTAGGTTTATGAGCAATCTAATTACTTATTCGTTTAAAACGCTATATAAAATAAAGTTTATTATTAATTTGCTGCACAGAGCGGTGAATATTGTTATGCATAAGACAAAGATAACGATCCTGATCAGTTTAGAAATCTGTGTACGCTGTAAGGTTTTTACTTCTTAAACTTTTAAAGTACACGTTTTGAATAGAAAGAAATCCTCTTCCTGTTACAGTATGTATAGCAAACTAGCACGTCTTTTTTCTCCAATCAGAGGGGTGTCAGATGGTGTCAGCCAATCACCATTCTGCGTTGGGTAGCAACGGGTGACTGTTCTCAGGCGGAAGATGTAAACAGCTTAATGTTCGTGTTAAATAATTTTTTAAAATTCAATTAAACGGGCACAATTAAGACATTAAATATACATATACATACTGTATACAGTACAGTTTGCATACGGTAATATGTTACGCGATTAAAAAATAAATAAATAAAACTGGAAGGTTCAGCACCAGCTGGATTCGAGCACACACCCTGCCCGTTGGCAGGCACGCACCTAGACCAGTCGGCTACAGTCAGCTCGCATAAGCAGGCAGGCGAAACAGCCCTACACAGCCCTGCCGCAGTACATGGATATAATCATACCGTTATTAAATTCTTGAGATACGCGATTCCATATTATATTCCCTTTTAATCAAATTCTAAAAGTATGCTTGTTGACTCCGGTATCACGTTAGTTAAAGACTTCGAAGCTTACAATGTTTAGGGAGAAATGGAATACCGGTGTGTATTTTTCCTTGTGATATTTTAAGCTCTAGTTGAATGATAGGTGTCGCATTTTAAATCATTTTCGTAGTTAGAAATTATGAAACGCCCTGTTAAAAGCAAGGAAGTTTTTATGCCCGTTGAAGTAAAACAAAATGCCTGACAAAGTATGGCTTGGACAGATTCCAAGTGCTTGTACAAATGTGCTAAAGAAATTATACTTTGAGTATACAGCTTGTCCAAAGTCATCCATTATTAATACTATTAGTAATATCTCCGGTAAAGGCTTTGATGCATAAATATTTCTGATAAAGGTAGGTTGTGTACTTTTGTCCAACTGAGCAATCTTGCTTTCATAAAATATACCAACATTTTAATGACTGAAGATTAACATGCTGTAATACACTGTTCAAAATTAAAGGCTCAAATGCTGTACATGAGAGGTTAAGCTCCCCCTGGCGGTTTTACAAGGTGACGCCGGATAGTTTCCGGCAGAGCGTCAAATGACGCGCGATTAACACGTCACACTGCGTGACACTGCGAGATGCCGCGCCACGCCCACCGGGGTATGCCGCAAAATAACGCACGCATTTTGAATGGCTGCATCTGTACATTGGTCCTTTTCGTGTCCTCGCCCAGATCACCCCTGTAACTTACAGACTGGCCTTGCCTCCTACCCTTCGGATCCATCCTACTTTCCATGTTTCCCTCCTTAAACCCTTTCACAGATCCACCCTGTCTAAACCGCAACAAAAACCCCCACCGCCTCGAGTAATTGATGGACTCCCTGCTTACACGGTCAATAAAATCCTGGATTCCCGATGGTCTCGTGGAGCCTTACAATATCTCGTCGATTGGGAAGGCTACGGCCCGGAGGAGCGCTCGTGGGTTTCGGAGAAGGATATTCTGGATCCCAACCTCATCCAAGACTTCCACCTTCACTTCCCGGATCGTCCAGTTAGGGCGTCAGGAGCCGCCCGTAGAGGGGGGTAATGTTACGATCCCTGTCTCTCGGCAACGGAGGAGGCAGAAGTAGGCGTAGCCCCTATCCATCAGTTCACCTATCAGTTTTCCCATTCACCACCACACCCCCGTCTCATCCTACTTAAACACCTGTCCTTCCCTACCTCGTTGCTCAGTATTGGTTTTCCCTTTCGAGCTTCCTGGTTGCGCTTCATCTACACTGTGTTTGTCTTGGTTTTCGGTTTGCGGTTTTTCCCTTCGGACTTCGGCTTTTCGGATCTCGGCTTGGATTGGTACTTTCGCTCTATTTTGAATCACTGGCTACCTCTGAATTCTCGGATTGCTTTACGGACTACGACTTCGGATCACCCTTCGGCTTCGGTACTCGTTCCCTTCGGATATCTTGCTTCCCCTGGACTCTCGGCTCGTTCCTACGATTACGGTTTGCTTACGGATTACGACTTGGATTTGTTCGCTCCTGCAAGTGGGTTCATTCACTGGTTCGGTCCCTATTACCGAACCCCTAACACCATGTACACAGATTAGTCTGGCAGTGGAGAGCTGGAGTGCTCCTGGAAGTGCTGGGTGATGAAGTCTCTGTAACATTTTCATTTTGTACTGTGAAACCTGTTCCAGGGCTCAATGTTTTCCTTTGAATTTTAAAAAGAACGTTGGTCACCTATAGTGTGCAATACAATAGATTCATATTTAATTGAAGCTTGAAAATAGTATATGTAAGTAACTGAATTAATGAGATTGTAGTACTGCTTGTACAAGCACAGGTCATGAAATACTGTGCAGTGGGGTCTCTTGCTTTGCAAAACGTTAATGCAGACAACCGTTGTGATTAGCCAAATTCATACATTACCAAGTCCTCCCCTATAAGTGCACAATGTATTTTTTAGTATTTATGGTTGTAATGTCATGTAATGTCCATTATATGTATGGTTTAAAGACATAAGGAAGTATCCCTTATATAATAAATAAAGTACTTATGCCTTCTGGCATCTTTGGCTTCAAGTTAACATTCTCATTGTACACTGGATGAGGAATCTGTTTGGATGAAGACGGATTGATGACAGACTAAACAAACAACTATAATAACAAAATTAGAGTATCCAGTTAAAACAACATGAATCCCTCTCCTGTGTCAAGCAGATGCCTGCACTTTTTCTCACTGCCTACCCAGCTATTTTTTTTCCCTGCTCTGTGAGTAGTATCCTCACATTAATGACAAGGACAATAAAACTGTTAGTGTGCCTGTGAAGTCGTCACCAGCCAGTCATTCCCCACTCTACCAACAGAGAACCTGCAGCATTTGTTACAGTACAAACATAA
This sequence comes from Atractosteus spatula, assembly GCF_055471065.1. Classification (NCBI taxonomy): domain Eukaryota; kingdom Metazoa; phylum Chordata; class Actinopteri; order Semionotiformes; family Lepisosteidae; genus Atractosteus; species Atractosteus spatula. Next base: position 7,377,870 of record NC_142710.1, on the reverse strand, counting down.
GACCAGGTTGAAATGCAGACACTGGGTAGTGGGGACTTGGGATTCATGTTGCGATCCTAGAGTGTTATGCGGCTAATTTGAAAGTTGCAGTTAACAGCCTTCAGCTCAGTTTCACCCTGCTCTGTTCTTCTTTCATCCAAATCACAAAGATATCGAGACCTCACTATATTTGAGAGCTGTGATACAGTAGAAGACCATCTGTGCCTTCTCCGTGTGGAGGCAAGGTTAAGGCTTTTTGTTTGTTGAAGGCAAATATTCAGGTGGGATTTCAGGAGGGACCATCAGTGTGGAGTCTATGAAGTTGCTGGCAAAATCAAAAAAGTACAAAAGAAAAGAGAGTGAGATTTTGTTTTTTCCAGGTCACGATTGTGGGGAGAAACAGGACATTTCTGGAAATAAAAAAAAATAAGGCAGCCACACACCAGTGATATCCGATTAACCTGTGAGTTCTAGTGTTTTATCGTTTTGACTGGACATTTATTACGAAAATAGCCCTGATTACCACAATAAAGACAACAGCACTTTCTTTAACGTCTTGCTTTTTGTCCTGCATACAAACGTGTGTGACCAAGCTGCACGGAAAAGAAGAGGATGGAGAAGATGAATTCACCCTTCCACTTGGCAGTGAAGAAAGATACAAGATGTGAAGAAGGGGTTAACTGATTTCTTTCTGCATGAGGACTGGACTTCTAAGTAACAGGCTAGAGTTATTGCAGGAAAGGGGGATAACTGATAAGGATTCCAGATGCCAGCCAGGAAATCCCCCAGGGAAGGGAAACTAACACTGAGCTACGTCAGAAGCGGCAGAAAAGGGCTATATAAACTGGAAGATTTGCACTTTGAACAATACTTTGGTTTTGTTGTTCCTTGCGGGAACAAGACTTTGGTTTTATTGTTCCTTGCATGCAATAAACTCATCTGTTTAACTTCATCTCGGGATCCAGAACTTCTTTGTCTGTTACAACAGCAGGAATAGGCCGGGAGAAGAGGTCCTTTTACATTTTATCCATTGATCTCGGACTCTTCTGTTTACTTCAATGACGAGGTTTAAAACTTCATCAAAAGACTCCCCTTTCAATGGGTGAACTACAGAGTTATCTCTTCCCACAGCCCACAACTCCAAGCAGGGAAACAAAGGGTGATTGAAAATTGTCCGGAAACGATCCAAAAACAGGTCCATGTTGGAAACTTCAAGGGCTTTTCCAGAGCTCGACTCAACATAATTAAGATGATGAACACGATTATCTCCTGGGAAATAGGGATAATCAGCAGGATGTTATTCAAAAACAAGGGAACACTGTACAAGAAACCCTTGACACTTGGAAAAGATGCTGTCAAACTTCTCTGGAGTAAATAGGGATGGTGAGTGGTGCATAGTGGGAGGTCCAGATAGCAGCGCTGTTGGGGGTGTCCATGCCTTGGAGCTTGAGGTGTGATGGTTTTGTGATGGTTTTGCAACATAGTTTATGAACAATAGTGCCTACAATATTAATACCTTGCATTACATTTGCAATAATATCCTATGCAAAGTTGCACTGACTTGAACAACAGAAGAATATCATCACACTCCTCTTTCTGCACTATCAGTTTTTGTACAGGCTGGGCATTACTTTCCTTTACTGTGTGTGTGTAAATGTGTGTGTGTTTGCACAGTAATATGAAGCTGTGTCTTCAACTGTCAGGCTTTTCATTTCCAAGTACACAACGCTGCTGGATGTGTCTCTGCTGATGACAAACCGGCTCTTGACTGACTCTAAATAATTAATGCTTCCACCTCCACCTCTGATAATCCTGATCCACTCCAGCCCTTTCCCAGGAAACTGACGGACCCAGTCTGTGTCATATTACTTTAAAGAGTATCCAGATATTTTACAGAAAAGTTTCACTGCCTCTCCAGGCTGCTTGACTTGAGGATCTGAGGAGGTCAAAGAAATGCAGCACACATCTGTGTCACGATCGCTACTCCTCTTCTTAAGGGTGCTCCAGCCCTTCCCTGTTCTGCCCCATTACCTGCACCTGTTTCTGATCTCCGTTCCCCCTTAAAAGCCAGACGCAGACGTCACCCGAGGTTCCTCATTGAATCCAGTTTCGTGAGAATCCGGGGTCCTGCTGTGTCTGGCTCCATTATGGTTTTAACCCTTCGTTCCTGATTCCCCCCGCCTGTCCCGACCCGGCTCCTGGTTTTTAATTCCTTCGGTTGGATCATCTGGCATCGGACTACTCTTCTGTTTTGGCTTCGCAATTTTGGATTTCATCTTTGATTGCTGTGCTCTAGAGGATCCTTGTGATATTTCGAGCTCTGGTTGAATGATAAGTGTTGCAGTTTAAATAATTTTCGTAGTTAGAAATTATGGAACGCTCTGTTAAAAGCAAGGGAGTTTTTATGTCCGTTGCAGTTTTTTTGCAACATGAATATAATTATATCATTATTAATTTCTTTAGATACGCGATTCCATATTATATTCCCTTTTAATCAAATTCTAAAAGTATGCTTGTTGACTCTGGTATCACGTTAGTTAAAGACTTTGATGCTTAAAATGTTTAGGGAGAAATGGAATACTGGTGTGTATGTTTTCTTTAAAGTACCGAGACCAGCCACATAGTGTATGTTTAAGTTCCAAAATTAATATCATTTATGGCCTTCACACGCGTTGCAGTATGCTCCTATTCTTTTTATGCTCAGGCACTAAGATTTCCCTTCAGTGGTAAAATTCTATATAAATATTCAATACTTAAACGGGCACAGTTAAGACATTAAATATACGTATACATACTGTATACAGTACAGTTTGCATACGGTAATATGTTTATGTTCCTAAATCAATCTCTTTTATGAGCATGTGAAAGGCATGGTGAATCGATTCTCAAAAATTACTGTACTTTGCATGATTGGAAACAAATGCGTGATTGCGACATGCTGTGGTGTTACTTTTACAAAGATGGTCAATGAAAAAAAGAATGTGGACCAGGGCAATACTTTGAGTTTACACTTACAGCTTGTCCAAGGTCATTCATTATTAATACTATTAGTAATATCTTCGTTAAAGACTTTGATGGCGACAGCTCAAACATGAGAGGTTGAGCTTAATTAGCTCCACCTTGCGGAAATTCCAGATACTATTATTTTGCTTGCGGTATTATAGGAGAATTTACGGTAACTAGCGGTATTTACCGGTAACTCGCGGTAGACTGCGTACAGCGCACCGGAAAATAATGCGGTATCGCCCGCGCATTTTGAATGGCTGCATCTGTATTAAGCCTCTATTGGAGAAATCTAAATGAACACACTAATTTTGAATTTATTAAGCCCTTATGATGTTTTATTTCTCCTAAAAAGTGACCATATTCCACCCAAAGTGTCTCTTCCTATTGCATTGCGATCATTTTTTCAATTTCTTTTCAAAGACTGCACTTCTAAACTGGTCTGGGTTTGGGTCTCAGATATGTTTTGTACACAAACCTCTAAACAAGCATACACTCTCTCATAACCCAATAAGGTGTCACTCTGAGTGTGCACAACTTCACTGCCTAGAAAGGCTAGATCCTCCACCATAGCAGAATTCCACATTCTGAAAGCCGTGGTTTATGATGGTGAGGGAATTAACTAAAAGTTTTTTACTTAAAGTTTGTATCATATCTTGTTAACTATATATCTTTTTACTTATATTTCCTAATATCTCAGGATATCTGGTCTCAAAAGATAACATAGCCACATGATGTCTTTACGCACAGCTGACATAGTTCTCAGGGAAATGACCGAATGACCTCTCCTGGAACAAATGGTCAATTCAGCAGAAGGGGCTGCTTGTCACGCAAGCTGGCAGTAAAGACTATATATGTAATGGTCAGCTTTTTAGAATGATCATATATAGCCACAATGCAAGCAGGGAGTCATGTGGGAGTGTATCTTGTATTGGCTGTTCCACTATATAAAAGAGCACTGTAAACGTTGGATTTTAAGTCTTGTGCCACACGACGCAAGACTTCCATAAGCATATGAATAAAGACGACTTTCAACACACAAACTCTCAGCTGAAGGCCTGACACAACAATGAGAACCACACAGGCTTATTCATAACCTGTTACTTCTGTCAGATAACAGAGGGTATCCTGCTAAACCATATGTCTTGGTCTAGAAGATTTCAAGCCTTTTTGATCCTTAGGAGTGGTGCTGGAATGTGTTCTTCAATGTGTGCACTGAGCCCTGTTATACTGTATGCACTCTACATATGCCAGTAGATCTCTGACAGCCTTGGCTTATGGTGGGAGTCTCACATGCTTATTTATAAACACTTCCTTCTTTTACACTGAGGGTTTCCTGTAGACCATGTGTCTTGGTCAGGATGATTTTAAGTATTTCTGGTCCTGCATTTGGAAGTGTATTGCTGTATTGCTCATCTCAATGAGTGGAGAAGTACACTGGCCACAGGTTCTCCCATCCCTCTGCAGTTTCAGATATGTGCAGTGATCCTGTGCACAACACCTTCACTTCACCCCAGTATCTACTTCATTACACATTGACAACAGTCCCAGCTGCTCTCTTTCTAAGTAAGGCCCAACAATGTCATGTTGCACATAAACTGTAGTCCGATGTCTCTACAAAATAACTAACTAGAACAGTGGATGTAATTGCTGTTGCAGTTACAAGCTCTAGACTTATTTCTCTGTGGACTTTGACAGGAAGGCTGGAGCACGAACAACTCATGACCCTTTCTAAACCTATTATGACATCAGGTTAATTTTGCTTTTTAACCACTGGTGTCCAGGATTTGACTCATATCGCCTTGGTGTTTGATGTTCAACACTGGCTAGAGCAGCAGAAAATGATGTAGACTCGTTTTACAAATTATCTCAGGCAGGTATTCCGTTTCATTTCTCAAACACAACACACACCACACTTAACTGCTCAATCTATGTAGCACATTGTCAGTATAACATAACAAGTAAAGAAACACATTAAAGGTGCTCCTAAGATTGGGCACATCATTCTGAGCTAGGGAAAATAGATACTTTTTCAAATTCTAATATTATCATGTCATGTAATGTGCTTCAATTATTTTTTTCCACAATCATACCAATCTAAAGTTGAACGAAAATCTCAAGCACTATTGAGTTCTTTTTCAAGTAACTGCAGAAAGGAAAGCATAAGAAGGATTAAAATCAAGAGGAGGCTATTCAGCTCATCTAGACTGTTTGGTAGTCAGTAGTTAATTGATCCAAAAATGTTATCCAGCAATTCCTTGTAAGAAGCCAGGGTTTTGGCTTCAATGTTGTCATGGCTGGGTAGCTTCTTTCATTCTCCCACAATACTTAGCTTGACAAAATGCTCATTCTGGGGCTTAAAGCTCTTCCCAGTAGTTTCCTCTTGCATCCTCTCGTGCCTCATTCACTATTGACACTCTATTGACAGCTCTGCTGTCAGCTGTGCAGCTTTCTGCACTGTCAGTTTCTGTACAGGCTGGGCGTCAATTTCCTTCACTGTGGCTGTTTTTGCACAGTAATATACAGCTGTGTCTTCATCTTTCAGGCTTTTCATTTCCAAGTACAGAATGTTGCTGGATGTGTCTCTGCTGATGACAAACCGGCTCTTGAGTGACTCTAAGTAATCGATGCTTCCACCTCCCCAGATAATCCCGATCCACTCCATCCTTTTACCAGGAGGCTGACGGATCCACACTGTGCCATAATCCGTTAAAGAGTATCCAGATATTTTACAGGAAATTTTCACTGCCTCTCCAGGCTGCTTAACTTCAGGATCTGAGGAGGTCAAAGTAATGCAGCGCACATCTGTAAAAGAAAGCAAAGATATGTGGCATAATGGCAGAAGGAGACTCAAACAATTGATACATTTGTAATTCTGCAAATTAAAATGAACAACAGACATAAAAAAGTAAAAACAAAAATTAATGCCTCAACAGAGGTGTTTAGAAAGCATTAATTGTAAAACGTTTCCTTGGTTTCTCCTTTAATTTGACAGGGCTCATTACTAGATTTTTGCTGAATTCATGCACTTACAAGGAAGCAGCACCAGCAGAACAGTACATGTAAGAATCATGTTTACTGCCCAAGTTGGTGAAGTGAAGAGTGAAGAGATGTTGAGGTTAAAGACAGTCTTGCTGTCTGGTGAGTCTTTGTAGAGGTCTCAGTCTGTATATAAAGGTGAAGGGAGGTGTGTGTGTGTGTATCAGTGGGTGGGGGTGTTTTGCATGTCTTTTTAGAAGCTTAAATAGAAGTTGGAAGTGATTGAGAGAGAAGGAGTGACACCAGTCTATCTGTCCACCAGGAAAGATGTTTATCAGATATTTACGTCTTACTGTGTTTTTATTTCCATATTAGTAATTTAGTAGACACTCATGTCAAAAGTGTTTAGGGAAAGGCCATTAAGAGGCCGGTCCCATCAGAGCCTCTTCAAAAGTCACGGATTTAAGTTTCTGACCCCTGTTTCTGATGTTCATCTGATGACAGGGGGTACAAGGAGGACACAGAGTGAATTAGTAGCAGAGCTTAAACTAACAGGTTGTATATGTTTACCACTCCTTTCACACATCTTTCTGCACAGGTCCACAAAAATTAAATTGTATGGTAATGACCACAGGGCTTTCACTAGGAATAACAACACCCAGAAATGAAGTGTACTGAATGGACTAAAGGTTAAAATTTTGGGCTGACCTCCTGGCCAGAGGATGAGGAGGCTGGGACCCCCATGCAAAGTGAGGAGTGACCAAGGGGCAGTTGGAGGTGGGATGCAGAACGATGTATGTGAGAGAGAAGGGGATCACATACAGTATTTATAGTGTTTAGAGGAGGAGCAGCCATCTCTGATTGAACTTCCCTGTTGTCATCCTTCCAGAACATCCTTCCAGAGTTTTTCATATTTTCTTTCAACAAAAGTGGTTTCATTCATCGTATTCTATTTGAAACATGGAAAGCGACAAAAAAAACAGCATATCATACTGAAAAGTCAAGATTCTCAGTTCAGAAAACAATGGAGGTGTGGATTTTTGGGATTTTCATCAAGTTCTTTATTTCCTATGAGGTGGAGGGGAGAGATTGGTGTTAAGAGTGTACTTTGGTACATTTTTGACGCATAGGTCTGAATCTGTGTGATATTTGACACACAGGTCTTAAGCTGTTTCAGCCTCCTCCTGATTAAAGATCTCGTTCTCAGTTAAAGTTTCAGTATGTTATGTACCAGACACCTGGAGCTGTTTGGTGAGCAGTTGATATCAAAGGTCTGATAGGGTCTTTATTCTTTTATGAGAGTTAAATTTCTTTCTTAGTAGTAATCATCTGTTAGTCACCTTACTGAAATGTAATAACTGGTAAAGTTGTGTTTTTGTGTTTTGCCTGTCTGATCCTGCTGTGCCACCTGCAGGTGTAAGCATCTGTCTGCATCCCTGGGAAGCAGACATTTCTTTTCAGGAGATCAAAATGACTCAACACTGGACTGTGTGGATTAGACATTCTTCCTCAAAGATTCATAATGCTAAAATAGACCTGGTATGGCTTGATTCAGTCCAAGCTCATGAACATTTAATTTTCTTTATTCCTTCCTATTTTTCTCTATTATTAACATTTCAAAACAAATTGCTTGAACATTGGTGATTTTCACAAGTCACTAAGCTGTATTGTAATGAGCAATGCCAGCCTGAACACACTGTTGGAGACAAGCTTTTAAAATAAGAACTTTTTTTATTTTACTTGGGGAACTGAAACAGAAAAGAAAGTGTTTGAATTGTTAGTGAAGCACATGTTCATTTTGTGGTTTTCCTTTGAAAATTGTGGGTGGCATCTTGGATCAGTTGTTAGTATTGATGCTTTATAGCATCAGGGCGCTATTCATACTCAGTATGAATTATACAATTAGGGCTTGTTTACACACTCCAATACAAAACAAGTCTAATTTACTAATTTAATTCGTATAAGTGATCTGGATTCAGTCTGAGAGCATTTCAACACAGAGTCCTGGAGGTTGATTTCTTCAAATGGGATTTTTTTTTCAAATAAATTGTCTGATTTTAAATTTACCAAGCTATTTTGTTCAGACACAGTAAGCATATTTTCTTTATTTACATTTCCAAAGCAAGACAAAGAATGGTACTTAAAAATACCACTTTAAATGTTATAAGACAGTTTTAAATCAGTAGAATACAACTATATGAAATGTTGATAAGATGATCTGTAAAATCCACATTTGTTTATTATCACAGTACAATATCCCTACATGTCAGTATTCTAATGTCATGCTTTCTCCACAGCTAGTTTCTGCACAGGCTTTTCACTACCTTAATTCACTGTGAATCTCTTGCACAGTAATACACAGCTGTGTCCTCAGTCGTCAGGCTGGTCAGCTGTAAATACAGCATGCTGCTGGAAGTGTCTCTGCTGATGGTGACCCGGCTCTTAAGTGAATCGGTGTAAGCTGTGCCTCCTCCAGTCCACATTGCACCAATCCACTCCAGCCCTTTCCCTGGAGCCTGGCGAATCCAGTGCATATCGTAACTGGTCATGGAGAATCCAGAGACTGTCCAGGACAGCTTCACAGAGTCTCCAGGCTTCTTCACCTGAAGCTCTGATGAGGTCAGTGAAACACTGTGTGCACCTGTAAGGAGATTAGAAGACACAGTGAACTTTGATAAGTTTAACTAAAACATTAAATTTAAACTTAAATCTGAATGCAAAGAAAGGAGAATTTGGGATTTACATTAATTATAAGGCTATTGCACATGTTTTTGCTGCACATTGACTTGATTTCCTATGTAATTCATGGTGCTTCTTCTTGTAAATGAACAGATACCAGCAGTAAATCTGCTCTCTGTGTCCTATATCTCTCTCCTCACAGACAGCAGCTGTATTATAACAGGAAGGCGGGGGACTGGTTTGCATGAAGACCTTCAGGAGCTCAAATAAAAGGTATTCAAAGTGGAGGGACAAGAATAACTCTTGACTTCAAATCAGTCACTTAATACTCCTGCTGCTTGTTACATAATTATAGGAAAAGTATAAATGAAAACTCACTCCTACTAAAATCATCACTTCTGGCAAGAGTTACCGTATCCCACCCGAAAGGTTTATTCTCATAATAACTTTACACATTTCATTTCATTTCACTGGCAACCCACTGAAGCTAAGCAGGTGTGAGCCTGGTCAGTACCTGGATGGGAGACCTCCTGGGAAAAACTAAGGTTGCTGCTGGAAGAGGTGCTAGTGGGGCCAGCAGGGGGCGCTCACCCTGCGGTCCATGTGGGTCCTAATGCCCCAGTATAGTGACGGGGACACTATACTGTAAACAGGCGCCGTCCTTCGGATGAGATGTAAAACCGAGGTCCTGACTCTCTGTGGTCATTAAAAATCCCAAGGCGTTTCTCGAAAAGAGTAGGGGTGTAACCCTGGCGTCCTGGCCAAATTTCCCCATTGGCCCTTACCAATCATGGCCTCCTAATAATCCCCCTCTATGAATTGGCTACATTACTCTGCTCTCCTCCCCACTGATAGCTGATGTGTGGTGAGCATTCTGGCGCACTATGGCTGCCGTCGCATCATCCTGGTGGATGTTGCACATTGGTGGTGGTGGTGGAGGGAAGTCCCCATTACCTGTAAAGCGCTTTGAGTGGAGTGTCCAGAAAAGCACTATATAAGTGTAAGCAATTATTATTATTATTATTATTTTAAGAACCACACTGATTTCTCTCAGACATGACAAAGATATTATACACAGATTTGTAAACAAGCTTATAACCCCATCTGATGTTGCTCTGAAAACAACACCTCTTCCTAGGCTGAAGGAAACTCTTTTCCACTGAAAAATATTGGTTGGTTGGATTCACTGTTATCCGAAGGGAGGGGGTGGTTTGTATGATGTCCTTTCAGAAGCTTCAATAGGAGTTAAAAGCTATTGGGACAGGAGGACTGACAACACTGCTCTGACAGGCCACCAGGAATGATGTTTATCACAGGGGCTATAGAGTGGCCTGTCCATCAAGAGACCAGTCCAGTCAGGGCCTAAACCCCTGACTGCAGGACCCCTATTTCTGATGTCCTTCTGATGACAGGGGGCATGAAGAGAACAGGGAGTGAAGTAGTGACAGAGCTCAGCCAGTGAATGTTCTTAAACAGGCTGTTTACCTTAACTATTGGACTCTGCCTTCACACATTCCATCATCGTGTCCACAAACAAATAAATTGCAATTGCATAAATATATTTTTCTAAATTTATATAAATAAATACAGTTAATCCTTTACATTTTATTTAAAACATTTAAAGTCTTACAAATAAACAGAACATGATTCTTAGTCTGGAAAAGAAGAGATGTGCCTTGTAACTTTTCCTCTGTCTATATTTTGTCAGGGAGAGTTCTTTCTGGACCCTATGCAGATGACACAATCCAGGGTTGAGTGAGAAAACATGAGGAAAAAAGGCATGCAGGATACAGGGATGAAAACAGGGGGGGCGTGTCCATTGAGTGCTGGTGGTCGGGGGAGGTGTGGCCAAGGCTAACGATCCAGGGATGAGACAAACCGGAAATTCAAAAACAGGGCAGAAGTCGATCCATCCGAGATTTAAAGTTTTCTTCTTTAGAAGGGCCAGTACTTAACTGGTTCTGTTCTTTACCCCTTTGCTCCTACCATGTTCAGTACCCCCTGTCATGAAGAGTTTTTCAGGACCCTATGCAGACTGCAAAATCCGGAGGGGAGTGAGACAAACACTGCACAAAAGACTAGGATAGGGGTTGGAAGAAGAACAGGGGGGCATGTCCAGGGTGCGCTGGTGCTCGGGGGGTGTGTTCCAGGGCAAACAAGTCCGAAGGGGGTCCGTAGGAAAATACAGGAGAGAGCAAAAGTCCAGAGCCGGGCAATCAATCCAAGATGAACAAGACTTGCGTTAAAAGCCAGAGCGGGATCCGGCAAAGGGTCGGGGAAATAGATGGGCTAATGGGGCCAGGCGCTCCCAGCCCCGGACCCAGATGGTCAGGACGCCGTCAAGACCCTCCTGGATTCGCTGGTAGGCAGGCTTCTGGGCATCCATCTTCCAAAGCTGAGCCCAGAATAGTAAGATCATCTGGCTTTTGTAGGACGGGGGCAGGAACCGGAGGCAGGTGTAGGAAATCAAAAATAAACAAGGAAGGGCTGGAGCGTCTTTAAGAGGAGGGGCTTACAATCGTGAGACCCCCATCTACTGTCTCCTCTGTTTATTTTCATTGTGCATTTTTTGTTGTTGTTGTTCTGTAGAACGATTTGAGAAGCCATTATTATTATTATTATTATTATTATTATTATTATTATTATTCAGCCTTTTCATCTCAGTACTGGAAGGAAGCAAGCAGACTCCAACATGCTCAGTAGATGAAACAGTATTGCATTTCATGAACTCACAAGGCAGGTACTTACTGTATGAATATGGCATTTATTGAATAAATAAATCTTCTTTCTTCATTCACACCTCTCCTTTTGTTCTCCAATAGTGTTGATACTCATTCTCACCTGCTTTCCCACCCCTTCTTGACTATCCTGTCTTTTGTTCTCCCACACTTTGTTATTGGCTAGTCTCCCTCTCTCTCTCACACCTGAAGAAGGCTCCAGAGCCTGTTTCTTTTACTATCAGCATGGATTGGGCCTTTACCTGTTCCTTCATACTGTAAGTGTTATTCTCATCTAATTATTCATAATGCATTAACTTTCATAAACTATATATATATATGCGTTATACAGTATACAGCATATACAGTTTATAGCATCACAGCTCACACTAGTGATATCTCTATTAATTTTTATAACTACACAGCAAAAAGACTCACACTCGTGATTCTCTATTGGTTTTAGTGAAACCTCCCTGTTTCACTTCTCTATGGGCATCATCATGGCAGTTTAACGACTTCCTTACAATAAGTTCTCAGGGGAAATGTGGTTTCTGCACAGGATTTCAGCCAAACTGAACCGGTTTCTCGAATATTCATTTGAACCCTGAAGTTCAACTACTAATTTACCTTATTGACCTTGCTGGATTGCTCTCAGTTCTGAAAACTGAGCACTTCACCTACAAAAATGTGTAAGTACAAAATTGCAAAAACTGTAGACAAAGAAAATGGTGAAAATGATTAGCTTATTTAAGAGCTTGACTAGCCAATTGAACGACCAGCTGGATCAAAACCCAGTGGACACTATGATCACCAGGAACAAGACTGGGAAGCCCTGATATGATTACTATTATTCCTGACATGTGAGCTGCTTTCTCTCTTTCTTTCGCTGGACAAGCTGCAATAGCTTAGACAATGCTGCCCCCCTGTGGTAAAAACATTGGACCTGACACATCACAGGCTGATCGCGATGGTAGCTAAAGGCAAGCAGGAAGTTAAAAATGAGTTGAAATCCTGTCAAATGGCTAAAAACACTGTACACTTGTTTTGTTTTCATGTACAAGAAGAAGTCTTGCTTGTGAAACAGCACTCTTATTACTCTTCTGCTTGTTACAAGTTTTACAGAGGCTGAATGAAATACTGTATGTTGGGTTTATTGTATGTCTCGATTGTTCCACAAGTCTACCATACCTTACAGCTGTTAATTGTGCTTTGATGAGGGCAAACTGCTGGGAAGGTTCATAAAAGATGTGCAAGGTTAGGTGTGTCCTCCTTTTTCTAAGAAGATTCTACAATTGAAAAGTATGGGTGTGAGGGTGAAAGGACACATACAGACAGTTATTGGTCCAGTTTTTGCTGTTATATTTTCAATACAACTGAACACAAATTCTACCAGGCCTTCAGAGTAACTAAAAGATAGGTTGCTCTCCCTGCCCTGTATCTCTGTCCACACAGAGAGCAGCTGTATTATAACAGGAAGGCTACAGACTTTCTAATGTTTTATGTAAGTGTAAGGAAGTTTTTAAGGGAAATAAAATAAATAAATGTGCAGTAAAGAACCAAAAATCTCTTGGCATATCTATGTAAAAAACAGCTGTTATCCAGTAACATTCACAGCAACGAAGCAACATATTAGTTTAGTGCTGTATCAAGACACAGTCGGTCACTATCACTGATTTGATTATTTGGACTTCATTTCTTCGTAAAGTGATCACAATCAATATCAGTCTCTGCTGTAAAGAGAGTCTCTTACATACTGTCTCCTGTTCTTTGCTACACTGCTTGTGGTTCTACTCACTTCTCACATGGACCAACTCCTGCTGTTGTGTTACTCAGGCGTAATGTTCATACATCACTGGCACATGAACTGTCCTGCAACTGCAGTATGATTTACAAAATTAGTGCTTTGTTATAAGGGTATCCTGGACCCTTGATATATTTGTCCTGAACTTGCAACAAAAACAATTAAATTAAATGTACAAGCACATATTTTACTTAGTCTCACAAGAAAATAATTCAGTATGAGATGTCAAAGCACTATTACTTCTTGTATAAAAAAACATGAAATAGTAGAAAATGACACAGGTCCTACATGTTTACTGTATTATTTGTTCTCCTAGATGTCAGTGTTCTAACGTTAGAGGCCAGTCTTTCTGCACAGCCAGTTTTTACACAGGCTTGTCATTACATGAATTCATGGTAACCCTCTTGCACATGAATACACAGCTATGCCCTCAGTGCTCAGGCTGTTCAACTGTAAATACAGTTTGCTGTTGGAGGTGTCACTGGTGATAGTGACCCGGCTCTTAAGTGAAAGAGTAAATTGCTCTTGTTCCCATTGCACCAGTTCACTCCAGCCCTTTCCCAGGAGCCGGGCGAATCCAGTGCATATCATTTCTGATCATGGTGAATCCAGAGAGTGTGCAAGACACTGTCACAGAGTCTCCTGGTTTCTTCACCTGGGGTTCTGATGAGGTCAGTGAATCACTGTGTGCATCTGTAAAAACAGCAGGAGACAAAGTGAGTTTTGCTACTTTAAATTTTTATGTTTAAACTTCTATTTTAATACAATCAATGACGAGCACAAAAATATTATTATTATTATTATTATTATTATTATTATTACTACTACTATTTACATCTTAGGATCTGTATTACTGTTTTCTAAGCAATTATTAGTGCTTCTCCTTGATTAAAAAAATGATAAAGATATATTTACATGGTAGTAAGGGAAGCAGAAAGAAGTATCTGAACATTTTTGCTGTACAGTTCTTTGATAAATGAACAGTTACCAACAGTTAGGCTGCACTCTCTGCCCTATATCTCTCTCCTCACAGACAGTAGCTGTATTATAACAGGAAGGTAGGGGTCTGGTTTTCATGAAGACCTCCAGGGGCTCAAATAATAAGGATTCAAAGGGGTTAATTTATAGAAGAAATCTAAGTGAAAACACAATCCAGCTGAATTCACCAGCCCCTCACATAGTCAATTGTGTTAAATGAAGTTATCTTTGGCAAATAGGGAAGAGGGAGATGTGTGTGATTCTGGCTCACTGCCAATCTGCTAAGAACAGGGAAGTGTGTTAGATAACAGAAAAATATTTTATTGATTGTCTCCCACTCCAAGGGCTCCAATTAAAAAAAAATCACACTGATGGAACCAGGATGACTCTTGATTTCAAATCAGTCACTTAGTATCGCTGCTGCCCATTATATCATTATTGGAGATGTCTAAATGAAAACACACTCAAACTAAAATCATCAGCCCATATTATTTATTATGTCTCACAGAAAGTTGACTGCATCCCATGCAAAGGACAATAACTTTATTTATTTCATTTAAAGAGACACACTTGTTTTCTTAATTTGTTTTACAGCAACTTGTATAGAAACCTATACTGTACATTCTTTCACACTCTAATCAGATGTTGCTTTAAGAACTCTACTTCATAGACAGAGGTACGCCGAGCTAAAGTAAGATAAAAGACAAGGTACTTTCCCAGAGCACTAATCGAATTCTATCTAGGTTTGCAGGGAGTGATGCCACTTCTGAAACACACTTACTTAACTCAGCCCTGTTACATCTACACTATCAAGTGCCATTAAATCACTGTCTCTGACAGCATGGCTTTATGGCGGAGATCACACAGGCGTATTCATAAACACTGTCATCCTCTGTCTCTACAACACAATGAAATTATGTGTGTGGTTGCTAGTTTTCATTGGACTGATTTCTCCTTGGACTGTGACAGGAAAGCTGGTATCTTTTTAAACCCTTTAATGTCATCAAGTTAGTTCTGCTTTTTAACCACTGGTGTCCAGGACCAGAATTGTATAGCCTTAGTTGTTCACATTTTTAACACTAGCCAGAGTAGCAGAAATTTTACAAACCATCTTAGGCAGGTATGATTGTTCATTACTCAAGCAGAACACACACTATTTTTTGACATGTTCCCCAAACCTAAAGGAATAAGTGGGAATCAATCAAGACTGTCGATCAAAGGTCTTTCAATTAATTGAGATTCAATAATGCTTCGTGACATCTTTTGATCCGACCGACTCAGTTTCGGGATACAATATCCATGCGGTGCACCCAGGCCCAGAGAGTTTCTGAAAAAAAAACGTTCAGATAGGACTACAAAACCGCCAGTCCTAAACCAGACTTGGGCCCCAAAATCCAGAGCTGAGCTTAAAAATGGTCTCAGTAGTGTGTGGATTCTAACCCTAACCCTACCTGGGTTTCCAACAGAGCATTCCCACAATCCATATCTGAGCCTCTCTGGGCATCGGATTTTGACATGTCCCCCAAACCTACTGTAAAGGTATGAGTGGGAAACAATCAAGACCGTCGATCAAAGCAATTAAAATTAGATTCATCTTTTGATCCGACAGACTCAGTTTCGGGATACACCACACTCAACTGCTCAGTCCATGTTGCACGTTATCGGTATAAAACAACAAGAAGGAAAACCCATCATAGGTGTTATTAGTATCAGACATAACTATGATAATAATAAACTTTATTTTATATAGCGCCTTTAAAGGTGACTTCTCAAAGCACTTTACAGAATGACAACAACAATAAATAAAAAGAATACACAAGATAAAACACAATTAGAATACACAGAGGAGACCGTGGATGAAGAAAAGCAGAGAGGTGAAGAGTGGAACAGTTAAGTAAAGGCTTTTCTAAAGAAGACGGTTTTGAGCCTGGATTTGAAGGAGGAATTCTGAGAAACAAATCAAACAAGAAAAAATTATTATTGTTTTATATATTCATATTATTGTGTCAGACCTTGATTCTATTATTGTTATTGCCGCTATCAACCTTTTCTAAAGTTAAAAGAGAATCTCAAACAGTACTGCGAGTTTGTCTAGTCACTGAACAAACAGAGGAAAACATAAGAAAAGGTCAGAATCAAGAGGAGGCCATTTAGCCAACAATGACTAAATAGTTTGGTTATTAGAAGTTAACTGATCCAATGTTTTCATCCAGCCATCATCTGAAAGAATCCAGGGCTGGCTTCAACATAATGGCTGGGTAGCTTGTTCCACACTCCCACAATCCTTTGAAGAAATGCCTCCTGTTCTCCCGTTTAAGAGCTCTTCCCAATAGTGTCCACTTGCATCCCCTGTTCCTGTTTCACTGTTTAACTCTTCAGATCCTCAAGTCAAGCTGTCTGGACAGTCTTTTAGAATTTCCTGTAAAATATCTGGATACTCTTTAACAGACTATGGCACGGGCTGGGTCCGCCAGTTTCCTGGGAAAGGGCTGGAGTGGATCGGGATTATCTGGGGAGCTGGAAGCATTAATTACTTAGAGTTACTCAAGAGCCGGTTTGTCATCAGCAGAGACACATCCAGCAACGTTCTGTACTTTGAAATGAAAAGCGTGACAGTCGAAGACACAGCCGTATATTACTGTGCAGAAACACACGCAGTAAAGAAAAAGTGACGCCAGCCTGTACAAAAACTGACAGCTGGAAAGCTGACAGAAGAGTTGTGTTTTAAAGTAAAACAAAGCAAAATAAAGATATAATAATTGACAAAAAGTGACTGAAAAATGGAATGACTTGTAATTGTAATTCTGCAAGTTAAAATGAATAACAGAAATAACAACGGTAAAAAGAACAGCTCAACAACAGCCACTTTTGTAGGTTCCATGGTGTAATGGTCAGCACTCTGGACTTTGAATCCAGCGATCTGAGTTCAAGTCTCGGTGGAACCTTTCGGTTCCTGGTGCTGCTCTCTCTCAGAGAGGTTTTGAATTGAATGCGGCACTAAGAAAACTGGGTCTAGTTTACATGCAAAAGGTGGGTGTTTTAATGCTCAACTGAAAAACGGCCTTTTAGCTCAACTCTCATTATGCCACACAAAGCAAGTGATTGTGCTGCAATTTCTAAAAAGTACGAAGCCGATCTTGTCTTTGACTGCTAGTCGGTATTGTTTCAAGAGTTCATGGAACTCTTTTAAACTATCTCGGGCGCATCAACCTAAGGCAGACGACCGCTGCTCAAGTGACCTGCGTCTTGCAACACGACAGCAGTAAAGAGGGAGTGCACTGTTTCTTCTCTGTTGGCAGCGCCACACAAACTGGAATTCCTTCTCGACTTATAGTTATAACGTGCCAGAGGAGAAAAGCAGGCTCATCAGGGATTCGGACTCGGGACCTCTCGCAACTGTAGTGAGAACCATACCTCTAGACCAATGAGCCATGTGCGGGGGTGTATTCATCGCTTTGCCCATACTCTTTGTAAAGCAGAGAGGGAAAGATTTGAACGCGGTCTTCCAAAGGATTCAACATGCTTAGATATATATTCACATTTGCGATCCACTTCGCACTCTTCAACATGATGATATTCCCCAATGTGGATTAAAGCACAAAGGAAGAAAACATTCAGTTTTGCGAAATCTGCCTTCGAAATAGTTCGTATCAAGTGCTCTCAAAATGGAAAGAGATCCATACCACTGTTCTCACGGAACTGGCGAAAAGGCAGTGTCTTATAGGAAATCGGGCTGACGTCAGTGCTCTTGTGTATCTCACTTTCTATCAGGATGAAATGAAAAAAAAAGATTGAATTTGAGCAAAAGAGATGGCGATAAAGATGATGCTGGCGATACAATTACAAAATACAGCTACCTGCTGCCAGTTAGGATGGCAAAGGTCGTTTGATTTTCTACATGTTAAATGCCATAGTGCTTGTAACGTGGGGAATCTGAAAAGTTCATAATCCTCATACACATACTTGTATACTAACCCTGAAGACATACATATTTTCTTCGATACTATCATTAGCTGTTCAGCTTCAGCAGTATCGATTGATTCACCGAGTTCTTCTTTTTGATTGATTGATCGAACAGATCCGGACAACGGATGGAAAAGGAACTGAGTTAGCAGGTTGATCGCTAAACGTTTATGAGTGTCTCCAGCTAGTTTAATACTAAGCTGCTTTTGTCCACGGGGAAAGTGCTGGTAAAATTAATTGCTGCACTTCTACGGCCAGAGCTTGTTCTTGTAATTCGATTGCGCATTCGATCTGCACACATAAACAGCTTGTCATCATCAGTATTCATAGATTCACTGTATACAATGAAAATTTACCAATTAAATTATTATTGTATTTAAGAACTTTTTACGTTTTTACAAAGAGTATAGGCAAAGAGACAAGTATACCTCTGTGCGCGGCTTGTTGGTCTAGAGGTATGCTTCTCACTTTGGGTGTGAGAGGTCCCGTGTTCAAATCCCGGATGAGCCAACTTTCTGCTTTGACACGTTATAACGTAGTTGAGAGAGAAATTCCAACCTGCCCAGCACTCCCTCTTCACTGCTTTCATGTTGCAAGATGCAGGTCTCTTGCAGTCATTTGAACAACGGATGTTTACCTTAGGTTAATGTGCCTGTGATAGTCTAAATGATTTCTGAGAACTCTTGAAACAATACCGACTAGCAGGCAAAGAGAAGATTGGTTTTGTACCTTTTAGAAATTGCAGCACAATCGCTTGCTTTGTGCGGCATAATGAGAGTTGAGCTAAAATGCCATTTTCCAGTTGAGCATTAAAACAATTGCTTTGTGCGTGTAAACTGCATCCAGTTTTCTTAGTGCCGCATTCAATTCAAAACCTCTCTGAGAGAGCAGCACCGGGAACGGAAAGGTTCCACCGAGACTTGAACTCAGATTGCTGGATTGAAAGTTCAGTGTGCTGACCACTACACAACGGAACCAACAAAAGTGCCTTTTGTTGAGCTCGTCTTAGATCTTTTTTTACATTTGTTATTTCTGTTATTCATTTTAACTTGCAGAATTACAATTACAAGTCATTCCATTTTTCAGTCACCCTTTGTCCACTATAATTATATTGTAATGCATACGGCCTCCATTGCTTGCAAGAGCTGGCTTACCAGAAGGGTGACGTCACTGCCCTTCCCTGTGTATAGCAGGGACCGCAGCCGCCAAGCTGATGGGAGACTTCCCTTTGGCTCAAGAGGCTGGGTCCCTGTTGAGTGACGTCAGAGGCTCGGGTTTGATATCCCTCATTGGGGTATCAAAACACACAGCAGTGTCTTCATGTCAGGACAACCTGTAATGTCTTTGGCAATGCTGCCCCCATGTGGTAATACCATAGGAACTGACACTTCGCAGGCTTATCGCAATGGGCAGCTCCAGCAAGCGGAATGTTAATAGAATGTGTGGAATTCCTGTCAAATGGCTAAAAATACATTATAGTGATTTTGTTTTCAAGTACAGACGGAAGTCTTGTTTTTGAACCAACACTCTTCTTCCTCTTCTTGTTACTTTTTTAGGGAGAAGAGGGGCTGAAGTAATGTTGGGTTTATTCTATGTCCAATGTGTTCAATGTGTCTACCATATATTCCAGCTGTTAACTGTGCTTTGATGAGGGTAAACTGCTGGGAAGGTCCATAAAAGATGTGTAAGTATAGGAGTGTCATCCCTTTTCTAGTAAAATTACAGTTAGGAAGTGGGGGTGTGAGGATGAGAGGACAGACAGTTATTGATCCAGTTTCTACTGTTATATCTTCAGTACAGCTGAACACAAATCTTCCCAGAACTTCAGAGCTCCTGTAACAGATGGTATGACAGCTTTACTCATTTACTGGGGAGGTATTTTTCTTGGGGCAGGGAGAGCTGATGTACAGTATAAAGGTAGGGAGGGGAGGAAGTACTGTACACTGAACCCTGACACTTTTTTGGTGTTTTTCAGCTCAGGCTTCAGGTTTCTCTTTGGGGTATTAAGCACAGTTAAACACAGCAGGCGGCTTGACCTGAGGATCTGAACAGGTTTAAGTAATACAGTGCACATCCTCCCTATAGAGTATATTCCTAATAACTGAAGAAGACTCAAAAATGTAATATCTTGCAAGTGTAATTTTGCACAAAAAAACAAAGAACAGAAATATCAAACTGAAAGGAAAACAAATGCACAACAGTGTTTTTAGAAGCATATTTTGAAATGTAAAAAGATCCATTGCCTTCCTCTTCAATATGACAGGGCTCGTGATGGTATTGTTGCTGAATTCGTACACTTACAGGAAAGCATCATTCACCAACATTTTGGTGGTTTTCATCCGGGCTCAGGTTTCAGTTCCCTCATCGGGGTATTAAAACACACAGCAGTGTCTTCACATCACTCTCCAGAGTGCTTAGCATAAGGATCTGAAGAGGTTAAAGCAATGCGATGCACATTTGTAAAATAAAGCAACATACAGGTGTAATCATAATGGAATCATGTTTACTGACAAGCTGGTGAAGTGAGGAACAAAGAGACATTGAGATTATAGACAGTCGCACTGTCTGGTGACTGTCCCTGTAGAGGTTCCTGTAGAGGCCTCAGTCTGTATTAAAAGGTGATGTGTTGCTGTACAGCTAGTTTTTGTACAGGCTTGTCGCTGCTTCAGTTCACTGTGTGTCTCTCGCACAGTAATACACAGCTGTGTCCTCAGTGCTCAGGCTGCTCCCCTGTAAAAACACTGTGCTGCTGGAGGTGTCTCTGGTGATGGAGAACCGGCTCTTGAATGACTGTGAGTAGTCAGTGCTTCCACCAGCCCAGATAACCCCAATCCACTCCAGCCCTTTCCCAGGAGCCTGACGAATCCAGGCTGTGTGATCGCTGGTTAGAGAGTATCCAGAGATTTTACAGGACACCTGCACAGAGTCTCCAGGCTTCTTGATCTGAGGCTCCGATGAGGTCAGGGAAACACAGTAAACATCTGTAGAGCAAACCCCAAATAAAATGTGGTAAAAATAGGCAAGAATATTACAAAAAATAAAGGAATTTAAAATAATAATGCTGATTCTAATATTGACAAAGAAGTTTGAATAATATTGTCCTTAGTTGCTGTACTGCATATACATACAGTACATACTGTATATACTTACTTGGTAGGAAAATCAGAAAAATCATATAAATGAAAATCATTTTTGATGAGGTGTTTGCAGGTGATGAACAAACAGATACCAGCAGTACAGCCACTCTCCCTCCCCAGTGTCTCTCCTCAAAGACAGCAGCTGTATTATAACAGGAAGGCTGTGGACTGATTTGCATGAAGACCTCCAGGGATTCTAATAAAAAGGACTCAGAGTGATGAAGTAACATTGAGTTATTTGCAGCCCCCATCTAAGAAAATTTTAGTTCTTTTTCAACATTATATATACAGAAGCTTCAGCAGCCATATCATCCTCTAAAACTAAGCAGGGGTGAGCCTGGTCAGTACCTGGATGGGAGACCTCCTGGGACGCTATGGTTGCTGCTGGAAGTGGTGGTAGTGGGACCAGCAAGGGGTGTCCACCCTGTGGTCTGTGTGTGTCCTAATGCCCCAGTATAGTAGCAGGGACACTCTTCTATACTGTAGTGGGTGCTCTCTTTTGGATGAGATGTTAAACTGAGGTCGTGACTCTCAGTGGTTGGATCCCCAGGTATTTCTCTAAAAGAGTAGGGAGTTATCCCAGTATCCAGGCCAAATTCCCCCTCTTCAGCCTTTACCGTGGCCTCCAAATTGTCCCCATGTATGATTGGCTGGCATTTGCCCTGCGATGGACTGGTTCCCCGTCCAGGGTGTACCCTGTCTTGTGCTCGTTGCTTGCCAGGTAGGCCCCAGCTTCCCGCGACACCGTATGGTATAAAGCAATTTGGTAAATGACATGACATGGATACAGAAGGTCTCTGCTATAGATATCCGTCCTGTATATCAGCCTAATTGTATACCAGTGATTTATGTGATCAGGACATACAGTAAAAACTTACCTTCTGCTAAGGCTTCTATATGAACAATACCTACTAAAATGAGCATTGGGAGTTGTAGAAATTCTAACAATTTTCCCTTATGTACTATAATCAGTATAACTTTGTCATTTACAGTACAGTTCACATAATTGTTTGTGTTAGCATGTGTAGAGTTACTGTATATTTAATAAAATATATTCTAAATTAATATGGTGATCTGGAAAATCCATAGTTGTTTTTTTAGGTAAAGCTGTGGAAAGTGTTAATGTTAATTTCCCAGATTTGTTAAGAGTCTTGTTGAAGTTCACTGTAATTCGAGGCTGCCACCTTCAGGATGATAAAGGTTTCAAAGATTTCATAGATGTGAATGCTAGCTGGCAAAACACTTCTTAAACAAAAATGTTAGCAAGGAATATTGTTAATCATGGACTGCAAAACTTAATGTAGTGTGTAGTGTTTTATAGTGTGCATGTAGACATCCTGAGTGAAGGACCAATAAGTAGAACAATCTGACATAAAATAAAAGATACAAAAACTGATTTGACAGCAGCAGATGGAGAACAGCAGACCGTGGAAAGAGCTCCTGGAGGCTTCAGCCATTAGTGAATAAGTAGAAACCTGATGCAGAAGATGACTATAGTAGACTGACAGGCTTGGAAAGCACATTGTCATTCAAACTAGAAATTGAAGTGAGAAGCATAGAGGATTTTAAACAACATGTTTTTATATGAAGACAGGCAGTGGAAATGGCTATATCAGAGAATACACATAAAACAGAATAATATAATAATAATTCCTTCCATTTATATAGCAACACTTTTCTGGACACTCCTCTCAAAGCACTTTACAGGTAATGGGGACTCCCCTCCACCACCACCAATGTGTCCTCAGTGCTCAGACTGTTCCCCTGTAAAAACACTGTGCTGCTGGAGGTGTCTCTGGTGATGGAGAACCAGCTCTTGAATGACTGTGAGTACTCAGTACTCCCATCACCCCATATAACCCCAATCCACTCCAGCCTTTTTCCCAGGAGCCTGGCGAACCCAGTGTGTGCCATAGCTGGTGATGGAGTATCCTTCACATCTGGACAGAGTCTCCAGTTGTCTTCACCTGAGGATTCGATGAGGTCAGAGTGATGCAGTGAGCGTCAGGAAAGTAGAAATTTTAAATAAGTTTAAATTTTAAAAGACAATTTCATTTTTTGTAAATGGGAGCGAGGAATATGTCACTTGATAATTGCCTGCTGCTTTCTAAAGTGTATTTTTTTTAAATAAGTGAAATAAATAAATGAATCAGTAATTTAACAGTTTTGCTATTGTTGTTACTCCAGTGTTATTGTATTTGCCAAAGTGAACACAACTGGTAGTTTACTGAATTATTTTCAAATTTATGCCTGTACTTACATGGCACAAAAACCAAACAAAAGGTAAAAACCCTGTAAAAACCCTTTCTCTTAGCTATTTTCCTGTCTGTTCAGGCTTGACAGTTTTTCCATTTGATCACTGTAAAACTATACTGTACACTCCTTAAGCAAGGCATTATCAACACCATTTACAATGTGTTGCATTGTGACAATAGTGTACATGATAACAACTTAAATACAAAAGCTTTAATCAGAGAAATAATCTGATATATGTTAATTAGACTACATCTTCTTATACTGCACATGGACTCGTGGGTACTGCCTCACTCCCTGACTGACAGTTTTCTTTATTCTCTCTTGCAGGTGATGTATTATCACCACACTCCCAGATCCAACACCCTATTTCAGAGGCTGAGACTCAGACTCACAATGAAACGTCTTTTCTGAGTTTGTATGAATGGGGCTTGATGGGAGAACTCAGTCAGGAAAAAAGGCTGTGACCTGAAGACTCTGATGGGAGGCAGGGAAGTGAAACAGACCAGTTTATTTATATTAATCAGTGCTCCCCTTATAAGATTGATGCTGGTGTTTCACGTGCATTTTATAGAGACAAAACATTACAGGTATATGCTTAATGTGATTAAAAAGCCACATTTGAGCCACGCACAAATGGAATAGAAATAAAAGTATAGGAATGATGTAAATACATAGAACGGTAACATATAAACACATTGATTTATTATATAAACATAATAAACATTTATTATGTAAACATAAAACATTAAGAAAATTAACACATAAGGCAGCATCAGATCGTTGAAGGCCAGGACGGGAGCCCCCACCAGCGTCTCCCACAGCCTCCGGAATGCCGCCTCACACTCCGCATCCCACATGAAATGACACCCCATCTCTGTGAGGCGGTGCAACCGGGCAGCGAGGCTGACGAAGTCCTGGACGAACCTCCGGTAGAAAGATGCCAACCCCAGGAAACTGCGGAGCTCCACCACGGTGCGGGGCACCAGCCAGTCGCGCACTGCGGCGACCCTCCCTGGGTCCATGGCCACCTCTTGTGGGATGGGCCCTTGCCCCAGGAAGGTAACCTCCCACCTCAGGAGCTCGCATTTCCTGGGGTTGAGCTTCAGCCCGGCCCACCGGATGCAGGCCAACACTAACCAGAGGTTCGCCAGGGCCTGTACGAAATCCCGGGCATGCACGAGCAAGTCATCCAAGTACACCACACATTTGCTCCTGGGGACCGATGCCAGCGCTCGCTCCATCAACCGCTCAAACGTTGCCGGGGGGCATTACACTGTCCGTAAGGCATGACTGTGAATTGCCAGAGCCCCTGGCCGATGGAGAAGGCTGTCTTCGGGCGAGCCTCGGGGGGAGCGGAATCTGCCAGTAACCGCAGCAGAGGTCGAGCGAGCTGAACCAGGTCGACCCGGAAATGTAATCCAGGGCATCATTAATCCGCGGTAGAGGATAGGAGTCCTTCCGGGTGACCTCGTTCAGTTTTTTGTGATCGACACAAAACCTCCACGAGCCGGCAAGACGGCCGGGTAGACCACAGGCTTGTGGAGGGCTTGTTCAACCCTGGCCGAACCGTCTGCTTTGATGTGGGCCAACCACCGGGGTGGGACGCGAATGGGCCCCGCATCCCCGGTGTCAATTTCATGCTGCACGAGAGCCGTGCGGGTGCAGTCCTCATCCTTCGCCGTGAACAGATCTCCATTCTCGGTGAGGAGAGACCGCAACCGCCACTGCTGCCATGTTTCTGGTTAATCATTCTGTTCTTCATTACTAATTTTGTTTGCTTTACATTTAGAAGGATGTTTGTCTATACATAAATCAGTCATAACTTTTTTTCCATATATTTTGGCAGTATTTTGGTCATTATTTATGTTTTGCTATATTTTTCACTGCAAGAGACAACTTCAAATGAACTGTGTGTAATATTACCTCTAGAAGTTATATGGAAATATAATCTTGTTTCTCAAGCTGCTTATCTTTCAGAGATACTGTACGTGGGAGAATGTGGCAGAAAGAAAACTACCAAGGCAATTAATTTTACATTATATCTTCTTCTTTGCTATTTTTGCTTTATAAATGATTAAATGTGGGTGGCATGGTGGGGCAGTGATTAGGAGTGCTGGGGTTCTGCATTCAGTTCTTGATCTGGAGTGCCCTCTGTGTGGAGTTTGGATGTTCTCTCCTTGAATGTATGAGTGTCCCCGGGGTGATCCTCTTTACCCATAGTCTAAAATCAAACTGGTAGGTTCACTGGCCCTGGTGTGGGTGTGTCCACATCTATGTTGTGTCTCTGTGTCGGCCCTGCAATGGACTGGTGTCCCATCTAGTGTATACAGTACCCTGCCTTGTGCCCATTGCTTTCTGGTATAGACTCCATCTCCTCTGTGACCCTGAATTGAAAGAAGTGGTTAGAAAATTCATGGATGAATGATTAAATGGCTCATTTCATTAATTTATTAACTGAAATGATTTGGCAACACTGTGTTGTTTGGTCATTTGGTATGAATCTGTAAAGGGGAAATTCACAAAATAGAAATTAATACATTGCGCTACAAGCCCAAGTAGTGCCCATACAAACATGCACTAACTGAATTAGTATTAGTATTAGTATTAGTATGAATTAGTATTCACTGCACTAACTGAATTTAATTGTTGTCATGCCTTTGCAAATTAAATAAAACTAGGCTACATGTGAATCCAACTTCCCCGTAATGTGTCTTTAGATACTTTTATGTTTAACATACCCTCATGATACTCAGATTTAATTAAAAAATACAAAATAAATCTTAATTTTTATTTGACCTTTGCTGGGTGTCATTACCACCCCCGAAGATGTCAAGTTCTGAAGTGCTGGAACCCCAATCTAGCTAAAAGGAAGTCTATACTAACTTATAGGTGAAAAACAACACTGTATAATTTGCTTAATGCCAAATCATAGACCTTTTAAACCCACTTATTAAACCCACAGTACTAATTGTGCCACCTGGCAGTTAGATATAAACTGCACACTCCAAGTAACTTTAATGTAGAACACACAGTCAGATAACTTTGGATATTTAAACCACTTTTGATCAAAGTAGGATTTCAGTCAGGCAATAGTAGGATCTCACTTCATGCATTTCAATCACTTATCATCAAAACCATCCTCTAATTTGGGTGGAAATCTAAGGTCCTCTTTAGTTATATTCTAGGTTGTCTATCCAGTGTCTAAGGTGGATTTTTTCCAAGTCTCCTTCAGGTGTTCCTGAGTCTCCAAGACAAACTGTCACTCTGAAGAAGCCTCCACAGGCGAAACATTGTATCTCTTTTCTTCTCTTTTCAGCGTGGAATAAACCTTTACTTGTTCCTTTGCAGCCTACGCATGCTACTTACTTAAGCTACTTATTACTCTAAATTTGTGCAAACTTCATCTCAAAAGCACAGGGTTGTAAGCTGCAGCTGTTTACTGTACTATACATTGGACACCAGTCAGTCAAAACACATGCTCAAGTAACCTAGAGGTTGAACTTGTTTCAGAAACATAAGAGGAAACCGGAGTACCTGGGTACAAGCAATTAAAACAAAGGAAAGAATGCATACTGTATATCACAAACCAGTGATATGCTGCAATACAGCAGCCTGCTGATGTTAACCTCCTTTTTCAGGCTTGTAATGCTAACCTGCTGGATCAGCAGTTTTGGTCCTAGGTTTACTAGTGTGAGCAGGAGTGTAGACAGAACTTTAGTCACCAGTGGTGTGCACGCTACTCGCAACTGCCTACACAGCACGTATACCAATGAAAACAGAAATGAAATGAGGAAATAATCTGCTCAAGGAGGAAGTTGACCCCTAACTTCTCCGTGTTTCTTCGATCATTGGAAAATCTTCTGCCAGGAAGTAAGACTTCCTGCAAGAGGGGTCATAACCACACTAGCAGATAAATATCGTACCCCGTGGATGATCTTGGTATTTCAGTTTAAAGTACTGCAATACATTTACAGAATGGGATATCTGTACATTTAAATGCTATGATCAACAAGAAGCTAAGATGAGACTTTATTAATCCCGAAGGGAAATTAAGGCTTTACAGCAGCTCAGCACAAGAAAAACGACAGATATCGAACAAGACAGACATCGAGATAGGTTAAATTTAAAATTAAACTACAACTTTAGAGTAATTAAATAAGTATATAGAATACAAAATAAACCACAGTAAAAACAGTACATTAATGGAGTGTCCAAAAGTACATGAGTGCAACATGTTATCCATAGATAAGCAAATGAAGGCTAACAGGCCTAGCCTAGGGCAGTTTTCGACTCCCTGACAGCCGCTGAGAGGAAGGACCTGGGAAAACGTTCCCTTGAACACTGGAGCAGTCTGTTACTAAAAGTGCTCCGCTGTCTAATAACTGTCCTATGTAGCAGATGAGAGACCTTCTCCACACCTGAAGAAGGCTCCACGGCCAAAACGTTGTGTTTTCTTTCTTCTCTTTTCAGCATCGAATAAACCTATTACTTGTTCCTTTGCAGCCTATGCATGCTGACACAGCTACCCACCTGAACTAGATGAGAGACATTGTTCTGGGTGGCGGTGAGCTTGGTCACCATTCTCCTCTCCGCCACCACCTCCAAGGGGTCAAGGCTCAGCCCCAAAACAGAACAAGCCTTCTTGATGAGTTTATTGAGCCTATTTACATCTTGCCATGACGCTGCTGCCCCAGCACACAACAGCATTGAAGATGGCCGCTGCCACCACAGGGTCATAAGAAATGTATAGCAGTGTTCCACATACACCAAAGGACCTGAGCCTCCTAATAGCCGGCTCTGACCTTTCTTGTACAGGGCATCAGTGTTAACAGTCCACTCCAGCTTATCATCGAGGTATACCCCTAGGTACAGATGCAGCCATTCAAACTTTTTGACTATTTATCAAATTCTAAAACTGTCAATATAGCGTCCATAATATTTGCTATTTTAGTTTTTCAAAGAAGCCTTTCAAAGGCTTGAGGCGTCTGTTAAATTGCCCCACTGGATAAATTGTTTGTAAAGAAACCGGTTTTACAATTCTTTTCCACCCCCTCTTAATTTTCAAAGTAAAATAGGCCAACCTTCCAATGAAAGACAGTCCTCCTTCCCCCCACGGACAGACTGACAAATGTTTTATTAGAAAAAGAGATTCACAACGCAAAGCTGTGTCAGTCTTCTGTGTAAAAAAAATCGGTTTGAACATCATGGGTAATGTTTTTAATAAGTGGCTGTGTAAAGAATAGGAATTTTCCTGCTGTCAGCAGTATTGTGTATATAGTTTTATGTAGAGGCTGTAAAAAATTTCACAAGTAGAAGACTTTAAAATGCGTTTGGTTTGAAGGCTGTGTTATATCGCATTCACTACTTAACAAACTGTATATGGCTGGTATTCGTATTTTAAAGAAACAATACCAGTATTCCACTTTCTCCCTATACATTTTAAGCATCAAAGTCTTACGTGTGGTTATTTCTGAAACGTTTTCACGTGCTTCTTTGTTCAGAGCACCCTACATTACAACCTCCAAGCGTTTCACCTGAAGACCCTCACACCTGAAGAAGGCTTCACAGCCGAAACGTTGCGTTTTCTCTCTTCTCTTTTCAGCATTACTTGTTCCATTGCAGACAACACTACTTCTTAGTTAAACATATGAAACACTTTAGTTTTGTAAACCTAACACGCATTCTGTACAGAAATAAAATTATGTTTTCAACAGTTGTTAAGCAGATTAGCAGTTACTGACAAAATAGCACACCGTCCACCACTGCCCAGTGGTATAACTTTAATATAAACAAGATCTAATACCTGGTGCAGTTTTTACACTTTTTTTAATTAATCCAATCCCAGGTGTGAGTTCATAAAGCCTGAATTACGTAATATGCTTACGTCTGCGAAACACCTGATCATCTACTCTAAAGATTTCAGTCCTTTGTGTATTTTCTAATTGCAGCGGGAGCAGTGTGTGTGGGGACAGGTTTAGGCTGAAATTGAATTGGTGATCTGTATTCTTCACAACTGAAACACTGTTTTCTCTGAAAGTGTTTTCTTCCCTGTTTAGCTGATCTTTTTCTGTCTACGCATGCTTACACAGCTTCCTGGGTGAATTATCATTCTTGACTAAGAAAGCTTTAGAGAACTTAACATTTTTATTATTAACAAATTGTAAAATTGACGTTAACATTGGCGTTATTAATTTTTCTGTTTTTATCACGCAGCTGGTGAACAGACACAAGGAGAGGGAAATCAATCAAACATCCTGGTTTTGGAGCTTTTATGAAGCAGAGGTAGCCCATATTCATCTGTTCATCTATATCCATGTTCTTATGTATAAATACAATATATATTAATCCAAAAGCTTCTTATTGCTCTAAAAGTTGTGCAACCTAGATCCCATGTTAAAGGCACAGGGTGTAGGTTGGTACTGTACCCTAGACCGGACACTCGTTAATAGAAAGGGACATACTGTCACACCCAACATTCCTCCCCTAGAGGGCGCTCCACTACTCCCGTCATTAGTCCCGTGATTGTTACTGTGTTCCCCAGGTGTAGCCTGTTAACATACCGTTATTTAAAATCTAGCTCCTCCAGTCCTCGGGGCTCAACATTAGGGTAAAGATGTCGCGAGGCCCACCTAGAACCAGGATACCCTACGTCCGTCTCCTGAGGGCATAGGCCTCATCCCTGATACCTCCCATCTCCTTAGCTCGGGGCCTGGAGGAACTTGTCCTGTCATCCTAGGACCTCCATGTTTTCCGAGTGTTCGTGTTTTCCCCATTCCCAGGGATTTTAACCTTGTCGCATCAGAAGATGGATTCATTGTTGATTGACTCATGGACTGTACCCTGACCTGCCTTTGGACCTGCCCGGTTTTGGATGCCATTCTTTGTCTCCCATGCTCACTGTTATTTTGTGCACCATTAAAAGCCCTGTGTGTTTTCCCATAAACCGCCTCCTGTTTCCTCCAGCTCTTACTGCATGGCATAGGGTCTACAACAAAACCTGACACGGACTAGAGACCACGTCCGTAACACATGTAATTTAAGGATTAATTAACTTGTCTCTGGAGCATAAGCAAGAACTAGAGTATCTGAGCAAGACCAGTTGAAAAACAGAGGACAAGTGAAGAGCTGTGGTAGAACAGCCCAGACTTTGTCCTTGGAAATGAGCAGGTGATACAACACAGGACATTTATGCACTTAGGGAAGCACTTGGCTTTTATTTGCAGGAAGAACACCTTTACCCACAGAAGAATCTTTCACTTTGGGGACTGAAGTGTTGACATGCTGGTGGAATAGTTTTGGACCTTGGTTCAGTCAGTTTTGGACCTTGGACCCATGTGGCTCAATAGCACTAATGCCAATGAAAACACCAGGAAGGTAAAGTCAATAGGTAAACCATCAGCTGCAAGAAGACACTGACCTGACTGTTCCTTAATATACATTGGTCAGTCTTCCACCACCAACAAAAAAAACGAGTTGTAGATGACATTACTGGATAAACAACCTGCTCCTTCGATTATCTTAATTAGGCAACTTCATTATTTGAATACTAGATTATAGTTACAGAATGGGATATATCTATAATTAAGTGCCATGATTAGGAAGGTGCTAGCTTAAGTGTTCTTATCTATGGAAAAGTAGTAGTTTGGGTTGGTCTGCTCAGCTATAGCTTAAACAAAGACAAAAGCTCCAAACCCAGAGGCAACACAAAAAGGGTTGTCTGTTGAAAACATAACAGCCACATACAAGCTAAAATGAATGCCCTGTAGTGGAAGTGTAATCTTGTGCACTCCAGCTGGAGTATTTCAAAGAGGAGAGAGGTAAGTAGGTCATTACCATTGACTTACTGGTCCAGTCTGTGAAACTGGATCTAGTTTACAATTAAAGACAGCTGAGAAATGTGTGTTTGACTTGAAAGGTTTTATTTTCAGCATTTTCCTTCGAGTACATACAATAGCTATAACCAGACAATTAGAAAGACCTGGTTCATCCATCATTCTTATGTTCTCTCCTTCACAACTACTGCCCCTTTGGTGTAGGTGAGGCCTTTGTAGACACCGCTGGTGTCAAACCCAAGCACACTTCCATTCCTGCAGGTTACTTTAACAGTACCCTTGTATGGAAGATCAACATTCGCATGACCAAGTGTGATGGCAACATCCACGGTCTTCTTTGCAGGGACCTGGAATTTGAAAGACAGCTTCTCATTTGTCTCCGTTTTGTTCTCCAATCCATAGGTACCTTGACTTCCAACTGTCCAGCTGAACCCAGTGGAAACTTCAGCTAGACCCGGGATTCCTGCCGTCACTTGCATGTTGAAGGTGAACTGCATGTTGTTGGTGACGGACCACGAGGAGGTCTTGGTTATGGTTTTGGAGGTTTCCAGGGTGTACTCCTGGGCAACAGAGGAGCTGTTGGCGTACCTCATGGACTTAATCTCCTCCATGTTCACCTGGGGGATGACTTGGTTAAGAGTGGGGTACTCCATGTTGGTAATGACTGTAGACTCGATGGCATTGATGAAGATGAAGCCCATGCAGTCAATGTCGTAGCCCGACCTCCCACTAACCCCCAGGCAGATCCCTGAACCCACATCTATGGGGTACTCCGTCTTCAGCCCCCAGCTGGTCATTTTCGCAAAGAACTCCCTGCCGTGGGTGGTCTTGAACTTGATGGCTCCCAGGCGGGTCCCGGCTCCGTTCCCCCACAGAGAGAGGGAGTCGAACAACTCGCCGGGTCGAAATTTGAACTCCTGGTAATCTGAGCCCGGATTTCCAAACTCTCGGACCTCCCCATTGGTCAGCCAGATCCTCACGGCCTTCACCTGCCAGCCCCCTACCCACACGCCGATCTTCTCCAGCGTGGCACCGTCATTCTGGCCATAAAAGTCAAAGGCATCGCCCCCGTCTCCTCCGATTACATACAAAGTTGTTGCCATGTTGACCTGGAAAGGAGAAGGATCATTGGTACAGCTTGATGGCATTAATAGTGCAGTGAATGCCTGGGATAAGCAAAGAAAAACCAATCCAGCATTTGTTCAGTTTAACTTTAAACTTTTCAGAGTTAAACCTGAAAGAGTCACCTTTCAGAAAGTCTACCAATACCAAACCACATGGCAGGATAAGGCCTTCCCTAGATGCCTCGCATCAACTCATCAATGGTTTATCATCCTGACAAGCTGATGCAGCTTTGATTAGACGCCTGCATAAAAAAAGACACCTCAAAACCAGCATTTTAAAGGGGTACCTGTAATTCTGGAGCCTGCCTTTCCAGCGCATTCCTGTTCACAGCGGCCGTTTAAATGTGTCAATACATCCACTACAACAATAATTCAGAACCTACGAAATTTACTTCTCTGCAGAAGACAGCAGCTCAGGATAAAGAGAACCTCTTTACATGTAATAATGCGTATTGTGTTAGAAAAATAATTGTTGTGCTACATGCACAGCTCCCCTATTCGTGTTAGAAACACAAAGTCCAAAATATTGTCGGCTCCCCTTCCCATGAAAGAAAATCTGTATTAGTTCTTAGAGCAAAGACTAACAATAGTTCAGATGAAATCTGTATGTAATTCTAAGCTTGTGAAGCTGCCTTATATAAAGGGATAAAGGGCAGGCCATCTTCTGAACACACTTAATATAGACACACCTGGTGTCACAAGGTATTTTTTAAGCTGGCAATATAGTATTTACCTGAGCTAATCTATCAACTGCAAACCTTAACTGAACATTTTGGAAACACAATCAAAGTCACACTGCTTTCAATTTACAGGACATGGAATCGAGGCAATAAGCAGTTTTTAATGTTTATTTCAACTTGCCAAAAATTTACAAATCAAATAATACCAGAAAAGGCAATACCTACTAGAAGAGGAATGCAGTATATCATCTTTAATAATGTTTCAATAAGGCATAAATTAGTATGTTTTAGAATGTGACTGCCTGGAGTAAATGAATAAGAAAATGTGAACTCAAGATGTTGCTTTATTCATTTTTCACCATCATTGGACTTTTGGTTTTGATTACTTTGATTTGATGTGTTCAGAAATAAGAATACAAAAGAGCCATGTTACTGTTTGATTATTCTCTATTAGTTTTTCATTAATAACTTTATTTGCTGTAAATTTGGAGAGATTGTTTTTTATAAATAAACCAATTTTCTCTCCATGTATTGTGTTCATTATTTGTTTTGCTATATTTTTCAGTGCAAGAGACAACTTCAGGTAAACCGTCTGTATACAGTATTACCTCTAGAAGGTTTATAGAAATATAATCATGTTTCTCAAACTGCTTATCTTTCACAGATATGTGCAGCAGAACAAAAACTACCAAGGTGATCGCATGTAATCTAGAGCAGTGTTTCTCAAACTTTTTGGACCAAATGCCACCCCTGATCAAACCAAAGCATCCAAGTACCACAGAAAATCTCAATGACCAACATGAGCGAACGTGCACACACACTCACATACACATATAATAAATATTATAATAAACTTTTATAATATAGCGCCTTTAAAGGTGGCTTCTCAAAGCACTTTGTAAAATGACAACAGGAACAACAACAATTAAAAATAAAGTATAAAAAAGCACCAGAGGGGTGAGTCTGTGTAGTCGAGCAAAGCAGATGTGAATTTATTGGTCGAGCCTTGATACAATTCACAACAGAGTCTAACAGATTTTAAATCCTCAGGCATTTTCTTGACAGCAAAGGCCTCGTGTTGGATACTGCAGTGTGTCCACTTCATATCTAGAGCAACCTCTCTTCATGAGGAATGACAACGTCCAAAATCAAAGCGTAACAAACTATTGTGGGTCCTGGCCGTAGGACGAGGAAGCCAGGACCCCCATGCAGGGTAACCAAGAGGTAGCTGCAGAGGTGGAGTTGGGGTGGAGGTGGGATGCAAAAGTCGCACGTGAGGGAGGGAGATATCGTATTTTGTATTTATAGCATTCAGTGGAGGAGGGACGAAGGGAGTGATTGCTAATCACTGCTGGCTGGGAATGATTGAGCGTGGTCGTTGTCATCCTTCCCTAACTTTCATTAAATAAACTCAATTTCATGAGGAATGACAATGCCCAAAATCAAACCGTAAGGAACTACTATGGAGCAAATGTTTGGCTTAACTCGCTTGGCTGAAGGCTGACCTCCTGGCCGTAGGAGGAGGAGGCCAGGACCCCCAAAAAGAACCATGTTGTGATATTTAGAAATATAAATTTGTTTGGTGCGAGTGAAGTTTTATTTAATCTCTGACCCAGGGAAACGTTTTATTTTTTCAAAGAAATGTTTAAGAAAAAAGGGCATGGCTCCAGCTGGATTCAAACACCTAACGGGTGATGTGGGAGTCAGGAACCTAACCCACAGCGCCACCAGCAAGGCCACATGAGGAGTGTTGAAAAAGCCCTACAAAACATTATCAACAGACATCGTACAGTGTGTACAATTCTTGTGTTGCGGTACATGAATATAATTATATCGTTATTAATTTCTTTAGATACACGATTCCATATTATATTCCCTTTTAATCAAATTCTAAAAGTATGCTTGTTGACTCCGGTATCACATTAGTTAAAGACTTCGATCCTTAAAATGTTTAGGGAGAAATGGAATACTGGTGTGTATGTTTTCTTTAAAGTACCGAGACCAGCCATATACTGTATGTTTACGTTCCAAAATTAATATCGTTTATGGCCTTCACACGCGTTACAGTACGCGCCTATTCTTTTTATGCTCAGGTACTAAGATTTCCCTTCAGTGGTAAAATTCCATATAAATATTCAATACTAAAACGGGCACAGTAAAGACATTTAAATCTTTCTACGACTGACCAACACACCACGAGTGCCCCTGTCGGTCAACCAATCACGTACCGCGGTATTTTGCATCAAAGCGCGTCACGATGCGCGAGGCCGTAGCCAATTACCTCCGGTACGTGTCTGTGCGGCGCATTTTGAATGGCTGCATCTGCATCAATTGCGACTTAGCATCTCAGAATTCCGACTTAGTAACTCAGAATTCAAACTTTATATCTCAGAATTCCGACTTAGCATCTCAGAATTCAAACTTTATATCTCAGAATTCCGACTTAGTATCTCACATTTGCGACTTCGAAATACTGTAGCCCTCATTTCATTGTCTGTCCTTTTGTTATTGCAACGGATTCGGGTTCTAGGGCTTGTGCCCTCGCCGCTCCCACCCTAGTTTGTGCCTCACTGCATTGGCTCGAACCCAGGTCTTGCCAGCTGAGCTAAAGCAGACCTTTTTTAAGTAAAAAAGGACATACAATGGAAATATGTAAAAAGTATAAGTTTCAGCTTTTATAATTGTGAATTCCTCTGGATGTGAAGTGTCTATTTCTGTATCTTATTTCATATTCTGTCTCCGTTTTTGTGAACTATTCCATGGTGGGCTTTTAAAAAAAGTTTTTATTTAAACACCAGAAATACAAAAACGGAGACAGAATAGGTGTATTTTTTTTCAAATTAACCTAACAGTCCTTAAATATTTTCTGTTATCTATCACGCTTTCCTGTGCTCACAAGATTGCCAGTGTTCCAAAACCATGCACATTCTCCTACCTCCTTATTTGCTGAAGATAACTTTTTTTTTAAATACAATTGGTCACTTGCATTCGTAACACGTATTCCTATATAATGGTATAGAATTACACTGTAGCTCTTGTGTTCTCTCAGGTATTGGCGCATGCTGTATCGTAGTACATATTTGACACAAACTAATTTTATTAAAATAGAAAATATGAAAACCCATCCCAATTTTTCCGTGCACACAAGAAATTTCCAGAAGTGGTACACATACCATAGTTTGAGAATCACTAATCTAGAGCTTTAACATGATTTAGACACATGATTTAGAGGAAATTGGAGTGACTGCGTGAAAGCATTTGGAACAAAGTGATGACAATGCATACCTCACAGAGGACCAGCAAAGTGCTACAATACAGCAGCCCACTGATGTTATTCTTGTTTTTCAGGGTTTTAGTACTGACCTGTGTCGAAGAAAACTCTTTACTCAGGTTAGGTGTGGTTCAGCAGAGTCCTTTATTCATGCGCATGGAAAGGAAACAACCATACAGATAGGAGAGCAGCCTCTGAATGATGATGTCAAAGATAATGGGTTTTATACAGCAGGTTTGTGGTAGCATACCATAAAGTTCCATATAAGGAATGGTTTTTCTCATACAAATACTGCTTTGTAACTGACCACTTTCATTTTCATTTAAAGAAATGAAACTTTAATTTGGTCCGAAGAAAGAACGTGCGAAGTTCAGCTAAACATTTTGTGGTTATAGCATAAGCATCAGCAGATCAAATGATGTGTCTGCAATTTATTGTTTCTTACTGTCACTAGACAGAAAAGGTATGTTACCAAGAACAAATAGTTACAATCTTGTACACTTAAAAGGTAAATGCTAAAATTCTTTCTTACAACGAAGTGGAAATTTTAAAAATAAAATGACATTTTCAGGTGCAAGGAGTGTTACTTTGGCTGATAACTCAGGCTTTCTAAAGTTTTGTGCAGGTATAAGGAGTTTATGATGTGAAATACTATGCACAGAAAACCAAAAATCTCATGGTATTGCTATGTACAAACTTTTATCCAGCAACATTCCCAGAAACTTGGCAACATGCATTAGTTTAGTGCTGTATAAAGAGCCAATCAGTCACTGTTACTGATTTTGAGGATTTGCATTGATTTCTTCAGAAAGTGATCACAATAAAAATCAGCCTCTGGTATAAAGAGTGTCTCACATACTGTTTCCTGCTCTTTGCTGCTTGTGGTTCTACTTCATCACTCACAAGGAACAGTCCCTGCTGCTATGTTACTCAGAGCTGCTGCTAATATTTCACCAGCACATGAAATGTCCTGCAGCTTCAGTATGATTTATCAAAGTTATTAGTACTTTGTAATAAGGGTGTCCTGGAACCTTGATATTTTGTCCTGAGTTTGCAACAAAAACTAAAGGTACATGCACGCATTTTATTTAGACATGCAAGAAAATAATTAAATGTGAGATGTCAAAGTATACAGATCCAGCCATTCAAAATGTGCAAAGTAAGCCGTTTTAAAACGCGGTAGGCGTGGCGCATCATACATACCACGTTATGATATTAGTATCCGGAAGCACCTTGTAAAACCGTCAGGTGGAGCTAATAAAGCTTAACATCTCATGTACAGCATTTGAGCTGTCGCCAGAAAATGCCTAGTTTCGAATCATGGTCACTGCTGAGAGACAATCTCTTTCCAATTAAGAATTTAAGTTGTATACTCTTTAGACTTTTAATAATTTTAAACTGTGTATTACAGCATGTTAATCATTAAACATTAAAAAGTCGGTATATTTTATAAAACCAAGATTGTTCAGTTGGACAAAAATACAGAACCTTCCACCTTCATCATAAATATTTAAATTATGCAGAAATATTTTATGCATCAAAGTCTTTATGGAAGATATTACTAATAGTATTAATAATGAATGACCTTGGACAGACTGTAAGCTCAAAGTATTACCATAGTCCACTTTCTTTGTAACTGTCTGCATCAGTTTAACTGTTGCGACACGAAAATACTTTATTTTTTCATTGACAAAAAGTAACACTACGCTCTCTTGTTTAAACAGATTGTTTTGTTGCTGCACAGGCTGTTAAACCAGAGGAAAAGAGTGCCTATTTCTTCGAAGCATTTCACTGATCCAATCATGTATTCGTTTCCAATCATACAAAGTAAGTTTTCAGAATCTCCGATTCACCATGCCTATAATGGTTTCCCGGAGATTGCTCATAAACTATATGAATTTAAGAACGTAAACATTATGTAAACTGTATATGGCTGGTATTGGTAGTTTTAAAAAAAATACTACCAGTATTCCACTTTCTTCCTAAACATTTTAAGCATCAAAGTCTTTCATTCGGCTACATACTGTGGTTATTTTGGAATAGTTTTAACCAGCTCCTAATGACTATACAGGTTGAAAATCCAAAATTCCAAAATCCGAAAGCCTCCAAAATCCTAGTTGTTTTAATGCTGACATGACACGCCACAAATGGAAAATACCACAAAGTGCGGGATGGTTCCACAGCGTACAGCTGTTGTGTGCCGCTTTAACCTTCACGTAAAACACTATGTATGAGTGTAACATGACTAGCGTAATTGTTGCGTTACAAATATAATAGTAATAATAATAATTGCTTACACTTAAAAAGCCCACCGTGCACTATTCCATCCGGGTAGTATGGAAGCCTCACTGGTAGAAATGGGATTCTATAAAAATTAGTGTAATTAATTTTATTTTTATCAGGGCATTGTACAAGACAAGTCTTCAGGCCTATGGATCCTATGATTCTGTATGATTTACGAATATAGTTTTTTCTACTCATACATGAGAATATAGGGGGGAAGGAAAAGTGCCTGCATCATTTTTTCCTCTGACAGACAAAGTTGTGTTGTGCTAACAAAAATTACAGTGCTTAACAGCCGCTTGTAAGAGCAAGCTGACTTCCTGCTATCTAAACAATTTTTTTACAGCTTTGAAAGTCACGCATTGTTTGAGTTAGGCAGGGACATGTCATTGTATTTTTTCATTTTTTAAAATAAATATGAGGTTACCAGCAATCAAATGTCCTGTTTTTCCTTACTTTACTTTTTGTGTAAAAAGAACATGAATATTAATAAATGACACATGTCCTACATGTGAACTTGTGTACTGTGTACTGAATCTTAGTGCACTTTTCCTATGTTTGTAACAAAAACAATTAAAGGTACTGTATAAGCCTGTATTTGGAATGGCAAGGAAAATAAGTGTCAAAATTGCCATTATTTTTTATATAACAAATCCTAAAATAGTAAAAAATGTCCTACATGTTTATTGTATACTTCTTTTCCTAGTTGTCAATGTTCCAACATCAGAGGCCAGTCATTTGCCACAGCTAATGTTTGCACAGGCTTGTCATTACTTTAAATCACTGTGACTCTCTTACACAGTAATACACAGCTGTGTCCTCAGTCGTCAGGCTGTTCAGCTGCATGTACAACATGCTGTTGGATCTGTCTCTGCTCATGGTGACCCGGTTCTTAAGTTAATCAGTAAGTTGTGTCTTCGTTGTAATAGAGAACTTCAGTCCAGCCCTTTCCCAGGGGCCTGGTAAATCCAGTGCATATTGACACTGTCCATGGAGAGTCCTGAGACTGTGCAGGACAGTTTCACATAGTCTCCAGGCTTCTTCACCTAATGTTAATAATAATAATAATGATGTTTCTTTATTAGCCCTATACAATTTCCTACATTAGGAATTAATCTTTTCACATACCCCAGCTTTTCTCTATGGAGACACAAACAGGGAGAGAAGCTTGGGGTCAGAGCGCAGGGTCAGCCATTGTACAGCACCCCTGGAGCAGTTAGGGTTAAGGGCCTTGCTCAGGGGCCCAACAGAGTAGGATTCCTCTGCCAGCTGCAGGATTTGAACCAGCAACTTTCCAGTCACAGGCACAGATCCTTAGCCACAGAGCCACCACTCCTCTGCAGAGCCACCTGAGGCTCTGATGATGTCAGTGAAAAGCTGCTAGCATCTGTGAACAGGGCAGACGACATATTGAACTTCGTTACTTTAAAGTATTGCATTTAAAATTAAATCTAAATGTAATACAGATTTTGTGCACAGCTAGTTCTTGTACAGGTTTGTGCTGCTGGAGGTGTCTCTGGTGATGGAGAGCCGACTCTTGAGGGACTCTTTATAAGCTGTGCCTCCATTACTACAGTATATATTATTCCAATCCACTCCAGCCCTTTCCCAGGGGCCTGACGAATCCAGGCTACCGCTGGTAGAAGAGTATCCAGAGATCTTACAGGACACCTGTACAGAATCTCCAGGCATTTTCACTGGAAGATCCGATGAAGTCAGCATGATGCAGCGAGCATCTGAAAAATCAAGAAAGTTGAAATGGCAGTCAATGGCAGACTGAATGCACTGTTGTAGACAAGCTTTTAAAATAATATATTTTTTTTATTTTTCTTGGGGAACTGAAACAGAAAAAGAAAGTGTTTGAATTGCTAGTGAGCCACAGGTTCATTTTGTGGTTTTCTGTTGGTGGCATGTTGGAACAATTGTTAGTATTGATGGCTGGTAGCATCACGGCCCTAGGTTCAATTCACCAGAGTGCTATTTATACTGTATGAATTACGTTGCTTTGTTTATAAGGGTGTCCTGGAACCTTCATATATTTGTCCTGAGTTTGCAACAAAAACAATAAAAGGTATAAGTATACATTTCATTTAGACTGAAGGGAGCTATGCCTGTTAAGAGTTAACAATTAAGTCCTCAATAACTGTTTTACTGTTTTGTACACTCCCCGTTGGCTGAGGTTTATTCAAGGTATCTTGAGAGGAGTTGTAACTCATGTATCCTAAAGGTGTATAGTAACAGGAAAGAGAACAAGGTTCTTATCTGACTAGGATCTTGGTTGATTGCCCAAGAGTAACCTAACCACCAGCTGTTCTGACCTTGTTTACACCTTATATGGTAAGAAACCTCTACTGGCCAATCATAAATGTATGTTTTTTTATGAAAATTGTTTTCAGCCTGTTGCTGTTCTTAGGAAAGTGAGTGAGAGATTAAGTTAACCTGTTAACTTCCTCTGTCCTCCTTTCTTTATTGCAACAAAGAAATCTCCAGTTTGATTTATTGAGTTGTGTGTTTTACTGAAAAAAGGGCCTAACAAGACTCACAAGAAATGTGAAACATCAAAATACTATTATATTTTGTATAAAAAACTTTGAAAACAGTAATAATTGACACAGGTCCCACATGTGGTACTTGTGTACTGTGTAGTGAACCAAAGTGTGTACTGTATGTGGTACATGTATGTAGTAAACCATAGTGCATTTTTCTTAAGGTTTGCAACAAAAACAATTAAAGGTACAAGCATTTATCTTGACACACGAGGTAAATTTTACATATAAAATCCTAAAACAGTAAAAAAGTGACTCAAGTTCACATTTGTTCCTAGCTGTCAAAGTTCTAACATCAGAGGCCAGTCTTTCGGTGCTCAGGTTGTTCAGCTCAAAATACAGCACAGTGCTGGAGGTGTCTTTTAAGTGAATCAGTGTAAACTGTGTCTCTACCATACCAGATTGCACCCATCCACCCTAGCCCATTCCCTGGAGCCTGGCAAAACCAGTGCATATCGTTTCTGATCCTCGGTTGTCTTCTGGTCTTTTCTGTTCTGTATTCACAACATGTTTGGTCACTTGCATTGTTAACCGCCTTGGGGCAACCTTGTTGTGAAAGGCGCTATATAAAAATAAATTGAATTGAATTGATCATGGTGAATCAAGAGAGTGTGCAGGACAGTTTCACAGAGTCTCCAGGCTTCTTCACCTGAAGCTCTGAATGATAAAGATATATGTAGGGCAAAGAGTGCAGCCTAAGTATTGGTAACTGTTCATTTATCAACAAACTGTACAGCACAAATGTTCAGGTATTTCCTTCTGCTTCACTTACTACCATGTACAGTAAATATATCTTTATCATTTTTAAAAAACAAGGAGAAGCACTAATAACTGCTTAGAAATTAATAATATAGATCCTAAGATGTAAGTAGTAGCAATATTGATGCTAATATTTTAGTGCTCTCCATTGATTGTATTAAAATTAAAGTTTAAAGGTAATAATTTAAAGTAGCAAAGCTCACTTTGTCTCCTGCTGTTTTTACAGATGCACACAATGATTCACTTTTCATGCTCAGCTACTAAAATTTCCCTTTAGTTGTAAAAATCCATAGAAATATTCAATACTGAGCGGATTAAAACGTGCACAATAAAGAGATTAAATGATTAAATCTTTCCACGAGTGCCCCTGTCGGTCATTTTGGCCAGCCAATCATGTACCGCGGTACGGCGTGGTGGTTCGTGTGTAGTTGCGTGCGGTACAGGTTTGTACCGCGGACTTTGAATGGCTGCATCTGTATCTCCCTCCTCACAGACAGCAGCTGTATTATAACGTGAAGGAGCCTTAACTTCACATTTGTCACTTTATATCTGTGATACCCATTTATGGGAGAAATCTAAGTGAAAACAATCCGGCTAAAATCACCAGCCCCTCACATAGCCTATTGTGTTAAAAGAAGATAATCCCGATCCACTCTAACCCTTTCCCAGGAAACTCTCACACTCTTCAGGCAGTTTGACTTGAAGATCTGAAGAGTTTAAAGTGAAACAAAGCAAAACAAAGATACTGTATAATAATAATGGACAGAAAGTGAATAAAAAATTGAATGACTTGAATTTGTAATTCTGCAAGTTAACATGAATAACAGAAATAACAAATGTAAAAAGAACAAAGAATAGCTCCACAAACGCCATTTTTGCAGGTTCCATGGTGTGATGGTTTACATCCAGTGATCAAACGATCACTGAGTTCAAACCTCAGTGCAACCTCTCCGTCCTTGGTGACACTTTATCTAAAAGAGGGTCAGTTTTAAATTGAATGCAGCACTAAGCAGCTAGTATGCAGTTTAGAAGCACAAATCAATTGCTTTAATGCTAAAATGAAAAATGACATTTTAGTTGAACTCTCAATATGCTGCACAAACCAAGTGATTAAGTTTTAATTTAAAAAAAAAGTATAAAACTTGATGTTAAGAAAATGGGTCTTGTCTTTTTCTGCTGTCCGGTATTCTTCCAAGAG
This sequence comes from Atractosteus spatula, assembly GCF_055471065.1. NCBI lineage: Eukaryota > Metazoa > Chordata > Actinopteri > Semionotiformes > Lepisosteidae > Atractosteus > Atractosteus spatula. The sequence goes on along the minus strand of NC_142710.1, from coordinate 7,334,685 downwards.
GTCTTGGAACTCTTTTCAACCTACAGTAAGGCAGTCATCCATTGATCAAACAACTGCAAGAGACCAGCGTCTTGCAACACGAGAGCGGTGATGAGGGAGTGCGCTTTGTCTTCCATGTGGGCAGCGCACAATGTGGAATCCCTCTCACAACTGTTATGACACAGAGCAGAAAAGCAGGCACATTCAGGATTTGAATCGGGGACTTCTGGCACCCTAAGCAAAAACCATACCCCTAGACCAACAAGGGGTTGTGCCTGTCTCTTTACCCATACACTTTGTGAAAAAGGAGAGGGAAAGATTTGAACACGGTCTTCCAAAGGATTAAATACAGTATGCTTACATTATATTTACATTTGCGATTCACTTCGCACTCTTCAACATGATGATATTCCCCAATGTGGATTAAAGCACAAAGGAAGAAAACATTCAGTTTTGCGAAATCTGCCTTCGAAATAGTTCGTATCAAGTGCTCTCAAAATGGAAAGAGATCCATACCACTGTTCTCACGGAACTGGCGAAAAGGCAGTGTCTTATAGGAAATCGGGCTGACGTCAGTGCTCTTGTGTATCTCACTTTCTATCAGGATGAAATGAAAAAAAAAGATTGAATTTGAGCAAAAGAGATGGCGATAAAGATGATGCTGGCGATACAATTACAAAATACAGCTACCAGCTGCCAGTTAGGATGGCAAAGGTCGTTTGATTTTCTACATGTTAAATGCCATAGTGCTTGTTACGTGGGGAATCTGAAAAGTTCATAATCCTCATACACATACTTGTATACTAACCCTGAAGACATACATATTTTCTTCGATACTATCATTAGCTGTTCAGCTTCAGCAGTATCGATTGATTCACCGAGTTCTTCTTTTTGATTGATTGATCGAACAGATCCGGACAACGGATGGAAAAGGAACTGAGTTAGCAGGTTGATCGCTAAATGTTTCTGAGTGTCGAGAGCTAAAGTAGTTTAATACTAAGCTGCTTTTGTCCACGGGGAAAGTGCTGGTAAAATGAATTGCTGCACTTCTACAGCCAGAGCGTGTTCTTGTAATTCGATTGCGCATTCGATCTGCACACATAAACAGCTTGTCATCATCAGTATTCATAGATTCACTGTATACAATGAAAATTTACCAATTAAATTATTATTGTATTTAAGAACTTTTTACGTTTTTACAAAGAGTATGGGCAAAGAGACAAGTATACCTCTGTGCGTGGCTTGTTGGTCTAGAGGTATGCTTCTCACTTTGGGTGTGAGAGGTCCCGTGTTCAAATCCCGGATGAGCCAACTTTCTGCTTTGACACGTTATAACGTAGTTGAGAGAGAAATTCCAACCTGCCTAGCACTCCCTCTTCACTGCTTTCGTGTTGCAAGATGCAGGTCTCTTGCAGTCATTTGAACAACGGATGTTTACCTTAGGTTAATGTGCCTGTGATAGTCTAAATGATTTCTGAGAACTCTTGAAACAATACCGACTAGCAGGCAAAGAGAAGATTGGTTTTGTACCTTTTAGAAATTGCAGCACAATCGCTTGCTTTGTGCGGCATAATGAGAGTTGAGCTAAAATGCCGTTTTCCAGTTGAGCATTAAAACAATTGCTTTGTGCGTGTAAACTGCATCCAGTTTTCTTAGTGCCGCATTCAATTCAAAACCTCTCTGAGAGAGCAGCACCGGGAACGGAAAGGTTCCACCGAGACTTGAACTCAGATTGCTGGATTGAAAGTTCAGTGTGCTGACCACTACACCACGGAACCAACGAAAGTGCCTTTTGTTGAGCTCGTCTTAGATCTTTTTTTACATTTGTTATTTCTGTTATTCATTTTTAACTTGCAGAATTACAATTACAAGTCATTCCATTTTTCAGTCACCCTTTGTCCACTATAATTATATTGTAAAGCATACGGCCTCCATTGCTTGCAAGAGCTGGCTTACCAGAAGGGTGACGTCACCGCCCTTCCCTGTGTATAGCAGGGACCGCAGCCGCCAAGCTGATGGGAGACTTCCCTTTGGCTCAAGAGGCTGGGTCCCTGTTGAGTGACGTCAGAGGCTCGGGTTTGATATCCCTCATTGGGGTATCAAAACACACAGCAGTGTCTTCATGTCAGGACAACCTGTAATGTCTTTGGCAATGCTGCCCCCATGTGGTAATACCATAGGAACTGACACTTCGCAGGCTTATCGCAATGGGCAGCTCCAGCAAGCGGAATGTTAATAGAATGTGTGGAATTCCTGTCAAATGGCTAAAAATACATTATAGTGATTTTGTTTTCAAGTACAGACGGAAGTCTTGTTTTTGAACCAACACTCTTCTTCCTCTTCTTGTTACTTTTTTAGGGAGAAGAGGGGCTGAAGTAATGTTGGGTTTATTCTATGTCCAATGTGTTCAATGTGTCTACCATATATTCCAGCTGTTAACTGTGCTCTGATGAGGGTAAACTGCTGGGAAGGTCCATAAAAGATGTGTAAGTATAGGAGTGTCATCCCTTTTCTAGTAAAATTACAGTTAGGAAGTGGGGGTGTGAGGATGAGAGGACAGACAGTTATTGATCCAGTTTCTACTGTTATATCTTCAGTACAGCTGAACACAAATCTTCCCAGAACTTCAGAGCTCCTGTAACAGATGGTATGACAGCTTTACTCATTTACTGGGGAAGTATTTTTCTGGGGGCAGGGAGAGCTGATGTACAGTATAAAGGTAGGGAGGGGAGGAAGTACTGTACACTGAACCCTGACACTTTTTTGGTGTTTTTCGGCTCAGGCTTCAGGTTTCTCTTTGGGGTATTAAGCACAGTTAAACACAGCAGGCGGCTTGACCTGAGGATCTGAACAGGTTTAAGTAATACAGTGCACATCCTCCCTATAGAGTATACTCCTAATAACTGAAGAAGACTCAAAAATGTAATATCTTGCAAGTGTAATTTTGCACAAAAAAAACAAAGAACAGAAATATCAAACTGAAAGGAAAACAAATGCACAACAGTGTTTTTAGAAGCATATTTTGAAATGTAAAAAGATCCATTGCCTTCCTCTTCAATATGACAGGGCTCGTGATGGTATTGTTGCTGAATTCGTACACTTACAGGAAAGCATCATTCACCAACATTTTGGTGGTTTTCATCCGGGCTCAGGTTTCAGTTCCCTCATCGGGGTATTAAAACACACAGCAGTGTCTTCACATCACTCTCCAGAGTGCTTAGCATAAGGATCTGAAGAGGTTAAAGCAATGCGATGCACATTTGTAAAATAAAGCAACATACAGGTGTAATCATAATGGAATCATGTTTACTGACAAGCTGGTGAAGTGAGGAACAAAGAGACATTGAGATTATAGACAGTCGCACTGTCTGGTGACTGTCCCTGTAGAGGTTCCTGTAGAGGCCTCAGTCTGTATTAAAAGGTGATGTGTTGCTGTACAGCTAGTTTTTGTACAGGCTTGTCGCTGCTTCAGTTCACTGTGAGTGTCTCGCACAGTAATACACAGCTGTGTCCGGCTGTTCCCCTGTAAAAACACTGTGCTGCTGGAGGTGTCTCTGGTGATGGAGAACCGGCTCTTGAATGACTGTGAGTACTCAGTGCTTCCACCAGCCCAGATAACTCCAATCCACTCCAGCCCTTTCCCAGGAGCCTGACGAATCCAGGCTGTGTGATCGCTGGTTAGAGAGTATCCAGAGATTTTACAGGACACCTGCACAGAGTCTCCAGGCTTCTTGATCTGAGGCTCCGATGAGGTCAGGGAAACACAGTAAACATCTGTAGAGCAAACCCCAAATAAAATGTGGTAAAAATAGGCAAGAATATTACAAAAAATAAAGGAATTTAAAATAATAATGCTGATTCTAATATTGACAAAGAAGTTTGAATAATATTGTCCTTAGTTGCTGTATTGTATATACATACAGTGCATACTGTATATACTTACTTGGTAGGAAAATCAGAAAAATCATATAAATGAAAATCATTTTTGATGAGGTGTTTGCAGGTGATGAACAAACAGATACCAGCAGTACAGCCACTCTCCCTCCCCAGTGTCTCTCCTCAAAGACAGCAGCTGTATTATAACGGGAAGGCTGTGGACTGATTTGCATGAAGACCTCCAGGGATTCTAATAAAAAGGACTCAGAGTGATGAAGTAACATTGAGTTATTTGCAGCCCCCATCTAAGAAAATTTTAGTTCTTTTTCAACATTATATATACAGAAGCTTCAGCAGCCATATCATCCTCTAAAACTAAGCAGGGGTGAGCCTGGTCAGTACCTGGATGGGAGACCTCCTGGGACGCTATGGTTGCTGCTGGAAGTGGTGGTAGTGGGACCAGCAAGGGGTGTCCACCCTGTGGTCTGTGTGTGTCCTAATGCCCCAGTATAGTAGCAGGGACACTCTTCTATACTGTAGTGGGTGCTCTCTTTTGGATGAGATGTTAAACTGAGGTCGTGACTCTCAGTGGTTGGATCCCCGGGTATTTCTCTAAAAGAGTAGGGAGTTATCCCAGTATCCAGGCCAAATTCCCCCTCTTCAGCCTTTACCGTGGCCTCCAAATTGTCCCCATGTATGATTAGCTTGCACTTGCCCTGTGATGGACTGGCGTCCTGTCCATGGTGTACCCTGTCTTGTGCTCGTTGCTTGCCAGGAAGGCCCCAGCTTCCCGCGACACCGTATGGTATAAAGCAGTTTGGTAAATGACATGACATGGATACAGAAGGTCTCTGCTATAGATATCCGTCCTGTATATCAGCCTAATTGTATACCAGTGATTTATGTGATCAGGACATACAGTAAAAACTTACCTTCTGCTAAGGCTTCTATATTAACAATACCTACTAAAATGAGCATTGGGAGTTGTAGAAATTCTAACAATTTTCCCTTATGTACTATAATCAGTATAACTTTGTCATTTACAGTACAGTTCACATAATTGTTTGTGTTAGCATGTGTAGAGTTACTGTATATTTAATAAAATATATTCTAAATTAATATGGTGATCTGGAAAATCCATAGTTGTTTTTTTAGGTAAAGCTGTGGAAAGTGTTAATGTTAATTTCCCAGATTTGTTAAGAGTCATGTTGAAGTTCACTGTAATTCGAGGCTGCCACCTTCAGGATGATAAAGGTTTCAAAGATTTCATAGATGTGAATGCTAGCTGGCAAAACACTTCTTAAACAAAAATGTTAGCAAGGAATATTGTTAATCATGGACTGCAAAACTTAATGTAGTGTGTAGTGTTTTATAGTGTGCATGTAGACATCCTGAGTGAAGGACCAATAAGTAGAACAATCTGACATAAAATAAAAGATACAAAAACTGATTTGACAGCAGCAGATGGAGAACAGCAGACCGTGGAAAGAGCTCCTGGAGGCTTCAGCCATTAGTGAATAAGTAGAAACCTGATGCAGAAGATGACTATAGTAGACTGACAGGCTTGGAAAGCACATTGTCATTCAAACTAGAAATTGAAGTGAGAAGCATAGGGGATTTTAAACAACATTTTTTATATGAAGACAGGCAGTGGAAATGGCTATATCAGAGAATATACATAAAACAGAATAATATAATAATAATTCCTTCCATTTATATAGCAACACTTTTCTGGACACTCCTCTCAAAGCACTTTACAAGTAATGGGGACTCCCCTCCACCACCACCAATGTGTCCTCAGTGCTCAGACTGTTCCCCTGTAAAAACACTGTGCTGCTGGAGGTGTCTCTGGTGATGGAGAACCAGCTCTTGAATGACTGTGAGTACTCAGTACTCCCATCACCCCATATAACCCCAATCCACTCCAGCCTTTTTCCCAGGAGCCTGGCGAACCCAGTGTGTGCCATAGCTGGTGATGGAGTATCCTTCACATCTGGACAGAGTCTCCAGTTGTCTTCACCTGAGGATTTGATGAGGTCAGAGTGATGCAGTGAGCATCTGGAAAGTCAGGAAAGTAGAAATTTTAAATAAGTTTAAATTTTAAAAGACAATTTCATTTTTTGTAAATGGGAGCGAGGAATATGTCACTTGATAATTGCCTGCTGCTTTCTAAAGTGTATTTTTTTTAAATAAGTGAAATAAATAAATGAATCAGTAATCTAACAGTTTTGCTATTGTTGTTACTCCAGTGTTATTGTATTTGCCAAAGTGAACACAACTGGTAGTTTACTGAATTATTTTCAAATTTATGCCTGTACTTACATGGCACAAAAACCAAACAAAAGGTAAAAACCCTGTAAAAACCCTTTCTCTTAGCTATTTTCCTGTCTGTTCAGGCTTGACAGTTTTTCCATTTGATCACTGTAAAACTATACTGTACACTCCTTAAGCAAGGCATTATCAACACCATTTACAATGTGTTGCATTGTGACAATAGTGTACATGATAACAACTTAAATACAAAAGCTTTAATCAGAGAAATAATCTGATATATGTTAATTAGACTTCATCTTCTTATACTGCATATGGACTCGTGGGTACTGCCTCACTCCCTGACTGACAGTTTTCTTTATTCTCTCTTGCAGGTGATGTATTATCACCACACTCCCAGATCCAACACCCTATTTCAGAGGCTGAGACTCAGACTCACAATGAAACGTCTTTTCTGAGTTTCTGAGTTTGTATGAATGGGGCTTGATGGGAGAACTCAGTCAGGAAAAAAGGCTGTGACCTGAGGACTCTGATGGGAGGCAGGGAAGTGAAACAAACCAGTTTATTTATATTAATCAGTGTTCCCCTTATAAGATTGATGCTGGTGTTTCACATGCATTTTATAGAGACAAAACATTACAGGTATATGCTTAATGTGAATAAAAGCCACATTTGAGCCACGCACAAATGGAATAGAAATAAAAGTATAGGAATGATGTAAATACATAGAACGGTAACATATAAACACATTGATTTATTATATAAACATAATAAACATTTATTATGTAAACATAAAACATTAAGAAAATTAACACATAAGGCAGCATCAGATCGTTGAAGGCCAGGACGGGAGCCCCCACCAGCGTCTCCCACAGCCTCCGGAATGCCGCCTCACACTCCGCATCCCACATGAAATGACACCCCATCTCTGTGAGGCGGTGCAACCGGGCAGCGAGGCTGACGAAGTCCTGGACGAACCTCCGGTTGAAAGATGCCAACCCCAGGAAACTGCGGAGCTCCACCACGGTGCGGGGCACCAGCCAGTCGCGCACTGCGGCGACCCTCCCTGGGTCCATGGCCACCTCTTGTGGGATGGGCCCTTGCCCCAGGAAGGTAACCTCCCACCTCAGGAGCTCGCATTTCCTGGGGTTGAGCTTCAGCCCGGCCCACCGGATGCAGGCCAACACTAACCGGAGGTTCGCCAGGGCCTGTACGAAATCCCGGGCATGCACGAGCAAGTCATCCAAGTACACCACACATTTGCTCCTGGGGACCGATGCCAGCGCTCGCTCCATCAACCGCTCAAACGTTGCCGGGGGGCATTACACTGTCCGTAAGGCATGACTGTGAATTGCCAGAGCCCCTGGCCGATGGAGAAGGCTGTCTTCGGGCGAGCCTCGGGGGGAGCGGAATCTGCCAGTAACCGCAGCGGAGGTCGAGCGAGCTGAACCAGGTCGACCCGGAAATGTAATCCAGGGCATCATTAATCCGCGGTAGAGGATAGGAGTCCTTCCGGGTGACCTCGTTCAGCTTTTTGTGATTGACACCAAACCTCCACGAGCCGGCAAGACGGCCGGGCAGACCACAGGCTTGTGGAGGGCTTGTTCAACCCTGGCCGAACCGTCTGCTTTGATGTGGGCCAACCACCGGGGTGGGACGCGAATGGGCCCCGCATCCCCGGTGTCAATTTCATGCTGCACGAGAGCTGTGCGGGTGCAGTCCTCATACCTCGCCGTGAACAGATCTCGGTGAGGAGAGACCGCAACCGCCACTGCTGCCATGTTTCTGGTTAATTATTCTGTTCTTCATTATAATTTTGTTTGCTTTACATTTAGAAGGATGTCTGTCTATAAATACAGTCATATTTTTCTGTCCGTGTATTTTGGCAGTATTTTGGTCATTATTTATGTTTTGCTATATTCGTCACTGCAAGATACAACTTCAAAGGAGCTGTGAGCAATATTACCTCTAGAAGTTATATGGAAATATGATCTCAAGTTGCTTATCTTTCAGAGATACTGTACGTGGGAGAATGTGGCAGAAAGAAAACTACCAAAGCAATTCATTTTAAAAATAACGCCAAGAAGGCTAAATTTAAAAATAAACTACAACATTAGAGTAATTAACTATAATGAATACAAATAGAATATATAGAATACAAAATAAAATAGAGTTAGCAAAACAGATGTGTGCAAAATATGCTAATAGTCACAATAAAACAATAAAAAATGTGCAAAATGTGCATAGGTATGTACAAATTGAAAATACCACAGTAAAATCATTATATTAATGGTACATGAGTACATGAGTGCAACATGTTATCCATAGATGAGCAAATGAAGGGCTAGCAGTCCTAGCCTAGGGCAGTGTTATACACCCTGATAGCCGCCGGGAGGAGAGACCCACGGAAATGTTCCCTTGAACACTGTAGCTGGAGCAGTCTGTTACTAAAAGTGCTCTGCTGTCTAATAACAGTTCTATGTAGCAGATGAGAGACACTGTTCATGATGGCGGTGAGCCTGGCTAGCAGTCTCCTCTCAGCCTCCAGGGGGTCAAGGCTCAGCCCCAACACAGAGCCAGCCTTCTTGATGAGTTTATTGAGCCTATTTACATCTCTTGTCATGACGCTGCTGCCCCAGCACACAACAGCGTAGAAGATGGCCGCTGCCACCTATGATTCATAAAAAATGTGTAGCAGGGTTCCACACACACCAAAGGACCTGAGCCTCCTGAGAAAATAGAATCAGCTCTGACCTTTCTTGTACAGGGCGTCAGTGTTACCAGACCACTCCAGCTTATCATCGAGGTATACCCCTAGGTATTAGAAAAGACTGCACCACCTCTACAGTATGTCCTCACCCTGGATGGAAACAAGAGTCAACGGAAACTTATTCCTCCAAAAGTCCATGACCATTTCCTTAGTTTTGCTGACTTTGAGCTGAAGACGGTTAAAAAGACACTAAATTGCTAAATTAAGTGTCATAAGCTAAATTGAGCAATAATGTTCCAGTCTCTGGAATGGCAGTAGTTAGGTTGTCAGTTCAATTATAGCACTAACAGAATAACAAAGGCTTTAACCCAGAGGCAACATAACCAGGATTGCATGTCGAATTAACAGCCACAAAGAGGTCACACCTAATATCTTTTAGTGAAAGGAGTTAAAGATTGGTCTTTAGACAAATCTTCTTATTGGAAAATTTCAATGGAGTGGATAATTAAATTCGTAAGTAACAGTAACCAGTCTGTACAACTGGATCTTGTTCGCAATTAAGAGACAGTGAGAATAATGCATGTTGTCATTCAATTTTATTTTCAGGATCTTTCACCAATAATAAGAGAAATGAGAAAGACCTGGCTCATCCATCATTCTTATGATGCCTTTTCAAAACTACTGACCCTTTGGTGTAGGTGAGGCCTTTGTAGACACTGCTGGTGTCAAACCCAAGCACACTCCCATTCCTGCACTTAATTTAACTGTGCCCTTGTATGGAAGATCAACATTCGCATGACCGAGTGTGATGGCAACTGCCATGGTCTTCCCCGCAGGGACTTGGGTCTTGAATGACAGCTTCTCCGTTGTCTCCGTTTTGTTCTCCACCCCATAGGTATCTTGAACTCCCACTGTCCAGCTGAACCCAGAGGAAACCTCAGCTAACTCCGGGATTCCTGCCTTCACCTGCATGTTGAATCCCATGTTATTAGTGACGTTAGGTACTGAGAACTAGAAAAGCGGATTGATTTCAATATATGATTGAGAGGGAAGACTAAAATTAGGGTTTTATATTTTGGTTCAGCAGTCAAAATTGAAAGGACTGCAACCTAACGAAGATTATGATGGCATATATCTTTATACATGTATAAATAAAATATATGTATATATTAATCAAAAAGCTTCTTATTGCTCTAAAGGTTGTGCAACCTAGATCCCATGTTAAAGGAACAGGGTGTAGGTTGGTACTGTACCCTAGACCGGACACTCGTTAATAGAAAGGGACATACTGTCACACCCAACATTCCTCCCCTAGAGGGCGCTCCACTACTCCCGTCTTTAGTCCCGTGATTGTTACTGTGTTCCCCAGGTGTAGCCTGTTAACATACCGTTATTTAAAATCTAGCTCCTCCATTCCTCGGGGCTCAACATTAGGGTAAAGATGTCGCGAGGCCCACCTAGAACCAGGATACCCTACGTCCGTCTCCTGAGGGCATAGGCCTCATCCCCGACACCTCCCGTTTCCTGAGCCCAGGGTCTGGAGGAACTTGCCCCATCATTCTAGGACCTCCATGTTTTACGAGTGTTCGTGTTTTTCCCTTTCCCGGGGATTTTAACCTTGTTGCGTCAGAGGATGGATTAATTGTTAATAGACTCTTGGACTGTGCCCTGACCTGCCTTTGGACCTGTTTGGATTTGGATGCCATTCTTTGTCTCCCTCACTCAGTGTCTCACGGACTGTCACTGTTAACTTGTGCACCATTAAACTCGTGTGTTTTCCCATACCACGCCTCCTGTTTCCTCCAGCTCTTAGCGCATTGCATAGCGTCTACTACAAGACCCGACACAGACTAGAGACCACATCCATAACACATGCAATTTAAGGATGAATTAACTTGTCTTTGGAGCATAAGCAAAAACTAGAGTATCTGGGCAAGATCAGTTGAAAAACAGAGGATCAGTGAAGAGCTGTGGTAGAACAGCCCAGTCCTTGGCCTTGGAAATGAGCAGGTGGTACAACACAGGACATTTATGCACTTAGGGAACAAAAATGTATTTTAGCACTTGGCCTTTATTTGCAGGAAGAATCCTTCACTTTGGGGACTGAAGTGTTGACATGCTGGTGGAATAGTTTTGGACCTTGGTTCAGTGTGAGCTGGAGTGCAGATGTGTGCAAGTGGTGTGCACACTGTCCCCATGTGGCTGAATAGCACTAATGCCAATGAAAACACCAGGAGGTAAGCCATTAACTGCATGAAGATCTGACTGTTCCTTAATATACAGTACATTGGTCAGTCCTCTACCAACAACAAAAAAAAACATCCTGCAAGAGTCAGATGACATTACTGGATAAACAACATGCTCACTCAATGATCTTAATTAGGCAACTTTGTTATTTGAATACCGATTATAGTTACAGAATGGGATATATCTGTAATTAAGTGTCATGATCAGGAAGGTGCTAGCTGAAGTGTTTTTGTCTGTGGAAAAGTAGTAGTTTGGGTTGGTCTGCTCAACTATAGCTCAAACAAAGACAAAGGTTCCAAGCCCAGAGGCAATACAGACAGGACTGTCTGTTGAAAACATAACAGCCACATACAAGCTAAAATGAATGCCCTGTAGTGGAAGTGTAATCTTGTGCACTCCAGCTGGAGTATTTAAAAGAGGAGAAATGTTAGTAGGTCATTACCATTGACTTACTGGTCCAGTCTGTGAAACTGGATCTAGTTTACAATTAAAGACAGCTGAGAAATGTGTGTTTAACTTGAAAGGTTTTATTTGCAGTATGGCTATAACAAGACAATCAGAAAGACCTGGTTCATCCATCATTTTTATGTTCTCTCCTTCACAACTACTTTCGCTTCGGTGTAGGTGAGACCTTTGTAGACACCGCTGGTGTTAAACTTAAGCACACTTCCATTCCTGCAGGTTACTTTAACGGTACCCTTGTACGGAAGATCAGCATTCGCATGACCAAGTGTAATGGCTACATCCATGGTCTTCTTTGCTGGGACTTGGATCTGGAAAGACAGCTTCTCAGTTGCCTCTGTTTTGTTCTCCACACTATAGGTGTCTTCAGTTCCCACTGTCCAGCTGAATCCAGAGGAAACCTCAGCTAGCTCAGGGATTCCTGCCTTCACTTCCATGTTGAAGGTGAACTGCATGTTGTTGGTGACAGACCATGAGGAGGTCTTGGTTATGGTTTTGGAGGTTTCCAGGGTGTACTCCTGGGCAACAGAGGAGCTGTTGGTGTACGTGATAGACTTGATCTCTTCCGTTTTCACCTGGGGGATGACTTGGTTCAGAGTGGGGTACTCTATTTTGGTCATGACTGTGGACTCGATGGCATTGATGAAGATGAAGCCCATGCTGTCAATGTCTGAGCCTGCCCGTCCCATAACCCCCAGGCAGATCCCAGAAGCCACATCCATGGGGTACTCCGTCTTCAGCCCCCAGTCGGTCATTTTCACAAAGAACTCCCGGTTGCGGCTGGTCTTGAACTTGATGGCTCCCAGGCGGGTCCCGGCTCCATTCCCCCACAGAGAGAGGGAGGTGAAGAACTCGCCGGGTTCGAACTTGAACTCCTGGTAACCTGTACCTGGAGCGCCAAACTGTCGAACCTCCCCATTGGTCAGCCAGATCTTCACAGCCTTCACCTGCGAGCCCCCTACCCACACACCGATCTTCTCCAGCGTGGCACCGTCCTTCTGGCCATCAAAGGAAAAGGCATTGCCTCCATGACCACCAATCATATGTGTAGTTGTTGGGTAAGCCATGTAGACCTGGAAACGAGAAGGGACATTGGTACTGCATGAGGATATTGAGAGCATAGCCAATGCCTGGGTTAAACAAGAAAATGTGTGCAGCATTTAATGAGTTGTCAAGCCAACAAAATAATATGGATACCTCTCATTAATGCCATATCAGTTTCAGAGTTGTGCATAAAAAACATTTTTACTGTTTATTTCAACTTTCCAAAACTTTACAAATTAAATCAAATAATACCAGAAAAGGCAATACCTACTAGAAGAGGAATGCACTATAATGTCTTTAATAATGTTTCAATAAGGCATAAATTAGTATGCTTTAGAATGTGACTGCCTGGAGCAGATGAATAAGAAAATGTGAAATGATGTTGCTTTATTCATTTTTCACCATCATTGGACTTTTGTTTTTGATTACTTTGATTTGATGTGTTCAGAAATAAGAATTCAAAAGAGCCAGGTTACTGTTTGATTATTCTCTATTAGTTTTTCATTAATAACTTTATTTGCTGTAAATTTGGAGAGATTGTTTTTTATAAATAAACCAATTTTCTCTCCATGTATTGTGTTCATTATTTGTTTTGCTATATTTTTCAGTGCAAGAGACAATTTCAGATAAACTGTCTGTATACAGTATTGCCTCTAGAAGGTTTATAGAAATATAATTCCGTTTCACAGATATGTGCTGCAGAACAAAAACTACCAAGGTGATCACATGTAATCTAGAGCAGTGGTTCTCAAACTTTTTGGACCAAATGCCACCCCTGATCAAACCAAAGCATCCAAGTACCACCTACAAGTCATCTTCTCGTAGGAACCCCAGAAAATCTCAATAACCAACATGAGCACACGTGCGTGCACACACTCACATACTGTAGGAGTATTTTTTTTCAAATTAACCTAGAACAGTCCTTAAATATTTTCTATTATCTATCACGCTTTCCTGTGCTCACAAGATTGCCAGTATTCCAAAACCGTGCACATTCTCCTACCTCCTTATTTGCTAAAGATAACTTTTTTTTTTAAGATACAATTGGTTACTTGCATTTGTAGTATGTATTTGCTTTCCCGTGCTTACAAGGTTGGCATTGTTCCAAAATCATGCACATTCTCCTACTTTCCTATTTTATGGAGATAACTTTTTTTAAAATACAATTGGTCACTTGCATTCATAGCACACATTCCTATACAATGGTATAGAATTACACTGTAGCTCTTGTGTCCTCTCAAGTATTAGCGCACGCTGTATCGTAGTACGTATTCGACACAAACTAATTTTATTAAAATAGAAAATATGAAAACCCGTCCCAATTTTTCCGTGCACACAAGAAATTTCCAGAAGTGATACAAGTACCATAGTTTGAGAACCACTAATCTAGAGCTTTAACATGATTTAGACTCATAAGAGGAAAATGGAGTGACTGCGTGAAAGCATTTGAAACAAAGTGATGACAATGCATACCTCACAGAGAACCAGCAAAATGCTACAATACAGCAGCCCACTGATGTTGTTCTTGTTTTTCAGGGTTTTAGTACTGACCTGTGTCGAAGAAAACTCTTTACTCAGGTTAGGTGTGGTTCAGCAGAGTCCTTTATTCATGCGCATGGAAAGGAAACAACCATACAGATAGGAGAGCAGCCTGTGAATGATGATGTCAAAGATAATGGGTTTTATACAGCAGGTTTGTGGTAGCGTTGCATAAAGTTCCATATAAGGAGTTGTTTTTCCTCATACAAATACTGCTTTGTAACTGACCACTTCATTTAAGAAATTAAACTTCAACTTTAATTTGATCTGAAGGAAGTATATAAACAGAACATGCAAAGTTCAGTTAAACATTTTGTGGTTATAGCACAAGCACAAGCATGTGTCTGCAATTTATTCTTTCTTGCTGTCACTAGACAGAAAAGGTACTGTATGTTAGCAAGAACAAATAGTTACGATCTTGTACACTTAAAAGGTAAATGCTAAAATTCTTCCTTACAACAAAGTGGAAATTACAAATAAAATGACATTTTCAGGTGCAAGGAGTGTGTTACTTTGGCTGATAACTCAGGCTTTATAATGTTTTAACATGTTTTAATATTTATTATGAATGTTTCTGCTCATTTTCGCAGTAAAAAAACTTTTTAGAATTTGATTAATAGGGAATATAATATGGAATCTCATATCTAAAGAAATTGATAACAATATAATTATATTCATTTAGCTCAAATAAATTAGCACAGGAGTACACTTTCTTTGTAAATGTCTGAATCAGTTTAACTCCTTCCTGTTATTATGTGTGTGGTGTAATGGCTTGGGGATGTGCCTTGTATGCTAGAAGTCAGAGATTTGATCCCAGCTTTCCCCATGAGATTTTTTTTAAACTTTTCTTTGAATAACAAAAATAGCAAATATTATGGACACTATGTTGAAATTTTTTAGATTTTCTAAATGTTTATTTAGAAAGTGATTTATTAACAACAACGAATAATTTCAAACTGCTACTGTACTGCCATTACAGTATAGAATGTGGGAAATACATTTATTTGACCTGCAGCAAAGTTTAACTCGTTTAGAGCGTCCTACATTACAAACTTTCTTCGTGAAATTCTTTGAGTTAAACAAATGAAAGTAGAAGGGTTATTTTTACAATTGGCTCTCCAAGATTCAGACTGATTTAATTCCCCTCATTTAGCTGAAACGGATAAGTAAGTACAGTAAGGGAAGAAGTAATAGGGTTATTCCATGCTAAAAAGAGAACATTGAGAAAACACAATGTTTCGGCTGTGAAGCCTTCTTCAGGTGTGAGGTATTACCCTATTACTTGTTCCTTTGCAGACTATGCATGCTGTCGCAGCCACCCACCTGAAGTAGTTACAGTATATGTATTGCAAAGCGCTCTGTTTTATTAACAGACACTCCGACTCAAACAAGTGTTGTACAGTGATATAGAAGTGGGTAATGTCATCCCCATTAAACAATGTGCTTATTGCGCAAATCCTGCTAAACTAAAAATTTGACACAAGAAGAGTATTATTGGTCAATGCTGTGAGGCTCTGGCAGAATTATAGTGTTTTACACTAATTATAGTATAATTAATAATTAGAATTATAGTATAATTACAGTTATAGAAGAGACACGTTGTGTATTGCCTCTTTTTACACTTGTAAAAGAGAACATTCCAATGTTAATGCAACACAGAACATATTTTTAATAATGCACAGCTTTCAGACTCACATGGGTATACGCCCTACACTGCTGGGGAATTCAAACCAGGCTTTTAGCATCACTCAACCGGAAACCAGCCAGTTGAGCTAAAGGGAGACCTCCCCTTAGCCTGGTGGCTCAGGTCCCCACTATTTACGGAAAATGGCACTGGCAAGCCAGCTCGCACAGCCTGTAATGTTGGCCGCATGCGTCACATTAACCTTTAAAATCTTAAGCTGTTAACTCAACTTCACACCTGCAAGTCAAGATCATGGTTTCAAATTAAACAAAAACATCAAACCTTTGACTGGATGAGAACTTCATGATTGTTTCACAAGAATGTGAAACGTGACAATTTGTTACAGTTACCATCTGGAGAAAGAAAGGTTTATGTTTTTATTTATTTGTGGCTGGATAGTTAACATTTCTTAATTGCTTTGTCAGTCTGTCCGTGGGGGGAAGGGGGACTCGTACACTGGGCAAACATTCAAGGTCAAATTCTTCCACAAGGGGGGTACTTTTAAAGCAAAGACGACGGCACCGAAAAATGTTATTTGCAACACATTAAAGACATTTTCCCAAGAAAGTTTAGCTTTTGTCACTAATAAAACCACTAACTAAAGACATACATATAGAAATCCCTACATTACAAACTACAAGTATTTCATTTTGTCTATTGCTACAATATCAACAGCAATGTAGTTAAAAGGAACATGTCAAACTGGTTGATTGAGTTAACAGTCTGGGTGTGGCGAGTTTCGACAGTTTTCTGCCCTTGGGCAAAAGGAACCTGTTTTTCTTTGAAAGTTTTCTCTGTTCTACTCATACATGAGAATATAAGGGGGAAGGAAAAGTGCCTGCGGTCATTTTTTTCATTGACAGACAAAGTTGTGTTGTGTTAACAAAAATTACAGTATGCTTAACAGCCGCTTGTAAGAGCAAGGTGACTTTCTGCTATCTAAACCATTTTTTACAGCTTTGAAAGTCACGCAATGTTTGAGTTAGGCAGGAACATGTCATTGTATTTTTTCATTTTTTTAAATAAATATGAGGTTACCAGCAATCAAATGTTCTGTTTTTTCTTACTTTACTTTTTGTGTAAAAAAACATGAATATTAATAAATGACACATGTCCTACATGTGAACTTGTGTACTGTTTACTAATTCTTAGTGAACTTTTCCTATGTTTGTAACAAAAACAATTAAGGATACTGTATAAGCCTGAATTTGGAACGGCAAGGAAAATAAGTGTGAAATGTCAAAATTGCCATTACTTTTTATAAAACAAATCCTAAAATAGTAAAAAATGTCCTACATGTTTATTGTATACTTCCTTTCCTAGTTGTCAATGTTCCAACATCAGAGGCCAGTCTTTCGCCACAGCTAATGTTTGCACAGGCTTGTCATTACTTTAAATCACTGTGACTCTCTTACACAGTAATACACAGCTGTGTCCTCAGTCGTCAGGCTGTTCAGCTGCATGTACAACATGCTGTTGGATCTGTCTCTGCTCATGGTGACCCGGTTCTTAAGTTAATCAGTAAGTTGTGTCTTCGTCGTAATAGAGAACTTCAGTCCAGCCCTTTCCCAGGGGCCTGGTAAATCCAGTGCATATTGACACTGTCCATGGAGAGTCCTGAGACTGTGCAGGACAGTTTCACAGAGTCTCCAGGCTTCTTCACCTGAGGCTCTGATGATGTCAGTGAAAAGCTGCTAGCATCTGTGAACAAGGCAGACGACATATTGAACTTTGTTACTTTAAAGTATTGCATTTAAAATTAAATATAAATGCAATACAGATTTTGTGCACAGCTAGTTCTTGTACAGGCTTGTCACAGGCTTGTACAGCAGCTTGTGCTGCTGGAGGTGTCTCTGGTGATGGAGAGCCCACTCTTGAGGGAATCTTTAAAAGCTGTGCCTCCATTATTATATATTATTCCAATCCACTCCAGCCTTTTCCCAGGGGCCTGACGAATCCAGGCTGTGTGATCGCTGGTTAGAGAGTATCCGGAGATCTTACAGGACACCTGTACAGAGTCTCCAGGCTTTTTCACCTGAAGATCCGATGAAGTCACCATAACGCAGAGAGCATCTGAAAAATCAAGAAAGTTGAAATGTCAGTCAATGGTAGCCTGAATGCACTGTTGTAAACAAGCTTTTAAAATAAGATATTTTTTTATTTTTCTTGGGGAAGTGAAACAAAAAAAGAAAGTGTTTGAATTGTTAATGAGCCACAGGTTCGTTTTCTGGTTTTCTGTTGAGAATTGTTGGTGGTATGCTGAAACAATTGTTAGTATTGATGCCTGGTAGCATCACGGCCCTAGGTTCAATTCATCAGGGTGCTATTTACAGTATACTGTATGAATTACATTGCTTTGTTTATAAGGGTGTCCTGGAACCTTCATATATTTGTCCTGAGTTTGCAACAAAAAAAATTAAAGGTATAAGCATACATTTCATTTAGACTGAAGGGAGCTATGCCTGTTAAGAGTTAACAATTAAGTCCTCAATAACTGTTTTACTGTTTTGTACACTCCCAGTTGGCTGAGGTTTATTCAAGGTATCTTGAGAGGAGTTGTAACTTATGTATCCTAAAGGTGTTTAGTAACAGGAAAGGGAACAAGGTTCTTATCTGACTAGGATCTTGGTTGATTGCCCAAGAGTAACCTAACAGGTTACTCCAGCTGTTCTGGTCTTGTTACCTTACTGTATATGGTAAGAAACCTCTACTGGCCAATCATAAATGCATGTTTTTTTATGAAAATTGTTTTCAGCCTGTTGGTGTCCTTAGGAAAGTGAGTGAGAGACGAAGTTAACCTGTTAACTTCCTCTGTCCTCCTTTCTTTATTGCAATAAAGAAATCTCCAGTTTGATTTTCCAGAGTTGTGTGTTTTACTGAAAAAAGGGCCTAACAAGACTCACAAGAAATGTGAGACGTCAAAATACTATTATATTTTGTATAAAAAACTTTGAAAACAGTAATAATTGACACAGGTCCCACATGTGGTACAGTGCTTGTGTACTGTGTAGTGAACCAAAGTGTGTACTGTATGTGGTACATGTATGTAGTAAACCATACTGCATTTTTCTTAAGGTTTGCAACAAAACAATTAAAGGTACAAGCATTTATCTTGACACACAAGATACATTTTACATATAAAATCCTAAAACAGTAAAAAAGTGACTCAAGTTCACATTTGTTCCTAGCTGTCAAAGTTCTAACATCAGAGGCCAGTCTTTCGGTGCTCAGGTTGTTCAGCTCAAAATACAGCACAGTGTTGGAGGTGTCTTTTAAGTGAATCAGTGTAAACTGTGTCTTTACCATACCAGATTGCACCCATCCACTCCAGCCCTTTCCCTGGAGCCTGGCAAATCCAGTGCATATCGTTTCTGATCCTCTGTTGTCTTCTGGTCTTTTCTGTTCTGTATTCACAACATGTTTGGTCACTTGCATTGTTAAGCACCT
Organism: Atractosteus spatula; assembly: GCF_055471065.1. NCBI lineage: Eukaryota > Metazoa > Chordata > Actinopteri > Semionotiformes > Lepisosteidae > Atractosteus > Atractosteus spatula. Next base: position 7,315,426 of record NC_142710.1, on the reverse strand, counting down.
TGGGGCAACCTTGTTGTGAAAGGTGCTATATAAAAATAAATTGAATTGAATTGAATTGATCATGGTGAATCCAGAGTGTGCAGGACACTGTCACAGAGTCTCCTGGTTTCTTTACCTGGGGTTCTGATGAGGTCAGTGAATCACTGTATGCATCTGTAAAAACAGCAGGAGACAAAGTGAGCTTTGCTACCTTAAATTATTACCTTTAAACTTCAATTTTAATACAATCAATGGCGAGCACTAAAATATTAGCATCAATATTGCTACTACTTACATCTTAGAATCTGTATTACTAATTTCTAAGCAATTATTAGTGCTTCTCCTTGTTTTTTAAAAATGATAAAGATATATTTACTGTACATGGTGGTAAGGGAAGCAGAAGGGAATATCTGAACATTTTTGCTGTACAGTTTGTTGATAAATGAACAGTTACCAATATTTAGGCTGCACTCTTTGCCCTACAGATGCAGCCATTCAAAGTGCACGGTACAGACCCATACTGCACGCAACTACACACGAACCACCATGCCATACCGCGGTACGTGATTGGCTGGCCAAAATGACCGACAGGGGCACTCATAGTGCATTGGTCGATAGTGGAAAGATTTAATCATTTAATCTCTTTACTGTGCACATTTTAATCCACTTAGTATTAAATATTTATATGGATTTTTACAACTAAAGGGAAATTTTAGCTGTGCATAAAAAGAAGAGGAGCATAACGCATCTGAAGGTCATAAACGATATTAATTTAGGAACATAAACATATTATGTAAACTGTATATTGCTGGTCTTGGTAGTTTAAAGAAAAAATACACACCAGTGCTCCTTCTGACCATATTGCTGTACATTTATATACTTTAAAGATTGATCATTTTAACATTTTCTGCAAATACGCTCGTTATCAGATTAAACAAAAGCATACTTTTAGAATTGGATCAATGGGGAATATAATATGGATTCGCGTATCTAAATAAATTAATAACGGTATAACTATATAACTATAGTATATGTATAGTACTATATAGTATGTTTAGTAATTCCTCATGGGATCAAATGTGGAAAGATTAGATTGTAATCATTTTTATTTTTTAAATAAATTTTAGAAAAGTGTCGTTTAAACAAAAAACTTGCATTTAATACCACTCGATAGTTATATTAATAGAGATAAGCTCTCTATTAAAGCTCAGATCAAAGATCAAACAGCAATATCTCATACTCTGGGACTGATCCGTGATCTGTGATGTGGTTGAGTGTGAATTGTGACACTCTAGCAGGCTAGCTGGTGTCTGTGTGGTTCGGGCCAGCTGGCTGTGCCGAAAAAAAAAACGGTTTAACAAATCTTAAACAACATCTTAAGCAACTCTTAAGTTTTTGTTAGACCATTAGACATGCAATACACTTCCTCATGATCATCTTAGAATCTTTGAGGAAGCTGCAAGTTTTTTTTTTACTTATACATTTTAAACACTTTAATTTTGAAAACGCAACACACATTCCATACAGATACAGTACAATCACATTCTCTTGTCTTCCTGTTGTGTAAAATGAATTAGCAGGTGATTGAGATAACAATGCGGTGCCCACACCGGGGTAAAGTTAGCTTGAAGTTTGAAAATGATTTTGGCACGCCTGTAGCTTTTTCACGAAACCTCCTAGAGTTACGAAAACACTTGCTGTGTGTACGAAGTACATTGTGACTGTTTTCACAGCCTTCACTATGTCGTTTTTAAGCCATTTTTTTTACCACACTCGAATATTCTTTTGTTTATAACTTCGCAAGGGAAACACATAAAGCCTTTAACCAAATGCATTTTAAAGACCACAACTTGTGAAAATGTTCACAGCCTCCACATAAAACTATCAGTGAGCTAATTCTCTTTTTTTAAACCTCTGGTTTTTCATCGATGCGTAATTAAGCACTAACTGGAAGCCGGGGGGACTGCTGTGTACACACGTTCACAACGCAAGAAATACTGCTCAATACGGCTTCGTGTGAAAAGCCATATATCACCATAGGAAGCAGAATAGCGCAGTGTCCAATTACCAAGACTGTAAGCACGGGAATAAAGCTTTGTTTGATTTCTGAAACCCTTTCTATATGTCCCGTTTTCATTCAGATAAGGGTCAACTACATACACAATACTGCTGACAGCAGGAAAATTCCTATTCTCTACTCAGCAGCTTCTTAAAAACGGCATGGTGTTCAAACCGATTTTTTTTACTCAGAAAACTGACACAGCTTCATGTTGTGAATCTGTTTTTCTAAGAAAACATTTGTCAGTGGGGAGAAGGTGGACTGTCTTTCATTGGAAGACTTGCCCTATTCTACTTTGAAAATACCTGTGGAACTGGTTTGTTTACAATGTAGACACAGAGACTCAGACTTTGTAGAGTGAAATTTGGCACAGCCAGCACTCCCGCAGAGAGAGAAAGATGCAAAAACTGTGCAGCACTAGGCGAATGCACAACATTAATGTAGGGCTTTCGGGCACACGTGGATTTGTGCCCTACACCCTACGGTACCGCTGTGTACATACAGTACGAACATGTTGTGATATTTAGAAATATAAAAAATGTCAATATAATGCCAATAATATTTGCTATTTTAGTTTTTCAAAGAAATGTTTATTTGTTAAAAGAAAACTCATGGCGACAGCTGGGTTTAAGCACCCAACCTCAGAGTTATAAATATGTCACTTAAGCTGTCATACCACCAAGGCAAGTCATGTGATAAGCACTGAAACAGCCATACACATATCAATGGAAAGTCTTATACTACTGTTTGTGCAATAGTACATGGATATAGTTATACCGTTATTAATGTATTTAGATACGTAAATCATTATTATATTCCCTATTGATCCAATTCTAAAAGTATGCTTTTGTTTAATCTGATAACGAGCATATTTGCAGAAAAGGTTAAAACAATCAATATAAATGTACAGCAATATGGTCAGAAGGAGCACGTAAAAATGTTTCCGAAATAACCGCATGTAAGACTTTGATGCTTAAAATGTTTAGGGAGAAATGGAAGACTGGTGTGTATTTTTTCTTTAAACTACCAAGACCAGCAATATACAGTTTACATAATATGTTTATGTTCCTAAATTAATATCGTTCATGACCTTCAGATGCGTTATGCTCCTCTTCTTTTTATGCACAGCTACTAAAATTTCCCTTTGGTTGTAAAATTTCATAGAAATATTCAATACTAAGCGGATTAAAATGTGCACAGTAAAGAGATTAAATGATTAAATCTTTCCACTACCGACCAATGCACCTCGAGTACCCCTGTCGGTCATTTTGGCCAGCCAATCACTTACCGCGGTACGGCGTGGTGGTTCGTGTGTAGTTGTGTGCGGTACGGGTTTGTACCGCGGACTTTGAATGGCTGCATCTGTATGTCCCTCCTCACAGACAGCAGCTGTATTATAACATGAAGGCAGGGGTCTGATTTGCATGAAGACCTCCAGGGGCTCGAATAATAAAGATTTAAAGTGGAAGGACCAGGACGAGCCTTAACTTTGTCTTCAATATGGGCAGTGCACAAGCTGGAATCCCTCTCACAACTCTTAAGACACAGAGCAGAAAAGCAGGCGCATCTGGGATTTGAACCAGGGACTTTTCACACCCCTAAGTGAAAATCATATCCCTAGACCAACGAGGGGTTGTGTCTGTCTCTTTGCCCATACTCTTTGTGAAAAAGGAGAGGGAAAGATTTGAACACGGTTTTCCAAAGGATTAAATACAGTATGCTTACATTATATTTACACTTGCGATCCACTTCGCACTCTTCAACATGATAATATTCCCCAATGTGAATTAAACCTCAAAAGGCAGAAAACAGTTCGGCGCAATCTGCCTTTCAAATATTTCGTATCAAGCGCATTCAAAATGGAAAGGGATCCATACCGCTGTTCTCACAAAACCATCGAAAAGGCAGTGTCTTACAGTATATGAGCAATGATCCAGCCCTGGAAATTGGGCTGACCAGTTCTGCTGTAGCAGTCATGTGGTGTTTTAATTTTTGGTCGTATTCTTTTAAAAACAATCCTTTAAGTATGTAGTATAAATACATTGATGTTCTGCTATTTGAAAACCACGTTGTTTGTTTTTACTTAAATTGCGTTTATGCCTTCAAGACAGCCTTATATGTTAAACAATCACTGATCATATACAGTACGTAAAATTTAGAAGTATTTGTTTCACTGGAAAGAAGAAACTGGAGTCGCATGGTTGCTTGTGTTGGTGTGTGTTCAGTTTATTTGAGGTTTGTGGAAAAGTTTTGGTATTGCCCAAAACTTCTCCTTTTCCACTTTTGTTTTGTTAACTAAACCAATGTGAATATAATACTGTAACATTTGTGAGGTTTGTGCAGGAAATGTGGAAACAACGTTTTTTTTTGAATTTTTGATTTTTAAGAACTTTATTTTCTTTTCACAAATAAATACAGATAATCACAAAATAGAAAGCTTTACATTAATATAAATATTTAAAACAGTATACTGTATATGAACACATCTCAATAAGGTTAGACAAAGTAACAGTTACATAACAATAATTTATCTTGTTCAGGTGCATTTTTTCCTAGTCATTTTCATCACAAAACAGGACAAATCCCATGGTTTACCTTTACATGATAATCTAGAGTATATCACAGACTCTTGAGGTACAGTCCTGTGCCCTCTATTTTCCACAGATTTTCTGCTTCCTCCCTCCTCTCCACAGATCTATGGAGATGGAGGTAATATTTCTAATAACAGGCAGGGCCAGGCTACCAGCTGCCTTGACTGGAACCTCAATGCCTTTGAACACCCCCATGTTCCTCACTCTCCACAGGACGTCTTTCCCACTGTTCACCATGGCCCAAATCCTGTTAAACACGTCAGAAGGAAGTTTGGCAGGAGAGAAGCCGTATATAACGAAAGCAGCAGTCAGGGAAAAGTGGGGTGAAAGGGCTTGCAACCAGTCTTCAAACTGGGCCCAGAAAGCCTTAGCAAACTGGCAGGACCACAGGAGATGGGTCACAGTCTCCTCCTCACCACAGCCCACCCTCACACAGCGAGGGCTGGGGGTGAGGCCCCTGCGGTACAAGAAGGTTCGGACCGGTAAGTACTGGTGGACGACACTCCAGGCTTTGTGAACGTTGCACAGAAACTTAGAGGTTGTGTGTTTCCCCACCTTTCTTGTTTGGGCTGGTGTTAAAATGCCCACAGGGGTCTGCCCTTTGTTCTGAGGTACAATGACGTCTTCCAGTTTTTGGACACTGACATCTCGGAAGGGAATATGGCATATTTGATGAGATCTTAGAAGACTTGTAACTGTCCCATAAATTGCAGGGCATGCGCCAGAGAGTGGGATATCCAGCTTGGGTCTGATACCCCACACTCTGAACACCTCCCTACCTACCCAAAGCCTGGCGAAATAAGTCCAGGTACGCACTTCAGGTTCTGTCGCAAAACCTCTCAGTACAGAGCCACCCCCCAAAGGTTAGCGGCCTGTACATTATTTCTTTCCTGAGTCTTTCCTGCTTCCCACTCCATAGAAATTGAAACATCAATCTCCACGGCACCGCCGCAAAACTGTGTGGGATTGGGAAGGTAGAAGCTAGAAATTAAGACAGGCAAGAGCTCGACTTTGATAACCAGCGTCTTCCCTGTCATGGTGAGGTCTCTGTCCTTCCATTGCATCAGTTCTTTTATTTAAGATTGGCAGTTTGTTCTGCCAATTCACTTTTTCCATCTCTTCTCCAAAATACACCCCCAGGACCTCAATTCTCTTCTCTTGCAGCCTGAGATCATGTTCTTCTTTTGGCTCCCTCCAGTTCTGATAAAACATCTCACTCTTGGATTTATTCATTTTTGCACACAGCCCTGCCTCACCCCAGAACAGACTTCAAAGGGGCGTGATTTATAGCCAGTAACCATTATCCTGCAGTTGCTACCTGTGTACAACAGGTTAATCCATTTTCTAATGATGGGGCCAAACTTCATATGGTCAAGTACACATGTTACGTACTGCCGGTTTAGGCAGTCAAAGCCTTTTCTAAACTTAAAATGCATAAAGGAAGAGAGGGTCCTCTGAGTACAGACAGACATCCCTCAACAAGGCCAGGTTGTCACTCATTAGGTGTCCTGCTATCTCACAAGTCTGTTCTATCCGTACTAGCGAGGCCACTATATTTTGTTGGCTCAGGAAAAGGGCTCTAGACAGGATCTTAGAGTCCACGACTAACAGGTTGAGGGGTCTCCAATTCTTTATATAATTTTCTGTATAATCCTTTCTTAAACAAGAGAGAGATAGTGCCTTCTCTTAAAGAACCAGGCAGCGATCATGTCTTGAAGCATTCCTCGTACAGGTGCAGTAGCAGATCCTTAAGCAGATCCCAAAAGCTGCAATAAAATTATTTTAGGAGCCCAGCAGCACTTGGAAGTTTCCCTTTCTGTAAGCTTTCCATAACCTGTCTCAGCTATTCTACTGTCAAATCCCAAGAAACACATCAACTATCTTAGGATTCACACACACCCACATACACACATGCACACACAGAAGCTGTGAATCAGACATATACGCCTGTGTAGGGTGGTTAAACACAAGGGACAGAATAGGAGTAAACAATTAAGTAAACAACTACTATTTACATTAGATGTCATAGTAACAATTTCCCATAAGCTGAGTGATGTAGTAGTCACTGAGCGGGCCCTCAGACGATCTCTTGGCTACAGTTCCCAGCCTGCACCGTGTCTACGCTTCGTCACCTGGCGAGGGCGCTACAATGCGTTTCATTTTTTAAACCCGACGAAGTTTATTGTGAGTTTATTGTGGAGTCTACAGAGGCACAGTCAGCCAAAGGCTTGCCTTTCTTACGGTGGAAATTCGGAAGCTACACCTGCTACTGTATGTACACTGTACACTATTTTAGTTCTCCTCTTTCCTCACTTCCCCGTTCACTATAGCGGATACTCCTAGAGCTCCCAAGTGTGCGTTATTCTCTTCTAAACCTAAACCTAAACCTCAGTATTTGATCATCCAGCCTGCTCCTCGTTATCAACTTTGCCTTTCATTTTGGATTGTTGCCCTCTCGTTGTCTCTCCCGTGTACAGACCTACTTGCTCGCTTCCTGGTTTTTGTTTTCGCTTAGTGATTCGGCTTGGTGATTTCTCTCTCCTGAGTCCTGCACAGGATCCATACACCCTGTCTACCTGACCTGACAGAGATTTTACAGGACACCTGTACAGAGTCTCCAGGCTTCTTCACCTGCAGATCCGACGAAGTCAGCATGATGCAGTGAGCATCTGGGAAGTCAGGAAAGTAGACATTTTAAAAGTATTAATAACACTGCATTTTCTGAAAGCAAGAGCAGGGAGTATGTCACTTGATAATTGATTAAGTGATCATCAAATTAAAGTGAAATAGAATACAGAAAAGAACCAATAATCTAATAGCATTGCTATTATTGTTATGTCAGTGTTATTATACAGTACTTCCTGAAGTTTAATATACTGAATTATTTTCAAAGCTATACCTGTACTTACATGGCAATAAAACCAAACAAATGGAGTACTTGAAGATCATGATCACTGCAGAGGTTATACTCTAACTGCTGAACGAACGCCAACAGTATAGTACAGTACAGACACCAACAGTAAAGCCTGATTGCCTCCCCAGTGTCTCTCCTCACAGACAGCAGCTGTATTATAACAGGAAGACTCTGGGCTGCTCTGCATGAAGACCTTCAGTTACTACAATAAATAGGATCCAGAGTGGAAGTGACTTTATGTGCATATTTTTTCCAGTCACAATACAAAGAAAATAGAACTTTCTTTTGATACTTTCACTTTCTTTTCAGTTTTTGTCTTTCTTTTCAAAAGACATCTTAATGTCTTAACTAAGCAGTCCATCCCAGTCAGAAACTGAACATCGTCAGTTTGAGGCCCTTAACTAAAAGAGCACTTCTTAGACAGATTATTCTTGCAATGGAGAGTTTGAGTGAGACCTGGGTAATGATGTCACTGTCACATTCTGATTTTACACTGCGAAGTCTGTAGCAGGACTGAATTTTAAAAAGAAAGAAAGCTGAAAGTATGGTTTGTGCTGTACATTAGATATATATTTAACAGAAACTTGAAGAACAATAAATGTTACTAAATGAGGTTATAATAGTAATATTATGACTATATAATGTCTATAATGAGGTTATGATGTATTCAATCATAAATGGGGAAATACAGTACAGTGTTTTATGCCAAATTCCCATGTGACCAACACCACCCTTATACCATCACATAATGTACTGCACTATATATTATAGATTATATATAATATGGAAAGTTTAGAAATTAATAAGTGTACAGTTATTACATTGTTATTACAGTATACACACTAAAGCGAGGAAAACTTGTTACTTCACTGATTTATTTTCAAATGTATATTTACATGGCAATAAAACCAACAAAAAGCTATATTTGAAGATCAATTATTAGCCCTCCCTTACAAGATAATAAAGTAGTAATTAATTGCCTTTAAAGTCATTAAAATAACACTGATCAACTGAAAGAGTGGCATGGTGGTGCGCTGGTTAGCATTGCTGCCTTGCAGTGCTGGGACCCTAGGTTTGGTTCCTGGGATGCTATCTGTGTGGGTCTGTATTTGATCCCTGTGTTTGCATGGGTTTACTCCCACACTTCAAAGTCATTAGATTCAGTTCCCTGGGGTGGTGTCTGCATTCTCCCCATCGTTATTGGTAAGTCTTGACTCTATTATTCTTTATAAACTTAATCCATTCCATTTTACTTTCAGGATGCTGACGTATCCAGTATGTGATCACTGGTTATGAGGATACAGATATTTTACAGAATATCTGCACAGAGCCTCCAGACCTCTTCACCTAAGGATCCAATGGGGTCAGAGTCATGCAGTTGAGAATCTGGAAAGTCAGGAAAGTAGAAAATTAAAATACAAATGTCATATTTCATGTGCAATGACTCTGTCACTTTGACTGTGTCACTGTGCTGCTGGAGGTGTCACGGGTGATGTCACCCAGCTTTTAAGTGAATCAGAGTAAATTGCTCTTGTTCCCATTGCACCAGTCCACTCCAGCACTTTCCCAGGAGCCTGGCAAATCCAATTCATATAATGTAGTTTCTGATCACGGTGAATCCTGAGGCTGTGTAATTAGTCACTTAATATGTCTACTGCCTGTTACATCATTATCGGAGAAGTCTAAATGAAAACACAGTCCTACTTAAATCATATATTATGTCTTATTTTTCCATAGAAAGTGACTGCAAACTGAAGGATCTCTTCCTATAATAACTGTATTCATTTCATTTAAAGTGTCACACTTGTTTTCTTAATTTGTTTTTGTTTGGTGTTGTGTTTCACATACAAATTGTACAGCAGCTTGTAAATAAGCATGCACACTCTTACACACCAATCAGACGTAACTCTCCGAAATCCTCTCTTTGACAGAGGTAAAGAAACGTAAAGCACAACAAAAGAGAAGGTCCTTTGGACAAGCAGAATTGTATACTATCTAGACTGAAGGAGACTAAAAAATTAATAACTTGTAATTGTATCTCAGCTAATTAAAATGAAAAACAGACATAGAGTAAAAATGAAGAAAAATGGCTCAACATTTTTTTAACTGTAAAAAGATCTCTTGGCTTCTCCTTCAATTTAACAGTGCTCATTACTTGATTTTTGCTAAGTTCGCACACTTATAGGGAAGCAACACCAACAGAACAGGACATGTAAGAATCATGTTTACTGCCCAAGCTGGTGAAGTGAGGAGTGAAGAGATGTTGAGGGTAAAGACAGTTTTGCTGTCTGGTGAGTCCCTGTAGAGCTCTCAGTCTCTATATAAAGGTGAAGGAAGGTGTGTGTGTATGTCAGTGGGTGGAGGTGTTTTGCATGATGTCTTTTTAGAAGCTTTAATTGAAGTTAGATGTTATTGAGACAGGAAGAGTGACCAGTCTGTCTGTCCACCAGGGATGACATTTATTCAACTTTTATTGTACATCTTATTGTAATTTTCTTAGATAACAATAATTTAGCAGAGAGTACTCATGTCCAGAGTGGCTAGAGAGTGGCCTGTCCATCAGGAGGCCAGCCCCATCAGAGTCTCTCCTAAACCCCTGACTGTAGGACCCCTATTTCTGATGTCCTTCTGATGACAGGGGGCATGAGGAGGACAGAGAGCGAAGTAGTGACAGAGCTCAGACAGTGAATGTCCTCACAACAGGCTGTACACCTTAACTACTTGACCCCCTGTCTTCATACATCCATCTATATGTGCACAAATAATTAAATTGTATGGTATCAGTAACATTGTTTCACATTTCTGTGATTTCATTCTGAATTTATTTGACCAAATACAGTTCATGCATTGCATTTTATTTCACACACTTAAATGTAAATGGATTTTACACATTTGTCAGAAAAAAAAATCAAATCATATAATTACGAAATTCTGTACCTTTAGGGATTGTCTGGACTTTTGTTAGGTTTATAGCAACCCCTGTAAAATGGAGGGTAGTGTGTGATGGTCAAAAGAGTCTGCTTTCCTACAATTATTTGATCTTGACGTGCTGAAAAACTTACTTCAAACCAGACTTAATTTTTTCACTTTAGTAAAGCAGACCATTACCCAGCTGTCAGCTAACTTTGATGCTCTGCTGTGTTTTTGTACAGCTCTGCTATACAACCCTCTCACTGTGGGGTTTGGCACAGTAATACACAGCTGAGTCTTCAGGTCTCAGCCCTGTGAGTTGTAGATACACCATGTTCTTGGGATTGTCTCTGGTTATTGTGATCCGGTCTTTCACAGCCTCAGAATATACGGTTTTGCTGGCATCATACCATATAACTCCCATCCAGTCCAAAGGCTTTCCCTGGGGCTGTCGAATCCAGTGCATGCCAGCATTGCTGAAGTCAAATCCAGATCCCTTACAAGAGAGACTGAGAGTCTCTCCAGGCTTTTTCACCTCTGGACTGGAAGGAATAGATTCCAGGTCACATTTTACACCTGTTGAGCAAAATAAAAAAGACATCAAATTCATATGAAATCATCTGTACGCAAGCAAACTCAGATGTTCTCAACTGATGAAGGAGTAGTGCGGTTTTAAGAACTCACAAGGCAGACACAGCACGATCAAGAGCCACTTCAGTGCTGCTGTCATCCTGAAGGCTGTGAGCTGAGTTCAGTTCAGTACTAACAGCAGCTCCACATAAATATGGGGTCTCAATTTGCATGTGTGATCCTCCCAGCAGGAGCAGGATGTAATTCTGATTGACCATTCTTCAAGTGCCCTGCCTCTAGTGGAACGGGAAACAAACAAGAAACTGCTCAATACTTTTATTGGTTCCAGTAGATAACAGAAGCACAGTTATATGACAAGCTTAATGTGGAATGTGCAATAACTATAAATCATGTTTTTACAGTGAACAAACCTGTTGCTCATATCAGCATTTCCTATACACTTATTATTATTAACTGGGGGAACAAATATTGTCTTTCTTCTTATGGTACCAATTTCTGTAAATTCAGTATTTAATTTAATTCTGGGAATGTCATACAGTCAATATTTGAGATTTAAAACTAACATACCTTTATATTCTACTCTTCTAATCTTCCATAATGTATTAACTCTAATAAAAATATGAAATATAAATTGCAGAAATATATTAATACAAAAGATGCTAAATCTGTAGACAATGACAATAGCCCAATTAAATAATTAGTTTAATTAGGAGCTTGATAACTGTGACACAGCATCAGGGCTCACGCTTGTGATTCTCTATTGCTTTTAATGAAAGCTCTGTTTCACGTCTCTATAGGCATCATCATGGCAGTTTAACGACATTCTGACATTAGGGTCTCGGGGGAAATGTGGTTTCTGCACAGCTTATCCCAGCTGGATTGTTAATTATTCAATTGAACCCTGAAATTCAACTGCAAATGTATTTTAATGATCTTATTGAGGTCAATTCTGAAACTGAACAGGTCACCTATAGAAATATGCAAATATGAAAGATGAAAAATCTGTAGACAGTGATAATAGTGCAATCAAATGATTAATAATAATAATAATAATAATAATAATAATAATTCCTTACACTTATATAGCATTTCTGGACACTCCAACCAAAGTGCTTTACAGGTAATGGGGACTCCCTTCCATGTGAAGCGTCCACCTGGCTGAAACAACAGCAGCCAGAATGTGCCAGTACACTCACAACACATCAGCTACCAGTGGGGAAGAGAACAGAGTGATGAAGCCAGTTTTAAAGATGGGGATTATTAGGAGGCCATGATTGGTAAAGGCCAATGGGAAATTAGGTCAAGGTGCCCCCTACTCTTTTCAAGAAATGCCCCAGGATTTTTAATGACCACAGAGAGACGGTTTTACACCTTATCTGAAGGAAGGCACCTTTTTACACTATAGTATCCCTGTCATTACACCGGGGCATTAGGACCCACACAAACCACAGGGTAAGTACCCCCTACTGGCCCTGTAATACCTCTTCTAACAGCAACTTTAGTTTATCACAGGAGATCTGCCATCCAGGTACTGACCAGGCTCACACCTGCTGAGCTGCAGTGGGGCTGCCAGCTGTGAGTTGCAGGGTGATTTTGCCGGTGGCAAATAGTTTAATTAAGAGCTTGATTAACCAACGAACAGTCCATTAGGATCAACACCCGATGGGCACTACAATCTCCGGGAACAGGACTGGGAGGCCCTGATATTATTACTATTATTCTTGACCTTTGAGCTGTATACATGTGTGTTTTCTCTGCCTCTTTATTGCCTGGACAAGTTGCAATCATTTAGGCAATGCTGCCCCCTGTGGTGAAACCTTTGGAACCGACACATCACAGGCTGATCGTGACGGGTAGCTCCAGCAAGAGGGAAGTAAAAATTGTGGTGAATTCCTGTCAACTGGCTAAAAACATAATACTCTGGTTTTGATTTCAAGTACCATAAGGACTGTTGTTTGTAACCAACGAAATAAAACCATCCAGGTGTCCCTGAAGTCAAGGGAACATTGGAACTGACTGCGATGGGTAAAGTAGCTCCAGCAAGCGGGACGTGAAAAATTTGTGTCAAACGGTTCAAAACACAATACACTGTTTTTGTTTTCAAGTACACGAAGAATTCTTGTTTGTAAAACAACACTCTTTTTTCTCCTCTGCTTGTTACGTGTTTTAGTGAGAGAAGGGACTGACAGAAAATCAACCGTCTGTATGATCTGTTTCTACCATGCTTTACAGCTGTTAACTTTGCTTTGATGTGGGTAAACTGCTGGGAGGCTTCATAAATGACATGTAGAGTTAGGTCGTTGCATGTCTTCCTTTTTCATATAAAACTCTACAATTAGATAGTGTGGGAGTGAGGTAAAAGGGCACTTTAAAAAAAGTTGTTGATTCCGTTTTCTACTGGTACTGTATATTTTCTATACAGCTGAACACAAATCCTACTAAAGCAGTAGGTTTTTTTACTCTTAAGTGAAGGGAGAACAGTAAGTGCTGTATGCTCAGCCATGACATTGTGGTTTTTGTCAAGACTCAGGCTTCAGTTCTCTCACTGTGGCTCTCGGGCACAATAATACACAGCAGAGTCTTCAGGACTTGGTTTGCTTATCTGTAAATCAGCCAAGCTATTGGAATTGTCCCTGGTGAAGGCAATTTTCCCCTTGACAGCAGCCGCATAGCCAGTGCTGTAGCTGCTAGTAATGTATCCCAACCACTCAAATCCCTTCGCAGGAGACTGTCGGATCCAGTGTATGGTGTGTTTATCATAAGTGTATCCTGAGGCTTTACAGGATATTTTGAATGATTCTCCTGGCTTTTTTATTTGTGGGCCAGACTGGGTCAACACTACATCAGAGCGAACATCTGAAACCAAACAAAGAACAAGCTGGTATTAGGATCACATTTCCCCTGAATACAAATTAGTTAGTTTAAGGAAAATAAATAAATAAGAAATAAATCCAAGTTCAACTGAGAAATGTCTCTGACTTACACTTCAGAGAGAACATTGACAGTAAGAGCACTGGAAGGATCCTCATTGTCAGCAACTCAGTGTTCTCAATGAGTTCAGAATTGCGCCTGTGCTGGGAAGATCCAGACCCAGTGTGCCTGAGTGAGCACGTCAGTGCACAGATATTAAACAGGATGAGAGCTCTGTAGTTTGCATACACATACCAAGGAGGAGGTCCTTGCAAATAGAAACGCAGCTTTAGGTCATGTTGAGATGTTCAAAGAAGGCAGATACCAAAGTTTTTTGGCTGTTTTTTATCCTCCAGTCTTGTCTTGCCCAATCTCTTCATTCGGTTAACGAGGAAAAACAATTGCTTTCTGTCAGAACCTGCCTACCGTCCCCACAATATTGATACGTCAACAATAACAACTTTTAGAAGATATATTGATAGTTAGACAAATCAGGTAAATTAAAGGTACAAATCAGCCTTAAGAAGCCATGAAGTAAAACGATCCAGGTGTGTCATTGATGTCAAGAGGGCATTGGAACTGGAATGGATGGCAGAGAAGGGACTACAGGGTTCTCCAAGAAGTTTCGACGATTTCGGACAAACAGGTACTGAAGACCATGAGCTGCAGCTATACCAGGATTGGCCAGACCCGTGTCCCTCTAGCAGCAATGAACATCAAGCCACTCCACTGCACTGAACATCTTCCTAGAGACCTTCTGCTCTCCCACTGACCTGCTGCTAAAGGACATTTTTATAATATATTGTAACGCTTACGGCCGACAGGTACTGTGTAAGAGCCGGTGTACCAGAGCAGGTGACGTCACCGCCCTTCCCTGTGATAGCAGGACCACAGCTACTGGGCTGTGGAGAGATCTCTCTTTAGCTCACGGGGCTAGGTCGCTGTAGAGAGACGCGGGAGTCCCGGGTTCAAGCCCCCGACGGTGGGGGGCCGACCTGATGCGGCAAGGGCGCCCGCCTGAGCGCCCGTTGCGTTACATTGGTGTCAGAAGCGGGATGGGATAGCCCTTCGCCGGGGACGGCGATTTAAGCGGGGGAGAGTGTAACGCTTACGGCCGACAGGTACTGTGTAAGAGCCGGCGTACCAGAGCAGGTGACGTCACCGCCCTTCCCTGTGATAGCAGGACCACAGCTACTGGGCTGTGGAGAGATCTCTCTTTAGCTCACGGGGCTAGGTCGCTGCAGAGAGACGCGGAAGTCCCGGGTTCGAGCCCCGGACAGTGCGGGGCCGACCTGATGCGGCAAGGGCGCCCGCCTGAGCCCCCGTTGCGTTACAATATCATTACTTACACTGATCATTTATATTTGAGGTGTGCGAATTTCAATTACCAATTGACACTGCTGCTTCTCTGCCAAGGTGTCTGCTGTGGCGTATGAGGTCTGTAGCATTGATACTTTCTGTATAGTAGGTAACAGATTCTCTGCAGCCAGTTTCCTCTGTTCCCCAGTGAAAGTGACTGAGTACAGTCTGTGTTTCACTTCTCCACTGGCCCTGTATGGCAGTTTAACAGCTTCCTGAGTCTGTGACCATGAGCAATGTCTCAGGGGTAAAGTGGTTTCTGCAGACTGGAGCTCAGTTGCTCAGGAAGAGATTATTAGTTTATCTCGTCAGACTGGGATACAAGCACTTGATGACATCATACTAGAAGCTCTGCCTAGACAAATGTCAGAGCAGCATTAAGATAAGATAAGATTCCTTTACTGGCCATATACAATTTCTTGTATTACGAATTTTTCTTTTCACATACCCCAACTTGCTCTCCATGAGACACACAGGTACACAGACAGGGAGAGAAGCTTGGGGTCAGAGTGCATGGTCAGCCAATTATACAGCACCTGGAGCAGTTGAGGTTAAGGGCCTTGCTCAGGGGCCCAACAGACTAGGATTCCTCTGTCAGCCATGGGATTTGAACTGACAACTTTCCAGCCACAGGCGTGGGTGCAGATCCTTAGCCACAGTGCCACCACTACGTCCCTTTATTAGCATCAATTAGCCCCTTTATCTAGCATTAGAACTGAGAATAAATGTCTTCAAACATTATTAAATGGTTTGCTTGGAAGAGTAAAAGTCTTGATGGAAAAAAACTATCATCACTTACAGTACCATGTTTTGAATAAATAATCCATACATATTTCACCATCCCAGTGGTGTGTGTTCAGCAAAACGAAATGCTGCTTTATTTTATGCTGGGAAAAAGAAAAGTCTTAGACAATGCTGCCCCCCTGGTGGTGCAATCACAGCCCATAAATGTGAGCATTCTCACTGGAACACCGCTGAAACCTGCAGACTTAATTTCAGATTTGATCAAAGCACAAACCCTGCTCCACAAGATGGCATGAAACGAGAACAGATTAGATTCGTCTTCAGGTATAATGAGAACGTCACACTGTAAAATCACTGACATCTGAAGCCCTTTTGCTGTGCAGGTGCAGAATACCAAGTTCATTTGTGGAATACCCATCCACAAGATTCTCTCAATATGACTATCAGCAAGCAGAAACAAAAGGCAAAGAGGAAACTTTAGAAACACAGGAGGTAAAACTGCAGTTATATTAATGTTAGAATGAGGGGTAATCAAAGGTAGAATACCAGGCTGTATGTTGGTGCTTTAACCATCACTTTGTTTTCACAAGGATGTTAGTGTGCTTTCACAATGGTATGTAGCTGTATGAGAAAGATCTCACTGTTCTTTTTCCACGGAAGCAGTGTAAGTGGGAAGAGGTGTGTGAAGAAGTGATTTGCACTGGAGTGTTTACTGTATGTACAGTAACCATGATTCTTCTCAATTCATGGCATGTCATGCTCACTACACCTAGAGGGCGCTTTATTTTCCTCCTGTTCCTAGTTCCCTGTGATTATTCATGTCTCTCTGGTGTGTCTTGTTGTGTAGCCTATTTATTTCCTGCTCCTGCTCTACCACTCACTCAGCATTGATGTTCAGTTGCCCTGAGACCCGCCTAGCACCAGGTCACTCCTGTCCTTGGCCTGAGGGCATAGGTTTCTATACTGCTTCTACTGAACAGCTGAGCCCGGGCTAACCCCCGTTTTGCCGCTACGCATAGGGTCTCTGTCGCTCTCCTGCCATTCCAGGGTTCGTCCTTTCGAACATATGTGACACCTACCAGGCCTTCGAAGCTCCTGTAAGAGTTGGGCCTTCAAGCTGGGGAGGTATTTCACTCATAAAAATAGGAAGAACAGAAAGTGCTGTAGGCTCAGCCATGCAGCCATGACACTGTGGTTTGGTGGTTTTTGTCAGGGCTCAGGCTCCAGTTCTCTCACTGTGCATATCGAGCACAGTAATACACAGCAGTGTCTTCAGATGTTGGGTTGCTCATCTGTAAATATGTAATGCTGTTGGAATTGTCCCTGGTTAAAGTAATTTTTCCTTTGACAGAATCTGCATAGCCTGTATTAAGGGCATTGTTAATGTACCCTAGCCACTCAAATCCTTTCTCAGGAGTCTGTCGAATCCAGTTCATACTGTAATCAGTAAAAGTGAATCCAGAGGATTTACAGGATATTTTGAACGATTCTCCTGGCTTTTTTATTTCTGGGCCTGACTGGGTCAACACCACATCGGAGCGAACATCTGAAACCAAACAAAGAATAAGTTGGTATTAGGATCACATTTCTACAAAAATACAAATCAGTTAGCTTAAGGAAAAGAAACAAATCCGAGTTCAACTATGAAATGTCTCTGACTTACACTTCAGAGAGAACAGTAAGAACACTGGAAGGATCCTCATTTTCAGCAGCTCAGTGGACAAGTTCAGAATTGCGCCTGTCTGGTAATATCCCAACCCAGTGTGCCTAAGTGAGCATGTCAGCGTACAGGTATTAAACAGGATGAGAGCTCTGTAGTTTGCATACACATACCAAGGAGGAGGTCCTTGCAAATAGAAAGCCAGGCCTTTAGGTCATGTTACAATGTTTCTAGAAGGCAATTACTGAAGATTTTTGGATGGATTTCATCCTATCTTGTCTTGCCCCATTTCTTTATTCAGTCGATGAGGAGAAACAGTTGCTCTCTCTGAGGGCCTGGCTACAGTGCAAATAATATATTATCATACTGTATGTCTTTAACAATAACAACCTTGTGAAGAAATATGAATACTATTAAATGTGAACAGTTCAGCCCATAGTTAGACAAATGAAGGTACACATCAGCTTTAAGAACGAATGAAATAAAACCATAGAGATGGGCTCGTATTGTGTCACTGAAGTCAAGAGAGAATTGGACCTGGAATGGAGGACAAGGTTCTCCAGGATGTTTAGAAGATCTTATTAAAGCCCAGAACAAACAGGCACTGAAGACCATGAGCAGCAACTGGACCAGGATTGTGCAGATTTATGTCCCTGTAGTAACCAATGAATGTCAAGTCACACCACTGCACTGAAGATCTTCCTAGAGATCGTCTGCTCTTTCTCTGTTCTCCTCAACCTGCTGTTAAAGGACATTTTTATGATACATCATTATTAAACACTTCTTTTAATTCTGATCATTTATATTCAAGTTGTGCTAATTTTAATTAACTATTGACACAGTTGCTTCTCTGCCAAGGTGTCTGCTGTGGCACATGAGGTCTATAACATTGAGAACTACTGCAGGTTACAGATTTTCTGCAGCAAATTTCCTCTGTTCTCCAGTGAAAGTGACTGAGGGTCTGTGTTTCACTTCTCCACTGGCCCCTGTATGGCAGTTTAACGGCTTCCTGAGTCGGCAACCATGAGCTCTCTCTCAGGGGTAAAGTGGTTTCTGCAGAGAGGAGCTCAGATATTCAGGAAGAGATGATTCGTTTACCACGTCAGGCTGGGATACTAGCACATGATGACATCATACTAGAATCTCTGTCTAGACAAATGTCAGATGAGGTGATTAACATTAGACGTGAGGCTGAGCATAAGTCTTTGAATAGTATCAGATGATTTTCTTGGAAGAGAAAAAGCCTTGATAAAAAAAAGCTATTGTTTACTTTCGCTTACAGTTTTGATAGAATCATTCAATCATATGTAACCATTCCAATGGTGTGTGTTCTCTGAAACAAATTGCTCCCTGGGGATACTATTAAAGGCTCTCTCTGTTCTGAACAACAATGTTAAAAGAAGGAACAAATAATAGGTTTATTCCATGCTGAAAAGAGAAGAGAGAAAATACAACATTTCAGCTGTGGAGCCTTCTTCGGGTTCCTCACACCCGAAGAAGGCTCCACATCCAAAACGTTGTGTTTTCTCTCTTCTCTTTTCAACATGGAATAAACCCATTCCTTTGCAGCCTACGCATGCTGACGCAGCTCCCCACCTGAACTAATGTTAAAAGAAGTCTTGGACAATGCTGCCCCCTAGTCCTGTTCCATTAATGTGACAATTCTTACTGAGACAAGATAAGATCACTTTATTGGCCATATGCAATTTCTTGTATTAGGAATTTGTCTTTTCGCATACCCCAGCTTGCTCTCCATGAGACACATAGACAGGGAGAGAAGCTTGGGGTCAGAGCGCAGGGTCAGCCATTTATACAGCACCCCTGGAGCAGCTGGGGTTAAGGGCCTTGGTCAGGGACCCAACAGAGTAGTATCCCTCTACCAGCCATGGGATATGAGCAGGAAAACCTTCCAGCCACAGGCACAGATCCTTAGCCACCACACCACCCCAAGGCAAGCACCCCAGATGGGACTGGAACCCACAATCCCTGGTTTAGGCCCCTGGGGCTGCAGGTTTCACTTCTGATTTCATCAAAGCACAAACTCTGCTCCAAGAGCAGACACAAAACAAGAATAGTTTGCTTTTGCTTTCAGGTATAATATGAACATCACTTTGATGTTCATCACTAACATCTGAAGCCCTTTTGCTGTGCAGGTGTGGAATAGCCAGTTAATTCCTCATCCAATGGATGCTCTGAATATGACCATGACTAAGCAAAAAACATACAAAGAGAAAACTTTAGAAACACAGGAGCTAAAACTATAGTTATATTAATGCTGCAATGAGGGGCAATCGAAGGTAGAATGTGATGCTGGACGTTTGTGCTTTTACCATCACTGTGCTTTTAACCAAGATCTTACTTTGCTTTTGCTATAATGTCAGTGTGCTTTTAACATGCTACAGTTTATAACCAGCCTTTTTCCAGAGCAGCAGTGTACTGTAACAGGGGTACTTATGCACAGTAATCATGACTTTTCGCTTGCATCATCATGGCACGGATCGCTGAAGGCAACATCTACTCTGCCAACCCAGCTGGACTGTGTGGATGTCCAGTAAGGAGTTTTACATGCCCTTGTCTGAGTCATCAGTATAGCAGTGTTGGCACATGCTGCCTCGCCATGCTGAGCTTTCAGTTTGTGTCACTGGGGAGGTTCTTGTACAGTTCCTGGATGAACGTCTCTCGCTGTGACTCTCTGGCGCAGTAGTAGACGGCTGTGTCTTCTGCTTTTAGGCTGTTCATTTGCAGGAAGAAAATATGTCGGGAAAAGTCTTTGGAGGCTCTGAAACGGCCTTTGATGGCATCAGAGTGATACTCTGGACTAGTACTAGCGCCTACACTGGCCAGCCATTCCAAGGATTTCCCTGGGGCTGTCTGTCGAACCCACACCATCCAATAGCTGTTGACATCAAACCCAGTGACTTCACATGACAGCTTCAGAGCCTCTCCCGGCCTCGGGACTTCTGAGGCCGTCTGACTGAGCACGATGCTGGAGTCAGCACCTGGGGGTACAGAAGGACAATAAGTAGAAATAAAACCACACAGCACCCCCTTAATTAACGTAAGCGTTGGCGAAGCCTTGAGGACAATAACGACAGTCAGAGGAAATGCCCTGCAGCTGATACCCACATGTCCAGAGGGAGCAGTGTGCCCACAGATAAAGAGCGAGACTCGTGAGGAGGAACATCATCTCTGGCAGCTGGCGATCGCTGTAGCCACGCTCGTTCTCAGCACTGTGGTTTTATTGTGGACAAGGGTGTGAAGTTTTTTGCATCATCTGCCCACGTGTGGCCAAACCCAGTTATTGTCTTCATACAGCACATTTTGCAAAATGCATCAGTAGCAGCCTTTCATAAATCGAGCATCACACCCCTTAACACCACGTGTGCAGGCAAGTACTGCATATCAGCAAATTACAAGATTGAGCATATCTGCTATTATTTTACAATTTAACATGGCAAAGCTGCATGTCACAGCTGCAGGGCTGACAAAACGTATTTGAATGTAATAATTTAAAAATTTATAATAATTATATACTGCAGTGCAGTGACTAAGGATCTGCATCTGTCACTGAAAGGTTGCTGGTTCATATCCTGTGGCCAGCAGAGGAATCCTACTCTGTTGGGCCCCTGAGCAAGGCCCTTAACCCCAACTGCTCCAGGGGTGCTGTATAAATGGCTGACCCTGCGCTCTGACACCAAGCTTCTCTCCCTGTCTGTGTGTCTCATGGAGAGTAAGTTGGGGTTTGTGAAAAGGCAAATTCCTAATACAATCAATTGTATATGGCCAATAAAGTGATCTTATCTATAATTTATACAGTATATTAGTTTCACAGTTTTGGTGTGGTTAGAATATTGTCAGATATCTCCACTAAGAACTCTGTTTCTTCATCATATAGCCACAAAAAACTAGCTGTCCTTCAAATATCTAATGTTTCATGCAAAGTCAATTACAAACGCAAGAGTCAGTAAAAATATGCTGTTGTGTTGGCAGTAACGGTACTTCTGTTACTGCTGCTGTTTCTGGAGAACACCGCCCTCTGGTGGACACCAGTGAAGCTAAAACACTGATCTGCAATTGTGAAACCTGTGCAAACCTCAGCTGTCAAATGTAAAATGCACAATTTAAACTATTACTAGCCGGCTCCTAATCTGGTCACATTTCTTTTGGATGTGGTCTTAAACAGCACAACACCTTCATAGCAATACCAATATATAGTGCTATAATACCATCCACCATGACTTTTACACCTGGTGTGCACAGTATGTATTCATAATAATACATCAGATTAGAGGCTATAGTACCATCTCTTGAATGTTGAAAAAGGAAGTTATAGAAGATTATGAATGTGATTGTAGTACTGCTTCTCTCTTGATATGCTGGCTAAAGAATGTCTTGGTCCCTTCACTGCTCTGTTGACTGAACACCTGTAATGGCACAGAAGTTAAGATCTTCCTTTGTCGCATTAATGTGATCGTGCATAATGCTGGCAGCTCTTTGTAGTTGACACCAGGTGGCAAACTACAAACTCAGAGTTCAGAACAATACTCCCGGCTACAGACCTCTTTCTCACATGGACCATGGGATATATCTTTAGCCATTCCAATACCTCATTTCAGTTTTTTCAGGAATTCCCATCCTACATCTTCTCTCATTCGGCACACCAACTTTATAGGAGCCTTCCTTCCAAACAGGTGAACCCTACTTCAGAACTGTCTTACTTAAGACACTGCAAGGTCTTTTCTATTGGTTTGGAATATACAGTACTTATTCATGTTTGTGATTTATCTGGTTGAACCAGGCTGCTCAGGCTACTAAACAATCCAAAACTATTTTGTGGCAAACAGGTCCCGGCTAAGTGTGTTTCTGTTCTTTCCTTGCCTGACACTCTTGATCCTGATGGTGCTGTCATTTGTTTTCATTATGACAAATAACATACAGTATATGGATCTATAATGATCTATAAAGATTTGTCAGCAACACAGTTTCTATAAATGCTGGCTATTAATACTGTACTGTGCTTATATCCATTTTGTAACTGTTTTATCCAGTACAGGGTCATGGGGGACCAAAAGCCAATGCTGGTACACAATAAGTACAAGGCCTATTAAACCCTGGATGGGATGCCTGTCAACCACAGGACAGATACAGACCGAACACACATCAGGGCCAATTTTCCCAGAAGTGTATTGACCCATCAAGTCAAGTATTTGGACTGTGGGAAGTCATGAAGGGGGTGTCGAAGCCAAAGAAATGGAACCGTAATTTTTTACTTTTGTTATTGATCAGTTTGGTTAAGTTTCAAATTTGGGCATCTCGCAAAGAACTTATTGAGCATGGGAGGGAGGTCACAGTAGATTCTATTATTTGGAAAGTTGTGTTTGATATTACAAGACGGGTGAAATGGGACATCACAAGGTGGGGTTTTGCTGCAGCCAAGGAGAGATGGAAGGGTTTATTTCTGTTGGGGTCCTGATTTTGTACTGTATGTTGTTCTGTTGATTTTTGTACTTTTGTAATAAAAAAAAAATTTGGACTGTGGGAGGAAACCCTTGTGAACACGGGGAAAACATACAAACATCACAAAGATTAATAATTTAATGAATGGACTAATTTAAAGGACACTGCAAGCTTCTAATCTACTAGGGTTTACATCCATACATTCAGACACACGTCAAGTACATTCAATGATTTTAAAAACAGGTCTTTTTCTTGTAATGCTTTAGAATGGGACACACTCCTAAGTCATATGTTAGTTGTATATACATTGTGCACACACTATGCATATACAGTACTGTACATTAGCACTTCAAATTCTGTATGTTGGAATACCCCTGTGAAAATACACACAGACCTCCTTTATCACTAATAAGGCTCATCCGGTGATAAGCATTTACTAGCCCTCAGCAAACTGTTTCAGTTTCAGCCCATGCCTTCCAGGTGTCTCCTCCTCCCTGCTGTTTCACAGTTAACCAAGAGAAAACACACTAGAGTCTGATACGAGCTACCTGACTGAGCAACTTAAGCTTGGAGGATGTTTTTCAAGGCTTTCCGCTCTCTCATTTGAACTAAGTGTCATCCTAAATCTTCAATGTGAAGTTTTATCCGGAGATCATGTGAATATGAAAGATGTTTTTAATGTCGGAAGACTGATGGAAATAAAAGTAGCCGGAGTTTTGGATTTGGAGTGCAAGTCACACATGAACCAAAAAGCTTTTCTTGAGCTGCTGAAGTATTTAAAAACAATGAGAAATTTTCATGTCCTGTTGATGCAATCAAGATTTTTTTTCTGAGTGCAATCATGATATGTGTTAAATTTAATAATTTATGCTGCGTGTGTTAGTAAAACTTGGAAGGATGCATTCCAGCAGAGATCTAACCTATCTCGGCTCCAAAATCTAGATCCGAACACAGAGCAGGCAGGAAAGTGGAGGGATGAGATTGGGGTGTCCGAGGGGTTGCTGTGGGTGGGGGGACAGCTCCTACCAGCTGTGATTTTCTGTCTCTTCCAGGGAAGCTGTAGCCTCACAAGCTTTCTCCCCTGAACACTGTCAAGCTACCATGAGTTATTGGATTATTTTTTTATTGCTGACAACATTTAAGTTATCCTTCCGAGACTTCTATATATAGATCATTACTGGATACAATGATGACCTCAACCTCCTGTTACAATAACATTTTGAATTTTCCTATGGGTATTTAAGTTTGAGCTCGATGTTACCCAAGCATTAATACAGATTTGACACAATAAATCAGATAAATCAGTGGCATTAGAACAGGACCATGTGGCAAAGCCCAGAGGTAAGTGCCAGCAATATGAATTAAGGAGTGTAAGAAATAGGCAGTAGTTCTCCACTACTTCATGTAAACTAAATGCACAGTGTGGCTGAAGGCACAATGGTCTTGCAGTAAAGGAAAACATCAGAGAGTACAGTGCTGATCAGACTAGGTGGAATTTTAACATATCATTTGATACTCACAGGGACAAGATCATTTGAACTCTGAAGGTGATTGTGAAAAAATACCTTGGTAAAATGTAAAGCTTCCAAAAACCTTTTTATTAAACTTATGGTTGATTTTCAAACAGAGAGCTTAAATAGTTTCTCAAGGTTATTTACTATTGTTTCTACAATATGCTGTATGTATATATATTTGCATGGATATACTGTAATGGGCTCAATACAATCTCCTTACACTGCTAAAATGGATAGATACTGTATGTGCATCAGATATGTAACATTTTTGAAAACTCAAATAATTGCCCCAGCTGGCACCTGTATTCTGTTAAAAAGGCGTTTATCAAAGAAACATTAACGTGTGGCTGCTGTAAAGATAACTCGGTGATCTTGCACCATTACTTCAAGATTAAATCATTAAAATGATCAGGCTCAGCAAATGCCAGAAGACTCTGTACTGTACGTCCCCATCGTGAACTAAAGATAGAGTCATGAGAGTCAGTTGCTATGCAGGTGCATCCTCTTCACACAACAGTGACCTTCATCAGAGCTGAACCACTTCCTCAGAGAGCAACGCCCTTCCAGATCGCAGCCGAGCAAGAAAGACATCACCAGCTTGTAATAATGATGATTAAAAAATAAGCGATGGTGTTGCTTATGTATTTTTCCCATGGAGAATGTCAATGAAGCTGTGTCTGTTTCTTCACAAGTCTTAATTAACACTCATCCTTAGTATTCGTTAGCCTTTTAATTACAAAACTTTAATTCACATGAATACCTTGATTTCCAAAAACAGAACTTTTATTTTTTCTCTTTTAACACCTCTCACATGTAGATAAAAGAAAACACACAACATTTCCCAACATGAGGATTTGCTCTTTTCTGTTTATTTTTACTTTTTAAGATAAAGACATACAGGCAGGCTCAGGTAAAATCCGACAGAACTCTGTCAATGGAACCTCTCCAGGACCAACATCTTCCGTTTCATTTGGCCTGTGCTCAGTCTGATTCGGGTTATTAATTAAGAGGAACTGCAGCAGCCTCTGTAGTGTATCTGCTACAGGTCCAAGTGCTGGTCGTCTTTATCTGCCACATTTAAAATACCGTCATAAATATTATTCGGTTTTTTTAACTTTGCTTTAAGCTTTAGGGTCTTCAAGTGACAAAAATGCATTAATGAAACATTTATAAACTGAGAACATTCTAATTGCTTTTAAAAACGGTATAACTGATCATTAGCGGGTCTTCGTTACTTCTCTTTAATATTCAGACTATTGTATACTGGATATTGAATACAGTAAGGAACGTCCATGTGGAATTTCCTGCCCTTTAGATCTTTTATCTTCACTCAGGAGCACTAAGTAACGGAAGCGCATAATTCCATCAAGGGAAAAAATATTTAATGTGTTATCTCGTAATTGCAAGATGATCTTGTTGAAGAAAAGCACGGGATAGTACATGAATCTCGTAGTTGATCATCGGCGTGTAAGAAGAAACTTTAAAATCGTGCAATGCCGTGCCTACAGAAGAAGCTGTGGAGAGCTCAGCTGTAACTGTTGGCAATGTGCAGCACCGCAGAATGCGCACGGACTGACTTTCCACTGGGGTTAAGTCATAATGACACATTACACTTTATACAGTACAGTAACTAATTTTAACACATTCTTTAAAAGCATGCAAACTCTCAGACTTCTCTTTAAACAGGAGAGACTGTACTTTGCAATCGATTCCGCTGCTTAAAATTGAAATCCATCTAAAGATAATATAGGTATTGTATGACAATCGCGGCGTTTCGTGATTAACGAATAAATTACACAACAATTCAATTCATGATATATAGTAATTGCAAAATGCCCTTGAAATATTTTTTTTTCGTTGATGGTAGCGATGCGCTTCCATAATGAGTAAATTCCAAGGAACGATTAAATATTTCCAAACTCACTGAAAAGTATTTTTTTCCCTTTAAATCAGCATTCTTTCCTCACCAAGAAGATGTCCTTTGTCTAATCAGCGTTCTTGAACAGCAGTTTATGTTATAAGAATCAGAGGTTTTATTTTCCATAATGTCCATCAATATAAACGTCATGTTGCCTGGTTCGGATCCATAAAGTCACTATATTTCAGCAATGTCATAAAATTATCACTTTCATACATGTTGGCCTTAGTTATGCTGTTGATTTCTGATCTCCCGATCACTGGAAAGCCTTCAACATAAATTCAGGTTTGCGCTAAATTTACTGCATTGAAAATACTTCAGTTTTCAAGCTGCCAATTATGTGCTACGATATATAGAAACTGAAATAAAGACTAGTAAAAATGCTGTACATATCGGATCAATCTGTGTTAATAACCATACAATAAATCACCGGTAGTTCCTACAAGTGAACTAGTAATTCTTGATTTGCCATTGATGGTCCCGACAAATGTTTATTGATGTTTATTAATGATCTACTCAAGTTGTACAGGATTTAAAATGGAATTTGCAATCCTGAAAATAAAGACGATCTTTGTGTTTAAAATCTCATATGTTTACATTTAGGCTATTGCATCAATGTCTGAATTGGAGAAAAAAAAACACGGTTTTCTGCAGTATTTTTTAAACTATTGTTGTCCAACATTGCATTACCAAAAGCGGTTAATTACATGTCAAATACAACAACAGGTCGGTATTTCTTGCGGTGAGGATTAAGTGTAGTGACAGGGAAAAACATGGGAAAGGTGGAGGTACTGTAAAGTATAAAACAACATTTGAAAGACACACAAAACAGAAAGTGTAAGCATAGGGGGTAAAGTCACATTAATAATTCCTCATACCGAGATCATTCGTCAAGTGAAACATTGCAAGAATCTGCACTTTAAGACAGGCTCTCGAGGTAGTGCCCTTTCGGACGACGCTCACCGTGAAGAAAAGACATCACTATAAAAAATAAAGACTCGGTGATCGGTTGAATGTTGCCAGCTGTGCTCGTCTCTCCTGGGACAGGTATTTCCAGCCTGGAAACCGATACTCCGCGGTGAAGGACGGCGAGAGCAGGGACGCGGCGCGGCCGGTTCTTTCCTGGAAACAGCGGGTCTCCGGCCCTCGCCCGCAGGGGGGGGCAGCCCGCTTCTCTTTGTGAGCCTGAGAGGCGTCTCTAAGCCACCGAAAGAGCACAGGATGAGTGTGCCAGCTTGAGGTGATACCGTGAATGTTGAAAAAAAAGTTCTGCAATTTACAGATGATCTGAATAAAATGCACTAGTGAAAAAAAACACAAAGCTGAAAGAGGCAGCTGCAAAATCTCCTGAAACCCTGACGGGTTTTATCTCGCAGTGAATAAAAGTAAGAAAAAACAACGGTAAAACCCATATCCTGTAGAATCTGGGTCAAGTGTAATATTAAGTACATTTTTAATTAAATAATTTGGTACGTATTGTTTTTTTAATCGCGATGCAAACGCACGTTTTTTTTTTAGAAAGCCAGATCTGAACATTGCCGCGTTTCTGAAATTAGATCGCAGCTGCATCCTATCTGTCCCACGGTGGGCACAGTTAGAACATTTCAACCCTTTTTCCTTCTTTCAGTGAGCATGTATCATCTAACAATGAATTTACTTTAGATAATAAATTAATCGATTTGCTACATGTCGATTTTCATACACGCTTCAAAATACAGGAGCCGCTACCAACATTGCTGTAACCATAGAAGGTTAATAGTTAATAGAAAGTTAAAACGAATATAAGTAAGATACTCGTCGATTGTCCATAAAAATGACTCAGCCCTGGACATACAAGCCTTTTTCAGGTTGTACCACACTGCTTTAGGAAGAATTAAAAAATAGTCTTAGCATGACACTTCATTAATGCAGGGAAAACGCAGTTGTTAATGCTGAAGTAGCTATTAATAAAGTGATTGAATATGTCACACAATACACTGCACCCAGTAGCCGTTAAATCGTAGTGAATACAATTTAACAATAGCGCAGTGCAAATAAAAGAAGGTGTTTGTATTTGGATTTGCAGCCGCTATGGTAAAGTGTTAAACACATCCTTAAACACTTTAAATTCTCTTTATCAATGGGTCAGCCAGTTGTTTTTACATTTATAAAATATTAGAGATGAACAAGCTAACTTCTAGGGGTAAGAGGTGATGTTCAGGCTATGGTCTGGATTAGGGTTCTGTTACTAACATTTACAGTAATTAAAATAAAGTATGTTCCATATTAATATATTGCATATTTCCATGTAATACTTTATAATAATGTGTAATAATAATTCAATGTATTATTGGCATGCACACCTTTTAGGCTAAAATATGATATGATCAGATTTAAGGTTAAATATAATTTAAGTAAAAAATGTCAGAGAACTAGAGTTTATCTTAACTCAGGCAAGATGGTTTGGGGGCAAACCCTTTCTCTTAGCAATTTTCCTATCTGTTCGGGCTTGACAGTTTTTCCATTTCATCACTGTGAACTATACACCCCTTAAACAAGCCATTATCAACACCATATACAATGTGTTGCATTGTGACAATAGTGTACATGATAACAATTTAAATACAAAAGCTTTAAGCAGTAAAAGAGGCTGAAATATGTTTATTAGACTCTTGCTACATCTTATACTGCACATGGACTCATGGGTACTGCCTCACTCCCTGACTGACCAGTTTTCTTTATTCTCTCTTGCAGGTGATGTACTGTATTATCACCACACTCCCAGATCCAACAGACTATTTCAGAGGCTGAGGCTCAGACTCACAATGAAACGCCTTTTCTGAGTTTCTGAGTTTGTATGAATGGGGCCTGATGGGAGAGCTCAGTCAGGGAAAGAGTGATGCTGATGTTTCACGTGCATTTTATAGAGCCAAAACATTACCAGCATGTGCTTTACGTGATATAAGACATCAAAATGCCTTCTGAACACTGTACCACAAAGTCAAATTTAAAAAGCCACATTTGAGCCAACACTGTATGAACTATTAAAGGTATAGAAATAATGTAAATACATAGAACGTTAACATGTAAACACATTGATTTATTATGTAAACATAAAACATAAAATAAAAATAAAATACCTTCAATGCACATATAGCCAGAAAAAATAATTAATATTGAGGGTGGTTAAGGTTAAAAGAGCTCAATTTAAATCAGGCACACAGAACAACAGTCAGCACTTTTGTTGACTATATATAATGTAAATTAATATTTAGATTATATTTTATATATCAACCAAGTGGTGGTTGGATTTGCAGGTCATGGAGAGTGAGAGAATTTCTCTACAGTTAAAGTGTTCTTTGCTTTTAGGTACCGTATATGACAACTGTTTGCCACTTTTGGTAAATTGTTCAGAACAATTATGAACTGGAAAAGGTTTGCTTGGAATTAGAACAATAGGAATGTGATGAAGTGTAAGCACACATCTGTACAGTAACACTGGTGTATGGATTACCATAAGCACGATTAAATTCAGCACGTTTGTTCATTTTTCTAAAAGCCTCATTTTGTAATAACAACAATAACTCTGGTCTTTGTAAGGACAGCCAAGAGAAATAGAGAAGAGACTTGCCTGCACAGTTCCTCCCGTTATTCGGAATCGATGCGCTAATATTTTATTTGGGGGTGTGTTTAATATCCTGACCTCGGTTCCCTGATATTCACTCACGCTCAAGATCGTTCAGAAAGCTGAGCCTGCTGACAGTCTCTCAGGGGTCATCGTCAGGACACTACGCTTTCAGGAACATCAGGAGACTTACATGATATCTGGAGTACAATTCAGACCTTGTTTTTAACATCATTTTAATTACTGTATTGTTTAATACAATTGAATAACTCCAACAGTAATATTAAAGAAATCAAAGTTACTTAGTAGGAGTGAGGTCTTGTATAATCGATTCAATCTTCTATTAGCATTATAAAAATAAACATTAATTTTGTATTTATTTATAATACCTTACCAAAAGTGAATACAGTTTAATAGCTTAAACAATCATACTAAGGAAAGCAAAGGTACTTCGTAGGAGTGATGCATTGAGCTCTTGAGAAACCAATGAAAACGTTTATCACCCTTATAAAAGTAATGCTTTAAATTAATTCTTTATTTTTAACATGTATTCACGACCCGTTATAAACACTTGTAAAAACATTAAAAGGCTTGAAAGCTGCATTTTAATATGTGTTTTTATTCAGCTTCTAGTGTAAACTCCTTGCTCTGTTAATGTGACTCAAACTCAGTTACACACAGCTGATGCCCACAAGCTGATCCAGGGCGGATAATACGCAAATCAGCACAAGGCTCTGGCCAATCAGGGTCCAGACCACTAAACCACATGATTGCAGAAAATCTGTGTGTTGAACATGCAAATTCAACACGGACAATAGGACAAATTATTTCACCAAGGTATGCAAAACAATTCAGCGTTCTTACTAACCGAAAAATATGCACACCGTTTTCATCCCATCCAGTTTAGACGCAAACTGATGAAGCAGGCAACAAAACCAGTCCACCGCGTTCACCAAGCCTGACAAAAACAAATAGTGTGGAAATACAAACGTAAGCACCAAATACTTTAATCAGACAACACACCGTATCCACACACGTGTACTGCCGGTGATATTTCAATTCAGCACGCCCATTGGAAATCTTAATTCCTCCTCCATAATGCGTCCAAACCAATACAGTATATACAGTACATGCCCACAGAATGCTACAAAAAAGATTATCTGTGATTTTTAAATGCGCAAACAAGTCAAATCAATCTGTACTCTACTGTAAGGAAAAAGCCCTCGAGAATCAGTCCCATTTCATCAATGCATCCAGTCAAGATGGAATGGACACATAGCGTTAGATTACACAAACGATTATGAGTGAAATTAAAAGTTGCTAAGCAGACTCATCCTTGCGTTCAAAGCATGCCTGGCATTGAAGCCGGACCTTCTGCGTACTCGGTACTGTACATCATTTGCAAAGACAAAAAAACGGACTTCTCCAGTCTTTTCTCTAATGTGGGTTGTAGTAACACGCTTAAGACACTGGGCTTTCACGCGGGGATTTATAAAGCTAGTTGTAGATTTATGCTCTCTTAAATTGGCATATTTGCACGTTTTATTCCAAGAATATATGCAGTACTAGTTCATTTAGGATAAATTAATTCTCATTTTAACGCGCGGCTAGCAACCGACCTGTCCGACACTCTTTGTCTCTGAACCACAGACCGTCTGACTCTTACTAAATAAATCAATATATTTTCTTTGTACGGTCAGATGATGTTTTTTTTTTCACTCATTGTTGTGTAAATGCACTCAGAAAATCCATACAGGTGTATGGGTAAGTTTCTTTCGGTGTAGGAATACAAAACACAACATTAAATAGACTAAATTTGTATTTCGCTTTGTTTTTGAGAATATGAAGTCCATCTAAATGAATCTGTTTACGAAACGCTCTCTAATTGGAACAAAAAGGCATCGATGGGGAAACCCCAGGACAGAAATATACTAACAGAACTCATAAACAAAGCAAAACAGGAAGCTTCCACAGAAGGTGGGCGGGACCTTCAGCAAAACAGGAAGCGTGGGCGGGACCTTCCTTCACTTCCTATGTAGAGTTTGCTGTATCTGTGTCTTCCTGTGATTAATATATGGGAGCAAATGAACCTCCCAAATCATGTTTTATTTGGCAAAATTAACTTCAGCACTGCCTACAAGGCTTGAGTTCTTCTGGAAGAATTAACACCATCAAAATGATTGTTGTAATTTATTTTTAGGTCGGTTGGTTTTTGCTTTGTCAAACGTCAAAACGAACTCAAAGTAGGGCTTAGCAAGCAACCCCTGACATTTTTACTATCTGGTTTTCTTAGATCCCATTAAGCAATGCTATTGGGTCAAAGGAGTCTTCTGCAGATCTTGACAAGTGCCAGACCTGCTACATGGTTTTAAGTCCCATTTGTAAGAACACAGCGGATTATTTCACTCAAGGGGAATGGGAGGTATTAATTCCTAAGGGACAGACAGGTAGAGAAAGAGGAAAAGAGGTAATGAGTTTATATTCACCCCATAGATGGAGAGGAGAAAACCCAGAAAAAATAAAATTTGGTGATTGCGAATTACCAATGTGCAATGGTTTCTACCAACAGCTTTTCACAATTTGTGTGAATTTTTTTTATATATATTAAGGAAATATATATACAGTATGAGGGAATCATTCCCTCTCCAAAACAACATTTTTTTTATTTTCTTTTCTGTTCAAACTTTGAAAAATCTATTTTATGGGGTGTCTCACTTCCAGAGGGACACAGAGGTAATTATTTTGTCCTCAGTGGGACTGCCCCCTTGCCCTTGGCCAGGGACAGCTCTGTCATAGTTTATTAAACTAGAATTTCAATTTAAATTCTTTTCAATGCTGAACTTTAAACGAAAACCACTTCGGCTTTTACATTGGAACTAAATAGGTGGTGCT
Organism: Atractosteus spatula; assembly: GCF_055471065.1. Classification (NCBI taxonomy): domain Eukaryota; kingdom Metazoa; phylum Chordata; class Actinopteri; order Semionotiformes; family Lepisosteidae; genus Atractosteus; species Atractosteus spatula. The sequence goes on along the minus strand of NC_142710.1, from coordinate 7,282,324 downwards.
TCCACACGTATTAGACCTGATTTTCAAAACGGGGATTTTTTCTTTCAATTTTTTCTGTGTTTTTCCATTGGAATGTAGAGAGTTTGCAATGACCATTTTCTCCTGAGACCATCCTGCGCTTCTGGGTACTTTGCAAGCAAAGTCTCACTTTCAGTCTTCTCCCTCTATCATAGAGCCCTGGGCTTTATCCATTGGTGGGGGAGTAAGAGTCTTGATATATCAGCACTGACACATGGAAAGCTTGTAAAATGTATGATATAGTAATTGATTTATTTTTATATATTTATATATATTTATATTTATCCAGATAACTCAAATGATTAAACCATTCTCATATGCAGTAACTATATTCACTGAGCCCTCTAATATGGGACTCTGGGGTGTATCAGCAGTGACCCAGCTGGGACATAAACCCATGTTCATGGATGACAAAGGGATGACTTCACACAACTATCCCCTTAAAATTTAATCACAGACAACTCACAGGCAGCAGGACTGTTAGTTCTAGACATAACATTATGCAAAAGAAGATTTTGCAATTTTGAAACTATTTTGATTCTCTTGATTTGATTACTGCACATTACACATAGCGTTTAAGATTTAACTTTAAGATTACACTTACTTAAAAACTATCTTGAAGTAAGAGCCTGATTTATGCCTCAGAATCCATTTGTGTAGATCAATCAGGTCTTATCAGGGGGCGCTCACCCTGTGGTCTAGGTGGGTCCTAATTCCAAAGTATAGTGATGGGGAAACTATACTATAAAAAGGCACTGTCTTTCGGATGAGACATAAAACTAAGGTCCTGACTCTCTGTGGTCATTAAAAAGTCCAGGGCGTTTCTTGAAAAGAGTAGGGGTGTTATCCCAGTGTCCTGGTCAAATTTCCCATTGGCCCTTACAAATTATGGCCTCCTAATAATCTACATCTATAAATTGGCTTCATCACTCTATATATATAGTATATATAGTATTTCAACAAATTGAGATAAACCCCTAAATTTATCTTCATTCTTTTGACAACCATACAATAATAGAAAAAAACTGTATTTCAAAGCAGTTATTTGACACTGATCTCACAAATCACATATTTAAGGTTTCCTTCACCACGCTGTTGTTCCCTGTTTATCTGCAGTTACGTCTCCTGCTCTCTCAGCTGCTCCTTCTCCTCTCTCTACAGTGTCTATTATCTCCTGGTCTCTTCTCATCGGCTGGTCTCTCAGCTGCTCCATCTCCCTCTCCTGCCTCTTGTACGGCTCTTTGTCCCCTCTGTAACCCCTGTGGAAGGTCTCTTCATCACTCTGCTCCCTTCTCTCTCCATCTCTTCATTTCTCTTCCACTCTGCTCCTCTTCCCCTAGTCTCTCAGCTGCTGCTTCTCCTTTCTCTACAGTCTCTGATATCTCCTGGTCTTTTCTCATCTGCTGGTCTCTCAGCTGCTCCTTCTCCTCTCTCTACAGTGTCTCTTTATCTCCTGGTCTCCTCTCATCTGCTGGTCTCTCAGCTGCTCCTTTTCCTTTCTCTACAGTGTCTATTATCTCCTGGTCTCCTCTTATCTGCTGGTCTCTCAGCTGCTCCTTTTCCTTTCTCTACAGTGTCTATTATCTCCTGGTCTCCTCTCATCTGCTGGTCTCTCAGCTGCTCCTTCTCCCTCTCCTGCCTCTTGTACAGCTCCTTTTCCCCTCTGTAACCACTGTGGAAGGTCTCTTCATCACTTTCCTCCGTTCTCTCTCCAGTTCCTCTCTTTTCTCCTACTCTGCTCCTTGTTTCCTGGTCTTTCAGCTGTTCCATCTCCTCTTTCTGCAACATTTTCTGCAGCATTTTTACATCCTGTGGTAGATCCACATGTCTCTGTCCTCTTTCCACCCCTCTTCTACCTGTCCAAAATACAGCTGCAGATCATTTGATATGTTCCAACATTACAGTAATTTGTGCCTCCTATATTCTTTCAGCTGTTGGATTAAGATGAGATTTCCATGGCTGTTTTTGTTTAAACCCTTCTTCATGGTGTATTTTAGTATTGTTTTTTTTGTAGATCACTGATTGTCCACAGTGTAGGCAGAACATCTTGGATGACAGCACTAGCTAAGTAGATTAATTACAATTAATTCACAGGCCTTACTGACCCTTTTAGAAGACTATTGTTCATCAGCATAGCACTGGAGACCTACTGTGTATGTCTATGATTTCCATGCAGATCAATAGGGAAGGGCCATCTTCTGCCTTCATAGAATTATCCTCCAACAGCTCATTTCAGAAATCTTTCCTCAAAGCAGAAATCTTTCTCCTGGCAAATGTTCTCAAAACTCTGTCTCCGTGTCTTGAAAAACCCATGAGGTCATTTGAAACACCTGACCTTACCTCTAAAAATAGCTGGTCAAAAACATGCTCGGAAAAGGAGAAAACAAACCTTCCCATAGCCAATCACAGCCTGCTGATTTACATAAATGTCCCTGATTTCTCTGAGTGACGCACGGATACCTCATAAACAGCCCTTCATAAGCTCCATTGGTCATAACGGCTGTGGGCACTGAGCGTTGTAACACCTTGAGGAAGACGTCCAAGATGCTTACCGTACAAGTCCTGGTTGCTCTGGTCTCTGTGACCCGTAAGTATTATTTTTTAACTAGAAAACTCACATTCCTTTTTTTCAAACAGTATATGATTCCAGCAAGAGAAGCAGTCATTAGAAAAAACTTCTTGAAACGGAAAGAAATCAATGGAATGTCTTAAACAGGAAAAAATCGAACTGAGGACAATGACCCAAGGCAATACTGAACTCGAGAAATATGTGGATTATGAGTGGCAATAAAATGTTTTTGCCATGTTGTCAAATTACAGAAATCTCAAGCCTGAATTTGAAAAGGGTGTCTTATAGCAGGTGCATCAGAAAAAGACATTTCTGAAAAATCATTGGGATTTTGCACAACTCCAGCATTTCTAAAGAGAATTAGGAAATGTGCACAGTATTGTAGAGCAAAATGTTAAACTGTTTTTATTATCGACAGTTGTCCAAGGAGGAGCAGTTTTCTCCCAGTCTCCCTCAGTCGTCTCTGTGTCTCTTGGAGAATCTGTCACTCTGGAGTGCTCAGCTAAGGGTGGTGATGTCAGCAAATTAAGTATGAGCTGGATCCGTCAGACCCCTGGGAAAGAACCTGAAGGGGTAGTGGGATTTTCTTCTGATAAAAAGATCTACAGACCCTCTGCGATCCCCGATCGGTTTGTGCCGTCCAGGGATGAATCCAAGAACAGCTATCTTCTCACAGTGAGCAACATTCAGGAGGGAGACGACTCCGTCTATTTCTGTTTCTTGTACTATACTTCTGGCGAACAGACATGGGGAGAAGGAACTCGCATCAAAGTTCTCAGTAAGTGTCTTAACTTTCTAAAACAGCAAAAACACAAGTGTGGAGAATATTAAATCCATATAAATCATATGCTTAATATTCTACTGCATATTCACGGTCACTAATGGTTATGCTCTATGACATTAATGTGTACAATTATTTTTAAAAAGCCAAATAATATTTAAAAACTTGAGAAAAAACAGCTGTGTTTGGCACACTAGGAAGTTAACAGAAGAAATCAAAAACATTTCAATTATACAGTATACATGCTGACATCATTGTGTAGCTTTCAAAACTATTCACATTCCTTTACCTGCTGCCACAGAATAAAAATGCTCTGGTTAATTCCTATGCTGTTTTCTCAACAAAACAAAGTGATTAATGTTGTAAAACATCTCAAGTCTAATTATACTCTGATGTTAAAACTCTATAATACTCCAACAATCCATTCACTTCCATTTTGCTTGTCCAGATGAGAATCACGATACTTTGCAATCATGATGGTCATGATGAAAATATTTTAAAACAACTGGGTATCTACTACAAGGCTCACCGAAGAAAATGGTCACCCATGTTTTTGAAAATATTAATCCTAATTAAGAAAGAGCATCTGATTGAAAAAAAAAAGCTCATCACGTTATCCCACTTTAATTTTAAAGATCACCACAAAAATGAGTTGATAAATCATATTTTTGTTTAAGAATATTCCCCCCAAATAATAACGAAGCAGAATTAATTATTGTAAACTCTATTATTCCATTATAAGGAATATGCTATTTTTTTTCCCTGGTAAGGGTCAAGGCAACCTGGCTCAGGGGTATGCTCCATCCCTGGGTTCACATCCACACAATGTAAAGATGCCAATTAACCCGACCAACATGTCTATGGATCGGACAAGAAAATCCACAGGAACGTGCAAACACCACCTTGAAGAACAATATAGATTCAAACTCACGATCCAATAGCTAAGAGGCAGCAGCTCGCTCACCACAACAAACCTGAATTTACAACACACCACATAGTACAGTCACACAGGTAAAGAGAATTATTTTCCATTTCCTTGCGCCTACAGAGAGCGGCCTCCCCCCTCCTGTCCTCCAGCTCTTCCCTCCGCCCACACAAGAGGTCTCCGCTAACGGCTCGGTGACGGTCACCTGCTTGGTGAGCGGTTTCTACCCCGGCTTCGTCGATGTGAGCTGGAGTGTGGACGGCGCCCCGGTCACCAGCGGCGTGCACAGCGCCCCCGTGTGGCTGGACAGCGCCAACGCCGCCCAGAACACCTACGTCACCAGCAGCTCCATGAGGCTGCCCGCGGCGGAGTGGCAGACTCACGCGCTCTACTCCTGCATCGCCAAGCACGAGTCCAGCCCCACGCCCATCATAGAATCCATCACCCCGCAGGGCTGCTGAGCGCCCCCTGGTGGCTCGAGAGGCTTCAGCATGCTGCTATGTGAACGCAAATGTCAAGATGTAAGATCTCTGCAATTAAAATGCTTTCTTCTAATGTATCGCTTCAAGTATAGAACGATAAAGACATATGAATCCAGACTAATGTGAGTTTTCTGCTTAATATTTTATGAATGAGCAAGCTGCTTTATGCACAACTTTAACCATGAAAGGGAAACAGTAGAGTGTTTGGTTCCATGAACTGTTACAGACTCTTTTGGCACAGTTCTTCAATTTTAGTACCAAAGGCCACAATCCAGATCGTATTTTTTCAGGCATAATCAAATGATCTAGAAAAAAGATTATCTAGGAAACAATAACTTTTCGACTGTGTCTTGTTTTGGTGGTGGTTCCTAGATGTCAATGTGAAATCTACTGGCCTATGGCCTTTCGGGACATATGTTGCATACGTTTATACAAATAAAACACAAGCACTTGGCACATAATGGGAAACCCCTGGATATGGACTGGTTAATGGTTAATTAATACTAACTTATACACCCCCTCCTTATTGATTTCCAATCACTTAACATGATGTTTCAGTGATGAGGTACAAATTGGGAACTCCTGTTCTATAGAGAACCTTCCATTTTGAAATCATAACACAGTTATTGCTTTAGTTTTGATCGAAAAGTTGCACTATCTGGTATTATTCATATATCTGCTCACCAGTTGTATCACTAAAACAGTAAGGAAGAAACACCTAATAATGTCCTCTGGTAGGTAGGTAAGCTGAATAATATTTTTATTGCTATATTAATTTACTTTCGAGCCAAAAACAATTAGTGGTCTTGTGCACTCCTACTGCATAACAGATGTCCGATTTATTAAATGTAAGGATTTTGGTCCAGCTGAATAAAATACATTGAGCCAATTAACTTTATAACTCTTCCACTTTGTTGCTGCTTATGTTTAAAGTAAATCCTTACATTCCATACATAAAGGGATAGATGACGTATTTAATACTCAATGTTAATTAATTCAGCCTTTCATTTTCTAATGTTTAAGCAATAATAAATCCTTACACTTACAGTATATAGCTCTTTTCTGGACACTCCACTTAAAGCGCTTTACAGGTAATAAGGACTCCCCTCCACCACCACCAGTGTGTGGCCCCCACCTGGATGATGCGACAGCAGCCAAAGTTCCTCCACTATCTTTGGCATACTCACCAAAATCACCAAACATCAGCTACCAGTAAGGAGGTGAACAGAGTGATGAAGCCAGTTCACAGATGGGGATTATTAGGAGGCCGTGATTGGTAAGGGCCAAAGGGAAATTTGGCTAGGACACTGGGGGAACATCCCTACTTTGAGAAACGTCCTGGGATTTTTAATGACCACAAAGATTCAGGACCTTGGTTGGACAATAAGCATGTTTCCAATTAATTTATTTTCAGCATCTCCCCCTCCCCCAACACACCAAAAAAAAAGCTGCTGGGGATGAAGTCAAAATAAAACCTGAACCTTCATTAGTTTAGCTTGTATTTATTTTCAATAGCTCCTTCACAACAAGTGTCCCTTTGGTGTAAGCGAGACCTCTGTCTGTGCCACAGGTTTCAAATCTGTGGCTAAAGATCTGTACCTGTGGCTGGAAGGTTGCCAGTTCGTATCCCATGGCCGGCAGAGGAATCCTACTCTGTTGGGCCCCTGAGCAAGGCCCTTAACTCCAACTGCTCCAGGGGCACCTTATAAATGGCTGACTCTGCACGCTGACCCCAAACTTCTCTCCCTGTCTGTGCATCTCACGGAGAGCAAGCTGGGGTATGCAAAAAGACAAATTCCTAATATAAGAAATTGCATATGGCCAATAAAGTGATCTTATCTTATTTACAGGAGGTTTTCTGGCTGCCTAGTAATGGAGAGTTTTGCTGCAGTTCACCAGAGAACATATGCAGCCTTAAATAAACAGAAGAGAGATTATAGCTTGCAAAATATAATCAATTCAAACAGAGCAAGGGAGAGCAAAATTAAATTATCTTCTCCGCCTACAGCTTTGAGGGGCACACAGGTGAGTGGTAAAGTGTAAGCCAAGGTTAAACTCCTTGAACTCCACATTCAACCACCAAATTCAACTTGAGTGATAGCGCACCCTGCCAAGCTCATTCAACAAGCGTCAGACGCCTAAAGTGCTCAGAAATCAAACACTTGAACCATTATCTAGAAAACGGACATAAAATAGGTTTTATTTCTTTGGAATATAACCTTCTAGTCCACAGACCGAGAAGAGCCATTTACTTTCAGTATTTGATCTGAAGTGAGTGTGAAATTAAGGATAGGGTTATTAGACTGCTGACAGAACTGCAGAAATTATAGCGCACTTTAGTAAAAACAGATCACAACTAATCCACAAATGATACCACAGACAATCATGCTGTATAAACTATGACTGCTTTTCTCTAGAGTTAAGGCAGTTAAAATAGGGGAATCACCCCCGTTTGTTTTCTCCAGATCCCCATATGTACTCTAACAAGTCATAGTGATGAGGTTTGACTGAAGATCTCCACCCATACAAAAAGTATGTCAATACGGCTTCCAAAACTAGACTATCCTGAACCCACAATCCACCATTGTAGTCCCAAAGAAGAGCAAATTCTCAAGCGATCCACCTTCGAACTTTCTTCATGCACGTACAGTAAATAAACTGCTACAGTCTTATACTTATTTGCAACTGGGAAAAGAAAATAGTGACATATTCACTAGGGAAAGCCTTATTTCAAAACAACACTGATCTTTCCGGAAGAATGAAATATTCTTACACGTAATTCAGATTTTCTGAACCTGATTTATAAGGCGACGAAGCACAATTCATCATATAGTTAGAAACGCCTGACGCTGTATATTCCTTATTTGCATGTATTTGGCAATTAGATTACAATATAAACTGTACGCTTTAAGTAAAAATGTTGTTCTAAATTACCTGGTATCACCTTTATATAATATCAAAGCAGTTCGTTATTTTACTAATACAAAATGTAAAATACTGTCGAATACACAAAGAGGTAACTTCAAATTCACAACACCGGGAAATAAAAAGGCTGGAGTAAATTAAAGCGCATATTACAAAAACTCCTCAAAAAACGCTGATCAAAGTAAAAATTAAGATTTCGATCAGATAGGCAGCTCAGTCCACCAGTATATACTCCAATTAGAGTTCAGGCCCAGAAAAGTAATTAATGTAATCTAGCTTTTTTTTTATTTTACCATACGCAGTGGCCCAAGGCGGAGTAGTTACAAGGAATACTATGTTACCCTAACCCCATTTTACAAGCACAGCGTATCAATTGGGACTACATCCTTGACTGGACACTAACCTGAAGCCCACTTCCTCACCTTCTGGAGAGTATGTGAACCGAGACTCACCTGCTCCACATCAGATTTGCCAAGCACAAATCCAGACAAACACTCCAGTCAGATGCATTAGTCCACTCGGGTAGTGAACGCCCCCTGGTGGACCCTGAATGCTACAGAGACTTTAAGATTTTACTGCACGTAAGGGCTGAGATTTGTTTCAAATGACTTGAAATGAGCAAAGTTGTATTTACAATCCCTTTGCATTAAAAGTATATTTTTTCCCCTCTAATTTTCTTTGGTCATAGGTCTTTACTGATTTTGAATGACATGAACAGAAAGTGCAGACTCGGACAAATACATTTTATCGAAGTAGGGGAATCTCCTTTCGCAATTTGGTCACCTTTCTTTTAAAATGTCTACATTCACAGAAATGTTACATTTACTTTGAAATCACTGGGCTCCTGCTAATCTTTGTTTAATGCTCACACCAGCTACATCACTGCCGGCAGCTCACGTTCAATGACGAGTAGTGTTGTGAAACAAATAATTTAAAAAAATTAAAATTGTTTTACCCTGAGCTAGTAATTAACGGGAAAGAAAATAATTGAGTTAACATAGGGTAGCACAACACTAAGCACTTATATATTGTTTTCATGGAACAGCATGATGGATTAGATATGATTACCCAACTTCAGAATAAGCTTCTAAAAACCAGATCTATGAAGAAACAGAAGGATCTTGCAGTACTCAGTTACTGGATAGTGCCCATCTCTGTTTTATAGAAGTCCTTGCCTGGTCCACTTGAGGACCAATTTGGCTTGAGCTGTTCCTGCTGTGGTGAAAGCCAAGAGCCTACAGCAACAGGACTGCCTATTGAAAAAGTAATGACCAGATAGAAGAGCTTTAAATCCCGTTTGCACAGTTGAGAGGATATGTTGGACAGAACCTCCCAGCATGTCTTTTTGGGGGGTTAATTAATCTCTTGGGAAAACTGGCCCTAAATGTCAGTGTGTGTACCTGCCCTGTAATGGATGGCATTCCATACAGGGTGTGCGCCGCCTTGTGGCAGTTGCTTATCAGGATAGGCTTTGGCTCCTCTCACCAACCCTGAATTGGAAGAAGCAATTAGAAAAGGGATGGATGTTGAACATGTAAGAGCAGGCACTGTTGCTCCCTTGCTAAAGTTTTACCAAACCTGAATTTTGGTTATGATTACACAGACATGAATAAAGCCAAAGCATGCATCACCAATCTTTATTTTTTGTTTGTTCATCTAGCTAGCATTTACGAGCAAAGACTCCTCACAACTACTGCCCCTTTGGTGTAAGCCAGGCCTCTGTAGGTGCCGCTGGTTTCAAACAAATGTACACTTCCATTCCTGCAGACGATTTTCACCATGCCGGAATAAGGAAAATCCGCTTTTGCGTGACCGATGGTGATGGCAGCATCCATGATCTTCCCTGGAGGAACCTGGACCATAAACGACAGCTGCTCCTGTGTCTCCATTTCACTCACCAACTTATACCTGCGTCTGCTTCCTAGGGTCCATCTAAACCGAGGTGAGGTGTCCAAGATCTCCCGGACTTTCCCCATCGACCTGGATGTCAAAGGTGAACTCCATCCGGTTGCAGACAGACCAGGAGGAGGTCTTGGTTATGGTTTTGGAGGTCTCGAGGGCGTACTCCTGGGTGACAGAAGAAGGGTTTTCGTAAATCATGCACCGGATGGCCTCCGTGGTAACCTGGGGTATGGCATCCTCCAGAGTGGGGTACTCCACATTGGTTATGATCGTGGACTCGATGGCGTTCATGAAGATGAAGCCCAAGCAGTCAATGTCCACCTCCGCCTGTCCCATAACTCCCAGGCAGATTCCCGAAGCCACATCCATAGGGTACTCCGTTTGCAGCTCCCACTCCGTCATTTTCACAAAGAACTGCCGGTTGCGGCTGGTCTTGAACTTGATGGCTCCCAAGCGGGTCCCGGCTCCATTCCCCCACAGAGAGAGGGAGGTGAAGATCTCCCCAGGTTCGAACTCGAACTCCTTGTAACCTGAGCCCAGATTTCCAAACTCCCGGACCTCCCCATTGGTCAGCCAGATCCTCACGGCCTTCACCTGCCAGCCCCCTACCCACACACCAATCTTCTCCAGCGTGGCACCGTCATTCTGGCCATCAAAGTAGAAGCGATTTCCTCCCTGGCCACCAACCATGCATGCTGTGGTTGAGTAAGCCATGATGTATGTACCTATCCAAGGGGCTGCTCCTCAAGGAGAAACATGAAATAAAGCCAAACAGAGAAATGAAGTTAGTTGACTGTACCATTAAAACAGTATTAAAAGTGGAGACTAAAGGGTGTGTGAAGAGCAAAGCACCTAGTTCTCCTATACCACATTGTACTAGAAGGAAGGAAGACCTAGGCTGCTGCTACCATAACAAGAACTGGTCAGGCTTTGAACTTCTTCCTGATCAACAATTCTTGCAACTATCGCACCATACATTGGAGCTGCAATAGGTGTAGCAGACTATCAATTAAGATTTTAGTGGCTCTTTTAGCATTTAACTGGGGAACTACCTACCCAAAGGACTTCAAATTTCTCAGCAGATTGGGATAACACAAGAACAGCAGTGTGCAATTTCTGCATTTAAGTAAAAATCATTTTTTTTCTTGAGTCAGGGAGGGTGGATGTGTGGTCTCAGAAAGGGGACAGTATTAAACACCCTCTATATGGAATCTTTACACACTGGTCTTCTTGACTGGACCATGGTCAACACCACCTCTATACAAGGGGTTCCACTAATCCTTGTCCTGGGGGGGCTTTCTAGTATAATGCACAGGGGTTCATTCTAGCTAGGATTGAGTGTTGCTAAAAAACACCATGCTTTGTGTAGAAAAACTTTTCCATGCATTTTGTACTCGCACACAAAGATGATCGAGATCACGGTACCTCTAAACCTAGTATGGATCTGGAACCAGTTCAAACCATTCCCATTAGGGTCACTTATGTAATGGCACTCTTGTAGAAAAAGGAGCATATCGGAGACAATGAGCTCTGAGGTTGTGGTACTTACTCTCCAGTCCTGCAGGTACTCCCTCTGGCCTTCAGTCTGTCATCCCTAATGAACTCAGGTTCATGAAGCTTCGATTTTCGGAGAGATTAACATTAAAACCCATACCCGATACTAGCTTTCTGAATTCCTCAAGTTCAGAGGAATTTTTGTTTTGGTGACCAGGCTTCAAAGTTTTCCGCTCTCATATCATCGATCACTCCCCATATCCCACGAAATGCTAAAAAAAAATCACAGTTCAAGTTCCAATTTCTCAGGCCAGTTATTTAAATCTCAGTAACAAAATAAATTCACTGACGTTATAGAAAAGACAGCTTGAAATAAATGCAAAATCATGAACTTTCTGAAAGCACTAGTACTCCAACTCTCATTCACTTCCCCAACACCTGTGATGAGCTGCGGCCCTTCCTGCTCACTAGTCACTGTGGTAACTAAGGCAATGTGATGTACGATCGAATAAGTACAAAGTGCTTAACAATGCAAGTAATCATACATTTTGTGAATACAGAACAGAAGACAACGGAGGAGAGGAACCAAAAAAAAAAACTCTGGGGTCAACTGGCTGCCCAACCCCTTTGGGCATGCTAACATTATATAATTTTTTAAAAAAGGAAATTAATGCAGACATTTTCCAACGTGATCTCCATGCAGAGTTTCCCAAAAACCCTCACAAAAACGAAAGCAATATTTCTCTTGGATTAAAAGAAGTGTATTCAGCTGCTGGTGTACAATGTCGTGGGGCTGCTTCACCTTACCGGAAGTTTCGTAGCCTCGTTTCGAATCACAGAACATGGTGCTGCACATATAGTAGATGGAAATTCCATGCATATTGTGATGTCAATTAGAGGATGTTTTACTTTTATTGCGGTTTGAAATGTACTCGTCAATGCGGATTCTTTCTAACCCCGAAATATGACAATTTTAAATACTTTGAGACAAAGACAATAGAAGTGACTTCAAGTGTTATTACTTGATTAAATCAGTGATCGGCTATTTGCAGTCCCCCCCCATCACTCAGAACGAGAAAAGCAGATTGATTACAATACATGATTGGGAGGGAAGACTGAAATTACGGTTTTATATTTATATTCAGCAGTCAGAACTGAAATGACTGCAACCGAACAAAGATTGTGTTGTTTTTTTTTTCCAGAATACAAGACTAACAGAACTACCAGAGCAAAGCAAAGACTTACGTTCAGTTTACTCCCGACTGCATTTCGCTTCGGTAAAGACTGTCAAATCGGAGGGACGTGGAGAGAGTACAGCGCTTTCTGGAACCTTCACGAACACCTCGGCGCAGTCAGAGTCGAGATAATGTTATGAGTACAGTCCAATAATGAAGTGTTTCAATACGGCGCCCACAAAACAAGTGTAGATCCCTGCTCACATCAGTTAGATAATGAAGTGCGTCGATCCAGCGCACGAAAAAAAAAATACTGTTTTAACAATTCAGAACTATAGCGCTAAAAAAAATCCTGTAAGAGACGCATTCTGTCCACCGGAGGAAAGAGCTATGTTTTCTCCAAACTCATGAACAAGTTCATATCGCTTTTTCAAGCTTACTTGATCAACCATTAGATATATATATTTTTTTAAATCCTACCTGCACTGGATAATATTTCCATCCTTGAACATTGCCTTGGCAGACTCAAGGTGCTGAAATACTGGAACTTAGTTGCGACTAAAAAGAATTCTACTGTATACTTACTTCCTGACGAAAGAACAGCAACTACATATTTCGCTTGAGACCAAATCAGAGACTTAAATCCTGTAAATGCCGACTAAAATTGAAACCTCGAAAGCCTCACCTGCAAGACTACCTGATTTTGGAGGGTAGGGGGATTTGAAAGGAGGTATTTAAATCGACAGAAGACAACCGCCTGTTAAACACAATTAGACGCACCTGGTACCGCTTGCTCCGCCTGGCAGTAGCTATAAACTGTACGCTGTAAATTACAAAATAGTGTTGACTGCGCAGTTTGATAATTTCGGATTTAAAACACTCTTGATCAAAGGAAGATTTGAAACTTCAATCGGGCAATATATAAGCTATCCCCCCAGTAAAACTAAAATCCAAGGTATTCTTTAATTCTCTTCTTGCTTCTACCGCCCACAGTTTCAAAGGTGGATTTTTTTTTACAAGTCTCCTTCAGGTATTCTTGAGTCTCGTTGCTCTGAAGTGCTCAGTTAAGAGTAATAATATCAGCATAATAGGTGTGTCAAAGGCTAGCTCAAAAGCTCAAAGGCCAAAGTAAGATTTAAAATTTCAGTCAGGCAATAGTAGGATCTCACTCCATGCATCTCAATCAATTGTCATCAAAAACCATCCAATTTGGGTGCAAATCCAAGGTCATTTTTAGTTACAGATGCAGCCATTCAAAATGCACGGTAAAACCCCGTTAGTGAAATGATTTAATCATTTAATGTCTTTACTGTGCGTGTTTTAATCCGCTTAATATGGAATTTTACAACTAAAGGGAAATTTTATTAGCTGAGCATAAAAAGAGAAATAGAGAAATCATAACGATGACCCCTTGTTGCTAATAATACATACCCAATTGTACTGTAATCCACTTTCTTTGTAAACACATTTTAGTTTTAATTTGACTAATTCACGCATGATGAATTGTAAGAGAGTGATAGATGGAGACAAGATGGAGGTTCTTGTCAAAACTACATTCCCCAGAATGCAGTGGGAAAGAATGTCAGTTACCCCCAGTGACCTGACCAGCTGATGCACTGCTGCACTAATGCACTAATACATATTCCAATACATATAACTACTGCAGAATTTTTTTATCCATTTCAGGTAAATGAGAGGAATTAAATCAGTCAGAATCTCGGAGTGCCAATTGCAAACTCATCAAAGCGATTTACAAGTTCTGGGAGGAAGAGCTGACAGAACAAAGCTGCAACAATTTTTTAACGGGCTGTTTTGTGTTCTTCCTAAGATTGTCGAGCGCAGTGGGGGACATTTGACAGATGCTTTTGTTCTGTGTTGCATTGTCAGACTGTGAATCAATAAAAGCATTTAATTTAACATGCGTTTGGGATATTAATAAAAAATAAATGTAAATAGTATGAAAACGTCTTCTCCTCCTTGCCTCCTGGGGGTAATGAGGACTCTCCATTATGAACATAAATGTAAAGCCCCAAAATAAACACATAGCAATAAATAACGTGTTGTACATTGACTTTTTTATTAAGTGATAGGCAAAAAACAGGGCAATGACTTTCTCTGCAAGTTAGTTGAAGAAGTAAGTAGGTGACTCAAAACTTGAAGCCCAGCAGCAACAATAATTGTACAGTGTGTATTCTCCTGTCAAGGTACAAAGTAAAGTACATAACGTGGTTATGTATCGGGAATGTTTGCAAATCTTGCAATAATTGTACAGTATATGCTTTTGGGAACACATTTGTTTTCGAGAGAGAGAAAGAGAGTAGGAAGAGACAGAAAAAAGTGAACCCTGTTTTTTTATAGTCAGAAGGCTTTAACTGATATAAAATATATAGCATAATGCCTTCTCATGTTATGAAGTCACTTGCACCTGAGATCTGCTTTATTCAAACTAAGGTTTCTAAAAATGCAACCAGGTACTAGATATTGTTTAAATAGAAGCTTTGAGGTGTAGGTTGCAGACTCTGTGTCATTCACTATTTTATTTAATTATTAATACTGGATCACTTAACATTGAATATGAAAAACACAAAATAATGTTCACAAAGTATACATAATATTTACATTTTATTTTTTACAAAGTCTTTGTTAGAAGAAAAACTTGTGCCCGAGCCCGGTATTGAACTCAGATCACCTACATAGAAGGAACAGCTTAAAAATGTTTCTAAAGTAATCATGTGTGAATGAGTCAAATTAAAAATAAAAAGTTTTTACAAAGAAAGTGGATTACAGTAATACTACCAGCTATATAAATACATATATTTAGATCATTAAATTAATATTATTAATTTATTTTGACAAGCAATTCCATATTAAATTCCGTATTTAGTGGATTCTATTCTGCAATTTCCCTCACAGGTCCAATAAAGTATCTATCTAAAAAGCATGAGGTTTTATACTGCAATAACGTGCAAGTATTCATAGAAAAGGTTAATCATTTAACTCATTTAACTTTAAACATGTGATATTTAGAAATACCAACAAATTCAATATAGTGTCGATATTTACTATTTTAGTTTTTCAAAGAAATGTTTATTTATTAAAAGAAAATTCATGGTGACAGCCGGATTAGAACCCCCAAAGTCCAGAGCGCAAGGCACACACCTCAGCCATTACACCAACACGCTGCTTATTGACTGAAAAGGGCAGGCAGAATGTCTTCACATAATCACAGGTGAATGATGCAGACAGTTACAAAGAATGTGGACCACGGTAATACTTTGAGCTTACAGCCTGTCCATAGCCATTAATTACTAAAACTATTAATATCTTCCATACAGACTTTAATGCATGAAATATTCTTGCATAATTAAAATATTTATGAGGAAGGTGGAAGGTTGTGTACTTTTGTCCAACTGAGCAATCTTGCTCTTACAAAATATACTGACTTTTTAATGTTTAAAGATTAACATGCTGTAATACACTGTTTAAAATTAAGTGTAAAGAGTATACAGCTTAAATTCTTAACTAGAAAAAGATTCCAGGGATTCAAAACCGGGTGTTTTCTGGCAACAGCTCAAATACTGTACATGCCACGTTAAGCTTTATTTGCTCCACTTGGCGGTTTTACAAGGTGCTCCTGGATACCATTATCATAACACGCTATATGATGTGTTATGAAGCGCCACATTTGGACCGCGTTTGGACCCAGAGTACTTTGCACATTTTGAATGGCTGGATCTGTATATGCTAGGTTTACTATCCATTTTCTAAGGAGGTATTTTTTCCAAGTCTCCTTCAGTTATCCCCGAGTCTCCAGGACAACCTGTCACTCTGAAGCACTCAGTTAGGGGTGATAATGTCAGTGAAATTGGATTTGTCTGACAGCTGAAAAGATTCTCCAAGGGTGGGAAATGCACACTTCTCCCATGAGATCTATACATCGTCTGCAGTGTCAGATTGATTTGTATCATCCAGGATACCCAAGGACCAACTTCTCACTGTAAATGAGGAGAGCACCAACTATTTCTGCTTTAATCACACAGACTGCACAGATACTAGGAGAGGGAAATCAAACATCTTGGAGCTTTATTAAAGCAGAGGTAACCCATCTACAGTACATAGCAATAATGGACAGAATTCAAGCATGTGCATCTACATCCATTTAAGTGTTAGCATTACTTATGTATAAACATATTAATCCAAAAGCTTATTACTCTAAAGGTTGTGCAACCTAGAATCCATGTTAAAAGCACAGGGTGCAAGGTGGTACTGTACCCTAGCCTGGAAATTAGTTAATTAATAGAAAGGAATATGTAATTTAGGCATAAATTAACTTCTTTTGAGCATAATCTAGAACTATAGTACCTGGGCAAGACCAGTTTGAAAAACAGAGGACCAGTGAAGGCTGTGGTAGAACAGCCTAGTCCTTGGAAATGAACTGGTTGCACAACAGGACACTTACGCACTTGGAGAAAAAGTGTAGCACTTAACTTACTTGCAGGAAGAACACCTCCACCCATTAAAGAAACTTCCACTTTAGCAACTATATTGTTGGCCTGCTGGGAAAGTAGTTTTGGACCTGGGTCCATCAGTGCTGATGGTGTGCATGAGGGTAGTGTCCACAACTGGTGTGCACACTCCCCTCCTGTGGCTGAATAGCACTAATACCAATGAGAACACCAGGGAGGTCAAATGAAGGAACATCAGCTGCCAGAAGCCACCAACCATACATTACTCACTCCATCAATAAAACTTCCTGCAAGAGTCATAGATGGAATTGCTGGATAAACATCATCACGCTCACTCAGTGATCTTAAGTAAGCAACTCCATTATTTGAATGCTAGATTACTACAGAATGGGACAGATCAATTAAGTGCCATGATGAGGAAGGTGCTAGTTTATGCATTGTAGTCTGTGGAGAAGTAGTTTGGGTTGGTCTGCTCAGCTATAGCTCAACCAAATAGAAGCTTCAAACGCAGAGGCAACACAAACAGGACTGTTTGTCACACAACCACCACATACAAGCTAAATGAGTGCCTCGTAGTGAAAGAATAACCTTGTGCACTTCTGGAGTATATCAAAGAGGCCAATAGGTCACTACCATTCACTTACTAGTCCAGGCTGTGAAACTGGATCTAGTTCACAATTAAAGACGGCTCAGCAATGCATGATTAACCAAAAGTTTTATTTTTCTTTCCAGCACATAGCTTTAACCAGACAATCAGGAAGACCTGGTTCATCCATCATTCTTATGGTCCCTGCTTCACAACTACTGACCCTTTGGTGTAGTTAAGGCCTTTGTAGACACCACTGGTATCAAACTCAAGCACACTCCCATTCCTGCAGGTGACTTTAACAATTCCCTTGTATGGAAGATCAACATTCGCATGACCGAGTGTGATGGCAACTTCCATGGTCTTCCCTGCAGGGACTTGGATCTTGAATGACAACTTCTCCGTTGTCTCCGTTTTGTTCTCCACCCCATAGGTATCTTGAACTCCCACTGTCCAGCTGAACCCAGTGGAAACCTCAGCTAGCTCCGGGATTCCTGCCTTCACTTGCATGTTGAAGGTGAACTGCATGTTGTTGGTGACGGACCACGAGGAGGTCTTGGTTATGGTTTTGGAGGTTTCCAGGGTGTACTCCTGGGCAACAGAGGAGCTGTTGGTGTACTTCATGGACTTGATCTCCTCCATTTTCACCTGGGGGATGACTTGGTTCAGAGTGGGGTACTCGATATCGGTCATGACTGTGGACTCGATGGAATTGATGAAGATGAAGCCCATGCTGTCAATGTCTGAGCCAGCCCTCCCGATGACCCCCAGGCAGATCCCAGAAGCCACATCCATGGGGTACTCCGTCTTCAGCCCCCAGTCGGTCATTTTCACAAAGAACTCCCGGTTGCGGCTGGTCTTGAACTTGATGGCTCCCAGGCGGGTCCCGGCTCCGTTCCCCCACAGAGAGAGGGAGGCGAAGAACTCGCCGGGTTCGAACTTGAACTCCTGGTAACCTGTACCTGGTGCGCCAAACTGTCGGACCTCCCCATTGGTCAGCCAGATCTTCACAGCCTTCACCTGCCAGCCCCCTACCCACACGCCGATCTTCTCCAGCGTGGCACCATCATTCTGGCCATCAAAGGAAAAGGCATTGCCTCCATGACCACCAATTATATGTGTAGTTGTTGGGTAAGCCATGTAGACCTGGAAAGGAGAAGGGACATTGTTACTGCATGAGGATATTGAGAGCATAGCCAAGGCCTGGGATAAGCAAGAAATTTTGCACAGCATTTAGACCTAGGCATCTTTGGAAAAACACTTCATGTTGTTAAGAAACATCTGCCAACTCAAAACCACTGGGCAGCACAAGGCCTTCTGTACAATCCTTGCATCAACTTAAAGGGGCTCCTACAGACATCAAGACTTGGATTGTAATTTAGGACAAGACACCAGTTAAGCCCAGCTGGCATTTCTTGTGATCAATTTAAGTCTTTTCTTGCAATTTCAAGTCCCCCACTTCGCTGCATGAGATTTTCAGACGCAGTTAGTGGGGCTCTGCTACCTACTTCCATCAACCATATTCAGCCCCAACATTTACAGCACTTGTGCTGAACCCAAAATGCTAGTGTGCATCTTCATATCCAAGCTTAACATTATATCCCTCAACTTCATAACCAAGAGAAGCTCCTGTGGCTTCAGCAATACTTACAGAAGGTTTTCCGGCTGCTCAGTGGAGGGATGGTCCTGATGGTGGTGGTTTTGCCTTTATTTTAAGGAAGAGAAGTTAAGAACAAGTGAGGTGTAGCAGTTTCAACCCTACTAGGGAACATGTGAAGAGGCAAAAGGTCTAAGCCCCAATTATCTGGGTATCATTAGTGACCCAAAATGCATTACTGCATAACCAGTAATTAGGCATTAATGGAGATTCCAGTAGTGATCCATGGCTTATACATGACCCCAATACAAGGGCAGTCTAGG
Source organism: Atractosteus spatula (assembly GCF_055471065.1). NCBI lineage: Eukaryota > Metazoa > Chordata > Actinopteri > Semionotiformes > Lepisosteidae > Atractosteus > Atractosteus spatula. The sequence continues at coordinate 7,263,081 of NC_142710.1, read as the reverse complement.
AACCTAGAACATTTCTAAACAAGCATGACTGCAAAAAGGTTACAGGCACAATCTGGGGTGAACCCCAATTACCCCAGTGGGCAGTGATGCATCCAATACACATATCACAGTGAAAATACAGCTATATGTGTATATATATATACACACTGCCACAATGTATAATCAACATTGAATTGCAACCACAATAACATTTTTTTGATGTAGTGTTTATGAATATCTAACAATGCCTCCAATACAGCATGTGTGCAGCAACTAGGAGTATGACCACAATCTGCATAGTGTATGAAGTAAATTATATTTACAGTATGTAATTTATACTGCTTTGCATAGTGGTTTTGTAGAGGGGGTCTTGCTACCTGCCTGAAATTATTTTTTGCAAAATGATTGAATGCCTCTAGATTTTCTATTTTCTCAAGAAAAGTTTATATCATTTCCTGGACAACCTGTGCCCATCATAGCCAGCGCCCTGGGGAAAAAAAAATCTGTAGAGAGACATCTGAAATTCTGAGGGGTGGGCGATATTTCAGTTGAAACCGAGCTGTACACTGCAGCTACTACATTAAATCTCATAACCATGCCATTGATTAGTGCTTCATGATAGAAGACAACAACAAGCAATCTGGTATTTAGCAATGGCATTCTATATTGCCCTTTCAAATTTTGGGTACTCTTCAATTAGGACAGACTTTATTGCTCAATTACTATGATGCAAGCTACATTTAATGCATTGAATAAGCTTTGAGCTTAGTAAACCTTAATGGTTATTTTTTTTAGATTATATTCAGAAGGGTTAATCATTTGAGTACTAATATGATCAAGTTCAGTCCTAGCGGCAGTGCCTAAGTCCCACCCAACAGCAACAGAAAAACAAAGGAGCACACAATGTGTTATTTGAAGAATGTGTATGCAAGGCAGGGGGCCAGGAAGTCTGGACACTGAAGATGATGGGTTGCTGGTTCCAACTGTTAGGACAATTAGGGCTCTGCAAGTTGTGGACAGTAAAAAGTCATATCCTCACATTGTAATATTTTCTTGGTAATATAGAAGTTGTACATTTGAATCAAAGTGCAGCTTTGAGTTAGATATTAGCATGTTCACATAATCAGTTTGTGTTCATCATTACTATATATTCTGCCATCTTACTAGAATTTGTAGCTGAAGTTTAAGACTAGTTGCATTTATGATGATTGGCCATGTTGATTACAATATTGTATATTGTAACGCTTACGGCCGACAGGTACTGTGTAAGAGCCGGCGTACCAGAGCAGGTGACGTCACCGCGCTTCCCTGTGATAGCAGGACTACAGCTTCTGGGCTGTAGAAAGATCTCTCTTTAGCTCACGGGGCTGGGTCGCTGCAGAGAGTCGCGGAAGTCCCGGGTTCGAGCCCCGGACGGTGTGGGGCCGACCTGATGCGGCAAGGGCGCCCGCCTGAGCCCCCGTTGCGTTACAATATAATCATGATTTGAACTATTAATTGTGTTAATTAGTACAAATAATTGTGAATCATTGAATATTTTCAGAATAAATTTCTAAAGCAAGTCATTGGATTTATTTACTAGGCTTTGATGTATAATAGTCCTCTAAAGTTATGCGTATAATAGAACTCCAACCATTTCTGTGTAATTAACGTATAACATTATATGTACAATAAACTAGAAAATTCTAGACGTATTGCAGACCATAAATATACGTCCAAGGTATGCGTTTAATAGACGCATATTCTACATCTTTTACCCACTTGGACCCCACGGTTGCGTTTCAGTTAAACATTGCGAATCACTTGGGTTTGTCATGATAAAAGAGCGGCATTTTTTTTAAAAAAAGAGCAAGCTCAATGTATTTTAACGGGGAGCCCCGTTAATTCAGAAAAAAAAAATCCTGGAGCCCACGTGGCTGAACCCAGAGTTTTGTCTTGTAGGGGAACTCCTGTTCACGACCTTTCGAGTGCGTCAATACTTCTGCCACAATAATCGTACCACTTTGGGACTCAAAAGTATTTTGCCCGCTGAAGACAGCGACGCAGTGGAAAGAGGTTCTCTATACGCGTATTGCTTTAGTTATAAAAAGTAATAAAGGCACCACATTCACAAACTAAAAGAGCTTGTATTCGTGTTAAAATAGCGGTGTCAGTCCAGCAATATTTTTCCTTAGCGCCATATTAGCTCATAGACACACAAAACAAACACGCCTCACCTGTAATTCAACAGAACTCCCCGCATTACTGTAACGTTGTGAAGATGCCTTATATAGAGATTAAGGACAGCCCAGCATTTAAACACATTTAGACACACCTGCTGTCGATTGGTCGTAATTCACAAGGTATTTTATTTTTCTGGGGATATGGTATTTAGCTGCGCTGATCTATCAGTTGCAAACCTTAAGTGAACGTTTTAGATACACGATCAAAGTCACACCGCATTCATTTTATAGGGCATGAAATCGCGGCAAGAAGCAGTTTTCTTTTTTTTTAATTAGTAAGACAATTAAGTGGGCTCCACCGTCTTTAACCTTCGGATTCGCAACACTGCTACGACGAAACAAAGAATTCTAAGATTGCACTAAATTGTATTTGGAAAAAACACAGAAAAGTTTAGAAATCAAAGTGAGATTTAAATGTGAAGTAGTATTATCCAAGTATTAAATATTAGTAGTAGTATTCACCAAAATAACAGGAATACAGCATCTCAGTCCATTTAGGTCCCATACATAGGATTGTACTAGGCTTCAAAAACCAATAATTAAATGCAGTGTTTATGTGCAAAAAATACATTATTATTACTAACCAGATAAGTTAACCGTGAACATTTAAAGCCCTCCTTATACAGCACGATGTTTACTGGAGCAATTGAGCAACCATGTTGCTCATCCATAAGTTGTCCAACCCAATAACATCATAGGGAGCCCTCATATTAGAGACATATGTCGATTTCAGAGTTATGCAAAGAAACAGTTTAAATGTTTATTCCTGACCATAATAATTAAAGTTTCCAAAAATTCTCAAATTACATCAAGTAATAATAAACGTTTGATACTGTTCAATTAGGTAGCTGCTCCAACATGCATAGGCTGCAAAGGAACATGAAAAGGTTTATTCCATGGTGAAAAAAGAAAAGATACGCATTGTTTCGGCTATAGAGTCTTCTTCAGGTGTCGTCTTTTTCTGGTACGTGAAGACACCTGAAGATGGCGCCACAGCCAAATCATTGTGACTCCTTTCTTTTTTTTCAGCATGGAATAAACCTTTGCCAACACTTGACATACCTACTAGAACAGGAAAGCAGAATATTGTCTCGATTATAGTTTCAATAAGGCATGCATCAGCACGTTTTAGTCTGTGACTACAAATATTCCCTAGAGAAGTGAATAACAATGTGAATTCATGCTGTTGCTGTGTTGGTTTTCCATTATCATTGCACTTTTGATTTTGCTAACTTTGATTTGATGTGTTCAGAATTAAGAATTGAAAAATTGCCATATTACTAATTATTTTTTCTGGTAGTTCTCCGTTAATAATTTTGTTTGCTGCATATTTAGAAAGATGTTTGTTTATAAATCAATCAATCATATATTTTCTGTCAATTCAATTCAATTTATTTTAATATAGCACCTTTCACAACTAAGTTGCCCCGTGGTGCTTAACAAGGCTTAACAAAGTGACCATACATATTGTGAATACAGAACAGAAAAAATCAGCCATATCACCTTGCAACTCACAACTGGCAGCCCACTGAAGCTAAGTGGGTGTGAGCCTGGTCAGTACCTGGATGGGAGACCTCCTGGGAAAAACTAAGGTTGCTGCTGGAAGAGGTGTTAGTGGGGCCAGCAGGGGGTGCTATACTGGGGACACTATACTGTAAACAGGCAATGTCCTTCGGATGAGATGTAAAACTGAGGTCCTGACTCTCTGTGGTCATTAAAAATCCCAGGGCGTTTCTCGAAAAGAGTAGGGGTGTAACCCCGGTGTTCTGGCCAAATTTCCCATCGGCCTTTACCGATCATGGCCTTCTAATAATCCCCCTCTATGAATTGGCTACATTACTCTGCTCTCCTCCCCACTGAGAGCTCATGTGTGGTGAGTGTTCCGGTGCACTATGGCTGCCATTACATCATCCAGGTGGATGCTGCACATTGGTGGTGGTGGAGGGGAGTCCCCATTACCTGTAAAGTGCTTTGAGTGGAGTGTCCAGAAAAGCACTATATAAGTGTAAGCAATTATTATTATTAAAAAACCAGAAGACAACGGAGGTGTCATGCCCGACGTTCATCCCCTAGAGGGCCCTCTGCTACTCCCGTCTTTAGTCCTGTGATTGTTGCTATATTCCCCAGGTGTACCCTGTTATGTGTACTGTTATTTAAAGTCTAGCTCCTCCAGTCCTTGGGGCTCATCATTAGGGTAAGGATGTCACGAGGCCCACCTAGCACCAGGATACCCTACGTCCGTCTCCTGAGGGCATAGGCCTCATCCCCGACACCTCCCACTTCCTGAGCCCGGGGTCTGGAGGAACTTGTCGTGGATCAGGTAGGTAGTTCTCAGAGAATCCTGTGCATAGCCGAGAACTTTGCAGGATGCAGAGGCAAACAATCCAAAATCGTAATCCAAAGGGCGAGATCAAAAAGGGAAAAGTCAAGTCCCAAAACCAAGAAAGCCAACAAGGAAATAACGCGCACTAGAAAACTCTAAGAGGCTTTTCAATAGTGAGCAGGGTTGGGTGTGTGAGGGAGCTTTAAATACTTAAGGGAGAGGAATGTGGTTGGATAATTGGCTCAGGAGTGCGAATCTGTGGAATCAGGTGCCTGTGGGAATGTGATGGGTTCAGGTAGGAATGAGAGCGTGAAACAGTGGGTTTGGGAATGTAGCGGGGTTTGCGAGGGCGAGTGCGGGACGTGACAGAACTTGCCCCGTCATCCTGGGACCTCCATGTTTTCCGAGTGTTCGTGTTTTCCCCCTTCCCTGGGATTTTAACCTTGTTGCATCCCAGGATGGATTAATTGTTTATGGACTCTTGGACTGTGCCCTGACCTGCCTTTGGACCTGCTCGGATTTGGATGCCATTCCTCGTCTCCCTCGCTCACTGTCTCACGGATGGTCAGTGTTATTTTGTGCACCATTAAACCCCTGTGTGTTCTCCGATACCACGCCTCCTGTTTACTCCAGCTCTTACTGCATTGCATAGGGTCTACAACAAGACCCGACACGGACAACAGACACCGTGCGTAACAGGAGGAGAGGAACCAAAAACTCCTTAGTAAGAAGAAAAAATTAATGAGGGTATTAATCCATCCATCATGTCTTCTGTATGTCAGTACTCCATGCAGATCTCTGTAGACCAGCAAAATCCTCCTAAACGATAACTCTAGCCACGATACCCCTCTTGAATTCATGGCAGTGATACATCATCCAACTCAGATGGTGCCCAGCCTGGGAACCATCTGGACATGTGAGGAGGAGAATAGGATAGTTTGGTCTGAACAGATGTATCTACCTGGTGGGCCAACACAGAGACACACAAAGGCATGTTCAGAGGCACCAGCAGCCATAGTTGCAGCAGGCTATTGTCACGCCCTCTACAGTTAGAGGATGCTCCTACTCTGTCCTGTCCCTAGTTTCCTGTGCCTTGCTTCTCATTCCGTCTCTGTCTGGGGCTATATATTTTCGGGTCATGCTTTCCTCCTCGCTCAGCATTGAGGTTCAGATGTCCTGAGACCCGCCTAGCACCAGGTCACCCCACATCCGTGGCCTGAGGGCATAGGTTTCTATACGACTCCTGAACTGCTGAGCCCGGGCTAACCCCCGTCCCGCCGCCACACATAGGGTCTTTTTTCTCTCTCCTGCCATTCCACGGTTAGTCCCTTCCGACGTCCGTGACAGAATGCTTAGCCCTCTCCTGACCCCGCGAGCGACGCCTTTTGTCTTTCCACAGTGTTTTTTCCAGTTCTTCTATTCTAATCGCGGGATGCTACTCCCGACATCCATGCCTATGAGCTGGGCATTCAGCGGTATGCCGTCCCGACATCCGCGTACGAATACCTGGCTTTCCAGACTGGAATTTCTCAAGTATATTATTTGAATTCAAATATGATTGAAGTTGGGCCACAACTATTCTCTCAAGAATTTTAGATAGAAATGGGACATTTGAGATGGGCCTGTAGTTGTTAAGAACTTGTGGATCCAAATTTGGCTTCTTAAGGAGTGGTCTAAGAACCGCTACCTTAAATTGATCAGGTACAACGCCTCGTGCAAGGGACGTGTTCATCATACTGTACCAATTATAAGCTCTGCCAGCACTTCGAGGGAATCTTTGACTAGCTGAGTGGGGATGGGATCCAGTTAACAGGTGGTTGACTTTGTCTTAATAATTAATTATTTGAGTTCTTGTTCACTAACTAATTGAAGAACACTAAAGGGGTGCGCATATTGTGTCTGTACAAGACTTCTTTGCGGCTTATTTGATTGTGTTTGAAGTCTGATGGTGTTCATTTTATCGCTACTAAAGTTAGATGGTACTATAGAATCGGTCTTATTTGTAAGATTAGCTTTTGACTTAAATAGGTAGTGAGGGATATTTTTATTGCTTTCTGTAAGTTCAGAGTAGTAAGCTGAATGAGCTCTACATAGGAACAAGTAATAGGTTTATTCCATGCTGAAAAGAGAAGAAAGAAAACAAAGTTTCGGCTGTGGAGCCTTCTTCAGGTGTCTGAAGAACACCTGAACACCTGAAGAAGGCTCCATGGCCGAAACGTTGTTTTCTCAATATGCTCTCAATATCCTCATGCAGTACCAATGTCCCTTTTCCTTTCCAGGTCTACATGGCTTACCCAACAACTGTGCATATAATTTTCAGGTATGGAGGCAATGCTTCCTTTGATGGCCAGAATGACGGTGCCACGCTGGAGAAGATCGGTGTGTGGGTAGGGGGCTCGCAGGTGAAGGCTGTGAGGATCTGGCTGACCAATGGGGAGGTCCGACAGTTTGGCGCACCAGTCACTATGATTTGGCATTAAGCAAATTATACAATGCAGTTTTTCACCCTTAAGTTAGTATGGACTTCCTTTTAGCTAGATCAGGGTTCCAGCACTTCAAAACCTGAAATCTTCGGGAGTGGTAATAACACTCAGCAAAGGTCAAATAAAAAAAAAGATCTATTTTGCATTAAATCAGAGTAACAAAACATCTACATAAAAGCATCTAAATAAACATTACAGGGAAGTTGGATTCACATGTAGCCTAGTTTGATTTCATTAGCAAAGGTATGACAACAATTCTAAGTAATTTGAACAATTAATTTCAATTAATTCTGTAATGTTTGTATGGATCCTAGGTTTATATTGCTTGGGGCTTGTAGAGCAACATATTAATTTCTATTTTGTAAATTTCCCCTTTTGCAGACTTACAGCAAAAGACCAAACAGCACAGCATTACCGAATAATTTCAGATAAGAAATTTATGAAATGAGCCATTTAGTCATTCATCCATGATTTAAAAGTCATTTGAACAATTAAATTCAATTAATGCCATAAAGTTTGTATGGACCCTATATTTCTATTGTTTGGGGCTTGTAGAGCAACATGGTAGGTAGGTTAGGTCCCCTTTTCAGGCCATAAAAGCCCTTGGGGGAATGGAGGGGTAAGGCCTATTGCCCCTGGGAGGATTAACCCCCAGTACTCACTTGAAAAGCAGGCTGAGTGGACCTGGGAGCCATCTGGAAGGAATTAGAGCAAGCTACATCGCTTGTGCCTACCTGGGATCAAACCCGGGGCCTTTAAGTCTGGAGCTCGGCACCCCTACCATCTAAGCTAACACAGCTCCTGAAGAGCAACATATTAATTTCAATTTTGTAAATTTCCCCTTTAGCAGATTTACAACAAAGGACCAAACAGCACGGTGTTGCCGAATAATTTAAGATAAAAAATAATTAAATGAACCTTTTACTCATCCACCCATGAGTTTTCTAACCCCTTCTTGGAATTCAGGGTCATGGAGTAGCTGGAGTCTATCCCAGAAATCAACAGGCACAAGGCAGGATATACCCTGGATGGGACCCCAGTCCATTGCCGGGTCCACACAGACACAAACACAGACATGCACACACTCACACCAGGGCCAATAAGCCTACCAGGATGGTTTAAGACTGGGGAAAGAGGGCCACCTGGAGGACAATCACACATTCAAGGAGAGAACATGCAAACTCCACACAGAGGGCACTCAACTGCATGCAGAGCCCCAGCACTCCTAATCACTGCACCACCATTTAGACAATTATGAAGCAAAAATAGAAAAGAAGACGATATGATGTCAAATGAATTGCCTTGCTATTTTTCTTCCTGCCACATTCTCCCACGTACAGTATCTCTGAAACAATTGCAGTTGGAGAAACAAGATTATATTTCCATGTAACTTCTAGAGGTAATAATGTACACAGTTGTTTTGAAGTTGTCTCTTGAAGTGAAAAATTAAGCAATACATAACGAACAAAAGTCTGCCAAAATACATGGACAGAACCAATATGATTGATTGATTGATTTATAGACAAACATCTCTTTAAATATGAACCAAGAAAAAATATTAACAGAGAACTAAAACAATAATTAACCAGTAACATGCCAGTTTTGCAATTCTAATTTCTGAACACATCAAATAAAATTAATCTAATCAGAAGTGCAATGATAATGGAAAACCAACACAGCAACAGCATGAATTCACATTGTTTTTCACTCATGTAGGGAATATTTGTTGTCACATACTAGAACATACTAATGCATGCCTTATTGAAACTGTAATAAAGACAATACATCCCTCTTCTAGTAGGTATGTCAAGTGTTGGCAAAGGTTTATTCCATGCTGAAAAAAAAGAAAGGAGTCACAATGTTTTGGCTGTGGAGCCATCTTCAGGTGTCTTCACGTGCCAGAAAAAGACGACACCTAAAGAAGACTCTATAGCCGAAACAATGCGTATCTTTTCTTTTTTCACTGTGGAATTGACCTTTTCTTGTTCCTTTGCAGGCTATGCATGTTGGCGCAGCTACCTACTTGAACTATATCAAAAGTTTATTATTGCTTGATGTAATTTGAGAATTTTTGGAAACTTGAATTATTGTAGTCAGGAATAAACATTTAAACTGTTTCTATACATAACTCTGAAAATGATGTATGTCTTTAATATGAGGGCTCCATATGATGTTATTGGGTTGGACAACTTATGGATGAGCAACATGGTTGCTCAATTGCTCCAGTAAATATCATGCTGAATAAACAGGGCTTTAAATGTTCATATTTAATTGAATATTTAATTAAACCTTGTAAGTAATAATAATGTATTTTTTGCACATAAACACTGCATTCAATTATTGGTTTTGGCAGCTTAGTAGAATCCTACGTATAGGACCTACATGGACTGAGATGCTGTGTTCCTGTTATATTGGGTGAATTCTACAACTGATATTTAATACTACTTCACATTTAAATCTCACTTTGATTCGGAAGCTTTTCTGTGTTTTTCCGAAGAGCAATTCAGTGCAATCTAAGCTTCTTCTTTCCTCGTAGCAGTGTTGTGAATCTGAAGGTGAATGACGGTGGAGCCCACTTAATTGTCTTACTAATTAAAAAAAAGAAAACCGCTTATTGCCGCGATTTAATGCCCTATAAAATGAATGCGGTGTGACTTTGATCGTGTCTCCAAAACGTTCACTTAAGGTTTGCAACTGATAGATTAGCTCAGGTAAATACCATCTCGCCAGCAAACAAATACCTTGTGAGTTACAAACAATCGACACCAGGTGTGTCTAAGTGTGGTTAAAAACTGGAGTGTCCTTAATCCCTTTATAAGGCAGCTTCACAAGGTTAGAATTACACGTGGGGGTTCCTTTGAGTTATAGGTGAGGTGGTTATTTTATTATTATTTTTTAACTGTATTGTCAGGAAAACATTGCTGGACTGACTCCGCTATTTTAACACGAATACAAACACAATTGCTTGTTTCAGCTAAAGCAATACGCGTATAGAGAACCTCTTTCTGTTGCGCCGCTGTCTTCAGCGGACAAATACGTTTGAGGACCGTGGTGGTACTGTAGGTCCTGTACAATTGCTGTGATTAAAGTATTGACGCACTTTTAAACGGTCGTCGTGAACGGCGCTTCTGGTATAAGAAAAAGCTTTGGGTTCAGCCACGCGGGCTCCAGGAGTATTCAGAATTAACGGGGCTCCCCGTTAAAATACAGCATTTGAGCTCGCCTTTTTTTTTTTTTAGTGTAGGTGTCTCATGACAAATCAGGGTGATTCGCAATGGTTCAATTTTTAACTGAAATGCAACGGTGGAGTACTTAGAGTTCACCCGCGGTTGTGCCTGTAGCGTTTTGGCAATCGTCACTTGTGGCCACTGTTCGTTAAGAAGTATGTTCCATTGGGCTTCTTACTAGGGTCCTAGACAGCCCTTGTATTGGTGTCGTGTATAAGGCAATGGATCACTACTGGAAGCTCCATCAATGCTTAATTCCTGGTTAGGCAGTAATGCATTTTGGTGAACTAATGAAGCCCAGGTAATTGGGACCTAGATTGAACTGAGACCTGCCTCTCACATGCCTCTTCATGTGTTCCCCAAAAGGGTTGAAACTGCTACACCTCACTCCTGTGTCTTTTGAATTGCTTTGTTCTCAACCTCTGCCTTTTAATTTCAGGCAAAACCACCACCAGGACCATCCCTCCACTGAGCAGCCAGAAAACCTTCTGTAAGTATTGCTGAAGACACAGGAGCTTCTCTTGGCTATCAAGTTGAGAGATAAGACTATTGATCCTGAAGGGAAATGGATATCCTATCTATCAAGCTTTGATATGAACATGTGTACACAGCATTATATGGTTCAAGCACAAGTGCTGTAAATGCTGGGACTGAATATGGTTGGAAACGGGTAGCAGAGCCCCACTAACTCCATCTGGAAATCTCATGCAGCAACATGGAAGGCTTGAAATTGCAAGGGAAGACTGCAATTGGTCACATGCAATGCTGGCTGGAGTTAACTGGTGTCTTCATTTATTGGAGAATCCAAGGCTCGGCCTCTGTAGGAGCCCCTTTTAGCAAATGTGGGTTATGTGGAGATGGCCTAGTGCTGCCCAGTGTTTTTAACAACCTGGAGTGTTTTTCCAAAAGATGCCTAGGTCTAAATGCTGGACAGTTTCCTTGCTTATCCCAGGCCTTGGCTATGCTCTCAATATCCTCATGCAGTACCAATGTCCCTTCTCGTTTCCAGGTCTACATGGCTTACCCAACAACTGTGTACATAATTGGTGGTCATGGAGGCAATGCCTTTTCCTTTGATGGCCAGAATGATGGTGCCACGCTGGAGAAGATCGGCGTGTGGGTAGGGGGCTGGCAGGTGAAGGCTGTGAGGATCTGGCTGACCAATGGGGAGGTCCGAGAGTTTGGGAAACCAGGTACAGGTTACCAGGAGTTCAAGTTCGAACCCGGCGAGTTCTTCACCTCCCTCTCTCTGTGGGGGAACGGAGCCGGGACCCGCCTGGGAGCCATCAAGTTCAAGACCAGCCGCAACCGGCAGTTCTTTGTGAAAATGACCGACTGGGGGCTGAAGACGGAGTACCCCATGGATGTGGCTTCTGGGATCTGTCTGGGGGTTATGGGACGGGCAGGCTCAGACATTGACAGCATGGGCTTCATCTTCATCAATGCCATCGAGTCCACGGTCATGACCAACATGGAGTACCCCACTTTGAACCAAGTCATCCCCCAGGTGAAAATGGAGGAGATCAAGTCCATGAAGTACACCAACAGCTCCTCTGTTGCCCAGGAATACACCCTGGAAACCTCCAAAACCATAACCAAGACCTCCTCATGGTCTGTCACCAACAACATGCAGTTCACCTTCAACATGCAAGTGAAGGCAGGAATCCCGGAGCTAGCAGAGGTTTCCTCTGGGTTCAGCTGGACAGTGGGAACTGAAGACACTTATAAGCTGGAGAACAAAACGGAGACAACAGAGAAGCTGTCATTCAAGATCCAAGTCCCTGCAGGGAAGACCATGGAAGTTGCCATCACACTCGGTCATGCAAATGTTGATCTTCCATACAAGGGCACTGTTAAAGTAACCTGCAGGAATGGGAGTGTGCTTGGGTTTGACACCAGCGGTGTCTACAAGGGCCTCAACTACACCAAAGGGTCAGTAGTTGTGAAGGAGGGATCATAAGAATGATTGAGCAAAGTTGCAGATTTGTCTTGCCATTGTGCTTGGGGTAAAATGCTAAAAATAAAATCGGATGCAAACATGCATTGTTTTCAACGTCTCTTCATTGCAAACAAGATCCACTTTTAAGGACTATTTTTTTTCATCTTTCTTCCAATTCAAATATTCCAAGAGGGAGAGTTAGCCCAAGACAAAATTCTTTCATTATAATACTAGTTAGTTTTCCTATTAGTTGTGACTTAGCTGGCTGTTGGCTATCCTGGTTGTGCTGCTTCTGGAGTTGGTGCTTTTGTCATTCTATCTGAATAGACACTCTAACTACTGCCATTCTGATAACTAAACCTTTAGTGATCAATATAGCTTCTTATTAATTGTGACATTTAAGTGGATCTTTTCTTTTTTTTCACCATGGAATAAACCTTTTCTTGTTCCTTTGCAGCCCATGCATGTTGTCACAGCTACCTACTTGAACTATATCAAATCTTTGTTACTTGATGTAATTTTAGAGTGTTTGGGGAACTTGAATTATTTTACTTAGGAATAAACATTTAAACTGTTTCTATGCATATCTCTAAACTTGATATGTCTTTAATATGAGGGCTACATATGATTATATGGGGTTTGATAACATACAGATAAGCAACATGGTGCGTATCAATTGCTCCAGTAAACATTTGGCTGTATAAACATGGCTTAACATTTTAAACCCACTTACAAAACTCAATTATACACCCATGGTACTAATTGTGAAACCTGGCAGTAAGCTATAAACTGCACACACAAGTAACAAAACAATGTTGAATACAGTCAGATAATGTTGGATCTAAAACACTGTTGAAGTGTTTGATCTTAAACGTCTCAAAAGATTTTAAACTTCTCAAGACAATATAGCTGGATCTCATTCTCAGTCACTTATCAAAAACAATCTAGCTTGGGTCTGAGTCATCAAGATGATGAAAATTAAAAATAAGGTTTAACAGTCAAATAACCTTTCATTTAAAACACTTTTGATCAAAGTAAGATTTAAAATTTCAGTGAGGCAATAGTAGGATCTCACTCCATCCGTCTCAATCAAATGTCATTAAAAAACATTGAATTTGGTGCAAATCCAAGGTAATCTATAGTTATATACTAGGTTGACTATCCATTTTCTAAGATGGACATTTTTCCCAAGTCTCCTTCTGTTGTCCCTGCATCTCCAGGACAAACCGTCACTCTGAAGTGCTCCGGTATGGGTGATAATGTCGGTGAAACAGGTGTAAACTGGATTTGTCTGACAGCTGGGAAGATTCCCAAGGGTGGGAAAAGCACACTTCTCCCATGAGATCTACACGACTGCAGTGGCAGATTGATTTGTGTCATCCAGGCTACCTGAGGACCAGCTTTCTTCCCACTGTCAATGAGGAAAGTGCCAACTATTTCTGTTTTTATCACACAGCTTGTGAACAGATATAAGAAAAAGAAAATCAAACATCCGGCTTTGGAGATGGCAGAGGAACCCATCTACATAGCACTAATGGACATAATTCAAGCTTCTGCATCTATACCCATCTTCTAAGTGTTACCATTATCTTATGTATAAACACAACATATTAGTCCAAATGCTTAGTATACTCTATACTTTGGAATACTCTAAATGTTTAGTAACATGGGATCTGGGTTGAAGTCACAGGGTGTAAGTTGGCACTGTACCCTAGACCAGACCCTCCTTAATAGAAAGGCACATGCATATGCAATTTAGACATGAACTTGTCTTTGGAGCATAAGGAAGAACTAGAGTAACCAGGCTAGACCAGTTGAAAAACAGAGGACCAGCAAAGAGCTGTGGGACAACAGCCCAGGTTCTTGACCTTGATAATGAGCTGGTGGTACAATAGAACACTTATGCACTCGAAGCGAAAAAAAAAATTAGCACTTGACTTCTTTGCAGGAAGAGAGCCTTCACCCATATAAGAATCCTCCACTTTAGCGACTGTATTGTTGTCCTGCTTGCAAAGCAGTTTTGGACCTGGTTTCATCAGTGCAGATGGTGCTCTACTCCCCAGTGGTGTGCACACTCCCCTCATGTGGCTGAATAGCTCTAATGCCAATGAAAACACCAGGGAGGTAAAGTGAGGAAACATCAGCTGCCAGAAAACACTGCCCGTACATGTTACTTAATATATATTCCTCAGTCCTCTACCAACGACAAAACTTCCTGCAAGAATCATACATGCAATTACTGGACAAACACCATGCTCACTCAAATGATCTTAATCACGCAACTTCATTATTTGAATGCTAGATTGTAACGTAATGGGACAGATCCGTAATTAAGTGCCATGATCAGGAAGGTGCTAGTTTATGTGTTGTAGTCTGTGGAAAAGTAGTTTACATTTCTCTGCTCAGCTACAGCTCAGACAAGGAGAAGCTCCAAACCCAGAGGGAATACAGACAGGACGGTCAGAAACAGAACCACCACATACAAGCTAAGTTAATGCCTTGTAGTGGAAGTGTAACCCTGTGCACTTCTGGAGTATTTCAAAGAGGAAAGAGGTTAATAGGTGATTACCAATCACTTACTGGTCCAGTCAGTGAAATTGGATCTAGTTCACAATTAAAGACAGCTGAGCAATGCATGTTTGACTAACAGTTGTATTTTTGTTTCTCTCCAGCAAAATAGCTATAACCAGACAATCAAAAACCTGGTTCATCCATCATTCTTATGATCCCTCCTTCACAACTACTGACCCTTTGGTGTAGTTAAGGCCCTTGTAGACACCGCTGGTGTCAAACTCAAGCACACTTCCATTCCTGCAGGTTACCTTAACAATACCCTTGTATGGAAGATCAACATTTGCATGACCAAGTGTAATGGCAACTTCCATGGTCTTCCCTGCAGGGACTTGGGTCTTGAATGAAAGATGCTCAGTTGTCTCCATTTTGTTCTCCACACTATAGGTGTCTTCAGTTCCCACTGTCCAGCTGAATCCAGAGGAAACCTCAGCTAGCTCCGGGATTCCTGCCTTCACTTGCATGTTGAAGGTGAACTGCATGTTGTTGGTGACGGACCACGAGGAGGTCTTGGTTATGGTTTTGGAGGTTTCCAGGGTGTACTCCTGGGCAACAGAGGAGCTGTTGGTGTACTTCATGGACTTGATCTCCTCCATTTTCACCTGAGGGATGACTTGGTTCAGAGTGGGGTACTCCATGTTGGTCATGACTGTGGACTCGATGGCATTGATGAAGATGAAGCCCATGCTGTCAATGTCTGAGCCTGCCTGTCCCATAACCCCCAAACAGATCCCAGAAGCCACATCCATGGGGTACTCCGTCTTCAGCCCCCAGTCGGTCATTTTCACAAAGAACTGCCGGTTGCGGCTGGTCTTGAACTTGATGGCTCCCTGGCGGGTCCCGGCTCCGTTCCCCCACAGAGAGAGGGAGGTGAAGAACTCACCGGGTTCGAACTTGAACTCCTGGTAACCTGTACCTGGAGCGCCAAACTGTCGGACCTCCCCATTGGTCAGCCAGATCTTCACAGCCTTCACCTGCGAGCCCCCTACCCACACGCCAATCTTCTCCAGCGTAGCACCGTCATTCTGGCCATCAAAGGAAAAGGCATTGCCTCCATTTCCTCCAATTATGTACACAGTTGTTGGGTAAGCCATGTAGACCTGGAAAGGAGAAGGGACATTGGTACTGCACGAGGATTTTGAGAGCATAGCCAAGGCCTGGGATAAACAAGAAAATTTGTGCAGCATTTAAACCTAGGTATCTCTTGGAAAGACACTTCATGTTGTCAAGACAGACATGCTGCCAACTGGTTTTGAATTGGCAGATAAGGCCTTCTCTACCCACCTTGCATCTACTTAAAGGGGCTCCTACAGAAGCAGAGACCATGATTGTATTATGCAGGATAAGACACCAATAAACCCCAGTCAGCACTCCATGTGATCAATTGCAGTCTTTCCTTGCAATTTCAAGTCCTCCACATTGCTGCATGAGATTTACAGATGCAGTTAGTGGGGCTCTGCTACCTACTTCCATCAACCATATTTAGCCCCAACATTTACTGCACTTGTGCTGAACCCAAAATGCTTGTGTGGTATATGCATGTTCATATCCAAACTTGACATCATATTCCTCAACTTCATAACCAAGAGAAGCTCCTGTGGCTTCAGCAATACTTACAGAAGGTTTTCTGACTGCTCAGTAGAGGGATAGTCCTGGTGGTGCTGGCTGGTTTTGTCTTAAAAAGAAGACAGAGAGGTTAAGAACAAGTGAGGCATACCAGTTTCAACCATCTGGGGGAGGGTGAGGAGGTGAAAGGTCTAAAAAAATCAATTTAGGTCCCAATCACCTGGGTGTCATTAGTAACCCAAAATGCACTACTGCCTAACCAATGCAGTGGCCAGGAGAGACGTCTGCACAATCGTTAAAGGCACAACCTGGGTTGAACTCCCGAATATCCCATGGTCGCGTTTCAGTTTAAAAGAAAGATATGCCAGTCACTCGGATTTGTCAACCTGCTTTGATTAGACACCTGCACTCAAAAAAATCTAGTGCAAATCCAGCATTTTAACGGGGAGCCCATTAATTCTCAATAAGCTTCATCTTGTACAAGAATATCTGTTCACGACGACAGTTGAAGTGCGTCAATACTACAGTTACAGCATTCGTACAGGACATACAACAATAGTCCTCAAACGTTACTTGTCCGCTGAAGACAGCGACACAGCAGAAAGAGGTTCTCTATACGCGTATGGCATTAGAAAAAGTAATTGAGGCACCACGTGCACACAAACTAAAAAAAGTGCTTTTATTCGTGTTAAAATAGCGAAGCCAGTCTAGCAATATTTTCCTTAGCGCCATATTAGCTCCTAAATATGGACAAAATCAAACGATTAACAATAACACTCAAAACTCTAACCACCTCACCTGTAGTTCAAAGGAACTGCCAGTGTAACTCTAACCTTGTGAAGCTGCCTTCGATTGCTCGTAATTCACAAGGTATTTGTTTGCTGGCGAGATGGTATTTACCTGCGCTAATCTATCAGTTGCAAACCTTGAGTGAACGTTTTGGAGACACGATCAAAGTCACAGTGCATTTACTTTATATATATGACATGAAATCGCGGCAATAAGCGGTTTTATTTTTTTTTAATTAGTAAGACAATTAAGTTGGCTCCACCGTCATTCACCTTCAGATTCACAACACTGCTACGAGAAAAGAAAGAAGCTTAGATTGCACTGAATTGCATTTCAGAAAAAGAACACACAATAGCATAGAAATCAAAGTGAGATTTAAATGTGAAGTAGTATTATTCAAGTATTAAATATTAGTAGTATATTCAACCAATGTAACAGGAACACAGCATCTCAGTCCATGTAGGTCCTACTGTATACTTAGGATTCTACTAGGCTGCAAAAACCAATAATTGAATGCAGTGTTTATGTGCAAAAATTACATTATTATTACTTACCAGGTTAGTTAAATATAAACATTTAAAGCCCTGTTTATACAGCGTGATGTTTACTGGGGTAATTGATACAAACCATGTTGCTATAAATTGTCAAAACCAATAGAATCATATGGAGCCCTCATATTAAAGACATACAGTGCCTTGCGAAAGTATTTGGCCCCCTTGAACTTTTCAACCTTTTGCCACATTTCAGGCTTCAAACATAAAGATATAAATTTTTTATTTTATGTGAAGAATCACCAACAAGTGGGACACAATTGTGAAGTGGAACGAAATCTATTGGATTTTTGAAACTTTTTTAACTAATAAAAAACTGAAAAGTGGGGTGTGCAAAATTATTCGGCCCCTTTACTTTCAGTGCAGCAAACTCACTCCAGAAGTTCAGCGAGGATCCAATGTTGTCCTAAATGACTGATGGTGATAAATAGAATCCACCTGTGTGTAATCAAGTCTCTGTATAAATGCACCTGCTCTGTGATAGTCTCAAGGTTCTGTTGAAAGCGCAGAGAGCATCATGAAGACCAAGGAACACACCAGGCAGGTCCGTAATACTGTTGTGGAGAAGTTTAAAGCCGGATTTGGATACAAAAAGATTTCCCAAGCTTCAAACATCCCAAGGAGCACTGTGCAAGCGATCATCTTGAAATGGAAGGAGTATCAGACCACTGCAAATCTACCAAGACCTGGCCGTCCCTCTAAACTTTCAGCTCAGACAAGGAGAAGACTGATCAGAGATGCAGCCAAGAGGCCCATGATCACTCTGGATGAACTGCAGAGAACTACAGCTGAGGTGGGAGAGTCTGTCCATAGGACAACAATCAGTCTTACACTGCACAAATCTGGCCTTTATGGAAGAGTGGCAAGAAGAAAGCCATTTCTCAAAGATATCCATAAAAAGTCTCGTCTAAAGTTTGCCACAAGCCACCTGGGAGACACCCCAAACATGTGGAAGAAGGTGCTCTGGTCAGATGAAACCAAAATCGAACTTTTTGGCCACAATGCAAAACAATATGTTTGGTGTAAAAGCAACACAGCTCATCACCCTCAACACACCATCCCCACTGTCAAACATGGTGGTGGCAGCATCATGGTTTGGGCCTGCTTTTCTTCAGCAGGGACAGGGAAGATGGTTAAAATTGAGGGGAAGATGGATGCAGCCAAATACAGGACCATTCTGGATGAAAACCTGTTGGAGTCTGCAAAAGACCTGAGACTGGGACGGAGATTTATCTTCCAACAAGACAATGATCCCAAACATACAGCAAAATCTACAAAGGAATGGTTCACAAATAAACGTATCCAGGTGTTTGAATGGCCAAGTCAAAGTCCAGACCTGAATCCAATCGAGAATCTGTGGAAAGAGCTGAAAACTGCTGTTCACAAACGCTCTCCATCCAACCTCACTGAGCTCGAGCTGTTTTGCAAGGAAGAATGGGCAAGAATTTCAGTCTCTCGATGTGCAAAACTGATAGAGACATACCCCAAGCGACTTGCAGCTGTAATCGCAGCAAAAGGTGGCTCTACAAAGTATTAACGCAAGGGGGCCGAATAATTTTGCACGCCCCACTTTTCATTTTTTTATTAGTTAAAAAAGTTTCAAAAATCCAATAGATTTCGTTCCACTTCACAATTGTGTCCCACTTGTTGGTGATTCTTCACATAAAATAAAAAAATTATATCTTTATGTTTTAAGCCTGAAATGTGGCAAAAGGTTGAAAAGTTCAAGGGGGCCGAATACTTTCGCAAGGCACTGTATGTCAAGTTCAGAGTTACTATACGCATAGAAACAGTAAATATTTATTCCTGACTATATTAATTCAAGCTTCCAAAAAATCTCAAATTACATCAAGCAATAATAAACTTTTGATATAGTTCAAGTAGGTAGCTGCGCCAACATGCATAGCCTGCAAAGGAACAAGAAAAGGTCAATTCCACAGTGAAAAAAGAAAAGATACACATTGTTTCGGCTATAGAGTCTTCTTTAGGTGTAGTCTTTTTCTGGCACGTGAAGACACCTGAAGATGACTCCACAGCCAAAACATTGTGACTCCTTTCTTTTTTTCAGCATGGAATAAACCTTTGCCAACACTTACCTACAAGTAGAGGAATGCACAATATTGTCTTTATTACAGTTTCAATAAGGCATGCATTAGTTTGTTTTAGTCCGTGACTACAAATATTCCCTAGAGTAGTGAATAACGATGCGATTTCATGCTGTTGCTGTATTCGTTTTTCCCTTTATTGGCCATATACAATTTCTTGCATTAGGAATTTGTCTGTTCGCAGACCCCATCTTGCTCTCCAAGAGACACACAGACAGGGAAAGAGGCTTGTTCCTCAGATCCATAGCCACAGAGCCATTATCATTATCACAGCGACATTATGATTGCACTGTTGATTATAGTGACTTTGGTTTTATGTGTTCAGAAATAAGAATTGAAAAATTGCCATGTTACTCGTTAATTATTCTGGCAGTCCTCCATTAATAACTTTGTTTGCTTCATATTTAGAGAGATGTTTGTTTATCAATAAATCAATCATATTTTTTCTGTCCTTGTATTTTGGCAGAATTTTGTTCTTTATTTATGTATTGCTATATTTTTCACTGCAAGAGACAACTTCAAATGAACTGTGTACAATATTACCTCTGGATGTTATATAGAAATTTCATCTTGTTTCTCAAACTGCTTATCTTTCAGAGATACTGTACATGGGAGAATGTGGCTGAAAGAAAACTACTAAGGAAATTCATTTTACATTATATACCTTTTCTATGTAGCTTCATACATGATTAATGTGGGTGGCATGGTGGTGCAGTGATTAGCATTGCTGCCTCACAGTGCTGGGGGTCTGTATTTAGTTCTGGACCTGGAGTGCTATCTGTGTGGAGTTTGCATGTTCTCTCCTTGACTGTGTGATTTTCCCCCTAGTCTAAAATATAAACTGTTAGGTTCACTGGCCCTGGTGTGAGTGTGTGCATGTCTGTGTGTCGGTCCTGCAATGGACTGGTGTCCCATCCAGTATATACCCTGCCTTCTGCCTGTTGCTTACTGGGATGGACTCCAGCTACTCTGTGACCCGGAATTGAAAGAAGTGGTTAGAAAATTAATGAATGCATGACTAAATAGCTCATTTTAATACATTTCTTATCTGACATTATTTAGTAACACTGTGTTGTTTGGTCATCTGGAATAAATCTGCAAACGGGGAAATTTTAGAAAATAGAAATTAATATGATGCTCTTCAAGCCCAAAGCAATGAAAATGTAGGGTCCATACATAAATTACTGCATATATTTAATTTAATTGTTCAAATACTTTGAATTGCTGTCATGCCTTTGCAAATGAAATAAAACGAGGCTACATGTGAATCCAACTTCCCCATAATGTGTTTTGAGATACTTTTATGTTTAGCCCACCCTCGTGTTACTCTGATTTATAAAATATATATATATATGACCTCTGTTGGGTGTTATTACCACCCCTGAAGATTTTAAAGTTTTGAAGTGCTGGAACCCCAGTCTAGCTAAAAGGAAGTCTATATTAACATACAGGTGAAAGACATTGTATATTTTCTTAATGTGAAATCATAGACTTAAGTCCTGTAAATGCTGGCTAACATTTTAAACCCACTTACAAAACAATGATACACCCATGGTACCAATTGTGCCACCTGGCAGTTTTCTAAAATCCGTACGCTTCAAGTAATGGAAATGAAAAACTTTTGATCAAAGTAAGATTTAAAATTTCAGTCAAGAAATAATAGGATCTCACTTCATGCATCTCAATCAATTGTCATCAAAAACCCATCTAATTTGGGTGCATATCCAAGGTAATCTCTGGATATATGCTAGGATGCAGGGCAGATGATACTCTTCTCTCCCGTGGTGTACACACTCCCCTCATGTGGCTGAATAGCTCTAATGCCAATGAAAACACCAGGTAGGTGAAGTAAGGAAACCACCAGCTGCCAGAAGACACTGAGCCCACATGTATATTAAGGAACATTGGTCAGTCCTCTACCAACAACACTTCCTGCAAGAGTCATACATGAAATTGCTGGATAAACATCATGCTCACTCAATGATCTTAAGTAAGCAACCTTATTATTTGAATGAATGATTGTAACAGAACAGGACAGATCTGTAATTAAGTGCCATGTTCAGGAAAGTGCTAGTTTAGGTTTGCCTGCTCAGCTATAGCTCAAACAAAGAGAAGATACAAACAGGACTATGTCCTAAAAATAACCACCACATACAAGCTAAATGAATGCCTTGTAGTGGAAGTGTAACCTTGTGCACTCCTGGAGTATTTCAAAGAGGAAGGCGGTTAATAGGTTATTACCATTCACTTACTGGTCCAGTCTGTGAAACCAGATGTAGATCACAAAGACAGCTGAGAAACGTTTGATTTGAAAGGTTTTATTTTTCTTTCCAGCACGTTGCTATAACCAGACAATCAGAAAGACCTGGTTCATCTATCATTATGATCCCTGCTTCACAACTACCGACTCTTTGGTGTAGGTGAGGCCTCTGTAGACACCGCTGGTTTCAAAGCCAAGCACACTTCCATTCCTGCAGGTGACTTTAATAATACTCTTGTATGGAAGATCAATATTCGCATGACCAAGTGTGATAGCAACTTCCACGGTGTTCTCCGCAGGGACTTGGATCTTCAATGACAGCTTCTCCGTTTTTTCCATTTTGGTCTCCACCCCATAGGTATCTTGAACTCCCACTGTCCTGCTGAACCCAGTGGAAACCTCAGCTAGCTCCGGGATTCCTGCCTTCACTTGCATGTTGAAGGTGAACTGCATGTTGTTGGTGACGGACCATGAGGAGGTCTTGGTTATGGTTTTGGAGGTTTCCAGGGTGTACTCCTGGGCAACAGAGGAGCTGTTGGTGTACGTCATGGACTTGATCTCCTCCATGTTCACCTGGGGGATGACTTGGTTCAGAGTGGGGTACGCGATATCGGTCATGACTGTGGACTCGATGGCATTGATGAAGATGAAGCCCATGCAGTCAATGTCGTAGCCCGACCTCCCACTAACCCCCAGGCAGATCCCTGAACCTACATCTATGGGGTACTGCCCCCAGTCGGTCATTTTCACAAAGAACTCCCAGTTGCGGCTGGTCTTGAACTTGATGGCTCCCAGGCGGGTCCCGGCTCCATTCCCCCACAGAGAGAGAGAGGTGAAGAACTCGCCGGGTTCGAACTTGAACTCCTGGTAACCTGTACCTGGAGCGCCAAACTGTCGGACCTCCCCATTGGTCAGCCAGATCTTCACAGCCTTCACCTGCGAGCCCCCTATCCACACGCCAATCTTCTCCAGCGTGGCTCCGTCATTCTGGCCATCAAAGGAAAAGGCATTGCCTCCATGACCACCAATTAGATACGTAGTTGTTGCCATGTAGACCTGGAAAGGAGAAGGAACATCAGTACCGCTTTGACAGCGTAGTGAAGGCCTGGGATGAGCAAGAAAAACCTGAACAAATGTTGAATAGTTCACTTTAAACAAAGTCATCTTTCATATTCAGAAGACGGTCATTAAAACAGACTTCTGACCTAAACATGTTCTCTTTCCAGCCACATCAACTTTATAACCACCAGGAGCTCCTCTGGCTTCAGCAATACTTACAGAAGGTATTCTGGCTGCTCATTGGAGGGATGCTCCTGGTGGTGGGTCTGCCTTAAAAAGAGAAAAAGCACAAGATAAAAGAGGAAAGGTCAAGAAAATGTTAAGGGGTGCAAATGGATACAGGCAAGGTACAGAGTTTCAAAGGTTTCTGGAAGCACATGTGAAAAGGCAAGAGGTCTAAACCCAACTAAGGTCCTAATTATCTAGTCACTCCTGAAGGACCTGCATGCGTTACGGTCTCATTACCAGGTAAGCATTGCTGGACCTCAGGCACTGTCAGTGGTAAGCCATGCTTCACAGGAAGCACCTGGAATGGCTCATTGATGAGAAATTCCAAGAACCCCTTAAGGGAAGCCCACTTTGAACAAATTGCAATTGTGAAAATATTGCCATGACCAAGCATGAACTTCACGATGGTTTTTGTGTACAATCACCCTGCATTTTTTTAATGAGGAAAACAAAATCGTTGTAGTCCATCCTATTAAGCTTAGACACTGTTTTTTTTTTGTGACGGAGTTCTATGTCCAATTTTATCGGGGCAGCTGAATTTCTGGAGCCTGCATGGTTTAGCACTTCCAGCGCATTTTCGTGTACATGAATTCCCTACAGCTACAACATCCATACCGGACTTACCAGTACGGTAGGTCAGATTTATATCTTAATCGCACAAAACAGCACCTTAGTCTCAAAAGCAATAAGCATCTCTATGCGTTGAGAGAACGCAATTGCTACACTACATGCACATAAACTAATCTTAGCTAAAGTCTAAAAACATTTTCCCGAGCCCCGCTCACCCTGAAAACAAGCCCATGGTGACTCCCAGAAAAGGAGAAAAACAAACCGCAAGCCATCTAAAACATACCTATAGTTCAGACGAATTCCTCGTATAGTTCAAACGTTGTGAAGCTGCTTAATAAAGGATTAGAGCAGCCCATCGTCAGAACAGAGATGCACCTGTTGGAAATGTATTAACCTGTAAATTGTAAACCTTACGTGAGAATTTTGTAGACACGGTTGAAATTCACACTGTATTCATTTTGCAAGATATGAAATCTTGGAAATGAGATGTGTTCGGATTTTATTTTAATGAATAAGAAAATTAAATTGTTGCCAAAGTTCGTTAGCATCAGATTCACAACACCACAACCCTCACAACCCTCCCTCATTTACCAGCAAAGCTGAAGCTGGGATGGAAGGAGGGGAGCTAGAAAAGATGCATGCAAAAACGTGGGCAGCCAAGGAGTGTTTATATGTAGGGGATGGGAAATACTAGATCAGAATATGACCTCATCTTAAACATCTGTTTAATGACACAATGAATTGCATTTTATGCCAAGCGTAAAGAAACCAGGATGGTAAGATACGTTAATAACCCGAAGAATGTCTTCTTATTGGCCGCTAGTTTTACACAAGCCCATTCACATTCTTCTATCTACCATAGCTCATTCCACTTTCCCAGTAGAGGTAGGATGCAACGGAGGCAGGAAAAATAAAATTTGTTTAACCATGGGGTGTGTTTTTTTTTATCTGTGGCTTTATTGAGCTGCCATTTTAATTATTTTTTAACATTATTGGATGGAATGAAAACCTTACCAACAATAATGTTGACACGGCCCCTGCTCCGTATCCAGTGCTTAAGATAGCGGGATGCTGTCACGACCACTAACCAGCCCAGACCAGCTCCTAAGAGGTCTAATCAGTCCCAGCAGCAGGGTGATAATTACAGACGCCGCCGCACGTGTTAATTCTCATCAGACGCCTTACCGTGCGGCAGGCTGCATTATTTAAGCCTCCCTTACCCGCATATCACTGCTCGGTATTGAGTTCACCACGTGTTGCTCTACCTAGCGTTTCTTTCCCTTTTGCCTTTCTGGATTTTCTGACTTCGCCTTTTGCCTTTGGACTTCGATTCTCGTCTCGACCCTTGGATTGTTTGCTATCAGTGACTATTTTTCGGTATTGACCCTGCAGCTCTTGTTTTGACCACGTACCTGTCTCTCGTTCTGGATTGTTCGCCACCAGTGCCTTTATCGGATCTTGACCTACCTTACGCCTTCGGACTACGACTCAGCTCCTGGATTTGCTCTGTCCGCCTACTCACCGCCCAGGTTTCCTGCATCTGCATCGGATCCTTGTCACCACAACCTAGCTGCGTTACAGATGCACTCAGTCAAGTGCAGTTAACAGGTTCGGTTCAACTGATACAAAATGTGGAAGAGGGGTTAAGATATTCCAGATCTGTACTTTCTCCTGCAATCCAAATACATCTTACCCTTATGTTGAACCATGACTTTACTCTGAACCTTAAGCCTGGCTTTCACCCCAAGTCTGGTCCGAACCAGCAAGTAAAATTTACAATGATATAAGATACGTTTTACAGTAATTGAAAATCCTTCTGCGCTGGAAAGCATATTAAATAAAAGTCGATCTTGAAAGTCTAACATAATATCAATACCTTTCAACTATCGTAAATGTGTCCAATGGCCTCCTTTTATGTGTTACTCATCTTAATATAAAATCATGAATCATAAAAACAAATCATACCCATTTGCCTGTGTACTGTATATTTGCATAACTTGAAACACAGATATTCTCACAAGATCCAGGAACAAATACTCTTGTTACTGTTGTCTTACACATCTGGGCATCTGCTTTCTTCAAACATTCTTTCGGTGTGTGGCATTGGGCATGTCAAGACCTACTGGGAAGACAATTGTTCTTAAGAGCCATGTCTGATCTTTTAGTATCTTATCCGGGACGTTTTGACGACATGTATTTGACATTCTGAAATAAAAAAAAATACAGAACAGAATTA
Organism: Atractosteus spatula; assembly: GCF_055471065.1. Classification (NCBI taxonomy): domain Eukaryota; kingdom Metazoa; phylum Chordata; class Actinopteri; order Semionotiformes; family Lepisosteidae; genus Atractosteus; species Atractosteus spatula. The sequence goes on along the minus strand of NC_142710.1, from coordinate 7,236,973 downwards.
GGCAGATGTACAATAACCTATAATGTGTAATTTAATTTCAGCAACAATGCAAACAAAAAATAAAAAGACAATTTTACCATTGTGAATTCAGATTCACCATGTAGGTTGATGAATATATAAGAACTATATCCAATAAAAAAAATTATAACTGCTCGAAGAGTCCCACAGTATATGATACAATAGGTGGCTCTGTAGTTTAAGCACAACAGTCCATAGTTTATCCTGTTTTCCATGATGTTCAGCAAACAGAAAGCATATGACTCCTCCTGGATGAGATATTCATATAGCTGGCTAGACTGGAGCATCTGAGACACAGTACCTCACTCAAGATTTAACCACAGTGTCTGCAACAGGGGCTCAAACCCACAACCCAGCAGTCACAAGTCAAGAGACTTCACCACTGCCCTGTATTACAATCTGATCAAGTAAAATTCAACAGAATCTTTATATCCATGTAAGAATTTTTTAAAGAATTTAAAAACAAAAAGGAAAAAAGCAAGTGCCCCATATTACCATTAATTCATTTGACCAAGCATATGGCTTGCTTCTTTCTGTGTAAAAAATTGTTAAAATAAATCATAATTTAATGTGCTTACTCTTTGAATACATATATTTGTGAACTAAAAGACTGAAATTATTGTGTTAAAAATGCTTTGATTCAAAGCAGAGAAGTAGAATTATTTCATTAACCATTTTATTAGAATTAATATAAAATATTCATCCTTATTAATTTTTAAGACTTGAAACAAGTGTGATTAGAAAATCCATGAACATTGTTTTGAGAACATGAATAAAGCAAAAGTGTTGGCTATTAGTTTTTACCAAGGATTAAAACTACAAAATATTGGTGAAAATTGTATTTACTAATATTCCATAGAGGAGGTAAATAAAATGTGAATTCAAGTTGTTGTTAGATTAGTTCAGAAATAAGTATTGAAAATGTATTAGGTTACTGTGTGATTACTTTGTATTAGCATCACATTAATACTTCAGTTTGGTTTACTTTTGGTCGGATATTTATTTATTAAAAAAAAGGTCCAAATTTGCAAACCATGTATTTGTTTGAATTTTAGATGTATGTTTTCAAACATAAAATAGCATTTATGTTTTGCTGCTCCTTTCACAGCAAGAGACAGCTTCAAGACAGTCTATATACAAGATTAACTCTAGATAGTTTACAGAATTATATGCTTGTTTCTCAAACTACTTATCTACAGTACAGTAAGCCAACAGGTATACCACTTACTATCAAGTCAATGTGAATGTATTCTCTACACTGTTTAAAGAGTAGGCAAAAACCTATGTAAAGTACAAGTTTCTGCAGTTTCACATCAAGAATAACATATGTTTGAAAAGCCGTGTCATTTCTACTTATCAAAAAAAATACGGTGACAAAGACACTTGCTTAACCCAGGAATGCTCACTGAGATAGTGTTGTACTTCATTTATACAAAACACAGAACACGTGCTCCTTCAGATTATTTTTTTCTTCCAAAAAGAGAAGTGTAATGATATTCTTCTGTTGTTTAAGCCAGTGCTGCTCTGCATGGGACAATATTATTGCATATGTAATGCAAGATATTAATATAGTTGGCAATATTATTCACAAATTAACTATTGTGTTTAAACCCAAGACTATTTTGTAGAAACGCAGTAATTTTCTAATTTAAATGCAATACTATCTCTTATAAACACAATAAATATATTTGTTTTTATCTGTGGTGCTAAGATTCCAAAGAGAACTGCAATATATGGTATATTAAGAAGTTCTGTATGGCACAGCGGCCCATAGCTTCTTCTGGTTTCCATGACCTTAAGCTAACAGAAAGCACATGGCTTCTTCTCTTGGATTAAATGTAGCAGTAAAGTCATCGCCCTCCCTGTGTGTAGCAGGGACCTCAGCCGCCTGGGCTAGGGGAGGTCTCCTTCAGCTCGCTTGGCTGGTTCCCTGTTGTGTTAGCTCAGAGACCTGGGTTCATGCCCCAGGTGTTGCGGGATGAACCAGTGGGGTGGAGCAGCAGAGGGCATGAGCCCGAGCGGAACCATGACGGTCACAGAAACAGTCATACATTCCACCCATCCAAACTGCTGGGTGGACTGGAGCAACTGGGACACAGTACCTCACTCAAGATATCTGTTACAATGTGATCAAATGAAATACACAGCAAAAGCATCTTTAACATTATCCCAGAATTCCACATGAATTTTAACAATAAAATGTCCACATCACCATCAATTAATTTGCCCAAGCATATGGATAACAGAGGTAAAACATTATGGGATCCTTTGTAAAGAAATGTTAAAATAATCATTTAATCTGTGATCTCCATTTCTAAAACCATAAAAGCTTGGCATGAAAGACCTAAACCACAAAATGTGTGTATGTGAAACGTTTTTAAACACAAAGTAGAGATTAGAGTTGTTTCACTAAGAAATTAATACCAATTCTTTATTGTTATCAATTTATGATACTCAAATCAAGTCCGATTAGTTCATCAATAAAGATCTTCAAAGGGGCAAAACTCTTGGCTATTCAGCTAAATTAAAATGAGGAAATATTGTGGAAAACTGCATTATGTTTTATACCAATTAATTAGAATTGTTAAGTCTGCACAGTATATTTGTTAAATCCTTCCATTTTCTAACCACTTTATCCAATACAGGGTCACGTTAAATTTAAAGTTAAAATGGAGATCGGTAGCAGCAACGTTAAGATTATCCCAAAGGTCGGTAGCATATTTTTGGAGACTTAAAAAAAATCATAAAAATGAACTATGCTTGTCTGTCCATCTCCGCTTGTCGCCGGATATCACGTCACCTAAGCACTGCCTCCATTGCTCCACAACGTGGACAATAGAAAACGTCTCTAGATTAACACGCTTACCGACAAGAAGATTTGCATTTGGTTTAGGTATGAGATACTGCCCATCGTGAGATACAAACAATATTGACCAATAGTTTGCTCCACAGACTAGGAGACGAAATGTCATACATGAGGAATTTAGGCAAAGACGATGATGAACCGATGGATTTTATGGAGGACAAAGAGGAGGAAATGGATTACCAAGAGCAAAGGGAAGAAGAAACGATGGATTACCAAGAGCAAGGGGAAGAAGAAACGATGGATTATCAAGAACAAGGAGAGGTACGGTTCTGTTTATTGTGTAATACATACTGAAAATATTTTATTTAAAATAGTACTGTAATACAGAACTATATTGTTTGTATGCCGATAATTTCTTTGTTCCTTCCCTGGTGATATGGCAGAATAGTAAATGAGGCAGCTAACTTAAATGACAAACAAATATTTACAATAATTCACAAACAATTATCATTACTTTGATACACAATTTTGTTTACAAACTGTTAGTACCTGGGTCCAGCCTTTTACAGAACCAGGAAACAACTGAATCATGCAAGTGAGGCACAAATACCTTTTGTGTTTTTTGTAGAAACACAATAATTTTCTCATTTAAATGCAATACTATCTCTTATAAACACAATAAATATTTTTGTTTTTATCTGTGGTGCTAAGCTTCGGTAGCAGCAACGTTGCACGTCACCTAAGCACTTCCTACCTACATCACACGTGGACGAAGAGTAATATGTCATTAAAGCGACAACTTTTTTGGCTGAACGTGCTTGCCCACGAGAGAATTGGTCTGCCAAAAGTAAGTTACATTCTGCAACATTACAATACAAAAATACAAAGATTGAACTGAGCACAGATTTCATTTGTAAACGAAAGCAAACCTGAGTTAAAACCAATCGTACGTTGGCCAGCAAAGCCTAATGGCGGAGCGGAGGTTTAAAATGTGGCTTACATTGTTTTACAAGCACGTGTTTTTTTTTCTTTTGCATTTGGTTTAGGTATAATTGTTTGCTCCACAGAGAAGGATACGAAATGTCATGTGTGAGGAATTTAGGCAAAGACGATGATGAACCGATGGATTTTATGGCGGACAGCGAGGATGAGATGGAATTTCAAAACCAAAGGGAAGAAACTATGGATTTTCAAGAGCAAGGAAAGGTACGGTTCTGTTCATTGTGTAATACAAACTGAAAATATTTCATCTAAAATAGTACTGTAATACAGAACTATATTGTTTGTATGCAGATAATTTCTTTGTTCCTTCCCTGGTGATATGGCAGAATAGTAAATGGGGCAGCTAACTTAAATGACAAACAAATATTTACAATAATTCACAAACAATGATCATTACGATACACAATTTTTTTTTACAAACTGTTAGTACCTGGGTCCAACCTTTTACAGAACCAGGAAACAAATAAATCATGCAAGTGAGGCGCAAATACCTTTGCCGTAAATGGGAGAAATGTGTCTCATAAAATGAAAGATACTAAAGAAAGACTCCCTGAATGAAAACTGAGCTAATGGGAACCTATTTTCCAAAGAAGTCCATCACTAAACATGTGCAAGATCTGCACCTGGTTCTTTAACCTGGTGGATACCACAAAAGGAAATAAAAATTCTGACAACTACAAGACAACACTCCCATTCCTAATTTAATATACTGGTCTCTTTGGTGCTGAAATTACAAGAAGTGTTCTGTAGATTGGCCTGCAAAAGAGGAGCTCGCTCACAGTGCAATGTCTTTTCTTCTGTGTCTCCATTTATTTTAAAGAGTTCACAGATTCTTATATATATATACACACACACATTGCATGGGGATTCACCTTTCCTGTATACTGTCCCCAAAACATGGGCGGTCTTTAGAACTTTCTAGTCATTGTTGGACATTGCCTGGCCTGCCTCTATTAACAAGAAAACAGACAGCTATGGAGCTTGAATCAACCTGACCATCACTCCAAGAAACTTTATTTAAGAGGTCTTTTATAAAACGTGATACCCCAGTGGCCTGCAAAACTATAAGGGTACTGTACTGCATTATCTTTCAGCACACCGCCGGTTCCCAACATTTGAAGCCAAAGAAATGCAGGCAACTGATCAAGTTAAGAAAGCTTCAAAGAGAGGTGTGTAAATATTCCATCCAGTTTTCTAGACAATGCTGCAGAAAAGGACTCCGATATTAGTGCAGAGAGAGACCACAATCTGACATCATTGTGGATGAGAACATCCTAGGAGACTTATGCCCACATGGTGCAATATTCATGGTAATATTCAAAAGTAAACAGCCATAACTTTTTGAAAAAAAAAAGTGTAATAACGGCTGTGTCAGTCCCTCACTTTGCAGTCTTGTTTTTTTAAAAGAACAGAAAGCCTCCAGCACCACACTCATCAATACACACAGCTCCAACTGAATTTTTTTACTACGTTAGTCCTGAGATTACATAGATAACTCCTTAATGGCTGGGAGAGTATGAAATAAGCTACCGCGTCATGTAGATGAAGCCTTCAGGAAACTTCTGGATGAGATTCTCCTCATACACTAGACGTGAAAAATGGCCTCCTCTGTTTTGTAACTATTCTAATGTTCTCATGCTAAGGACATTTTGTTGTTTCTATCTGGTCCATACAGTGATCTCAATATGTTAATACAACCAGCACTTTAATTAAAATATTGGCCTTGCCAGCTAACTATTTTTAAGGTACTGATTGGTTGAAGACTGAAGTGGACTGGACTGCAAGAACAGTTGGGTGCATAGTTGTTTTTTATTTTTATTTTGAGTGACTCTACTGGAGGGTCACACCCAAACAAGATTTTATGGGTTCCACGCTTCCAAAGTCCATCAACTAAACGGTTGGTTTGTTTAATTAATAACTCAGAGTCATTGTAAGAAAATAGGTGATCGTGTGAACCTTAAGTACAGTTCATCAATTTCCCTACGGGATTAATAAAGTATTATCTATCTATCTACAACAGTGTTAAGTCATGGAAAACCATTCAGTACCGTCTCCACAATTCTCACACAGCTGGGCAGCTCATAAATACTTACACATTCCAAATTTACTTTAAAAGTCTGATGTAATGACAAGTGGTCCTGCACATCTCCCAGCTGAATGAACTGAAGGCTAAGGCTATGCTTACTGAACTCCATTAGGAAGCCAACAACAAAAAACAGCAAATAACCACTAGGTGGAAGCATAAACCATGTAGTATACAGAGTTCAGGTGGGGAGCTGCGTCAGCATGCGTAGGCTACAAAGGAAGGAGTAATAGGTTCATTACACGCTGAAAAAAAGAAAAAAACCAACATTTCGGCCATGGAGCCTTCTTCAGGTGTGTGACATAGCCTTATACTTTTCTTCAGGTGTGCTCCTCCTCCATGGCCGAAACGTTGCGTTTTCTCTTTTCAGCATGGAACAAACCTGTTACTTGTTCCTTTGCAGCCTACGCATACTGACGCAGCTCCCCACCTGAACTACTTCAACCTACATCTGCTGCCACCCACTATGCCTACCACAACCATGTAGTACACAGTATATTTAATAGGGATCACCCCACTTGAAATCTGGAGTGTGAAATTCTTCCACCACAGCAGATGGCGTCGTCTTAGAATGCAGCAGTGTTCACATTGTACAAACTTCACCTTTTAGAGCCCCGCATTTTCCAGCAAAAATAATTACTTGTAAATTTGTCAGATTGATACAACAAGGGCGAAATCATACTGCACAAAACAGAAGAAATAATAAAAAAGAGTTCTATATAGGACCGTACAGAGCTCCAGATTTCACTTTATGTCTATAACATTCTCCTCTTCCCATCCGATACGTCTCGTTCGGCTTCTCACATATACAAATCAGAAAGGTTTAAAATCAATCCTTATGACTTTAACACCCACTGCTATGATGCCTTATCTTCCTACTGTTGGCAATTACGAATGCTGAAAATAAAGACCCTGTGAGGGCCTCAGGTAGGCTTATCTCTCGAGTGGTAATAGGAAATCCAAATAGAAAAGGCTACCAAAAAAGAAATACCCGGACTCGAATGGGCAGGTAAAAGCCAAGACCGGGTCGAGACAACACAGCGATCTAAAACTGCAAAGACAGAATCTAGCGAGAATCGGCAGGAAGGAAGAGAACAAGATTTTGGAAAAAAAAGGACGCATAAGGGAAAGAAGGAGGGTTAAAGTAGTGATGGGAGTGAAAGGTGATGGGAAGATTAGTTGCGGCCTGAGCGTCTGTTTAAGCGGGTGCGCGTGGGAATGTGACGGTGTTTGTGAGCGCGTGTGGAATACAGTATGTGACACCTACTGCACCTCATATTCTTATTTTGTCACAAACCAGAATATCACACAGAGATCTTGTCGCCCTTGAAATCAGTCCAAGTAGGGCAATGACTGCTGATCTCAGGTTTATTTGTCGAGTGTCAACAGGTTAAAGGAACTACTGTAAACCTCAGAGACTGAGAAATGACTTTTTGATAAATTCCTTCCTGCTAAAGATAGGGAACTATTTCCCACTTAGTGGTGAACAAAAAAACATGAAGTTGCAATTGGAAAGAAAAAGGGAATTCATTTAGAATGAAGAAGGGGAAATGGGACTTTGCACAAAGAAGTGTGGGTGGTGGGAACAGCCAAGTTAAAAAATGTTGACAAAAGCTGAACCTAAAAGTTTAACTCTAATGTGTAAGATGTTTCGGAGAGGAATGAGTTCCCATCCTTTTCCTAGCTTTACATAAGTTATAAGTATTAAACAGTACAAACATTAAAATCATTTGTAGTTTGCACTATAAAAAATGTCTACTGCTCTTATCAAACCACATGCAGTATCATTCTAGGGACATGCATCCACACCTTATACTTTTTGAAAGTATATGATTTATGTACAATTGCAAAACTAACATCAATATCATCTGAAGTGCTGTATATTGATAAGAGCAGTGCTGAAGACGTTCTGTTTTTTTTTTAAAGATCTGAGTGAATTGTTCAGATTGTGTTTATGATGTAAGGTCTGAATTTAATGTTTTTTTCTCTATATTCTTATTGTGTTTGCAGAAAAGGCAGAGGTGTGTGAGGGTCTCCAGACCTCTGGGTAGCTGTGAGCTATGTTCTCCCTGAGGATTCCTCAAATTAAAGAAAATTTAAACCAAAACTTTGCACAGGATTATTTCTTTAAACTTAACCATTACAAATCTTAAAGAGTTCCTTTGATCTTTAAATCAATAAAGAATAAATATAACTTCTCACAATTAACAACAATAACAAATAGCAAACAACACATGAAAATGGCTTCACTCAAGTCCAATACTCAAGTTCAACTCTCTTGAAGAAGATGCAGAAAACATCTGAAACTCTACGCAACAGCCATAGACATACTGCCACTCTATACCTCTTGTAATGTGGCAGCATAAATATAGAATTCAGAGCAACAAAACTAATCCACACAAACTCTCTCAAGAAATCCATAAAAATGCCTTTCACCAATGCACAGACCAGTTTAGATAACTTACATATTGACATATCAAAGCAACCATAACTATTGACTATTGAACTACTGTATAACAAAGACATCAGGATTCAAGATTTCTATATGTGCCATATACAACAACTGTATTGGAATGCTTACTCATTCAGCTGTACCCAGTAACAGTAGAGACAAAACAAATAGGCAGAAATGACAAACAGACATGGACAATAATACATGTTCCTTATTGAAGCAATTTAATTGATTATCAGATAAAAGGAGGCTATTTATCTCATAGGAACAAGGGCAGAAAGGAGTAGCAATACTGAAGTTTCTGTTGTCAGCAGGAGCTATCTGGAGACTGTAATCGTGTACCTTTGGTAAATAATGTATTATAATAACTTTATAACACCATTTGTGAATCTTTTGATATTCGTATCCAATAAGAAAAAAAGCCCTAGACACCAAAAATAAAAATGTGAAGGTTTATTTGCAATTAATAATCAGAGGAGCCAGTGCATTATAATTAAATATTCTGATGTTTCCACTGTTATCTATGGCACATTATTTCTGCTGTTGTCTGCCTGTTTGAAACAGTTTTTTTCTTTATCTTAACATACTGTGTGGGGAGCGATCAGGTTATCTGTGGGGTAATAGTGGGATACACACCCAATGTTAATGAGGCTAGAAAATGTATTGTAATGCCAAATTTATTTGTAGTTACCCATGCTTCACCAACAAAGTATTAATAAATATTTCTTCTGTTTGTGAATGTGTGTTTCCTTAAATCAACAGTAACAAATAACTCACAACATGTGAAAATGGCCTATTTATATCACTCCATGATTTCAGTCTCTTGAGGAACTTATAAAGTCTACTGAAATATTTTAAAATGGCTCTTCATCTATAGATGTACTGCCACTATCTTAATTTGTAATTGGCAACTTAAGTACAGCATTCATAGCAACTATATACAGATGCAGCCATTCAAAATGGGTGGGGTATTTCGCGGCATACCCCGGTGGGCGTGTCGCGGCATCACGCGGTGTCACGTGGTTAATCGCGCGTCATTTGACGTCATGCCGGAAACTATCCGGCGTCACCTTGTAAAACCGCCAGGGGGAGCTTAACCTCTCACGTACAGCATTTGAGCCTTTAATTTTGAACTGTGTATTACAGCATGTTAATCATCAGTCATTAAAATGTTGGTATATTTTATGAAAGCAAGATTGCTCAGTTGGACAAAAGTACACAACCTACCTTTATCAGAAATATTTATGCATCAAAGCCTTTACTGAAGATATTACTAATAGTATTAATAATGGATGACTTTGGACAAGCTGTATACTCAAAGTATAATTGTCACGGACGTCCAAAGGGACTAACCGTGGGGAGCAGGAGAGCGGAAAAAGACCCATGTGCGTAGCGGCGAGACGGGAAAAAGGCCCGGGCTCATAGTGCAAAGAGTTCAGGAATGCCGTATAGAAACCTATGCCCTCAGGGAGCGGACGTGGGGCCCCCTGGTGCTAGGCGGGTCTCAGGACATCCGAACGTCAATGCTGAGCGAGGACAGAGTGCAAGACCCGGAAATATATAGCCCAAGGGAAAGAGAGGGAGAGGAAGGACAGCAGACCGGAAACTAGGGACAGGACAGAGAAGGAGCGCCCTCTGGCTGCAGAGGGCGTGACAGTACCCCCCCCTTCATGGGCGACTCCCGACGCCCATACAAATACATGAGCTGCCCAGCACTGGGGGGAGGAAAAACCTCATTTAACTGAAAGGAAACCTCCGGGAATCCACGGCTGAGAGCTACCCCTTCCTCCGGGGTATAAACCTTTATTAGGTGGAGGAAGGGGGGGTAGAGAAGAGCTCCAGAGACTTAAAACAAAAAAGTACACAAGCACAAACACAACAGACAAAAACCTGGGAAAGACCAGGGAGACCAACCACACAAAACAGATAGGAACAAAAAACAGGAAGGAACCAAAGTTCCGAGACACAGGAAGCAGGGGGGAACAGAAAGGAGGGGAAACCAGGAAGAAAAAAAAAATCAAAACAAAAGGCAAAAAACAAGAAAAAACAGCAAAAAACCCCGGGGAAAAATACCGCAGACTGGGCAATTGGCACGTTTACATTCTAATGCTGATATCGGAGTGGACAACCTGAGGAAAGCCAGACCGAAGTCCGCTCACAGACACAGATGCCCGGAGTGATATCCAGCGAAAAGAATGGAGGAACGGCAGAAAGCTTACCATTCTATCACTGATATCGGAGTGAGCAAGACCAGGAAGAGCCAGGCACGAAAACCCGCTCCAGACACAGAAGCTCGGAGTGATATCCAGTAATAAGAATAGGAAAGCCAGCTCAACATTCAATCACTGATATCGGAGTGATCTACCCAAGGAAAGCCAGGTGCAGGACCTGCTCACAGGCACGGAAGATCGGAGTGATATCCAGCGATTAGAATAGAGGAACTGAAAAAGAAACAGCCCAGAGAACAAGAAAAAACTGCGGAAAGACAAAAAGCGCCGCTCGCGGGGTCAGAAAGTGGCTCAGCATTCTGTCACGGACGTCCAAAGGGACTAACCGTGGGGAGCAGGAGAGCGGAAAAAGACCCATGTGCGTAGCGGCGAGACGGGAAAAAGGCCCGGGCTCATAGTGCAAAGAGTTCAGGAATGCCGTACAGAAACCTATGCCCTCAGGGAGCGGACGTGGGGCCCCCTGGTGCTAGGCGGGTCTCAGGACATCCGAACGTCAATGCAGAGCGAGGACAGAGTGCAAGACCCGGAAATATATAGCCCAAGGGAAAGAGAGGGACAGGAAGGACAGCAGACCGGAAACTAGGGACAGGACAGAGAAGGAGCGCCCTCTGGCTGCAGAGGGCGTGACAATAATTTCTTTAGCACATTTGTACAAGCACTTGGAATCTGTCCAAGCCATACTTTGTCAGGCGTTTTGTTTTACTTCAACGGGCATAAAAACTTCCTTGCTTTTAACAGGGCGTTTCATAATTTCTAACTACGAAAATGATTTAAAATGCGACACTTATCATTCAACTAGAGCTCAAAATATCACAAGGATCCTCAAGAGCACAGCAAAGAGTGTATTAAAAGACACTTGTATTTATAAACGCTTTCTTTTCCGTATACCAGATTTTATGGAACCACTTCAGAGGGGTGTCAGTCAGTCAGATTCCAGGAATCGGTACTTTAAAGGAAAAATACAACCCGGTATTCCATTTCTCCATAACGATTTTAAGCATCGAAGTATTTAACTAGCATGTGAAATAGCATGTGAAAAAGTGGTAGTTTTAAGCTTTTCTGCCAATATAATATGGAATCGCGTATCTAAAGAATTTAATAATGGTATGATTATATTCATGTACTGCGACAGGGCTGTGTAGTGCTGTTTTGCCTCCCTGTTCATGCGAGCTGTCTTGTAGCCTACTGGTCTACAGTACGTGCCTGATTAGCAACTGGCAGGTTGTGTGTTCGGATCCAGCTGCTGCTGGACTTTTCTTTTAACAAACATTTCTTCGAAAAAATAGAATAGCGATATTATGGACAATCAATTGACTTTTATATTTCAAAATATCGCAACATGATCGATTCTAAGTCATTTTTGATAACAATGAATAGTCACCTTATTCCCTTCTGACAACGGTCCCTGCTTCTGCTTCCTGCTTCTATTGTGTGTGTGTGTGTGCAACAGAGTACATTTTTATAGAGAAATGGAGGCTGGACAGTATGCGTTACAATATAAACTTTTATATTGTTTTAAATCGTGTTCTGATTTAAATCGCAAACGTGTGTTATCCTTTACAGGATAAAAACAACCAGAACAGCAGCCAGGAAAAGACACTCCTATTTTATTTAAAACACAATACGCCAGGAAATGTGTCTGATGCATTAGGAAGTTAAAACAATTGGGTCGAAAACCTGGGCGTAACACCATTTCCTTTTTCTGATCACTCGCATTCTGGATACACATCTCACCTGTCCTGTTCTTTGTTTTCCTGGTTTGCTGATCATGCCTGCTGCGGTCCACTCCTACCCTCACACCTAAAGAATACTATTTTAAATTTCTTGGCGCAGTTCATTAACCCTTGTATGTGCTGTCCGCGCCCAAAATGCAATTTAAAAAAAGTCAAAAACCGCGCTCAAAATGCAATTTAAAGCTTAATAAGATACACTCTACAGGCATTCACAGGCATTTTCTGGTTCAGAAAAAAAGATCTAAAGTGCTACACATAACTTTCTTAATTCGATGTATTTAAAACAGTGAACTACTGCAGGTGTAACATAACATTCAGAAATACAATCGAGAATAGTTTTGTGGTGTTTGTTTAGATGAAACATTCCTAAAACGTATAACGTAACAAAATTAAAGACGATTAAATTCTGTAATCTTTCCACTTGTACTGTGAGTCATCGGAAAGTTTCTGCTTTGTGTAAGGATGGTGTAGTGGTTTGATGGGTTTACTGAGACAATTATCAATTGTAGCAGTAATCACAAGGTTGTTCGTTGGGGCTTTTAGAAAATCAATCGTCAGAACAACTAACAACGCACACACACGGGTTCAATACACGAGATACATTTATTAATATAAACTGTGCACCAAACATATATTAGTCTGCCTGGATACGAGCGGCAGACCTTACTGTGAGGGTTATCAATATACAAGGTATATAATCTCGAAGAGATGCAAACACAAAGAGATACACAACAGAGAATATATGTCAATATATATCGTTCGGTTACCAAATCGCTAATCAGTGTTATTACCCACTGTTACTCTAAACTCGGAAGTAAATACATTACTCACGAATTAAATTGATAACAACTTGTGTTGAGGTACAATTAAATTCTCGAGACGCAATGTAGAACATGGGGTTTACTTATCCACTGTGTTTGGATTTGGAATTTCCCGGCACGAACACCAAACCAGCTGACAGGCTCTGTTGCAGCCTCTGTTGCAGCGGTTGTCCAATGGGCGTTGTGTCGGCGTCCTCTGGCTACCGGCCAACCAGTCGAGGTGCAGCTCGGAGTAGGACGGGCGGAGGAATCTAACTGCGGCGCGCAGGGCAGTCGTTGCTCCGAGGGGATCTACCAGCAGTCCGGCTGGCTAGTAGAAAGTCTCTATGCACAGAGTGTGACCGCGAGTCTTCACAAGTCACTCTTTTGCCTGGGAAGAAACTGGTTCGTTCCCGGTCCAGCGCTGCTTCTGAATAAGCTATTCAGGTTGTCGACGAGGGTCCAACTGTAGGCTGCCGTTGATCAAGCGGAGCATTCACGTTGGTAGAATTCTGAGTACGTACGGGATCCTCGGCCTTGCGCTTAGGACAAAGTCCAAGTCCTTTTGCAGACAACAGCAGTTGTCACGTGATTGTCTCTGAGGATGCGCGAAAATGGCCAAGGAGAGCCCAGAACTGAGCTTGCACTCCCTTTTTGATCAAGACCCAGATGTGTGCTGATTGGTTGAGAGTTTGGCGGGCATTGGAGACCCACGTGGTATTACCAGTCCCTGATTGGTTGGTCAAGGTGAGATATAAGTCACTTACTCTTGACACTTAGCAATGCAGTCCAGATGTCCTTTCAGCACTCCCTAGACAGATAGGCGCCAGTGGATGACCATTGATCATGATGGCCAGACTTAGCTACTTGCATCCCCGTCTGGGAGCTTGCTTCTTATCAAAAGGAAAACATCTTAAATCAGCTTGCCTGAATTCTTTCTCTGTGGCTGCACCACAGAGATGGAGGGTGAGATGGGGCCTCCTTTAGGAGCATACCAACGCTTAATTCTGTCTTATTAACAAGCATTGCCACTACAATGGTATCGAAAAGCAATCTTAAGTGGTGAGAAAGCTGTGCTCAATGTATTTAAGGGACTTAAAAGTAAAAGGAGATGCTTCATATTGCTTGACTAATTTTAATTCCCAACAAGAATTGTACCCATCTGTCATGCAAATAAAACACCTTGAATTGAATTGAATTGAGGGAGAGAGGGGGGGAGGGGGACAGAGATAGACAGGACTCAAGGCAAATAAGATACTTATGGGTACACAGGCATTCACGACAGCAACATATGAAACGTTTGCACGTACTGTATAGTCATTTACCAATACACAGATCACTTCAGCTCTTGCATACTGTGACAGAAAGTGTCAGTAATTAATGTCATGTGTTGCCCATTACTCATCAATAACAAGTGCAACAGACAAGAGAGATTTATTGATTTAATATTAATTACACATTATTACAAGAATTAATATGTATTTATGTCTTACCTGAGTATTGTGTCCATTAAAGCCAGATAATCCAGGCTAGAAAAAGATTTTAAATATATAAAACGTTGCCTGGTGAAACATATCCCCCAGTATTTGCCTTTGTCTGTTAAAGTATAAATACAGGAACAAGGTTGTACAGTAATATATCTACACAGTCCCTCCCACAATACAGGAAATCTGACCAGTTTCCCTGATTTTATCAACAACATTTGTTTCCAAACTTTGCAGAACCAGGAAACAACTGAATCATGCAAGTGAGGCGCAAATACCTTAGCCGTAAATGGGAGAAATGTGTCTCATAAAACTGTAAGGGTACTGCTCTGCATTATCTTTCAGCACACCGCCGGTTCCCAACATTTGAAGCCAAAGAAATGCAAGCAACTGATCAAGTTAAGAAAGCTTCAAAGAGAGGTGTGTAAATATTCCATCCAGTTTTCTAGACAATGCTGCAGAAAAGGACTCCGATATTAGTGCAAGGAGAGACCACAATCTGACACCACAGCAGATGAGAACATCCTAGGAGACTTATAGGTTTATTCCATGCTGGAAAGAGAAGAAAGAAAACACAACGTTTCGGCCGTGGAGCCTTCTTCAGGTGTGTGGAGTACCCTTATACTTTTCTTCAGGTGTGCTCCTCCTCCACGGTCGAAACGTTGCGTTTTCTCTCTTCTTTTCAGCATGGAACAAACCCATTACTTGTTCCTTTGCAGCCTACGCATACTGACGCAGCTCCCCACCTGAACTACTTCAACCTACATCTGCTGCCACCCACTATGCCTACCACAACCATGTAGTACACAGTATATTTAATAGAGATCACCCCACTTGAAATCTGGAGTGTGGAATTCTGCCACCGCAGCAGATGGCGTCGTCTTAGAATGCAGCAGTGTTCACATTGTACAAACTTCACCTTTTAGAGCCCCGCATTTTCCAGCAAAAATAATTACTTGTAAATTTGTCAGATTGATACAACAAGGGCGAAATCATACTGCACAAAACAGAAGAAATAATAAAAAAGAGTTCTATATAGGACCGTACAGAGCTCCAGATTTCACTTTATGTCTATAACATTCTCCTCTTCCCATCCGATACGTCTCGTTCGGCTTCTCACATATACAAATCAGAAAGGTTTAAAATCAATCCTTATGACTTTAACACCCACTGCTATGATGCCTTATCTTCCTACTGTTGGCAATTACGAATGCTGAAAATAAAGACCCTGTGAGGGCCTCAGGTAGGCTTATCTCTCGAGTGGTAATAGGAAATCCAAATAGAAAAGGCTACCAAAAAAGAAATACCCGGACTCGAATGGGCAGGTAAAAGCCAAGACCGGGTCGAGACAACACAGCGATCTAAAACTGCAAAGACAGAATCTAGCGAGAATCGGCAGGAAGGAAGAGAACAAGATTTTGGAAAAAAAAGGACGCATAAGGGAAAGAAGGAGGGTTAAAGTAGTGATGGGAGTGAAAGGTGATGGGAAGATTAGTTGCGGCCTGAGCGTCTGTTTAAGCGGGTGCGCGTGGGAATGTGACGGTGTTTGTGAGCGCGTGTGGAATACAGTATGTGACACCTACTGCACCTCATATTCTTATTTTGTCACAAACCAGAATATCACACAGAGATCTTGTCGCCCTTGAAATCAGTCCAAGTAGGGCAATGACTGCTGATCTCAGGTTTATTTGTCGAGTGTCAACAGGTTAAAGGAACTACTGTAAACCTCAGAGACTGAGAAATGACTTTTTGATAAATTCCTTCCTGCTAAAGATAGGGAACTATTTCCCACTTAGTGGTGAACAAAAAAACATGAAGTTGCAATTGGAAAGAAAAAGGGAATTCATTTAGAATGAAGAAGGGGAAATGGGACTTTGCACAAAGAAGTGTGGGTGGTGGGAACAGCCAAGTTAAAAAATGTTGACAAAAGCTGAACCTAAAAGTTTAACTCTAATGTGTAAGATGTTTCGGAGAGGAATGAGTTCCCATCCTTTTCCTAGCTTTACATAAGTTATAAGTATTAAACAGTACAAACATTAAAATCATTTGTAGTTTGCACTATAAAAAATGTCTACTGCTCTTATCAAACCACATGCAGTATCATTCTAGGGACATGCATCCACACCTTATACTTTTTGAAAGTATATGATTTATGTACAATTGCAAAACTAACATCAATATCATCTGAAGTGCTGTATATTGATAAGAGCAGTGCTGAAGACGTTCTGTTTTTTTTTTTAAAGATCTGAGTGAATTGTTCAGATTGTGTTTATGATGTAAGGTCTGAATTTAATGTTTTTTTCTCTATATTCTTATTGTGTTTGCAGAAAAGGCAGAGGTGTGTGAGGGTCTCCAGACCTCTGGGTAGCTGTGAGCTATGTTCTCCCTGAGGATTCCTCAAATTAAAGAAAATTTAAACCAAAACTTTGCACAGGATTATTTCTTTAAACTTAACCATTACAAATCTTAAAGAGTTCCTTTGATCTTTAAATCAATAAAGAATAAATATAACTTCTCACAATTAACAACAATAACAAATAGCAAACAACACATGAAAATGGCTTCACTCAAGTCCAATACTCAAGTTCAACTCTCTTGAAGAAGATGCAGAAAACATCTGAAACTCTTCGCAACAGCCATAGACATACTGCCACTCTATACCTCTTGTAATGTGGCAGCATAAATATAGAATTCAGAGCAACAAAACTAATCCACACAAACTCTCTCAAGAAATCCATAAAAATGCCTTTCACCAATGCACAGACCAGTTTAGATAACTTACATATTGACATATCAAAGCAACCATAACTATTGACTATTGAACTACTGTATAACAAAGACATCAGGATTCAAGATTTCTATATGTGCCATATACAACAACTGTATTGGAATGCTTACTCATTCAGCTGTACCCAGTAACAGTAGAGACAAAACAAATAGGCAGAAATGACAAACAGACATGGACAATAATACATGTTCCTTATTGAAGCAATTTAATTGATTATCAGATAAAAGGAGGCTATTTATCTCATAGGAACAAGGGCAGAAAGGAGTAGCAATACTGAAGTTTCTGTTGTCAGCAGGAGCTATCTGGAGACTGTAATCGTGTACCTTTGGTAAATAATGTATTATAATAACTTTATAACACCATTTGTGAATCTTTTGATATTCGTATCCAATAAGAAAAAAAGCCCTAGACACCAAAAATAAAAATGTGAAGGTTTATTTGCAATTAATAATCAGAGGAGCCAGTGCATTATAATTAAATATTCTGATGTTTCCACTGTTATCTATGGCACATTATTTCTGCTGTTGTCTGCCTGTTTGAAACAGTTTTTTTCTTTATCTTAACATACTGTGTGGGGAGCGATCAGGTTATCTGTGGGGTAATAGTGGGATACACACCCAATGTTAATGAGGCTAGAAAATGTATTGTAATGCCAAATTTATTTGTAGTTACCCATGCTTCACCAACAAAGTATTAATAAATATTTCTTCTGTTTGTGAATGTGTGTTTCCTTAAATCAACAGTAACAAATAACTCACAACATGTGAAAATGGCCTATTTATATCACTCCATGATTTCAGTCTCTTGAGGAACTTATAAAGTCTACTGAAATATTTTAAAATGGCTCTTCATCTATAGATGTACTGCCACTATCTTAATTTGTAATTGGCAACTTAAGTACAGCATTCATAGCAACTATATACAGATGCAGCCATTCAAAATGGGTGGGGTATTTCGCGGCATACCCCGGTGGGCGTGTCGCGGCATCACGCGGTGTCACGTGGTTAATCGCGCGTCATTTGACGTCATGCCGGAAACTATCCGGCGTCACCTTGTAAAACCGCCAGGGGGAGCTTAACCTCTCACGTACAGCATTTGAGCCTTTAATTTTGAACTGTGTATTACAGCATGTTAATCATCAGTCATTAAAATGTTGGTATATTTTATGAAAGCAAGATTGCTCAGTTGGACAAAAGTACACAACCTACCTTTATCAGAAATATTTATGCATCAAAGCCTTTACTGAAGATATTACTAATAGTATTAATAATGGATGACTTTGGACAAGCTGTATACTCAAAGTATAATTGTCACGGACGTCCAAAGGGACTAACCGTGGGGAGCAGGAGAGCGGAAAAAGACCCATGTGCGTAGCGGCGAGACGGGAAAAAGGCCCGGGCTCATAGTGCAAAGAGTTCAGGAATGCCGTATAGAAACCTATGCCCTCAGGGAGCGGACGTGGGGCCCCCTGGTGCTAGGCGGGTCTCAGGACATCCGAACGTCAATGCTGAGCGAGGACAGAGTGCAAGACCCGGAAATATATAGCCCAAGGGAAAGAGAGGGAGAGGAAGGACAGCAGACCGGAAACTAGGGACAGGACAGAGAAGGAGCGCCCTCTGGCTGCAGAGGGCGTGACAGTACCCCCCCCTTCATGGGCGACTCCCGACGCCCATACAAATACATGAGCTGCCCAGCACTGGGGGGAGGAAAAACCTCATTTAACTGAAAGGAAACCTCCGGGAATCCACGGCTGAGAGCTACCCCTTCCTCCGGGGTATAAACCTTTATTAGGTGGAGGAAGGGGGGGTAGAGAAGAGCTCCAGAGACTTAAAACAAAAAAGTACACAAGCACAAACACAACAGACAAAAACCTGGGAAAGACCAGGGAGACCAACCACACAAAACAGATAGGAACAAAAAACAGGAAGGAACCAAAGTTCCGAGACACAGGAAGCAGGGGGGAACAGAAAGGAGGGGAAACCAGGAAGAAAAAAAAAATCAAAACAAAAGGCAAAAAACAAGAAAAAACAGCAAAAAACCCCGGGGAAAAATACCGCAGACTGGGCAATTGGCACGTTTACATTCTAATGCTGATATCGGAGTGGACAACCTGAGGAAAGCCAGACCGAAGTCCGCTCACAGACACAGATGCCCGGAGTGATATCCAGCGAAAAGAATGGAGGAACGGCAGAAAGCTTACCATTCTATCACTGATATCGGAGTGAGCAAGACCAGGAAGAGCCAGGCACGAAAACCCGCTCCAGACACAGAAGCTCGGAGTGATATCCAGTAATAAGAATAGGAAAGCCAGCTCAACATTCAATCACTGATATCGGAGTGATCTACCCAAGGAAAGCCAGGTGCAGGACCTGCTCACAGGCACGGAAGATCGGAGTGATATCCAGCGATTAGAATAGAGGAACTGAAAAAGAAACAGCCCAGAGAACAAGAAAAAACTGCGGAAAGACAAAAAGCGCCGCTCGCGGGGTCAGAAAGTGGCTCAGCATTCTGTCACGGACGTCCAAAGGGACTAACCGTGGGGAGCAGGAGAGCGGAAAAAGACCCATGTGCGTAGCGGCGAGACGGGAAAAAGGCCCGGGCTCATAGTGCAAAGAGTTCAGGAATGCCGTACAGAAACCTATGCCCTCAGGGAGCGGACGTGGGGCCCCCTGGTGCTAGGCGGGTCTCAGGACATCCGAACGTCAATGCAGAGCGAGGACAGAGTGCAAGACCCGGAAATATATAGCCCAAGGGAAAGAGAGGGACAGGAAGGACAGCAGACCGGAAACTAGGGACAGGACAGAGAAGGAGCGCCCTCTGGCTGCAGAGGGCGTGACAATAATTTCTTTAGCACATTTGTACAAGCACTTGGAATCTGTCCAAGCCATACTTTGTCAGGCATTTTGTTTTACTTCAACGGGCATAAAAACTTCCTTGCTTTTAACAGGGCGTTTCATAATTTCTAACTACGAAAATGATTTAAAATGCGACACTTATCATTCAACTAGAGCTCAAAATATCACAAGGATCCTCAAGAGCACAGCAAAGAGTGTATTAAAAGACACTTGTATTTATCAACGCTTTCTTTTCCGTATACCAGATTTTATGGAACCACTTCAGAAGGGTGTCAGCCAGTCAGATTCCAGGAATCGGTACTTTAAAGGAAAAATACACACCGGTATTCCATTTCTCCATAACGATTTTAAGCATCGAAGTATTTAACTAGCATGTGAAATAGCGTGTGAAAAAGTGGTAGTTTTAAGCTTTTCTGCCAATATAATATGGAATCGCGTATCTAAAGAATTTTATAACGGTATGATTATATTCGTGTACTGCGACAGGGCTGTGTAGTGCTGTTTCGCCTCCCTGCTCATGCGAGTTGTCTTGTAGCCTACTGGTCTACAGTACGTGCCTGACTAGTAACTGGCAGGTTGTGTGTTCGAACCCAGCTGGTGCTGGACTCTTCTTTTAACAAACATTTCTTCGAAAAAATAGAATAGCGATATTATGGACAATCAATTGACTTTTATATTTCAAAATATCGCAACATGATCGATTCTAAGTCATTTTTGATAACAATGAATAGTCACCTTATTCCCTTCTGACAACGGTCCCTGCTTCTGCTTCCTGCTTCTATTGTGTGTGTGTGTGTGCAACAGAGTACATTTTTATAGAGAAATGGAGGCTGGACAGTATGCGTTACAATATAAACTTTTATATTGTTTTAAATCATGTTCTGATTTAAATCGCAAACGTGTGTTATCCTTTACAGGATAAAAACAACCAGAACAGCAGCCAGGAAAAGACACTCCTATTTTATTTAAAACACAATACGCCAGGAAATGTGTCTGATGCATTAGGAAGTTAAAACAATTGGGTCGAAAACCTGGGCGTAACACCATTTCCTTTTTCTGATCACTCGCATTCTGGATACACATCTCACCTGTCCTGTTCTTTGTTTTCCTGGTTTGCTGATCATGCCTGCTGCGGTCCACTCCTACCCTCACACCTAAAGAATACTATTTTAAATTTCTTGGCGCAGTTCATTAACCCTTGTATGTGCTGTCCGCGCCCAAAATGCAATTTAAAAAAAGTCAAAAACCGCGCTCAAAATGCAATTTAGAGCTTAATAAGATACACTCTACAGGCATTCACAGGCATTTTCTGGTTCAGAAAAAAAGATCTAAAGTGCTACACATAACTTTCTTAATTTGATGTATTTAAAACAGTGAACTACTGCAGGTGTAACATAACATTCAGAAATACAATCGAGAATAGTTTTGTGGTGTTTGTTTAGATGAAACATTCCTAAAACGTATAACGTAACAAAATTAAAGACGATTAAAATCTGTAATCTTTCCACTTGTACTGTGAGTCATCGGAAAGTTTCTGCTTTGTGTAAGGATGGTATCGAAAAGCAATCTTAAGTGGTGAGAAAGCTGTGCTCAATGTATTTAAGGGACTTAAAAGTAAAAGGAGATGCTTCATATTGCTTGACTAATTTTAATTCCCAACAAGAATTGTACCCATCTGTCATGCAAATAAAACACCTTGAATTGAATTGAATTGAGGGAGAGAGGGGGGGAGGGGGACAGAGATAGACAGGACTCAAGGCAAATAAGATACTTATGGGTACACAGGCATTCACGACAGCAACATATGAAACGTTTGCACGTACTGTATAGTCATTTACCAATACACAGATCACTTCAGCTCTTGCATACTGTGACAGAAAGTGTCAGTAATTAATGTCATGTGTTGCCCATTACTCATCAATAACAAGTGCAACAGACAAGAGAGATTTATTGATTTAATATTAATTACACATTATTACAAGAATTAATATGTATTTATGTCTTACCTGAGTATTGTGTCCATTAAAGCCAGATAATCCAGGCTAGAAAAAGATTTTAAATATATAAAACGTTGCCTGGTGAAACATATCCCCCAGTATTTGCCTTTGTCTGTTAAAGTATAAATACAGGAACAAGGTTGTACAGTAATATATCAACACAGTCCCTCCCACAATACAGGAAATCTGACCAGTTTCCCTGATTTTATCAACAACATTTGTTTCCAAACTTTGCAGAACCAGGAAACAACTGAATCATGCAAGTGAGGCGCAAATACCTTAGCCGTAAATGGGAGAAATGTGTCTCATAAAACTGTAAGGGTACTGCTCTGCATTATCTTTCAGCACACCGCCGGTTCCCAACATTTGAAGCCAAAGAAATGCAAGCAACTGATCAAGTTAAGAAAGCTTCAAAGAGAGGTGTGTAAATATTCCATCCAGTTTTCTAGACAATGCTGCAGAAAAGGACTCCGATATTAGTGCAAGGAGAGACCACAATCTGACACCACAGCAGATGAGAACATCCTAGGAGACTTATAGGTTTATTCCATGCTGGAAAGAGAAGAAAGAAAACACAACGTTTCGGCCGTGGAGCCTTCTTCAGGTGTGTGGAGTACCCTTATACTTTTCTTCAGGTGTGCTCCTCCTCCACGGTCGAAACGGTGCGTTTTCTCTCTTCTTTTCAGCATGGAACAAACCCATTACTTGTTCCTTTGCAGCCTACGCATACTGACGCAGCTCCCCACCTGAACTAATTCAACCTACATCTGCTGCCACCCACTATGCCTACCACAACCATGCAGTACACAGTATATGTAATAGAGATCACCCCACTTGAAATCTGGAGTGTGGAATTCTGCCACCGCAGCAGATGGCGTCGTCTTAGAATGCAACAGTGTTCACATTGTGAACTAACATCAATATCATTTGGAGTGCTGTATATTGATAAGAGCAGTGTTGAAGGTGTTCTGTTTTTTTAAAGAGATCTGAGTGAATTGTTCAGATTGTGTTTATGATGTAAGGTCTGAATTAAATATTTTTTTCTCTATATTCTTATTGTGTTTGCAGAAAAGGCAGAGGTGTGTGAGGGTCTCCAGACCTCTGGGTAGCTGTGAGCTATGTTCTCCCTGAGGATTCCTCAAATTAAAGAAAATTTAAACCAAAACTTTGCACAGGATTATTTCTTTAAACTTAACTGAAGGTTTATTTGCAATTTTTAATCAGAGGAGCCAGTGCATTATATTTAAATATTCTGATGTTTCCACTGTTATCTATGGCACATTATTTCTGCTGTTGTCTGCCTGTTTGAAACAGTTTTTTTCTTTATCTTAACATACTGTGTGGGGAGCGATCAGGTTATCTGTGGGGTAATAGTGGGATACACACCCAATGTTAATGAGGCTAGAAAATGTATTGTAATGCCAAATTTATTTGTAGTTACCCATGCTTCACCAACAAAGTATTAATAAATATTTCTTCTGTTTGTGAATGTGTGTTTCCTTAAATCAACAGTAACAAATAACTCACAACATGTGAAAATGGCCTATTTATATCACTCCATGATTTCAGTCTCTTGAGGAACTTATAAAGTCTACTGAAATATTTTAAAATGGCTCTTCATCTATAGATGTACTGCCACTATCTTAATTTGTAATTGGCAACTTAAGTACAGCATTCATAGCAACTATATACAGATGCAGCCATTCAAAATGGGTGGGGTATTTCGCGGCATACCCCGGTGGGCGTGTCGCGGCATCACGCGGTGTCACGTGGTTAATCGCGCGTCATTTGACGTCATGCCGGAAACTATCCGGCGTCACCTTGTAAAACCGCCAGGGGGAGCTTAACCTCTCATGTACAGCAGTTGAGCTTTTAATTTTGAACTGTGTATTACAGCATGTTAATCATCAGTCATTAAAATGTTGGTATATTTTATGAAAGCAAGATTGCTCAGTTGGACAAAAGTACACAACCTACCTTTATCAGAAATATTTATGCATCAAAGCCTTTACTGAAGATATTACTAATAGTATTAATAATGGATGACTTTGGACAAGCTGTATACTCAAAGTTTAATTTCTTTAGCACATTTGTACAAGCACTTGGAATCTGTCCAAGCCATACTTTGTCAGGCGTTTTGTTTTACTTCAACGGGCATAAAAACTTCCTTGCTTTTAACAGGGCGTTTCATAATTTCTAACTACGAAAATGATTTAAAATGCGACACTTATCATTCAACTAGAGCTCAAAATATCACAAGGATCCTCAAGAGCACAGCAAAGAGTGTATTAAAAGACACTTGTATTTATCAACGCTTTCTTTTCCGTATACCAGATTTTATGGAACCACTTCAGAAGGGTGTCAGCCAGTCAGATTCCAGGAATCGGTACTTTAAAGGAAAAATACACACCGGTATTCCATTTCTCCATAACGATTTTAAGCATCGAAGTATTTAACTAGCATGTGAAATAGCGTGTGAAAAGTGGTAGTTTTAAGCTTTTCTGCTAATATAATATGGAATCGCGTATCTAAAGAATTTAATAACGGTATGATTATATTCGTGTACTGCGACAGGGCTGTGTAGTGCTGTTTCGCCTCCCTGTTCATGCGAGCTGTCTTGTAGCCTACTGGTCTACAGTACGTGCCTGACTAGCAACTGGCAGGTTGTGTGTTTGATTCCAGCTGGTGCTGGACTTTTCTTTTAACAAACATTTCTTTGAAAAAATAGAATAGCGATATTATGGACAATCAATTGACTTTTATATTTCAAAATATCGCAACATGATCGATTCTAAGTCATTTTTGATAACAATGAATAGTCACCTTCTTCCCTTCTGACAACGGTCCCTGCTTCTGCTTCCTGCTTCTATTGTGTGTGTGTGTGCAACAGAGTACATTTTTATAGAGAAATGGAGGCTGGACAGTATGCCTTACAATATAAACATTTATATTGATTTAAATCGTGTTCTGATTTAAATCGCAAACGTGTGTTATCCTTTACAGGATAAAAACAACCAGAACAGCAGCCAGGGAAAGACACTCCTATTTTATTTAAAACACAATACGCCAGGAAATGTGTCTGATGCATTAGCAAGTTAAAACAATTGGGTCGAAAACCTGGGCGTAACACCATTTCCTTTTTCTGATCACTCGCATTCTGGATACACATCTCACCTGTCCTGCTCTTTGTTTTCCTGGTTTGCTGATCATGCCTGCTGCGGTCCACTCCTACCCTCACACCTAAAGAATACTATTTTAAATTTCTTGGCGCAGTTCATTAACCCTTGTATGTGCTGTCCGCGCCCAAAATGCAATTTAAAAAAAGTCAAAAACCGCGCTCAAAATGCAATTTAGAGCTTAATAAGATACACTCTACAGGCATTCACAGGCATTTTCTGGTTCAGAAAATAAGATCTTAAGTGCTACACATAACTTTCTTAATTCGATGTATTTAAAACAGTGAACTACTGTAGGTGTAACATAACATTCAGAAATACAATCGAGAATAGTTTTGTGGTGTTTGTTTAGATGAAACGTTCCTAAAACGTATAACGTAACAAAATTAAAGACGATTAAAATCTGTAATCTTTCCACTTGTACTGTGAGTCATCGGAAAGTTTCTGCTTTGTGTAAGGATGGTATCGAAAAGCAATCTTAAGTGGTGAGAAAGCTGTGCTCAATGTATTTAAGGGACTTAAAAGTAAAAGGAGATGCTTCATATTGCTTGACTAATTTTAAAAACTAACTTATAAATGCAGACGCTCCCTCGGTGCCACGCCAGGTGTAAATATCAAAATATACATTCCCAACAAGAATTGTACCCATCTGTCATGCAAATAAAACACCTTGAATTGAATTGAATTGAGGGAGAGAGGGGGAGAGGGGGACAGAGATAGACAGGCCTCAAGGCAAATAAGATACTTATGGGTACGCAGGCATTCACGACAGCAACATTTGAAACGTTTGCACGTACTGTATAGTTAAGTTATTACTTGGTTTTCAAAGTGCAATGAAATGCAATATTGTTGTTGTTGCTGTTCTTGTTGTTTTTATCCTGTAAAGCGTTTTGAGAAGCCACCTTTAAAGGCGATATATACTGTAAAAGCGCTGATTCTTCTGGAATGTGTTCCGCAGGGGATTCAAATTTTTATTTATTTATTTTTTAATTGCGTATCTAAGGAAATCTCAGTATAACTTTGTTCATGAACAAACAGTGGCATGTTACATTATCATTCGTTTTTTTGTTAACAAGGCTCGCCAGCTAATGTGAATCGAAACCTGTCTTGCTAGCTTTTAAAGTTGTGCATGTGTAAACGATAATTGAAATAGAGAAAAAAGACATGACTGACAAGCTGATACATACTCTTAGAGTTTGATTAATAGGGAATATAATACAAAAATATAGTACTAAAATAGGTACTACAACTTTTAAAGGTGATAAGTAAAATAAAGTTTTTATTATTGTTATAGAGAAACATGATCAGATTTTCCCTGGTTCAGAAAAAAAGATCTAAAGTGCTACACATAACTTTCTTAATTCGATGTATTTAAAGCAGTGAACTACTGTAGGTGTAACATAACATTCAGAAATACAATCGAGAATAGTTTTGTGGTGTTTGTTTAGATGAAACGTTCCTAAAACGTATAAAGTAACAAAATTAAAGACGATTAAAATCTGTAATCTTTCCACTTGTACTGTAAGTCATCGGAAAGTTTCTGCTTTGTGTAAGGATGGTATCAAAAAGCAATCTTAAGTGGTGAGTAAGCTGTGCTCAATGTTTTTAAGGGACTTAAAAGTAAAAGGAGATGCTTCATATTGCTTGACTAATTTTAAAAACTAAGTTATAAATGCAGACACTCCCTCGGTGCCGCGCCGGGTGTAAATATCAAAATATACATACCCAAAACTGATTGTACCCATCTGTCATGCAAATAAAACACCTTGAATTGAATTGAATTGAGGGAGAGAGAGATAACCAGGACTCAAGGCAAATAAGATACACTCCACAGGCATTCACAACAGCAACATATGAAACGTTTGCACGTATAGTTAAGTTACTTGGTTTTCAAAGTGCAATGAAATACAATATTGTTGTTGTTGTTGCTGTTCTTGTTGTTTTTATCCTGTAAAGTGTTTTGAGAAGCCACCTTTAAAGGCGATATATACTGTAAAACCACTGATTCTTATGGAATGTGTTCCGCCGGGGATTCAAATTTTTTTTATTTTTTTTTTAATCGCGTATCTAAGGAAATCTCAGTATAACTTTGTTCATGAACAAACAGTGGCATGTTACATTATTATTAGTTTTTTTGTTAAAAAAACTCGCCAGCTAATGTGAATCGAAACCTGTCTTTCTAGCTTTTAAAGTCGTGCGATGTGTAAACCAGAATTCAAATAGAGAAAAAAAGACCTGACTGACAAGATTTAAGATGTGGCTGTCAATGTTGGATTAAAAAAAACACATTGCCCGACGTTTGTTGCATTGCTTGAAAAATAACTTTATTTCGAGAGACTGGATAAGTAATCCAAGTGTTTTTTTTAACTTCCTGAAAAACAACTAATAATTTAACTATATGTGCAAACGTTTTATGATATGTCGCTGTTGTGAATGTCTGTGGACATGTGCTGGCTGGACAGGAGGCTCCACTGTACACAAAGAGGGGCGGGAGGAGGGGACAAGCCAATACATACTCTTAGAGTTTGATTAATAGGGAATATAATACAAAAATATAGTACTAAAAATAAGATACACTCTACAGACATTCACAACGGCGGCTGTCAGAAGATAGGACACAGCGGTTCAGGCACCCGCTGAATGGAAAAGGGGCACTTTAATGTTCTGTATGGCTAATACTAAAGCCAATACTGGCTCAATACCCTCAATGGGCTTTGATGTGCTAATGCGTTGGTTTAACAGTCCTTGGTGTATTTATGCTATATTCACATGTACAGCTAGAATGTTCATTGTCTCCCAATGAAAGGCGGTGCCTTTTGCCGAAGTCGGGAGACATTAGAGGCTTGCCACACCCGGACTGTTAAACCAACGCATTAGCACGTCAAAGCCCATTGAGGGTATTGAGCCAGTAGTACCTTTTTTAGTACTATATTTTTGTATTATATTCCCTATTAATCAAACTCTAAGAGTATGTATCGGCTTATCAGTCAGGTCTTTTTTCTCTATTTGAATTGTGGTTTACACATCGCACGACTTTAAAGGCTAGAAAGACAGGTTTCGATTCACATTAGCTGGCGAGCCTTGTTAACAAAAAAAACAGACAATACACAGGGAGGGGGAGGTCAAGCCAGAGAGAGAGTTTTTTACCCTCTGTCTAAAAACCCAAATAGCCCTGGGCAGAGACTCTGGGGGGATCATTACGTGGTACAGAGCGGAGCTCAATCAATTCCTATGGAATGTGTTTTCTTTCTTCTTTTTTTCAGCATGGAATAAACCTGTTACTTGATTCATATGGATGCCCGGTTCCGCCAGGGATTCAAAACATTTTTTTACTTTTTCATTTTTTACTTTGCGCTTTACAACCCTTACTTCGTGCAACTGGAAAAGAATTCGTGATCGGATCAACGAAATGCTTCGTAGAAGGAGGCGCTCTTTTCCTCTAGTCTAACAGTCTGTCCACAAACAAAACATTCCTGTTAGACAAGAGGAATTGAAAAAAAAACAATTTTGTCAATGGAAACCGGTGTGTGTGTCTCTCTCTGCTGGATGTCCCTCTCACTCTCTGCTGAATGAATAAAAGCATTTTATTAAAAACGCGTTTGCGTTTGTCTGGTATTTACTTTGGTCCCTTTTAACTGTTTTTCGATCTACTGTATTGCTTTGAGATGCCACTTTTAAAGGTGATATGTAAAATAAAGTTTTTTTATTATTGTTATAGAGAAACATGATCAGATTTTCCCTGGTTCAGAAAAAAAGATCTAAAGTGCTACACATAACTTTTTTTAATTCGATTTAAAGTAAACTACTGTAGGTGTAACATAACATTCAGAAATACAATCACGTATTTGACAAATAAAAACGATTACAATCTAATCCTTCCACGTTTGATCCCAAAATCCCAAGAAATATAAATCTTAACAGGTAGAAAGCTATGCTGAAAGTTTATTAAGATACTTAGAAGACAAAGATACTGTATCAATTTATGTTGCATTAGCCTGATTATGATTAAAAAACACATATAATTAAACACGCGTTTGCGATTTAAATCAGAACACGATTTAAATCAATATAAATGTTTATATTGTAACGCATACTGTCCAGCCTCCATTTCTCTATAAAAATTTACTCTATTGCACACACACACACAATAGAAGCAGGAAGCAGAAGCAGGGACCGTTGTCAGAAGGGAAGAAGGTGACTATTCATTGTTATCAAAAATGACTTAGAATCGATCATGTTGCGATATTTTGAAATATAAAAGTCAATTGATTGTCCATAATATCGCTATTCTATTTTTTCGAAGAAATGTTTGTTAAAAGAAAAGTCCAGCACCAGCTGGATTTGAACACATTTGAGTTGGTAGTCAGGAACGTAGACCAGTAGGCTACAGGGGAAGTCACATGAAGAGGGATGCGAAACAGCCCTACACAGCCCTGTCGCAGTACACGAATATAATCATACCGTTATTGAATTCTTTAGATACGCGATTCCATATTATATTAGCAGAAAAGCTTAAAACTACCACTTTTTCACACGCTATTTCACATGCTATTTAAAAATCATTAGGGAGAAATGGAATACCGGTGTGTATTTTTCCTTTAAAGTACCGATTCCTGGAATCTGACTGGCTGACACCCTTCTGAAGTGGTTCCATAAAATCTGGTATACGGAAAAGAAAGCTTTGATACATACAAGTGTCTTTTAATACAGTCTTTGCTGTGCTCTTGAGGATCCTTGTGATATTTTGAGCTCTAGTTGAATGATAAGTGTCGCATTTTAAATCATTTTCGTAGTTAGAAATTATGAAACGCCCTGTTAAAAGCAAGGAAGGTTTTATGCCCGTTGAAGTAAAACAAAATGCCTGACAAAGTATGGCTTGGACAGATTCCAAGTGCTTGTACAAATGTGCTAAAGAAATTATACTTTGAGTATACAGCTTGTCCAAAGTCATCCATTATTAAAACTATTAGTTATATCTTCGGTAAAGGCTTTGATGCATAAATATTTCTGATAAAGGTAGGTTGTGTACTTTTGTCCAACTGAGCAATCTTGCTTTCATAAAATATACCAACATTTTAATGACTGATGATTAACATGCTGTAATACACAGTTCAAAATTAAAAGCTCAAATGCTGTACATGAGAGGTTAAGCTCCCCCTGGCGGTTTTACAAGGTGACGCCGGATAGTTTCCGGCATGACGTCAAATGACGCGTGATTAACCACGTGACACCGCGTGATGCCGCGACACGCCCACCGGGGTATGCCGCGAAATACCCCACCCATTTTGAATGGCTGCATCTTGTAACAATTATTTTAGCTTTGAGTGGAGGGACTGATAGAAAGGAATTTTAAAGATAGTGTGAATACTTTGAATGATTTCAACATATTTTCACACAGTGGAATGTAACACCTATCACTGCAGCGGGGAGACAGAACTGTACTGAAAATGTGGACCACTCAGAATCCGGGATAATTCCCTGAAGAAATAAAAACACAACTCTGTACTTATTGAATGTACTGTACACTACTGAACAGCCATGTCTAAAGTGCCTAACAAAAAAAGGGACAGATACGCCCTTTACTTAAAGAGATGACAACAGTGAGTATTTCAGTTTTTAATGAAAGACACCTAAACGCTTACTTGAACTAAGAACGTTCCCTGTCATATGTGTTCTCATATGGCCGTTTGGTGCCAAAGACCATTCTATGGGTGACAGGACCTTCTCTTGCTATGCCCAAGAGCTCTGGAATTCCATCACTAAGGAGATCAGAGACTTACTGAAGCTTATTAGTGCCACGGAGAGAAAGAAAATGTATTGAGTTTATGTGAGATAGTACTGTGTTTAAACGAAATACTTAATTTTCTAACAATATTACCTACTACATTAATATTTTGAATTATGTATGTCATAACATTATCCTGCGCAATTAGCAAGTACCATTTACTTTAACAAAGGAAGAATATTGTCCCACTCCTCTTTCTGGAAATAAAAATGTGTCCTGTTTCGTGAACATTCCTGGATTAAACGCATGTCGTTTTCTCTGTTTCTGTGAAAAGTAGAAATAACATGGTTTCCCAAACCTATGTTATTCTTGATGTGAAACCGCAGAAACATGTACTATACATAGGTGTTTTGCCTACTCTTTAAACATTGAACGGAAGACATTTACGATGACTTGACAGTCAGATTTACATCTACTGTTGACTGTTTATGTTGGTCAATTGTTAAATCTTTAAAGCACAAAAACCTCAAACGCTTTTAGACTATGGTATGCAGATATGCAATACATTTGAATTTGGGATTACAAACCAAAATGTTTGCACAGATATGAATGTAAAGAGATAAGGAAAAGCCCAACAAGAAGAAAAACCTTTTCAGTAGGTCACACAATCCACTATACAGTTTGTACATTACTAGCTTGCTGTTCACTATGACCAACAACAACAGTAACAGTAAGCCAGTTTCTCACATTATGAAAACCCAAAGAGAATGTAACATCCGGAGCGGGTTAAATGTCCTGAATATACGGGTTAAGGAAGTGGCAGTGTGCAGCTGCTTTGGCAAGGCCTGGAGGCTGTGCTCTGCTACAGTATAAAGAAATGTTATAAATCAGCTACTTTAAAATTCCATCACTCCCAGTTCACAAAACTTTAACAACACTGTAAACTGGTTGTTGGCTTTATTGCATGGGCTAAAGATGTCCTGTCCATAATCACGGCCCTAGAGAGTCATGTGGAGCACAGTAACTCCATGCCGATTTGCTAGGATCCGAAGCACCTACCACTACCTGTTTTTTATCTGTACTCTAGGTGTCACTATTGAGTCATATTTCAGTAGGACTTCCTGGGGTTGGGCACGCCAGCAATTTGTGAGAACAAGGGCAGTAAATGAAAATTGTCACACAACACTGACAGCTGTAATACCTCCCTTGTAGCCTGATCTTGTCAGGAGCTCAGGAGGGAGAAAGTACTGTTTGTAGACCACTTGGTGGGTGGTGTCACATTTCCCTACGAACCAGAATTTCCATCCAGTGATCCTATATGGTGATCTGGGACACTGTGGTGTGGTCTGATAATCAGAACTCCCTATCATTCTGTCTTCATTCCACTGGCTCAGCTGTATCTCTCATACCTCCAGATCTGCACTGCAGTGGGGCAGTTGGGGCAGAAAGGCTGCTGGCTCTTACCCAGGTGGGGCTCTATTTCAGTGGGGCTGTGTTCAATGTGCTTTGGGACATTGCAAAAATACAATGTTGAGGGGGTCTTTCTGATCTCTGTCCATATTGGTTTTGTTGACACTGCAGTATTTTATAATGCATACAGGTGGACATGCAGACATACTGGTTTGAACTGGAATGGAAGAACGCAGGACACAAGGGCTTCTGTGTAATTTTATACTGTGTTTTACAGGAACACATGCTATGAAACTAAGTAACCAGTTAAACTAAGTAACTAAGTAACTAAGTAACCTCAAAAGAGGTTATCTTTGGCCAGAAAGGATGAGGAAGATGTGCGTGAATTTGGAACACTGCCAATCTGATAAACACAGGGAAGCATGATAGACAAACAGAAAAAAAATATTTAAGGAATGTTCTCATTTAATCACTTTAAGAACAAAAAACAGCAGAGCGTCTCTGTGTGTTTCACTCCCTTGCGCGTGAAATAAAATAACTTCCTTTAACATCACCTGATTGTCTTTTAAGGGGAAATTTCACCCAACAGCAAGACATTTTTAGAATTAATTAGATCACAGAAAGGATTATGCATGAGCTAGACTAAAGACTCCAGCTATCTGTGTGTATTCAGGCCATGCAATATGGATGTGTCTTTTGTCAATAGTGCAACACTGAAAATGTTGCCACCCACTAAACTTCATGGCCTTGGTGAAGTTAGGATGTTAAGGAATTAAATCATCACCACCATCACAAACGGTTTATTTTTTTTTAAAGAAACCACTATCTGACACTGCATTTCTTTGCAACATAATAATAAACTATATTCTACATAGTGTCTTTAATAACCCATTCCTACATCACATTACATTAAAACAAGACAAAGGCCAAACAATAGACGTGTTGCAGCTTATATGTGGCACCACACAGCACAGTGGGTGCTATATAAATAGAGACTAACAGAACAGAATAAAAAGCCAAATTAAGTCTGCTGGGCCTGTGCTGTAGACTGCGGTCAAAAAAGATCTCTAGAGTTTCACATCTTGTAAAAAAAACTTACCTATATTTAGTGCATCGTGTTTCAAATGCTCCAACCTACAGGCAGAAAGAGACCTACGAAACATACTTGACTTCAGTTAACCTGCTGAGGACAGTGGACGAGGGGAATATTTCTGGTCAGCAGCAGAAGCCCGCGACAGTTTTACACAAAAACTAAAGAGGCAGTCAAGACAGTGGTAACAATCAGACAAGAAAGTATCAAAAAGACATCAAACGCAGTATGATGGTTTGTTTCTTAAGACTTATTTAACAACAAAAGAGAGACGCCAGAGCAAACTATCGGCTACGCAGCAGATATGACCACCTGCTTTTTGAAGAAAAGATGCATTTCTCAAAAGCCATCATCTCGATTAGTAAGTACAATGATTCCATAATATTATTTCAAAGCCTGTTGACTGACAAAATCTACCAGTTCAACATTCAGAGGAAGACCAGATCAACAAGAGGTACATGCTGCTTAAAGACATTTGGAATATCATTGCAACAACAATAATACTCCGTCAACATAGTGAGAATAATGAAGAGGAGCAAAGATATTTCTAATTATAGTGCAGTAGAAAATCAAGATTAATCTAACATGACATTGGAGGAATGGAAGGATATTGAATCTAAGCATACAACATGTCAAGAAAAATGTTATATATTTAATAGGGTATTCATCAATAAAGTAATCACATTTATTAACAAATAACGTTTATTAATAGCTAGAAAAGTATTTGCTTTGCTAGAATAGGTGTGTTGTATTGTAATGCTATATAGCAATGTGTATGTCCTTAACCTCCCCAGAAAACTAAAAATCAAATTGGTTTGAGCTCTCACTGAACAAAGGTAGGTCAGGGAATCACTTCTGAAATGGCTTAAAACTGCACAATACAGTAGATAAATAAATTCTCAAACTTTTACCGAGAAAAAAAGATTTGTGAGACAAAAAAGATTACCCATTGAATCTAAAAAAATGGAAATAAATGATCAATGAGCACCCTCATTGTCGAACAGATAATGTCATCACTAAGTCTTGTGTTGTCTGCATAAAGTATTGAGGAAGAAATGCAAGATTATTTTCAGCAATGCATATCAAACTACCGCTAATGTACTTTTGAGCAGTTGTGTGAATATGACAGGAAATTTGTTCTTAAAGCTGTAATCAAACTCTGTGTTGTTTCTAATATTCTTCAGAAATAGAAGCAACAAACTCATTTTAGAGACTCATGCTAACTCATTTAAACCTTTTAGCAAAGACTCTGGTGCATTATAATAAACAGATATTGTAAAGTACATAACATTATAACATAAACGTACTTGCTAGCATTCTTTGTCAGAAATAAGTGCCAGATACACTTTGTAGATATCACTCAGAAAGATTTTCTTCTATGTTATTAAAAAAACACACTTCAATTATCTGTTTTTCAACAAAAATAAACATACACCTTATACCTAAACTCAAAAATAGAATCTGTTTTTTTAAGTCATTTTGGAAAACAGGCAATTATGGAAGACTTAACATTCTGGTACTGTTTATTTATGGTTATGAACAATTAATAAAGTAACTGACTATTGAAGCATTATTTTTTTGCTGTATTTAGTTTATTTCATACACCTTTCTCTAGAGATTTAGATTTAAAAAAAAACAGCCTCAAAATTGAAATTGCATTTTGTTGATTTTCATAAACTCTTTATTGCCTTTTCTGACAGGAAAAATCCTGTCACAAAACGTAAAAAGAACAATAAGCAACACTTAATAATAAGATTACATCTAGAGCCCTTAATAAGTAATCTGTGTAATATTTATAGATAATTGATTGTTTAAAAAGGAATGTACTATCAATAAGTAACAAATGAGAATTGGTGTTGATATATAGACACTGTATACATGCTTTGTGGAAGATGTGATTGAATACCAACACATCGTTTGATAACTAGGATTTTTATTATTTTGTAAAAGACTAGATACATTGAACAAGCTAACCTTGAAGTATTCCTACTTTTGCTTTTCTGGAAGATAATTTATTCTTAAGTGACTATAACTTCTTATATGTTGTTAATTATCATCTATTGATTTGCTACGCTTGCAGTTGAACTGTTATTTTTCCAGTCTTGTCATAAAGTGTTACCGAATCTTTTTCTGCACATTTTTATCTTGATAAATCGTTGGGGAAAGCAACCCAACTCTTGAGGTCAACAGAAAACACTGAATAGCGGGAAAAGGTGGTTGATTTCACCTATTTTTTTTGTCAGAGAAATTCAGCCACAGTATTAAGAAATTAAGGTAATTCCCGGAGAGGTGCTTTCAGAAAGTCAAAAGCGCTCGAAAAGTAGAAGTGTCGTTCTCTCAGAGGGAAGGCACACAGTTAAATAATCAGTCCGTTTGCTATGAGTCAGTATAAAGCCCGTCATACTGAAAAAAGTGCCAGGAGGGGGAAAGTGAAGCAGAGAGTTGTAATTCCTGCTTTACGAAAGTCCAGGTTAGTTTTATTGCATTGAAGCCTCACGTAGTGCAAACCGCGACGAAGAAAAAAAAATGAACAACTTTTTTTGGAAGGTCCTAATAAAGAAACGTAGAGCAAGAGAAAGCAAATAAAAAAAAAACCGCTTTTACTGAAGACCGGATAGACCCGTACTAGAACCAGAATATCTGGCGCAAAAAAGCTTCTCTAATGAGCGAGGTCATCTGGACTCACACTAGCAAACCGGGAGCTCCTGTAGTCGATTTACTCCTCAGAGAAACGCGACTCGTTACAGCGAGATCTAACGTTGGTCAAGGCTATACTGCAGTTTCAGTTACAGTACCATTTCCCCAATGTCAAACCAGCTACTCCGCCAAAGTCCAGAATAACTCCTTAGAGAAGATCTTTACAGGTTTCTATATAATGTATCCTAGTTTTCTATATTGGTTAAACAGATTACATATGTTTCTACTGTACATAGAATCTAAAGAGTCTGTGTAAGTTAAATAGGTTTCTATGTTGGTTATATGGTTTTGTGTATTGGTCAGGCAGAATATACTGTAGAATACGTTTCTATAGCATTTAAATGTTCAATTCTATAGTTTCTATATTGGTTATATTGGCCAGTTTAGTAGCTACTCCTGTCCTTCCCTTGTATTTGACTGCTCAATCAGTGATATCAACATGCAGAAAATGCTTTGTAAAACAGGCAGGCAGGTACCTTCAGACTGTGTGTGTGAGTGTGTGTATGTGTGCAATTCAGAGGGAAAGGGGCAAGACAAATGATTTCAGTGATTTTCTAAAACAAACCCGAAGAAGACAAATTAATTCCCCTTCTATATCAGAATTTATTTCAAAATGTAAATACAATTATTGGCGCTTTTTAATACTGACTCATAGCTTCTAAGGATATTTAACTGCAGTATATATGCTCTAGCTGCTGAACTTGCCTGGAGGAACCTAAAAGTAT
Organism: Atractosteus spatula; assembly: GCF_055471065.1. Classification (NCBI taxonomy): domain Eukaryota; kingdom Metazoa; phylum Chordata; class Actinopteri; order Semionotiformes; family Lepisosteidae; genus Atractosteus; species Atractosteus spatula. Next base: position 7,199,904 of record NC_142710.1, on the reverse strand, counting down.
AATCAGTTATATAGAACCTAAAAGAAAAAAACAAAAAATGTTATTCTCATTCCTCCATACTCTGAGGAAGATAAGGGAATATTTATTTTCTTTATTTTTGTCTTGCAGTTCTTGTCAGCTGTACCTCTTGGGTTTTGAGTGTCCAAGGTGAGTGAGTGAGGAAAATGGAGACCGCACCCTAAAATGTACTAGATTCACTGTTGACCTGATTTACTGATCATGACTGCTCTACCTGCGATCCAAAACCTTAACAGGAAATCCGCCTGACGGTCATAGAAACCTTAGCTGCCGAGTTAGACAAGTTGACCAGTATTAAACTGAGTTTTGAAAACATTTTCAAACAACTGGAATTAAAGAAAAATGGCTGACAGTATCTGCACTTGTGCATGTTGTGCATTAGCTCAATCAGTTGGATTTAGAATAAAATAGCATATTCAGTAACAATACTGTAAATTCCTAATGGGTAACAGTGCTTGAATTCACTAATATATAGTTTATTATTATTATTATTATTATTATTATTATTATTATTATTATTATTATTATTATAATAATTCATTCTACTTTGTTGTGCACGTGGTTAAGCTGAATTTGTTGCCTTTAGACATAGAGTCTACAGAAACCTAAATTAACAACTACAGCTACTGTATACAGAATAAAGTATGTAAGCGATTTGTGTTTCTTCCTGAATAGATGATGTGTTTTAATCCATACATCTCATGTCAGCCAATAACAGGGAGCCCAGAGTGAAGTTGAGCCCCCCAGGTGGTGAGATACTTGAAGGGGACACTGTTACCTTGGAATGTGAGGTCAATGGGGACCCCAAGATCTGGAGTTATTTCTGGTTTAAGGACAGTAAACAGGACGAATCTCATAGAAACCAGATTCAATACAGAATCAGTTCAGTCTCAATATCTGACAGCGGGGACTACAGATGTTACATTGTGATGACAAGTAACCCTGTAGAACAACATTCCAGCAAACCCTTTACCCTGCAAGTGTTGGGTGAGTAAAATCAACTATTATGACTTGTGGTGATCAAGGATTAGTTTCATTAAAATATTAAATATCAGAATAACACACTTGTAAATTTTCAAATTGTTTTATTTCAAAGGGGATTGATGCAGACACCCATCATGAAGCCCAGTGCTAAGAGCTATAAGTGAAAATGCTGGGAGTGCCCCTTGCTCTGTTACGATGGTTGTGTAAATGCTATTTTTATATTTTGCATGCTTGTCCTACAGAGCTCTTCACAAAGCCCTCGCTGTCCGTCCAGCCCTGGCAGGCTGTGTGGGAGGGGGAGACCATCTCTCTGCACTGTCAGACTCAGCTGCATGAGAGCAGACAGCACACAGCTGTCCAGTATCACTTCTGGAAAGGACCAGAGACTGTGGGCTCTTCAGGGTCGGCTCACAGCTACACTATTGCCGCCCAGCTTGTGGACTCTGGGAAGTATAAGTGTGAGGTGAGAGCGAGGGGAGTGAGGAAGACCAGCGATCCTGCCGAGCTGCATGTGACAGGTGAACTGATCCCAGATGTGATGCACATGTGAAACTGACAATGTTCTGGGTTTGATTATTATTGTCTGATGGAAATTTATAACTGTTGATGTGATTGTTTTCCCCTTTAAATGATTCATCAATCTTTGTATTACAGAGTTTCCTAATACTATACAGACAGTTGTGATAAACACATGGTGTGATGGCTGTGCATGATTCACTGATGAAAGTAGATGCAGAAATGTAGCATTAATGTGAATTGATCCAAAACAACAATTACAGCTTGTGAAACCATCATTGTATCTGGTTATGACTGTTAACCAATCAAGGCATTATTGTCTTGTGAACCAATGAATTCTTTTCTCTCTTCTATGTATCTACCTCCTTGTCCTGATCATATTAGAATTTGGTTCCAATTCACCAAGCAGTTTTCATCTAAGTATATATATTTTTCTGGTTATTTTTCACCTCAGTGTTTAGATATTTTTCAAATATTTGATTTTTTTCTGTGATTTTGACAAATTCCTAAAACTCCAGATTGTACTGTACAGACTATGGGACTTTATTTCTGTGACAAGGTCATTTTGTGAGGATGATAACACTGTACTGAACACTGTTGTTTCAGGGGGCAGGCCGAGAGCGGGGCTGAGCCTGCAGTCGAGATGGAGGGAGGTTTGTGCTGGAGAGAGAGTGACTCTACACTGTCGGGTTGAGGGAAAGCCTGACGGCTGGAGGTTTTCCTGGTACAGAAACAACGAAACAGACCCTGTGAGCCAGACAGAGAGAAATGAGCCAACCGGCTCCATTCTCACCTTCTCTCCAGCTGCTGTGTCTCAAACTGGCCAGTACAGGTGCAGGGCAGCGAGAGGACAAGTGGAGTATTACTCAGAGTACAGCGACATCATCCAGATTCACGTTTCCAGTGAGTATTACAGTCAAACCTCTTCTGAATTACATTTGTCAATCCCTTTCTCGTATTATATGCTAAATTGCCTTGGGACTTTAATTTGTCAAAATAAGTTAAACAATAGGAAGAAAATCAGAGAGTCTGACTTCATAATCTCAAACTTGTGGTTCAGAAACATTGCAAACAGTCAAAGCATTTTTATAGACATTTTAACATCAATGCGGGTAAGATGATGTAAGACAGTGGTCTTTTTCTTATGTTAGAAATTCATGTGAAAAGTTATGTGTTTTTTTTTTCAAACTGAAGTGCATTGGTGATGCAGGTGTGGTTCTGTCACATCGTCTCTCTCTTTGTGGTTTGAGCTTCATGTCTATTACTGGTATCATCTGGCCAGACACGCGCAGCTGTACGATGCACAGATGTTTACAGACTTATCATCGTTCAACAGTATCAGAAGCAGAACCCTCACACACACATACTTATTTTGAATTACACCACAGACATGGCACCTCTAAAACCGCTAAGCTCAGCCAGCATGCTCATTTAAAATAGCACGCTTTTTCATTTCCTTAAAAACATCGTTCAAAAGTAAGTACCAGCCACATGGCCTGCGTCTCAGCCATCCTGCCAGTGTGAGTGTTAACACACTGCAGGGAGCACAGTGCTCCGGCTGCACTCATTCTTGTTAACCTGTTGTCAGCAATTCCACCACCCCTTCATTCCACTGTGATGACAGTGAGCTAAAAGAACAAATCTCCCCATCTTGAGGAAGAAGGACGTCATGACTTAATTTACATGTTTCTGGTGACACAGCACCTGTTTCTCAACAAGGAGTACATCATGGAATGGTTAACACTGACAATAATATCCTATAGCCGCATAAAGTCATGCTGGGAGCTATGGGGTAAGAATATGGAGGAATCTTGCTCTGTACCTGGTGGTGATGTTTTCCTCTTCCTGGAATACCATCTGTTACTGTATGTCATGTCATGAATCCTGTCGTGAGCAATGAGAGATCAGCATTTTCTATCATGACTGAACCAGACATTCGGTACATATGAGTGAAAATATCTTTATCCCAGCACTGCTGATCATTCCCATGAACACTCTATTTCTGTGTCCACAGCTGTGCCAGAGACACATCTGACCCTGCTGCCCTCCGGGTCAGAGCTCTTTACAGGAGACAATGTCACTCTGAGCTGTGATATTGGGCTTCGCTCCTCTGACTGGCTCTACTCCTGGTACAAAGACAGCCCCCAGATCCTGGCCCCCGGCAGTGGGGCTCAGTACACAATCCAGTCTGCTGCCCTGTCCCACAGGGGGCAGTACTGGTGTAGAGCTGCCCGAGACGACGCCTCCTTTCAACTGAGCTACAGCCAGCCAGTGACTCTGCACATAGCAGGTGAGACAACGGACCTTCAGAGGGATTCAGATAAGGATCTGTTCAACCCTCACCTCTGCACGTTTCTTATCTTTTCTGTTTCAGATTTGTATTACGGACATTTTCTTCTCCCAAGAATGTTATTTTGCTTTGTGACATAGCATTCCAAAATAAGAGATTCACAACACATTCTTCTCAAGACAGTTTAATTTTTTTTTTTAAATGAATGACAATCTGATTTCTCTGGACACATCCTCTGAAGGTGCCTGGGTAGATTTAAGAATAAAACTGTTGGTAGTTTCAGGGCTGTGACTGGAGTTATAGGGATGATGAGGATTAGGGTTAGTGAACAAAAGTGACCAGCCAGAAGTCTCCAGTGATCTATTGATGTGTGTTGTGTGGTTACAGTGGTTCACTGTAGATGTAGAATTTGGAGGACAATGAATAATCAGACCAACATAAATGCCTGCCAAATATTTCTACAGTGCGCCCACAGGCTGAGCTCACCCTGCTCATGGGATGGACAGAGGCGTTCATCAGTGAAAATATTACCCTAAACTGCATGATCCCTGGAGGTTACTCTCAATGGAGTTACAAGTGGTACAAGAATGGAGAAGAGCTGCCGGTACTTCAGCCCAACTCCAGCAGTCTGAGTGGCGTGAACTACACTCTGACCTCAGCCACCGTGCGGGACAGTGGTCAGTACACGTGCTCCGGCCAGCGCACCTCTGCTCCCTATTACTCCAACAGGAGCCGGACTGTTTCCGTGAGGGTGTCAGGTGAGTCCTCTTCCATCACAGGTCTGTGTAGTGTCATGTTCATTGTAAATGTTCACATGGATCCAGACAACCCAAGTGCTGCAAAACTGTGGAAAAGACATGCAGAGGTTTGGCAAAGCACAGAACCTATATCAGAGAAAAGATGAACCAGTAGTGGGTGCTGACCTTGCTTTCTGTGTGGGTCCTAAGGTCTAGTGTAGTGATGGGAACACTGTTCTCTAAAAAGAGTAGTCCTGGCCAAATAAAGCCCCTGGACTTTACCAATCATGGCCTCCAAATAATCTATGAATTGATCTTCATAGATCTTCATCTGTGTATTGGCTTCATTACTCTGTTCTCCTCCCTAGTGAGAGCTGTTGATTTCTTGTAAAGGTTTTTGAGTGGAGGGTCTGGAAAAGTGGTATATAAGTGTATTTTATTATTATTATTATTATTAGTAGTAGTAGTAGTAGTAGTAGTAGTTTTTTGCATAAACAGGGCTTCAAACAAGTGACATTTGCACCAGTGTCATGAAATACAGATTGTGAAACTGCTTTTTAAATAAGGGATTCGGCATCATGCACAGACTCCACCAACCAACACATGATCACTCTTTATGAATGGCCAACATCATTAACATGATCCTTCAGCTTGAAATGAAATAAACGCCTGGAGGCTTGTCAAACTTCTCATTTTAACACAGATTGTTTCTCTCAGACCTCCTGCCCACCCTGAACCTGACCCAGGATCCGGACAGGAAGATCTTTGAAGGAGACGCAGTGGTTCTGAGGTGTTGGGCACAGGACGGGACCCTGGGCTGGCTGTACTCCTGGTACAAGGACAACCTGAACACCACTGTGCACCGGAGTGACCGCAAGGATGTGGCTGGAGCGAACTACTCCATCACAGCAGTTGACTTGTCTCACAAGGGGCTGTACTGGTGTGGGGCAGAGAGGGGAGAGAAGCCCATTTATTTAAATTTCAGCCAGCCAGCTGTGCTGGAGGTACACGGTGAGTCTCAATACAAGCTACAGAGATGCAGAAGGGCAGCAGCTACTATCCAGAAACAGCATTTAAGATCTTACTGACTGTGGGCTGTTTAGTGAAGAGACGTGTAGACAATGTTACTGCAAAGTTACTTCAAATGTTACTTTCTCATACAAACAAAACAGGCAAGAAAATCACAGAATGAACAGAATATGTTATTTTTATTGCCTTTAACTGTGTCTCACAACCTACAGAGAGATTCTTCAAAATTAAGTTCTGTCAAAAATAACATCCACACATATGAGGCAATTGGAACTGGAAAATAAAGTAGAGATTGTATGTTGAAACTAATGAATATAAGTCAAAACTCCCTGAAAATCTTTATAAAGAGTGGTGTTCCAAAGCCTGGTGTTTATGTTATCTTATAAAGTTGGTTTTATCCTCAGTAAGCTGCAGATCAAGCTGTAATGTACTTTTTGAGAATTTCTTTGCTTTGACACACTGCTGATATACTAGTTCATAGTTTATAATGTGCTTCTTCCTGTATGTTTGCAGAACGGCCCCGAGCAGTGATATCCTTGGGACAGGAGTGGTCAGAGGTGTACGCAGGAGAGACTGCAGTACTGAGGTGCTCTGTCCCTGGAAGTTATCCGATGCAGAGCTTTGACTGGTACAAAGATGAACACACATCTCCAGTTCACCAGTCTAAAGATGAGAATTGGACCATCCTTTCAGCTCTGGAATCACACACAGAACATTACTCCTGTCAGGGCAGGAGCAGGGAGAATCCATCTTACTCCAAAAAGAGCAGTCCAGTCGAGCTGAAAGTACAGGGTATGGTGTCTCATTCACTCTTACTTGCAGCTTTTCTATATTGAGTAGAATAACAAATCAGGCATTTTCCCTGTTCTATAATATAAGAAATCAGGTGAAATACAGCACAGCAACAGTGAATATCATCATACAGCAAAACTAGTTTTGCATCTGACAGTGTAACATTGTAAGCTCACACTTACCTTCAGATACCTTCCACAGGAGTCCCGTAGAGTTATTTTGTTGAGCCCTGGAAAACACTAAAGAAATTTGAAACATTTCTTAAACCAAACAATATCAGTGTAAAACAATCAAAACCACTGATAAAAGCATCATCTCCTTCAATAATGTCTTCTTTTGGCAAATTTTCAATCAGTTGAAAAATATCTGTTAAAAAGGTATATAAATAAGCATCCATTTCAGTACAGAGCAGGGTTAGGGTTACAAGAAACCTGGAATGTTAAATACTGTTCTTCTAGCTTCTAGCTGCATGTTCAATGACAGAATTAAGAGTGTATACCATTTAGAGCAGGTTTTCTTTTTATCTTACTCAGTTCTGGGATCCAATTATTGAATGGATGCAGTGGTGCAATACACAGCACTAGCAGCCAGTAGTATTGAAAAAAAAAATATCACATATGAACAAAGTATCACTTGTCCTAAAGCTGACTTGGGCCCCACAATCCAGCACTGAACGTTAAAAATGTCTCAGTAGTGTGGGAGTGCTAACCCTAACCCTACATGGGGTTTCAAATGAGCATTTCTGTCAGTGTCCTATCGAGTTTCCTGATAATTTTATTTAAATAACAGAAATGTGATCAAAATAGGGAGTTTATTAAATAAAAGTGGACGTACAGATGAGAAATTAAGAATAACTCCTGAATGTGAATTTACAGTGTAAATTTTATAGTGAAGAAACACACTGCCAACCATCACCTGGGTAAATTGACTAATTCTTTCTATATTAAAGTCGTTGTTCTCTGTTTCAGTCATCCGTCCCAGAACTTTCCTCTCCCTGCAGCCTATGCACACAGAGGTGTTTGAAGGAGACACAGTCACCCTCTCCTGTGTGGTGGAGGATGGTTCTCCAGGCTGGAGCTTTAACTGGTACAAAGACCATCTGGACAAGCCAGCACACAACAGCCAAAGCTCCAGTTACATCATCAGCCCTGCTAATCTGTCTCACACTGGCCAGTACTGGTGTCAGGCTGTGCGAGGAGAGAAACCTTTTACCCTGGACCCCAGCCTGCCCATCAGGCTCAATGTGTGGGGTGAGTATTATGAAGTATTATGAAGTGGACTATGATTGAGCGAATGAGCACTCATGACAAGAGGATGTCATGACCGTTTAGAGCCTGATTCGATATTTCATAGAAAATGGTGTCTATCAGACGATCAGGGCATGGATATGGAAGAGAGCTACCAACTGGTCTCCCAACACCATTTCTAGAAGTATTTTTATATTTCTGAATGCTTGAATAACACTATGCAAATGGATATTATTCACATTTCGTAGGACAGATGAATACATGTTATTCACCAGTGACACAGTGAGAATACAGAGATTATTCTCCTCCTTGATTCAGTGTGGTGGCTGGCTCTACCCAATACACGACTGTTTGCCTAAGCCGAATGGAAATTGGTGGTGTCTTGGGTGACGAGAAGTGGCAGCCCAGATTCATCTATCCCTCTCCGGGTGTCTTGCGCAGAGCTGTTCACCCATCCTGCCCTGTCAGCCCAACCGAGGAGCTCAGTCACGGAGGGCGACTCCGTCACTCTGCACTGCGACGCTGTGCTGAATGAGACAGCCCTGCAGGAGAAGCTGCAGTACCGCTACTTCAAGGAAGGGGGAGCCTGGAAATCGGAGAGCTCAGAGAAGACTCTTACCATCCCAGTGATGCGGCTCAATCACACGGGGCGGTACTGGTGTGAGGTGGAGGCCGTGGGGCGGAGGGTTTGGAAAAGAAGCAATCAGATAGGCATCACAGTGAAAGGTGAGCCCATTCATTGTGGACAGGTTATTCCCCGAGTCCAGCCCTGACGCAAAACAAGCCATCAAACACATTCTTATACTGTAGTGCTTTTACAATTTAGTTTGAAAAGCTAGTATATTCGCAAACACATCTCCTTAATTAAATGAAGGTAACAGCAGAATATCTTAGCTTGTGAGGTCACTGTGTTTGGGTGATATTTTACCCCACAAGCCATTAATTTAAGAACAGTGACAAAATGCAATCACTGGTGCCTTGAAGAAAGAAAACTTAGGATAAAAACTATACATACTACTAAAAAGGAAATTGATTTTGTTGTGATCAAATGTGTTTTCCCCCATTTGACATTGCAAGAAGTCTTTTAGGGAATATAAATGATGTCTCATTCTTCTTCGGCAGAGCTCTTCCACAGAATCAGTCTCACAGTCCTGCCCCTGGGGCCTGTCTGGGAAGGAGAGACTCTGACTCTGCACTGCACCGTCCAGTTAAACACCCCTGCACACACCCCTGAACTGCAGTACACCTACATTAAGGACGGAAGTGTCCTGAGGTCCAGACCGGAGGACAGACACTCTGTTACAGCAGTGAGGCTGAAGGACTCTGGGAAATATCTCTGTGGAGTGGAAGCCCAGGGAAAGGGGATTCAGGCCATGAGCAGTGCAGTGGAGGTCAATGTGACAGGTGAGTCACACTGCAGAGGGCATGAGGAAGCCAGTCAAAGACAGATTTCCCTATTTATGTTCCTCACTTGCTTGTCTATCGAATTGTGCTTGATGTTTGTGCATTTTGATGACTATTCATATCTCTCTAGAAAAGTGAAACAAAATGCTTTGTGTGCAATTCCTCCACCAGTAGAAGGATATGAGATGGCATATCCCAGCTTGCACCTATATTGCATTAAAAATAATCTATCACATAAAAGAACAAATGTCATGAAAGAGAGAAACAGGATTTACTGTAACTGATGCAGCAGCAGTGACATTGTTATTAGAGAATCATTTTCTTACACAATGAGGAGTCACGTGGTTCTTCAGCTCTGACAATGTTCCTGGCTGTGTCTGCAGAGCGTCCACAGCCCAGAGTGACCCAGGAGCCAGCGTGGAAGAAGCTGTACTCTGGAGAGCCAGTGACCCTCAGATGTCTCCTCAGTCAACATTTCCACAGTGTGGAGTATCTCTGGTTCAGAGGGGATCTGCAGAACCCTGTGGTCAACACAACTGAGCGCAGTGTCAATGGCAACAGCCTTCAGATCTCTTCAGTGGTCTTGTCTGACCGGGGGCAGTACCTGTGTCTGGTCCGTAGAGGGCGCCCTTCTCAATACTCACAACTCAGCGACCCTTTTCTCTTAAATGTCTCTGGTAAGACGGGCTGCAGCTTCAGAAAACACAATAATACATAATAATTCTCACGCTGTGTTTCACTCTGAGAGCGGGTTTCCATTCTGTTTTGTGGTTAAGCAGAAACCTGAAGAGGATCAGAACCCAGAAGTGCTTTTAACTTTCACTGGCAGACTTCCTACTGACTCAAACACCAACTGTCTGCCTCTGGAATAAAAGTGTTTCACTTTTTTTGGATCAGAACATAACTGAGCAGAGTGTGGGAACATGTGACCCACCAGCTTTTTCCTAGTTCTTCTCACCATAAATAGTGAATTCCTAGTGAATAATAGTGAATTTAATTCATATCATTATTTAAATAATTTTTAATAGAGGAAAAAATATTCAACACACATGAACAAAAAAATAAGTACAGAATTTAAATGATATGAGACATGGCGGCAGCTCCACCTAGGAGCCCAGAGCGTTACTGCAAGAGAACACATTTATTTTTTTACGAAAGATGCAGTTGTATCATTGTTAATTACAATGGAAGCCAGCTCACGTGATGGCAGGCACTCTGTTGACAAATATCTGCCCTTTGCTCTTGGGAATGCAAAACATTTTAAGAACAGGTTTCTGCAATACAAGGTTTTGACATTTAAGGGCAGGAACTGCAAATTCATTAAGAAGGTCTCCTGTGTTTACAGCATCAGTGGAGAGTTAATAACTCCAAATTCCTTTATTTGCCAGAGTAAGACTGTGTGACTATTACTGTACTTTACATAATATAGTTGCTCATGGCTTTTTTTTTCTGTGACCATTTGCAGTTCCTATTGCTCTCCAGGTCAAGATTCTTGATTTCACATTTGATCAGCTGGGCTGTTTCTCTCTGTCTCCCCCAGTGGACCCCCCCAAGGCCACACTGACGCTGCAACCTGATTGGACAGTACTGTTTCCTGCAGAGTCGCTCACCATGGGCTGCAGGCTGGGAGGAGACTCCAGCAGCAGGCAGTATAGCTGGTACAGAGTAACTGCAGGAGGAACTGAATCAGTACAGTGCCAGTGGAAGAATGGGAAAAACTGTAAGGTTACTTTCAGAGACGAGTCTCACAGCGGACTGTACTGGTGTGAGGCCCAGTCTGGACAAGAACGCAGCAAATCTGTGCACTTCAGAGTGCTGGGTAAGAGATGAAAATAATGCCATAAATACTCTTGATAATAAAAATGTATGAATAATATTCCTTATAATAAACATTTTCAAGGAGTGTGACAAAGCCCTTTGAAGGGGTGACGAAATTATACTCAATGTCACATGATAAATATTATATTTCTTTATATGCATTACATTTGCAGATGAACTATCTTATTGACACTATCCTGAGGACTGGATGACATCTGTCTCCAAACTGTCCAGTAGACTCACTGTCCAGATCTCAAGTGCCACCTTCACTAGTGCTGAAAAACACAGATCTCTGGAGACCACAGACATCAACTCAGCTCCAGACACACAATCTGATAGAGAACATTCCAAATTACTTTAATTTAATTTGTTCCTGCTTCCTTAATGAACATCCCTTGTATAATAATATCTGTTGCCCACAATTGCATCAGTGGTCTGTAACAGGTTATCAGAGCCACAATGGGGCAGAACTGTAATTGTATGAAAGTAGAAACAGAACACCAGCTCGACTGGGCGTCCTTCCACGGCTCACAGGAGAATGTTCTGATATCCTCAGATCGGAGTTTGATCCTGCAGACACCTCCACAGCCCCTGACTGAAGGACAGACGCTGACTCTACAGTGCAGAGAGCGGAAATCACAAGCGAAGAGATATGAGTTTTACAAAGGCAACGAAGCCCTGACACCTGACAATGGAAACACAGTGACTATTTCTGCAGTGAAGAAGAGGAATGAAGGGCTCTACAGGTGTCAGAGGTCAAAGGTCACGTCTCAACCAGTGCTGATCTCTGTCAGAGGTGAGCCGATCCGAAGTACCATCAGGGAAAAAGATAGCATTTGTATAAGTGCATTTTGAGTAATATGTTTCTGTTGTAGAGAACAGCTACACCTTTCATTGAAAGAATAGTTTAAATGCCTTTCATCTAATTCTATCAGGACTTTCCAGTGAGAAGGTGTGACTGAATACTTTGCCTCAGCACATTTTGTTGAGAATGTTTTCCTCCTGTGGTAGTAAAAGCCAATCCAGCTCATCACTCCAGCAGAGGGCGCTGTGGAGCATTGCTGACCCAGCCTGTGTCCTGTGTCCTGCTCCCAGACCTCTTCTCCCAGGTGACTCTGAGAGCCTCCCCAGGAGCCAGAGTGCAGGAGGGGGAGCCCGTGAACCTCACCTGCGAGGCCGAGCTGACGGGATACTACAGCTCCTCGCTGTCCTACTCCTTCTTCCGGGACGGGCAGCCTGTGGTCGAGGGGAGCAGCTCGGCTCTGTACTCCATGGCCAAAGTGAACCGGACGCTCACTGGGAGCTACAGCTGTGTGGTAGAGGCAGAGCACGGGATTCGGAAGAACAGCACCGTCACAGCTGTCACGCTGGCAGGTCAGTGTGGGTGTGGAGTCCTTGGTGCAGGGCCTCACAGAGACGCTGAAGCAGACCAGTGTGGGCATGATGTCCTTAGAGCAGGGCCTCACACAGACGATCAGAGCAGGTCAATGTGGGCATGGCGTCCTTGGTGCAGGGCCTCACACAGACGCTCAGAGAAACTCAATGTGGGCAAGGAGGCCTTGATTCAGGGCCTTACAGATGCTAGACTCTCAGGGCAAGTCAGTTTGGGCGTGTTATTAATGCACTGACCTGGGATTAGTTTTTGTCCACTCTCTGTGTGGATCAGCTAAACTCAGAAATGCAGTTTAGACCTGTGTCTTTAAATGCTTGATGATGTCTGATGTCTGATTCTCTGATAGCAGGTATATCAAATCGAATTGTACTTGTGCTTTTTCTTTTTCCACAATTCAGACACTCCTACTGCCATCCAAGCACTTCAGCTGGTGTGTTATGTATTGTTATATATTGTAAAGCTGTTGAACTTTCCCAGCTAATTTAATCATTTAATCGTAGACAGTACAATACAAGATAGACAAACACTGACTGCCATGCTGCCATGTCAACACTCTTTCCATCTCATGAATCCAATTGCTTGTACTCTCAGATAGTAGGGAATGAAGTTGACAATAATTTGCTCTTGGATGTCACATTATTGCCCTATGCTAGTAGGATGCCCATATTATATCATGTCATTTGCCAAACTGCTTTATACCCTACGGTGTCGCGGGGAGCTGGAGCCTACCTGGCAAACAACGAACGCAAGGCAGGGTACACCCTGGACGGGGCACCAGTCCATCGCAGGGCAAGTGCAAGCCAGTCATGGGGACAATTGGGGACATGGGGACAATTTGGAGGCCATGGTAAAGGCCGAGGGGGGAAATTTGGCCTGGACACTGGGATAACTCCCTACTCTTATCGAGAAATGCCCAGGGATCTTTAATGACCACTGAGAGTCAGGACCTTGGTTTAACATCTCATCCAAAAGACGGCACCCACTACCATATAGTGTCCCCACCACTATACTGGGGCATTAGGACCCATACAGACCGCAGGGTGGGTAGCCCCCACTGGTCCAACTAACACCACTTCCTACAGCAACCATAGCTTCCCAGGAGGTCTCCCATGCAGATACTGACCAGGCTCACACTGCTGGGCTTCAGTGGGTAGCCAGTTGAGAGCTGCAGGGTGATATGGCTGCTGGCTGCTGGCCCATATTATGTTTTTTTTTTTAAATTTGCAATTCAAGGCATTGATCTCACACCTGCCCTTTTACAAGTAAGTAACTGCAAAAAGGATGAATTAATCCTCATTTCCCAATGGTGAAGGTGAGGGATTTTGTTCTTGGCTTTAGGAGAGAGAAAATATCTCTGGAGGTGGTTAGCATTGCTGCCTCTCAGCACTGGGACCCCGAGTTTATTTCCCAGACTGCTATCTGCATGGAGTCTGCATGCTTTCCCCTTGTTCACATGGGTTTCTCCCGAGTGCTCTGCTCTGATTTCCTCCCCCAGTCTAAAGACCTGCTGGTAGGTTCATTGGCTTCTGTGAAAACTGACCCTAGGTGTGAGTGTACATCTGCCCTGCAATGGACTGACATCCTGACCAGGGTGTATCCTGCTTTGTGCCCAGTGTTTGCTGGGATGAGCTCTAGTTTCCCTGCGACCCTGTATTGAATAAGGCAGTTAAGATGGATGGAAAACATCTCCTTCATCCTCAAAGGCAAAGGTTTTACTGGATAAACCTTCCTATAGCTATACACAGACTGCTTTCCCACTAACGTTACTGTGCTCCTAGTTCCTTGGTGGCTGATTGGTGGGTGTGCTGGGGCGGTAGGACTGTTTCTGCTCATCATCTCCATTCTGTTCCTGCTTTGTTGCAAAAGGGACAAAACGTCAGGTGAGTCTACTTACATTATGGGGATAATAGGGCTCTGTGCTCTGAGCGAACTACAGGGGGGATATCACTTTCTGAAATCTAGACCACATAATCGGTGCAGCAGCATTCTCTACTGGCTAGAATGCCACAGTAGCGCTGTGTGGCTCTGAGCCCACCAGAGGCAATAACTGAATCTTGGCAGGGGCAGTGAGCTTCTTGACATGTAAGGTAGAAGTAGATTTCAATGTGTGTTTGAGTTTTTGGTAAGAGAGAAGGCACTGTGAGGGTTCAGATCGTAAGTGAGATAGGCTGGGAGCTTAATAGTTTGATAGTGTGGGGGTAAAACTGTAAAATTCTGTACAATCTGTACAAACCAAAAAACAGTCTATTCTTGCTTTTTAATTGTTGACTCAGGGGTGTACAGCTTTTAACTTAACAACGACCTACAGAGCACTTAGGATTCCCTCCCACATTGTGTTTTATACATTACTTGTTTAACTAGTGCAAACTAAAGAAATGCTTTTATCGAACCATGTTGAACTCTTTCGTTGTTCAGCTGTAAGGAGTCTTGTCTCTTATTTCTGTATGGAAAACAGCATGCAGCTTTTTCCACAAAGGGTGCAGGGAGTATGGAACAAGCTACTTTTATAGATTCCCAAAAGTCTGAAGTTGGTGTGCTTTTGGATTTTCTGGATTTTGCAGAGAAATTAAGGTGTGAGGATGTCCTCTATGAGAACGTTGACCTGAATGACAAGAGAAAAGGTGAGGATCAGCTCGCAATTTTGTTACTGATCATCTCGCTCCCAGAAAATTGATATTTTTACATCAACGGAAAATGAAGAAGAAGAAAGGCTTTGCACTTTCCAATCTGTATGTCTAGTTTATTTTGATCCTTGGGTGGGCTTTAAAATATACAGTATGGGTCCATGTAGGTTTTCCTTTTTTAAGTAAGAGGTGTTGCCTCGGGTTAAAAAAAGACAGCATCTCTAGCTTCCATGAGGGCCTGGACGAATGACACCCCAATAGGAGATATGTCCCCCAAGTACTTTTTGAAGACCATAAAGAGCTCAGAACTAGGGTATTCATTGGTTAGCCTAAGTGGTGTCAGAACGAGGGTGAGAGGTCGTTAGGTTTCACAGCAAACGTGCAATGTGGCTCTACCACTAATAACCAGAGACTCAGCAAACAGCACGGAAAGACAGACACCAGAAAGTTGGCATTTGAGCTGTCTATGCCTCAAACCCCCTGAAATCTGATCTCATCGCTGTACAGAGTTTGCGTGTTTTGCAGCCGCTATATCACAATGCAACTCACAATGGACAGTGCACTAAAAGTGTGAGCCTGGTCAGTACCTGGATGGGAGACCTCCTGGGAAAGCTAAGGTTGGTGCTGGAAGAGGTGTTAGTGAGGCCAGCAGGGGGCGCTCACCCTGCAGTCTGTGTGGGTTCCTAACTTTCCAGTAAAGTGAGGGGCACACTAATCTACAAAAAACTTGCCTACACTCAGATGAGACATTTAACTGAGGTCTTGACTCTCCGAGGTCGTTAAAAATCCCAGGATATTTCTTGAAAAGAGTATGGGTATTCCTCTTGGACTTTATCAGTCAGGGCCTTATTTTAATCTATGAACTGGTTTCATCACTCTGTTCTCCTCCCCACTCATAGTTGAACATCTGGCACAGTTTTTATGTATCGCAGTTTCAATGAGTTTATACTTGTCTATATGTCAATGCACACGCTATACTTTGGGTGTGGAGTGGTGGCTCTGTGGCTAAGGATCTGTGCCTGTGGCTGGAAGGTTGCTGGCTCAAATCCTGCAGCTGGCAGAGGAGTCCTACTCCATTGGGCGCCTGAGCAAGACCCTCAACCCCAACTGCTCTGGGGGTGCTGTACAATGGCTGAGCCTGTGCTCTGACCCCAAGCTTCTCTCCCTGTCTGTGTGTCTCATAGAGAGCAAATGGTATGTGAAAAGACAAATTCCTAATGCAAGAAATTATACAGGGCTAATAAAGTGATGTTATGTTATATCTCCTCTGATCCATACACTGCAATGTCAATGAACTAATACAGTATTTCTCTAGATTTCGTGTGATCCATACATTACAGTGCCAATGTGTGTAGATTTCTTGAAGTCTTCTCTGATCCATGATTTTACTGCCATTCCAGATCCAGAGATACAAGAGGTGTGCTATTCCACAGTTTCCTTCAGGAAAAGTAAGGATTTCAACAACATAACTAAACTGCAATTTCAGTAATGGCTTGCCGTCTTTCCAAGTCCCAAACTTCCTCACAACAAAGAATGCTGGGATAGTGTGGGCAGGGAAGCAAATGGCCATTAACATGTTGGAGGGCTGGTAGATTTCAGACTTGATCGCCAGTAACAGATTGGGCCAAGACCCCCCAGAATGAACACCTTTTCTCTTCTGAAAAGTGCCTCGATATCTTCAGCATTTCAAGTCTGGTTACAACAAACGAAACCTCTCAGCAAAAACACCAAAAAGACTTCCTTCCGGACTATTTTGTTTAACAGAAATCTTGGGCCGCACCTCATTTAGTTGAAGTAAACAGAATATCTCAACACTGGTAACTCTTGTCTCTGAATTCCAATATATCTTTTTTTCTTTCGATGATCTTTACTAGGAGTACACCCAACAGGAAAGAATGAAGTTACCAATTCAATGGCTGACTCGACGAAGCCGGGAGACAAGAGAGGGATCACAGGTGTTGACCTACATTCTCTCACAAGCTGAGATGTTAAGCTTTTCAAGTAGGCTTTGGGAGCATTCCCGTTTCACCCTTAATACCCTTCTTTCCTTTCATCTTCAGATAAACCCCGCATAGACTGCAACGAACTGGCCTCCGCCCTCGTCAACCTCAAGAGCGCAAACCGAGGTGTGCAGACTTTCTGCCTTCACCTACAGTTCCACTTTCCCGCTAAAATCGGTGTAGCTATCTCAATATCGGTGTTGTTGGCTGCATTGCCTATAACTCCGACGATGGGCCTCCCGTCTGCTATCGTCTGTCAGCGGAGAGACCAAGACCTGCCCGCACTTACTCACTGCCTGCATAACTGCGAGGTTTATGTGGGTTTATTCAGTTTCTGGGCTGGGGACGGCTCTGTAAAGTGTCAGTTTTTGAGTTATTCTGATCGCCCCTTATGGTTTATTAAACTTGGACACAAATATTTTTTTTGCATCATGGAAAAGGTCCGAATTCTGTAAAATTGTATTATTTTCAATTATTTTCATGTTTTGTACTTATTACTTAAAACAGCTCTCTCAACCTCCCCAACAATCGATCAGATTTCCTTTTTGTACTCCCCTCGACACCAAACTACTACATACTAGGACTACATGTTGTCATTTTCTTTACAGATCAGCCCCAGACGGGATGCACAGAGCCTATTTATGCTGTTTCTACAAGGACAAAAAGCAGAGGTAAGGATTGTCCAGCTTGTCTTTTGTGAGCTGTTTAATTTTGAGCCTGCGCTCGAAATTGTCCCCGATCACCAGGGAAAGGGGAACCAAGGTGTTTCAAAGTTTATTTCCCAAGTACAGATTATGATCTTGCGATTGATGTTGAGCATGTTGAGATTCTCTCGGTACATTTCCGGAGTGTGTGTCTTTCAGTTCAACCCCAGGTGTCCGACGGCGCCTGGCCCACCTCCGTGAACGAACTGAAAAAGAAATTCCGGGTCACAATCAAGAGTAAGTGGCTACAGATTTCTTGCACTGTTCTCAAGCAATCATTCCAGTAGTGTGTGAAGACTTAAAGGTTTTAATACCAACCGCTCCCAGAAGTGAGCACGATTGTTGCCTTAAAACGTCAGGGGATAGCAATTTAATTCCCTGAGAATTGTGTGCCTTTCTTCCCTAGTCCTTAATACTGTGCACTAACAGGTGGGCTTAATTGGTCAAAAAAGACTTTTATATTGATAATCTTCATTATCTTTGCTGACTGCCCTATCTTTCTTACACCCAAGACGTTGTGTTTCTTCTCTTTTCAGCATGGATTAAACCCATTACTTGTTCCTTTGCAGCTTATGCATGCTGACGCAGCTCCCCACCTGAACTACTTCATGTAATAAACAGTACTACCACGTACTGTAACTCCAAGTAAAAGAGCAGAGAGGTGGCATTTCTAAAACACCACCATAAACGGGCAGCGTTCCTTTACAGTCCTGCTCCTTATAATTGATCATTTCTCTTATTACAGACAAGGCCCCGAAGACGAACAATGACGCACAACATCAAGGTAAAGACAGACTCGTGTCTCTCCAGCTGTGCATGACGCGGAAACTGCGGGAAGCCTTTGCAAATATCACCAGCGGAAACTCGAGAGAAGCATTACATGAAAATGCCCCGGACCGTGTCCCCTTTTTTTTCCCCATCAAATTGCGCGATAAAGAGAGTTCCCCCTCTTTCGCGTCACTCATCTCGTTCTTTCACTCGTGCGTTTCAGCTGGGACAGCGGCCAGCAGGAGCGAGCAGCCGTACTCCATTATTGAGCTGAAGGACAGGACCAAAGGTATGGACGGCCGTAATTCGCACGAAGAGTAAGTAAGGCTACGCGTGCAGAGGAGAGCTGTAATATCATGCGGGTCTTCAGGTGAACCTCTTTCTCTTTTTATGCTGTAACGCATACGGCCACCATTGTGGGCTGTTAGAACCTGCTTACGAGAGCGGTGACGTCACCGCCCTTCCCTGTGAATAGCAGGGACCGCAGCCGCCGGGCTGATGGGAGATTTCCCTTTGGCTCAAGTGACGCCGGAGGCCCGGGTCCGAGTCCCCGACGGTGGGGGACCGACCTAAGGCAGCAGAGACGAAGGCGCATACCCATTTTTAACCCCGGAGCGTTACAATACTATAGTGTTCCACTCCCCCCCTCCCAGTAGTTATGGACTGTGCCGTTGACCCATGACCTTGAGTCACAGCTTCCCCTTGCCCCATGCCCTACATAAGGGAGGGGGGGGGGGGCAGCCATGAGCGCTAGTTCTCTTTGCACCGCCTGGCCAGCTCTGGGAACTGCGCTACCCCTTTCCCCTGCACCTGCAGCGGCTCTCTCTCTCCTTATGTCTTCCTGGTGAATAGCCCTTTCCTCTGTAACTAAAAGGGCAGTAAACCCCCTGCCTCCTGCCTGTTCTCTGTCACCGTCAGGGCTGTCTCAAAGGGGGGGCGAAGGGGGAAGCCGCCCCGGGCCCCGCGCTTTGCCCCCCCAGTCCCCCTTCACACACGCAGCAAAATATTAATACAAACATGTTTAAATCTTTTAATAAAGCAACACACAGAACTCTTGTTTTAACTCCAGATGAAATCTCAAGTTAGCGGGAGAGCAGATGCTTTATTCAGAGCCGGAGGCGTGTCCCGCCCTCACTACGTCACAGGCGTCGGTTGCCAGCTAAACGTGATCGCGGCAGAACTGAACAAGCTTGGACGAAGAGTTAGCAATTTAGCAAGTTAGCAAGAGGAACAGCGCCGAGCACAAGCAGGGGAAATTTCAAAAATACTACAGCGGGTGCGAGAAAAGAAAGAGGAAGCAGAAGAGAGAGGGTGCAAATGCGGCACTCGAATTGTCTGTGGGAAGGTTCGTTGTGAAAACCAAGAGCAAAGACGAAATGGACACGGGTGGTGATCTCGACGACGACAAGGGTGCTGGCGTTGAGACACCTGACGGTACCGATAGCATCGGCAACAACAGCGATGAGAAGTTCTGTCCGGTTCTGTTTGTCTGGTTTTGCGCAGGCCAGTTAGGGAGCTATTTCATCACCTCAGTGTTGCTCCCTGCCACCACCACTACACACAAGACCCCCCCGGGCACCCCGCCCACCCCTTGAGACGGCCCTGGTCACCGTCTGGGCTGGGGTCGATTTGCTCCATCACGTAACTATACTCTGTAATTTGAGAGTACTTTTCTTTGTAAAAATGTTTTTGGGCTGCTTTCAGCATGAAATAATGCCTAAACATGATTGCTTTCCAGCTGAGAATCCAGCACCCAGCTGTCAACAGCCATACTCCATTGTCGGATTGAAGAAGATCAAAGGTAGGGATGCCTGATGAATAACAGAAGACTGAACCACACCTGACTATACAGAAGAGTGCTGTAATGTCACCTAGGACTTCTGTTCCTGTGCGTTTCCTCACCATAGAAGACACAATACAAACCTGATTTGAGAACAGGCATGCTTTCGGTGGAGAGTCTCACCTTTTTGTTTTTGCTCTGCAGAGACAGACTCCATCTGGACTCGCTCCCCTGTGGCGCCGGAGCCGCTGTACGAGGAAATTCCGGATTAACACGCGCAGAAGGCAGCGCCGTCTCGCGGAGGACTGCGCGCCGCAAACGTCTTTTTTCCAGATGAAAAAAATCTTTTCACAGAGACCCAACCCCGTCCTCTTTTTCTCACTCGTTCTCTACATTATTTATTGATTTGCAAAAGCAACGTTTTTTTTTTGCACATTCTCTTTTTTCTCTTTGTCTAGAGTACGAAATTATATTTCCATCTTCGTATCCTATCTCCTATGCAGAATAAATAATACGACCGTATTAAAGATCTTTGTAATAATTATGTACACCTGTTGGTATTTCACGGACTATTATGAGCCCAGATTAAATGCTTGCAACAATAACACACCTTTATTTTTAATAGTTTCTTTGACACTGTATTAAAATACTATAATATAGAATTGTACACACTTTATCACTTGACTTGGTTTAAAACGTCATGGAATGATTAAGTAACACAACGATAAAGAATCAACACAAACTCTAACAAAGTCACCGGTCTCATCTGTTTTTTTCCCCTTAAATCTAAAATCTCACAATCCTTGGATATGTGGGTAGAGACCTTAATAGTCAGTCCAAACGGTTGCACTGGGAAATCTTTTTTCCTTCTGCTGAATTAGCACACGGATTAATCCGTTTTAATCTGGTCGCCCCACTTTGAAAAAGGGAGTAAATGAGAATTTGCGCAACCCCTACATCCCGTTCTGACACAAACACTTCCGGCTCCTCCCTCGGTGAAGACTCGCGGGCCGCGGTCAGCTTTCTCTTGCCTCGTCATTCTTTATAACCAGGTCTTACCCCATCCACAAAACAGAGGAAAACAGCTGGTTTTTGTTTCAACCTGCGTAATCAGTAAATGGGCTACTTGTTTTCAACATTCGACTTGACATTTTTTTTACTCGAGACGGTCACTTCATTAAAGTTACGGGCACCCATACATCGCCTCAGAATCTGGTTAGAACCCTTGCAGTGCTGCAGCAAATTAAATAAATTAGACCAATGAGGTCACTGAAAAGATGGACTGGTCTCCCATTCCGGGTGTAAACATCCTTGTGCCCTTTGCTCGTCAGGACAGGCTCCGGCTCCCCCGCGGCCCTAAATTGGAAGAAACGGTTAGATAAATGGATGGATGGAAGGCTAGCAAGAATGGGAGCAGAAATAAAAAAAAGGACACCAGGCCCTCCAGGAGACGAGTTACAGACTCCTCTTAAAGCCTTCCAAGTCTGGATTCACCATATATGTCTTTGCACTGTATGGAGAGACGTACCACTAAACTGCACTGTCCAGCTTCAGGGAGGGTCTCCAATTGAATGGAGACATTTGCAAAATATATCTAAACATATATTCCATTGCTTCCTTTTCACCAGTCTCCATTTTTGGTGCAATATCACTTTTGCATTCTCTCCTTATATTTTGCACTTATGTTACGGGATTACATTAATATGCTACCGCACTTTACATTTCATAAGGAGAAATACAAAAAACACACCACCCCTTGGGTGCAGCACTCCTAATTCTTCACTTCAGAAGCCAGTGGGAGATGATTTTAGATCAATAAGCTATAAAGCCTCATTTTGGCCTACCCGCACATTGTATTAAAAAAACAAACAATGAAGTTAACAATTACAAATTAGTCCACAGAGACTACAAAGACTACAAAGGCACATCTCGTAGAAAGTCTCTTCTGCATGGCTGCAACTGGAGATACTATTATCCTACAGCCATCCTACCAGCAGAAGGCAGTGCTGTGCAACAGACCGAGCCCCTGACAGACTATGACCCTCAGCCGTGCTCACCTGTGTGCTACTTACACCCAGCTGTCAGGCTGGCCCAGTCTGAATCTGCAGTCTCCGTAGGACACAAAATCAAGCTTTGACCACTTGATTCTCGGGCGTCGGGGCTGGTTTAACAAAATCTCCCTGGGTTTGTGAAAGAACTTGTTTGTGCATGAGGTAAATTTTACAAATGACAATAGGCCATTCATCCCATCTCACTTACCTGTTTGGTAGTAATCTCACCCAGCACTGTCCTGACTCAAGCAAGGGTATCGGCTGCAACAACACTTGCTCTGTACTCCCATGATCTTTTGCATAAAGACACGCGTCCTCTTCTCACTGTCCTCTTCTCACCTTAAATGTTCTTCCACTAAGAGGGCCTATCTAGCTCATCTGGTTGCTAGTCGTGAATTGATCTGCAGGTCACATCCAGCGGTTTCTTGAAATAAGCCAGACTGTTGGCTCCAACACCATGGCAGCTAGCCTCGAACCTGCTTGCCAAAAAACAATTTGCCTGTCCCAGCAGCTCAGACTAGATCCAACTTTCATAATTCTTCTTTGCACTTCTATAGCGCTTTTCTGGACACTCCACTCAAAGCGGTTCACAGATAATGGGGATCCCCTCCACCCCCACCAGTGTGCAGCCCCACCTGGATGATGCTCCAGTACTCTCGCCACACATCAGCTCTCAGTGGGGAGGAGAGCAGAGTGATGGAGCCAGTTCAGAGAGGGGGGTTATTAGGAAGCCATGATTGGTAAAGGCCAATGGGAAATTCAGGTAGGAACATCCCAACTCTTTTTGAGAAATGCCCTGGGATTTTTAATGGCCGCAAAAATTCAGGACCTCGGTTTTACTCTCATCTGAAGGACGGCACCTTTTCACAGTATAGTGTCCCCCTCACTAGACTGGGGGCATTATAAGCTGTACAGTGTATACAGACCCAGGGTGAGCACCCACTACTGACCCCGGTAACCCCTCTTCTTTAAGCTTTAAAAGACCAAACAGCACAGCCATCTCACAGTTCGGGTTTGGCTTTATTTCAGGTATTTACAGCTTATGATTACCTACTCAAGTCAGTTATTAATGTCCAGTTTTCACAACGGGGGGGTTAAACATAGAAGATCATCCGTTAGTCAATGTCCCAACCAGTTCATTAACATTTTAAAAAAAATAACAAAAATAAAGGAAACAAATCTCTGTAAAGGTAGTGCAACAATTAAAGAACAAAGGAAAATAAATACATGTATTTACAAATCACATCTTAACTTATATGTACAAAAGAAATTGTTAGTTCCCAACTAAGAGATTCCACTTAACCAATTTAAAGGATGAATTGGCATGTTTCATTATTTTCTGATTCTCGAATATAAGCTCTATATATACTGAATATATAGATGTAAAAAGCATTGGTGTTCCATTCTTAACCCAGCAACGTCCACAGAAAATCGAATGGCAGCACATTTTGTGTTTCCTCAAGATTCCAAAACTCCCCCCCTTTCCTGCCACCCCCCTACTCCCTTTCCCTATTCAGAATTCACAGCCCAGGGAGGGAGCCCTGCGGTTTTGGAAAAAAGGAGCTCGATTCCCACAGGAGTGGGAGCAGCCAGTATTCTCCCATCCTGGTCTTGCCTCCATTTCGTGCTTACACCCTGTTCACCAAAACAACGGGTGAGCTCAGTGCCCCGCCTGCTCATTTTAAACTGGCAGGTCCCGGACTGGACACGTGGGTGACGAATTGAAGCTTCTATGCTCCTATCGATCCCAGCGATCCTGCATCATTCAGACCAGGAGGGTTACCTGGCAGTACTTGTTTAATCCACCGACAACTTAAAGAGCTGGTCGAGGTTTTATTTTAAAATTAAGCCCAAAACGCACTGAATCTCCTAGTCGAGGGCCTGGACATGGACTGTGCACACCGATACAGATGGGGGTGTCGAGAGCTGATGTGCACCAGCTATTGTATCGGTGGGATTGTCTTCACTGGTGCCGAGACAAGCATTTTCAAATTCCCCTACACCAGTGGTTCCTGGTCCTGGTGACCCACACAACCTGCAGCTTTACATTCCAACACACCTTCATTAGATAACTGAAGCCTCAACTGAGCCAAGAAGTTTGCTTCACAGGAATACTGGCATTTTGATTTCTAGCCTTGCGTTTTGGGATTTCATTTCACTTACAGAACACAACGGCTCCAACATGTTTGAGATCTGGGATCAAACAGTTAATTGATGAATATCATTCATGTCAGGTTAATGAAGGGGTCTGATTGTGTAACCAAGGGCTTGGCTAGAACCCAAAACCAGGTGTGTGTGTGTGTGACTAAGACCAGCATCAGGAACCACTGCCCTAAGCCAAGGGCAGTCAACCAAAGCACCTGGATTCCATGCCATTAATTAACCCAGACGACAATTCAGGATTTGCTTAAAATGACCCACAAAGACCTGGAATCCAGGTCCGCCCTTGAAATCCTGGAAGAGCGTCTTGGAATCTTAATTTCAGGAGACGCACAAGTCCGGCCCCCTTCATATACCAGGAGTGATCATGTGAAGAAGGAGCTTGCCCCTGCAGCACTGATGACTCGCAGATACACGGGCTCGGTCACCCCACCTTGGAAAGGTCAATGCAGTGTCGTGAATGACATTTACAAGCATCTGTGCCCACAGAGGATTAACACACTGCCCCCTTTTAAGAGTTCATTATTCAGAAGGGTCCGTTGCAATTTTCGGGTAACGGCAGCTCATTGATTTCAAGGAAAAAAAAAAGTCACCGCCCTGCTTGCAAAATGCCAAACATACAAAACATACACACATTCTGGGAAAAAAAATTATTTTGCCCGTGTTGTTTTCAGAACCGCAAATGCATGATTTGTATAGGAAAGAGGGGTCCAATTCTGGTTCCACGGGGCTGGTGTGCGTCTTAAAGGTCTGCATCCCAACTCGGCTCTTAACGACCAAAATCAGCACCGATTTGGTCAGAGCCAACCAATTTCCCAACCGGGCCCAGCTAATTACCAGCTGGTGCTTTGATTAAACTTGGAAAACCTGCCGACACGGCGCCCAGGACCAGAGACTGGACCACCCTGGTTTAAGACATGAACAAAAATCTCCTTCATTTTTCACCAGAGCCTGATGTCGGTGTTTACCAATTTACAAGGTGGGGGGGGGGGGGGGCAAGGAAACGCAATGTATAGATCGGAAGGAAAAACAAATCTCAAAAAATAGATTCTTCAGCACTCATGTCAAAATATACAGTACATTAGTGGCTCTGTTATACCCACCATAAAGAAATAGCAGCCAAAAAACAATAATGATAAAGAAAATAAAAACCTTCTTAGGCGAGTACATATAGACCACCTGTTTGTCTGGACGGTAATGGTGAATGCCTATGGGCCACACAGAGACCCAGACTAGCTCGTCAGACTAGCTCATGGTATTGTGCAATTATGATCACTTACGCTTTGTTTCCAAGCAGTTAAAGTCAGGTTTCACGATAAACTTGGAATGGTTTAAGTGTGTGCAAAGTCAGTTCATGAATACTACCCCTAACGTAAACTAGACTAGTGGTGGGCTACCTGTGTCTTTATTAACCTGTTAATAAACAACCTGTTACTGGTTCATGCCAATGGACGTTGACCAATAAAAAGTTACTTTGTGATTTTGTCGTTTTTGTTAATTCTGTATTAGGTGGTAGGGCTTTGGTTGGGCCCTCTACATGTTTCGGGGTAGCCTGTCTCTGTCCTAGACCCTTACCAGCCCTTTTAAGCCATCACCTAAGTTGTAAGAGACCGTTTCAGCCGTGGAGATTCCAAGGGGCGCCCCCTATAGGATCCAGGGAGGAAGAGAGGCCCACAGGTCCTTCTGCACGATACATGCTGGCAAAAAGTTTAAGGTCATCATTTCTGACTCCTAAAGAAGTAGATGAAACACAATGGTATACCAAGCAGAGTTTAACTACGGCTTCACAGAAAATAAATATTAAAGGGTAAAGGGGGTAATGACCACTGAACTAAGGTGGCTATAGTTTCACCTAAAGAAATGTATTTAAAAGAAATCTGAGCACTGGATTATTTTTCTCTCTGTGTGTGTGTGGGGGGGGGGGGGGGTGTGGGGCTGAAAAGGTTATGAAGATTGATGTATGATGTTCAAACCAACAAATACCAGTTTGAGAGCAGCCAGAAACCTAGCTTAATATCGTGGTTCCTGCACAGTTTCTGCAGACTAGAGGGCACAAAACACCCCTCCCTCTTTCCCTTGGATGAGACACCGATCTATCGCATCGGGTCACACCCCCCCAGCACTTATACAGCTGGGTGGTCTGAAGTAACTGGGATACAGTACCTCTAGGTACATCAGCAGTGTATGCAGCTCAGAGTCGAACCTACTGCACTGATATGTCCAAAGGCTTACCCGCTGTGCTACGCCACCCCCAAACATCCTGGTAGATACTTTAAAACAAACACCCCATACATTTTTGTTATGTGTAAGCTGAAATAATTACTTGCTTTTAATCATAGGTTTTCTCATGTTAAGAGATTCCTAAACTGTTCGCGTTAAGGCGTGAGAGAACAGGAACGATAATCGCTGCTGCCATCTGGACTCGATTCCCTTGTCATCCCTGACTAGCAAAATGCCCGTTTCCAAAAGACTCCATGCTATTACAGGTCACCTGTGGTCGGACTACAGCTCTGTCCAATCCTGATAGAATAGATCGCAAACAGAGAAGTTCCTCAGCAGTTCACTTCCTTTTCTTCCGTCTAGTTTCGGCTGCAGTGGTAAACCACGGAAATTGGGCGTCAGCTCCACTAAAAGCAAACAAACTTCATCTTGCCGGATATCTGCAGGGAATAAAATATCCTGGTGCAGCCATACGTACAGTGAGCAAACGTCACCTCTCACACTCCAGTGGAGAGCGATCAAAGCCATCCTACTTTTAAAACGGATCTTTAAACAGAAGGTTCCACTTCTGTTCATCAAGCGTTAAGGCACTCAAAGTTAGGTTTCACTACCCTTCTGCTCAGAAGCCCTTGACTGGCCAAGACTGAACAAGAACCCAGATTAGTATCCACACAGGATAAAAAAATAAGTCTTCTGCTATGCAACAAACAGCTAAGCTTGTCCAAAAGCGTTCTACAAAGAGAAACTTAGGAAATCACAAAAACAGCTGTTCCACTCCTGCCTATGTAGGGTGATGACTAAAAAGAGGAAGGATCAGATTTGAAGAAGCTCAACTTTGATTCGCAAACTATAACGTTCAACAATCTGGTGCATGTGTTCCCAAGAATTTAGGAAGAAGAATGCGAGCTCTGATCACTTGAGCTAGGACCAACTAATGATGGTAATGTAATTTTTTAATCGAAATTAAAAAATGATCTTTGAGGATCTTCTGAGGGCTAGGGTTTTGGGGAGTAAAATTAGCAGGGAGGGGCGTTTTTAGTATGGAAAGATGGCTATCAGGGGCAGGCAATATCTCCCAGCTATTAAACACAGATAAAAACTGGGTCCCTAACTTACAGAACTCATGTGTTTATACGTGTATGCATTATCCAGAACACACTGGGGAATCTTACTCTTTTAAAGCATGACTCATCTCCCATTTGATTCCTCTTTCACTTTCGTCTGAAATTTCTCGGACTTTCCTTGACGGGAACGTTAGGTGCTTTCAGATTTAGGAGGGACATGTTAAACTCGCAGCAAAGCATAGTGGGGAAAAACTAGGATTATCACCAATCCTGCTGTAGCTCAAGAGAGAGCTCAACACAAAGACTTAATGATGGAAGACTTAACTAATACCAGGGTCACGCAATACCAGAAAAAAAACCTATGTAGCTGGACACATTCATTGGTAAAAAAAAATATCATAAACACAGGTCTTTCCCCAACCAGTCTAACCACTGCATTTTCCCAGCAGCCTGGCGATGTGTGGGAGTCCTAAGGAACATGATGCTTTCCCAACCAGAACAATATCTAGTTCCCAAGTCCTTTTGAAAAGAAGAATTAGACAGATCCATAGATCCAGCAATTCAATCACACACACACCACTGGTCTCAGCGCAACCTCCGCAGAAAGCAATCTTTGGAAGAACGTGGATGGGGAGTGGGTTGTCAATATTTCAAGGCCTTGTGGGATACACCCTCACGTAGTGTTCGTTCAGCAAGTCGACTCTGCAGTCGGATCCTCAAATTCTGACCAGTGAGTTTATAATTGGAGACTGATGACTGAAAACTAACACTCTGTGTACCAGTCGGAGACCCGTGCAAAAGCCTTCAATATCAACTATCTTGCTGTGGAGAAACAAAGAAGAAGCCCCTCAACCTGACACCTGCAAGGATTTCTTCTACCTCGAATCAAGAACAAAACTTTTAAGATCAAAATGTAAAACTTTTAAAATCCCAACATTCCCTCTTCGCGGAACGAGCGGACAACATCTCAACGATGCTTTAAAGCCAGATTCCTCAGAATTTAAGGTAGGTTGGCTTATAAAAAACGTTCAGGGTGACTTGAGAACTTCTAGGAGGGGAAGAAAATGGCAGGGGGGTGTTTAATTAAAGAGATTAACGGCCTCTAATTGGCACGGTCATTACCTCCGACAAGAAAGCTCAGTGTCAACAAGTGGCAACTGACCCCCCTTTCCAGCTCCCATTCACCTCCATCTTTAAAAAAAAAACACAAAACGGGCTCATCTCTCATCTCTCCCACCCCTCCTCACAGGAACCCCTCCGCCACTGTTTTGTTTTATGTGAAGTTCTGGACGGGCTGGCTGACCCTCATACAGGCCCAGTAACAGGCCCGGCCCATGCAGATGAGCGCCAGCAGGATAACCACGACCCAGGAGGCGTAGATGCCGCCGTACCGCTGCGCGTGCTTCCACGTACCAGCCTGTGGAAAAAGCAAGAAAAAAAATCAAATAGATAAAAAAAAAATGTTCGCTGAAAACCAGGCCCACCAGACACCTCGCCAAAAGGACAGATGGTTAGGTAGCTCTAAACGTGTCTGTGAACATTTTAATTCACATGAACAGGGTCACTAATCTTCTCCGGGCCCATGAAGAAATGCAACCGCCAACATTTTCTTCCAAAGACCAAAATAGCTGTGCACTTCCAGTGCCACGAAACACCCCTTCACCATGACAACACCTTCAACACGAAATGAGGAGTTGTCAATTTTGGAGTCAGCAGTGGGATTTTAGGGAAGATGCATTTAGGTCTGAAAACAGGGGGAAGGGGTATAAGGAACAAATAATCCTGCTGTTGGACCCAGCAATCTGGAATCTTTAGTAGAAGCACCATGGAGTCCTG
The DNA here is from genome assembly GCF_055471065.1 of Atractosteus spatula. Taxonomy (NCBI): domain Eukaryota; kingdom Metazoa; phylum Chordata; class Actinopteri; order Semionotiformes; family Lepisosteidae; genus Atractosteus; species Atractosteus spatula. Next base: position 7,170,469 of record NC_142710.1, on the reverse strand, counting down.
GTTCGTTTGATTACAGAGGGGGCAGGTTGTTTTCATTCTGTCTGTTATTCTGCCTAATCCATTACAACCGAACATAAAACTGAGACATGCGTCTCCCTCTCTAGTTTCCCCCCATAGTTTCCCGGGGGAATCAATTCAATCTCACTGTCATTTACGAACAGATTCATCAACTGGGGTTTCCGAACTGACACTGGCACCAAAACCACAGACTCCGGCGTTAAAACGATATCTGGATGCAAAACGTGCCACATAGCGGCAGAGAGCAACAACCCTTTGCGCTCTGGGACAACAGGGCTACTCTTTTAACCCTCCCAGGAAAACCCCATACTGAGAGAACTAAGGGAAGGAGGGCCAACTCACCGCGAGACCCCCAGCAACCATGGCAAAGAGAAGACCCATCAGGAAGCACCACAGACATCTCTTTCGTGGGTACCTCCTCCCGATGGAAGACCTGGAGAAGAACAGGAGCCAGAGAGCAAAACTCAGTTCCAGCTACATAATCTTGCCTGCCTACAACATCTCTACCACCCCACCCAAAGTCAGCTTCCTTCTTTCATGCAGCTACTCAACTTCTCCAGCTCAGACAGCGGAGTCAAGACAAGTATTTCTACTCTGCATTACAGCCGGCGAAATACATCTTTTCCTCATCTCTAGTATGACGTGACAGGCCACTCTAGTTCTCCTAGCTACCTCCAAAGACCTGAAGGTGCACCACTGAAGCAAGGGATGCACACAGTGGAATTCAAACCAAACAGGGCACCTGTACACCAGATACATGCCGACTACCCACAACCTAGTTCTGGCACTTCTTGGCCAGAAGATGCTGAGTAGTGGCACAACCCTCTCGTGTCCCACCTGCAGACAACAAAACCATACTGTGCACTTCAGCAGAGGTTTTGTCCAGAATATCTCTGGAAGTGAATTTAATGTGAGCAATCACACAACACTACTCCCCACCCCCTGCAGGCGGTTAATTGCAAGAGGCCTCCTTCAACAGCCTCCTCACTTTCATGTCCCCAGGTGTGATTAAAGTATGCAGAAGATGGAACCTCTCTTAGTTCTGTGTACAGCTTCAGCCGAACTGGTGTTGGTGTGAGAGAAGACGGACAGCTGACTGAATGTCCTTCTGATTTATGCCAGCAGCTGTGTCACCCTGCACACAACTCACAACTTGCAACCCACTGAAACTAAACAGGTGTGAGTGGGGACACTATGATGTAAATAGGCGCTGTCCTTCGGTTGAGATGTAAAACTGATGTCTTGACTCTCTTTGGTCATTAAAAACCCCAGGGCGTTTCTCGACAAGGGTAGGGCTGTTAACCCCGGTGTCCTGGCCAAATTATCCACTGGCCTTTACCACTCATGGCCTCCTAATAATCCCCATCTCTGAACTGACTTCATCAATCCGTTCTCCTCCCCACTAATAGATGGTGTGTGGTGAGCACACTGGTGCACTCTGGCTGCCGTTGCATCATCCAGGTGGGGCTACACATTGGTGATGGTGGAGGAGGGGAGTCCCCATTACCTGTAAAGTGCTTTAAGTGGAATGTCCAGAAAAGCACTATATAAATGTAAGGAATTATTATTATAGAACATGGCTCTGACTGTCTCCAAAAATTCAGTTAATACACCTCAACGATGCCTGACCAGATGTAAGATCTTTAAGGCCTGACAGTCTAGGAACTACTGACTGCTTCTGCACCAGTAAACTCCTGCTTCAAAACAAAACCTGCTATATTTGCAGATTATATTTGAGATCCCTGCTGATCTCTAATTAAAACTCATCAAGTGGCAAACAAAATAAATCTGTGCTTTCATTTTTCTCCACTGCTGACCCATGGAACATATCTCAAGTTGGTACATCCCCTGAATTGATTAATGGGACAAGATTGCTTACACTTTTCTGCAGTGAGGGCATCGTGCTAATGTTCTGTCTGTAAATTCTGTCCACTGCAAAAGAGAGGAGAGACAGCGTTAAGGTCGCCTGAGGAACAGCGATCAGACACGCTTGTTTTTCTGTAGACAAGTCTAAACTGAAGAGAAATAAGCAGCGCTGGAGGAAAAAATAAACATGGGTGGCCAGGGTCTGACAGGAAGCAGAAAATATCAGTGGTAAGATGAAGGAGAACAAGTCAGCAGCCTATATTTTTGGAAAAAGGTTGCGTCACAGGACACGCAGGACAAAAAATACTTTGCTGTTCTTGTTACATGACCCAAACTGTTTTTTTTTTGCTTACAGAGCCTTATCTTACAGTAATATCTATTATGGAATTTGCTTCTAAGCATCCCAGTTTTGGGGGGTTGAGCAGTAAAACCACTAACAAGCACTCAGCTTGTACCCCATATTGAGTGTGACACAACCCTCGGGGGGGGGGGGGGCAAGAATAACGAAGCAGGGTGCCCCCATCTCTTCCTCGTAGGACCGAATGGGGACTGAACTCTTGGTTGGGAAGACAGCCAGTCAAACTTAACACGCGCATCCTTGAGAGGTGATAGCAAGTACCTGGAATACCTGGGGAGAGCCACTGAGAAACATCACAGACAGGCACCGAGGACCACGGCTGGAGGACATGCCCTCCCCACAAGCTCTGTGGGAGGAGAGTGAAACCGGAAACCTACCAGGAAGGTGTTTTTGCAGTGTCCACAAGTGACGCGAGCTCCTACAGGCTGAGGCTCGGGGCTGGCTGGACCAGGATGGACGGGCCCCAGGTTTATGATCCTTTTACTGCCGGACGAAAGCGAGAGAGTTGAAACCATTTTGACACCAGTCATGGAGATAACTAACCTGCAACAAAACCACTCGCGAACCACTAAGAAGGCGGCGGCATTCCTCTTCAGTGTAAGATAAGATCAGATCACTTTATCAGGCACATATGATTTCTTGCATTAGCAATTTGTCTTTTTGCATAACCCAGCTTGCTCTCCATGAGACACACCGACAGGGAAAGGAGCTTGGGGTCAGAGCGCAGGGTCAGCCATTTATACAGGACCCCTGGAGCAGCTGGGGTTAAGGGCCTTGCTCAGGGGCCCAACAGAGTAGGATTCCTCTACCAGCCGCGGGATATGAACCGACAACCTTCCAGCCACAGGTGCCGATCCTTAGCCACAGCGCCCACTTACTCCTCCCATTACTTACTTATTGTGTGAGTAATGACATTAATTACAGTGGAAGCTGGATCAACCGCTCATACATTCTGCTGTTCTTGAATGGGATCAGTAGGCTACTTTGCAAATTGTCTGATGGCTTTACAACTCACTCCAAAAACCATAAAATCGAAACAGCATACAACCGAAAGCTCCACACATCACTGGCAGATAGCCAGATGGATACCAATAAACGCAGAGGGAGAATGTGACGTAAATCTACAGGCCTGCGGTGACGCTCCTCAAAGACCCATATTTAGCCGGATGTCCTCTCGGCCACTCCCACTTCCTCCCACTCCCATTCCTCAGATGCCAATGCGGTGGACAACCACCTCTCTCTCTCTCCCTTTATCCTTTACCACCTGTGCAAGATACATCCGTTGGGGGGGGGGGGGCAACATGGAACACGCACTGAACGCTCTTTTAGCGAACCACAGCTGGCACGGGGGCTGGAAGAAATGAGTTCCTCAGTTCGGAGGCATCCGGAGCACACAGGTGCTTACATAGAGAACAGGCGAGTCTTCCCCGAGAAGGGAGAAGTGGTTCCAGTACTGGCACAGTTTAGATCAATCGCTAATGCTCCACACATTTGTGGATTATATAAAAAAAGAGAGGGGGGTTAATGGCTCTTTCCAAAAACAGGCCCCGGGGCTCACCAGTACGGTCGAGGGCAGGCTATCCTCTGCGACGTCACCTTGCAGATCAGCAGGCAGTTACAGGGACAGCGGACGTACTTCTTCCCGGCGGGAGCGTTCTTGATGGGCTGGAAACCAGCAAACAATTAGGACACAGGGGGTTCCCCATCCACCGGATGCCTGCAGGATTTCGAGCTTTCTTTAAAGCACCGGTACCTGAGGAGCTTGGAGCAGCTGCTCAACTCATCCGCTTCAGCCAATAATTGAGCTGACGCAGCTTTGTGGTTTTGATCCAAACCAGACTGCATATGTATTTACACGTTCAGGTGGGTAGCTGCGTCAGCATGCGTAGGCTGCAAAGGAACAAGTAATAGGTTTATTCCATGCTGAAAAAAAGAAGAAAGAGAACACAACGTTTCGGCCGTGGAGCCTTCTTCAGGTGAGAGCACCTGAAGAAGGCTCCTCTCACCTGAAGAAGGCTCCACGGCCGAAACGTTGTGTTCTCTTTCTTCTTTTTTTCAGCATGGAATAAACCTATTACTTGTTCCTTATGTATTTACACACCAACCCACCAGGACTAGGATTGGGGAATCACTGAATTAGGGTCACTCATATTTACTCCTGACAACCATTTCACTTCTTATATATCTAGATTGGCGGGAGGGGGGGGCTGTCTCTATGACTACAGTGTTTAACAGCAGTCGAACGACACCCTATTAATTAATGAGTATAGAGGAATCGCACTGTGCTTTCTGATAGTTCATGTCCTGCTCCTAGTAAGCAGGTCGGTAAACGGATTGAGAGACCCACAGAGGAAATAAAAAACAAATCAAGCTTTCACACACCAAATCACTGAAAATTAGATCAAATACTTCTCGGATTAAATTAAAATTTAAATTGTTTGCTCTGTTTTCAGGGTCCCTGGGGTTTCTGGGTTTTAACCTCCCTCACTAATTTGACCAGAACTGTGTAAATGGCCTCAGACATGCCGCACAGTGAAAGAATAGTCCCGAACCACTGTCCCATGCAAGTACTGGGCTGCAGAATCGTTCATCTGCTACGAGTCTGAAAGCTCGTAAGCTAGCACATTCAACCCCTTCTTTGATGTATAGCTTCAATGCAAGCAACCTTTCGATCTCCACTTCCCCCCCCCACCCCCAAACCAAACCTTTGACTACGCTGGTTCATTCCACGTCAGTCTCGCGGCGCCCCACTGCTCTGAGCTGACTCAAACCAACATCAATTAGAGCTTCCCTGTGTCCTGGGGGAAATGTGCTTCAGGAGTGCGGCAGGAGTCCAGCACAAAACCGCCAACAGAAAAGACCGTACCACTGCACGTCAGCGGATCAGAGAGTTATGTTACGTTGCAGGGGAGGAAAGAAAGGTGTCTCTGACTCAGGGTGTTTTTCTAGATTTTCCAGTAAGAATAGCTGTTCAGGACCGGACTTTGTGCTTTGTGTCTGTTACAACCCCAAGTGTCTAGGGGTAAAGGGGTGTAACATTTAGGACATTTTTGGGAAGCAGGTGGGTTCTGGCGAGGGACAAGGAAGCGTGATAACAAGGGTGGGTGCAAAAGTGATGATCTTAAGTTGAATAAGTGACTGGATGTAATTGGAGACAATAACACACAGGGGTAAGGAACTAGAGTGGTGCCAAAGAAAAGAAAAAAAAACAAAATGGAGCTGGCTAAGAAAGTGAGGGAAAGCTAACCTGACTGCAAAAGAAAACCTGAACACACGGTCTTCGGCGTCTTCAACACCATAGCTAACCTTCACTGACTACCCAAAACCATACAAGACAAACGGCACTCATCCGTACTAAACTAGTGTGACTAATACACGAATCAACTACGTGTGTGCAATATGTACCCAACAACCTGAACTAACCTTATACACAACAGTTCACAAAATACACAAGGGAACTACGAATACAAACGAGAGTAGACAAGTAACAGGGTACAAAAGAACACAGAGGTTGATACAATAACAAGTTTGGGCAAGGTAGTGGCAAAATGAGGATAACACAAACGAAAGTACAAAGAGACAAACAAAAACCAACAAAACAACAAAGCCGAAGCAAAAGCAAAACCAAAACCGAAGCGAAAAGCAAAGTCGAGCGGGACCGAAGTCAAACAAAAGGCCCCTTCCATCTGAAAGCCTCCATGTTTTATACTGAATAAGATGAGTTCTGATTGGTCGAGAGTTAACTGAAGATGACGTCATATGGAAACAGTGGTGTAATGACGGACCAGTGGGGGAAGGGAGAACAATCAAAGTCAGAAGTGTGGACCACAACAACAAAAACACACAGACCACACACTGGGACGTAACAGTGTCAGCTGGCATTTGCTAAAATGATTGCCTGTTGAAAATGGATGGTCTTGTGTATTTACATGTGGCGCACCTGATACCCATTGTTACTGTTACTGGGCCTGTATGAGGGTCAGCCAGCCCATCCAGAACTTCACATAAAACAAAGCAGTGGCAGAGGAAGGGAGGAAAAGATGAGAGATGAGCCCGCTTTGTGTTTTGTTTTAAAGATGGATGTGAATGGGAGATGGAAAGGGGGGTCAGTTGCCACTTGTTGACACTGAGCTTTCTTGTCGGAGGTAATGACCGTGCCAATTAGAGGCCGTTAATCTCTTTAATTAAACACCCCCCTGCCATTTTCTTCCCCTCCTAGAAGTTCTCAGGTCACCCTGAACGGTTTTTATAAGCCGACCCACCTTAAATTCTGAGGAATCTGGCTTTAAAGCATCGTCGAGGAAAGAAAGGTGTCTCCGACTCGGGGCGTTTTTTCTAGATTTTCGGTAAGAACAGCTGTTCAGGACCAGACTTTGTGCTTTGTGTCAGCTGGCATTCACCGAAATAATCGTCTGTTGAAAATGGATGGTCTTGTATTTTTAGATGGGGCACACCCGATACACATTTACATATTTTACCGTTATATTTTACAGAGGCGTCTCCCAGGAAAAGAGGCCATATTATTCGCAGTGAATATGAGCTGAGACTTACCTGTGGTGGTGGTGGAAGGGGGCAGGGCAGGGGTCTTGCAAGAGTGAAAAGGAGGTGAGCCCTCCGACAAGACCCCTTATGACTTGTATGTTAAGGGGGCGGGGTGGGAGGGGGGAGCGTGGGGTTCAGGTACTCACCGTGGCCTCGTTGCACACCCCGCACTTGACCACATGCTGGTGCATCTTTCCCTCCACGTTGATGAGCGACTGGCACACCCGGCAGGTGATCATGGGGGCGCTGCCGCTCTCCGGGGAGGTCATGGGGGAGTAGGGCGGGGGGTCCTCGCCGGGCAGCACCGAAGGCTGGGAGCTGGGGAACCCCGGGAAGCCTGCAGAAAGAGCACCGAGGAGGCAGGGCTACGTCAGAGGCACACAGGTGTTGCCTATCCTTGGAGAAGAACCTTTTCCTTCCAAGTAGCAGCTACATCACCCTGCAGCTCCCAGCTGGCAGCCCCACTGGAGCTCAGCAGGTGTGAGCTTGGTCAGTACCTGGATGGGAGACCTCCTGGGAAAGCTAAGGTTGCTGCTAGAAGAGGTGTTAGTGGGACCAGTAGGGGTCGCTCACCCTGCGGTCTGTGTGGGTCCTAAGGCCCCAGTATAGTGACGGTGACACTATACTGTAAAAAAGGCTCCATCCTTTGGATGAGACGTAAAACCGAGGTCCTGACTGTCTGCCGTCATTAAATATCCCAGGGCGTCTCTCGAAAAGAGTAGGGGTGTTACCCTGGTGTCCTGGCCTTTACCAATCGTGGCCTCCTAATAATCCCCATCTCTGAACTGGCTTCATCACTCTGCTCTCCTCCCCACTGAGAGCTGGTGTATGGAGAGTGTACTGCACAATTTGGCTGCAGTCACTTCATTCCAGATGGTGGTGGAGGGGAGTCCCCATTACCTGTAAAGCGCAATGAGTGAAGTATCCAAAAAAGCACTACGTAAGCAGAAGGAATCATATCTTTCAAGTGCATGAGGAATCTGAGTTTACAGGAAGGCTATACAGAGGTGCAACATCAATGCCGTGAGACCTCAAGATCACTTTATTGGCCACTTTATTTTCTTGTATGAGGAAATTGTCTTTCCACATACCCCATGAGACACACAGACAGGGAGAGAAGCTTGGGGTCAGAGCTGAGGGTCAGCCATTTATATAGCACCCCTGCAGCAGTTGGGGTTAAGGGCCTTGCTCAGGGGCCCAACGGAGTAGGATTCCTCTGCCGGCCGCGGGATACAAACTGGCAACCTTCCAGCCACAGGCGCAGATCCTTAGCCACTGAGCCACCGCTCTGCCCCAATTGCAGGTCACAGAGGAGACCAACAAGAAAATTTGCAGCTAACGGCAAGAACTGCAACAGAGAGGGTCTGTAAATCTTAAGCCCGCTATTCATGATGCCAGGCAGAGGTGACCTCCAGCACAGCAAATCTCCGAGATAAAAGTTTAACAATATGATCTTATGTAGAGTTATTTAAATTATCTTCTTAAAGCACTTTACAGGAAAAATTAAAAAAAAACCATCAAGACAGGCGATGAAATTAATACAAAGGAGCAGACACAGACAGCAATTACACGAAAGCCTTTCCGCAGGAGAAGGTAATGAGTCTGGATTTGAAGTTGCTCAGGGAAGGTGACTCTCCGATATCCTCTGGGACAGGATTCCAGAGCTTTGAGGCATAGAAGGAGAAGGGCCCGTCTCCTACAGAATGTAAACTAGCCTGGGAAACAGACAGGAGACCCCAGTCAGAGGAGCGAAGGTTGCGAGGGGGGGAGTAGGAAGACTGTAAGCCATGCAGAGCCTTACAAGTGATCATGAGATCAGGGGCTCTCGATGCTGGTCCTGGAGACCCACACTCCTGCTGGTCCTCTCTCCAGCCTCGTTTACCCAATTCCCCAAATAAAGCCTGAACTGAAGACAAGTATATCCACTGCAATATTTGCAAGTGTTCCCCCCCACTACTTAAAAGTTTGCAATTTTATGCAAGAAAGGCAATCGTTAAAAGCCGACCTCCAACATGTTGAAGAGCTGAAAACCATCAACCTGTCCGACTAAGCCCGTTATTAAGTCAATTAAGGGTTCAGCTGTGTGACGGAGCTGAGCTGGAACAAAACCCCGCAGAAGTGCGTGTGGGGATCCAGGACCAGGAACCCCAAAATCAGATTGAAGAAGGGCACAATTTCATTTCAATTCAAGCTTTATTGTCCCCTAGGGGAAATTTGTTTTACGGAACAGTCAAACACAACACAATGACAGATAAACAGCACCAAAAGGGAAGAGAACACAGTAGTGTTACAGGAGATGAAAAACAAGAGACGAGAGACAAGTTAGTTACTTTGCCTTGTTTAATAGTGTACTTGCAGTGGGAATGAAAGATTTCCTGAGTCTGTTGGTTTTACACCTGGGGGCACAGAGCATGAATTCGCAATGGAGGGGGTGAGACACACACATTCCCTGATGCTTTTGGCTTTCTTAGTCACCCTCTGTTTGTAAAGGATACTGAAGTTGATTTGATTATTCCCAATTATTTTGCCACTTACATTCACTAATTTACCAGCCTATTACAATCACTGGTACTTACGATACCAATTCTTGTTCCCTTGCACCTGAGCTCCTAATTATCTAATTAAATGACTCAAATGCTTAACTGGAGATGTCGAAGCCTGTCCTTGTTCTAGAGAAGCTGGGCATTTAAAGAGGCCGGTAAATTCGAGTGACAAATTATCCTCAGGGAACAGAATGGGCTCCCCTGTCTTAGGCCTGCACAGGGCTTTTGTGCCCACTGAGGTCAAACTATGCCAACCTCGTTGATCTTTAAAAAAGGAATCATACAGAAACATTGAGGAGGGGATTTAAGGACTAAAGCAAGGAATTTTAAAGACTTAAGTCACTAACCTTTAATTAAGCTTCCTTAAACCACAGTTCTTCAAATATGTCTGCATGTTGTGGAGTGTTTATGAAGCTTGTATGAATACACCCTTGTGACACTCATCACAAGGCTACCCCACCCCTCCCCCTCCATTGCAAGAGAGCTAAACAAGAAAGAGAGATATTGGCCATTCAAAGGTCATTTTTTCACACCTTCTCTGACTTTTTTTACCCTTCCTCTCACAGCAAGAGCTCCTTTGCTACTGCAGTTCCCCAGTTCCCTGCTTTATTAAAAATAATTAGCAAATAAAGCTTGGTTTTTCCCTTCGCTGAAAGGAGGCATTTCAGGAATGCTCTGTGGTTGCTAGGCAGCGCAGATTTACCTTATTAAACGCAGTGGACTTTTTTGTTTTTGCGCGTTTGCGTCCTAAGGAGTTTCACAGGTCATGCAAGTCTCTCCTCCCCGTATGCTATGCGGGAGCAGGTCCGTTCTGCTCGTTCTGTCCCCTCTCGGAGGCCATTATCTGCTTGGCCGCTACCTCCTGCTGTCCAGCAGACCGAAAAGCACCAGCTGACCACATGCACCATCTGCAGCCCAGTCCCTGGCATTGCCCTGCAGCACAAGACAGACTGCCAAGGCCCGGGAGGCTATCCGGAATGTCAAACTCGGCTGGCCGCTGCTGGGTCATGAACGTGGGGGATCTCTCTGTTAAAGCGATCCAGCTTCTGCGACATGTCTGGGCAGCCCTGCTGCAGACTCCCATTACTCTTGGCGAAAGGAAGGGCCTCCTGCTCTCGAGATCACAGGCTCTGGCAATGTCAAACTCGGCTGGCCGCTGCTGGGTCATGAACGCGGGGGATCTCTCTGTTAAAGCGATCCAGCTTCTGCGACATGTCTGGGCAGCCCTGCTGCAGACTCCCACTACTCTTGGCGAAAGGAAGGGACTCCTGCTCTCGAGATCACAGGCTCTGGCAATGTCGAACTCGGCTGGTCGCTGCTGGGTCATGAACGTGGGGGATCTCTCTGTTAAAGCGATCCAGCTTCTGCGACATGTCTGGGCAGCCCTGCTGCAGACTCCCACTACTCTTGGCGAAAGGAAGGGCCTCCTGCTCTCGAGATCACAGGCTCTGGCAACGGCTCTAACGCAGAGTGTAAAAAAATCATAACACCCCCCTAATTCCAATTTTAAGGGGATTTACTTTCACCTCTCTTTCTTAACAGGTTTGGGGGTTACTTTGAATGCATTCGTTTCATTTTAAAAACGAGCACTGACTAGAATGATGCAAAAACAAGATTTACGGACTTCAGATAATAAACATGCTGCGTCTGACTAATCGGGCAGTAAAACAGTACAGCTCCTTTTCCCCCTTAGTGGGGGCTGGGAGCAGAATGTGCGTCGAAGCGCTCCAGTAAGCATTTTTCTGCCATCACGATCCTTCGAGTTGCGAAACGCTAGGCCAAAGGCAAACCGTGGGCTTTTGGAGCTACAAACAAAAACTTTGACATGGGAAAAGTCAGCTGTTTGGTCTTCGTCGGAAGTGCCGACAGATAAAAATTGAAACGAAAAGGAAACCCCCTTTCAAAAGAACCAGCAGCGACTCTCAGTCCCGGTACTGGAGGACCCCCAATTTCTGAGGGGTTTCATTTCAGCTGGACCCTCAATCACCAATGCTAACTTCTGCTGGTAACCAGTCTGCTTTTGGCGACAATAATACCTCCGTTACAGTGCATTATTTCCAGGAATGTCGGAACACAGAGGTTAGCTCTCTGGTCAGTTTGCAAATGATGAATTTGCTCCCTTTTTTTCTGGATAAACAGATCTAGACAGGTGAACAATTGATGATGGACAAACAGGTGAGAGAGACGAGGTCTTGGGACAACCCCCCCCCGGTAATGACACAGTGACAGGTCACACCCACCACAGGTCCGCACTGTTCCCTTTCCTCAAGTTCAATTGGTTATTTTTCAGCTCACACCCCTGAAATTGCCCAGTTAGCACAGGGTGTGAGCCAATTTGAAAAATAAAAATAAATATGTAAATAAATGAAAGTGTGATTAAAGAGCAAATCCAGAATAGCCAGGTGTTACCTAATGATAATCCTAATAATCCCCATCTCTGAACTGGCTTCATCACTCTGCTCTCCTCCCCACTGAGAGCTGGTGTGTGGTGAGCGTACTGGAGCATCATCCAGGTGGGGGGACACACTGGTGGTGGTGGAGGGGATCCCCATTACCTGTAAAGCACTTTGAGTGGAGTGTCCAGAAAAGTGCTATATAAGTGTAAGCAATTATTACTATTATTACTACTACCATGTAGGACAAGAAAAAAGAACTACTGTACCAGGGTATTGTTGACATAAAGGCCCGAGTCCAGAAACCAGGAAGCAGATCAGTTACTAGGACCAGTTAGCAGTGGTGATGAAGGGCCCAACTGGAACAAAACCCAGCGGACACAGAACCTCCAGAGCCAGGATCAAAAGTCACAATTCCACCCACTGAGCGCAGACCGTAATCCTCACCATGACCAACGCTTGGAAATCGCTCATTAAAGGCGTTACAAATTCTAACACTGGAAAATTGTTGTACAGTTTTGTTCAGGCAGTTAAGATGTCAGGATTTATGCTTGATTCTGCCCTGGGGGGGGGTGGTCTATGTACAATTTACACACCAGACCGTCAGCACTGGGAGAAAGAGAAAGCTCTCATTGTGTCGCACATTTCCTGACCGGCATCACAGTACAGTACGAGCCATCTGTAAGTTTTTTTTTTTTTTTTAAGCCTTGAGCGCACAACTAACACATTGCCACAACACTGAACTTGTGCTGGAATACATCCCATCAAGAAAAACCAGGAAGGCGATTCCGATCATGAAAAGAAGTCAAAGTCCCTTTTCACCGTGACAGAGCTACAAGACCTGCCTGCAACATTAACGTTCCGGTTAGCAGGTTGTGCACAGGATCAGCGGCAGATTTGTTTCAGATAAGAACTCGGCGGGAAGGAGGACCAGCAGGTGTGCTTGTGTGAGTTCTTAGGGATGTACAAATTCCACAGGACACAGGTTCCCAGGAAAAGGACCGGACCGCCCTTCTGTCTAGAGCCCAGAAAGAGAAATTCAGGGAGCAGCAGAAAAACTTCTTCGCTCGGGTGGGCACTATACATCACGTGCGCCGCTGGCAGACCGGCCGGAGACCGGCGAGATTTCGGGTTCCGAAACGGGGCCGATTCACAACACAGCAACCACTTTCACAGCCGATCAAACCTGAACGTTAGAAACCAACAAAAAAAAGGAAGCAATCCCGAAACAAGACTAATAACATCTGGCGGACTATGCAATTAAAAAGAAAAGGACGGGCAAAGCAGACGACCTGCGCTTTGCTGCAGCTTGATGTTTTCAGTTCTAGAACAACAAGAACATTCTAGAATGACAGCAGCTCCTACAGCCTATTCCTGATCATCAGGTTCTCCAGATACAGCATCTTCACAGCTCCCGATTCATAAGATACTCTGGAGTGACACACCAAACTGCCCCCAAGAGCTCAACATTCCCTGCATGACAAAACACACTATTTCCGTGTACGAGTTCTTAAAGACAGCTTCCGGAGGCTTCCTTGTGCTTTCACGCTAACTTCTGAATTCTCCGAATAGTTTGTTCGCCCTGGAACCGGCCATCTTCCTCCGAGAGTAAATTAAACTCTGCCCCTTCGATCACGACTCATGGCCATCCGCCCTGCAGTAAGGCTGCCTGCCACTCACAATTTCTTCACCGAGAGATTCCACTCTTGAAAAACAAAACGATCATTAACAGCACAACCGGGACCTTTAGAAACCAAACCATCCATTTTCTAACCACTTCATCCAATTCAGGGTCGTGGGGGAGCCAGAGTCTATCCTATCATCATCCAGGTGGGGCTGTACACTGGTGGTGGTGGTGGAGGGGATCCCCATTACCTGTAAAGCGCTTTGAGTGGAATGTCCAGAAAAGCGCTATATAAGTTTAAGCAATTATTATTAATTATTATTATCCCAGCACTCAATGGGCAGAAGGCAGGATACACCCCGGACAGGATGCCAGTCTAAGGCAGGGCCCCCACAGACACTCGAACCAGTTTTCCCAGAAGCCAATTAACCTCCCAGCACGTCTGTGGGCGGTAACTGGAGCATCTAGAGGAAACCCACAAAAACTCAGGGGGAACATGCAAACTCCACACAAACAGCGCCCCAGGTCTGGAATTGAACCCAGGGCCCCAGCACTGCGAGGCAGCCATACTAATCACTGAACCACCTTGCCTCCCACCTTTATAAATATTATTATTATTATTAATTTGAAATAAAAAGTGAACCATTTCTAACAGCTGAGAATTTTAAAGGGAACAGCTTCTCATCCAGGATTTGAACCCACAACCTTTCAGCCACAAGTCCAACATCCTTCCCAGTCCTCTACAGTACTAACCCATTACTGTCCCAACCACTATCCTCATATAAAATAAGATGGTCCAATTATTTTTCCTTTAACATTATTAAAGACGTTTTACCACTTAAATTAAATAAACAATTCAGAAAGTTTTACCTGCCTTTCCCTAAATAAAAGAAGATGAATAATTCTACTATCCCTGCATTACCAGTCATCTTTCCAGAAAGGCTCACTTGTGAATACATGTTTGCCGGAATAATGATGATAATAATGTTTGCCAAACACTTAACATGAAAGATTTTGTACAGATGGTCAGAAGCAGATTTTTTAAGGACTAAATGAATACATAACACAATTGCACAAGCTACTAAGGAGATCGAGAGGAGTAGCTTCCTTCATTATACCCTGGGAGAAAACCACGCAATTACGCACAGATAAGGAAACGCTAAAATTAACTCTCGTGAGTGCACACACGCTTTCAAGAGGCTGTTGTGTGGGGGCAAACAAACACTAAACTACATTTCCCACAAGCCCCTGCAAACACACTCCCGAGCGGTCGGCGAGGCGGGCAAAAGAGCTTGGCTCCGCCTTTGCCAGAACGTGGTTGGCTGCTGTATGGTGGAACCGGCAGAAAGAGCCACGGGGTTGCTCGAAACGCCCGTCAATCAAATCAGGTGCTCGGGTGCTCGGCTGCAATTGCAAAAGCAGCGTAAACATTGCGGAGCATCATCAATTCATTGACCAAAAAACAAACACAAACAATGAAAACATCTTCTTATAGAGGGAGGCGCCTGCAGCTATTAAAATGAAATAATCTAGCAAAGGACTAAATCATAAATGCAATCCTTTCATTCTGTGACCGCGAATTCGAAGAGCAGCGCCCTTTTCGTAGCCTTCTTTCTTAAAGCAGTCAAACCAAGTAAGCCGTCTTCAGCCCCCGTTTCGCAAAAGGGGGAGTCCTGTTTTCACGCCCTGAAACTTGTCCGGTTTTCACGAACACGCGCGAAAACCCACACAGCTCGTCTCTGAAACACCCGCTGCCGGAGCGCATATAGCAGGTCAGCAGTTTCAGGTGGACATGGCTGCTGCATTCACTCTGCATTAAAACACGCGTGAGACAATCGATATTTCTCCACTCCGTCGAATCAGCCCCAGCTAAAAGAGTGACACGACATTCATAATATACCCAGCGTGCGAATGGGGTACGCGTGTGTAGGGGAGGAGGAGGAGGAGGACGAGTTTCACAAGAGACGTCCGAGTGCTATCGACTACGCACAGAAACGCAGAAATCCATATTTTTGGAGGAAAATGACGATCACTTTTTGGGGGTGGTTGAAACGCACAGTGAAATGCATTATCGGCCTCTAAACAGTACCGGAAAAGCTGAAGAGAATTACAGGCTAGGAGATTCCCGAATTCATACCATTAACAATGCATCGCTTGGACGAAGGACACAAGCTACTTTTTCACGCACGGTCTTTAAAGAAATAAATCCCTCCTTTATCACCTCAGAAAGTGGCCATCAGTGCAAAGGTTAGCGAGCCATTATGCTACTGTAACTGGACGCCTATAAGATGCGCAAACATGTTTTTCCTTCGGTCTTATTTCCTTCATTTTGCTACAGCGGGGGAGTGTTTATACTGGAGCCCCACCGGCGCTCACCCACTATGCTACAAGGGAGGCAAGGCAGGTTTCGGCGCATCGCTCGTACTCACTCTGCGGCTTGTTCGGGAGGCCATACGGCGGGGCGGAGGGCAGCCCGCCTCCGGGGGGGCCCCCGCCGGCGCTGAGACCTCCATCGCTCAGATCGGAGAGGAGCGGGGAGCGCTCGCCGTCCGCCATACCGGGTGAGAATAGGCAGGGAAGGGAGCCTGCGCTACTGCGCTGTGCACCCGGCGTCATATGACGAGGCCAGAGCTCACCCTCGCCATGTGACACCTCCCTCTTCCAGCACACACTCACACTTCCGTAGTGCGGTGGCGTTTGTTTGCGCTCGTACACCTGACCCGTGGCCGTGAGCGGACGCAACCTTACTGCCAACTAACCCCACACCACTGAGATCACATCTGCAGCCCTGATGATCCCAGAGAGTCGTAACGCTGTAGGTTTCGAATTTATCGACTGACATCGCCTGTTTAAACAACGGAGTCAGCCAGCCGTCGTATCACCTTACAACTCCCAACTGGCAACCTGAACGGGAGACCTGCTGGGAAAAACTAAGATTGCTGATGGAAGAGGCGTTAGTGGGGCTAGCAGGAGGCGCTCACCCTGTGGTCTGTGTAGATCCTAATGCCCCAGTATGGTTTACTATAGTATAGTAACGGGGACACTCCATTGTAAAAAGGCGCCGTAGTCCTTCGGATGAGACGTAAAACCGAGGTCCTGACTCTCTGTGTTTTCTCGAAAACAGCAGGGGTGTTACGCTGGTTTCCTGGCCAAATTTCCCATTGGCCCTTACCAATCATGGCTTCCTAATAATCCCCATCTCTGAACTGGCTTCATCACTCTGCTCTCCTCCCCACTGAGAGCTGCTGTGTGGTTCTGGCGCACTACGCCTGCTGTCGCATCATCCAGGTGGGGCTGCACACTGGTGGTGGAGACGTCCAGGTCCATTCTCAAGGACCACAGTCACAAACTGTTTTCTCTAGTACAGTCCGGTAAACGGTACCGAAGCATTCGGTCAAAGTCCAACAGACTACGGAACAGCTTCTACCTCCAGGCAATAAGACTGCTAAATAGCCAACCTGCAGCTCCTTTAGCAAATCACCTGTAATGGCTACATGGACACAACGTTCTCACTGTATTCAGCATAACTGCACTACTTGTATATATTGCACACACCATGGACACATAGCAGCTCTACTCATATCGAGTTTTGTCTGAGTTTATTTTATTCCATTTCTATTACATTATTATGTATTAGTATCTAACCTTACTTTGTAACTCATTTTGTGATTTTTACCCCCCGTGAGCTCGCAGAAAAGACACTTCATTGCCGGCAACTACTGCTGCATGCGGTGTTGTGCATTTGATAAACTTTGGTTAATTGAGGAGAGTCCCCACTACCTGTGAAGTGCTTTGAGTGGAGTGTCCAGAAAAGCGCTATATAAGTAAGCTATTAGTGTCCGCTTCAGGGCTCTTGCCTTCCTCTTTAATCATAATCAACCCTACTGGGACCGGTTTTAACTTTTTTTTACTTTACCATTCCTGTGTGGCTTTCAGGTGCTCATGGGTTCGTCTTGTTAAGTGCATCGTTGGGTCTTTTTTAACCCGACTGCAAGGCAAATTTACGATCCGGGATGAAAGTACAAAGAAACACTTTAAGAATTACATCCTAGACGCTGGGACAGTGATAGAGGTGATTATAAAAGCAAGGGCAGATGCCGGATTTTCATTTTGGAGAAATTACAATGGACAGGGTTCTGACACCCTAAAATGCAAAGGTTACCAGCTAGCCTTTTTGGATGGGTAATTGATCCACTGAGTCTCCTACAGCCGCTTCCTGGAACAGATCAGGGTGGCAGCATTAATTACACGGCTGGACAAAGTGATCCACACCCCCACCCCACTTTGTGTAAAGAGGTGGCCGTTGTCCACGCTTTCGTATGCGCTTCCACTGCTGTGGTCTGTGAATGGAGCAGCTACACTTGTATGCAGAGAAGCACTAAGCAGCTAGGAGATGCGTTTACAAAGTTGAGCATCCGTTGGTCCCCGTACAGAGGCTGACGGACCAATAATTTGACTTACGTGAATACACAGTTCGCTGCATTTTTGCAAACTGTTTCTGGAAGTAGGAACGGGAAGAAAATTCAAGTTCACTTGAATGTTTGGTAATATTTAAGAATGAAAGTCCGAGCTGGGTTGGTTTAAAAGGACGCAGGAGAGGAGGCTGCGAACAAACTTCCTAGGCAGATCCGCGAAAAGGATGAAGCAAGAATATTTTATTCAGTTTTAAAAAAACTTGTTCACATACAAAGATAGACAAAGTTTCGATCAGGACAGGAAAGATGTTCTATGAAACCCGGAGATGCGGCTGTTCAAGAAGACAACCTAGTTTTATTCAATAACCTTTCGATGCACAGAACGGTTTCCCGACCTCCTCACCATACGACAGACTCACAAAAAAAAAAAACGACATTACACTAATACTGGTTTCCGCTTCCCCCCACCGGTCAGCCTGTACAGAGATTAGCCTGTAAATCCTGTCATTTTTTTTTTTAAATGACATCGCAGGACCCCCAGCTCAGAGAAGCGGGGAAGAGGTTGAGGTTGCAGAGCTAAGAAAAGAGGAAGCGATCAGCTGGCATCTTTCTTCTTCAACGCCGCCGACGTCGGTTTTACCCGATAAGACAGGGACTGTCGTGGAGGGAAGAGAGAGTTTAAGGTGCTGGAGGAGCTGGAGAGGCGCAGGTGGTCTCCGGGTGCACACGCGTTAGCCAGAGACGGCGCCGCCTCTCCGATCAGCGCCGTCAAGGACTTCTGCAGTTTTGTCCAGGAAGCCCGGAAGGCGGAAGTGGAGCTTTCCACATCGGACGGGATCTTCAAGCACCTGAGGTCCATCGATTTAGGAAGGGCGAATTCGGGCCCCTCGGCGGCGGCCAGCTTGGCCTCCACAGCCCGGAGCTTCTGAAAGAAGAGGAACGGGTCAGCCAGCGCCAGCGTCTCCTGCATCTGACGCCGCGTGTCCTTCAGCAGCGCCTGTCGGAGCGAGAGCTTGGCCACTCTCCCCCGGAACTCGTCCTCCACCCGCCGCTGTTCGTCCTCGATCACCTCCATCACCTTGGACTTGTAGGTCTTGGCCTCTTTCACGATCCCGTCCAGAAGGCTCGCTGTTTGCCGCGCCATTTTGCCGTTGGAGGCCTTCACGGCGCTCTCCGCCTCCTTTCCCCTCTGCAGGAGCGTCTGGCAGACGGTCAGCTTCCCGTCCACCTCCTTCAGCCGCAGGTCCAGGGTCGTGCCCAGCTCTGCCCGTGCCTTCCGGAAATTTTTCACCTCGTGCTTCTTGTGCGCGCCCTCGATGGCGCACACGACGCAGACGCAGGTCTTGTCGGTCAGGCAGAAGTACTCGACCGGCTTGGCGTGCAGCGAGCACCTCCTACCGCCCAGGTCGGGGGCGGGGTCCACCAAGACGTGGCCCCGGAACGCCGGCTTGAAGTGGGGCCTGAGGTGGTCGGAGCACATGGCGATCTCGCATTTCAGGCACACCTTCGCCGCCGCCTTGGGGCTGTCCAAGCACACGTCGCAGGCGGCTTTCGGCGGGGAGGTGCCGTCGCTCGCTTTAAACCCCTCCACGATGTTGGCCAGCTTGAAGTTCTTCTGCAGAACCGAGCTCCCAACGTGCTCGCCCCGGCACTCCGGGCAGGTGTGCGGCCAGCCGGCCTCATCCTCCCTCCGGATGACCTCGGCGATACACGCCAGGCAGAAACTGTGACCGCAGGGCAGCGAGCTGGGCTCGCAGTAAAACTGCAGGCAGATCGCGCATCTCAACTCGTCCACAAAGGGCTTCTCCGATTTAGAAAGGGCCATGTGTTTTGTTTGCAAGCACGATTCCTTTAAAGAATAGAGCAGGAACGAAGCCCCCAGCCTCACTGAAATATTAAAGAGACGCGGAGAGAGGGCATATTTATTTACGACCTCATTAGCTCATTCTCTCATTCACAAAACCTGTTCTCATTTAAACAACACGCTTGTCATTAACGCTTAAATGTCTAATCGGCTGTGGTCTGCATCTGAGCGATGAACGATGGAGGAAGGATAACCACATCGACGCATCGTAATTAGTAATGCCTTCGAAGCAAGGTCTCGGGGCTTTCTTCCGTTTTCGACCAAGCCTGAATCCTCACTTATCTCATTCTTTTAAAAAAATAAATAAAATCTAGATTATGATTTTTTCCTTATATTTTCCTCAGAGGTGGTGATACAGGCAACCAATTCAGGGTATAATGCTTTTCTGTGTGTAGTTACTTATTGGCACGGGGAGACGAATTATAATTATCCGATTAGTCAGACAATTAAGGCAATTAAGAAACAGAGCTGGGGGAAGGCAGACGATAGTCGTAAAATATCACACGTGTGACCCTTCTCGGGAAATTTGGATGTATGGCCTAGGAATTTTTATGTAGCACGCAACGTGTGTTTACGACGCTATTACGCTTATGTTTCGGGGTTACTGCGTTACGGCACTTACTGTAGGTGCCTCAGCGCGTTTTTGCCATTTTCTGTTAGTCCTAAGAACTGCACAGTAAAGAGCTGATGTCTGCGAAACATGTCCGATTCAGTCTCTGGATTTCCGCGATGTAACAATTATGTCCCGAAACAAATGAGGCTGTTAAAGTGACAAAACACATTTGGAGAACTACAGTATATGACTATTCGGTATCAATCGATCTTTTCGATCCAATCGATCATGGAAGAAATCTGGGAATAGATGCATGATATGTGTGATTCTTCTGTTACTGAACTGACATCTTAACTCGCTTAGTCGTGCTTTCAAATGTAAATATAGTATTTATCTAAAAATCTACAGTAATGCGAAGCTCTCGGTGGACAATCGTCAAGTACAGATATAACAAAATGCTCTGCTTGTAATTCGGAGGTCCGGGAGAATTTTGCACAGGCATAACCTCTCCCTAGTGAATTTCCTGACAGATGACAGCGTGCTGCTGAGCTGTTGTCGATTAAATACCTGCAAAACTTTCTGGCTTTTCCACGATAACGATTCACTGCCTCTAAATAGATCACAAGTAATTTTATTTTCAATATATCATTCATATGCATGTTTTTTAAATCTTATTCTTAACTCGGCAGTACTGTACATTTTGACTTCGCTGGTTCACACGTTGTAACCCGAGTTTTCCATGGGCCGGGGTTTTACAGTAATGGTACAGTACTGTTCTTGATAGCAGGTGCTGAAAGAACAGCTCCCGGTCGGGAAATGGCGTCGAGACGCCAATATCTAACGAGATATTTTCAGCGGAAAGTTTTATCGACCACATTTCTTCAGCTCTGCCTCTGCAATTATGAGAAAATGAAGACGTGAGGGAAGCCAATTCAGATACATCATTACCAGAGCGAATTGGTGCATGTGAGGGGGACTTTTTCGCAGAGAAACGCGTCAGTCGGCGGTACCCTTCACTGCCTTACGCAGCGTAACGGGTGATAATATGCAGCGACGTTAATTTCTTTACTCTTGCAGTACGAGGTTGCGTCGCTAGATGATGCGCTCAGCGCGGTTTTCTAGACCGTTCACTCCAGACACACCTGTGGAGTTCGCGGAGGAGTATTCTGTGCAACGGCAGCCTTCGTCAGGACCGTTAATGGCTCTGAGGCTGCGAACAGCGTGCTTGGCAAACGGGCTTGAGCACCACGCTGAATCGCTGCCCGTGTCCTCTGACTGCGGCTTCTGAAAAGAGTGATGATTAACAGAAAGGTAGGGGTTTACGGGGTTATTTCGCTCTGTGCGGCCTACCCATACCAGGAAAGCCCCGAGCTCAAATTTCTGCCGGACCCCGCAGGGAGGTTTGGTCTGTGGCGTTCAGGATCATCTAAGCTGGTGCGAGTTTTATTGCACCTTTGCATGTTTTTGTGTGTATTTTTTTACCTTTTGTGAACAAATACCTTAAACGTGCACGGCGGTTTCTGACTATGGATGCCTTCAATAATTTATGCTTTCTCTTTTTGGAGTAAATTGGGTTGGATTATTTTGTGGGATTTTTATTTTGTATTTTATCTGTTTCTGTTGTATAATTTATGCAAAGTGCCATAAGAATACACTGTATTGAAAGGTGTTAAAGTGTATAAGTATTCCGTTGATGGATAATAAAGTAGGTTTTTCAGAATTACCGTGATGGTTATCAGTAAGATAGCTGAGCATTGTTCCTGAAGCATTTAAAAACGTGAATCTTATCACCACCCAATGTAGCCTCATTAGCTTTTTTAAAATAATTGTTCAAATGTTCAATCCATTCTCTAACCACATTATCCAGTACAGGGTTGCAGGGGTAGCTGGATCCTGGCGGGCAAGAGACACAAGGCAGGGTACACCCTGAATGGGAGCAGGGCACACACAGACACACACTGACACCAGGGCCACTCTTCCCAGAAGCCAATAAACCTACCGGCAGTGTGTTTTGGGCCTGTGGTAGGAAACTAGAGAACCCAAAGGAAACCCTTATGAACACAGGGAGAACACACAAACTCCACACAGAGAGCACCTCAGGAATTGAACTCAGGGCCCCAGCAATCCTACCCATTGTACCACCTTGGGTCTAGTGTTGAAAAACAGCATTTCAGCCTCACGCCTTAAAATTCATCATCGTTCCTGCGCCCCCTAATATTATCTGTGCAGGAGGGTTCATAAATGTCAGGCATGACTGAGGTGGAATCAAGTGATTGAACTGGGACCCTCCCTGTTTGTGAAGCAGTTTTGGATGAAAAGCCGTATAAATGCAAGGAATCAGCACGATTTTTATCAGGATTAAAGCCTTTTCTTCTCTATCCAGGAAAGGGAGCTGGAGATGTATGACCCCCTCTGATATAGGGGGACCATTCTGTGCTAGAGATGTTGGCGGTGAAGGAGGAGCCCAGCTCGTCACACCCTCACTGGGAGATGGACCAGTGTGCAGAGGAGGCTTCGGGGAATGACGGCGCCTGTTTCGGAGACCGGTTGAAAGTCCATGGGAAAGAAGAGCTGAAAGAGGAGGAGGGTATCCCGGAATTTGTCCCGGAGGAAGGAAGTGCAGCAGCACGTAAGCTTTTGCTTTGCTGTAACAGCTGGTCTTCCCAGCTTCAGCACTTGAGATATGAAGTCTTTGTCATTTTGTTGCTGGTTATAAACGGAAACAGCATTTGCGTGGGTGGGGATTGTTGGGAGTTGGTTGGGGATCTTAGCTTTAACTGGAAAAAGACAAAGATTTATAGATGTTTCCAGCTGGATTCCAGCGATAGCACAAGAATCAGAACTGAAGAATTTTAATAACTCTTACACTTAATAAATATCAATCAACCCTCCCAGCTGGCTATTCTAATCCATGCTTAGGCATTTCTTGCAGGGCGGTAGCAATGGCCAGATTTCAAAGACCATCGTAACCGTTTCGTTTCCTTTCCCCCATCGTAGATGCGGAAGGGCGAGCCGCCTCCTCTCTTCCCTCTGCAGAGACATATGCCAGCAAACAGGGAGGATCCCCTAAGCAAGTCGGCGATCGCCCAGCCGCGCTATCGCCACCCCTATCTTCCGCCAGCCAACCCCACCTCCCCTTTCCCCTTGTGAGGCTCACCCGGATCGACGACTCCTGGCCGCGGGATGCAATCCGCGCGGGCTACGTCCTGGGGGACGGCTACAAGGTCGCCTGCGAAACGGGCTCGGAGCGAGCCGTCCCCCGCAGCGGGGAAGCGGTCCCACAGGGTGTGCAGCCTGAAGGTGTGCCGGCGGATCCACATGGGCGGGAGCCGCTTCCGACAGATCGAGCACTCGGAGCGCCCCCAGAGAGGAGCAGCCCTACCTCCGCCCGTAGTGCAGGAAGAGCCTCCTCTACCAGGCCGAGCTCCGGGCGAACGGGCAGACCCACACGGGGCAGACACCCTACAGCTACGGGCAGTGTGGGCAGAGGTTCGGGCTCTGCGAGAGCCTCAGGAAGCACCGGCATGTCTACGCCGAGGAGAAGCCATATGGCTGCCAGCGGTGCGGGAAGGGGTTCGGCCAGCCGCAGAGCCTCGCGGCCCGCCGGCGCACCCGCACGGGGGAGCAGAGCTCCAAGCGCCTGGCGCACCTCCACGTGCCCCGCTGCTGCCCCCAGTGCGGGAAGAGCTTCGGCCAGCAGGACCACCGGCGCGTCCATGCGGGGGAGCGGCCCTTCCCCTGCCCCGCCTGCGGCAGGAGCTTCGGGCCCGCCGTCACGCTCAAGAACCACCGGCGCACCCGCGAGGGGGAGAGGCCCTTCAAGTGCCCGGGGTGCGAAAAGAGCTTCGGCCAGTCGGGGACCCTGAAACGGCACCAGCAAATCCACGAGCGGGAGGTGATGCCGAAGGGGCAGGCGTAGGGTTTCATGAGACCCTTGTGCGCTCGTTCACGAGGGTCTCATTGCGACGACCAGGGTTTATTTGTGGTCAGGGTTGACCTAACCTCCGAGCACTTTCGGAAAGTACAGCAAACAATACCCAAGGACTCTGAATTAAATCTATTGTAAGAACTTCCTGTGCTTTACTATGTAAAAGAGTCACATGCGGTAAAGCATGGTGAAATAACAGCTAGGTCATAAAGCACAGAAATGTATGTATGGTAAAGTGCAATGCGGACCATGGGAATCATGGTAAATCCAAGGAAACATGGTAAAACCCCAAGAAATGACCATGAATGTTTACAGTGCTTGATACCAAGTCAACGTTTCACAGGGATCCTTAATAAGCCTCAAGCTCAGATAATGCTGTGGATCAGGGGTCGGCAAACTACGGCCCGCGGGACAAATCCGGCCCGCTGAACTTTTCTGAGTGGCCCGCAGCTCAGAAAGGGTAACTTTTTGCATCAGATGTTGAAAATCTTCCACCAGTGGTCTCTACTTGTTAGCTCTGCTGCTCTCTCTCAGCACTAACGGTCAATTGCAGAACAACACCTATTGGACAATGCATTTTACTTTGAGCCTATCAAACGTCAGCTTTAGCCTAGGTTGCATATGCCTGTGCTACAACTGATTCTTACCGTAAATTCATTTGGATTTTTGTTGCCTACTGTTATTGGCTCAGTCACGCAAATGATGTCTAATGTATGCGACCTTGTTTGAAAGCAGGTAAAGATTTCAAATGGTTCTAAAAGTTATAACCGACAAGAGGCTAACTGTAAGTCATTCCTGCCGTGTTGGAAAAAAAAAAATTCGATGCAGAGGGTCAAAAATTCAATGACAAACAGTCAGAAGAGTACTTTTCTGTCCCTTGGAAAGAAAAGGCAATGTCTCTTATCTCTCGGGATACAATCACCGTGATTAAAGATTACACCATAAAAAGGGCATTGCGAGGCTAGGTTTTCGGAATACACAGGAGTTGAATGTAAGAAAAAAATTAGAGCAATTGAAAAAGTCGCTTCAGGGGCAGCAAAAGCTGTTCAAGAGAAAATCCGAAGAAAATGTTGCGGCTACCCGAGCTAGTTATCGAGTATCACAGCTTCTAGCAGCAGCTGGCAGACCCTTCACGGACGGTGGGTTTATTAAGCCATGTATGCAAGAGGTCACAGATGAGATGTGACCAGAGAAACGCCACGTATTGCAGTCAGTGAGTTTATCGGCTAGATAGAGGATTTCACTCAGATGACCCAGCAAGGTTAGTACAGTACATTTTTTTTAGTGGCCCTGGCTCTAAAAAGTTTGCCGACCCCTGCTGCAGATCATAGCAGCAGATGAGCTGATGTTTACCAGTGCTCCCCTAATCTGTGGATCAGCATAGAAAAAGACAAGGAAGGCCAAATTATGAAAAAAAATATTATTTTTTAAGACATAAAAATAATAATTAGTAATAATTGCTTACACTTATATAGCGCTTTTCTGGACACTCCACTCAAAGCGCTTTACAGGTAATGGGGATCCCCTCCAACACCACCAGTGTGCAGCCCCACCTGGATGATGCAACGGCAGCCATAGTGCACCAGAACACTCACCACACATCAGATATCAGTGGGGAGGAGAGCAGAGTAATGAAGCCAGTTCAGAGATGGGGATTATTAGGAGGCCATGATTGGTAAGGGCCAATGGGAAATTTGGCCAGGACACCGGGATTACACCCCTACTCTTTTCGAGAAACGCCCTGGGATTTTTTTTAATGACCACAGAGAGTCAGGACCTCGGTCTTCCGTCTCATCCGAAGGACGGCGCCTGTTTTTACGGTATAGTGTCCCCGTCACTATACGGGGCATTAGGACCCACATGGACTGCAGGGTGAGCGCCCCCTGCTGGCCCCACTAACACCTCTTCCAGCAGCAACCTTAGTTTTTCCCAGGAGTCTCCCATCCAGGTACTGACCAGGCTCACACCTGCTGAGCTTCACTGGGTTGCCACAAAAAGGCACTAGGTGGCATGCTGGAGCAGTGGTTTTGTATTGTTGCCTCGCAGCACTAGAGTCACCGGGCTTAATTCTGGACCTGGGGTGCTATCTTTGTGGATCTTGTATGTTCAAGCCATGTTTGTGTGGGTTTCCTCTGGGTGCTCCAGTTGCCTCCCACAGACATGCTGGTAGCTTGGGGATCTTGTACAATTTGCCCCTGGTGTGAGTGCATCTGTGTCTGGTTTGTGTCCGTGTCTGCTCTGTGATGGACGGGTGTGCTGTCCAGGGTGTACCCTGCTTTCCAGGATAGGCTCCAGCTCCCCTGAATTGTAGTTCACAGTTAGAAAATGGATGGATGGACTTGTCAATGTCCCAGTAAATAACATAACATCACTTTATTAGCCCTGTACAGTTTCTTGCATTAGGAATTCATCTTTTCACATACCCCAGCTTGCTCTCCATGAGACACACAGATAGGGAGAGAGCCTGGGGTCAGAGCACAAGATCAGCCATTGTACAGCACCCCTAGAGCAGTTGGGGTTAAGGGCCTTGCTCAGGGGCCCAATGGAATAGAATTCCTCTGCCAGCTGTGGGATTTGAACTGGCAACCTTCCAGCCACAGGTGCAGATCCTTTGCCACAGAACCACTGCTCTGCCAAATTGGCATGTGGACAGTGGGGGTGTGTGCAAAGAGCCTGGAGCCTAGTTTTGGGGAGTCTGGAAAAATCCTCCCAGATGTGCTGTTGAGTCTGATGCCTTCAGGAATGGGCTGGAGGAGACCATCCAATAAAGAAGACACTAGCAACCTAATGAGCAAATATAGACCCTTTAAGAAAATGCATTTTCTTGTTGCGAGTGAAGGCAGTTACAAACCGTGAGCTTGAGGACTGTGAATGCGTATTCATTTTGATAACATGGGGTTGTGCCAATGTTTAGATTTTAAAAGTGTAATTGTGTTAAGTGTATACTTTTTTATGCTGTATCTGTTCAGTGATATTATGGGCATCACAATATACATAATGTGTAAACATAACACATGATCTTGCTTTATCTGACTGTGCTGGTTTAATATTATAAGTACATGCAATATTTTTAATCGGTTTTTTTTTCATGGCCAGTAAATCATACCTAGACTGCATTATCGACAGACATTTCCACTGATGACCATAATTATTTAAATGATAGACGACTGAAGGTTATTTTCAGTCAAGGACTTAGTTGCTTAATTGAATCAGTGGGTCAAGACTGGCATATCTTAGCCACTGGTCCAAGGCACCAATGCAACTTTAAAAACTGGGACTGTGCCGGGCCAGTTGAAGATCGCTGCCTTATAATCTTGCTTAGATCAATTTTTGCCAAGCACAAGGAAGGCTGATCGTTGCTGTACATCTAGGGAAAGGTCAAAATCATTCTTGTGGAGAAGGACCCAGTCCTTGCTAAAATGGTAAATAAATTCACGGTCCACTGTGGCATACATGTCCACTGCGCAGTAAGCAGAAAATTTCCATATCTGAGCCAAAGAGGGTTATTGGCCCCGAGCTTATACTGGTGTCCATGATCTTAAACCCAGACTAGAGTGCATGTGACCCCCCCCCTTCTTGGACAGGACACTGGTCAATTACAGGAATTACTCCCCCATCAAAGCTGGTGCCCCACATATACAGCAGCTAGGTGGACTGGAGCAACAGGCACAGTACCTCACTCGGGGTACATCAGCAGTGTCCTTAGTTGGGCTTTGAAACGATGTGTAGCACTTGATTATAAAACCGTTAACAATTATGAGAGATCCGTCTCAGCTAAAGCAATAGAGAGAATTAAAAAAACAAACTTGGTAAAGTGGGTGCCCAGTGCAGAGATCACCAGCTCAGATGTGGGTTATGCAGTAACCCGACAGTGACCAGAGTTCCCCAGGAGGGGGTGCAGTTGTCAGATGCCACAATGGCTTGTCAGCGGTCAAGGCGGGGTG
The DNA here is from genome assembly GCF_055471065.1 of Atractosteus spatula. Lineage (NCBI taxonomy): Eukaryota > Metazoa > Chordata > Actinopteri > Semionotiformes > Lepisosteidae > Atractosteus > Atractosteus spatula. The sequence goes on along the minus strand of NC_142710.1, from coordinate 7,142,421 downwards.
GTTGCTAAGTTCTCAAGTGGGAGCTGAGTAAGAGGAAGATGTCTTGGTGGGATTATAGCAGTGAGCCCAGCTGACTAGCAAGTGCCGATTCCAAGCAGAACTTATAAAAATAATATAAAACACCAAAATATATCAGAGGGGGAAAAAAGTCAGTTTTGTCTTTTTTCAGTTCAGTTCAGTTCTTGTCCTTTGCAGTTGTCCTTTTTTTCCAATAAAATTATGTATTTAAACCTTTCTTTGAAAATCTCTCAGTTTGAAGGGTTCCTTATACAGACAGGCCTTATGCAGAATTTATTTCATCTCTTACATTATGGGGAAAAGCAGCTTTTCTAGGAATTTGTCACATTTGCAAGAGACAGGAAAATGAAGACCTTTCCATTGTCCCTTTCTAGGGTTTGCTTTGCCTAAAAGGTCTGTATTTACCTTGTTCAACTGTTGTTGTTTGTTTTTACTTTTCAGGTTTTTAAGTTTTCTGGCCGAGCACAGCTGTTAGACCTTTACCTTTGTCCTTTTCACAGAGGTCAAAACCCAGATTGCGTTGTACTGGACTTAAAGATGAGCACTGGCTTTTCAAGGAAAGACCATTGCCTCCAGTGTCCTGTGTCAGTGAATTTAAAGGCTGTGCAGCTCTGTTCCACCCCTGTAGGAGGCTCCTATGCAAACTCACAGCCCCTTATTAATGACACAGCTGAGAGACTGAACAGCAGCCAGTCAGCTTCTCTTCTGTGCCTTTCAGTCTGAACAGTCAACAATGAGGCTCTTAACAGTGCTGACTGTAGCAACTCTGTGCTTCACAGGTGATCATTCTCACTAGTTCACTTACAAGTCTAACATAAATGTACAATTTTTAATGGAAACTGAACTAGGTGTTCAGTCTGAGATTGTGCGAGGAGCAATGCACGGAGGATCCCACACACTGACCTGTACAGCCTCAGGATTCACTTTCGGCAGCTTCTGGATGGTTTGGATGAGACAGGCTCCTGGGAAGGGGCGGGAATGGCTGGCTTACAGTAGTAGCAGAGGGAACAGCACAGGCTGTGCCTTGTCTGTCCTGGGAAGATTCATCATCTCCAGAGACAATTCTAACAGTAAGTTGTTCTTACACTGCTGTGTATTACTGTGCTCAAGGCCCAGGGTGAGAGAAGTGAAGCCTGAGCCCTGATAAAAAACCCCTCAAGTGTGAAAGCAGTTACTGACGACAAGCTGCCATAACAAGATATTGAAATGACATCTGCCAATTCAGAAGTACAGTACTGAGGTGCACACCGTGCAAGAGGAATACCACATGATAACTACCCAGCATCAGCAAATATGCTGAGAGGCGAAAGGCACCAAATTGGTTCTCTTGCTCATTTTTGTATTTTTAATGCCGCTCAGTGTCGAATTTAAATCAAATCACAGCGATTACAGACATGTCGCAGCTGTTCATAGAGGTCTTTGATCACTGGTTTAAATTTTTAATTTTTAAACGCAGATATGAACTTGCTTTGGATAGAAACCTAGGGATGCAGTTTGAATTCATTAATACACAGTGGAAGGGTGTTCACAAAAGAATAGGTTTAGAAACATCTGTGCCCTACCTTCCTCAAGTCAGTGACGAAACAGTGAGACACAGTGAGAGAGGTGAAGCTTGAACTCTGAGAGCAGAAAGCAGCTTCTGTTGTGAACTGTCTCTGATGTGACATCTGATGCAACCCGGTGAATAGCATCAGGAACAAAAATAATATCACATGTGAAACCTTCACTAGGAGGTAATATTTCTATGTGTATTTGTGCAAATCCCTTAAAAGATAGATACCGACAATGGTGAATCATGCATGGAAAACATGTATAGGTCTGAATAGTATTGGGAAAGATGACCTTTTCTTGATTCCATCAAGGAATTTGTTGGATAGGTTTAATCTTGGTGTAAAAATCTGTTACCTTTGTCCAGATTTATTTAGCAATTCCCACATCACCCTATCACCACAGGGTGCCGATGCAGCCCCAACTAAGGACAAAACAGTTTGAACAACAAAATACAGTAAGCTGAATATAAAATAATGTTTTATTGAAATTACAGATTCTTCTGGATTTTTCCCTTATCTGTACCATAGTTAGGTGAGACAGACCAGTCTCATATCTTACAGTACTCTTTTCAGATTTAAAGCAAGGTTTCCTTATCTATGTTTATAATACTAATACTTAAATATATATAGCATCTTTAAAAGTAGCATCTCAGTGCTTTTCAGTACTAAAACAGAAAAAAACAGTTCCAACAAAAAAGAAGACAAAAAATTGTAAGGATCTATACAAAAGCTTATGTAAGAAATCTCCTAGGAAGGGACTGGAGGGGGATACAGTGAATTTTCTGTCCAATGTGTCCTGGAATAATTAATGATATCCAGAGAGAATTCCAAAATAATATGTTTCTATAAACACACAGACTGAAGACACTGCTGTGTACAATGTCCGCAGTGATGGAAAGCTAAGACTGAGAGACGGTGATGACCTACAAACAGGAGGGCTTTTCACAGTCCTGTTCTCAGAAGGCACTGAAGGCAATCAAGTCTCCCTGGTACTCTATCTCTATCTAGAAATGTGTGTTGAAGATCTCACCTCACTGGCCAGTAATTAAAATACATTAATTGATGGTGGATTACTACTGGAACAGATGTGCAAACAAAAAGTCACCAGGCGGTCATGGACTTGAGGCTTTGGACAGGCTGCAGGGATCCGGTCTCACCTGAGGTCTGTGCTCTGCAGTGGAGCATCAGAACGGCGCAGAGGGAGATCAGACACAGTGATCCTCCACCTGCTAACCTGGCCACTGTCCACCAAGACACTGCAAGTAAACAGATGATAAAAATAAATAATGACCCTGCACCATGGACTCCATGCCCACATTGACTTGATCTGATCGTCTGTGTGAGTCCCTGCACCATGGATTTCATGCCCACATTGGCCAGCTCTGATCATCTATGTGAGTCCTTATAACATAGACTCCAGGCACACACTAAACTTATCTGATCGTCTGTGTGAGGCCCTTCACCAAGGAATCTACACACCACATTGACTTGCTCTCATCGTCTGTGTGAGTTCCTGCACCAATGACATCATGCCCACATTGACCTTCTCTGATCATCCATGTGAGGCCCTACATCAATGATTCCATGCCCACATTGACCTGCTCTGATCGTCTGTGTGAGGCCCTGCACCAAGGACACCATGCCCACACTGGTCTGCTTCAGCGTCTCTGTAAGGCCCTGCACCAAGGACTCCACGCCCACACTGACCTGCCAGCGTGACAGCTGTGACGGTGCTGTTCTTCCGAATCCCGTGCTTTGCCTCTACCACACAGCTGTAGCTCCCAGTGAGCGTCCAGTTCACTTTGGCCATGGAGTACAGAGCTGAGCTGCTCCCCTCGACCACAGGCTGCCCGTCCCGGAAGAAGGAGTAGGACAGCGAGGAGCTGTAGTATCCCGTCAGCTCGGCCTCGCAGGTGAGGTTCACGGGCTCCCCCTCCTGCACTCTGGCTCCTGGGGAGGCTCTCAGAGTCACCTGGGAGAAGAGGTCTGGGAACAGGACATAGGGCACAGGTTGGGTCAGCAGTGCTCCATAGCGCCCTCTGCTGGAGTGATGAGCTGGATTGGCGTTGACTACCACAGGGGGAAAACATTCTCGACAAAATGTGCTGAGATAAAGTTGTGTCATGTCATTTGCCAAACCGCTTTATGCCATAAGGTGTTGCGGGAAGCCTGAGCCTACCCAACAAACAACGAACGCAAGGCAGGAGTGCCAGTCCATCGCAGGCTCACCTCTGATGGAGATCAGCACTGGCTGAGACTTGTCCCCCGATCCCCCTGTGTAGGTCACCCTACACCTGTAGAGTCCCTCATCCTGCTTCTTCACTGGAGCAATGGTCGTTATGTTTCCTGTGTGTTTCAGGGTTTCATTGTCTTTGTAGAATGTGTACCCCACAATCTGTTGTGAGCTTTCATTCCGCGCTCTGCACTGTAGAGTCAGCATCTGTCCTTCAGTCAGGGGCTGTGGAGGTGTCTGCAGGACCAATCTCCGATCTGAGGATATCAGAACATTCTGCTGTGAGCCTGTGGCAGCACTTGGAGTCGAGCTGGTGTTCTGTTTCAATCTTCATACAACTACAGTTCAGTGCTTGGGTTTTGTAGCTCTGATTGCTTGATGCAGACCATTGACGCTACTGTGAGGATCAGATGTCAATATAAAATTAAAAATTATTGAAGGAACACATGAAATTGAAGTAATTTGGAGTGTTCTCTATCAGATTGTGTGTCTGGAGCTGAATTGATATTGTCTGTGGTCTCCAGAGATCTGTGTTTTTCAGCACTAGTGAAGGTGGCACTTGAGATCTGGACAGTGAGTCTACTGGACAGTTTGGAGACGGATGTCATCCAGTCCTCAGGATAGCGTCAATAGGATAGTTCATCTGCAAATCTAATGCATATAAAGAAATCTAATATTTATCATGAAAAATTGAGTATGATTTCCTCACCCCTTCAAAGAATTTTGTCACACTCCTTGTGTTTATTATAAGGAATATTATTTATACGCACTCAAGGAAGGCTCCCCAACTGGAAAGTTGTGTTTCTTCTCTTTTCAGCGTGGAATTAACCTTGACTTGTTCCTATTATTAATACATGTTTATTATCAAGAGTATTTATGGCATTATTTTCGTCTCTTACCCAGCACTCTGAAGTGCACAGATTTGCTGCGTTCTTGTCCAGACTGGGCCTCACACCAGTACAGTCCGCTGTGAGACTTGTCTCTGAAAGTAACCTGACAGTTTGTCCCATTCTCCCACTGGCACTGTACTGATTCAGTTCCTCCTGCAGTTACTCTGTACCAGCTATACTGCCTTCTGCTGGAGTCTCCTCCCAGCCTGCAGCCCATGGTGAGCGACTCTGCAGGAAACAGTACTGTCCAATCAGGATGCAGCCTCAGTGTGGCCTTGGGGGGGTCCACTGGTGGAGACAGAGAGAAACAGCCCAGCTGATCAAACGTGAAATCAAGAAACGTGTTCTGGAGAATAAAAGGAACTGCAAAATGTTACACAAAGAAAAAGCCATGAGCAACTATATTATGTAAAGTAGTGAGTTTACTATGACAGTGAATCATTTGAAGTCATTAACACTCCACTGATGCTGTAAATGCATTTACAGTTCCTAATCTTAAATGTCACCTTGTATTGCAGAAACCTCCTCTTAAATGTTTTGCATTCCTGAGAGTGAAGGACTGCCATTTGTCAACAGAGTGCCTGATATCACATGAATTGGTCTCCATCGTAATTAACCATAATACAACAGCAGCTTTATTTAAAAAAAAAATCTGTTCTCTTGCAGTAACATGCCAGGCTTCTAGATGAAGCTGTTGCAATGTTTCATTTTATTTGAATATTTTTTCCTCTATTAAAAATATACATATAATTAAGGAAAAAAAATAAAAATGATTATTTAAATTTATTAATTCATTAATTTAAATCATCCTTGGTCATTGTAGTAGATTTACTGTGTCTCAGTGAGAAGTTTCACTGTTAATGGTGAGCAGAACTAGGAATTAGCTGGTGAGTCACATGTTCCCACACTCTGCTCAGTTATGTTCTGATCCAACAAAAGTGAAACACTGTTTTCCAGAGGCAGACAGTTGGTGTTTGAGTCAGCTATACGTCTGCCAGTGAAAGTTAAAAGCACTTCTGTGTTCTGATCCTCTTCAAGTTTCTGCTTAACCACAAAACAGAATGGAAACCCGCTCTCAGAGTGAAACACAGCGTGAGAATGATCATACATTATTGTGTATTACTGTGTTATTGTGTTTCCTGAAGCTGCAGCCCGTCTTACCAGAGACATTTAAGAGAAAAGGGTCACTGGGCTGCGAGTATTGAGTAGGGCGCCCTCTACGGACCAGACACAGGTACTGCCCCTGGTCAGACAGGACCACTGAAGAGATCTGAAGGCTGTTGCCATTGACACTGCGCTCAGTTGTGTTGAACACAGGGCTTCTCAGATCCCCTCTGAACCAGAGATACTCCACACTGTGGAAATGTTGACTGAGGAGACATCTGAGGGTCACTGGCTCTCCATAGTACAGCTTCTCCCACGCTGGCTCCTGGGTCACTCTGGGCTGTGGACGCTCTGCAGACACGACCAGGAACATTGTCAGAGCTGAAGAACCATGTGACTCCTCATTGTGTAAGAAAATGTTTCTCTAATAACAATGTCACTGCTGCTGCATCAGTTACAGTAAATCCTGTTTCTCTCTTTCATGACATTTGTTCTTTTATGTGATAGATTATTTTTAATGCAATATAGGTGCAAACTAGATTATTGTATCTCATATTCTTCTACTGATGGATGAATTGCACACCAGCATTTTATTTTACTTATTTTGAAGAGATAACAGTGTTTGCTTTTGTATGTAAAAAAACTTTGAAAAATGCCAACAAAATGCACAAATGTCATCAAGCTCAATGTGATAGACAAGCAAACAAGAAAAGTGAGACCTAAGTAGGGATGAAGTAGTTCAAGTAGGTAGCCATGTCAGCATGCATAGGCTGCAAAGGAACAAGTAAAGGCTTATTCCATGCTGTAAAGACAAATAAAGAAACACAACATTTCAGCTGTGGAGACTTCTTCAGGTGTCAAGAAGGCCACACCTGAAGAAGGCTCCACAGCCGAAATGTTGTGTTTCTTTTCTTCTCTTTACAGCATGGAATAAACCCTTTACTTTTTCCTTTGCAGCCTAAATAGGGATATCTGCCTATATCTGTGTAATGAATGGCTTCCTCATGCCCTCTGCAGTGTGACTCACCTGTCACATTGACCTCCACTGCACTGCTCATGGCCTGAATCCCCTTTCCCTGGGCTTCCACTCCACAGAGATATTTCCCAGAGTCCTTCAGCCTCACTGCTGGAACAGCGTGTCTGTCCTCCGGTCTGGACATCAGGACTCTTCCGTCCTTAACGTAGGTGTACTGCAGTTCAGGGGTGTGTGCAGGGGTGTTTAACTGGACGGTGCAGTGCAGAGTCAGAGTCTCTCCTTCCCAGACAGGCCCCAGGGGCAGGACTGTGAGACTGATTCTGTGGAAGAGCTCTGCCGAAGAAGAATGAGACATCATTTATAGTCCTTGAAAGACTTTGTGCGACAGAAAAAGGACAAAAACTAGTATCTTACTATTGTAGTAAGCATTCATATGTTTAATGATGCTCCCATGTTCTTTTCTTTTTTTTTTGCTTGTTTAATGCATTCTTTTTAGCTTTTAGCATCAGTTTTCTTTCTTCAAGAAACCAGTGCTCTCAAGTTAAAACATAATGACTTCAATCATAATGACTTGTTTTTCAATCTAAGAACAAGTTCTGCTGTTGCTACAATTTAATTTAGGATATATCATTGCAAATATACTAATCTACTAGCTCTGCTTTGTTGGAGAGCTGATGAATTGTAAAACTGTCTGTTTCATTATTTCATTTGCGTCAGTGCTGACGTCAGGGAACAACCAAGCCAAAACAAATGGCTTCACCTCTCACTGTGATTCCAGTCTCATTGCTTCTTTTTCTAATCCCAGTCCCCACAGCCTCCACCTCACACCAGTACTGCCCTGTGTGATTGCGCCGCATCACTGGGATGGTAAGAGTCTTCTCTGAGCTCTCAGATTTCCAGTCCCCTCCTTCCTTCACAAAGGAGAAGTGTAGCCTTTCGTGGGCTTGGTCACTCAGCGCAGTGTGGCAGTGCAGAGCGACAGAGTCGCCCTCCGTGACTAAGCTTCCTGGTTGGACTGACAGGGCAGGATCAGTGAGTTCTGTGAAAGACGCACATAGTGGGATAGGGAAATCTTGACAGTCATTTCTGTGTCACCCCCGACACCAGCAATTTCTGTTCTGACTAGGCCAACAGTTGTGTGTCTGGAAGAATAATCCTTATTATCAATGGAGTGTCTGGTGCACTAAAATCCTTTGGGCTCATCTGTGCTACACAATGCAAAGCAAAGTCATTGTGTCAAATTGAATGGCGGTATTCAGGCTTTTAGCACTATATACTGTAAATGCTTCTGGAAGTGATTTTGGGAGACCAGTTGTTTGCACACACCAGTTGGTAGCAATCCAACACAACTGCAGAAGATGAAGTGCCCTGCATTAAAAAATGTTTCAAGTGAAAAAAGTGCTCTGCGATCAATCTCCAAACCTACTTTTGTACCTTAGACTACTGCGACCAGCATTATCTGTGTAATACTCACCCAACACGATGAGACTGATGGGCTGGCTGGGGTTCAGGTAAAAGGGTTTCTGTCCTCGTGCAGCCTGACACCAGTACTGCCCAGTGTGAGACAGATTAGCAGGGCTGACGATGTAACTGGAGCTCTGGCTCTTGTGCTCTGGCTTGTCTAGAATGTCTTTGTACCAGTAAAAGCTCCAGCCTGGAGAGCCGTCCTCCACCACACAGCAGAGGGTGACTGTGTCTCTTTCAAACACCTCTGTGTGCAGACGCTGCAGGGAGAGGACAGTTCTGGGACGGGTGACTGAAACAGAGAAAAAATACTTTAAAATAGAAAGAATTCTTCAATTTACCCTAAATGTCCTATTAATCAGCAAGGTGTCTTTCTTCACTTCACACTGTATTCATAGTGTCAATTCATATGGTTCAATTCTATCGGTTTCTTAATTTTCTCTTTAGAACATCCTTTTATCCTTTAATTCACCAAATTGGCTGCCTAATTTAAATTTCTCATAAATGAAAGGGATTAACCTTTTAATACTCCTTGGTGTCACAAATCTCCAGAGGTGATTTCCACCTGGTATGACGTCCCCTAGGACATTTTGTAATATCTTTGTAAATATAGACAGTAGAGGCCTGTTTCAGAGCTTCAGATGATTCTACCAAACACACAGCTAGACAGATCACTTACAGGAATCAACAACATAACTGCAAGAGACCCCTGTGGAATTCGACAGTTGTTAATTTGCACTCTGAGTTTTCAGCTTTTTTTTGCTGTCATATACAATACGTTTGTTTTGCTTTAGCATGATATTCACCGTTTTGATTTGTTCTGCTGTGGTGTTGCCGTTATTTCACTGCTCTGCGCTCTATTTCAACCTATTTCTATCATTATCTGCAACAGCGCCTATTTCTTATGAGATATATCTCATGGTTCCGACATTAAAGTGCAAGGAAAGGCTAGATTTGATCCCGTTTTCCATATAGAAAAGCTGCAAGTAAGAGTGAACGAGACACCATACCCTGTACTTTCAGCTTGACTGGACTGCTCTTTTTGGAGTAAGATGGATTCTCCCTGCTCCTGCCCTGACAGGAGTAATGTCCTATGTGTGATTCCAGAGCTGAAAGGATGGTCCAATTCTCATCTTCAGACTGGTGAACTGGAGATGTGTGTTCATCTTTGTACCATTCAAAGCTCTGCATCGGATAACTTCCAGGGATGGAGCACCTCAGTACTGCACTCTCTCCTGCGTACACCTCTGACCACTCCTGTCCCAAGGATACCACTGCTCGGGGCCGTTCTGCAGATATACAGGAAAGGAGTACAACATAAACTATGAACTAGTATATCAGCAGTGTGTCAAAGCAAAGCGATTCTCAAAAATTACATTAGTGCTTGATCTGCAGCTTACTGAGGATAACCCAGACACCAGCTCTATAAGATAATACCAGCACCAGGCTCTGAAACACCACTCTGTGTTAGGCTTTTCAGGGGAAATGACTCATCTACACTTACATTTCCACTTCCAGCTGGCCCATATCTGTATATGTTATGGTTGACAGAACATAATATTAAAGGAAATCCCTAAAGGATGTGACACAGTCAATGAAAAATAGATATTTTGTTGCTGTTTCTGTCTGTGATTCTGTTGCCTGTAAGGTGTTAGGAATTAGTAGTAAGGATCCTATGCAGAAAACCAGGGCGATCTCCAGAGGCGTAGTCGATAGAACAGTCCGAGGTCTGAAAGCCGATGGTAGACAAGCTGGTGCAAAAGTACAAACCAGAAGTGAAGCCATAAACCGAGAGGAAGCCGAGAGTCTAAACCAGATCAGGAATCAAAGTTCCAAAGCCAAAAACCAGGAGACGTAACTGAAAAAAGAGCCAGGATCAGGAAGCCAAAACCAATGTAGTAAGTAATTGCAAGAATCAAGGTAGCTCTAGCCAGGAAGAACCCTAATACTGAGCACAGTGGAGAGTGTGAAGCAGCATTAAATAGACAGGGGTAAATGGGCTAATTGGGAAGAGTGCTGGAATGCAAGGTGGAATGACGAGTCCTCCGGGGTTGTGGCGTAACATACGGTGACTACTCTTCACGAGGTGTGTCTTTGCAGTAACATTCACCCCACAATCAGTAAGATCTTAAATGCTGTTTCTGGATAGTAGCTGCCGCCCCTTTGCATCTCTGTAGAAGCTTGTACTGAGACTCACCGTGTACCTCCAGCACAGCTGGCTGGCTGAAATTTAAATAAATGGGCTTCTTGTGAGACAAGTCAACTGGCCCCTTGTGAGACAAGTCAACTGCTGTGATGAAGTAGCTCGCTCCAGCCACATTGCTGCAATACCGTGTTAGCAAGGAACATAATATTTTAAGGAGAAACAATGTGTCATCCATTATGCACTGCAAAAAGAGCAGAACAGCTGGACTATCACTGCAGGGAAGCACATTAAAACTGCTTTAAAACAACATTGAAACAAAGCAAGAGAAACACAAGCCTTTCTCTTTATAGCTCTTAGCATTGTGCACTGGGTTTCATGAGCTTCATGAAGGAGTTTGTTTTTGGAATAAAAACCTGCAACCACATCAGAGCGTGATCACAGTAGTCTAAATTTTTTTTTACTAAGGCCCCATCTCTGATCCCCACAGGGAAACATGGCTGTGATTCTCAATGATTTAAATGCTTGGTTTTACTCACCCGACACTTGCAGGGTAAAGGGTTTGCTGGAATGTTGTTCTACAGGGTCACTTGTCATCACAATGTAACATCTGTAGTCCCCGCTGTCAGATATTGAGACTGAACTGATTCTGTATTGACTCTGGTTTATATGCGATTCGTCCGGTTTACTGTCCTTAAACCAGAAATAACTCCAGATCTCGGAGTCGCCATCGACCTTACATTCCAAGGTCACCATGGCCCCTTCAAATATCCCACCATCTGGGGGGTACAACATCACTATAGGCTCCCTGTTAATGGCTGAAGTGAGATGTATGGATTAAAACTCACCTCTGAATCACACCATTAATATAGTCATACATTGACTCATTTGGACAGAATCATTTTAGAACTTTGTTCTTTGTACACTAACTGCAGTGGTTACTTTAAGTTTCTGTTCTCTTATGTCTGAAAGTAATACATTCACCATGAGCACAACAAAGCAATATTAATGACTATCCAATAAATGTAGAAAATATTGGAGAAATATAGAACTGCTGTGTAAATAATACAAATATGTAAAATTAAATAATAACTGATTAAAAAATAAAGATGAGAGAATTAGAGCATTAGTGCCAAGTCAGTATTTAGATAAGTATTGTTACTGAAACTGATATGATGACTTCTAAACGTATCATTTTATTTTGCTAATGCACAGCATTCACAAGTACAGATACTGTCGACCTATTTTCTTCTTACATTCCAGTTGTATGAAAAATGTTTTGAAAATTCTGGCTTCATTTTTTTACACTAGATGACACATAAAACTATTCTGCCAAAGGTTCTACAAGAACCAGAGGGGTTTCCTTGAAGTTAAAGTTTCAGATAAACTCTGGTAAATGTGTATTTGAATATGTAAATCTGGTCCACTGGTCCATATATTTAGGGTGCTGTCCTTTTCCTGAAAAATTACTTGCTCACTCACCTCCAATACATGAAACCAAGGAAGTATTTTGCCTCTAAATCTCAACACGTATACAGGGATATATTGAATCAGTTCAGGCAGAAACAGGAATCATTCACATTACTATCATCATTTGTTGTTCTGTAGTTGTTCATTTACATTTTTGTACTAATGTCTAAAAGGAATGAATTCTCTAAAAATATTAACGGTGTGCAAAATATACAGGAACAAATAGGGACTGTTTAATAAATCTAAAAAAATGTTGTAGAAATAGTAAATAACCACGTAAATTAAGTTGATCAAAATATGTTAGTGATAGTGGAGCAAAGCACTATGTTCTATTCAGTATTTACAGTCTTAGTTAATGCACAGCATTCAAAAGTACAGATACATGCTCTGTCAGCTTTTTTCTTCTTAATAACCAGGGGTGCTGGTCACATGTTCTTGAAAGAATTGCTTGCTCACTTACCTCCCACATCCAAAAGCCAAGAGGTGCAGTCAACAAGAACTGGAAAACAAATGTAATCAAAATAAATATTAAAAGTACTCCCTTGCCTTGGTCAGAGTACAGTGAAATAGCAGTAATTCCTCTCTTAGGTTCATGCAGGCATGTTCAGACACTAAAGTAATTTCTGCATTTAAACATCCTTCAAGAGCACGAGGCATTATTAAAACGACTATTGGAAGGAGAATTAAATTTTCTGCTTTGGGTTTGCAGAAACCCCCCAAAATGTTTTTGTCTTCCTGTCCACGCTGGAATCTTATTCGTGGAATCTATTTGGAAGTTTGTAAAAGGACTTACAAAATTGTGGAATGTGATGATGAGCAGTGTGGTTCATATTGTACCAGAGAGATTAAATACATTCAATTATTTACAAATGATTAAACAATTTTTTGTTTACTCAGCTTATTTAATATCAGTGTTTCTTCTTTCCTGCAGAACAAAATAGAAAACTATATTATAGTTTTATATATATAGTCTGTATAGATATAGACTATATATATATCTACTGTATATATCCTATACAGAAACCCATATACCAAACCCAGAATCTATATAACCAACATTAAAAACTATACAACGTACATAAAACATATTGAATCTGTATGGAAAACTACATAATCAATATAATAAAAAAAACTACAGAACTTAAACAGAAATCTAATTAAACCAATATAAAAAACAATTGACCCTATATGGAAACCCATATAAAACAATATAAAAATCTATAGGATCTATAGAACTACAGTATATCAAAAGGTTCTGGCAATAGGTCCCATGAAAGGTCATGAACAGAAAAACCTCTGTTTTAAGCCTTGCGATTTGACAGGAAAGAAACAGAGAAAGGTGAAATTTCGATGGAACTCGAAGTAGAGAGCAAACGTTGACAAAAACCCATTTTCAATTCTGAGGCTACTTTTTCAAAGCCTGAATCACATAGAATGATCTGTGAAATAAAATGAATATGCCAAATTACTGTGTCGATAGTTTGTCCCCTTGTTAATTCCCGATAATTATATGCAAACAGAAACAGAAGTGACATTTTCTTTGATTGTCTGGCTATCTAAATGACTTAAAACAAACAAAATAATATTTTATAATTTAGGTGTAAGTAATAAGGTGCATGTTTATTTTTTTTAGTGTATTATTTTTATACGTCTAATAAATGCTTTCTGAGCACTTTCGACATATAAATTAGATTTTTATTGCAGACAACTATTGTGGACAAGTATGATTATGTTATTATGCAACGATGTGCACACATACTTCGCAATATACACTTAAACTAGAGCAGTCTACCCTAAAAACTTTACAAATTTAGCTAGCATGAGTCTCTAAAATTAGAGTTTGTTGCTTCTGTTTCTGAAGACGATAACAAGCAACACATAGCTTTATCACGACCTTAATTACAAATTAATAGCCCCAGTTTTTTGTGCAATTATTTTTTTGGTAAAATCTAGAGAAGCTAATCAAGTTTGTTTATCGATTGTGCAGTTTGAAGCCACTCCAAAAAATATCTCCTGACCTTCTTTATGGAATGAATGCCCAGACAAGTTTACTTCTCTGAAGATGTTCAGAACATACACATAGCTATATACTGTACACCTTTAACTTAGGGTACAAGTCCACCCAGGGATGTGAGACATGCCAGATTTTTCAGAAGGTAAATAATTGAAAACATAAATTATCTCTTTTAGTTTTGATACGGTAATCAAAGCTAATTAATTACAAATAATTGAGAAAATGATCAATTACAGTATGAATCAATCTTGAAATGATTAAATGAATTATTTTTAAGTTATTGAATTTAAAGATCTGGAAATTATAATATTATTATCATTACATCTAATTAAATAATTAATCAGATTTTGAGAACCAAGGGGGTGAAGAATCACTTCTATGTAGCATCACAGTGCTGCCCAGCCATTCTAGCACAGCAAAAGGTTTTCTAACTATGAATAAATGTTATTTTATTTATTAATGTTAATATATTTATTAATGCGTATACACTAATAATTATACTAAAATATATTACATGTTTCTTGATTTAGTACGCTGCTTTGCAGCTGTATTCACTGATTCTATTTTTTGTTACTTCATTGCCATAGTAATCTTCATTTTCTCCTGCATTGGAAACTAGAGATATCTTTGGACCTTGATACCTATTATTCCAATAATATTTTGTATTTATTCAACAGCAAAAATCACTTGTATATTTGTCTACCACTGAATGCTGGACTGGGCCTTCTTCCTTTAAAATATTATTCCTTAATCTTGGTACTTACTAATCAACATGACGGCCTTAGAGAAATGCATCTTTTCTTCAAAGAACAGGTGGTCATATCTGCTGGGTAGAAGATATTTTGCTCTGGGTCTTCCTAAGTTATGAAATAAATCTTGAAAAACTATCCATCCTACAGCCTTGAATTTCTTTTTAATGTTTTTTCTCTGATCCTTTCTGCTGTCTTGACTCACTTGTTTGTTGCTGTCTTTTGCTTCTGACTAGAAATATTCCCCAGGTCCACTGTCCTGAGCAGGTTAACCCAAGTCACGTACATCTGGCAGGTCTATTTGTGTGTTACGTGAAACACGACGCACTAAATATAGGTGCGTTTTTTACAAGATGTGAAACTCTAGAGCCTCTGTCGTCTTAGACCACAGCCTGCAGTAGAGGCCCAGCAGAGTTGAATTCTAACAATTATTGTGCACTGGGGTTAATGAGCTTCATGATTATTGATTACCAAGATATTTCATTTAGAGGTATGTGGAGATAATCAGAGGTCTGGGCAATTGCAATACTAAATCTTTAGCATAAAGTCATGTGTAAATTCTTTGTTACATCTAAGATATAAAGAGAACATTGACACATTCTCAATTAACTGCTATTTAAAACATTAATGTGCCAGGAACAATAGTTTGTGCATTGGCATCATCTCAAAAAAGTAAATATTAGAAATAATAGTTCAATAATAATTACAGATCAGTGGAGAAGATCATATTCAGATAAAAATTACTAAGTCTGAAACAAATTTCTGAAGTATGCCGTCATGTTAAAAAATATTTGCACTCTCTTCATTAATTATTCAGAATAATTTGATTTGTAAAAATCATTAAATATTTACATTATCTATGGAGAGTGGACAATAACACTGAATGCGAGTTAACAGGTATCTGTACTAAAAATATTGAGCTTATGGTATTTAGCTGCTTTTTTAAAATCCCTTTAAGTTTCTTAAAATAGTGTTAACACTTAGAGCAGAAATAGATGATAGTGATTCAGTAATACCTCCTTGTACAAAATGAGTCTCTATAAAAAATGTTTAGCTTATGACTTAGCTTTAATTGAAATAATTAATACTAGTATTTCCAAAGATAGTCTAGCTTTATGATCTTATATACAGCTAAACTATCTTCTGAAATACCAGTACTAATTATTATAATTAAAACATGATTATAAAAGTTTTTAAAATACCATTTTTAATGAGTGAGATTTCATTCACAGACTTGGACAATAATCCTAATTTGAAACTAGTATTAAATACAATATAAAAAGAGTAAAGAGAAAGACAAATAATAAGTAAGACATGGTGATCATAATGCTTTACGTACTCCTTTAGCTGAAATGCTCTGAAATGCACATACCATCTTCAAAACAAAGACACAAAGGTACAAAGAACATATCAAAATACATGTACCTTGAAATACGTTCTGTAAAACTAAGAAT
Organism: Atractosteus spatula; assembly: GCF_055471065.1. Lineage (NCBI taxonomy): Eukaryota > Metazoa > Chordata > Actinopteri > Semionotiformes > Lepisosteidae > Atractosteus > Atractosteus spatula. Next base: position 7,126,356 of record NC_142710.1, on the reverse strand, counting down.
CATGTTAGAGCTGCCTTTGTCTTTGTATTATTTTATGTTCATATGATCTTGTGTTGTCTCAAAATAGTCCTAGCTCCCCAATGTGATCTGTCTAACCAAAGCATTGTGTATATATTTATCTCCCCACTATATATATTTATATATATATCTCCACTTGTATATATATTTTTGTTAATGTCAAGTGCTCTCACACTCATCAACAATATGTGTATGTCAGTTATCTAATTTGGTTACCCAAAGTGTTGTCACGTCCTCTACTCACCACATTCTCACACTGAAACGCACCCGTACTAATTACACACCCTGAGCACTTCCGCCAAACGACACCACCCCTGCAAATCGGCCAACCACGACACTTCTTCAATCAACACACCTTCTTCCTAGCACAGTACTTAAGCCCTTTTGAACCCTCTTCTCTTCGCCTGGTTTTGGTTGTTTGTTTGTTCACCTCCCTCGCCTTCGATTCTGTTTTCCTTCTGGCTCTTTGTTACAAACCACGGAACTCAGCCTCGACTACGTCTATTGTCTCGCCCTTCGGATTTGGAAGCCTACTCGTTTATCTCCTCCTTTTGACTCTCGGATCTGCCTTCTTGACTACGACTTCAGCCTTGCCCTTCTCTGGTTTGGAAACCTTCTCTCCTGCCTTTTCCTACGATCCTCGGAACCCGACACGGACTTCGCCTCTCGTCTAGCTCCTTAGTTACCGCATAGGGTCCATCCTCCCATCTCCTCAGCGGGTCATTCCTGACGAGTGTATTCCACCAGTGTATTTTTTATAATGTGTAGAAAGCCACAGGTGATGCAGCAGACATAAACATATAGAGATGTTCTTTCTCTTTAATTTTCATCATTACGCATCTATCCCATCATACTTACAACTCCAGTCTATATTTGTTTCATCCCTCCCCTTTTCTCCATCCTCTGTAGGAATGCAAAGAGTCACAGAGCAATCCAATGAAGGTTTTAGATCAGGTTAATTGTGTTGAAAACGGAATTTTCCGGAGAACACGGAAGAAGACACACAAAGCGTATTTCTCACAGTAGGTTGAATTACAACAGCGTGACAGATGGTTTTGTAGTCTGAGTCCAGCTCTGGTCAACCTATATTATTACCATTGAGGGAATTGTTCTTAATTCAGGTATAAGTCTTTTATATCTTAAACACTTGTGTCTCAAAACTTTCCACTCCAGCAGTTGTGAAAGTATGTAGTTCCACTTTTGTATGTATATGTTGAACTGGCATGTCTGTTGTAATCTCAAGGCATGACTGCCATATGTTCCTGGCAGTGTTACAAAAACAATAAGGAACAATGAAGAACGTGCTTAACTGCTTCTTCACGTGCACAGCTAATCCCTTTTATGGACAAGTTTTACAGACTTTTACGGACTTTACAGTATAAAAAGACCACTCTTTGAGTAATACTTCTTTGAGTCTGGCCTGCAAGAGCTAGGCTCCCATATACATATGTAATAAAGAAAACTTCTGCTATAGGTGGATGCTGCATGTTGGTGGTGGTGGAGGGGAGTCCCCATTACCTTTAAAGCGCTTTCAGTGGAGAGTCCAGAAAAGCGCTATATAAGTGTAAGAAATTATTATTATTACACGGACACCCAAATTGCTGTCATTTGTTTGAACAACGCCATGAATGGGGGCTTGACTAACCATGATCAAAATATAAGTAGGTAGCTGTGTCAGCACATGTGGGCTATAAAGGAACAAGTGAAGGTTTATTCCATGTTGAAAGGAAAAGAAAAGAGACACAACGTTTTGACTGTGGAGCTTTTTTTAGGTGTGAGGGAGAGAGGAAAACAGTTGATAAAGCATGGGAGAATAAAAGACAGGAGTGGAGAGGAGGCTCTAGCAGGAGAGACGCAGAGTGGGCACTCAGGTGGTGTGAAGTCCAGAGAGGGGAAGAGAGAGGTGAAGTCAAAACCCACAGATGAATAGAGAGAGAATAAGAAGGAAATAAGTGTGTTCTTGAGAGAAGGGGGAAGGTGTGATCATAGTTTCAGGATAATTTTGGTTTTGGATGTCCTTTTGAAAGAGGAGTTCCAAAACCCCTCTGTCAGAATGCAAACAGAGAGATCAGTATGATCATGGCCATTAGAAATGAAATGGGAAACTATGGGCTTGGAGAGATCTTTGATCCTCTCAGCCCTGACGTGTTCCCTGAAGCAGTCTCCCAGTCTCCTTCCCATCTCACCAATCTACTATAGATAGCTGGGCATTTCCTGTAAGAGATGCAGTAAATGAGGTTACTGGAGGTACAAGATCTCATCTTAGTGATTGTCCAGAGGGGCCCTTGAATGTGCCTGGTTTTGGATATAGATTTACAGGTGATGCAGTGAGTTCTGTTGCTGGGGAAAGTGCCTGGTGTGGATGATTGTTGATGGTGGTCAAGGGAACTGTGAACAAGAAGGTTATGCAGATTAGGGGGTCAGAGATATGAGATGATGGGGCAGTTAGAAAAAAGGATGACTGGTGAAAGGATGAAGAAAGGATGACCAGATGACTATCTCTTCTTAGTAAAGGCCTCAGTTTTGTACCAGTCTCCAAGACGTAGGACATCTCCAAAACCCATGTTGACCTTGATGCTTTTACCACAGGATCTACCTCAGAGCACATTTTGCTGATGACACCTTTTCACTGGCAGCTGATAATCGCTGCGTATTGTTCTTTCTAGTGAATATACTGAGTAAGACATATAAAAATCTGATGTTTCATATTTGATATCCAAGAGGTTAAATAGTGTGTAGCAGAGTCACCTTGGGGTTCTGATTGCCCCACACCCCACAGTCAATGTTTATTTAAGATAAGTTGATTTTTAACGGCACTGCAAAAGTTCTTTCAAAAGCGTAACAAAAGCGTTCTTTCAGGACTCTATGCAGACGACACGATCCGGGGTAGACTGAGGAAAACACGGGGAAAAAGCATGCGGGAGTTGGGAATGAAAACAGGGGGCGTGCCCATGGTGAGCTGGTGTTCGGGGGAGGTGTGGCCGAGGCAAACAATCCAGAAATAAGTCCAAGGGGGAAATCCGAGGGGAGGCAAAAGTCCAAAGCCGGGCGGTCCATCCAAGACAAACGAGATTAAAAACAGGAACCGGGTCGGGACCGGCACGGGAACGGGAACAGGAACAGGAACTAAAAACTTGACGGGACCAGGCGCTTCCAGGTCCCAGACTCGCCTGGTATGGGAACCAATGCAGAGACCGGAATAGAGTGAGCACCTGGCTTTTAAGGGGAACTGAAAAGGGGGCTGGAACAGGGAGCAGGTGGGGGAGATGAGTAAAAAACAAGGAAGAGTTGGAGCGTCCTTAAGAGGAGGGGTTTACGAACATGACATTAACACAATGCAAGTGACCACCAATATCGTCTAAGTCAAACCATATGGTCTGGTTTCACTGTAATAAAACATTTTTCTAATAAACCTTAATAACAAATAACCACACAGCACAACATGTAAATGCAATACGTTTTCACCACCAAAATCAAAATTCAGCTCGACAGGTCTTACATCAAATGAAACAAGACAATTGAAGCATCACAAAGCTGTTTCCCAATCCAAAGTACAGCAAAGCAATCAATTTCTACAGGCAATTTATGTCTTGATGCAGTTCAGAACAATTCTGAAGTCCATTGATAATTGATCAATACCTCAGCAAAATACAATTGGAAAAAGCCAAAATATGTAAAATCCCAAGACCTTGCTTTGTAAACCGCAAAGGTACAATGAAAAAATAACCCATACAGAGAAGTCTGTACTCATCCCTTGCTCAGGGTTGTCTGAAATGCTAGTGGGTTTTGGGGCTATTTTCAAACTGGGCACCTCTGAAAAAGCTGACCTGATTGATTCAAATACCTGTCATTCATTATGTTTTCGACCATTCAGATGACTATGGGGAAGTACATAAATCTATAAGCCGATTCAAAACAATTTTTTGCAATTGTCTTTATCTATTAGGTAATGATCAATCAGATTCATATCATTGTCTTCACTGCTAATGAAACTGCCCTTAGTGGACAAGAGTTTCCACAAGAAATTAGGAAAATAGGGGTTAAAGATGAGGTACAAGTTACCCTGATTAGACTAAATGGGAGGATTCATCCACAGGAAACAAAGAAATAGCCCAGAACTAGCAAACAGAAATGTTTCGCTGAGGATCAACGATTAGCATATGGATGGACTCTATGCAGGCAGGGTATCACAAAACACTTAAGCAACAGGGAAATCTAAGGTTGTGGTCAAAGACTAGCAAAAGGTTCAAGAAGCCAAAAAAACTAGGAGAAACTTCACAAAAGGAGTCCAAGACAAATTCCAAAAATCATAGTCAAAAGGGTAGCCAGAAGTCCAAAGGCCAGGAAGGATTCCAGAGAAGGTATCACAGTAATAGGTTTGTAGCTCACAAGGTCTAAACAAACACTGAGCACTGAATGAACAGAGAGCAGGGCTTAAATAGGCTGGAGAGAGTGGTTGAAGCACTTACTCTTGGTTTGGGTGTCCTCTGGTGGCGGGATGTTGGAACTGCAACAAGAAAATGGTCATGAACTTGTACTTCAGCGTATAAAATATTCTGTGATTTGTAACCTTTTGTAGCAGAAGAAACTGCTAAATAACCCCTTACATGAACACATCAAAGCTTTACATTTGCTTAGCTATTACAAGCCTTTTACCTTTTCTCAACACATAAAGCAATGACATAAAAGGAATTTGAGGAAACTTCCCATTATGTACAAGAATGCAAACATCGTGTATGGTATGTACTGCAATACATACCTGTACAGTTCACACTGCATCTACATACATACACTTGCCAACATGGACAATAATAGCAATATCAGTACAGTACTCTATCTGACATGTTGTACATTAATAATACCCGTTATATCAATTTGTCAGACATTCTATGCCTCTCAATGTTCATTTTAAAGCAGACTTAGCTTCATATCCTGGTCATGCAAATCAATGCCATAAGTGTAGGCTGAAATACAGTGGGGATACTTATACCTGAGATCTTCTGCATACATAATATTCACAATATGCACATAAATAACTCCACCACTTCAGATCCTTTTTATTGGAGCCCCTGGAGGTCTTCATGTAAAGCAGCCCAGAGTCTTCCTGTTCTAATAGTGCTGCTGTCTGAGGAGAGACACTGGGGAGGGACTCAGGCTCTACTGTTGGTATCTGTTCATTCAGCAGTGACAGTAGACCCTCTGCAGCCATGATGGTCTTCAAATATATCTGTTTCGTTTTACTGCCATGTAACTACAGGCAAACATCTGAACATAGTTTTGTTCACTTTGGGTAGTGTGACACTGTTATACAAATAACTGCAATGTAATGAGATTATCAGTTCTTTCATATTCACTTATTTATTCTGTTTCCCAGATTTCCTTTCTGTTTGCTTAAACACGCCTTTCATCTGGTTTCTTACAATTGTCTTGATATTCAAGAAATATTGGATGGGCTGCAATTAAAGTTAGGAACTAATCAAACACAATTCTTCCATAAAGACTGTTGATCCCTCTCCAGACCAAGAAGAGAATCTTTCATGTGCAAACCCATTGTTTCCTGTTTGTCTTCCTCTGTTAGCATGTTTCTGTTGGAGATGTTGTGTGTTTAAATATGAATGGAGCCAGCAGGTGCCTCCTCTTGAGGAAATGTATGCAAAGCGAAGAGCCCAGAGTGTTTATCTCTCCGCAGCGAGGCTGATGTTGGCCAGGGTGTCAGTGCTGTCTCACTCCCTGCTCCATCTCCTCTTTCGTCGAGTTCAAGATCTGGGCATTTCCCCTCCTGTTTATGTTCATGTCCAGTGTGAAATGTAAATTCTTTCATTTTAATGATTGTTTTCAGTCACAATATCAATATCTAGATATCTTTTCTTGCGGGATTCTAAGTTTTATTTTTATTCTTGTTGCAGGGGTTCATTGCGATGTGGTGTTGACACAGCTGGAGTCAGAAGTGAAGAGGCCAGGAGAATCTTTTAAAATCTCCTGCAGTGCCTCGGGATTCACTTTCACCAGTTATGCCATCTCTTGGGCTAGACAGCCCCCTGGAAAAGGACTGGAATGGCTGGGGTATATTAACAGCGATATGACTGTCGACTATGCAGATTCAGTGAAAGAAAGAATTACTCTCAGCAGAGACAACTCCAGAACCACAGTGGAGATACAGATGAGCAGCCTGAAGACTGAAGACATGGCTGTGTATTACTGCGCTCAAGGCCCACAGTGAGAAAAATGAATCCCATGCCTTAACAAAAAGTCACAAACCACAACAGAATTCTAATTCATGCACTTATTGCAATTTCACCCTTGCAAAAGCTCACAATCACAAATATGTATGTTATGTATGCCTGACTGTGTTTCTCTGTATAGGGTTGTCACACCCTAAGATTAGAATTTCAGAATTCATAACAGCCAAATGTTCACAAGAAAAGTCTTAAAATACTACCCTCTGCAGCTCTTAATGATGTGGGTCTCAGGGAGGGTTTGGAGTGAGGGGACCATCATACTGAAAGTGACAGTCCCAGTGTATTTCTGCTGCAGAAATCCATCCCTAACCCTCTGGGTCAGTGCCTTTACAAATCTCAGCCTGTCACGGACGTCCAAAGGGACTAACCGTGGGGAGCAGGAGAGCGGAAAAAGACCCATATGCGTAGCGGCGAGACGGGAAAAAGGCCCGGGCTCATTAGTGCAAAGAGTTCAGGAATGCTGTATAGAAACCTATGCCCTCAGGGAGCGGACGTGGGGCGCCCTGGTGCTAGGCGGGTCTCAGGACATCCGAACGTCAATGCTGAGCGAGGACACAGTGCAAGACCCGGAAATATATAGCCCAAGGGAAAGAGAGGGACAGGAAGGACAGCAGACCAGAAACAAGGGACAGGACAGAGAAGGAGCGCCCTCTGGCTGCAGAGGGCGTGACACAGCCTCAATCTCCTACAGGCTCCTAGATGTCCTGTAACAGCTGAAGGGGATGGTAAGGGGCAATGGTGGCTCTGTGGCTAAGGAGCTGTACCCTGTGGCTGGAAGATTGCTGGTTCAAGTCCCACAGCTAGCAGTGATATTCTACTGCATTGGGCCCTTGAGCAAGGCTCTCAACCCCAGTGGCTCCAGGGGTGCTGTATAAATGGCTGACCCTTTGCTCTGATACCAGAAGCTTTTCTCTCCCTGCCTGTGTGTCTCATGGAGAGCAAGCTGGGGTATGTGAATAGACACATTTCTAATGCAAGAAATTGTATATGGCTAATAAAGCAATCTTATATTAAGTAGGCAAGATCTGGGGTCTAAGGCAAGTGGGGGTCTCTTTCTAGTCTGGCTACCTCTCACACTTTAACCTGGGTTTAAAGTAATAAAGTCGTTACTCCTGACTGAGAGGGCAAGGATCCCTGGATAGGGCCATTAGGTTGGGGCTCAACAAATTCCAGCTAATATTTCTCTCCTGACACCATTCCAGGGCCAGCAGGGAAAACAGTTCCTGTAAGTTCAGACCTGCAGATTTCTCACTGGCCACTGATCCTTTCAGACAATGAAATGAGAAAGACATTTGAGATATGTGTGAAACTGAAAAAAAAACATCGTCCCCACTTGTCCTTCCCCAAACAGAAAACAATTTCTCCACCTGCAGTGCGTTTCTGCCTGTAGGTGGTGCTGTAGCATCAGGGAACAGACGTCTCAATGAAAAATGCTTTGAACTCAGTTCATTATTGTTAATACTGCGCTATAGTGCCGGGCCAACAGTAATTTAAAACTTACACGGCACCTAAACAATTCCATTGTTATAGCTATCCACTCCCTTTACTTTGCCTTATCTGTAAAGGCGATACAGGCTTTATCAAAGACACCTGTGCCTTAGTATGTTGACAGGTGACAAGGGTGACAGGATTCCATACCTGGAACTGCCAACCATTGTCACACAACAATAATCGTTTGGTTTATAGCAATAATATTCCAATGTCCAATTTAAATGAAAAATCCTGCTGTGTCATGCCACTGTGCCACCCCAAAAATGTTTCATAATAATAAATTCATAATCTGTTTTAGAGAATTAGCATAGATGGTCATAGGTAAGTCAGGAACTGGAGCATTCCTCTTAATCCTGTCACTATATTCCAGCTGCTATGTGGCATAAAATTTCACACAGCTGAAGATACACTAAAGACTTAAGCAATTGATTCTGACAACATATTCAATTATAGCTAACAATGTTTTCAGACTATTTAGTGCAGTAAGGAAGCAGTATCTTCTTCTTCATAAAAGTGGGTGCAGGTCAGGAGTTGTTCCAGATCCTAGAGAAAGGGGGTGACAGTCCACAGGGAGTGGCTGGCCCACTCGAGAAGGGAATGTGCTTCACAGAGCCCAGTGCAGGAAGGGGAACTAGGGACAGGACAGGGCTGGTCAGTCTGAATCTGGAGCCAGGCAGGACAGGGCACAAGACTTCAGGGCAGTCCACCAGGCAGGCTGAAGCAGAGTCCAATGGGTGGGAGAACAGGACTGGAGAACAGGACATGGGCCAGGAGACCAGGACACAGGGCTGGAGATTAGGACACAGGGCTGGAGATCAGGACATGGGGCTTGAGTGCAGGACACAGGGCTGGAGATCAGGACACGGGGCTGAAGATCGGGACATAGGGCTTGAGTGCAGAACACAGGGCTGGAGATCAGGAGATGGGACTGGAGATAAGGACACAGGGCTGGAGATAAGGACATAGGGCTTGAGTGCAGGACACATGGCTGGAGATCAGGAGATGGGACTGGAGATCAGGACACAGGGCTGGAGATCAGGACATGGGGCTTGAATGCAGGACACAGGGCTGGAGTGAAGGACACGGGGTTGGAGTGAAGGACATGGGGCTGGAGTGAAGAATTGGGAGGACACAGGCCTGGAGATCAGGACACGGGGCTGAAGATCAGGATCTGGGGCTGGAGTACAGGACTGGTAGGACCACTAGAGCTGACAGTGGGCAGCCGCTGCACCAAACCTACAGCCAAAGAGCCACCCACCTGTCGAAAGGTTGGAGGACAGAGTCTGGAGGGTCAGGGCAGTACTGGAGATCAGGACACAGGCAGGCCACAGGAAAAGTCCAGGCAGGCAGGGAAACAGAAATGGACGGAAAACAAGGGACATATGCAGTAGGCAGACTGGGAATGGGAGGAAGGAAGGGAAAGCTCTGCTGGCAGGGGGTCCATCAGTACAGGGCAGTGCAGTGCAGGGCAGGGACTGAAAAGCAATGCCAGCTCGCGAAGGAGGAGCAGAACAGGAATGAAATAATCTGTAGCACCCGATGGCAACAGATTTCTCATAGCATTCAGGTGCTGTGAGTATATTGTGTCCTCAGGATCCAGTGTGGAGCAGGCAGGAGGGACACAGGACTTGTGGATCTCAGCCAGTACAGCCACACACAACCTGCATCTTCACCACATGGCAGCCAAAACAGATACTACATGAATGAATTAGCTGAAAATTAAATTGCCTCCAGTCTCCTGTGTCAGTGAATTTAAAGGCTGTGCAACTCTGCTCCACCCCTTCAGGAGGCTCCTATGCAAACTCACAGCCCCTTATTAATGACACAGCTGAGAGACTGAACAGCAGCCAGTCAGCTTCTCTTCTGTACCTTTCAGTCTGAACAATCAACAATGAGGCTCTTAACAGCGTTGATTGTAGCAACTCTGTGCTTCACAGGTGATCATTCTCACTAGTTTACTAACATCTTTTAAACAAATGATGCAACTTTGGAAAAAGGACACAAATGATTTTTTTTATTTTTCTTCACAGGTGTTCAATCCCAGGTCTTGACTGAGTCTGAACCTGCAGTTGTGCAGCCTGGAGGATCTCACAGACTGACCTGTACAGCCTCAGGATTCACATTCAGCAGCTACCACATGGGCTGGATTAGACAGGATCCTGGGAAGGGGCTGGAGTGGGTGGCTTATATTAGTAGCAGTGGGAGCAGCACTAACTATGCCCAGTCTGTCCAGGGAAGATTCACCATCTCCAGAGACAATTCCAAGAATCAGCTGTACTTACAGATGAGCAGCCTGAAGACTGAAGACACTGCTGTGTATTACTGCGCTAGAGACCCACAGTGAGAGAAGTGAAGCCTGAGCCCTGACAAAAACCCTCAAGAGAAAAACAGTTACTGATGACAAGCTGCTGTAACAAGATGTGAAATGAAATTCAGTAGCACAGTATTGTAAAGCACTCAGTTCAAGAAGATTACCACATGATAATTACCCAGCATCAGCAAATATGTGAGAGGCATTAAACATGCCTCAGATTGGTTCTCTTGCTCATTTTCTTGTATTTTAATGTCACTCAGTGAGGAACTTAAAAAAAACATTTAAATCAAATCACAACCAGCACAGAAATGTCACAGCTGCTCATAGAGGTTTTTGATCATTGGTTTGAATTTTTCATTTTTAAGACAGATATGAACTTGCTTTGGATAGAAACGTAGCGATGCAGTTTGAATTAATTAAGACACTGTGGAAGGGCGTTCACAAAAGAACAGGGTTAGAAACATCTGTGCCTTACTTTCCTCAAGTGTGATAGGGAGAGAAGTGAAACTTGAACTCTGACAGCAGAAAGCACTTTCTGTTGTGAGCTGTCTCTGATGTGACATCTGTCTCCCACCAGTGAATAGCATCAGGAACAAAAATAATATCATGTGTGAAACCTTCACTAGGAGGTAATATTTCTAGCAGAAATTTAAAAAGGGCTTTTATTTTGCAAATAAAGATTTTAAGAGTTTAAGAAAAATATACGTATCGGTTCTGATGCATATTTGTGCAAATCCCTTAAAAGATAGATCCCAACAGTGGTCAATCATGAACTGAAACTAGTTTTAGATCTGAATAGTATTGGGGAAAATGAGCTTTTCTGGATTCTAATAAGGAATTTGTTGGATAGGTTTAATCTTGGTGTAGAAATCTGTTACCTTTGTCCAGAATTATTTCGTAAATCCCACCATACCATCCTATGAGATGGTACAACTCACAACTAAGAAAAGAAAAAACAGCCTGAACAACAAAATTCAGTAAACAGTACTTTTACAATGATTCGAAAATATTGTTTCATTGAAATGAGAGATTCTTTCAGAGTTTTCCCTTATCTGTACTATAGTTAGGTGAGACAGATCAGCATCATATCTTACAGTAGTCTTTTCAGATTTAAAGCAAGGCTTCCATAACTGGGTGAACACTACTACTAATGAACAAGTAATAGGTTTATTCAGGTTGACACCTGAAGAAGGCTTCATAGCCTAAACCTTGTGTTTTCTCTCTTCTCTTTTCAGCATGGAATAAACCTATTTCTTGTTCCTTTGCAGACTACACATGCTTACGCAGCTACTTAAAAAATATGTTATATATCACCTTGAAAAATAACATTTCACGGTTCTTTTTAGAAACAAAAACAAACATAAGAATATTTCCAACAAAAAGAAGATATGTACATTGTAATGACTTATACAAAGATCTGGGATTGCTGGCCAGTAGTTAAAATGCACCAACTGATGCTGATACAAGCAATCATAAGCTGATCACATGCTTGACACTTGTCAGCAGGTTGGTTGGTTGGTCTGGACAGGCTGCAGGGATCCGGTCTCACCCGAGGTCTGTGCTCTGTAGTGGAGCATCAGAACGGCACAGAGGGAGATCAGGCACACTGATCCTCCACCTGCTAACCTGGCCACTGCCCACCAAGACACTGCAAGCAAGCAGAGAGATAATAATAAAAAAAATAATTATAATAACTATCAAGTGGGATCAAGAAAAGGCTAATTCCCTGCTGAAAACTAGAATGGAGAAATGCAATGTTTTGATGTTTTGGATGGTAAGCCTTCTTATGGTCTGAAAGCTCATGAGCTGAACCATTTTCTGTTTCTAAACATCCACGTTGACCCGCCCTGATCGTCTCTGTGAGGCCCTGCACCATGGACTCCACACCCACACTGACCTGCCAGCGTGACAGCTGTGACAGTGCTGTTCTTCCGAATCCCATGCTCTGCCTCTACCACACAGCTGTAGCTCCCAGTGAGCGTCCAGTTCACTTTGGCCATGGAGTACAGAGCCGAGCTGCTCCCCTCGACCACAGGCTGCCCGTCCCGGAAGAAGGAGTAGGACAGCGAGGAGCTGTAGTATCCTGTCAGCTCGGCCTCGCAGGTGAGGTTCACGGGCTCCCCCTCCTGCACTCTGGCTCCTGGGGAGGCTCTCAGAGTCACCTGGGAGAAGAGGTCTGGGAGCAGGACACAGGACACAGGCTGGGTCAGCAGTGCTCCACAGTGCCCTCTGCTGGGAGTGCTGAGCTGGATTGGCTTTTACTGCCACAGGAGGAACAAAATGTGCCGGAGAAAAGTATTCAGTCATACCTTTCTCACTGGAATGTCTTTATACAGTTACATTAAGGACATTTATACTATTTTTCCAGTTAAAGGTGTAGCTGTTTTCTATAAACAGAAACGTATTACTCTAAATTCATTGATCACAAATGCTGCGTCTCTATCCTCTTCTGATTGGCTCACCTCTGATGGAGATCAGCACAAGCTGAGACTCGTCCTCCGATCCCCCTGTGTAGGTCACCCTACACCTGTAGAGTCCCTCATCCCGCTTCTTCACTGGAGCAATGGTCATTCTGTTTCCGCTTTGAGGTGTCAGGGTTTCATTGTCTTTGTAGAATGTGTACCCCACAATCTGTTGTGAGCTTTCATTCTGCGCTCTGCACTGTAGAGTCAGCGTCTGTCCTTCAGTCAGGGGCTGTGGAGGTGTCTGCAGGACCAATCTCCGATCTGAGGATATCAGAACATTCTCCTGTGAGCCTGTGCAAGGACGTGGAGTTGGGCAGGTATTCTGTTTCTATTTCCATACAACTACAGTCCGGTGCTTAAGTTATTGTGTAGACAAGAAGTTAATATAAAAGGGCTTTGCATTAATGTAACAGGAACAGATTAATTTGGAGTGTTCTCTGAACTGTCCCTACCAGATTATATATTGGGAGCTGAGCTGATATTGTCTGTGGTCAAAGATTTGAGTTTTTCCACTCTAGTGAAAGTGGCAATTGAGCTCTGGACAGTGGATCTACTGGACAGATTGGAGAGAGATTCCATACAGTCCTCACCATCCTCAGGATAGTGGCAATAGAGTTCAACTGCAAATGTAGTGCATATAATGAAATATTATGTTAATCGCATAAAACTGAGTGTGATTTCATCACCCTTTAATTTTGTCACACTCCTTGTATTTATTATAAGGAATTCATACATTTTTATTATCAAGAGTTTTATTATCAAGTATTTATGACACTATTCTCATCTCTTACCCAGCACTCTGAAGTGCACAGATTTGCTGCGTTCTTGTCCAGACTGGGCCTCACACCAGTACAGTCCGCTGTGAGACTTGTCTCTGAAAGTAACCTGACAGTTTTTCCTATTCTCCCACTGGCACTGTACTGATTCAGTTCCTCCTGCAGTTACTCTGTACCAGCTATACTGCCTCCTGCTGGAGTCTCCTCCCAGCCTGCAGCCCATGGTGAGCGACTCTGCAGGAAACAGTACTGTCCAATCAGGATGCAGCATCAGTGTGGCCTTGGGGGGGTCCACTGGGGGAGACAGAGAGAAACAGCCCAGCTGATTAAACGTTAAATCAAGAAACTTGACCTGGAGAATTATAGTCGTGCAAAGAAGAAGCCATTAGCAACTATATTATTAGGCAATATAATCACATAGCCAAGTTTGGCAAGTAAATGAGTCTTGGGTTATTAACTCTCCACCGATCCTGTAAATACAGGACAACATATTAATGAATTTGTGGTTCCTAATCTTAAATATACCACCTAGTTTTGCAGAAACCTCCTCTTAAGTGCAGGTATTATTCAATTAACAATGATACAACTGCATCTTTAATTAAAAAAAATAAATATATCTGTTCTCTTGCAGTAACTCTCTGGGCTTCTAGGTGGAGCTGTTGCCATATCTCATTTCATTTGAAATCAGTACTTATTTTTTTGTTCACTCGTAATGAATATTTTTTTTCCTCTGTTAAAAATGGTTTAATAAATGAAATAAAATGATGACTTAATAAAATAATAAACTATCTCAAGCCATTGTAGTAGATTTACTGTGTATCACTGAACAGTTGCACTATTAATGGTGAGCAGAACTAATGAAAAGCTGGTGGTTCACACGTTAGATAGACAGATAAGACTTTATTGATCCTGAAGGGAAATTGATGTGCATTGATGAGCATGTTCCCAAGCTCTACTCAGTTATGGTCTGGATTCCCACTCAAACAAAATTGAAATGCTGGTTTGCAGAGGCAGACAGTATTTGAGTCAGTAGGAAGTCTGCCAGTGAAAGTTAAAAGCATTTCTGTGTTCTGATGCTCTTCAAGTTTCTGCTCAACCACAAAACAGAATGGAAAACCAGCCTCTCAGAGTGAAAAACATCAATAGAAGAATTTCCTTAATTACAAAGATGCCTTATTGTGTTTTCTGAAGCTGCAGCCCATCTTACCAGAGACATTTAAGAGAAAAGGGTCGCTGGGCTGCGAGTATTGAGGAGGGCGCCCTCTATGGACCAGACACAGGTACTGCCCCCGGTCAGACAGGACCACTGAAAAGATCTGAAAGCTGTTGCCATTGACACTGCGCTCAGTTGTGTTGACCACAGGGCTTCGCAGATCCCCTCTGAACCAGAGATACTCCACACCGTGGAAATGTTCGCTAAGGAGACATCTGAGGGTCACTGGCTCTCCAGAGTACAGCGTCTGCCACGCTGGCTCCTGGGTCACTCTGGGCTGTGGACGCTCTGCAGACACGACCAGGAACATTGTCAGAGCTGAAGAACCTCTCTTTCATGACTTTCTTTCTTGTATTATAGGTGCCAGCAGGGTTATTATATCTCATGCCCTTCTACTGATGGAGGAATTGTACACATTGCATTTTGTTTCAGTTTTCTATAAGGATAAAGAGACATTAGTGTTTGCAAGTTTATGCATAAAATAAGAATTTTAAAATGGCATCAAAATGCACAAAAATCAACAAGCATAATTAAATAGACAAGCAAACAAGAAAAGTGAGACCCATTAAGCATATCTGTCTTTGACTGGCTTCCTCATGCCCTCTGCAGTGTGACTCACCTGTCACATTGACCTCCACTGCACTGCTCATGGCCTGAATTCCCTTTCCCTGGGCTTCCACTCCACAGAGATATTTCCCAGAGTCCTTCAGCCTCACTGCTGTAACAGAGTGTCTGTCCTCCGGTCTGGACCTCAGGACACTTCCGTCCTTAATGTAGGTGTACTGCAGTTCAGGGGTGTGTGCAGGGGTGTTTAACTGGACGGTGCAGTGCAGAGTCAGAGTCTCTCCTTCCCAGACAGGCCCCAGGGGCAGGACTGTGAGACTGATTCTGTGGAAGAGCTCTGTCGAAGAAGAATCAGATGTCATTTATAGTCCTTGAATATGTGCGACAGAAAGTGGACAAAAACTAGTAGCTCACATTCTGTTGTAGCATTCAAATGCTTAATGATGCTCCCATGTTCTTTTCTTTTTTTTTGCTTGTTTAATGCATTCTTTTTAGCTTTTAGCATCGGTTTTCTTTCTTCAAGAAACCAGTGCTCGCAAGTTAAAACATAATGACTTCAATCATAATGACTTGTTTTTCAATCTAAGAACAAGTTCTGCTGTTGCTACAATTTAATTTAGGATATATCATTGCAAATATACTAATCTACTAGCTCTGCTTTGTTGGAGAGCTGATGAATTGTAAAACTGTCTGTTTCA
Source organism: Atractosteus spatula (assembly GCF_055471065.1). Taxonomy (NCBI): domain Eukaryota; kingdom Metazoa; phylum Chordata; class Actinopteri; order Semionotiformes; family Lepisosteidae; genus Atractosteus; species Atractosteus spatula. Next base: position 7,110,578 of record NC_142710.1, on the reverse strand, counting down.
TTATTTCATTTGCGTCAGGGCTGACGTCAGGGACCAACCAGGCCAAAACAAATGGCTTCACCTCTCACTGTGATTCCAGTCTCATTGCTTCTTTTTTTAATCCCAGTCCCCACAGCCTCCACCTCACACCAGTACTGCCCTGTGTGATTGCGCAGCATCACCGGGATGGTAAGAGTCTTCTCTGAGCTCTCAGATTTCCAGTCCCCTCCTTCCTTCACGTAGGAGAAGTGCAGCCTTTCGTGGGCTTGGTCACTCAGCGCAGTGTGGCAGTGCAGAGCGACAGAGTCGCCCTCCGTGACTAAGCTTCCTGGTTGGACTGACAGGGCAGGATCAGTGAGTTCTGTGAAAGACACACATAGAGGGATAGGGAAATCTTGACAGTCATTTCTGTGTCACCCCCGACACCAGCAATTTCTGTTCTGACTAGGCCAACAGTTGTGTGTCTGGTAGAATAATCCTTATTATCAATGGGGTGTCTGGTACGCTAAAATGCTTTGGGCTCATCTGTGCTACAAAATGCAAAACAAAGTCATTATGTCAAATTTAATGGTGGTATTCAGGCTTTTAGCACTATATAAATGCTTTTGGAAGTGGTGTTGGGAGACCAGTTGGTAACAATCCAACACAACTGCAGAAGACAGAGTGCCCTGCATTAAAAATTGTTTCAAGTGAAAAAGTGCTGTGAGATTAATCTGCAAGCCTACTTTTGAACCATAGACTACTGCCACCAGTATTATCAGGGTAATACTCACCCAACACATTGAGCCTGATGGGCAGGCTGGGGTTCAGGTAAAAGGTTCTCTGTCCTCGTACAGCCTGACACCAGTACTGGCCACTGTGAGACAGATTAGCAGGGCTGACGATGTAATTGGAGCTCTGGCTGTTGTGTGCTGGCTTGTCCAGACTGTCTTTGTACCAGTAAAAGCTCCAGCCTGGAGAGCCGTCCTCCACCACACAGGAGAGGGTGACTGTATCTCCTTCAAACACCTCTGTGTGTAGAGGCTGCAGGGAGAGGACAGTTCTGGGACAGGTGACTGAAACAGAGAAAAACGACTTTAAAATAGACAGAATACTTCAATTTACCCAGGTGATGGTTGGCAGTGTGTTTCTTCACTATAAAGTACATTTACACTGTAAATTCATATTCAGGGTTTTTTCTTAATATCTCATCAGTACATCCACTAAACTATCTCCCTATTTTGATCACATTTCTGTTCAGTAAAAACAATTATTAAAAAACTTGATAGGACAGAAATACTCATTTGAAATCCTAAGTAGGGTTAGGGTTAGCACTCCCACACTACTTAGAAATTTTTGACGTTCAGTGCTGGATTTTGGGGCCCAAGTCAGCTTTAGGACAAGTGATACTTTGCTCATATGTGATATTTTATTTTTCAATACTACTGGCTGCTTGTGCTGTGTATTGCACCGCTGCATCCATTCAATAATTGGATCCCAAAACTGAGTAAGACAAAAAAGAAAACCTGCTCTAAATGGTATACACTCTTAATTCTGTCATTCAGCTTGCAGCTAGAATTATAACGGTATTTAACATTCCAGGTTTCTTGTAACCCTAACCCTGCTCTGGACTTAAATGGATGCTTAATTATATACCTTTTTAACAGATTTTTCCAATTGATTGAAAATGTGCCTAAAGAAGACATTATTGAAGGAGATGAATTTCCAAGAGATTTTATCGGTGGTTTTGATTGTTTTACACTAATATTTTTTGGTTTGAGAAACGTTTCAAATCTCTTTAGTGTTTTCCAGGGCTCAACACAATAACTCAACGGGACTCCTGTGGAAGGTAATTGTACACTGTCACATACAAAATATTAGTAGTTCAGGTGGGTAGCTGTGTCAGCATGCGTAGGCTGCAAAGGAACAAGTAATAGGTTTATTTCAGGCTGAAAAGAGAAGAAAGAAAACACAACGTTTCGACTGTGGAGCTTTCTTCGGGTGTGAGGGAAGCACTAAAGAGATTTGACACATTTCTCAAACCAAAAAATATGAGTGTAAAACAATCAAAACCACTGATAAAAGCTCTTGGAAATTCACCTCCTTCAACAATGTCTTCTTTACAAAACATTTGTTTTGCTTTATTATGATATTCACCATTGCTGTGCTGTATTTCACCCAATTTCCTATATTATAGAACAGGGAAAATGCCTGATTTGTTATTCTACTCAATATAGAAAAGCTGCAAGTAAGAGTGAACGAGACACCATACCCTGTACTTTCAGCTTGACTGGACTGCTCTTTTTGGAGTAAGATGGATTCTCCCTGCTCCTGCCCTGACAGGAGTAATGTCCTGTGTGTGATTCCAGAGCTGAAAGGATGGTCCAATTCTCATCTTCAGACTGGTGAACTGCAGAGGGGTGTTCATCCTTGTACCAGTCAAAGCTGTGGATCTGATAACTTCCAGGGACGGAGCACCTCAGTACTGCAGTCTCTCCTGCGTACACCTCTGACCACTCCTGTCCCAAGGATACCACTGCTTGGGGCCTTTCTGCAAACATACAGGAAGGAGCACAACATAAACTATGAACTAGTATATCAGCAGTGTGTCAAAGCAAAGAAATTCTCAAAAAGTACATTACAGCTTGATCTACAGCTTACTGAGGATAAAACCAACTTTATAAGATAACAAACACCAGGCTTTGGAACACCACTCTCAATAAAACTTTTCAGGGAGTTTTGACTTATATTCAGTAGTTTCAACATACAGTCTATACTTAATTTTCCAGTTCCAGTTGCCTCATATGTGTGGATGTTATTTTTTGACAGAACTTAATTTTGAAAAATCTTTCTGTAGGTTGTGAGACACATCTAAAGGCAATGAAAATGAAAAATTTCATTCTGTTCATTCTGTGATTTATTTGCTGTTTTGTCTGTATGACAAAGTAACATTTGAAGTAACTCTGCAGTAACATTGTCTACACATCTCTTCACTAAACAGCCCACAGTCAGTAAGATCTTAAATGCTGTTTCTGGATAGTAGCTGCCGCCCCTCTGCATCTCTGTAGCTTGTATTGAGACTCACCGTGTACCTCCAGCACAGCTGGCTGGCTGAAATTTAAATAAATGGGCTTCTCTCCCCTCTCTGCTCCACACCAGTACAGCCCTTTGTGAGACAAGTCAACTGCTGTGATGGAGTAGTTCGCTCCAGCCACATCCTTGCGGTCACTCCGGTGCACAGTGGTGTTCAGGTTGTCCTTGTACCAGGAGTACAGCCAGCCCAGGGTCCCGTCCTGTGCCCCACACCTCAGAACCACTGCGTCTCCTTCAAAGATCTTCCTGTCCGGATCCTGGGTCAGGTTCAGGGTGGGCAGCAGGTCTGAGAGAAACAATCTGTGTTATAACGAGAAGTTTGACAAGCCTCCAGGCATTTATTTCATTTCAAGCTGAAGGATCATGTTAATGATGTTGGCCATTCATAAAGAGTGATCATGTGTTGGTTGGTGGAGTCTGTGCATGATGCCGAATCCCTTAACTAAAAAGCAGTTTCACAGTCTGTATTTCATGACACTGGTGCAGATGTCACTGGTTTGAAGCCCTTTTTATGCAAAAAACTAATAATAATAATAAAATACACGTATAAACTGTTTTTCCAGACCCTCCACTCAAAAACCGTTACAAGAAATCAACAGCTCTCACTAGGGAGGAGAACAGAGTAATGAAGCCAATACACAGATGAAGAACTATGAGGAACTAAAAGATCAATACATAGATTTTTTGGAGGCCATGATTCATAAATTCCAGGGGCTTTATTTGGCCAGGACTACTCTTTTTGAGAAACATCCTGGGTTTTTTAATGACCTTGGTGAGTGAGGACCATGGTTTTATATTTTCTCCGAAGGACAGCACCATTTTTTTTAAGAGAACAGTGTTCCCATCACTACAGTAGACCCACACAGAAAGCAAGGTCAGCACTCAGTACCGGTTCATCTTCCATGTGTTTACTTTCCTCTGATATAGGTTCTGTGCTTTGCCAAACCTTTGCATATCTTTTCCACAGTTTTGCAGCACTTGGGTTGTCAGGATCCATGTGAACATTTACAATGGTCGTGACCGTGACACTGCACAGACCTGTGATGGAAGAGGACTCACCTGACACCCTCACGGAAACAGTCCGGCTCCTGTTGGAGTAATAGGGAGCAGAGGCGCGCTGGCCGGAGCACGTGTACTGACCACTGTCCTGCACGGTGGCTGAGGTCAGAGTGTAGTTCACACCACTCAGACTGCTGGAGTTGGGCTGAAGTACTGGCAGCTCTTCTCCATTCTTGTACCACTTGTAACTCCATTGAGAGTAACCTCCAGGGATCATGCAGTTTAGGGTAATATTTTCACTGATGAACGCCTCTGTCCACCCCATGAGCAGGGTGAGCTCAGCCTGTGGGCGCACTGTAGAAATATTTGGCAGGCATTTATGTTGGTCTGATTATTCATGTGCTCCAAATTCTACATCTACAGTGAACCACTGTAACCACACAACACACATCAATAGGTCACTGGAGACTTCTGGCTGGTCACTTTTGTACACTAACCCTAATCCTCATCATCCCTATAACTCCAGTCACAGCCCTGAAACAACCAACGGTTTTATTCTTAAATCTAGCCAGGCACCTACAGAAGATGTGTCGAGAGAAATCAGACTGTCATTCATTTAAAAAAAAATTAAAACTGTCCTGAGGAGAATGTGTTATGAATCTCTTTTTTTGGAATACTATGTCACAAAGCAAAATAACATTCTTTGGAGAAGAAAATGTCCGTAATACAAATCTGAAACAGAAAAGATAAGAAACGTACAGAGGTGAGGGTTGAACAGATCCTTATCTGAATCCCTCTGAAGGTCCGATGTCTCACCTGCTATGTGCAGAGTCACTGGCTGGCTGTAGCTCAGTTGAAAGGAGGCGTCGTCTCGGGCAGCTCGACACCGGTACTGCCCCCTGTGGGACAGGGCAGTGGACTGGATTGTGTACTGAGCCCCACTGCCGGGGGCCAGGATCTGGGGGCTGTCTTTGTACCAGGAGTAGAGCCAGTCAGAGGAGCGAAGCCCAATATCACAGCTCAGAGTGACATTGTCTCCTGTAAAGAGCTCTGACCCGGAGGGCAGCAGGGTCAGATGTGTCTCTGGCACAGCTGTGGACACAGAAATAGAGTGTTCATGGGAATGATCAGCACTGCTGGGATAAAGGTATTTTCACTCATATGTACTGTATGTCTGGTTCAGTCATGATAGAAAATGCTGATCTCTCATTGCTCACGACAGGATTCATGACATGACATACAGTAACAGATGATATTCCAGGAAGAGGAAAACATCACCACCAGGTACAGAGCAAGATTCCTCCATATTCTTACCCCACAGCTCCCAGCATGACTTTATGCGGCTATAGGATATTATTGTCAGTGTTACCCATTAGATTCCATTATGTATTCTTCTTGAGAAACAGGAGCTTTGTCACATGAACCCTAAATAAACCTGGAAATGAAATTATGATTTACTCAATCCTCATGACAGGGAGAAAAAACTGTTCCTTCGTTATTCTGGTCATCACAGTGGAATGAAGGGCTGGCGGAATTGCAGAGGATAGTATGACACAAGTTTTTGCAGCCTGAACACTGCACTCCTTGCAGTCTTTTAACACTCACACTGACAGGAAGTCTGAGACACTTTGGTTTTTGCTTCAGTTCTGCATCAGGAACTAAAGAACCAAGTAAACAACAGTTTTAAAGTAAACAGTTTGAAGCCACTTATGTGGTATAATAAAAAAAATAAGAATGTGAAAAGCAAGCGTGTTGCATCTCAGGCTGCTGAATGGATATAGGCTTCAAAAATCTGTGATCCGATGATCTGTGGACATCCATATCAGAGCACCACTGCATCATCAATGCATTTCAGTTTGAAAATAAAAAAAACATCAAAAGTTAAGAAATGCAACAGTGATATGTTACAATGAGAAAATGTAACAGTTTTTCCTGATCCTGAGTTTTCATCCACAATTTGGAGATCATGCAGTTTGAGTTATCTCTCAGAAATAAAGTTGTAACACTCACTGGAAACTCTAATCTGGATGATGTCGCTGTACTCTGAGTAATACTCCACTTGTCCTCTCGCTGCCCTGCACCTGTACTGGCCAGTTTGAGACACAGCAGCTGGAGAGAAGGTGAGAATGGAGCCGGTTGGCTCATTTCTCTCTGTTTGGCTCACAGGGTCTCTTTCGTTGTTTCTGTACCAGGAAAACCTCCAGTCATCAGGCTTTCCCTCAACCCGACAGTGTAGAGTCACTCTCTCTCCGGCACAAACCTCCCTCCATCTCGACTGCAGGCTTAACCCTGCTCTCGGCCTGCCCCCTTAAACAACAGTGTTCAGTACAGTGTTATCATCCTCACAAAATGACCTTGTCACAGAAATAAAGTCCCATAGTCTGTACAATACAATCTGGAGTTTTAGGAATTTGTCAAAATCACAGAAAAAAGTCAGCTATTTGCATCTTTCAGCACAGAGTGCAACAGCAGAGCACTTTTAAAACATACAGGTGAAAAATGGCCAGAAACATACTTGATGAAAAAAAACTTTTGGCCAGCAGACTGCTTATTCTATAATTATTATTGTTTGAGTTTTTCTTTTTATTTCATCCCTGCTTTATGCACAATATATAGCAAGGACATAATAAATCCTGGCTATAGATGGAACTGAGATGAGAACTCCTTGCTGCAATGAAACCAAATTCTAATATGATCAGGACAAGGAGGTAAATACATAGAAGAGAGAAAAAAATTAATTGGTTCACAAGGCAATAATGCCTTGATTGGTTAACAGTCAAACCAGATACAATGATGGTTTCACATGCTGTAATTTTTTGTTGGGATCAATTCACATTAATGCTACATTTCTGCATCTACTTTCATCAGTGAATCATGCACAGCCATCACACCATGTGTTTATCACAACTGTCTGTATAGTATTAGGAAACTCTGTAATAAAAAGATTGATGAATCATTTAAAGGGGAAAACAATCACATCAAGAGTTATAAATTTCCATCAGACAATAATAATCAAACCCAGAACATTGTCAGTTTCACATGTGCATCACATCTGGGATCAGTTTACCTGTCACATGCAGCTCGGCAGGATCGCTGGTCTTCCTCACTCCCCTCGCTCTCACCTCACACTTATACTCCCCAGAATCCATAAGCTGGGCGGCAATAGTGTAGCTGTGAGCCGACCCTGAAGAGCCCACAGTCTCTGGTCCTTTCCAGAAGTGATACTGGACAGCTGTGTGCTGTCTGCTCTCATGCAGCTGAGTCTGACAGTGCAGAGAGATGGTCTCCCCCTCCCACACATCCTGCCAGGGCTGGACGGACAGCGAGGGCTTTGTGAAGAGCTCTGTAGGACAAGCATGCAAAATATAAAAACAGCATTTACACAACCATCGTAACAGAGCAAGGGGCACTCCCAGCATTTTCACTTATAGCTCTTAGCACTGTGCACTGGGCTTCATGATGGGTGTCTGCATCAATCCCTTTTTAAATAAAACAATTGACACTTTACAAGCATGTTATTCTGATATTTAATATTTTAATTAAACTAATCTTTGATCACCAAAAGTAATAATAGCTTGGTTTTACTCACCCAACACTTGCAGGGTAAAGGGTTTGCTGGAATGTTGTTCTACAGGGTTACTTGTCATCATAATGTAACATCTGTAGTCCCCGCTGTCAGATATTGAGACTGAACTGATTCTGTATTGACTCTGGTTTCTATGAGATTCGTCCAGTTCTCTGTCCTTAAACCAGAAATAACTCCAGATCTTGGCATCCCCATTGACCTCACATTCCAAGGTAACAGTGTCCCCTTCAAGTATCTCACCACCTGGGGGGCTCAACTTCACTTTGGGCTCCCTATTATTGGCTGAAATGAGATGCAGTAATTAAATGAATTTCTAAATCACTCTAAACTGTATTTAAGCAGAAAATTATAAAATGTATCCTTTCTCTGTGCACAGTAGATAGTTATTTTCCTGTTATGTAAATAAATATTCACACACAGTGTGTCTCTCACTCCACTGTGTACATCCAGACACACAGCTCTCAACAGTGGAATAGGACACAAACTATTGTCAGTGCAATTCACATTAAAATTAAATCATTTACCCAGACATTTCGTTTCTACTGCTGTAGGGTGATCTGAAAAACATCAGAGCTGTGGACAATTTAAAACTGAAGATAACTGGGTAACATTTCAGCATTGCAGTGTCGAATTAATGTGTAAATCATAATACATTGTATGCATTGGAACCGTAATACATAAAGAGAACTTTGATACACTGTCCATAAACTGCTTGTAAGTGATCCTTGATGATTACTTGCAAGAGAATTAACTGAAGTTTCACACATCAGTTCTCAATGATGTATTGATGGCTACATCATTGTTAATAACGTGTTTGTTTTACACTTATAACGTGTTATTTATATAAAATTGCATAGTGACCAAAAAACGTGATTGTTGATCACACTGTGTGATTTTGCCTTTGTTTTCATTTTATACACTATTATACGATATCACAAGTGAAATAATCCTTGAATTTAAAGATCATTTTAATTGTAAAATCAGTCTTTATTCATTTATTAACTAGAAAGTACATTTCTGGCTCTAATGTTGTATTAGATCGCTGCCATAAATCTGGCACTAAATTTAGAAATTTAGAGCACACAATAAATAACAGAATTTGTTTCAGAATAAAGTATTTCTTGTTGATAATATAGATTTTTTTAAAATCTGCGTTGAAAGTTGAAACCCTTGTTAAAGCCTTAGGACACTTTCTAAATAGGAGTTTGTGTTCAGGTGACCAGCAGAGTAATCCCGAACCTGAGGCAACAAATCGTAAAAAAAAATCTTGTTTTTATTCTGTTGTTTTTTTCATGTATTTTTTATGTACCATGCATGACTGTGTGAACAAAGCCCGATCCGTTCATTCAGGATCTCAACCTTCCCAGCCTTAAAAACTGTTCTCCCCCCTGTGCTAAATCCAGAAAACTGGATTTAAGAACAGCTTCTACTCCACTGCAGTTCGCATCATAAACAGCTAGCTGTGCAGCGCCTCAGAATTCAACACACCTCTGCACCCTGCACCTTTACTTTCTACCACATATTTATTGTTCTGTTTGTTTATCGGCTGCATTTACAGTACTGTCACTGTATATTATTACTATTCTGTAATGAACAGGGCACGTTGTGAGGAGTGATCTGTTGTATTATGTTGTATGCTGTACTGTGCATGTCCAGAGACAATAGCACATAATAAGAATCCCATTGTACGTGTACATATGACAAACAAACTCCTCGATCTATTCTGTCATGTTCACAAATACTGTACAGTATGTAAAAGACTGAAAGGAGGAGAAATGGGAGTCATCATGATTGTGAACTTTAATACACTTGCATACCCAGTCACTCACCTTGAACACACAGAAACCAAATGGCAATGCACAGCAGAACTGAAACACAATTAAAGGAAACATCATTCTTTACCTGCTTTCAAGCAATTCAAAAACTGAAATTTTCCTTCGCTTTAAATCTACTTAATGGTACAGTATATGAAAATATTATAATCCTCTGGGTTAAGTATTTATAAACGTCTGTACTGTGATGGTCATTATTTTTGTGTTAATGAAAATTGTGTACTGATATATTTTATGAAAGTACCTATCACATTCTAAAAATAAAAATATAATTTATTTAGCACCTGTGGGAACTTATGGATTTATTATGCAATAGCATAAATACCATAATGCATTATATTGGCATACTTCAGTCATTTATGTTTACAGTCATACTTCAGTCATTCAGTCATGTTTTCTGTGTACTTTTATTTTTGTCTGGGAAACCTAATTAGAACATAAATTTGTAAGTTACAATTGACACATCATTAGCTGATAAACATAATCAAGAATCAGTAAGAATTAGTAGTGCAGTTCAAGACATGTCAGATACCCAGATTGTTTCAGAAGATCATCTTCAAATACGAATTATTTTGAAAAATCCAATCAGATTTATGAAGTAAACTGTTAATTTTTTTTACATTAACTCTGTTTTTTATATTTTCCAAGTTACGTAAAAAAATCTTGAAATTCGCATTTAGACATTATCTTCAGATAGTGGACATCAACGACAATAAACATCAGTTATGGGTATCTGTAAATGTAATACAAATGTTAATCTTGTTGAACTTTTTTTGTTTGATTTTGTTCTGAATTTCTTAAAATAGTTTGAATTTAATAGTAAGAGATTATGGAGAGGCTTACATAACTACAAAATGTGTAGATATAATTTTTTTTAGATCTACATTAAATATATAAAGAGCTTATGACCTAACACATAAAACGTACATGACAATCTTTCAAAATATAAGCATTCTATTATTAGAATTGAAATATGTTTGCAAACATTTCACTATGCCATTTTTAATAAGCAGGATTGTTCACAGGCTTGTACACATACCATATACTAGTTTGAAACAAAAAAAAAACAGATATTTCACAAGTAACAGCCTAACTTTGTCTTTTTGAATAAGGTCTATAATAATGTTTTACTTACTCATTTTGTTGAGATGATCCGAAAAATGTATACTTGTCTTCAACACACAGATGCAAAGGTATAAAGAACATATCAGAACATCTGCAGCTTAAAATTAAGTTCAGTGAAACCAGCCATCCTGCAACAGGTCCAATTGTCTTAACATGATTTCTTTTACGTGCTTGTGATCTTGTATTGTCCAGAAATAGCCCCAGATCGCCGATTTGATCCGACTAACCAAAGCGACCTCCACTTGTGTTTTTTTTAGATGTTCTTTATACTCTTCAAAAATAAATGTATAGTATGTCACTGGCCTAGTTTTGGTTTACCGAAGTGTATTCTGCTGGTGTCTTTTTTAAAAGCAACAGAACATGCAGAAGACATATAGAGATGTTTTTTTCCCCTATATCTGGGCTGTCATAAAAGTATCCACTACAGCATATCATCCAGCTCCTTCCCAAAAGATGCCAGAGTGTCAGGTCCAACAACTGAAAGAGATCTAGATGCATATTAATAGATTATGGCGTGCAATGGGAGTGACAAAATGCTCATATAAGCTTGGAATGGGTGGCCTATAACAGCTTTACTACTGTCAGATCGCTAGGCTAACAGGTCACCCTTTACTCAAAGAGTGTGGCTCATTTAGACATATCGAGCTTGAAGACTGAAGAAAGAGCAGCATATTTTTTAACTCAGAGGGCACCTACTGCGGCCCAGTCGGACAGGAAGAACAAAAGGCTGTTGGTCTGTCTGCAGCTGTACAGGAAAGGGGCTAAACAAGGGCAAACTGTAGGTAACTGACATGAATAAACCTCAAGTTCAAGTTTATTGTCATTATATTCAGACACAGGTATATGGTATAACGAAATGCTATTTAGCTAGCTTTCAGATGGTAAGTAGTACAAAAAAGACAGAGACAACACGCAATGTGCAAAACAACAACAGGCAATGTGCAGCACAACAAAAGGCAATGTGCAACACAACAACAGATAATGTGCAAAACAACAACAGGAAGCAGGTAATGAGCAAAAGAAATAGGTAAAGTGCAAAACAAATCAGTTGTACAAAATCATACATCAATGGAACCATCATTTCTTTGATCTCTAAATCCCACAAAACTGGTCCTCATGCTTGTAAGGATTCTGTTCATATTAGCTAAAAATTGCAAGATTGCATTATGACTAAACCCCAGTCGAAAGTAAATCTGTACAAATTCTGCAGCGCTGGACATTGACACAATCATTAAACTGAAAGGTCCAGCCAGGTTCACGGTAGTTTCTACATGCTTTCAGTGCACAACATAACAGGTTGTACATACACTGACGTGAGCATTGCTATCTCATAATTACGAGATCATTTTCGAGATAAGGGGGCGATTTTTTTCCCTTGGTGGCAGCAATGCGCTTCCGTACAGCTACAAGTCGTTTTGATCTTCCTGAAAGGAAAAAAAAAAGACTGTTCTCCAGGGTTGCAGACAGATGCTATGACCTGCAGGTGGCGCCGCAGCACCCGGCAGAATTGTACAGCGCAGGCAGGAAAAATCGCTCATCTCTAAATACAAAAGGTTGAAATAAAAAGGCAGCAATAATAACAGGTCAAAACACCAAGACGCTGTTTTACCAGTTATTACAGGAATTGTATATCACTTCTACACAATTAGTGCAGAGAAGGATAATCCAAACTCCTACGTCCTCAATGCCCAGTATAAAACAAATCTTACTCAGCTTCAGTCAGGAAGAGGATGAAGCAAATTTGCCTGAAGTTTTCCCAATTGTCACAACTAAACATTACATGTTGCCCAGAAAGCACTAAGACTACTGCGACTCAGCCCATCCCTGACCTACCTGTTTGTTTTATTGGAAGCCCTGAAGACCAGCATGCAAATCAACCCCCTGCTTTCCTGCTACAGTATAATACAGCTGCAGTCTGTGAGCAAATACACTGCAGAGGGAGAGCAGCTTTACTGCTGGTAACTGTTCATTCAGCACCTGCTAACTCAATTGCAAATGAACATGATCTTCGTGAAAGCCATTTCTTTGGTTCTACTACCTTGTAAGTCTGAGGAAAAAATGAACTCAATATAAAAGCAAAATAGCACTGCAACATTTAGAGATTCTTTACTTGATTCCATTTGACTTTCTGTTGATATTTGGATAAAGCTCTAGAAAAGATTGACTTCTGCTCAATATTTTGCTCAAAGTGTCACGCCGAGTTAAATTCTGCCCATTTAACTATCCAGATGTTCAATGCATCACGCTGACCTCATCAGATCCTCAAGTGAAGAAGCCTGGAGACTCTGTGCCGGTGTCCTGTAAGATCTCTGGATACTCCATCACCAGTGATCACACACACTGGATTCGTCAGCCTTCTGGAAGTAAAATGGAATGGATCGGGCTGATCTGGGCTTACGGTCTCACAGTTTACGAAGAATCCCTTAAGAGTCGGTTCTCCATCACCAGAGACACCTCCAGCAACACCGTGTTTTTACAGGGGAACAGACTGAGGACTGAGGACACAGCTGTGTATTACTGTGCAAGAGAGCGACCACACACTGACGTGAAGCAGCGACAAGCCTGTGCTAAAAACACTGGTGCAGGGAGTATAGAGCAGCTCATGGAGAATTTCTAGACAAAGTGATGTGGGCTGTACAGCTGTACAGTATGCACAAGCAGCTTGTTTCCCTGCATGTCTCAGAAACAGTAAATTTGCCCATTCTGAATCTCCAATTTGTGATAATCATTATTCATATTCTACCTTGAAAAGGTTTTATTCTGTCTTAAAAAATGTCATGATCAGCAAAGCATTTTTTCAGCCATTTTTTTTGTTGGACTCTTGTGAACCTTGAGCTACTTCTGTGAAAGATCCCGGCCTTAGACTGCAAGCTCAGGAAATCCTTCTCATATGGCAACTCAACTCAAACTTAGAATTACAGGCTGTAATTCTAAGGTCAAGGAGGACACAGTTTGAAAGATTTTTGAAAACGTATCAAAACTAAAGATGTCTGTAAAAAGGTAAATAAAACAACGTTTTCTACAAAACATACCTTCTTATGATGGCTGCTCCTAAGTTACCCCACAACTTTACCCTTTCTTCCTCAAACTTCCCGTTCCAACAAAGGAAACACTCCCCATGTGAGAATTTACACTGTGCAAATAATTAAGCAATAAAATTAAGTGTCCAGCGATGCATCATATCTACCAGGTGAGCTCAATTTTTGAATGTGGTGCTCAGGCTTTGTTTTTGGCAGCCCGAGAGTCACTATAGTCCTGTCCTATGATAGTCAGGCAAACTGCTTTCGATTCAAACACAGCATGCAGAGTGTAAGTACAGTACATGAGTAATATAGGCCTTGTTAGTGAAACGTGTATTTTCTGAACTAATTGCAACCACGTTTAAAAGGTAATTAAGTTCCAGAGCCAGTAGTATATAAAGAGACCTTGATGGCCTTGAATGCATCTTTTCAATTAAAAAAACTATTTAAAACCCAAACAATAGGTCATGTTGTGTCATTTGCCAAACCGCTTTGTACCATATGGTGTCGTGGGACGCCGGAGTCTACCCAGCAAGCAGCGAGCGCAAGGCAGGGTACACCCTGGACGGGGTGCCAGTCCATTGCAGGGCAAGTGCAAGCCTGTCATACATGGGGACAATTTGGAGGCCATGCTAAAGGTTGAGGGGGACAACTTGGCCAAACACTGGGATAACTCCCTGGGATACTCTTCTCGAGAAATGCCCAGGGATGTTTAATAACCACTAAGAGTCAGGACCTCGGTTTAACATCTCATTCAAAAGATGGTGCCCATTACCAGGGCATTAGGACCCACACAGAACGCAGGGTGGGTGCCCCCCACTGGTCCCACTAACACCACTTCCAGCAGCAACCATAGCATCCCAGGAGCTTCCCACCATTCTACTGTCCCTACAGTATGTCCAACCGGAAGTAATTCCACACTGCAGTGTAACATGGTTATACTGTAGAAAACATGGAGGATCTGACAACTCAGACATCCACCATTAACAGACTTCAAACAATTCTACAGTGATAGCAAATCTCTCCAAAATCATTTTAAAGACAGACTCCATCTCTGGGTCTCTCTGATTCTCTACATTTTTATAACGCTGAGCCTTCAGTGCTGAGACTGAACTTATTCCCGATCCAGCTTTCTCCCCACCATCCTGATCTCTGGCCCTCTCTCCCTCTGTGCTTTTTATTGGAGTCCCTGGGGGTCTTCATGCAAATCAGCCCACAGCCTTCCTGTTCTAATACTGCTGCTGTCTGTGAGGAGAGACACTGGGGAGGGAGAGTGGCTGTACTGCTGGTATCTGCTTGTTCATTACCTGCAAACATCTCACCAAAGATGACTTTCATTTATATCATTTTTCTCACTTTCTTACCAAGTAAGTGTATACTGTATTATTATTCAATCTTTTCATTAAGATTAGAATCAGAATTACTATTTCAAATTCCTTCATTCTGTGGACTTTTCTTGCCAATTTTAACTATATTTTATTGTGGTTTGCGTTACAGATGTTTTCTGTATTTCCCTGACCTCATCGGAGCCTCAGATCAAGAAGCCTGGAGACTCTGTGCAGGTGTCCTGTAAGATCTCAGGATACTCCATCACCAGCTATGGCACACACTGGGTTCGCCAGGCTCCTGGGAAAGGGCTGGAGTGGATTGGGATTATCTGGAGTGATGGGAGCACTGACTACTCACAGTCATTCAAGAGCCGGTTTACCATCACCAGAGACACCTCCAGCAGCACAGTGTTTTTACAGGGGAAAAGCCTGAGCACTGAGGACACAGCTGTGTATTACTGTGCCAGAGACACACAGCATAGGGAAGCAGTGACAAGGCTGTACAAAAACTAGCTGTGTACAAAATCTTAAAGCTACTGGGAATCTTTGCAAATCCAATTTTGCAAACACAAAGGCGCAAAAGTGCTATTTTTCCTTATGTGTTTAAAAAGTCTTAATTTCAAGATATCTGTTACTTCTGGATATGTCTAAGAAAATCATGTAAGGAGTTCAGGTGCTTCATCCATTTTACATTTAAACATTTGAAGAAAGGGAGCTGTTGAAGATGGTGTAGTGGTGGCCCTGTGGCTAAGGATCTGTGTGTGTGACTGGAAGGTTACTGGTTCAACTCCTGCAGCTGGCAGAGGAATCTTACTCTGTGGGGCTCCTGCGCAAAGCCCTTAACTGCTCCAGGGGTGCTGTACAACATCTGACCCCAGGCTCTCTCCTTGTCTGTGTGCTTGTGTGTCTCACAGAGAGCAAGCTGGGCTATGTGAAAAGATGGATTCCTAATGCAAGAAATTGTGCAGGGCTAGTAAAGCAACATTATCAAAATAAAGTGAGAGAGAAGCGGCTTGAAAGAAATGAAAAGCAAGTGGTATTGTTTTTAAATCCCTGCATGAAACCTCCTTAATGACACAAAACTCTTTTCACCATTTCAAACATTTTTTGTATATGTTTTTTTTTTATATTTGTACCATTCCTATATTGTAACTTGGTTACTTCTGTATTCTTCACTGTCCTCTAACCAGAGAGTGTCCAGCAGACTGTACTCCGGCTCATTCAGCTCCCCATTGAGTCCAGCTCTGATCAGACACACCTTAGGATGGATCGATTCCAAGTCAATGCAGCAGCTCTGTGCTGCCAAGCAAAGCTGGAATTTTAAAAACCTTTTCACCTAAGAACACAAGACAGGTTACACAAGAGGAGTTTTTTTATACTTGTTTTTTTTTGCTTTTATACATATATCACCAGTCTCTCCAGGCAGGTCAGTCCAATTTTAATTTTTAACAGGCTGTGCTCTGGTGTCCTTTAACTTCTTGTAACGTATTCTGAGGGAAAAGGTAGGGAAAAGACCCTGTGCGGAGTCTGAGAGAGAAAACTGAATAACAAAGGCGACCGTAATCCAAATCGTGAGGCTAGAGCGAGGTCGGAGATCGGAAGCAGTGGGTCAGAAGAACTAATGAGAAGTCGGAGTAAGTCACTAACTGGATACGTAGCTCAGGCTCGGGCTGAGGAAACCTCAATAGTGAGCGAGGACAGGTTGCAGGGTGGAAGTTTAAATAGACAAGGTGAGTGAAGTCAATTAGTGAGTAATTGGGTGCTTGTGGGAATGCAATGGTGTCTGCATGCCTGCGTGCGGTTTGTGCCACTTCTGTTATTCATGACTGTCCTCTAATCAGTGTGTGCCCAGCAGACTGTACTCTGGCCCATTCAGCTCCTCATTGGTTTCAGCTTTGATCACCAGTCTCTTCAGGCAGGTCAGTCCAATTTTAATTTTTGGTCCAATCTGAACCATATCTGAAATCCTGTCACCCTTGATCAAGTTCCAAACCCCCAAATCTCCTGTGGCAAATTTGAACAACAAACATTATTGACTTCTCCACAATGAGCTCAACTAAATCTTTCATGCACAAGCCTGCTGTCTTCTGTTTGTTGTTTTCAGTTATTACATGTTTCTACTGAAGACCTGTTGTCATTAAATATAAGATCTGAGGCTGCAGGTGCCTCCTGTTCAGGAAGTGTATGCAAAACAAAGAGTTGAAAAGGGTTTATCTCCCTGCTGTGGGCTCACAGTGATCAGGGTGTCAGTGCTGTCCTTTACCTGTCTCACTCCATCTCTTTCCTCATCATTTGTCACCCTTCAAGGAGCTCAGGATGTGGACATTTCCCCTCCTGTTTATGTTCATGTCAGGCGTTAAATGTAAGTTCTACTCCATGATATTACCGTTTGCATTGGGTCACAATATCTAGATATCTTTTCTTGCGGGAAGTTTTATTTTTATTCTTCGCAGGGAACCATTGTGATGTTGTGTTGACACAGCCGGAGTCAGAAGTGAAGAGGCCAGGAGAATCTTTTAAAATCTCCTGCAGTGCCTCGGGATTTACTTTCACCAGTTATACCATGTTTTGGAATCGACAGCCCCCTGGAAAAGGACTGGAATGGCTGGGGTATATTAACAACGATATGACTGCCTACTATGCTCGATACTCACAGTGAGAGAAGTGAATCCCAAGCCTTAACACAAACCCACAAACCACAACCAAATTCTTTTTCATCTCCGTATTCCACATCAAATTTCACACTTGCCAAATCTCACAATTGCAAATAGGGAGGGCATATTCCCATTCAGGGAAAAGTGCTTTGAACTCAGTTCATTGTTGTTAATACTGTGCTATAATACAGGGCCAACAGTAATTTAAAACTTACACGGCACTTGTAGAATTCCATTCTTATAGCAATTCACTCCCTGTTCTTTGTCATATTTCTGAAGACCACATATTGAAGACTTGAGGAAAAAGCTGAGGTGAAAGAGTGAGACAGACAGAAGATGACAGAACTGACACCCTGGCCATCATCAGCCTTACTGCGGAGAGATAAACACTCTGGCCTCCTTGCTTTGCATACATTTCCTCAGGAGGCACCTGCTGGAGCCCCAAACAGAAAACAATTTCTCCACCTGCAGTGCGTTTCTGCCTGTAGGTGGTGCTGTAGCATCAGGGAACAGATGTCTCAATGAAAAATGCTTTGAACTCAGTTCATTATTGTTAATACTGCGCTATAGTACAGGGCCAACAGTAATTTAAAACGTACACAGCACTTAAACAATTCCATTGTTATAGCTATCCACTCCCTTTACTTTGCCTTATTTGTAAAGGCGATACAGGCTTTATCAAAGACACCTGTGCCTTAGTATGGTGACAGGTGACAAGGGTGACAGGATTCCATACCTGGAACTGAAAACCTTTGTCACACAACAATAATCGTGTTGGGATTATAGCAATAATATTCCAATGTCCAATTTAAATGAAAAATCCTGCTGTGCCATGCCACTGTGCCACCCCAAAAATGTTTCATAATAATAAATTCATAATCTGTTTTGAGAATTAGCATAGATGGTCATAGGTAAGTCAGGAACTGGAGCATTCCTCTTAATCCTGTCACTATATTCCAGCTGATATGTGGCATAAAATTTCACACAGGTGAAGACACACTAAATAGGACATCAGCAATTGATTCTGACAACATGTTCAATTATAGCTAACAATGTTTTCAGACTATTTAGTTCAGTAAGGAAGCAGTATCTTCTTCATAAAAGTGGGTGCAGGTCAAGAGTTGTTCCAGATCCTAGAGAAAGGGGGTGACAGTCCACAGGGAGTGGCTGGCCCACTCGAGAAGGGAATGTGCTTCACAGAGCCCAGTGCAGGAAGGGGAACTAGGGACAGGAGAGGGCTGGTCAGTCTGAATCTGGAGCCAGGCAGGACAGGGCACAAGACTTCAGGGCAGTCCACCAGGCGGGCTGAAGCAGAGTCCAATGGGTGGGAGAACAGGACTGGAGAACAGGACATGGGCCAGGAGACCAGGACACAGGGCTGGAGATTAGGACACAGGGCTGGAGATCAGGACACAGGGCTGGAGTGAAGGACACAGGGTTGGAGTGAAGGACTGGTAGGACCACCAGAGCTGACAGTGGGCAGCTGCTGCACTAAACCCACAGCCAAAGAGCCACCCAGCTGTGGAAAGTCAGAGGTTGTAGGACAGAGTCCGGGGAGTCAGGGCAGCACTGGAGATCAGGACACAGGCAAGCCACAGGAAAAGTCCAGGCAGGCAGGGAAACAGGAACAGACAGAAAACAAGGGACATATGCAGTAGGCAGACTGGGAATGGGAGAGCTCTGCTGGCAGGGGGTCCATCAGTATACGGCAGTGCAGTGCAGGGCAGGGATGGAAAAACAATGCCAGCTCGCAAAGGAGGAGCAGAACAGGAATGAAATAATCCTTAGCACCCGATGACAACAGACTTCTCATAGCATTCAGGTGCTGTCAGTATCTTGTGTCCTGAGGATCCAGTGTGGAGCACAGGAGGGACAGGGGAGGTGTGGATCTCAGCCAGCACAGCCACACACACCCTGCATCTTCACCACACGGCAGCCAAGACAGATACTACATGAATGAATTAGCTGAAAATTAAATTGCCTCCAGCGTCCTGTGTCAGTGAATTTAAAGGCTGTGCAGCTCTGCTCCACCCCTGCAGGAGGCTCCTATGCAAACTTACAGCCCCTTATTAATGACAAAGCTGAGAGACTGAACAGCAGCCAGTCAGCTTCTCTTCTGTACCTTTCAGTCTGAACAATCAACAATGAGGCTCTTAACAGCGCTGATTGTAGCAACTCTGTGCTTCACAGGTGATCATTCTTACTACTTTATTAACAGCTTTCAAACAAATGATGCAACTTCAAAAAAAGGTCACAAATTGTTTTTGTTGTTTTTTTCTTCACAGGTGTTCAGTCCCAGGTCTTGACTGAGTCTGAACCTGCAGTTGTGCAGCCTGGAGGATCTCACAGACTGATCTGTACAGGCTCAGGATTCACATTTGCTGACTATGCTCTGGGCTGGGTCAGACAGGCTCCTGGGAAGGGGATGGAGTGGGTGGCCTACATTAACTATAACAGCGGGTACATATACTATGGCTCTCCATTCCAGGGAAGATTCACCATCTCCAGAGACAATTCCAAGAATCAGCTGTACTTACAGATGAGCAGCCTGAAGACTGAAGACACTGCTGTGTATTACTGTGCTCGAGAGCCACAGTGAGAGAAGTGAAGCCTGAGCCCTGACAAAAACCCTCAAGAGAAAAACAGTTACTGATGGCAAGCTGCTGTAACAAGATGCTGAAATGAAATTCAGTAGCACAGTATTGAAAAGCACACAGTGCAAGAAGAATAACACATGATAATTACCCAGCATCAGCAAATATGTGAGAGGCATTAAACATGCCTCAGATTGGTTCTCTTGCTCATTTTCTTGTATTTTAATGCCCCTCAGTGAGGAATTTAAAAAGAAAATTTAAGTCAAATCACAACCAGCACAGAAATGTCACAGCTGCTCATAGAGGTTTTTGATCATTGGTTTGAATTTTTCATTTTTAAGACAGATATGAACTTGCTTTGGACAGAAACATAGCGATGCAGTTTGAATTAATTAAGACACTGTGGAAGGGCGTTCACAAAAGAACAGGGTTAGAAACATCTGCGCCTTACTTTCCTCAAGTGTGACAGTGAGAGAAGTGAAACTTGAACTCTGACAGCAGAAAGCACTTTCTGTTGTGAGCTGTCTCTGATGTGACATCTGTCTCCCACCAGTGAATAGCATCAGGAACAAAAATAATATCATATGTGAAACCTTCACTAGGAGGTAATATTTCTAGCAGAAATTTAAAAAAGGGGTTTTAGCCATAAAGTACAATAACACAAGAGAGGAGCATTGAGGCTTAACAATTAGTAAACAATACAGCTTTTAATTATTTAAGATTTAAGGGTTTAAGAAAAAAATATGTATCCATTCTGATGCATATTTGTGCAAATCCCTTAAAAGATAGATTCCAACAGTGGTCAATCATGAACTGAAACTAGTTTTAGATCTGAATAGTATAGTAATGACCTTTTCTGGATTCTACTAAGGAATTTGTTGGATAGGTTTAATCTTGGTGTAGAAATCTGTTACCTTTGTCCAGAATTATTTCGTAAATCCCACCATACCATCCTATGAGATGGTATAACTCACAACTAAGAAAAGAAAAAACAGCCTGAACAACAAAATTCAGAAAACAATACTTTTACAATGATTCAAAAATAATGTTTCATTGAAATGAGAGATTTTTTCAGAGTTTTCCCTTATCTGTACCATAGTTAGGTGAGACAGATCAGCCTCATATCTTACAGTAGTCTTTTCAGATTTAAAGAAGGGCTTCCTTAACTGGGTGAATACTACTACTAATGAACAAGTAATAGGTTTATTCATGTTGACACCTGAAGAAGGCTTCACAGCCTAAACCTTGTGTTTTCTCTCTTCTCAATTCAGCATTGAAGAAACCTATTAGTTGTTCCTTTGCAGACTACGCATGCTTTCGCAGCTACACACCTGAACAACTATTACTAATACTTGCACTTAAAAAATATGTTAATAGCACCTTGAAAAGTATATTTCACAATTCTTTTCAGTAGCAAAAACAAACAAAAAGAACATTTCCAACAAAAAAGAAGTAAAAACATTTGTAATAACTTATACAAAGATCTGGGATTGCTGGCCAGTAGTTAAAATGCACCAACTTATGCTGATACAAGCAATCGTTAGCTGATCACATGCTTGACACTTGTCAGCAGGTTGGTTGGTTGGTCTGGACAGGCTGCAGGGATCCGGTCTCACCCGAGGTCTGTGCTCTGTAGTGGAGCATCAGAACGGCACAGAGGGAGATCAGGCACAGTGATCCTCCACCTGCTAACCTGGCCACTGCCCACCAAGACACTGCAAGTAAACAGAGAGATAATAATAAAAAATAATAAAAATAACTATCAGGGATCAAGAAAAGGCTGATTCCCTGCTGAAAACTAGATTGGAGAAATGCAATATTTTGATGTTTTGGATGGTAAGCCTTCTTATGGTCTGAAAGCTCAAGAGCTGAATCATTTTCTGTTTCTAAACATCCACGTTGACCTGCCCTGATCGCCTGTGTGAGTCCCTGCATTAAGGATTCCACACCCACATTGACCTGCTCTGATCGTCTGTGTGAGGCCCTGCACCAAGGACACCATGCCCACACTGGTCTGCTTCAGCATCTCTGTGAGGCCCTGCACCAAGGACTCCACGCCCACACTGACCTGCCAGTGTGACAGCTGTGACGGTGCTGTTCTTCCGAATCCCGTGCTCTGCCTCTACCACACAGCTGTAGCTCCCAGTGAGCGTCCAGTTCACTTTGGCCATGGAGTACAGAGCCGAGCTGCTCCCCTCGACCACAGGCTGCCCGTCCCGGAAGAAGGAGTAGGACAGCGAGGAGCTGTAGTATCCCGTCAGCTCGGCCTCGCAGGTGAGGTTCACGGGCTCCCCCTCCTGCACTCTGGCTCCTGGGGAGGCTCTCAGAGTCACCTGGGAGAAGAGGTCTGGGAGCAGGACACAGGACACAGGCTGGGTCAGCAATGCTCCACAGCGCCCTCTGCTGGAGTGATGAGCTGGATTGGCTTTTACTACCACAGGAGGAAAACATTCTCAACAAAATGTGCTGAGGCAAAGTATTCAGTCACACCTTCTCACTGGAAAGTCCTGATAGAATTAGATTAAAGGCATTTAAACTATTCTTTCAATGAAAGGTGTAGCTGTTCTCTACAACAGAAACATATTACTCAAAATGCACTTCTACAAATGCTGTCTTTTTCCCAGATGGTACTTCGGATCGGCTCACCTCTGACAGAGATCAGCACTGGTTGAGAGCTGGCCTTTGACCTCTGACACCTGTAGAGCCCTTCATTCCTCTTCTTAACTGCAGAAATAGTCACTGTGTTTCCATTGTCAGGTGTCAGGGCTTCGTTGCCTTTGTAAAACTCATATCTCTTCGCTTGTGATTTCCGCTCTCTGCACTGTAGAGTCAGCGTCTGTCCTTCAGTCAGGGGCTGTGGAGGTGTCTGCAGGATCAAACTCTGATCTGAGGATATCAGAACATTCTGCTGTGAGCCTGTGGCAGCACTTGGAGTCGAGCTGGTGTTATGTTTCTACTTTCATACAACTACAGTTCAGTGCTTGAGTTTTGAACTGTACTTCTGCCCCATTCTGGCTCTGCTATTGTGGGCAACAGATATTATAATACAATGGATGTTCATTAAGGAAGCAGGAACAAATTAAATTAAAGTAATTTGGAATGTTCTCTATCAGATTGTATGTCTGGAGCTGAGTTGATGTCTGTGGTCCCCAGAGATCTGTGTTTTTCAGCACAAGTGAAGGTGGCACTTGAGATCTGGACAGTGAGTCTACTGGACAGTTTGGAGACAGATGTCATCCAGTACTCAGGACAGTGTCAATCAAATAGTTCATCTGCAAATGTAATGCATATTGTAATGCAACGGGGGCTCAGGCGGGCACCCTTGCCGCATTAGGTCGGCCCCCCACCGTCGGGGGCTCGAACCCGGGTCTCGCGCATCTCTCTGCAGTGACCCAGCCCCATGAGCCAAAGAGAGATCTCCCTTCAGCCCAGTAGCTATAGTCCTGCTATCACAGGGAAGGGCGGTGACGTCACCTGCTCTGGTACGCCGGCTCTTACACAGTGCCTGTCGGCCATAAGCGTTACACTCTCCCCCGCTTAAATCACCGTCCCCAGCAAAGGGCTATCCCATCCCACTTCTGACACCAATGTAACACAACGGGGGCTCAGGCGGGCACCCTTGGTGCATTAGGTCAGCCCCCCACTGTCAGGGGCTTGAACCCAGGACTCTTGCATCTTTCTGCAGCGACCCAGCCCGGTGAGCCAAAGAAAGATCTCTCCACAGCCCAGTAGCTGTGGTCCTGCTATCACAGGGAAGGGCGGTGACGTCACCTGCTCTGGTACGCCGGCTCTTACACAGTGCCTGTTGGCCGTAAGCGTTACAATATAAAGAAATATAATATTTATCATGTGACATTGAGTACAATTTCATCACCCCTTCAAAGGGCTTTGTCACACTCCTTGAAAATGTTTATTATAAGGAATATTATTCATACATTTTTATTATCAAGAGTATTTATGGCATTATTTTCATCTCTTACCCAGCACTCTGAAGTGCACAGATTTGCTGCGTTCTTGTCCAGACTGGGCCTCACACCAGTACAGTCCGCTGTGAGACTCGTCTCTGAAAGTAACCTTACAGTTTTTCCCATTCTCCCACTGGCACTGTACTGATTCAGTTCCTCCTGCAGTTACTCTGTACCAGCTATACTGCCTGCTGCTGGAGTCTCCTCCCAGCCTGCAGCCCATGGTGAGCGACTCTGCAGGAAACAGTATTGTCCAATCAGGTTGCAGCGTCAGTGTGGCCTTGGGGGGGTCCACTGGGGGAGACAGAGAGAAACAGCCCAGCTGATCAAATGTGAAATCAAGAATCTTGACCTGGAGAGCAATAGGAACTGCAAATGGTCATAGAAAGAAAAAGCCATGAGCAACTATATTATGTAAAGTACAGTAATAGTCACACAGTCTTACTCTGGCAAATAAAGGAATTTGGAGTTATTAACTCTCCACTGATGCTGTAAATACAGGAGACCTTCTTAATGAATTTGCAGTTCCTGCCCTTAAATGTCAAAACCTTGTATTGCAGAAACCTGTTCTTAAAATGTTTTGCATTCCCGAAAGCAAAGGGCAGATATTTGTCAACAGAGTGCCTGCCATCACATGAGCTGGCTTCCATTGTAATTAACAATGATACAACTGCATCTTTCTTAAAAAAATAAATGTGTTCTCTTGCAGTAACGCTCTGGGCTCCTAGGTGGAGCTGCTGCCATGTCTCATATCATTTGAATTCTGTACTTATTTTTTTGTTCATGTGTGTTGAATATTTTTTCCTCTATTAAAAATGATTTAAATAATGATATGAATTAAATTCACTATTCACTATTCACTAGGAATTCACTGTTTATGGTGAGAAGAACTAGGAAAAAGCTGGTGGGTCACATGTTCCCACACTCTGCTCAATTATGTTCTGATCCAACAAAAGTGAAACACTTTTATTCCAGAGGCAGACAGTTGGTGTTTGAGTCAGTAGGAAGTCTGCCAGTGAAAGTTAAAAGCACTTCTGGGTTCTGATCCTCTTCAGGTTTCTGCTTAACCACAAAACAGAATGGAAACCCACTCTCAGAGTGAAACACAGCGTGAGAATTATGATGTATTATTGTGTTTTCTGAAGCTGCAGCCCGTCTTACCAGAGACATTTAAGAGAAAAGGGTCGCTGGGCTGCGAGTATTGAGAAGGGACCAATACTACGGACCAGACACAGGTACTGCCCCCGGTCAGACAGGACCACTGAAGAGATCTGACAGCTGTTGCCAATGACACTGCGCTCAGTTGTGTTGACCACAGGGTTCTGCAGATCCCCTCTGAACCAGAGATACTCCACACTGTGGAAATGTTGACTGAGGAGACATCTAAGGGTCACTGGCTCTCCAGAGTACAGCTTCTTCCACGCTGGCTCCTGGGTCACTCTGGGCTGTGGACGCTCTGCAGACACAACCAGGAACATTGTCAGAGCTGAAGAACCACGTGACTCCTCATTGTGTAAGAAAATGATTCTCTCATAACAATCTCACTGCTGCAGCATCAGTTACAGTAAATCCTGTTTCTCTCTTTCATGACATTTGTTCTTTTATGTGATAGATTATTTTTAATGCAATATAGGTGCAAGCTGGGATATGCCATCTCATATCCTTCTACTGATGGAGGAATTGCACACAAAGCATTTTGTTTCACTTTTCTAGAGAGATATGAATAGTCATCAAAATGCACAAACATCAAGCACAATTCGATAGACAAGCAAGTGAGGAACATAAATAGGGAAATCTGTCTTTGACTGGCTTCCTCATGCCCTCTGCAGTGTGACTCACCTGTCACATTGACCTCCACTGCACTGCTCATGGCTTGAATCCCCTTTCCCTGGGCTTCCACTCCACAGAGATATTTCCCAGAGTCCTTCAGCCTCACTGCTGGAACAGCGTGTCTGTCCTCCGGTCTGGACCTCAGGACTCTTCCGTCCTTAACGTAGGTGTACTGCAGTTCAGGGGTGTGTGCAGGGGTGTTTAACTGGACGGTGCAGTGCAGAGTCAGAGTCTCTCCTTCCCAGACAGGCCCCAGGGGCAGGACTGTGAGACTGATTCTGTGGAAGAGCTCTGCCAAAGAAGAATGAGATATCATTTATATTCCCTAAAAGACTTCTTGCAATGTCAAATGGGGGAAAACACATTTGATCACAACAAAATCAATTTCCTTTTTAGTAGTATGTGTAGTTTTTATCCTAAGTTTTCTTTCTTCAAGGCACCAGTGATTGCATTTTGTCACTGTTCTCAAATTAATGGCTTGTGGGGTAAAATATCACCCAAACACAGTGACCTCACAAGCTAAGATATTCTGCTGTTACCTTCATTTAATTAAGGAGATGTGTTTGCGAATATACTAGCTTTTCAAACTAAATTGTAAAAGCACTACAGTATAAGAATGTGTTTGACGGCTTGTTTTGCGTCAGGGCTGGACTCGGGGAATAACCTGTCCACAATGAATGGGCTCACCTTTCACTGTGATGCCTATCTGATTGCTTCTTTTCCAAACCCTCCGCCCCACGGCCTCCACCTCACACCAGTACCGCCCCGTGTGATTGAGCCGCATCACTGGGATGGTAAGAGTCTTCTCTGAGCTCTCCGATTTCCAGGCTCCCCCTTCCTTGAAGTAGCGGTACTGCAGCTTCTCCTGCAGGGCTGTCTCATTCAGCACAGCGTCGCAGTGCAGAGTGACGGAGTCGCCCTCCGTGACTGGGCTCCCCGGTTGGGCTGACAGGACAGGATGGGTGAACAACTCTGCGCAAGACACCCGGAGAGGGATAGATGAATCTGGGCTGCCACTTCTCGTCACCCAAGACACCACCAATTTCCATTCGGCTTAGGCGAACAGTCGTGTATTGGGTAGAGCCAGCCACCACACTGAATCAAGGAGGAGAACAATCTCTGTATTCTCACTGTGTCACTGGTGAATAACATGTATTCATCTGTCCTACGAATTGTGAATAATATCCATTTGCATAGTGTTATTCAAGCATTCAGAAATATAAAAATACTTCTAGAAATGGTGTTGGGAGACCAGTTGGTAGCTCTCTTTCAGCTCTTTCAGCTCGACTGGACTGCTCTTTTTGGAGTAAGATGGTTTCTCCCTGCTCCTGCCCTGACAGGAGTAATGTCCTGTGTGTGATTCCAGAGCTGAAAGAATGGTCCAATTCTCATCTTCAGACTGGTGAACTGGAGATGTGTGTTCATCTTTGTACCAGTCAAAGCTCTGCATCAGATAACTTCCAGGGACGGAGCACCTCAGTACTGCAGTCTCTCCTGTGTACACCTCTGACCACTCCTGTCCCAAGGATACCACTGCTTGGGGCCGTTCTGCAAACATACAGGAAGGAGCACATCTGCATCTCTGTAGCTTGAGTTGAGACTCACTGTGGACCTTTAGCACAGCTGGCTGGCTGAAATTTAAATAAATGGACTTCTCTCCCCTCTCTGCTCCACACCAGTACCAGTACTTTTCTCTGATATACTGTAGGTTCTGTGCTTTGCCAAACCTCTGCATGTCTTTTCCACACTTTTGCAACACTTGTGTTGTCTGGATCCATGTGAACATTTACAATGAACATGACACTACACAGACCTGTGATGGAAGAGGAATCACCTGACACCCTCACTGAAACAGTCCGGCTCCTGTTGGAGTAATAGGGAGCAGAGGTGCGCTGGCCGGAGCACGTGTACTGACCACTGTCCCGCACGGTGGCTGAGGTCAGAGTGTAGTTCACACCACTCAGACTGCTGGAGTTGGGCAGAAGTACCGGCAGCTCTTCTCCATTATACCACTTGTAACTCCATTGAGAGTAACCTCCAGGGATCATGCAGTTTAGGGTAATATTTTCACTGATGAATGCCTCTGTCCACCCCTTGAGCAGGGTGAGCTCAGCCTGTGGGCGCACTGTAGAAATATTTGGCAGGCATTTATGTTGGTCTGATTATTCATTGTCCTCCAAATTCTACATCTACAGTGAACCACTGTAACCACACAACACACATCAATAGGTCACTGGAGACTTCTGGCTGGTCACTTTTGTTCACTAACCCTAATCCTCATCATCCCTATAACTCCAGTCACAGCCCTGAAACTACCAACAGTTTTATTCTTAAATCTAGCCAGGCACCTTCAGAAGATGTGTCGAGAGAAATCAGATTGTCATTCATTTAAAAAAAAATTTAAACTGTCTTGAGAAGAATGTGTTGTGAATCTCTTTTTTTTGGAATACTATGTCACAAAGCAAAATAACATTCTTGGGAGAAGAAAATGTCCGTAATACAAATCTGAAACAGAAAAGATAAGAAACGTACAGAGGTAAGGATTGAACAGATCCTTATCTGAATCCCTCTGAAGGTCCGATGTCTCACCTGCTATGTGCAGAGTCACTGGCTGGCTGTAGCTCAGTTGAAAGGAGGCGTCGTCTCGGGCAGCTCGACACCAGTACTGCCCCCTGTGGGACAGGGTAGCAGACTGGATTGTGTACTGAGCCCCACTGCCGGGGGCCAGGATCTGGGGGCTGTCTTTGTACCAGGAGTAGAACCAGTCAGAGGAGCGAAGCCCAATATCACAGCTCAGAGTGACATTGTCTCCTGTAAAGAGCTCTGACCCGGAGGGCAGCAGGGTCAGATGTGTCTCTGGCACAGCTGTGGACACAGAAATAGAGTGTTCATGGGAATGATCAGCAGTGCTGGGATAAAGGTATTTTCACTCATATGTACCGAATGTCTGGTTCAGTCATGATAGAAAATGCTGATCTCTCATTGCTCACGACAGGATTCATGACATGACATACAGTAACAGATGATATTCCAGGAAGAGGAAAACATCACCACCAGGTACAGAGCAAGATTCCTCCATATTCTTACCCCACAGCTCCCAGCATGACTTTATGCGGCTATAGGATATTATTGTCAGTGTTACCCATTAGATTCCATTATGTATTCTTCTTGAGAAACAGGAGCTTTGTCACATGAACCCTAAATAAACCTGGAAATGAAATTATGATTTACTCAATCCTCATGACAGGGAGAAAAAACTGTTCCTTCGTTATTCTGGTCATCACAGCGGAATGAAGGGCTGGCGGAATTGCAGAGGATAGTATGACACAAGTTTTTGCAGCCTGAACACTGCACTCCTTGCAGTCTTTTAACACTCACACTGACAGGAAGTCTGAGACACCTTGGTTTTTACTTCAGTTCTGCATCAGGAACTAAAGAACCAAGTAAACAACAGTTTTAAAGTAAACAGTTTGAAGCCACTTATGTGGTATAATTAAAAAAATAAGAATGTGAAAAGCAAGCGTGTTGCGTCTCAGGCTGCTGAATGGAGATAGGCTGCAAAAATCTGTGATCTGATGATCTGTGGAAATCCATATCAGAGCACCATTGCATCATCAATGCATTTCAGTTTGAAAATAAAAAAAACATCAAAAGTTAAGAAATGCAAAAGTGATATTTTACAATGTTACAATGAGAAAATGTAACAGTTTTTCCTGATCCTGATTTTTCATCCACAATTTGGAGATCATGCAGTTTGAGTTATCTCTCAGAAATAAAGTTGTAACACTCACTGGAAACTCGAATCTGGATGATGTTGCTGTACTCTGAGTAATACTCCACTTGTCCTCTCACTGCCCTGCACCTGTACTGGCCAGTTTGAGACACAGCAGCTGGAGAGAAGGTGAGAATGGAGCCGGTTGGCTCATTTCTCTCTGTCTGGCTCACAGGGTCCGTTTCATTGTTTCTGTACCAGGAAAACCTCCAGTCATCAGGCTTTCCCTCAACCTGACAGTGTAGAGTCACTCTCTCTCCAGCACAAACCTCCCTCCATCTCGACTGCAGGCTCAGCCCCGCTCTCGGCCTGCCCCCTGAAAGAACAGTGTTCAGTACAGTGTTATCATCCTCACAAAATGACCTTGTCACAGAAATAAAGTCCCATAGTCTGTACAGTACAATCTGGAGTTTTAGGAATTTGTCAAAATCACAGAAAAAAGTCAGCTATTTGCATCTTGCAGCACAGAGTTCAACAGCAGAGCACTTTTAAAACACTCAGGTGAAAAATGGCCAGAAACATATTTGATGAAAAAAAAAAAACTTTTGGTCAGCAGACTCCTTATTCTATAATTATTATCGTTTGAGTTTTTCTTTTTATTTTATCCTTGCTATATGCACATATACAATAATGGTTTCACATGCTGTAATTTTTGTTTGGGATCAATTCACATTAATGCTACATTTCTGCATCTGCTTTCAGCCATATCACCCTGCAACTCACAACTAGCAGCCTCCCTGAAGCTAAGCGGGTGTGAGCCTAGTCAGTACCTGGATGGGAGACCGCCTGGTTGCTGCTGGAAGAGGTGTTAGTGGGGCCAGCAGGGGGTGCTCACCCTGTGGTCCATGTGGGTCCTAATGCCCCAGTATAGTGGTGGGGACACTATACTGTAAACAGGCGCTGTCCTTCAGATGAGATGTAAAACCGAGGTCCTGACTCTCTGTGGTCATTAAAAATCCCAGGGCATTTCTCGAAAAGAGTGGGGGTGTAACCCTGCCGTCCTGTCCAAATTTCCCATTGGCTCTTACCAATCATGGCCTCCTAATAATCCCCATCTCTGAACTGGCTACATTACTCTGCTCTCCTCTGCCTGATAGCTGGTGTGTGGTGAGTGTTCTGGTGTATTACGGCTGCCGTCGCATCATCCAGGTGGATGCTGCACATTGGTGGTAGTGGCGGGGAGTCTCCATTACCTGTAAAGCGCTTTGAGTGGAGTGTCCAGAAAAGCGCTATATAAGTGTAAGCAATTATTATCAGTGAATCATGCACAACCCACACCATGTGTTTATCACGACTGTCTGCACAGTATTAGGAAACTGTAATACAAAGATTAATTAATAACTTAAAGGCGAAACAATCACATCAACAGTTAGCAAATTTCCGTCAGACTATAATAATCGATCCCAGAACATTGTCAGTTTCGCATGTGCATCACATCTGGGATCAGTTCACCTGTCACATGCAGCTCGGCAGGATCGCTGGTCTTCCTCACTCCTCTCGCTCTCACTTCACACTTATACTCCCCAGAATCCACAAGCTGGGCGGCAATAGTGTAGCTGTGAGCTGACCCTGAAGAGCCCACAGTCTCTGGTCCTTTCCAGAAGTGATACTGGACAGCTGTGTGCTGTCTGCTCTCATGCAGCTGAGTCTGACAGTGCAGAGAGATGGTCTCTCCCTCCCACACAGCCTGCCAGGGCTGGATGGACAGCGAGGGCTTTGTGAAGAGCTCTGTAGGACAAGCACGCAAAATATAAAAACAGCATTTACACAAGCATCGTAACAGAGCAAGGGGCACTCCCAGCATTTTCACTTATAGCTCTTAGCACTGTGCACTGGGCTTCATGATAGGTGTCTGCATCAATCCCTTTTGAAATAAAACAATTTGAAAATTTACAAGCATGTTATTTTATATATATTTATAACATGTTATACTTCCTAAGATGGTTGAAGAAGACTAAGATATGTCCCCACATCCTCACTAACTTTTACAGATGCACTATAGAAAGCACACTGACAGGCTACATCACAGTGTGGTATGGCAACTGCAGTGCTGCTGACCGCAAAGCCCTACAGCGGGTGGTGAAAACTGCCCAGTCCATCACTGGGGTTGCCCTCCCATCTATACAGGACATTTATGACAGAGGGTGCTTGAGGAAAGCTCTACTTTATGTACTGTATGTACTTAGCTGTACATACAGCTACAGACTGTATGATCCGCTACCATCTGGAAAATGGTACCGGAGCATTCGGGCCCGGACTACCAGACTCAGAGACAGTTTTTACCCCCACACTATCAAACTATTAAACTCCCAGTCTCTCTCACTCATCTCTCACCTATGATCTGAACCTCACAGTGCCTTCTTTCTTACCAAAAACTCAAACAAACATTGAAATCTACCTCTACCTTACATGTCAAAAGCTCACTCCCCATAATTTCTATCCCTTTATTTCATTCTGTTGATGCATGTTTTTGCACATCTGATGTTGTTTTTTCACATAACCTGTTACCTGTTGTTGTTTTGCACACTGCCTGTTCTCTCTGTCTTTCTTTGTTATACAATTGTATTGTTGTTTTTTTCTCTTCTTTGTACTACTTATTGTCTGAGAGCTAGCTAAATAGCATTTCGTTATACCATATACCTGTGTATGAGTATAATGACAATAAACTTTAACTTTTGATATTTAATATTTTAATGAAACTAATCTCGGATGACCACAAGTAATAATAGCTTGGTTTTACTCACCCAACACTAGCAGGGTAAAGGGTTTGCTGGAATGTTGTTTTAGAAGGTCACTCGTCATCACAATGAAACATCTGTAGTCCCCGCTGTCAGACAGTGAGGCTGAACTGATTCTGTATTGACTCTGGTTTCTATGAGATTCGTCCTGTTTACTGTCCTTAAACCAGAAATAACTCCAGATCTTGGCATCCCCATTGACCTCACATTCCAAGGTAACAGTGTCCCCTTCAAGTATCTCACCACCTGGGGGGCTCAACTTCACTCTGGGCTCCCAATTATTGGCTGACATGAGATGTATGGATTAAAACACACCATTTATTCAGGAAGATACACAAATCGCTTATATACTTTATTCTGTATAGCTGTAGTTGTTAATTTAAGTTTCTGTAGACTCTATATCTAAAGGCAACAAATTCACCTTAACCACGTGCATAACAAAGTAGAATGAATGATTATTCAATGAATATTGGAGAAATATAGAATTGTCATAATAATAATAAACTATATATTAGTGAATTCAAGCTCTGTTCCCTATTCAGAATTTACAGCATTGTTACTGAATACGATATTTTTTTCTAAATCCAAGTGATTGAGCTAATGCACAACATGCACAAGTGTAGATATTGTCGGCCATTTTTCTTTAATTCCAGTTGTTTGAAAATATTTTCAAAACTCGGTTTAATACTTGTCAACTTGTCTTACTCGGCAGCTAAGGTTTCTATGACCGTCAGGCGGATTTCCTGTTAAGGTTTTGGATCGCAGGTAGAGCAGTCATGATCAGTAAATCAGGTCGACGGTGAGTCTAGTACGTTTTAGGGTGAGGTCTCCATTTTCCTCACTCACTCACCTCGGACACTCAAAACCCAAGAGGTACAGCTGACAAGAACTGAAAGACAAAAGTAAAGAAAATAAATATTCCCTTGCCTTCCTCAGAGTATGGAGGAATGAGAATAACATTTTTTTGTTTTTTCTTTTAGGTTCTATAGAACTTATTATACTTTTAGGTTCCTTCAGGCAAGTTCTGCAGCTAGAGCATATATACTGCAGTTAAATATCCTTAGAAGCTATGAGTCAGTATTAAAAAGCACCATTAATTGTATTTAAATTGTGAAATAAATTCTGATATGGAAGGGGAATTAATTTTTCTTCTTTGGGTTTGTTTTAGAAAATCACTGAAATCTTGCCCCTTTCCCTCTGAATTGCACACACACAGTCTGAAGGTACAATACCTGCCTGCCTGTTTTACAAAGCATTTTCTGCACTTATGTTGATATCACTGATTGAGCAGTCAAATACAAGGGAAGGACAGGGGTAGCTACTAAACTGGCCAATATAACCAATATAGAAACTATAGAATTGAAAATTAAAATGCTCTAGAAACGTTCATATTCTGCCTGACCAATACACAAATCCATATAACCAACATAGAAACCTATTTAACCTATACAGACTCTTTAGAATCTATGTAGAAACATATATAATTTGTTTAACCAATATAGAAAACTAGGATACATTATATAGAAACCTGTAAAGATCTTCTCTAAGGAGTTATTCTGGCCTTTGGCGGAGTAGCTGGTTTGACATTGGGGAAATGGTACTGTAACTGAAACTGCAGTACAGCCTTCACCGACGTTAGATCTCGCTGCAACGAGTCGCGTTTCTCTGAGAAGTAAATCGACTACAGGAGCTCCCGGTTTGCTAGTGTGAATCCGGATGACCTCGCTCATTGGAGAAACTTTTTTTTGCAACAGATATTCTGGTTCTAGTACGGGTCTATCCGGTCTACAGTAAAAGCGTTTTTTTTTAGATTTGCTTGCTCTTGCTCTACGTTTCTTTATCAGGACCTTCCAAAAAAAGTTTTTCTTTTTTTTTCTTCGTCGCGGTTTGCACTACGTGAGGCTTCAGTGCAATAAAACTAACCTGGACTTTCGTAAAGCAGGAATTACAACTCTTTGCTTCCCTTTTCCCCTCCTGGCACTTCTTTCAGTATGACGGGCTTTATACTGACTCATAGCAAACGGACTGATTATTTAACCGTGTGCCTTCCCTCTGAGCGAACGACACTTCTACTTTTCGAGCGCTTTTGACTTTCTGAAAGCACCTCTCCGGGAATTACCTTAATTTCTTAATACTGTGGCTGAATTTCTCTGACAAAAAAAAATAGGTGAAATCAACCACCTTTTCCCGCTATTCAGTGTTTTCTGTTGACCTCAAGAGTTGGGTTGCTTTCCCCAACGATTTATCAAGATAAAAATGTGCAGAAAAAGATTCGGTAACACTTTATGACAAGACTGGACAAATAACAGTTCAACTGCAAGCGTAGGAAATCAATAGATGATAATTAACAACATATAAGAAGTTATAGTCACTTAAGAATAAATTATCTCCCAGAAAAGCAAAAGAAGGAATACTTCAAGGTTAGCTTGTTCAATGTATCTAGTCTTTTACAAAATAATAAAAATCCTAGTTATCAAACGATGTGTTGATATTCAATCACATCTCCCACAAAGCATGTATACAGTGTCTATATATCAACACCAATTCTCATTTGTTACTTATTGATAGTACATTCAGGTAACATGAATAGTGGTTAATAATTACATCAAAATTCCTTTTTAAACAATCAATCATCTATAAATAGTACACAGATTACTTATTAAGTGCTCTAGATGTAATCTTATTATAAAGTGTTGCTTATTGTTCTTTTTACAGTTTGTGGCAGGATTTTTCCTGTCAGAAAAGATAATAAGGAGTTTATGCAAATCAACAAAATGCAATTTCAATTTTGAGGCTTTTCTTTTATCTAAATCTCTAGAGAAAGGTGTATGAAATAAACCAAATACAGCAAAATAATAATGCTTCAATAGTCAGTTACTTTATTAATTGCTCATAACCATAAATAAACAGTTCCAGAATGTTAAGTCTTCCATGATTGCCTGTTTTCCAAAATGACTTAAAAAACAGATTATATTTGAGTTTAGGTATAAGGTGTATGTTTATTTTTGTTGAAAAACAGATAATTGAAGTGTGTTTTTTTAATAACATCTAAGAAAATCTTTCTGAGTGATATCTACAAAGTGTATCTGGCATTTATTGCCGACAAAGAATGCTAGCAAGTATGTTTATGTTATAATGTTATGTACTTAACAACATCTGTTTATTATAATGCACCAGAGTCTATGCTAAAAGGTTTAAATGAGTTAGCATGAGTCTCTAAAATGAGTTTGTCGCTTCTATTTCTAAAGACTATTAGAAGGAACACAGAGTTTGATTACAGCTTTAAGAACAAATTTCCTGTCATATTCACACAACTGCTCAAAAGTACATTAGCGGTAGTTTGATATGCATTTCTTCCTCAATACCTTATGCAGACAGCACAAGGCTTAGTGATGATTTTGTCTGTTTGACAATGAGGGTGCTCATTGATTTCTGTCTTTGCTTATCTGTTTCTCAGATGGTTTTATCTGCATAGTCTCTGTTTATTTCCATTTTTTTAGATTCAATGGGTAATCTTTTTTGTCTCACAAATCTTTTTTCTCTGTAAAAGTTTGAGAATTTATTTATCTACTGTATTGTGCAGTTTTAAGCCATTTCAGAAGTGATTCCCTGACCTACCTTTGTTCAGTGAGAGCTCAAACCAATTTGATTTTTATTTTTTTGGGGAATTTAAGGACATACACATTGCTATATAGCATTACAATACAACACACCCATTCTAGCAAAGCAAGTACTTTTCTAGCTATTAATAAACGTTATTTGTTAATAAACGTGATTACTTTATTGATGAATACTCTATTAAATATATAACATTTTTCTTGACATATTGTATAGCTGTCTGCTTAGATTCAATATCTTTCTATTCCTCCAATGTCATATTAGATTATTCTTAATTTTCTACTGCACTATAATTAGAAATATCTTTGCTCCTCCTCGTTGTTCTCATTATGTTGATGGAATATTATTGTTGTTGCAATGATATTCCAAATTTCTTTAAGAAGCATGTACTGTACCTCTTGTTGATCTGGTCTTCCACTGAATGTTGAACTGGTAGATTTTGTCAGTCAACAGGCTTTGAAATAATATTATGGAATTATTGTACTTACTAATCGAGATGATGGCTTTTGAGAAATGCATCTTTTCTTCAAAAAACAGGTGGTCATATCTGCTGCATAGCAGATATTTTCCTCTGGCGTCTCTCTTTTGTTGTTAAATAGTTCTTTAGAAACGAACCATCATACTGCGTTTTATGTCTTTCTGATACTTTCTTGTCTGATCATTACTGCTGTCTTGACTGCCTCTTTAGTTTTTGTGTAAAACTGCCATGAGCTTCTGCTGCTGACCAGAAATATTCCCCTCGTCCACTGTCCTCAGCAGGTTAACCGAAGTCAAGTATGTTTCGCAGGTCTTTCTGTCTGTAGGTTGGAGCATTTGAAACACGATGCACTAAATATAGGCACGTTTTTTTACGAGATGTGAAACTCTAGAGACTTCGTCTTCTTTGACCACATGTCACGGGTCGGAAGGGACGAACCATGGAATGGGAGGAGAGCGAAATAGACCCTATGTGTAGCGGCGAGACAGGGGTTAGCCCAGGCTCAGCTGTTCAGGAAATGCCGTATAGAAACCTATGCCCTCAGGTAGCGGATGTGGGGTGACCTGGTGCTAGGCCTCAGGACATCCGAGGCCTGACAGACTGTGTCAGTACTTTGTCAATAAAACAGACAGACTGTGATCAATACTGCTCCAGCAGTTGTCTACCTTTTTAATATCTTGCATTATATATGTAATAATATTACCCCATGTAAGCTACAGTGTGCTTAAATCAAATACAGTAAATTTGAATGTGGAAGTACACCGCAAAATGCAGGAGAAACATGTAATTTGAAGGGAGAGGAAGTAATATTTGTGTGCACAGATATGAATGTAAAGAGATAGGGTAATGCCAAACAAAAGGAAGAAGAATTCCCGGATGGCACACAGCCTGTTACACAGTTTGTACATTGTTGGCTTGCCGTTTACTATTACCAACAATAACAGTCTTACTATCAATCAAGTCACCGTAAATGTATTCCGATCAATGTTTACATAACAGGCCCAAAAAACTATTTACAGTACGTGTTTCTGCAGTTTCACATCAAGAATACCATACGTTTGGAAAGCCGTGTCAATACTAAACGGAAGCGCATTGCTGCCACCAAGGGAAAAAAAACCTCGCCCTTATCTTTATCTCGTAATTACGAGATACCGAATTATAGTAATTCTCGTACTTCTATAGTAATTCTCGTACTCTATGTGATCACGCGATAGCACAATCGTCATATACTACCTACATCAAGTAGGTACCTGCGTCAGGCTGCAAAGGAGCAAGTTAAAGGTTTATTCCATGCTGAAAAGAGAACAAATAGAAACACAACGTTTCGGACATGAAGCCAAAACGTTGTGTTTCTTTTCTTCTCTTCTCAGCATGGAATAAACCTTTAACTTGTTCCTTTAATATCTATATCGCTACGTGCGGACTTCCAGTTTTAAGCAGCGGAAGTGATTGCACGTATAAGTGTTCATAACGGAACCATCATTTCTTTGATCTCTAAATCCCGCAGAACTGGTCCTCATTGCAAGATTGCATTATGACTAAACCCCAGTAGAAAGTAAATCTGTACAAATTCTGCAGCGCTGGACATTGACACAATCATTAAACTGAAAGGTCCAGCCAGGTTCACGGTAGTTTCTACATGCTTTCAGTGCACAACATAACAGGTTGTACATACACTGACGTGAGCATTGCTATCTCATAATTACGAGATAATTTTCAAGACAAAGGGGCGATTTTTTCCCTTGGTAGCAGCAATGCGCTTCCATACAGCGACAAGTCATTTTGATCTTCCTGAAAGGAAAAAAAAGTCTGTTCTCCAGGGCTTGTACAGCGCTGGCTTTTCTGCCCTTTAAACTTTCCAGATGCTCACTGCATCACGCTGACCTCATCAGATCCTCAAGTGAAGAAGCCTGGAGACTCTGTGCCAGTGTCCTGTAAGATCTCTGGATACTCCATCATCAGCGATCACACACACTGGATTCGTCAGCCTTCTGGAAGTAAAATGGAATGGATCGGGCTGATCTGGGCTAACAGTCTCACAGTTTACGAAGAATCCCTTAAGAGTCGGTTCTCCATCACCAGAGACACCTCCAGCAACACCGTGTTTTTACAGGGGAACAGACTGAGGACTGAGGACACAGCTGTGTATTACTGTGCAAGAGAGCGACCACACACTGACGTGAAGCAGCGACAAGCCTGTGCTAAAAACACTGGTGCAGGGAGTATAGAGCAACTCATGGAGAATTTCTAGACAAAGTGATGTGGGCTGTACAGCTGTACAGTATGCACAAGCAGCTTGTTTCCCTGCATGTCTCAGAAACAGTAAATTTGCCCATTCTGAATCCCAAATTTGTGATAATCATTGTTCATATCCTACCTTGAAAAGGTTTTATTCTGTCTTAAAAATTTCATGATCAGCAAAGCATTTTATCAGCCATTTTTTTTATTGGACTCTTGTGAACCTTGAGCTACTTCTGTGAAAGATCCCAGCCTTAGACTGCAAGCTTAGGAAATCCTTCACATATGACAACTCAACTCAAACTTAGAATTACAGCACTACGGTTT
Organism: Atractosteus spatula; assembly: GCF_055471065.1. Lineage (NCBI taxonomy): Eukaryota > Metazoa > Chordata > Actinopteri > Semionotiformes > Lepisosteidae > Atractosteus > Atractosteus spatula. The sequence continues at coordinate 7,071,423 of NC_142710.1, read as the reverse complement.
ACTGTCACCAGAGACACCTCCAGCAGCACAGTGTTTTTACAGGGGAACAGCCTGACTACTGAGGACACAGCTGTGTATTACTGTGCGAGAGACTCACAGTGAACGGAAGCAGCGACAAGCCTGTACAAAAACTAGCTGTGTACAAAATCTTAAAGCTACTGGAAATCATTGCGAATCCAATTTTGCAAACACAAAGGCGCAAAAGTGCTATTTTTCCTTATGTGTTTAACAAGTCTTATTTTCAAGATATCTGTTACTTCTGGATATGTCTAAGAAAACCATGTAAGGACTTCATGTGCTTCATCAGTTATAAATTTAAACATTTTAAGAAACCGAGCTGTTGAAAATAAAGTGAGAGAGAAGCAACTTGAAAGAATCAAAAACAAGTAATTTTATCTTCAAGCACGACATCTCCTTAATGACACAAAACGCCTTTGTGAAAAATGCACCATTTCAAACAATTTTTGTTTGGGCAATGTTTTTTTCATGCTTGTACCATTCCAATATTTGAACTTGGTTTGAATTTACAGGACTTGATGACGTTATCGGTTCTTTCATTTTGATTTTATTAGCTATGATTTCATTTGTTTTCAATTGCCAGTCTGAAAGGTTGAGGGTTCGAGGGGTCTGCTGACAAGACAGCCAGTGCTGGCTATGGGCTGTATAGAACCATTACATCATCAGTATAACAGGCTGTGTTCTGGTGTTCTGTTACTTCTGTATTCTTGACTGTCCTCTAACCAGAGAGTGTCCAGCAGACTGTACTCTGGCTCATTCAGCTTCCCATCAGTCCAGGTCTGATCAGACACACTTTAGGGTGGATTGTTTCCAAGTCAGTGCAGCAGCTCTTCCTTTTGAGATTTCAACCACTTTTGGGGGAAATATCATTACGCTGAAGAGTGCGAAATGGGTCGCAAATGTGAATATATGAAGGCGACTTTCATCCTTTGGAAAACCGTGTTCACATCTGTCCCTCACTCCTTTTTTTTTTACAACGAGTACTGGCAAACAGCCAGCCCCCCAACCTCTGCGAATGGCTCGTTGGTCTAGGGGTATGATTCTCGCTTAGGGTGCGAGAGGTCCCGGGTTCAAATCCCGGACGAGCCCGTATTGTGCTCTGACTCGTGCGTAAGAGAGAGGCTTTCCCACTTGTGCTCTGCCCACGCAAAGCGAACTGCTTCACCGCCGTTCTCGTGTTGCAAGACGCCAGGAAGGCAGGCATTTTACCCGTCCATCCTTGCTTTGACAACACTTGAGCGGATGTCATACAATTCAAAGACAATGTATTAAAGGGTTCAGAGCAGAAGAAAAAAACTACAAAGGAAAAACTAACGACCCACGCAAACAAAAGAAAATCAAAGAGACTAAACAAAAGCAACAAACTTGACTCTAACACCCCGGACACAGATGAAGATTCCCTCCTTCCAAAGTTGTGGCAAAAGACCGCGTCCCACTCTGCTGCCCGGGCTGCACGACAGCTGCTGCTCACAGGAGCTGTCCCAGCACGCATCAGCACGGGGGCTTTCACCTGCTCCGTTTCCGACCTGGGTTGGTACACCCCTCTTTAGACAACCTGGTGAGCCCAAGCTCCCCCTGGATCACCATATTGGTGCCGAAGACGCTGCGGACCCCCGATCAACACAGCCCACTGCTGTGCAGAACTCCCGAGCGCAAGCGGTCCCTCGGTCTCAGCCTCCCGGCAGCTTGGATTACATGCGTGCGCCACCACGCCCGGCGAGAAGCAGCCTCGCTCTTTTTCTCATCTTCGTGTGCTGTGAGCCAAGCCCAGGGGACAGCTCGGGTTTGAAACGCTAGGATCTCAGGCTGGCAGGTGGCTGCCCCGAAAAATGCGGAAAAAACTGCTGAAAAATGCTTCGTCCTGTCCTGTTGTCGAGCTCGTCCAAAAAGCACCAGCTGGCAGTATTGCTCTCGTAGACTTTCTAGAACGCACGCATTACATCCGATCTTCTTTGCTTTGACATCACTTGAGCTGAAATGCAAAAAAAGTCACGACACCCGCTCTTCCAGCACTTGGTTCAGGCCCCTCGCTTAAAGTTACGGCGGGCTGTCCTAGAGAGAAGTCGGCGGAGCACGGAGATTTTTCACGAGAAGAAACAGAATTCCACAGTGAAACGATTGCAAGTACTGTACATTACGACATTAAGAAGTCTTCTTCCTTTTGAGATTTAAACCACTTTTGGGGGAAATATCATTACGCTGAAGAGTGCGAAATGGGTCGCAAATGTGAATATATGAAGGCGACTTTCATCCTTTGGAAAACCGTTCACATCTGTCCCTCTCTCCTTTTTTTTACAACGAGTACTGGCAAACAGTCAGCCCCCCCACTTCCACGAATGGCTCGTTGGTCTAGGGGTATGATTCTCGCTTTGGGTGCGAGAGGTCCCGGGTTCAAATCCCGGACGAGCCCGTTTTGTGCTCTGACTCGTGCGTAAGCGAGAGGCTTTCCCACTTGTCCTCTGCCCACGCAAAGCGAACTGCTTCACCGCCATTCTCGTGTTGCAAGACGCCAGGAAGGCAGGCATTTTACCCGTCCATCCTTGCTTTGACAACACTTGAGCGGATGTCATACAATTCAAAGACAATGTATTAAAGGGTTCAGAGCAGAAGAAAAAAACTACAAAGGAAAAACTAACGACCCACGCAAACAAAAGAAAATCAAAGAGACTAAACAAAAGCAACAAACTTGACTCTAACACCCCGGACACAGATGAAGATTCCCTTCTTCCAAAGTTGTGGCAAAAGACCGCGTCCCATTCTGTTGCCCGGGCTGCACGACAGCTGCTGCTCACAGGAGCTGTCCCAGCACGCATCAGCACGGGGGCTTTCACCTGCTCTGTTTCCGACCTGGGTTGGTACACCCCTCTTTAGACAACCTGGTGAGCCCAAGCTCCCCCGGGATCACCATGTTGGTGCCGAAGACGCTGGGGACCCCCGATCAACACAGCCCACTGCTGTGCAGAACTCCCGAGCGCAAGCGGTCCCTCGGTCTCAGCCTCCCGGCAGCTTGGATTACAGGCGTGCGCCACCACGCCCGGCGAGAAGCAGCCTCGCTCTTTTTCTCATCTTCGTGTGCTGTGAGCCAAGCCCAGGGGACAGCTCGGGTTTGAAACGCTAGGATCTCAGGCTGGCAGGTGGCTGCCCCGAAAAATGCGGAAAAAACTGCTGAAAAATGCTTCGTCCTGTCCTGTTGTCGAGCTCGTTCAAAAAGCACCAGCTGGCAGTATTGCTCTCGTAGACTTTCTAGAACGCACGCATTACATCCGTTCTTCTTTGCTTTGACATCACTTGAGCTGAAATGCAAAAAAAGTCACGACACCCGCTCTTCCAGCACTTGGTTCAGGCCCCTCGCTTAAAGTTACGGCGGGCTGTCCTAGAGAGAAGTCGGCGGAGCACGGAGATTTTTCACGAGAAGAAACAGAATTCCACAGTGAAACGATTGCAAGTACTGTACATTACGACATTAAGAAGTCTTCTTCCTTTTGAGATTTAAACCACTTTTGGGGGAAATATCATTACGCTGAAGAGTGCGAAATGGGTCGCAAATGTGAATATATGAAGGCGACTTTCATCCTTTGGAAAACCGTTCACATCTGTCCCTCTCTCCTTTTTTTTACAACGAGTACTGGCAAACAGTCAGCCCCCCCACTTCCACGAATGGCTCGTTGGTCTAGGGGTATGATTCTCGCTTTGGGTGCGAGAGGTCCCGGGTTCAAATCCCGGACGAGCCCGTTTTGTGCTCTGACTCGTGCGTAAGCGAGAGGCTTTCCCACTTGTCCTCTGCCCACGCAAAGCGAACTGCTTCACCGCCATTCTCGTGTTGCAAGACGCCAGGAAGGCAGGCATTTTACCCGTCCATCCTTGCTTTGACAACACTTGAGCGAATGTCATACAATTCAAAGACAATGTATTAAAGGGTTCAGAGCAGAAGAAAAAAACTACAAAGGAAAAACTAACGACCCACGCAAACAAAAGAAAATCAAAGAGACTAAACAAAAGCAACAAACTTGACTCTAACACCCCGGACACAGATGAAGATTCCCTCCTTCCAAAGTTGTGGCAAAAGACCGCGTCCCACTCTGTTGCCCGGGCTGCACGACAGCTGCTGCTCACAGGAGCTGTCCCAGCACGCATCAGCACGGGGGCTTTCACCTGCTCCGTTTCCGACCTGGGTTGGTACACCCCTCTTTAGACAACCTGGTGAGCCCAAGCTCCCCCGGGATCACCATATTGGTGCCGAAGACGCTGCGGACCCCCGATCAACACAGCCCACTGCTGTGTAGAACTCCCGAGCGCAAGCGGTCCCTCGGTCTCAGCCTCCCGGCAGCTTGGATTACAGGCGTGCGCCACCACGCCCGGCGAGAAGCAGCCTCGCTCTTTTTCTCATCTTCGTGTGCTGTGAGCCAAGCCCAGGGGACAGCTCGGGTTTGAAACGCTAGGATCTCAGGCTGGCAGGTGGCTGGCCCGAAAAATGCGGAAAAAACTGCTGAAAAATGCTTCGTCCTGTCCTGTTGTCGAGCTCGTCCAAAAAGCACCAGCTGGCAGTATTGCTCTCGTAGACTTTCTAGAACGCACGCATTACATCCGTTCTTCTTTGCTTTGACATCACTTGAGCTGAAATGCAAAAAAAGTCACGACACCCGCTCTTCCAGCACTTGGTTCAGGCCCCTCGCTTAAAGTTACGGCGGGCTGTCCTAGAGAGAAGTCGGCGGAGCACGGAGATTTTTCACGAGAAGAAACAGAATTCCACAGTGAAACGATTGCAAGTACTGTACATTACGACATTAAGAAGTCTTCTTCCTTTTGAGATTTAAACCACTTTTGGGGGAAATATCATTACGCTGAAGAGTGCGAAATGGGTCGCAAATGTGAATATATGAAGGCGACTTTCATCCTTTGGAAAACCGTTCACATCTGTCCCTCTCTCCTTTTTTTTTACAACGAGTACTGGCAAACAGTCAGCCCCCCCACTTCCACGAATGGCTCGTTGGTCTAGGGGTATGATTCTCGCTTTGGGTGCGAGAGGTCCCGGGTTCAAATCCCGGACGAGCCCGTTTTGTGCTCTGACTCGTGCGTAAGCGAGAGGCTTTCCCACTTGTCCTCTGCCCACGCAAAGCGAACTGCTTCACCGCCATTCTCGTGTTGCAAGACGCCAGGAAGGCAGGCATTTTACCCGTCCATCCTTGCTTTGACAACACTTGAGCGGATGTCATACAATTCAAAGACAATGTATTAAAGGGTTCAGAGCAGAAGAAAAAAACTACAAAGGAAAAACTAACGACCCACGCAAACAAAAGAAAATCAAAGAGACTAAACAAAAGCAACAAACTTGACTCTAACACCCCGGACACAGATGAAGATTCCCTTCTTCCAAAGTTGTGGCAAAAGACCGCGTCCCACTCTGTTGCCCGGGCTGCACGACAGCTGCTGCTCACAGGAGCTGTCCCAGCACGCATCAGCACGGGGCCTTTCACCTGCTCTGTTTCCGACCTGGGTTGGTACACCCCTCTTTAGACAACCTGGTGAGCCCAAACTCCCCCGGGATCACCATGTTGGTGCCGAAGACGCTGCGGACCCCCGATCAACACAGCCCACTGCTGTGCAGAACTCCCGAGCGCAAGCGGTCCCTCGGTCTCAGCCTCCCGGCAGCTTGGATTACAGGCGTGCGCCACCACGCCCGGCGAGAAGCAGCCTCGCTCTTTTTCTCATCTTCGTGTGCTGTGAGCCAAGCCCAGGGGACAGCTCGGGTTTGAAACGCTAGGATCTCAGGCTGGCAGGTGGCTGGCCCGAAAAATGCGGAAAAAACTGCTGAAAAATGCTTCGTCCTGTCCTGTTGTCGAGCTCGTCCAAAAAGCACCAGCTGGCAGTATTGCTCTCGTAGGCTTTCTAGAACGCACGCATTACATCCGTTCTTCTTTGCTTTGACATCACTTGAGCTGAAATGCAAAAAAAGTCACGACACCCGCTCTTCCAGCACTTGGTTCAGGCCCCTCGCTTAAAGTTACGGCGGGCTGTCCTAGAGAGAAGTCGGCGGAGCACGGAGATTTTTCACGAGAAGAAACAGAATTCCACAGTGAAACGATTGCAAGTACTGTACATTACGACATTAAGAAGTCTTCTTCCTTTTGAGATTTAAACCACTTTTGGGGGAAATATCATTACGCTGAAGAGTGCGAAATGGGTCGCAAATGTGAATATATGAAGGCGACTTTCATCCTTTGGAAAACCGTTCACATCTGTCCCTCTCTCCTTTTTTTTACAACGAGTACTGGCAAACAGCCAGCACCCCCTCTGCGAATGGCTCGTTGGTCTAGGGGTATGATTCTCGCTTAGGGTGCGAGAGGTCCCGGGTTCAAATCCCGGACGAGCCCGTATTGTGCTCTGACTCGTGCGTAAGCGAGAGGCTTTCCCACTTGTCCTCTGCCCACGCAAAGCGAACTGCTTCACCGCCATTCTCGTGTTGCAAGACGCCCGGAAGGCAGGCATTTTACCCGTCCATCCTTGCTTTGACAACACTTGAGCGGATGTCATACAATTCAAAGACAATGTATTAAAGGGTTCAGAGCAGAAGAAAAAAACTACAAAGGAAAAACTAACGACCCACGCAAACAAAAGAAAATCAAAGAGACTAAACAAAAGCAACAAACTTGACTCTAACACCCCGGACACAGATGAAGATTCCCTCCTTCCAAAGTTGTGGCAAAAGACCGCGTCCCACTCTGCTGCCCGGGCTGCACGACAGCTGCTGCTCACAGGAGCTGTCCCAGCACGCATCAGCACGGGGGCTTTCACCTGCTCCGTTTTCGACCTGGGTTGGTACACCCCTCTTTAGACAACCTGGTGAGCCCAAGCTCCCCCTGGATCACCATATTGGTGCCGAAGACGCTGCGGACCCCCGATCAACACAGCCCACTGCTGTGCAGAACTCCCGAGCGCAAGCGGTCCCTCGGTCTCAGCCTACCGGCAGCTTGAATTACAGGCGTGCGCCACCACGCCCGGCGAGAAGCAGCCTCGCTCTTTTTCTCATCTTCGTGTGCTGTGAGCCAAGCCCAGGGGACAGCTCGGGTTTGAAACGCTAGGATCTCAGGCTGGCAGGTGGCTGCCCCGAAAAATGCGGAAAAAACTGCTGAAAAATGCTTCGTCCTGTCCTGTTGTCGAGCTCGTCCAAAAAGCACCAGCTGGCAGTATTGCTCTCGTAGACTTTCTAGAACGCACGCATTACATCCGTTCTTCTTTGCTTTGACATCACTTGAGCTGAAATGCAAAAAAAGTCACGACACCCGCTCTTCCAGCACTTGGTTCAGGCCCCTCGCTTAAAGTTACGGCGGGCTGTCCTAGAGAGAAGTCGGCGGAGCACGGAGATTTTTCACGAGAAGAAACAGAATTCCACAGTGAAACGATTGCAAGTACTGTACATTACGACATTAAGAAGTCTTCTTCCTTTTGAGATTTAAACCACTTTTGGGGGAAATATCATTACGCTGAAGAGTGCGAAATGGGTCGCAAATGTGAATATATGAAGGCGACTTTCATCCTTTGGAAAACCGTTCACATCTGTCCCTCTCTCCTTTTTTTACAACGAGTACTGGCAAACAGCCAGCACCCCTTCTGCGAATGGCTCGTTGGTCTAGGGGTATGATTCTCGCTTAGGGTGCGAGAGGTCCCGGGTTCAAATCCCGGACGAGCCCGTTTTGTGCTCTGACTCGTGCGTAAGAGAGAGGCTTTCCCACTTGTGCTCTGCCCACGCAAAGCGAACTGCTTCACCGCCGTTCTCGTGTTGCAAGACGCCAGGAAGGCAGGCATTTTACCCGTCCATCCTTGCTTTGACAACACTTGAGCGGATGTCATACAATTCAAAGACAATGTATTAAAGGGTTCAGAGCAGAAGAAAAAAACTACAAAGGAAAAACTAACGACCCACGCAAACAAAAGAAAATCAAAGAGACTAAACAAAAGCAACAAACTTGACTCTAACACCCCGGACACAGATGAAGATTCCCTCCTTCCAAAGTTGTGGCAAAAGACCGCGTCCCACTCTGTTGCCCGGGCTGCACGACAGCTGCTGCTCACAGGAGCTGTCCCAGCACGCATCAGCACGGGGGCTTTCACCTGCTCCGTTTCCGACCTGGGTTGGTAAACCCCTCTTTAGACAACCTGGTGAGCCCAAGCTCCCCCGGGATCACCATATTGGTGCCGAACACGCTGCGGACCCCCGATCAACACAGCCCACTGCTGTCCAGAACTCCCGAGCGCAAGCGGTCCCTCGGTCTCAGCCTCCCGGCAGCTTGGATTACAAGGCGTGCGCCACCACGCCCGGCGAGAAGCAGCCTCGCTCATTTTCTCATCTTCTTGTGCTGTGAGCCAAGCCCAGGGGACAGCTCGGGTTTGAAACGCTAGGATCTCAGGCTGGCAGGTGGCTGCCCCGAAAAATGCGGAAAAAACTGCTGAAAAATGCTTCGTCCTGTCCTGTTGTCGAGCTCGTCCAAAAAGCACCAGCTGGCAGTATTGCTCTCGTAGACTTTCTAGAACGCACGCATTACATCCGTTCTTCTTTGCTTTGACATCACTTGAGCTGAAATGCAAAAAAAGTCATGACACCCGCTCTTCCAGCACTTGGTTCAGGCCCCTCGCTTAAAGTTACGGCGGGCTGTCCTAGAGAGAAGTCGGCGGAGCACGGAGATTTTTCACGAGAAGAAACAGAATTCCACAGTGAAACGATTGCAAGTACTGTACATTACGACATTAAGAAGTCTTCTTCCTTTTGAGATTTAAACCACTTTTGGGGGAAATATCATTACGCTGAAGAGTTCGAAATGGGTCGCAAATGTGAATATATGAAGGCGACTTTCATCCTTTGGAAAACCGTTCACATCTGTCCCTCTCTCCTTTTTTTTACAACGAGTACTGGCAAACAGCCAGCACCCCCTCTGCGAGTGGCTCGTTGGTCTAGGGGTATGATTCTCGCTTAGGGTGCGAGAGGTCCCGGGTTCAAATCCCGGACGAGCCCGTTTTGTGCTCTGACTCGTGCGTAAGAGAGAGGCTTTCCCACTTGTGCTCTGCCCACGCAAAGCGAACTGCTTCACCGCCGTTCTCGTGTTGCAAGACGCCAGGAAGGCAGGCATTTTACCCGTCCATCCTTGCTTTGACAACACTTGAGCGGATGTCATACAATTCAAAGACAATGTATTAAAGGGTTCAGAGCAGAAGAAAAAAACTACAAAGGAAAAACTAACGACCCACGCAAACAAAAGAAAATCAAAGAGACTAAACAAAAGCAACAAACTTGACTCTAACACCCCGGACACAGATGAAGATTCCCTCCTTCCAAAGTTGTGGCAAAAGACCGCGTCCCACTCTGTTGCCCGGGCTGCACGACAGCTGCTGCTCACAGGAGCTGTCCCAGCACGCATCAGCACGGGGGCTTTCACCTGCTCCGTTTCCGACCTGGGTTGGTACACCCCTCTTTAGACAACCTGGTGAGCCCAAGCTCGCCCGGGATCACCATATTGGTGCCGAAGACGCTGCGGACCCCCGATCAACACAGCCCACTGCTGTGCAGAACTCCCGAGCGCAAGCGGTCCCTCGGTCTCAGCCTCCCGGCAGCTTGGATTACATGCGTGCGCCACCACGCCCGGCGAGAAGCAGCCTCGCTCTTTTTCTCATCTTCGTGTGCTGTGAGCCAAGCCCAGGGGACAGCTCGGGTTTGAAACGCTAGGATCTCAGGCTGGCAGGTGGCTGCCCCGAAAAATGCGGAAAAAACTGCTGAAAAATGCTTCGTCCTGTCCTGTTGTCGAGCTCGTCCAAAAAGCACCAGCTGGCAGTATTGCTCTCGTAGACTTTCTAGAACGCACGCATTACATCCGTTCTTCTTTGCTTTGACATCACTTGAGCTGAAATGCAAAAAAAGTCACGACACCCGCTCTTCCAGCACTTGGTTCAGGCCCCTCGCTTAAAGTTACGGCGGGCTGTCCTAGAGAGAAGTCGGCGGAGCACGGAGATTTTTCACGAGAAGAAACAGAATTCCACAGTGAAACGATTGCAAGTACTGTACATTACGACATTAAGAAGTCTTCTTCCTTTTGAGATTTAAACCACTTTTGGGGGAAATATCATTACGCTGAAGAGTGCGAAATGGGTCGCAAATGTGAATATATGAAGGCGACTTTCATCCTTTGGAAAACCGTTCACATCTGTCCCTCTCTCCTTTTTTTTACAACGAGTACTGGCAAACAGCCAGCACCCCCACTGCGAATGGCTCGTTGGTCTAGGGGTATGATTCTCGCTTAGGGTGCGAGAGGTCCCGGGTTCAAATCCCGGACGAGCCCGTATTGTGCTCTGACTCGTGCGTAAGCGAGAGGCTTTCCCACTTGTGCTCTGCCCACGCAAAGCGAACTGCTTCACCGCCATTCTCGTGTTGCAAGACGCCAGGAAGGCAGGCATTTTACCCGTCCATCCTTGCTTTGACAACACTTGAGCGGATGTCATACAATTCAAAGACAATGTATTAAAGGGTTCAGAGCAGAAGAAAAAAACTACAAAGGAAAAACTAACGACCCACGCAAACAAAAGAAAATCAAAGAGACTAAACAAAAGCAACAAACTTGACTCTAACACCCCGGACACAGATGAAGATTCCCTCCTTCCAAAGTTGTGGCAAAAGACCGCGTCCTACTCTGTTGCCCGGGCTGCACGACAGCTGCTGCTCACAGGAGCTGTCCCAGCACGCATCAGCACGGGGGCTTTCACCTGCTCCGTTTCCGACCTGGGTTGGTACACCCCTCTTTAGACAACCTGGTGAGCCCAAGCTCCCCCGGGATCACCATATTGGTGCCGAAGACGCTGCGGACCCCCGATCAACACAGCCCACTGCTGTGCAGAACTCCCGAGCGCAAGCGGTCCCTCGGTCTCAGCCTCCCGGCAGCTTGGATTACAGGCGTGCGCCACCACGCCCGGCGAGAAGCAGCCTCGCTCTTTTTCTCATCTTCGTGTGCTGTGAGCCAAGCCCAGGGGACAGCTCGGGTTTGAAACGCTAGGATCTCAGGCTGGCAGGTGGCTGGCCCGAAAAATGCGGAAAAAACTGCTGAAAAATGCTTCGTCCTGTCCTGTTGTCGAGCTCGTCCAAAAAGCACCAGCTGGCAGTATTGCTCTCGTAGACTTTCTAGAACGCACGCATTACATCCGTTCTTCTTTGCTTTGACATCACTTGAGCTGAAATGCAGAAAAAGTCACGACACCCGCTCTTCCAGCACTTGGTTCAGGCCCCTCGCTTAAAGTTACGGCGGGCTGTCCTAGAGAGAAGTCGGCGGAGCACGGAGATTTTTCACGAGAAGAAACAGAATTCCACAGTGAAACGATTGCAAGTACTGTACATTACGACATTAAGAAGTCTTCTTCCTTTTGAGATTTAAACCACTTTTGGGGGAAATATCATTACGCTGAAGAGTTCGAAATGGGTCGCAAATGTGAATATATGAAGGCGACTTTCATCCTTTGGAAAACCGTTCACATCTGTCCCTCTCTCCTTTTTTTTACAACGAGTACTGGCAAACAGCCAGCACCCCCTCTGCGAATGGCTCGTTGGTCTAGGGGTATGATTCTCGCTTAGGGTGCGAGAGGTCCCGGGTTCAAATCCCGGACGAGCCCGTTTTGTGCTCTGACTCGTGCGTAAGAGAGAGGCTTTCCCACTTGTGCTCTGCCCACGCAAAGCGAACTGCTTCACCGCCGTTCTCGTGTTGCAAGACGCCAGGAAGGCAGGCATTTTACCCGTCCATCCTTGCTTTGACAACACTTGAGCGGATGTCATACAATTCAAAGACAATGTATTAAAGGGTTCAGAGCAGAAGAAAAAAACTACAAAGGAAAAACTAACGACCCACGCAAACAAAAGAAAATCAAAGAGACTAAACAAAAGCAACAAACTTGACTCTAACACCCCGGACACAGATGAAGATTCCCTCCTTCCAAAGTTGTGGCAAAAGACCGCGTCCCACTCTGTTGCCCGGGCTGCACGACAGCTGCTGCTCACAGGAGCTGTCCCAGCACGCATCAGCACGGGGGCTTTCACCTGCTCCGTTTCCGACCTGGGTTGGTAAACCCCTCTTTAGACAACCTGGTGAGCCCAAGCTCCCCCTGGATCACCATATTGGTGCCGAACACGCTGCGGACCCCCGATCAACACAGCCCACTGCTGTCCAGAACTCCCGAGCGCAAGCGGTCCCTCGGTCTCAGCCTCCCGGCAGCTTGGATTACAAGGCGTGCGCCACCACGCACGGCGAGAAGCAGCCTCGCTCATTTTCTCATCTTCTTGTGCTGTGAGCCAAGCCCAGGGGACAGCTCGGGTTTGAAACGCTAGGATCTCAGGCTGGCAGGTGGCTGCCCCGAAAAATGCGGAAAAAACTGCTGAAAAATGCTTCGTCCTGTCCTGTTGTCGAGCTCGTCCAAAAAGCACCAGCTGGCAGTATTGCTCTCGTAGACTTTCTAGAACGCACGCATTACATCCGTTCTTCTTTGCTTTGACATCACTTGAGCTGAAATGCAAAAAAAGTCACGACACCCGCTCTTCCAGCACTTGGTTCAGGCCCCTCGCTTAAAGTTACGGCGGGCTGTCCTAGAGAGAAGTCGGCGGAGCACGGAGATTTTTCACGAGAAGAAACAGAATTCCACAGTGAAACGATTGCAAGTACTGTACATTACGACATTAAGAAGTCTTCTTCCTTTTGAGATTTAAACCACTTTTGGGGGAAATATCATTACGCTGAAGAGTGCGAAATGGGTCGCAAATGTGAATATATGAAGGCGACTTTCATCCTTTGGAAAACCGTTCACATCTGTCCCTCTCTCCTTTTTTTTACAACGAGTACTGGCAAACAGCCAGCACCCCCACTGCGAATGGCTCGTTGGTCTAGGGGTATGATTCTCGCTTAGGGTGCGAGAGGTCCCGGGTTCAAATCCCGGACGAGCCCGTTTTGTGCTCTGACTCGTGCGTAAGAGAGAGGCTTTCCCACTTGTGCTCTGCCCACGCAAAGCGAACTGCTTCACCGCCGTTCTCGTGTTGCAAGACGCCAGGAAGGCAGGCATTTTACCCGTCCATCCTTGCTTTGACAACACTTGAGCGGATGTCATACAATTCAAAGACAATGTATTAAAGGGTTCAGAGCAGAAGAAAAAAACTACAAAGGAAAAACTAACGACCCACGCAAACAAAAGAAAATCAAAGAGACTAAACAAAAGCAACAAACTTGACTCTAACACCCCGGACACAGATGAAGATTCCCTCCTTCCAAAGTTGTGGCAAAAGACCGCGTCCCACTCTGTTGCCCGGGCTGCACGACAGCTGCTGCTCACAGGAGCTGTCCCAGCACGCATCAGCACGGGGGCTTTCACCTGCTCCGTTTCCGACCTGGGTTGGTACACCCCTCTTTAGACAACCTGGTGAGCCCAAGCTCCCCCTGGATCACCATATTGGTGCCGAAGACGCTGCGGACCCCCGATCAACACAGCCCACTGCTGTCCAGAACTCCCGAGCGCAAGCGGTCCCTCGGTCTCAGCCTCCCGGCAGCTTGGATTACAGGCGTGCGCCACCACGCCCGGCGAGAAGCAGCCTCGCTCATTTTCTCATCTTCTTGTGCTGTGAGCCAAGCCCAGGGGACAGCTCGGGTTTGAAACGCTAGGATCTCAGGCTGGCAGGTGGCTGCCCCGAAAAATGCGGAAAAAACTGCTGAAAAATGCTTCGTCCTGTCCTGTTGTCGAGCTCGTCCAAAAAGCACCAGCTGGCAGTATTGCTCTCGTAGACTTTCTAGAACGCACGCATTACATCCGTTCTTCTTTGCTTTGACATCACTTGAGCTGAAATGCAAAAAAAGTCACGACACCCGCTCTTCCAGCACTTGGTTCAGGCCCCTCGCTTAAAGTTACGGCGGGCTGTCCTAGAGAGAAGTCGGCGGAGCACGGAGATTTTTCACGAGAAGAAACAGAATTCCACAGTGAAACGATTGCAAGTACTGTACATTACGACATTAAGAAGTCTTCTTCCTTTTGAGATTTAAACCACTTTTGGGGGAAATATCATTACGCTGAAGAGTGCGAAATGGGTCGCAAATGTGAATATATGAAGGCGACTTTCATCCTTTGGAAAACCGTTCACATCTGTCCCTCTCTCCTTTTTTTTACAACGGGTAGTGGCAAACAGCCAGCGCCCCTTCTGCGAATGGCTCGTTGGTCTAGGGGTATGATTCTCGCTTAGGGTGCGAGAGGTCCCGGGTTCAAATCCCGGACGAGCCCGTTTTGTGCTCTGACTCGTGCGTAAGAGAGAGGCTTTCCCACTTGTGCTCTGCCCACGCAAAGCGAACTGCTTCACCGCCGTTCTCGTGTTGCAAGACGCCAGGAAGGCAGGCATTTTACCCGTCCATCCTTGCTTTGACAACACTTGAGCCGATGTCATACAATTCAAAGACAATGTATTAAAGGGTTCAGAGCAGAAGAAAAAAACTACAAAGGAAAAACTAACGACCCACGCAAACAAAAGAAAATCAAAGAGACTAAACAAAAGCAACAAACTTGACTCTAACACCCCGGACACAGATGAAGATTCCCTCCTTCCAAAGTTGTGGCAAAAGACCGCGTCCCACTCTGTTGCCCGGGCTGCACGACAGCTGCTGCTCACAGGAGCTGTCCCAGCACGCATCAGCACGGGGGCTTTCACCTGCTCCGTTTCCGACCTGGGTTGGTAAACCCCTCTTTAAACAACCTGGTGAGCCCAAGCTCCCCCTGGATCACCATATTGGTGCCGAAGACGCTGCGGACCCCCGATCAACACAGCCCACTGCTGTCCAGAACTCCCGAGCGCAAGCGGTCCCTCGGTCTCAGCCTCCCGGCAGCTTGGATTACAGGCGTGCGCCACCACGCCCGGCGAGAAGCAGCCTCGCTCATTTTCTCATCTTCTTGTGCTGTGAGCCAAGCCCAGGGGACAGCTCGGGTTTGAAACGCTAGGATCTCAGGCTGGCAGGTGGCTGCCCCGAAAAATGCGGAAAAAACTGCTGAAAAATGCTTCGTCCTGTCCTGTTGTCGAGCTCGTCCAAAAAGCACCAGCTGGCAGTATTGCTCTCGTAGACTTTCTAGAACGCACGCATTACATCCGTTCTTCTTTGCTTTGACATCACTTGAGCTGAAATGCAAAAAAAGTCACGACACCCGCTCTTCCAGCACTTGGTTCAGGCCCCTCGCTTAAAGTTACGGCGGGCTGTCCTAGAGAGAAGTCGGCGGAGCACGGAGATTTTTCACGAGAAGAAACAGAATTCCACAGTGAAACGATTGCAAGTACTGTACATTACGACATTAAGAAGTCTTCTTCCTTTTGAGATTTAAACCACTTTTGGGGGAAATATCATTACGCTGAAGAGTGCGAAATGGGTCGCAAATGTGAATATATGAAGGCGACTTTCATCCTTTGGAAAACCGTTCACATCTGTCCCTCTCTCCTTTTTTTTACAACGAGTACTGGCAAACAGCCAGCACCCCCACTGCGAATGGCTCGTTGGTCTAGGGGTATGATTCTCGCTTAGGGTGCGAGAGGTCCCGGGTTCAAATCCCGGACGAGCCCGTATTGTGCTCTGACTCGTGCGTAAGCGAGAGGCTTTCCCACTTGTCCTCTGCCCACGCAAAGCGAACTGCTTCACCGCCATTCTCGTGTTGCAAGACGCCAGGAAGGCAGGCATTTTACCCGTCCATCCTTGCTTTGACAACACTTGAGCGGATGTCATACAATTCAAAGACAATGTATTAAAGGGTTCAGAGCAGAAGAAAAAAAACTACAAAGGAAAAACTAACGACCCACGCAAACAAAAGAAAATCAAAGAGACTAAACAAAAGCAACAAACTTGACTCTAACACCCCGGACACAGATGAAGATTCCCTCCTTCCAAAGTTCTGGCAAAAGACCGCGTCCTACTCTGTTGCCCGGGCTGCACGACAGCTGCTGCTCACAGGAGCTGTCCCAGCACGCATCAGCACGGGGGCTTTCACCTGCTCCGTTTCCGACCTGGGTTGGTACACCCCTCTTTAGACAACCTGGTGAGCCCAAGCTCCCCCGGGATCACCATATTGGTGCCGAAGACGCTGCGGACCCCCGATCAACACAGCCCACTGCTGTGCAGAACTCCCGAGCGCAAGCGGTCCCTCGGTCTCAGCCTCCCGGCAGCTTGGATTACATGCGTGCGCCACCACGCCCGGCGAGAAGCAGCCTCGCTCTTTTTCTCATCTTCGTGTGCTGTGAGCCAAGCCCAGGGGACAGCTCGGGTTTGAAACGCTAGGATCTCAGGCTGGCAGGTGGCTGCCCCGAAAAATGCGGAAAAAACTGCTGAAAAATGCTTCGTCCTGTCCTGTTGTCGAGCTCGTCCAAAAAGCACCAGCTGGCAGTATTGCTCTCGTAGACTTTCTAGAACGCACGCATTACATCCGTTCTTCTTTGCTTTGACATCACTTGAGCTGAAATGCAAAAAAAGTCACGACACCCGCTCTTCCAGCACTTGGTTCAGGCCCCTCGCTTAAAGTTACGGCGGGCTGTCCTAGAGAGAAGTCGGCGGAGCACGGAGATTTTTCACGAGAAGAAACAGAATTCCACAGTGAAACGATTGCAAGTACTGTACATTACGACATTAAGAAGTCTTCTTCCTTTTGAGATTTAAACCACTTTTGGGGGAAATATCATTACGCTGAAGAGTGCGAAATGGGTCGCAAATGTGAATATATGAAGGCGACTTTCATCCTTTGGAAAACCGTTCACATCTGTCCCTCTCTCCTTTTTTTTACAACGAGTACTGGCAAACAGTCAGCCCCCCCACTTCCACGAATGGCTCGTTGGTCTAGGGGTATGATTCTCGCTTTGGGTGCGAGAGGTCCCGGGTTCAAATCCCGGACGAGCCCGTTTTGTGCTCTGACTCGTGCGTAAGCGAGAGGCTTTCCCACTTGTCCTCTGCCCACGCAAAGCGAACTGCTTCACCGCCATTCTCGTGTTGCAAGACGCCAGGAAGGCAGGCATTTTACCCGTCCATCCTTGCTTTGACAACACTTGAGCGGATGTCATACAATTCAAAGACAATGTATTAAAGGGTTCAGAGCAGAAGAAAAAAACTACAAAGTAAAAACTAACGACCCACGCAAACAAAAGAAAATCAAAGAGACTAAACAAAAGCAACAAACTTGACTCTAACACCCCGGACACAGATGAAGATTCCCTCCTTCCAAAGTTGTGGCAAAAGACCGCGTCCCACTCTGCTGCCCGGGCTGCACGACAGCTGCTGCTCACAGGAGCTGTCCCAGCACGCATCAGCACGGGGGCTTTCACCTGCTCCGTTTCCGACCTGGGTTGGTACACCCCTCTTTAGACAACCCGGTGAGCCCAAGCTCCCCCGGGATCACCATATTGGTGCCGAAGACGCTGCGGACCCCCGATCAACACAGCCCACTGCTGTGCAGAACTCCCGAGCGCAAGCGGTCCCTCGGTCTCAGCCTCCCGGCAGCTTGGATTACAGGCGTGCGCCACCACGCCCGGCGAGAAGCAGCCTCGCTCTTTTTCTCATCTTCGTGTGCTGTGAGCCAAGCCCAGGGGACAGCTCGGGTTTGAAACGCTAGGATCTCAGGCTGGCAGGTGGCTGCCCCGAAAAATGCGGAAAAAACTGCTGAAAAATGCTTCGTCCTGTCCTGTTGTCGAGCTCGTCCAAAAAGCACCAGCTGGCAGTATTGCTCTCGTAGACTTTCTAGAACGCACGCATTACACCCGTTCTTCTTTGCTTTGACATCACTTGAGCTGAAATGCAAAAAAAGTCACGACACCCGCTCTTCCAGCACTTGGTTCAGGCCCCTCGCTTAAAGTTACGGCGGGCTGTCCTAGAGAGAAGTCGGCGGAGCACGGAGATTTTTCACGAGAAGAAACAGAATTCCACAGTGAAACGATTGCAAGTACTGTACATTACGACATTAAGAAGTCTTCTTCCTTTTGAGATTTAAACCACTTTTGGGGG
The DNA here is from genome assembly GCF_055471065.1 of Atractosteus spatula. Lineage (NCBI taxonomy): Eukaryota > Metazoa > Chordata > Actinopteri > Semionotiformes > Lepisosteidae > Atractosteus > Atractosteus spatula. The sequence goes on along the minus strand of NC_142710.1, from coordinate 7,053,388 downwards.
AAATATCATTACGCTGAAGAGTGCGAAATGGGTCGCAAATGTGAATATATGAAGGCGACTTTCATCCTTTTGGAAAACCGTTCACATCTGTCCCTCTCTCCTTTTTTTTACAACGAGTACTGGCAAACAGCCAGCGCCCCTTCTGCGAATGGCTCGTTGGTCTAGGGGTATGATTCTCGCTTAGGGTGCGAGAGGTCCCCGGTTCAAATCCCGGACGAGCCCGTTTTGTGCTCTGACTCGTGCGTAAGAGAGAGGCTTTCCCACTTGTGCTCTGCCCACGCAAAGCGAACTGCTTCACCGCCGTTCTCGTGTTGCAAGACGCCAGGAAGGCAGGCATTTTACCCGTCCATCCTTGCTTTGACAACACTTGAGCGGATGTCATACAATTCAAAGACAATGTATTAAAGGGTTCAGAGCAGAAGAAAAAAACTACAAAGGAAAAACTAACGACCCACGCAAACAAAAGAAAATCAAAGAGACTAAACAAAAGCAACAAACTTGACTCTAACACCCCGGACACAGATGAAGATTCCCTCCTTCCAAAGTTGTGGCAAAAGACCGCGTCCCACTCTGTTGCCCGGGCTGCACGACAGCTGCTGCTCACAGGAGCTGTCCCAGCACGCATCAGCACGGGGGCTTTCACCTGCTCCGTTTCCGACCTGGGTTGGAACACCCCTCTTTAGACAACCTGGTGAGCCCAAGCTCCCCCGGGATCACCATATTGGTGCCGAAGACGCTGCGGACCCCCGATCAACACAGCCCACTGCTGTGCAGAACTCCCGAGCGCAAGCGGTCCCTCGGTCTCAGCCTCCCGGCAGCTTGGATTACAGGCGTGCGCCACCACACCCGGCGAGAAGCAGCCTCGCTCTTTTTCTCATCTTCGTGTGCTGTGAGCCAAGCCCAGGGGACAGCTCGGGTTTGAAACGCTAGGATCTCAGGCTGGCAGGTGGCTGCCCCGAAAAATGCGGAAAAAACTGCTGAAAATTGCTTCGTCCTGTCCTGTTGTCGAGCTCGTCCAAAAAGCACCAGCTGGCAGTATTGCTCTCGTAGACTTTCTAGAACGCACGCATTACATCCGTTCTTCTTTGCTTTGACATCACTTGAGCTGAAATGCAAAAAAAGTCACGACACCCGCTCTTCCAGCACTTGGTTCAGGCCCCTCGCTTAAAGTTACGGCGGGCTGTCCTAGAGAGAAGTCGGCGGAGCACGGAGATTTTTCACGAGAAGAAACAGAATTCCACAGTGAAACGATTGCAAGTACTGTACATTACGACATTAAGAAGTCTTCTTCCTTTTGAGATTTAAACCACTTTTGGGGGAAATATCATTACGCTGAAGAGTGCGAAATGGGTCGCAAATGTGAATATATGAAGGCGACTTTCATCCTTTGGAAAACCGTTCACATCTGTCCCTCTCTCCTTTTTTTTACAACGGGTAGTGGCAAACAGCCAGCGCCCCTTCTGCGAATGGCTCGTTGGTCTAGGGGTATGATTCTCGCTTAGGGTGCGAGAGGTCCCGGGTTCAAATCCCGGACGAGCCCGTTTTGTGCTCTGACTCGTGCGTAAGAGAGAGGCTTTCCCACTTGTGCTCTGCCCACGCAAAGCGAACTGCTTCACCGCCGTTCTCGTGTTGCAAGACGCCAGGAAGGCAGGCATTTTACCCGTCCATCCTTGCTTTGACAACACTTGAGCGGATGTCATACAATTCAAAGACAATGTATTAAAGGGTTCAGAGCAGAAGAAAAAAACTACAAAGGAAAAACTAACGACCCACGCAAACAAAAGAAAATCAAAGAGACTAAACAAAAGCAACAAACTTGACTCTAACACCCCGGACACAGATGAAGATTCCCTCCTTCCAAAGTTGTGGCAAAAGAGCGCGTCCCACTCTGTTGCCCGGGCTGCACGACAGCTGCTGCTCACAGGAGCTGTCCCAGCACGCATCAGCACGGGGGCTTTCACCTGCTCCGTTTCCGACCTGGGTTGGAACACCCCTCTTTAGACAACCTGGTGAGCCCAAGCTCCCCCGGGATCACCATATTGGTGCCGAAGACGCTGCGGACCCCCGATCAACACAGCCCACTGCTGTGCAGAACTCCCGAGCGCAAGCGGTCCCTCGGTCTCAGCCTCCCGGCAGCTTGGATTACAGGCGTGCGCCACCACGCCCGGCGAGAAGCAGCCTCGCTCTTTTTCTCATCTTCGTGTGCTGTGAGCCAAGCCCAGGGGACAGCTCGGGTTTGAAACGCTAGGATCTCAGGCTGGCAGGTGGCTGCCCCGAAAAATGCGGAAAAAACTGCTGAAAAATGCTTCGTCCTGTCCTGTTGTCGAGCTCGTCCAAAAAGCACCAGCTGGCAGTATTGCTCTCGTAGACTTTCTAGAACGCACGCATTACATCCGTTCTTCTTTGCTTTGACATCACTTGAGCTGAAATGCAAAAAAAGTCACGACACCCGCTCTTCCAGCACTTGGTTCAGGCCCCTCGCTTAAAGTTACGGCGGGCTGTCCTAGAGAGAAGTCGGCGGAGCACGGAGATTTTTCACGAGAAGAAACAGAATTCCACAGTGAAACGATTGCAAGTACTGTACATTACGACATTAAGAAGTCTTCTTCCTTTTGAGATTTAAACCACTTTTGGGGGAAATATCATTACGCTGAAGAGTGCGAAATGGGTCGCAAATGTGAATATATGAAGGCGACTTTCATCCTTTGGAAAACCGTTCACATCTGTCCCTCTCTCCTTTTTTTTACAACGAGTACTGGCAAACAGTCAGCCCCCCCACTTCCACGAATGGCTCGTTGGTCTAGGGGTATGATTCTCGCTTTGGGTGCGAGAGGTCCCGGGTTCAAATCCCGGACGAGCCCGTTTTGTGCTCTGACTCGTGCGTAAGCGAGAGGCTTTCCCACTTGTCCTCTGCCCACGCAAAGCGAACTGCTTCACCGCCATTCTCGTGTTGCAAGACGCCAGGAAGGCAGGCATTTTACCCGTCCATCCTTGCTTTGACAACACTTGAGCGAATGTCATACAATTCAAAGACAATGTATTAAAGGGTTCAGAGCAGAAGAAAAAAACTACAAAGGAAAAACTAACGACCCACGCAAACAAAAGAAAATCAAAGAGACTAAACAAAAGCAACAAACTTGACTCTAACACCCCGGACACAGATGAAGATTCCCTCCTTCCAAAGTTGTGGCAAAAGACCGCGTCCCACTCTGTTGCCCGGGCTGCACGACAGCTGCTGCTCACAGGAGCTGTCCCAGCACGCATCAGCACGGGGGCTTTCACCTGCTCCGTTTCCGACCTGGGTTGGTACACCCCTCTTTAGACAACCTGGTGAGCCCAAGCTCCCCCAGGATCACCATATTGGTGCCGAAGACGCTGCGGACCCCCGATCAACACAGCCCACTGCTGTGCAGAACTCCCGAGCGCAAGCGGTCCCTCGGTCTCAGCCTCCCGGCAGCTTGGATTACAGGCGTGCACCACCACGCCCGGCGAGAAGCAGCCTCGCTCTTTTTCTCATCTTCGTGTGCTGTGAGCCAAGCCCAGGGGACAGCTCGGGTTTGAAACGCTAGGATCTCAGGCTGGCAGGTGGCTGGCCCGAAAAATGCGGAAAAAACTGCTGAAAAATGCTTCGTCCTGTCCTGTTGTCGAGCTCGTCCAAAAAGCACCAGCTGGCAGTATTGCTCTCGTAGACTTTCTAGAACGCACGCATTACATCCGTTCTTCTTTGCTTTGACATCACTTGAGCTGAAATGCAAAAAAAGTCACGACACCCGCTCTTCCAGCACTTGGTTCAGGCCCCTCGCTTAAAGTTACGGCGGGCTGTCCTAGAGAGAAGTCGGCGGAGCACGGAGATTTTTCACGAGAAGAAACAGAATTCCACAGTGAAACGATTGCAAGTACTGTACATTACGACATTAAGAAGTCTTCTTCCTTTTGAGATTTAAACCACTTTTGGGGGAAATATCATTACGCTGAAGAGTGCGAAATGGGTCGCAAATGTGAATATATGAAGGCGACTTTCATCCTTTGGAAAACCGTTCACATCTGTCCCTCTCTCCTTTTTTTTACAACGAGTACTGGCAAACAGTCAGCCCCCCCACTTCCACGAATGGCTCGTTGGTCTAGGGGTATGATTCTCGCTTTGGGTGCGAGAGGTCCCGGGTTCAAATCCCGGACGAGCCCGTTTTGTGCTCTGACTCGTGCGTAAGCGAGAGGCTTTCCCACTTGTCCTCTGCCCACGCAAAGCGAACTGCTTCACCGCCATTCTCGTGTTGCAAGACGCCAGGAAGGCAGGCATTTTACCCGTCCATCCTTGCTTTGACAACACTTGAGCGGATGTCATACAATTCAAAGACAATGTATTAAAGGGTTCAGAGCAGAAGAAAAAAACTACAAAGGAAAAACTAACGACCCACGCAAACAAAAGAAAATCAAAGAGACTAAACAAAAGCAACAAACTTGACTCTAACACCCCGGACACAGATGAAGATTCCCTTCTTCCAAAGTTGTGGCAAAAGACCGCGTCCCACTCTGTTGCCCGGGCTGCACGACAGCTGCTGCTCACAGGAGCTGTCCCAGCACGCATCAGCACGGGGCCTTTCACCTGCTCTGTTTCCGACCTGGGTTGGTACACCCCTCTTTAGACAACCTGGTGAGCCCAAGCTCCCCCGGGATCACCATGTTGGTGCCGAAGACGCTGCGGACCCCCGATCAACACAGCCCACTGCTGTGCAGAACTCCCGAGCGCAAGCGGTCCCTCGGTCTCAGCCTCCCGGCAGCTTGGATTACAGGCGTGCGCCACCACGCCCGGCGAGAAGCAGCCTCGCTCTTTTTCTCATCTTCGTGTGCTGTGAGCCAAGCCCAGGGGACAGCTCGGGTTTGAAACGCTAGGATCTCAGGCTGGCAGGTGGCTGCCCCGAAAAATGCGGAAAAAACTGCTGAAAAATGCTTCGTCCTGTCCTGTTGTCGAGCTCGTCCAAAAAGCACCAGCTGGCAGTATTGCTCTCGTAGACTTTCTAGAACGCACGCATTACATCCGTTCTTCTTTGCTTTGACATCACTTGAGCTGAAATGCAAAAAAAGTCACGACACCCGCTCTTCCAGCACTTGGTTCAGGCCCCTCGCTTAAAGTTACGGCGGGCTGTCCTAGAGAGAAGTCGGCGGAGCACGGAGATTTTTCACGAGAAGAAACAGAATTCCACAGTGAAACGATTGCAAGTACTGTACATTACGACATTAAGAAGTCTTCTTCCTTTTGAGATTTAAACCACTTTTGGGGGAAATATCATTACGCTGAAGAGTGCGAAATGGGTCGCAAATGTGAATATATGAAGGCGACTTTCATCCTTTGGAAAACCGTTCACATCTGTCCCTCTCTCCTTTTTTTTACAACGAGTACTGGCAAACAGCCAGCACCCCCTCTGCGAATGGCTCGTTGGTCTAGGGGTATGATTCTCGCTTAGGGTGCGAGAGGTCCCGGGTTCAAATCCCGGACGAGCCCGTATTGTGCTCTGACTCGTGCGTAAGCGAGAGGCTTTCCCACTTGTCCTCTGCCCACGCAAAGCGAACTGCTTCACCGCCATTCTCGTGTTGCAAGACGCCAGGAAGGCAGGCATTTTACCCGTCCATCCTTGCTTTGACAACACTTGAGCGGATGTCATACAATTCAAAGACAATGTATTAAAGGGTTCAGAGCAGAAGAAAAAAACTACAAAGGAAAAACTAACGACCCACGCAAACAAAAGAAAATCAAAGAGACTAAACAAAAGCAACAAACTTGACTCTAACACCCCGGACACAGATGAAGATTCCCTCCTTCCAAAGTTGTGGCAAAAGACCGCGTCCCACTCTGCTGCCCGGGCTGCACGACAGCTGCTGCTCACAGGAGCTGTCCCAGCACGCATCAGCACGGGGGCTTTCACCTGCTCCGTTTTCGACCTGGGTTGGTACACCCCTCTTTAGACAACCTGGTGAGCCCAAGCTCCCCCTGGATCACCATATTGGTGCCGAAGACGCTGCGGACCCCCGATCAACACAGCCCACTGCTGTGCAGAACTCCCGAGCGCAAGCGGTCCCTCGGTCTCAGCCTACCGGCAGCTTGAATTACAGGCGTGCGCCACCACGCCCGGCGAGAAGCAGCCTCGCTCTTTTTCTCATCTTCGTGTGCTGTGAGCCAAGCCCAGGGGACAGCTCGGGTTTGAAACGCTAGGATCTCAGGCTGGCAGGTGGCTGCCCCGAAAAATGCGGAAAAAACTGCTGAAAAATGCTTCGTCCTGTCCTGTTGTCGAGCTCGTCCAAAAAGCACCAGCTGGCAGTATTGCTCTCGTAGACTTTCTAGAACGCACGCATTACATCCGTTCTTCTTTGCTTTGACATCACTTGAGCTGAAATGCAAAAAAAGTCACGACACCCGCTCTTCCAGCACTTGGTTCAGGCCCCTCGCTTAAAGTTACGGCGGGCTGTCCTAGAGAGAAGTCGGCGGAGCACGGAGATTTTTCACGAGAAGAAACAGAATTCCACAGTGAAACGATTGCAAGTACTGTACATTACGACATTAAGAAGTCTTCTTCCTTTTGAGATTTAAACCACTTTTGGGGGAAATATCATTACGCTGAAGAGTGCGAAATGGGTCGCAAATGTGAATATATGAAGGCGACTTTCATCCTTTGGAAAACCGTTCACATCTGTCCCTCTCTCCTTTTTTTACAACGAGTACTGGCAAACAGCCAGCACCCCTTCTGCGAATGGCTCGTTGGTCTAGGGGTATGATTCTCGCTTAGGGTGCGAGAGGTCCCGGGTTCAAATCCCGGACGAGCCCGTTTTGTGCTCTGACTCGTGCGTAAGAGAGAGGCTTTCCCACTTGTGCTCTGCCCACGCAAAGCGAACTGCTTCACCGCCGTTCTCGTGTTGCAAGACGCCAGGAAGGCAGGCATTTTACCCGTCCATCCTTGCTTTGACAACACTTGAGCGGATGTCATACAATTCAAAGACAATGTATTAAAGGGTTCAGAGCAGAAGAAAAAAACTACAAAGGAAAAACTAACGACCCACGCAAACAAAAGAAAATCAAAGAGACTAAACAAAAGCAACAAACTTGACTCTAACACCCCGGACACAGATGAAGATTCCCTCCTTCCAAAGTTGTGGCAAAAGACCGCGTCCCACTCTGTTGCCCGGGCTGCACGACAGCTGCTGCTCACAGGAGCTGTCCCAGCACGCATCAGCACGGGGGCTTTCACCTGCTCCGTTTCCGACCTGGGTTGGTAAACCCCTCTTTAGACAACCTGGTGAGCCCAAGCTCCCCCGGGATCACCATATTGGTGCCGAACACGCTGCGGACCCCCGATCAACACAGCCCACTGCTGTCCAGAACTCCCGAGCGCAAGCGGTCCCTCGGTCTCAGCCTCCCGGCAGCTTGGATTACAAGGCGTGCGCCACCACGCCCGGCGAGAAGCAGCCTCGCTCATTTTCTCATCTTCTTGTGCTGTGAGCCAAGCCCAGGGGACAGCTCGGGTTTGAAACGCTAGGATCTCAGGCTGGCAGGTGGCTGCCCCGAAAAATGCGGAAAAAACTGCTGAAAAATGCTTCGTCCTGTCCTGTTGTCGAGCTCGTCCAAAAAGCACCAGCTGGCAGTATTGCTCTCGTAGACTTTCTAGAACGCACGCATTACATCCGTTCTTCTTTGCTTTGACATCACTTGAGCTGAAATGCAAAAAAAGTCACGACACCCGCTCTTCCAGCACTTGGTTCAGGCCCCTCGCTTAAAGTTACGGCGGGCTGTCCTAGAGAGAAGTCGGCGGAGCACGGAGATTTTTCACGAGAAGAAACAGAATTCCACAGTGAAACGATTGCAAGTACTGTACATTACGACATTAAGAAGTCTTCTTCCTTTTGAGATTTAAACCACTTTTGGGGGAAATATCATTACGCTGAAGAGTTCGAAATGGGTCGCAAATGTGAATATATGAAGGCGACTTTCATCCTTTGGAAAACCGTTCACATCTGTCCCTCTCTCCTTTTTTTTACAACGAGTACTGGCAAACAGCCAGCATCCCCTCTGCGAGTGGCTCGTTGGTCTAGGGGTATGATTCTCGCTTAGGGTGCGAGAGGTCCCGGGTTCAAATCCCGGACGAGCCCGTTTTGTGCTCTGACTCGTGCGTAAGAGAGAGGCTTTCCCACTTGTGCTCTGCCCACGCAAAGCGAACTGCTTCACCGCCGTTCTCGTGTTGCAAGACGCCAGGAAGGCAGGCATTTTACCCGTCCATCCTTGCTTTGACAACACTTGAGCGGATGTCATACAATTCAAAGACAATGTATTAAAGGGTTCAGAGCAGAAGAAAAAAACTACAAAGGAAAAACTAACGACCCACGCAAACAAAAGAAAATCAAAGAGACTAAACAAAAGCAACAAACTTGACTCTAACACCCCGGACACAGATGAAGATTCCCTCCTTCCAAAGTTGTGGCAAAAGACCGCGTCCCACTCTGTTGCCCGGGCTGCACGACAGCTGCTGCTCACAGGAGCTGTCCCAGCACGCATCAGCACGGGGGCTTTCACCTGCTCCGTTTCCGACCTGGGTTGGTAAACCCCTCTTTAGACAACCTGGTGAGCCCAAGCTCCCCCTGGATCACCATATTGGTGCCGAACACGCTGCGGACCCCCGATCAACACAGCCCACTGCTGTCCAGAACTCCCGAGCGCAAGCGGTCCCTCGGTCTCAGCCTCCCGGCAGCTTGGATTACAAGGCGTGCGCCACCACGCCCGGCGAGAAGCAGCCTCGCTCATTTTCTCATCTTCTTGTGCTGTGAGCCAAGCCCAGGGGACAGCTCGGGTTTGAAACGCTAGGATCTCAGGCTGGCAGGTGGCTGCCCCGAAAAATGCGGAAAAAACTGCTGAAAAATGCTTCGTCCTGTCCTGTTGTCGAGCTCGTCCAAAAAGCACCAGCTGGCAGTATTGCTCTCGTAGACTTTCTAGAACGCACGCATTACATCCGTTCTTCTTTGCTTTGACATCACTTGAGCTGAAATGCAAAAAAAGTCATGACACCCGCTCTTCCAGCACTTGGTTCAGGCCCCTCGCTTAAAGTTACGGCGGGCTGTCCTAGAGAGAAGTCGGCGGAGCACGGAGATTTTTCACGAGAAGAAACAGAATTCCACAGTGAAACGATTGCAAGTACTGTACATTACGACATTAAGAAGTCTTCTTCCTTTTGAGATTTAAACCACTTTTGGGGGAAATATCATTACGCTGAAGAGTTCGAAATGGGTCGCAAATGTGAATATATGAAGGCGACTTTCATCCTTTGGAAAACCGTTCACATCTGTCCCTCTCTCCTTTTTTTTACAACGAGTACTGGCAAACAGCCAGCACCCCCTCTGCGAATGGCTCGTTGGTCTAGGGGTATGATTCTCGCTTAGGGTGCGAGAGGTCCCGGGTTCAAATCCCGGACGAGCCCGTTTTGTGCTCTGACTCGTGCGTAAGCGAGAGGCTTTCCCACTTGTCCTCTGCCCACGCAAAGCGAACTGCTTCACCGCCGTTCTCGTGTTGCAAGACGCCAGGAAGGCAGGCATTTTACCCGTCCATCCTTGCTTTGACAACACTTGAGCGGATGTCATACAATTCAAAGACAATGTATTAAAGGGTTCAGAGCAGAAGAAAAAAACTACAAAGAAAAAACTAACGACCCACGCAAACAAAAGAAAATCAAAGAGACTAAACAAAAGCAACAAACTTGACTCTAACACCCCGGACACAGATGAAGATTCCCTCCTTCCAAAGTTGTGGCAAAAGACCGCGTCCCACTCTGTTGCCCGGGCTGCACGACAGCTGCTGCTCACAGGAGCTGTCCCAGCACGCATCAGCACGGGGGCTTTCACCTGCTCCGTTTCCGACCTGGGTTGGTACACCCCTCTTTAGACAACCTGGTGAGCCCAAGCTCGCCCGGGATCACCATATTGGTGCCGAAGACGCTGCGGACCCCCGATCAACACAGCCCACTGCTGTGCAGAACTCCCGAGCGCAAGCGGTCCCTCGGTCTCAGCCTCCCGGCAGCTTGGATTACATGCGTGCGCCACCACGCCCGGCGAGAAGCAGCCTCGCTCTTTTTCTCATCTTCGTGTGCTGTGAGCCAAGCCCAGGGGACAGCTCGGGTTTGAAACGCTAGGATCTCAGGCTGGCAGGTGGCTGCCCCGAAAAATGCGGAAAAAACTGCTGAAAAATGCTTCGTCCTGTCCTGTTGTCGAGCTCGTCCAAAAAGCACCAGCTGGCAGTATTGCTCTCGTAGACTTTCTAGAACGCACGCATTACATCCGTTCTTCTTTGCTTTGACATCACTTGAGCTGAAATGCAAAAAAAGTCACGACACCCGCTCTTCCAGCACTTGGTTCAGGCCCCTCGCTTAAAGTTACGGCGGGCTGTCCTAGAGAGAAGTCGGCGGAGCACGGAGATTTTTCACGAGAAGAAACAGAATTCCACAGTGAAACGATTGCAAGTACTGTACATTACGACATTAAGAAGTCTTCTTCCTTTTGAGATTTAAACCACTTTTGGGGGAAATATCATTACGCTGAAGAGTGCGAAATGGGTCGCAAATGTGAATATATGAAGGCGACTTTCATCCTTTGGAAAACCGTTCACATCTGTCCCTCTCTCCTTTTTTTTACAACGAGTACTGGCAAACAGCCAGCACCCCCCACTGCGAATGGCTCGTTGGTCTAGGGGTATGATTCTCGCTTAGGGTGCGAGAGGTCCCGGGTTCAAATCCCGGACGAGCCCGTTTTGTGCTCTGACTCGTGCGTAAGAGAGAGGCTTTCCCACTTGTGCTCTGCCCACGCAAAGCGAACTGCTTCACCGCCGTTCTCGTGTTGCAAGACGCCAGGAAGGCAGGCATTTTACCCGTCCATCCTTGCTTTGACAACACTTGAGCGGATGTCATACAATTCAAAGACAATGTATTAAAGGGTTCAGAGCAGAAGAAAAAAACTACAAAGGAAAAACTAACGACCCACGCAAACAAAAGAAAATCAAAGAGACTAAACAAAAGCAACAAACTTGACTCTAACACCCCGGACACAGATGAAGATTCCCTCCTTCCAAAGTTGTGGCAAAAGACCGCGTCCCACTCTGTTGCCCGGGCTGCACGACAGCTGCTGCTCACAGGAGCTGTCCCAGCACGCATCAGCACGGGGGCTTTCACCTGCTCCGTTTCCGACCTGGGTTGGTACACCCCTCTTTAGACAACCTGGTGAGCCCAAGCTCCCCCTGGATCACCATATTGGTGCCGAAGACGCTGCGGACCCCCGATCAACACAGCCCACTGCTGTCCAGAACTCCCGAGCGCAAGCGGTCCCTCGGTCTCAGCCTCCCGGCAGCTTGGATTACAGGCGTGCGCCACCACGCCCGGCGAGAAGCAGCCTCGCTCATTTTCTCATCTTCTTGTGCTGTGAGCCAAGCCCAGGGGACAGCTCGGGTTTGAAACGCTAGGATCTCAGGCTGGCAGGTGGCTGCCCCGAAAAATGCGGAAAAAACTGCTGAAAAATGCTTCGTCCTGTCCTGTTGTCGAGCTCGTCCAAAAAGCACCAGCTGGCAGTATTGCTCTCGTAGACTTTCTAGAACGCACGCATTACATCCGTTCTTCTTTGCTTTGACATCACTTGAGCTGAAATGCAAAAAAAGTCACGACACCCGCTCTTCCAGCACTTGGTTCAGGCCCCTCGCTTAAAGTTACGGCGGGCTGTCCTAGAGAGAAGTCGGCGGAGCACGGAGATTTTTCACGAGAAGAAACAGAATTCCACAGTGAAACGATTGCAAGTACTGTACATTACGACATTAAGAAGTCTTCTTCCTTTTGAGATTTAAACCACTTTTGGGGGAAATATCATTACGCTGAAGAGTGCGAAATGGGTCGCAAATGTGAATATATGAAGGCGACTTTCATCCTTTGGAAAACCGTTCACATCTGTCCCTCTCTCCTTTTTTTTACAACGAGTACTGGCAAACAGCCAGCACCCTTTCTGCGAATGGCTCGTTGGTCTAGGGGTATGATTCTCGCTTAGGGTGCGAGAGGTCCCGGGTTCAAATCCCGGACGAGCCCGTTTTGTGCTCTGACTCGTGCGTAAGAGAGAGGCTTTCCCACTTGTGCTCTGCCCACGCAAAGCGAACTGCTTCACCGCCGTTCTCGTGTTGCAAGACGCCAGGAAGGCAGGCATTTTACCCGTCCATCCTTGCTTTGACAACACTTGAGCGGATGTCATACAATTCAAAGACAATGTATTAAAGGGTTCAGAGCAGAAGAAAAAAACTACAAAGGAAAAACTAACGACCCACGCAAACAAAAGAAAATCAAAGAGACTAAACAAAAGCAACAAACTTGACTCTAACACCCCGGACACAGATGAAGATTCCCTCCTTCCAAAGTTGTGGCAAAAGACCGCGTCCCACTCTGCTGCCCGGGCTGCACGACAGCTGCTGCTCACAGGAGCTGTCCCAGCACGCATCAGCACGGGGGCTTTCACCTGCTCCGTTTCCGACCTGGGTTGGTACACCCCTCTTTAGACAACCTGGTGAGCCCAAGCTCCCCCTGGATCACCATATTGGTGCCGAAGACGCTGCGGACCCCCGATCAACACAGCCCACTGCTGTGCAGAACTCCCGAGCGCAAGCGGTCCCTCGGTCTCAGCCTCCCGGCAGCTTGGATTACAAGGCGTGCGCCACCACGCCCGGCGAGAAGCAGCCTCGCTCATTTTCTCATCTTCTTGTGCTGTGAGCCAAGCCCAGGGGACAGCTCGGGTTTGAAACGCTAGGATCTCAGGCTGGCAGGTGGCTGCCCCGAAAAATGCGGAAAAAACTGTTGAAAAATGCTTCGTCCTGTCCTGTTGTCGAGCTCGTCCAAAAAGCACCAGCTGGCAGTATTGCTCTCGTAGACTTTCTAGAACGCACGCATTACATCCGTTCTTCTTTGCTTTGACATCACTTGAGCTGAAATGCAGAAAAAGTCACGACACCCGCTCTTCCAGCACTTGGTTCAGGCCCCTCGCTTAAAGTTACGGCGGGCTGTCCTAGAGAGAAGTCGGCGGAGCACGGAGATTTTTCACGAGAAGAAACAGAATTCCACAGTGAAACGATTGCAAGTACTGTACATTACGACATTAAGAAGTCTTCTTCCTTTTGAGATTTAAACCACTTTTGGGGGAAATATCATTACGCTGAAGAGTTCGAAATGGGTCGCAAATGTGAATATATGAAGGCGACTTTCATCCTTTGGAAAACCGTTCACATCTGTCCCTCTCTCCTTTTTTTTACAACGAGTACTGGCAAACAGCCAGCACCCCCTCTGCGAATGGCTCGTTGGTCTAGGGGTATGATTCTCGCTTAGGGTGCGAGAGGTCCCGGGTTCAAATCCCGGACGAGCCCGTTTTGTGCTCTGACTCGTGCGTAAGAGAGAGGCTTTCCCACTTGTGCTCTGCCCACGCAAAGCGAACTGCTTCACCGCCGTTCTCGTGTTGCAAGACGCCAGGAAGGCAGGCATTTTACCCGTCCATCCTTGCTTTGACAACACTTGAGCGGATGTCATACAATTCAAAGACAATGTATTAAAGGGTTCAGAGCAGAAGAAAAAAACTACAAAGGAAAAACTAACGACCCACGCAAACAAAAGAAAATCAAAGAGACTAAACAAAAGCAACAAACTTGACTCTAACACCCCGGACACAGATGAAGATTCCCTCCTTCCAAAGTTGTGGCAAAAGACCGCGTCCCACTCTGTTGCCCGGGCTGCACGACAGCTGCTGCTCACAGGAGCTGTCCCAGCACGCATCAGCACGGGGGCTTTCACCTGCTCCGTTTCCGACCTGGGTTGGTAAACCCCTCTTTAGACAACCTGGTGAGCCCAAGCTCCCCCTGGATCACCATATTGGTGCCGAACACGCTGCGGACCCCCGATCAACACAGCCCACTGCTGTCCAGAACTCCCGAGCGCAAGCGGTCCCTCGGTCTCAGCCTCCCGGCAGCTTGGATTACAAGGCGTGCGCCACCACGCCCGGCGAGAAGCAGCCTCGCTCATTTTCTCATCTTCTTGTGCTGTGAGCCAAGCCCAGGGGACAGCTCGGGTTTGAAACGCTAGGATCTCAGGCTGGCAGGTGGCTGCCCCGAAAAATGCGGAAAAAACTGCTGAAAAATGCTTCGTCCTGTCCTGTTGTCGAGCTCGTCCAAAAAGCACCAGCTGGCAGTATTGCTCTCGTAGACTTTCTAGAACGCACGCATTACATCCGTTCTTCTTTGCTTTGACATCACTTGAGCTGAAATGCAAAAAAAGTCATGACACCCGCTCTTCCAGCACTTGGTTCAGGCCCCTCGCTTAAAGTTACGGCGGGCTGTCCTAGAGAGAAGTCGGCGGAGCACGGAGATTTTTCACGAGAAGAAACAGAATTCCACAGTGAAACGATTGCAAGTACTGTACATTACGACATTAAGAAGTCTTCTTCCTTTTGAGATTTAAACCACTTTTGGGGGAAATATCATTACGCTGAAGAGTTCGAAATGGGTCGCAAATGTGAATATATGAAGGCGACTTTCATCCTTTGGAAAACCGTTCACATCTGTCCCTCTCTCCTTTTTTTTACAACGAGTACTGGCAAACAGCCAGCACCCCCTCTGCGAATGGCTCGTTGGTCTAGGGGTATGATTCTCGCTTAGGGTGCGAGAGGTCCCGGGTTCAAATCCCGGACGAGCCCGTTTTGTGCTCTGACTCGTGCGTAAGAGAGAGGCTTTCCCACTTGTGCTCTGCCCACGCAAAGCGAACTGCTTCACCGCCGTTCTCGTGTTGCAAGACGCCAGGAAGGCAGGCATTTTACCCGTCCATCCTTGCTTTGACAACACTTGAGCGGATGTCATACAATTCAAAGACAATGTATTAAAGGGTTCAGAGCAGAAGAAAAAAACTACAAAGGAAAAACTAACGACCCACGCAAACAAAAGAAAATCAAAGAGACTAAACAAAAGCAACAAACTTGACTCTAACACCCCGGACACAGATGAAGATTCCCTCCTTCCAAAGTTGTGGCAAAAGACCGCGTCCCACTCTGTTGCCCGGGCTGCACGACAGCTGCTGCTCACAGGAGCTGTCCCAGCACGCATCAGCACGGGGGCTTTCACCTGCTCCGTTTCCGACCTGGGTTGGTAAACCCCTCTTTAGACAACCTGGTGAGCCCAAGCTCCCCCTGGATCACCATATTGGTGCCGAACACGCTGCGGACCCCCGATCAACACAGCCCACTGCTGTCCAGAACTCCCGAGCGCAAGCGGTCCCTCGGTCTCAGCCTCCCGGCAGCTTGGATTACAAGGCGTGCGCCACCACGCCCGGCGAGAAGCAGCCTCGCTCATTTTCTCATCTTCTTGTGCTGTGAGCCAAGCCCAGGGGACAGCTCGGGTTTGAAACGCTAGGATCTCAGGCTGGCAGGTGGCTGCCCCGAAAAATGCGGAAAAAACTGCTGAAAAATGCTTCGTCCTGTCCTGTTGTCGAGCTCGTCCAAAAAGCACCAGCTGGCAGTATTGCTCTCGTAGACTTTCTAGAACGCACGCATTACATCCGTTCTTCTTTGCTTTGACATCACTTGAGCTGAAATGCAAAAAAAGTCATGACACCCGCTCTTCCAGCACTTGGTTCAGGCCCCTCGCTTAAAGTTACGGCGGGCTGTCCTAGAGAGAAGTCGGCGGAGCACGGAGATTTTTCACGAGAAGAAACAGAATTCCACAGTGAAACGATTGCAAGTACTGTACATTACGACATTAAGAAGTCTTCTTCCTTTTGAGATTTAAACCACTTTTGGGGGAAATATCATTACGCTGAAGAGTGCGAAATGGGTCGCAAATGTGAATATATGAAGGCGACTTTCATCCTTTGGAAAACCGTTCACATCTGTCCCTCTCTCCTTTTTTTTACAACGAGTACTGGCAAACAGCCAGCACCCCCACTGCGAATGGCTCGTTGGTCTAGGGGTATGATTCTCGCTTAGGGTGCGAGAGGTCCCGGGTTCAAATCCCGGACGAGCCCGTTTTGTGCTCTGACTCGTGCGTAAGAGAGAGGCTTTCCCACTTGTGCTCTGCCCACGCAAAGCGAACTGCTTCACCGCCGTTCTCGTGTTGCAAGACGCCAGGAAGGCAGGCATTTTACCCGTCCATCCTTGCTTTGACAACACTTGAGCGGATGTCATACAATTCAAAGACAATGTATTAAAGGGTTCAGAGCAGAAGAAAAAAACTACAAAGGAAAAACTAACGACCCACGCAAACAAAAGAAAATCAAAGAGACTAAACAAAAGCAACAAACTTGACTCTAACACCCCGGACACAGATGAAGATTCCCTCCTTCCAAAGTTGTGGCAAAAGACCGCGTCCCACTCTGTTGCCCGGGCTGCACGACAGCTGCTGCTCACAGGAGCTGTCCCAGCACGCATCAGCACGGGGGCTTTCACCTGCTCCGTTTCCGACCTGGGTTGGTACACCCCTCTTTAGACAACCTGGTGAGCCCAAGCTCCCCCTGGATCACCATATTGGTGCCGAAGACGCTGCGGACCCCCGATCAACACAGCCCACTGCTGTCCAGAACTCCCGAGCGCAAGCGGTCCCTCGGTCTCAGCCTCCCGGCAGCTTGGATTACAGGCGTGCGCCACCACGCCCGGCGAGAAGCAGCCTCGCTCATTTTCTCATCTTCTTGTGCTGTGAGCCAAGCCCAGGGGACAGCTCGGGTTTGAAACGCTAGGATCTCAGGCTGGCAGGTGGCTGCCCCGAAAAATGCGGAAAAAACTGCTGAAAAATGCTTCGTCCTGTCCTGTTGTCGAGCTCGTCCAAAAAGCACCAGCTGGCAGTATTGCTCTCGTAGACTTTCTAGAACGCACGCATTACATCCGTTCTTCTTTGCTTTGACATCACTTGAGCTGAAATGCAAAAAAAGTCACGACACCCGCTCTTCCAGCACTTGGTTCAGGCCCCTCGCTTAAAGTTACGGCGGGCTGTCCTAGAGAGAAGTCGGCGGAGCACGGAGATTTTTCACGAGAAGAAACAGAATTCCACAGTGAAACGATTGCAAGTACTGTACATTACGACATTAAGAAGTCTTCTTCCTTTTGAGATTTAAACCACTTTTGGGGGAAATATCATTACGCTGAAGAGTGCGAAATGGGTCGCAAATGTGAATATATGAAGGCGACTTTCATCCTTTGGAAAACCGTTCACATCTGTCCCTCTCTCCTTTTTTTTACAACGGGTAGTGGCAAACAGCCAGCGCCCCTTCTGCGAATGGCTCGTTGGTCTAGGGGTATGATTCTCGCTTAGGGTGCGAGAGGTCCCGGGTTCAAATCCCGAACGAGCCCGTTTTGTGCTCTGACTCGTGCGTAAGAGAGAGGCTTTCCCACTTGTGCTCTGCCCACGCAAAGCGAACTGCTTCACCGCCGTTCTCGTGTTGCAAGACGCCAGGAAGGCAGGCATTTTACCCGTCCATCCTTGCTTTGACAACACTTGAGCCGATGTCATACAATTCAAAGACAATGTATTAAAGGGTTCAGAGCAGAAGAAAAAAACTACAAAGGAAAAACTAACGACCCACGCAAACAAAAGAAAATCAAAGAGACTAAACAAAAGCAACAAACTTGACTCTAACACCCCGGACACAGATGAAGATTCCCTCCTTCCAAAGTTGTGGCAAAAGACCGCGTCCCACTCTGTTGCCCGGGCTGCACGACAGCTGCTGCTCACAGGAGCTGTCCCAGCACGCATCAGCACGGGGGCTTTCACCTGCTCCGTTTCCGACCTGGGTTGGTAAACCCCTCTTTAGACAACCTGGTGAGCCCAAGCTCCCCCTGGATCACCATATTGGTGCCGAAGACGCTGCGGACCCCCGATCAACACAGCCCACTGCTGTCCAGAACTCCCGAGCGCAAGCGGTCCCTCGGTCTCAGCCTCCCGGCAGCTTGGATTACAGGCGTGCGCCACCACGCCCGGCGAGAAGCAGCCTCGCTCATTTTCTCATCTTCTTGTGCTGTGAGCCAAGCCCAGGGGACAGCTCGGGTTTGAAACGCTAGGATCTCAGGCTGGCAGGTGGCTGCCCCGAAAAATGCGGAAAAAACTGCTGAAAAATGCTTCGTCCTGTCCTGTTGTCGAGCTCGTCCAAAAAGCACCAGCTGGCAGTATTGCTCTCGTAGACTTTCTAGAACGCACGCATTACATCCGTTCTTCTTTGCTTTGACATCACTTGAGCTGAAATGCAAAAAAAGTCACGACACCCGCTCTTCCAGCACTTGGTTCAGGCCCCTCGCTTAAAGTTACGGCGGGCTGTCCTAGAGAGAAGTCGGCGGAGCACGGAGATTTTTCACGAGAAGAAACAGAATTCCACAGTGAAACGATTGCAAGTACTGTACATTACGACATTAAGAAGTCTTCTTCCTTTTGAGATTTAAACCACTTTTGGGGGAAATATCATTACGCTGAAGAGTGCGAAATGGGTCGCAAATGTGAATATATGAAGGCGACTTTCATCCTTTGGAAAACCGTTCACATCTGTCCCTCTCTCCTTTTTTTTACAACGAGTACTGGCAAACAGCCAGCACCCCCACTGCGAATGGCTCGTTGGTCTAGGGGTATGATTCTCGCTTAGGGTGCGAGAGGTCCCGGGTTCAAATCCCGGACGAGCCCGTATTGTGCTCTGACTCGTGCGTAAGCGAGAGGCTTTCCCACTTGTCCTCTGCCCACGCAAAGCGAACTGCTTCACCGCCATTCTCGTGTTGCAAGACGCCAGGAAGGCAGGCATTTTACCCGTCCATCCTTGCTTTGACAACACTTGAGCGGATGTCATACAATTCAAAGACAATGTATTAAAGGGTTCAGAGCAGAAGAAAAAAAACTACAAAGGAAAAACTAACGACCCACGCAAACAAAAGAAAATCAAAGAGACTAAACAAAAGCAACAAACTTGACTCTAACACCCCGGACACAGATGAAGATTCCCTCCTTCCAAAGTTGTGGCAAAAGACCGCGTCCTACTCTGTTGCCCGGGCTGCACGACAGCTGCTGCTCACAGGAGCTGTCCCAGCACGCATCAGCACGGGGGCTTTCACCTGCTCCGTTTCCGACCTGGGTTGGAACACCCCTCTTTAGACAACCTGGTGAGCCCAAGCTCCCCCGGGATCACCATATTGGTGCCGAAGACGCTGCGGACCCCCGATCAACACAGCCCACTGCTGTGCAGAACTCCCGAGCGCAAGCGGTCCCTCGGTCTCAGCCTCCCGGCAGCTTGGATTACAGGCGTGCGCCACCACGCCCGGCGAGAAGCAGCCTCGCTCTTTTTCTCATCTTCGTGTGCTGTGAGCCAAGCCCAGGGGACAGCTCGGGTTTGAAACGCTAGGATCTCAGGCTGGCAGGTGGCTGCCCCGAAAAATGCGGAAAAAACTGCTGAAAATTGCTTCGTCCTGTCCTGTTGTCGAGCTCGTCCAAAAAGCACCAGCTGGCAGTATTGCTCTCGTAGACTTTCTAGAACGCACGCATTACATCCGTTCTTCTTTGCTTTGACATCACTTGAGCTGAAATGCAAAAAAAGTCACGACACCCGCTCTTCCAGCACTTGGTTCAGGCCCCTCGCTTAAAGTTACGGCGGGCTGTCCTAGAGAGAAGTCGGCGGAGCACGGAGATTTTTCACGAGAAGAAACAGAATTCCACAGTGAAACGATTGCAAGTACTGTACATTACGACATTAAGAAGTCTTCTTCCTTTTGAGATTTAAACCACTTTTGGGGGAAATATCATTACGCTGAAGAGTGCGAAATGGGTCGCAAATGTGAATATATGAAGGCGACTTTCATCCTTTGGAAAACCGTTCACATCTGTCCCTCTCTCCTTTTTTTTACAACGGGTAGTGGCAAACAGCCAGCGCCCCTTCTGCGAATGGCTCGTTGGTCTAGGGGTATGATTCTCGCTTAGGGTGCGAGAGGTCCCGGGTTCAAATCCCGGACGAGCCCGTTTTGTGCTCTGACTCGTGCGTAAGAGAGAGGCTTTCCCACTTGTGCTCTGCCCACGCAAAGCGAACTGCTTCACCGCCGTTCTCGTGTTGCAAGACGCCAGGAAGGCAGGCATTTTACCCGTCCATCCTTGCTTTGACAACACTTGAGCGGATGTCATACAATTCAAAGACAATGTATTAAAGGGTTCAGAGCAGAAGAAAAAAACTACAAAGGAAAAACTAACGACCCACGCAAACAAAAGAAAATCAAAGAGACTAAACAAAAGCAACAAACTTGACTCTAACACCCCGGACACAGATGAAGATTCCCTCCTTCCAAAGTTGTGGCAAAAGACCGCGTCCCACTCTGTTGCCCGGGCTGCACGACAGCTGCTGCTCACAGGAGCTGTCCCAGCACGCATCAGCACGGGGGCTTTCACCTGCTCCGTTTCCGACCTGGGTTGGTAAACCCCTCTTTAGACAACCTGGTGAGCCCAAGCTCCCCCTGGATCACCATATTGGTGCCGAACACGCTGCGGACCCCCGATCAACACAGCCCACTGCTGTCCAGAACTCCCGAGCGCAAGCGGTCCCTCGGTCTCAGCCTCCCGGCAGCTTGGATTACAAGGCGTGCGCCACCACGCCCGGCGAGAAGCAGCCTCGCTCATTTTCTCATCTTCTTGTGCTGTGAGCCAAGCCCAGGGGACAGCTCGGGTTTGAAACGCTAGGATCTCAGGCTGGCAGGTGGCTGCCCCGAAAAATGCGGAAAAAACTGCTGAAAAATGCTTCGTCCTGTCCTGTTGTCGAGCTCGTCCAAAAAGCACCAGCTGGCAGTATTGCTCTCGTAGACTTTCTAGAACGCACGCATTACATCCGTTCTTCTTTGCTTTGACATCACTTGAGCTGAAATGCAAAAAAAGTCATGACACCCGCTCTTCCAGCACTTGGTTCAGGCCCCTCGCTTAAAGTTACGGCGGGCTGTCCTAGAGAGAAGTCGGCGGAGCACGGAGATTTTTCACGAGAAGAAACAGAATTCCACAGTGAAACGATTGCAAGTACTGTACATTACGACATTAAGAAGTCTTCTTCCTTTTGAGATTTAAACCACTTTTGGGGGAAATATCATTACGCTGAAGAGTGCGAAATGGGTCGCAAATGTGAATATATGAAGGCGACTTTCATCCTTTGGAAAACCGTTCACATCTGTCCCTCTCTCCTTTTTTTTACAACGAGTACTGGCAAACAGCCAGCACCCCCACTGCGAATGGCTCGTTGGTCTAGGGGTATGATTCTCGCTTAGGGTGCGAGAGGTCCCGGGTTCAAATCCCGGACGAGCCCGTTTTGTGCTCTGACTCGTGCGTAAGAGAGAGGCTTTCCCACTTGTGCTCTGCCCACGCAAAGCGAACTGCTTCACCGCCGTTCTCGTGTTGCAAGACGCCAGGAAGGCAGGCATTTTACCCGTCCATCCTTGCTTTGACAACACTTGAGCGGATGTCATACAATTCAAAGACAATGTATTAAAGGGTTCAGAGCAGAAGAAAAAAACTACAAAGGAAAAACTAACGACCCACGCAAACAAAAGAAAATCAAAGAGACTAAACAAAAGCAACAAACTTGACTCTAACACCCCGGACACAGATGAAGATTCCCTCCTTCCAAAGTTGTGGCAAAAGACCGCGTCCCACTCTGTTGCCCGGGCTGCACGACAGCTGCTGCTCACAGGAGCTGTCCCAGCACGCATCAGCACGGGGGCTTTCACCTGCTCCGTTTCCGACCTGGGTTGGTACACCCCTCTTTAGACAACCTGGTGAGCCCAAGCTCCCCCTGGATCACCATATTGGTGCCGAAGACGCTGCGGACCCCCGATCAACACAGCCCACTGCTGTCCAGAACTCCCGAGCGCAAGCGGTCCCTCGGTCTCAGCCTCCCGGCAGCTTGGATTACAGGCGTGCGCCACCACGCCCGGCGAGAAGCAGCCTCGCTCATTTTCTCATCTTCTTGTGCTGTGAGCCAAGCCCAGGGGACAGCTCGGGTTTGAAACGCTAGGATCTCAGGCTGGCAGGTGGCTGCCCCGAAAAATGCGGAAAAAACTGCTGAAAAATGCTTCGTCCTGTCCTGTTGTCGAGCTCGTCCAAAAAGCACCAGCTGGCAGTATTGCTCTCGTAGACTTTCTAGAACGCACGCATTACATCCGTTCTTCTTTGCTTTGACATCACTTGAGCTGAAATGCAAAAAAAGTCACGACACCCGCTCTTCCAGCACTTGGTTCAGGCCCCTCGCTTAAAGTTACGGCGGGCTGTCCTAGAGAGAAGTCGGCGGAGCACGGAGATTTTTCACGAGAAGAAACAGAATTCCACAGTGAAACGATTGCAAGTACTGTACATTACGACATTAAGAAGTCTTCTTCCTTTTGAGATTTAAACCACTTTTGGGGGAAATATCATTACGCTGAAGAGTGCGAAATGGGTCGCAAATGTGAATATATGAAGGCGACTTTCATCCTTTGGAAAACCGTTCACATCTGTCCCTCTCTCCTTTTTTTTACAACGGGTAGTGGCAAACAGCCAGCGCCCCTTCTGCGAATGGCTCGTTGGTCTAGGGGTATGATTCTCGCTTAGGGTGCGAGAGGTCCCGGGTTCAAATCCCGAACGAGCCCGTTTTGTGCTCTGACTCGTGCGTAAGAGAGAGGCTTTCCCACTTGTGCTCTGCCCACGCAAAGCGAACTGCTTCACCGCCGTTCTCGTGTTGCAAGACGCCAGGAAGGCAGGCATTTTACCCGTCCATCCTTGCTTTGACAACACTTGAGCCGATGTCATACAATTCAAAGACAATGTATTAAAGGGTTCAGAGCAGAAGAAAAAAACTACAAAGGAAAAACTAACGACCCACGCAAACAAAAGAAAATCAAAGAGACTAAACAAAAGCAACAAACTTGACTCTAACACCCCGGACACAGATGAAGATTCCCTCCTTCCAAAGTTGTGGCAAAAGACCGCGTCCCACTCTGTTGCCCGGGCTGCACGACAGCTGCTGCTCACAGGAGCTGTCCCAGCACGCATCAGCACGGGGGCTTTCACCTGCTCCGTTTCCGACCTGGGTTGGTAAACCCCTCTTTAGACAACCTGGTGAGCCCAAGCTCCCCCTGGATCACCATATTGGTGCCGAAGACGCTGCGGACCCCCGATCAACACAGCCCACTGCTGTCCAGAACTCCCGAGCGCAAGCGGTCCCTCGGTCTCAGCCTCCCGGCAGCTTGGATTACAGGCGTGCGCCACCACGCCCGGCGAGAAGCAGCCTCGCTCATTTTCTCATCTTCTTGTGCTGTGAGCCAAGCCCAGGGGACAGCTCGGGTTTGAAACGCTAGGATCTCAGGCTGGCAGGTGGCTGCCCCGAAAAATGCGGAAAAAACTGCTGAAAAATGCTTCGTCCTGTCCTGTTGTCGAGCTCGTCCAAAAAGCACCAGCTGGCAGTATTGCTCTCGTAGACTTTCTAGAACGCACGCATTACATCCGTTCTTCTTTGCTTTGACATCACTTGAGCTGAAATGCAAAAAAAGTCACGACACCCGCTCTTCCAGCACTTGGTTCAGGCCCCTCGCTTAAAGTTACGGCGGGCTGTCCTAGAGAGAAGTCGGCGGAGCACGGAGATTTTTCACGAGAAGAAACAGAATTCCACAGTGAAACGATTGCAAGTACTGTACATTACGACATTAAGAAGTCTTCTTCCTTTTGAGATTTAAACCACTTTTGGGGGAAATATCATTACGCTGAAGAGTGCGAAATGGGTCGCAAATGTGAATATATGAAGGCGACTTTCATCCTTTGGAAAACCGTTCACATCTGTCCCTCTCTCCTTTTTTTTACAACGAGTACTGGCAAACAGCCAGCACCCCCACTGCGAATGGCTCGTTGGTCTAGGGGTATGATTCTCGCTTAGGGTGCGAGAGGTCCCGGGTTCAAATCCCGGACGAGCCCGTATTGTGCTCTGACTCGTGCGTAAGCGAGAGGCTTTCCCACTTGTCCTCTGCCCACGCAAAGCGAACTGCTTCACCGCCATTCTCGTGTTGCAAGACGCCAGGAAGGCAGGCATTTTACCCGTCCATCCTTGCTTTGACAACACTTGAGCGGATGTCATACAATTCAAAGACAATGTATTAAAGGGTTCAGAGCAGAAGAAAAAAAACTACAAAGGAAAAACTAACGACCCACGCAAACAAAAGAAAATCAAAGAGACTAAACAAAAGCAACAAACTTGACTCTAACACCCCGGACACAGATGAAGATTCCCTCCTTCCAAAGTTGTGGCAAAAGACCGCGTCCTACTCTGTTGCCCGGGCTGCACGACAGCTGCTGCTCACAGGAGCTGTCCCAGCACGCATCAGCACGGGGGCTTTCACCTGCTCCGTTTCCGACCTGGGTTGGTACACCCCTCTTTAGACAACCTGGTGAGCCCAAGCTCCCCCGGGATCACCATATTGGTGCCGAAGACGCTGCGGACCCCCGATCAACACAGCCCACTGCTGTGCAGAACTCCCGAGCGCAAGCGGTCCCTCGGTCTCAGCCTCCCGGCAGCTTGGATTACATGCGTGCGCCACCACGCCCGGCGAGAAGCAGCCTCGCTCTTTTTCTCATCTTCGTGTGCTGTGAGCCAAGCCCAGGGGACAGCTCGGGTTTGAAACGCTAGGATCTCAGGCTGGCAGGTGGCTGCCCCGAAAAATGCGGAAAAAACTGCTGAAAAATGCTTCGTCCTGTCCTGTTGTCGAGCTCGTCCAAAAAGCACCAGCTGGCAGTATTGCTCTCGTAGACTTTCTAGAACGCACGCATTACATCCGTTCTTCTTTGCTTTGACATCACTTGAGCTGAAATGCAAAAAAAGTCACGACACCCGCTCTTCCAGCACTTGGTTCAGGCCCCTCGCTTAAAGTTACGGCGGGCTGTCCTAGAGAGAAGTCGGCGGAGCACGGAGATTTTTCACGAGAAGAAACAGAATTCCACAGTGAAACGATTGCAAGTACTGTACATTACGACATTAAGAAGTCTTCTTCCTTTTGAGATTTAAACCACTTTTGGGGGAAATATCATTACGCTGAAGAGTGCGAAATGGGTCGCAAATGTGAATATATGAAGGCGACTTTCATCCTTTGGAAAACCGTTCACATCTGTCCCTCTCTCCTTTTTTTTACAACGAGTACTGGCAAACAGTCAGCCCCCCCACTTCCACGAATGGCTCGTTGGTCTAGGGGTATGATTCTCGCTTTGGGTGCGAGAGGTCCCGGGTTCAAATCCCGGACGAGCCCGTTTTGTGCTCTGACTCGTGCGTAAGCGAGAGGCTTTCCCACTTGTCCTCTGCCCACGCAAAGCGAACTGCTTCACCGCCATTCTCGTGTTGCAAGACGCCAGGAAGGCAGGCATTTTACCCGTCCATCCTTGCTTTGACAACACTTGAGCGGATGTCATACAATTCAAAGACAATGTATTAAAGGGTTCAGAGCAGAAGAAAAAAACTACAAAGGAAAAACTAACGACCCACGCAAACAAAAGAAAATCAAAGAGACTAAACAAAAGCAACAAACTTGACTCTAACACCCCGGACACAGATGAAGATTCCCTCCTTCCAAAGTTGTGGCAAAAGACCGCGTCCCACTCTGCTGCCCGGGCTGCACGACAGCTGCTGCTCACAGGAGCTGTCCCAGCACGCATCAGCACGGGGGCTTTCACCTGCTCCGTTTCCGACCTGGGTTGGTACACCCCTCTTTAGACAACCCGATGAGCCCAAGCTCCCCCGGGATCACCATATTGGTGCCGAAGACGCTGCGGACCCCCGATCAACACAGCCCACTGCTGTGCAGAACTCCCGAGCGCAAGCGGTCCCTCGGTCTCAGCCTCCCGGCAGCTTGGATTACAGGCGTGCGCCACCACGCCCGGCGAGAAGCAGCCTCGCTCTTTTTCTCATCTTCGTGTGCTGTGAGCCAAGCCCAGGGGACAGCTCGGGTTTGAAACGCTAGGATCTCAGGCTGGCAGGTGGCTGCCCCGAAAAATGCGGAAAAAACTGCTGAAAAATGCTTCGTCCTGTCCTGTTGTCGAGCTCGTCCAAAAAGCACCAGCTGGCAGTATTGCTCTCGTAGACTTTCTAGAACGCACGCATTACACCCGTTCTTCTTTGCTTTGACATCACTTGAGCTGAAATGCAAAAAAAGTCACGACACCCGCTCTTCCAGCACTTGGTTCAGGCCCCTCGCTTAAAGTTACGGCGGGCTGTCCTAGAGAGAAGTCGGCGGAGCACGGAGATTTTTCACGAGAAGAAACAGAATTCCACAGTGAAACGATTGCAAGTACTGTACATTACGACATTAAGAAGTCTTCTTCCTTTTGAGATTTAAACCACTTTTGGGGGAAATATCATTACGCTGAAGAGTGCGAAATGGGTCGCAAATGTGAATATATGAAGGCGACTTTCATCCTTTTGGAAAACCGTTCACATCTGTCCCTCTCTCCTTTTTTTTACAACGAGTACTGGCAAACAGCCAGCGCCCCTTCTGCGAATGGCTCGTTGGTCTAGGGGTATGATTCTCGCTTAGGGTGCGAGAGGTCCCCGGTTCAAATCCCGGACGAGCCCGTTTTGTGCTCTGACTCGTGCGTAAGAGAGAGGCTTTCCCACTTGTGCTCTGCCCACGCAAAGCGAACTGCTTCACCGCCGTTCTCGTGTTGCAAGACGCCAGGAAGGCAGGCATTTTACCCGTCCATCCTTGCTTTGACAACACTTGAGCGGATGTCATACAATTCAAAGACAATGTATTAAAGGGTTCAGAGCAGAAGAAAAAAACTACAAAGGAAAAACTAACGACCCACGCAAACAAAAGAAAATCAAAGAGACTAAACAAAAGCAACAAACTTGACTCTAACACCCCGGACACAGATGAAGATTCCCTCCTTCCAAAGTTGTGGCAAAAGACCGCGTCCCACTCTGTTGCCCGGGCTGCACGACAGCTGCTGCTCACAGGAGCTGTCCCAGCACGCATCAGCACGGGGGCTTTCACCTGCTCCGTTTCCGACCTGGGTTGGAACACCCCTCTTTAGACAACCTGGTGAGCCCAAGCTCCCCCGGGATCACCATATTGGTGCCGAAGACGCTGCGGACCCCCGATCAACACAGCCCACTGCTGTGCAGAACTCCCGAGCGCAAGCGGTCCCTCGGTCTCAGCCTCCCGGCAGCTTGGATTACAGGCGTGCGCCACCACGCCCGGCGAGAAGCAGCCTCGCTCTTTTTCTCATCTTCGTGTGCTGTGAGCCAAGCCCAGGGGACAGCTCGGGTTTGAAACGCTAGGATCTCAGGCTGGCAGGTGGCTGCCCCGAAAAATGCGGAAAAAACTGCTGAAAAATGCTTCGTCCTGTCCTGTTGTCGAGCTCGTCCAAAAAGCACCAGCTGGCAGTATTGCTCTCGTAGACTTTCTAGAACGCACGCATTACATCCGTTCTTCTTTGCTTTGACATCACTTGAGCTGAAATGCAAAAAAAGTCACGACACCCGCTCTTCCAGCACTTGGTTCAGGCCCCTCGCTTAAAGTTACGGCGGGCTGTCCTAGAGAGAAGTCGGCGGAGCACGGAGATTTTTCACGAGAAGAAACAGAATTCCACAGTGAAACGATTGCAAGTACTGTACATTACGACATTAAGAAGTCTTCTTCCTTTTGAGATTTAAACCACTTTTGGGGGAAATATCATTACGCTGAAGAGTGCGAAATGGGTCGCAAATGTGAATATATGAAGGCGACTTTCATCCTTTGGAAAACCGTTCACATCTGTCCCTCTCTCCTTTTTTTTACAACGGGTAGTGGCAAACAGCCAGCGCCCCTTCTGCGAATGGCTCGTTGGTCTAGGGGTATGATTCTCGCTTAGGGTGCGAGAGGTCCCGGGTTCAAATCCCGGACGAGCCCGTTTTGTGCTCTGACTCGTGCGTAAGAGAGAGGCTTTCCCACTTGTGCTCTGCCCACGCAAAGCGAACTGCTTCACCGCCGTTCTCGTGTTGCAAGACGCCAGGAAGGCAGGCATTTTACCCGTCCATCCTTGCTTTGACAACACTTGAGCCGATGTCATACAATTCAAAGACAATGTATTAAAGGGTTCAGAGCAGAAGAAAAAAACTACAAAGGAAAAACTAACGACCCACGCAAACAAAAGAAAATCAAAGAGACTAAACAAAAGCAACAAACTTGACTCTAACACCCCGGACACAGATGAAGATTCCCTCCTTCCAAAGTTGTGGCAAAAGACCGCTTCCCACTCTGTTGCCCGGGCTGCACGACAGCTGCTGCTCACAGGAGCTGTCCCAGCACGCATCAGCACGGGGGCTTTCACCTGCTCCGTTTCCGACCTGGGTTGGAACACCCCTCTTTAGACAACCTGGTGAGCCCAAGCTCCCCCGGGATCACCATATTGGTGCCGAAGACGCTGCGGACCCCCGATCAACACAGCCCACTGCTGTGCAGAACTCCCGAGCGCAAGCGGTCCCTCGGTCTCAGCCTCCCGGCAGCTTGGATTACAGGCGTGCGCCACCACGCCCGGCGAGAAGCAGCCTCGCTCTTTTTCTCATCTTCGTGTGCTGTGAGCCAAGCCCAGGGGACAGCTCGGGTTTGAAACGCTAGGATCTCAGGCTGGCAGGTGGCTGCCCCGAAAAATGCGGAAAAAACTGCTGAAAATTGCTTCGTCCTGTCCTGTTGTCGAGCTCGTCCAAAAAGCACCAGCTGGCAGTATTGCTCTCGTAGACTTTCTAGAACGCACGCATTACATCCGTTCTTCTTTGCTTTGACATCACTTGAGCTGAAATGCAAAAAAAGTCACGACACCCGCTCTTCCAGCACTTGGTTCAGGCCCCTCGCTTAAAGTTACGGCGGGCTGTCCTAGAGAGAAGTCGGCGGAGCACGGAGATTTTTCACGAGAAGAAACAGAATTCCACAGTGAAACGATTGCAAGTACTGTACATTACGACATTAAGAAGTCTTCTTCCTTTTGAGATTTAAACCACTTTTGGGGGAAATATCATTACGCTGAAGAGTGCGAAATGGGTCGCAAATGTGAATATATGAAGGCGACTTTCATCCTTTGGAAAACCGTTCACATCTGTCCCTCTCTCCTTTTTTTTTACAACGGGTAGTGGCAAACAGCCAGCGCCCCTTCTGCGAATGGCTCGTTGGTCTAGGGGTATGATTCTCGCTTAGGGTGCGAGAGGTCCCGGGTTCAAATCCCGGACGAGCCCGTTTTGTGCTCTGACTCGTGCGTAAGAGAGAGGCTTTCCCACTTGTGCTCTGCCCACGCAAAGCGAACTGCTTCACCGCCGTTCTCGTGTTGCAAGACGCCAGGAAGGCAGGCATTTTACCCGTCCATCCTTGCTTTGACAACACTTGAGCGGATGTCATACAATTCAAAGACAATGTATTAAAGGGTTCAGAGCAGAAGAAAAAAACTACAAAGGAAAAACTAACGACCCACGCAAACAAAAGAAAATCAAAGAGACTAAACAAAAGCAACAAACTTGACTCTAACACCCCGGACACAGATGAAGATTCCCTCCTTCCAAAGTTGTGGCAAAAGACCGCGTCCCACTCTGTTGCCCGGGCTGCACGACAGCTGCTGCTCACAGGAGCTGTCCCAGCACGCATCAGCACGGGGGCTTTCACCTGCTCCGTTTCCGACCTGGGTTGGAACACCCCTCTTTAGACAACCTGGTGAGCCCAAGCTCCCCCGGGATCACCATATTGGTGCCGAAGACGCTGCGGACCCCCGATCAACACAGCCCACTGCTGTGCAGAACTCCCGAGCGCAAGCGGTCCCTCGGTCTCAGCCTCCCGGCAGCTTGGATTACAGGCGTGCGCCACCACGCCCGGCGAGAAGCAGCCTCGCTCTTTTTCTCATCTTCGTGTGCTGTGAGCCAAGCCCAGGGGACAGCTCGGGTTTGAAACGCTAGGATCTCAGGCTGGCAGGTGGCTGCCCCGAAAAATGCGGAAAAAACTGCTGAAAAATGCTTCGTCCTGTCCTGTTGTCGAGCTCGTCCAAAAAGCACCAGCTGGCAGTATTGCTCTCGTAGACTTTCTAGAACGCACGCATTACATCCGTTCTTCTTTGCTTTGACATCACTTGAGCTGAAATGCAAAAAAAGTCACGACACCCGCTCTTCCAGCACTTGGTTCAGGCCCCTCGCTTAAAGTTACGGCGGGCTGTCCTAGAGAGAAGTCGGCGGAGCACGGAGATTTTTCACGAGAAGAAACAGAATTCCACAGTGAAACGATTGCAAGTACTGTACATTACGACATTAAGAAGTCTTCTTCCTTTTGAGATTTAAACCACTTTTGGGGGAAATATCATTACGCTGAAGAGTGCGAAATGGGTCGCAAATGTGAATATATGAAGGCGACTTTCATCCTTTTGGAAAACCGTTCACATCTGTCCCTCTCTCCTTTTTTTTACAACGAGTACTGGCAAACAGCCAGCGCCCCTTCTGCGAATGGCTCGTTGGTCTAGGGGTATGATTCTCGCTTAGGGTGCGAGAGGTCCCCGGTTCAAATCCCGGACGAGCCCGTTTTGTGCTCTGACTCGTGCGTAAGAGAGAGGCTTTCCCACTTGTGCTCTGCCCACGCAAAGCGAACTGCTTCACCGCCGTTCTCGTGTTGCAAGACGCCAGGAAGGCAGGCATTTTACCCGTCCATCCTTGCTTTGACAACACTTGAGCGGATGTCATACAATTCAAAGACAATGTATTAAAGGGTTCAGAGCAGAAGAAAAAAACTACAAAGGAAAAACTAACGACCCACGCAAACAAAAGAAAATCAAAGAGACTAAACAAAAGCAACAAACTTGACTCTAACACCCCGGACACAGATGAAGATTCCCTCCTTCCAAAGTTGTGGCAAAAGACCGCGTCCCACTCTGTTGCCCGGGCTGCACGACAGCTGCTGCTCACAGGAGCTGTCCCAGCACGCATCAGCACGGGGGCTTTCACCTGCTCCGTTTCCGACCTGGGTTGGAACACCCCTCTTTAGACAACCTGGTGAGCCCAAGCTCCCCCGGGATCACCATATTGGTGCCGAAGACGCTGCGGACCCCCGATCAACACAGCCCACTGCTGTGCAGAACTCCCGAGCGCAAGCGGTCCCTCGGTCTCAGCCTCCCGGCAGCTTGGATTACAGGCGTGCGCCACCACGCCCGGCGAGAAGCAGCCTCGCTCTTTTTCTCATCTTCGTGTGCTGTGAGCCAAGCCCAGGGGACAGCTCGGGTTTGAAACGCTAGGATCTCAGGCTGGCAGGTGGCTGCCCCGAAAAATGCGGAAAAAACTGCTGAAAAATGCTTCGTCCTGTCCTGTTGTCGAGCTCGTCCAAAAAGCACCAGCTGGCAGTATTGCTCTCGTAGACTTTCTAGAACGCACGCATTACATCCGTTCTTCTTTGCTTTGACATCACTTGAGCTGAAATGCAAAAAAAGTCACGACACCCGCTCTTCCAGCACTTGGTTCAGGCCCCTCGCTTAAAGTTACGGCGGGCTGTCCTAGAGAGAAGTCGGCGGAGCACGGAGATTTTTCACGAGAAGAAACAGAATTCCACAGTGAAACGATTGCAAGTACTGTACATTACGACATTAAGAAGTCTTCTTCCTTTTGAGATTTAAACCACTTTTGGGGGAAATATCATTACGCTGAAGAGTGCGAAATGGGTCGCAAATGTGAATATATGAAGGCGACTTTCATCCTTTGGAAAACCGTTCACATCTGTCCCTCTCTCCTTTTTTTTACAACGGGTAGTGGCAAACAGCCAGCGCCCCTTCTGCGAATGGCTCGTTGGTCTAGGGGTATGATTCTCGCTTAGGGTGCGAGAGGTCCCGGGTTCAAATCCCGGACGAGCCCGTTTTGTGCTCTGACTCGTGCGTAAGAGAGAGGCTTTCCCACTTGTGCTCTGCCCACGCAAAGCGAACTGCTTCACCGCCGTTCTCGTGTTGCAAGACGCCAGGAAGGCAGGCATTTTACCCGTCCATCCTTGCTTTGACAACACTTGAGCCGATGTCATACAATTCAAAGACAATGTATTAAAGGGTTCAGAGCAGAAGAAAAAAACTACAAAGGAAAAACTAACGACCCACGCAAACAAAAGAAAATCAAAGAGACTAAACAAAAGCAACAAACTTGACTCTAACACCCCGGACACAGATGAAGATTCCCTCCTTCCAAAGTTGTGGCAAAAGACCGCTTCCCACTCTGTTGCCCGGGCTGCACGACAGCTGCTGCTCACAGGAGCTGTCCCAGCACGCATCAGCACGGGGGCTTTCACCTGCTCCGTTTCCGACCTGGGTTGGAACACCCCTCTTTAGACAACCTGGTGAGCCCAAGCTCCCCCGGGATCACCATATTGGTGCCGAAGACGCTGCGGACCCCCGATCAACACAGCCCACTGCTGTGCAGAACTCCCGAGCGCAAGCGGTCCCTCGGTCTCAGCCTCCCGGCAGCTTGGATTACAGGCGTGCGCCACCACGCCCGGCGAGAAGCAGCCTCGCTCTTTTTCTCATCTTCGTGTGCTGTGAGCCAAGCCCAGGGGACAGCTCGGGTTTGAAACGCTAGGATCTCAGGCTGGCAGGTGGCTGCCCCGAAAAATGCGGAAAAAACTGCTGAAAATTGCTTCGTCCTGTCCTGTTGTCGAGCTCGTCCAAAAAGCACCAGCTGGCAGTATTGCTCTCGTAGACTTTCTAGAACGCACGCATTACATCCGTTCTTCTTTGCTTTGACATCACTTGAGCTGAAATGCAAAAAAAGTCACGACACCCGCTCTTCCAGCACTTGGTTCAGGCCCCTCGCTTAAAGTTACGGCGGGCTGTCCTAGAGAGAAGTCGGCGGAGCACGGAGATTTTTCACGAGAAGAAACAGAATTCCACAGTGAAACGATTGCAAGTACTGTACATTACGACATTAAGAAGTCTTCTTCCTTTTGAGATTTAAACCACTTTTGGGGGAAATATCATTACGCTGAAGAGTGCGAAATGGGTCGCAAATGTGAATATATGAAGGCGACTTTCATCCTTTGGAAAACCGTTCACATCTGTCCCTCTCTCCTTTTTTTTACAACGGGTAGTGGCAAACAGCCAGCGCCCCTTCTGCGAATGGCTCGTTGGTCTAGGGGTATGATTCTCGCTTAGGGTGCGAGAGGTCCCGGGTTCAAATCCCGGACGAGCCCGTTTTGTGCTCTGACTCGTGCGTAAGAGAGAGGCTTTCCCACTTGTGCTCTGCCCACGCAAAGCGAACTGCTTCACCGCCGTTCTCGTGTTGCAAGACGCCAGGAAGGCAGGCATTTTACCCGTCCATCCTTGCTTTGACAACACTTGAGCGGATGTCATACAATTCAAAGACAATGTATTAAAGGGTTCAGAGCAGAAGAAAAAAACTACAAAGGAAAAACTAACGACCCACGCAAACAAAAGAAAATCAAAGAGACTAAACAAAAGCAACAAACTTGACTCTAACACCCCGGACACAGATGAAGATTCCCTCCTTCCAAAGTTGTGGCAAAAGACCGCGTCCCACTCTGTTGCCCGGGCTGCACGACAGCTGCTGCTCACAGGAGCTGTCCCAGCACGCATCAGCACGGGGGCTTTCACCTGCTCCGTTTCCGACCTGGGTTGGAACACCCCTCTTTAGACAACCTGGTGAGCCCAAGCTCCCCCGGGATCACCATATTGGTGCCGAAGACGCTGCGGACCCCCGATCAACACAGCCCACTGCTGTGCAGAACTCCCGAGCGCAAGCGGTCCCTCGGTCTCAGCCTCCCGGCAGCTTGGATTACAGGCGTGCGCCACCACGCCCGGCGAGAAGCAGCCTCGCTCTTTTTCTCATCTTCGTGTGCTGTGAGCCAAGCCCAGGGGACAGCTCGGGTTTGAAACGCTAGGATCTCAGGCTGGCAGGTGGCTGCCCCGAAAAATGCGGAAAAAACTGCTGAAAAATGCTTCGTCCTGTCCTGTTGTCGAGCTCGTCCAAAAAGCACCAGCTGGCAGTATTGCTCTCGTAGACTTTCTAGAACGCACGCATTACATCCGTTCTTCTTTGCTTTGACATCACTTGAGCTGAAATGCAAAAAAAGTCACGACACCCGCTCTTCCAGCACTTGGTTCAGGCCCCTCGCTTAAAGTTACGGCGGGCTGTCCTAGAGAGAAGTCGGCGGAGCACGGAGATTTTTCACGAGAAGAAACAGAATTCCACAGTGAAACGATTGCAAGTACTGTACATTACGACATTAAGAAGTCTTCTTCCTTTTGAGATTTAAACCACTTTTGGGGGAAATATCATTACGCTGAAGAGTGCGAAATGGGTCGCAAATGTGAATATATGAAGGCGACTTTCATCCTTTGGAAAACCGTTCACATCTGTCCCTCTCTCCTTTTTTTTACAACGGGTAGTGGCAAACAGCCAGCGCCCCTTCTGCGAATGGCTCGTTGGTCTAGGGGTATGATTCTCGCTTAGGGTGCGAGAGGTCCCGGGTTCAAATCCCGGACGAGCCCGTTTTGTGCTCTGACTCGTGCGTAAGAGAGAGGCTTTCCCACTTGTGCTCTGCCCACGCAAAGCGAACTGCTTCACCGCCGTTCTCGTGTTGCAAGACGCCAGGAAGGCAGGCATTTTACCCGTCCATCCTTGCTTTGACAACACTTGAGCCGATGTCATACAATTCAAAGACAATGTATTAAAGGGTTCAGAGCAGAAGAAAAAAACTACAAAGGAAAAACTAACGACCCACGCAAACAAAAGAAAATCAAAGAGACTAAACAAAAGCAACAAACTTGACTCTAACACCCCGGACACAGATGAAGATTCCCTCCTTCCAAAGTTGTGGCAAAAGACCGCGTCCCACTCTGTTGCCCGGGCTGCACGACAGCTGCTGCTCACAGGAGCTGTCCCAGCACGCATCAGCACGGGGGCTTTCACCTGCTCCGTTTCCGACCTGGGTTGGAACACCCCTCTTTAGACAACCTGGTGAGCCCAAGCTCCCCCGGGATCACCATATTGGTGCCGAAGACGCTGCGGACCCCCGATCAACACAGCCCACTGCTGTGCAGAACTCCCGAGCGCAAGCGGTCCCTCGGTCTCAGCCTCCCGGCAGCTTGGATTACAGGCGTGCGCCACCACGCCCGGCGAGAAGCAGCCTCGCTCTTTTTCTCATCTTCGTGTGCTGTGAGCCAAGCCCAGGGGACAGCTCGGGTTTGAAACGCTAGGATCTCAGGCTGGCAGGTGGCTGCCCCGAAAAATGCGGAAAAAACTGCTGAAAAATGCTTCGTCCTGTCCTGTTGTCGAGCTCGTCCAAAAAGCACCAGCTGGCAGTATTGCTCTCGTAGACTTTCTAGAACGCACGCATTACATCCGTTCTTCTTTGCTTTGACATCACTTGAGCTGAAATGCAAAAAAAGTCACGACACCCGCTCTTCCAGCACTTGGTTCAGGCCCCTCGCTTAAAGTTACGGCGGGCTGTCCTAGAGAGAAGTCGGCGGAGCACGGAGATTTTTCACGAGAAGAAACAGAATTCCACAGTGAAACGATTGCAAGTACTGTACATTACGACATTAAGAAGTCTTCTTCCTTTTGAGATTTAAACCACTTTTGGGGGAAATATCATTACGCTGAAGAGTGCGAAATGGGTCGCAAATGTGAATATATGAAGGCGACTTTCATCCTTTGGAAAACCGTTCACATCTGTCCCTCTCTCCTTTTTTTTACAACGGGTAGTGGCAAACAGCCAGCGCCCCTTCTGCGAATGGCTCGTTGGTCTAGGGGTATGATTCTCGCTTAGGGTGCGAGAGGTCCCGGGTTCAAATCCCGGACGAGCCCGTTTTGTGCTCTGACTCGTGCGTAAGAGAGAGGCTTTCCCACTTGTGCTCTGCCCACGCAAAGCGAACTGCTTCACCGCCGTTCTCGTGTTGCAAGACGCCAGGAAGGCAGGCATTTTACCCGTCCATCCTTGCTTTGACAACACTTGAGCCGATGTCATACAATTCAAAGACAATGTATTAAAGGGTTCAGAGCAGAAGAAAAAAACTACAAAGGAAAAACTAACGACCCACGCAAACAAAAGAAAATCAAAGAGACTAAACAAAAGCAACAAACTTGACTCTAACACCCCGGACACAGATGAAGATTCCCTCCTTCCAAAGTTGTGGCAAAAGACCGCGTCCTACTCTGTTGCCCGGGCTGCACGACAGCTGCTGCTCACAGGAGCTGTCCCAGCACGCATCAGCACGGGGGCTTTCACCTGCTCCGTTTCCGACCTGGGTTGGTACACCCCTCTTTAGACAACCTGGTGAGCCCAAGCTCCCCCGGGATCACCATATTGGTGCCGAAGACGCTGCGGACCCCCGATCAACACAGCCCACTGCTGTGCAGAACTCCCGAGCGCAAGCGGTCCCTCGGTCTCAGCCTCCCGGCAGCTTGGATTACAGGCGTGCGCCACCACGCCCGGCGAGAAGCAGCCTCGCTCTTTTTCTCATCTTCGTGTGCTGTGAGCCAAGCCCAGGGGACAGCTCGGGTTTGAAACGCTAGGATCTCAGGCTGGCAGGTGGCTGCCCCGAAAAATGCGGAAAAAACTGCTGAAAAATGCTTCGTCCTGTCCTGTTGTCGAGCTCGTCCAAAAAGCACCAGCTGGCAGTATTGCTCTCGTAGACTTTCTAGAACGCACGCATTACATCCGTTCTTCTTTGCTTTGACATCACTTGAGCTGAAATGCAAAAAAAGTCACGACACCCGCTCTTCCAGCACTTGGTTCAGGCCCCTCGCTTAAAGTTACGGCGGGCTGTCCTAGAGAGAAGTCGGCGGAGCACGGAGATTTTTCACGAGAAGAAACAGAATTCCACAGTGAAACGATTGCAAGTACTGTACATTACGACATTAAGAAGTCTTCTTCCTTTTGAGATTTAAACCACTTTTGGGGGAAATATCATTACGCTGAAGAGTGCGAAATGGGTCGCAAATGTGAATATATGAAGGCGACTTTCATCCTTTGGAAAACCGTTCACATCTGTCCCTCTCTCCTTTTTTTTACAACGGGTAGTGGCAAACAGCCAGCGCCCCTTCTGCGAATGGCTCGTTGGTCTAGGGGTATGATTCTCGCTTAGGGTGCGAGAGGTCCCGGGTTCAAATCCCGGACGAGCCCGTTTTGTGCTCTGACTCGTGCGTAAGAGAGAGGCTTTCCCACTTGTGCTCTGCCCACGCAAAGCGAACTGCTTCACCGCCGTTCTCGTGTTGCAAGACGCCAGGAAGGCAGGCATTTTACCCGTCCATCCTTGCTTTGACAACACTTGAGCGGATGTCATACAATTCAAAGACAATGTATTAAAGGGTTCAGAGCAGAAGAAAAAAACTACAAAGGAAAAACTAACGACCCACGCAAACAAAAGAAAATCAAAGAGACTAAACAAAAGCAACAAACTTGACTCTAACACCCCGGACACAGATGAAGATTCCCTCCTTCCAAAGTTGTGGCAAAAGACCGCGTCCCACTCTGTTGCCCGGGCTGCACGACAGCTGCTGCTCACAGGAGCTGTCCCAGCACGCATCAGCACGGGGGCTTTCACCTGCTCCGTTTCCGACCTGGGTTGGTACACCCCTCTTTAGACAACCTGGTGAGCCCAAGCTCCCCCGGGATCACCATATTGGTGCCGAAGACGCTGCGGACCCCCGATCAACACAGCCCACTGCTGTGCAGAACTCCCGAGCGCAAGCGGTCCCTCGGTCTCAGCCTCCCGGCAGCTTGGATTACAGGCGTGCGCCACCACGCCCGGCGAGAAGCAGCCTCGCTCTTTTTCTCATCTTCGTGTGCTGTGAGCCAAGCCCAGGGGACAGCTCGGGTTTGAAACGCTAGGATCTCAGGCTGGCAGGTGGCTGCCCCGAAAAATGCGGAAAAAACTGCTGAAAAATGCTTCGTCCTGTCCTGTTGTCGAGCTCGTCCAAAAAGCACCAGCTGGCAGTATTGCTCTCGTAGACTTTCTAGAACGCACGCATTACATCCGTTCTTCTTTGCTTTGACATCACTTGAGCTGAAATGCAAAAAAAGTCACGACACCCGCTCTTCCAGCACTTGGTTCAGGCCCCTCGCTTAAAGTTACGGCGGGCTGTCCTAGAGAGAAGTCGGCGGAGCACGGAGATTTTTCACGAGAAGAAACAGAATTCCACAGTGAAACGATTGCAAGTACTGTACATTACGACATTAAGAAGTCTTCTTCCTTTTGAGATTTAAACCACTTTTGGGGGAAATATCATTACGCTGAAGAGTGCGAAATGGGTCGCAAATGTGAATATATGAAGGCGACTTTCATCCTTTGGAAAACCGTTCACATCTGTCCCTCTCTCCTTTTTTTTACAACGAGTAGTGGCAAACAGCCAGCGCCCCTTCTGCGAATGGCTCGTTGGTCTAGGGGTATGATTCTCGCTTAGGGTGCGAGAGGTCCCGGGTTCAAATCCCGGACGAGCCCGTTTTGTGCTCTGACTCGTGCGTAAGAGAGAGGCTTTCCCACTTGTGCTCTGCCCACGCAAAGCGAACTGCTTCACCGCCGTTCTCGTGTTGCAAGACGCCAGGAAGGCAGGCATTTTACCCGTCCATCCTTGCTTTGACAACACTTGAGCGGATGTCATGCAATTCAAAGACAATGTATTAAAGGGTTCAGAGCAGAAGAAAAAAACTACAAAGGAAAAACTAACGACCCACGCAAACAAAAGAAAATCAAAGAGACTAAACAAAAGCAACAAACTTGACTCTAACACCCCGGTCACAGATGAAGATTCCCTCCTTCCAAAGTTGTGGCAAAAGACCGCGTCCCACTCTGTTGCCCGGGCTGCACGACAGCTGCTGCTCACAGGAGCTGTCCCAGCACGCATCAGCACGGGGGCTTTCACCTGCTCCGTTTCCGACCTGGGTTGGAACACCCGTCTTTAGACAACCTGGTGAGCCCAAGCTCCCCCGGGATCACCATATTGGTGCCGAAGACGCTGCGGACCCCCGATCAACACAGCCCACTGCTGTGCAGAACTCCCGAGCGCAAGCGGTCCCTCGGTCTCAGCCTCCCGGCAGCTTGGATTACAGGCGTGCGCCACCACGCCCGGCGAGAAGCAGCCTCGCTCTTTTTCTCATCTTCGTGTGCTGTGAGCCAAGCCCAGGGGACAGCTCGGGTTTGAAACGCTAGGATCTCAGGCTGGCAGGTGGCTGCCCCGAAAAATGCGGAAAAAACTGCTGAAAAATGCTTCGTCCTGTCCTGTTGTCGAGCTCGTCCAAAAAGCACCAGCTGGCAGTATTGCTCTCGTAGACTTTCTAGAACGCACGCATTACATCCGTTCTTCTTTGCTTTGACATCACTTGAGCTGAAATGCAAAAAAAGTCACGACACCCGCTCTTCCAGCACTTGGTTCAGGCCCCTCGCTTAAAGTTACGGCGGGCTGTCCTAGAGAGAAGTCGGCGGAGCACGGAGATTTTTCACGAGAAGAAACAGAATTCCACAGTGAAACGATTGCAAGTACTGTACATTACGACATTAAGAAGTCTTCTTCCTTTTGAGATTTAAACCACTTTTGGGGGAAATATCATTACGCTGAAGAGTGCGAAATGGGTCGCAAATGTGAATATATGAAGGCGACTTTCATCCTTTGGAAAACCGTTCACATCTGTCCCTCTCTCCTTTTTTTTACAACGGGTAGTGGCAAACAGCCAGCGCCCCTTCTGCGAATGGCTCGTTGGTCTAGGGGTATGATTCTCGCTTAGGGTGCGAGAGGTCCCGGGTTCAAATCCCGGACGAGCCCGTTTTGTGCTCTGACTCGTGCGTAAGAGAGAGGCTTTCCCACTTGTGCTCTGCCCACGCAAAGCGAACTGCTTCACCGCCGTTCTCGTGTTGCAAGACGCCAGGAAGGCAGGCATTTTACCCGTCCATCCTTGCTTTGACAACACTTGAGCGGATGTCATGCAATTCAAAGACAATGTATTAAAGGGTTCAGAGCAGAAGAAAAAAACTACAAAGGAAAAACTAACGACCCACGCAAACAAAAGAAAATCAAAGAGACTAAACAAAAGCAACAAACTTGACTCTAACACCCCGGACACAGATGAAGATTCCCTCCTTCCAAAGTTGTGGCAAAAGACCGCGTCCCACTCTGTTGCCCGGGCTGCACGACAGCTGCTGCTCACAGGAGCTGTCCCAGCACGCATCAGCACGGGGGCTTTCACCTGCTCCGTTCCCGACCTGGGTTGGTACACCCCTCTTTAGACAACCTGGTGAGCCCAAGCTCCCCCGGGATCACCATATTGGTGCCGAAGACGCTGCGGACCCCCGATCAACACAGCCCACTGCTGTGCAGAACTCCCGAGCGCAAGCGGTCCCTCGGTCTCAGCCTCCCGGCAGCTTGGATTACAGGCGTGCGCCACCACGCCCGGCGAGAAGCAGCCTCGCTCTTTTTCTCATCTTCGTGTGCTGTGAGCCAAGCCCAGGGGACAGCTCGGGTTTGAAACGCTAGGATCTCAGGCTGGCAGGTGGCTGCCCCGAAAAATGCGGAAAAAACTGCTGAAAAATGCTTCGTCCTGTCCTGTTGTCGAGCTCGTCCAAAAAGCACCAGCTGGCAGTATTGCTCTCGTAGACTTTCTAGAACGCACGCATTACATCCGTTCTTCTTTGCTTTGACATCACTTGAGCTGAAATGCAAAAAAAGTCACGACACCCGCTCTTCCAGCACTTGGTTCAGGCCCCTCGCTTAAAGTTACGGCGGGCTGTCCTAGAGAGAAGTCGGCGGAGCACGGAGATTTTTCACGAGAAGAAACAGAATTCCACAGTGAAACGATTGCAAGTACTGTACATTGCGACATTAAGAAGTCTTCTTCCTTTTGAGATTTAAACCACTTTTGGGGGAAATATCATTACGCTGAAGAGTGCGAAATGGGTCGCAAATGTGAATATATGAAGGCGACTTTCATCCTTTGGAAAACCGTTCACATCTGTCCCTCTCTCCTTTTTTTTACAACGAGTAGTGGCAAACAGCCAGCACCCCTTCTGCGAATGGCTCGTTGGTCTAGGGGTATGATTCTCGCTTAGGGTGCGAGAGGTCCCGGGTTCAAATCCCGGACGAGCCCGTTTTGTGCTCTGACTCGTGCGTAAGAGAGAGGCTTTCCCACTTGTGCTCTGCCCACGCAAAGCGAACTGCTTCACCGCCGTTCTCGTGTTGCAAGACGCCAGGAAGGCAGGCATTTTACCCGTCCATGCTTGCTTTGACAACACTTGAGCGGATGTCATGCAATTCAAAGACAATGTATTAAAGGGTTCAGAGCAGAAGAAAAAAACTACAAAGGAAAAACTAACGACCCACGCAAACAAAAGAAAATCAAAGAGACTAAACAAAAGCAACAAACTTGACTCTAACACCCCGGACACAGATGAAGATTCCCTCCTTCCAAAGTTGTGGCAAAAGACCGCGTCCCACTCTGTTGCCCGGGCTGCACGACAGCTGCTGCTCACAGGAGCTGTCCCAGCACGCATCAGCACGGGGGCTTTCACCTGCTCCGTTTCCGACCTGGGTTGGTACACCCCTCTTTAGACAAC
This sequence comes from Atractosteus spatula, assembly GCF_055471065.1. Lineage (NCBI taxonomy): Eukaryota > Metazoa > Chordata > Actinopteri > Semionotiformes > Lepisosteidae > Atractosteus > Atractosteus spatula. The sequence goes on along the minus strand of NC_142710.1, from coordinate 7,011,822 downwards.
CTGGTGAGCCCAAGCTCCCCCGGGATCACCATATTGGTGCCGAAGACGCTGCGGACCCCCGATCAACACAGCCCACTGCTGTGCAGAACTCCCGAGCGCAAGCGGTCCCTCGGTCTCAGCCTCCCGGCAGCTTGGATTACAGGCGTGCGCCACCACGCCCGGCGAGAAGCAGCCTCGCTCTTTTTCTCATCTTCGTGTGCTGTGAGCCAAGCCCAGGGGACAGCTCGGGTTTGAAACGCTAGGATCTCAGGCTGGCAGGTGGCTGCCCCGAAAAATGCGGAAAAAACTGCTGAAAAATGCTTCGTCCTGTCCTGTTGTCGAGCTCGTCCAAAAAGCACCAGCTGGCAGTATTGCTCTCGTAGACTTTCTAGAACGCACGCATTACATCCGTTCTTCTTTGCTTTGACATCACTTGAGCTGAAATGCAAAAAAAGTCACGACACCCGCTCTTCCAGCACTTGGTTCAGGCCCCTCGCTTAAAGTTACGGCGGGCTGTCCTAGAGAGAAGTCGGCGGAGCACGGAGATTTTTCACGAGAAGAAACAGAATTCCACAGTGAAACGATTGCAAGTACTGTACATTACGACATTAAGAAGTCTTCTTCCTTTTGAGATTTAAACCACTTTTGGGGGAAATATCATTACGCTGAAGAGTGCGAAATGGGTCGCAAATGTGAATATATGAAGGCGACTTTCATCCTTTGGAAAACCGTTCACATCTGTCCCTCTCTCCTTTTTTTTACAACGGGTAGTGGCAAACAGCCAGCGCCCCTTCTGCGAATGGCTCGTTGGTCTAGGGGTATGATTCTCGCTTAGGGTGCGAGAGGTCCCGGGTTCAAATCCCGGACGAGCCCGTTTTGTGCTCTGACTCGTGCGTAAGAGAGAGGCTTTCCCACTTGTGCTCTGCCCACGCAAAGCGAACTGCTTCACCGCCGTTCTCGTGTTGCAAGACGCCAGGAAGGCAGGCATTTTACCCGTCCATCCTTGCTTTGACAACACTTGAGCGGATGTCATACAATTCAAAGACAATGTATTAAAGGGTTCAGAGCAGAAGAAAAAAACTACAAAGGAAAAACTAACGACCCACGCAAACAACAGAAAATCAAAGAGACTAAACAAAAGCAACAAACTTGACTCTAACACCCCGGACACAGATGAAGATTCCCTCCTTCCAAAGTTGTGGCAAAAGACCGCGTCCCACTCTGTTGCCCGGGCTGCACGACAGCTGCTGCTCACAGGAGCTGTCCCAGCACGCATCAGCACGGGGGCTTTCACCTGCTCCGTTTCCGACCTGGGTTGGAACACCCCTCTTTAGACAACCTGGTGAGCCCAAGCTCCCCCGGGATCACCATATTGGTGCCGAAGACGCTGCGGACCCCCGATCAACACAGCCCACTGCTGTGCAGAACTCCCGAGCGCAAGCGGTCCCTCGGTCTCAGCCTCCCGGCAGCTTGGATTACAGGCGTGCGCCACCACGCCCGGCGAGAAGCAGCCTCGCTCTTTTTCTCATCTTCGTGTGCTGTGAGCCAAGCCCAGGGGACAGCTCGGGTTTGAAACGCTAGGATCTCAGGCTGGCAGGTGGCTGCCCCGAAAAATGCGGAAAAAACTGCTGAAAAATGCTTCGTCCTGTCCTGTTGTCGAGCTCGTCCAAAAAGCACCAGCTGGCAGTATTGCTCTCGTAGACTTTCTAGAACGCACGCATTACATCCGTTCTTCTTTGCTTTGACATCACTTGAGCTGAAATGCAAAAAAAGTCACGACACCCGCTCTTCCAGCACTTGGTTCAGGCCCCTCGCTTAAAGTTACGGCGGGCTGTCCTAGAGAGAAGTCGGCGGAGCACGGAGATTTTTCACGAGAAGAAACAGAATTCCACAGTGAAACGATTGCAAGTACTGTACATTACGACATTAAGAAGTCTTCTTCCTTTTGAGATTTAAACCACTTTTGGGGGAAATATCATTACGCTGAAGAGTGCGAAATGGGTCGCAAATGTGAATATATGAAGGCGACTTTCATCCTTTGGAAAACCGTTCACATCTGTCCCTCTCTCCTTTTTTTTACAACGGGTAGTGGCAAACAGCCAGCGCCCCTTCTGCGAATGGCTCGTTGGTCTAGGGGTATGATTCTCGCTTAGGGTGCGAGAGGTCCCGGGTTCAAATCCCGGACGAGCCCGTTTTGTGCTCTGACTCGTGCGTAAGAGAGAGGCTTTCCCACTTGTGCTCTGCCCACGCAAAGCGAACTGCTTCACCGCCGTTCTCGTGTTGCAAGACGCCAGGAAGGCAGGCATTTTACCCGTCCATCCTTGCTTTGACAACACTTGAGCGGATGTCATACAATTCAAAGACAATGTATTAAAGGGTTCAGAGCAGAAGAAAAAAACTACAAAGGAAAAACTAACGACCCACGCAAACAACAGAAAATCAAAGAGACTAAACAAAAGCAACAAACTTGACTCTAACACCCCGGACACAGATGAAGATTCCCTCCTTCCAAAGTTGTGGCAAAAGACCGCGTCCCACTCTGTTGCCCGGGCTGCACGACAGCTGCTGCTCACAGGAGCTGTCCCAGCACGCATCAGCACGGGGGCTTTCACCTGCTCCGTTTCCGACCTGGGTTGGTACACCCCTCTTTAGACAACCTGGTGAGCCCAAGCTCCCCCGGGATCACCATATTGGTGCCGAAGACGCTGCGGACCCCCGATCAACACAGCCCACTGCTGTGCAGAACTCCCGAGCGCAAGCGGTCCCTCGGTCTCAGCCTCCCGGCAGCTTGGATTACAGGCGTGCGCCACCACGCCCGGCGAGAAGCAGCCTCGCTCTTTTTCTCATCTTCGTGTGCTGTGAGCCAAGCCCAGGGGACAGCTCGGGTTTGAAACGCTAGGATCTCAGGCTGGCAGGTGGCTGCCCCGAAAAATGCGGAAAAAACTGCTGAAAAATGCTTCGTCCTGTCCTGTTGTCGAGCTCGTCCAAAAAGCACCAGCTGGCAGTATTGCTCTCGTAGACTTTCTAGAACGCACGCATTACATCCGTTCTTCTTTGCTTTGACATCACTTGAGCTGAAATGCAAAAAAAGTCACGACACCCGCTCTTCCAGCACTTGGTTCAGGCCCCTCGCTTAAAGTTACGGCGGGCTGTCCTAGAGAGAAGTCGGCGGAGCACGGAGATTTTTCACGAGAAGAAACAGAATTCCACAGTGAAACGATTGCAAGTACTGTACATTACGACATTAAGAAGTCTTCTTCCTTTTGAGATTTAAACCACTTTTGGGGGAAATATCATTACGCTGAAGAGTGCGAAATGGGTCGCAAATGTGAATATATGAAGGCGACTTTCATCCTTTGGAAAACCGTTCACATCTGTCCCTCTCTCTTTTTTTTTACAACGAGTAGTGGCAAACAGCCAGCACCCCTTCTGCGAATGGCTCGTTGGTCTAGGGGTATGATTCTCGCTTAGGGTGCGAGAGGTCCCGGGTTCAAATCCCGGACGAGCCCGTTTTGTGCTCTGACTCGTGCGTAAGAGAGAGGCTTTCCCACTTGTGCTCTGCCCACGCAAAGCGAACTGCTTCACCGCCGTTCTCGTGTTGCAAGACGCCAGGAAGGCAGGCATTTTACCCGTCCATGCTTGCTTTGACAACACTTGAGCGGATGTCATGCAATTCAAAGACAATGTATTAAAGGGTTCAGAGCAGAAGAAAAAAACTACAAAGGAAAAACTAACGACCCACGCAAACAAAAGAAAATCAAAGAGACTAAACAAAAGCAACAAACTTGACTCTAACACCCCGGACACAGATGAAGATTCCCTCCTTCCAAAGTTGTGGCAAAAGACCGCGTCCCACTCTGTTGCCCGGGCTGCACGACAGCTGCTGCTCACAGGAGCTGTCCCAGCACGCATCAGCACGGGGGCTTTCACCTGCTCCGTTTCCGACCTGGGTTGGTACACCCCTCTTTAGACAACCTGGTGAGCCCAAGCTCCCCCGGGATCACCATATTGGTGCCGAAGACGCTGCGGACCCCCGATCAACACAGCCCACTGCTGTGCAGAACTCCCGAGCGCAAGCGGTCCCTCGGTCTCAGCCTCCCGGCAGCTTGGATTACAGGCGTGCGCCACCACGCCCGGCGAGAAGCAGCCTCGCTCTTTTTCTCATCTTCGTGTGCTGTGAGCCAAGCCCAGGGGACAGCTCGGGTTTGAAACGCTAGGATCTCAGGCTGGCAGGTGGCTGCCCCGAAAAATGCGGAAAAAACTGCTGAAAAATGCTTCGTCCTGTCCTGTTGTCGAGCTCGTCCAAAAAGCACCAGCTGGCAGTATTGCTCTCGTAGACTTTCTAGAACGCACGCATTACATCCGTTCTTCTTTGCTTTGACATCACTTGAGCTGAAATGCAAAAAAAGTCACGACACCCGCTCTTCCAGCACTTGGTTCAGGCCCCTCGCTTAAAGTTACGGCGGGCTGTCCTAGAGAGAAGTCGGCGGAGCACGGAGATTTTTCACGAGAAGAAACAGAATTCCACAGTGAAACGATTGCAAGTACTGTACATTACGACATTAAGAAGTCTTCTTCCTTTTGAGATTTAAACCACTTTTGGGGGAAATATCATTACGCTGAAGAGTGCGAAATGGGTCGCAAATGTGAATATATGAAGGCGACTTTCATCCTTTGGAAAACCGTTCACATCTGTCCCTCTCTCCTTTTTTTTACAACGGGTAGTGGCAAACAGCCAGCGCCCCTTCTGCGAATGGCTCGTTGGTCTAGGGGTATGATTCTCGCTTAGGGTGCGAGAGGTCCCGGGTTCAAATCCCGGACGAGCCCGTTTTGTGCTCTGACTCGTGCGTAAGAGAGAGGCTTTCCCACTTGTGCTCTGCCCACGCAAAGCGAACTGCTTCACCGCCGTTCTCGTGTTGCAAGACGCCAGGAAGGCAGGCATTTTACCCGTCCATCCTTGCTTTGACAACACTTGAGCGGATGTCATACAATTCAAAGACAATGTATTAAAGTGTTCAGAGCAGAAGAAAAAAACTAGAAAGGAAAAACTAACGACCCACGCAAACAACAGAAAATCAAAGAGACTAAACAAAAGCAACAAACTTGACTCTAACACCCCGGACACAGATGAAGATTCCCTCCTTCCAAAGTTGTGGCAAAAGACCGCGTCCCACTCTGTTGCCCGGGCTGCACGACAGCTGCTGCTCACAGGAGCTGTCCCAGCACGCATCAGCACGGGGGCTTTCACCTGCTCCGTTTCCGACCTGGGTTGGTACACCCCTCTTTAGACAACCTGGTGAGCCCAAGCTCCCCCGGGATCACCATATTGGTGCCGAAGACGCTGCGGACCCCCGATCAACACAGCCCACTGCTGTGCAGAACTCCCGAGCGCAAGCGGTCCCTCGGTCTCAGCCTCCCGGCAGCTTGGATTACAGGCGTGCGCCACCACGCCCGGCGAGAAGCAGCCTCGCTCTTTTTCTCATCTTCGTGTGCTGTGAGCCAAGCCCAGGGGACAGCTCGGGTTTGAAACGCTAGGATCTCAGGCTGGCAGGTGGCTGCCCCGAAAAATGCGGAAAAAACTGCTGAAAAATGCTTCGTCCTGTCCTGTTGTCGAGCTCGTCCAAAAAGCACCAGCTGGCAGTATTGCTCTCGTAGACTTTCTAGAACGCACGCATTACATCCGTTCTTCTTTGCTTTGACATCACTTGAGCTGAAATGCAAAAAAAGTCACGACACCCGCTCTTCCAGCACTTGGTTCAGGCCCCTCGCTTAAAGTTACGGCGGGCTGTCCTAGAGAGAAGTCGGCGGAGCACGGAGATTTTTCACGAGAACAAACAGAATTCCACAGTGAAACGATTGCAAGTACTGTACATTACGACATTAAGAAGTCTTCTTCCTTTTGAGATTTAAACCACTTTTGGGGGAAATATCATTACGCTGAAGAGTGCGAAATGGGTCGCAAATGTGAATATATGAAGGCGACTTTCATCCTTTGGAAAACCGTTCACATCTGTCCCTCTCTCCTTTTTTTTACAACGGGTAGTGGCAAACAGCCAGCGCCCCTTCTGCGAATGGCTCGTTGGTCTAGGGGTATGATTCTCGCTTAGGGTGCGAGAGGTCCCGGGTTCAAATCCCGGACGAGCCCGTTTTGTGCTCTGACTCGTGCGTAAGAGAGAGGCTTTCCCACTTGTGCTCTGCCCACGCAAAGCGAACTGCTTCACCGCCGTTCTCGTGTTGCAAGACGCCAGGAAGGCAGGCATTTTACCCGTCCATCCTTGCTTTGACAACACTTGAGCGGATGTCATACAATTCAAAGACAATGTATTAAAGGGTTCAGAGCAGAAGAAAAAAACTACAAAGGAAAAACTAACGACCCACGCAAACAACAGAAAATCAAAGAGACTAAACAAAAGCAACAAACTTGACTCTAACACCCCGGACACAGATGAAGATTCCCTCCTTCCAAAGTTGTGGCAAAAGACCGCGTCCCACTCTGTTGCCCGGGCTGCACGACAGCTGCTGCTCACAGGAGCTGTCCCAGCACGCATCAGCACGGGGGCTTTCACCTGCTCCGTTTCCGACCTGGGTTGGTACACCCCTCTTTAGACAACCTGGTGAGCCCAAGCTCCCCCGGGATCACCATATTGGTGCCGAAGACGCTGCGGACCCCCGATCAACACAGCCCACTGCTGTGCAGAACTCCCGAGCGCAAGCGGTCCCTCGGTCTCAGCCTCCCGGCAGCTTGGATTACAGGCGTGCGCCACCACGCCCGGCGAGAAGCAGCCTCGCTCTTTTTCTCATCTTCGTGTGCTGTGAGCCAAGCCCAGGGGACAGCTCGGGTTTGAAACGCTAGGATCTCAGGCTGGCAGGTGGCTGCCCCGAAAAATGCGGAAAAAACTGCTGAAAAATGCTTCGTCCTGTCCTGTTGTCGAGCTCGTCCAAAAAGCACCAGCTGGCAGTATTGCTCTCGTAGACTTTCTAGAACGCACGCATTACATCCGTTCTTCTTTGCTTTGACATCACTTGAGCTGAAATGCAAAAAAAGTCACGACACCCGCTCTTCCAGCACTTGGTTCAGGCCCCTCGCTTAAAGTTACGGCGGGCTGTCCTAGAGAGAAGTCGGCGGAGCACGGAGATTTTTCACGAGAACAAACAGAATTCCACAGTGAAACGATTTCAAGTACTGTACATTACGACATTAAGAAGTCTTCTTCCTTTTGAGATTTAAACCACTTTTGGGGGAAATATCATTACGCTGAAGAGTGCGAAATGGGTCGCAAATGTGAATATATGAAGGCGACTTTCATCCTTTGGAAAACCGTTCACATCTGTCCCTCTCTCCTTTTTTTTACAACGGGTAGTGGCAAACAGCCAGCGCCCCTTCTGCGAATGGCTCGTTGGTCTAGGGGTATGATTCTCGCTTAGGGTGCGAGAGGTCCCGGGTTCAAATCCCGGACGAGCCCGTTTTGTGCTCTGACTCGTGCGTAAGAGAGAGGCTTTCCCACTTGTGCTCTGCCCACGCAAAGCGAACTGCTTCACCGCCGTTCTCGTGTTGCAAGACGCCAGGAAGGCAGGCATTTTACCCGTCCATCCTTGCTTTGACAACACTTGAGCGGATGTCATACAATTCAAAGACAATGTATTAAAGGGTTCAGAGCAGAAGAAAAAAACTACAAAGGAAAAACTAACGACCCACGCAAACAACAGAAAATCAAAGAGACTAAACAAAAGCAACAAACTTGACTCTAACACCCCGGACACAGATGAAGATTCCCTCCTTCCAAAGTTGTGGCAAAAGACCGCGTCCCACTCTGTTGCCCGGGCTGCACGACAGCTGCTGCTCACAGGAGCTGTCCCAGCACGCATCAGCACGGGGGCTTTCACCTGCTCCGTTTCCGACCTGGGTTGGTACACCCCTCTTTAGACAACCTGGTGAGCCCAAGCTCCCCCGGGATCACCATATTGGTGCCGAAGACGCTGCGGACCCCCGATCAACACAGCCCACTGCTGTGCAGAACTCCCGAGCGCAAGCGGTCCCTCGGTCTCAGCCTCCCGGCAGCTTGGATTACAGGCGTGCGCCACCACGCCCGGCGAGAAGCAGCCTCGCTCTTTTTCTCATCTTCGTGTGCTGTGAGCCAAGCCCAGGGGACAGCTCGGGTTTGAAACGCTAGGATCTCAGGCTGGCAGGTGGCTGCCCCGAAAAATGCGGAAAAAACTGCTGAAAAATGCTTCGTCCTGTCCTGTTGTCGAGCTCGTCCAAAAAGCACCAGCTGGCAGTATTGCTCTCGTAGACTTTCTAGAACGCACGCATTACATCCGTTCTTCTTTGCTTTGACATCACTTGAGCTGAAATGCAAAAAAAGTCACGACACCCGCTCTTCCAGCACTTGGTTCAGGCCCCTCGCTTAAAGTTACGGCGGGCTGTCCTAGAGAGAAGTCGGCGGAGCACGGAGATTTTTCACGAGAACAAACAGAATTCCACAGTGAAACGATTTCAAGTACTGTACATTACGACATTAAGAAGTCTTCTTCCTTTTGAGATTTAAACCACTTTTGGGGGAAATATCATTACGCTGAAGAGTGCGAAATGGGTCGCAAATGTGAATATATGAAGGCGACTTTCATCCTTTGGAAAACCGTTCACATCTGTCCCTCTCTCCTTTTTTTTACAACGGGTAGTGGCAAACAGCCAGCGCCCCTTCTGCGAATGGCTCGTTGGTCTAGGGGTATGATTCTCGCTTAGGGTGCGAGAGGTCCCGGGTTCAAATCCCGGACGAGCCCGTTTTGTGCTCTGACTCGTGCGTAAGAGAGAGGCTTTCCCACTTGTGCTCTGCCCACGCAAAGCGAACTGCTTCACCGCCGTTCTCGTGTTGCAAGACGCCAGGAAGGCAGGCATTTTACCCGTCCATCCTTGCTTTGACAACACTTGAGCGGATGTCATACAATTCAAAGACAATGTATTAAAGGGTTCAGAGCAGAAGAAAAAAACTACAAAGGAAAAACTAACGACCCACGCAAACAACAGAAAATCAAAGAGACTAAACAAAAGCAACAAACTTGACTCTAACACCCCGGACACAGATGAAGATTCCCTCCTTCCAAAGTTGTGGCAAAAGACCGCGTCCCACTCTGTTGCCCGGGCTGCACGACAGCTGCTGCTCACAGGAGCTGTCCCAGCACGCATCAGCACGGGGGCTTTCACCTGCTCCGTTTCCGACCTGGGTTGGTACACCCCTCTTTAGACAACCTGGTGAGCCCAAGCTCCCCCGGGATCACCATATTGGTGCCGAAGACGCTGCGGACCCCCGATCAACACAGCCCACTGCTGTGCAGAACTCCCGAGCGCAAGCGGTCCCTCGGTCTCAGCCTCCCGGCAGCTTGGATTACAGGCGTGCGCCACCACGCCCGGCGAGAAGCAGCCTCGCTCTTTTTCTCATCTTCGTGTGCTGTGAGCCAAGCCCAGGGGACAGCTCGGGTTTGAAACGCTAGGATCTCAGGCTGGCAGGTGGCTGCCCCGAAAAATGCGGAAAAAACTGCTGAAAAATGCTTCGTCCTGTCCTGTTGTCGAGCTCGTCCAAAAAGCACCAGCTGGCAGTATTGCTCTCGTAGACTTTCTAGAACGCACGCATTACATCCGTTCTTCTTTGCTTTGACATCACTTGAGCTGAAATGCAAAAAAAGTCACGACACCCGCTCTTCCAGCACTTGGTTCAGGCCCCTCGCTTAAAGTTACGGCGGGCTGTCCTAGAGAGAAGTCGGCGGAGCACGGAGATTTTTCACGAGAAGAAACAGAATTCCACAGTGAAACGATTGCAAGTACTGTACATTACGACATTAAGAAGTCTTCTTCCTTTTGAGATTTAAACCACTTTTGGGGGAAATATCATTACGCTGAAGAGTGCGAAATGGGTCGCAAATGTGAATATATGAAGGCGACTTTCATCCTTTGGAAAACCGTTCACATCTGTCCCTCTCTCCTTTTTTTTACAACGAGTACTGGCAAACAGCCAGCAACCCCTCCGCGAGTGTCTCGTTGGTCTAGGGGTATGATTCTCGCTTAGGGTGCGAGAGGTCCCGGGTTCAAATCCCGGACGAGCCCGTTTTGTGCTCTGACTCGTGCGTAAGCGAGAGGCTTTCCCACTTGTCCTCTGCCCACGCAAAGCGAACTGCTTCACCGCCGTTCTCGTGTTGCAAGACGCCAGGAAGGCAGGCATTTTACCCGTCCATCCTTGCTTTGACAACACTTGAGCGGATGTCATACAATTCAAAGACAATGTATTAAAGGGTTCAGAGCAGAAGAAAAAAACTACAAAGGAAAAACTAACGACCCACGCAAACAAAAGAAAATCAAAGAGACTAAACAAAAGCAACAAACTTGACTCTAACACCCCGGACACAGATGAAGATTCCCTCCTTCCAAAGTTGTGGCAAAAGACCGCGTCCCACTCTGTTGCCCGGGCTGCACGACAGCTGCTGCTCACAGGAGCTGTCCCAGCACGCATCAGCACGGGGGCTTTCACCTGCTCCGTTTCCGACCTGGGTTGGTACACCCCTCTTTAGACAACCTGGTGAGCCCAAGCTCCCCCGGGATCACCATATTGGTGCCGAAGACGCTGCGGACCCCCGATCAACACAGCCCACTGCTGTGCAGAACTCCCGAGCGCAAGCGGTCCCTCGGTCTCAGCCTCCCGGCAGCTTGGATTACAGGCGTGCGCCACCACGCCCGGCGAGGAGCAGCCTCGCTCTTTTTCTCATCTTCGTGTGCTGTGAGCCAAGCCCAGGGGACAGCTCGGGTTTGAAACGCTAGGATCTCAGGCTGGCAGGTGGCTGCCCCGAAAAATGCGGAAAAAACTGCTGAAAAATGCTTCGTCCTGTCCTGTTGTCGAGCTCGTCCAAAAAGCACCAGCTGGCAGTATTGCTCTCGTAGACTTTCTAGAACGCACGCATTACATCCGTTCTTCTTTGCTTTGACATCACTTGAGCTGAAATGCAAAAAAAGTCACGACACCCGCTCTTCCAGCACTTGGTTCAGGCCCCTCGCTTAAAGTTACGGCGGGCTGTCCTAGAGAGAAGTCGGCGGAGCACGGAGATTTTTCACGAGAAGAAACAGAATTCCACAGTGAAACGATTGCAAGTACTGTACATTACGACATTAAGAAGTCTTCTTCCTTTTGAGATTTAAACCACTTTTGGGGGAAATATCATTACGCTGAAGAGTGCGAAATGGGTCGCAAATGTGAATATATGAAGGCGACTTTCATCCTTTGGAAAACCGTTCACATCTGTCCCTCTCTCCTTTTTTTTACAACGGGTAGTGGCAAACAGCCAGCGCCCCTTCTGCGAATGGCTCGTTGGTCTAGGGGTATGATTCTCGCTTAGGGTGCGAGAGGTCCCGGGTTCAAATCCCGGACGAGCCCGTTTTGTGCTCTGACTCGTGCGTAAGAGAGAGGCTTTCCCACTTGTGCTCTGCCCACGCAAAGCGAACTGCTTCACCGCCGTTCTCGTGTTGCAAGACGCCAGGAAGGCAGGCATTTTACCCGTCCATCCTTGCTTTGACAACACTTGAGCGGATGTCATACAATTCAAAGACAATGTATTAAAGGGTTCAGAGCAGAAGAAAAAAACTACAAAGGAAAAACTAACGACCCACGCAAACAACAGAAAATCAAAGAGACTAAACAAAAGCAACAAACTTGACTCTAACACCCCGGACACAGATGAAGATTCCCTCCTTCCAAAGTTGTGGCAAAAGACCGCGTCCCACTCTGTTGCCCGGGCTGCACGACAGCTGCTGCTCACAGGAGCTGTCCCAGCACGCATCAGCACGGGGGCTTTCACCTGCTCCGTTTCCGACCTGGGTTGGTACACCCCTCTTTAGACAACCTGGTGAGCCCAAGCTCCCCCGGGATCACCATATTGGTGCCGAAGACGCTGCGGACCCCCGATCAACACAGCCCACTGCTGTGCAGAACTCCCGAGCGCAAGCGGTCCCTCGGTCTCAGCCTCCCGGCAGCTTGGATTACAGGCGTGCGCCACCACGCCCGGCGAGAAGCAGCCTCGCTCTTTTTCTCATCTTCGTGTGCTGTGAGCCAAGCCCAGGGGACAGCTCGGGTTTGAAACGCTAGGATCTCAGGCTGGCAGGTGGCTGCCCCGAAAAATGCGGAAAAAACTGCTGAAAAATGCTTCGTCCTGTCCTGTTGTCGAGCTCGTCCAAAAAGCACCAGCTGGCAGTATTGCTCTCGTAGACTTTCTAGAACGCACGCATTACATCCGTTCTTCTTTGCTTTGACATCACTTGAGCTGAAATGCAAAAAAAGTCACGACACCCGCTCTTCCAGCACTTGGTTCAGGCCCCTCGCTTAAAGTTACGGCGGGCTGTCCTAGAGAGAAGTCGGCGGAGCACGGAGATTTTTCACGAGAAGAAACAGAATTCCACAGTGAAACGATTGCAAGTACTGTACATTACGACATTAAGAAGTCTTCTTCCTTTTGAGATTTAAACCACTTTTGGGGGAAATATCATTACGCTGAAGAGTGCGAAATGGGTCGCAAATGTGAATATATGAAGGCGACTTTCATCCTTTGGAAAACCGTTCACATCTGTCCCTCTCTCCTTTTTTTTACAACGAGTACTGGCAAACAGCCAGCAACCCCTCCGCGAGTGTCTCGTTGGTCTAGGGGTATGATTCTCGCTTAGGGTGCGAGAGGTCCCGGGTTCAAATCCCGGACGAGCCCGTTTTGTGCTCTGACTCGTGCGTAAGCGAGAGGCTTTCCCACTTGTCCTCTGCCCACGCAAAGCGAACTGCTTCACCGCCGTTCTCGTGTTGCAAGACGCCAGGAAGGCAGGCATTTTACCCGTCCATCCTTGCTTTGACAACACTTGAGCGGATGTCATACAATTCAAAGACAATGTATTAAAGGGTTCAGAGCAGAAGAAAAAAACTACAAAGGAAAAACTAACGACCCACGCAAACAAAAGAAAATCAAAGAGACTAAACAAAAGCAACAAACTTGACTCTAACACCCCGGACACAGATGAAGATTCCCTCCTTCCAAAGTTGTGGCAAAAGACCGCGTCCCACTCTGTTGCCCGGGCTGCACGACAGCTGCTGCTCACAGGAGCTGTCCCAGCACGCATCAGCACGGGGGCTTTCACCTGCTCCGTTTCCGACCTGGGTTGGTACACCCCTCTTTAGACAACCTGGTGAGCCCAAGCTCCCCCGGGATCACCATATTGGTGCCGAAGACGCTGCGGACCCCCGATCAACACAGCCCACTGCTGTGCAGAACTCCCGAGCGCAAGCGGTCCCTCGGTCTCAGCCTCCCGGCAGCTTGGATTACAGGCGTGCGCCACCACGCCCGGCGAGGAGCAGCCTCGCTCTTTTTCTCATCTTCGTGTGCTGTGAGCCAAGCCCAGGGGACAGCTCGGGTTTGAAACGCTAGGATCTCAGGCTGGCAGGTGGCTGCCCCGAAAAATGCGGAAAAAACTGCTGAAAAATGCTTCGTCCTGTCCTGTTGTCGAGCTCGTCCAAAAAGCACCAGCTGGCAGTATTGCTCTCGTAGACTTTCTAGAACGCACGCATTACATCCGTTCTTCTTTGCTTTGACATCACTTGAGCTGAAATGCAAAAAAAGTCACGACACCCGCTCTTCCAGCACTTGGTTCAGGCCCCTCGCTTAAAGTTACGGCGGGCTGTCCTAGAGAGAAGTCGGCGGAGCACGGAGATTTTTCACGAGAAGAAACAGAATTCCACAGTGAAACGATTGCAAGTACTGTACATTACGACATTAAGAAGTCTTCTTCCTTTTGAGATTTAAACCACTTTTGGGGGAAATATCATTACGCTGAAGAGTGCGAAATGGGTCGCAAATGTGAATATATGAAGGCGACTTTCATCCTTTGGAAAACCGTTCACATCTGTCCCTCTCTCCTTTTTTTTACAACGAGTACTGGCAAACAGCCAGCAACCCCTCCGCGAGTGTCTCGTTGGTCTAGGGGTATGATTCTCGCTTAGGGTGCGAGAGGTCCCGGGTTCAAATCCCGGACGAGCCCGTTTTGTGCTCTGACTCGTGCGTAAGCGAGAGGCTTTCCCACTTGTCCTCTGCCCACGCAAAGCGAACTGCTTCACCGCCGTTCTCGTGTTGCAAGACGCCAGGAAGGCAGGCATTTTACCCGTCCATCCTTGCTTTGACAACACTTGAGCGGATGTCATACAATTCAAAGACAATGTATTAAAGGGTTCAGAGCAGAAGAAAAAAACTACAAAGGAAAAACTAACGACCCACGCAAACAAAAGAAAATCAAAGAGACTAAACAAAAGCAACAAACTTGACTCTAACACCCCGGACACAGATGAAGATTCCCTCCTTCCAAAGTTGTGGCAAAAGACCGCGTCCCACTCTGTTGCCCGGGCTGCACGACAGCTGCTGCTCACAGGAGCTGTCCCAGCACGCATCAGCACGGGGGCTTTCACCTGCTCCGTTTCCGACCTGGGTTGGTACACCCCTCTTTAGACAACCTGGTGAGCCCAAGCTCCCCCGGGATCACCATATTGGTGCCGAAGACGCTGCGGACCCCCGATCAACACAGCCCACTGCTGTGCAGAACTCCCGAGCGCAAGCGGTCCCTCGGTCTCAGCCTCCCGGCAGCTTGGATTACAGGCGTGCGCCACCACGCCCGGCGAGGAGCAGCCTCGCTCTTTTTCTCATCTTCGTGTGCTGTGAGCCAAGCCCAGGGGACAGCTCGGGTTTGAAACGCTAGGATCTCAGGCTGGCAGGTGGCTGCCCCGAAAAATGCGGAAAAAACTGCTGAAAAATGCTTCGTCCTGTCCTGTTGTCGAGCTCGTCCAAAAAGCACCAGCTGGCAGTATTGCTCTCGTAGACTTTCTAGAACGCACGCATTACATCCGTTCTTCTTTGCTTTGACATCACTTGAGCTGAAATGCAAAAAAAGTCACGACACCCGCTCTTCCAGCACTTGGTTCAGGCCCCTCGCTTAAAGTTACGGCGGGCTGTCCTAGAGAGAAGTCGGCGGAGCACGGAGATTTTTCACGAGAAGAAACAGAATTCCACAGTGAAACGATTGCAAGTACTGTACATTACGACATTAAGAAGTCTTCTTCCTTTTGAGATTTAAACCACTTTTGGGGGAAATATCATTACGCTGAAGAGTGCGAAATGGGTCGCAAATGTGAATATATGAAGGCGACTTTCATCCTTTGGAAAACCGTTCACATCTGTCCCTCTCTCCTTTTTTTTACAACGAGTACTGGCAAACAGCCAGCAACCCCTCCGCGAGTGTCTCGTTGGTCTAGGGGTATGATTCTCGCTTAGGGTGCGAGAGGTCCCGGGTTCAAATCCCGGACGAGCCCGTTTTGTGCTCTGACTCGTGCGTAAGCGAGAGGCTTTCCCACTTGTCCTCTGCCCACGCAAAGCGAACTGCTTCACCGCCGTTCTCGTGTTGCAAGACGCCAGGAAGGCAGGCATTTTACCCGTCCATCCTTGCTTTGACAACACTTGAGCGGATGTCATACAATTCAAAGACAATGTATTAAAGGGTTCAGAGCAGAAGAAAAAAACTACAAAGGAAAAACTAACGACCCACGCAAACAAAAGAAAATCAAAGAGACTAAACAAAAGCAACAAACTTGACTCTAACACCCCGGACACAGATGAAGATTCCCTCCTTCCAAAGTTGTGGCAAAAGACCGCGTCCCACTCTGTTGCCCGGGCTGCACGACAGCTGCTGCTCACAGGAGCTGTCCCAGCACGCATCAGCACGGGGGCTTTCACCTGCTCCGTTTCCGACCTGGGTTGGTACACCCCTCTTTAGACAACCTGGTGAGCCCAAGCTCCCCCGGGATCACCATATTGGTGCCGAAGACGCTGCGGACCCCCGATCAACACAGCCCACTGCTGTGCAGAACTCCCGAGCGCAAGCGGTCCCTCGGTCTCAGCCTCCCGGCAGCTTGGATTACAGGCGTGCGCCACCACGCCCGGCGAGGAGCAGCCTCGCTCTTTTTCTCATCTTCGTGTGCTATGAGCCAAGCCCAGGGGACAGCTCGGGTTTGAAACGCTAGGATCTCAGGCTGGCAGGTGGCTGCCCCGAAAAATGCGGAAAAAACTGCTGAAAAATGCTTCGTCCTGTCCTGTTGTCGAGCTCGTCCAAAAAGCACCAGCTGGCAGTATTGCTCTCGTAGACTTTCTAGAACGCACGCATTACATCCGTTCTTCTTTGCTTTGACATCACTTGAGCTGAAATGCAAAAAAAGTCACGACACCCGCTCTTCCAGCACTTGGTTCAGGCCCCTCGCTTAAAGTTACGGCGGGCTGTCCTAGAGAGAAGTCGGCGGAGCACGGAGATTTTTCACGAGAAGAAACAGAATTCCACAGTGAAACGATTGCAAGTACTGTACATTACGACATTAAGAAGTCTTCTTCCTTTTGAGATTTAAACCACTTTTGGGGGAAATATCATTACGCTGAAGAGTGCGAAATGGGTCGCAAATGTGAATATATGAAGGCGACTTTCATCCTTTGGAAAACCGTTCACATCTGTCCCTCTCTCCTTTTTTTTACAACGAGTAGTGGCAAACAGCCAGCGCCCCCTCTGCGAATGGCTCGTTGGTCTAGGGGTATGATTCTCGCTTAGGGTGCGAGAGGTCCCGGGTTCAAATCCCGGACGAGCCCGTTTTGTGCTCTGACTCGTGCGTAAGAGAGAGGCTTTCCCACTTGTGCTCTGCCCACGCAAAGCGAACTGCTTCACCGCCGTTCTCGTGTTGCAAGACGCCAGGAAGGCAGGCATTTTACCCGTCCATCCTTGCTTTGACAACACTTGAGCGGATGTCATACAATTCAAAGACAATGTATTAAAGGGTTCAGAGCAGAAGAAAAAAACTACAAAGGAAAAACTAACGACCCACGCAAACAAAAGAAAATCAAAGAGACTAAACAAAAGCAACAAACTTGACTCTAACACCCCGGACACAGATGAAGATTCCCTCCTTCCAAAGTTGGGGCAAAAGACCGCGTCCCACTCTGTTGCCCGGGCTGCACGACAGCTGCTGCTCACAGGAGCTGTCCCAGCACGCATCAGCACGGGGGCTTTCACCTGCTCCGTTTCCGACCTGGGTTGGTACACCCCTCTTTAGACAACCTGGTGAGCCCAAGCTCCCCCGGGATCACCATATTGGTGCCGAAGACGCTGCGGACCCCCGATCAACACAGCCCACTGCTGTGCAGAACTCCCGAGCGCAAGCGGTCCCTTGGTCTCAGCCTCCCGGCAGCTTGGATTAC
The DNA here is from genome assembly GCF_055471065.1 of Atractosteus spatula. NCBI lineage: Eukaryota > Metazoa > Chordata > Actinopteri > Semionotiformes > Lepisosteidae > Atractosteus > Atractosteus spatula. Next base: position 6,994,548 of record NC_142710.1, on the reverse strand, counting down.
AGGCGTGCGCCACCACGCCCGGCGAGAAGCAGCCTCGCTCTTTTTCTCATCTTCGTGTGCTGTGAGCCAAGCCCAGGGGACAGCTCGGGTTTGAAACGCTAGGATCTCAGGCTGGCAGGTGGCTGCCCCGAAAAATGCGGAAAAAACTGCTGAAAAATGCTTCGTCCTGTCCTGTTGTCGAGCTCGTCCAAAAAGCACCAGCTGGCAGTATTGCTCTCGTAGACTTTCTAGAACGCACGCATTACACCCGTTCTTCTTTGCTTTGACATCACTTGAGCTGAAATGCAAAAAAAGTCACGACACCCGCTCTTCCAGCACTTGGTTCAGGCCCCTCGCTTAAAGTTACGGCGGGCTGTCCTAGAGAGAAGTCGGCGGAGCACGGAGATTTTTCACGAGAAGAAACAGAATTCCACAGTGAAACGATTGCAAGTACTGTACATTACGACATTAAGAAGTCTTCTTCCTTTTGAGATTTAAACCACTTTTGGGGGAAATATCATTACGCTGAAGAGTGCGAAATGGGTCGCAAATGTGAATATATGAAGGCGACTTTCATCCTTTGGAAAACCGTTCACATCTGTCCCTCTCTCCTTTTTTTTACAACGGGTAGTGGCAAACAGCCAGCGCCCCTTCTGCGAATGGCTCGTTGGTCTAGGGGTATGATTCTCGCTTAGGGTGCGAGAGGTCCCGGGTTCAAATCCCGGACGAGCCCGTTTTGTGCTCTGACTCGTGCGTAAGAGAGAGGCTTTCCCACTTGTGCTCTGCCCACGCAAAGCGAACTGCTTCACCGCCGTTCTCGTGTTGCAAGACGCCAGGAAGGCAGGCATTTTACCCGTCCATCCTTGCTTTGACAACACTTGAGCGGATGTCATACAATTCAAAGACAATGTATTAAAGGGTTCAGAGCAGAAGAAAAAAACTACAAAGGAAAAACTAACGACCCACGCAAACAAAAGAAAATCAAAGAGACTAAACAAAAGCAACAAACTTGACTCAAACACCCCGGACACAGATGAAGATTCCCTCCTTCCAAAGTTGGGGCAAAAGACCGCGTCCCACTCTGTTGCCCGGGCTGCACGACAGCTGCTGCTCACAGGAGCTGTCCCAGCACGCATCAGCACGGGGGCTTTCACCTGCTCCGTTTCCGACCTGGGTTGGTACACCCCTCTTTAGACAACCTGGTGAGCCCAAGCTCCCCCGGGATCACCATATTGGTGCCGAAGACGCTGCGGACCCCCGATCAACACAGCCCACTGCTGTGCAGAACTCCCGAGCGCAAGCGGTCCCTCGGTCTCAGCCTCCCGGCAGCTTGGATTACAGGCGTGCGCCACCACGCCCGGCGAGAAGCAGCCTCGCTCTTTTTCTCATCTTCGTGTGCTGTGAGCCAAGCCCAGGGGACAGCTCGGGTTTGAAACGCTAGGATCTCAGGCTGGCAGGTGGCTGCCCCGAAAAATGCGGAAAAAACTGCTGAAAAATGCTTCGTCCTGTCCTGTTGTCGAGCTCGTCCAAAAAGCACCAGCTGGCAGTATTGCTCTCGTAGACTTTCTAGAACGCACGCATTACACCCGTTCTTCTTTGCTTTGACATCACTTGAGCTGAAATGCAAAAAAAGTCACGACACCCGCTCTTCCAGCACTTGGTTCAGGCCCCTCGCTTAAAGTTACGGCGGGCTGTCCTAGAGAGAAGTCGGCGGAGCACGGAGATTTTTCACGAGAAGAAACAGAATTCCACAGTGAAACGATTGCAAGTACTGTACATTACGACATTAAGAAGTCTTCTTCCTTTTGAGATTTAAACCACTTTTGGGGGAAATATCATTACGCTGAAGAGTGCGAAATGGGTCGCAAATGTGAATATATGAAGGCGACTTTCATCCTTTGGAAAACCGTTCACATCTGTCCCTCTCTCCTTTTTTTTACAACGGGTAGTGGCAAACAGCCAGCGCCCCTTCTGCGAATGGCTCGTTGGTCTAGGGGTATGATTCTCGCTTAGGGTGCGAGAGGTCCCGGGTTCAAATCCCGGACGAGCCCGTTTTGTGCTCTGACTCGTGCGTAAGAGAGAGGCTTTCCCACTTGTGCTCTGCCCACGCAAAGCGAACTGCTTCACCGCCGTTCTCGTGTTGCAAGACGCCAGGAAGGCAGGCATTTTACCCGTCCATCCTTGCTTTGACAACACTTGAGCGGATGTCATACAATTCAAAGACAATGTATTAAAGGGTTCAGAGCAGAAGAAAAAAACTACAAAGGAAAAACTAACGACCCACGCAAACAAAAGAAAATCAAAGAGACTAAACAAAAGCAACAAACTTGACTCTAACACCCCGGACACAGATGAAGATTCCCTCCTTCCAAAGTTGGGGCAAAAGACCGCGTCCCACTCTGTTGCCCGGGCTGCACGACAGCTGCTGCTCACAGGAGCTGTCCCAGCACGCATCAGCACGGGGGCTTTCACCTGCTCCGTTTCCGACCTGGGTTGGTACACCCCTCTTTAGACAACCTGGTGAGCCCAAGCTCCCCCGGGATCACCATATTGGTGCCGAAGACGCTGCGGACCCCCGATCAACACAGCCCACTGCTGTGCAGAACTCCCGAGCGCAAGCGGTCCCTCGGTCTCAGCCTCCCGGCAGCTTGGATTACAGGCGTGCGCCACCACGCCCGGCGAGAAGCAGCCTCGCTCTTTTTCTCATCTTCGTGTGCTGTGAGCCAAGCCCAGGGGACAGCTCGGGTTTGAAACGCTAGGATCTCAGGCTGGCAGGTGGCTGCCCCGAAAAATGCGGAAAAAACTGCTGAAAAATGCTTCGTCCTGTCCTGTTGTCGAGCTCGTCCAAAAAGCACCAGCTGGCAGTATTGCTCTCGTAGACTTTCTAGAACGCACGCATTACACCCGTTCTTCTTTGCTTTGACATCACTTGAGCTGAAATGCAAAAAAAGTCACGACACCCGCTCTTCCAGCACTTGGTTCAGGCCCCTCGCTTAAAGTTACGGCGGGCTGTCCTAGAGAGAAGTCGGCGGAGCACGGAGATTTTTCACGAGAAGAAACAGAATTCCACAGTGAAACGATTGCAAGTACTGTACATTACGACATTAAGAAGTCTTCTTCCTTTTGAGATTTAAACCACTTTTGGGGGAAATATCATTACGCTGAAGAGTGCGAAATGGGTCGCAAATGTGAATATATGAAGGCGACTTTCATCCTTTGGAAAACCGTTCACATCTGTCCCTCTCTCCTTTTTTTTACAACGGGTAGTGGCAAACAGCCAGCGCCCCTTCTGCGAATGGCTCGTTGGTCTAGGGGTATGATTCTCGCTTAGGGTGCGAGAGGTCCCGGGTTCAAATCCCGGACGAGCCCGTTTTGTGCTCTGACTCGTGCGTAAGAGAGAGGCTTTCCCACTTGTGCTCTGCCCACGCAAAGCGAACTGCTTCACCGCCGTTCTCGTGTTGCAAGACGCCAGGAAGGCAGGCATTTTACCCGTCCATCCTTGCTTTGACAACACTTGAGCGGATGTCATACAATTCAAAGACAATGTATTAAAGGGTTCAGAGCAGAAGAAAAAAACTACAAAGGAAAAACTAACGACCCACGCAAACAAAAGAAAATCAAAGAGACTAAACAAAAGCAACAAACTTGACTCTAACACCCCGGACACAGATGAAGATTCCCTCCTTCCAAAGTTGTGGCAAAAGACCGCGTCCCACTCTGTTGCCCGGGCTGCACGACAGCTGCTGCTCACAGGAGCTGTCCCAGCACGCATCAGCACGGGGGCTTTCACCTGCTCCGTTTCCGACCTGGGTTGGTACACCCCTCTTTAGACAACCTGGTGAGCCCAAGCTCCCCCGGGATCACCATATTGGTGCCGAAGACGCTGCGGACCCCCGATCAACACAGCCCACTGCTGTGCAGAACTCCCGAGCGCAAGCGGTCCCTCGGTCTCAGCCTCCCGGCAGCTTGGATTACAGGCGTGCGCCACCACGCCCGGCGAGAAGCAGCCTCGCTCTTTTTCTCATCTTCGTGTGCTGTGAGCCAAGCCCAGGGGACAGCTCGGGTTTGAAACGCTAGGATCTCAGGCTGGCAGGTGGCTGCCCCGAAAAATGCGGAAAAAACTGCTGAAAAATGCTTCGTCCTGTCCTGTTGTCGAGCTCGTCCAAAAAGCACCAGCTGGCAGTATTGCTCTCGTAGACTTTCTAGAACGCACGCATTACATCCGTTCTTCTTTGCTTTGACATCACTTGAGCTGAAATGCAAAAAAAGTCACGACACCCGCTCTTCCAGCACTTGGTTCAGGCCCCTCGCTTAAAGTTACGGCGGGCTGTCCTAGAGAGAAGTCGGCGGAGCACGGAGATTTTTCACGAGAAGAAACAGAATTCCACAGTGAAACGATTGCAAGTACTGTACATTACGACATTAAGAAGTCTTCTTCCTTTTGAGATTTAAACCACTTTTGGGGGAAATATCATTACGCTGAAGAGTGCGAAATGGGTCGCAAATGTGAATATATGAAGGCGACTTTCATCCTTTGGAAAACCGTTCACATCTGTCCCTCTCTCCTTTTTTTTACAACGAGTAGTGGCAAACAGCCAGCGCCCCTTCTGCGAATGGCTCGTTGGTCTAGGGGTATGATTCTCGCTTAGGGTGCGAGAGGTCCCGGGTTCAAATCCCGGACGAGCCCGTTTTGTGCTCTGACTCGTGCGTAAGAGAGAGGCTTTCCCACTTGTGCTCTGCCCACGCAAAGCGAACTGCTTCACCGCCGTTCTCGTGTTGCAAGACGCCAGGAAGGCAGGCATTTTACCCGTCCATCCTTGCTTTGACAACACTTGAGCGGATGTCATACAATTCAAAGACAATGTATTAAAGGGTTCAGAGCAGAAGAAAAAAACTACAAAGGAAAAACTAACGACCCACGCAAACAAAAGAAAATCAAAGAGACTAAACAAAAGCAACAAACTTGACTCTAACACCCCGGACACAGATGAAGATTCCCTCCTTCCAAAGTTGTGGCAAAAGACCGCGTCCCACTCTGTTGCCCGGGCTGCACGACAGCTGCTGCTCACAGGAGCTGTCCCAGCACGCATCAGCACGGGGGCTTTCACCTGCTCCGTTTCCGACCTGGGTTGGAACACCCCTCTTTAGACAACCTGGTGAGCCCAAGCTCCCCCGGGATCACCATATTGGTGCCGAAGACGCTGCGGACCCCCGATCAACACAGCCCACTGCTGTGCAGAACTCCCGAGCGCAAGCGGTCCCTCGGTCTCAGCCTCCCGGCAGCTTGGATTACAGGCGTGCGCCACCACGCCCGGCGAGAAGCAGCCTCGCTCTTTTTCTCATCTTCGTGTGCTGTGAGCCAAGCCCAGGGGACAGCTCGGGTTTGAAACGCTAGGATCTCAGGCTGGCAGGTGGCTGCCCCGAAAAATGCGGAAAAAACTGCTGAAAAATGCTTCGTCCTGTCCTGTTGTCGAGCTCGTCCAAAAAGCACCAGCTGGCAGTATTGCTCTCGTAGACTTTCTAGAACGCACGCATTACATCCGTTCTTCTTTGCTTTGACATCACTTGAGCTGAAATGCAAAAAAAGTCACGACACCCGCTCTTCCAGCACTTGGTTCAGGCCCCTCGCTTAAAGTTACGGCGGGCTGTCCTAGAGAGAAGTCGGCGGAGCACGGAGATTTTTCACGAGAAGAAACAGAATTCCACAGTGAAACGATTGCAAGTACTGTACATTACGACATTAAGAAGTCTTCTTCCTTTTGAGATTTAAACCACTTTTGGGGGAAATATCATTACGCTGAAGAGTGCGAAATGGGTCGCAAATGTGAATATATGAAGGCGACTTTCATCCTTTGGAAAACCGTTCACATCTGTCCCTCTCTCCTTTTTTTTACAACGGGTAGTGGCAAACAGCCAGCGCCCCTTCTGCGAATGGCTCGTTGGTCTAGGGGTATGATTCTCGCTTAGGGTGCGAGAGGTCCCGGGTTCAAATCCCGGACGAGCCCGTTTTGTGCTCTGACTCGTGCGTAAGAGAGAGGCTTTCCCACTTGTGCTCTGCCCACGCAAAGCGAACTGCTTCACCGCCGTTCTCGTGTTGCAAGACGCCAGGAAGGCAGGCATTTTACCCGTCCATCCTTGCTTTGACAACACTTGAGCGGATGTCATACAATTCAAAGACAATGTATTAAAGGGTTCAGAGCAGAAGAAAAAAACTACAAAGGAAAAACTAACGACCCACGCAAACAACAGAAAATCAAAGAGACTAAACAAAAGCAACAAACTTGACTCTAACACCCCGGACACAGATGAAGATTCCCTCCTTCCAAAGTTGTGGCAAAAGACCGCGTCCCACTCTGTTGCCCGGGCTGCACGACAGCTGCTGCTCACAGGAGCTGTCCCAGCACGCATCAGCACGGGGGCTTTCACCTGCTCCGTTGCCGACCTGGGTTGGTACACCCCTCTTTAGACAACCTGGTGAGCCCAAGCTCCCCCGGGATCACCATATTGGTGCCGAAGACGCTGCGGACCCCCGATCAACACAGCCCACTGCTGTGCAGAACTCCCGAGCGCAAGCGGTCCCTCGGTCTCAGCCTCCCGGCAGCTTGGATTACAGGCGTGCGCCACCACGCCCGGCGAGAAGCAGCCTCGCTCTTTTTCTCATCTTCGTGTGCTGTGAGCCAAGCCCAGGGGACAGCTCGGGTTTGAAACGCTAGGATCTCAGGCTGGCAGGTGGCTGCCCCGAAAAATGCGGAAAAAACTGCTGAAAAATGCTTCGTCCTGTCCTGTTGTCGAGCTCGTCCAAAAAGCACCAGCTGGCAGTATTGCTCTCGTAGACTTTCTAGAACGCACGCATTACATCCGTTCTTCTTTGCTTTGACATCACTTGAGCTGAAATGCAAAAAAAGTCACGACACCCGCTCTTCCAGCACTTGGTTCAGGCCCCTCGCTTAAAGTTACGGCGGGCTGTCCTAGAGAGAAGTCGGCGGAGCACGGAGATTTTTCACGAGAAGAAACAGAATTCCACAGTGAAACGATTGCAAGTACTGTACATTACGACATTAAGAAGTCTTCTTCCTTTTGAGATTTAAACCACTTTTGGGGGAAATATCATTACGCTGAAGAGTGCGAAATGGGTCGCAAATGTGAATATATGAAGGCGACTTTCATCCTTTGGAAAACCGTTCACATCTGTCCCTCTCTCCTTTTTTTTACAACGGGTAGTGGCAAACAGCCAGCGCCCCTTCTGCGAATGGCTCGTTGGTCTAGGGGTATGATTCTCGCTTAGGGTGCGAGAGGTCCCGGGTTCAAATCCCGGACGAGCCCGTTTTGTGCTCTGACTCGTGCGTAAGAGAGAGGCTTTCCCACTTGTGCTCTGCCCACGCAAAGCGAACTGCTTCACCGCCGTTCTCGTGTTGCAAGACGCCAGGAAGGCAGGCATTTTACCCGTCCATCCTTGCTTTGACAACACTTGAGCGGATGTCATACAATTCAAAGACAATGTATTAAAGGGTTCAGAGCAGAAGAAAAAAACTACAAAGGAAAAACTAACGACCCACGCAAACAACAGAAAATCAAGGAGACTAAACAAAAGCAACAAACTTGACTCTAACACCCCGGACACAGATGAAGATTCCCTCCTTCCAAAGTTGTGGCAAAAGACCGCGTCCCACTCTGTTGCCCGGGCTGCACGACAGCTGCTGCTCACAGGAGCTGTCCCAGCACGCATCAGCACGGGGGCTTTCACCTGCTCCGTTGCCGACCTGGGTTGGTACACCCCTCTTTAGACAACCTGGTGAGCCCAAGCTCCCCCGGGATCACCATATTGGTGCCGAAGACGCTGCGGACCCCCGATCAACACAGCCCACTGCTGTGCAGAACTCCCGAGCGCAAGCGGTCCCTCGGTCTCAGCCTCCCGGCAGCTTGGATTACAGGCGTGCGCCACCACGCCCGGCGAGAAGCAGCCTCGCTCTTTTTCTCATCTTCGTGTGCTGTGAGCCAAGCCCAGGGGACAGCTCGGGTTTGAAACGCTAGGATCTCAGGCTGGCAGGTGGCTGCCCCGAAAAATGCGGAAAAAACTGCTGAAAAATGCTTCGTCCTGTCCTGTTGTCGAGCTCGTCCAAAAAGCACCAGCTGGCAGTATTGCTCTCGTAGACTTTCTAGAACGCACGCATTACATCCGTTCTTCTTTGCTTTGACATCACTTGAGCTGAAATGCAAAAAAAGTCACGACACCCGCTCTTCCAGCACTTGGTTCAGGCCCCTCGCTTAAAGTTACGGCGGGCTGTCCTAGAGAGAAGTCGGCGGAGCACGGAGATTTTTCACGAGAAGAAACAGAATTCCACAGTGAAACGATTGCAAGTACTGTACATTACGACATTAAGAAGTCTTCTTCCTTTTGAGATTTAAACCACTTTTGGGGGAAATATCATTACGCTGAAGAGTGCGAAATGGGTCGCAAATGTGAATATATGAAGGCGACTTTCATCCTTTGGAAAACCGTTCACATCTGTCCCTCTCTCCTTTTTTTTACAACGGGTAGTGGCAAACAGCCAGCGCCCCTTCTGCGAATGGCTCGTTGGTCTAGGCGTATGATTCTCGCTTAGGGTGCGAGAGGTCCCGGGTTCAAATCCCGGACGAGCCCGTTTTGTGCTCTGACTCGTGCGTAAGAGAGAGGCTTTCCCACTTGTGCTCTGCCCACGCAAAGCGAACTGCTTCACCGCCGTTCTCGTGTTGCAAGACGCCAGGAAGGCAGGCATTTTACCCGTCCATCCTTGCTTTGACAACACTTGAGCGGATGTCATACAATTCAAAGACAATGTATTAAAGGGTTCAGAGCAGAAGAAAAAAACTACAAAGGAAAAACTAACGACCCACGCAAACAACAGAAAATCAAAGAGACTAAACAAAAGCAACAAACTTGACTCTAACACCCCGGACACAGATGAAGATTCCCTCCTTCCAAAGTTGTGGCAAAAGACCGCGTCCCACTCTGTTGCCCGGGCTGCACGACAGCTGCTGCTCACAGGAGCTGTCCCAGCACGCATCAGCACGGGGGCTTTCACCTGCTCCGTTGCCGACCTGGGTTGGTACACCCCTCTTTAGACAACCTGGTGAGCCCAAGCTCCCCCGGGATCACCATATTGGTGCCGAAGACGCTGCGGACCCCCGATCAACACAGCCCACTGCTGTGCAGAACTCCCGAGCGCAAGCGGTCCCTCGGTCTCAGCCTCCCGGCAGCTTGGATTACAGGCGTGCGCCACCACGCCCGGCGAGAAGCAGCCTCGCTCTTTTTCTCATCTTCGTGTGCTGTGAGCCAAGCCCAGGGGACAGCTCGGGTTTGAAACGCTAGGATCTCAGGCTGGCAGGTGGCTGCCCCGAAAAATGCGGAAAAAACTGCTGAAAAATGCTTCGTCCTGTCCTGTTGTCGAGCTCGTCCAAAAAGCACCAGCTGGCAGTATTGCTCTCGTAGACTTTCTAGAACGCACGCATTACATCCGTTCTTCTTTGCTTTGACATCACTTGAGCTGAAATGCAAAAAAAGTCACGACACCCGCTCTTCCAGCACTTGGTTCAGGCCCCTCGCTTAAAGTTACGGCGGGCTGTCCTAGAGAGAAGTCGGCGGAGCACGGAGATTTTTCACGAGAAGAAACAGAATTCCACAGTGAAACGATTGCAAGTACTGTACATTACGACATTAAGAAGTCTTCTTCCTTTTGAGATTTAAACCACTTTTGGGGGAAATATCATTACGCTGAAGAGTGCGAAATGGGTCGCAAATGTGAATATATGAAGGCGACTTTCATCCTTTGGAAAACCGTTCACATCTGTCCCTCTCTCCTTTTTTTTACAACGGGTAGTGGCAAACAGCCAGCGCCCCTTCTGCGAATGGCTCGTTGGTCTAGGGGTATGATTCTCGCTTAGGGTGCGAGAGGTCCCGGGTTCAAATCCCGGACGAGCCCGTTTTGTGCTCTGACTCGTGCGTAAGAGAGAGGCTTTCCCACTTGTGCTCTGCCCACGCAAAGCGAACTGCTTCACCGCCGTTCTCGTGTTGCAAGACGCCAGGAAGGCAGGCATTTTACCCGTCCATCCTTGCTTTGACAACACTTGAGCGGATGTCATACAATTCAAAGACAATGTATTAAAGGGTTCAGAGCAGAAGAAAAAAACTACAAAGGAAAAACTAACGACCCACGCAAACAACAGAAAATCAAGGAGACTAAACAAAAGCAACAAACTTGACTCTAACACCCCGGACACAGATGAAGATTCCCTCCTTCCAAAGTTGTGGCAAAAGACCGCGTCCCACTCTGTTGCCCGGGCTGCACGACAGCTGCTGCTCACAGGAGCTGTCCCAGCACGCATCAGCACGGGGGCTTTCACCTGCTCCGTTGCCGACCTGGGTTGGTACACCCCTCTTTAGACAACCTGGTGAGCCCAAGCTCCCCCGGGATCACCATATTGGTGCCGAAGACGCTGCGGACCCCCGATCAACACAGCCCACTGCTGTGCAGAACTCCCGAGCGCAAGCGGTCCCTCGGTCTCAGCCTCCCGGCAGCTTGGATTACAGGCGTGCGCCACCACGCCCGGCGAGAAGCAGCCTCGCTCTTTTTCTCATCTTCGTGTGCTGTGAGCCAAGCCCAGGGGACAGCTCGGGTTTGAAACGCTAGGATCTCAGGCTGGCAGGTGGCTGCCCCGAAAAATGCGGAAAAAACTGCTGAAAAATGCTTCGTCCTGTCCTGTTGTCGAGCTCGTCCAAAAAGCACCAGCTGGCAGTATTGCTCTCGTAGACTTTCTAGAACGCACGCATTACATCCGTTCTTCTTTGCTTTGACATCACTTGAGCTGAAATGCAAAAAAAGTCACGACACCCGCTCTTCCAGCACTTGGTTCAGGCCCCTCGCTTAAAGTTACGGCGGGCTGTCCTAGAGAGAAGTCGGCGGAGCACGGAGATTTTTCACGAGAAGAAACAGAATTCCACAGTGAAACGATTGCAAGTACTGTACATTACGACATTAAGAAGTCTTCTTCCTTTTGAGATTTAAACCACTTTTGGGGGAAATATCATTACGCTGAAGAGTGCGAAATGGGTCGCAAATGTGAATATATGAAGGCGACTTTCATCCTTTGGAAAACCGTTCACATCTGTCCCTCTCTCCTTTTTTTTACAACGGGTAGTGGCAAACAGCCAGCGCCCCTTCTGCGAATGGCTCGTTGGTCTAGGCGTATGATTCTCGCTTAGGGTGCGAGAGGTCCCGGGTTCAAATCCCGGACGAGCCCGTTTTGTGCTCTGACTCGTGCGTAAGAGAGAGGCTTTCCCACTTGTGCTCTGCCCACGCAAAGCGAACTGCTTCACCGCCGTTCTCGTGTTGCAAGACGCCAGGAAGGCAGGCATTTTACCCGTCCATCCTTGCTTTGACAACACTTGAGCGGATGTCATACAATTCAAAGACAATGTATTAAAGGGTTCAGAGCAGAAGAAAAAAACTACAAAGGAAAAACTAACGACCCACGCAAACAACAGAAAATCAAAGAGACTAAACAAAAGCAACAAACTTGACTCTAACACCCCGGACACAGATGAAGATTCCCTCCTTCCAAAGTTGTGGCAAAAGACCGCGTCCCACTCTGTTGCCCGGGCTACACGACAGCTGCTGCTCACAGGAGCTGTCCCAGCACGCATCAGCACGGGGGCTTTCACCTGCTCCGTTGCCGACCTGGGTTGGTACACCCCTCTTTAGACAACCTGGTGAGCCCAAGCTCCCCCGGGATCACCATATTGGTGCCGAAGACGCTGCGGACCCCCGATCAACACAGCCCACTGCTGTGCAGAACTCCCGAGCGCAAGCGGTCCCTCGGTCTCAGCCTCCCGGCAGCTTGGATTACAGGCGTGCGCCACCACGCCCGGCGAGAAGCAGCCTCGCTCTTTTTCTCATCTTCGTGTGCTGTGAGCCAAGCCCAGGGGACAGCTCGGGTTTGAAACGCTAGGATCTCAGGCTGGCAGGTGGCTGCCCCGAAAAATGCGGAAAAAACTGCTGAAAAATGCTTCGTCCTGTCCTGTTGTCGAGCTCGTCCAAAAAGCACCAGCTGGCAGTATTGCTCTCGTAGACTTTCTAGAACGCACGCATTACATCCGTTCTTCTTTGCTTTGACATCACTTGAGCTGAAATGCAAAAAAAGTCACGACACCCGCTCTTCCAGCACTTGGTTCAGGCCCCTCGCTTAAAGTTACGGCGGGCTGTCCTAGAGAGAAGTCGGCGGAGCACGGAGATTTTTCACGAGAAGAAACAGAATTCCACAGTGAAACGATTGCAAGTACTGTACATTACGACATTAAGAAGTCTTCTTCCTTTTGAGATTTAAACCACTTTTGGGGGAAATATCATTACGCTGAAGAGTGCGAAATGGGTCGCAAATGTGAATATATGAAGGTGACTTTCATCCTTTGGAAAACCGTTCACATCTGTCCCTCTCTCCTTTTTTTTACAACGGGTAGTGGCAAACAGCCAGCGCCCCTTCTGCGAATGGCTCGTTGGTCTAGGGGTATGATTCTCGCTTAGGGTGCGAGAGGTCCCGGGTTCAAATCCCGGACGAGCCCGTTTTGTGCTCTGACTCGTGCGTAAGAGAGAGGCTTTCCCACTTGTGCTCTGCCCACGCAAAGCGAACTGCTTCACCGCCGTTCTCGTGTTGCAAGACGCCAGGAAGGCAGGCATTTTACCCGTCCATCCTTGCTTTGACAACACTTGAGCGGATGTCATACAATTCAAAGACAATGTATTAAAGGGTTCAGAGCAGAAGAAAAAAACTACAAAGGAAAAACTAACGACCCACGCAAACAAAAGAAAATCAAAGAGACTAAACAAAAGCAACAAACTTGACTCTAACACCCCGGACACAGATGAAGATTCCCTCCTTCCAAAGTTGTGGCAAAAGACCGCGTCCCACTCTGTTGCCCGGGCTGCACGACAGCTGCTGCTCACAGGAGCTGTCCCAGCACGCATCAGCACGGGGGCTTTCACCTGCTCCGTTTCCGACCTGGGTTGGAACACCCCTCTTTAGACAACCTGGTGAGCCCAAGCTCCCCCGGGATCACCATATTGGTGCCGAAGACGCTGCGGACCCCCGATCAACACAGCCCACTGCTGTGCAGAACTCCCGAGCGCAAGCGGTCCCTCGGTCTCAGCCTCCCGGCAGCTTGGATTACAGGCGTGCGCCACCACGCCCGGCGAGAAGCAGCCTCGCTCTTTTTCTCATCTTCGTGTGCTGTGAGCCAAGCCCAGGGGACAGCTCGGGTTTGAAACGCTAGGATCTCAGGCTGGCAGGTGGCTGCCCCGAAAAATGCGGAAAAAACTGCTGAAAAATGCTTCGTCCTGTCCTGTTGTCGAGCTCGTCCAAAAAGCACCAGCTGGCAGTATTGCTCTCGTAGACTTTCTAGAACGCACGCATTACATCCGTTCTTCTTTGCTTTGACATCACTTGAGCTGAAATGCAAAAAAAGTCACGACACCCGCTCTTCCAGCACTTGGTTCAGGCCCCTCGCTTAAAGTTACGGCGGGCTGTCCTAGAGAGAAGTCGGCGGAGCACGGAGATTTTTCACGAGAAGAAACAGAATTCCACAGTGAAACGATTGCAAGTACTGTACATTACGACATTAAGAAGTCTTCTTCCTTTTGAGATTTAAACCACTTTTGGGGGAAATATCATTACGCTGAAGAGTGCGAAATGGGTCGCAAATGTGAATATATGAAGGCGACTTTCATCCTTTGGAAAACCGTTCACATCTGTCCCTCTCTCCTTTTTTTTACAACGGGTAGTGGCAAACAGCCAGCGCCCCTTCTGCGAATGGCTCGTTGGTCTAGGGGTATGATTCTCGCTTAGGGTGCGAGAGGTCCCGGGTTCAAATCCCGGACGAGCCCGTTTTGTGCTCTGACTCGTGCGTAAGAGAGAGGCTTTCCCACTTGTGCTCTGCCCACGCAAAGCGAACTGCTTCACCGCCGTTCTCGTGTTGCAAGACGCCAGGAAGGCAGGCATTTTACCCGTCCATCCTTGCTTTGACAACACTTGAGCGGATGTCATACAATTCAAAGACAATGTATTAAAGGGTTCAGAGCAGAAGAAAAAAACTACAAAGGAAAAACTAACGACCCACGCAAACAACAGAAAATCAAAGAGACTAAACAAAAGCAACAAACTTGACTCTAACACCCCGGACACAGATGAAGATTCCCTCCTTCCAAAGTTGTGGCAAAAGACCGCGTCCCACTCTGTTGCCCGGGCTGCACGACAGCTGCTGCTCACAGGAGCTGTCCCAGCACGCATCAGCACGGGGGCTTTCACCTGCTCCGTTGCCGACCTGGGTTGGTACACCCCTCTTTAGACAACCTGGTGAGCCCAAGCTCCCCCGGGATCACCATATTGGTGCCGAAGACGCTGCGGACCCCCGATCAACACAGCCCACTGCTGTGCAGAACTCCCGAGCGCAAGCGGTCCCTCGGTCTCAGCCTCCCGGCAGCTTGGATTACAGGCGTGCGCCACCACGCCCGGCGAGAAGCAGCCTCGCTCTTTTTCTCATCTTCGTGTGCTGTGAGCCAAGCCCAGGGGACAGCTCGGGTTTGAAACGCTAGGATCTCAGGCTGGCAGGTGGCTGCCCCGAAAAATGCGGAAAAAACTGCTGAAAAATGCTTCGTCCTGTCCTGTTGTCGAGCTCGTCCAAAAAGCACCAGCTGGCAGTATTGCTCTCGTAGACTTTCTAGAACGCACGCATTACATCCGTTCTTCTTTGCTTTGACATCACTTGAGCTGAAATGCAAAAAAAGTCACGACACCCGCTCTTCCAGCACTTGGTTCAGGCCCCTCGCTTAAAGTTACGGCGGGCTGTCCTAGAGAGAAGTCGGCGGAGCACGGAGATTTTTCACGAGAAGAAACAGAATTCCACAGTGAAACGATTGCAAGTACTGTACATTACGACATTAAGAAGTCTTCTTCCTTTTGAGATTTAAACCACTTTTGGGGGAAATATCATTACGCTGAAGAGTGCGAAATGGGTCGCAAATGTGAATATATGAAGGCGACTTTCATCCTTTGGAAAACCGTTCACATCTGTCCCTCTCTCCTTTTTTTTACAACGGGTAGTGGCAAACAGCCAGCGCCCCTTCTGCGAATGGCTCGTTGGTCTAGGGGTATGATTCTCGCTTAGGGTGCGAGAGGTCCCGGGTTCAAATCCCGGACGAGCCCGTTTTGTGCTCTGACTCGTGCGTAAGAGAGAGGCTTTCCCACTTGTGCTCTGCCCACGCAAAGCGAACTGCTTCACCGCCGTTCTCGTGTTGCAAGACGCCAGGAAGGCAGGCATTTTACCCGTCCATCCTTGCTTTGACAACACTTGAGCGGATGTCATACAATTCAAAGACAATGTATTAAAGGGTTCAGAGCAGAAGAAAAAAACTACAAAGGAAAAACTAACGACCCACGCAAACAACAGAAAATCAAAGAGACTAAACAAAAGCAACAAACTTGACTCTAACACCCCGGACACAGATGAAGATTCCCTCCTTCCAAAGTTGTGGCAAAAGACCGCGTCCCACTCTGTTGCCCGGGCTGCACGACAGCTGCTGCTCACAGGAGCTGTCCCAGCACGCATCAGCACGGGGGCTTTCACCTGCTCCGTTGCCGACCTGGGTTGGTACACCCCTCTTTAGACAACCTGGTGAGCCCAAGCTCCCCCGGGATCACCATATTGGTGCCGAAGACGCTGCGGACCCCCGATCAACACAGCCCACTGCTGTGCAGAACTCCCGAGCGCAAGCGGTCCCTCGGTCTCAGCCTCCCGGCAGCTTGGATTACAGGCGTGCGCCACCACGCCCGGCGAGAAGCAGCCTCGCTCTTTTTCTCATCTTCGTGTGCTGTGAGCCAAGCCCAGGGGACAGCTCGGGTTTGAAACGCTAGGATCTCAGGCTGGCAGGTGGCTGCCCCGAAAAATGCGGAAAAAACTGCTGAAAAATGCTTCGTCCTGTCCTGTTGTCGAGCTCGTCCAAAAAGCACCAGCTGGCAGTATTGCTCTCGTAGACTTTCTAGAACGCACGCATTACATCCGTTCTTCTTTGCTTTGACATCACTTGAGCTGAAATGCAAAAAAAGTCACGACACCCGCTCTTCCAGCACTTGGTTCAGGCCCCTCGCTTAAAGTTACGGCGGGCTGTCCTAGAGAGAAGTCGGCGGAGCACGGAGATTTTTCACGAGAAGAAACAGAATTCCACAGTGAAACGATTGCAAGTACTGTACATTACGACATTAAGAAGTCTTCTTCCTTTTGAGATTTAAACCACTTTTGGGGGAAATATCATTACGCTGAAGAGTGCGAAATGGGTCGCAAATGTGAATATATGAAGGCGACTTTCATCCTTTGGAAAACCGTTCACATCTGTCCCTCTCTCCTTTTTTTTACAACGGGTAGTGGCAAACAGCCAGCGCCCCTTCTGCGAATGGCTCGTTGGTCTAGGGGTATGATTCTCGCTTAGGGTGCGAGAGGTCCCGGGTTCAAATCCCGGACGAGCCCGTTTTGTGCTCTGACTCGTGCGTAAGAGAGAGGCTTTCCCACTTGTGCTCTGCCCACGCAAAGCGAACTGCTTCACCGCCGTTCTCGTGTTGCAAGACGCCAGGAAGGCAGGCATTTTACCCGTCCATCCTTGCTTTGACAACACTTGAGCGGATGTCATACAATTCAAAGACAATGTATTAAAGGGTTCAGAGCAGAAGAAAAAAACTACAAAGGAAAAACTAACGACCCACGCAAACAACAGAAAATCAAAGAGACTAAACAAAAGCAACAAACTTGACTCTAACACCCCGGACACAGATGAAGATTCCCTCCTTCCAAAGTTGTGGCAAAAGACCGCGTCCCACTCTGTTGCCCGGGCTGCACGACAGCTGCTGCTCACAGGAGCTGTCCCAGCACGCATCAGCACGGGGGCTTTCACCTGCTCCGTTGCCGACCTGGGTTGGTACACCCCTCTTTAGACAACCTGGTGAGCCCAAGCTCCCCCGGGATCACCATATTGGTGCCGAAGACGCTGCGGACCCCCGATCAACACAGCCCACTGCTGTGCAGAACTCCCGAGCGCAAGCGGTCCCTCGGTCTCAGCCTCCCGGCAGCTTGGATTACAGGCGTGCGCCACCACGCCCGGCGAGAAGCAGCCTCGCTCTTTTTCTCATCTTCGTGTGCTGTGAGCCAAGCCCAGGGGACAGCTCGGGTTTGAAACGCTAGGATCTCAGGCTGGCAGGTGGCTGCCCCGAAAAATGCGGAAAAAACTGCTGAAAAATGCTTCGTCCTGTCCTGTTGTCGAGCTCGTCCAAAAAGCACCAGCTGGCAGTATTGCTCTCGTAGACTTTCTAGAACGCACGCATTACATCCGTTCTTCTTTGCTTTGACATCACTTGAGCTGAAATGCAAAAAAAGTCACGACACCCGCTCTTCCAGCACTTGGTTCAGGCCCCTCGCTTAAAGTTACGGCGGGCTGTCCTAGAGAGAAGTCGGCGGAGCACGGAGATTTTTCACGAGAAGAAACAGAATTCCACAGTGAAACGATTGCAAGTACTGTACATTACGACATTAAGAAGTCTTCTTCCTTTTGAGATTTAAACCACTTTTGGGGGAAATATCATTACGCTGAAGAGTGCGAAATGGGTCGCAAATGTGAATATATGAAGGCGACTTTCATCCTTTGGAAAACCGTTCACATCTGTCCCTCTCTCCTTTTTTTTACAACGGGTAGTGGCAAACAGCCAGCGCCCCTTCTGCGAATGGCTCGTTGGTCTAGGGGTATGATTCTCGCTTAGGGTGCGAGAGGTCCCGGGTTCAAATCCCGGACGAGCCCGTTTTGTGCTCTGACTCGTGCGTAAGAGAGAGGCTTTCCCACTTGTGCTCTGCCCACGCAAAGCGAACTGCTTCACCGCCGTTCTCGTGTTGCAAGACGCCAGGAAGGCAGGCATTTTACCCGTCCATCCTTGCTTTGACAACACTTGAGCGGATGTCATGCAATTCAAAGACAATGTATTAAAGGGTTCAGAGCAGAAGAAAAAAACTACAAAGGAAAAACTAACGACCCACGCAAACAAAAGAAAATCAAAGAGACTAAACAAAAGCAACAAACTTGACTCTAACACCCCGGACACAGATGAAGATTCCCTCCTTCCAAAGTTGTGGCAAAAGACCGCGTCCCACTCTGTTGCCCGGGCTGCACGACAGCTGCTGCTCACAGGAGCTGTCCCAGCACGCATCAGCACGGGGGCTTTCACCTGCTCCGTTTCCGACCTGGGTTGGTACACCCCTCTTTAGACAACCTGGTGAGCCCAAGCTCCCCCGGGATCACCATATTGGTGCCGAAGACGCTGCGGACCCCCGATCAACACAGCCCACTGCTGTGCAGAACTCCCGAGCGCAAGCGGTCCCTCGGTCTCAGCCTCCCGGCAGCTTGGATTACAGGCGTGCGCCACCACGCCCGGCGAGAAGCAGCCTCGCTCTTTTTCTCATCTTCGTGTGCTGTGAGCCAAGCCCAGGGGACAGCTCGGGTTTGAAACGCTAGGATCTCAGGCTGGCAGGTGGCTGCCCCGAAAAATGCGGAAAAAACTGCTGAAAAATGCTTCGTCCTGTCCTGTTGTCGAGCTCGTCCAAAAAGCACCAGCTGGCAGTATTGCTCTCGTAGACTTTCTAGAACGCACGCATTACATCCGTTCTTCTTTGCTTTGACATCACTTGAGCTGAAATGCAAAAAAAGTCACGACACCCGCTCTTCCAGCACTTGGTTCAGGCCCCTCGCTTAAAGTTACGGCGGGCTGTCCTAGAGAGAAGTCGGCGGAGCACGGAGATTTTTCACGAGAAGAAACAGAATTCCACAGTGAAACGATTGCAAGTACTGTACATTACGACATTAAGAAGTCTTCTTCCTTTTGAGATTTAAACCACTTTTGGGGGAAATATCATTACGCTGAAGAGTGCGAAATGGGTCGCAAATGTGAATATATGAAGGCGACTTTCATCCTTTGGAAAACCGTTCACATCTGTCCCTCTCTCCTTTTTTTTACAACGGGTAGTGGCAAACAGCCAGCGCCCCTTCTGCGAATGGCTCGTTGGTCTAGGGGTATGATTCTCGCTTAGGGTGCGAGAGGTCCCGGGTTCAAATCCCGGACGAGCCCGTTTTGTGCTCTGACTCGTGCGTAAGAGAGAGGCTTTCCCACTTGTGCTCTGCCCACGCAAAGCGAACTGCTTCACCGCCGTTCTCGTGTTGCAAGACGCCAGGAAGGCAGGCATTTTACCCGTCCATCCTTGCTTTGACAACACTTGAGCGGATGTCATACAATTCAAAGACAATGTATTAAAGGGTTCAGAGCAGAAGAAAAAAACTACAAAGGAAAAACTAACGACCCACGCAAACAACAGAAAATCAAAGAGACTAAACAAAAGCAACAAACTTGACTCTAACACCCCGGACACAGATGAAGATTCCCTCCTTCCAAAGTTGTGGCAAAAGACCGCGTCCCACTCTGTTGCCCGGGCTGCACGACAGCTGCTGCTCACAGGAGCTGTCCCAGCACGCATCAGCACGGGGGCTTTCACCTGCTCCGTTTCCGACCTGGGTTGGTACACCCCTCTTTAGACAACCTGGTGAGCCCAAGCTCCCCCGGGATCACCATATTGGTGCCGAAGACGCTGCGGACCCCCGATCAACACAGCCCACTGCTGTGCAGAACTCCCGAGCGCAAGCGGTCCCTCGGTCTCAGCCTCCCGGCAGCTTGGATTACAGGCGTGCGCCACCACGCCCGGCGAGAAGCAGCCTCGCTCTTTTTCTCATCTTCGTGTGCTGTGAGCCAAGCCCAGGGGACAGCTCGGGTTTGAAACGCTAGGATCTCAGGCTGGCAGGTGGCTGCCCCGAAAAATGCGAAAAAAACTGCTGAAAAATGCTTCGTCCTGTCCTGTTGTCGAGCTCGTCCAAAAAGCACCAGCTGGCAGTATTGCTCTCGTAGACTTTCTAGAACGCACGCATTACATCCGTTCTTCTTTGCTTTGACATCACTTGAGCTGAAATGCAAAAAAAGTCACGACACCCGCTCTTCCAGCACTTGGTTCAGGCCCCTCGCTTAAAGTTACGGCGGGCTGTCCTAGAGAGAAGTCGGCGGAGCACGGAGATTTTTCACGAGAAGAAACAGAATTCCACAGTGAAACGATTGCAAGTACTGTACATTACGACATTAAGAAGTCTTCTTCCTTTTGAGATTTAAACCACTTTTGGGGGAAATATCATTACGCTGAAGAGTGCGAAATGGGTCGCAAATGTGAATATATGAAGGCGACTTTCATCCTTTGGAAAACCGTTCACATCTGTCCCTCTCTCCTTTTTTTTACAACGGGTAGTGGCAAACAGCCAGCGCCCCTTCTGCGAATGGCTCGTTGGTCTAGGGGTATGATTCTCGCTTAGGGTGCGAGAGGTCCCGGGTTCAAATCCCGGACGAGCCCGTTTTGTGCTCTGACTCGTGCGTAAGCGAGAGGCTTTCCCACTTGTGCTCTGCCCACGCAAAGCGAACTGCTTCACCGCCGTTCTCGTGTTGCAAGACGCCAGGAAGGCAGGCATTTTACCCGTCCATCCTTGCTTTGACAACACTTGAGCGGATGTCATACAATTCAAAGACAATGTATTAAAGGGTTCAGAGCAGAAGAAAAAAACTACAAAGGAAAAACTTACGACCCACGCAAACAACAGAAAATCAAAGAGACTAAACAAAAGCAACAAACTTGACTCTAACACCCCGGACACAGATGAAGATTCCCTCCTTCCAAAGTTGTGGCAAAAGACCGCGTCCCACTCTGTTGCCCGGGCTGCACGACAGCTGCTGCTCACAGGAGCTGTCCCAGCACGCATCAGCACGGGGGCTTTCACCTGCTCCGTTTCCGACCTGGGTTGGTACACCCCTCTTTAGACAACCTGGTGAGCCCAAGCTCCCCCGGGATCACCATATTGGTGCCGAAGACGCTGCGGACCCCCGATCAACACAGCCCACTGCTGTGCAGAACTCCCGAGCGCAAGCGGTCCCTCGGTCTCAGCCTCCCGGCAGCTTGGATTACAGGCGTGCGCCACCACGCCCGGCGAGAAGCAGCCTCGCTCTTTTTCTCATCTTCGTGTGCTGTGAGCCAAGCCCAGGGGACAGCTCGGGTTTGAAACGCTAGGATCTCAGGCTGGCAGGTGGCTGCCCCGAAAAATGCGAAAAAAACTGCTGAAAAATGCTTCGTCCTGTCCTGTTGTCGAGCTCGTCCAAAAAGCACCAGCTGGCAGTATTGCTCTCGTAGACTTTCTAGAACGCACGCATTACATCCGTTCTTCTTTGCTTTGACATCACTTGAGCTGAAATGCAAAAAAAGTCACGACACCCGCTCTTCCAGCACTTGGTTCAGGCCCCTCGCTTAAAGTTACGGCGGGCTGTCCTAGAGAGAAGTCGGCGGAGCACGGAGATTTTTCACGAGAAGAAACAGAATTCCACAGTGAAACGATTGCAAGTACTGTACATTACGACATTAAGAAGTCTTCTTCCTTTTGAGATTTAAACCACTTTTGGGGGAAATATCATTACGCTGAAGAGTGCGAAATGGGTCGCAAATGTGAATATATGAAGCCGACTTTCATCCTTTGGAAAACCGTTCACATCTGTCCCTCTCTCCTTTTTTTTACAACGAGTACTGGCAAACAGCCAGCGCCCCTTCTGCGAATGGCTCGTTGGTCTAGGGGTATGATTCTCGCTTAGGGTGCGAGAGGTCCCGGGTTCAAATCCCGGACGAGCCCGTTTTGTGCTCTGACTCGTGCGTAAGAGAGAGGCTTTCCCACTTGTGCTCTGCCCACGCAAAGCGAACTGCTTCACCGCCGTTCTCGTGTTGCAAGACGCCAGGAAGGCAGGCATTTTACCCGTCCATCCTTGCTTTGACAACACTTGAGCGGATGTCATACAATTCAAAGACAATGTATTAAAGGGTTCAGAGCAGAAGAAAAAAACTACAAAGGAAAAACTAACGACCCACGCAAACCAAAGAAAATCAAAGAGACTAAACAAAAGCAACAAACTTGACTCTAACACCCCGGACACAGATGAAGATTCCCTCCTTCCAAAGTTGTGGCAAAAGACCGCGTCCCACTCTGTTGCCCGGGCTGCACGACAGCTGCTGCTCACAGGAGCTGTCCCAGCACGCATCAGCACGGGGGCTTTCACCTGCTCCGTTTCCGACCTGGGTTGGTACACCCCTCTTTAGACAACCTGGTGAGCCCAAGCTCCCCCGGGATCACCATATTGGTGCCGAAGACGCTGCGGACCCCCGATCAACACAGCCCACTGCTGTGCAGAACTCCCGAGCGCAAGCGGTCCCTCGGTCTCAGCCTCCCGGCAGCTTGGATTACAGGCGTGCGCCACCACGCCCGGCGAGAAGCAGCCTCGCTCTTTTTCTCATCTTCGTGTGCTGTGAGCCAAGCCCAGGGGACAGCTCGGGTTTGAAACGCTAGGATCTCAGGCTGGCAGGTGGCTGCCCCGAAAAATGCGGAAAAAAACTGCTGAAAAATGCTTCGTCCTGTCCTGTTGTCGAGCTCGTCCAAAAAGCACCAGCTGGCAGTATTGCTCTCGTAGACTTTCTAGAACGCACGCATTACATCCGTTCTTCTTTGCTTTGACATCACTTGAGCTGAAATGCAAAAAAAGTCACGACACCCGCTCTTCCAGCACTTGGTTCAGGCCCCTCGCTTAAAGTTACGGCGGGCTGTCCTAGAGAGAAGTCGGCGGAGCACGGAGATTTTTCACGAGAAGAAACAGAATTCCACAGTGAAACGATTGCAAGTACTGTACATTACGACATTAAGAAGTCTTCTTCCTTTTGAGATTTAAACCACTTTTGGGGGAAATATCATTACGCTGAAGAGTGCGAAATGGGTCGCAAATGTGAATATATGAAGGCGACTTTCATCCTTTGGAAAACCGTTCACATCTGTCCCTCTCTCCTTTTTTTTACAACGGGTAGTGGCAAACAGCCAGCGCCCCCTCTGCGAATGGCTCGTTGGTCTAGGGGTATGATTCTCGCTTAGGGTGCGAGAGGTCCCGGGTTCAAATCCCGGACGAGCCCGTTTTGTGCTCTGACTCGTGCGTAAGAGAGAGGCTTTCCCACTTGTGCTCTGCCCACGCAAAGCGAACTGCTTCACCGCCGTTCTCGTGTTGCAAGACGCCAGGAAGGCAGGCATTTTACCCGTCCATCCTTGCTTTGACAACACTTGAGCGGATGTCATACAATTCAAAGACAATGTATTAAAGGGTTCAGAGCAGAAGAAAAAAACTACAAAGGAAAAACTAACGACCCACGCAAACCAAAGAAAATCAAAGAGACTAAACAAAAGCAACAAACTTGACTCTAACACCCCGGACACAGATGAAGATTCCCTCCTTCCAAAGTTGGGGCAAAAGACCGCGTCCCACTCTGTTGCCCGGGCTGCACGACAGCTGCTGCTCACAGGAGCTGTCCCAGCACGCATCAGCACGGGGGCTTTCACCTGCTCCGTTTCCGACCTGGGTTGGTACACCCCTCTTTAGACAACCTGGTGAGCCCAAGCTCCCCCGGGATCACCATATTGGTGCCGAAGACGCTGCGGATCCCCGATCAACACAGCCCACTGCTGTGCAGAACTCCCGAGCGCAAGCGGTCCCTCGGTCTCAGCCTCCCGGCAGCTTGGATTACAGGCGTGCGCCACCACGCCCGGCGAGAAGCAGCCTCGCTCTTTTTCTCATCTTCGTGTGCTGTGAGCCAAGCCCAGGGGACAGCTCGGGTTTGAAACGCTAGGATCTCAGGCTGGCAGGTGGCTGCCCCGAAAAATGCGGAAAAAAACTGCTGAAAAATGCTTCGTCCTGTCCTGTTGTCGAGCTCGTCCAAAAAGCACCAGCTGGCAGTATTGCTCTCGTAGACTTTCTAGAACGCACGCATTACATCCGTTCTTCTTTGCTTTGACATCACTTGAGCTGAAATGCAAAAAAAGTCACGACACCCGCTCTTCCAGCACTTGGTTCAGGCCCCTCGCTTAAAGTTACGGCGGGCTGTCCTAGAGAGAAGTCGGCGGAGCACGGAGATTTTTCACGAGAAGAAACAGAATTCCACAGTGAAACGATTGCAAGTACTGTACATTACGACATTAAGAAGTCTTCTTCCTTTTGAGATTTAAACCACTTTTGGGGGAAATATCATTACGCTGAAGAGTGCGAAATGGGTCGCAAATGTGAATATATGAAGGCGACTTTCATCCTTTGGAAAACCGTTCACATCTGTCCCTCTCTCCTTTTTTTTACAACGGGTAGTGGCAAACAGCCAGCGCCCCTTCTGCGAATGGCTCGTTGGTCTAGGGGTATGATTCTCGCTTAGGGTGCGAGAGGTCCCGGGTTCAAATCCCGGACGAGCCCGTTTTGTGCTCTGACTCGTGCGTAAGAGAGAGGCTTTCCCACTTGTGCTCTGCCCACGCAAAGCGAACTGCTTCACCGCCGTTCTCGTGTTGCAAGACGCCAGGAAGGCAGGCATTTTACCCGTCCATCCTTGCTTTGACAACACTTGAGCGGATGTCATACAATTCAAAGACAATGTATTAAAGGGTTCAGAGCAGAAGAAAAAAACTACAAAGGAAAAACTAACGACCCACGCAAACCAAAGAAAATCAAAGAGACTAAACAAAAGCAACAAACTTGACTCTAACACCCCGGACACAGATGAAGATTCCCTCCTTCCAAAGTTGGGGCAAAAGACCGCGTCCCACTCTGTTGCCCGGGCTGCACGACAGCTGCTGCTCACAGGAGCTGTCCCAGCACGCATCAGCACGGGGGCTTTCACCTGCTCCGTTTCCGACCTGGGTTGGTACACCCCTCTTTAGACAACCTGGTGAGCCCAAGCTCCCCCGGGATCACCATATTGGTGCCGAAGACGCTGCGCACCCCCGATCAACACAGCCCACTGCTGTGCAGAACTCCCGAGCGCAAGCGGTCCCTCGGTCTCAGCCTCCCGGCAGCTTGGATTACAGGCGTGCGCCACCACGCCCGGCGAGAAGCAGCCTCGCTCTTTTTCTCATCTTCGTGTGCTGTGAGCCAAGCCCAGGGGACAGCTCGGGTTTGAAACGCTAGGATCTCAGGCTGGCAGGTGGCTGCCCCGAAAAATGCGGAAAAAACTGCTGAAAAATGCTTCGTCCTGTCCTGTTGTCGAGCTCGTCCAAAAAGCACCAGCTGGCAGTATTGCTCTCGTAGACTTTCTAGAACGCACGCATTACATCCGTTCTTCTTTGCTTTGACATCACTTGAGCTGAAATGCAAAAAAAGTCACGACACCCGCTCTTCCAGCACTTGGTTCAGGCCCCTCGCTTAAAGTTACGGCGGGCTGTCCTAGAGAGAAGTCGGCGGAGCACGGAGATTTTTCACGAGAAGAAACAGAATTCCACAGTGAAACGATTGCAAGTACTGTACATTACGACATTAAGAAGTCTTCTTCCTTTTGAGATTTAAACCACTTTTGGGGGAAATATCATTACGCTGAAGAGTGCGAAATGGGTCGCAAATGTGAATATATGAAGGCGACTTTCATCCTTTGGAAAACCGTTCACATCTGTCCCTCTCTCCTTTTTTTTACAACGGGTAGTGGCAAACAGCCAGCGCCCCTTCTGCGAATGGCTCGTTGGTCTAGGGGTATGATTCTCGCTTAGGGTGCGAGAGGTCCCGGGTTCAAATCCCGGACGAGCCCGTTTTGTGCTCTGACTCGTGCGTAAGAGAGAGGCTTTCCCACTTGTGCTCTGCCCACGCAAAGCGAACTGCTTCACCGCCGTTCTCGTGTTGCAAGACGCCAGGAAGGCAGGCATTTTACCCGTCCATCCTTGCTTTGACAACACTTGAGCGGATGTCATACAATTCAAAGACAATGTATTAAAGGGTTCAGAGCAGAAGAAAAAAACTACAAAGGAAAAACTAACGACCCACGCAAACAAAAGAAAATCAAAGAGACTAAACAAAAGCAACAAACTTGACTCTAACACCCCGGACACAGATGAAGATTCCCTCCTTCCAAAGTTGTGGCAAAAGACCGCGTCCCACTCTGTTGCCCGGGCTGCACGACAGCTGCTGCTCACAGGAGCTGTCCCAGCACGCATCAGCACGGGGGCTTTCACCTGCTCCGTTTCCGACCTGGGTTGGTACACCCCTCTTTAGACAACCTGGTGAGCCCAAGCTCCCCCGGGATCACCATATTGGTGCCGAAGACGCTGCGGACCCCCGATCAACACAGCCCACTGCTGTGCAGAACTCCCGAGCGCAAGCGGTCCCTCGGTCTCAGCCTCCCGGCAGCTTGGATTACAGGCGTGCGCCACCACGCCCGGCGAGAAGCAGCCTCGCTCTTTTTCTCATCTTCGTGTGCTGTGAGCCAAGCCCAGGGGACAGCTCGGGTTTGAAACGCTAGGATCTCAGGCTGGCAGGTGGCTGCCCCGAAAAATGCGGAAAAAACTGCTGAAAAATGCTTCGTCCTGTCCTGTTGTCGAGCTCGTCCAAAAAGCACCAGCTGGCAGTATTGCTCTCGTAGACTTTCTAGAACGCACGCATTACATCCGTTCTTCTTTGCTTTGACATCACTTGAGCTGAAATGCAAAAAAAGTCACGACACCCGCTCTTCCAGCACTTGGTTCAGGCCCCTCGCTTAAAGTTACGGCGGGCTGTCCTAGAGAGAAGTCGGCGGAGCACGGAGATTTTTCACGAGAAGAAACAGAATTCCACAGTGAAACGATTGCAAGTACTGTACATTACGACATTAAGAAGTCTTCTTCCTTTTGAGATTTAAACCACTTTTGGGGGAAATATCATTACGCTGAAGAGTGCGAAATGGGTCGCAAATGTGAATATATGAAGGCGACTTTCATCCTTTGGAAAACCGTTCACATCTGTCCCTCTCTCCTTTTTTTTACAACGAGTAGTGGCAAACAGCCAGCGCCCCTTCTGCGAATGGCTCGTTGGTCTAGGGGTATGATTCTCGCTTAGGGTGCGAGAGGTCCCGGGTTCAAATCCCGGACGAGCCCGTTTTGTGCTCTGACTCGTGCGTAAGAGAGAGGCTTTCCCACTTGTGCTCTGCCCACGCAAAGCGAACTGCTTCACCGCCGTTCTCGTGTTGCAAGACGCCAGGAAGGCAGGCATTTTACCCGTCCATCCTTGCTTTGACAACACTTGAGCCGATGTCATACAATTCAAAGACAATGTATTAAAGGGTTCAGAGCAGAAGAAAAAAACTACAAAGGAAAAACTAACGACCCACGCAAACAAAAGAAAATCAAAGAGACTAAACAAAAGCAACAAACTTGACTCTAACACCCCGGACACAGATGAAGATTCCCTCCTTCCAAAGTTGTGGCAAAAGACCGCGTCCCACTCTGTTGCCCGGGCTGCACGACAGCTGCTGCTCACAGGAGCTGTCCCAGCACGCATCAGCACGGGGGCTTTCACCTGCTCCGTTTCCGACCTGGGTTGGAACACCCCTCTTTAGACAACCTGGTGAGCCCAAGCTCCCCCGGGATCACCATATTGGTGCCGAAGACGCTGCGGACCCCCGATCAACACAGCCCACTGCTGTGCAGAACTCCCGAGCGCAAGCGGTCCCTCGGTCTCAGCCTCCCGGCAGCTTGGATTACAGGCGTGCGCCACCACGCCCGGCGAGAAGCAGCCTCGCTCTTTTTCTCATCTTCGTGTGCTGTGAGCCAAGCCCAGGGGACAGCTCGGGTTTGAAACGCTAGGATCTCAGGCTGGCAGGTGGCTGCCCCGAAAAATGCGGAAAAAACTGCTGAAAAATGCTTCGTCCTGTCCTGTTGTCGAGCTCGTCCAAAAAGCACCAGCTGGCAGTATTGCTCTCGTAGACTTTCTAGAACGCACGCATTACATCCGTTCTTCTTTGCTTTGACATCACTTGAGCTGAAATGCAAAAAAAGTCACGACACCCGCTCTTCCAGCACTTGGTTCAGGCCCCTCGCTTAAAGTTACGGCGGGCTGTCCTAGAGAGAAGTCGGCGGAGCACGGAGATTTTTCACGAGAAGAAACAGAATTCCACAGTGAAACGATTGCAAGTACTGTACATTACGACATTAAGAAGTCTTCTTCCTTTTGAGATTTAAACCACTTTTGGGGGAAATATCATTACGCTGAAGAGTGCGAAATGGGTCGCAAATGTGAATATATGAAGGCGACTTTCATCCTTTGGAAAACCGTTCACATCTGTCCCTCTCTCCTTTTTTTTACAACGAGTACTGGCAAACAGCCAGCACCCCCTCTGCGAATGGCTCGTTGGTCTAGGGGTATGATTCTCGCTTAGGGTGCGAGAGGTCCCGGGTTCAAATCCCGGACGAGCCCGTATTGTGCTCTGACTCGTGCGTAAGCGAGAGGCTTTCCCACTTGTCCTCTGCCCACGCAAAGCGAACTGCTTCACCGCCATTCTCGTGTTGCAAGACGCCAGGAAGGCAGGCATTTTACCCGTCCATCCTTGCTTTGACAACACTTGAGCGGATGTCATACAATTCAAAGACAATGTATTAAAGGGTTCAGAGCAGAAGAAAAAAAACTACAAAGGAACAACTAACGACCCACGCAAACAAAAGAAAATCAAAGAGACTAAACAAAAGCAACAAACTTGACTCTAACACCCCGGACACAGATGAAGATTCCCTCCTTCCAAAGTTGTGGCAAAAGACCGCGTCCCACTCTGCTGCCCGGGCTGCACGACAGCTGCTGCTCACAGGAGCTGTCCCAGCACGCATCAGCACGGGGGCTTTCACCTGCTCCGTTTCCGACCTGGGTTGGTACACCCCTCTTTAGACAACCTGGTGAGCCCAAGCTCCCCCTGGATCACCATATTGGTGCCGAAGACGCTGCGAACCCCCGATCAACACAGCCCACTGCTGTGTAGAACTCCCGAGCGCAAGCGGTCCCTCGGTCTCAGCCTCCCGGCAGCTTGGATTACATGCGTGCGCCACCACGCCCGGCGAGAAGCAGCCTCGCTCTTTTTCTCATCTTCGTGTGCTGTGAGCCAAGCCCAGGGGACAGCTCGGGTTTGAAACGCTAGGATCTCAGGCTGGCAGGTGGCTGCCCCGAAAAATGCGGAAAAAACTGCTGAAAAATGATTCGTCCTGTCCTGTTGTCGAGCTCGTCCAAAAAGCACCAGCTGGCAGTATTGCTCTCGTAGACTTTCTAGAACGCACGCATTACATCCGTTCTTCTTTGCTTTGACATCACTTGAGCTGAAATGCAAAAAAAGTCACGACACCCGCTCTTCCAGCACTTGGTTCAGGCCCCTCGCTTAAAGTTACGGCGGGCTGTCCTAGAGAGAAGTCGGCGGAGCACGGAGATTTTTCACGAGAAGAAACAGAATTCCACAGTGAAACGATTGCAAGTACTGTACATTACGACATTAAGAAGTCTTCTTCCTTTTGAGATTTAAACCACTTTTGGGGGAAATATCATTACGCTGAAGAGTGCGAAATGGGTCGCAAATGTGAATATATGAAGGCGACTTTCATCCTTTTGGAAAACCGTTCACATCTGTCCCTCTCTCCTTTTTTTTACAACGAGTACTGGCAAACAGCCAGCACCCCTTCTGCGAATGGCTCGTTGGTCTAGAGGTATGATTCTCGCTTAGGGTGCGAGAGGTCCCGGGTTCAAATCCCGGACGAGCCCGTATTGTGCTCTGACTCGTGCGTAAGAGAGAGGCTTTCCCACTTGTGCTCTGCCCACGCAAAGCGAACTGCTTCACCGCCGTTCTCGTGTTGCAAGACGCCAGGAAGGCAGGCATTTTACCCGTCCATCCTTGCTTTGACAACACTTGAGCGGATGTCATACAATTCAAAGACAATGTATTAAAGGGTTCAGAGCAGAAGAAAAAAACTACAAAGGAAAAACTGACGACCCACGCAAACAAAAGAAAATCAAAGAGACTAAACAAAAGCAACAAACTTGACTCTAACACCCCGGACACAGATGAAGATTCCCTCCTTCCAAAGTTGTGGCAAAAGACCGCGTCCCACTCTGTTGCCCGGGCTGCACGACAGCTGCTGCTCACAGGAGCTGTCCCAGCACGCATCAGCACGGGGGCTTTCACCTGCTCCGTTTCCGACCTGGGTTGGTACACCCCTCTTTAGACAAACCGGTGAGCCCAAGCTCCCCCGGGATCACCATATTGGTGCCGAAGACGCTGCGGACCCCCGATCAACACAGCCCACTGCTGTGCAGAACTCCCGAGCGCAAGCGTTCCCTCGGTCTCAGCCTCCCGGCAGCTTGGATTACAGGCGTGCGCCACCACGCCCGGCGAGAAGCAGCCTCGCTCTTTTTCTCATCTTCGTGTGCTGTGAGCCAAGCCCAGGGGACAGCTCGGGTTTGAAACGCTAGGATCTCAGGCTGGCAGGTGGCTGCCCCGAAAAATGCGGAAAAAACTGCTGAAAAATGCTTCGTCCTGTCCTGTTGTCGAGCTCGTCCAAAAAGCACCAGCTGGCAGTATTGCTCTCGTAGACTTTCTAGAACGCACGCATTACATCCGTTCTTCTTTGCTTTGACATCACTTGAGCTGAAATGCAAAAAAAGTCACGACACCCGCTCTTCCAGCACTTGGTTCAGGCCCCTCGCTTAAAGTTACGGCGGGCTGTCCTAGAGAGAAGTCGGCGGAGCACGGAGATTTTTCACGAGAAGAAACAGAATTCCACAGTGAAACGATTGCAAGTACTGTACATTACGACATTAAGAAGTCTTCTTCCTTTTGAGATTTAAACCACTTTTGGGGGAAATATCATTACGCTGAAGAGTGCGAAATGGGTCGCAAATGTGAATATATGAAGGCGACTTTCATCCTTTGGAAAACCGTTCACATCTGTCCCTCTCTCCTTTTTTTTACAACGAGTACTGGCAAACAGTCAGCCCCCCCACTTCCACGAATGGCTCGTTGGTCTAGGGGTATGATTCTCGCTTTGGGTGCGAGAGGTCCCGGGTTCAAATCCCGGACGAGCCCGTTTTGTGCTCTGACTCGTGCGTAAGCGAGAGGCTTTCCCACTTGTCCTCTGCCCACGCAAAGCGAACTGCTTCACCGCCATTCTCGTGTTGCAAGACGCCAGGAAGGCAGGCATTTTACCCGTCCATCCTTGCTTTGACAACACTTGAGCGGATGTCATACAATTCAAAGACAATGTATTAAAGGGTTCAGAGCAGAAGAAAAAAACTACAAAGGAAAAACTAACGACCCACGCAAACAAAAGAAAATCAAAGAGACTAAACAAAAGCAACAAACTTGACTCTAACACCCCGGACACAGATGAAGATTCCCTCCTTCCAAAGTTGTGGCAAAAGACCGCGTCCCACTCTGTTGCCCGGGCTGCACGACAGCTGCTGCTCACAGGAGCTGTCCCAGCACGCATCAGCACGGGGGCTTTCACCTGCTCCGTTTCCGACCTGGGTTGGTACACCCCTCTTTAGACAAACCGGTGAGCCCAAGCTCCCCCGGGATCACCATATTGGTGCCGAAGACGCTGCGGACCCCCGATCAACACAGCCCACTGCTGTGCAGAACTCCCGAGCGCAAGCGGTCCCTCGGTCTCAGCCTCCCGGCAGCGTGGATTACAGGCGTGCGCCACCACGCCCGGCGAGAAGCAGCCTCGCTCTTTTTCTCATCTTCGTGTGCTGTGAGCCAAGCCCAGGGGACAGCTCGGGTTTGAAACGCTAGGATCTCAGGCTGGCAGGTGGCTGCCCCGAAAAATGCGGAAAAAACTGCTGAAAAATGCTTCGTCCTGTCCTGTTGTCGAGCTCGTCCAAAAAGCACCAGCTGGCAGTATTGCTCTCGTAGACTTTCTAGAACGCACGCATTACATCCGTTCTTCTTTGCTTTGACATCACTTGAGCTGAAATGCAAAAAAAGTCACGACACCCGCTCTTCCAGCACTTGGTTCAGGCCCCTCGCTTAAAGTTACGGCGGGCTGTCCTAGAGAGAAGTCGGCGGAGCACGGAGATTTTTCACGAGAAGAAACAGAATTCCACAGTGAAACGATTGCAAGTACTGTACATTACGACATTAAGAAGTCTTCTTCCTTTTGAGATTTAAACCACTTTTGGGGGAAATATCATTACGCTGAAGAGTGCGAAATGGGTCGCAAATGTGAATATATGAAGGCGACTTTCATCCTTTGGAAAACCGTTCACATCTGTCCCTCTCTCCTTTTTTTTACAACGGGTAGTGGCAAACAGCCAGCGCCCCTTCTGCGAATGGCTCGTTGGTCTAGGGGTATGATTCTCGCTTAGGGTGCGAGAGGTCCCGGGTTCAAATCCCGGACGAGCCCGTTTTGTGCTCTGACTCGTGCGTAAGAGAGAGGCTTTCCCACTTGTGCTCTGCCCACGCAAAGCGAACTGCTTCACCGCCGTTCTCGTGTTGCAAGACGCCAGGAAGGCAGGCATTTTACCCGTCCATCCTTGCTTTGACAACACTTGAGCGGATGTCATACAATTCAAAGACAATGTATTAAAGGGTTCAGAGCAGAAGAAAAAAACTACAAAGGAAAAACTAACGACCCACGCAAACAAAAGAAAATCAAAGAGACTAAACAAAAGCAACAAACTTGACTCTAACACCCCGGACACAGATGAAGATTCCCTCCTTCCAAAGTTGTGGCAGAAGACCGCGTCCCACTCTGTTGCCCGGGCTGCACGACAGCTGCTGCTCACAGGAGCTGTCCCAGCACGCATCAGCACGGGGGCTTTCACCTGCTCCGTTTCCGACCTGGGTTGGAACACCCCTCTTTAGACAACCTGGTGAGCCCAAGCTCCCCCGGGATCACCATATTGGTGCCGAAGACGCTGCGGACCCCCGATCAACACAGCCCACTGCTGTGCAGAACTCCCGAGCGCAAGCGGTCCCTCGGTCTCAGCCTCCCGGCAGCTTGGATTACAGGCGTGCGCCACCACGCCCGGCGAGAAGCAGCCTCGCTCTTTTTCTCATCTTCGTGTGCTGTGAGCCAAGCCCAGGGGACAGCTCGGGTTTGAAACGCTAGGATCTCAGGCTGGCAGGTGGCTGCCCCGAAAAATGCGGAAAAAACTGCTGAAAAATGCTTCGTCCTGTCCTGTTGTCGAGCTCGTCCAAAAAGCACCAGCTGGCAGTATTGCTCTCGTAGACTTTCTAGAACGCACGCATTACATCCGTTCTTCTTTGCTTTGACATCACTTGAGCTGAAATGCAAAAAAAGTCACGACACCCGCTCTTCCAGCACTTGGTTCAGGCCCCTCGCTTAAAGTTACGGCGGGCTGTCCTAGAGAGAAGTCGGCGGAGCACGGAGATTTTTCACGAGAAGAAACAGAATTCCACAGTGAAACGATTGCAAGTACTGTACATTACGACATTAAGAAGTCTTCTTCCTTTTGAGATTTAAACCACTTTTGGGGGAAATATCATTACGCTGAAGAGTGCGAAATGGGTCGCAAATGTGAATATATGAAGGCGACTTTCATCCTTTGGAAAACCGTTCACATCTGTCCCTCTCTCCTTTTTTTTACAACGAGTACTGGCAAACAGCCAGCACCCCTTCTGCGAATGGCTCGTTGGTCTAGGGGTATGATTCTCGCTTAGGGTGCGAGAGGTCCCGGGTTCAAATCCCGGACGAGCCCGTTTTGTGCTCTGACTCGTGCGT
The DNA here is from genome assembly GCF_055471065.1 of Atractosteus spatula. NCBI lineage: Eukaryota > Metazoa > Chordata > Actinopteri > Semionotiformes > Lepisosteidae > Atractosteus > Atractosteus spatula. The sequence goes on along the minus strand of NC_142710.1, from coordinate 6,960,856 downwards.
AAGAGAGAGGCTTTCCCACTTGTGCTCTGCCCACGCAAAGCGAACTGCTTCACCGCCGTTCTCGTGTTGCAAGACGCCAGGAAGGCAGGCATTTTACCCGTCCATCCTTGCTTTGACAACACTTGAGCGGATGTCATACAATTCAAAGACAATGTATTAAAGGGTTCAGAGCAGAAGAAAAAAACTACAAAGGAAAAACTAACGACCCACGCAAACAAAAGAAAATCAAAGAGACTAAACAAAAGCAACAAACTTGACTCTAACACCCCGGACACAGATGAAGATTCCCTCCTTCCAAAGTTGTGGCAAAAGACCGCGTCCCACTCTGTTGCCCGGGCTGCACGACAGCTGCTGCTCACAGGAGCTGTCCCAGCACGCATCAGCACGGGGGCTTTCACCTGCTCCATTTCCGACCTGGGTTGGAACACCCCTCTTTAGACAACCTGGTGAGCCCAAGCTCCCCCGGGATCACCATATTGGTGCCGAAGACGCTGCGGACCCCCGATCAACACAGCCCACTGCTGTGCAGAACTCCCGAGCGCAAGCGGTCCCTCGGTCTCAGCCTCCCGGCAGCTTGGATTACAGGCGTGCGCCACCACGCCCGGCGAGAAGCAGCCTCGCTCTTTTTCTCATCTTCGTGTGCTGTGAGCCAAGCCCAGGGGACAGCTCGGGTTTGAAACGCTAGGATCTCAGGCTGGCAGGTGGCTGCCCCGAAAAATGCGGAAAAAACTACTGAAAAATGCTTCGTCCTGTCCTGTTGTCGAGCTCGTCCAAAAAGCACCAGCTGGCAGTATTGCTCTCGTAGACTTTCTAGAACACACGCATTACATCCGTTCTTCTTTGCTTTGACATCACTTGAGCTGAAATGCAAAAAAAGTCACGACACCCGCTCTTCCAGCACTTGGTTCAGGCCCCTCGCTTAAAGTTACGGCGGGCTGTCCTAGAGAGAAGTCGGCGGAGCACGGAGATTTTTCACGAGAAGAAACAGAATTCCACAGTAAAACGATTGCAAGTACTGTACATTACGACATTAAGAAGTCTTCTTCCTTTTGAGATTTAAACCACTTTTGGGGGAAATATCATTACGCTGAAGAGTGCGAAATGGGTCGCAAATGTGAATATATGAAGGCGACTTTCATCCTTTGGAAAACCGTTCACATCTGTCCCTCTCTCCTTTTTTTTACAACGAGTACTGGCAAACAGCCAGCACCCCTTCCGCGAATGGCTCGTTGGTCTAGGGGTATGATTCTCGCTTAGGGTGCGAGAGGTCCCGGGTTCAAATCCCGGACGAGCCCGTTTTGTGCTCTGACTCGTGCGTAAGAGAGAGGCTTTCCCACTTGTGCTCTGCCCACGCAAAGCGAACTGCTTCACCGCCGTTCTCGTGTTGCAAGACGCCAGGAAGGCAGGCATTTTACCCGTCCATCCTTGCTTTGACAACACTTGAGCGGATGTCATACAATTCAAAGACAATGTATTAAAGGGTTCAGAGCAGAAGAAAAAAACTACAAAGGAAAAACTAACGACCCACGCAAACAAAAGAAAATCAAAGAGACTAAACAAAAGCAACAAACTTGACTCTAACACCCCGGACACAGATGAAGATTCCCTCCTTCCAAAGTTGTGGCAAAAGACCGCGTCCCACTCTGTTGCCCGGGCTGCACGACAGCTGCTGCTCACAGGAGCTGTCCCAGCACGCATCAGCACGGGGGCTTTCACCTGCTCCGTTGCCGACCTGGGTTGGTACACCCCTCTTTAGACAACCTGGTGAGCCCAAGCTCCCCCGGGATCACCATATTGGTGCCGAAGACGCTGCGGACCCCCGATCAACACAGCCCACTGCTGTGCAGAACTCCCGAGCGCAAGCGGTCCCTCGGTCTCAGCCTCCCGGCAGCTTGGATTACAGGCGTGCGCCACCACGCCCGGCGAGAAGCAGCCTCGCTCTTTTTCTCATCTTCGTGTGCTGTGAGCCAAGCCCAGGGGACAGCTCGGGTTTGAAACGCTAGGATCTCAGGCTGACAGGTGGTTTCACCGAAAACTTCTGAAAAATGCTTCTTTTTCTTTTCGTGGCGCTACATAACTTCATCTACAGACATGGCGTTTCTGCAGCTCTTTCTGCGTACATTTTGGTATTATCATGGACACCTGAAGAAGGCTCTATGGATGAAACGTTGTGTTTTCTTTCTTCTCTTTTCAGCATGGAATAAACCTATTACTTCTGAGCTCATTTGTCTTCCTCCTTTTTGGAGGTAATGAGCAGATCCAAGGTCATCACACATCCAGAGGTTAAATAATAATCATAATAATAATAGCCTACCTTATATAGCGCTTTTCTGGACCCTCCACTCAAAGCGCTTTACAGGTACACCAGCACCACCAACGTGCATCATCCACCTTGGTGCGACGGCAGCCATAGTGCGCCAGACCACACATCAGCTCTCACTGGGGAGGAGAGCAGAGTGATGAATCCAATTCATAGATGGATTATGAGGAGGCCATGATTGTTAAGGGCCAATGGGAAATTTGGCCAGGATGCCAGGGTTACACCCCTACTCTCTTCAAGAAACACCCTGGTATTTTTAATGACCACAGACAGTCATGACCTTGGTTTTACATCTTATCCGAAGGACGGCGCCTGTTTATAGTATAGTTTTCCCCTCACTCTACTGGGGCATTAGGAACCACATGGACCACAGGGTGAGTGCCTCCTGCTGGCCCCACTAACACCTTTTCCAGCAGCAACCTTAGTTTTTCCCAGGAGGACTCCCATCCAGGTATTGGCCAGGCTCACACCTGCTGAGCTTCAGTGGGCTGCAAGTGATATAACTGCTGGATATAGAATTATAAGAGGTGTTATGGACTTCAACTGTTCTACTCCTAATGTATGTAGTTACTTCATGTAAGTTGTAATTGAGTTAAAATTACAGAGGTATCTGATTTTAATGAATTTCAATCTTCTCTTTCTGTTTTCTCCTTAGTTGTCCAGTCTGACATTGTCCTGACCCAGCCAGGATCGGAACTGAAGATGCCTGGGGAATCCGTGAAGCTCTCCTGCCAAACTTCAGGGTTCAGTTTGTCTTCTTACTGGTGGCCTGGATACGTCAAAAACCTGGAATGGGACTGGAATGGCTTGGAGAGATCATTCCAGATGGAAACATGATTATTCCATCTCCTCTGTCCATGGAAGATTCACGGGTTTCAAAGACAATTCCGCTGGGCTGCTGAATCTACAAATGAACAGCCTGCAGGCTGAAGACACAGCAGTGTATTACTGTGCGAGGTATGGAGCACAGTGATTGAGTCAGAGCTGGAGCCCTGACAAAAACTTCCAAACCACAGACCACAACTTCAATAAAAACATTCTAATGTCTCGAGGTCTGGATCTCAACCATTTGCTTATGTACAGATACATATCAGAACTGACACAAACGAATCCCCATAAGGTCTTTATTTAAAGAATCTGTGTTCTAATGCAGAGCACTGCAAATCAACACATTCTAATGAACCAGACCAGGCTGCATTAATAAATTATGTTTTCTAGTTGGTCACCATACAGCCTGTGCCTGTCCAGTGTATCTGGAACCTATAGCAAATTTCATTTAACTTTGTTTTAGGTTTAATGCATTTTGAAAATGATGTTTTCATTTTGTTGTAAATCACAAAATAGTTATAAAGTTTATACAATTATAAAGTTATTTTTTTAAGTAACATCACCATCTGTAAATTTCCTTGGATTAAATCCTAAAACAAATAAAGTATTAATAATACTGTCCATTCCCTCTCAGAAAGCTGTTTGTTCCTGATAAGGGACTTTAGAGCCTACCACAGAATCAAAGGACACAAGGCAGGACTGCCCCCTGGAAGGAAAACAAGTTGTTTACTCACATACAGAGTTTACCGGCAATAATAATTAATAATTATGAGTATTAATTAACAGATCAGAGCCCTGGTGAAAACACATGTGAACACGGGAATAAACTCCACAATAATTCCACAATACTACCCCTGTTCAGAATAAAACCCAAGATCCAAGAACTGTGCTCATACCCAGACACTCCAGGGCCAGTTCACCATCACTAAAGTCACTTCCAATAACCTGCTGCACCTGGAGGGGAGAGAGCTGAAGACTGAGGACACTACTGTGTCTTACTGTGCTCGAGGCTCACAGTGAAGCAAGGCAACATCAAGCAATTGTTAATAACCATCCAATTAAATGTCAGCAAGGATCACTTAATTATTAAAATCATATTCATTACTTTTTGAGGTGTTACAGATTATAATGGAAGGAGATGAGCTTTCCTATAGGCTAACACCTCTTATCCCCATTGTTAAACACAGACACCATCTGCCTCTACTATCAGAATAGTATTTCAGCCAGTAGATGGTGCTGTGGTTCCAGGCAGAGAGAGATTTTAAACAACATTATGTTCAGCTGTTAACATTTAGTGTAACTACTGCTGCTGTGACAGCCTCTACAAATGTTTACAATAATAATTCACTGAGGGAGGGTTAATGCAGTAAATGTTCAGTGTGATGCTTCAACATTGGCTTGACAACAACTTTATCTTAGCTACCCAAACAAGGCCTCTTCCTTCATTTCACTTAGAGCAAGAGACTGAGTGTGGATTTATAGTAAAAACATGTTCTTTTTAAATTAATACCTGTATTCATAATAATCTTAATCATACATGTAGGAATCTTTTGAGTGTAGATTTTATGAAATGTTGACGTTTTCTTTCAGATATAAGATATGATAATATAATATACTGTATTAGTGAGTGTGTGGAATGCCATAGGAGTATGCAGTATAGTATCTTTAGTTTAATGTTGAAAAGAAGTGCATGTCAACCCATTTTATACCTCCTGGTTCTTAGAGAGAGAGAGAGATATGCAAATATATGAAAACCTTTGATCTCATGTTTTATTTTAGTATGTTTTTTAATTTTTATTCACATTTCAAGTATATACAAAATTCTGTTTCTTTTGCAGGTGTTCACACCCAGGTCTTGACTGAGTCTGAACCTGCAGTTGTGCAGCCTGGAGGATCTCACAGACTGACCTGTACAGCCTCAGGATTCACATTTGATGACTATGCTATGCACTGGGTCAGACAGGCTCCTGGGAAGGGGCTGGAGTGGGTGGCTTACATTAACTGGAATGGTAATAGTAAATACTATGCCCAGTCTGTCCAGGGAAGATTCACCATCTCCAGAGACAATTCCAACAACAAGCTGTACTTACAGATGAACAGCCTGAAGCCTGAAGACACTGCTGAGTATTACTGTGCTTGAGATCCACAGTGAGATAAGTGATGTCTTAAACCGCAAAAAAACTTGCAACGGTCTGAAATCACTTAATCGCGTCAGCATGTGCCAACCACTAAAATGACTGGTGTTCCATGTGCCAGGAAATAAAACAAAAGTGTTACAATTTTTTTATAACTGCTCTTGTTACATTTGTGAGAAATGAGTTGATTTGCTATATCACTCAGTTATCATTAAGAGATCTGTTTTCTAAACCTCATTAGTTTTTCCCCATCTCTTACTCCTCCAGTAATTCAACATTCTGTGGGTACCGAGGCATCATTGGACTGTGAGATGTTATTGACCACAGCTCCACACACATCAAACCACATACAAAACTAAAAAATGAAAATGAAAGCAAACAGTGCATAGCACAAAATATAAACACGTTTTTTTTTCCTTGCTGTTAAATTCTTGACAGCAAAAAAGATTTTTACTTCCTTTGTAAAATCCACTCCAGTTTACAGAAATATCCAAGTGAAACTCCTGTAGTGACCAATAGATACCGTTACTGTAAATGGTAAGGAAAACATCCCTGAGTATCTTCTGTATTGCAGCTAGTGGGATGTCAGTCTGTTCTGCATCAGGGTAATGATCAGACCTCAATTTATTTTCTGTCACATACCTGCCTGAAAAAACAGCAGCTCTCTCCCTTAGAAAGCAGGATCCACTAATTCACATTGAGAGTCAGGTGTAGACTCAAACTCTTGGATGACAGATTGTATAAAAGCAGAATTAATCATGTGAAAAATGTGCAAGCAGCTTTGAAGGGTTTAAAGAGCTGAAAGTATAGAAATATACTCCTCCAAGTCTGTCTAGGGAAGATCTCCAGAAGGTGTGATCCAAGTTTCAGGATAATTTTAGTTTTGGATATCTTTCTACAATAGGAGTTCAAAAACCCCTCTGTGAGGATGCAGATGGAGAGATCAGCAAGATTGTGGCTATTGTAGTTGACACGGGGAATGATCGGTTTGGAGAGATCTTTGATCCTCGCAACTCTGACATGTTCCCTGAACCAGAACGTCAGTACGCATGATACTAACTCAGACACTGTCACTGGCATTTATCCCATGTAAGTCTCTGATGACGATAAGAGATAAGATAAGATCACTTTATTAGCCATATACAAATCCTTGCATTAGGAAATCCTCTTTTTGCATATCCCAGCTTCCTCTCCATGAGACACACAGACAGGGAGAGAGAAGCTGGGGGTCAGAGCACAAGGTCAGCCATTTATACAGCACCCCTGGAGCAGTTAGGGTTAAGGGTCTTGCTCAGGAGCCCAACACAGTAGGATTCCTCTGATGGCCGCAGGATTTGAACCGGCAACCTTCCAGCCACAGTGCAGATCCTTAGCCACATAGCCACTGCTCCCTGTATTATGCTCTCAATGTCAATCTCAGCTGCTATTGTTTTCAATTTTTTCTATCAGACATTCACTATGTTCACTAACTCATCAGAGCCTCAGGTGAAGAAGCCTAGAGACTCTGTGAAACTGTCCTGTACAGTCTCTGGATTCTCCATGAGCAGTTACTGGATGCACTGGATTCGCCAGGCTGCTGGGAAAGTGCTGGAGTGGATCGGACGCATTGATTCAGATGCAGGCCCAGTTCATGCGCTGACACTCCAGGGCCAGTTCACCATCACTAAGGACACTTCCAATAACCCGCTGCACCTGGAGGGGTGAGAGCTGAAGACTGGGGACACTGCTGTGTCTTACTGTGCTCGAGACTCCCAGTGAAGCAAGGCAATGTCAAGCCCACACAGAAACCAGCAGAGCACAAAACACTTCCTCTACTTCAAAACTGCTGAAAAACTAAAAAAAGAACAGTAGGGTCTTAGACTGTGTTCTAACTCTTCAAATGAAACTTACAATAAATTTTGCATTGGTGGGTAAAACAATCTCAAGTAATATGTTGGCAACAGTTTAGTTTTAATGATTGCAAAACACACCAAACAAATGAAGAACTGATGTATCCATGTGTTGTTAATAACCATGCAATTAATCTTTACAGTGGGACACTTATTACTGGGTTACTAACAGAATGTTGCAGAATATAAGGGAATGAGCTTCTACATGTGAAGATGACAGGAGATGGTAGAAGAGACTGTGACTTTCTGCACAATATTACAGAACTTCCTGAGATTTTGTCTCATTTGCGTTTTAAATGCTAGTATTTCATGTCCAAGCTCTTTCTCTACTAGTCCAGAACCCAATAAAAAATCCAGAAGTAATGGACAAATGTTCATAATAATTAATAAATCAGAAAATGATAACGCATATAATTTTCTGGGTAATTTTTCATCCTTGGCTTTAAAACACAACAATATCCCATTACAGCACCTCTTCCTTCATTTCACTTTGCTCAAGAGTCTGATTGTACTACTGTTTAGTACAGTTTTACAAGACATTGACTTCGTTTTTCATTTTCTTGGTATCTTAGTGTGTGTGTAATGCCATCGGGGTAATGAGTGTGGTATTTTTAGCTTAATGTTGAAAAGAAGTGCATGTTGACCCATTTTATACATCCTGTGTCTCAGAGAGAGAGCAATATGTAAATCTGCTGAGCATTTATGTCTGGTCACTGAGGGAGAGTCTGAACCTGAGGTCAGATACTATTGCTACAGGAGAACCAGGGATTCATACAGAGGTCTAACACTGTCACCACCCTGTACAACAAACAAACATGAAGATTCTCAATACCATCTGTGTGGTGATGATAGTTCTCAAAGGTGAGGATTTCATGTGGCAATTTAATCTTAATTTTTATTTCAGGTTTATCTGTTAGATTTCTTATTACAAAAATATACATTTACTGAAAATGTTTACATTTTCAAGTACATAACTCATACTGTTTCTTTCACAGGTATTCAATCTCAGGTCTTGACTGAGTCTGAACCTGCAGTTGTGCAGCCTGGAGGATCTCACAGACTGACCTGTACAGCCTCAGGATTCACATTCAGCAGTTCTTACATGGGCTGGATCAGACAGGCTCCTGGGAAGGGGCTGGAGTTTGTGGCTCGAATCCGTCCTGATTCAAGTAAATCATGGTACAGCCAGAGCGCAGAGGGAAGATTCACCAACTCCACGGACAATTCCAAGAATCAGCTGTACTTACAGATGAGCAGCCTGAAGACTGAAGACACTGCTGTGTATTACTGCGCTAGAGACCCACAGTGAGAGAAGTGAAGCCTGAGCCCTGACAAAAACCTACAACTGTGTCTGGAATCACTCAGCTGTATGAATGTTGCATATACTAAGATTAAGCAGATTTATAATGTTCATTTCTGTGATTCAAACAATGTTTTTTCCTAGACAGTGTCTTATATCTATAATGCAGTTAACAATATAAATATGTAAAGATCAGAAGAATACAGTCAGAGAACAAAAACACCAGTCAACATCTATCAGTCAAGGAAACACTGTACTCACACTGAATATTCACCCAGCTCAAGTCCCGAGGCCTGTATCACATACTGTATTATTCTGAATTGCCTCCCTGAGAGAATTATTCATTTCCTTCTATTTTCAAAATGGCCAAACACTACACAGTTTCAATAATCAGAAAAGTCAGCTATAAACATTTATGTTCAAAATTGAAAATACATATCTAAAAAATGATAGGCGATGAATTCTGTATTACTGTAAATGTTTAACTTCCGTCTTCCTAAACTGAGTTATTGATGAAAAACATTAAACGAGGGCATAAGAGAGATTCAACTTCAACACAAGATCAAATCGAGCAAAATGAGAAAATATTATAAAAAGATTGCAATTCACAAAACCGCTGCACCTGTTTAATAAGTTGAGTTCTGAACAAGTGACTCAACACTGAATTCAGGAAGACAAAATCTAAACTTCAGGAGAACCGTATGATTACAAATATCTAAGCAATAGTTATAATAGTGCATGTGATACATTGCATTGATTCACATTAGCAAAGCAATTTCTTCAATTAAATGAAGACTGATTCAGCTGTACTTAAGCAAATAGAGAAGCACTTACTTACACTAGGACTTGTTACTCACACTCCAGCCTTTATTAACATGAATCTTTCAAAACGTCCAGTAAATCTTAAATCAACATGTTGCAATGTACCCACATGTACGCAAGTGAAAATGTTCACAGTTGCAATGCAAGGAGCCAGCATTCAAATCTTGACAGAATTCACACACCTCCTCCCAGAGCCTCACTAGGATCTGAGCAGCACTGACAGACTGGACTGAGGTGTCAGACCTTCACTGTGCTGCACTGGGCAGGACCCCTGCAACGCAATGAACTTACAGATGAACAACCTCAGGACTGAAGGCACTGCTGTGTATTACTGCACCTATCATTCATAGTGAGAGAAGTGACGTCTTAACACTTGTTTTTATTAAAAGCTTTCAATGGTCTGAAATCACTCAGTTGTGTCAATATGCCAACTGCTAAAATGACTGGTGTTCTATCAGCCAGAAAAAAAACAATACATTTGTACAACGTTTAATAAAAATTTCTGCTATACTATTGAGAAATTATTTTTTTTTTGTAATTTTACTCAATTATCATTTAGAGATCTGTCTCGAAACTAGGCTTAGTCTTTTAATCTTCCAGTAAGTCAACACTCTGGGGGTACTCAGGCATAAAATTGCTGCAGACCAATCTAGGTGAAACTCCTATAGTGACCAGGAGATAGCAAGTGATAAGGAAAATGTCTCACAGTAACTTCTGCAATGTAGCTTAGAGGATGTCAGTCTGTTCTGTATCAGGACAAGGATCAGACTTCATTTGTTAACAGGTATTATTATTGTCTTAACAATCGTGCTCTTCCATTAAGACCAGGATCCATTCATTCATATTGAGAACCACATATACACTCAAGCAGTTGAATGACGGATTAATGAAAACAGAACTACATAATTATAAGAAAGTGCAAGGAGCTTTGAAGGGTTTCAAATGAACTCTTCATCCTGGAGTACCACAGCATATATTGTATATGCCTTAATATCACATGACACTGCATATTCCACTGGAGTAGAGGATTATTTCTTAATACATCTATATCAGGACAGTCTCCTGGGAAGGAACTGGAGTGAGTGGCCAATATTAGAGGTGACAGAAATATACTACTCCCAGACTGTCCATGACATATTCACCATCTTCAGAATCAGTTTTAAAAAATCAGCTTTGCTGTCTGGAATGCAATAACTAAAAAGAGTTGACACACAAAAAATATTCATCCCCTAATTCTTATTGCGACAACCGTGCTATTATTTCTCAAGCACACTACAATGGTATCTAGAATTAATTTTCCCATTGGCTCCAGTGTCCTGTGTCAGTGAATTTAAAGGCTGTGCAGCTCTGCTCCACCCCTGCAGGAGGCTCCTATGCAAACTCACAGCCCCTTATTAATGACACAGCTGAGAGACTGAACAGCAGCCAGTCAGCTTCTCTTCTGTGCCTTTCAGTCTGAACAATCAACAATGAGGCTCTTAACAGCGCTGACTGTAGCAACTCTGTGCTTCACAGGTGATCATTCTTACTACTTTATTAACAGCTTTGAAACAAATGATGCAACTTCAAAAAAAGGTCACAAATTGTTTTTTTATTTTTCTTCACAGGTGTTCAGTCCCAGGTCTTGACTGAGTCTGAACCTGCAGTTGCCCAGCCTGGAGGATCTCACAAACTGACCTGTACAGCCTCAGGATTCACATTCAGCAGCTATGCTATGGGCTGGGTCAGACAGGCTCCTGGGAAGGGGCTGGAGTGCGTGACTACTATTAGCAGTGGTGGTAGTAGTAAATACTATGCCCAGCCTGTCCAGGGAAGATTCACCATCTCAAGAGACAATTCCAAAAACCAGCTGTACTTACAGATGAGCAGCCTGAAGACTGAAGACACTGCTGTGTATTACTGCGCTCGAGAGCCACAGTGAGAGAAGTGAAGCCTGAGCCCTGACAAAAACCCACAACAATGTCTGAAATCACTCAGCCATATCATTGTTCCATATACAAAGATTAAGCAGATTATAATGTTTATTTGTGTTATTCACAGAATGTTTTTGTCCAGATATTATTGTCTTATATTTATAGTATAGTCAGGGATATGAATATCTAAAGATTTCAGAAGATTAGAGTCACAGAACAAAAAAAAGCAGCCAAAAACTTTTAACTAAGGAAACACTGTGTTCACATTTAATATTCATCCTGAACAGTCAAGTCCTGAGGCCTGTATGATGTACTGTACTATTCTGAATCACCTTGCTGGGAAAATTAATGATTTCCTTCTATTTTCAATAGGTTCAAACACAAAACAGTTTAGTCAGATGCAATTTATGCTTAAATCTAAGAATACACCTGTAGAAAAAAATGAAAAGTTATAAATCCATTATAACATGTTTTATGCTATTTTTTCCAAAACTAATGATCAAAAATATTAAACAAGGATGTAAAAGAGAGAGAATTTCAAAACAAGATCTCGTTATCCATTGTTAGATCACATGTGAGGTGTGTGTCTTTAGGGATACAATTATATTATTTTAATTTAATCATTCAATACTATTAATAATATTAATTTAATTATTTAGTTAATCACTTGTACACAAATTGAGAAGAGATTAAAAACAAATTCATTTTACAAGCCAATGCACCTGTTTATCAAAATCAGTTCTAAACAAGTGATTCAACGCTGAGTTTAGGAAGACATAAGCTAAAATCCACTGGAACACAAGAGTTACAAATATCGAACCCATGGCCATAATTCAGCTCGTGATCTGTTGCACTGATTCACATTAGCAAACCAGTTTCATGTATCAGGAGCAATGAAATGAAGACAGACTGATTCAGCTGTGCTGAAGGAAACAGAGAAGCATTTATACACACCAGGTCTTCTCACTCACACTCCAGCCTTTATTAACATGAAGCTATCAAAACGTCCAGTAAGTCTTAGACCAGCATGTTGCAATGTACCTACATGTACGAAATAATTCAAATCTTGGCAGAATTCACACACCTCCTCCCAGAGCCTCACTAGGATCTGAGCAGCACTGACAGACTGGACTGAGGTGTCAGACCTTCACTGTGCTGCACTGGGCACTTAAGTCTGGCTACAGTAACCCTGCCCCTGTGGGAGGAGCATGGTGATTAACAGCAGTTTACTGTATATTAACCTATTTAGACTCTCAGGACACAATACAGCACATCAAAATAATCATTTCTCTATTCTTATTGTTCTCTATCTTTAAACATGAAGATCAGTGTGCTATGCACTATTTATAACAGCAGCTATAATACGTAAGGAATGAAATGAGTGAAATAATTTCAGATTTTATTCTAATATGGTTGATGACTTGTGCGATGTTAAGGGACTTAAGGGAAGAATTAAATAAAAAGTGTCTGATAAAGAAAAAATGACTTTTTTTTCTGCAGGTGTTCAGTTTGTCCTGGTCCTGAGTGAATCTGAACTGGCACTTAAAAAGCCAGGAGAAACTCACAGACTGACCTGTACAGCCTCAGGATTCACATTCAGCAGTTGTCCTATGTCAGACACTTTTTAAAGGGGTTGGAAAGGGTGACTAACCCAGTACTAAAATATTAATATTAATAATAAAAATAATAATAATTGCTTACACTTATATAGCGCTTTTCTGGACACTCCAATCAAAGCGCTTTACAGGTAATGGGGACTCCACTCCACCACCATCAAAGTGCAGCCCCACCTGGATGATGCGACGGCAGCCATAGTGCGCCAGAATGCTCCCCACACATCAGCTCTCAGTGGGGAGGAGAGCAGAGTAATGAAGCTAATTCATAGATGGGGATTATTAGGAGGCCATGATTGGTAAGGGCTAATGGGAAACTTGGCCAGGACACCGGGGTTACACCCCTACTCTTTTCGAGAGACATCCTGGGAGTTTTAATGACCACAGAGAGTCAGGACCTCGGTTTTACGTCTCATCCGAAGGACGGAGCCTTTATTACACTAAAGTGTCCCCATTTCTGTACTGGGGCATTAGGGCCCACATAGACCGCAGGGTGAGCACCCCCTACTGGCCCCACTAACACCTCTTCCAGCAGCAACCTTAGTTTTTCCCAGGAGGTCTCCCATCCAGGTACTGACCAGGCTCACAACTGCCTGGGTTGCCAGTTCTGAGTTGTAGGGTGACATGGCTATCTGTCTACTTCTCTCGGTCTGTCCAGACTTTTTTTCCTGTGTAAAATCCGCTCCAGTTACAGAATAATCTAGGTTAAACTCCAGTAGTGAGCCAGTAGATGGTAGTAAATGTTAAGAAAAACTGTCCTGAGGAACTTCTGCAATGCAGCGACCGGGCTGTCAGTGTCTTCTGCATCAGGACAATGATCAGACTTCATTTGTTTTCTTGTATTATTATTGTCTTAACAGCAGTGCTCTCCTAATGAGAGCAGGATCTGTAAATTCATATTGAGAACCACGTATAGACTCAAGCTGTTGGATGATGGATTATATGAAAGCACAATTAATAATGAAAAAAGCTGCAAGTAACTTAAAGAAAGCTCTTTCATCCTGCTAGCAGCACTGCATTTATATTCCTTAATACCATTTGGCGGTAAGAGTCCTAGAGTAGAGGAATGTTTAATAGATCTACAGTATATCTGGACAAGCTCTTGGGAAGGGACTAGAGTGGGTGGCCAGTGTTAGATCTAAAATATACCACTCCAAGTCTGTCCAGGACAGATTCACCATCTGCAGGGGCAATTCCAAACATCAGATGGATTTATAAACCAGCAGATTGAAGACTGAAGACTCTGCTGTGTAATTTTTGTCCTGAGAGCCACAGAGAGAGACAGTGAAGCCTGAGTGCTAAGAATAAGACAACGCTCATTCAGATAAACAAGGGAACTGTCAGAAACATCTAATTAACTTGACCTTGATTTTGCCGCTTACAATGCATGAATCCCACCTATAGTACTACAGTACCTAAACTGCCTTTCACTCCACCACATACAGTATATATACAATATAAGATAAAAAATGCTTATTTCTTTTTGTTTCTAGCAACACAAAAGATCAATTTAAAAAAAGCATTTACACATCTTGATCACAGACAGTAATAGTGTGGGCCACAGTCCCCTGGTCACACAACATGGCCACACACACTGGGCAGAGGACCGAGATATTTTGGATCCGTGTTGGGCACCACATGCAGCAAGAAAACGTGTGCATGATACTATATTTCTTTAACATCTTGTGCCTTTTATTTTATACTTTGTGATTTAGAATGTGCATCTATTTTTAATAAATAATTTGTACAGTTGGCAGACAAAAATACTGACCTTTTCGTTCTTATTGTTACAACTATACCATTTTTCATAGGCCTACTGCAATGGTATCTCAAATAATGAATTTTCCTTTTGTTTGAATTTAACAGGATCAGTACTGGGGTCCCTACTGTGAGAAACCCATTGGCTCCAGTGTCCTGTGTCAGTGAATTTAAAGTCTATGCAGCTCTGCTCCACCCCTGCAGGAGGCTGCTATGCAAACTCACAGCCCCTTATTAATGACACAGCTGAGAGACTGAACAGCAGCCAGTCAGCTTCTCTTCTGTACCTTTCAGTCTGAACAATCAACAATGAGGCTCCTAACAGCGCTGACTGTAGCAACTCTGTGCTTCACAGGTGATCATTCTCACTAGCTTATTAAAAATTCTGACATTAGTTGTGATACTGTCATCTAGTTCATACTAGATGACAATATATTATTTTTTCTTCACAGGTGTTCAGTCCCAGATTGTGTTGACTGAGTCTGAACCTGCAGTTGTGCAGCCTGGAGGATCTCACAGACTGACCTGTACAGCCTCAGGATTCACATTTAAAGATTATTACATGAACTGGGTGAGACAGGCTCCTGGGAAGGGGCTGGAATGGGTGGCTCAAATTCAGATTACTTCAACCTATTATGCCCAATCAGTCCAAGGAAGATTCACCATCTCCAGAGACAACTCGAAAAATCAGCTGTACTTACAGATGAGCAGCCTGAAGACTGAAGACACTGCTGTGTATTACTGTGCTCGAGACCCACAGTGAGAGAAGTGAAGCCTGAGCCCTGACAAAAACCCTCAAGCCCCTCAGCAACATCAGTGTTAACTGTTAAAACAGCTGGTGTGTCATGTGCTGTCATGTACATAATTATTACACAGACGTCAGAAAAGGGTTTGTGAGGATTGTGTAGAAGACACTGTGCCTTATAGCTGTGATGTCAGTCCTGGAAAAAAAGGGGGGCCGGCTGTGAAGTTATATGATGTATTCAGTACAGTACAGTCCCAGCCCTGTGCGGCTGATTTGTGAGCCACCTGGTCATTGTCTTAATGATCAAAACACACGACCACCTCAGCGGACTCACAAACTAATGCACGCAGGGCACAAAGAGGCTTCACAATTCACACATAAAACTGACTTATATTTCCAGAAATACCAACTCAATTCCAACAGTGTCCAAAGTGACTTAATTACATAGCAAAAAGCTGGTTTGATTTGTATTTTAGCCCTTTGCATTCTGTGTGTTGCTGTTGAGGAGAATCTTGAGGATGTTAGGTCTCAGGTGAAAATCATGAGAAGCTGCATTGTGCACTTGTTTGCAGTTTCTAAAGATGAGTCTGGAATTTTGCATAAAGCACTGAGAACAGACAAACTGCCACTCAGTCCTGACTTTTTTCTGTTCTATTCTACTCTATTCTATGTGTTGTTTTAAATAAACTTTTAGAATGCTGCCAATAGGGAATCCCCTTGAACTGGCTAAAGACTACAGCTTATTTATTTAATTATGTGCAAATAAAAGTCACCGAAGAAAACTACCTTCTCCTGTAACAGCAGAAATTTCATATTAAGAACATTTTGATATATTTAATAAGGGTGATATCTTTCCACTATTTATAGATAGTAACAAAACTTACAACTACAATATTTCACCATTTTGCACCCAATATTGTGTGGGATCAGCACTGGCATCCCTACTGTGAGAAGCCCATTGGTTGTGTTTTTCACAAGTGATCAGTTGTGCCAGTTTACTCACATCTCTGACATTAGATATGGTAGCTCATATAGTGTATTTTTTCTTCTTTTTCAACAGATGCTCAGTCCCACATTGTGTTAAGTGAATCTGAACTATCACGATTGTCATCCCTCCTCTAGAGGGCGCTCCGACCCCTTTTTGTTAAGTTTATTATCACATTCAACTGTCCCTTTGTTCCATTCTTTATTTAAGCCCAGTGCTCCGAAGTTCTGCACTGTACACAACACTGTGTGCTTTTATTTTTGTTGAAAAGAGAGGAAATAAGGAGTGTATTTCATCAGGCTGACAGATGAAAACCAATGATGACAAATGTATTTAAAGGAGAATCAAAATGAAATTCAGTTTCATCCAAGCTTTCTGGTAGCATTAGCCAGTGTAGTGTGTAATTGTACAGGGTTGCTGATGGAGGAGAGAAACAACAGTGATCTCCTGTTCTGAATGTGGCGTTTTCACATGCCCTCCCTATACTGTTCCACGTCTCTTCTTTACCGCCACTATCGTAACCTCTGTCTGTCTGCAGGGCAGCACATATAATTCAATATTCACAATATAATAATGATGAAGATGACGAAGAGAGAGTGGCACAGGGGTACAGTTGTCAGGATTGCTGCCTCACAGCGCTGGGGTTCATCTGCATGGAGTTTGCATGTTCTTTCCGTGTTCATCTGGGCTCCAGTTTCCTCCCGCAGTACAAAGACATACTGGTAGGTTACCTGGCATCTAACAAACCTGTCCCTGGTGTGTGTGTGTGTGTGTGCTCTGTGGTGGACCGATGTGTTATCCAGGGTGAACCCTGCCTTGTGTGAGTCAAGGAGGCTGACTGGGCGGTATGGACGTGTCTGTGCTGTGTGTGAGTGTGTCCAGTGCAAAAGCTACAATTTGGCTCACTGTTCAAGGACTTATATTGGCGGCATCTGTGCCTATTTCACATTACAATGAATACTCTACGTTTCGTCTGGCACGTGTTTGTGTTTTATAAATTCGTTTTTCCTGTTCTGCTCATTCTACACCTGTAGGAGGTTCCCCAGCAGTCACAAAGAAGGTAACATTGCATCACAAATCCCCACACTCTGAGGGCTCCTGTTTAAGACTGCTGTGGTTCCCCATGCAAATCTCACCACAGACACGTCCTATTTAACCACCTGCAGGACGCGATCAGTTACAATCCTCTGGAGCACTGTCCCCTTCCTGTTTCTCTACTGTTTGTAACCATGGCATTGAAACTGCATTGTGTTTTCTGTTCATGAAACCACAATCCATTTCACTGCACAAAACAAAATGTTTGTGACCGGGAACGTCCTATTCCTTCTGGTTTCCTGCAGTGCAGTAAAATTCTTCTTTCTTTTTGTATCCGCTCAGAGCGCCAGTTTTCTGTCATTTGTAGTGTTAAAAAGAGTTTCGTATTTCGTATTGATCTTCTGTAAGCTTTCATTTCACATGTGAGCTCTGAAATTGTACAGTCAGTGAGTCTCATTGAGCTTACATAAGAACTCCACAGCCACAGAAAGAGTAGCTCTTGCACACACACAATCAGTAAAAATGTTTTTCTTCAAATCCAGGCATCTAGTAAATTTTGTGTATTCCGGATTGTCGCCTCCAGATCTTCTTCTTCTTCTTCACAGCCTTAGTCCCAGACTGTCCTGGGGTCAGCTGCTCTGGTTGCTCTTCTCCACTTGTCTCTGTCGAGCACATCTTCCTCACTCGCTTCACATACCTCCATATCTTTTCTCACACAATCTATCCATCTCTTTCTAGGCCTGCCTCTTCCCCTGTTACCTTCCACCTCAGATTCCATTACCCTCTTTGTTACTTCCTCAACGTCCCTCCTCATGATATGTCCATACCACCGTAACCTCGCCTCTCGCATCTTCTCAACCACATCCACCACCCTACATCGTCTACGGATTTCTTCATTTCTGATCATATCCTTCATTGAAATCTGCAGAATCCATCTCAACATCCTCATTTCAGTTCTTTTCATCAAGTTCTCTTCCCTCTTTCCAACTGCCAAGCATTCAGCTCCATATAGTAGTACAGGCCTAATCACAGTCTTGTACATTTTGCACTTTAACTTTCTAGGAATTTTCCTGTCACAGATTATTCCAGTTATTTCCCTCCACTTGTTCCATCCAGCTTTCACTCTTTGTTTTACTGCCTCCAGTGTTTCTCCTCCCTTTACCAGTTTTGCTCCAAGGTATTTAAAGCCATCAACCTGTTTCAGTTTTCCTCCATTTATCTCCTCAACATTGGTCATAGTATCTCCTCTTCTCTCCATTACCATTATTTCAGATTTTTCTGCATTCATTTTCAGTCCACCCTTTTCCAGACTCCTCTGCCATTTGAACACTTTCTCCTGTAGTTCTACTTCTGAATCTGCCATCAGTGCCACATCATCAGCAAAGATGAGTTCCCAAGGCACTTCTGTTCTTACCTCTTCTGTCAGTGTGTCAATAATGTTTATAAAAAGGAAAGGACTTAGTGCTGATCCTTGGTGTACTCCAACTGTGATTTCAAACTCTTTTGTCTCTCCCCGTTGTGTGACCACCTTCGTAGTTGCATCTCTATAGGTTGCTTGAACTAACTTCACCATGCTTTCTGGTACTCCTTTCTTCCTCAAGCACCAATACACTACCTCTCTGGCACACGGTCATATGCTTCTCCAAGTCCAGAAAGACCACATACAGCTTTTTCCCTTTCTCTAGTGTCTTCTCCTGTAACTGTCTCATCACAAAAATGGCATCTGTTGTGCTTTTCCCCGCTGAGAATCCAAATTGTGAGTTGTGGATCCTGACTATCTTCCTGCGTCTCATCCAGATATAGTTTCAAAAACAATCAATTTTAAAGACACCTTCATATGTTTCATTTCACTATATATTGCACAGATTCTAGGTTTAGTATCAGTGGGGCTGAATTGAACACTTAGCTAAACTCATAATGCTGTTTGGCAAATTTGCTGGTCATGTTAACATAAATACATACATACCAAACTGTATGTTTTGTGAATGTCTGCTTTTTTGTGACTGAAATCTGTTTTTAAATACTCAAATCATTTCAGACAATGATAAAAGGAAGTCATACCATGTTTCAAAATCTGCTGTAATTTAGAAACTGGTTTCCACATTTACTGTGCATCAATACTGTACATTGTTTAACATACAAGAACTCTACTGGAATTCACCCTGTAAAAATAAAGAAAGGTGGTGTCCCACCCTTCTTTCATATCTTCTTCAGTCAGCAGGGGTTGTTCTTACACTACACAGCTCCCCTGGCCTGAGGTAGTCTCAGTTTCTCTGAGGGGTATTATCCTGTTAAATCGAGTAATGCAGAAAACAATAAAATGAACACATTTCATCTCGCACATTTCTCCTACAAATGGTGACTCTGGATCTCTGAGGTGCTCTCTGAAAAATGATCAATATCTACTGCAGTCATTTCATTAGATGTGAACTTTCTTTTTTCCTGTTGTCTCTAAAAAATATTGATGTTGTAAAGAGAAAATAATTATAAAAGATTCTTATTTATTCATGTTGAGCAACAAGACTTTGTGTCATTATATGTAGTTGCTTCTTCCCAGCTTCTTTCTCAGGGTTATACCTGGTGATTGCTCCAACTATTTAAAATGAAGCAAATATTTCTGGGCTCTGGATCTATTTATCTTCCTCCTTTAAAGAAGTTAATGAGGAGATCTGACGTCATCGCCCATCCAGAGATTTAGTGCAATACAGAATTGTAAGAGGTGTCATGTGGACCTTAAGCATTTTTCTCCTACTGCATGTAGTCACTTCATGTACAACAAGTTGTCATTAAAAGTCCCTTTTGAAATCACAGAGAGTCTGAGTTTAATAAATTGAAGTCTTTCTGTTTTCTTCTTAGTTGTACAGTCTGACATTGTCCTGTCCCAGCCAGGATCGGAACTGAAGAAGCTTGGAGAATCTGTGAAGCTCTCCTGCCAAACCTCAGGGTTCAGTTTGTCTTCTTCCTGGATGGCCTGGATACGTCAAAAACCTGGAATGGGACTGGAATGGCTTGGGGAGATCAGTCCAGACGGCAACACGATTAACTACATTGCCTCCATCCGCGGACGATTCACCATCTTCAAATACAGTTCCACCGGGCTGCTGAATCTACAAATGAACAGCCTGCAGGCTGAAGACATGGCAGTGTATTACTGTGCGAAGTATGGAGCACAGAGACTGACCCAGAGCAGGAGCCTGACAAAAACTTCCAAACCACAGACCACATCTTCAATAAAAAACGAATGCCTCACAATGTGGCTATCAACCTGCTGCTAATGTACAGAACAGGAATTGACACAGCCAATTCCTTAAACGTTATTTCTTTAACGAATTCTTGTGTTCTTATGTAGAGCACTGCAAAACAACACATTCTAATAAACCAGAACAGGCTGCATTGATAGATTCTGTTCCCTAGTTAGCAAATTCCACACAACCTTTCCCTGTTCAGAATGAAACCAAAGAACCAGAATGTGTTAATACCCTGACCAGACAGTCTTTCAGCATTCTTATTCAACTGTATATACTGTTCTAGTGAATCAGACTGTTTCCCAGGAAGAATGAGTTAAGTTTTCACAGGACATGATAATGAGAGGAGCTGTTTGTGGTGCTGAACTGAAGACGACACCTATAGAAGATAAGATCAGATCACTTTATTGGCCATAGACAATTTCTTGCATTAGGAATTTGCCTTTTCGCATACCCCAGCTTGCTCTCCATGAAACACACAGACAGGGAGAGAGAAACTTGGGGTCAGAGCGCAGGGTCAGCCATTTATACAGCACTGGGGTGCTGTATAAATCCCCAGCAGTGGGAGCAGCTGGGGTTGAGGGCCTTGCTCAGGGGCCCAACAGAGTAGGATTCTTCTGCCAGCCACAGGATTGGAACTGGCAATCTTCTAGCCACAGGCGTAGATCCTTAACCACAGTTCCATTGCTCTGCCAAGGTATATAGAAATACCTGGTTTGGGTCTTTCAGGCTCCCAGACTGGTCAAACCTGAAATATCCCAGCATCAGAGGGCTCTTGGTTAAACTCTATTGACTACAAAAGGACAAAATTAGCAGTCAGCACTTTAAAGTGGAGTTAGAAGCATCAGGTAAAGGTGCTGTGGTTTCAGGAGAGAGAGATTCTGAACTGAACATTAAATTTTCACCTGTAAACAATTACTGTAACTGTGCCTCTGCTGTTACAGCCACTACAAATGTTCAGAATAATAATCATTGATTGAAGGAAGGTTAATGCAGTAAATTTGTGGGTACTGCTTCATCCCTGGCTTTAGAACACAACAATATCCAAGCTACCCATAACAGCACCTCTTCCTTCATTTTACTGCGCTCAAAGTAAAGTAGAGTATAGTACCATTATTTATGATAATCTTAACAACAGTACTTTTACTTTGTTTTTCATTTGCTTGATATGTTATGTGTGGAATACCATGGAAGTAATAAGTGTAGTATATTTAGTGTAAAGCTGAAGTGCATGTCAACCCATTTTGTACATCCTGACCCTAAGAGAGAGGGTGATATGCAAATTTGCTGAGCATCTATATCTGATCACTGAGGGAGAGGCTGAAACTGAGATCAGACACTATCAAACAGTTAGAAGGCTTCACACACAGCTCAGATAGTGTCACAGTTCTATACAAGCAAAAATGAAGGCTCTCATTTTCACCTGCATGGTGATGACCGTTTTCTAAAGTGAGGATTTGTTGTGGTACATTTTCAAAGTAGATACTCTTGGATTTATTATTTTTATTTCAGGTTTAATTGGCAGGGTTTTTATTCCAAACTGTAGAAATCTGCTTACAGTATTTCAATTTAACGTTTCAAACAAATAAAACATACTATTTCTTTAACAGATGTTCACACCCAGGTCTTGACTGAGTCTGAACCTTCAGTTCTCCAGCCTGGAGGATCTCACAGACTGACCTGTACAGCCTCAGGATTCACATTCACTAGCTATGACATGGGCTGGGTCAGACAGGCTCCTGGGAAGGCAATGTAGTGGGTGGCTGGAATCCAGGCTGATGGAAGTAAATCATGGTACAGCCAGGGTGAAGAGGGAAGATTCACCATCTCCAGAGACAATTCCAGAAGTCAGCTGCACTTACAGATGAGCAGCCTGAAGACTGAAGACTCTGCTGTGTATTTCTTTGCTCGGAAGTCACAGTGAAAGAAATTAATCCAGAGCCCTGAAAGCAAAACCCTCACGGGTAACAGGATTCATGTACAGATAGGACTTTCACACTTTAGCATTTGAATTGACAGCTGATCTGAGAACTTCCATGGGGTTAAACCTGTACGTCCTGTGACATCTTGTGAAGCCCAGTTCTTCACTCCATCACTCAATCCTGAAATAAAGATGTCTTGTGTCAGAGCTGCATATTGACACAGTTACAGATACCAACACCAACATAGTCCAGGGGGAGATCAATGTATTGTGATAAAGAAAGAAGAGCACCTTAGTGTGTCTTTCTCTAGTTGTGTTTGCTATTGTGCTCATTGATAGAATAGAATTCGTAACACTTTGATCATATACTACTCCCGGTCTGTCCACCATCTCCAGAGACAATTCCAAAAATCAGCTGTACTTCCAGATGAACAGCCTGAAGACTGCTGCTGCTTCACTTCAATCCTGCAGCTCCTCCTTGGCTCTTTCCACCATGTAAGCAAATCAGACAACCTCACCCCTATGAGTAGTGGATTGAACCCTCAGTGTATGGTGTACACTATACATCTGTATCTGATTCAATAGTAGGATTGACCCAAGGGCATTGGAAAACATTTAAATATCAGACATGACTTAATCGGCACTCTTGTCTACTTGACAGAATTCAGACAGGCGACAGCCAGATCCACTACAACTTAAGTATATTATATATATATCAGGGCTGTACATTCCTGCAACCATAGGGCCGTCATGTTTCATTCCAACCCAGCTCCTGAATTACTCAGCTAGTTACTTGCTTAACTTGCTTACTTGCCGACTGGATTTTAACAGCTTTTCCCACGTTTTCAATTACTGCTGAGATCTAGATTACCATTACCTGCAGACACACCGGTCAGCCTTCCAGGAACAGGACTGCGGACCCCGACTTAAGTGTTGTTACTGTGACTCCTCCCCCTGTGGGTGGAGCATGTTGAATGACCCCCCCCCATGAGAGGAGTATGCTGATTGACAAGGCCATGTTGAATTTTCTGAGTCTGTTCAGAGCATTAGGGCACCAGACAGCTTAGCCTTTCAAGACTATTCTCTTCTTTCAGGAATCTTCATTAAAAATGATGAGCCCTACCACTTGCTCCATGCCTTTTCTCTGTCTGAAACTGCAGTCGTCCAGTCCTCCTCAGGAACTCAGGGAACAGGGTTTTCTTCTTTAGTTCCTGTACAGGGCCCAAAGTCCCTCCAGTGGTCTTTCGCCATTAAGAAGCCCTCTTTGGTGACATCACGCTTCATCCTTCCTCTGAGGTCTGCAAGGATCCTCTCCTCCAGCTTCCTCGCTCCCCACTCTGTGTTGTGCTGGATGAGAGTGTTCCTCATGTTCCACAGTCTTTGTTTTGTTAGGGACAACAGTAGCCAAAGTAAGCACTGTGTCCCCTAGTCCACTCCGGTCGGTGCCAGCCCCAGCAGGATGTACTGGTCACTGAGCACCGCTCCCACTCTCAGGAGCTGCATAGTGTTGCCCATTCTTCTTCACATCACTTTGGCGAAGGGACAGCTCCAGAACATGTGCTCTTGCGTCTCCATTGCATCTCACATGTTTCAAACACATGCAAACAAATGTTTCAGGGGCAATGCGGATTCCTGGTGAACAAGTATGTATAGAGGACCTCTCTGGTCTCCAGCCTCTGGTGCACAGCCATCCAATTAAGGTCCTTTAGCTTGTTGTCTGATTTTTTTGGGTGCGTCCTTTCCCAGACTTGTATGGGAACCCGCAGCCTCTCTCCGGCAACTAGTTTCCCCCTCCCCTCCTTGTACAGGGCCCTGTGGTTGGTGCAGAGCTCTGGCTGTCTCGTGAACTTGTACCTTCTGTTCCACTTGACCACCGATGTTTGTCCACTGGACCAGGTGTCTCATCGAAAGAGAGACACAGCCTGACAAAGTTCTAGTACTTGTAGCTGATGGGCTCCCGCAGCGCCCGACAGAGATTTTCAGAAGAAGATGCAGTCGAGTTTCAGGGGGAAATGCGGCACGTCCTAAACTGAGTTACTGATGAAAAACATTTAACGAGGGCATAAGAGAGATTCAACTTCAACACAAGATCAAATCGAGCAAAATGAGAAAATATTAAAAAAAGATTGCAATTCACAAAACCGCCGCACCTGTTTAATAAGTTGAGTTCTGAACAAGTGACTCAACACTGAATTCAGGAAGACAAAATCTAAACTTCAGGAGAACCGTATGATTACAAATATCTAAGCAATAGTTATAATAGTGCATGTGATACATTGCATTGATTCACATTAGCAAAGCAATTTCTTCAATTAAATGAAGACTGATTCAGCTGTACTGAAGCAAATAGAGAAGCACTTACTTACACTAGGACTTGTTACTCACACTCCAGCCTTTATTAACATGAATCTTTCAAAACGTCCAGTAAGTTTTAAATCAACATGTTGCAATGTACCCACATGTACGCAAGTGAAAATGTTCACAGTTGCAATGCAAGGAGCCAGCATTCAAATCTTGACAGAATTCACACACCTCCTCCCAGAGCCTCACTAGGATCTGAGCAGCACTGACAGACTGGACTGAGGTGTCAGACCTTCACTGTGCTGCACTGGGCAGGACCCCTGCAACGCAATGAACTTACAGATGAACAACCTCAGGACTGAAGGCACTGCTGTGTATTACTGCACCTATCATTCATAGTGAGAGAAGTGACGTCTTAACACTTGTTTTTATTAAAAGCTTTCAATGGTCTGAAATCACTCAGTTGTGTCAACGTGCCAACTGCTAAAATGACTGGTGTTCTATCAGCCAGAAAAAAACAATACATTTGTACAACGTTTAATAAAAATTTCTGCTATACTATTGAGAAATGATTTTTTTTTTGTAATTTTACTCAATTATCATTTAGAGATCTGTCTTGAAACCAGGCTTAGCATTTTAATCTTCCAGTAAGTCAACACTCTGGGGGTACTCAGGCATAAAATTGCTGCAGACCAATCTAGGTGAAACTCCTATAGTGACCAGGAGATGGCAGTAAGTGATAAGGAAAATGTCTCACAGTAACTTCTGCAATGTAGCTTAGAGGATGTCAGTCTGTTCTGTATCAGGACAAGGATCAGACTTCATTTGTTAACATGTATTATTATTGTCTTAACAATTGTGCTCTTCCATTAAGACCAGGATCCATTCATTCATATTGAGAATCACATATACACTCAAGCAGTTGAATGACGGATTAATTAAAACAGAACTACATAATTATAAGAAAGTGCAAGGAGCTTTGAAGGGTTTCAAATGAACTCTTCATCCTGGAGTACCACAGCATATACTGTATATGCCTTAATATCACATGACACTGCATATTCCACTGGAGTAGAGGATTATTTCTTAATACATCTATATCAGGACAATCTCCTGGGAAGGAACTGGAGTGAGTGGCCAATATTAGAGCTGACAGAAATATACTACTCCCAGACTGTCCATGACATATTCACCATCTTCAGAATCAGTTAAAAAAAAATCAGCTTTGCTGTCTGGAATGCAATAATTAAAAAGAGTTGACACACAAAAAATATTCATCCCTTAATTCTTATTGCGACAACTATGCTATTATTTCTCAAGCACACTACAATGGTATCTAGAATTAATTTTCCCATTGCCTCCAATGTCCTGTGTCAGTGAATTTAAAGGCTGTGCAGCTCTGCTCCACCCCTGCAGGAGGCTCCTATGCAAACTCACAGCCCCTTATTAATGATACAGCTGAGAGACTGAACAGCAGCCAGTCAGCTTCTCTTCTGTACCTTTCAGTCTGAACAATCAGCAATGAGGCTCTTAACAGCGCTGATTGTAGTAACTCTGTGCTTCACAGGTGAATATTCTCACACGTTTGCTACCACTCTAACATTTGATATGAAGGTTTTAAAAACTGGTGAAATTACATATTTCTTCTTTTTCTATAGATGTTCACTCCCAGATTGTGTTGAGTGAGTCTGAACCTGCAGTTGTGCAACCTGGAGGATCTCACAGACTGACCTGTACAGCCTCAGGATTCACATTCAGCAGCTACTACATGGGTTGGGTCAGACAGGCTCCTGGGAAAGGGCTGGAGTGGTTGGCTGTTATTGGTACTGGTGGTGGCGACATACGGTATCCCCAGACAAATCAGGGCAGATTCACCATCTCCAGACAGGACTCCAGCAGCACACTGTACTTACAGATGAGCAGCCTGACGCCTGAAGACACTGCTGTGTATTACTGCGCTCGTGAGGCACAGTGAGAGAATCGAAGCCTGAGCCCTGACAAAAACCCTCATGAGTCAGAAATTGAGTATCTCCAGGGGATTCATGGAGAGCTCTGCACAAACTGTACCGAGCTCTTTCCTGCTCCTTCAAAACCCAACTCAACGTCTAAAGGCTGCACAGCTGGCTCTGCGTTTTGCAATGCACACTCTGGTTTGTCTATAGGTGGAGCTGTATGCAAACAAAATATAAGACACGGAAGAATAAAACTCTTTCACACACAAACACACCCATGAGCTACAGCACAGCTGTAGGGAAAAAGATCACTTTATTTGGCCATATACAATTTCTTGTTTTAGGAATTTGTCTTTTCGCATACCCCAACTTGCACTCCATGAGACACACAGACAGGGAGAGAAGCTTGGGGTCAGAGTGCAGGGTCATCCATTTATATGGCGCCCCTGGAGCAGTTGGGGTTAAGGGCCTTGCTCTGGGGCCCAACGGAGTAGGATTCCTCTGCTGGCCGCGGGATATGAACGAGCAACCATCCAGCCACAGGCACAGAACTTCAGCCACAGAGCAAAGGCAGGAGATTCTACTGGCTGTTCAACCCAGTAGATTGAAACTGCTGTACCAACCTGCCCAGGACAGACATAAACTCACCTTCAGTTAATCACAGAACAAATAAAATCATATGTGATATTATTGAGCTTATGCTGTGGGGAAAAGGGCAAGAGATTTACTGTCAGACCCAGGAGACTAAAACTGCTGTACCATCCTGGCCAGGCCAGACATAAACTCACCTTCAGTTAATGACAGAACAAATAAAGTCATATGTACTAGAGCAGTATGAATATTATAAAGCTCATGTAAACACATCTTAATATTTTGAATGATTGTAATTTGGCCTTTGGAAAACAAAGGTCCATCAAGAAGAGGTGAGAGTACAAGCAGGCAGTTGTGCAGCCAGGCAGCCATGCGGTGTCACAATTGTAGTCCCTCCCCCTTAAGGGTGCTCCGGCTCTTTCACTTTTGAGTTGATTTTGTGCACCTGCTCCCTGTTCCTGCCTCCTTTAAAGCCAGACACTCACTCTGTTCTGGGCTCTGCATTGGTTCCCGTACCAAGAGAGTCCGGGATATGGAGCATCTGGTCCTATTCCCCCGTTGTTCCCCCCGACCCTCCACCAGATCCTGCTCTGGGTTTTAATCCTGTTTGTCTTCGTCTCGGATGGACCATCCGGCTTTGGACTTTTGCCTCATCTTGGATTTCCCTTTGGACTCAGTTTTGGATTGTTTGCCCCAGACTCAGCCCCCTGAACACCTGCGCGCCATGGACACGCCGCCTGTTTTCATTCCCGACTCCTGCATGCTTTTCCCCCCGTGTTTTCCTCACTCATCCCCGGATTGTGTCGTCTGCATAGGGTCCAGAAAGAACACCTCTGTTACATGGGGGGCTTGTAAGAATGTAGGTGCACAGCTGAAGTTGAACAGACAAAGCACTGGAGGAAAATCTAAACAGGAAGTCTAATAGGCAAGAGCCCAACACTAGAGAGAGTAAGTCAAGGTCGGGAGGTCCGGGTCGTACATGGGAAGCCACTGACAAAACCCTGGGAGGTACGTAAACAAGCCGAAGGTTGAAGAGGAAAAATAAACAACACACAAAGCAGGGGAGAATCTTGCAGAGCTCGGGAAGGGTAAGCACAGAGACAGCACAGTTAAGAAAGGGTGAACTACCTCTGATATCAAGCACTCTGAGGTGGCTGAGACAGGAATAATTACCCTGCTAATAACAGGGTAAATTGTGTGAGATTATGACTCGATGGTATTGAAAATCCCCCATACCATGTTGCCACGGCCACAGGCAGAATGGATGATTGATTTGCTGATCGACCACCGGCCATAGTTATAGAAACTGGAAACAGCAATTACCTTCACATAAGCATGATTTGAATCTGCCTGAAGATCTGCAGGGTAGATTCCCCGCCTGATTGTGTGTTTATGCCCTCTGCCACTTGACCAGTCCCCCTGGGAAGTGGAAATGCAAACTCACACTGATTTCATCCTACATCTCCTCTGTCTGATGAAGAGTTATTACAGTCAGAATGAAGGACAGACCTGAAGCTAAAGCTCTTAAATTCAAACAAAGGAGATCTTAACTTCAGTACTCTTCTTAATGCTCCTCTGCTTATATTAGAGCTCTGCATTCTGAGACATTTCTTACCACATGACAGCATTGTTTCGATAACTGATGTGATTCTCTTTTCACAGATTTCACTTTTTCACCTGAGGCCAAAAATTACTATCGTTCCAATTTCACATGCTATAATTTGTGATTCATTGTAATAGACAAATAAATAAAAAAATACAGTCCTTCCAATTTCATATCTCAT
The DNA here is from genome assembly GCF_055471065.1 of Atractosteus spatula. NCBI lineage: Eukaryota > Metazoa > Chordata > Actinopteri > Semionotiformes > Lepisosteidae > Atractosteus > Atractosteus spatula. The sequence continues at coordinate 6,931,719 of NC_142710.1, read as the reverse complement.
GAAAACTAAAGGAATATGGAAAAAATAATAAAGAAACCACATTTTTCTCAACTGTTTTCGCACCTGTTATTCACTGTTGAACAATATTCAACTATAGAGACTGTTGTCTTTGCCAATGTGCTCCAGAAGGGGGCAGTCACTGATAAGGGATGTTGGAGTGCATAGAAGCCCATGGTGAGCTACAGCACAGCTGTGGGGGAAAGAGCAGGAGATTCTAGTTATTATAAGACCCAGGAGACTGAAACTATCTGCTGTACCAACCCATCCAGTCCAGATAAACACTCGGCTTCAGTTCACAATAAAAGAAATAAAGTCACATGTAAAACAGCAAAACCAATATCACTGAACTTATGTGGACACAATTCCTGACTTTGGTATTTAGAATGATGATAATTTCACCTTTGGCAAACAAAGGTACATGTCATGAGAGCAACAGGGTCTGACATTGACAAAGAAACACAACATTTTAGCTACTGATTCATTGGTGTGATTAGAGAAGTTATTGAGCTGTGATATGAACTGAATGAATTTGAACAGAAAAACAAATCACTCCCGATATTACTGAATTTCTGAATTTCACCACTCAGCTGAGGAAGAGGAGAGAGAGAGAGATTCAACTATCTTTAAGGAAGCAGGTCTCCTTCCCCAGAGTGTGATTCAGTATTTAAACTGTGTGTCACACTGCCCATCCCATGAGGAGGAGTCCATGCAAACTCAGAGGCTTCCTGCCTCATTTATCTCACTGCACTGGAGGAGAAAGAGCTGAGAGTGTCGACTGTCTGGACTGAAGTGTCTCTACAGACCACAGTCTCAACCAGCAACAATGGCTTTTCTCACTGCAATACTCTTAACTTGCATGTATTTAAGAGGTGGGTATTTTCAATACTCATAGAATGGTTATTAATTTAAGCTAATTTTCATTAAGTTCAAATTGCTTTTTCTTCCCTTGAGAATTGAATTGACTGTCATTTTTTTATATATATATAACAATTCTATTTTTTTTCCCCATAGATGTTCATTCTCAGATTGTGTTGACTGAGTCTGAACCTGCAGTTGTCCAGCCTGGAGGATCTCACAGACTGACCTGTACAGCCTCAGGATTCACATTCAGCAGCTTTAACATGGGCTGGGTCAGACAGGCTCCTGGGAAGGGGCTGGAGTGGGTGGCATATATTTATAGCAGTGGCAGCAGCACATACTACTCCCAGTCTGTCCAGGGAAGATTCACCATCTCCAGAGACAATTCCAAAAGTCAGCTGTACTTTCAGATGAGCAGCCTGAAGCCTGAAGACACTGCTGTGTATTACTGCGCTAAAGACCCACAGTGAGAGAAGTGAAGCCTGAGCCCTGACAAAAACCCTCTATGACGCATGTTTCACCCACAAACAAGAAGTCTGACACTGCATGAAGCCTTTCGGTTTAACAAGTGAACTGAACAGCTGAACTGCGAATTTCTGTTGAGGTCTATGACCTAATGTCAATCCCAGTTCCTCACATTCTCTCACCTGGATTGAAATAAAAATCTTGTACTCAGTCATTTAGTCACACATACTGTATTCATACTGACACAATCCGGGGGAGATCAATGCACTCAGCAGAGACCTCAGCTTAGAGAGCTGCTTCAATATGTCCCCTGGTGTTGCTCTCATTGTGTTTGCTTTGTTGTCCCATTAACAAAATGAGCTTCTGTTCATAACACGGTGGTTACTGAACTACAGAGAGACCCTATTACAACAGGTATAAAGTACTGTATGTGTCCTCCATCCCAAGGCTTCATTTAGTGGTTCACAGCCTGTAGTTTTAAATTAATTAGATTTTATTCCTGATTCCGATTCATTCCATTTCTGGTTCTGGTGATTAAGCTTTTACAGATCAGTCTGAAAAGCTGTTTTTTTTAAACCTTGAAATACAAGCAGAGGTATTGCCCTGCTCCTAAGAGGAATTTGCAGTGGACCAGTATCATTAGGTATTGGGCAGGAAACACTATATGTTTTACTTGTGCTTTTAAAGAGAGACTAAGAAGGTGACTCCAACAGTTCAATATACTTACAGATGAGCAGCCTGAAGACTAAAGACTCTGCTGGGTTTTACTGTGCTTGATGTCACACTGAGAGAGGTGAAGGCCAAGGTCTCAGTAAAACCCTCAAAATACATCTATCATTTCCACTTAATTCATGACTTTTATCTGTTACTGATTCACTGTTCTGAGAACTGAAACAATAAATAGAACTTCACATATATTCTTGTATATATGTATTATATAGATAGTTATACTGTACTTTGAAAAATTTGAAAAAAAAATGAAAAATGTGAATTTTGAAAAAAAAGTATTTTACATTTATGTTGCACCTTTAAAATATATAACTACAGTTAATCCTCATTTTAACCAATTAATAAGAGAAAGGGGTGCCCGTTAAAGTTAAAGTCCATTAATCATGAATGATGATTCTTCAGCCCTAAAACATATACTGAGAATGCTTTCAACACATTTTTAACAACTTTGAATCAGCAGAGTCAAAGACAATTGTTCCTTTCCATTCTGAATCAGAAGTATGCAAGCTCTTTAATTGTTGCATCGTAAATATACTGCATAAACATTCGCTAAAGCATACGAAACACTAACACCACCCACCATAAACAAATGACCTATATATGTGGGGTAATATTTATATTTCTGAATATTAAATTTCTGTAGTATATATTTTTACACTGTTTTATGATTTGTGCCTTTCCCTGGTATTGCAGAGAAAGTCTGGTACATCTGCTTTTACAGGCAAAATTCCCCCTAATGCTTTTAATTCACATTAGAGAACGGATGATGATGATTGTAACTGTTGTATTTATCAATGTGCTCCAGCAGGGGGCAGTCACAGTCAGTTTGAGTTTGAGTGTCTGAGAACACAGAAGCCCATGATGAAGCACAAATGTGGGGAAAAGGACAGGAGATTCTACTGACTGTCAGACCCAGCAGACTAACTATCTGGTGAAGCGACCCACCCAGGCAAGACAGACTCATGTTCAGATAAAGAAAGAACAAACAGAGAGCTGTGTAATACAGCACAACTAATTTTAGAGAGTTCACAGAGACACATCTCACAACCTTGACATTGAGAATAATGATAACTTGACGGTTGCAAACAGAACTGTCCACCATGAGAGCAGCAGGGTCTGACATTGAACGAGTCAAACACACAGGAGCTTAAAACCGTTAATTCACTGGTGTCAGTGGAGAAGTGTCTGTACTGGCTTGTAAAAAGAATTACATTACGCAGCACAAGAGAACTGTCATTCTCAGCATTACTGAATTTTACAACTCTGCAATAAAAGTGGCAGAGAGAGATTCAATAGTCTACAGGAAAGTGGTTCTCCTTCCCCAGAGTGTGATTCAGTATTTAAACTGTGTGTCACACTGCCCATCCCATGAGGAGGAGTCCATGCAAACTCAGAGGCTTCCTGCCTCATTTATCTCACTGTGCTGGAGGAGAAACAGCTGAGAGTGTCGACTGTCTGGACTGAAGTTTCTCTACAGACCACAGTCTCAACCAGCAACAATGGCTTTTCTGACTGCAATACTCCTAGCAAGCATGTATTTAACAGGTCAGCATTTTCAGAAATGGCAGAAAGGATAGTAGTTTCTGCTAACTTGAATGAAATCCAAATTATTTTATGTTTAAAAAACTGACATTAGTTTACAAGGATTTTTTAAAATAAATTATTTATATTTTTCCCAACAGATGTTCAAACCCAGGTCTTGACTGAGTCTGAACCTGCAGTTGTCCAGCCTGGAGGATCACACAGACTGACCTGTACAGCCTCAGGATTCACGTTCAGCAGCTATGCTATGGGCTGGGTCAGACAGGCTCCTGGGAAGGGGCTGCAGTGGGTGGCTCGAATTAGCAGCAGTGGTGGTAACATATATTACTCCCAGTCTGTCCAGGGAAGATTCACCATCTCCAGAGACAATTCCAAAAACCAGCTGTACTTACAGATGAGCAGCCTGAAGACTGAAGACACTGCTGTGTATTACTGTGCTCGACACTCACAGTGAGAGAAGTGAAGCCTGAGCCCTGACAAAAACCCTCAAGTGTAACAGGTGTCATTCACAAACAGAAAGCCTGACACTGCATGAGGACTTTCACTGTTTAACAAGTGAATTGATCAGCTGAACACAGAGTTACAGTACCACAGGATAAGTACAGTCTATAAGTCCTATTTCTCACACCAGACTGAATTAAAGATATCTTGTGTCAGTGGTGCACATTGACAACATTACATATTCTGTACCAACGCCAACACACTCCAGGTTGAGATCAATGTACAGTATAACGTGAGTGTGAGAGTTGCTAAGAGGTGAACCTGTAAGAGCTGTGATCCCATGTGAATCCCAAACCCTTAAATTCTCAAATATTACTGTCTAAAGGCTGCACACACTGTCACCCAGCCAGCTGGCTCTGCATTTTGCAATGCACACTCTGGTTTGTCTATAGGTGGAGCTGTATGCAAACAAAATATAAGACACGGAAGAATACAACTCCTTCACACACAAACACACATATTGTGACGAGTGTTTTCAGGTTGACAATTTCACCGAAAATTCAACTCTAAAACACGGAATTGATCCACATTGCTGAGTCCATAATAACACCCTGTTTTCTGAACTTTTATAGGTACTGCCTGAAAGCTGAGTTTTGGAAATGTGAAATATGGAAATTGCACAGAACCGACTTTATATAATATCTCATTAGATTGCTGGGTCTTTAGGCCAGCCAGGCAAATGAAAGCTTTGTTGGAAAGCTCCTTGACAGGATTCAGATACCAGGAGAACTATCCGAGACAGACAAAGTTAAAATCCGGAATGGGATCCGGAACAGGAACAGGGAGTTAAAAACAGGATAATGAGGCCAGGCGCTCCAAGCCCCGGACTCAGATGATCAGGACACCATGGTGAAGCCGTCGGGTCTCTCCTGGACCCGCTAGTAGGCATGCTTCCGAGCATCCATCTCCCAGTGCTGAGACAGGAATAGCGAGAGCACCAGGCTTGAATAATGATGGACAAAACAGGGGGCAGGTGCACGTAATCAACTAAAATACGAAAGGGTTGGAGCGCCCTTAAGGGCAGGGGTGACGATCGTGACAACTACAATTCATTTCTATTCTTGTTCCATCTTTTGCAGTCGCACTACAGAAAAAAGCCGAATGAGTTATTCGAGAACACAATACAAGTTAAAAGTTGCTGACACTGCAGGATCAGTACTGAGGTCCCTACTGTGAGAAGCCCATTGGCTCCAGTGTCCTGTGTCAGTGAATTGCACCCCTGCAGAAGGCTCCTATGCAAGCTCACAGCCCCTTATTGAACTTGAACTTGGACTTTATTGCCATATGTAACCATGCATGTACTGGTACAATGGAATTCTTACTGACAGAAAGTCTCTCGATTGTTAAAACAAGTGTAAAAACACAAAGTGCAGACAGTGCATCAAGACAACATACAAACAAACAGTAGGCAATGTACAAGTAAACAAGTAAACAGTTTGATTGTAAACAATGCAGACGTGTAAACAATGATTGGAGATGTGCAATAAATAAGAAATCATAATGAGGTAGATGGTGTAGGTGTGGTCCGAGGGGCGTGGCTAAATGTGTTCGCCAACCACACTGCTTGTGGGTAGAAGCTATTGAGGAATCTGGTGGTAAGTGTCCGTATGCTCTTGTATCTCTTGCCTGAGGGTAGTGGGGTGAAGAGCTCATGCCCGGGGTGGTGAGTGTCCTCTGTGATGGCCAGAATTCTACCACGGGAGGGGTCCTCATAGAGCTGTTTAATCTCGGTGAGACCACAGCCGATGATCTTCTGGGCCATATTGACCATTCTCTGCAGTGCCTTTCTCTCTCGAGAAGAGGTGTTGCCGTACCACACGGTGATCCCGTTGGTGAGGACGCTCTCGATGGTGCAGCGGTAGAAGTTCACCAACACAGGTACTGGCATCCCCCATCACTTCAGACACCTCAGGAAATAGAGGCGCTGCTGAGCCTTCTTCAAGATAGAGTCAGTGTTCACAGTCCAGGTTAGATCTTTAGAGATGTGAATTCCCAAAAACCTAAAGCTGGTGACTGTTTCCACTTCCGTTCCATCAATACTGAGTGGGCTGTGAGTGTGTGGCCTGTGTCTCCGAAAGCCAACTATTAGCTCTTTCGTTTTATTTACGTTCAAGTCCAGGTTATTGCTATGACACCACCTAAGCAGCTGCACGACTTCCTCCCTGTAATCTGGGTTCATTGTTCTAGCAAAATGATCTGTTGAAAGTCGTCAGCTGTTAATTAGTTCTCCATACCCAAAGCAAAAGAATTACGAAGTCAATGTGCTGTACACATTGCCTGCCTGATCATCCTGTGATTTTCATAACCCTGTAAGCAGGGGTTCAATAAGGTTCAGGCAGATGTGCAACATGGGCCTGTTGTTTTTTTAAAAAGTGTTATCCTAGAAAAGTGTGGAAACTGCTGCAGAACACTGTTGTCCTGTGTTTATAAAATGCCAATAAAGACATACAAGCCCATTTGCAGGCAGGCAATGTGTACAGCACATTGACTTCATTATTATTTTGCTTTGGGTGTGGAGAACTAATTAACAGCTGATGACTTTCAAGAAAGCCATATCGCCAGCAGCCATGTCACTCTGCAACTCACAGCTGGCAGCCCCACTGGAGGTCAGCAGGTGTGAGCCTGGTCAGTACCTGGATGGGAGACCTCTTGGGGAAGCTAAGGTTGCTGCTGAAAGAGGTGTTAGTGGGGCCAGCAGTGGGTGCTCAACCTATGTTCTGTGTGGGTCCTAATGCCCCTGTACAATGATGGGGACACTATACTGTAAACAGGCGCCATCCTTTGGATGAGATGTAAAACCGAGGTCCTGACTCTCTGTGGTCATTAAAAATCCCAGGGCATTTCTCGAAAAGAGTAGGGGTGTTACCCTGACATCCTGGCCAAATTTCACCCTGGTCTATACCAAACTCAGCCTCCTAAATAATCACCATCTCTGAATTGGCTTCATTACTCTGTTATCCTTTGTGCTAATAGCTGGTGTGTGGTGAGTGTTCTGGCGCACTATGGCTGCCGTCGCATCATCCAGGTGGATGCTGCACATTGATGGTGGTGGAGAGGAGTCCCCATTACCTGTAAAGCGCTTTGAGTGGATTGTCCAGAAAGGTGCTATATAAGTGTAAGCAATTAATATTGTTTCTTCAGGGGAGCAGTATTGATATTAGTAAGAACTCAAATTTCCAATGTCCATAATTCTCAGATGAGCATGGAGAGACATTTGGAAAGCAGGATAATCCCTTTGCAAACAAGAAATGAAATACAAAATGTATATGACAAACAGTTTATACAGCATATCTGCAAGTGAGGTATTTTGGTCATGTCAGCATAGATTATACCTTAAACCCTGAAACACAGCTCTTAGTGAACTGATCTCACTTTTTAAGCTCTGTTCTTGAAAGGCCACCCCTTCTGAAACTACATGCAAACTCACTGACATTGTCTGCCTCTATATAGAGCACCTATGCTCACTGGAAAGCGTCAGGTCTGAGACATTAATAGTTTTTATCAATAAGCGATTTAATACATTAAATTGATTTGATTTGACTGATACGTTGCTTGAAATAAAATATTATTTTCTCTCAAAATGAGTTTGGATCCAAAATAATTTAAAATGTCATGTTCCAATTTCAGGTGTTCAGTCCCAGATTGTGTTGACTGAGTCTGAACCTGCAGTTGTGCAGCCTGGAGGATCTCACACACTGACCTGTACAGCCTCAGGATTCACTTTCAGTGACTATTACATGCACTGGATCAGACAGGCTCCTGGGAAGGGGCTGGAGTGGGTGGCCAGAATTAGCAGTGATAGCAGCAGCAAACTGTACTCCCAGTCTGTCGAGGGCAGATTCACCATCTCCAAAGACAATTCCAAAAGTCAAATGTACTTACAGATGAGCAGCCTGAAGACTGAAGACACTGCTGTGTATCACTGTGCTCGACACTCACAGTGAGAGAAACTAAGCCTGAGCCCTGACAAAAACCAACAGACAGAAAAGCTGAGAATCCCAAGGGAGTTCTGTCACACTCAGTTCAAATACTGTACAGAAGCACACAGTTAATAAAACATCAGAACACGTCTACATGAGGGACTGCACACAGGGGCTGACTGGCTTGTTTGCACTAACAGGTTAAATTACTGCAAGACCTACTGGAATAGTAGTCTCTATAATAGTAGATACCATTATTGAAAACTTTATTCAAACTAAAATAAATAACTGAATTAAGAAACCAGCAGTACAATGTTCTCTCCAGTGCTGCTGGACTTTAAAAAACAGCATGGTCCTCTAGTGTGCCTTTCTAGTGTTTGCTTTTCTGGTCCTTGAGGACGCCCATCCATCCATTCACCCACCCACCCAGTCATTTTCTAACTGCTTCTACCACTTCAAGGTTGTGGGTGAGACTATCCCAGCAAGCAATGGACATGAGGCATGGTACATCCTGCAACTGCAGGTCAGACACACGGAAACAAACACAGACACTCTCACACTCACACCTGGGCTAATGTTTTGAGAAGCCAGTTAACCCACCAGCATGTCTTGGGACTGTAGGAGGAAACCAGTGCACCCAGAGGAAACCCACGTTAACACAGGGAGAAATTACAATGTACAAACTCCAAACAGAGAGCACCTTAGTTTTTTTTCCTAGCTCAATACTGTAATTAATGATTGGTAAAATCTGCAGTGTGAAATCTGAGTATATTAGTGTGGTCAAGGTCTTTCTCTTAATTGTAGCATTTTCTTTATTCCACATTAGTCCTGATAACTCCTCTGTCTTTTAAAGATACCTCCTCTATACCTTCAGTTAACTGAGGGGGACTTCTTCCTCAGAAATCAGCACAATTCGTATCTATCGGGCCATGACGAGAGATATACCACAATGCAGACACTGAGAGAGACAGGAATTTCCTTAAACCTTGTTTTCTGCAAGCGACAGAATAAGATAGAGTGATAACCCATAAAAATTTAAACAGAAGCAATTAAAACAAGGCATTCAATACAATAGTTGTGAACAGCCAAACACACAAACAAAATAGTGAGCTTGCAGTGGATGGAAGAAATTGTAACAAAACACAATAATTTGTCACTTAATCTGTACGATTTTTGAAAAGAGAACGAATATCTATATAGTAGTTCAAGTAGGTAGCTATGCCAGCATGCGTTGGCAGCACAGGAACAAGTAAAGGTTTATTCCATGAGGAAAGAGAAGAAAAGAAACAACACTTCAGCTGTGGGACCTTCTTAGGGTGTATACACTTATTTATGTGTAAAACAATTTTTTAAAACCTGGGATATAAATTAACAATGTGGTATTTAATATTCATCGAAGATCTCCTAATCCAACCACGTGGTATATTAAATGTGTAGGTGGTTTATTTACCAGATGTATGATGTGTTAGGACACAACTAGTTTATGCAAACTCAAGAGATACTGATTATTTTTACAACACTAAATAGCAGGACCGAGTGAAAACCTCCCCTCCTCTTTGACACTCAAATGAAAATGTATTGTTTCTCAGGACCCATTCAACACAATCAGCACAAAACAAATGATAACTTTTTTTTCTTTTTACTGATCAAAAGCAAACAAGGCTGTAAATAAAGATCTACATCTGACGATCGGTTCAATATCAATGTTGTAAACAGCCAAACACTTAAACAAAGCCATGAGATCTAAGTAAATGGATCAAAATATGAAATTCATTGACTTGGAATTTTCCCTATTTTTTTTTACTTTAAATCATCTTAACATCTTTGAAAAAGAGAAGACATATTAATATACATATGTAGTTCAGGTGGGGAGCTGCGTCAGCAGGCGAAGGCTGCAAAGGAACAAGTAATAGGTTTATTCCATGCTGAAAAGAGAAGAGAGAAAACACAACGTTTCGGCCGTGGAGCCTTCTTCAGGTGTGATTCAGATTAATATACATATGTATACATATCTGAAACATTATTTTTCAAACCCAGTAATATAATATAATATTACTGGGTTTGAAAAATATATAATGTATAATGGGTCTAAATATATATAATATTGTATCTATTTAATATATAAATGCAGATACACTAATCCAATCATGTCGTGTATTAAATACTTATACAGTTTCCTTAACGAGCTGCTTGTAGATTCTGGGGTTCAGCAGGAAATAAATAAATAAGTCAAAACAACCCCACCCCTTCAAAACTCAAATGCAAATTACTGGTGTATCAAGACTTATTTAACTCGATCAGCTAATAACAAATCATAGCTCTTTCCCTTTAACAGAGGAACAGCAAACTAAGTTGCAATGAAGATCTTACTCCTTCTTACAACTGCAGTGGCCTGTTTAACATGTGAGCCTTTTCTTTTAATGCGATAATAACAAATGATCAAGCAAATGATAACAACTGGCCTCATTGTACGAAAGAGCTTAGCGTCTGTCAAAACACAAATTTGTTTCTCCTAATTTAACGACTTTATTTTCTCCTTGCAGGTGTTCGATCACAAATCCAATTGACCGAGTCCGAGCCAGCAGTTAAGAAACCGGGAGAATCTCATACGCTGTCTTGTAAAACCTCAGGATTTACCTTTGGCGACTATTACATGAGCTGGATTCGTCAGGCTCCTGGGAAGGGCTTGGAGTGGGTTGCACACATCAGCTATTGGGCAGGTAGCACTATAAACTATGCCCAGTCTGTCCAGGGAAGATTCACCATCTCCAGAGACAATCCCAAAAGCACACTGAACCTACAGATGAACAGCCTGAAGACTGAAGACACTGCTGTGTATTACTGCGCTAGAGACTCACAGTGAGAGAAGTGAAGCCTGAGCCCTGACAAAAACCCTTGAGTGCACAAACTGAAAGGGGATGTTAGAAAGAGGAATAATAAAACTCAACAGAAAGCACCGTGCATTCCTGCTTTAACCACTGAGCTACAATAAAAATAATCCCATCAGGGAAGGAGTGGACTCAGCATTACAAGAAACCTGTTGTGATCAACTGAAAAAATAAGCCCCTCAGATACGGTATGAAATACCTGGCAGGGAAACAGTGGTGCACAGTGTCGTATTAACTCTGACTGTGTGTGTTTTTAACGAGGAGTTACTGTTACACATTTCTCCACAGGCAGGGTCTCCACAATTTGCATTCAGTCTGGAGAGATATTAACCTTGAAAGTGTATTTTTTGCTGGGTTTTAATTGCACTGTTCTTCCCGGTGTTTTCACCTGAGGGCAGTGGAGACTAAAGGGAATGTATTACCCAAAACTAAAGGAAATGTATTACCCAAAACACTCAAAACCTGTGTGGTTTTAAACTCATCTTATACAGGATGTATATTTGGTAACCATGTTGTGCTCGGCTATTTGTAGCTATTTATTAGCTTCGTCGCCTCGATTGAAAACTGCATTTTAAAGCACCGTGAATTTGTCCCCCCCAACAGACAGCAAAAACGATTAAACCCACCTCATTCGTTAATGCTACGTTTGTGCCGTTTAAAGTAGCGTTTGTGCTGATGTCGTTACCGAGATATACAATTAGCACCTTGTTTGGGGGGGGGGGTCGTGACGTCACTCAGCCCCCTTACAATGTCGTAGGGAAACCAAACCGGTCTCATTCGTTAGTGCTGCGTCTGTGTCGTTGAAAGTAAATTCCCAACTCATGTCTCATTACCGAGATATAGCGCCTTGTTTTTCGGGATTGGGATTCTGCAATTTTGTTTCTCTGTTTTCCCGGGTAGGGGGCGGTGGTGTATTCTGCACTTAATTCCAGTATCCTATGTGCGTTTGTGTGAACAGGAAAATTACATTTGTCACCAATATCATACCCTAAATCAGAAGAGTTGCGGATGTAGCCTTAAAAGGCGAGCATTAGCGAGCGATTGCATGTTCTTAAAATGAGGCTTTAACTAGCACGTCTTCGTAGCTGCGTCCTTTTAAAAAAAATCTAAAGAAGTCATCGGTTTCTCATTGTGTCCTTTTTAAATCAGTATGCAAATAAAGGGCCGTTTAAAAGATTTTTCGAGCCACGTATTTTTTAAAAGTTAGGATTAGTAACTTCCTGTATCACAAGACCATTGTTTTCATACATTTCATTGTATTCGGCGTACTGCACTACTTGGACATACTGTATTGCATACACCCTGGACACATCGCAGCTCTATTTATATTGAGCTCTGAGTTTATTTTATTCCATTTCGTTTGCACTATTATCTATTCTTATGTAACCTTATTTTGTAACTTGGATTTTGTGATTTTTAGCCCCGGTGAGCTCGCAGAAGAGACATTTTATTGCCAGCAACTACTGCTGCACGCTGTATTGTTGTGGAATTGATATATCAATTTTAAATAAACTCTGTCCGTATTAGGAATACAATTGAACGGAAATTAACTTATTAAATGTTCCCGTTATGAACAGACTTCTCACCTTGAACAAAACTTGTTGTCACCTGCCTTCGCTTTCAACCTTTCTGCCTAATATCGGCTCGTGAGAATGTATTGTCATACGGAGGTGTTTGCTGGCGTTTCAATTTGCTCAGGTCATCAACAGAGCGGGATCTTCGAACACAGTGAAAGTTACCGCGATCTGCATCACAGCTATAATGTTAATATTATGAAGAATCATTGTGCAATTCGATCAACGGCATTTCATCACGATGTGATACGATTGTTTACAAGTTCTATTTTTATTGTCTCAGTTTAGACTGATGATACAAGAACAAGCTGATCACGCAGCGTATCCGGGCAGTCAAGCTGTGTCACGTGATTTCACTCTCAACACCGCGTCCGAAACCTCAGCGCGTGAGAATGTTCTGGACTTCCTTACCTGCTCCTGATTGGCCCACAGGACAGCCCGCGCCTCACTGTGCGTGTGTATAAAGCCCAGCGGCAGGAGAGGTAGTTATTCCTGCTCTTGAAGTGTTTTTGTAGGAAAAAAAAATGGGGAGAGGAGTGGGTGTGATGGATTTCCTTTTGCCTGGATTGTTAGCATGGCTCTGTGTTGCAGTGGTCCATGCCCAGCTCAAGGGTCAAGATGCTATTTTTGGTGAAGAGGAAAGTTATGATGGTTTTGAGCCAAATGTGGGTAGTCCTGTATTCCGGGAGACCCCACCAGATGAATATGATGGTTATTCTGCTGGAGAGATGAGAGGGGTGCTAAATGGGGAAGAGCAGGACTTGATGGAAATGGGCTCTGATGCTGAGGGGGAAGAGCTGGATAAGGACTCTAGTGCTGATGTGCAGAGAGATGTGGCAGCAGTGACAACTGGTCCTTCTGGAGCAGATCCTCCTTCATCTGACCCTGGTAGGGAGTTTCTTCAAATCTGTAGACTGAATACAACTGCATGGTAGTAAAGTAGCTCTGCTGTGTTTCCTCTAAAAGGAAGTCTGGGTGCATAGGAATGGTCATGACCATTCCTATCTGAATGAGTGCTTTGCATAGGGCTGCTTCTTCTTTCCTTTCAGTAGGTTACAGCAGAAATTCCTTCTGGAGTAACCTTCATCTAGAGTGAAGTGCATTCTTATAGCTCTTCATGGGGAACAAGTAAATGTACTTTCTGTACTGAAGAGAACCATTTTAGCTGTGGAGCCTTCACCTGAAGATGGCTCCACAGCTGGAACTGTTTTTCTTCTCTCTTCAGCATGGAATAAACCTGTACTTGTTCCTTTGCTGATGCAGCTACCAACTTGAAGGTTTTGTGCCCAGTAACATTTCCTCTCTTTCCTCCCAGAGTCTCAGGGTGACCCTGAGCAGCAGCAATCCCACAGCCGCCCCCTGCTGTCCTGTGGCAAGAGCAGCATGATGCTCAAGTTCTCTGTGAGGAGGTTCAGCCGAGTCTACCTGCTGAAGGGTGAGGTTCTGTCCTGCCTGTACTTGCACTAGCCCTATACACGGACAGGTTGTGCCATCCTCTGTTCAGGAGATCAAAACCTGTTCATGAGCCATCTGAGCTGTAAACCAAAGGATTGTGCTGCAGTGGTATCCCCCAATGTAGCAGGACAACCCCTCTAAACAATTGTCCCTGTACCTCAATGGGTAAATGCACCCCCAGAATGCTCTGCTCGTCTTTGAACATCGCACCATTTCATGGGAATGGATAGGGAAATCTTGTTCCATACAGTGTATGGGGTAAAGACTTCTGTGACTTTCCTAATTCTATGAAGTCTACAGTGTCTCCAAATGAATGTGCTTTTTTGCTCAATGGATTGTATCTCCCTAAATGGGTATGTCTGCATGAGATGCTTGAAACCACCCTTACCAGGGGGGATGTTCTTACCTCGCAGAGCACAATACCAATGCTTGTTTGGGTTGTTGTCTTTTTTTAATGAAGATGCAGAGTGTGAACTATTGTGCCAAGCCTCCAGTTTCTATTGTAACCAAAGAGAACCTGCATGCATTCCAGTTCAGTACCCTATTGGTGAATTAAATTGAGAGAAAAGCAGGTGAGTGTGGAGGACCAGAATTAGGGGCATGATGCAGTAGATGTCCCTAGAAAGGGGAAGACCTCTGTGTTTTCCAGATTTCTGGTGCTGTACAGAGCTGCTGTGAAAGGCCACTTACCTGTAAGCCTCTAACACTCCACCTTCTCCCAGGCAAAATGGCTCCTCTCTTGGTTACCAGACTCCCAGAGCACTGTGGGCACAAGGTGTGGACCACCAGGAGCTGGCTGGTGCTGGTGGCTTCCTACAAAGGGTGTTACATCAGGACCTGGGTAAGGGCAAGTTCTGGGTTTGGACTCCCTGGGAGCTTGTGTGAGCAATAGTGCCCTAGTTGCTCCAAATGGCTCTACATCAGTGCTTTTAACCTGCAACCCTGTTCCCCACCACAGAGGAAGAACCAGCGGCGACATTACTCCCTGACAGTGAGATACTTTGACAAATCGCAGAGGAAATGGGTGACTGGCACTGTGTCCTGCCATGTTCCAGTTGTCCCTCCACCCCCACCTCCCAGAGGCCTGACCATCTCCTGCAGTGAGGTGTGCATGACTGTGACCCTGCCTGCTGGCCCCCTGGAGGAGATCAAGGTTCAGAGTGAGTGACTGGGGAAGGAGTTTTACTGCTGGTCCCTGGTAAGGCAGAAGGCTGTTGCCTAGCAAGACTGCTGCTGGTTGTTGGCCACTAATGGAACAGGGGGCTTGACATGGCATTTTGAACGGTTCCAGTACCCCCCAAAAGTGCCTTGACATTGTGGGTTGCAGCATTACACTGTGCTGATTGCTGTTTGGAGCTTCCCTATGATGCAAGATGCACCTTAAAATAGTTGCCTCTATCCAGTATGCCATAATGCATACATGGTATCCATTACTAATTGGCAGGATTTCATATTGCAGGTACAAAAAGAAACTTGGATTCTTGTGTACCCTGTCCAGGTTCTTCTGGCAGCCTGGTGTCTGTGCTGGACACTCCGTCCTGTGGATACTCTGTGACTGCAGGGCGGCACCTGAACACCCTGACCATCCTGTACACTGGCTGCTATGTCCGGCTTGTGGTGAGGCTGGGCTTGGGCTTTGCATTTCCTGAGTATTATTTATATATATATATACTGGCCTGTACTATGAGCAATGAACATGCCTTCCATTTCCAATTCCACCATATGCCTGAAAGTAAGACCTTGTCTGAACAAATGGGTATTGGTCTAGAAGAAGTTGGTTCAGATGACCAGGGTTAATTTGGCCTATCAAGTCCCCAAGAGTCAGACTAAATTTAGAGGGTAACTAGAAAGTGACTTTTGAGCTAAATGTGCCCTCATCTTAGATGACTAAACGGTAAGGCTAGTTTTAGTCATTCTAGTCAAGCAGCTTAACTTGTAGAGCTGTTAAAAAGCACAAGCCATTGTGTAATCCCCAGAAAGGGCAGATCAAATGCAAGACGTATGAACCCTTTGCTGCAGATATCTTCCTAATCTATTTTGGGACACATGAATGGAACTTGACAAAATTCCATACCACTAGAAATTTGAGGCTCCTGGCAATCCAGAGTTTGCTAATAAGTGTAGTAGAATGACTGCTTGAGTTGCTTAAACCTATTAAAAGTGGGCAGGTAACATCTGCATTCTTTACCTCACTGGGCTAGTTTTTCTGATGAATAACTAGCCCTTTTGACACTACCATAGTTTAGGCGTTAATGACTTTGTGCTCTTAACGGTGTCAGGCCTGAGCTTCAGATGTCGCAGCTCTTTAAGCTCATGTTCTTAAATGGGTAAAGGCCAGCACGCTCTGTAAAATGTTGGTGCCGTGATCCTATTTCTCGCATGGCTTCACACCCAGCCACACAAGCATGTTGACCTCTTTTCTAATGGTTATTTCATGCTGTGTGCACTCTACTTCTCTGGGCATTTTATCAACTTGGTTAATCACTTCAAGATGAACAAAAACTGCTTTTTTGATGGTCCCATTACCAAGCTGAAATGCAGCACGTGTGGCATGTTCAACCAGTATTCATTTTAAGCAGAGCTTCTTGCACTGATCTCCGGTCAAGACAAAAGAGTAATACTTGAACTGTAAAACTGTTTATTCTTGCTTAGTCTTCTGGTTTAACTTGTGGACTAGCTACAGTGCATAAAATGAATGTTTCAATACAAGTCTCTACATGCTGTGACTCGACAAGCACGTCAGTATCTTACAGGAGCCTTTCCTGCTTGGCTTGTCCTATATAAAGTACTGCCAGGCTCCAGACTGCTTTCTTCCTGCTGATAGCATGGAGTACCACGAGCATTGCTTCCTTCTGTGCCTTTTCATCTTGTAAAAAGACCAAGGTGCTCTAGTTCTTAATGCACGGCAATACAGCGTGAAATGTCTCCACTGTACATGCCTATCTAGGTACCATTTAATTAAGAAACCATAAGAATTCATGACATGAGGTGTGAACGGTGAACTTGATGTGCCGATGCATTTCAGTAGGAGTTTTGGATGGAATAACCTGTCGGATGAGTGTGGATTCACTCCAAGATGCTCATTGTGGAATATTTTTGTGGGTATTTAGTCCTTAAAATAGGATGGGGAGTGGGGGGCGGGAATTAACACTGCAGCTCATTCACCTTCAGGGTGTGGGCTGTAAACATGACTTCCACTGTTCTACAAAATAGCCCTTCTGGTGGTAGTTCCTGGGTACTTTCAGATCTGGAAGTGGGGTTGGCTATCTGCAGACGTCGCCAGCACAACTGCATAGGTGTCTTATCCCTTTTTTTTTTCTTTCAGGACCAGCACTACACTGTGAAAGTGGTGTACATTCCCAATGATGGCCCAAGAGGGGAGATTGTGGTGTCCTGTCCCTATCGCCCCTACAAACCAAGGGAGGGTGAGTGTATAGGTTTGAGAGCTGGTAACTGGCTACACAACTGTTGATAAATCCAATCTGGTCTCTCCAGGATGTCAACTACCCAGGAGCCATCAGGTGGCCTGTAGTCCAGGGAGGATTTCTCCAGCCCACTGCATGGCCAAGGGATGCTGTGTGGACCCAGAAACATCCTCTTGCTACTATCCATTGGAGGGTAGGCCTCTCCTTACTGATCCAGTCCCAGGCACCTTCCTGACCAGAAAAACGAAGATCCTGACATGTTCCTCTCTCCCCAGAGTGCACTGCCGACAAGCACTTTGTCTTTGCTGTCCCTCGGACCATCTCTGTACCCCCTGTGGATCCTGCCAGCCTGGTGATTGCTGGCAATGCATCCTGCACCCCTGTCATCTGTACCTCAGAGTTTGCCATCTTCAAATTCCCTGTCACTGGCTGTGGGACCCATGCTTTTGTGAGTACACTGATCCCTTTAAAATCAGTTCTCCCAGTCGTTTATATAGGAGTATAGAATTCCTTTATTGGAAGTAGGAGGGACCTGCTCAAGAGGCAGTTGATGGTTACTGACCTTGCTCTCTGCTCAGGTGGTAGGAGAGACCACCATCTACTTGGCTGAGGTGGAGACACGGGCAAGACGCAATATGCAGAGCTATGGAGTCATTACCAGGGACAGCCCCTTCAGGTGAGCAGGGTTTTGATCATCGAGATCTATTGTGCTGGCCAGCTTACCACATGGAGGTATATGGCTTGCCTACTGCTTCCCCTCCTCCTGCTCTCCAGGCTGCTGGTGGAGTGCCGCTATGCTGAGGGGAACCTGGCCAGCACAGGCTACCTGGTGAAGAGCCCCTACCTGCCTTCTGCTGTCCTGTCCCAGGGAGTGTTTGGGGTGCAGCTCCGGATTGCTACAGGTGAGCGGTTGATTATCAAACGGCTCCTCACGAGGGGAGTATTCAATGCGACGTGGCTTGAGGGGGGGTAAGAGAAATGACTGGCTATACTAGACTCCACAATGCCATGGCTTTATGATCTGGCCACAGCATACAGCTCTACCCATCCCTTCTCCATCTTTCTCTAGACGAGAGCTACTCCAGGTTCTACCCTCAGTACCACCGGCCCCTCCGGCTCCTGCTGGGGAACCCAGTCTACCTGGAGGTGCGACTGCTGAACGCTCCAGACCCCAACCTGGTGCTGCTGGTGCACTACTGCGTTGCCTACCCCCGCTCTGGCCAGGCTGTCTGGGTGCTGC
The DNA here is from genome assembly GCF_055471065.1 of Atractosteus spatula. NCBI lineage: Eukaryota > Metazoa > Chordata > Actinopteri > Semionotiformes > Lepisosteidae > Atractosteus > Atractosteus spatula. The sequence goes on along the minus strand of NC_142710.1, from coordinate 6,913,122 downwards.
TCTATGATGGGTAAGGGGCTCCTACGTGTGCAGCTCTATCCCTGGGCTGGTCAGTGGGTGGCAGGCAGGGTCCTGATCTTGGTGCCTCTCTGCAGCTGCCCCAACCCTCTGGACTACGGCCACACGTCCACCCTGCACATCCACTCCAAGCTGCCTCTGCCCAAGCACCACCGCCGCTTCCACATCCAGACCTTCCAGTTCCTGGACAGCACGTCCTACTCCTACATCAATGAGGAGGTGAGGCTTTTTGCAGTTGTAGACTCTCTATAGATCCATGTAAAACAACCATGACAACTTGGCATGTAATCCCTCTTCCAGATGTACTTCATGTGCTCCACAGAGCTGTGCCTACCGTCTGAGCGGCAGTGTGTGGAGGGCTGCTTTGATGGCCGCAGTGAGTCTCTATTTAAGCTCTTCTCCGTGTGTTCCTTCTGTCCCTGCACATCTGATGCTTTGCAATAGTATTTGTACTTCAGGAGCCCATTATCTGATCTTCTCTTGCAGAAATCCCAGTGCTGGAGAACCCAGATGCTGACAGGCGCTGTGTCAGGACCCCCTGCCCAGGAAAGGATGAGGGCCCTAGGGACTGAGGGGTAGGTTGGTGGGGTATGAGTGTCACTAAATTGCTATGGGACCCCTTTGCATGGAGGTATTTTTTTTTTGTCAGGGATTCAAAGGCCTCATTCCTTTCTGTAATTTCTCTCCCATTGTACTCCAGAAAATCCTGTCTTTTTCCTGCACTTAATGGGGCTTCAACCATTTTTTTTCAGGTTCTTGCCTGCTGCTTCAGGGACCAGCAACCTGTGTCTGAAGAGATGGTTCTGTTGGAGGAAGTCAGTCTTAATAAAGGTGTTGAAAGTGATCCAGTGTCCTGTGTGCCCTAACTAGAGAGGGGGATGGTTGGGGTCTTGGGCAAGTAAAATGGGTGCAATTATCCACGGTCATGTTGCTAACCTGTAAGGGTCTAATGGTGTCCTTTGCCACTGAATTGTAGTTCCTGCAGGACTGGGTCTCTGTTGGTCAACTGAGGTTACTGCCATGGTCTCTGCCAGTCTGCTTCCATCATGAAGTGTCAACCTGACTTGGATGTTGTTGTGGGGGGGGGGTTATAATTCACTTGGGTAATAGGTTTTGCAGTTTCATTTTATATACTGTATGTAGCATTACTTTCTCAAGCTTCACATCAGCTGAGGTTTTAGACCAGTTGCGTTAGAGAATGTTTGAAGCTCTACTCCATTGAGTGGGTTTTAGGCAGTGTAACCTTTTCAAATGGTGCTGCCTCTCTCCATCCAGATCTCATTCCTGCACCTGGAGCAGTTTTTATACCTAGGGCATTTAAAACATGCTGCTGTATACATGGGTGCAGTTGTACTATTATTAAGCATGAAAAGCTTCCCTGTTCAGAAATTGTTGCCATTTGGAATTGGTCTAGTTAAAGATTCACTCTCAGTTGAGTGAAAGATACTCAAAACCCTAATATTTAAGAATATATTTATGGGCTTTGCTACCCCAAAATAGTGACAGTAGCAGTTTTGTGGCATTGGTATTTTCGTTTTTGAAACCCTCCAGTGGGAGGGTTGTGGGACTTTCTGGAAATTTGACCAGCACTACCTTTACTCCTCATGATGGCGGTTTCAAATAAGTGCAGGACACTATGTTCTAATGAACTTCAGATGGAACCGTTAAAAGTGGCTTCTCAAGTCACTTCACAGTAGTAAAAACCAAGCAAAGGGGGCAACAGAACTTGGGGAGGGGTTTGCAATAGAGTAGGACAATAAAATAGCATACACAGAACAAGTTCCATAAAAACCCCTTCTAAAGAATGGTTGGATCACTTCCACAAGCCCTGGTCCTGATACTGGCTGCTGCATTCTGCACATACCCAGTTTTGTTCACTGTGAATGTAGGCACCCTGGTATGCCAAGAGTTGTAGTCCTCAACTTCAAAGAGGATGAAAATGGTGACCAACTTTTTAGCTACTGTTGGGGGTAGTAGGAGATAGTCCTCTATTTGAGGAGGAAGAAGGATAATTTTATAACATTTGCACATCTAGTTGCCTGGATCTAATATGAATGACAGGTGCCTTGTCCTCCACAGTTAATGGGAGGAGCCCAGAAGCAAGACTTCAGTCCTGTTGCAGTTAAAAGAACATTTTTGTACTTAACAATTGCTTTCATATAGAGAAGTGTCTAAGTATGTATTGTCAGATCTCTGGTGCTAATCTACACATTTCTAGATTATTTTATCATGCAATGCTAAAATATCTGTAGACACCAGTGAAACAATCTATTGTTTTGAGTGTCTTGTCCTTATATTCCTACTATACTGTGTGTGTATATATATTTGGTAACCATGTTGCACCACTTTCTGGTCTCAATTCTTCCTCAGCCGTTTGTATTTTCCCCCTTATTAGCCTCCTCACCTACTGTATGCAATACCGATGAATCTGATCTCCACTGAAAACGCCAAAGTCATCGGTTTCTCATTGGGTCCTTCATGTTTTGAGCCACATTTTAAAGTTAGGATTAGTAACTTCCCATATTACAAGACTGTTGTTTACATACATTTAATTGTATTTGGCATACTCCACTACTTGGACATAATGTATTGTATACAGCCTGGACACATCGCAGCTCTATTTCTATTGAGCTCTGTCTGAGTTTATTTTATTCCATTTCTATTGCACTATTATCTATTATGTAACCTTATTTTGTAACTTGAATTTTGTGATTTTTAGCCCTCGTGAGCTCGCAGAAAAGACATTTCATTGCCAGCAACTACTGCTGCACGCTGTATTGTTGTGGATTTGATAAGTAAACTTTCAGCATTTACACACTACTTACAGAATTGATAATCTCAGGATTGGATTTTTGGCCCAAGTCAGGTTTAAAAAAAAGTGGTTTCATGATCCTAGCTGAAGTTTTTTTTTTCTGAAACTCCGGGGGTCCTGCATGTCGCGTCATTGAAACTCATTCAAATGCAAGTGCTTCTATCCGTAGTCTTGATTGTTTCCAACTCATTCCTTTTGGTTTGGGGAATACAGTACGTGAAATGCAGTAAACGTGTAACCTGAGTGTTACTCTAACCCAGGTCATGACTATTAGTCATTACAGATCCCAGGACACTGACCGCGGTAAAGTTAGCTTGGAGTTCGAAAAGATTTTTTTCAAAAAAACTACAAAGGAAAAACTAACGACCCACGCAAACAAAAGAAAATCAAAGAGACTAAACAAAAGCAACAAACTTGACTATAACACCCCGGACACAGATGAAGATTCCCTCCTTCCAAAGTTGTGGCAAAAGACCGCGTCCTACTCTGTTGCCCGGGCTGCATGACAGCTGCTGCTCACAGGAGCTGTCCCAGCACTCATCAGCACGGGGGCTTTCACCTGCTCCGTTTCCGACCTGGGTTGGTACACCCCTCTTTAGACAACCTGGTGAGCCCAAGCTCCCCCGGGATCACCATATTGGTGCCGAAGACGCTGCGGACCCCCGATCAACACAGCCCACTGCTGTGCAGAACTCCCGAGCGCAAGCGGTCCCTCGGTCTCAGCCTCCCGGCAGCTTGGATTACAGGCGTGCGCCACCATGCTTTCATGCTGTTTGGATCCATATCAATATAACTGTAATTTTTAATGCTTTCAGAATGATTGAACCGATATGCCAGATTGTCAGCACCTTGACAGACAGACCTTTTAGGATCAGGGTTGCTCCACTGTGTTTCACACTTGGTCGAACACTATATATGTGTATAGACCAGCGCCAACCCCTTCAGCGTATGCAAGCTCACAGAGCTCAGGGTCCATTTATCCCATCAGTCTTGATCGGCTTTCTCATATACCTGAACAGGTTACAATGATTTTATCACTTATAGCAGTGTTCCTTGTAGGACCTATAAAAGGTTGGTGAAACAAATACAATTTTCACAATATAAAAAACAATTAAATCCACATTTAATGGCAGTACTGGACTTACCCTAATTCAATTCAAGCTTTATCGTCCCCTAGGGGAAGTTTGTTTTACGGCACAGTCAAACACAACTCAATGACAGATAAACAGCACCAAAAGGGAAGAGAATACAGTAGTGTTACAGGAGATGAAAAACAAGAGACAAGAGACAAGTTAGTTACTTTGCATTGTTTAAGAGTGTACTTGCAGTGAGAATTAAATATTTCCTGGGTCTGTTGCTTTTACACCTGGGGGCACAGAGGCGTCTCCCAGATGGGAGACGTGTGAATTCACAATCGAGTGGGTGAGACACGCACATTCCGTGATTCTTTTGGCTTTCTTAGTCACCCTCTGTTTGTAACAGATGCTTAAGTTGATTTAAGATTTAAGTACTCAGAACGCAGTTTGTGTGTTATTTGCAGGCATCCAGTCTCAAGTAAACTGACTTAGTCTGAACCTGCAATCAAGAAGCCTGGAGAAACTCACAGACTCTCCGGTAAAGTGTCAGGATTCTCATTCAGCAGCTATGAGATGAGCTGGTTGAGACAAGCTCCTGGCAAGGATATCCGGGATATCCAGCTTACTATGCCCAGTCTTTTGAAAGATGATTCACTATCTCTAAAGAGAGGTCCAGCAGCACACTGTACTTACAGATGAGCAGCCTGAAGACTGAAGTCATGATCAACAGCAAATAGATCAGTGAAACAAGAATATTCTCCAAACACCACCTTAAATCAATAGCAAACAGAATTTGTTTTAGCTGGGGATTCCTCCTGCGGAAACTTAGCACAACACAACCAATTCAGAATTTTAATTCTATCCTTGCAGAACCTGAATGATGAGACTATGAATTATGCAACTTCATTCCATGAAGAGAAAGCTACAAAGTAAATTGTAATATACTGTATCATGTTTTGCAATGTAACTAATGAAATTTTTAACATATTTGAAGTACATTACAGAACATCAAGTTAACTTTGGGTATACGGAGATAACAATCAAACACATTTTAATAGTTATAAAAGTTATAAGACTTATGAAAGTCTTTCTATTATATTACATTTAATTGAAAATTTATTAAAAAAGGAAATACATTTATCACTGACATTTTTGCATAAACCTAGATTTATTTGACATAGTCAGGCAGTTCTTGGCGTTGTCCACCTGAGGGCGATCTAATCCACTTTATTGACTATGAAAGAGTTATGTAGGAGTGACACAAATGCTCCAGGTCCAGCAGCTAATTATCAGTCTACATCTTTCATTCAGTCAACCACATTTTAAGATCTCTTCTTCTTTTGTTCTGCTTTTTTGAAGCAGTCCTGTGTTCTTTTATTTTGATTTTAGGATACGTTATGGGCAGCATGGTGATGGAATGGCTAGCGCAACTGACTCACAGCACTGGAGCCCTGGGTTCAGTTCTGGACATTGGATGCTAGACGCACAGAGTCTGTATGCTCTCCCCATGTTTGCATGGGTTACCTCGGGCTGCTCTGGTTCCCGCCCTCAGTACAAAGACAGTCTGATAAGGTTGATTAACGTCTGGGGAAAATCTAGCCCTGGTGTGAGTGTGTGTCTGCCCTGTGATGGACAGGTGTCCCATCCAGAGTGTACCCCTGCCTCGTTCTTCTCCCTTGCAGGGAGAGTCTCTGGCTCCTCTGTGGCCCTGATTTGGATGAAGCAGTTAGAAATTGGATGAATATGAAAAAGTAGGGCAGGGGTCTCCAGTTCTAGTTCTGGAGAGGTGGTCTGCAGGTGTGTTTCCGGATGTCTTCAAGGCAACAGCATCAGAAGAGGTGGGGAAAGTTGGTTAATTTGTCTAATTAAGACAATAACGAGCTGATTCAAATCATTAAGACCTCAGATGGACAAAAACGCCTGTAGACACACTGATCTTCCAGGACCAGGATTACAGAACTATATACAAGATGTTAAAAAGGGTTGAAATTATTGACTGTCAGTGATACCCGAAGATGTGATGAATCCTGGATAATATGGACTGAAAGCTGAGGCTAAATTGACTCTGGTCTGTCCCTGCACTAATCAGGAACTGATCTGAAATAACCCTGAGATGCAGATAATCTGATCTTGTTTAGTATACAGTCAGTCGTAATGAAGTTGATGACTGGAAATATAATGCAATTATATTAAATCTTGATAACAATTAATAATTCCTTACATTTATATAGCACTTTTCTGGACACTCCACTCAAAGTTATTTACAGGTAATGGGGATTCTTCTCCACCACCAATGTGTAGCCCCACCTGGGTGGTGTGGGTGCAACCATAGTGTGCCAATACACTCACCACACATCAGCTCTGAATGGGGAGAAGAGCAGAGTGATGATGGCAATTCATAGATGGGGATTATTAAGTAGCCATGATTGGTAAAGGCAAGAGGGAAATGGCCAGGACACTGGGGTAACACCCTTACTTTTTTTGAGAAACGTCCTGGGATTTTTAATGAACACAGAGATTCAGGACCTTGGTTTTACATCTCATCCAAAGAACGGCACCTTTTTAGAGTATAGTGTCCCCATGACTATAATGGGACATTAGGACAAACACAGACCGCAGGGTGAGTTCCCCCAACTGGTCCCACTAACACCTCATCCAGCAGCCACCTAAGCTTTCCCAGGAGTGTCCCATCCAGATACTGGCCAGGCTCACACCTGCTGAGCTCCAGTGGGGCTGCCAGCTGGGAGCTGCAGGGTGATAGACCTGCTGGTACTCCTGCAAAGACGGGACTCTTGCATGTCGTGTGCTCATACTGTAGCAGAAAATCATTTCATGAGGCAAAGTCATTCAAAAAGGGCCATCAAGATGTTGATCTTCTGAAACCTTTGTTATCTTACTAGAGTTTTTTATTTAAAATTATTTTAAATCACAAAAGTACCATTTTAAAAGTTTGTTTCTTTTCTTTTTTTGTTTCAAGCCCAAATGGCAATGTCAGAAGTACCTTAGAAATTAGAAGATTGTTTTTTGAGTAAACAGACTGGAGAAGATATAGAAAATGCTTTGTATACTGGAGATGAATACTGGTGAATTAAGGATTCAATTAACATGAGGCCGTCCTGACTGCTTGCATTGAAGACAAATGGAATGTAGTCACCCAGCTACAGCAAGAATCTTTATAAGTGCTGTGGAAGAGGTCCTGCCCATGAGGAGGAGTCCATGCAAAACTCATGTCTTCCTACTTCATTTAACCCCACTGCACTGGAAGACAATAGACAGAGAGCAGGGCTGTAATAACAGTAACATTACAGGCTATAATCTCAGTATTTTTAGTCTGTTCTAACTGGACTCTTTATAACAATCATCTACTTATCAGGTAAGAACATGACTTTACTGTAGTTTTATCTTTGCAATCCTTTTTGTGAATTATAAAGAATTTTCCTCTTCTTTTCACAGGTGTTCAGTCCCAGATTGTGTTGACTGAGTCTGAACCTGCAGTTGTCCAGTCTGGAGGATCTCACAGACTGACCTGTACAGCCTCAGGATTCACATTCAGCAGCTATGCTATGAGCTGGATTAGACAGGCTCCTGGAAAGGGGCTGGAGTGGGTGGCTTTCATTCATACAGCCAGTACTCCAATCTATTATTCTCAGTCAGTCCAGGGAAGATTCACCATTTCCAGACAAGATTCCAGCAGCACAATGTACTTACAGATGAACAGCCTGAAGACTGAAGACTCTGCTGTATATTACTGTGCTCGGAGACCACAGTGAGAGAAGTGAAGCCTAAGTCCTGACAAAAACCCTCAAGTGTAACAGGTGTCCTTCACAAACAGAAAGCCATAAAAGAGTGCAAACTACTCACATATCTAAAAGAAGAAGTCAGAACAATATTGCTCAGCAGTGTGAAAAGACACGCATGTGAACCTTTTGAAGATGTCAGTATGTCTTCCCATTATCCCACTGTTTCTTCCCATTATCTTTCCTGTTGTTTCCCATGGAGGCTAGAAGAGACACGGGGTATAAGGACCAGATCCAGTTACACATTTTTACACATTTTCTTTTTTTTCCTTAATATTTTTAAGGTGACAATTGACCTTGCTACTAAGACTAAACAACATACTGTATGTGTGACATATCAAATATAAATACTGGATTATTAAAATAAGGATTCAATTAACATGAGCGCATGTGCTGAGAACAAACTGAATAGAGTCTCTCACCTACAGCAATGTTTTTTACAAGTGCTGTAGAAGAGGTCCAGCCCATGAGGAGGATTCCATGCAAACTCAACTCTTCCTACTTCATTTAACCCCACTGCACTGGAAGTCAACAGAGAGAAAACAGGGCTATGGTCAAAGTAACATTACAGGCTGTAATCTCAGCATCTCGCCATCAGAGGGCAGCCTAACCTCTAGTGCCTTCTCATCTGCATCTCATCTGAGGTGCAGATCAAGCAGACGGCAATAGTCAATCCCTGCTTGCCCAGTGTCCCTTCCTCACCACACCTCCCCTCCCCAAACCTCTTTAAACCCTGTTCTTTTTGTTCAAGCTGTGCTCAGTGTTGTTTTTACTTCTTTGAGCTCTTCATCTCACCTATGATGTATTCTTCCAATTTTTCTGCTTTTGTCTCCTGCTTTGTCGTTCTTCCTGAGTTTTTGTTTGTTGGTTGGTTTCTGGTTTGGCTTTCCATTGTTTGGTGTTCTCAGTTCCTGGTCTTTTATTTTCTTTACGTACTCCTTATCTGGTTTTTGGATTTTGGCCTGTTTCCTGACTTTGAACCTGGCCTTTGATAATAAATTCTTCCTTCTGGCTCTGAGCGTTTGTTCACCTACAGACCCTAGCCTTGAATTTCCCTTATTCACTATTGTAGGAGTTTTGTGACCTTGGAACCCGCATAGGGTCCATTCCTGACTTTCTGAGCTGTGGACCAACCTTACAGTTCTAGACTCAGGTGCAAGCTGAGAAAACAGACAGGCAGAATGGGAATCCAAAATCATAACCAGCAACAGGCAGATGTCAAAACCAGGCAAAACTTGGATTAAAGTACCACAGGGGAACATGGAAGTGAAGTTGAAACAGCTATCTTTCAAATCTATCCTAGGAAAACAGTAAAAAAAAACATATTCAAAATACAAAATATAAGACAGGACTATGACTAAACACTGTAGAATGCAAAGGTGGATCTTAAGAAACAGAGGATGTTATCATCTGATAGTTAGCACTGATTGTCATTCACAGCACTTTGTCATGATGTCGGTAGTGGGGATTTAATTTATTGTAGCAATTAGAAATTTTGTTGAATTGTGAGACTGCTTGAGGAACCAATCAAGCATAATAATTTACAGTCTCTCAAACACAGATACTATATATTCAGTATACAGTTTACTGATATCAAAACAAAAACATGCATAACAAACAAAAAATGTAACAGAATGCATCTGTGAAACGATCTGCTGTGATAAAAAATGGCTGATCTTTAAAAATGTCAATCTTTCGGGGATTTCAAATATCAGAGTTAATAACTTCGGAGTTAATACACATTGACTATAAAAATCTAGCTCATCAGTTCTATCTGTCTCATATACATAAATTCAATTTGTATTCTCAGACACAAGTTAAAATAAATGTACTATCCTGAACTAAACATTAAAGAAACTTGTGGAATTACAGTTCAACTCTGGAGAATTCTAATTCAAATAAAGAAGTTTATACTCAAAAAATACTTTGGCCACACTTCCTTGATGAGTTAAGCTTTGCACAGGTAAGACAGTGCAGGACTGCACTGATTCGTCACCCCACTTGCAGTTTCTTAATGTTGGATGGACTTCCATCCACCAGAAGGCACCTACATGGTTATGGCCTACTTCATCTACTGAGAGGCATAGGTTAACTGGGCCTCGTTAACCTCCCCTTCAGCCTATTTAAACCACCAGAAGGCTCCTACACGGTTATGGCCTACTTCATCCACTGAGAGGCATAGGTTAACTGGGCCTCATTAACCTCCCCTTCAGCCTATTTAAACTCTGCTGTCTGTTTCCTCCTTGCTACTTGTAACTGGACTGCTTCCTTGTTTATGGACCGTTGGATTGTCTGCTTGACCACGACTCCTGGAACTTGTTTTGGATATTGAAGATATGTAATTTTCCTAGCTTTTGGATCTTTTCACTTTTCTCTTTTGACTAGGATTACTGATCAACCTGTTTTCGGCTTACGTGTTATCTGGTCACCCACATCGGGCCCATTGCTGGTACCCAATGTAACACATTAGAGACAGAGGAGAGAAGGGAAGTTTTATCTTGCCCTGTGTGGTTAGTGTGCTGGTGACTTCAGTCTGTAAAATCAGTTAGAGCACTGTTTGTCTTTTTGATGTTTTGCAGTAAAGGAGACAAAAGGGGTAACTCGGTTCATCTCAGCTATAGCTTTTCTCAGAATATGCTTTATATTTTGGATCTTGACAAAAAGAAAGACTCCAAATGTCTAATTTTGTTGGTCAGGAGAAAATAAAAGTGGGTTCCCAAGCTCAAGGCTTGTTTTTTTTTTTTCAAACAGAGTATCTTGGGCAGAATGCTGTACTTTACTGACTCACTATGTCATACTGGCATCTTTGAGAATGAATTAAATTCTTACTCAGACTGCTGGAAGTGACGTAGTTGGAAAAGTCAGACAGCCAGTTCAGTATTGAAATTAGAATCCAGTGGTTAACCAAAGCAGGTATGGCATTACAAGTTGGTGACTGGCTTAGATGCTATCAGGTTTACTTATTCATTAATGGACCTTCCTTTAGGTGGTGAATAGTGACCTTTGACGTGCTTTTGGGGAGAAAAAGCCTATAGCATGATTGGAGCCCATCAGTTCTATATATCATTGCATCTTTCGGCTTTGATACAGCTTTATGATGTTTCTTATCAGAGAGTCCTTTTTAGCCACATTCCTCTCCATTTAGTGAGATGCCTATGCTGACTTGATAAGGCCTCAAGGCACACAAAGATTGTTAGAAAACTTTAATAACACTTTGTTCTAAGGAATAAGAGACCTTGTCCCTACAGTGGTACTGTAATTGATTGATTAACAGTGTTTCCAAGGATTAACCTGGTACGATTGCTCATTGTCTGGAGAGCAAACGAAATGACATAAGGAAGTCACAATTGAATACATTGAAATGAGGATTCTACTGTTGCTGCTCACCTCACAATTTGAGCTCTAAGTACATTAATTGCCTGTTGGATTCAACATTGTTTTATCTCCAGATGAGCTTGAATGAAAATTATTCAAATCTGATTTTCAGAATTCAGGTGTTCGCTTCGAGATTGTGTTGACCCAGTGTGAACTTGCAGAGCCTAGACAATCCCTCACACTGACAAGCACAGCCTCAGGATTCATATTCAGTAGCTACTATGTGCACCGGGTTAGACAGGATCCTGGGAAGGAACTGGAGTGGCCGGCTCACATTTGTAGTGTCATTAATCCTTTACCACAGACAATTTGTCCAATGAAGATTCACCTTCTCAAGACAGGACTAGAGGATTACACTTCTCTTCATATCTCACTGACATCTTTGTGAAGTTATGTTTTTTTATCATCTTTGCTATCATTCAAATTTCTGAGCTAATCTTTATGACTGATAAAGTAGTATAGAAAACTACATTCCTTAGAAAATATCATTTTATAAATATTAAATAATTATTGGTATCACAAAAGGCTCTTCTCTAAAATACATATATAATTAAAGTATTGCTCTTAATTGTTATCGCATGTCTCAGTCCTAGTAGTTGAGTGTTCAGACCTTCAATTCCCGTGACTGCTGTATTAATCAAAGTGCTCCAAGAGGGGGCAGTCACTGCATTGGAATGTCTGAGGACGCAGAATGCATGATAAGCTACAGCACAGCTGTGAATAAACATGAGATGGTTTTAGCAATTGTCAAACTCAGGAGACTGCAACCATCTGCTCCACCAACCTGCCCAAGCCAAACAGACACTTGGATTCAGTTGGCAACAGTAAAAATAAGGTTATACTGCATGTAGTACAACAAAATAAATATTATAGAGACCATGAATACACAGATTAGAAATTTGATATTTATAATAACCATGACTTGGTTTTTGGTTGGAAAGAAGTGTGTCCATCGTGAGAACAGTAGGGACTGTCATTGAGTGAGAAATAGGAGCTTAAAACTGTTGATTCATTGGTGTCATTGGTGAAGTAGTTGTACTGACCTCTGATACAAATTAAATTATCCAGCACAAGGAAGCTGCGGTGAATCTCTGAATTTTATCACTCAGGAGAGAAAGATGCAGAGAGTTATTCAATGATCTTTAAGAAAGCATGTCTCCTTTCCCAGTGTGTGATTCAGTATTTAACCTGTGTGTCACACTGCCCATCCCATGAGGAGGAGTCCATGCAAACTCAGAGGCTTCCTGCCTCATTTATCTCACTGCGCTGGAGGAGAAACAGCTGAGATTGTCGACTGTCTGGACAGACCACAGTCTCTACCAGCAACAATGGCTTTTCTGACTGCAATACTCCTAGCAAGCATGTATTTAACAGGTCAGCATTTTCAAAAATGGCAGAAAGGATAGTAGTTTCTGCTAATTTGGATTAAATTCAAATTGTTTTTTCTTCCCATGGGTGTTAAAATGGTTGACATTAGTTTACAAGAATTTTTTTCAAATAAATTATTTATTTTTCTTCCCACAGGTGTTCAATCCCAGGTCTTGACTGAGTCTGAACCTGCAGTTGTGCAGCCTGGAGGATCTCACAGACTGACCTGTACAGCCTCAGGATTCACATTCAGCAGCTACTGGATGTACTGGGTCAGACAGGCACCTGGGAAGGGGCTGGAGTGGGTGGCTGCTATTAGCAGTGGTGGTGGCAGCAGCACATACTACTCCCAGTCTGTCCAGGGAAGATTCACCATCTCCAGAGACAATTCCAACAACAAGCTGTACTTACAGATGAACAGCCTGAAGACTGAAGACACTGCTGTGTATTACTGTGCTCGAGACCCACAGTGAGAGAAGTGAAGCCTGGGCCCTGACAAAAACTCTCAAGTGTAACAGGTTTCATTCACAAACAGGAAGCCTGCCAGTACATGGAGGCTTTCACTTTTTAAAAAATAAACCAAACAGCTGAACTGAGAGTTTCCATAGGGTGAACATGTAAGTGATGTGACCACAAGTCAGCCAGCACATCAAGTTCTGAAACCTACATGAAATAAATACTTATATACATTTATGACCAATAAACAGTCATCTAGTTTTCTTAATGCACAGTCATGATGTTATGAATGTCAACACGAATACTATCCAGGGTCACAATGTAGAATCTGACCCGGGTTACTTCCTGACTCTGCCCTGAGTACTTTTGAAGTAAAAGACACCTGTTGTAGATGACATTTCAGTTTTCTAATCTCCTGAGAAAGCCTCTCAGGGAACTTCTGGGATGGAATCAGTGGTAGACATTGATATTGTGTGATTTGAATGAAAGTGTGTGGTTTCTACGTCTTGTATGTAAAACGTTTCATCTAACGTTTCATGTTACTCTAACACAGGTCCTGACTATTGGTCCTTACAGATCCCACGACACTGTATATAAGAGTAGAGTTGGCCACCTTACAGACCCACTTTGATTTAGTGATTAAAGCAGTTTCTCACTCCTCCTATAATCTCATGTGAGTCTGCTTGCAGAATGGCACAGTTTGTCACATTGATGAGGCTGCACTTGAGCACTGGGTGTAGTGGATCCCCCTTCTTTGTCTGAAGCTTATTTTGTAACCTGTATAAACACGTGGATACAAAACAGGACCTGAAATTTATTGATAAGTTCTATCAGTCTCATGTACTTAATTTCCATCTATATTCTCAGACACAATATGAATTTACTATCGTGAACTAAACATCAAAGAAACATTTGGAATTACAGTTTGACTCTGGAAATTTCTAATGTGAATAAAGAAGTTTATACTAAAAAATTCCTTTGGCCAGACATCCTTGATGAGTTAAGCTTTGTGCTGGTAAGACAGAGCAGGACAGGATTGATTTGTGATCTGACTTGGAGTTTCTCTGTGTTTGAAGGGTCACGTTAGAGACAGAAGAGAGAGACAGAAAGCTTTGCCTTGCATTGGTGATCAGCCATAGTTAGTATGCTGCTGACATTGGTTTATTAAAACAATTTTAGCATAGTTTGTCTTCTTGGGGTTCAGCTGCAAGGAAGGTGAAAAGGGAATCTTGGTTCATCCCAACTAGAGCTCTGTTCAGAATATGCTTGGATATTTTGAAGGTTGACAAAAAGAAAGACTCCAAATGTCTAATTTTGTTGATCAGGCGAAAACAAGGTTGGGTTCCTAAGCACAAGGTTTCTTTCTTTCAGAGAGAATATGTTGGGCAGAGTGCCGTACTTTACTGATTCGCTCTCTCAGACTGGCGCCCTGGAGAAATATTTAAAGTCTTGATTAGGACTCCTGGCAGTCATGTGGCTGGAAAAGTCAGATGGCCAGTTAAGCTGAAGACATTAGAAGCCAGAGGTTTACCAAACCAAAATATGCAGGGTTCTTGCTTTTAAGGTCTGGCACTACAAGTTGGAGATTGGCTCAGTTGCTGTCAGGTTTAGTATTGTTACCTACCCAACAGATAACTCATTAGTGCACCTTCCTTTAGGTGATGAATAGGGATCCTTGACTTGTGCTTTTGCGAAGAAAAAACCTATAGCCTCTTTGGAGTCCATCTGTTCTATATATTAATGCACCTTTCAGCTTTGATACACCTTTATGATGTTTCTTATCAGAGGAGCCTCTTTAGCCACATTCCTCTGCAATTAGAGAGAGGCCTATGTTGACTTGTACAGGGCACACAAAGTATATTAGAAAACTTTAATAACGGAAATTGTCCCTACAGTAGTACTTTAACTGATTGACTGACTGTCTGTCCAAGGATTAACCTTATAAGCAGGGTGTGCGGTGTGATTGCTCATTGTCTGAAGAGCTTAGGAATGGCATTATCGAGTCACAGTTTAATACATTAAAATGGGGATTCTACTGTTGCTGCTCGTAATAAACAATTTGAACTGTAAGCACACTAATTGTCTATTGGATTCAATATTGTTTCACCTCCAGATGGACTTCAGGTGTTCACTCAGATTGTGTTGACCCAGTGTGAACTTGCAGAGCCTAGACAATCCCTCAAACTGACATGCATAGCCTTAGGATTCACATTCAGTAGCTACTACAGTATGTTCACTGGGTTAGACAGGATCCTGGGAAGGAACTGGAGTGGTTGTCTCATATGTGTAGTCAGTAATCGTTTCAAATACTACAGACA
Source organism: Atractosteus spatula (assembly GCF_055471065.1). Lineage (NCBI taxonomy): Eukaryota > Metazoa > Chordata > Actinopteri > Semionotiformes > Lepisosteidae > Atractosteus > Atractosteus spatula. The sequence continues at coordinate 6,897,902 of NC_142710.1, read as the reverse complement.
ATCTGAAGATTCACCATCTCAAAACAGGACTACAGCACTGCCCTACTCGTCATATCTCTCACTGATATCTTCATGAAGATATGTTTACTTTTTTATAATCTTTGCTATCATTTGAAGTTCTAAAGCTAAACTTTATGATTGATAGAGGAGTATAGAAAACTTAATTCCTTGGAAAATAACATTTTACAAAAATTAAAGCAAAATCATTATTGGTATTGCCAAAAAAGCACTTCTCTAAAATATATAGATAATTAAGGTATTGGGAGTGTCCTGGAGTAATCCTGGAGAGTCGTGGGTGGGTCTCTGGGTAGAAGAAACCTGCAAGAAGAAACCAACAGCAACACACACTACTGAGACTCAATGTCTGTGAATAGTCAGTGATGTCCCCTTAACGAGGTTGATAGGCCCGGCCTGATCTCGTGTGAGATGGCCCTGACGAGCTCCTTCCACGTGTGGAGTGTGGAATGGAATTTGGCGCAGGTGCACTGGAGCTCATCAGGGCATCACACTCATAGCTTCAATTCTACCCTACTGGTTAGAAAGTGGGTGCATATGTGACTTTAACCAGTCCTGGTTTAGGAGGTGTGGTCTGCAGGTGTGGTTCCAGGTGTCTTCAAGGTACCAGCATTTGAAGAGGTGGGTAAAGTCGGTTAATTGTAAACATGTGTACATATGTCAAACTTTAAAGATATTATTTCATTTTCTTCCCACTACCTTTTCAGTTGTTTTTAATTGAGGTCATTAGAGATACAGAGAATTAAATCCACAAAAGAACTGTTTCCATCAGACACTCGGATCAATCATCAGATTGCACCAGTGCACTATGCTTAATCAGAGAAGACAGAAGTGTGTGAAGCCCATCTTGTTTTAAACACTTATGTCACGAATGTCGGAAAATACGAACCGTGGAATGACTGGAGACCGAAAAGACCCTATGCGTAGCGGCGAGACGAGGGGTAGCCCGGGCTCAGCTGTTCAGGAAATGCCGTATAGAAACCTATGCCCTCAGGTAGCGGACGTTGGGTGACCTGGTGCTAGGCGGGTTTCAGGACATCCGAACGTCAATGCTGAGCCCCGGCAGAATGAAAGACCCAGAAATATATAGCCCCAGAGAGAGAGAGACACCGGAAGGACAGCAGAGAACCGGAAATGAGAGACAGGACAGAGAAGGAGCGCCCTCTGGCTGCAGAGGGCATGACATATAACATCTATGCCTGTGCCATTCAAGATACAAAGGGTTTCTGTTTTTTGGACAAAGATGAACTTCTACACAGTCTTATTTTTTCCTGTTCTGGGCTTGTCATGGTAGTATTCTTTACTTACAATATCTATTTTTTATTATGTACTGTACTACTGTATATTGTAGTGGTATTAGTGATAGAAATCAAACAATGAACGACTGTAACAGTACTGTAGGTGTTACGCCGGGCCCATAGGTGGAAAGAATAAGGGCCCGGCGAAGTAATTGTTATTACGACCACAGACAGATGTCCGTGTCAGGTCTTGTAGTAGACCCTATGCGATGCGGTAAGAGCTGGAGAAAACAGAAGATGTAGTATGGGAAAACACACAGGGGTTTAATAGTGCACAAAATAATAGTGACAGTCCATGAGACAGTGAACGGGGGAGACAAAGAATGGCATCCAAATCCAAACAGGTCCAAAGGCAGGTCAAGGCACAGTCCGGGAGTACATCAAGAAGTAACCCATCCTGGGACACGACAAGGTTAAAATCCCCAGGAAGGGGTTAAACATGAACAGACAAAACATGCAGGTCCAAGGGTGACGGGGCGAGATCCTCCAGACCCCAGGCTCAGGAAGCAGGAGGGGTCGGGGATGAGGCCTATGTCCTCAGGAGACGGACATAGGGTTTCCTGGTGCTTGGTGGGTCTCATGACATCCTTACCCTAATGATGAGCCCTAAGGACTGGAGGAGCTTCTCTTTCCAGCATGGAATAAACCTTTTCTTGTTCCTTTGCAGCCTATGAATGCTGACACAGCTACCTACTTGAAGATATTACCTCTGATTTGTCTCTTTCCAGGTGTCCAGTCTGACATTGTTCTGACCCAGTCCAGTCTTTGGGTTAAAAAGCCTGGAGAGTCTGTCAAACTGTCTTGTCAGGGATCTGGACAAGACAAGGATGGAGATATCAATACTGTTTATTATGTGAACTTGATCCAACAGTTTCCTAGGACTGGACTGGTTAGGTGACATCAGTAATACTGTTGGAAGCACAGATTATATCCCATGTGCTTAGGACTAATCACCATCTCCAGAGACAATTCCAAAGATAGAGTGCATTTATAGAGAAAAGACAGAAGACACTGCAGCGTATTACTGTGCTATGGAGGCAGTAAAAGATGTTGATATACTGCTTGTACCAAAACTATTACTACAGTGTTCTAAGGTAGAAGTTGAACAGTGTTAAGTTGAACTGATTCCAAAATTTTGTTTTGAAGGATTGTCCCATTGACACTGAATGTGAAGATGTAGATGTCACCCTTTGGGACATTGAAACAGTAATTTTAGTGTCCAAGAACATCACATATGCCAGTATGCAGACATTAACTGTTTTTTTTCTGATTTGTCTTAGAGGGTCTTTCTCATTTAGCAATATTAAAAGTGAAAGTTTTATCAATTAAGTTCAAATTTCAATACACTTCTCTCCATTCAAACTAGATTTTTAAAGATGTTTCCAAACAAGCAAGCGTACTCTGAGTGTGAACTGCTGCATTCCTGGCTACAGTGACTGTAGGCTTTGCTCTGCTTGTTTTTCAACAAGTAATGCACATTAGTCAGTAGGGGGTACTGTGAGACAATGTAGTATATCTTTGTCAAATACATACGTAATCACAGATGCACAGAGAAATTAGAAATTCTCATTAACTTCCTTCACATGAAATTCAAGTCCTGTTCAGATGAGGTCTGGCAATTTTAAACACATTATAAAAACATAATAATAGATAATACTTCTTTTTATAATTTTATCCAGTGTGTCTCTTATATATTTGTCAAGTGACTCAAATTAAAAATCCAAGTTCTATAACCAACACCTTTAACCTTGTGATATACTCATGATTTAAAATTGAATTAATGAATTCAAAATATTTTTACTGAAAGAAATGCAATAAATCCTTCTTACATTGCCACCCTGGGAATGAATAAAGTATTTTATTTTATAGTATAGTATTTGAGTTGAATCAAATTGAATCTAACTGAAAGGAATCGAATCAAATCAACACTGTAAGAAAAGCATCATATACAATGAGCAATATACAGCATTTACGAACCACTCTGATCCTCAGAGAGTCTGAACCTTCTTTGTCTATTTAAATTACTGACATACCAGAAGCAGCTGTATAAACTGTGCACAAATACACACAACAATACAGCATATTTCTATAAATATGTTGTCCTAGATGTTTATGCAAATCTACCAGTTCCTCTTGTTATTTAACCCTCTGACACAAGAGCCACACAAGAGAAGGAAGACAGCTAACACCGAAGTTCTCTTTCTTTGCATTGCTAACAGGTCACAATGCAGACATTGAGCTTTTTCCTCATGATAGTGTTGTGTTTGTCAGGTGAGTATCTGCTCTCAAGTAAAAAGACAGCCACTTCAGCAACCATCAGAAACTTTCTGACTTTGTCTTCTGTTTCCAGGTGTCCGATCTGACATTGTTCTGACGCAGTCAGATCCTCAGGTTAAAAAGCCAGGAGAGTCTCTCACACTGTCTTGTCAGGGCTCTGGTCAGGATGATGATGGAGATACGATTGCCGATAAAACTTTGAGCTGGATCCGACAGCCTTCTGGGAAAGGACTGGAATGGTTGGCCTACATCAACTATGATGGTGATAGTACAATGTATGCTCAGTCTGTACAGGGACGATTCACCATCTCCAGAGACAATTCCAAAAGTACACTGTACTTACAGATGGGGAGCTTAAAGACTGAAGACTCTGCAGTGTATTACTGTGCTACAGACACAGTGATCAAGTCCAGTGAACAGATGGTCCAAAAACCACATACTGTACTGAATTCAAGGAACTACATGAAGTGATTATACTAGGGTGACTATGCAGTTTGTCTATTTCAGTATTTCTCTTTCATAACGATAATAAAAGCATCACATATAGAGATCTTTAAATATTTGGGTCCCAAAATCACATCAAATAAAGTTTTGATCCTCCGTGAACATCGTATACAACCTTTACAATTGATGTTTAACTGTGCTCCCAAAGTATTCAAATGGTTGCAGGCCAAACTTATCCCAGTCTTCAGCAGGTTGGTTTCTAATTAAGGTCACGAACAGGGTCAAAGGAATGTGGGACTTCATTATAGCTTCCAATTGATTCCACTGATTTTTAATAACTTTGATAGCTGAGGATTGTTCACCCTACAAAATAAATAATAAGGTATTTAATTGATTTAGGATTGGGAACATGAAAAGTCCATGACATGGGAAGTAGAGATTCAAATTCATTAGTGACACCAATAATAACTCCTAGCTCGAGAATTTACTGTCAGTTTTGAACAGTTGCTACTGAGTCTATAACAGCTATTACAGAACTGATTCCTTATTTGAGTATTTGAGTTAATCAACGAAAAAACAACAAAACTATATGTGAATATATATGAATTTCTGAAAAAAAATCTGAAAACAAAATTTATAGGCTATCCTATTGCGCAATGTCTTCACACATTTTCACATGATGACCCTGTTATCAACATTCTCCAGCGACATCTAGAAATATGTTTTGTATTTTTACTTTGTTAAATTGTTAATAGAGATATCAATAAAATAAAATATTTAGACAAATCTATGTTTTTTAAGATGCAACATTCTAAGGTGTAAAAGAATTTATATAAGAAACCATACAGGATGTGTTGTGTAAAGCAATCAGTGTAAAATATTTCTTTATGCTTTTCTATCAGGTATTAAACATTGAGATTCTTTCAAATGATGAAACGTGGAAAAGCAATCTGAAAACCATATCGCTTGTCACTGTGGGGAAGATTTTCTTTCTAAAGGGAAATTGGTTCTCCATATTGCAGAAAAGCCAGGTTTCATCTGGACTTGCAGTGCTCTGGTTCAGTATTGTCCTCCATTCCGATAATGTGCAGATATTGACCGACGATACTAATATATATGTAGTATACATGAGGAATATGGTACTGGCAAAACAACTGACAGAACTTGTTAAAAAAACAGATGTTACAAAAAACCCATAACAAAGTTTCTGTGCAGAAAGATCTTATACATATACACCCACCCATTCATGTACACATATCCAAACTTATACATTAAATTGAGACATCGTAGATCATGTCTCTATAGCTCTGAATGATTTTATTGAAGAGAAAAGAGCTGAGCTTCCTGTTTCTCAAACTTCATGCAAATCCCTCATGCAAAGTGAAAGGCAGAGGCGTATTAAACACAGATGAACAGGGGCTCCCTGAGGAAACCCGCACTGTCTGTCCAGGGTTCAAAGTCACAGTCCTGAGACAAACATGAGTCTCTCAGCAGGAGTATTACTGGTCTTGATGTTTGTGCAACGTGAGTGTTTTCTGTTGGCTTTGTTTAAGTCTGCTGTATGTATTGTGTCTCTGATGTCTAGTAAGAGGTTGTTTTGTGTTTCCTGGATTTGCAGATGCCTCTTGCAATGTGGTCTTGACCCAGTCCAGCTCGGAGATTGGAAAGCCAGGACAGAGCCTGCGGCTGTCCTGTGCAGTCAGTGGATATTCCCTGACGAATAGCAACTATGCAACGGGCTGGATTCGTCAGCCCTCTGGAAAGGGACTGGAGTGGCTGGCACTCATTATCTATGATGCTGACACAAGCTATGCAGACTCCATCAAGGGCCGGTTCACAATCTCCAAGTCTGGCAGCTCAGTCTACCTGCAGATGAACAGCCTGCAATCTGACGACATGGCTGTGTATTACTGTGCCCGAGGACCACAGTGAGGAAGTTCCCTTCACTGCCTGTACAATAACTGTCACTGTTTACGAATACGCAGTAGTTACAAGACGTCACATACTCTAAGAACCACATATAAATCTATATTTCTCCTGCAATATAAAAAACTAGATTATTACTACAATTTTGCCCTTATTTACATTATACATTTCACCAATAACATGCAACAGTTTTACAAGAGCCAGTATTCTGAGCTGTATTTACTGGTACAAAGACAACAGTGCTTTTCTGTGCTTCAATGAAAACACTAACACACATTGTCCACTAGGATGCGCTGTGAGATAATGTGGTAAAGAATCGCTCTCTTCCATTTCAATCTTTGTGCTCAGGCAAACTCAAGATATTGGAATTATTTTGATCTACTGAGCAAGTTCATAAGCAAAGCATATCAATCGGCTCAGCACAGCAAAGAGGTGTTTATAGATGCCCCAAAAATGAGAAATTCTCTGCAAGTTTTAATGCACACATTAAGATCTAACAAGGTTCCTTTACAAGCTGTTTCAATTTAGGGCCTGACCTCAAAAATCCAAGATCAACTCTATCTTGTGGCGTGATCATGGGTTAACATTAAAAGCATTTAAACAAATAATCTACATCTCATCCATTAACCCATTATCCACTGGGAAGCTCTGTGAGAGAATTTGGAGGCGTGCTGTTGTTAGATTGTAACACATTACATGATCATGCAAACTACAGTTTCTGGTTATTAATTACTTCAAAATCTAAGTTCTTCCATAAGCAAAGTATTTTACAAAGTGTTTCGCTAATGAGTTAAAGATCAATTTACTCATTGTTACAGACATTCAAAGATATCAAATAAATATTCCTCTTTATCAAATCACAACTTGTGCACACAACTCTCACTTTATCTTCTGGGGGACAACAACAGGAAGTGAATTAGATAGGCACTCAAGTATCAAATGTCAAATGTCAAACTTACAGACCTGAGATCTCTTTAGAGATGTCCATTCCTCGCCATGTCTTCCCTAATGTCCTTCTCCAGTCCCTTCCAGATGATACCGTCCTGCATAGGGTCTTAAACTACACACTCCACAGGAGTCAGGAGCGGCTCCCGTGACACCCATGAAATGGGAAGTGGAGATTCAGAATTGTTAGTGACACCAATAGTAACTCCTTGCTCAAGATTGCACATTTTCTGAATGTTTGCAACCGAGTCTATAGCAGGTATTACAGAACTGATTCCTTAAAAGATTAACAGTTGGAACATGACTCAGTATTTCAGTTTCTCAATGAAAATACAACAAAACAAAATGTGAATATACGGAAATTTCTGAAAGAAAATCTCTTTACAGGCTTTCATTTTGCACAATGTCTTCATGAATTAGAGGACTAAACGCATTCAAATATTCTGGTCTAAATGGGCTTATCCCAATTTTCACATGATGACCCTGTTAGCAACATTCTCCAGCAACATCTAGAAATATGTTTTGTATTTTTACTTGTTAATTTGTTAATAGAGATATCAATAAAATAAAATATTTAGACAAATCTATGTTTTTTAAGATGCAATGTTCTAAGGTGCAGAAGAATTTGTATAAAAACCATACAGGATGTGTTGTGTAAAGCAATCAGTGTAAAATATTTCTTTATGATTTTCTATCAGGTATTAAACACTGGGATTCTTTTAAATGACGAAATGTGGAAAAGCAATCTGAAAACCATATCGCTTGTCACTGTGGGGAAGATGTTCTTTCTAAAGGGAAATTGGTTCTGCAAATAGCAGAAAAGCCAGGTTTCATCTGGACTTGCAGTGCTCTGGTCCAGTATAGTCTTCCATTCCGATAATGTGCAGATATTGACCGACGATACTAATACATATGTAGTATACATGAGGAATATGGTACTGGCAAAACAACTGACAGAACTTGTTAAAAAAACAGATGTTAGAAAAAATCCGTAATAAAGTTTCTGTGCAGAAAGATCTTATACATATACACCCACCCATTCATGTACACATATCCAAACTTATACATCGAAGTGAGACATCGTAGATCATGTCTCTATAGCTCTGAATGATTTTATGGAAGAGAAAAGAGTTGAGCTTCCTGTTTCTCAAACTTCATGCAAATCCCTCATGCAAAGCAAGAGGCAGAGACTGATTAAACACAGATGATCAGGGGCTCCCTGAGAAAACCCGCACTGTCTGTCCAGGGTTCACAGTCACAGTCCTGAGGCAAACATGAGTCTCTCAGCAGGAGTATTACTGGTCTTGATGTTTGTGAAGTGTGAGTGTTTCCTGTTGGCTTTGTTTAAGTCTGCTGTATATATCGTGTCTCTGATGTCTAGTAAGAGGTTGATTTGTGTTTCCTGGTTTTACAGATGCCTCTTGCAATGTGGTCTTGACCCAGTCCAGCTCGGAGATCGGAAAGCCAGGACAGAGCCTGCGGCTGTCCTGTGCAGTCAGTGGATATTCCCTGACGGATAGCAGCTATGCAACAAGCTGGATTCGTCAGCCCCCTGGAAAGGGACTGGAGTGGCTGGCACTCATTTACTATGATGCTGACACAAGCTATGCAGACTCCATCAAGGGCCGGTTCACAATCTCCAAGTCTGGCAGCTCAGTCTACCTGCAGATGAACAGCCTGCAGTCTGACGACACGGCTGTGTATTACTGTGCCCGAGGACCACAGTGAGGAAGTTCCCTTCACTGCCTGTACAATAACTGTCACTGTTTACGAATACGCAGTAGTTACAAGACGTCACATACTCTAAGAACCACATATAAATCTATATTTCTCCTGCAATATCAAGAACTAGATTATTACTACAATTTTGCCCTTATATACATTTCACCAATAACATGCAACAGTTTTACAAGAGCCAGTATTCTGAGCCGTATTTACTGGTACAAAGACAACAATCTATATTTCTCCTGCAATATCAATCGGCTCAGCACAGCAAATACGTGTTTATAGATGCCCCCAAAAATCAGAAATTCTCTGCAAGTTTTAATGTTCACATTAGGATCTGAAAAGGTTCCTTTACAAGCTGTTTTTAATTTAGGGCCTGACCTCAAAAATCCAAGATCAACTCTATCTTGAGACGTGATCATGAGTTAACGTTACAGTATATGCATTTAAACAAATACTCTACATCTCATCCATTAACCCATTATCCACTGGGAAGCTCAATGAGAGGATTTGGAGGTATACTGTAGTTTGATTGTAACACATTACATGATCATGCAAACTCCAGTTTCTGGTTATTAATTACTTCAAAAGCTAAGTTCTTCCATAAGCAATGTCTTTTCCAAAGTGTTTCGCTAATTATTTAAAGATCAATTTACTCATTGTTACAGATATTCAAAAATATCAAATAAATATTCCTCTTTATCAAATCACAACTTGTGCACACAACTCTCAATTTATCTTCTGGGGGACAACAACAGGAAGTGAATTAGATAGGCACTCAAGTATCAAATGTCAAATGTCAAACTTACAGACCTGAGATCTCGTTAGAGATATCCATTCCTCGCCGTGTCTTCCCGAATGTCCTTCTCCAGTCACTTCCAGATGATACCGTCCTGCATAGGGTCTTAAACTACACGCTCCACGGGAGTCAGGAGCAGCTCCCGTGACACCCATGAAATGGGAAGTGGAGATTCAGAATCATTAGTGACACCAATAGTAACTCCTCGCTTGAGATTGGACTTTTTCTGAATGTTTGCTACAGAGGCTATAACAGCTATTACAGAACTGATTCCTTAAAAGATTAACAGTTGGAACATGACTCACTATTTGAGTTTCTCAATGAAAATACAACAAAACGATATGGGAATACATATGGGAATATATATGGTTCACATTAGGATCTGAAAAGGTTCCTTTACAAGCTGTTTCAATTTAGGGCCTGACCTCAAAAATCCAAGATCAACTCTATCTTGTGACGTGATCATGAGTTAACGTTAAATACATTTTAACAAATACTCTACATCTCATCCATTAACCCATTATCCCCTGGGAAGCTCTATGAGAGAATTTGGAGGTATACTGTAGTTTGATTGTAACACATTACATGATCATGCAAACTCCAATTACTGGTTATTAATTACTTCAAATGCTAAATTCTTCCATAAGCAATTTATTTTCCAAAGTGTTATGCTAATGATTTAAAGATCAATTTACTCATTTTACAGATATTCAAAGATATCAAATAAATATTCCTCTTTATCAAATCACAACTTGTGCACACGCCTCTCAATTTATCTTATAGGGGACAACAGTAGGGAGTGAATTAGAAGGCACTCAAATATGTCAAATGTACCGACCTGTGATCTCTTTAAGAATTTTAAATTTCCAACATGCAAAAACAAACTTTATAAATAGAGCCCAGACAGACAGTTCAAATTAGCATCAGGGGTCACTGCATCTTTAAATCTCCTCTCCTAGAGGTTTATGCCAATCTACCTGTTCCTCTTGATATTTAACCCTCTGACATAACAGCCACACAAGGGAAGAGAGACAGTTCACGCTGAAGTTCTCTTTCTGTGTCATTGCTAACAGGTGACAATGCAGACATTAAGCCTTTTCCTCATGATAGTCCTGTGTTTGATAAGTGAGTATTTTATTACGTGTGAGAAATGCAGCTGCAGTAAAGTAGATAGAGTGTCACTCCAGCAACAATCAGTAACTTTCTGACTTTGTTTTCTGTTTCCAGGTGTCCATTCTGACATGTTAATGACCCAGTCAGATCCTCAGATTAAGAAGCCAGGAGAGTCTTTCATACTGTCTTGTCAGGTCTTTCCTCCAGATGAGGATGGTAATATCATTCATCCTTGTATCTGGGTCCAACAGACTCCTGAGAAAGGTCTGGAATGATTGGCCTACATTGATTATGGTGGTGATAGAACTGTCACGGACGTCCAAAGGGACTAACTGTGGAGAGCAGGAGAGCGGAAAAAGACCCATATGCGTAGCGGCGGTACGGGAAAAAGGCCCGGGGTCGTAGTGCAAAGAGTTCAGGACTGCCGTATAGAAACCAATGCCCTCAGGTAGCGGACGTGGGGCGACCTGGTGCTAGGCGGGTCTCAGGACATCCGAACGTCAATCCTGAGCCCTGGCAGAGTGCAAGACCCGGAAATATATAGCCAAAGGGAAAGAGAGGGACCGGAAGGACAGCAGACCAGAAACTAGGGACAGGACAGAGAAGGAGCGCCCTCTGGCTACAGAGGGCGTGACAGGAACAAGCTATGCCCAGTCTGTTGAAAGAAGATTCACCATCCTCAGAGATTATCCCAACAATACAGTTTGTCTACAGATGAGCAGCCTGAAGATAGAAGACTCTGCTGTGTAATACTGTGCAGCAGACACACTGATCAAGTTCAGCAAACAGATGATGCAAAAACGACAGAAGTAATACATTTAGGGAAATCCATAAACTGTTTAAGCCATGGGTTACTACGCATTACATCCGTTCTTCTTTGCATTGACATCACTTGAGCTGAAATGCAAAAAAAGTCACGACACCCGCTCTTCCAGCACTTGGTTCAGGCCCCTCGCTTAAAGTTAAGGCGGGCTGTCCTAGAGAGAAGTCGGCGGAGCACGGAGATTTTTCACGAGAAGAAACAGAATTCCACAGTAAAACGATTGCAAGTACTGTACATTACGACATTAAGATGTCTTCTTCCTTTTGAGATTTAAACCACTTTTGGGGGAAATATCATTACGCTGAAGAGTGCGAAATGGGTCGCAAATGTGAATATATGAAGGCGACTTTCATCCTTTGGAAAACCGTGTTCACATCTGTCCCGCTCTCCATTTTTTTACAACGAGTACTGGCAAACAGCCAGCCCCACGTGTGCGAATGGCTCGTTGGTCTAGGGAAACCAAACCGGTCTCATTCGTTAGTGCTGCGTCTGTGTCGTTGAAAGTAAATTCCCAGCTCATGTCTTTTTACCGAGATATAGCGCCTTGTTTTTCGGGTGATCACGTGACCGTGCACGGGGACTTTGACCTCCAGTAACCCCGTCTGCCGAGTTGGTGTATTTTGCACTTAATTCCAGTATCCTCTGTGCGTTTGTGTGAACAGGAAAATTACATTTGTCACCAATATCATACCCTAAATCAGAAGAGTTGCGGATGTAGCCTTAAAAGGCGAGCATTAGCAAGCGACTGCATGTTCTTAAAATGAGGCTTTAACTAGCACGTCTTCGTAGCTGTGTCCTTTTAAAAAAATCTAAAGAAGTCATCGGTTTCTCATTGTGTCCTTTTTAAATCAGTATGCAAATCAAGGGCCGTTTAAAAGATTTTTCGAGCCACGTATTTTTTAAAAGTTAGGATTAGTAACTTCCTGTATCACAAGACCACTGTTTTCGTACATTTCATTGTATTCGGCATACTGCACTACTTGGACATACTGTATTGCATACACCCTGGACACATCGCAGCTCTATTTATAATGAGTTTATTTTATTCCATTTCGTTTGCACTATTATCTATTATTATGTAACCTTATTTTGTAACTTGGATTTTGTGATTTTTAGCCCCGGTGAGCTCGCAGAAAAGACATTTCATTTCCAGCAACTACTGCTGCACGCTGTATTGTTGTGGAATTGATATATCAATTTTAAATAAACTCTGTCCGTAGTAGGAATACAATTGAACGGAAATTAACTTATTAAATGTTCCCGTTATGAACACACTTCTCACCTTGAACAACACTTGTTGTCATCTGCCTTCGCTTTCAAACTTCCTGCCTAATATCAGCTCGTGAGAATGTATTGTCATACGGAGGTGTTTTCTGGCGTTTCAATTTGCTCAGGTCATCAACAGAGCGGGATCTTCGAACACAGTGAAAGTTACCGCGATCTGCATTACAGCTATAATGTTAATATTATGAAGAATCATTGTGCAATTCGATCAACGGCATTTCATCACGATGTAATACGATTGTTTACAAGTTCTATTTGTATTGTCTCAGTTTAGACTGATGATACAAGAACAAGCTGATCACGCAGCGTATCCGGGCAGTCAAGCTGTGTCTCGTGATTTCACTCTCAACACCGCGTCCGAAACCTCAGCGCGTGGAAATGTTCTGGACTTCCTTACCTGCTCCTGATTGGCCCACAGGACAGCCCGCGCCTCACTGTGCGTGTATATAAACCCCAGCGGCAGGAGCGATAGTTATTCCTGCTCTTGAAGTGTTTTTGTATGAAAAAAATGGGGAGACGAGTGGTTGTGATGGATTTCCTTTTGCCTGTATTGTTAGCATGGCTCTGTGTTGCAGTGGCCCAAGCCCAGCTCAAGGGTCAAGATGCTGTTTTTGTTGAAGAAGAAGGTTATGATGGTTTTGAGCCAAATGTGGGTAGTCCTGTGTTCCGGGAGACCCCAGCAGATGGATATGATGGTTATTCTGCTGGAGAGGTGAAAGGGGTACTAAATGGGGAAGAGCAGGACTTGATGGAAATGGACTCTGATGCTGAGGGGGAAGACCTGGATAAGGACTCTGGTGCTGATGTGCAGAGAGATGTGGCAGCAGTGACAACTGGTCCCTCTGGAGCAGATCCTCCCTCATCTGACCCTGGTAGGGAGTTTCTGTATGTCTGTGGACTGAATACAAGTGCATGGTAGTAAAGTAGCTCTGCTGTATTTCCTCTAAAAGGAATTTTGGGTGCATAGGAATGGTCATGAGCATTCCTATCTGCATGCGTGCTTTGCATAGGGCTGCTTCTTCTTTCCTTTCAGTAGGTTATAGCAGAAATTCCTTCTGAAGTAACCTTCATCTAGAGTGAAGTGCATTCTTATAGCTCTTCATGGGGAACAAGTAAATCTACTTTCTGTACTGAAGAGAACCATTTTGGCTGTGGAGCCTTCACCTGAAGATGGCTCCACAGCTGGAACTGTTTTTCTTCTCTCTTCAGCATGGAATAAACCTTTACTTGTTCCTTTGCTGATGCAGCTACCAACTTGAAGGTCTTGTGCCCAGTAACATTTCCTCTCTTTCCTCCCAGAGTCTCAGGGTGACCCCGAGCAGCAGCAATCCCACAGCCGCCCCCTGCTGTCCTGTGGCAAGAGCAGCATGATGCTCAAGTTCTCTGTGACGAGGTTCAGCCGAGTCTACCTGCTGAAGGGTGAGGTTCTACCCTGCCTGTACCTGCACTAGCCCTATACACGGACAGGTTGTGCCATCCTCTGTTCAGGAGATCAAAACCTGTTCATGTGCCATCTGAGCTGTAAACCAAAGGATTGTGCTGCAGTGGTATCCCCCAATGTAGCAGGACAACCCCTCTAAACAATTGTCCCTGTACCTCAGTGGGTAAATGCACCCCCAGAATGCTCTGCTCGTCTTTGAACATTGCACCATTTCATGGGAATGGATAGGGAAATCTTGTTCCATACAGTGTATGGGGTAAAGACTTCTGTGACTTTCCTAATTCTATGAAGTCCACAGTGTCTCCAAATGAATGTGCTTTTTTGCTCAATGGATTGTATCTCCCTAAATGGGTATGTCTGTGCATGAGATGCTTGAAACCACCCTTACCAGGGGGGATGTTCTTACCTCGCAGAGCACAATACTAATGCTTGTTTGGGTTGTTGTTGTTGTTTTTTTTTTTTTTTTAATGAAGATGCAGAGTGTGAACTATTGTGCCAAGCCTCCAGTTTCTATTGTAACCAAAGAGAACCTGCATGCATTCCAGTTCAGTACCCTATTGGTCAATTAAATTGAGAGAAGAGCAGGCAAGTGTGGAGGACCAGAATTAGGGGCATTATGCAGTAGATGTCCCTAGAAAGGGGAAGACCTCTGTTTTCCAGATTTCTGGTGCTGTACAGAGCTGCTGTGAAAGGCCACTTACCTGTAAGCCTCTAACACTCCACCTTCTCCCAGGCAAAATGGCTCCTCTCTCGGTCACCAGACTCCCAGAGCACTGTGGGCACAAGGTGTGGACCACCAGGAGCTGGCTGGTGCTGGTGGCTTCCTACAAAGGGTGTTACATCAGGACCTGGGTAAGGGCAAGTTCTGGGTTTGGACTCCCTGGGAGCTTGTGTGAGAGCAATAGTGCCCTAGTTGCTCCAAATGGCTCTACATCAGTGCTTTTAACCTGCAACCCTGTTCCCCACCACAGAGGAAGAACCAGCGGCAACACTACTCCCTGACAGTGAGATACTATGACAAACCGCAGAGGAAATGGGTGACTGGCACTGTGTCCTGCCATGTTCCAGTTGTCCCTCCACCCCCACCTCCCAGAGGCCTGACCATCTCCTGCAGTGAGGTGTGCATGACTGTGACCCTGCCTGCTGGCCCCCTGGAGGAGATCAAGGTTCAGAGTGAGTGACTGGGGAAGGAGTTTTACTGCTGGTCCCTGGTAAGGCAGAAGGCTGTTGCCTAGCAAGACTGCTGCTGCTTGTTGGCCACTAATGGAACAGGGGGCTTGACATGTCATTTTGAACGGTTCCAGTACCCCCTAAATGTGCCTTGACATTGTGGGTTGCAGCATTACACTGTGCTGATTGCTGTTTGGAGCTTCCCTATGATGCAAGATGCACCTTAAAATAGTTGCCTCTATCCAGTATGCCATAATGCATACATGGTATCCATTACTGATTGGCAGGATTTCATATTGCAGGTACAAAAAGAAACTTGGATTCTTGTGTACCCTGTACAGGTTCTTCTGGCAGCCTGGTGTCTGTGCTGGACACTCCATCCTGTGGATACTCTGTGACTGCAGGGCGGCACCTGAACACCCTGACCATCCTGTACACTGGCTGCTATGTCCGGCTTGTGGTGAGGCTGGGCTTGGGCTTTGCATATCCTGAGTATTATTTATATATATATACTGGGCTGTACTATGAGCAATGAACATGCCTTCCATTTCCAATTCCACCATATGCCTGAAAGTAAGACCTTGTCTGAACAAATGGGTATTGGTCTAGAAGAAGTTGGTTCAGATGACCAGGGTTAATTTGGCCTATCAAGTCCCCAAGAGTCAGACTAAATTAGAGGGTAACTAGAAAGTGACTTTTGAGCTAAATGTGCCCTCATCTTAGATGACTAAACGGTAAGGCTAGTTTTAGTCATTCTAGTCAAGCAGCTTAACTTGTAGAGCTGTTAAAAAGCACAAGCCTTTGTGTAATCCCCAGAAAGGGCAGATCAAATGCAAGACGTATGAACCCTTTGCTGCAGATATCTTCCTAATCTATTTTGGGACACATGAATGGAACTTGACAAAATTCCATACCATTAGAAATTTGAGGCTCCTGGCAGTCCAGAGTTTGCTAATAAGTGTAGTAGAATGACTGCTTGAGTTGCTTAAACCTATTAAAAGTGGGCAGGTAACATCTGCATTCTTTACCTCACTGGGCTAGTTTTTCTGATGAATAACTAGCCCTTTTGACACTACCATAGTTTATGCGTTAATGACTTTGTGCTCTTAACGGTGTCAGGCCTGAGCTTCAGGTGTTGCAGCTCTTTAAGCTCATGTTCTTAAATGGGTAAAGGCCAGCACGCTCTGTAAAATGTTGGTGCCGTGATCCTATTTCTCGCATAGCTTCACACCCAGCCACACAAGTATGTTGACCTCTTTTCTAATGGTTATTTCATGCTGTGTGCACTCTACTTCTCTGGGCATTTTATCAACTTGGTTAATCACTTCAAGATGAACAAAAACTGCTTTTTTGATGGTCCCATTACCAAGCTGAAATGCAGCACGTGTGGCATGTTCGACCAATATTCATTTTAAGCGGAGCTTCTTGCACTGATCTCCGGTCAAGACAAAAGAGTAATACTTGAACTGGAAAACTGTTTATTCTTGCTTAGTCTTCTAGTTTAACTTGTGGACCAGCTACAGTGCATAAAATGAATGTTTTAATACAAGTCTCTACATGCTGTGACTCGACAAGCACTTCAGTATCTTACAGGAGCCTTTCCTGCTTGGCTTGTCCTATATAAAGTACTGCCAGACTCCAGATTGCTTTCTTCCTGCTGATAGCATGGAGTACCACGAGCATTGCTTCCTTCTGTGCCTTTTCATCTTGTAAAAAGACCAAGGTGCTCTAGTTCTTAATGCACAGCAATACAGCGTGAAATGTCTCCAGTGTACATGCCTATCTAGGTACCATTTAATTAAGAAACCATAAGAATTCATGACATGAGGTGTGAACGGTGAACTTGATGTGCCGATGCATTTCAGTAGGAGTTTTGGATGGACTGACCTGTCAGATGAGTGTGGATTCACTCCAAGATGCTCATTGTGGAATATTTTTGTGAGTATTTAGTCCTTAAAATAGGATGGGGAGGGGGGAATTAACACTGCAGCTCATTCACCTTCAGGGTGTGGGCTGTAAACATGACTTCCACTGTTCTACAAAATAGCCCTTCTGGTGGTAGTTCCTGGGTACTTTCAGATCTGGAAGTGGGGTTGGCTATCTGCAGACGTCGCCAGCACAACTGCATATGTGTCTTATCCCTTTTTTTTTCTTTCAGGACCAGCACTACACTGTGAAGGTGGTGTACCATCCCAATGATGGCCCAAGAGGGGAGATTGTGGTGTCCTGTCCCTATCGCCCCTACAAACCAAGGGAGGGTGAGTGTATAGGTTTGAGAGCTGGTAACTGGCTACACAACTGTGTTGATAAATCCAATCTGGTCTCTCCAGGATGTCAACTACCCAGAAGCCATCAGGTGGCCTGTGGTCCAGGGAGGATTTCTCCAGCCCACTGCATGGCCAAGGGATGCTGTGTGGACCCAGAAACATCCTCTTGCTACTATCCACTGGAGGGTAGGCCTCTCCTTACTGATCCAGTCCCAGGCACCTTCCTGACCAGAAAAACGAAGATCCTGACATGTTCCTCTCTCCCCAGAGTGCACTGCCGACAAGCACTTTGTCTTTGCTGTCCCTCGGACCATCTCTGTACCCCCTGTGGATCCTGCCAGCCTGGTGATTGCTGGCAACGCATCCTGCACCCCTGTCATCTGTACCCCAGAATTTGCCATCTTCAAATTCCCTGTCACTGGCTGTGGGACCCATGCTTTTGTGAGTACTCTGATCCCTTTAAAATCAGTTCTCCTAATCCTCTATATAGGAGTGTCTAATTCCCTTATTAGAAGTAGGAGGGACCCGCTCAAGAGGCAGTTGATGGCTACTGACCTTGCTCTCTGCTCAGGTGGTAGGACAGACCACCATCTACTTGGCTGAGGTGGAGACACGGGCGAGACGCAATATGCAGAGCTATGGAGTCATTACCAGGGACAGCCCCTTCAGGTGAGCAGGGTTTTGATCATCGAGATCTATTGTGCTGGCCAGCTTACCACATGGAGGAATATGGCTTGCCTACTGCTTCCCCTCCTCCTGCTCTCCAGGCTGCTGGTGGAGTGCCGCTATGCTGAGGGGAACCTGGCCAGCACAGGCTACCTGGTGAAGAGCCCCTACCTGCCTTCTGCTGTCCTGTCCCAGGGAGTGTTTGGGGTGCAGCTCCGGATTGCTACAGGTGAGCGGTTGATTATCAAACGGCTCCTCACGAGGGGAGTATTCAATGCGACGTGGCTTGAGGGGGGTAAGAGAAATGACTGGCTATACTAGACTCCACAATGCCATGGCTTTATGATCTGGCCACAGCATACAGCTCTACCCATCCCTTCTCCATCTTTCTCCAGATGAGAGCTACTCCAGGTTCTACCCTCAGTACCACCGGCCCCTCCGGCTCCTGCTGGGGAACCCAGTCTACCTGGAGGTGCGACTGCTGAATGCTCCAGACCCCAGCCTGGTGCTGCTGGTGCACTACTGCGTTGCCTACCCCCGCTCTGGCCAGGCTGTCTGGGTGCTGCTCTATGATGGGTAAGGGGCTCCTACGTGTGCAGCTCTATCCCTGGGCTGGTCAGTGGGTGGCAGGCAGTGTCCTGATCTTGGTGCCTCTCCCTGCAGCTGCCCCAATCCTCTGGACTACGGCCACACTTCCACCCTGCACATCCACTCCAAGCTGCCTCTGCCCAAGCACCACCGCCGCTTCCACATCCAGACCTTCCAGTTCCTGGACAGCACCTCCTACTCCTACATCAATGAGGAGGTGAGGCTTTTTGCAGTTGTAGACTCTATAGATCCATGTAAAACAACCATGACAACTTGGCATGTAATCCCTCTTCCAGATCTACTTCATGTGCTCCACAGAGCTGTGCCTACCGTCTGAGCGGCAGTGTGTGGAGGGCTGCTTTGATGGCCGCAGTGAGTCTCTATTTAAGCTCTTCTCCGTGTGTTCCTTCTGTCCCTGCACATCTGATGCTTTGCAATAGTATTTGTACTTCAGGAGCCCATTATCTGATCTTCTCTTGCAGAAATCCCTGTGCTGGAGAACCCAGATGCTGACAGGCGCTGTGTCAGGACCCCCTGCCCAGGAAAGGATGAGGGCCCTAGGGACTGAGGGGTAGGTTGGTGGGGTATGAGTGTCACTAAATTGCTATGGGACCCCTTTGCATGGAGGTATTTTTTTTTTTCAGGACTTCCAAGGCCTCATTCCTTTCTGTAATTTCTCTCCCATTGTACTCCAGAAAATCCTGTCTTTTTCCTGCACTTAATGGGGCTTCAACCATTTTTTTTTCAGGTTCTTGCCTGCTGCTTCAGGGCCCAGCAACCTGTGTCTGAAGAGATAATTCTGTTGGAGGAAGTCAGCCCTAATAAAGATGTTGGAAAGTGATCCAGTGTCCTGTGTGCCCTAACTAGAGAGGGGGATGGTTGGGCTCTTGGGCAAGTAAAATGGGGTCAATTATCCATGGTCATGTTGCTAACCTGTAAGGGTCTAATGGTGTCCTTTGCCACTGAATTGTAGTTCCTGCAGGACTGGGTCTCTGTTGGTCAACTGAGGTTACTGCCATGGTCTCTGCCAGTCTGCTTCCATCATGAAGTGTCAACCTGACTTGGATGTTGTTGTGGGGGGGGGGGTTATAATTCACTTGGGTAATAGGTTTTGCAGTTTAGTTTTATATACTGTATGTAGCATTACTTTCTCAAGCTTCACATCAGCTGAGGTTTTAGACCAGTTGTGTTAGAGAATGTTTGAAGCTCTACTCCATTGAGTGGGTTTTAGGCAGTGTAACCTTTTCAAATGGTGCTGCCTCTCTCCATCCAGATCTCATTCCTGCACCTGGAGCAGTTTTTATACCTAGGGCATTTAAAACATGCTGCTGTATACATGGGTGCAGTTGTACTATTATTAAGCATGAAAAGCTTTCCTGTTCAGAAATTGTTGCCATTTGGAATTGGTCTAGTTAAAGATTCACTCTCGGTTGAGTGAAAGATACTCAAAGCCCTAATATTTAAGAATATATTTATGGGCTTTGCTACCCCAAAATAGTGACAGTAGCAGTTTTGTGGCATTGGTATTTTTGTTTTTGAAACCCTCCAGTGGGAGGGTTGTGGGACTTTCTGGAAATTTGACCAGCACTACCTGTACTCCTCATGATGGCAGTTTCAAATAAGTGCAGGACACTATGTTCTAATGAACTTCAGATGGAACCTTTAAAAGTGGCTTCTCAAGTCACTTCACAGTAGTAAAAACCAAGCAAAGGGGGCAACAGAACTTGGGGAGGGGTTTGCAATAGAGTAGGACAATAAAATAGCATACACAGAACAAGTTCCATAAAAACCCCTTCTAAAGAATGGTTGGATCACTTCCACAAGCCCTGGTCCTGATACTGGCTGCTGCATTCTGCACATACCCAGTTTTGTTCACTGTGAATGTAGGCACCCTGGTATGCCAAGAGTTGTAGTCCTCAACTTCAAAGAGGATGAAAATGGTGACCAACTTTTTAGCTACTGTTGGGGGTAGTAGGAGATAGTCCTCTATTTGAGGAGGAAGAAGGATAATTTTATAACATTTGCACATCTAGTTGCCTGGATCTAATATGAATGACAGGTGCCTTGTCCTCCACAGTTAATGGGAGGAGCCCAGAAGCAAGACTTCAGTCCTGTTGCGGTTAAAAGAACATTTTTGTACTTAGCAATTGCTTTCATATAGAGAAGTGTCTAAGTATGTATTGTCAGATCTCTGGTGCTAATCTACACATTTCTAGATTATTTTATCATGCAATGCTAAAATATCCGTAGACACCAGTGAAACAATCTATTGTTTTGAGTGTCTTGTCCTTATATTCCTACTATACTGTGTGTGTATATATATTTGGTAACCATGTTGCACCACTTTCTGGTCTCAATTCTTCCTCAGCCGTTTGTATTTTCCCCCTTATTAGCCTCCTCACCTACTGTATGCAATACCGATGAATCTGATCTCCACTGAAAATGCCAAAGTCATCGGTTTCTCATTGGGTCCTTCATGTTTTGAGCCACATTTTAAAGTTAGGATTAGTAACTTCCCATATTACAAGACCGTTGTTTACATACATTTAATTGTATTTGGCATACTGCACTACTTGGACATAATGTATTGTATACAGCCTGGACACATCGCAGCTCTATTTCTATTGAGCTCTGAGTTTATTTTATTCCATTTCTATTGCACTATTATCTATTATGTAACCTTATTTTGTAACTTGAATTTTGTGATTTTTAGCCCTGGTGAGCTCGCAGAAAAGACATTTCATTGCCAGCAACTACTGCTGCACGCTGTATTGTTGTGGATTTGATAAGTAAACTTTCAGCATTTACACACTACTTACAGAATTGTTAATCTCAGGGTTGGATTTTTGGCCCAAGTCAGGTTTAAGAAAAGTGGTTTCATGATCCTAGCTGAAGTTTTTTTTTCTGAAACTCCGGGGGTCCTGCATGTTGCGTCATTGAAACTCATTCAAATGCAAGTGCTTCTATCCGTAGTCTTGATTGTTTCCCACTCATTCCTTTTGGTTTGGGGAATACAGTACGTGAAATGCAGTAAACGTGTAACCTGAGTGTTACTCTAACCCAGGTCATGACTATTAGTCATTACAGATCCCAGGACACTGACCGCGGTAAAGTTAGCTTGGAGTTCGAAAAGATTTTTTTCAAAAAAACTACAAAGGAAAAACTAACGACCCACGCAAACAAAAGAAAATCAAAGAGACTAAACAAAAGCAACAAACTTGACTATAACACCCCGGACACAGATGAAGATTCCCTCCTTCCAAAGTTGTGGCAAAAGACCGCGTCCCACTCTGTTGCCCGGGCTGCACGACAGCTGCTGCTCACAGGAGCTGTCCCAGCACGCATCAGCACGGGGGCTTTCACCTGCTCCGTTTCCGACCTGGGTTGGTACACCCCTCTTTAGACAACCCGGTGAGCCCAAGCTCCCCCGGGATCACCATATTGGTGCCGAAGAGGCTGCGGACCCCCGATCAACACAGCCCACTGCTGTGCAGAACTCCCGAGCGCAAGCGGTCCCTCGGTCTCAGCCTCCCGGCAGCTTGGATTACAGGCGTGCGCCACCACGCCCGGCGAGAAGCAGCCTCGCTCTTTTTCTCATCTTCGTGTGCTGTGAGCCAAGTCCAGGGGACAGCTCGGGTTTGAAACGCTAGGATCTCAGGCTGGCAGGTGGCTGTCCCGAAAAATGCGGAAAAAACTGCTGAAAAATGCTTCGTCCTGTCCTGTTGTCGAGCTCGTCCAAAAAGCACCAGCTGGCGGTATTGCTCTCGTAGACTTTCTAGAACGCACGCATTACATCCGTTCTTCTTTGCTTTGACATCACTTGAGCTGAAATGCAAAAAAAGTCACGACACCCGCTCTTCCAGCACTTGGTTCAGGCCCCTCGCTTAAAGTTACGGCGGGCTGTCCTAGAGAGAAGTCGGCGGAGCACGGAGATTTTTCACGAGAAGAAACAGAATTCCACAGTGAAACGATTGCAAGTACTGTGCATTACGACATTAATATGTCTTCTTCCTTTTGAGATTTAAACCACTTTTGGACACAGCACTTTCCTTTCAACACATTGATATCTGACAGAGGGAGGCATGTAATAAAGTTAATCAAAAGTTCAAAGAGTCAAAGGAACCATGACCCATACAAATATGAATAAAAGCAATTAAAAGAAGGCCTTTGATAAACCAGCCAAACAGCCAAACACTTAAACAAAGCAATTAGCTCTCTGTACATGGAACACAATGTGAAATTCAATGACTAAGAATGTTCCGTTTGACATTTTTTATTCTTAAATAATCAAAAACTTAGAAAAAAGAAATATTAATGTACATATGTCTGCATGTCTGAAATATTATTTTTCAAAGCAGTAGTATAACTTAAGATATTTGATATATCAAGGCAGATCCACTAATTCAATCATGTAATATATTAAATACTTATGCGGTTTCTTTAACCAGCTGCTTGTGGTTCCCGGAGTTCTTGCAGGACTAGCTTACTAAACACAAACGAGAATAATTATTTTTTCAACCCCTAAATAGTAGCACCAAGTCAAAACTATCCCACCCCTTTGACACACATGGAAATTGCTGGTGTGTCAAGACATATTTAACTTGATCAACTCAGAATGAATTCTAGCTTTTTCCCTTTAACTGAGGAACAGCAAGCTAAGTTGCAATGAAGATCTTACTCCTTCTTACAACTGCAGTGGCCTGTTTAACATGTGAGCCTTTTCTTTTAATGCGATAATAACAACTGATCAAGCAAATGATAACAACTGGTCTCAATGTACGAAAGAGCTTAGCGTCTGACACGACACAAATTTATTTTCTCCTTGTAGGTGTTCGATCACAAATCCGATTGACCGAGTCTGACCCAGCAGTTAAGAAACCGGGAGAATCGCATACGCTGTCTTGTAAAACCTCAGGATTTACCTTTGGCAACTATTACATGCACTGGATTCGTCAGGCTCCTGGGAAGGGCTTGGAGTGGGTTGCACGCATCAGTTATTGGGCAGGTAGCACTATAAACTATGCCCAGTCTGTCCAGGGAAGATTCACCATCTCCAGAGACAATCCCAAAAGCACACTGAACCTACAGATGAACAGCCTGAAGACTGAAGACACTGCTGTGTATTACTGCGCTAGAGACTCACAGTGAGAGAAGTGAAGCCTGAGCCCTGACAAAAACCCTTGAGTGCACAAACTGAAAGGGGACGTTAGAAAGAGGAATAATAAAACTCAACAGAAAGCACCGTGCATTCCTGCTTTAACCACTGAGCTACAATAAAAATAATCCCATCAGGGAAGGGATTTACAGGAAACCTGAGAAAATAAGACCCTCAGATATAAAACACCTGTTAGGGAATCAGTGGTTCATAGTGTCTTATTAACACGGGATGTGTGTGTTTTTAATGGAGGTGTTACTATACACATTTCTCCACTGGCAGGGTCTCCACACTAAGAAGTAGAACGAATCTGAATTCAGTCAAGGGAGTTATTGAGCTTGAAAGAGATTTTTGCTTAATTTTAGTTTCACTGTTCTTCCTGCTGTATCCTCCTGAGGGCAGAAGAGACAATACATGTACCGGAAATTTCTACATGAAACACTGGGAATCTGTGTAGTTTTTAACAATGGTATTATATATCATATATAAAATGCAGTAACGCATAACATAACGGAGCCAGACGCGGCAGGACCCAGGGCTCTCACGAAACGGAATTCCATGAGAAGCGTCGGGGCGAGGCCTGTGTCTGGCATTTAAGGTGGGGCGAGAACTAAAAGAGGTGCAGGTAATGGGGCAGAACAAGGAAGGGCTGGAGTGCCCTTAAGAGGGGGAGTAGCGATCGTGACAAAATGTCTGCTCTAGCTGGACTCCTTATAACAACCGTGTACTTAACAGGTGAGATACAGCCTTTGCTTTAGTGTTATCATTGCAGTCTGTTGTCTTGGAGAAAAGTTTAAATCCTGACTCGGACTGCTTGAAGTCACCATTTTTGGAAAAATCAGAGACAGTTCATTTGCAGTGATTAGTAGCCAATGCTTAGCCACAAAATGAGATGGGGTCTTGATTTTAAGGTATTGCATTACAAGTTGGTGATTGGCTCAGATTCTATCAGGTTTAGTACTGGTACCAGCCCTAGATGACTCATTAGTGGATCTTCCTTGAGGTGATGAATAGTGACCTTTGACCTGTGCTTTTTGGAATAAGGAAAAGCCTGGTTAGAGCCCCTCTACTCTATATTAATAGATCTTTCAGCTTTTATATAGCTTTAAAATGTTTCTAATCAGAGAGGCCTCTTTAGACACATTTCTCTGCATTTAGAGTGACACCTATGCTGACTTGGTCAGGGCACACAAAGATTATTAGAAAACTTTAATTATATTTTGTTCTAAGTGAACAACAGGCTTTGTCTCTACAGTTGTACTGTAACTGATTGACTGTCTGTCCAAAGAATACTCTTATAAGCAGGGGATCTTGTATGATTGCCTATTGACTGCCAAGCATAGAAATGACATTTTGAGGTCATAATGTAACACACTAAAATGAGGATTATACTGTTGCTACTCACAATAAACAATTTGAGCTCTAAGTGCATTAATTTCCTATTGGATTCAGTATTGTTTTATCTCCAGATGAGCTTGAAAGAAAATCATTAAAATCTGAGGTCAATAAAAATTGAGGTGTTCAGTCCCCGATTGTGTTGATCAGTCTGAACCTGCAATTATAGAGCCTAGAGAATCCCTCATAATGACATGTACAGTCTCAGGATTCACATTCAGTTCCAAGGAACTGGACTGGTTGGGTCATATTTGTAGTGTCAATAATCCTTTGAAATACTACAACCTGTCCAATGAAGATTCACCACCTCTAGACAGGATAACAGCACTGCACTGCTCTTCATATCTCTCACTGCTATCTTGAAGGTATGTTTATTGTATATAATCGTTCCTACCCTTTGAAGTTCTAAAGCTAAACTTTATGATTAACGGAGTAGTATAGGAAAACTACATTTCTTAGAAAATAACATTTTACAAATATTAAAGCAAAATCATTATTGGTGTCACAAAAAAGCACTTATCTAATATATATATAATTAAAGTATTGTAAAGTATTGAAAATAAGTTTAAGAAACCATGCATACACAGACTAAAACCTTAATATTTATAATAATAGTCATAACGTGTCCATCATGAGAACAGCAGGGCCTTTCATTGCCTGATTTGTAGAAATACTGTAGGAGAGTAAAGTTGTTTATTCATTGGTGTCAGTGGAGAAGTGACTGGACTGACCTGTACGAATAAAATATCCAGGACAAAGTAACTGTCATTCTCTAAGTTGCTGAGGTTTATCATTTAGGTATGAAAGAAGCAGAATGATTCAATGATCTTTAAGAAAACAGGTTTCCTTCCCCTCTGTGTGATTTAAGCTGTGTATCATTCTGCCCATCCCATGAGGAGGAGCACATGCAAACTCAGAGGGCTTCCTACCTCATTTATCTCACTGTGCTGAGGAGAAACAGCTGAGAGTGTCGACTGTCTGGACTGAAGTGTCTCTAAAGGACCACAGTCTCAACCAGCAACAATGGCTTTTCTGACTGCAATACTCCTAGCAAGCATGTATTTAACAGGTCAGACTTTTCACAAATGGTAGAAAGGATAGCAGTGTTTGCTGATTTTAGTAAAAATCAAGCTAATTTTTCTTGCCACAGCTGTTTAGCTACCTGACATTCGTTTACAAGGGTTTTGAAAATTATTTTTTTCCCCACAGGTGTTCAAACCCAAGTCTTGACTGAGTCTGAACCTGCTGTTGTCCAGCCTGGAGGATCTCACAGACTGACCTATACAGGCTCAGGATTCACATTCAGCAGCTACTACATGGGCTGGGTCAGACAGGCTCCTGGGAAGGGGCTGGAGTGGTTGGCTTACATTGACCACAGTGGGGGCAGCACATACTATGCCTAGTCTGTCCAGGGAAGATTCACCACCTCCAGAGACAATTCCAAAAATCAGCTGTACTTACAGATGAGCAGCCTGAAGACTGAAGACACTGCTGTGTATTACTGTGCTCGAGACTCACAGTGAGAGAAGTGAAGCCTGAGCCCTGACAAAAACTCTCAAGTGTAACAGGTTTCATTCACAAACAGGAAGCCTGACAGTACATGGAGACTTTCACTGTTTAACAATTGAACCAAACAGCTGAACTGAGAGTTTCCATAGGGTGAACATGTAAGTGATGTGACCACAAGTCAGCCAGCACATCAAGTTCTGAAACCTACATGAAATAAATACTTATATACATTTATGACCAATAAACAGTCATCTAGTTTTCTTAATGCACAGTCATGATGTTATGAATGTCAACACGAATACTATCCAGGGTCACAATGTAGAATCTGACCTGGGTTACTTCCTGACTCTGCCCTGAGTGCATATGAAGTAACAGACACCTGTTGTAGATGACATTTCAGTTTTCTGATCTACCAAGAATGCAAGCCCAGTCTCTCTGGGAGTTCCTGGCAGGGAATCAGTGGAGGATAGTGGTTTATTAACTGTGGCTGTGTGTGTTTTGAATGAAAGCTTGTGGTTTCCACATTTATATTTAAAAGGGAGTAACATATAACTTAAATGTTACTCTAACACAGGTCCTGAATCCTAGCTAAAACACCTCTCAGGACACTGTACATTTGAGTAGAGTTGGCCATCTTCTAGTCCCTCTTTAATTCAGTGGGTAAAGCAGTTTCTCGCTCATCCCCTTGTATCCTGCTGGGGCTGCTGGTGCAGAAAGGCACAGGGTGTCACATTAATGAGGCTGCACTTCAACACTGGGTGCAGTGGCCTTGTCTAAAGCTTACTCTGTGACCTGTGTAGCGGCAATGCTTGTTAATAAGACAGAATTAAGCGTTGGTATGCTCCTAAAAGAGGCCCCATCTCACCCTCCATCTCTGTGGTGCAGCCACAGAGAAAGTATTCATGCAAGCTGATTTAAGATGTTTTCTTTTGATAAGACACAGGCTTCCAGACGGGGATGCAATTAGCTAAGCCTGGCTATCATGATCAATGGTCATCCATTGGCGTCTATCAGTCTAGGGAGTGCCGAATGGACATCTGGACTGCATTCCTAAGTGTCAAGAGTAAGTGACTCATATCTCACCTTGACCAACCAATCAGGGACTGGCAGGGCGTGGTAATACCACGTGGGTCTCCAATGCCCGCCAAACTCTCAACCAATCAGCACACATCTGGGTCTTGATCAAAAAGGGAGCGCAAGCTCAGTTCTGAGCTCTCCTTGGCCATTTTCGCGCATCCTCAGAGACAATCACGTGACAACTGCTGTTGTCTGCACTGGGACTTGGACTTTGTTCTAAGCGCGAGGCCGAGGATCCCGTACGTACTCAGAATTCTACCAACGTGAATGCTCCGCTTGATCAACGGCAGCCTACAGTTGGACCCTCGTCGACAACCTGAATAGCTTATTCAGAAGCAGCGCTGGACCGGGAACGAACCAGCTTCTTCCCAGGCAAAAGAGTGACTTGTGAGGACTCGCGGTCACACTCTGTGCATAGAGACTTTCTACTAGCCAGCCGGACTGCTGGTAGATCCCCTCGGAGCAACGACTGCCCTGCGCGCCGCAGTCAGATTCCTCCGCCCGTCCTACTCCGAGCTGCACCTTGACTGGTTGGCCGGTAGCCAGAGGACGCCGACACAACGCCCATTGGACGACCGCTGGAACAGAGGCTGCAACAGAGCCTGTCAGCTGGTTTGGTGTTCGTGCCGGGAGATTCCAAATCCATACACAGTGGATAAGTAAACCCCATGTTCTACATTGCGTCTCGAGAATTCAATTGGACCTCAACACAACTTGTTATCAATTTAATTCATGAGTAATGTATTTACTTCCGAGTTTAGAGTAACAGTGGGTAATAACACTGATTAGCGATTTGGTAACCGAACGATAAATATTGACATATATTCTCTGTTGTGTATCTCTTTGTGTTTGCATCTCTTCGAGATTATTTACCTTGTATATTGATAACCCTCACAGTAAGGTCTGCCGCTCGTATCCAGGCAGACTAGTATATGTTTGGTGCACAGTTTATATTAATAAATGTATCCCGTGTATTGAACCCGTGTGTGTGCGTTGTTAGTTGTTCTGACGATTGATTTTCTAAAAGCCCCAACGAACAACCTTGTGATTACTGCTACAATTAATAATTGTCTCAGTAAACCCATCAAACCACTACACCTGTAAAAACACATGGTCACAAAACAGGACCTCAAAGTTGTAATGGTTTTTTTGTTATGAAATAATCCACCAGGAGGAGCTATGGGGAGATCTCAGCTCATTACAGTGCACACACACTCACAGGGATGCTGTTGAGACATGTGTTAACCTAGTCAGCAGGAAAGTGGTACTCCCAGAGCAAACCAATGGGGAGAAGATGTCAGCCTGCATTAAGACTGGTAGCCCAGTCCAGTTGTAATCCTAGATCTACCATAAAGTTGTAAAAAAAAACAGGATAATGCATGCATCACAGTTAATAAAGTTTGAGAGTACTTGAGGACTTTAAGGAGCAAATCAAGCATAATAATTTACAGTCTCTCACACAGATTCTATATATTGAGTGTATAATTTATTTTTATCAAACCAAAAACAAGTATTACAAACAAAAGAGATTACAAACAGGCAGCCTTGTTAATACATGTAATAGAGCTGCTTCATGTCACTGAAAGTTTGTTTGCCTCTTTCTGAATTGCAGAATATGGCGCCACACGTATCTGGAAAATTATTATTTTTTGTTATGCAAATTAGATTTTTTACACCATACTGCGTACATTTAACTTTCATTGTGGTTTGAAATGTACTCATCAATGCCAATTCTTTCTAATCCTGAAAAAAAAAATACTGTTGTAGTTCCCTTTTAATTCTGTAATTAGACACCCAATGTGAATCTATTAATGAGACTTGAGAGATCTCCTGTCTCTGTAATTCAAGTTTAATAAATTGTTAACATAACAATTACTGTACTTGCATGGGATATTAGTATACCCAGCAGCCATATCACTCTGCAACTCACAACTGGCAACCCACTGGAGCTCAGCAGGTGTGAGTCTGGTCAGTACCTGGATGAGAGAACGCCTGGGAAAAACCAAGGTTGCTGCTAGAAGAGGTGTTAGTACCAGCAGGGGGCTCTTACTGACACTATACTGTAAATAGGCGCCGTCCTTCGGATGAGATGTAAAACAGAGGTCCTGACTCTCTGTGGACATTAAAAATCCCAGGGTGATTCTTGAAAAGAGTAGGGGTGTAACCCAATTTCCCCTTGGCCCTTACCCATCATGGCCATCTAATACTCCCCCTCTATGAATTGGCTTCATTACTCTGCTCTCCTCCCCACTGACAGCTGATGTGTGGTGAGTGTTCTGGCGCACTATGGCTGGATGCTGCACATTGGTGGTGGTGGAGGGGAGTCTCCATTACTTGTAAAGTGCTTTGAGTGGAGTGTCCACTCCATTCAAAGCTTACACTTGCTTAAGTGTAAGCAATTATTATTTGGTGAACTCTTACAATTAAAGACATACAGTACAATACAAATATACAACATAAAACCAATACCAATATGCATCCTCCCAACACATTCACACACCATGACAAAGATATAACAAAACATGAAGAGATGAAAATGTGTATCAGTCTAAGATGTATACTTTATTGCGGAAAAAAAACACAAAAAAATCTTGATTTCCCACAGTCCTGTAGTGTGGCCATTATTACCATGAACTTATGAACCACTAGGGTGTAGCAGTTACACAATACAGCACAACTGCTTCTATAGAACAGCACTACAGAATTTCCACGTGCAGCGTCTTCATTAACTCACATAATAAAGAGGGCACTGATTGTCAAGCACATGGATATTTCACAGGAGGTGAAATATATTGTAGCTAGAGTAAGTGCAGGTTGTATAACTACACATATCTTGCATAGTTAAATAATACATACACACACATACTATATATTTATAGTATTTCACAGCATTGGAGAGTCCAGAACAGCAGTAAAGTGTTGTTCTCAAAATGATCTAAAAAAATTAATATACATATTGTAATCAATCATTCCTATAATCTAGACAAAAAATGAAAAACAAACATACCCTTACAAATAGATTGAAGAAGTCAATAATACAGTAAATCAACTTTTATGTCAATTTCCCAGACAAAATAAAATCATGTAGCCCCTGAATCCCTATTTTGTGAGATCCTCACCCTTCATCAATGTATCTAATGGGAAGCCACAGTCAGCAATGAGATACATTTTGAGTTGAATATTTTCAATCTGAATGCACTGAGTATGAACAAAATTGGTCTATTTTATAACAGATGAAGAGGACAAGAATTTAGGAGCATAATAAGTAGTAGTAAGCATCAGCTGAAGGAGTATAACAGTTTCATGATTATTTGCATTTCATGCAAATCACCATCTGTTTCCTGTATATAACTGACTGCATCCTCACTCTCTAACAGTGAAGCTGCAGTTCCTCGTGAGAGAGACTGTGTCCAGTTTTACAGCATGCATCACCTCAGTGTCCTGGGTTTTCTTCTGCTGGGACTTTCAGGTAAAATCCCTCCTGTTCTGTGTATCTTGGTTTATGAGCCTCATTCAGAATGGTGAGCCCTGAGCTGATGTCTGTATGTTTCCACAGCTGTTACAGCCCAGTCGAGCATCACACTGACCCAACCTGCCTCTACAGAGGTGAAGAAGCCAGGAGAGTCTCTGAAACTGTCCTGCCAGGTGTCAGGGTTTTCCATAAGCAGCTACTGGAAAGGCTGGATCCGACAGGCTCCTGGGAAGGAGCCTGAGTGGTTGGCCAGGTATGCTAATGAAGGCAACAGCAAGTATTATGCCTCTTCAGTCCAAGGACGTTTCACTGCCTCCATGGACACCTCCAGCACCTTCTTCTTACAAATGAACGACCTGAGAGCTGAAGACACAGCTGTGTATTACTGTTCGAGAGACACAGTGACACGACTTAACAAAGAGGCCTTACAAAAACCTGCTCTCAGCATTAAGCCTCTATTGGCACCACAGTAATCAAAATCAAATCAAATCAAAGTTTATTTATCAAATGCACAGCAATACGGCGAGCAGCAGTAGTTGCTGGCAATGAAATGTCTTTTCTGTGAGCTCACAAAAATCACAAGAATCACAAGAATCACAAAAATCACAAAAACGCAAAAATCACAAATCACAAATAAACATCTGTAAACATCTTATAAACATCTGAACAACAATATTTTTGAAAGCCAAGCAGCGAATATGAGATTGAATAGCATTAAATGAGTTTTTAAACTGGACTTTGGGAGGAGGTCAATCCCTAATCTCACCCACTTCCTCCAACTTCCATATAAATATGATGATGTTGAACAGAAGTTTGAGAGGAGGTCAAATTATGATCTTGGAACTTCCTCTTTCCTGTGTGTAAGACCTCACAGACAGAACACTGCGCTGCTCACATCTTTTCTAAAACCCATCCCTCTACCTCAACATCGCCATTGCAGCAGTTATCCCTTGTTCATACAGTACCTCAGTGACATAGTGGAGTATCTTTTTCCTCTGGACTCCGCTGTCAACCTCGGCTTTTCTTTTCTTTTTTAGTTTGGCCTGAACCTCGCTGTAAAGTGGTGTTTCTCTTTCGTCTTCTCTCCAGGCTGACCTCAGGCCAGCGTCTCTGCTTCCTCAAACAGGAGCAATGGGTTTTACTGGTGTTCACCGCGGCTCTTCCAATCCTGCACTGTTATCCTTTTATACTCATCAGCTTGTTTCATCATTAGAATATTTTGATCAAACAACTGAAATCATGGGTCTTGCAGATTTAATGCACATTTCATTTCTTTATCCCTCTTTCCACTCCATCTTTTTCCTTCCAGATGGTTCCTAGATGATTCTCATTAAAGGTTGGGGGCAGGGCACACAGCCCCGTCCTTCCTGATGGGTTATTGTTCTCCTCTGTCAGGCGAGTTATGCCTGCAAAACCTACCAATTTAATCAAACCTCTCCACCAACTTACACTAGGTTTGATCACGCTATGGGCATGATGGTGCTGTTTATGCAGGACTGGAAGAGCAATGAGATTCCCTGAGGTTCTTCAGCTCACAGAGCAGTGAGAAATTCCAAATCCAGATCCAGGGCAGCAAAAGGCAAACACATGGTATTGACCAAGGACAGGATCACAAACCCAGGAAACTGGACAGGATGTCTGTCTGAAGCTAAGCTAATCAGTCATGACAGAGCTCTCCATTGCTGCACAAAGGGCCCTTGTGTTAATAAAGGATGATGAGGTTCATGCTGACAGTGTGTTTCCAGTCTAAGTACTTTCTAAAGATCAGCTTCAAAATATTTGATTGTTTTTTTCCACTGTTATTCTCTAAATACCAACAAAAATGTGCAATTCTATAATTTCATTATAATTCTATAATTTAATTGTATTCACCCTCACAGTTCTTGTTCTGTACTTCTGTACACCTTGGTGGACACAGCAATTACCTACACTACTAAGAGGAAGTTAGGAAAATACTGCTCAGCTGTGTAAATATGCATTCATGTCAACCTTTGAAGATTGTTGTGATTTCATTTTCTTCCCCCCATCTTTCCTCATGTTTTCCATTGATGCCAGCAGAGACTCAGAGAAAACCACAGAAAATATTTTTCCCTCAGACAATCAGGGGTGATGACCAGAGTATAGCAGCGCGCCCGTGTTGGCACAACTTTCCACTTCTGCTGCTATAGCACAGATAGAGAAATGTGAAATCCCAGGAAGTCATTATATTTGTACTTATTTATACCTCCCCCTCACAGTTCTTGTTCTGTACTTTGGTACTTAGAGAACTTAGAGCTATTACTTACTCTTCCCTGGCTAGAGATCCCTTTATGTGATCAAAGCTGTGATCTCAGACATCATCTCATTGTTATGCCACGCCCGTAGATGAAAATTGGGTGCGGCGAAGAGGTTATTACCGGAGTCGGTTCAGCAGTGACGTTTTAATGAATTTATTGAACAATAAATGGAATAATAGGGGAAATCAGAATGGGAGGAGTTCTGGGAGAGTCCTGGGTGTGTCCTGGAGAGTCCTGGAGAAATCCTGGGGAAGAAACCAGCAGCAACACACACCACTGAGACTCAATGTCTGAACCCTGAGGACTGATTCCTCAGGGCTTTAATAGTCTGTGATGTCCCCTTAACGAGGTTGATAGGCCCGGCCTGATCTCGTGTGAGATGGCCCTGACGAGCTCCTTCCACATGTGGAGTGTGGAATGGAATTTTGCACTGGAGCTCATCAGGGCATCACACTCATAGCTTAGAGTCTGCCCTACCATGCTTTCATGCTGTTTGGATCCCTATCAATATAACTGTAATTTTTAATGCTTTCAGAATGATTGAACCGATATGCCAGATTGTCAGCACCTTGACAGACAGACCTTTTAGGATCAGGGTTGCTCCACTGCGTTTCACACTTGGTCGAACACTATATATGTGTATAGACCAGCGCCAACCCCTTCAGCGTATGCAAGCTCACAGAGCTCAGGGTCCATTTATTCCATCAGTCTTGATCGGCTTTCTCATATACCTGAACAGGTTACAATGATTTTATCACTTATAGCAGTGTTCCTTGTAGGACCTATAAAAGGTTGGTGAAACAAATACAATTTTCACAATATAAAAAACAATTGAATCCACATTTTATGGCAGTACTGGACTTACCCTAATTCAATTCAAGCTTTATCGTCCCCTAGGGGAAGTTTGTTTTACGGCACAGTCAAACACAACACAATGACAGATAAACAGCACCAGAAGGGAAGAGAATACAGTAGTGTTACAGGAGATGAGAAACAAGAGACAAGAGACAAGTTAGTTACTTTGCATTGTTTAAGAGTGTACTTGCAGTGAGAATTAAATATTTCCTGGGTCTGTTGCTTTTACACCTGGGGGCACAGAGGCGTCTCCCAGATGGGAGACGTGTGAATTCACAATCGAGTGGGTGAGACACGCACATTCCGTGATGCTTTTGGCTTTCTTAGTCACCCCCTGTTTGTAACGGATGCTTAAGCTGATTTAAGATTTAAGTACTCAGAACGCAGTTTGTGTGTTATTTGCAGGCATCCAGTCTCAAGTAAACTGACTGAGTCTGAACCTGCAATCAAGAAGCCTGGAGAAACTCACAGACTCTCCTGTAAAGTGTCAGGATTCTCATTCAGCAGCTATGAGATGAGCTGGTTGAGACAAGCTCCTGGCAAGGATATCCAGGATATCCAGCTTACTATGCCCAGTCCTTTCATGGATGATTCACTATCTCTAAAGAGAGGTCCAGCAGCACACTGTACTTACAGATGAGCAGCCTGAAGACTGAAGTCATGATCAACAGCAAATAGATCAGTGAAACAAGAATATTCTCCAAACACCAACTGAAATTAATAGCAAACAGAATTTGTTTTAGCTGGGGATTCCTCCTGCGGAAACTTAGCACAACACAACCAATTACGAATTTTAATTCTATCCTTGCAGCACCTGAATGATGAGACTATGAATTATGCAACTTCATTCCATGAAGAGAAAACTACAAAGTAAACTGTAATATACTGCGTCATGTTTTGCAATATAACTAATGAAATTTTTAACATATTTGAAGTACATTACAGAACATCAAGTTAACTTTGGGTATACAGAGATAACAATCAAACACATTTTATTAGTTATAAAAGTTATATGACTTATGAAAGTCTTTCTATTATATTACATTTAATTGAAAATTTATTAAAAAAGGAAATACATTTATCACTGACATTTTTGCATAAACCTAGATTTATTTGACGTAGTCAGGCAGTTCTTGGCGTTGTCCACCTGAGGGCGATCTAATCCACTTTATTGACTATGAAAGAGTTATGTAGGAGTGATACAAATGCTCCAGGTCCAGCAGCTAATTATCAGTCTACTGTACGTCTTTCATTCAGTCAACCACATTTTAAGATCTCTTCGTCTTTTGTTCTGCTTTTTTGAAGCAGTCCTGTGTTCTTTTATTTTGATTTTAGGATACGTTATGGGCAGCATGGTGATGGAATGGCTAGCGCAGCTGACTCACAGCACTGGGGCCCTGGGTTCAGTTCTGGACATTGGATGCTAGCCGCACAGAGTCTGTATGCTCTCCCCATGTTTGCATGGGTTACCTCGGGCTGCTCTGGTTTCCGCCCTCAGTACAAAGACAGTCTGATAAGGTTGATTAACGTCTGGGGAAAATCTAGCCCTGGTGTGAGTGTGTGTCTGCCCTGCGATGGACAGGTGTCCCATCCAGAGTGTACCCCTGCCTCGTGCTTCTCCCTTGCAGGGAGAGTCTCTGGCTCCTCTGTGGCCCTGATTTGGATGAAGCAGTTAGAAATTGGATGAATATGAAAAAGTAGGGCAGGGGTCTCCAGTTCTAGTTCTGGAGAGGTGGTCTGCAGGTGTGTTTCCGGATGTCTTCAAGGCAACAGCATCAGAAGAGGTGGGGAAAGTTGGTTAATTTGTCTAATTAAGACAATCACGAGCTGATTCAAATCATTAAGACCTCAGATGGACAAAAAGCCTGTAGACACACTGATCTTCCAGGACCAGGATTACAGAACTATATACAAGATGTTAAAAAGGGTTGAAATTATTGACTGTCAGTGATACCCGAAGATGTGATGAATCCTGGATAATATGGACTGAAAGCTGAGGCTAAATTGACTCTGGTCTGTCCCTGCACTAATCAGGAACTGATCTGAAATAACCCTGAGATGCAGATAATCTGGTCTTGTTTAGTATACAGTCAGTCGTAATGAAGTTGATGACTGGAAATATAATGCAATTATATTAAATCTTGATAACAATTAATAATTCCTTACATTTATATAGCACTTTTCTGGACACTCCACTCAAAGTTATTTACAGGTAATGGGGATTCTTCTCCACCACCAATGTGTAGCCCCACCTGGGTGGTGTGGGTGCAACCATAGTGTGCCAATACACTCACCACACATCAGCTCTGAATGGGGAGAAGAGCAGAGTGATAATGGCAATTCATAGACGGGGATTATTAAGTAGCCATGATTGGTAAAGGCAAGAGGGAAATGGCCAGGACACTGGGGTAACACCCTTACTTTTTTTGAGAAACGTCCTGGGATTTTTAATGAACACAGAGATTCAGGACCTTGGTTTTACATCTCATCCAAAGAACGACACCTTTTTAGAGTATAGTGTCCCCATGACTATAATGGGACATTAGGACCCACACAGACCGCAGGGTGAATTCCCCCAACTGGTCCCACTAACACCTCATCCAGCAGCCACCTAAGCTTTCCCAGGAGTGTCTCATCCAGATACTGGCCAGGCTCACACCTGCTGAGCTCCAGTGGAGCTGCCAGCTGGGAGCTGCAGGGTGATAGACCTGCTGGTACTCCTGCAAAGACGGGACTCTTGCATGTCGTGTGCTCATACTGTAGCAGAAAATCATTTCATGAGGCAAAGTCATTCAAAAAGGGCCATCAAGATGTTGATCTTCTGAAACCTTTGTTATCTTACTAGCGTTTTTTATTTAAAATTATTTTAAATCACAAAAGTACCATTTTAAAAGTTTGTTTCTTTTCTTTTTTTGTTTCAAGCCCAAATGGCAATGTCAGAAGTACCTTAGAAATTAGAAGATTGTTTTTTGAGTAAACAGACTGGAGAAGATATAGAAAATGCTTTGTATACTGGAGATGAATACTGGTGAATTAAGGATTCAATTAACATGAGGCCGTCCTGATTGCTTGCATTGAAGACAAATGGAATGTAGTCACCCAGCTACAGCAAGAATCTTTATAAGTGCTGTGGAAGAGGTCCTGCCCATGAGGAGGAGTCCATGCAAAACTCATGTCTTCCTACTTCATTTAACCCCACTGCACTGGAAGACAATAGATAGAGAGCAGGGCTGTAATAACAGTAACATTACAGGCTATAATCTCAGTATTTTTACCATGTCTGTTCTAACTGGACTCTTTATAACAATCATCTACTTATCAGGTAAGAACATGACTTTACTGTAGTTTTATCTTTGCAATCCTTTTTGTGAATTATAAAGAATTTTCCTTTTCTTTTCACAGGTGTTCAGTCCCAGATTGTGTTGACTGAGTCTGAACCTGCAGTTGTCCAGCCTGGAGGATCTCACAGACTGACCTGTACAGCCTCAGGATTCACATTCAGCAGCTATGCTATGAGCTGGATTAGACAGGCTCCTGGGAAGGGGCTGGAGTGGGTGGCTTTTATTCATACAGCCAGTACTCCAATCTATTATTCTCAGTCAGTCCAGGGAAGATTCACCATTTCCAGACAAGATTCCAGCAGCACAATGTACTTACAGATGAACAGCCTGAAGACTGAAGACTCTGCTGTATATTACTGTGCTCGGAGACCACATTGAGAGAAGTGAAGCCTAAGTCCTGACAAAAACCCTCAAGTGTAACAGGTGTCCTTCACAAACAGAAAGCCATAAAAGAGTGCAAACTACTCACATATCTAAAAGAAGAAGTCAGAACAATATTGCTCAGCAGTGTGAAAAGACACGCATGTGAACCTTTTGAAGATGTCAGTATGTCTTCCCATTATCCCACTGATTCTTCCCATTATCTTTCCTGTTGTTTCCCATGGAGGCCAGAAGAGACACGGGGTATAAGGACCAGATCCAGTTACACATTTTTACACATTTTCTTTTTTTTCCTTAATATTTTTAAGGTGACAATTGACCTTGCTACTAAGACTAAACAACATACTGTATGTGTGACATATCAAATATAAATACTGGATTATTAAAATATGGATTCAATTAACATGAGTGCATGTGCTGAGAACAAACTGAATAGAGTCTCTCACCTACAGCAATGTTTTTTACAAGTAGAAGAGGTCCAGCCCATGAGGAGGATTCCATGCAAACTCAATTCTTCCTACTTCATTTAACCCCACTGCACTGGAAGTCAACAGAGAGAAAACAGGGCTATGGTCAAAGTAACATTACAGGCTGTAATCTCAGCATCTCGCCATCAGAGGGCAGCCTAACCTCTAGTGCCTTCTCATCTGCATCTCATCTGAGGTGCAGATCAAGCAGACGGCAATAGTCAATCCCTGCTTGCCCAGTGTCCCTTCCTCACCACACCTCCCCTCCCCAAACCTCTTTAAACCCTGTTCTTTTTGTTCAAGCTGTGCTCAGTGTTGTTTTTACTTCTTTGAGCTCTTCATCTCACCTATGATGTATTCTTCCAAATTTTTCTGCTTTTGTCTCCTGCTTTGTCGTTCTTCCTGAGTTTTTGTTTGTTGGTTGGTTTCTGGTTTGGCTTTCCATTGTTTGGTGTTCTCAGTTCCTGGTCTTTTATTTTCTTTACGTACTCCTTATCTGGTTTTTGGATTTTGGCCTGTTTCCTGACTTTGAACCTGGCCTTTGATAATAAATTCTTCCTTCTGGCTCTGAGCGTTTGTTCACCTACAGACCCTAGCCTTGAATTTCCCTTATTCACTATTGTAGGAGTTTTGTGACCTTGGAACCCGCATAGGGTCCATTCCTGACTTTCTGAGCTGTGGACCAACCTTACAGTTCTAGACTCAGGTGCAAGGTGAGAAAACAGACAGGCAGAATGGGAATCCAAAATCATAACCAGCAACAGGCAGATGTCAAAACCAGGCAAAACT
Organism: Atractosteus spatula; assembly: GCF_055471065.1. NCBI lineage: Eukaryota > Metazoa > Chordata > Actinopteri > Semionotiformes > Lepisosteidae > Atractosteus > Atractosteus spatula. The sequence continues at coordinate 6,858,404 of NC_142710.1, read as the reverse complement.
TGGATTAAAGTACCACAGGGGAACATGGAAGTGAAGTTGAAACAGCTATCTTTCAAGTCTATCCTAGGAAAACAGTAAAAAAAAACATATTCAAAATACAAAGTATAAGACAGGATTATGACTAAACACTGTAGAATGCAAAGGTGGATCTTAAGAAACAGAGGATATTATCATCTGATAGTTAGCACTGATTGTCATTCACAGCACTTTGTCATGATGTAGGTAGTTGGGATTTAATTTATTGTAGCAATTAGAAATTTTGTTGAATTGTGAGACTGCTTGAGGAACCAATCAAGCATAATAATTTACAGTCTCTCAAACACAGATACTATATATTCAGTATACAGTTTACTGATATCAAAACAAAAACATGCATAACAAACAAAAAATGTAACAGAATGCATCTGTGAAACGATCTGCTGTGATAAAAAATGGCTGATCTTTAAAAATGTCAATCTTTCGGGGATTTCAAATATCAGAGTTAATAACTTCGGAGTTAATACACATAGTCTATAAAAATCTAGCTCATCAGTTCTATCTGTCTCATATACATAAATTCAATTTGTATTCTCAGACACAAGTTAAAATAAATGTACTATCCTGAACTAAACATTAAAGAAACTTGTGGAATTACAGTTCAACTCTGGAGAATTCTAATTCAAATAAAGAAGTTTATACTCAAAAAATACTTTGGCCACACTTCCTTGATGAGTTAAGCTTTGCACAGGTAAGACAGTGCAGGACTGCACTGATTCGTCACCCCATTTGCAGTTTCTTAATGTTGGATGGACTTCCATCCACCAGAAGGCACCTACATGGTTATGGCCTACTTCATCTACTGAGAGGCATAGGTTAACTGGGCCTCGTTAACCTCCCCTTCAGCCTATTTAAACCACCAGAAGGCTCCTACACGGTTATGGCCTACTTCATCCACTGAGAGGCATAGGTTAACTGGGCCTCATTAACCTCCCCTTCAGCCTATTTAAACTCTGCTGTCTGTTTCCTCCTTGCTACTTGTAACTGGACTGCTTCCTTGTTTATGGACCGTTGGATTGTCTGCTTGACCACGACTCCTGGAACTTGTTTTGGATATTGAAGATATGTAATTTTCCTAGCTTTTGGATCTTTTCACTTTCTCTTTTGACTAGGATTACTGATCAACCTGTTTTCGGCTTACGTGTTATCTGGTCACCCACATCGGGCCCATTGCTGGTACCCAATGTAACACATTAGAGACAGAGGAGAGAAGGGAAGTTTTATCTTGCCCTGGGGCTTAGCCATAGTTAGTGTGCTGGTGACTTCAGTCTGTAAAATCAGTTAGAGCACTGTTTGTCTTTTTGATGTTTTGCAGTAAAGGAGACAAAAGGGGTAACTAGGTTCATCTCAGCTATAGCTTTTCTCAGAATATGCTTTATATTTTGGATCTTGACAAAAAGAAAGACTCCAAATGTCTAATTTTGTTGGTCAGGAGAAAATAAAAGTGGGTTCCCAAGCTCAAGGCTTGTTTTTTTTTTTCAAAGAGAGTATCTTGGGCAGAATGCTGTACTTTACTGACTCACTATGTCATACTGGCATCTTTGAGAATGAATTAAATTCTTTCTCAGACTGCTGGAAGTGACGTAGTTGGAAAAGTCAGACAGCCAGTTCAGTATTGAAATTAGAATCCAGTGGTTAACCAAAGCAGGTATGGCATTACAAGTTGGTGACTGGCTTAGATGCTATCAGGTTTACTTATTCATTAATGGACCTTCCTTTAGGTGGTGAATAGTGACCTTTGACGTGCTTTTGGGGAGACAAAGCCTATAGCATGATTGGAGCCCATCAGTTCTATATATCATTGCATCTTTCGGCTTTGATACAGCTTTATGATGTTTCTTATCAGAGAGTCCTTTTTAGCCACATTCCTCTCCATTTAGTGAGATGCCTATGCTGACTTGATAAGGCCTCAAGGCACACAAAGATTGTTAGAAAACTTTAATAACACTTTGTTCTAAGGAATAAGAGACCTTGTCCCTACAGTGGTACTGTAATTGATTGATTAACAGTGTTTCCAAGGATTAACCTGGTACGATTGCTCATTGTCTGGAGAGCAAACGAAATGACATTAGGAAGTCACAATTGAATACATTGAAATGAGGATTCTACTGTTGCTGCTCACCTCACAATTTGAGCTCTAAGTACATTAATTGCCTGTTGGATTCAACATTGTTTTATCTCCAGATGAGCTTGAATGAAAATTATTCAAATCTGATTTTCAGAATTCAGGTGTTCGCTTCGAGATTGTGTTGACCCAGTGTGAACTTGCAGAGCCTAGACAATCCCTCACACTGACAAGCACAGCCTCAGGATTCATATTCAGTAGCTACTATGTGCACCGGGTTAGACAGGATCCTGGGAAGGAACTGGAGTGGCCGGCTCACATTTGTAGTGTCATTAATCCTTTACCACAGACAATTTGTCCAATGAAGATTCACCTTCTCAAGACAGGACTAGAGGATTACACTTCTCTTCATATCTCACTGACATCTTTGTGAAGTTATGTTTTTTCATCATCTTTGCTATCATTCAAATTTCTGAGCTAATCTTTATGACTGATAAAGTAGTATAGAAAACTACATTCCTTAGAAAATATCATTTTATAAATATTAAATAATTATTGGTATCACAAAAGGCTCTTCTCTAAAATACATATATAATTAAAGTATTGCTCTTAATTGTTATCGCATGTCTCAGTCCTAGTAGTTGAGTGTTCAGACCTTCAATTCCCGTGACTGCTGTATTAATCAAAGTGCTCCAAGAGGGGGCAGTCACTGCATTGGAATGTCTGAGGACGCAGAATGCATGATAAGCTACAGCACAGCTGTGAATAAACATGAGATGGTTTTAGCAATTGTCAAACTCAGGAGACTGAAACCATCTGCTCTACCAACCTGCCCAAGCCAAACAGACACTTGGATTCAGTTGGCAACAGTAAAAATAAGGTTATACTGCATGTAGTACAACAAAATAAATATTATAGAGACCATGAATACACAGATTAGAACTTTGATATTTATAATAACCATGACTTGGTTTTTGGTTGGAAAGAAGTGTGTCCATCGTGAGAACAGTAGGGACTGTCATTGAGTGAGAAATAGGAGCTTAAAACTGTTGATTCATTGGTGTCATTGGTGAAGTAGTTGTACTGACTTCTGATAAAAATTAAATTATCCAGCACAAGGAAGCTGCGGTGAATCTCTGAATTTTATCACTCAGGAGAGAAAGATGCAGAGAGTTATTCAATGATCTTTAAGAAAGCATGTCTCCTTTCCCAGTGTGTGATTCAGTATTTAAGCTGTGTGTCACACTGCCCATCCCATGAGGAGGAGTCCATGCAAACTCAGAGGGCTTCCTGCCTCATTTATCTCACTGTGCTGGAGGAGAAACAGCTGAGAGTGTCGACTGTCTGGACAGACCACAGTCTCTACCAGCAACAATGGCTTTTCTGACTGCAATACTCCTAGCAAGCATGTATTTAACAGGTCAGCATTTTCAAAAATGGCAGAAAGGATAGTAGTTTCTGCTAATTTGGATTAAATTCAAATTGTTTTTTCTTCCCATGGGTGTTAAAATGGTTGACATTAGTTTACAAGAATTTTTTCAAATAAATTATTTATTTTTCTTCCCACAGGTGTTCAATCCCAGGTCTTGACTGAGTCTGAACCTGCAATTGTGCAGCCTGGAGGATCTCACAAACTGACCTGTACAGCCTCAGGATTCACATTCAGCAGCTATGCTATGGGCTGGGTCAGACAGGCTCCTGGGAAGGGGTTGGAGTGGGTGGCTACTATTAGCTGGGGTGGTAGTAGTAAATACTATGCCCAGTCTGTCCAGGGAAGATTCACCATCTCCAGAGACAATTCCAACAACAAGCTGTACTTACAGATGAACAGCCTGAAGACTGAAGACACTGCTGTGTATTATTGCGCTAAAGACCCACAGTGAGAGAAGTGAAGCCTGAGCCCTGACAAAAACTCTCAAGTGTAACAGGTTTCATTTACAAACAGGAAGCCTGCCAGTACATGGAGGCTTTCACTTTTTAAAAAATAAACCAAACAGCTGAACTGAGAGTTTCCATAGGGTGAACATGTAAGTGATGTGACCACAAGTCATCCAGCACATCAAGTTCTGAAACCTACACGAAATAAATATTTATATACATTTATGACCAATAAACAGTCATCTAGTTTTCTTAATGCACAGTCATGATGTTATGAATGTCAACACGAATACTATCCAGGGTCACAATGTAGAATCTGACCCGGGTTACTTCCTGACTCTGCCCTGAGTACTTTTGAAGTAAAAGACACCTGTTGTAGATGACATTTCAGTTTTCTAATCTCCTGAGAAAGCCTCTCAGGGAACTTCTGGGATGGAATCAGTGGTAGACATTGATATTGTGTGATTTGAATGAAAGTGTGTGGTTTCTACGTCTTGTATGTAAAACGTTTCATCTAACGTTTCATGTTACTCTAACACAGGTCCTGACTATTGGTCCTTACAGATCCCACGACACTGTATATAAGAGTAGAGTTGGCCACCTTACAGACCCACTTTGATTTAGTGATTAAAGCAGTTTCTCACTCCTCCTATAATCTCATGTGAGTCTGCTTGCAGAATGGCACAGTTTGTCACATTGATGAGGCTGCACTTGAGTACTGGGTGTAGTGGATCCCCCTTCTTTGTCTGAAGCTTATTTTGTAACCTGTATAAACACGTGGATACAAAACAGGACCTGAAATTTATTGATAAGTTCTATCAGTCTCATGTACTTAATTTCCATCTATATTCTCAGACACAATATGAATTTACTATCGTGAACTAAACATCAAAGAAACATTTGGAATTACAGTTTGACTCTGGAAATTTCTAATGTGAATAAAGAAGTTTATACTAAAAAATTCCTTTGGCCAGACATCCTTGATGAGTTAAGCTTTGTACTGGTAAGACAGAGCAGGACAGGATTGATTTGTGATCTGACTTGGAGTTTCTCTGTGTTTGAAGGGTCACGTTAGAGACAGAAGAGAGAGACAGAAAGCTTTGCCTTGCATTGGGGATCAGCCATAGTTAGTATGCTGCTGACATTGGTTTATTAAAACAATTTTAGCATAGTTTGTCTTCTTGGGGTTCAGCTGCAAGGAAGGTGAAAAGGGAATCTTGGTTCATCCCAACTAGAGCTCTGTTCAGAATATGCTTGGATATTTTGAAGGTTGACAAAAAGAAAGACTCCAAATGTCTAATTTTGTTGATCAGGCGAAAACAAGGTTGGGTTCCTAAGCACAAGGTTTCTTTCTTTCAGAGAGAATATGTTGGGCAGAGTGCTGTACTTTACTGATTCGCTCTCTCAGACTGGCACCCTGGAGAAATATTTAAAGTCTTGATTAGGACTCCTGGCAGTCATGTGGCTGGAAAAGTCAGATGGCCAGTTAAGCTGAAGACATTAGAAGCCAGAGGTTTACCAAACCAAAATATGCAGGGTTCTTGCTTTTAAGGTCTGGCACTACAAGTTGGAGATTGGCTCAGTTGCTGTCAGGTTTAGTATTGTTACCTACCCAACAGATAACTCATTAGTGCACCTTCCTTTAGGTGATGAATAGGGATCCTTGACTTGTGCTTTTGCGAAGAAAAAACCTATAGCCTCTTTGGAGTCCATCTGTTCTATATATCAATGCACCTTTCAGCTTTGATACACCTGTATGATGTTTCTTATCAGAGGAGCCTCTTTAGCCACATTCCTCTGCAATTAGAGAGAGGCCTATGTTGACTTGTACAGGGCACACAAAGTATATTAGAAAACTTTAATAACGGAAATTGTCCCTACAGTAGTACTTTAACTGATTGACTGACTGTCTGTCCAAGGATTAACCTTATAAGCAGGGTGTGCGGTGTGATTGCTCATTGTCTGAAGAGCTTAGGAATGGCATTATCGAGTCACAGTTTAATACATTAAAATGGGGATTCAACTGTTGCTGCTCGTAATAAACAATTTGAACTGTAAGCACACTAATTGTCTATTGGATTCAATATTGTTTCATCTCCAGATGGACTTCAGGTGTTCACTCAGATTGTGTTGACCCAGTGTGAACTTGCAGAGCCTAGACAATCCCTCAAACTGACATGCATAGCCTTAGGATTCACATTCAGTAGCTACTACAGTATGTTCACTGGGTTAGACAGGATCCTGGGAAGGAACTGGAGTGGTTGTCTCATATGTGTAGTCAGTAATCGTTTCAAATACTACAGACAATCTGAAGATTCACCATCTCAAAACAGGACTACAGCACTGCCCTACTCGTCATATCTCTCACTGATATCTTCATGAAGATATGTTTACTTTTTTATAATCTTTGCTATCATTTGAAGTTCTAAAGCTAAACTTTATGATTGATAGAGGAGTATAGAAAACTTAATTCCTTGGAAAATAACATTTTACAAAAATTAAAGCAAAATCATTATTGGTATTGCCAAAAAAGCACTTCTCTAAGATATATAGATAATTAAGGTATTGGGAGTGTCCTGGAGTAATCCTGGAGAGTCGTGGGTGGGTCTCTGGGTAGAAGAAACCTGCAAGAAGAAACCAACAGCAACACACACTACTGAGACTCAATGTCTGTGAATAGTCAGTGATGTCCCCTTAACGAGGGTGATAGGCCCGGCCTGATCTCGTGTGAGATGGCCCTGACGAGCTCCTTCCACGTGTGGAGTGTGGAATGGAATTTGGCGCAGGTGCACTGGAGCTCATCAGGGCATCACACTCATAGCTTCAATTCTACCCTACTGGTTAGAAAGTGGGTGCATATGTGACTTTAACCAGTCCTGGTTTAGGAGGTGTGGTCTGCAGGTGTGGTTCCAGGTGTCTTCAAGGTACCAGCATTTGAAGAGGTGGGTAAAGTTGGTTTATTGTAAACATGTGTACATATGTCAAACTTTAAAGATATGATTTCATTTTCTTCCCACTACCTTTTCAGTTGTTTTTAATTGAGGTCATTAGAGATACAGAGAATTAAATCCACAAAAGAACTGTTTCCATCAGACACTCGGATCAATCATCAGATTGCAGCAGTGCACTATGCTTAATCAGAGAAGACAGAAGTGTGTGAAGCCCATCTTGTTTTAAACACTTATGTCACGAATGTCGGAAAGGACGAACCGTGGAATGACAGGAGACCGAAAAGACCCTATGCGTAGCGGCGAGACGAGGGGTAGCCCGGGCTCAGCTGTTCAGGAAATGCCGTATAGAAACCTATGCCCTCAGTTAGCGGACGTGGGGTGACCTGGTGCTAGGCGGGTTTCAGGACATCCGAACGTCAATGCTGAGCCCCGGCAGAATGAAAGACCCAGAAATATATAGCCCCAGAGAGAGAGAGACACCGGAAGGACACCAGAGAACCGGAAATGAGAGACAGGACAGAGAAGGAGCGCCCTCTGGCTGCAGAGGGCGTGACATATAACATCTATGCCTGCGCCATTCAAGATACAAAGGGTTTCTGTTTTTTGGACAAAGATGAACTTCTACACAGTCTTATTTTTTCCTGTTCTGGGCTTGTCATGGTAGTATTCTTTACTTACAATATCTATTTTTTATTATGTACTGTACTACTGTATATTGTAGTGGTATTAGTGATAGAAATCAAACAATGAACGACTGTAACAGTACTGTAGGTGTTACGCCGGGCCTATAGGTGGAAAGAATAAGGGCCCGGCGAAGTAATTGTTGTTACGACCACGGACAGATGTCCGTGTCAGGTCTTGTAGTAGACCCTATGCGATGCAGTAAGAGCTGGAGAAAACAGAAGATGTAGTATGGGAAAACACACAGGGGTTTAATAGTGCACAAAATAATAGTGACAGTCCATGAGACAGTGAACGGGGGAGGCAAAAAATGCCATCCAAATCCAAACAGGTCCAAAGGCAGGTCAGGGCACAGTCGGGGAGTACATCAACAAGTAACCCATCCTGGGAAACGACAAGGTTAAAATCCCCAGGAAGGGGTGAGACATGAACAGACAAAACATGGAGGTCCAAGGGTGACGGGGCGAGATCCTCCAGACCCCAGGCTCAGGAAGCAGGAGGGGTCGGGGATGAGGCCTATGTCCTCAGGAGACGGACATAGGGTTTCCTGGTGCTTGGTGGGTCTCATGACATCCTTACCCTAATGATGAGCCCCAAGGACTGGAGGAGCTTCTCTTTCCAGCATGGAATAAACCTTTTCTTGTTCCTTTGCAGCCTACGCATGCTGACACAGCTACCTACTTGAAGATATTACCTCTGATTTGTCTCTTTCCAGGTGTCCAGTCTGACATTGTTCTGACCCAGTCCAGTCTTTGGGTTAAAAAGCCTGGAGAGTCTGTCAAACTGTCTTGTCAGGGATCTGGACAAGACAAGGATGGAGATATCAATACTGTTTATTATGTGAACTTGATCCAACAGTTTCCTAGGACTGGACTGGTTAGGTGACATCAGTAATACTGTTGGAAGCACAGATTATATCCCATGTGCTTAGGACTAATCACCATCTCCAGAGACAATTCCAAAGATAGAGTGCATTTATAGAGAAAAGACAGAAGACACTGCAGTGTATTACTGTGCTATAGAGGCAGTAAAAGATGTTGATATACTGCTTGTACTAAAACTATTACTACAGTGTTCTAAGGTAGAAGTTGAACAGTGTTAAGTTGAACTGATTCCAAAATTTTGTTTTGAAGGATTGTCCCATTGACACTGAATGTGAAGATGTAGATGTCACCCTTTGGGACATTGAAACAGTAATTTTAGTGTCCAAGAACATCACATATACCGGTATGCAGACATTAACTGTTTTTTTTCTGATTTGTCTTAGAGGGTCTTTCTCATTTAGCAATATTTAAAGTGAAAGTTTTATCAATTAAGTTCAAATTTCAATACACTTCTCTCCATTCAAACTAGATTTTTAAAGATGTTTCCAAACAAGCAAGCGTACTCTGAGTGTGAACTGCTGCATTCCTGGCTACAGTGACTGTAGGCTTTGCTCTGCTTGTTTTTCAACAAGTAATGCACATTAGTCAGTAGGGGGTACTGTGAGACAATGTAGTATATCTTTGTCAAATACATACATAATCACAGATACACAGAGAAATTAGAAATTCTTATTAACTTCCTTCACATGAAATTCAAGTCCTGTTCAGATGAGGTTTGGCAATTTTAAACACATTATAAAAACATAATAATAGATAATACTTCTTTTTATAATTTTATCCAGTGTGTCTCTTATATATTTGTCAAGTGACTCAAATTAAAAATCCAAGTTCTATAACCAACACCTTTAACCTTGTGATATACTCATGATTTAAAATTGAATGAATGAATCCAAAATATTTTTACTGAAAGAAATGCAATAAATCCTTCTTACATTGCCACCCTGGGAATGAATAAAGTATTTTATTTTATAGTATAGTATTTGAGTTGAGTTGAACTGAATTGAATCAAATCAAGTTGAATCAAATTGAATCTAACTGAAATGAATCGAATCACATCAACACTGTAAGAAAATCATCATATGCAATGAACAATATACAGCATTTACGAACCACTCTGATCCTCAGAGAGTCTGAACCTTCTTTGTCTATTTAAATTACTGACATACCAGAAGCAGCTGTATAAACTGTGCACAAATACACACAACAATACAGCATATTTCTATAAATATGTTGTCCTAGATGTTTATGCAAATCTACCAGTTCCTCTTGTTATTTAACCCTCTGACACAAGAGCCACACAAGAGAAGGAAGACAGCTAACACCGAAGTTCTCTTTCTTTGCATTGCTAACAGGTCACAATGCAGACATTGAGCTTTTTCCTCATGATAGTGTTGTGTTTGTCAGGTGAGTATCTGCTCGCAAGTAGAAAGACAGCCACTCCAGCAACCATCAGCAACTTTCTGACTTTGTCTTCTGTTTCCAGGTGTCCGATCTGACATTGTTCTGACCCAGTGAGATCCTCAGGTTAAAAAGCCAGGAGAGTCTCTCACACTGTCTTGTCAGGGCTCTGGTCAGGATGATGATGGAGATAGGATTGCCGATAAAACTTTGAGCTGGATCCGACAGCCTTCTGTGAAAGGACTGGAATGGTTGGCCTACATCAACTATGATGGTGATAGCACAATGTATGCTCAGTCTGTACAGGGACGATTCACCATCTCCAGAGACAATTCCAAAAGTACACTGTACTTACAGATGGGGAGCTTAAAGACTGAAGACTCTGCAGTGTATTACTGTGCTACAGACACAGTGATCAAGTCCAGTGAACAGATGGTCCAAAAACCACATACTGTACTGAATTCAAGGAACTACATGAAGTGATTATACTAGGGTGACTATGCAGTTTGTCTATTTCAGTATTTCTCTTTCATAACGATAATAAAAGCATCACATATAGAGATCTTTAAATATTTGGGTCCCAAAATCACATCAAATAAAGTTTTGATCCTCCGTGAACATCGTATACAACCTTTACAATTGATGTTTAACTGTGCTCCCAAAGTATTGAAATGGTTGCAGGCCAAACTTATCCCAGTCTTCAGCAGGTTGGTTTCTAATTAAGGTCACGAACAGGGTCAAAGGAATTTGGGACTTCATTACAGGTTCCAATTGATTCCACTGATTTTTAATAACTTTGATAGCTGAGGATTGTTCACCCTGCAAAATAAATAATAAGGTATTTAATTTATTTAGGATTGGGAACATGAAAAGTCCATGACATGGGAAGTAGAGATTCAAATTAATTAGTGACACCAATAATAACTCCTAGCTCGAGAATTTACTGTCAGTTTTGAACGGTTGCTACTGAGTCTATAACAGCTATTACAGAACTGATTACTTATTTGAGTATTTGAGTTAATCAACGAAAAAACATCAAAACTATATGTGAATATATATGAATTTCTGAAAAAAAATCTGGAAAAAAAGTTTATAGGCTATTCTATTGCGCAATGTCTTCACACATTTTCACATGATGACCCTGTTATCAACATTCTCCAGGGACATCTAGAAATATGTTTTGTATTTTTACTTATTAAATTGTTAATAGAGATATCAATAAAATAAAATATTTAGACAAATCTATGTTTTTTAAGATGCAACATTCTAAGGTGTAAAAGAATTCATATAAGAAACCATACAGGATGTGTTGTGTAAAGCAATCAGTGTAAAATATTTCTTTATGCTTTTCTATCAGGTATTAAACGTTGAGATTCTTTCAAATGATGAAACGTGGAAAAGCAATCTGAAAACCATATCGCTTGTCACTGTGGGGAAGATTTTCTTTCTAAAGGGAAATTGGCTCTCCATATTGCAGAAAAGCCAGGTTTCATCTGGACTTGCAGTGCTCTGGTTCAGTATTGTCCTCCATTCCGATAATGTGCAGATATTGACCGACGATACTAATATATATGTAGTATACATGAGGAATATGGTACTGGCAAAACAACTGACAGAACTTGTTAAAAAAACAGATGTTACAAAAAACCCATAACAAAGTTTCTGTGCAGAAAGATCTTATACATATACACCCACCCATTCATGTACACATATCCAAACTTATACATTAAAGTGAGACATCGTAGATCATGTCTCTATAGCTCTGAATGATTTTATTGAAGAGAAAAGAGCTGAGCTTCCTGTTTCTCAAACTTCATGCAAATCCCTCATGCAAAGTGAGAGGCAGAGGCGTATTAAACACAGATGAACAGGGGCTCCCTTAGGAAACCTGTACTGTCTGTCCAGGGTTCACAGTCACAGTCCTGAGACAAACATGAGTCTCTCAGCAGGAGTATTACTGGTCTTGATGTTTGTGCAACGTGAGTGTTTCCTGTTGGCTTTGTTTAAGTCTGCTGTATGTATTGTGTCTCTGATGTCTAGTAAGAGGTTGTTTTGTGTTTCCTGGTTTTGCAGATGCCAACTGTGATGTGGTCTTGACCCAGTCCAGCTCGGAGATTGGAAAGCCAGGACAGAGCCTGCGGCTGTCCTGTGCAGTCAGTGGATATTCCCTGACGAATAGCAACTATGCAACGGGCTGGATTCGTCAGCCCTCTGGAAAGGGACTGGAGTGGCTGGCACTCATTTACTATGATGCTGACACAAGCTATGCAGACTCCATCAAGGGCCGGTTCACAATCTCCAAGTCTGGCAGCTCAGTCTACCTGCAGATGAACAGCCTGCAGTCTGACGACACAGCTGTGTATTACTGTGCCCGAAGACCACAGTGAGGAAGTTCCCTTCACTGCCTGTACAATAACTGTCACTGTTTACGAATACCTAATAGTTACAAGACGTCACATACTCAAAGAACCACATATAAATCTATATTTTTTCTGCAATATCAAGAACTAGATTATTACTACAATTTTGCCCTTATTTACATTATACATTTCACCAATAACATGCAACAGTTTTACAAGAGCCAGTATTCTGAGCCGTATTTACTGGTACAAAGACAACAATCTATATTTCTCCTGCAAAATCAATCGGCTCAGCACAGCAAATACGTGTTTATAGATGCCTCCCAAAATCAGAAATTCTCTGTAAGTTTTAATGTTCACATTAGGATCTAAAAAGGTTCCTTTACAAGCTGTTTCAATTTAGGGCCTGACCTCAAAAATCCAAGATCAACTCTATCTTGTGACGTGATCATGGGTTAATGTTAAATACATTTTAACAAATACTCTACATCTCATCCATTAACCCATTATCCACTGGGAAGCTCTATGAGAGAATTTGGAGGTATACTGTAGTTAGATTGTAACACATTATATGATCATGCAAACTCCAATTACTGGTTATTAATTACTTCAAATGCTGAATTCTTCCATAAGCAATTTATTTTCCAAAGTGTTATGCTAATGATTTAAAGATCAATTTACTCATTTTACAGATATTCAAAGATATCAAATAAATATTCCTCTTTATCAAATCACAACTTGTGCACACGCCTCTCAATTTATCTTATAGGGGACAACAGTAGGGAGTGAATTAGAAGGCACTCAAATATGTCAAATGTACCGACCTGTGATCTCTTTAAGAATTTTAAATTTCCAACATACAAAAACAAACTTTATAAATAGAGCCCAGACAGACAGTTCAAATTAGCATCAGGGATCACTGCATCTTTAAATCTCCTCTCCTAGAGGTTTATGCCAATCTACCTGTTCCTCTTGATATTTAACCCTCTGACATAACAGCCACACAAGGGAAGAGAGACAGTTCAAGCTGAAGTTCTCTTTCTGTGTCATTGCTAACAGGTGACAATGCAGACATTAAGCCTTTTCCTCATGATAGTCCTGTGTTTGATAAGTGAGTATTTTGTTACGTGTGAGAAATGCAGCTGCAGTAAAGTAGATAGAGTGTCACTCCAGCAACAATCAGTAGCTTTCTGACTTTGTTTTCTGTTTCCAGGTGTCCATTCTGACATGTTAATGACCCAGTCAGATCCTCAGGTTAAGAGGCCAGGAGAGTCTTTCATACTGTCTTGCCAGGTCTTTCCTCCAGATGAGGATGGTAATACTATTCATCCTTGTATCTGGGTCCAACAGACTCCTGAGAAAGGTCTGGAATGATTGGCCTACATTGATTATGGTGGTGATAGAACTGTCACGGATGTCCAAAGGGACTAACCGTGGAAAGCAGGAGAGCGGAAAAAGACCCATATGCGTAGCGGTGGAATGGGAAAAAGGCCCGGGGTCGTAGTGCAAAGAGTTCAGGAGTGCCGTATAGAAACCTATGCCCTCAGGTAGCGGACGTGGGGCGACCTGGTGCTAGGCGGGTCTCAGGACATCCGAACGTCAATCCTGAGCGAGGGCAGAGTGCAAGACCCGGAAATATATAGCCCAAGGGAAAGAGAGGGACCGGAAGGACAACAGACCAGAAACTAGGGACAGAACAGAGAAGGAGTGCCCTCTGGCTACAGAGGGCGTGACAAGAACAAGCTATGCCCAGTCTGTTGAAAGAAGATTCACCATCCTCAGAGATTATCCAAACAATACAGTTTGTCTACAGATGAGCAGCCTGAAGATAGAAGACTCTGCTGTGTAATACTGTGCAGCAGACACACTGATCAAGTTCAGCAAACAGATGATGCAAAAACGACAGAAGTAATACATTTAGGGAAATCCATAAACTGTTTAAGCCATGGGTTACTACGCATTACATCCGTTCTTCTTTGCTTTGACATCACTTGAGCTGAAATGCAAAAAAAGTCACGACACCCGCTCTTCCAGCACTTGGTTCAGGCCCCTCGCTTAAAGTTAAGGCGGGCTGTCCTAGAGAGAAGTCGGAGGAGCACGGAGATTTTTCACGAGAAGAAACAGAATTCCACAGTGAAACGATTGCAAGTACTGTACATTACGACATTAAGATGTCTTCTTCCTTTTGAGATTTAAACCACTTTTGGGGGAAATATCATTACGCTGAAGAGTGCGAAATGGGTCGCAAATGTGAATATATGAAGGCGACTTTCATCCTTTGGAAAACCGTGTTCACATCTGTCCCGCTCTCCTTTTTTTTTTACAACGAGTACTGGCAAACAGACAGCCCCACGTGTGCGAATGGCTCGTTGGTCTAGGGAAACCAAACCGGTCTCATTCGTTAGTGCTGCGTCTGTGTCGTTGAAAGTAAATTCCCAGCTCATGTCTTTTTACCGAGATATAGCGCCTTGTTTTTCGGGTGATCACGTGACCGTGCACGGGGACTTTGACCTCCAGAAACCCCGTCTGCCGAGTTGGTGTATTTTGCACTTAATTCCAGTATCCTCTGTGCGTTTGTGTGAACAGGAAAATTACATTTGTCACCAATATCATACCCTAAATCAGAAGAGTTGCGGATGTAGCCCTAAAAGGCGAGCATTAGCAAGCGACTGCATGTTCTTAAAATGAGGCTTTAACTAGCACGTCTTCGTAGCTGTGTCCTTTTAAAAAAATCTAAAGAAGTCATCGGTTTCTCACTGTGTCCTTTTTAAATCAGTATGCAAATCAAGGGCCGTTTAAAAGATTTTTCGAGCCACGTATTTTTTAAAAGTTAGGATTAGTAACTTCCTGTATCACAAGACCACTGTTTTCGTACATTTCATTGTATTCGGCATACTGCACTACTTGGACATACTGTATTGCATACACCCTGGACACATCGCAGCTCTATTTATATTGAGTTTATTTTATTCCATTTCGTTTGCACTATTATCTATTATTATGTAACCTTATTTTGTAACTTGGATTTTGTGATTTTTAGCCCCGGTGAGCTCGCAGAAAAGACATTTCATTGCCAGCAACTACTGCTGCACGCTGTATTGTTGTGGAATTGATATATCAATTTTAAATAAACTCTGTCCGTAGTAGGAATACAATTGAACGGAAATTAACTTATTAAATGTTCCCGTTATGAACACACTTCTCACCTTGAACAACACTTGTTGTCATCTGCCTTCGCTTTCAAACTTCCTGCCTAATATCAGCTCGTGAGAATGTATTGTCATACGGAGGTGTTTTCTGGCGTTTCAATTTGCTCAGGTCATCAACAGAGCGGGATCTTCGAACACAGTGAAAGTTACCGCGATCTGCATCACAGCTATAATGTTAATATTATGAAGAATCATTGTGCAATTCGATCAACGGCATTTCATCACGATGTAATACGATTGTTTACAAGTTCTATTTGTATTGTCTCAGTTTTGACTGATGATACAAGAACAAGCTGATCACGCAGCGTATCCGGGCAGTCAAGCTGTGTCACGTGATTTCACTCTCAACACCGCGTCCGAAACCTCAGCGCGTGGAAATGTTCTGGACTTCCTTACCTGCTCCTGATTGGCCCACAGGACAGCCCGCGCCTCACTGTGCGTGTATATAAACCCCAGCGGCAGGAGCGATCGTTATTCCTGCTCTTGAAGTGTTTTTGTATGAAAAAATGGGGAGACGAGTGGTTGTGATGGATTTCCTTATGCCTGTATTGTTAGCATGGTTCTGTGTTGCAGTGGCCCAAGCCCAGCTCAAGGGTCAAGATGCTGTTTTTGTTGAAGAAGAAGGTTAGGATGGTTTTGAGCCAAATGTGGGTAGTCCTGTGTTCCGGGAGACCCCACCAGATGGATATGATGGTTATTCTGCTGGAGAGGTGAGAGGGGTACTAAATGGGGAAGAGCAGGACTTGATGGAAATGGACTCTGATGCTGAGGGGGAAGACCTGGATAAGGACTCTGGTGCTGATGTTCAGAGAGATGTGGCAGCAGTGACAACTGGTCCCTCTGGAGCAGATCCTCCCTCATCTGACCCTGGTAGGGAGTTTCTGCAAGTCCGTGGACTGAATACAAGTGCATGGTAGTAAAGTAGCTCTGCTGTATTTCCTCTAAAAGGAATTTTGGGTGCATAGGAATGGTCATGAGCATTCCTATCTGCATGCGTGCTTTGCATAGGGCTGCTTCTTCTTTCCTTTCAGTAGGTTATAGCAGAAATTCCTTCTGAAGTAACCTTCATCTAGAGTGAAGTGCATTCTTATAGCTCTTCATGGGGAACAAGTAAATCTACTTTCTGTACTGAAGAGAACCATTTTGGCTGTGGAGCCTTCACCTGAAGATGGCTCCACAGCTGGAACTGTTTTTCTTCTCTCTTCAGCATGGAATAAACCTTTACTTGTTCCTTTGCTGATGCAGCTACCAACTTGAAGGTCTTGTGCCCAGTAACATTTCCTCTCTTTCCTCCCAGAGTCTCAGGGTGACCCCGAGCAGCAGCAATCCCACAGCCGCCCCCTGCTGTCCTGTGGCAAGAGCAGCATGATGCTCAAGTTCTCTGTGACGAGGTTCAGCCGAGTCTACCTGCTGAAGGGTGAGGTTCTACCCTGCCTGTACCTGCACTAGCCCTATACATGGACAGGTTGTGCCATCCTCTGTTCAGGAGATCAAAACCTGTTCATGTGCCATCTGAGCTGTAAACCAAAAGGATTGTGCTGCAGTGGTATCCCCCAATGTAGCAGGACAACCTCTCTAAACAATTGTCCCTGTACCTCAGTGGGTAAATGCACCCCCGGAATGCTCTGCTCGTCTTTGAACATTGCACCATTTCATGGGAATGGATAGGGAAATCTTGTTCCATACAGTGTATGGGGTAAAGACTTCTGTGACTTTCCTAATTCTATGAAGTCTACAGTGTCTCCAAATGAATGTGCTTTTTTGCTCAATGGATTGTATCTCCCTAAATGGGTATGTCTGTGCATGAGATGCTTGAAACCACCCTTACCAGGGGGGATGTTCTTACCTCGCAGAGCACAATACTAATGCTTGTTTGGGTTGTTGTTTTTTTTTTTTTTAATGAAGATGCAGAGTGTGAACTATTGTGCCAAGCCTCCAGTTTCTATTGTAACCAAAGAGAACCTGCATGCATTCCAGTTCAGTACCCTATTGGTCAAATAAATTGAGAGAAGAGCAGGCAAGTGTGGAGGACCAGAATTAGGGGCATGATGCAGTAGATGTCCCTAGAAAGGGGAAGACCTCTGTGTTTTCCAGATTTCTGGTGCTGTACAGAGCTGCTGTGAAAGGCCACTTACCTGTAAGCCTCTAACACTCCACCTTCTCCCAGGCAAAATGGCTCCTCTCTTGGTTACCAGACTCCCAGAGCACTGTGGGCACAAGGTGTGGACCACCAGGAGCTGGCTGGTGCTGGTGGCTTCCTATAAAGGGTGTTACATCAGGACCTGGGTAAGGGGAAGTTCTGGGTTTGGACTCCCTGGGAGCTTATGTGAGAGCAATAGTGCCCTAGTTGCTCCAAATGGCTCTACATCAGTGCTTTTAACCTGCAACCCTGTTCCCCACCACAGAGGAAGAACCAGCGGCAACACTACTCCCTGACAGTGAGATACTATGACAAACCGCAGAGGAAATGGGTGACTGGCACTGTGTCCTGCCATGTTCCAGTTGTCCCTCCACCCCCACCTCCCAGAGGCCTGACCATCTCCTGCAGTGAGGTGTGCATGACTGTGACCCTGCCTGCTGGCCCCCTGGAGGAGATCAAGGTTCAGAGTGAGTGACTGGGGAAGGAGTTTTACTGCTGGTCCCTGGTAAGGCAGAAGGCTGTTGCCTAGCAAGACTGCTGCTGCTTGTTGGCCACTAATGGAACAGGGGGCTTGACATGGCATTTTGAACGGTTCCAGTACCCCCCAAATGTGCCTTGACATTGTGGGTTGCAGCATTACACTGTGCTGATTGCTGTTTGGAGCTTCCCTATGATGCAAGATGCACCTTAAAATAGTTGCCTCTATCCAGTATGCCATAATGCATACATGGTATCCATTACTGATTGGCAGGATTTCATATTGCAGGTACAAAAAGAAACTTGGATTCTTGTGTACCCTGTCCAGGTTCTTCTGGCAGCCTGGTGTCTGTGCTGGACACTCCATCCTGTGGATACTCTGTGACTGCAGGGCGGCACCTGAACACCCTGACCATCCTGTACACTGGCTGCTATGTCCGGCTTGTGGTGAGGCTGGGCTTGGGCTTTGCATATCCTGAGTATTATTTATATATATATACTGGGCTGTACTATGAGCAATGAACATGCCTTCCATTTCCAATTCCACCATATGCCTGAAAGTAAGACCTTGTCTGAACAAATGGGTATTGGTCTAGAAGAAGTTGGTTCAGATGACCAGGGTTAATTTGGCCTATCAAGTCCCCAAGAGTCAGACTAAATTAGAGGGTAACTAGAAAGTGACTTTTGAGCTAAATGTGCCCTCATCTTAGATGACTAAACGGTAAGGCTAGTTTTAGTCATTCTAGTCAAGCAGCTTAACTTGTAGAGCTGTTAAAAAGCACAAGCCTTTGTGTAATCCCCAGAAAGGGCAGATCAAATGCAAGACGTATGAACCCTTTGCTGCAGATATCTTCCTAATCTATTTTGGGACACATGAATGGAACTTGACAAAATTCCATACCATTAGAAATTTGAGGCTCCTGGCAGTCCAGAGTTTGCTAATAAGTGTAGTAGAATGACTGCTTGAGTTGCTTAAACCTATTAAAAGTGGGCAGGTAACATCTGCATTCTTTACCTCACTGGGCTAGTTTTTCTGATGAATAACTAGCCCTTTTGACACTACCATAGTTTATGCGTTAATGACTTTGTGCTCTTAACGGTGTCAGGCCTGAGCTTCAGGTGTTGCAGCTCTTTAAGCTCATGTTCTTAAATGGGTAAAGGCCAGCACGCTCTGTAAAATGTTGGTGCCGTGATCCTATTTCTCGCATAGCTTCACACCCAGCCA